>NW_027133808.1:5862500-8262500 GCF_026122565.2 Emydura macquarii macquarii | reverse complement strand
CGCCGCAACAGCCGCAGCCAATCAGGTTTGCTCCTTTTAAAGCTTTCTTTCACAAATCCCAAACTCTAAATGAGTGCTGATATTTTTTTAAAAAAAATTCTCATGGAGAATTTTTTTTTCATGTTTAATTTTTTTCATCAAATTTTATTTTTAAGTAGTTTATTGCAAGTGTTTATGGACAGGTTGCACTTATTTAGAGTTAACATTTATTGCAAATAATGATGTAGCTATGTTTTGTGTTGCAGTGTTTGTTTCTTGTATCTAGTATTGTGTAATTAACCCAGCTGAGAGAGAATCATTTTAGCAGTGGATTACTTGCTAAGGCTTACAACTAACTTCGGTTGCCAAAAAAGGAAAACACATTAAAGCAGTTTTCAAATGTTCATATTTGTTAATATAGTTTTCTCCATACAGTGTGTGTAAATGACGAGCTCGTTGTGTTCATGAAAGCTGACTAAAGCCACAAGTGGGCAAAGTCAGCTGAAGAGAAGCTTGTTAAAAGGAAAAAAGTAAATATTTTCTAAACATGCCAATAATGTAAGGAATAACTCACATTTGCATTCTGGATATTTACATGGAAAGTTGGACTCCTCTGTACACTCTAGATTTAAAGGGACACTACCAACTTGAAAATGACATTTCCTTCTGAAAATATTGCATCTACTGTTGTTACAGTAACCTCTAAAATGCAAGAGAAAGAGATTAGAGGAAGCTATATATTTTCTTTTCTTTTTTGGAATCAGTCTGCTGATGTAACCCACTGGTCACTGTGTGTTACCTTTCCCCTTTGTGCCCAATCTATTGAGGATATGAGTCTGTTGCATCTCTCCCTGTAAAAGCTGGGCTCTGTAGAGATTCATGCTTTTAGTTTTGGAGGTCCCCAGTTCAATCCCCAGCAATCACACCACTTTGTGCATTGGTCCCTTTTGCTGTTTTATTGATAGCCAGGTGCATCACTATCATGCACTGCTCAGGGAAAGCTTACGTATATATTCTTCCCCAGGTTTTGCAAAAGGGTGTTTACCACTAACAGCAGCAGTAAGATGAAACTGAAGAGGTAGTAGGTGGATTTGCTCACAAAGAAAAAGGGAAGAACTGGTGACCATTAGCGTAATTATCTTGTTTCTGTTGGCCCCCCTACAGACTTAGCAGATGAGCAGAAACACATGCCATTGGTTTTTTTAAAGGAATTTTAAAAAATATTCAGAATGTATTATTTAAAGGTGTTCTACCAGAAAGCTGAATTTAAAAAAAAAAAAAAAAAGAAAAAAGTCTCAGTTTCAAAACAATTCAAGTTTGGTAATACCCTTTGAAACCATAGAAAAGGGAAATGTACTACCTCTGAAATACAGAGTGCTTTCTTAAAGAAACACAAACAAACATCTTCCTTGATTATAGGAGGGCTTACATTTTCCAGTGTGATACTGTATTCATAGCTTTGTCCTTTTGTTCTGCACAATGTTCTTTTGTACATCCGTTTCTGAAAGCTAACTTGTTTTAATAAGGAAAATGCTGAAGGATGGTGTTTGGAAATAGAAGACAAATGTCACAGGCAACTGGTGTGCTTAAAATTCAGCTGTTTTCTATTCTTCTCTTGGTTTTGTTTTAAAGTTATGGTAAGGTAATGAATAACACTGTGGTACTACCGTGAAGAGTAGGTTGATGACCCTATACGTGTGCTGGATATCAGGCTCTCAGAGTCTCTGCAACAGAAATTGGTTTAAAAGTGCTTAGTGAACTCTTGTGAAATATTGTGATTAAAAAAAAAAGAGACACAAGGAAGTGGAAATACAGATGACAAAGGAATAAATAAAACAAAGGGTATGTCTACACTGCAGCTGGGAGCATGCTTCCCACTGCAAGTAGATAGACACGTGTTAGCTCTGCGTGACATAGCTTATTAAAAATAGCTGTGTAACTGGGTTAGTACAGGTGGTGGCTTAGGCAAATTGCCTGAGTATATACCCAGGGGGTCTGGCTGTATTCAGGTGGCTAACCCAAGCTGCCACCCATGCTATCCCGACTACACTTCAATTTTAAGATGCTAGCACAAGCATAGCTAGCACATGTCTATCTACCTGCACTGGGAAGAATGCTCCCAACTGCAAATTGTAGACACATCCAAAAATTCCAGTCAGAAGCAATGTTTTCCACATGGATTTCTTCTTCCATCTAAGTAGCTTTACACCTGCTGGCTGGAGAGACAGAGCCATCATACAGAACATCATCATCTTTGCCCCTTTTTCCACCAGCAAAATAGCAGGTATTTGTCCCCCTGCAAGAGGATACCCTGGCTCCCCATTGATTTGGCAATTCTGGTTTCCTTTTCCATTTATATTGAAAGAAGGGAACACTTAAATTTAATGAGCGTCTCTTTTAAAAATGTAAAAAGGGAACTGATAGAGCGTTTCTTCCCCTTGATATCAATGGGGACCATTGTTTTCACCAGTAGGTTTTTCACGTCCTCCTTTGCATTAGTCATAGGAAACACCCAAAAGCTACAGTAACAGATTGCTGGCTCTAGGTGCTTTCACCCAGAATGTAGTGTAATGCCAGAATTGATTCTGAAGAGGAAGTCATAGCAGTGCTTAATCATTTGGGTCAATATTTTTACCTCCTCTTGGGAAAAATTTGCTGACCTGCTCTGAAATGAGTATTACAATCCAGGAATCCTGGAATTGCCACTAGGAGTAGATGCCAACATCCCAAGAGCAGCTGACAGTCACAATCACTAAGTATCAGCTGACAGTTTTTTAAAAATCCTGGGTTGGGCACAGAAATTGAATTAGCATGTGCTGATTGTTCATATTTTGTGTCAGTGACATACTGCATGAAAATCCTGCATGAGCCCTATCTGCTAGCCAATTGCGTGCTTTCTTTTTTGCAAATGACATGAGTAAATGGGGCCAAAAGCATGTTATGCTTTGGACTGCACAAACCCTTCTGTGCTGTTCACTGTACAGAGTCAGACAGCTTTGGTGGCTGAGTTGCCTCCTTGCACATTCAACCTGTGCACTGAATGAGGCCTGTGGAAAAAATAGCATGTGATCACGTAATTGCAGGGAGGGAGCTTGAGTGCCACAGCTTGAGGCAAGGTTTAAGGGCTCCTCTGCTCCCTGCTCTGTGGTGTGGGACTCCCTGGCCTTCCCCTGCAGTTAAGGGTAGCTAGTTGCTTTGTTCCGTTTTGGAAAAAGTGAATGGAAATGTTTAGAATTTTCCAAAATGAAAAGTGTTTGATATTTCCATGGGAAATTTCTAGTTTGTGCTCTGATTTGGAAGAGAAACTTTTTTGAAATGTCAGAATTTTCAGTGGAATGGAAATTTCAAGTTTTGACCAGCTCTAGTCATGATCCTTCAAGTAGAACATAACCCCTAAGTGTGTTTCCACTTAGAGTACCCTGCTTGCTTAGTCTCCTACAGCTTCCACCGCAGTGGGCCTTTGTCTCTTTGATATTAGAAATAGCAAGAGTAAAGAAATCATGTACAGTTCCAAGATTTCATCGTTTTCCCTGTTTTTACTTGAGAACATCACACTATGTATGTTTCTATATTGGTGTAGTTTATCTCAACTAGTATTCCAGCTGCATTGTAGTGAAGTAGAAACCCACTGAATTCTTGTCCAGTCCTTGATGATTGCAAAAAAGAGTAGGTGAAAGCCTGTGTTGTCACGCAGGTGTAATCTGTAAAGTGTAAAAAAAGCCAAAAATGGCTAAGAATGTACTGTAACAGACTGTGAACTCAAGTGATGACTTAATCTGGTGATATTCTAAACAAAAAGAGCGTTCAGCCATCTTGTAGCTGTTTCCATTGCTTCACGCTGACTCAACAGACATTCTAGGCTTCAGAGCGAAACACTGAGTGACAGTGCAGAAATCCTATTATTTCAATTTTAGACAATAGCCTTGCTCATGTCAATTCAGTACAATACAATATGTCTTTATTTTGTGTAGCATCTTTCATACAAAACTGTATTCTAAAACACTTCACAGAACAAACAGGCAATATAGAATATCCACTATGGAAAAAGCTGCATAAAGACGTTATAATGTTTGTCATAATTTCTCTCCCTTTATTTATGGCCTTAAGAGGCATGTACAACAGAGAAAAGATCCATTTTCAGATTACATTGGAAAAGAGATCAGGGATCAACATGTTGTCTCACAAAACCAAAGCTTGTGAACTATCCAACACAGCTGACCAAAATTACGCAACACTTTCTGCACTAAGTTATGAGGCAAATTTGAAATTATGCGGTAGTATTAATTCTGAAATCATTCAGTAATCTTCATTTTCATTGAAATAATTGTAAAATTAAAATAGTGACAATAAAAGTAGTGACAAAAAAAATTACATTCAAGTTCAAAAACCAAATTAAAGCAGTTGCCCCAGAATTTAGGTGGAGGTGATTTTTTAAAACAGTTAATTAAGCCACATGCTTAATTGGGAAATTTTAAAGTTGAAAAGTGTCGGAAGCTAGCTGCCTATCATTCCTTTGTGGCTTGTAACACATGAGAATGGGAGCAAGCAATGACAGAACTGTCTTGGAAAAGGAGAGGTGGAGGCTTGCAAGACAAGGCATTTAGGAAATCTAAGTTCTGTTAGATTGAAGATTCACATGGCAGCTCCCTTCCTCAGCTATGCAGCTGCTAAGGCCCACATGAGTGAATATATTGTGTGTAGCTCAGCAGCAGCATATGACATCTGCTGCTCTCTGTAAACCTCCCCTGCTCCTCAAGAAAATGCTTAAACTCAGTCTGTCCACTACTTCTGAGAGGAAGGATTGGCAGGGCAGGTAGCTCTCATCCTTGTTGCTGTACTGAATTATGAGAGAGCTCTTGATGCTTCCAGCCATGAAAAACTTGGACTAGCAGCTAGTGGCTCTGGCTGGGGTGCTCCCAGTAGCATGGGGGAGATTGGAAGCCTCCTCTGGCTGCAGGAACCTTTGGCTCTGGGTCTGATAACCCCCATGCTGCTGGGATCGCCCCAGCCAAAGGCCCCTAGCTGCTAGTCCCAGCTGGGCTGAGGTGCTCCCGGCAGCACAGGGGAGATTAGACTCACTTCCCAGCTCTGAAGGCAGCAGAGAAGTGAGGGTGGCAATCCTGCCTCCCCCCTACAACAGTTTTGCGAGCTCCCCTGCAAACCCGTTTTGGGTTGGGACCCCCCACTGGGTAATTTTAGATGAAAACATCTGAAATTGTGAAATTGACCAATTTTCAAATCCTATGGCTGTGAAATTGACTAGAATGGAGGTGAATTTGGTAGGGCCCTACTCATAAAATAATCATGCATCACCCCAACTCTTGGGATTAATCCTTCAAATCCCCCACAGGCATTTGTCCTGTGGGCATCAGTTCATTATGGCTTTCAGTCAGAATTTGCTCCCAAGCCTTTGGGGGCTTCAGTGGACAAAAGACCTTTTAATCCTTCCCTAAGGATCGGGGGCCCTCTTGGACCAGACATCCTGTCCATTTGCTGGATCAGAAAGAGGGCCTTGAGTTTTAACTCAGGTGATTTATCCAAAAATCCTTTCTTTGTCTGTTGGTCCCTGGAGAATCGAACTTGAACCAGTATGTGCGAGCCTCTCTCCAGGTGGTAGTAGCCCTCTAGAAATGTTACAGCCTGAGAAAATGTGCCTAATTATGCCCCCCCTGACAGTGCTTGATTTGTGCTAAGGCTTGGTAGGGCTGAGCCCCGGCACCCCTGGGCTTGCTGCATCATTTACGAAAGTAAAAAAAAATTGCTTGAGTCCCAGCACCTCTTTTATTACAAAATAAGGACTTCCAACTGTTTTTAGTTCCTGGAGGGCTGTGGTCTCCCTCCTCCACGGTCCTACATATAGTTGCTCAATAATACATAAACATTTGCATTTTTAATACAATGAGCTTCTAAAATTCTTAATTCAGTAACATTTGTCCTGGATCTTATCATATCTGTTAGGCTCCACAGCCTTTGTGCCTCTGCATCCTGCTCTAAACCCTCCACCTGGGGAGCTGGGCTGTGCAGCACACAGTAAGTGTGTATTCTGTGAGGATCTATTGAAATCCTGCTCCCAAAGACCACACAGCGGAGCTGAATTGGTTCTGCTGCTTTGGGTCTTCTGAGCTTGCAGAGATATGGGAACAGGCGTTCTTAAAAGATCAGAATTAAACCATTTCACTATGTGTGCAGTAGATCTTGTTAAAGAAAAGACCGTTTCAGAAGCTGGATGCAGAGCCATCCTACAAAACTGAAGCATGAGGCTCTTGGGCGCAGGACAAGGCGCTGATGCAGAGTGGTTCCTTGATGCAGGAAGCATTGATGCTACTAAGCTCAAGATGAACAGCATCTACTCAGGGCTGCATTATGAAACCGGATGGGGTTTTAAGAGCCTTCACAACTCTTTTCACTTCATGAAACTGCCTCTTTGTTCATCTACTATTGCATTGTTTGGGAAAAGCTCCCCTCAAGCTTTGTATTCTTCAAGGGTAGGAATTCAGACAGTTGGGTACTCATAGAGAAGGAAAAAATTACTTGCCTGCAATTCAGTGACTCTGAGCTGGATTCCTGCTCTTTCACCTTCCTCTCAGATCTGGGAAGTCAATGTTGCTTTATAACTTTCTTTTTAGTCCTCCTACCACATATTTGTTATGGAGCAAAAGTTATGTTTAGTGGTTTAGGAGGCTTTTTCTTCTTGCTCCTCAAGATATTGAAGGGAAATTTATACTAGAGGGTATGCGGATAAAAGCAGGTAGCCTATGCCTGAGACACATGTATCGTCTTGAAGGCTCAAAAATAGCAGCTCACGGCCTATTTCATGATAGACGCACAAGACCCAAAAGCATGAATTTAATCAAATGAAATCTTCAAAGACGTTGATTTACATGGAAGGAAATTTCACTTTCAAAAGTAAGGATTGGAAAACTTTGCAAACCCCAGAGACCAAAGTCAAAAGCAAAACTCACATTGACCTCATACCCTAACACACTCATCTTCTAAAAATGTTGACTCCATCCAATATATATGAAAACATAATTTTTTATCAGTGCAGGTTCGGTAAAACAAAAACAAAAGATCATGTCATACAAATTAAGAGACTTGATATTTGAAATTGGCTAAACTTAAAAATGTCTGTTTATCTACTTACTAAACACAACTATGACATCACAGAGACTTGGTGGGATAATATTAATTACTAGAATATTGGTATAGAAGAGTACAGCTTGCTCAGGAAGGACAGGCAGGGAAAAAAGGGAGGAAATGTTGCCTTATATATTAAAAATATATACACTTGGACTGAGGTTAAGATGGAAATAGGAGACAGACTTGTTGCAAGTCTCTGGGTAAGGATAAAAGGGGTAAAAAAACGAGGGTGATGTCCTGGTAGGGGTCTACTACAGACCACCAAACCAGGAAGAAGAGGTGGATGAGGCTTTTTTTAAACAACTAACAAAATCATTCAAATCACAGGACTTGGTGTTGAGGGGGGACTTGAGCTATTCAGATATCTGTTGGGAAAATAACACAGCAGGGCACAGACTATCCAACAAGTTCTTGGAATGTATTGGAGACCATTTTTTATTTCAGACAGTGGAGAAAGCTACTAAGGGAGAGACTGTTCTAGATTTGATTATGACAAACAGGGAGGAACTGGTTGAGAATTTGAAAGTGGAAGGCAGCTTGGGCAAAAGCGGTCATGAAATGATAGAATTCATGATTCTAAGGAATGGTAGGAGGGAGTACAGCAAAATAAAGACAATGGATTTCAAGAAGGCAGACTTTAGTAAACTCAGGGAGTTGGTAGGTAAGAACCCAGGGAAGCAAGTTTAAGGGGAAAAACAATTGCAAACACTTGGCTGTTTTTCAAAGAGACATTATTAAGGGCACAAGAGCAAACTATCCCATTGCGTAAGAAAGATAGGAAGTATGGCAAGGGACTACCCTGGCTTAACCAAGAGATATTAAGTGATCTAAAAGTAAAAAAGAGTCCTACAAAAAGTGGAAACTAGGTCAAATTACAAAGGATGAATATAAACAAATAACACAAGTATGCAGGGACAAAATTAGAAAGGCCAAGGCACAAAACGAGATTAAACTAGCTAGAAACATAAAGGGTAACAAGAAAACATTCTACAAATACATTAGAAGCAAGAGGAAGACCCAGGACAGGGTAGGCCCGTTACTCAATGAGGGGGCGGGGGAGAAACAATAAAAGAAAATGCAGAAATGGCAGGGTTGCTAAATTACTTCTTTGTTTCGGTTTTCACCAAGAAGGTTGGTAGCAATTGGACGTCTAACATAGTGAGTGCCCGTGAAAATGAGGCAGGATCAAAAGCTAAAATAGGGAAAGAACAAGTTAAAAATTACTTAGACAAGTTAAATGTCTTCAAGTCATCAGGGCCTGATGAAATGCATCCTAGAAAACTCAAGGAGCTGACTGAGGAGATATCTGAATGAAAAGTCTTGGAAGACAGGAGAGATTCCAGAAGACTGGAAAAGGGCAAATATAGTGCCCATCTACAAAAAGGGAAATAAGGGCAATCCGGGGAATTACGGACCAGTCATCTTAAGTTCTGTACCCCAGAAAGATAATGAAGCAAATAATTAAGCAATCAATTCGCAAACATCTAGAAGATAATAAAATGATAAGTAACAGTCAGCATGGATTTGTCAAGGACAAATCATGTCAAACCAACCTGATAGCTTTCTTTGACAGGGTAACAAACCTTGTGGATAGAGGGGAGGCAGTAGATGTGGTATATCTTGACTTTAGTAAGGCTTTTGATACTGTCCCGCATGACCTTCTCTTAAACAAACTAGGGAAATACAACCTAGATGGAGCTACTATAAGGTGGGTGCAAAACTGGTTGGGAAACCATTCCCAGGGAGTAGTTATGAATGGTTCACAGTCATGCTGGAAGGGCATAACAAGTGGGGTTCCGCAGGGGTCAGTTCTGGGTTCGGTTCTGTTCAATTTTCATCAATGATTTAGATAATGGCATAGAGAGCAAATTTATTAAGTTTGTGGATGATACCAAGCTGGGAGGGGTTGCAAATGCTTTGGAGGATTGGATTATAATTCAGAATGATCTGAACAAACTAGAGAATTGGTCTGAAGCAAATAGGATGAAATTCAGTAAGGACAAATGCAAAGTACTCCACTTAGGAAGGAACAATCGGTAGCATACATACAAAATGGGAAATGACTGCCTAGGAAGGAGTACTGCGGAAAGGGATCAGGGGGTCATAGTGGACCACAAGCTAAATATGAGTCAGCAGTGTAATGCTGTTGCAAAAAAAGCTAACATGATTCTGGGATGTATTAGCAGGAGTGTTGTAAGTAAGACACGAGTAGTAATTCTTCCACTCTGCTCCGTGCTGATTAGGCTTCAACTGGAGTATTGTGTCCAGTTCTGGGCACCACATTTCAGGAAAGATGTGGACAAATTGGAGAAAGTCCAGAGAAGGGCAACAAAAATGATTAAAGCTCTAGAAAACATGACCTTTGAGGCAATACTGAAAGAACTGGGTTTGTTTAGCCTGGAGAAGAGAAGACGGAAAGGGGACATAACAGCTTTCAAGTACATAATAGGTTGTTACAAGGAGGAGGGAGAAAAATTGTTCTTCTTAACCTCTGAGGACAGGACAAGAAGCAGTGGGCTTAAACTGCAGCAAAGGAGGTTTAGATTGGACATTAGGAAAAACTTCCTAACTGTCAGGGTGGTTATCTAGTCTAGATATTACTTAGTCCTGCCATGAGTGCAGGGGACTGGACTAGATGACCTCTCGAAGTCCCTTCCAGCCCTATGATTCTATGATTCTTACTAACATCATTTATGGAACCCTTTATGCTCAACTATTACTCCATGAAAGTCATGATAGATAATTTTAGCAGATTTGTGTACAAATCTTTAGAATGGGTATTAACTATGTAGAAAATATTATAAATTCAGAAGGGATATGGGAGAAGTCATCTTTTGCAAAAGACTGAAAACTGACTTCTTTTCTCCCATAAACTAGCTAGATGGCAGTATCTTCACACAGGTTGAGAAATGTGCAAAGCATGTATTTTATTTCCTTTTTATATCAGAAATCTATGCATTCTTCCCTCTCTTTACACACTCTATCTTTGGAATGTTTTTCTGCTCTTAGCCTTTTCATAAAATATAATATTGTAGTGGATACAGTATACATATATTGGAGGAGGCAGTTTTCATATAAGTTCCTGCTTTTATATAATTTTCAAAACAAATGTATCTTTAAGATGATATTTCTCAAGTTTGTAGTCATGCCAAAAGTGATATTTTTGGCAAGTATGGTATAATTCCATTGGGTGGGTTTTTTTAATTATTAAAACATGGGCAAGGTTTTCTGAGGTCTTTTTTTCATAAGTTTTTGGGGGAGGAGAAGGAAAGAGTTTAGATATAACAGTTAAGTTCTTGAAATTCATCCACAGTTCATTTCAAGTATGGGATTTTCTTTAAAATGTTAACCATGTACCACAGTCCAGAGCTCCAGATGTATTTGTTTGGAACTTGAAATAATTTCAGTTATCTCTTCCAAGAATTCGCCCTTGGTATAAACTCATATCACTTTTTTAAATGTACATGATCTAGTCCATGGAGCATTCCGCCCAAAACAATGAATGCACTTACCATTTTTTGGCACTCATCCTGAAAAGGTCTCCCTATGCAGATCCAGTTGAAGGTTTTATTTCAAATAAACCCGTGTGTGTGTGTGTGTGTGTGTGTGTGTGTGTGTGTGTGTTAATTTGAATATAAAGCTGTTCAAAATTCATAGCTTCATTGTTTTCTTGTTTAAGACAAAGAAAAGGCATGAAAATTTAAATCAATAAAAGCCATGACATTCATGGATAAATAGTTAGTACTTTAATTAAGTGCCTTTAAAATGATTAGTCATGTAGTTAATTTAAATTTAATAAGGTAAGCCACTTTGTTAAATAAACAGCAGTTATTCCAAACATTTTACTGAATTCTGTGGGAGATTTTCAAAGGTATGAATAGCAGTGGGGTGTCTACATGCCAGAGATACCTTAGAAATCTCTACTTTTATACTGTATAGTTTAACATGGCTGTTACAATACTAAAACTGTTTTTAAAAGGGATACTGAAAGATGCATCTGGCTAAATAACTTTGTAAACTAAAGATCCTATATGCCATATCAGGTCAGTTGGAGAGGGAGGCAGCTTCTTCTGCAAAGTAAGTCAGTGTGGCTTCCTGAGATGGCAATAAAGTCAGGAGAGGTTTCCTATATTGCTTGACTGCTTAAACCGCGGCAATAGGAGTGTAGGGGATTTTGCTGCCTGTATTGATCTATCACCTCCCCTTTCTCTGTATATGGGAGGAGAGTGAATATAGGATCTCAAAGGCGGGGAAGCAGACTCAGAGACTATGAGCTGCAGGCAGCTGCTTCCCCACCTTTGAGATCCTATATTTAGAGCCCTACGCGGATACAAAATTTGTGTCTGCATCCAATCTGCCGTCTGCAAAAATGGTCCACGGATATAAAGTGGATATCCAAGGATTTGCAGGCTCTACCTAGTAGTGGTGTGAAATTGGTAGTACCCTTCTCATTCTGAATGTTTTCAGCACATATGAAATACAAGAAGAAAAGAAAATAGAAAGCAGAACTTACATAAAAAGAATGTGTGAATTCAGGAATTGTGTGTTGAAGTAGCATTCAGGTAGAGCAATATAGACTCTGCCATAATGAATAATCACACATGTGCCCTTCACATCTTTGGTCCCCCTGCACATCAGTGTAAACCTATCACAGCAGATTAAAAAATGAAAGTAGAGAAAAGGAAATGCCCTAAAAATAGCAGATGGAAATTGTAGCCTATGACAGTAGATCAAACCTGCTGAAAGGTAATATTGAGTTGGACATAAAAACAGTCATCATATGGGTGTTCCTAGAATAGCAACAATAATGGCTTTCTCCTTTCTCTGTAGTCTGTTTATTGTCTGCACCATTAACAGAAAGTAGAATGTTCTTATGTGTAATATGATAAAATGTAAAGGGACTGATTTATTCAGTGCTCTTAAGAAGAGTGAATACAAATAGGTTGGCTAATCCTAGAATGTATGTATTCTTGTTTATTTGAAGTGAATAAATACTCATTAATATAATAAGCATGAGCTCATTGATGAGATGACAGCATCAGCTATCTCAGATTCTGTCTCTCACATATAGGAAGAATGACAAGACTGAATTTTGTGGGATCCCAACATTGCTGAGATCTGTCCTCTGAGACCACTGTGAAAAAGTGAATCTGGAGAACAGAAATCTCTATGCATTCCATGAGATCTCTAATGTGAGTCATCAACAACCTGTGGCTAATGGAATCAAAGGATGCTAATACAGCTAACAGCATAAGCATAGAGACCTGACCATTTTCCATTGCGAGAAGTATAATATCTGCCTCTGATATGAAATGATTTCATATTCTCAAGTCTTTTATCCAAATGATAAAAGGGGGAAAGAATGGAATCCAGGATTAGCTAAAAACTGGTCTTTATCACATCAATATATTTCCTAAAAAGGCAAGTAAACTAAAGACATTTATTATATTCCATCAAAGAAACTACATGGAGATTGCAGGCTTTTATGATTATATACTTCTTGAATTATACTGTCTATGACGTCGGACGTTTTTTTCATCAACCTTATATACATGTATGCAGTCTGGGAAGAGTCCTATTGCCTGGGATTAAGTGGCTCTAAGACTTGAGGGCCAGAAGGGACCATTGTGATCATCTAGTCTGACCTTCTGCATATTGCAGGCCATAGAACCTCATCCACCCCCTTCTGTAATAGACCCATAAATTCTGGCTGTGTTACTGAAGTCCTCACATCATGATTTAAAGACTTCAAGTTACAGAGAATCCATCATTTACTCTAGTTTAAACCAGGAAGTGACCCATGCCTTATGTTTCAGAGTCAGGCAAAAAAACCCAGGGTCTCTGCCAATATGACCTGGGGGAAAATTCCTTCCCAACCCCAAATATGGCAATCAGTTGAACCCTGAGCATGTGGGCAAGACCCACCGGACAGACACTTGAGAAAGCATTCTTTGTAGTGACTTAGAGCTCTCTCCCATCTCAAACCATTGGGGATTTTTGCTACTAACAGTCGCAGATGGGCCACATGCCATTGTAGACAATACCATACCATCCCCTCCATAAACTAATCAAACTCATTCTTGAGCAAAGTAGGGCTTTTTTCCCTGCTGCTCCCCTTGGAAGGCTATTGCAGTACTTCACTCTGATGGTTAGAAACCTTCATCTAATTTCAAACCTAAACTTGTTGATGGCCAGTTTATGTCCATTTGTTCAGGTGGCAACATTCACAACTAACTTAAATAACTCCTCTCCCTCCCTGGTATTTATTTCTCAGATGTATTTATAGATAGCGACCATATCTCCTCTCAGCCTTCGCTTGGTTAGGCTAAACAAGACAAGCTTCTTGAGTTTCTTGTCATAAGGCAGGTTTTCCATTCCTTTGATCATCCTAATGGCCCTTCTCTGCACCTGTTCCAGTTTGAATTCATCTTTCTTAAACATGGGAGCCCAGAATTGCCCACAGCATTCTTGATGAGGTCTCATCAGTCCATTGTATAATGGCAATAACACTTCCCTATGTCTACTGGAAATACCTTGCCTAATGCGTCCTAAGATTACATTAGCCTTTTTCATGGCCACATCACATTAGTGGCTCATAGTCATCCTATAATCAACCAATACACTGAGGTCTTTCTCCTCCTCTGTTGCTTCCAACTGACAAGTCCCCATCTTATAGCAAAAACTCTTGTTGTTAGTCCCTAAGTGCATGCCCTTGCACTTTGTACTATTAAATTTCATCCCATTTCTATTACTTCAGATTTCAAGGTACTCCAGATCTTGTATGATATTCCAGTCCTCCTCCATATTGGCAATATCTCCCAACATTGTATCATCTGCAAATTTTATTAGAACACTCCCACTTTTCATGTCAAGGTCATGAATAAAAATGTTAAGATTGATTCCAAGACCGATCCCTGAGGAACTCCACTAGTAACCTCCCTCTAGCCTGACAGTTCAGCTTACAGTATGACCCATTATAATCTCCCCTTTAACCAGTTCCTCATCTACTTTAGAATTCTCATATTAATCCCATCTTCTTTAATTTAACTAATAATTTCCCATGTGGAACTGTGTCAAATGCCTTATTGAAATCCAGGTAGATTAGATCTAAAAAATCAATTATTTTCTCAAAGAAAGAGATCAAGTTGATCTAGCACGATCTACCTTTTGTAAAACCATGTTGTAATGTATCCCAATTACTGTTTACCTCTATGTCCTTAACTACTTTCTCTTTCAAAATTCGTTCAGAGACCTTGCAAACAACAGAGGTGAGACTAACAGGCCTAGTGTTTCCCAGATCACATTTTTTTCCCTTTCCTAAAAATAGGTACTGTATTAGCAATTCTCCAGTCATAGGATACAACCCCCTAGTTTACAGATTCATTAAGAGAGTATCATGGTTCCTGTCCACTTAACCAGGACAGACATTCGGCACAGCAGCATGGAACTGCCAGACAAAGAGGTGGATGGCCAGAGGGGCAGAGTGGAATTGAAGCAAAGAGAACTGGGCTGACTCAGAGATGGGGAGAGGGGAAGGGATTGCGCAGAGCAGTAGACATGAGATGCCAGTAAGAGGGCAGGGGGATGGGCCTGATTGATGTCAGCCAAACCAGTAACGCCTTGGGGAAAGAGAGTGGAGCCAGAAAGATATGCACTGCTGAGCATGCCTCAGGCTGAGCTTCATTTTGAATGTGTGTGTGCTCTAATCAGATGTGTGTGGTGACTGGGGAGGAAAGAGATTGGATATGAGTTTTCATCTCTGGGGGTCAGTTGGGAGGATGGAATTCAAAGGCAAGGTGATGTTCCAGCCAGTCCAGAGTATGATGTGTAACAATTGTCAGAAATTTGCAAACTTAGTAGCAACTGTTGTTGAAAGGCAGTTTGATCTAATTTTAAGAGAGGAAAATAAAGTTTGCAAACTATAGGCTGCAGTCACGTAGGTCAAAGGCAGTTATTTTTGCCTGAAAGGCAAGTGATATTTTAGTTTGCCAACTAAGCCAGAGTAGGCTTTGTAGTAAAATAAACTACAGTTTAATTATTCACTGCTCGTGCTAAACAGTTTTATTGGATTTTAGGAGAGAGATTACCTTTCTTTGATACTTTGCTACAGTTTTTTTTGCAATTGCAAATTTTCCGACTGCTGCCGAGGTAGGCTGTTTAATATGCTAATCAGTCCAAGACTTACACACTGTATAAACACTATTTATATTTATATATACGATGGTAGCACATAGGAACCTCAGACAAAGACCAGGGCCCAACTGTACCATGCACTGTACAGACAAATAACAAGGAAGACAGTCGCTGGCCTAGAGAGCTCCCAGTTTTTATATCTGAGGTGATGCAGCAGACGGACAAAACAGGCAAACTAGGTGGGGGTGGGTTGGGAGGATGAAGTAACAATAAAATGAACAGATGTGAGCAGCAAACAGAAGTCATAGCTCACTGCTTGTCTAATCAAGAAGACAGAAGTGATGTGTAGCAATCAAGGCAGCAGTAAGTTTTAAGGAGAGATTTAAAAGGTGTATGAATTTTGATGAGATGGTTTCCTCAAGTATAGGGGGTGACGCTATAGAAAATGCAGAGATAATTGAGAGAGAAATGGACAAATGAGTGATCAAGTCTGGTATCGCTGGCAAAGCAAAAGTGGGAATTGGTAGGTCAGTAAGACAGATCTTACAGACTGTGTGGAACTAAATGCAAATACAGGGAGGTTGTGTTTGATATGATGGAGAAAAGGAAGCCAAAGGAGGGATGCAAAGAGGAGTCTGATGTGATCAGAACAGTGATCCAGGAAGGTTATCCTTGGAGCAGTTTTGCTTGGACTTCAGGTGGGTTGTATAACTGATGTCAAGGCCAGAAAGAAGATTACAGCAGCCAAGGCATGAGATTCTGAGAGCCTGAGCCTTGGCAATCTGGACAAACAGAAGAGGCAGACTCTTTAAAACGTCATGTTGGTAGGAACGGCAAGACTTCGACACGGCATGACTGTCTGAATGTAGAGAGAAGGCAGAGTTCAAGATTATGCCCGGATTATGTATCTGAGTGACTAGGATGATGGTGGTGTTTATACATGGTAAAAGAGAAATTGGGGTTGGGAAGAAGGTTTAAAGGGGCAGATCAAAAGCTGAGTTTTGGCCACATTGATCTGGAGTTGCAGGCTAGACGTCAGAAAGACAAGCCAAGATGTGGGACAGATTTGGTTTTGATTTGATTTAAAAAACAAATAATGTCTGGAACACATCGACTCGCCCTTCGGACTTTGGGGGTAAAAATAATAATAATATCAAATATTAGCCTGAAGCAGTAGAGGGGTAAGTATAAAGGACATAGCATAAGGGATAGGATTGAGAAATTTAGATATAGACGCATTTTCCAAAACTCATGGAACGCTATAAGTACCCAGGGTTTTTGTGTCAAAGAGATGAAATTTTTCATGTAGTTTTCAGAAAGCTCGATAAGCTTTCTGATAAGGGCAATCATCTTGTAAGTGGCTGTAAGACCTTATGAATGTATTACCTACATGTACATGACTGCTCTGCTGCTCGTGTGAAATGCATGGAAGCATAAAATGTCACTTTGTCTACAAGAATCTCCTTTTACTAGATAGCTCTGCAATACGCAACATGAAGAGAGCCAAATGTTTGCCACCTGGTTAACATCACTTACAGTCACTAAACTTGAATTCAGTTTTAGAGACATAGTCTTAATCTTGGCTCAAAATATATTAGCACCTGCAGAATGAAAGACTTTAGAGATGCAATTTCAGTCTCTTTAGGGGAGTGTCTCAAATACATACAAAAAGCATGTTTTTACTGCACTTCCTGATGGAACTACTGAGTGGTCTTGTAACTGAGCGACAGACAGTGTATGTCAGATTTGTGTAGCATGAGAAATGTTGTACTCTTTTCTATATACCAATTTTGGACATTGAGACAGCTGATATCACACAGTTATAAGGATACAGGCAGCAGACCTTAAATCAAAACTGGTTGGCCAGAATTTGTAAGGTACAGCAGAGAATATTGGCTGTTTGAACATTTCAAGTTCAGACAAGGTGCTCTTTAGGTTGTTTTGAACTGTCTCAACTAAAGCCATTAACTTGCTATTCTGGATCTCAAGAACGATTGCCTGAGGTTTAAAAAATTGGAATTTATTTTGAAAGACATTTTCTGATTTTACTATTTCATCTCAAAATTTGCCAGCAAGTTCAAACTCTTTCTTATTCTTCTGAGGCAGTTCTGAGCTAATTTGGAGTTATCCACCATATATGCTGGGTTGCTTGTCTTCAAGAGCACTGAAGACAATGATTTAAAAAAAATTCCCACCTCGCTGTCACTCCTTTGAAACATGCTGCAGAAAGTGAGTCAGGATCAGTCATAGCCCAAGTTATGTTCCTTATTAAAAATATAAACACATATTGCATGATGTACTTAATCACCATTATGATACCTTGGAGGATCCCTTGTTCCTGAGGCTTTGTGAAAACTAGAAAGTGCTGTGCTGGAATTCATAGCAATGAAAGATAATCTTAGCTTTCATGTCCCAAAAATTATTCTTAGAGATAGAAGATTTGGAGGGGTAAACATTTCTGGGTAGCTACAGGCAAACCTGCAGAGAAGTCTTCAGCATTGATCATTTGGGTAACAGCAACCATCATTCATGTGATTTCAGTGCTTTGAATCTACACAGTGATCTAGTGATATAAACAATTCGGCTCTTTATGGCAAATTTACTTTACATAGGTATTGAATGAGGAGGAAAAAGGAGAGTATCCTCTGTCAGTTATTGCCTCTAAAATCATATGTGAATACTATTAAATCTACCACAGTTGTACATGAGTGTTTAATTGTGCTTTTTAGGCACTAGGCCATCAGCCTGTCAGGATATATTGCTCTTGCTGGAAATACTATTCCAATTGACTTGTATCACTGCAGTGGCGGAATGTGCATTTTCTACAATGAGTTTAAGAACTAAAGAACAGTCATACTGGGTCAGACTAATGGTCCATCTGTCTTCCGACAGTGGCCAATGCCAGGTGCTTCAGAGGGAATAAATAGGACAGGTAATCAAGTGATCCATCACATCAGCCATTCCCAGCCTTTGGCAAATAGTAATCCCTGCCTATCCTGGCTTATAGCCATTGATGGACCTATCCTCCATGAATTTATCTAGTTCTTTTTTGAACCCCATTATAGTCTTGGCCTTTGCAACATCCTCTGGCACAGGTTGACTGTATGTTATATGAAGAAATATTTCCTTTTGTTCATTTTAAACCTGCTGCCTATTAAGTTCATTTGGTGACCCTGAGTTTTTGTGTTATGAGAAGGGGTAAATAACACTTCCTTCTTTACTTTCTTCACACTAGTCATGATTTTACAGACCTCTAGTATGTCCCCCCCTTAGTCGTCTCTTTTCCAAGCTGAAAAGTCCCAGTCCTATTAATCTCTCCTCATGTGGAAGCTGTTCCATACTCCTAATCATTTTAGTTGCTCTTTTATATAGCTTTTCCAATTCCAATATATCTTTTTTGAGATGGGTTGATCAGATCTGCACACAGTATTCAAGATATGGGCATACCATGGATTTATAGAGGCAACACGATATTTTCTGTCTTATTATCTATCCCTTTCCTAATGATTCCCAGCATTCTGTTAACTTTTTTGACTGCCACTGCACATTGAGTGGATGTTTTCAGATAACTATCCACAATGACTCCAAGATCTCTTTCCTGAGTGGTAACAGCTAATTTAGACCCCATCCTTTTATATGTATAGTTGGATTATGTTTTCCAATGCGCA
The DNA here is from genome assembly GCF_026122565.2 of Emydura macquarii macquarii. Lineage (NCBI taxonomy): Eukaryota > Metazoa > Chordata > Testudines > Chelidae > Emydura > Emydura macquarii. The sequence goes on along the minus strand of NW_027133808.1, from coordinate 8,243,580 downwards.
TAAGTTCACATTTATCAACACTGAATTTCATCTCCCACTCACCCAGTTTTGTGAGATCCTTTTTAACTCCTTGCAGTTGGACTTAACTATCTTGAGTTGTTTTGTATTATCTGCAAATTTTGCCATCTCACTGTTTACCCCTTTCTCCAGATCACTTATGAATATGTTGAACAGTACTGGTTGACAGACCCCTGGGGGACATCACTATTTACCTCTCTCCATTTATTCTTACCCTTTGTTTCCTATCTTTTAACCAGTTACTAATCCAGGAGAGGACTTTTCTTCTTATCCCATGATCGCTTACTTTGCTTAAGAGCCTTTGTTGTAGGACCTTGTCAAAGGCTTTCTGAAAATCTAAGTACCCTATATCCACTGGATCACCCTTGTCCATATGCTTGTTGACTCCCTCAAAGAATTCTATTAGATTGGTGAGGCATGATTTCCCTTTACAAAAACCATGTTGACTCTTCCCCAACAAATCGTATTCATCTATGTGTCTGATAATTCTGTTCTTTACTATCATTTCGACCAATTTGCCAGGTACTGAAGTTAGGCTTACCAGCCTGTAATTGCCAGGATCACCTCTGGAGCCTTTTTTAAACATTGGTGTCACATTAGCTTTCCTCCAGTTATCTGGTACAGAAGCTCATTTAAATTATAGGTTACATACCACAGTTAGTAGTTCTGCAATTTCACATTTGAGTTACTTCAGAACTCTTGGGTGGATACCATCTGGTCCTGGTGCCTTATTAATGTTAAATTTATCCCAAAACCTCCTCTAATGCCACCTCAATCTGGGACAGTTCCTCAGATTTGTCACCTAAAAAGAATGGCTCAGGTTTGGGAATCTCCCTTACATCCTCAGCCGTGAAGACTGATGCAGATAATTCATTTAGTTTCTCCACAATAATCTTATCTTCCTTGAGTGCTCTTTTAGCATCGTCCAATGGCCCCACTGGTTGTTCAGCAGGCTTCCTGTTTCTGATGTACTTTTAAAAAATGTTGCTGTTACTTTGTGAATCTTTGGCTAGCTGTTCTTCAGATTCTTTTTTGGCCTTCCTAACTATATTTTTACGCTTCACTTGCCAGAATTTATGCTTCTATTTTCCTCAATAGGATTTAACTTCCACTTTTTAAAGGATGCCATTTTGACTCCATACTGCTTTTTTTAGCCTGTTGTTTAGCCATGGTGGCACTTATTTGGTCTCTTACTATGTTTTTTACTTTGGGGTATACATTTAAATTGAGCCTTTATTATGGTGTCTTTAAAAAGTTTCCATGCAGCTTGCAGAGATTTCACTTTTGGCACCATATCTTTTCATTTCTGTTTAACTAACTTCCTCGTTTTTGTGTAGTTTCCCTTTCTGAAATTAAATGATACCATGGTGGGCTGCTTTGGTGCGCCTTCCCCCACCTTCCCCCCGAGGGATGTTAAGTTTTATTGTGTTATGGTCACTATTACCAAGTGGTTCAGCTATATTCACCTGTTGGACCAGACTTTGTGCTCCACTTAGGACTAAATCAACAATTGCCTCTCCTCTTGTGGGTTCCAGGGCTAGCTGCTCCAAGAAGCAGTCATTTAAGATGTCAAAAAACTTCATCTCTGCATCCTGTCCTGAAATGCCATGTATCCAGTCAATATAGGGAAAATCCCCATTATTATTGAGTTTTTAATTTTTATAGCCTCTCTAATCTCCTGAGCATTTCACAGTTACTATCACCTGGTCAAGTGGCCAGTAGTATGTATCCCTACTGCTATATTCTTATTATTTCAAGCATGTCCCATTGATTATCCTCCTTCCACCAAGTTCGGTGAATATCCTCATTTAATACAAGGCACTCAAGTTCATCCATTTTAGTATTTAGACTTTTAGCGTTTGTATTATATAAGCACTTAAAAATTGTCACTTCTTAGCTGTCTGCCATTATGTGATGTAATTGAATGGGACTCTTTTTCATTTGACTGTTTCTCATCAGATCCTATCCATATTTTATTCTCTTCCATCCTCTCCTTCTTACTAAATTAGAATTTAGAACAAGTCCACTCATACATAGACAGGAAAGCACATTCCAGGGCTTGCTATAGATATGAATGAATTGGCCATATGTAGATACTTTCTCATATCCGGCTATTATCTATTGCCTTGAAAAATGACCAGGAACAAAATAAATTAGTGGGTATGGTCACAGTGAATACATAACTGCAATATTAGGCAAGAGTGGGATGAGTAGATAGTGCTATTCTATGTGATTACACCCAGGTTCCAAAATAGATGAACATATTTCATTAAATTATTTAGGAGTTAGAATTTGCACTTGAATTTGAAATAAATGATTATATAGTTTTTGTTCTAATTCACAATCTCAGACTGGTGTCCAAGGTGGCATTTGAATTTTACATTAATGCTCTAGGACAAAACTAAATATATAAGATCATGTAAGAGTGAGAAATACTAAAAGCAAGACAGTAAGAATTAGAAACTCTAATATAATAATCCAAAAGACAGCAAGAATGATGAGAAATGCCTTTAGACAATCACAGCAGCTTGCCACCATAATATTTCATTTTAATGTACTTGAGGGAGTGAGACTTCAGTTTAAAAATTTGAACAACCACTTTTTATTTAACAGACAAATTTGCCAACTTAACTGTCCATAGCCAAGCTATCAAAAATTGTTTCCCCACAGCCTGCATGTGTAACATCTTATTTCTCTCATTATTCTATACTTACACTTATCATGCAATAAGCTACGTCATTAAGTATACTGACCCTTTATAACAATGTATGTAGTGTATATTCTTAGTAAGGTGTACATTTTAATAATTTCCGACCTGATCCCTGCAAACAATAATGAATGTGAAGTTATTGGGGCTATTCACAGTAATAAGCAGTCAACACATAAGTGTTTGCAAGACGGAACCCTTAGTAGGCATGTACTTTACAATTTCTCCTTCTGTACAAATCAAGGGATGAGTGACCCTTGTACATAGTATGTGACCGTATAATTAAGGACTGTGGGATAGATTCCCTGCTGTGCAACTAAGTTGGAGGGACAAAAGAGTTGTGGCTCTTGATCTTAGGGCAGATTTTCTGTTGACCCAAGCTCCTGGCAGGGCTAGAGCAGCCTGGAGGGTTTTCAGAATAACACAGGATGGCGATAGATTACATTCATCAACTGGGAATAGCCACAGCACAACATGCCCCAGTTACACCTCCTGCATAGGTGACTGCAGGGGAGATGTTGTAGGATATTGTAGGCTTCTTCCCAGCTGGGGATCAAAAGAATTCCCAGGAGGAAAGATCTAGTTGCTTTCCATTCCCTCTGCATTAGGTGGATCAGAATGGACCAGAGCATATGGCCGTGTACACAATGCACATGTACAAAGGAAAGAGTTATGGTTGTGTGTGAAATCTTTGTCATTCCCTGAATTTTGAGAGCTCATTTGTGCAACTTCAACATTCTCTTAATGTAGCATTTTAAAAGGAAAAATGGGGAAAATAAAGTATATACTTTAGAACTAGTTGGCTAGACCACACCAGAATGCCCTTTTCCATTCATCCTGTGAAATCTGCAGGAAGGATCTCCTCTTCTGCATACCATCACAAAATACACTTGTGGATTTTCTAACCATTTCTACAGAGCACGCCCAATGAGATTCCAGGAAGAGATGCAAAGCGGGGAAATCCTGGTTAGCCTTTGCTAATAGAAGTGTGGCTTGTGATTGGGCCCCAGAGCAGCTGGAAATTTTAGGAGATCTCTGCAAAGTGATCCTGGTGGAGAATTCCTCCCCCTGAGTTCTTTCCGGAAGGCTTCTCCATAGGAGATGATGATCTGTTGCACAGTTATTCAGTATGTTCTTCCTGTTTATATGGAATTTTCACACAGCAACAGGGAGAGAGACGTGTTAAATAGGAAAATGTAATTGTAACTCCTCAAAAATTGGCAGAAGACGTAGGTGGGTACAGTACCTGAAACTATTTTTAACTAATTTTCTTAAACTGAGTAAATGTCAAGTGGATTGTGTTTCTTTACATTAGAATGTAGGGTCTCCTAAATACTCTTATGTAGTTAAGGTCAGCCCAATACTGTTAAAGCTACTTGGAAGTATTCCAGTGGTATCTTATAACATGCCAAAATATCATTTACGATGATTTTTTTAGTGGCTTTCATGTTTACAACCTGGTTATTATTAATTACATTAAATAATTAATTATTAAGTACAGTGTCATAGGTGAGCCTTAGATTTCATTCCAATGGTGTTCTTTTAATTCATACTTTTTTCAACAAAAGTCTATGGAAAGAGAGGATAAGGAGTAAATTAACAAACTCATAATTAAGTGTAATAAACACAAGTGGTGGTGGTTGTATGGATTTTTCAGCACAAATAAAGCTGCATGTGAAATGTCCAATGTGAAACATTTGTGCACATCTCCTACAAGCATCTTCAACCTTTCCCCCAGGCCGCCACTTGTATGGGGAAAGACTCCGTGTTAAAATCCGCAAAGCCACCACCTTATTCGTCTTCAGGTCCCTCCTTAAAACTAACTTCTGCTATGATGCATACATCTGAGAATGGCTAGGCAGGTGGGAAATCGTGATTAATGCTACCAGTTGGCTACAAATTAGTCAAACAGCTAATCCATGTTAAAAAATCCATCTTGGGCAGAGACTGTCAGTTACTCTGTATAGTGCCTAGCACAATAGGGCCCCAACCTGGCTGGTCCCTGGGCACTACCACACTACAGATGTTTGATAATCATCATATCTTTGTTCCCTCATCCTCCCCAACACTCTTCCCACTCATTTGTTTGTTTCATTCGTTCATTGTGTCTTGTCTTTTTTAGATTTTAAGTCCTTTGGGGCAGATATGTTTGTTCTATGGGGCCCTGGCGTGGGCGAAGCTTCAAGAGCCTATAAAAATGTATAGGATAATAAAGACACAGAAGTTGGCATGCCAATAAGTAATACGGTTCAAGAAAGCGCATAAGTGCATGCAGATACCAGTTATTAATACAGAATGTTCCTTTCCTCTCAAAGTAGCACTGATTTTTTTGTCCAATCCAGGCTTGCAGTAGATCATTCAGTAGCATTAGTGGGAGCTTTTATTCCAGCTTTCTAGAATAGATGGCTTGAACAAAATGACCAAACTGCAGATGCCTTCAAAAACAGGAATTCAGTATTTTGAGTATCTGATCCACCTCCAGACCAGAGCACTTCCAGAGCTCCAACCCGGAAAGCAGTGCAACTTGCAGATATATGACAACACTGATGTCACTCCTGGAAATGTAGCATATTATTAACAGTCATCTTTCTTGGGGAAATGGAACAACTTGGTGTTCATTGTCCCCACATGTGAGCTGAGGTTTCTGGGGTACCCACAGGAAATTGGTTGTAATAGTTAAATAGTCTTTTATTGCATGCTGTGCCTACAGCAGCAAACTGGTAGTAGAAAAATAGACACACTCCAGCCAGCTCTTGGAACACCCTTCATTCAGTGACTTCAGTCATTTATGGCTTTATTTTTCAACAAAAAATATTACATTTGAATCATATATGCGCTGGAATAAAGAGGCTTCCATGCATTGGTTAGTGTGTTTTCTTTTTGGTGATCTGTATGTCAGAGGTAGTATGTTGGTGAGGTTATTTTCAAAGCATCTTATATTTTTAGATAAATACCACAGTAAACAATGGCACAAACCTGCAATACATAAATGGGTCAGAGTATTGTTTAATGCTATGTTTAATACTTCCTACAAATATGGCTTGAAAATGTGTTGAATGCCCAACTGAGCAGGGAAAGGGAGCATTTCAGCACAAATCCTGTGCTTACAAGCCTTTCACTTGTAGGTCTGAAGTGGAGGCTTGGTGATGGTGAAATACTGTATCATGTCCCCCAGGTGGTGATGTTATACCCTGTACAGAAGGGCATTGTAGCTAAGCTATTTGGGTGATGGAAATCTGGTTTGTTTTCCAATACTGTACAGTGTGGGGTTTTCCAAAAGTGTCTTATACAGGGTATAAAATAATACTGTTAACCTTTTCAGTATTGGAAATAAAATGATTGATCAGCACTCTTGAGCTGTAGCATACTGAACTGTCACACTAGCAGGATTAGTCATTACATGGGAAAGGTACTTCAATTCATTGACTTGCAAAAAAAAAAAAAAAGTTAGTAAGAATTATAAATATGTTGCCTTGTGTCTTATCTTGTTTGAGGCTTTTATGGCTCCATTCTGTTCCTGGTGAAGTAAATGGTAAGCAGCCATTCCCATCATTGACTTTAATGGGAGAAGGATTGAGCCTTAACATTGTAGCAAATACAAGCTATGAGTCCCTCCTGCCAGGCCCCTCAATTCCCATAGATTTCAAGGAGTATTTAGGGCTCTCAGAACTTCTAAGGATTGGCCCAATAATTGCAGGGACCCGTCACTTTGACATTTTCTTTCTCTCTTTTCTTTTATTGGAACAATGGGGGAAATGTACTTTACATTCTTAAGTGTAATATCCCCTCGTCTGATTTCATCTTCTTGAGGATCTGTAATTGAGAGGAAAAGGACAAGTTTGAGAAATACAGAAATCTAAAACCAACATAGGTAGATGGTGAAAACCTTGTTTAATCTGTCTTACTTTTAAATAGACCAAAGCCTAAATTGTAGTGTAGTGGTCTTCTTTTAAAAGGATAAATCCTCAATAATATTTTCATTTCTTTACAGATCATCCTGAAATAATCAGCAGAAATGGAATGGAATGTCAAGAAGCCGCATTGAGAATGGCAAAACATTGTTATTGTACATACTATCCTGTCTCCTCCTCTCTAGAATTGCCACAAACTGCATGCTAAGTAAAGATTTTGTTCTTATGGACAGATCACAAATTCTAAAAAGCTAGTGCTGCTGTATTATATATGAATATTAAATATGGTATGCTTAATATATTCCAACCTAAAATAGTTAACTACCTGATACCAGCTGTGATGTTTCAAGACATAAAGGGTAACATTTTACTTTTACAGATTTTATAAACACAGTTTACTTCATAGGAATATTGTATTATCTCCATAACTATAACTAATGCAAGTGGTCCCAAGATTCACAATTTTATGAATCTTTCAAGTTTAGCAATAATTAATTTACATTGGCTAAAATGTATACCAATTGCCGGTTTGATTTTAACCCTAATTATTGTTATTTTAACTGAGCAGAAAAACAAGAAGTCCTATGTTTCCTTCCCTAGTCAGTTGACTTCAAGACAAAGAAAGGAAGTGAAACAAAACCCTGTACCCCTGCTCATCACCCTGTAAGTCTAAAATTTCAAATAGTAAATTCAACATAAAGCACAAATTCTTTAGCTGCACATAAGCTGATATTTGACTTGTATAGAAAAGCTGCATTGAATCGTAGGACAGCAGAAAAAAATTAAAACTTTGCACGGTATGAACTTCATACCCCCAAACAACAAAGTCTTGAACATATTATTTTACGAGTATATTTATAATGTTTTTAAAAGAGACTTTGCAGAAGTGCCTAAATTTTGCCACATCAGACTTGAAGGAAATGAGGCTGATGCCAACAATCTAATCTACAATGAGTAACTCATCTTTTAAACACTCAGTCAGGTTACCTAAAAGAGCCAAGCTGTTGTTGAAATAACATCTATCAACAACAACAAAGCTGTAGGTGCGGAGATCTGTAAAATATTCTAATTTAACTATAATTGAGTTCAGTCACTGAAAACCTGATAAGTGACTTTAAACCAGATTATTAACTAAACATTAAAAATGTAGGGAGAGTTTCAGTTTAATAAATCATTACTGTTCTTGCATTTTTTAAAATTGGATTAAAGGGTTGTAAACGGATTACAGAATGGAGGAAAAATATAGTTCTTTTAATCTTTTTCTTTAAAAACATATTTTATGTCACAGAAATAAGAAGATATCTTTAATACAACTATATACATATTATATATATACATACATACATATATATGGATGAAACAGATTTTAATGTTGTTTACTTTTTTAAATACATTGTTGATTTACAAGGTAATTATATATGTACAATTAAAATTTCATTTAGGTTTGGTTTAAGATTTGTTTCCAGCACTATTGTACCAAATATTTCATATTTTACATTTTGTATGTTGCACATGTGTCACAAATGCATAGTTTTTAAATTATTGTTTAAAAATCAAAACAGCTGTTATAAGTGAATATTACGTATAACTGTTGGCAACATCAGTTTTCTGTGTGGACATTGTTAGTGATTGCAGTATTTTAACTTAACCTTTTCAGATTGATTGTAAACTATTTTAACCTTTGGCAGCACTGCCTTTTCTGAAAGGCACTAGAGGCACTAACGGTATGATTATTTGTCTAGGAAATTATTTTCCATTCTAAATTTTGTTTGTCAAATGTCTAATTACTATCTATTTATATTAAAGATGTAGATTTGATCACCCGAAAGAAAAAAATCATTGTAAAATTAACATAGTGATTGTAATGTTGCATTTGTTTTATTTTGTGGGAAAAAAATGTATCTTAACTTCTGGTACTTTAGCAGTTAAGGTATCACCATTAAGTACTATTAAAACACTAATATTTGTAGACTTTCTCAGTCATTATAACTAGGTAGTTGACATTGCAACTTGCCTATATTTGTCAAAGTTGTTTTTTTTTTTTTTTTTTTTAAATAATAGTTCACTTAGACATTTTGGTAGCTTATTGTAAAAGACTAAATGGTAAATTATCCACATTGTTTAAGTATTTTATGTAGAGAATTCTTTAAAACATTGTTTTGTGCAAACTTTTTATGTTTCATGATAATTATTCTATGTTTTTTGTAATTACTCCAGTACTACTATTTTTTGCCCATTTGTGACGAAGCTTCAGATACATCAGATCTTGCATCCAGACAAACCTACAAAACAAAAGAGAAAATGTATTTTTAACACGAGATCCTCTTTCCAACATTATAACTTTGTGATATTCCTAAAAACTGTACGAATACAGATCTGTGCTAACAATAAGGAGGCAATTACACAGATGTGCAAATAAGTGTACAACAGATTCTGCATTGTATTTATTAACAAAATCATTTTTTAGAACGATTCAAAATTTGGGAAGATCAAACTATTTTTCTGCATAAATATTATTTGCCAAAACTTTTTTTATATTTTAAAAAGAAACTATAATCATGCTGAGTAAGTAAACCTTCAATGCTTTATTTAATTAAAACATATAAACAAATTCCCCAGAGAGAACCATAGGATGGGCCAACATTGAAATAGTAAATGCTATAGCTGAGCTGTGACTTCAAGTTACTTGGGATGTCTCAGTATTTATTTTCTATAAATGAAACATTCACCAAAACACCTTATCATTTGCCTCTTGCATACAAAATATAAGTGACCGCGCTTATACTGAATATTTTAATAACAGTTAAAGAAATCCCTTTATTCATGCCTTTCGCTGTAACCATTAGCAGTCTGTTAAATATCCATTATATTTTTCTTGTAACATGAAGTTCATTCACCCAATGTGCAACCGCTCAAATAAAAAAAAGCATTTTAAAATGATTGCAGCATCACAGCAGTCTTTCATTGTGACATCATGTTGAGAATAGCAACCAGCGCAACAAGTAAAGAGAGCCAAAAATCAGAAGAAGATGAGCATGGTATTTTTAAAACCACTTTTTTTATTGTGGCAAGTAACCGAGATGAAATATCATAAAATGAAATGATCTGGCGCAGGAGGAACAAACATGCTTTGCAGGGCGATGGAATTCTCCTTTCTTCCTCATTACCCCTAGTCGGCAGGACATACTACAGCAGCATCCACAGCTGCTGTGCACATCATCTCTAGAGGGGAATTTGTATGGTGTATGTATGTAGGTGCAGATCTACTAGCCTTGCCCCAATCCTGAAAATGCCTCTCTGCCAGGCATGGCTTTCTAGCAAACTGTCCCCTGCACTGAGGTTTGGATCCACAAAGGTGCTTGAGCACCCAATCCCCAAGTTTAGGCACCTAAGTCACATTTTTAGGCATTATTATGTTCCACAAAACCCCGTCTGGCTCCACTGCCACCTAACCCTGGAGGTGCACAAACTGTCTCTGCATCTAAGTTTTTGCACTCAAAGTTGGTGAGGTGCCTATGTTTCTGCCTCTGGGCATGTGCACCGCTGCCTCCCCCTGAGCCTGAGAGCGATTCACTAACCAAGGGAGATAGGTGTTCACCTGCCTATCTTGCCTCCGGGGCCCAATCTGACAGGTGTGCTCAGAGGCCATCTAACTCAACACACAAAACAGCTGGGAGGTGGGGGGGTGACCTCCTTTGTAACCTTTAACACAGTGGTTAGGGTACACACCTGGGTTGTAGGAGACCCTGGACCAAGTCCTCCCTATACCTGGTGAGGAGAAAGGATTTGAACAGGGGTCTGCTGCCTGTCAGGGGGTTGCTCTAACCACTTGGCTATAGATTACTGTTGATTCTCTCACTGGCCCAATTAATATTTAATTATTCTATTATTTAATTAAAGTCGAACAACTTCAACAGGAGGGACAGCAGGAGCTCCACATCAGAATATTTAGAAGTGATAGATTCCTGTGGAAATCCCTTCTCAGAGGGGGTCTCTCACATCCCAGGTGAGTACCTTGTCCACTGGGTTAAAGACTATAAGGGATCTCCTCCCCTGAACCACTGAGCTAAGTGTGATAAAGGAAGTCCTTCCCAGCACCTCCCTGCTGTTTTGTGGGGAGTTAGGCATTTGCCTAGCTCATTCTCACAAGAAAAAAGTTAGGTATCTAACTCATCTGACTCCAGGAGAGGGGTTCCTGTTTGTGGATCATCATTACAGATAGATGCCTCCCTGCAATCTGGATTTAGGTGCCTGTTTCTTAAAGGGGTGGAGTTTAGGACAAACCCTTCTTTTTTGGCATATCCCACTGGCTACTTTAGGCAACTCCCTGCCTAGCATGCTGGCTTTTGGATTGCATTCTAAGGCCCCTGTCTCTCCCCATTCATTGTAGAGGAACAGAGGTGCCTAACTCAGGCTTTGAGGATCACGTTGTTGTTGCAGTGATTTTCTAGGTGCCTAAAAGGTACGTATGGCAACAGTGAGCATTGCACCACCTAAGGCCCTTTGTGATTCCAGACTTGAGGGCCTTCCAGAGATTTACCTCTACCAGAACAATTACTTTTTACCACTTCTGCCAGTATACACAGAATTGCATACAAGGACACAATTGTCATCTGTGCAAAGTAGATGTGCTCACAGATGTATTGAAAAAATGATAGTTATACACTATGTGGATTTTAAAAGTGAGTAAACATGATTATATCCACATTTTCCCAATGGGGAAGCAGAGGCTCACAGAGATTAAGTTATTTGCCCCAAAACCTGAGATTACTCAGCAAGACAATGACAGAGCAGAGATTAAAATTCCTGGTTCACAGTCCCATGTTCACAAGATGTGTTCACAAGACCATGCTGACATTTGAATCTTCAGTAGCAGGGCAGAACCCATTGCATTCAGTGTAGAGAGAAACAGAAACGTGATGTAGCGCTGTTTTGGCGACAGCATGCTTCACGTCAAAAAAGAGCAGAAATATATAAAGGGCTGTCACTCCTTTTGTCAGAGGCCAAGGATTGTCATGGAGGCTGAACATCCTTCTCACTCCCTAGAATGGTCCCTCTTGGTCAGGACGAATGAGGCACATTGACCAGGCAGTATGAGGAAGCGCACGCATCAAGTGCCGTGCCAGTTCCATTGCAAATAGGACGTTGTTCTCTAGGGTTGTCAATTTTACACCTTTCGTAAGCACTACATTTACTTTTAAAATGGTTTTTAAAAGAAATAAACACCCTGCAGGGACAAGGAACGTTTGTACCATAACTGAGAGCTAGTTAGAGAGGAACACAGTGTCTCAGGTGATTTTGGAAAAACACCAGGAGACCCTGTCCAATGGGAGGTGTCTCAAGATCAGAGCTTGTCAAGGAAGAGTGTGATTGGGTTAGGGGAGGAAGGGAAGGGCAGAAGCCTGCTAGGGACATAGTAAAGAGGAAGGAGTGAAGATGATTTCAGAATGTTTAGGTAATTACATTACTAAAACGTCTCAGCTTCACCTGTTTCTGTTTACACTTTCTCATACTAGGCCCCAACCTGCTATAACTATTTGCAAAGCTGACTGCTGCCAAGAAGACTCAGGAAATGTTGGTGTTGATTTTAATTTTTTAAAAAACCCTTATTTTCATGTCAGTGCTAGCATTTATAGTAGCAGCTGAGAAGCCCTTCTTGCCCCTGCCCCCTCTGAATTTCGACTCTTGTACTGAGCTTAACTCTGCAACTAAGTTCTGTAAACCTACCTTGCCTCAGATAACTGGGGGGTTTCAAAAATGAAGCAAAACACTTTAAGGCGCTGAGGATTAATAATTTTGGGGTATTTCCACTAAATCTCACCCTAGGCAAAAATTAACGATCTTGTTTGTGACCACTTTAGTGTGCAGAGGGTTGAATGAGTCTTCTGCTGAAGATATTTCCTCGTTTGAACTCAATGGACTTTTGAAAATGCCTTGATTTGTCTCGCTGACTCCTGACATCTTTTTGGTATCAGGTCATTTGCATACTATCTTCCCTGTTTCCTTTGAAGAGCCTCTTTTCTGGGTCTTTGATTTCCTTTTCAAATACCATATAAACATTACATTTTTGGTATGACTTTTTTTTAATGGTTCAAGATTATTTTTATTGCTTTTGTTAACGCATTCCTGAATGCACTCCCTATCAGCGTGATTAAAATTTCTGGTAAATAGCGTGGTGGGGCAGATAAAGATTCTTAATTGTATCATCTTTGAGTGGATGCTAACATTACATTTGAAATTTTATATGAAAATGTTTCCTACAGCAAAGAAAAGAGAAATAAAAATGTTTTGAAATGTGAAAGGAAGATGAGTGGCATAAAACTGAGAAAGGAAAGGTTAAGAGCAAGAAAGAACTATCTGCCATGTTGTGTAGTTGTGATGTTTCCACCAAAGGTACTTGAAGAATTATGGACATGCTAGTGAATACAGTGTTTTATAAAAATGAACATAACGGAGCTACAATGGCTTTTCACCTCTGAAGATCTGAGTTCAAATCCTAGTTTCAGGTGAAAATAAATTTGGTGGGCCTTTTTCTAGACTTAGTCCGCATTACAAACCAGAACAATTTAGCCTGAGTGATAAGAGAGTGAGGATCAGAATAGCACAAGGTCATGAGCTACTCTAGTGATGTAAGGGTGATACAGAGGCTCATATACATTTGAGGAACTAGGTGGGGGGATGTTTCCTCAGCTTCATGCCTGGGCTGAACTAGTCCAGCTAGTCCTGTACTTTCAATAGCAATAAATTTGCTCGCTTTTCACTGAACGGTGCAGGTGGGAGAGAAGCAGAGATGCTTTCCTCTCCTTTGTATGAAAACAGTCACTTAGCTGAGAACAAATGGACTTTTCAAAAGGAGTCTGCAATAGACAGTAGAGTTTCAGTGAGCCTGGAGTTCGCAGCCAACAGTGCTATTCAGAACTAACAGGTACCACTTTTCAGCTTGAGGCAAATACAGATGTTTTTTCTTGTGAAGAAATTGTTTTGATTTATAGCCTTTTCAGCTACAAGTAACCAGCAATAAAGCCAGATATCTTGTATTGCAAACCCCAAACATTCAAAAATCCAGTCAACTCCCCAAAAATCATTAGATTGGCTTAAAAATCTCATGTTTTAAAAAAAAAAATCACAAATATTGGGTTGTTTATTTACCATCTGGTTTTTGGATGTTTAGAATAAACTCAGGTCACATTTTCAAGCTTTTCTCCCCAGCCATGAGGGACCAGAAACTTACTTACAAAACTGAGATTCTCAGTCATTCTTCTGACTCCTGAAGATGGGATTTAAGAAAGATACCATATATCATGACGCTCGTGATAAAATATGAGAGTTGGCAACACTTACCTTTCATTTGGACAAAGATGAGAAATATATATGGTGAAGAGGAGATATCACTAAGTCTTTGGCACATTGCACCACCTTCAGGGTTTCTCAGGCCTGGTCTTCACACAGTTTTTGTACTGTGATAACTATGCCTGCCAGCAATGTGATTTTTTGATCGATATAATTTATTGGCAGGATCCTTAGCATTGATACAGTTATACAAATATAGTTTATCCCCTATTCTGCATGTGAGTACGCTATACTGGTACACACATACTTATACCAGTATAACTACATCCACACATATTTTGCCTGAATAGTAATAAACTTCCCATTCTGTGCGTCCCTCTTTCTATAAGGGCCCAGTCCAACTCCCACTGACGCCAGTGGGAATCTTTCGATTGACTTCAATGGAAGTTGGATCAGAGGAGTACTATTCGCATCCTATTTTGGCTAACTTCCAGTTGCTGTGTTCTTCTGGGGATGTGTGTGCTGTGAGAAGCCCATCCTAATTCTCAGCTTTTCTTTTTTTATTGTTTCCATTGGATGGTGCAGTTTTATTCCTTTTATGATCCAGTAGCAAATTTCAACCCTTTCACCATCACTGGTGTTGTTTTAAGTAATACCTCCCCATTACTCCTATACCGCTTGTACTCCTGCAAACACACACTCCACTCACCACATAAAGGGCCTGAACCTGATTTGCAAGAAAACTATTCTGAAGTAACCAAACCTGCATCCCTTTAGGATTAAAATAAATCCTTTATGAATTGGAAAAACAGAAGAAAAGTCACCCTCTCAAGAAGCACCATCCGATCCCATTCTAAGCACCCTTCAAATACTCTTTCAGGTCCTCATATTCCAGCCACACTTTTGCTGGAAGTATTTAAGTGATTCATCAGTTCCATACTACGAGTCAAGCCATTCTTGCAGGAACCTTCTTGTAGTCTTATACTGTCTTATATGAGTGGCCACTTCCTGTAAGACTATCCAGACTGTGTGCATTTTCACAACAAAAAAATATAGCACCTTTTGGCATTTCCATATAGATTAGTTAGAAACACTACCTTGCTTTGCTCACATGTAATTGTACGCTAATGGCGGGATGGGGTGGGCATGTGGTTTGGGTATTTAAAATAAAAGGTTGCTTCAATGTAGCTCATGTTTGGGGATTCAACATGTTCCTGGAGAAGGCAACAATTTCAGATAGCTGATGGACAGGCTGCTGTGGGCAGTATTTGCGATCTTGGTCAAGGAGAACATACCAGCTGAAAGTCTTTATCCCAGACTAACTAAAGATTAATGGTGCTTAAATAATGGAAACAAATATCTGCATATAATTATTTAGTGAAAAAGTTGCAGACTTTCACAGTGAATATTATCCACAGCGAATTTTTCAGTTAGATCTCTTGTGGCTCATGGTAATTCTGAAGAAAGAAGGTTGCAGAGGGGCCAGGGCCCAGCAAACAGATATCAGCCTGTACAGAAATCAGCTGTGAAACTTCAAAGAATGAGAGAGTTATTCTCTTCCAGGTTTCCTCCACCCTCTGCATCTCATCTTTACCTCATGTGACTAGTCTTTTTCCTTACTCGTGAGAGGAACTGTTTTCCATGTGTGAGAGAGAAAACAATAACCACCACATTGTGTTCTGTGCTAAAATGTGAACTATCCTCTGTAGATCTAAGATCTGCCTGCAAGCTGTGGTGAAGAGAGCAGATGTGTTCCTTTTTCAGAGTAATTATCAGTGCAACGGCTTTCAAATCCAAGTTTCCTGTGGAATATAATTATGCTTGTTTAAATAAAGGACTCTGTCAGAGCTATTCAGCAGCACCTCTGTACAAAACAAGAGTTGTTTCCTTTTAACAGAGCACTCTTTCTACCCTTCTTAGAACATTACTCTTTTAGTATCAAATATGAGGCAGCCAAATTGTCTAAAATCAAAGAACATTTTACATTCAGTTGAATCCTTGAAATTTGAAAATATGAGATGAAGGGAATTTAGTTTACTTTTTTATTATTGCTACTATTGCATGTATCACAAATCATTGAAGAGGAGCAGTCAGTTCTCTCTCCTTCCTTCCTCGCTATTTTAAGATGCTTCCTTATAGGTAGTTGGCACTGGATTGTAGCCCCAGGAGTACAGTGTTGGGCCCAGTTTGCAATATGATTTGCAGAAGCGTGTCTGAAGGAAATAGAAGGCGGTATACCATGATTTGATGTTTGCAGACTTTGGGCTCAGCTTCATCAGTGATGGAGCATGTTTCATATGTGGGAGCCCTCAACCAAGAATATCCTGACACTGGCTCTCTTAAGTTTGAACCTTAACTCCATGAGTCATAATATTCACATGGAGCAGAACTGCTGCAGAGGAAGACAGAGGCTGATAATCTTTGAGAGAGATCAGGACCTTGAACTTTATCTAGGGTTGGACTGGCAGCTACTTTACATTGTAGGATCATAGTGTTATGTGTACTCATTAGTTTTCTTCACTTAGTGATCAGGCTGCTCTCTGCTGAATCAGTTGTTCTTTTTGACTGGCCTCGTGTGACACTGCATCCCATATACACCCCTATGGTGTGATTGTGTATCATTTATGTTCACCCTTATAGTGTAATTGTGTATTGTTTAATGCAAAGTATGTCATGTAAGGTGTTTTTGGAATGCTCATGGCATCTGAACATTATTGAATGAGACAGCTGTTTCTCATCCAGATCCTTATTTTCCTTTTTGGGATAGCAGGTTTGGGTTGAGGGTGGCCTCAGATGTCTAAACCTTAAGAAGTGATAGTAGCTTATTCCTAGGTGGACCCCATCTCACAACTAACCAATTTATTAAAGAAATTGGATGGCTCCACAAGACGTTTCCTAGGGGAATTGGGATTAACAAGAGGGGTCCAAAAAAGAGGTTTTGTTCTCTAGGAGGCAAAACTGGTGAGATACTCTTTTCCCAGCTGGCCTGGCCAATCCCCATGACAGAAACCAAGAGATCTGAGGCTGGGGGGCAGGTAAGAACTAGCACGGAGGCCAGAGACAGTCTCTACAGGAAGATGGGGAACATGCAACTCCTGGCCTGCTGAAAGGGGATAAATTATGGTGATTGGCAGAAGCTATGGTGGAGTTTAGGAAGTGGGAGACATAGGAAGAGAAAAGCTGGGAACAGGAGCAAGGGAGGAGACAGAGCTCCGGATGTGGAGGAGACATAATAAGGGTGCACTGAGCAGTCCAAAACACAAAGGCTGGCTTTTAGAGCTTCAAAGAACTCTAATGGTGAAGGCATTTTCTGCTCTAAGTTATATATAGCCAGTTAGAACAGAAGATCCTATTTTTTAAAGACGGATTTCCATGAACTGAAATGTTTTAATTCTTGATGTTTTTCATTGTTCACAACCATAGCTGCTGTCAAACAGCAAAGGCTCTCTATGAGATTTTTTTTAAAAAAGAAAGAAATATAATTCAAGGCCTCCTAATGATCTAGAACAATGTATTCAGAAGTTATTTAAAGTATATGTTAGTCATGTATCTTGAATTCAACAGCACTTTCATGCAAGAACATTGTGTGGCCAATTTTAACATATTTTGCAGCTGTGATAATGTGTTTGGGTCTGCAGTTCTGAACCTGCAAAATGCACTTAAGCTGAAGATTTCTCAGCGCCTTGCTGTTCTGCAGCACCTGCCATTGACAAAAATCAGATGGGTCAGCCTATGTACTGACTGCCCACCTGCCTCTCCAAACTTAATGGATACAGAAAAATCCTCCTCCCCATTCCCAAGTGGAAAATGTCTGTCAATCTCTTAGAAGGCAATATTTTCAGTAATGCAAACATGACTTTTAATAACCACTTTCACAACATTTTAATCATTATGAGTGCACCACGTACAGAATTTAGAAATAAGAAATGGGAGGTAGACTATGTGATGTTAGGTCACATAGTTCACCTCCCTGTCAATACAGGTGTGTGCTGTATTCTTCATTAAGTAGTAAATGAACAAACATCAATGGCTTGATGTATTTTTTTTTTAACCTCTGATGTCATAGTGCCTGCAACAATCATCCTTCAGGATGCTTTTCTCCATGTAAAATAACTTTTGTGAAAATTCATTTCCCTCTTGTTTTGCATGGGGAAAATAGCCTGAGCCCATGAACTGAAGCAGGGGCAGGGTTGCAAAAGAAGAGAGTGTGGCCTCCACAATATGCTATCCCAGCTTCTGACTACATAGAATTCTTTTTGCTGGGTCTTAGGTTCATCCATTTGGAGAGGCTGGGCAGGAGCCATCCAAGCTCTGCCACATTCTCCCGACAAAACAGTGGGAAAAACACAGCAGAGAGAGTCTGCAGAAGTTTACACACCTGCTTATTCCACACTTGGAAACCCACTTGCATGGGATATGGGGACAGCTGGCAGTTGGGAGAGCCCTTAGTAACACAGCACCTGCAGGAGTCAAGCTGTTCAAAGAAAAGTAGGAGCCAGAAGGGACAGGCAGCTGGACAGAAGCCAGGATCTCTGACAAGAGCACATACATGAATCACTCCCACTTGCACTTCTTTCTAAGTCCTTGCACTAATAGATAGATAGATGATAGATGATTTATTCTCACAGCAAAATGAATGACCAAGTATTATTATTTTATCAGCTACAATTGGCTAATACCATAATACAAGCATTCTGACTGGTTAACTTTGATTGATTAATAATGAAATCACACAGTGTTTTAGTATCGTGCTGTAAAGCACCACAGGAGACACATTAAAGAGCCACTTGCAACTTCCAAGCCTCAGCTGGAGTATCACTGATCTTGTCTGACTTCCTGCACATTGCAGGCCACACAACCTGTCCTGTAATAGACCTGTCCTCTCACCCATCCTGTAATAGACCTGTAACCTCTGGCTGAGTTACTGAAGTCCTCAAATCATGATTAAAGACATATCAAATCTTCCTTTGCTAGTGCAGTTATTGGGAAATACTTTTCCTGTCTTCTTGGTCGTGGGCTGGGTTATAGTCTGGCCTTAGCCTATTCTTTGTCTGTTAATGCACTTGATCTACCCTCTGCTAAAAGGCAGAATATCTATTATTGGTGACTAGGCTGAAAGTTTCCATAGATTTTTTACTCTCTGTTATTTTTCTTCATTGCCACACTCCAACCGTTTTCTTGTTCCTCCATATTTATCTTGACAGCTGTTTCAGTTTGTATTGTTTCTGGCTGTTTCTTCCATAGGGCACTCTTCCAAAGTGACTATAATCAAATCTCTTGCTTCAGGGCTTTAGCAAGTCACCTGCAGGGATAAGGAAGGAATATTTTCCTCCAATGCACAATTGGCCAGCTGTATTCTGGGGTTTTTTCACCTTCTTCTGAAGCATCAGAGACTGGCCTGTTCCTGAGTGCATCAAAACGCTCTACTGCTGGTGCACTGTTGTCTGGATGCTCCCAGCCCGCATGCAAGCATGCACTGCGTGTCTGTGTATCAAGCAGCTCTGACTCAGCACATCTGATTCAAGTAGACTGCTTGTTACACTACTGCCACACTTTGGCCTCCTGGCAAGATGACCCCCAACAACTTGTAGCTCCTGAATTTGACAATTCTGTGTGTATCCCAGAATTTGATAGTGCTGCAGTCAGCCATTTTGTATGTTCAGCTACTGCCAGCTGAAACCTAAACATCACATAGCTCGGGATAATTTTTTTAGGCCCGAGAAAGCAAGGCCGTGCAATTGCATGTTTGCAGTTTTGCTATCAGAATGGGAGGCTGAGTTAAGATTCCATGAAAAAAGAAGGAATGTTTGGACAGCCTGGGTTTTAACATGTAAGTTTTATTGTTGTTATGACTCGAAATGCTTTGCTGATAAGAATAATCATGGGCAGCAGGCTAGTTCCCTGTCCTGACTCTTCGGCTCACGACCCTGGCCACACCACCCACACTCCGCCTCAGGCCTTCCTCCCCCACTCCACCCCCTTACCCACACTGCTGGAGGGATGCGGTGGGGGGGGGGGGTCTCGTCTGGGAGGGGAGTGGTGGACGCAGCAAGTGGCAGATGGGGATCTTCCAGGGGAGGAGTGTGAGATCTTCCAGGGGAAGCAGGTGGGGAAATCTCACTGGGTGAGGAGGGATGTATGATGGGAGCAGTGGGGACCTCTGGAGAGGAAGGGGGGAGTGGAGATGAGCAACCAGGAAGCAGCAGATGGTGGGGGTCTTGGGGAAGGGGATGGGAAGAGGTAGGGCCACCACAGCCCAGACATCCAGTGGTGAGTCAGTGGCAGCTGCACCAGGGAAGGCTTAGCCTCCCCAGGCCTATTATACCTGCCACCCATGAGAAAAAATAATTGTTATTGGCTGTTACTAAGGAAATTGTTTGCCTGTTAGAGGCTATTATGAGTTATGTGCTTTGTTCAGAGAAAATATATTTAAAAATGAGTTAGAAAGTGAGCTTTGGAGCAGTCTGAGGCAGTTTGCTTTGGGCAAGGATCTGACAGCTAAGTTCCCCAGCAACTAGATGGAACGGCAGGGCCCCCCTGAAAGCCTGGCTGTTGATTCCTTGACACCATCTTAAAGTGAGTAAATATAATGGTTTAAGATGCTCTGAACCTACTGAGACAACGTGTGTGTGTGTGCGTGTGTGTTTAAGATCTAATAAAAAAGTAGGTTTAGGTGAAAGCACTCTGGTTTGTATCCATCATTTATCAGATGGGTGAGCTGTGTCTCCGTTGATTTATTCCTGACACAGCCTGGAGAGAAAAAGTTAAATTACCACTGCTTTGGATTCTGAAGACCCCTGGGTAACCGATTTGGTGAGCCAGTTGGCAGGAGTGGTGAAGAAGGGGACGATTGGTACAAACCGTTTACTCTGCTGTGCAAGAGGGGAAGATGCATGGCAAGGGAGCGACCTGAAATTTCCCCATGGTGTGGTCTATGAGTCAATTTATGGATATATTATGTTAGTGGGGCTCAGGGCCCAGGCTTGGTTGAGGGATTATGTCAGAAGATTATACAGGCTGTTGGTGCCCTCCAGAGCAATGTTTCACTGGCCCTGGCATGCATGCAAATACAGATGTGAATTTTTGATATGGTAAAGGACATGGTATGAGCAGGATATTCCCATTGGAAATTAGGACCATTATATGGAAACATTACACACAGATGAGAGGGATTTATAATTCTGATGGAAAATGGTAAATATTACTTATGATAAAGGATATGAAGAAATCACTGTATTTGTTTTACTAATGTCAAAAGTAGAAATAAGGTGGGTTCCCCCATTGTAGCCGTGAGCCTTAATGTTAATCAAACGGTGATGGAGCCCATTGATCACAGGGTAACAAGAGGCCCCAGGATAGAAGACAGTAGAATTGGGAGCCTGTTTAGAATAACCTGATTGGATATGAATACACCACAAATACCTTGCAGCCACAGGATGTGTATTTAGAAATAACAGAGGGAAAATGTCATTATGCTATTAATCCATTTGTAAATGAACCTGTGATTATGTATATGGATGATAATGGTGTATGTCTTAGAAGCTGGTGCCTGCTGCTCAAAATTAATTATGTGCATCATGTACCTTATAATCCCCATGAAAATAGATGCTTTTTGCCATATTGTAGTTATTGAAGCATGTGATTTTAAATTTCAAGTGCCTGAGTTAAGATATAGCCAATTAAAAGTGAAATACACATTGTATTCAAATGTAATACCTGTACCCACTGGAATGAATTTAACTATTTTACAGATATTACTTCAGCATCCTGTTCTGAGGAATTATTTATATGCTGCTAAATAGGAGGCATATACGATTATAGTTACTGTCCATCACTCCACCAATGAGATTAAACAAGTAATTGAGCAGGTTAGCAAAGATTTGGAACACAAATGGTGGGAGACATTGCTGAGATGGCCACCCATGGCAATGGAGATTTTTAATCTGATTTTACATCCAATTTTGGTGTTTCAGGTACTGGTGGTGGTTTTGTTCCTGGTACTGACATGTTGAATTTGAAGGAAGATTGATTGGTTGCAAAGCCTATTCTTTTGCAAACCCGGGGTACTCCCCAAGTGAATTTACATGGGGTCTGGTCTATAACGAGGCATAATCAGGGGGTGAAAACAGAGTAGCAGTGAGATTATTGCTTGGTCTCGGTTGAGAGCCTTGAGCTCATGCTGGGCCTCACTAGTAACCCACTGAACTCGTTGTGTGTGTGCAGATCTCAATATTAAAGATGTAACATCTGTAAGGAGGGGAATGTAGCCCCCAAATTTGACATTTCTGCATGTACCCCAAAAATTGATAGTAATGCAGTCAGCCATTTTGTATGCTCAGCCACTGCCAGCTGAAACCCAAACATCACATAGCTCAGGATAATCTTTTTTAGGCCCCTGAGAAGGCAAGGCTTTGCAATTACATATCTGTAGTTTTGCTATCAGCGAGAGAGTTTGGAACAGGGAGTTACAGTTCCATGAAAATAGAAGGAATATTTGGACAGTCTTGGTTTTAGGTACCTCTAATATGTAAGTTTTATGGTTGTTATGACTAGAAATGCTTTGCTGATAAGGAGAACAATGAATTGTTATTGGCTGTTGGTAGGGTAATTGTTACCCTATTAGACGTTATTATGCATTATGTGCTTTGTTCAGAGAAAATTTATAAAAGCTTAGTTAGAAAGTGTGCTTTGGAGCAGTCTGAAGAAATTTTGGGGGGTAAGGATCTGACATCTAAATTCTTCAACAGCTAGCCGAAAGATGGGGCCCCCAAAAGCCTGGCAGTTAATTTCTCAAAACCATCTTAACTTTGGTAAATATAACAGTTTAAGATACTCTGCATCTACTGTGACAGCATGTGTGTGCTTAAGATCTAATAAAAAAGTAGATTTAGGTGAAAGCACTCAGGTTTGTATCAATCATTTATCAGACAGATGGGCTGTACCCCCACTGATTTATTCCTGACACAGCCTCAGAGAAACAGTTAAGTAACCACTGCTTTGGGTTCTGAAAACCCTGGGTAACAACCCCCATCCCAAATTCGTGTGCTCTGCACAGTCCAGCCCTCTCCTGGACCATTCAGAGAGATCTTAAGGTTTGTTTGTTCCTTTGTAAATACAGTATCCAGCAGCTTGCCACATTAACTGGAGTTAACATTCACTTTAAATCAAACTCAGCACTGGGCTGGTTTAGATTAAAAGTAAAACTAGTTTCTGACAAAAAGATAGGATTTGAAGTGAGTTCAAGTATAACAGATTTAGAAATACTTACAAGCAAATAAAAATGAAACACACTTTCTAGAGGCTAAGAATGAAAACAAGCTACAGTCTTTGTTCCAGGTAGTTTCCTTACCAATCTATCTCCAGCAACATGGCTGACCATGCCCTTGGTCAGGATTGCCTACAAAGTCCTAGGTGCTTGGTTCCTTTATCATCTTAAGTGAAAGATAATTTGGGGTTCTTTGCCCCCTTTCTTTTATATCCCAGTGCACCTTTGAAATGGATTTTTCTGAAGATTACTTCCCAAAGTAAAGTTAATTTGAGCTGTGAAGATGACATGGAGCAGTTATCTCCTCCCTTTGATGATCCTGTTTGCCTTCTATGTAAATTGCATTCCCATTGTCTCTTAATGTATCCTGGAAATACCTTCAAGGTGACGGAACCACATTCCTTTGTCTAGGTGGGTATCTTTAGTCCTACCTGCACACATAATTTAATAACATAATTTCCAATAAGTTTGTCATTTTGAATTTGTTCTCCATATATGCATCACACTATAATATTAATGATCAGTATGTTATTAGTTTTTTATTGATATCTTACATGACACCTTTTGGATGCAGTTTATGATCATAGTGAATTGGGCTACACTGAACTAGACAGGACAGTTGAAACTTACTATCAGCAAATATCAGTGAGCCTCTTACATTGGGATGCTGTTAGGGTCATGTTGGACCAGTGCTCTGAGAGGGTATAGGGAATCTTCTTTCTTAAATGCCTGGCTGCTGTGTTTAGTCACTTGCTCAAGGTCAAACTGATCACCCGATTTGGGCCTGAGAAGGAATTTTCCCCCCAAAATTTGGAGCCATTATAATGTGTCTTTGCTGACAAAGACAAACCCACCATTAAACCTCATTGGAAGCTACTCAAAGGAGGTATGATAAATCTCAGTTATTTCCTGGAAGCAATGGGACCAGTTGTATTTCTAAGGAGTTCCTAGATAAAGCCAGTAAAATCCTGTTTTAGTTGGGATCAGTTTCAATTCCCATAATATTTTCTTCTGGATTTACTGGTAACATGATCAGATACTATTTAAATATCAAAAGAAAATTCAAAATAAGGGGGCTATTCCTAGCATGTAAAATTAATTTTATTTGTATCGTTTTCCCTTCATAAGTCCATGAATCCTAATTATGACATCTTATCAATGTACTTCTTCCTCTCACTGGAGTTCAATGATATACTTAGAGGGACCACATAATTGCACTGTCCCATCATTGGGCAGACATGATAGGAACTATAAAATATTTGATCCAGATACAAAATAATTGAGACAAAAACACTAAACAATGCTGTTAGTCGCCTACTGAAATTCAAGGGGGAAAATAACTGTTCTTTAAAGTGACCCTGTCATATTCACACTTATAGGATGTGTGTCTCAGGGACACAAAGCTTTGGGAACCTACTGGGAAGACACGCCTCTCAGGGCTGCATGAGTATCCTCTCACAGCACTGGAGGCTGGGAACAAAGGCTCTGAGAGAGCTGTGTAGCCCCAGTGCCTCTGTTCCTTCCCTGCCATAAATTAAAGATCTTCTTTTCGAGACCAGAATCGTTTCTGGGATTTTTTTTTGTCAGGGCTTATCACAAGTCTCGTGATATTTGGTGTTCTGAACGCATCAGCTGCTGGAATAAAAAATAGTGCATGAGATTCTCAGTTTTAATTTAATAAAAGGAAAATAGATTTCTAACCCTCCTTGTTGCAAAGTAAAGTTATGACGAGTGTGCCTTAAAGGTCCAGCTCCTGCTGTTCCCTGCTAGGCCCCTGGCTGCTGTTCCCCACTCGGCCCCTGGTGCTCAGCCCTCCAGCACCGTTCCCTGCTCGTACCTGCCCTGACCATGGCCCTGCTCCCAGCCCCAGGTGGGGAGGTGATATGAGTTTGGGGCCATTGACCTAGAGTGTCCACAACTTTGGTGGAAATCTGGGAAACATGCAATTACTTGGGAGGGCCAGTACTAGTTTCAGGTCCCAGGCAGCTGGACTACAGCATCCCATATTCCAGGAAGAGTTGCTAGATAGAGGATCTGCACCCCAAAAGTGTGCATAGAATCCCAGAGCTTGAGAAAGTGACTGGATTCCATCTAGACCCATCTTAAAAGCATGTGGGTCCCAAGGTTTGGGTCTATTACAGCAGCTTGATAAGCATCCATAAAAGGGATCTCATTCATGGTAGTAACTGAGTGAATCAAAATTAATGTAATTATTTCAGTGCAAGTCTGAGTGCAGAGACTCTTATTTTGGAATAAAGTGCCTAAAGATCAATAGGCAAATTGATGCTAGCCATTTTTATTCCAAAAGAAGCATTTCCACACATAAACTTGCACTGAAATAACTAAATCAGTTTTAGGAAACAATTTAGTTAAATCTATGCAAGTTTGTCTGTAGACCATGCCTGAGAAATGAGGATAGCTATCTATTTATTTAGAAAAAACCTGTTTTAAAAGCTAATTCAATCTGTGGTTATCTTATCTCATCTTGCTGTATATTCCCCAGAACATAGCTATGATGATTTTAGTCCAGTCTTTAAAGATTTCACAGCATTAAAACTCGATATGAAAAAACTGATTGAGGGAGGGGAAAGATGTTCAGTAACTGTGATCTTTTGTTGGCAATGCTTACAAAATCCAATTCTTATGAAATGTAAGAAGTCACTGCAGATAATCTTGTTATATAAAATAAGAATTAATCATTTCCTTTTAAGTCTGATTTGGAAAAATTAGCAATGTGACTTGTGGTAGATACTCAAACTCTGGCACCCTAACAAAACCAGACTATTCCTTTTCTCACTTCCTCATAAATCTGGTGCTTGAATTGATTTCTTTTGTACATCCCAAGCAAAAAAGCCATGAAATTATAAATGTTTAGTTTAATTTGTTATGTATCTTTATACACTTTGAAACTAATTTCTTCAGTTCTGAAACTGCATCAGAATAGCAGCCATTTAACCTAACTTCACTGACAGATCAATATTTATTTCTCAGATCAATTAGATATGCAGTGGAAGCTTTTCATTAAAACTATTAACATCATTGAGGGTTCCTTCTTGCTCATTAGGGAAACAAAGCTTTGTTGAAAGCACCATAATATATCAGCAATAGACCCCCCAAAAATACTAAAACAAAATCAAGTCACTGGCTAATACACAATAATCTATATTTTACTGAAGCTTTGGCAAATGGCACAATCAAATGTTCATGCACAGCTAAAAAAAGGTAATTTCTTTTTTAAATTTAATGGGTCTTCAATTAAAAAGATCTTGTCACCTGACACAGATGAGTATTTGACTGCATCACGTATTTCTATTGTTTTCAAACCATTGTAGTTATGTGTCTTTATGACCCCACCCATTAAAATAGATACGTAGTAAAATCAAGAGCAAGCATTACTTAGGTAATAGAAAGCTGTGCTGATTTGCAACAGTACTGATCTGGTCACCACATGAAATAAATGATGAGATTAAGCCTGAATAGTTTATTCTGATGAGAACACTAGATTATTGCTGAGAGGAAACTTTGATGTGCCTACTACTGCTATTATGCTGCACATTTTTTAAATTGTATTTCTAAATAATTGTTTAAAAATTAAGTACTTACGTAATGAGATAAACAGTAAAGCAAATGAAGGATTTGGGATTGTGATGCAGCACAAGCCTTTTTTGAAAGTCTACACTACTGGAGACAAGTTTAAGCTTCAATCTAGAGGGTCCTCTGAGACCCAGTGGGGAACAAAAGTGAGTACCATGAAAAGGGAGAATAAGAGTAGCATTGTACTCTAGCCCCACCCTCTCTTCACTCCTTCCCCCCACATCTAGCCTACCCTTGACACACCCACTATGCCAGGAAGCATAAAGACCAAAATGGATATAGAAGAAGAGGCAGGGGTTAGAGAAAGGAACTGAGAATGATCAAGCGAATGGAACATCTCATCTGAAGAGACTGAAAAGATATGGCTTGTTTACCTGAGACAGGAGATGTATAAGACATGATAAAAATATATAAACTGATGAATAGTATAGAAAAGATAGATCAGGAACTTCTGTTTTCTCTCTCACATAACAAAAGAATAAGGAGGCATTCAATGAAATTAAAAGGAGACATTCAAAATTGATAAAAGGAAACACTTCAACACAATGTATGCTTGGACTGCAATGCCATTAGATGCCACAGCAGGCAAGAGCGTTGCAAGATTCAAAGAGGGATTGGACATTTTCACAGCTAACAAGAATATCCAAAGTTCTAACAGTTAATGCCAAAAAAAGGGTATTGCTCAGGGCATACACCAATACTCTTTATTAGGAGTTAAGCACATTATCCCACATATGCCTACTACAGGGTTCTTACACTTTTATCTGATGCATGTGGTGCTGGCCACTCCTAGAGACAGGTTGCTGAACTAGATGAACCATGGGCCTAATAGATGCAATTTTGTCATGGTAAAATTCACAGAACAGTCTTGGTAAAAATCTGGGTGCGGTCATGGCAACAAAAAATGTGTAACAGTTTTCAAAATAAAGTATTGCAGTGTAACGTGGAGGTGTTCACACTGACTCACAGGCTGGGTGGCCCACTCAGCTAAGTCGGGGGGAGGTGGTGCTCCCTCCCCAAGCCCTGCCATGCAGGGCTGAAGCCTGAACTCGCAGACAGCTCTTAAAATTACAGAATCAATTATCTCTGTGACCTAATCATAGCCTTAACCATGGGTTTGATCTAGTCTGGCACTTCCGATGTCCCCTTTTACCATTTAGCTGGCATTTTCTTTTGCATCTTAAATTCTCTAAAATTAGAATTTACTAATGAAAAACATCAAATTTAGATTTGCTGTGAGTGATATTTTAGGAAACCTAGAAATAAATAAGCTCAATCTTCTAAAAGTAAAATGATCTTCAATCTTACCAAATCAGGCAGTAAACCAATGAAAGTCTGGTCTAGTGATTAAAGCTCATGAAACAAGAGCCAGGAGATCTGGGGGTTTTTCCTAGCACTGTGACATAGGTCACTGCTCTAACCACTAGACCATAGAGTCACTGTTTCTGACCTAATTCAGATTTATTTATTCAATCATTCAGTTAAAGTGGAACATCTTCAATAGGAGAGACGGAGGAAGCCCCATATCAGAATATTTCATAGTCTAGTGGTTAGGGCATTCACCTAAGATGGGGCAGACCCCTGTCCAAATCCCTTCTGATCATCAGGCATAGGGGGAATTCAAACTGGGAGTCTTTCACATCCTGGGAGAGAACCATACCCACTTAGCTAAAGGTTATATAAGGAAGATCCTCCCCCTCCGCCTCCTTCCCCTCAGCTGTTTAGTGTGAACTCTCCTAAGGGGCCCAACTGATAGGTGGACTATGCGCAACCCTACCAGCATGGGACCCTTTATATGATTCAGACAGCTGAATGGTGTATCTTTCCTTGGTTTGTGACTCATAAATAGAAATGGACACGTCTCTGCAACCCAGACTTAGGCACCTATCTCTGTACCATCATCTCCCATGGGCTAGTGTAGGTGGCTCACTGCCTAGCATGCTGGTTTTGCAGTCATTGCCAGGTGCCTCTCTCCCATTATATAGGTGCCTAACTCAGGCTTTTTGCATTGCAGGGTTATTCCTGTGATTTTTCTAGGCATTGAGACACTCAGCATCTCAACACCCAAGTCCTTTAGTGGGATCTGGTCCTTAACATTTCTGTGCCTCAATTTACCCAACAGTAAAAAGGGCATACTTATCTATTGCAAAGGATGTTATGAGGCTTAATTCGTTACTTTTTAGAAAGTCCTTTGACATCTGTCTGAGTGAGTGATAACAATTACATTCCTTCATTGCAAATTCAGATGCTGATTCTGCAATGAAGCCAGGATGGATGGACCTGTCTGCATGCATGGAGCCCTGTTTACTTCAAAGGGGCTCTGCATAGATGCAAGGGTCCACTCACCCAAGACTCATTGTAGCCTTAGGCAGTATAAAACAAAGTAGAACTGTGCTCTAATCTGTTCATAAAAACAACTGTCTTGTGCTCTTCCTTTAAAAAAGTGTGTATGTGAGAGAGAGAGAGAGAGGGAGGGAATCAGGCATCTTTTCCTCCAGCAGCCAGCATCTTAATCTACGGATTAACCTTTTTTTTTAAATCTAATGAGAATACCAATTCACTCAACAAAAAAAGGATAAGGCAATAAACAAACATTCTGTTTCCTCTAACAATGTGAATTAAAGACTGATCTGTGCTTCATAATAAAGAACTGTGCTAGTACCTGGCTCAGGGCAATCCACATTATGACAAATCTGATTGCCAGCATGGACAGAAAAATATGGGTGTTCAGCTGTGTTTTTCTGTCCACTGCCCTAAAAAAACTGCATAACTGAGTGGAAGAGAGCTGTGTGCTAGCACAATTCTTGTAAAGTAGATGGGCCCTTTATTTTATACAATCTGTTGTATTCAGATATTAAAGGAAATCTTTCAGCCATAGCTATGCAGTTCTTTCCTTTTATTGTTTTCTGTCACAACCTTAATTTTTAATAGTGTAGCTTTTGTTGCATGAATAAAAAAGCTTGCATGCCGTATGAGCCCAGAGAAATTGATAAAGACTTTGTATAAGCGGAAAAAAATAAGAACCAGATATATTATCTTAGATGAAGACAGAATGGTCTAATATCTAGCAAGAAATTGTGACATTATGTTGTTAGCAGAAGATAAAAATCAACATTTGTTGAGAAACTATATTCAATCATAAGACTGTGTGGCTAGCCACAGAGTCCTGAAACTGTCTTCTGGCTTGAAGTGCAAAACTATAAATGTAAACCATAAAAGAGAAGAATATATTGTGAGACAGACTGTAAAACTGTCCAAAATAAGGCCACACAAAAGTTTTTAGCACTTTAGAAACTAGCCAAATCCCAGCTGGATGGCACGTGGGGATTAGATATCTTCCAAGAAGATGGAAGGTCTAATAGGAAGGCTGTGATGCGAAAGAGGGAGCCTTTCTGCTTGTATGAATGTATGGCTGAGATTTTTGCCTGGAGTAAGTCCTGTCTGATGCCTCCTTCTCTCTTCCAGGAAAAGTCCCTCTCCCCTTAATTTGACCCAAATTTCCCTTGCTGCTGGTTGCCAACTACTCTGAAACAAGGAATAAAATGAATGCAGGTAATGTGCATGACCAGGTGAGTCCAGTATAACTGGCACAGAGCCCACAGGGCTCTACATTTATTTATTTCTATAAAGGAGAGAGAAGGGAGTCCTTCTAGGGCAAGGAGAGGCTGAAGAACTAAGGGCAGGTATATCCTCTTCATTCCCCAAGTGCAGAACACCAAGGAGTATACTTGTTCTTGCTGAGAATACATTATGCAAGTAACTCTGAAAACTGCATGTCCAGCAGCAAGTTGTTGTAACAACTGTCTTTGTTTCCCTCTCTTACAGGGTATGCTACAATACATGTCCTCCTTCCATTTGTACTAACGATGGATTTTTTGAAGGGGTCAAATAGAAAAGGGCTTCAGCACTACTGCTTTCCTAACACTTCCTGGTGGGTACTCAACACTTTTGAAAAGCAGACCATTAAGTGCAATCTTTTTATGCTACCACAGTACAGTGCAAACACAGTACAGTGTGGAACACACAAGTGCTCTGATATCTGATATCCATTAGTGCACTGGAGCTTCAGGTCATTGGCATCAGTGCCTCATTCAGTTACTGCTGGAATAAAGGCACAAAGGCTGTTTGGAGCTACCCTCAAAATACTAGCCAGACTTGTCTACAATACTCAAGGCTGGTTCGGGAGAGGATAGCCAAGATTGCTAAGTACAGTCTTACAAGTGCTGACACTTGCAGAAATGCCACTGGCCCTCAAAGAATACCTAAACCATATGCCAAGGTAGGGCTGATATCGCACGTGCCAAATTCTGATGAGACATCATTCAGAGGCTCTCAGCTACTGGCATGAGACAGACTAGAACTCCCCAAGTTCTCTAAGAGTTGTGCCTTTGAAGCAGAGTAGTTCAGCCCAGTCTGAGCCCCTGCACCAGTGCCATTTCAGTTCCTTATAGAGCAAGGAGCAGAGAGCTCACTAAGTGTAACAGATACCCAAATAATATTTTTCTGGTATGACAGAAACAACAGAAACAAAAAAATTAGTCACTGAAAATGTTACCCTACTCAATTCTGAACACACTGACTGGAAGCCATGACCCGAGTACATAGGAATCTGGACATGTCCAATTCCCAGGCAGAAGATACATGGAACATTCTCATTAGAAATCATTAGATAGATATCCATTTGCCACGAGCATCACTACATGCTAATGAGCAGTCTTCCTTCTTGAGAGATTGGGGTATGACAACCTCCTAAAAGACAAAAGGAGATCCCTTGAAGTAAAAATCTTCAAAGTTCAAAACTGGAGCCACAGAAAAAAAAGGGCCTGTGGAAAAAAGGAACCGAAGTGCCAAAACAAAACATTGGGATGACGCACTGGAGACGTAGACAGGGAAAGTACAAAAACATCTAACCAAAAGACCTGACCACAAGACAAGGATTGTGCAAGGTCTCCAGAAACCAAAGACATCTGCTCCCACAACCAAAAGGCATGGATGCCTGAAAACAAAATTAACAAGGAAACAGAACTGGATTTGTCTGAAAAGTAGAGACACAAAAAGGATACTCAAAGCTGACTAAGAGCTAGACAGGATGAAGAACAGAGCAGCACCTGAAGAGGTCAGTCAAGCTGCTCGTGAGCACATTTGCTGATTGCTGTAAAAAAGGAACTTGAGCAGAAGATTTTAAGGGCAGTGGTTAGACTCCTAAGCCACCAGTGGAGTCTTGCCAGTCTTGCCCCCCACCTCC
Source organism: Emydura macquarii macquarii (assembly GCF_026122565.2). Taxonomy (NCBI): domain Eukaryota; kingdom Metazoa; phylum Chordata; order Testudines; family Chelidae; genus Emydura; species Emydura macquarii. Next base: position 8,211,550 of record NW_027133808.1, on the reverse strand, counting down.
AACCACTACTGCTGACCTTGCAGATCAACAATTTTAGAGAGTGGGGCGTTCCACCTCTCTTTTGTTAGGGAGAGCGAAACCCAGGAGTGAGAATCCTGCCAGAACGACATCTTCAGCAAAACAAAAGTCTGAGGCAAGTATTCTTCCTTTCCAGGTACCTCCTTCATTTGTTCTTTTCTGCTTACCTTCCTCAAAATGTGCTCATCTACATTTATCCCAAAGGTAGAGCTTGCTCAAGATGGGATTTAAACTAAACTATGATTAGAAACAAAAGTAAAGAAAGGTGTTTTACACCCCTGCCCCTAAGCCTGCAAACACTTACACAGTGCAGTAGCCCCACTGCATTACAGGTGGCTGTTCATACAGGCTTGCAAGATCGAGGCCAGGATTGTTGTTGGAAGTGTCTTGTTAAATAACACAAAACACAGAGCCTCTGGGTGATGCAGTGCCAAGTTAGCTCATTATAAGCTGATTTGGGCCTCTTTGCAGCCCAGGCACTTGTTGCCAGCTGAGTGGTGTGGATCACTTTTTTGGGGCCTGTTCCGAGCAGGCTTGCTGCGGCTCCACATCCGGGTCATTTTGTTGAGTCTTATGCCCGGTCGCTTCTATAAGTTCAGCTTCCAGCACCATATGACCAGAACCAGAAATGCATAATCCGTCATCTTTTCTGGGGGCACTGGAGCTGGAAATACATAATCCGCCTCCTTTGTTATGGTAAAAAAATTGGGTGGGGGTGGGTTGCATTTTTGCCGGATGTGCTTCGCTCTCTCTCTTAGGACAGGGCATGGCAACTTCAGCCCTACGTCCCATTTTGGGTGGGACAGTCCCTTCTGAAAGCCCTGTCCCAGCTATCCCTTCTTTTTTGTGTCAGATCAAATGGGACAAATGCCCAGTTTTGCCAAAAAAAAGTGGGGTGTGACCCCCTAAGGGGCATAGAGGAATGTGCTGCGGGGAAAAGGAGGTGGAGAGGCTGGGACAGTCTCAACGTGAACGGGCAGTAAGGAAGGCGGGCACTCGACCGGCCCTGAGCCGTGTCCCGTTTTCCCTATGGGCAAATATGGTCACCCTACCGATAGCGGCGATGTGCATGGATGGGTGGCCGCTGTCTCTGACAATCATACCGCACGTTCGCCCCCTGGCTCCTTGGGCCGCCCGCAGAGCCCGTGTCAGCGCGGGCAGCCGCGGACCCCCGGCCAGGAGGAAGGGGAGCCCGAGCTTGTTCGTCCAGGCTGCTGCTGCTGCTGCCCGGCCTTTGGGTCACGCCGGTGGCGCAGCGAGCCCGACTCACGCCGTCCAGTCCCGTCCCGTCCCGTGGGGCTACAGCAACAGCAGCAGCCGCGCCCCCCGCAACAAAGCCGGGGAGCTGCCGGAGCAGCGGGCGGGCGCGCACGCGGCGAAAGACGCTTCCGGCCAGGTGTTACCCTGTACGGGGACCGCGCCTTGTCTTAATACCCGTCCCGCTCCTGCCTTCCGATTGGCTCACTTGGCCGTGCGCGTGACGAATGCGTGGCCTCCGGTTGGCCATCGGGGAAGCGCGTGCCCGAAGCTGGGCTGGAGGCGGTGGGGGCGGGTCGCTGTTCCCTAGGCTACAGTAGAAGGGGAGGAAGGAAGGCGGCGGCGGCGGCGGCCTCCCGGGCGACGCCCCCTTGCCCTGTGATTGGTGGGAGGCCTCAGCTTCGCTCCCGATCACGTGGCGGCGTGGCTCGCGCTGGCTGGTGGCCGGTGGTTTCCTAGGCGACAGAGGAATAAGGGGGCGGGGAATCTTCGCCGCGCCGCCGCCGCCGCCTGGGGGAGCGCGGCCCCGCGCCAACCGGCAGAGCCAGCGCCGCCCAGCCAGGAGCCGTCGCGGCGGGCGGGCTGGCAGGAGAGTCTCTGCTGTCCGGGCGAGAGCGGGGCGGGGGCGCGCCTATGGCGGGGGGTGAGCGAGCGAGCGAGCGCGGGAGAACGGCTCGCGCTGGCGGCGGGCGAGCGCCGGGCCGGGCGGGAGGATGCGCGAGTACAAGGTGGTGGTGCTGGGCTCGGGGGGGGTGGGGAAGTCGGCGCTCACGGTGCAGTTCGTCACCGGCACCTTCATCGAGAAGTACGACCCCACCATCGAGGACTTCTACCGCAAGGAGATCGAGGTGGACGCCTCGCCCTCGGTGCTGGAGATCCTGGACACGGCCGGCACCGAGCAGTTCGCCTCCATGCGGGACCTCTACATCAAGAACGGCCAGGGCTTCATCCTGGTCTACAGCCTCGTCAACCAGCAGAGCTTCCAGGACATCCGACCCATGCGCGACCAGATCATCCGCGTCAAGAGGTGACGAGCCCCTGCCCCCTTCCCCTGCCCTGCCCCCCTCCCCGCCCTCCGGTAAGCGCCCGGGCGGCGCCCCCGCACGGCCCGCCTCGCCGCGCCTCGCCTCGCCGGCTTCCCCGCCCCACCCAGCCACTCGCCGGCCCGACCCCGGCCGGCTGCTGCCGTCCCCCTCCCCGCCCCGCGCCTGCTCCCACCCCCTCGGTCGCTGCCCGTGGCCGGCTGGGACGGGGGCGTCCATCGGCTCCCGAGGTGTCTGGCTGATTAGACGTTGCCGGGGCTGGCTGTTCTCCGCGCCCTGGGAACCCCTCTCTGGCGTCCGGGCCTCCGCGCTCAGCCGCTTCCGCTGGCCCCGGGCAGAAGCTGGGCTCGGTCTGGGGCCGAGGGTGGAGGATGGCAGCAGGGGCAGTCAGGAGATGCTGGAAGCACAGACAAGTTGGCGATTTTCCTGTCGGCAGTGGGGCGGGTGACTGTCCTTAGTGTAACCCGGTGGCTGTGAGGGAGGTAGCTGGTACTCGGGTATCGGGCACAAAATCCCTTCTTAAAAGTACTTCCCTAATCCATTGTTTGGCAAAGACGGATCCTACAGTGTGCATGCAATATAGGTGTTTAACCGATTGCAGGATTTACCTTGACAGATGACTGCATAGATTTCACTTACCCTCCCCACACCACATCAAGATACTAGAGGACAAACCCTTTCCTCACTACAGAAACTCTGTATTTAAGAATGACTGTGATGCTTAGGCCTCATCTACACACTCCTTTCTCTTACATCTTAGCTGGCTGTTTTTGCCACCAGTGTAGCTTCTGTCATAATAGCAGTGTTTGGTGAATTAGTGTATATGGGCCATCTGTTTTTAACCACCGTATCGAGATATGGTCTGAGCATGGTTGGGTGACACTGGTTGAATATAGGTGGCCAGTGTACATTAATGCTATCACTAGCGGAGCTGCACTAATGGCAGTACAACCATCTGAAATTTTTGAGTGTGGATGAGGGCATAGCTGTGGCCAAACCATCTTAAAGCTGAGTTTATTCTTGTTTGTGTAGACAGAAATAACTGTCAAAGAACCAGTTAAGTAAGTATCAGCCAAGGTTAAATCATGATTCTCCAACACAGACACTTGTTTTCTCTCTACATGTGGAAGAAAAACCTTTGTAATATAACATAGTGTGGCCACAACCGTCATCTTTTTTAATGTAGTTAGGGTGTAGAGCAACAACATTTAATCATGTAAGTTTGTTTATAGTATTATCTATGCAAGCTGTCATTCAAGTTCCTAAGATACAGGTAAATATTATAATGGGAAGGGAAAAGTACCCAAATTCTGGGAAAACAAAATTCTCATTTGAAGGAAGAATTCTAAGTTCCTGAGTAATTCCCTGTACAGGTACTTTATACCTTGTCATAGATTTTTTTCTTTTCATTTCGTTTGAGGTAGTGGGGAAATTTAAAGATGGAGGGTGGGATTTTCAGATGGACCAAAGTTATTTATGAGCACAAGTTCTATTGAAAGTCAGTTTAAACATTATTTGCACTGTGCTGTTCATTAAGGGTCTTTTTTTTGTTTTTGTTTTTGTTTTTTGCTCTACATAATTAGCTATTGTGGATTTTCACATTTATTAACTTCCTATTAGATTGGCTTAGCTAATCAGTCAAAAGCTGATCTTACAACTGCTACTTGTGCAGTTTATATCATAACCAGTAACAGAGATTCTGCGATCAGATCTAAATGAACAATTTGTGGATAGCTGAAGCAGTATAGAATCCAGCTTGCATTTCCATAGTTAACTTGAGTCAGCACTGCTACCATTAGATCTACATGCCTCTCCTTTCCCCCCCCCCCTGTGCCATCTACTCTTACATCTTCTATTATTGTAACACTTTCACTTTTATAACTGGTGCACTTGGATAGTTGTATGAGTAAGATGTCATAATATTAAAGTGCTTTACAAAAATTAAATATAATGCAGGGCTGCAACTAATAATGAAAATACTTTGCCAATCATTCAGCTTTAAATGGAGACTTGAGTTGTGGTTGATAAGGGGAACACATCAACTTTAAACCTAGTCAGTTTTTTAAAAAGCTAATTAAAAGTCATTTTGCGTAGTATTGCCCATTTACTACCCCTTTCCATGCCAACTTTTGCAGTTTTATTATCGCTTTTTTATTTTTCATTTAAATATTTTAACCTTTTTAGTTTTAGTAATCTTAGGTATAGACTTGTAACAATAGTAAGCTAAAAAAAATCAGATGTCATTAAATGGAATGATGAAAGTGACAAGCTAAATAAAAAAAAAAAGACACTGGAATAAGTATGTACACACAGGGAGTTATAGTGCTATAATTATATCAATATAGTTGTGGTGGTGAATTTCCCCATCTGTGTAAGCCCATAAACTCAGCCCTGTTCACAAAGGTTAGGGTTTTACGTCCTGATCCTGCAAACACTTACACAGGTGCTTAACTGTGTAAGTGTTTAGTTCCAAATGCTAAATGATTGGAAACTTTGAGCCTGCCAGAAATATTAGACTTGGTGTGGATACAGCTTCCAAGGGCACTTGATGCATTCTGTGTTGGATGGCAAAGAGAAGCAAAATCTACCTTACTTTACTGCCACCGAGTAAAAATATAAAATATATAAAAATATTAAGAATGCTTACATTTTTCTATTGTACTAAGATTTTTTCCCACAAAAATGGGTGGACAAACTTGGAAACATAATTAACTTTGTGTTGTTTACATTACGCAAATAATCCACTTAATTTCAGAATGAGCTGGATTGTTTCTAAAGAAATGTACTTGTTTGGACAAGGCTAAGCTGTTAGACCAGTGCTACCAGGAGTCAGCAGTGAGGTAAAAGCACAGCAGTTTTCAATGAAAAAAAGATTGAAAGTGACACACCCCAATAGGTTTTCAAGAAAATAAACTAGGTTAATGAAAAAGAGCTAGTGAATGCACAGGCTAAAAAATGTTTCTTTTCTTGAGAGACATTAGCTACACCTACTAATGTTAGAATTTATCTTGAAATATCACTTGCATGATTCAAAAACATATATAGAGAAAGTGTTAAAAATGCAGCTTCCATTGTCTATATATATGCATATACTGCAATGTGCACCCATGTTCTGGCTTGCGTGCATCTTGTTACGAACTAGCCAAGCCCGCCTGTGAATGTCCACACTGCAGAACCTTGCACAACCCATGCCCTATAGGCATGTTCACACAGACGCTGCAGTTATGTGGGTTTGATGCTTGGATTTCTGGATGCATATCCAGAATTCTTCGTGCCTCACTATCTGGTACCCTACCACTCTAGGAATCAGTGTGTGGTATATTATATGTCCTTCCTGGACCACTATGCAGAAGTGGTTTTAGTCCACCAACTCTTTTTGTTGAAGCATTCCAGTTTTGCACGCTTCTCACTTCCATCTGTTCCGGCTGGGGCCAAGTTGGTGGATGAGCTGCCCCTGCTTATGGCTGAACTGTCCATGCAGCAGGGTAGACGTTCTATCAAACAATAGATAGCAATTCACCAGCAGTTTCTGAATGGTGAAAGGCACAGGACTTGAAGGGGTGCTCATTCATTGCAGACTGGAGACATCTTTCCCTTGCTGCAATTGCTGCAGATTCCTCATGTGTAGACTGATTCTGCTGGAACAAGACAATTAGCATACCATGGTGATATCCCATCGTCATGCAGATTTGAGACCACCAGCAGTGGTTCCAGAACTTTGACACACGGAAGCAGGAATTCCTAGAGCCATGTGAAGAGCTAGCCCTGACCCATCAGTGCCAGGACATTCAAATGAGGGAGGCCATGCCTGGGATTCCAGTCCTTCTTCCACTGCTGTCTCCTCCATCTCCTCTGTTTCTAGTGTAAGCATTAATCCATCCCTGTTCAGAAGCGCGTTGTACAAGGCTGTTGCCTCTGCTATGTGCTTGGGGCAGTTATGAGCACCCATCCAAACTCCTTGTAATAGGGACAGATAGAGGGTGAGTTGATGGACCTGTAGTTGTCATACTTAGTCTTGCAATAGAGGGTCTTCAAGTGTTTTGACACGCTCCCTGCTGTGCACACCAGTCCAGTTGATCCCCCATCTCCACCAACTTCTATGAGATGATCTCAAGGAATTGCGGATTTTGGGTGCCTCTCCCAAAATCATGCTCCTTGCTTTACTTAAATGTTAACAAAAACCCCGTAGTGCACTTTTGAGTAGCTAGAAGTATGCTGGGTATGCATCTTGTAATGCTGTTTGGCAGAACTGGGCAGAGCTGTGTTTGAACGAAGGATTAAATGCAGAGCAGGGTATATTTTTGGCAGGTAGCTTTTGGTGCAGACAAGTGAGTGGGAAGTGAGTAGATAGGACTGGGGCAAAGAAGGTGAGTGGGAAGTGAGCAGGTAGGAAGAGCAGAACAAACAAGCCCCAGGAATTGTGGGATATAGTTCTGTGGGAGTTTGTGTCAATGTGGAAGTGATTCTTAGCCACATGCTCTTTGGCAGTTGTATTGTCTTAAATTTCTTTGAGTTTGTCTAGACACATAAGTTCAACTGGCTTAACTAAATTGCTTTTACAACATTTTAGTTCAATCCATGCAAATCCAATGTGAACATTCTTAAATCTGTTTACACTGGGCTTGTGCAGACCGATTTAAGTTAAAACAACGTTAAGTCAGATGCACACCAATTGAAAAGTGCCCACACTGGGAGTCTGCACCAGCTTATCTCAAATCAGTTTTTAAAATGATATAGCTAACACTGGTGCAAATTTTGTATGAAGACAAGGCCTCACTCAGCAAAATTGTCCTTATAGATAGGAGGAAGCTCAAGTTAAAATATTACAAGCTAATATGGTTGAAAATGTGTAATTGTGTACCTTAAACATGCTCACAGAACTGGCTACATGGTGGTATAGTTTTTTGTGATAAATGATGAATTGGTTAACTTTTCCTTAGAAGCCAAAGAGATATGACATAATGCTCTTAGGGTGAGAAGTTTAGGCTAAAAATGTGCTGAATTGCCCTGTTATAAATAGTAGTTCATGCGGGGATAGTATCAATCTATTTAAGATTTCTGGAAAGAAATCTGTACTCTGGGAACAAAATCCAGAGTGCTGGAACTAAATTGTACTGCTATGTGGGAAAGTGTCCCAACAGAGCATTGTCCTGCTGCAAAATTTTTCTTGTTAGTCATGTAGGAGATTTTTTTAATAACTTGAAGGACGTTAGCTTTATTCTGTGGTGACTAAGATAACACACGACTCTCTGGTTTATGTCTACACTGCAGCTGTGAGTGAGCCTACACGCCTAGGTAGACACTCATGCTAGCTGGACTTGAGCTAGTGTGCTAAAAATAGTGTGGATATTGCAACTCTGGCAGACTCGGGTATGTCTTCACTGCCGTAGTAGCAAGCGTCAGTGCAGCAGAATCAATTGAGTGGGTCTGTGTAGATCCGCTCAGTCGATTGAAGAGCGCTCTCTGATCGACTCAATTAACTCACCTCCCTGAAAATAGCAAGGCTGTGTCGATGAGAGGGTGTTTCCCGTCAATGCAGTGCTGTGAAGACACCATGCTACGTGAACATAAGTACATTGACGGGAGATATGCAAGCTACATTATGTTGACCACTGCCACCAGCATAGACCAGCCCTCAAACTAGCCACCCAAGCTCAGACATAGGGAATCAGGTGGGCTTGGGAACCCGAATCACTGCCCAAGCTGCAATGTCTGCTCTGCTATTTTTAGCGTGCCAGCTCAAGCCCTCCTAGCTTGAGTCTGTTTGCCTGGGCTAGGAGGCTCACTCTCAGCTGCAGTGTACATATAGTCACCACTACTTTAGATGAGAAGCTTTTCATTCACTCAGCTTCCTTCTCTTTCTTCTGTGCAGAGGTGTAAAAGCCAAATTATATGCCTCTAGACTCCTGCAGGGATGTTGGTGAGAGAGCAGTCACATATAAGGTACACATTTTTATTCGTGAGTGCCTTTCTTCTGGAATTGGGGTTGCGTATTGCATGGATGGCCAGCTCTTCAATCTGCGGTGTCTTCATTCTAAAACTGAGGTCACTAGGACTGTTATTACTGACCTTCAGTATGCTGACGACTGTGCTGTCCCCATGCATTCAGAGGCTGACTTGCAATCCACCCTAGATCTTTTCTCAGGCGCTTATCATAGCCTAGGAACCTCTGGAAAATGTTAAGCTTTCCCTTACTTTGGTAACCACCACCCCCAGACAGCCAGTCTTGATGTGAAGATTGAGCATAGGATCCGTTGTGCCAGCGTATCCTTCGGAAAGTTGCTCCGTCGTGTCTTGATTGACAGAGATCTGTAGATGGAAACTAAGATCCTGATTTACAGTGCAGTAGTCATCCCCACTCTTCTTTATGGGTGCGAGACATATCGAAGTCATCTTAAGCATCTGGAGTGGTTCCAACAGCGCTGCCTTAGGAAGAATCTCCGTATCAGATGGGAAGACGGTCACATGAATGCCAGCATTCTCTCTGCAGCTAACATCACCAGTGTTGAGGCGAAGATTATGAAACATCAGCTTCACTGGGCTGGTCATCATGTGCAGATGGCTGATACTCGTCTTCCAAAGCAAGTTGTCTTTTCTCAACTTAGTCATGGTAAGAGGACCCACGGAGGACAGAGGAAACGCTACAAGGACTCCCTGAAGGTAAATCTTAAGAAGGGAGGCACTGACCCCATGTACTGGGAACAGCTAGCTGGCGTTAGACTGCAATGGTGTCACATCATACATCAAGCCTCTGCCTGTTTTGAAGAGAATCGCTGTGCTCAAGGGGCTGAAAAATGGCAGAAGGGGAAGGAAAGTGTACAGCATCCCAGTCAACAGTTGTGCTCTCTCCAAGCAATTACCTATCACATATGTGGAAAAACCTGGACAGTACAAATTGGACTCCGCTGCCATCTTAAGTCTCAACAGTGACTTTCCCCCTGGCAGACATCCTCCTCATATTGAGAGATAGCCAACGATGGAGAGAGGGCAAAACTTCTGCAAGCTTGCATGACTCTTAAAGCGTTTTTTTTTAAATTTTCTCAAATTTTAGGTGGCTTGAAGCTAGCATCGTTGAAAAGGGTCTAATTCTTAAAAAAAAAAAAAAAAAAAATCAAAAGCATTACCTGAAATGTAGTACTTTCTGCATGTAGTGTCTGGTTCTGCAGTCCCGTGAGTAGCCACCAAATTCCTGAGGGTGGACATAGGAACCCAGGCTTGCATATATTTGCGAGGGAATCTCTGAATACTCTTAGGAGCAGAGATACTTACTGACCGAAGGAGAGATGCCATCTCCACGTTGAAAAGAACCTGAATACACTCTTACTCTAAACAGTCTTAATTTAATGGTGTGACACTGCAGTTCCTAAATTATAATCCTTTATAAGGCAGGTATTGCTGCTAAGTAGGTTTTGAATTAATAGTCTGGTCTGTGCTTAAAGATTGTAAAAGTGTAATTTTAATGAGATAGAGAAAATCCTGTTAGAACAGTTTTAAATAAGTTTTGTAGTGAGCGTGACTTTTTCAGTGTTTATAACTTGGTTAAAGGAATATGAGAACGTTTTCACTTTGAAGTTTTGAAATAGTCTTACAATATAATCTGCTGGCCTTTAATGTAATTGCCTTTTAAACAAGCTTATGCATTTGAATATTTGTTTCTAGCTAACATTTTTTCTATTTTGCATATTAACCAATATTTTCCTTTATTTATTATTTTATGGCTTGAATAAACTGGGATAAGGACAAAAATAGTTGTTAAATTAAGCACCGAGCTCTAGTTAATTCTGTTAAATCTGGCCTATTCACTTTGCTTGCAGAATAAAACAAAATGTAGTATATATTATAGCATGTATTTCTGCTATTAGTTATGTAACTATGATTAACTGAACAAACTAATGCTGTAAACCAAGAATTTACCACGATAGTGACAACTACCTAGCATTTATTTTTAAATTCTTCATTTCGTAGAAAGGCTTGATGTTGTAACAAATTTTCAAATGTACAATTAATACTATCTGAATATCAAAGACCTACTCCTGCCTCTGCTGCAGGCTTGACATCACATAGCCAGCACTGGAATAGTATACAATACAAGCCTGTTTGGTCATCTTTCTTCCCCCACTGTTACCAGTGAGCTTTGGACTTGCTACCGCCTTTGAAATATTGCATCCAAAATTTTGTATATAAAAGGAGGCATTTCTAATAGGTTTCTTGTAATGGGAAAGAGGTCTCTCAAATAATACCATGTATACCACCAAGGTGGACATGGTATTTAATATGGAGATAGAAGGAAATGCATGTCAGGGGCCACTCTGTTACAATTGTATTGGATGCTGCATTGCAGCATTGCATTGAAATAAAATAAAGTAGTCAGCATGATTCATAGACTTGTTGTAGATGAAGAATGTGTAAGGAAGGTTAAACTAAATTGCTTTAGCAAAGTATCTAAAAGATCACTGTTCTTTCCAAAGCTTTGAGTTCATACAGAGTGAAATGCCCAAAATGCATATGAAGCCAGAGTAGTCGGACTTTCTGATGGCCTGCTAAAGGGCTTATACATTTGTAAGGGGAGGAAGAAATTAACCCTCAATCTGCAAGCATTAAGGGCCCTTGCAGCTGCCGCTGCAGCCTAGGCAGCTGTCTGAAGTAGTAAACATGACTCTTCTTTGCCCCAATGTTGTTGTTCTTTTCTCTGGGACCGACAAGAGCACTAATCCAGTGGTTTACCCCCATCCCAGTCCTCCCTTTCATGTGGCAAATGTGATGTTGGCATGTAGCCCACATCTGGGCACAGCTGCTTTGTGTAAAGAAGTTTATAAAAGAAACTTAAAGGGCTATAGTAGCTCACAGCCTATGCTGAGCGTGGTTCTGATTTAAGATTTGATTTCCCTTCTATGACTGGAGTCCAGCTGACAAGGTTCTCTGAGCTGTCTGTACTGTAGTATCAGAGTGCCTCGCAATGCCGCTGTGTGATAAGGAAGTACTATAATCCCGGTTTTACAGATGGGGAACTGAAGCACAGGAAGACTGAGCTTGTCTACATGGGGGGTTTAATCTTTTTCAACCCGCTTTAGTGCACATGATGAAAACCCTTAAAGTGCACTAAATCTTATTTGATGTAATTTCTGGAGTGCCCTTTCAAAGTATACTAAGTTTGATGCAAATGGAGTTAGTGCGCACTACTTTGGCAGACTTGCCTGCTGCTTTGCGAGTGTCCATGACAACCTGTGTGTCCTCCGCTGCTCTGAGTCAAGTTGACCATGTGTGTGTTCCTCCATTTAAAAACTGGCATAGGTCCGGATCAGCCCACTTGCTCCTGGATTCAAATATATGAGCATTGCTGCAGTATTGCTCCAGAAGTCTTACAGCATGACTTGAGCAACCACTTGGAGCCATAGTGAGATCCTTTATCTCCTCACCACCTAGGGAGAAATAGCAGTGCAGACTGCCTTAGTGGCCATCCACCTCAATAGGAAACTGAAGAGATCTCAAAGCAGAGGGTCAAAAAGAGCCACACCCATGATGCCTGTCAGTGCCGTATTAAAAACCAAACCAATATGGCAAATGTACAAAGACACCAGGAATGACGGAAGAAAATCCGGCACTGGCCATTTGACCGATCCAATTTTTGAGGAGCTGGACACGATTTTTAGTTGTCATGCTGCAATAGAGCCTGTATAGAAACTCAAACCCCCAAGGATAAGCAAGAGCCATCGGAGGAGGAGGAGGACAGCAAAGAAGTCTCCCCAAACAGACAGAGGTTCCTTTTGGACCTCAGGACCCAGAGGGCAGCTATGTCACAAGCCTGCCCAATTCCTAGCCCTGAACGCAGCCCACAACACAGAATGAATATCTTAGATTCTATTGATGAGATCTTGGTATGTGAGTGTTTTCAGTTTATTATTATGCTATACTGTTGTGCTGACTTTTCTTACAGATGCCTCCAGGCCGCTGCCATTTTGGACAGGTGTGGGCTAGGAGCCTTTCCAAATCTCTGGTCCTGTTATCTGCTCGCCGTCCTTTCCTCCCCTGGGTGCCATCCCTCTCTGTTTTGCCTCCCAAACTCATTTTCAAAATGGCATCTGAGCCATCAAATTTTATCTCATGCTGAGGCCATGATCATCAGCTGTTTAGACTCTTGCCTCTGAGGGCACATAGCCAGTGTTGAGCATAATTGCCCGGCAGGAGAGATGTTGGGAGGGAAAAGGGAAGTAGTAAATGGCTATGTCAGGCAGCCTCAATCTCTACCTCACTCCCTCTCCCCAATGCAGTAGACTAAAAATATGACCGGTTTTGCAAAATTCATGTTTATTGAGACAGTTGTTAGAGGTATAAAAGTTTGGTTAGTATTCAGTTTACATGAGGTATACACAGGCATGGATGGTTCCTGCGTATAAAGGTAATAATGCTACTGCTCCCAGCTGAGGCATAAAGCCCTACGACAGGGATTCATACAAGAAAAGAAGTTTAGGTTAGGTCAGCAGGTTTGGGTTAGGTTAGTTGTATAGCTCTCAATGCCTTTCCCCAGGGTTACAAGATTAATAGAAAAGTACTGGGATTGGTTAAGGTTTCAAACAATCAGTGCAAAACTTGATCTGTTTTTTCTCTATACTTTCAACATGTCTGCAGGGGAATTAAAGCAGACTGAGAAATTGCTCGTATTTTTTTTTAGTCTGGACATTTTGTGAGATGGCTGCATGGTCATTGCTCCTGGCATAAGTCGTAGTTCTCTTCCATTCCTGCAGCATTTTGTGGGGGGGAACCATCTTGGTGAATAACTTCACAGTGTATCTTGCTGGTCTGCCCTTTGCCTTTTTGATTAAGGCCATTCTCTGCCTCTTAGTCACTCATTTCAGTGTAATGTCACTGAGAGTCAGGACAGCCTAAAGGTAATGTAGAGAGGATTACTACCCTCTTCCCTGCCTGCACTGCTGTCACTAACTCTCCCAACACTGTATAAATATCTCCCAATGCATGGCATAAACCCCAAGCCCAAACTGGTAACGTGAATCCCAACATCTCAATGTAGCCCTCATTCATACTCTATTTGCCATTTCTGAGGTGTACCCAAGGGTGGGATGAATCTCAGAGGATGGAATTAAGAGGATACAAATTTTCATTACTTTTACGGAAATAAATGTAATATAAACAATAACCACTCGTTTCTTTCTCTACTCCCCCTCCCACAGCCCTTGCAGTGGCGAGACCTTCCAGGACAGGGTCTTTATCAGTGGCTGAGTGGCTGTCCAACGTGAGGGGGAAGAAAAGGAGGTCTGAGGTGGAGATGTTTTAGAGCCCTTCTTACAGACTTGAGGAAGGGGCAGTTAAAACCATGGAGACTTGGGGAGCATTTTAGATGTCTGAGAGGGGGAGAGACAGCATTCAAGTGGCCCAGGACAGTGTTATCATTGCCAAAGACACTGGCAAAAGACAGGGACTTGCAAGAACACTTGCTGGAGGCAATGCCCAGGCACAACGTTCTGCTAGAACGCATGCCACGGTTAGGCCCTCAGACAATGCAGTGCCCTCTACCAGAACCCAACCATATTCTGCAGCCCCTGGATAATAGAGTGCTGGGAAATACCAGCATGTGTTCCCTGCTGTAGTCCTGTAGCTGTGCTCCCTGAGCCCATTCCCTTCTTGAGCCCATTCCCTTCTCCAGCCCCACGCTGGGGCAGTGAGAATGCCATGACATGGGAGCCCAGCATATTTGAATTATCCAATGCACTTGGCAACTTTAGCCTTTGACACTGAACCACAGAAAGACAAGAAGAAATAAAGTCAAGACATTCACTCACCTGTGCATAGGAGCCCTTTCCCCCTCTATTCTCGTGTGCTAACCACCCCTTCCACTGCACTGTATTGAATTTCAGACTGTTTGTTTCCATTTAAATCAGTTTTTTCAAGTTTTTACAGTCACTGTTGAAAAACATTGCATCTTTTGCTAAGTATTACTTTTGGCTGTTATGTACTGGCATAGCTTGAGCAATAAAAGTCCTTAGTCATAAAGACTCCACAGTGTATGCATGGCGTACACAAGCACATTTTCACAGGTTGTCAGTTCTTACAAAAGTATAAAGGCACATAAAAGATACAGAGCAAATCTCTGTACCTCAGCCCTCCCACCCATTGTTAAAACTTTTTCCCTTACTCTCATCAATATTGTACAAATTCAACATGCATTTATTATCCAAGGCAAGTTTTGTTCTGCATAAGTTTTGTCCTAGCCATAAGACAGCACCACCTAGGTTTACGATACTCAAATACCAACTACCTTGTAAATGGTTTCATTAGCTGGGGCAGCAGAGGATAAGATGGGTCTTCCAGGATGACCAGCATAATCTCTACATCAGTGTTTCTCAATTAAATTTGGCCATGGAACCCTTTTGAACTCCATAAATAATTGCGGAACCCCCCAAACTCTTAGCAGTCTTCAAATGTCGAAATAAGCAAAGGTCAGCATTTCTCACTTAAATTACACTTACACTGGCTACCCTCCGCCGGAAAATCCGAGACATCTTCCCTTTTTCGGCGGTGCGGAGAACAGCTGTTCGCGGAACCCCAGCAGTGTTCCCGCGGAACCCCAGGATTCTGCGGAACACCAGTTGAGAAACACTGCCCTACATCATTGATGGCCATAGTGATCCTGGGGGCAAATACTCCATTATTCATTTAGGTAAGCACCTGTGAATTCCAAATGATCCTAGCATGGTGGCTCTTTCCAGACCATCCTGCATTTATGTTTATAAACCTCTCTCAGTGATCAACCAGACCGAGGAGCACCATGCAGAAAATACCTCTTTCTGTTTATAAACTCCAAGGCCTAATGAGAGTGGCAACTGATAGGCACACATGGGTCCCATCACTTGCCCCAATACAATTCAGGTGTAAAGCCATCAATAATCTCATGAGGATTACCAAGCTTTATAATTTAGTTCACCAGTACCTTCTGTATGGCAGCACACAGCTGTGTGACAGTGGCTCCAATAGTCAATCCCCCTATACTGACTTGGTTGGTAACAGTTGGGGATGGTCAGTTTCCAGATAGCAATGATGAACTGCTTCTCAATGGTTATGGGACACTGCGTGCTGATCAGATGTACTGTCAATGCAGCAACAGGGTAGTCCAGCACAGAACTCAAAGAAAGCTGCCTTTACCATCCTGAAAGTCTGTCAGCATAGATCTGCAGAACGGTCCTCTCCCATCAATCAGTTCTGGTTTCCTGAGCCCAGAGACAAAACTGCATTATGTGAAGCTGCTTCGGGAAGATCTCATGTAATAACAATTCCTTGTTGATATTGTCCTCATCCATCCGCTGCTGCTGGAGAAGCCACTACTGTAGCCACATCTGCTTGGTGCTGCAGCAGTCAAAGTCCAAAACAGAAGCCACCCAGTGTTGAGAGTTCTTATAAAGCACAGATAGCCTCTGTGTATTTGCAGCTGCTAGCATGGGGCGCGTAACAGTCTTGCATCCATGTTGGCCGCCAGCAATTAAAAAATGGTGCTGACCCACCCAGAAATAGAGGAAGGATGAGATGAAGGAGGGGAATCCTGGGATTTTTTTTAGTGTTTGTCCCTCCCCCATCCCAGAATTCCCCTGGCTTCTGCTGTGCATCCCCACAGTACTCAGAAAAATCCCAGACTGCACATAGCAAAGCAAAGGACCAGGGGATATCTACCTGATATGCTGCGTGCTTGGTGCAGTCCAAGTTCCCACTATATGTATGCACTGATCAAAAGAGCATACTGTTGTCCCATCTGCATGCTGTTAGTGTGGCTTGTGTACCACTCGGTGAAAGCTAAGATTCCCATGTAGACAAGCTGTGGGTGATTTGCTTGAGGTTACATAGGAAGGCTGTGACTAAGCAGGGAATCAAACCTGGATTTCCAGAGTCCTGGGCTAGTACCCTATTAATTGGCCCCCCCCTTCCTCTTTTGTGGGCAGCGTGCTCTAGAGAGGGTATGGGGAGAGCCCTGCATGTATACAAAAATGTGGATCCAATCCACAAGAATCAATTTATATCTGCCCCACCATCAGTAGGCTCCCTCTTCTATGGCATCCGCACCTGCAGCTCTGGGTCCCCCAATCAGCAGCCTAAGTGAATATGGCTATAAAAATGTGAACATTTTGAAAAATTAACTTATTTCTTATCAGACTTTTTAAAAATGTAAGTAAAAAACAAAAATGCTGAATTTTTAGGTTGTCTTCTGCATCTTGTAAATTTGATAGGCTGCAATTAACTTTGCTTGTGCAATAAACTAAATGCACATAACTGTATTAATGTGACATTAAAAATGTTAACTGGGCAATCTTAAAGATCAGGAAACAATGCAAACATTTAAGACCTAGTTTTTTAAACGTGGGCCCCAAAGTTAGGCATTTAAATGAGTAGCCTAATTTTTCAGAGGTGCTAAGCCTTCCTGTTTTCAGCTGCATTTATTGGTGTTCAGCAACTCCAAAAATCAAGCTATTTATTTAAATGCCTAACTGTAGACACCTAAGTTTGACATTTTTTGCGGAGCATTCTACAGCAATACAACCACATTGTGCACACATGTTCCATTCATGCTTTTCTTTGTAAATGTGTCGTTTAATAGGTTTCTAGTAAAATGTATATAAGTAAAGTACACTCAGTATGAAGAGTGGCTGAATTTGTATTGCTACGAGAACCTTAGCGTTTGTGTTCCCTCCCATTAAATTTGCAACCACACTGTTGCACTGAGAGTGGGTCTATGGATCTTACTGAAGGAAATCCAGGTAAAAGAGAAGTTTTGCCTTGAGTTCCAAATGTGGTGAGGTCTGTGGTCGTTGTCTCTTGAAAGTTCTCTAATATCTAGGTACAACTTACTAAAATCTTCTGTATCTCACACTTCTGAGCCTCCCTCACTGGTTGACAGTTTCCTAGTTACAGTGGAATGTAGCTGTCATAGGAGGTCATGGTTGAAGAAGGAGAGGGATCTCTCAAGAATGAGGGCTAGTCCCCTGGAGGCCTTTAAATATCCAAACTAAGATCTTGAACTGGATTTGGTGGGGAGAAATTGCAAAGATCAGAATGCTGCATTGGTGTGCTCACAGTGACCCTTGGTTGCTAAACAATTAGACTGTTTTATTTTGTATCTTTTGGAGGTGTTCCAGAGTGTATGACTTCATTTTTAGATATGAGATGAAATAATCACTTCTAAAGGTCATGAATGTATGCATTACAGGAGCCAGGTCTGACTCAGGAAAAGATGTACCCTTGAAGATGGGACAGGAATACTTGGTGGTCGTGGTATCAAATGCCACAGAAGACCAGCAGCATGAGTATGGGTGAATTTCTCCTGTCTCTGGGCAGAAGGAGATCATCCTCCAGAGCTAAAAGTATTGTTTGTGAATCATGGCCTATCCTGAAGCCTGACTGAGACAGAGCTGGAATACTGGCCGCTAATACGTGGCATTGGGGATAGTGATACTTTTTGGAGGTTTGCTAGCTTGCTGAGAAAAGGTCTGCAAGCTCACTGGCATTGAGCAATGATATAGTATTGGCTAGACCATTGGATGTTAGAGTGGATATTGGACTCCTATCAAAGGAGGCGTTGGCAATTCATTAGTAAGTGTCCAGATATTCTCTACTCTCTTACTGTCTAAGAAGAACCAGATGACCTGAATTCCCAGTCAGTACTTGTAGGAACTAAGGTAAATTTTTGGAAGGAAGGTGGTGTTTCTGGTTCTGTGCTTGCTTGTTCTTGGTGGCACATGAGGCCATCCTGGATGTGGGTGAACTTCTCAAAAATAATAAGAACTTTTAGAGAAGTGAGTCCAATCCTGAGGTGACTGTAAATAGTCTCAGATTATGCAGTTCATAGTCTGGAAAGTTCTGCTAGAGGTTACTTTACTACTTTTATATCTGAAGACATGTATGATCTCTTTCTGCCATTACACAATTACAAAGATTTGTAGAGATTCCTTGTTTGAGGTTTATGTATTGAATCCTGTGCTCCACAAATGCCATTTGAGGGTTTTTTCCTTCCCAGGTTATCTGTTGCAGGCTGTCCAGAAACATGGTGACTTGAGGACTTTGGTGCAAGAGTGCTTATAGCAGAAGTTGGGGAATGGCTGTAATTTGTCACTAAATTTTCTGTTCCTTGACCTCTTGGTTGGAAGAGTTCCTATAGTATTTACTTTGCATAATAAATACAGTGCCAAGGCATGGACTTGCCAACAATGTATGTGCAAAACTGCAGCTAGTTCTGGCATTGCTTATAGCCAAGCCCAGAAACCCAACTGAAAACAAATACATTGACTATAATCAATCCTGATTCAGTATAAAAATAATTAAAACCAAATCTGTTCTATTACATTTAATTTAGGACCACAGAAAATTAGGTGGCCATATATGCTGACTAAAAAGATTTCTAGTAGTCTGTCATAATTTTTGAGGTAACTTCACTTCAGACCTCCTCATAGTCTCCTTGAGGGAGCCCCACATAGGTTTCTTGCAGGATCCTGCAGCTCTCTCTCTTCAGACTTAGGCTGCAGACTCCTGGAATTCACAGTGATTATCTCAGCAGGTCTGACCATAGCCCAGCACCTGCTGTCCCATCTTCTGTAGAGCAATGACAGGTTTAACCAGTGACCAGCCAGCTTGCATAAAGTAAGCTACTATTTTTTCACAATAAAAGCATTACAAAGAACATATCTGAAAACAGTAAACAGTTGACTTGCAGGTCAAGCTTACCAGGCGATGAGCCATCTTCTGGTTGCGGACCATGGCAGGTTCCAAAGTGCTTCAGGGCTTTTTCACAAGTCCTGTCTCTCTCGGTCACAGTTTCATGTCAGTTTGTGGATTGGGTAAGGGTGACTTATGACAGGGTGATCACTTTATATAGTTTCCAGTTCTTTGTTTACTAGGCCTCTCGAACCAGGTCAAACCAGTATATGTACTTCCCCAGTGGAAGGGAGGTGAGAGAAACTTCTCAGGACTTGTTACTTGTCTTCAGGATTTGCATTAATTACCCCCCAGTGATTTTAATTCCTGCAAAAAATCCTTTAGTTCCCCATTGAATCAATACAATCACTAACCTATAACATTTATCACTATAAAGTTGCTACAGTAATCTGAGTATTGCATGTCCATAGCATCTGTTGGTGTTTTCTTACAAGAGTATGGTCTATATGTCACTTAATACATGTATAGTGCTTTTATTCTTTAGATTGCTTTGCAGATGTTAAATATTCAACATCCTGTGAGGTAAGTAAGTACTATTAGCCTCTCTTGACAGATGGGTAAACTAAGGCCCATAGAGATTAGGACATCCCTAGGGCCACATAAGGAATTCGTGTTAGAACCTGCATTAAAATTCAAGGAATGTTTTTGTCCCCAGTTCCTTTCTTAGAGCATGCTTCATTCCCTAGAGCAGGGGACTAGGAATCAGAACACCAGAATTTTCTTCAGAACTCTGCCATTGAGTTGCTATGGGACTCTGGGAAAGCTACTTAACTACTCTGGGTCTCGTTTTATCCACCTATAGAATAGTTTTAAGGCTTCCCTTTTTACACCCATGTGAGGGTTGCTTAACTAATTGCTGCTCCATTCTTACGCAATCTTAACAGCTTCCAAGACTGTTGAATATTAAATGAACCTAACTGGTAAATTGGAATGAATTGCTAGCATCAACATTCTAGCATCATTCTAGCAACATGGTAGCATCAACTGTTCTTTATGGAGTTGCCTGAGTAGCTAGAATAACATCTATGGTTTGGGCAACTAAGGCACTTAAAACCTGTACAGAAATACAGGTATTTTAAAAATGTGGGGACAGATCTTCAGTTGATATAAATCTGAATAACTAAGTGGAAATTAATGAAACTATGCTGATTTACACCCGATGAAGGTCTAGCCCATAATTTAAAAATTATGACACTAACAAAATCAGGAAATATTAAATTAGGGGAAATGTTTTCCTTGCTAAGCTTCCTGAAATGATAGAGGTAGGCATGCATTCTGCTAATTCATAGATTCCAAAGCTAGAAGGGACGATTGTGATCAACATCTGCTCGGATCTCCTGTCCAACACAGGCCATAGAATTTCCCAAAAATAGTTCCTAGAGCATATCTCTTTGAATGATATCCAATCTTGATTTAAAAATTGCCAAGATGGAGAATCCACCATGACCTGTGGTAAGTTGTTCCAGTGGTTAATTACTCTTCTAAAAATGTACACCTTATTTCCAGTTTGAACACATTGGAATAATTCTGTGGGGCAAGTAGGCTAGGGCACACAGTGTTTTTGTATTTTACATTTTAAAACCTTCCTCTGAATACTAGAAATGGATATAAGGAAAATCTTGCTTGCATTAAAAGTAGTGTGTCTTGCTTTTATGGCTGGCTACCGTCATATTCAAGCTATGGCAAAATTCACCTCAGTCAAGACGGGCACAGGCTAAATTACTGAACTGCATTCTCAGTGGTATGATTTATAATTAACTACTCTGTATGAGTTTGTAAAGGGTTTGGCAAATTTAACTTCCCATTCTTTTAATCACTTAAGATATCTTATGTCATCTAGTTTACTTAGTTAGGCTTTGATAAGATTCTTGTCACTAAAGCTGCAGAAGTCTAAAATGAAGATAAATTCTTTCCCTAACCAAGATCTGTCTGCAGACCTTATTTATATTATGACTGACTCTGCTAATATCTCTTGTCCTTTATGACTTCTGGCTCCTCCTATTAAAAGTACAGGGAACACATAGTAATAGGAGGAAAGAAATAAACTTTAGAGTCTGAAATAAGCTAAAAAAGGCTTACAAGTACAAAGCGTTTCTGATTATGATGAACGCTACAGTCAGGTGTATTTGAATTATTGTTTAGTAATATTAATACAGGGCATAACCAGACATTGACTAACCATAAATTCCTTTAATTCTAAAGGCCAAATGGTGATTATTCAATTGCTTTAAATGTGCCTAAAAGCCTAAATAATAAGCAGTTTACTACATCCAGTACAGTAGCGCACACCCATAAACATATGATCAGTTATAGTCACAGATGTACCAGAGAATAGTCTTCTCATCCTGGTTTGGTCCAGCATGATTGGACTGGATCTGATAAAGAATCTTCAGATTCATGGCTCTGTTTACACCCTTCAACTACTTGTTAGCTTTAGCAAAAACCGTGTCCGAAGCATTTTGTCCTTGATGTTTTCCTTCCTCCAAGGCCATCCTTTCTTATCTTCCCTGCCCCCATTTCCTTGCTTATCAGCAGAACAGTGGAAAGGTTTTGTACTTGTTTCTTTTAAGATAGTTTTTCTTTGCCTTGTTATTGCGGTCCTGTACTTTATTAGTTACTTTTTAAACCATCTATCCTTCCCACACTATATTCTGGTTGTATAACTTGTTATTCTCTCAGTCTTGCTTTAGTTGCTAATTAGGGCCTTTTCCTGCTTACTAGCAAATATATTATTTTCTTAACCAAACTAAGTTAATTTTAATTTTTAAATTTCATAAGTATCTCTGCAGGGAATTAATTCCAGTGGACCCAGGATTTAGCACTTAATAAAAGGGCAGGCCCCACATGAACTAGGGCTGGGAGTAGAATAATACTGGGCTAGGGAGGATATGTTCCCTATGGAGGAATAGTTTAAAAGGGCACAGGTAGCCCAGAAAAAGTGGGGAATGAGTTGTATGTGGCACCAGGAAGCAAGGGTGATGCTTAGAACTGTCAGGAGTGGCAACTGTTTTGTTAGGGCTGCTCAATTCCCTAGGCACTTTGGGAGCTGAAAGCCTTAACAGAGATTGATTGAACAGGATTAAGGGTACGATTGCAGCTGGCTCAGGTCAGCTGACTTGGGCTCCCGGGGTTTGGGTTGCAGGGCTATAAAATCACTGTGTAGACATTTGGGCTTGGGCTGGAACCTGAGCTCTGGGACTCTACGAGGGTGGACATACCTGCAGCATGGCTGTGGCTGATCTGGCTCAGCTGACTCAGGTTCGGGCTATCAGGCTAAAAATCATAGTATAGATGTTCGGGCTTGAGCTGGAGCCCAGTTCTGGGACCTTTCTCCCTCACAGGGCCCCAGAGTTCAGGCTCCAGCCCACGCCTGCATGTCTACATGGTGAGTTCTCAGCACCGGAGCCTGAATCAACTGACCTGGGCCATCCGGGGAATTTTTATCCCTGTGTGGTCATACCATGGAGACCAAGAAGAGTTTGTTGAGCCAGTGACCATGCTTCAAACTGAGATACTCCAGACTAATAGGAAGTGATCCAGGGGAAAATATAATTTAGGGTAGCTCAGTAACTGATCCAGGTGCTTTGATAGAACTGATTTGATAAAACAGGTTCTATCAGGTTCTCTGGATGTATCTTTTATGTTCAGGGGGGAAACACATAGGCAGGTAGCAGCAATTTGGTCAACTTAATGGATCCTCTCTATACACATGCACATGATGCATCATTTGAAATCTTATTATGTCTCCTTTAAGATGAGGTCAAGATCATGGAGTCAAGTGGTACCGTTACCATAGCAATGGAGATAAACTGATACAACCCACACATTAAAATGACCACTTTGAAATATTTGCATTCATTTCTGTTAATTTAATGGTGCTCTGTATTATTTCAAGACATAAAATTAGATTTCTTCGTGACCTCAAAACATCACAACAACAATCTAAAGAGTAAAAGAAAATCTGATAATAAATGTGTATAGGTTATCATTGAAATGTAATAGCACTGGTGATATGTCTAGTCAATATCATCATCTTGTTCATTGTTATGTTCTCTACATTACCTTGGCATGCACACAGTTATGTGCAGGGGCGTTTGTTCTGACTACAGTCATAATTGATTTTCTCAAGTTCTGCTTGTTGGTAAGTCAGTTCTGGATGTGTTCTTGGTTTTTCAAATGCTGCACACTGCATAAGAGACTTTGATTGCCCAGAGAGAGTAATTGACTTTTTTCTTTCCAGTTTGTCAGTGATATTTCTTGAGATGTTGGACTGTCTGCAGACTGTTCTAGAGTGGCATTTCAAGCCATTGAATGGAAGGTATTATTTCTATTAGTGGTCTTTCATGGCTGAGATTTCCACCAGCATGAAGTGGTTCAGTTCCATTTGGAATGAACACACCTCCTTGGAGTCTTTCTACTTCAGTTTTTGCAGCACTACTGATGAATTGCCTCAGCTCATCATGATTATTGCAGAATCCATGAAGGTGTAGTATGTCAATTAAACTGCGAGACCCAAATTCATGGTGAGCAAGGTATATGTCAGGGGTTCTCAAGCTGGGGATCGTGACCCCTCAGGGTCTCAAGGTTATTATCAGGGGGTCACTAGCTGTCAGCCCCTGTGCATGCTGGTAAGGATGGCATGGGGGGGTCATCACAGCCTGAAATATTTTCAAACGGGGTCCCAGCAAAAAAAACGTTTGAGAACCCCTGGTGTATGTGCAGTGATGTGATAATTTTGGGACTGTTAAATATTGTGCACTCTATAATTGAGAGGCACCTTCTTTGAATGTCTTCTAAAGGATAATACTCATTGCTGGCTGAATTATATACTGCTTTATTAACCAAGGACAAACTCCTGCACCAACTGGGGTGGAAAAGTAGCTGACCTCTGTAAAGTTCAATCACCTGGCTTTGGATAATATTCTGAGGCTCTCATTTGACTATTTCAGACCGAAGGATTGAAGCAGCATTATATAAAACCACTTGTTTGTTTACAAGCTGTTTATCAGGCTCATTTGCCAGATGAACATCCACAAACATTTGGATGACTTAAATTCCTGCTTCATATTACTAGCAGCTTGGATAACATCAACTAATTTTATTGTGCTACATAGAGCAATGGTAGACTTGCCTTGTCCATGCTGTGCATAGAATGAAATTGCAGAACCATAGTGTGTTTTTTTTCCCCTGATCTTCCCTGTAATTTTCTGCTGGAATAGTTTGCAGTTTTTACATCTGAGGGAAACAGGGTTTTATATCTTTGAATCAGCTTGGACAGAAGAAGAGCCTTCTTGTTATACAGTACATAAGATCATTTGTCTCCTCAGTCAGCTGATAAAATGCAGTGTCATAAGGTGACTGTATTGTAACTAGATGGTTTTGCTTTAAGATTTTGTTTTACTCAAGTAGGAAGAAAGGCAGGTATTCCACAGATTATTTGCACGTCATGTTATCATCTCTTCTAAAGTGACACTACCCTTAGATTAGTTGTTCTCTCAAATGTTTCTCTTTTATGAAGTTTCTTGTCTCTATTGTGTGTGTTTTCTCAAGCAAACAATGCAACTGGTCCAGTTGCTGGGGGATGTGCATACTCTGGTGACTATAGAAGCAGGTTAACATGATGTTCTCTGATTAGATTCAGAGTCTGTTCTTTCCTGGGTTCTCTACAACTCTGACATGCACAATTCTACTAGCTTGTATTTCTGAAAGCAGCTCATGTGACAGAGTATTGATGAGACATCATCTAACCTAGAAAACTCATCGGATGGCCAGCAATACAATTCCTCTCTCCTGGCTTCTGCTGCCAGCACTGGTGGCTGTTTACAATTTTTTGCATTCTTTTGATTTTCATGACAAATAACACAGTTTTCAAAACTTGGGGAGAGTCTTTTTCTCTTCATTGTAAGCTTTAAAGGGCTTGTATCCGCCACGTTTTCTTACGCTGCAATTTTCCTGTAGAGGTAAAATTCCCAAAGAATACTGTTAGCATTGCCATCACCACTGCCACCATTTTTCATCTTGTGCAAGTATACAGACTTGGGCTAAATTATATCTATATTAGTATCAAACTTGCCAGTTTTGTTTAGTGAGCACTTTGATTGAAGCCCACTGTGTATTGTCATCTCTAACACTAATACTAACCTGTGCATAAGTCTCACTGTATTAAAAAGTTTCTGGAATATTTCAAAGGCTAGTACTGCATGCACAGGCAATTACAAACTAAAACCTCCTACCAAGCAGATTAGATTCTATGTTGTATGTACAAAAGCTTACAAATAGAGAAGCATTACATTAGGAATTCACGTACACTTAAATCTACCCAGTATGCGATACAAACTATGTATTTGTATTTGTCAAATGTTGATATTTGCCATTATTGCCACATGCTAAACAGCTTCATTTCTAGAGGGGGGGGAGGAGTGGGGGAATGGTATTGCTCATGCAAAACAAATAAAAATCTTTTAATACATTGTTTATTGGTCAAAACTGCCAAACACCACCAGGCTAAGGTGTTGAAAATAAATTAAAGAGCAAAAACTGTAGACATAGTCAGTGTTTCTGGAACTGTGCAAAAATGATATTCTCATGGTGAGTACCATTGTTTCACCTCACCTACAGGATTATGGCACCACTTGACAGTTCCACATCATACCCCGTCTAAATGTACATAAAATAAGCTTTAAAATGATATATGATGTGGGTATGTGTAAGATGCGTACATGAAACTAAAAAAAAAAAAAAAAGATAACATTTCTTACATTTTATACAATATTTTTAATTTGGAAAGATTCTAACATCTTAAAAATTCAGTGAACTAGTATTTAAACTATAAACAGGGATCACTTCATGCAAAATGAAAATGCAGTCCTATGTGAGGTAACAACTGTTCAACAGTGCACAGAAGTGTTACCTAATCATTAAGAACAGGAAGTCAAGAACACTTTCATTTGGAACTGTAGGAGGAATTTTATGTAGAATAAATTGCCCAAGTTGGAATTCTGTAAAGTGCTATTACTTCCTAATATATGTTAATTTGATTTGTAGCAGATGTCCATGGAACAGATTAATTTAGTGTTTTGCTGTCTTAGATGAGTAGGGATGTAACTGGACAGGAGTAAAATTCCACATAGGGTGCAAATTGAATCAGTGTCAATGTCTGTGTTAATTTGGCTATAAAGAGACTGAACATGTAACATCTGTAAGAGCTGTCAGTGCACAGTAGCTCTCAAGATCAGCGCCTAAGATAGTGAGAGAGTAAACCCCTTTTGAGATAGGCTTTAGCGTATGGTTCTGCAAAGATGTCCCCATGTACATGAAGAGGTGCCTGGCTCTGTGGATGTGGGGAAAGCGGTGGACATGATATACCTTGACTTTAGCAAAGCTTTTGATGCAGTCTCTCTCAGTACTCTTATCAGCAAGTTAAAGAAGTATGGGTTGGATGAATGGACTATAAAATGGATAGATAGCTGGCTAGATCATTGGGCTCAACGGGAAGTGATCAATGGCTCAACGTCTAGCTGGCAGCTGGTTACAAGCGGAGTGCCCCAGGGGTCAGTCCTGGGGCCGGTTTTGTTCAACATCTTCATTAATGATCTGGAGGATGGGTAGATTGCACCCTCAGCAAGTTTGCAGATGACACTAAGGTAGGGGGAGTTGTAGATACCTTGGAAGGTAGGGATAGGATACAGAGTGACCTAGACAAATTGAAGGATTGAGCCAAAAGAAATCTGATGAGGTTCAACAAGGACAAGTGCAGAGTCCTGCACTTAGGACGGAAGAATCCCACGCACAGCTACAGACTGGGGACTGATGGGCTAGGCAGCAGTTCTGCAGAAAAGATGCCCTGGTTGCCAAGAAAGCTAATAGCATATTGGGCTGCATTAGTAGGAGCATTGCCAGCAGATCGGGGGAAGTGATTATTCCCCTCTATTTGGCATTGGAGAGGCTGCATTTGGAGTATTGTGTCCAGTTTTGGGCCTCCCACTACAAAAAGGATGTGGACAAGTTGGAGAGAGTCCAGTGATTAAGGGGCTGGAGCACAAGACTTGTGAGAAGAGGCTGAGGGAACTAGGCTTGTTTAGTCTGCAAAAGAGAAGAATGAGGGGGGATTTGACAGTGGCCTTTAACTACCTGAAAGGGGGTTCCAGAGAGGGTGGAGCTAGGCTTTTCTCAATGGTAGTAGATGACAGAACAAGGAGCAATGATCTCAAGTTGCAGTGGGGGAGGTCTAGGTTGGATATTAGGAAAAAGTTTTTCACTAGAGGGTGGTGAAGCACTGGAATGGGTTACCTAGGGAGGTGGTGGAATCTCCATATTTAGAGGATTTTAAGCTGCGGCTTGACAAAGCCCTGGCTGGGATGATTTAGCTGAGGTTAGTCCTGCTTTGAACAGGGGATTGGATTAGATGTCCTTCTGAGGTCCTTCCAACTCTAATCTTCTATAATTCTATATAGTTGCTTCTGTAAAATCCTCATCTAGTAATGCATGGTTCTGTCTTTGTGCCTTTATCAAGTTATACTATAAATGCTTGTCCTAAAATATGCATTTCAGTGCATCGTTTTTATAGGGAGAGCTGGCAGGAATGCCAATATTAATGTTTCTCTAACACTTTCCATTGTAAAAGATTCTTGGAATCTTATTTTAAGAACCTATAACCTCTCAATTTTTTGACTCAGGCCTTAGAAATTTGACAGGGAAAGAAGTTGGTGCCAGGGATATGCCTGTTGCTTCTCCCATCAAAATAATTTCAGTTTTGGCTGAGTTATAAGATATGGAAAATCACCATTTTCCGTCTCTGGCTTAGGTCGCACTGAATATTCTAAGGCTTTAGCAGCAGTACTGGGAACCGTTGGAGGCAGACAAAGCACGCCTGCTGCTAGAGCAGCTGTTTTGGGGAGGTGGGAATGGGGAGAGTCTGGCCAGAATCAGCCCCCAGACTCCACATAAGCCAATCCATTCACCTGCCAAGGACACTGCATGGGGCAGGAGCCCCTTACTCAAAGGAGGGTGACGAAGAGGGCCAGACTGGGCTCTTCCCAACCACCCCTAGACACAGCATATAGTTATAAATGCCCATTCCCCTCTTGAGGCAGGAACACCCTCTCCTCACAACCCTGAAGAGGGGAGAACCAGATTGTGCTACCCCTGACCATTTCCTGGACCCAGCATGTGGCCTTAGCTCTTATAGTTGCACATGGTACAGTTGTCCTTTTTTGTATGTAACTTCACTATTTTGAAAAAAAGCTATTGCACTGAAAAGCAGTCCTCAAATGTTAAGTAATGCAAGAATTTACTTTGCACGGGCAACCTGAATTCAGCCTCAAGGTGCCTATGCATTCTGACAGTCTCTTATCACATGATCACAGTTTTCTGCAGAACTTCACCTTGTTCTGATTACATGATGGGCTGTGCTCAGGGATTTGTAGTGAATGAGGCTGATGTCTATAGGATCTCTCTGTTATAGGCTATAGAGTCTAGTAGTTGAAAGATACATGGTGAATGAAAAAGGGGAATGCAGGAAGTGAAAGAATGGCCTTGTAGTTAAGGCAGGTGAACACAAAACAGAACTGGGTTCTGTCCCTATCTTTGCCACAGAGTTCCTGTGTGATGCTGAGCAAGTCAATTAAACCAGACTTTTCACAGTCACTAATTGTGTTCCTTTTCTGAGCCCTCAGGAGGCCACAACTGTCTTGACTTTCAGAAGTGCCAGGCACTCATAATTAAGTCACTGGGAACGATAGATGCTCAATATCAATATCTCTGGCAGTAAGGCAGTGTCATCTGAAGAATGAGCACACGGTTGGGAATCAAGATGTTCTTTGTTCTAATCCTGACTCTCAATGATTCACTGTATGGCCTCAGGTAAATTGCTGTGAATTTGTTTCATCATCTGTAAAATGAGGCTAATACTCATCACCCAAGGAGTTGTGAAGATAAATTCACTTAAGTTTATGAGGCACTTAAATATATATATAAAAGACAAAGAAATGAGTAATTCTGTATTCAAAGCAGGGTTTGGGTGCTGTACAGCAAATAAACCAGGGCCCACATTGAATCATGAGAGTAAAAAGAACTGTTTTTCATTGAGCACCATCCATCCAGTGCACCGAGTGGCAGAAGTCCCGTGGAAAAAATATGTGATTGTGTAGTTAAAGACTGTGTCACACTTCATTCACACAAGAGGGCCAAATTTAAAGTTGTCTGTGCAACCTTATTCTGGCACTTCCTAACTTTTAAGTGTTTGACTTTGCAGCTTAAATAACTGTCTTTCTCAGTGTGGTTTTATTTTGTTTTGTATGTTACTGTTTATACTGCAGTAGCACCTAGATGCTGTACAACTACATAGGAAAAAAAAGGTCTTGCCCATGAGAGCTTCTAGTCTTGAGTACACAAGATAATAAAAGGGAGAGGAATTCTCTCACTTTACAGTTGGGGACATGAGACACAAGGAGACAGTGACATTCGGCAAGTTGCCATGGTTACATATGGAGCCTCATAAAGCCAGGAATTAACCCACATCTGAGTCTCTGTTCGATGCTTTAACTTTAAAACCCTTCTTCACTAAATGGCAAAGCAGTAATCAATGACTATGGATTATAGCACTTATCATCAGTAGATCTCAAAGCATGTTACAAAGGAGGTCAGTAGTAAGATCTCCATTTTACAGATAGAGAAATTGAGGTACAAAGATGATGTGATTTGCCCAAGATTACCAAGCAGGCCAGTGACAGAGCTAGGAATAAATCCAGCTCTTGTAAGTCCCTGTCCATTGCTCTAGCCTTGTGATTCTCAACCTATTTACCATTGTGGCCACATATGGAGCTTTCTATGTGTTAGGTCGGTCACATCCACACAATATATATACTGCCTGTATGGCCATGAGGATGTCACATAGGCTGCAGCTGTGTGCTGATTGGACTGCAGGTTGAGAACCAGTGCTCTAGCCACTAGGCCATATTGCCTAATGTAGAAGGAGGAAAATCAGCTTTTAAATTGAAAGATAAACTGTTTGATCAAATGAAATATTAGATAAGTGTTGGATTCCATAATCAACCCTCATTCTCAGCCCTTCTTGTCTTTGTGAGAGTATCCGCATAAGAATCATATCTGGAATGGGCCTCATATTTTGTTTGCTTTTTAGTTAATGTGCAAGTTTAAAATGTTCACTTAATTCAGTAACTCTATATGGAATTTGACCCTGTCAGGTTGGAAAAAAAACATTAGTAACAGATGAATTTTCATCATTTTAAAAATATTTTTTATTATCCCCATCTTACAGAAGAGGTCTGAAGTAACTAAAATTTCATTTAATGATCTATGCCATCTACTTTTTCTCCACTTTCAGTCTAGACAACAGACCTGATAGTATTGCCTGGTATCTAGCTAATTTCCCTTTTGGCTTGCTGTGTACTAGTACAGTGCTATAACATTTTGAGTTGTAAACACTGCAAGGGAATGTCTAAACTTCTAAAATATACACTAGCGCTCTTTGAACTGCTTTTTCTAGAAGTAGCTGTTGTACAATAGTTTAAAGTAGAGCTGAATTTTCAGTCCCTTTGAATCAAATAAACCTTCACTTTTTGAACGTTGGATGCATGTTTTTGCACAATGCTACTACCAGTTTATAGGCACTCTTCTTCCTTTGGGCATGTCTACGCTGCACCAGGGAAGTAAGCCTCTGAGCCTGGGTAGAAAGAATCTGACTAGCAGGGCTTGAGCTAGCATGGCTAAAAATAGCTGTCTGGCTTTTGTAGCTCAGGGTGCTGAGTAAGGTTCATAAGGCCACCAGACCTCGAGGTCTGAGCTCAGGTGACTAGCATGAATCTCCTCTCAGCCATAATCTCCATACTGTTATTTTTAACAAGCTAGCTAGAACTCTGCTAATGTAAGTCTGTCTGCCTGTACTGGGAGGCTTCCTCCCAGATGGAGTGTAGACGTACCTGAAAGGATATCAGAGAATCCCACTGACATGAATGGGAGTTATGCATGTGAAATGAGAAAATCCTCCTTCGCCACCAAAAACAGCAAGTGCAATGCATCATATTTTGAAAGAGGAAGGGAATATAAACTAAAGTTGGAGGGAGTCTTGAGCCTCCAGTTGATCCCAAATCCTAATCTGGATTGTGTCAGAGTGGGAAGAAATTTTGTTCCACACCAAAAGAGCTAGGGTTGTAAGTGTTCCAGACAGACTTCCTGACTGGAAAGGAGAGTAAGAGGAAGAAGCATTCACTAGAAGATTAAGAAAATTCTGAAGCAGGGAGGTGTAACAAACAGGAACAAGAAAAAAAGGAAACGCACACACTGCTTTTCAAAATGTAAAGTAGGTTTTGATGAATGACTTAGAATTATTTCTCATGGTATGCTGTGTGTGCGTGTCTGTGCGCGCGCGCGCATTTAAAATCATAATCTATTTTAAGGAATCTTAATTCTCTTTTTGTTTTGAATTGTAGGTATGAGAAGGTGCCAGTAATTTTGGTTGGTAATAAAGTGGACCTGGAGAGTGAGAGAGAAGTATCTTCAAATGAAGGCAGAGCCCTGGCTGAAGAATGGGGCTGTCCTTTTATGGAGACCTCTGCTAAAAGTAAAACAATGGTGGATGAGCTCTTTGCAGAAATTGTTAGACAAATGAACTATGCAGCTCAGCCAGACAAAGATGATCCATGCTGTTCTGCATGTAATATTCAATAGCATTAAAAATGACCTAACCTGGACCTAATTTGCAGAATTTTTGTAAAGTGATAAAACTGTCTGCCTCATTTCCTGGATTGTGGATCACTTGGAATAAATCTTAAGTGAAGTAGCAACATTAAATCAGAGCTGAGCAATGAAAGCCAATCACTGTCTCTGAAAATAATAGGGTTAAACAACTACAGCTTCTTACCCAGTACACCTTTGTGCACCTACAACTTCATGGTGTAGTCAGCTGATCTACAGGGTGATCTCAGTTGAGCTATTTGTGTTTGCATTATGTCAGATAGCAGCAGCTATTGCGTACATTCGAAAATTCCTGGTGATGAAAATGAAAGTGCTAGAGAGAAGACCTGCAAAGACCACAAGCAGTTAGCATATTCTATATTGATAACACAAAAGGAGGGGAAAGTCTTTCATTGTCTATATACTGAATTTCAGGAGTTGTATTTTCGCTAGTGGCCAAGTTTACACAAACAAGTATGTTAATTTTATCTGAACTTCTGACAGTGTTAGAGGCAGATATTATCTACCAGACCTGTATAGTTCTTTTTTCCAAAATCAATGCGATTTCTACACTTCATCCCACCTTGTGAAATAGAAAGCACTGCATCAGTACTTGAAAGAAGAGAGAGAAGATCTGAAAAACTAATGGCTAGTGAAAAAAACACAGTATGGCATTGGAATGTTTTAAATCTTCCACTTTGCTGCTCAAGAATGGAGGATCATTTCAGGTTTTGGTCAGACAAAAAGCCAAACAAACCCTCTGTTTACAAAGCAGGAAACATCTTTATCACTTTACTGAACCAGGAGGAAGCAACTGTGATGAAAAAAAAATCGCTTAGCCTTACTATCAAGGAAAACTTTAATAGATTAACTAGTACCATCTTGTAAGGAAAACAAAGCCATGTTGCATCCAGATGTTCCCTTTTGCAGAAACCTCATGGGACAGTATGAACATCCTGCATTTTTAAGTTTGCTAAAGAAGACAATTTCTTTTTTGCCTT
This sequence comes from Emydura macquarii macquarii, assembly GCF_026122565.2. Lineage (NCBI taxonomy): Eukaryota > Metazoa > Chordata > Testudines > Chelidae > Emydura > Emydura macquarii. The sequence continues at coordinate 8,178,831 of NW_027133808.1, read as the reverse complement.
TAAGGGCTAAGTTTTTTGGTGTGATCCCTAACTAACCTTTGGAAATCAAGTTTGCTATTTCATAGCTTTAATGTTGGCAACTTTTAAATTGAATAACTATATGAAATCATTTTGGCTCATAGGAGGGAATATAGGTTATGGTTATATTGTAGGTGAGAAAGGAAAAGCTTTTGTATAATTGCCTGACACACTATTCAAAGATTACCCTGATTATTGGGGCATCAAATAGTGGGAATGAATATTCTGTTTTGCAAGGGTGCTCGAGCTCTGACATTCTAGTTTCCTAGCAGTGAAGTATTTATCATTTGCATGACTAATGGCACAGAAATATCTATTCTGAAGTCGTACAATCAAGTATAGAAAAGTTTTCAATCAAAATGTCTAAGTTTTATATGCCGGAGCGATTGTCTTGAGCTGAACCTTTATAGATAAAATTTGGTCATCAAAATGCAATATCACTGAGCCTGTGGTCTAAATACCACCACACATTATATTAGTTTCTCAATCTTGTGCAGTAACAGTGTAGTTCCTTGTGTGTAAATGAGTGAAAACGGGGGGGGGGGGGGGGGGGGGGGGGGTGTGTGTGTGTGTGTGTGTGTGTGTGTGTGTGTGTGTGTGTGTGTGTGTGTGTGTGTGTGTGTGTGTGTGTGTGTGTGTGTGTGTGTGTGTGTGTGTGTGTGTGTGTGTGTGTGTGTGTGTCCCCCTCAGAAATGCTGTAATTGGAGTTTGGTTCTGACAGATTTGCCTCCATCAGCAAAACTGATTTAAAAATGCTCTTAATCTTTTAAATGAGAAACTCAAGTATAAAACAGCATCACAGAATTTCTTATAGTAATGTTTTTAATCTTGTTTAATGGGTGACAGCTAGAGGAAATATTAGTGATGGAAGAGAACTGTCCACCACTGCTCTTAATCCTTGAAATGCCTTCCATAATTAAGGAAACAAGGATGTTAAGTGTGATAAACATGAAACCCTACTATTTAAATTTTTCTAAATCCTTGAAATGTAGGTCTTTCCTACCAACTAATTTCACAATCTTTGATGTTGCGCTTTTTTCACCTCGTATTAACTATCTGTGCACTTAAGCAAAATTTGAGACTCGAATTAATGGTATCTTCACTTCTTAAAATATCTAAATGGGGTAGGGGTCTAATGAATCCATACAATCTATTAATAAAATAGGCAGCTTGTTAATTTTAGACCCATTGCCTAAGTACTCAAAAACATCATCTAATTTGATATCAATTTTCAGTTTGGAATGCATGTGGAGTAATATTATATACAAAAAAAGCTAAGATCTTATATCAAAAATTGCCGTACAACCAATAAAATGGTATAAATAATACGTATGAAGGACCTAATTTGAAGTGTGTAATATAATAACAGATGGGCTTTTTATTAAGGAAAAATTGCACAGGTAAAATTCTAAACAGAAAATGTTAGTAAAAAACATACTTCTGAGACATGTTTTTCCTTACCATTTTACATTTTCAAAATAAGTAAGCAACAGATGGCCCGTCACACAACATTTGGGGAAGGGGGCAGGGGAAGGTGTAAATGCTGTTCTCTTTATTGTACAATTCTGAGGACGTAATTATGCACTATTTGTGTTTCCACTGATGTGAATATAGTGGAGCTTGAGTCGATGACAGTTGCATTTAGCTAAGATACTTTTGAAAGCATAAGGATAGCAAGAAGGTAGTTAAAGATGGGTGGCCACCTGGAGAAAGTCAGTGGTCTTGGATCACCTCTTACTTTGCACCCTGATCAGACTACCAATTATAGATGTGAAAGTTTTTTATAACATGCCTTAAAATATTATGGTTTGATCCAAAGACCCACCTTTTCTTTAGCTGTTTTTGTAGAGTTTTTTACTTTTCTACAAAAACAGCATTTTTTTAAGTTTTATTGATTCTTTTTTTTAAATGTTGCAACTTTCATTCTTTTAGGCTGTGATAATGGTAGTAGCTGTTTTCTCCCACTTTTTTAAACTAGACAAAACAAATAAACCAGCATCAGATCAAAAGTATTACACATGGGTTTTTTTATTAGAACATCAAAAGCAGCTTTTGGTGACTTTCAGTTCTGGCTTGGCCAACAAGCCACCAGCCTCTCTCTACTCCCAGTGCTACAGCTGCCATCACTTTTCTGTGGGAAAACTACTGGTATTTGCTTTCCTGTATAAAGAATGTGGCCTAAAGATGTCAGCCATTTGGTTGGGGGTGGGTTGTGCATGTTTGAGTTTCTTTTTACCAGTGCAGACTCAAAGCACTGGTTAGGCTTTAATGGTAAAACTCTGCAACAAAGCAAATGTGTGACAAAAGCAGGCGGCTTTTATCTGCATTTCTGTGCATCTCTTAATTCTTGATCAGGGTCTCGAGAATGATTGCAGTGGGTTTTGGAACCAGGCTTAACGGTATTGATTTGGGTTTTCCCACAGGTGAATAAATATATTTCACAGTTAATTGTTGAGCTCTCATACAACTGACAACATAAAGATGGAGCAACAATTTATTGTTTTGTAACAATGTCAGTTGTTAAACCTTGATGTTTCAAATAAAAGAATTGTACATAGAACTCGATGCAAACTCAGCAGTTGTATTTGGAGTTAAATTATTTTAACAAATAAATTTATTTAATGAAACCCTCCTTTGGATTTCCTTGTATCATCCATTTTGGTTTTGTCAAATAGTTCAACCAAAGCCCATTAGAACTACTTACTTGTAAACAGCACTAAACAGACCTATTTTGAGTTCAGGAGAGGATCTCCAGCTGAAATGTTCTGCTGATATAAATTGCATGAATGCAAGCAAATTATAGTATTTCCATTTTTATATATGCACATATACTGAAGCTTCACTGATAAGGCAGTGCCACTGGATAAAACATTAAGACAAAGTGTGTTCCAGGAAGGGACTATCTGTAACATACAGCCAGTGGACTGGAAGCTCATTAAGGTACACGTCTCATTCTGAAAGGTTGAATAAAGATTGCTGTAAAGTACTAAAATTATTTAATGAGCTGAATTTGGTCAACCATGAAGAAACCATGAAGATGTAATATCTAGTAATGCCATTATTTTTATTGTATTAAAATTGCATGGGTTAAAATAAGGATTGATCATCACATCAACTGTTCTATTGACAAGTGGGTTTTTGTTCTGTTGTTTTAATCTTGCATAGCTCTACAACATAAATAATGTTAGCAAGAATTTCATTATACATCTCGGCAATGATAGCTATATTTGAACAGGCATGGTGCTATGGATCTAGATAATTGATGTTAATTAGTAGTTACATCTTAGTGCTACTGATATGACTATAATGTATTATCGTGTTCCAACGTGATGGATATTGGGTGGGGTTTTTTTGTTTCCAGGTCGTATGGGTTTTAAGGTGCCAAAAGTTGGAGGCTGGTGCTCTGTGAGAACTCTTTATTCTGTGGACAACACTGTGAAGATTGACAAATGATGTTAATTGTACAGAGCCTTCAGCTGCTCTAGTCACTGATAACTGGCCCATTCATTCTATAAACTAATTTTCAGTGTGTCTGTGGTTAAAACTAGACAACCCCTGGCAATGTTCCATTGATTTAGTAGTATCCTTGGGGTTTTTTGGATAAGAGAATAGCCACATGGGGATAACTGAAATTTATTGAACTGTTCTGAATAACTAACACAACATGCTTACAGCACTGTGTGTGTTTTTCTGGAATGCTGGAACACTTGTTTAGATAATATATTAGACATTTTTCCCCTTGATTCCTCTTTTTAAATACTTACAGCTGCAATGTTCTGCTGGTTCCTTGTGAGAAAACTTTGAAAAACTATATTTAAAAAAAATCTGTCATGTTTTCTGTTAGAGAGATACTCACTGGACAAGCATTTTGCATCCATCACATGAGCAGGCAGTCACTACATGACCTATCATCAGTCTGCTGAGCTATTCTATAAATGGCCCAGAGGAATATATCTCTTACCCTTCAGGTGTTGCTTTATGCTGTCCTCTCTATTGGGAGGTCAGTCCCTTTCTGACTACAAGTGAAGGAGAAATTCCCAAAGTACTAATAGGGCTTTGTAGGCTGCCTAGCTCACAACAACACCCTAGAACATAGTAATACCTTGTCACCCCTCTCTGCAACTTTTTTGATCAGTCTGTTTTAATAAACGTACTAACTTGGGTTCATTTTAGATATCGCTGCTCCCTTGTCAGAGTGGCGAAGCAGGAATGAAAGCCTGACGGCACTATCAGAGCTGTTAGAGAGGCATCACTGTATTATGCACCCAAAGCAACAAGCACTCATTGCTTTGGGAGGAAATAAATTTGCATGTATGTTGAACTGTTGGGCCCTCTAGCCCACCTTGTCCATGCTGAAATCACATGACCCCTTATGTTGTCAACACATCAGGATTACGAGTCTCATTGCTCCTCAGTTTTGATTCTGCATGCCTTTGGTGCCACAGTTGTTTTTCTTCTCTTCCAGGAATTGAGAAATGAAAACACCAGCAGCAGCTGCAAGAAGTGCCAGGACTAGTCTTATTTCCTTTTTAGTTCATCTTGGTTTTCATCACTATGGTCTGAATATCTTTCAAGGACAGTTCATTCTGAAAAGTAACTGTAAAAATACTACCTTACTCAATAGGCCTGTTGCCCGTGTCTATACAAGTATAATTCTGTATCTGTGTTACTTGTTTTTTTTAATGCTGTTAGTCCTGCCAAACCGATGCAGCTCAGAAGTAGGACATAGATTCTGTTGTGGCTTAACTCTGAACACAACATTATGGTTGTTCTTTGAAAGGTTTACAACTGAATATAGCTTTGAAACTTTACCGTGCAGAAGAAAAATGTTGCTTTCCCTTTTTTTTTTTTTTAGTAGTAGTTTACATTTAACACATTACTGCCAGATTGTGTACTTTGATTCCAAATGAACTGTGTGGTTGGCCGGTAACCCTGGTGTTTGTAACTCTTGAGGTTCTACTGTGTTACAATTTTAGCTCTCTAAGTGCAGCTGTTAGCCACAACTATGGTTGCCACTGCGAGGGGAGTTGTATTCCTGCATTTCCCCACCAATGGCACTCCGTGTACACATGGAGCACACCATATAGTCATCTTCTAGCATCAGCTGCTTTAGCACCCCATAAGATGTAACCAAGATGCTGTTGAACTGAAAGAGAATCCTGTAGCCATAGCAGTCTGCCCTTCTCTGCTTATGTCTGCCTGCCCCTCCCTTGAATCAAAAGCTGGTGCTGAAGGAAAGTATGGAGTTCTATTCCCAACATACTTGTCTGGGAAGATTCCTCCTCCACCCATAACATCAGCTACAGGGAAGGATACCTGCAGATCTCAATAACCAAAGGGGACCGATCTCTCCCCTCCTCCACCCTTTTTTTTGCTTGACCAACTGTTCTACAGCTGCAGAGTGCAGGATGACTCTCCTGCCACCACTATTGCTGGCAAAATCTGCAAGATGACCTGCTTGTCCCTGTTCCTGCTGCAAGGAACAGCTGCAAGGCAAGAGAGTCACTTAGCGGAGCCTCTATGATGTACTTGGGAGAAGGAGAAGTTTGATCTATGGAGAGGTGGTACTGGACCAAGTGAAGGGGGGAGAAATTGATTTTGTGAAGAAGTGAAGACATGGAACTAGAGGATTCTTTGGGAGAGAGTATGAATTTATGTATTTATTTATGGGGGGGTGGGTGGATTTTACCTAGGGAGTGCTGTATGGATTGCTAAAATGCAAACACTGGCCTTCAAGTGAAGATTGCTAGGTAAACAAGAATGAGGATCCAAGAATATACAGCTAAAAGCAAACCCTTTAATCAATAAAAAGTATAAAAAAACACCTCTTGATGTAATGAAGGGGGAGAGACTCTAATTATATTACACTTGATCAGTTTTCTTTCAAGAAGTCTGTGCATAAACTTTTTTAAAAAATCCAGAGCAATCTCAACACTGAGCACCTAAAACATAGCATCTCACTTGTCAAATTATGAGAGGTTTATTTTAACACTTTCATCCTATAAATCATCATAGCCTATACTATAATTGCTTTTCAACTTACATAAACAAGTCACTAAGGTCCTTTCCAGAGTTATAGGTGTTGTGACACTTGCAATTATAAAAGCACCATTTTTAGGAGCTTCTATCTTTGGCAAACTTTAACTGGGCTGAAATGTCATGCTGGATGTCTGTGATCAGCTGGTATCTTTTTTTAGTTTGATCTAAAATGGTTAATCTGTTTGTCAAAATGTGGTTAGGAAAAAAGACATTGTTTTATCTATGTTAAATTCTTATAAACATTTTGCTGAGAACTCCTAACAGCTCCATTCTTTGGTGAAGGAACTTGAAATTTGGCAGGGAGATAGCCTGGGTGTCAGAGATGTGCCTTTTATGATCTCCATCAAATTCAGCCAAGGTACAAACCATTGAAAAAATCTCAGATTGCACATGCTCAGTAGAAATTTGCTAGATTAGCTAGATTCTTCAGAGTCCATCTGCACTGAGCATGTTTCAACTCCTGTGCGCCAACTGGACTGCACACACTCCCTCAAGGGACTGCAGCAGCTGAACAGGACTTCCCTGCAATTGCTCCTCCTGGGGGTGGCTGTACCAGTGGTTGCCAAAACTGGGAGTTGACACTCCTGTGTGCTCAGTGTGACACTCCACTGTACACACCTGCTGCTGCACCCAGGCTGCATGGAGGAAAAGAAGGCAGCTGTCTGACTTGAAGGGGGGGGGGGAGGAGATGCAGGACAGGATAGGAGGAGCAGCAGTGGAGGGACAAGGGCAGCAGCAGTGGGGAAAAGATGAGGGAGATCAGGGAAGGGATGGAAGCAGGGATGGGTGGGGGAGAAATTTGTGGGAGAATAGGAGGGAGGGGACAAGAGCTGGGGCTGGGGAACATGAAACCAAAAGGAGTCAGAGACAGGCTGAGGACATAGGAGCAGAAGGGTGTGTAACCACGAGATACCCTGTCCTACAGAACCTGGAACTGAACCCATGAGTCCTGAGTAAACATATCCCTTTACTGTCTAGCAAATAGCAGTGAAATCCACTGACAGTGTCTCTCTCCATATACCTTTAGTGGGAGGTCCACATAGAAGATAACCACCTTCAATTGCTACCGGTTTGGTCTTTAGCTCGCGTGGTAGAAGCTTATGCTGTAGATCTAAAGATAACCAGATCTAAAGCTCTACTGATGACCCCACTTGAGTATGGTTCCACAGGATGTGATGTGGTTGTTTTTTTTTTTGAACTTTTAAGTTTTTAAAAAACTTCTGAAATGCCTAATTAGGGTTGCCTGTGCAACCTTAATTCAACCCCTTTGTGCAGGTGCATCATTATAGTCTCTAATCCCATATTATTTTTTCCATAAGACCTCTGCCTCATGCAGTGCACAGAAGATAAATGTCTACAAAACCCAGAGCCTGATATCTTGTAAATGTCCCTACTAGTGGAAAGCTGCACAAGAGAAATCCTAAATGAGATGGAATAGCATATCTTTCAAAGTTTCCTGTGAATTATCAGCAAGCATTGAAACTTTTCAGCAATACGAGGCCAGTATAATATATATTATTATTACATATTGTATTATATATAATGTATAATACCACAAACACCAGTCTGCTTCTCTGATTATTTCTAGGCTAAATTTTCACCCCTTCCAAGTATGCTTGACTTGTAGAATTGTTTTTGTGAAGGTGACCCACGAAGTGGGTGGGAGGGAAATTTGGGTTTATATTTTTTAATGCTTCATTAGGAGAGAGAGTAGTCCAACCTCTTCTTTTCTATCCTCTCTATGCCGCCTCAAAATTCTGCTTGTTCCTTACATTAGACAGAATGTTATTGTAAAGAGTCAGTACTCTCACCTTTCAATTAAGAGAAATAATTGAAATAGAAATCACAATAAGGCAGTCCCAAGCACTCCTCCTAGACTAAAGTTGACGTTTATTATTCCTAAAACAAAAACAAAAGGGGCAGAAAATCTTTTTTGACGATGGAGATGCAGAGGGCTCTTCACCCCCTTTTTCATGTACATAACAGTCTTCCTTAAATAGAGTATGTTAAACCCAAGCTCCATATTAAATGTGGTTTTAAAAAAATAAACTAACCTGAACTAAACCACTGTTAAACTGAATTTAGTGCATCTACACACAAACTTGCACCCATTTAACTAAGTCAGTTTAAAACACACCTTTAGTTAACTGGTGTAAGTCTCTGTGTGGACAAGATCTTAGGCCCCTATTTTGAAGTCTGTTCCGCTCAGGCAGACCCCTATGCCTGTGGAAGTTTTGCTTTATACAATTGTCTAGCATTAAAAAAAATATTGAAGTCAGAGGGCTCTGCATGGGAGTGGTGCCCAACGTACAGAATAATTTCCAGGATTATTAGGTTCTTAATTTGTAGACTCAGTTATACAAGCAAAATGTGGTCCTTGAATAATTCAATTAGAATGTGAGTTAGCCCCCAAAATACCTTGTTTTCAGAACTCCTTACTTATGCATTTAATATCAGAGGTCACATCAGTTAAAAGTTGCTATGAAGATCTGTAACATTTAGCAACATTTCCCTTGAAAAGGGTTTACCTAGGGGAACAAGGATTGCACCTGGTACATTTTACAGGTACTGAACCATTATGACAAGTGCTTTAAGTGGCCTTTGCTAAAACACAGCTCTCAAACAGGAGAGGCATTTATCTGAAGAAGTATGATATATGTACCATACCAATGTATCTTACATTAGAAAGTTAAAGTGTAAAGGCTTTACCATAAGTTAAAAGAATTGTTTGATCATGTAAAGGAAATTGCAGTGCAGGATGTGAAAATAGGCCAGGTAAGATATATGTAACGGACAGAAACAGTACAAAAACTAGAACACTCACTATAGGAGATTTTAGTGCATCTAACACTGACTAAAGTAACTACTTCCTGTAATTTCAGAGTGCGGTACTCAATGTTTTTTCTGTAGTTAATTGAGTAACCAATAAGACCAGAGAGTTTTACCGGATACTTACAAAATGACTCAACTCAGAATCAGATGAGAACAAACCCTGGGAGTCTTCTTTGAGATAGTGATTGCAGTGTGACTGTACTTAACAGTGCTCTGCTAGGAGGACTGTGCGACAAATGGCAAACAAGGGCTTTTGAAGGCATGTATAAAAAAAGTCACTATGAGTAAAAAACTTGGAAACTTCTATTGGGTATCATAGAAAGTTAGTAGCAGATCCATAGTTAAAGTTGAAGCTAGCTTCATGATAAAAGCCTGATTTTTTGAACCTCTCCCCTCCCCAAACGCAACTGCTCCAAAAAGAAGCCACTCTCCCTGGAAGGGCTGAGCATTCACTCTTTGAAAATTAAATAACTTAAATTCAGGACACAAAAATTGAGAATCTCAAATTGCTAGTCATTTATGGCCTTTTCTATTAAGAGTAGAGCTGTGTGAACAACTGATTTTTTGGGGCGTTTAGTGGCCATACCAAAATATCTGAAAATTTAATTTCAAGTTGACAATTTTTTGGTATTTTTCATTTAAACAAAAAATTAGGAAAAAAGTTCATTTTTGGATAGAACAAAATATTTCCTTCAACCCAAAATGAAATGTTTCATTTAATTTGTGTGTGGTTTTTTTAACCTTTTTTTAATTTTATTTTTAGTTAAATCCAGCTACATTTTTAAACAAAAAGCTGAAGCCTTTTCTTTTGAAAATGTCCAAACCCACATTTCAAATGTTTTGGAATTTCTTTTCCCATATTTTTCAGCCAAAACTGTTAGCTGAATTTGCAAATAGTTTCGGTTGACCTGGAACTTAATTTTTTGGGGGTGAATAAACTATTCACTGAAAATTTTTTCCCGAGTTCTAGTTTGGAGGACTCTGAGGCATCTTTCTAATCCTCTTATGCTCAAATACCCGTTAAGGGAATGGCCTTCCCCTAGGACACTCAACAGAAATCATATTGTCATGAACCTTTGTAAGCAGTCTCTGTCATAACAGCCTGAGGATAACAAGGCGTTGAGGGAAAATAAACTGAAAAAAATATTTTTACAGCTTACCATTGCTAGTACACTGCATTAATATAATGTTTTCAAGCAAAAGTCCCCAAATACTTTATAAAAGGTGGTAAATACTATTTCCCCCCATGATGGGGTGCCTGTCTCTCACTGTCAGGAAAGGGTTAAGAGGGCCCTTGGAAGGGCAGTGAATAGGAAGGAGCTGTGTGGCAGCCAATCAGGGCCCAGGAGGCCTCTCTATAAGGAGCTACAAAGCAGAGCAAGGACAGTGACTCCCAGGAGCTCAAAGGGGGAAAGAGTGGTAGTACCCTGGACAGAGCTATGGCCAGCTGCTGGGAATCAGCAGAGCCAAAGGCCCTGAAGCAAGGGCGGAGAAGGTACTGGGGCTGCGGGGAAGTGGTCCAGGGAAAGCTCCGGAGAAGTTGGAGAAAGGCTGTTGCACCTAGTGTCCCTGGACTGGGACCCAGCGTAGTGGGTGGGCCTGGGTCCCTCCCCAAACCTCTGATTGCCATAGCACTGGTGGTGGGACTGCAGTGGTCACTGTGGGAAGGGGCCTAGAATGGATTGCAGAATCCCCCCAGAAGAGGAGGAGCACAGACTGTGACTCGAGTGGAGGGTTGAGTCATGAAAGCGAGGGTCGAGCGGAGACAGGCATGAGACAGCGCAGAAAGAGGCATCTGCCTGGCTGACGGCTGATTCCCCAATAACCAGCAGGAGGCACCAAGGTGGGGAATCGCACCATGCTACACCCCCATTATACAGATGTGGAAACTGAGTCACAGAAATGTGAATATTTGCCCAAAGTTGCATACAAACTTGGTGGCAAAATGGAGAACCAAATCTAGGTCTCCTGACTCCTAGCATCCTCCTCTAACCACTAGAATGCTATCACCCTATTAAAAAATGAGGAAAGCTTTCCTTAAATCTTAGAAACCAAAGAAATATGAAAAACCAATGTCCTGTCCAGTGGATCTAAGATCTATAATATTTGGGAAAAAATAAGCACCAAGGGAGGAGATGAGGAAGAAAGTTATAAACCACTGTGTTGTAGTTGTTTCCTATGATGACTTGTGACCTAAACTATTTTTTTCTTGCTTACAAATTCTTATGAACTAAAATGTAGCTTTTGTGAATCATGTACTTAAAAACAAAGGGTCTAGGGCAACACAGAAATTATACACCAATTAACTTGGTGTTCTTTATGAAGAAAGATGCAGAAAGTATTTTAAGTGGCCAACTGGGGAATCTCTGGAAAGAAGCCATTTGAGTAGAGCCAGCTACTCTTGTTCCAGGAAAATAGGGGAAGGTCAGGCTTAATACATTTGCAAGAATTATTTAAGAAAAGTGCTATCGTGAGAGACAAGGGGAATGCTGTGGAAATAATCTATGTGTTAAATGGTACAGTCCTCCTAGCAACAGTAACATCAACTATATACAATACTACTTGTGGCAGAGGTCCCTGATTTTTTTTATGGGTGGTAAATATGAAGCTGCAAAAGCAAGCAGGTAGCAAGTTTCTCTTTCTATATCTTCTACAGTTTGGATTTATGACATCTGAACAGTAATTTTTCCTTATCGGAGAAAAGGTGACTGGGGGGGGAACAAAATTAAAAAATGAATCATCGCTTTGTGAATGCAACAATTGAGGTCACATACACAGAGGGGAAGGTATCTAGCCTGACACGTATAGTTAACAAATGAAGAGCGAGCCAACTAGGCACTTTCCAGATTTTTGTCCACAGAGACTTATCCTCTACAGGCCATTAAAAAGTTACACTGTAAGTACAATGCACTCTGAGTTCAACAATGCAGAGAATACCTTGAATGCTGTAGGACTGAGAACTATAAATTAATATGAGACCTGTGGGAGAGACAGGTCTGTAATTACTTTATTGATAGAGAAATTGTGATGGAAGGCTTACATCATCGATCAGCCAGTTTGTGAGCTTGCCCTGCAGAAACAACAGTGCCAAAAATAAAACAAAGAAACAAGAAAACCCCAAACCATGCTCTAAAGGTGAGAAAATAGTCCAAATCCTGGTTCATGCTACCAAAATTGCCTGATTCTGAGTGCTTTCATGAGTGGTTTTTAAGAACCGTGTCAAGTGTATAGTTTTACTAATGTGCATGGATAGGAAAGCACTGCTTTATAGTTGCTGAAAAATTTTCCAGAAGCTTTTCCATGCTGATGCCAGCTGGCACTTGCTCATGAAATTATCTTAGTTGAAATGGCTTTCAGGAACCAGTTTTCAAAATTATTTCAGGATCAGGTGTCTTTGGTCAGGAGCTACAGGTTTAAATAGAAAGCCAGAGTTTCCAATACTGCAGTGAGGCTTCGCTCTCATCAGAACTTTCCATGCAGGTTCTTGAAATGGTGTATTTTTCTTAAGGTTATTCTTCATCCACCATTTGAAGGAATACATTTAATATAAATGAAAAACCATCTAGCTGTGAAAAGAGAAATAATTTCAGAAAACTTATTTTGTTTTCAACAACAACAAAAAAAGTGGTGGTTCACATACAGGGCTTGTCATGAATAAAGGGAAGTTTATATTATAGCTTTTTTAAAATGGCTTTCTTGGGACTTTCCAAAAGTTAAAATTAGCCTTGAGGAATCCTCAGCCAAGATAATGTCCTTCCAATTGTTTTGATGAGTTAGATTTTCCCACGCTTTCATGAATAGCTAAATTTGAAATGCTGGACATGAAAATATACTTCCGCTGCTTGGATGAATTGCATAAAATACAATTCTACAACTTGCAGATAGTTTATTTTAAATTTATGTGAGTGCTCACAAAAGGGACAGGATTAACTGGTACTGAGACTGACATCTGTTTAGTGATAGAATGGATATAACAGCATAAAGCTCTGGTAGTGCAAGCTACCTTCCATTGTATGGCCTATTTGCCTCAGTGTTAAGTTGAAAGGACCAATTTCTTTCTCCTATGAATGAAAGAACCAACAGTCATGCTGCTTGGTTCCTCTGCTAAAACTTAAAGGTGAATTCAGCTTCCCACCGCAGCATGCACTTTGCTTGGTCATCTTGCATTGCACATACAAGCATATTGTATTTAAGGGAATTCTCAATTTACTGTAACTGTTCAAACTAAAGGTTGTGTTTTGTAAGTATAATGGTTGTAGTTTTTACATGGGGGGTGTTATCTGATCAGTTTGCATCACATGTGAGTACATCTTTTTTCATAGAATCACAGAAATATAGGGCTGGAGGGAGCCTGAAAAGGTCAAGTTCAGCCGCCTGAACTGAAGTAGGACCAAGTAAACCTAGACTACCCTGACATGTGTTCAGGGGTTTTTAAGAACAGGTTGGACAATGATGGGAATTCCACAACCTCTCTTGGTAGTGAAGCTCTGTAATAGGCTTCCCTTATAGTTAGAAAGTTTTTCCTAATATCTAACCTAAATCTCCTTTGCTGCAGACTAAACCCATTACTACTTGTTCTATCTTCAGTAGACATAGAGAACAATCAATCCCTGTCATCTTTATAATAGACCTTAATATATTTGAAAACTATTATTCGGTCCCTCCTCAGTGGTTTTTTTCCCTCAAGACTAAACATGTCTGGTTTTTTTAACCTTTCTTCATAAGTCAGGTTTTCTAAAACTTTTGTTATTTTTGTTGCTCTCCTCTGGACTCTCCCTTTCTCCAATTTGTCCACATCTTTCCTCAAGTGTGGTGCCCAGAATTGGACACAGTACTCCAGCTGAAGCCTCACTTGTGCCAAGCAGAATGGGACAGTTACCTCCTGTGTCTTAGGTACAACACTCCTGTTAATGCAACCCAGCATGAGTAGCCTTTTTTTTAATGGCAACTTATTGTTGACTCTTATTCAGTTTGTGATTCAGTATAACTCCAAATTCCTTTTCAGCAGTACTACCACTTAGCCATTTTGTAGTTTTGATCTTTTAATTCCTAAGCGTAGTACTTTGCACTTATTTTTATTGAATTTCACCTTGTTGAATTCAGACCAGTTCTCCAATTGGCAAGGCCATTTTTAATTCTAATCCTGTCCTCCAACGTGCTTGCAACTCTCCCCAGCTTGGGGTCATCTGAAAATTTTAAAAGCATACTCTCCACTCCATTATCCAAGTCATTAATAAAAATATTGAATAGTACCAGACCCAAGATGGACCCCTGCAGGACTAGATATACCCACCCAGTTTAACAGCAGCCATTTAACAGCACTCTAAGCGTAGTTATCAGTCTTTCAACCAGTTGTGCCCCCACTTTATAGTAACTTCATCTAGACAAGTGGTTCTCAATCAGGAGAACATGTACCCCTGGGGGCACATATTGGTCTTCCAGCAGGTAAGTCAGCTCATCTAGATATGTGCTAAATTCGGTATTTCTCAACCTGGGGATTGGGTTGAAGGATGTATTATGGGGGGCTGCAAGTGCAGGACTGGCACTAGGGGTGGTAAGCAGTGCAATTGCCCTGGGCCACATACCACAGGGTGCCCTGTGAAGCTAAGTTACATGCTTCAGCCCCAGGTGATGGGGCTCAGGCTTTGCAGACACTGAAATGTAAGTACAATATTTATATTCCAATCAATTTATTTTATAATTATAATGTAGAAATGAGAAAGGAAGCAATTTTTCAGTAATAGTGTGCTGGGATACTTGTGTATTTTTGTGTGATTTTTTTTTTTGGTAAGCCAGTAGTTTTTAAGTGAGGTGAAACTTGAGGTATGCAAGACAAGTCAGACTCCTGAAAGGGGTACACTAGTCTGGAGGGGTTAAGGACAACTGATCTAGACCACATTTCCCTAGTTTGTTTGTTAGAATGTCATGTAAAACTGTATCAAAAGCATTACTAAAATCAAGATATACTACAACTGCTGCTTTTCCTCTATCTATTAGGCTAGTAACCCTGAAAAGAAGGAAAAGTTGGTTTGGCATTTTTTTATTTTTGACAAATCCTTGCTGGCTATTCCTTATAACCTTACTATCCTGTAAGTGCTTACAAACTGACAGACTAATCATTTGTTCCAGTATCTTTTCAGGTATTGAAGTTAGGCTGACTGATCTATAATTCCCCGAGTCCTCTTTGTAACCCTTTTTAAAGATAGGAGCTATGTTTCCCTATCCCCAGTCCTCCTCCAAACCTCACCCATCAATGTTTTCTCAAAGCCAATTGCTAATTGTTCTGAGATTGCTTCAGCTAGTTCTTTAAGAACCCTAGGATGAATTTCATCAGGCCTCTCCTACTTGAATTCATCTAACTTGTTCTTTTCCTATTTTAGTTTGCATTCCTTTCACCTTGTTAATATTAATTGTGTGAGTATCCATTCATTTTCTATCTTTTTAGTGAAGATCGAAGCAAAATAAGCATTAAAACCTCAGACATATTGATGCCATCAGCTATTAGCTCTCCTTCGTCATGAAGTAGCAGACTTACACTTTCCTTCATCTTTCTCTTGCTCCTAATGTATTTAAAGAACATTCTTTTATTGCCTTTATGTCCCTTGGTAGATATAACTCATTTTGTGCCTTAGCCTTTTTGGCTTTTTTTTTTTTTTTTTTTTGCTACATGCTTATGCTATTTTTTTTTTTTTTTTTTTTTTTTTGTACTCCTCCTTAGCAATTCGTCCAGATTTCTACTTTTTGTAGGATTCCTTTCTGATTTCTCAGGTCATTGAAGAGCTCCTCATGCGCCATATTGACCTCTTAGCATTCTTTCTGTCTTTCCCTTGGTGAAAAGAGCTCTTCTTTTTTTAGGTAAGATTATACATAATCTCCATTTATAAAATGAGCAAAGCCAAGGCTCACCAAGTAGAGCTGAGGTACTGATAGACAGAAACTGGGAGCAGGCGGAAGCCTGGCTCTAGACGTAAGAACCTGTCTGCTCAGCTGTGATGCAGTCAATAGAGAATTCCTGAAAATGAGCTATCGTAGCTTGGCTTTGTATTTGCTTTTTTTTCCCTTTAACCTTAATGACCCCCAACACACACAAATAAAAGACACTAAAAGAAAAGGGGAGAGAGAGGGAAAGGCAGCAATGGCTACACTCACTGAGCCCCTGGGACATTTTGATGAAATGGTGGGGCTATGGAGCTCATATACTGAATGTTTTGAGCTTTTTGTTGCAAATGAAATTGCTGATTGCTGATCTCCAGTGTTGTGGGAGTTAAAACATTTAGTTTGCTGCACAGCCTGGTGCAACCTGATAAGCCAGGCACAATCTTACAGTGACTTTGTGAAAATCCTGGATTTTCCCCAAAACCACTGGTAATTGCAGAGAGATTTAGGTTCCATAAAAGGAATCAAGAAGGTGAAACAATAGCACAATTTGTAGCAGCTCTTAAGTGTTGGAGCATGCCTGCAAATATAAGGAAGATGAGTCAAACAGAATAAGCAAGCAGGAGAAAAAGAAGCCTATCTGGCGGACCAAAAAGGAAAATCTGCACGTGGTAGAGCAGGCTCAGGATGATCAAAGTGACACCCAGTCAGAAGAAGTGCCACTCCACATCTTGTCTATGGCAGTTGGCTCACGTGAATACTGGGTAACCCCGCTGTTGGAAGGCAAACCTGCATCCATGGAACTGGACACAGGAGAAGCCGTTTTTGCTGGTCTCAGACGCCGTGTGTAAGGAGAAGTTAAAGCATCTTCCGCTTAAGCCAACAAAAATAGTTCTGAAGACATACACTGGAGAAGCTGTACCTATGTTGAGTACTGCTGATGAGCAGTGTGTCCATTGAGCTCCACTTTAATAACTGCCACTGTTTGTAGTGGAAGGCAATTACCCTGCCTTAATTGGAAGGTTATGGCTTAAGATCCAGATGAATTGGGCAGAAGTGCACATGATGGCTAAGGGAGAAACAGGTTTGACAACTGTATTAAAGAAACATGCTGCTGTTTTGAAAAGAACCTGGGAAGTCTGACAGGAATCACTGTGACATTGAACATTCAGCCTGACAGCCAACCAAAAGGTCTGAAAGCCAGAACTGTGCCATATGCCATTAGGCCAAAAGTTGAAGCAGACCTGGAGCACCTGGTCAAGAATGGAGTCCTAGTTCCAGTTACCCACAGCCAATGGGCAACACCAATCATTCCAGTATTGAAGAAAGATGGCTCCATTCAGATTTATGGGAATTTTAAGGTTACTGTTAACCCGGTGTTGTGTGCAGAGCAATACCCTCTTCCGTGCATCGATGACCTCTTCACTGGCTTGGCTGGTGGACAAAAGTTCAGCAAGATTGATCTGCATCAGGCATATTTACAGATGCACGTCGATAAGAAGTCTCAAGAGCTGTTGACTATCACGACGCATTAAGGGGTGCACCGATACTGTCACTTGCCCTTCAGAATAATGTCTGCTCCAGCTTTGTTCCAGAGGACCATGGACCAGATCTCGAGTGGCTTGCCAGGACTCCCGTACTATCTTGACGACATCTTAGTCACTGGCAAAAATGAGGAAGATCACCGTAAGAACTTGGATGCTGCCCTGCAAAGACTGGAAGAGTACAGCCTATGAGTCCACAAAGACAAATGTGAATTCTTCCAGCCCTCTGAATATTTGGGACATATCATAGATGCTACTGGCCTTCCTAAGGCTCCTGCAAAACTCAAGGCTATTGTGGAAACTCCACCTCCTAAAAACGTGAGCCAACTTCGCTCTTTTTTTAGGGCTCTTGAACTATTATGGAAACTTTATTCCACAGTTAGCAACACTACTAAAACCACTACATGAACTCCTTTGCCAGAACAAGGTCTCGAAGTGGACTGAAGCCTGTGACGTTGCATTTAACAAGGCTAAACATGCATTGCTAAATTCAGAGGTTCTGACACATTTTGACCCATCCTTACCACTACAGTTGGCCTGCAATGCCTCTCTTTATGGTGCAGGAACGGTCGTGTCACACATTATGCCTTCTGGAGAGGAGAGACCCATTGCTTTTGCATCATGCTCCTTAAGCCAGGCTGAAACTAACTATGCCCAAATCGAACATGAAGCACTGGGAATCATTTTTGGAATTTGGATGGAAGTTCACACTTCTCACTGACCATCGACCTCTAACATCAATTTTTGGACCACACAGGCATTCCACCATTGACTGCTAATCGTATTCAATGGTGGGCATTGTTGCTTTCCTCAAGACTGCCTTTACCAGTTAAACATCAAGATATTGGCCAGAAAGAAATTCTCTACTTTGAACAGGTAGAGAACACACCCATCACTGCTACCCAAGTAAAGAAGGCAACGTGCATTGATCCAGTACTGTCCCAAGTTATGGACCTTGTGATGCATGGAACATCTCTACGGGACTCTCAGATCTCTCCCGACCTTTGTCCCTACATCTCCAGGAGGATGGAGTTATCAATCCATTCCGGTTGCTTGTTGTGGGGGTTTTGTATCATTATTCCACCACTACTGAGATCGCAGATGTTAGAACAGCTAACATCTAACAGTCAGGTCACTGTGGAATAGTGCACATGAAAGAAATTGCCCAAAGTTACTTTTGGTAGCCTGGCCTGGACGGTGCCATTGAAGAGAAGGCAAGAACTGGTATTTCATGTCAGAGAGTGAGGAACACACCTCAGATGGCACTCTACACCCATGGGACTGACCTGGAAATCTGTGGCAGCATATTGACG
Organism: Emydura macquarii macquarii; assembly: GCF_026122565.2. Taxonomy (NCBI): domain Eukaryota; kingdom Metazoa; phylum Chordata; order Testudines; family Chelidae; genus Emydura; species Emydura macquarii. The sequence goes on along the minus strand of NW_027133808.1, from coordinate 8,160,209 downwards.
TTGATTTTGCTGGCCCATTTGAAAGAAGTATGTTCCTGGTTGCTGTCAACGCCCACTCCAAATGGCCAGAAGTCTCTAATGCTGTCCACTACTACTGAAAGTACTATCCAGAAACTGCATGAAATCTTTAGTCATTTTGATCTCCCAAAATAACTTGTGAGCAACGACGGACTGCAGTTCATCTCTCAGGAGTTTTGAAAATTTTATGAAAGCAAATGGGATGCATCACATCACTTCAGCAAAATATCATCTTGTAGGCCCAAAGCTTGATTCTGTTATATTGATTCTATGTGAAATACCCTTTTTCTTTTGGTACGTGACAAACCACCACAGCAGTTTCTGTGAGGCTTTGCATTTTGGGTATGTAGGGCGATCTGTTCACTATTGATAAGTTTGTTTGAAACCACCATCAGTTTGTCCAAAATTAATATCTGGTCATTGATTATCCTGTTTGTAAAGTTACCAAAGATCATTCTGTGAAACTGTTGCTATTATTAAAGTACACGTTTTAAGATCACTGCTTAAAGTAACATCAGCAAATGTTCTAAAACAAAAAAAAATCAATATTAAAAATGTTTTGTAATAGTAAATATTTTAAATAAAAAATGTTGTTGTTTCTAATCCAGCAATGGATTAACAGAAAGGTTTGTGCAGACCATGAAACAAGCTTTCAAATCTGCATGGGGACATTCAGCCATTCGAAAGCATCTGAATACCTTCTTACTATCCGACAGGAACACACCTCATGCTACGACCAAAGCGTCTCCAGCTTTTCTGATGATAGGATAACAGCTGCACACTTGCTTTGACCTGCTGAAACCCTCCAAAGCACGACAAGTTATGCAACAACTACAGCTACAGCACAACTAAGTCATCAGATGTGCACACAGAGCAAAAAACTGAACCTTTAGTTCTGGACAGCCTGTCCTAGCTCCGAACTATGCTTCAGGAGCTAAATGGATCCCTGCTACAGTCATCGCCCAAACAGGACCTGTTTCCTACACTGTCCAGACTGCAAATTATCTCACCTGGTGGCAACATGTAAATCAGTTGTTGCCAACTCACACAAGTCCCAAGGATACATTTCCAGTTGAACTGTCTGACCTCACCATTGCAGGTGAGATGCCCTCAAGACAAGAGTCACCCATTCCTGACTCTCCTTCTCCATCCACCTCTGCAGCAGATACAGCCCCCTCACCTGTTTGAGCTATGAGTCCTGAGCCCATTGTTAGACCCGCACCAATAACACCTTCCGGTACAGGAACATCAGAAGTCCACCATCTTCTACCTAGAAAGAGAAGGCCTCCTCAATGGTTGTGTCTTTAGCTAGGGCAAACCCACGTTTATGGGGCAGAATAATCCCCGGGGTTTAGCTGGGAAATGAGGTAATCTGCCCTCATTAACGCAACAAGGGATTGTTCTGTTTAATGGATGTTTTCATTAAGGGAGAGGAATATGTTGTGTATTTTGTGTCCTGCCTTGCTTGCTGTAGCTAACAGAGCTAGACTAGTATGGGATAGCTCAGCCAGTTCTGTCTGGTTTTAGAGTAGAAGAATAAACTCAGTCTTTGCCCTGGTCTACACCAGGGCACAGGGCACTGACCGCTCAATCGATCCAGATAGGTCGATCTGATGGCAGCGACTTTGTCACCATCAGTGTAGATGTACCCTTTGTGTGTTTACCTCTCCCTGTGCTCCTGTCTGCTGGTTTCTTTCTGAATGCAGGTTACTTCCAAGTATCCAAACATAACATCACCTATTCCCTTATTGCACATAGCATTTAGAATCAACTTACGCTGTGCAAATACTTGTTATTATTTAAAATGTACTTTCCAATAATCTACAATTTAAAATTCACTGTTTCAGTGAACTGCCCTGCCAGTACACTTTTTGTCTAGAATATTTTCTTATATAGGGAATGCTATTCTTGATAGGTTCTGAACCTGCCCACATCACCACAGCATATGAGAGCCTTCTAGTAGTGCATTGAATGATCTAAGTAGTATCTGTTACATGGAATATGCAAAAGAGTCATGAACATAATCAAGTAAACAAACTTAAAATTACTGCCAACTATTCATAGTTAATTTTTGTGCCATTTGCTCAAGCTATAGTTGTGGTCAACAACAGCAATATTCTGAAAGTTTGAATGAATGCAAGTACCTCAGATACATACCTTATTTTTCACACTACAGAAACCTGTTGGTGAGAAATCTGATTCCTGCCAAAAAAAACCCTGCGGGAATTAGACTAAATGATCTGCTATGGTCCTCTTTGACTCTAACAATTCTATGACTGTCAGCAAAAAAAACACCAGGCAGAAAATCTAGTTAGCACTGTCAAATAAAAATATGAGAGACATGACGGGTGAGGTAATGTCTTTTATTGCACCATCTTCTGTTGGTAAAAGAGACAAGTTTTCTAGATCCACAGAGCTCTTCTCTCTCATATCCCGAAACCACCATGGCTACAACAATATTGCAAAAAAATTAATCTGTCATTGCCAATCATTTAGTAAAGGCGCTCAAACCACTAAAGTGTCTGTAGCAAGCAAAAGATAATTCTGATTATCAACTAAAACAGGCGGGAGAGACACTGAAAACAAGGTAGGAAAAAATTGATACATTTTATTATAGCCAAAGGTTAACAGTAGAGTGAGCAATTGTTCCAAACAAGGATCTGTGATTAGTATGCTCATTAATGAGCTGGGAAGGGGGAGAGAACAGTGCGATGGCAAAACCTGCTTCTACCACTATCTATTTTGTCAATACTAGGGAAGATTGTGAGTAGCAGCTACTCGTAAACATTACTGTGTGGTAAATTAATTCTAATCACTTGGGGAAAAGATCTATACTTAGTCATGAAGGGACACTTAATTAAGTGAACAGAGTTAGTGTTTAAGTATGTGATGCACTGGTTGAGCAGGGTTAACCACACTCTGTGGTCTGAGGAAGCCATGCCCCTTGCCCCTGTTGGGCATGCTCCAGCTGGAACTGGAGTATAAAAGGCAGTAGCTCAGCTCAGTCTGGGCTGGCCACTGATGAGAGCAGATGTGTGTTGTAGGCTCCTGCAAGGAGACTGCCAGAGCTCCTGGACACAGAAGCCAGCCAGGTTGAAGCTCCAACAGAACCCCAGCCAACTGCTGCCACTGACAGAGGAGAGACAGCAGAGGCCACAAGACTACCAGCCTTGGAAGGAAGGGTAGGAAACAGCTCAGGGATTGGGACTTTGGTGACGGATGACCAAGACTGAGCAGAGAAGTACCGGTTCCCTAGGGCATAGTTTCTCAATCTTTGGTACGCATAGCCCTGGGGATACGTGAGATACAGGCAGGGGGTATGTGGCAAAAACCCAGTGAAGGGAGGCAAGCAGCAGCTGCCAACTTCTGGGGAAGCCAGGTGGCAGCTTCCTGCTTCTGGCCTGGTCCTAGCTCCCAGCTGGGAGGCAGGCAGCCCACACAGTGTGATTTGCCCCAGGCCTGCACCCCCCTAGGGACGGCCCTTGGGAATGCTGTTATCCACTCTGGTGGGCTGCTAGTGCCTGCTCATACCTCATAAGTTCCTGCCTGTGTGAGGAGAATACCACGTGACCCTGCCATCAGGCCATAGTGATTGGCTGGCATTGACCTTTGCTCCTGTATGGAGGAAGGGGAGGAGGAAGAAAGGGAGAAACAGCAGGGGGTTTTGAGATCTGCCACAGCCACCCGGCACTGCAGAACTCAGAACTCTCCTGCTTTATGAGAAATACAGTTGTCTAGCGGTAAAGGAGGAAAAATTGTATTTCTCAGAGTGGAAAATTGAGTGTTGGGGTACTTATTACAATTTTCAGAAGTTAGGGGGTACTTGCTACTTAAAAGGTTGAGAGAGGTTGGGACCCAGTGGAGAAGGGTGGGCTTGGATCCCCCTACTCCAGCTGCCCCACTATTGGCAGCTGACACCCAAAAGAGCAAACTGTGTGGCAGAAGGACTGTCCTACTGACCCTGGCCATTAGGCCATACTTCCCTGAGCAACAGGGCCACTATATAGACTTGGGCCACTAGGCTGTGCTGCCCTGAACAAAAGGATAGCCTTATAGGCTCTGACTATTGATCCACAGGGTAGTTGCAGTGACTCTGGTCACTGAGTCACGCTGTGCTATGCCAAAGAGCAGCTGCATTGACTCTGGCCATTGGGCTAATCTTCCCTAGGAACCAGAGCAGCCATTGTGACATGGAAGACTAGGCCAAATCCCTATTCTGATTCCCTCACAACCCTGCGCCCCATGACAGGGTGTACATACCCTGCAACAAAGTAATAGATTGATATTTTGTCTGTTTTCCATACTATTTTATAATTTATTCCTCATCTGGAGTACTATTTGAAGTTCTCATCACACTATATCAGAAAAGATATCAGAAATGGAAGAGGTTCAGAGACTGGCAATGAAAATTAGTGGTATGAAGAAATTTCCAAATGAAGGAACCAAAAAGATTGGGTCGGCTTGGTTTAGAGAATTGATGAATAAGTGAAGATATGATAGTTATGGGACTTCCAGGAGCTAGCAAGGATAATGGCTTCCTAGATCTGGAGCTCCTGCTCAGCACCACTAAAATCCACCGATATCTGCTATTCTGAGGCCAAAGTTTTTATCTCTGGATGGTTGATCCTGCTCTTTAACATATTAGTAGCTGATGGATCTGGTTTTGACCCTCCCTTCCTCCCCAGACTCCCCACAAATCATGAAGATACAGAGGCTCTCTGACAGCTCTGGGCAGGGCAACATGGCACCATTTTCAGAAGAGGCCTCAATAGGCCTGGATCAAGTCTTTGAAATGTGAAAGCAGATATCCTGAAGAGAGATCCTGCTTAGGAAAATATCAGAGGATATCTCTGAAATTAAAGTCATGACTACAGCACCCCTGGTCACTTTCCAGAGGTTATCTTCCAGGATTGGGGAGACTGAAACTAGAATTTCTACCTTTAGAGGACAACATGAGGTCTGTTTAGATCACTACACACCAGCAACAAAGGCTGATCCAGAAAGCTACAAGATAGAATCAACAATATGGATGGCTAATCCAGATCAAATAATATGAGGGTGGTTGGGTTCCGTGAGGAAGTGGAAAAGGACAGACCAGAAGAAATTTTGTCTAAGACCCTATTTGAGATCCTTTCCTTACCCCATGATACAGAGCTGGACATAGAAATAGTCCACCACACTCTAAACTAAGGCCAACCCAAAGGTAATTATGTTAAAAGCCCTAGGAAACTTGAGCTGGAAGGGGCATAAAATAATGATTTTTCCTGACTACAGCCAGGACATAATTGGAAAAAAGCTTTTCAATATGGCAAGAAAGCTGGCCAAGGAGAAGGGACTGAGCTATTTTATAGACTTCCTGGCTATTTTTAGAATCAATGGGGCTGTCCAGCTCTTTAGATTTTCCAAACTGGGAGAAGCAGAAAACTACACTACCACCATATAATAAAACAGATAAACTTACATTGCCATGGTATTTACCGTTGCATTCAACAGTTGTATTGCCAGTAGCCAGTGATGGGACACTAGATGCGGAGGGCTCTGAGTTACTACAGAAAATTCTTTCTCGATTGTTTGGCTGGTGGGTCTTGCCCAGATGCTCAGGGTCTAACCTGATTGCCATATTTGGGGTCAGGAAGGAATTTTCCCCTTGGGTCAGACTGGCAGAGACCCTGGGGGCTTTTCACCTTCCTCTGCAGTATGGGACACAGGTCACTTGCAGGTTTAAACTAGTATAAATAGTGGATTGTCTAATTTCAAATCTTTAAACCATGATTTGAGGACTTCCATAACTCAGCCAGAGGTTATGGGTCTATTACAGCGTAGTGAGTCACTGGGACCTCCCTCTGAGCCAGAGTGGGAGGAGCCACACTCCCTACCCAAGGGGGCAGAGCTGGAACAACCTCGCCCCTCCCATTGGAAATGGGTGGGTGGGACAGGCAGCACAAAAGGCAGGGCCTCTAGGTCAGTGGAGGGGGAGCTTCCAGAGGAGAAGGATGTCTTTCCCCCAGAGCTGGGGTATGAGCCCGACCTTTGCACCGCTGAGGCGCTGCCTGGGGCCCAGAGGAGTTGCCGGAGCTGCTGGCTGCCTGCGATGCAGAGCACCTGCTGGGGCAGCCACTTTCAGTTTACCCCGGGGAGACTGACGGCGACACTGAGGCCCAGGTACTGTAAGGAAGGCGGGGTAGGAAGGAGCCCTGGCGAACCAGACAACCATCTGGTTGTGTTGTGGCCTGCAGCTAGGTCAGCGAGTTTCGACTGGAGCCCTGCTGACTCAGTGGCAGAGCACTCTGCCGCTGTTAGGGCCCTGGGCTGGGACGTGGCAGAGTCAGGAGGGACCGCCTCCCCCTCCGCCTTGCCACCTTACCCCCGGGGTGGCAGCCTTACCCCAGCCTATAAACCCTCATTGGGCCACAACCAGTTTGTCTGACCGAGCCTTATCTGAGGGCCAGGACTAGCGACAGTTTGTTTGCCCCATCTGGCCTGAGGACTTGGGCTATAGATTATTTGCTCTCCCCGCTCCACTCTGCCAGAGGCCTGGAGGCAATAGACAACTATTCAACTGATTGGCTAATTCCCCTTGCCACTAGACAGTGAGCGAGTGAGGCGGCGTGGCCTTCCTCCAAGGCAGAAGAGGAGGAGCGACCAGCACCCCTCTACATACAGGAGTGGGTGGGTGAAGTTCTATGGCCTGCAATGTGCAGGAGGTCAAATTAGATGATCATGATGGTTCCTCCTGACCTTAAAATCTGCAGTTGTTGTCACTAGAGGTAAGGGAATCCAGAGAAGCACCCAAGTCAGCTCTGAATCTCACATATCTGCCATCTTGCCCTATGTAAAGACAGGCAGATCTATTGGACACTCACTTGCTGCACCCTGGTGAGCAAGAATCTGGACTGGCCTGGCTCCAGAGGAGACAGTATCTATATCCTGCCTTCTTACTAGGGTAATTGATTTACCTAACAAATAGGTTGGTCAGCTATCGATCCAGATTTCCTGATTCCATTTCTAATAATGGTTATGGAATTTTGTTTTATAGATATTTGTGGCTGGTAGGGGAGAAGTGGTTGCTGTTTCATTACCTTACTCATAGTGTTTTTAAGAACAGCATACTAGTAATGTATTTAGTTTAAATTGTGAATGGTTATATTGAGTGACAAGCCCAGGGCTGAGGGTCATATTTCAGTTCTTGTGAGTCTTTAAATAGCTGGCTGTTGAAAGGCCATACACTGGGATGTCAATCCTATTCAGCAAAAACTGACCATACAAAGCCTATCAACTGATTAAAAACACAGAGGGAAGACTCTTAACTGTTAAAGTTCAATCTCTGATGTATCTGATTCTTGTTATCCTCTGTGCCCCTAACAAAGATGATCCCTCCTTTTTCAATCCATTTCCAAGATGAACTCCTCCCTAGAAAATGTGGTTATAACAGTGGACGTCAACAAAGTGTTAGAGCCACTTTTAGATAGCTTGAGGAGACTCCAGCTCTCCCACTCCTCTGTTAGGCAGATTGCTATTGGCCAGATGGAGGAACTGGGTTTAAAGGACATATAGAGGCTGCAGTTCCCTATGGCTAGAAACTATACCTTTTTCTTACCTCCCTCATTCCACATATTGACAGATCAATTATTTTTTGGTATCCGGTGGCTTGGTGAGCTCAATCATTAAGAATGAAATAAAAGCGAGCATGATCTCTGATCATGTTACAGCTCTTATGTCCTAAAACAGTGGCTCTCAACATTTCCAGACCCCTTTCAGGAGTCTGATTTGTCTTATGTACCCTCAAGTTTGACCTCACTTAAAAACTACTTGCTTACAAAATCAGACATAAAAAGACAAGTGTCACAGCATACTATTACTGAAAAATTGCTTATTCTCATTTTTACCATATAATTATAAAATCAATTGGAATATAAATATTGTACTTACATTTCAACATATAGTATACAGAGCAGCATAAACAAGTCATTGTCTGTATGAAATTTTAGTTTGTACTGACTTTGCTAGTGCTTCTTATGTAGCCTGCTGTAAAATATCTAGGCAAATATCTAGATGAGTTGATGTACCCCCTGGAAGACCGCTGCATACCCACAGTGGTACACATACCCCTGGCTGAGAACCACGGTCCTAAAAAACTAGGCACTACCAGAAGATGGAGGTTAAGCTCCTCTTTACTACTAGACATGCAATTTTAAGTTAGTGGAGAAAATTTTTTTTTCTTAGACACCAGTGATAATCCCACGATCTCCTGAGCACTCTTCTGGGGCACTTTCAAGGCACACTTAAGGTGCAGGATAATATTGAACTTTCCCCATAAAAAGAGCCAGGTAGGCTGAGCTGGTGAATTTAATAGAAAGGCTGAAGCAGGCAGACATCAGTTATGCTGACTCCCTAGGTTTGGATATACTCTATGAAGTGACCAATCTTAGATATCAAATTTATAAATTAACCTCCTCTCAGGCTGAATTTGCTTTGTTTAGACTAAAACATTCTGGAATCTTCTAGTAAAATTAGAAAGCTATTGACACACAGACCAAAATCCCCTCAGTTTGCTCAAGTTAAGGCCAGATACTTGCTGATCAAAAAAGTATTAATGAACAAGACTACCCTCCCCTCCCCTCATGATCAATTACTTAAGGAATATGCCCGATTTCTGCAACCCCCCCAGCTAACAGAACAACAAATTTGACTGACTTCCTCATTATGTGCCTCTGAAATTGACTGCCATAGGCAATGTGAAGTCGGCCATGGGCCTGTGCAGCTTTCCAGGTGTATTTTATGCCCAATTCAAAGACTAGCCAAAGTATACACTGACCTTTTGGTAAAGGCACTCTATCTTCCGTGAATGAAGCCTTAATCTCAGTCATACTTAAATCTGACAACAGTGCCCAAGAAAGTGCGAGCTATCGACCAATATCTAACCATTTCTGCTATTAAAATATTGTCTAATATTCTAGCTGGACAATTAGAAAAAGTAATGAGGAACAGAATACACTTGAATCAGGTGGGCCTTTTACAAAAGAATCATGGGTTGCATGACACTCATCAACTTATCAATGTGCTGTCCTGCTATCAAAATCCTTCAAAACTGATGGCTATGTTGTCTCTGGATGTGGATAAAGCCTTTTGACAGATTTAATTGGAGGTATTTGTTCATCATGCTACAAAAATTTAAAATTTAGTCACTCTTTCATTTCCTGGATTAGATTTTTTTGTACTCCAATCCTAGCTCCCGTGTTACAACCTTTAACTATGTATCCGCTCCTTTGAATCTCCATTGCGGTACTACACTGGGCTGTTCCTCATCCTATTTGAGTTGTCCATAGAGCCACAAACAATACAAATTAGAGCACACTGGGGGATCCAGAATATAAAAATAGGGTCCCAAAAGACAAAAATGTGTATATGTTGATATGCTTTTATTCGTCAGCAATCCCCTTCAGCACATTCCCAACATATAACAAAGCATTACATTATTTGGGAAAATCTCAGATCATCAGATTAATTGGAACAAGTTGGAGGGTCTCAGTATCTCTCAAGGGGATCATGTCATAATGTCACCCTTTTAGATGATACTTTTCATTGGCAGCAGATGGAAATAAGGTACTTCGGAGTCCTCCTTCCTAGGAATATAAAATAAATAGTCAACATTAATTTAAATCCTCATATAACACAGCTAGCTTTGGATTTATATAGGTGGCAGGCCCTCCTTCTATCCCTTTGGGGCAGAGGCAATATATTAAAGATGAATGTCCTCCTAAAGCTTCTATTTGTCCTTAGCTCCTTGCTAGTTTACATTCCCCCTTCTGTGTTTGTTTTTGTGGCTTTTTTTTTTTTCTTTTCAGAATTAAGAGTATTTTCAAGATCTTGGGGGCAACAAGCCTAGATTATTCTTTGAAAAAAATGCAACTGCCTATCAAGTTAGAAGGCTTCGGTCTACCCAACTTTAGGCATTGCTATAAATCCTCAGGCTTGAGCAAAGAATCACAATGGTTGATCCCCTCCCCCCATACCCTGATACCCAGGCTTTCAAGCCTGGCTGTACATGGAGGAAGGATCTGTAGCCCCAATACCACTAGAATCAGTCCTAAACTCATACTTCTACAATTTTCCTAAGGAGAAATCTGTCACAGTTTTGGCTGCTAGGAAAGCCTGGCATCTGCTACTAAATTTAAATTTAATCTCTTATTACCCGAAAGTGAAGATTATGAATGTAACTCTTAAATTTTAATTGCCCCCTAAACCTGTTATATGGCCCTACTGGATTAAAAAGAATGGGGGGGGGGGGAGGGCGGGATTTTGCACATAAACCACATCATTGGAAATTTATTCCTTCATGCCTTTTTCTGTCCACAGGGGGAAATTCCAACTGGACCCAAAGAAGGAATGGCAATACCTTCAACTTAAACATGCTCTGCAATACCAGTTTAGTCCAGATGCCTTTGCAGCACTGCCTGCTCTTCCCTCCCTGCCCTCTCAACCTTGGGGCTTTCTGAAAAAGTTACACTGTCACCCTAGGCTGTTGCCTATCCTGTATTCCTACCTATCATTGAAATCGGCAATCAGCCGTGACAACATTAGAAAGAAATGAGAGCATGAGCTGTCAATGTCCCTTACCAACATTTAGTAGAATCAGATTTGTTCCAACAGGCAGCATTGTTCATAGATTTGGGTTTGGAGGATGCACTGGACTTCATGTAGACTTTTCAGGTCAGGAGGAGCCAGGCTTCACAAATGCTGGTTCTGCAATACAGCAGATCCTAGTTTACAGGGCAATCCCAAAGCACATGGTTTAATCTGTCCTTTCTGGACAGAGGTAAATATTTGGGCCAATTTCTTTCTCTCCACCAAGGTGGAACTTCAGCTGGGCCATATCTTCTTAGGTCTACCTAATCCATCTTGGAAATGGAAATTCTTTGAAAAAACAATGGTCGGGTAGAGAATTTTGATCATATCAAATGTCTAGTTCTACAACGATGGAAGTCCCAAGTGTACCCAACTATCACAAAAAGGTGCTCTGACATGGGGAGCCTGGTGGCAATGATAAAAATGTTTTGCAATAGAAAAAACCAAGATAAATTTATAGATATACGGTCCCCATTTTTGAAAGTATAAGTTTAATCAGTTAAATTCTCCCATTGGGTAACCCTTTTTGCAGTGTCCTTTCCTCACCCCACTCCACTCAAGAGTCTAGACCCCTCCCAGCTTCTCAACCCATCCCTTCTCCCCCGCCCCCCCTCCGGCATATCATTCCTTTTCTGTCCTCTTGTACTAACCTTTCAGGCTTTTCTTTGGTTCTTTTTTCACTCTCACCACTCCTTTTTCCCTTTTGCTTATCTCTGTTTCTGAAAGGGAATAATTCTGAAGATTAGTTTGTGATCTTATTTTCCAACAATCCCCAAACTGGGGCTGAATAACCAAATGACCATTATTACATACCATGTTTTCCCCAAGGTTAGATTGGCCAAGATCCTGGAGGAGTTTGCCTTCCACTACAGTGTGAAGTATGGGTCACTTGCTGAACTAAAGTAAATGGTGCATTCTCTGTAACTTGAAGTCTTTAAAGATTGGAGGACTTCAGTAACTCAGCCACTGTTTATGGTCTATTATAGGAGTGGGTGGGTGAGGTTCTGTGGCCTATAGCATGCAGGAGGTCAGACTAGATGAACATGATGGTCCCTTCTGGCTTTAAAGTTTGAGTTCAGATATTATCTGTAAATAACCGATAATGTTCAGTAAGCATGTAAGGGCTAAAGTCTTGCTGGAAAGTGCTATATAAATGCTAGGTCACTTAGATTCTTTAGGAAGTCTGTGAGCTCAGTACAGAAATGGCAAGCTTGTGGGAGCTGACTGGTTCAAAGGGAATGATTAATGCCTTGAATTGGGTCTGTTGATTAGCAATTATCAAAATATATTACCGTCTGGCTGTTATTTGGCAACCTAGGTAAAATCAGTTAGATAAAATTCTGTCTAGTTCCCACTATCTATGTCATAATAACCACATCCTTATTGGTAATCTCTGTAGAGGAGCCAAATAGTGAACGAACATGAGTCATGTATACCCTTTAGAGTGAAAAGTTCATTCTTCGCGATCAAGTTAGGAGCACATTTACTGAATACTTCTATTTGTACTGTACTGGTCCTGTATATAAACAGAAGGCTTGGATTTCTAGGACTATCAGTTTAGTATTTCTCTAATGATTCATTCAAATCACTAATTGTTTTAGACAACTAAGTTGTTTAAGACATTAATTGTTTTAGACAACTGAGTCAAAAGTTTTTGTTTTTATACATTCTTTATGCATTGGCTGGTGAGTACAGTCTATAAAGTTCCACAGTTCTTGCATTTTTTTTTTGTATTAAATGTTTGATTTAAATGTTTTTGGGGAGAGTGGAATTATAGAGTGTAGAGCACACAATGGGGGGAAAAAGCCACTGAAATTGGTGGCAACATTGATAAACACAAGATGTCAGAGAAATTACATCTGGTTTAATAAAAGAAAATACCACTTCATTTGAACCATCGAAAGAAACTAATCAATAGGCTATGGTATACTGAAACTTTTACAGGCTTTTCCTGAGGACAGATGCCCTGCTTCTGCACTGAGGTCAATGGGAGATGAGCAATGGGATAAAGCACTAGAGTAACCTAAAAACCCCCAAACATTTAAGCATTGTATAGAGTTGCTGATATCAAATTCCATAAATCAAAATCTGAAAACAGCCTCCAACTGCATCTGCTTTTTAAAAAGCAGCTTCATGGTGTAAAGGCAATCTGTCTGACTGGTGCTAGTAACACATGCTGAATGCAAAAAGCAAGACTGACCTGGAAAGGAGAAGAAAGGGCCCATTTCCACCGTTCCATGATCTTGCTCTTAAAAGCAAATAAAGAAAATTTCCCTGGCTAGTTACTACTTGCTATCACCACCTAGTACTGGAGTAGATTCTCTAAGTAGATGGATGCATACTGTGGTTCAAAATGCACTATTTTGTCAACATCTAGAAAGCACTGAATAATACATCTCAGCATTATCCTTGGCAAAAGTGAGATGAGGACAGTCTCAAAACTCCTGCTGAGAGAGGGTGCTGAACAATTTTGCTGAGTCATTTAGGCCCTGATTCTAGCACCCTTACTCACATCTGGGTAGTGCTTTACTCTATGTAGCCCAATTTATTTCAGTGGGAGTTGGGACCATTAGCGGCGTAAGGTGCTTCTCATTGTGAATCAGGGTGGCAGAGCCAGGCTATCTGTTAGAGGTCCCATTGAAACTAAGTTGCAGAATCAGATCCTTGATGAATAAGGATAGCTTGGGGGAGAGGCAAATGCCTGTAGACAGACATCTATACCTACCTCTGTGTTGGCAGAAACAGAAAGCTTTTGGGTGAATGTCTTAGATCTCTAATTGAATTGCCACCATTCCAAGGAAAATTCACTAAGAATATCTTTTGGGAGAGGTTTGTATTAGGAGAGTCTACAACTTATGAATATTGGCTGCTACAGACATAGCTGCGATGCAGCCCAAATGGGGAATCAGGTTCTGATGCTGACTTCATTTTGACTCACAAGTTGTAGAAGTGATTCAGAACACTCCACAGAGTCATCCAGCTTCAAGGGGCACCCTCAACTCAAATTCACCAATTTTAAAATGTGTACCTAGAATCTTTGTGCTGGGCCCCAACTCTCCTTTTTTAAAAAAAATATTTTGTATTAGTTCACGTACATAGTGACACAATTAGCAAGTATCCAGAACCTTAAAGTATCAGGAATTGAGAAGATGATAGAGCATAATAACATCATAATGAGACTCACCGGGTGGCATTATGCAATGGCATTCATGCTTCCTTTGGTGCATTGTATTTAGGCCTCTGTTTGAAACTGATGACGTTAAATTATTGACCAACTAATAAGGCTTGCAGAACTGGCTTACTGATAATGAACTAGGTTTAACCCACAGGCTCTGACCCTCAGCTGCAAGCTAAGTGAATAAGCTTTATGGAGACTCCACTGACTAAAATGTTTAAATGACTTGTTTGGCATCTTTCAAGAGCAGTTAATTAACTTTGAATCAAAAATAAAAATATATTAGAACTTTTGCTGTTCAACCACAACAGGGCAAATTAGCCGGTGTTCAGCTAATGCATGTATTAAAAAACAAAAACCTAATTCTAGGGGTTTTTTATCTCTAATTCTAGCCACCTGTGTTTGAGTTGGCCTGTCTGAATAGATAAAACCAGTCATTTTGGTAAGTGAACTTTGCAACTGTGATAACTTTCGCTCCATGGGAAAAAGTGTGACTGGCAGCACTCACAAAATCCTCATCCTTTTTTTAATTACAACATCCATGTTTGTTTTCACTTCCCCCTTTGTTAGCATTTTAGACAACTAAAATGAAGCCTTCACTATAGAGTAAGCCTTTGCACCAGTAATGACACAAATTAAGGGCCTGGAACACCCAACTATTACTTCTAGAGACATGAGCTTGGCAAATCTTTTCATAAGCAAGACAGCTGTTTCCTTTCCACTCTCCCTCCTCCCCTCCTCTTTCTTGCTTGTGTGATGTACACACACATAACTAAGGAGATATAATACACCTAAAAACATTCCCAGCTAAAGTGTCTGTGCTGGGGATGTATTGAATTAATTTTTTTTTGCTTTAATGACACTGCAATTAAATTGGAGACTGACTCAAACCCCAAGCCATCATTGCTCTATGGGTGCCACAGAGTTGGACCCCTCTTGTTAAAACCCAGCTCTGAATAACCATAAACACAGGTGTGTTGCAATGGAATCTGGATCTGAAGTTTGTGATTCAAGCCCCTCCTAAACCCAGTGAGTCAGGCCTCTGTATGTCCTTGTTCAAAATCCTCTTAAAGATTCATTTATTCCCTCAGGCTCACTTCAGTTTCTGTTGTAGTAACAGAAAATAGCTCATCAGGGGAAAAGCATCATTGTTCATCTTTAAGGCCACTACAGAAAGCAGATAAAAAATCATAAGCAAAAGCAGCTACAGGGCTCCTCACTCCCGCCTATTGTGGCTGACTGTCTCCTCCATTGTGCCGGAGCAAATCCAGGGAAGTAAATGAAGTATACTCTAGTGTAAAACTGGTGTGAAAAAGAAAGTCACATCCTTTATATCTTAGTTATGTACTAGTTCACCCCCATACACAGGGAAAATAAAACTGGCGGGACACTGAGAGGGGAACGCAAAAACAGGTCCACTTTTCTCGTGATGAATTATTTTCTAGTACTGCTACAATAACTGAAAAGAAAAGGAGAGCACTTAAGACGGTTTCATTAAAAGATAAACCAAAGTTAAATAAGTTAATTTTTTAAAAGATTCAGATGAAACAGTGTATTTCATACTGGCGAATAAAAGTTTAGAATGGTAAAGTCTTGGTAACTGTTTTTGTGTTAAACATACCTCCTGGGTCTGAAATATAGAAATGTATGGATGGTTGCAACTCTTCTTCCAGAATAGATGAGCAAAAGTACTCACTTGCAGCTCAAAAGGGGTGGAGAGAGGGGAGTGGTGTTGTGACTGGTTAGAAAGCTGGGCCTTGAGACAAAGATTTCAGTGAACTAGTACTAGGGAAGGGATAGCAACACCCTTCTGAGTTACCTGGCATTCAGGGAAGAATAGACGAGTCATCCTGCTACTACAAGTAGAAGATGAGTCAGGACCATAAATTTACAAAGTATCATAATAAAAATTGTTGCTGTGATACACAAGCAGTACAAGAAAGGAAATAATGAGTAATTTACAGCCACTGTGTCCTTAGCTCAACCTGTTGTGTCTACCTGTGTGTAGTGTATGTATGGTATGTGAGATCATCACTGTTCTGAAATCCCCAGTGTCCTGCCTGTCTGGGTCTGATGCAATAGCCCTGATATGCAGGGAAAGGGAAATGGAGGGGCACACAGAGCTCCCCAATGTGGTGAGGGAAGAGGAGAATTGAGGATTCTGTTATGGAGGGAGAGGCGCACACCTCTCAGCTTTAACCAGGATTGAGACATGGCTGCCATTAACATCTCCAGTATAACACCACAATTTGAACTATTGACATAGTATTTTACCTTCACATCATCATCCCAATTAATTTTACTCATATCCAACTCTCCTTGCAGCGTTCCCATCCCTACCTGATTCCTCTTCAACCACTTTTAGTGGGCCCCTGACGAAAGTCTACTATTTCTTTCCAGTCTATTAGCTGGGACAGATTGTTTGCCCATTCTGTTAAAAGACCAGCAGGTGGTCCTGTTGGCCCCAGTGTTCCTTGTTGACAGATTTGCCAGCTTGGAAGTGTTGAATCTAGATTTCAGTATGTTCCTGGACTGGTCCCCTGCAGTGACCAGTCGGGAGGTTGGCAGAAGCACAGGCCTCTTTGGCAGGCATGGTGCCATTGCATAGACAGGCCAGCAACAATTACTGCACCAGAAGCCACGTCAGCAGCTTTTGCAGGCAAACAAGACAGCAGCAAGTTCTCTTTTTTCCATTCCGCCTTTGAAGATAGGGGGGGGGGGGTTGGTTGGCTAGTTCTTCTCCTGGGAACTCCCCTCAGGGAGCTTCTTGGTGTATCAGAATGGGGCACTCATCTTCTGAGGTCACTGGCATCACCAAATGAGGTCCAGTTATGTCTACTGTATGCAAACAAAGAACATCCCTAGTCCAGTAACTTCAGGCTTGGAAGGCCCAGGGATCCAAAAACATACCCAGTCAATCTGTAGATCTTTAGAGACATAATACCGACCAGCACTGAAAAGTGCTGACTCAGCAATAATTTGAAAAATGCAAAGCTACTGAAAAGTTGGCACTGAAGGCGTAGGAAAACACCAATCATATGTTCTCGGTCATACCCAGAATGGGGCAGTTCCTGATTTACAGGCAAACAACTTATCATTTCCCTTTATTTTCTGGTACTCAGCAGCTCATCGCAGAACAGTATTGTTGAGACACAGAATCCAGTGAAAGGTTAAAGTTTAACTCTGTCAAAGTAAAAAGTCTTTTCTTCCTACAATCACAGTTTGGGGGGGGGGGGGGGTTCATTTTTCTGTGCATGCCCATCTGCATCACACAATCATTATCAAAAAAGTTCTTCTGTGTCTGTTGAGGACTCCCCTCTCCCCCACACAGGGGAAACCCCAGCAAGGGACTTGGTGGAGGAATTTCCTGCCTTTGCACTTCCCAAGTGACGTAAAGGGAGCTAAATAGGGCAGGGAATAGTCCCAAGGTACTGCTTATGGCCCTGCAACCTATTTGAATTAGCTTGTTCAGCAGAGGCTGGTCAAGGCAATCTGCTGCCCTAGGCAAAACTTCAGTGTGCCGCCTCCCTGCCTACACTGCCGGCCTGCCTCAGCCCTGCAGCTCAGCCACTGCAATCTCCCTGCCCTTGCAGATTAACACATACGTTGCAACACTGCCATGGAAGAGAGAAGTATATATTGGAACCCTCCCCCGCTCAAGAGCCTGCTGGAATCTAGGCCAGTTCGTTAGCAATCCAGCCTGCATGTCCCAGCCGGGAAGGGCCTGTCCTCTGCGAGACACTCCTCTCCTGTGCTCGGGAGTGTACCAGCACTACCAGCACGAGTATACATAATTCTGAGTAGAGGTATTATATAATTTCTCAACAGGGACGCATGCTGCAGGCTGCTCCCACTTTAAACAATCACTCCCTGCACTGGAACGCAGGCTAAGGAGTCAGCCAGCTCCACTCTCAGCTCTGCCCAGGGCTGCAGCCATGTCTGAGCAGGGCCCACAGAGCGCAGAATCTGGGGGTTCTCCCAAATGACAGTGGCGCTGAAGACTCTGAGTTAGGCTGTCCCCCTTACGGCCTGCTCCAGTGGGGTTCATACACATTTTAGACAGTTGGGCTCTGACTTCAGTGGGGGATCAGTGTTTTCGGCACAGAGCCACAGTGTCTGCCCAGCCCCTCGATCCTCCCTTTTCCCCTGGCAAACCTGAGTCTTTCCCTAACAGCTCATCAGATGGGCTGCTGGGTCTATGGGAGTTTTGCCCTGCCCTTGGTCTCTGGCTATGATACACAGCCCTTGTACTGGGCCAGGATCCTGGAGACGCCCTGTGCCTACCCCACCACCAAGCCCAGTCAGCTCAGCTGGGCACCATCTCGTATATGGGGCTCAGGACCCAACCCTCAGCAAATTAGTAACCTCTGCACATCCTCAAATCAGAGGCGTAGCCAGAATTGATTTTTTGGCAGGGCCTGTGGTTGCTACAGGTGGGCACAAGCCTTGTGTCACAAGCGAAAGAGAGGCTGATTAAAACGCGGGATGAATTGCTTAAAATCTAATTGGGTGGGCCTGCTTTCAAAGTGGGTGGGCCATGGTCTGTAGCTATGCCACTGCCTCAAATAATACTCAGGTGCCCTTCAGCCTTATATTCAGCTTGCTCCACTGGCAGCTTCTTCTCTGCATGCTGGGAACAGCTGCCTGCCTGGTTTGCATCTTGAGCTGATATTGACACTCCTTGTCCTTGCCCCAGCTCACTTTCCTAATGCTGGTTCTCCTTCTTTTCTCTCTAGTCTTCTCAAGCGGGTGCTGTTACTCCCAGTCTGCAAGCAGCTGGGTTTCTAGATGCTCTCTGCCCCTCTCCAGCTGTATCCTTTCTTGGCCCCCCCCCCCCCTGTGGATCTGTCCATGATCCCAGCTGCACTGATGCATTTGGTCTGCACAGAACATGGTTGCTGCTTCTGTCAGCTTCTTCCCTGATTCGCTTCAGGAAGTTGGCTCCAAGATATCCCCTGCCTGCTGGACCCTCGCCCAGCTGTATGTTCCCGGCAAGCCTGGACCATCATGGCTCTTCTGATTATCAGAATGCAGCAAGTTAACTAGCTGCACCCTGGTCTGCTCCTCCACGCTGAGCTGCCTTGCTTTGCACAGCTCAACCAGCCGAGTTTTCTTCAGCTGTTCATCATTCATTTCCCCATCTCACTTCCTGCTGGTCCTGTTCCCGAAGAGACGCTGTTTCTCTCTCTGCTTTTGCCGGCTACAGTACTTGTTCTCACTGCTGTTGGCACTTATGAGAATTCACCTGTTACAAAGCCTATGTGTCACACAGTTCAGGGCAACTGTGCAGCCTAGTTCCCCCGCCAATCCCGGTTCCCTCTTCAGCCACCTGTGAGGCTAGGCTCAAAAAAGCCAAACAGCTTTACAAATTGCATGGCCGAACTCTGGCCTTTCAAGACATATTCTATGACAATACAATGGTAGTGAGGGTCATTCCTCATAATAGACTAGAGCTTTGAGATGGAAGTGTATTGTTGGTAGTTATTTACGTATCTCTTATTAGAGGTTAGCAATGTAGATAAACTGCTTTCCTGTCTATCACTGTTCTATTGATTAAGAGTTCAAAAGGAACATATGAACATGTAGATGGAACTTGGAATGTAACAATACTATTGTTTGTATTTCTCTTTGAAATTTAAGTAGTAAACACCTGTAAATGGTTGTAAATGGCCAATTACCTTGTGCTAATGTAACTAGTTACTGGTGTGCACAGGACATAGGAGGTGATACTCCAGAATCCCAGGTAATCATCTATTAATTATTTAAAGAGGCACCTGCTGTCAAAAAATATCAGTCAGCCTGCATGGATCTATAAAAGACTCTAGTGGACTGATCCCTTTTATCTCAAATCTGTCCAGGCTTGTCAGGGAAAGTTTGGATCGCAAGATTGCGATCCCAGCACCAGCCTGGAATCACCCTGCGAATTCTCATGGGAGAATTTGAACAAACTCTGCACATGGACTATTTAGTCTTCATTTCTCTGGACTGGATTTCTAACAAAGAAGCTCTAAACAAGGATTGACGACCTCCAAGCTGTGTGGGTAATTTCAGAGACTTTGCAATTTAAGAACTTTGCAATTCAGTTACCATCTCTCCTTTGAAACTGACCTAAGAGCATTATTTTAATCTGTGTATGTATACTGACCTTTTAACCATGACTCTCTTTCCTTTTTTAAAAATAAATGTTAGTTTGTTAATAAGCATTTAAGCGTGTATTTGGGTAAGATCTGAACTATTCATTGTCCTGTTTGGTAATGTGTCCGATCCTTTGGGATTGGTAGAAATTTTTTACATATGATGGGTAAAGATTTTCGGTAATCCTCATCATATTTGACTTGACTGTCTGGGTGCTAGCCAAAGGGCTGGATAGTTTTATGGGAACTGTGTTTTGTCTACTGAAAGACCAGTGAAGTCATCAAAACCTGTTTGTTGCTGGCTTGGTATAGCTTATGGAAGAAAAACCACCACTATTTAGGGCTTTGCCTGCCCCATTCTTTGCAGTTTGCCCTGTTTAAGTTATCTCAGCATGGCTCCCCTGGAGGCCAACATCACACTGCCCCACCCATCCCTTTCTCCCTATGGCCACCCCACACCTCCCTTCTTTGCCCTGCCCCTCTCCTGTCATCTCCACCCCCATCTTTCCTCCCATCCTCCACTCTGCTTCCCCTTGCCCTACAGCTACTCCTCGCTCTCCCATTCATCCCAGGTGACTGGTGCTCTCCCACTGGCCAGCGGGGAAGAGCCCCCCCCACAGCAGATCGAGCCGCTTGGGAATGTGTCAGCTGAACTGTAGGCTGGTAGAGGAAACCATACCCCAGGTACCTGTCCTGGGGAGTGGCATACACTCCAAATTACACTCTGCTTTAGGGAGGGCGATGACATCGTCGTGTTTCTAAATACTTTTGAAATGAGGTGCGCCCTTGCTGGAGTTGGGGGCGTGATCGCCAGTTAGTTTATTAGCATGCATGTAGGCTCTTTTATTGTTGTAATAGTTTTCTCTGTAGTGCTTTCACTGTAAAATAAATGTGCTTGCTTAGAATGAGCTTTGTATTAACTTGTAACTGCGAGCAATTACATCATTCAAAACCATTGAAGAGAAAGCAAAGCACAGACGCTAGCCTGTTTTGGCAGTCTGGCTTGCTAGGGATATCACAGTGTAGGCAGGAAACTGTGCAGCTTGGGAAAAACCCCATCAGTAGAGAGAGAGAGATGCAGGTCTCTGCCTGAGAGAGGTGAAGGCTGAGGAGCCAGATGCCTGGAGCCGGTATCCTCGAGGGATCTTGGAAGGAAAATACAAATGCAATACATCTGTGTCACAGTTCAGGGCAACTACACCTGTATTTCCTTGAGGGCACCCACATGAGAGAGAAAACATTAAAACAGTAAAAGAATCTACACACATGCTGATAAGCTTACCAAAGATCATTCCCACTGCCAACAAGGACTCTGTTAGGTGTCAGTCCTTCAAACCCCACAAGGAGATTTCCCATGATTACAAGTTCACAACAGCCGTAGCTCAGAACAAGCACAACCACGAATAGTTCAGTCTTTCCTTTATACCACTTGGGCTTATGATCTTCAGATTCCAGGAACAAGTGATCAGCAGACAATGATTTTTGCCTCTGAGTGTACCTTCACAAAAGCTGGGTTTTTGCATAACAGTAGGTGGGATATTTGAATTCACCTCCCTCTAGCTATCACCCGGCAAACCACTTAACACTGTTTTCCCTCAAGGTCCATTCTTGTCTGACACTCTGTTCGATATAACCCTTTGAAGTTCATAACACTTCACCAGGGTTCCCATCCCATCTCCCTGCTATAGAAGTTACATAAAATCCTGGCCCACAATAATACATAATCTTTGCGTTTCATATAACAGACTTCAAAGATACTTAAATTAATAAGGTGTTTTTTTCAGGGATGTTGCAGGCAATTGCCATAGCTGTCATATGTGGGGCAGGAGCCCCCAGGCCAGCCTGGCAGGTCCTGTCTCGTGCAGCTTTCGGTGTGATCTATGTCTATAATTGTTCTAGGTCATGTTTGATATCGTGTTTCTGGAAGAAAGAGCTTTCAAGTGATAACCATCTTGACCCATTTCTGACATTGTATTATCAAAATCTCCACTACCCGGAGGTCCTGGTGTGTGTGTGTGTGTATATGTGTGGGGAGGGGACGCAGCAAGTTTCCCCCTGCCATACCACAGAGGGTGACATCACTGAAATTATGATGCTGTGGATTTTTACGAATCAAATGATGCCTCTAACCTTTCTATCATTAACTTGCCCATGGCATTAAACATACTCCCAGATGGTACAAGTCATAAGATACAATTACAGTGTCTGCCCAGCAGCCTGTAACTTCCCTGGAGGATTAATCAACCAATCCAATCAACTGTTTAGAAACATAATTGGACACATGCTGATCAAGCATAGAATATTCATTTATCAAAGTACTGGTGCTGTCAGTCTTTATGGAAAATATTCCAGCTTCCTTCACCATCTTTTTTTAATCTGCTGGTGCACAGCAGCCATCATACTCAGACATCAGATGCATCTACTGCTATGCAATTTTTTGCCATTCCTTTGTTACACACGTGTTTATGTAATTGCCTATTATCTTTTAAGTGACTGGCCAGACTTTTAAGAGACCAGTTACGCTCCATGAGCAGACACACCTAACTTCCGGTGCACATGCACCAGCTGGAGTTTGCACCTTGACACAAAACTGTGTCTTTAGAACTCATCTGCTGTATTCATTCATCCATTCCTTTGCTTTGTCAAGTGGGTAGATAGCACTCAGTGCTGACTTGAATAGCAGCCTCCAAGTAATTCTTTAGTGTTTCTGCAGTCTTTGACCATCTTAAGAGTAAGAAAATGATCCAGTGTTCAGTAAATGAATCACTGAAAGAGTATGTGCTGTCGATATTGAGCTAGGTGCGTCTTATATTCCATGTTCTACCTAATGCTGTGGTCAAATTCTCTGCTGGTATAAACTGGTGCAGCTTCATTAAAGTCATACAACATGTAATATTATTAAGTCAAAGTGTGACACTGTGACACACTGCACACACATGTAAATTGAAATCAATGGAGCTGCACCAAATTACAGTGGTGGAGAATTTGGCCCTCCAGACTGTATATTGACTAGAATGGAGGCTTGTCATAGCAAGCCGTTGCTGCAAGGATTGAGGAAATGGCTTACTAGTGGGCTTTGAGCATTATAGGCTGAATTGGATATACTGGATAGAAACAATCATTTCCCCTATACATTTAAATCCAGTTTCAGTGGGCTAGATTCTGATTTCAATTTTCCTGGTGTCTAGAGGAGAGCCTGTCTGATTCCTGATTCCAAGAACTGGACTGGATCCTACAACCATCTCACAGGTGAGTTGGGCCCAGTGGGGAAGGAGTAGCATTTGCTTAGCAGCAAAGTGCAGAGTGCAGCCCAGCTGGACTTTGGTCTCCAGCTCCTTAGATTTCCCTTGGTGACAGGGCAGGATCCACCATGGGGTAGATGTTTCTCAGCCACCTCCAGACATGGCAATGCAGCAGGACACTTCCCTTCCCCATCCCTTGTCTGCCCCCAGTACCCACCTTCCTCCTGCTGCCTTCCCAGGTCCGCTATAACTTGGGACCCATCCAAATGTCCACTTCTGACTATGCCCCTGTTCTTTCTAAGCACTACCAAGGCTACAGTTATAGTAGAAGTAGCCAGTATGGCTTTTTGGATAAACTTAAGTGAAAATGTGTCTCAATTTTTACAGTTTCTGTTCCCTACGTTCATTTTGAAATTTTGTTTCTGTTCAAAATGCTTTTGGGTGAACTTCCTGGTGCCCCAGGAATATATTAAACATTTTACATTTTCATTCCATTTTTGTTGTATTGTTTTCCAGAAGGTTTATTTTTCCTACAGTTGAACTGAAAACCTTGAAAAGCAACAAAAGAGCGAGGAAGTGTTCCCCAAAAGAAGCACTCATGCAATGTTAGCGATACAGTGTCCTTTGGCTATAAATGGATTGCACCTTCAGTTGTTCTGCTGAGGCCTCTGTTTTAGCCACATGATCAAGTCACCATGGTTTTGGCAGAATAAAACTATTGACCAGCTAGAAGGGAGAGTGCACAGGACTATTTTGGATTGCATGACCTTGTCTCAGAACAACTGCAATTTGTTTTACACTCCACAGCATTTATATTAGTGCTGTGCTAAAGTCCAAATTCTTCAGAAATCCAGTGGGTTTGGCTATAGTTAAGTTTTGTGGCCCCCAATCTGCAAAGATTTACACCCATGCTTCAATTTATGTGCTGAATAATTCCATTGGCTTCAATGGGACTACTCACAGTGTGTAAAATTAAGCACAGGCATAACTCTTTGCAGGAACAGAGCCTATGAATATAAAGCATCTTTGGTCCAAAGCTGTGGAGAAAGGTGACAACAGGATACAGTAATAAACACACAGATAACAAACATCAATGTGTGGGGGAGGGGGGAGTTTCCAAGAACTACAGAATATTGAGGAAGTGAAGTGACATCAACTCGTTAGAAGAAGTAGCATTAAGAAAAGGAAAAGACAGTGGTTTTGAGACGTTTCAAAATGACGAGTCAGGGTTAAAAAAGGTGGAAGGTGTAATAGAGAGAGAGCCTGGAGCACTGAGCCTAGTGCAAGACCTGAGCCTGAACCACATCAGCAAACCCATGCTATGCCATGAGCCACAGTCAGGCCCCAGGGTCAGATTTAGGGGCAAGTGACCCAGGCAACTGGATGTTGTTTTTGTTGTTAGCGACGAAAGGGAAAATAGAATGTTAGAAGTAAAAAGTTTCAGGTATTCTGTGTATGTGGATTAATTTTTCACTAACATCCTAGAATGTTCTGGACCTTTGTAGAATTTTGTGGAACCTTACAGACTTTCTGAGCACTACATTTTCCTCAAACTTTCATGTTGTCAGCCATTCCCTCATGGGTACATAAGGGACCGGGTGTCGTCAGTCAGTCAGTGAGATACAAGAACAAACTGAAGTGAAATGAGAGCCTAGCTGCGATATTGTGAATCTTGTTTCAGTGTGTAATTGTGAAAGTGTACTTGTGTTTTAAGACTTGAAGAGTGTAAGTAGCAACTTATAAAGGACATATGTAATGAGACGCTAGAGATACCTATTGAACCCTTATCTACACAACAATATAAAAGGAATACTGTTACTTCTTTTGCCAGGCTTAACATGTAATGTTTGATGACTTTCTAAGACTGAGGAACATAGACTTTTGCTCTCCCTAATTCTGTCTGTTTTCTTCCATAGAAAATAAAAGATCTCCCCGAAAAGGCTTTCAGGAGCTCAGTATAGGAAGCAAAAAGGTCAGTTGCAATCTAGTTTGCAGCAAGGGGCAAATTTGATGGAAAATATCTGAAACAGAAAACATAGATCGGGCTGTAGACAGTAGCAATCATCTCAGTGCAGAAGAAATTGAGGAGTGAAGCATAAATGATGGAAGTGTTATTACTAAGGTATTAGCAGATTTACCTGAAGATAAGGAATGGAAATATGAAGAAAGTGATGAAGAATCGCCCAGTTTGCCTGGCGGCATAAAGGAGTGATGATAAAGAGGAATGTGGCTCACATGAAAAGGAGATAAACAGCCTCACACAATGATGGAAACAGCGGCAAGAACAATTGCGGCCCACAAATTGATACATAAGATCCTGCCAGCGATCCTAAACACTGCATTTGTGACCAGTGATTTTCAATTCTGCCAATATTGATTGTATAATTTTGAATGGGCCGGACAAAATTGATATGATGTTTCCAGTAAATGAGCAGAAACAACATTCTCAAAGTCACACTGAGAGAGAGTGCTGGAGAACGGTGAAAAACTGAATCGGCGTTGGCTAGTTTACTCAGAATCAACTGACAAAGTGTTTTGTTTTTGTTGCAAAAATATTTGACAAGAATGCTAAGAATCGTTGCTTGCACTTTCTGGGTACAATTACTGGCATAACTTAGCTGATTCTCTGAAGCAACATGAAAAGTCACCTGGCCATTTTATGGCCTACTGCAAATGGATGGAGGTTGAGTCCAGGCTCAAGCTAAATAAATGCATAGATACAGAAAACCAGCACATTATTAATGTAGAAACCCAGCATTGGAGGAATATGCTCAAGCGTCTGATCTCAGTTACCCTTTTACTTGCAAAGAATAATTTGGCTTTGCAGGGCTTGTCGGATAAGTTGTTCACTGAACATAACAGTAATTTCCTCAGTTTGGTAGAGCTCCTTGGGAAATTCAAGAGGGAAATTTTTTTGCTCACTTGTTGACACTGCTCGAGTGTCCATCGAAAAGTGGTTCAGACAAATGAAGCACCACAAAAAGACCAGAGGTTTTTTGTATGACCTTAATAAGCTGCCGGCAGACAGAAAAACACTCTTGAACAATTGTACAGACTTCACCAGAGCTTAACACATGGGGAATGGTCGGACATCAATGATAAAGACTTCTATGTCAAATTGGACAAAATCCATCGCATTTTGTCACATGGGAAGCACTCTCTACTTCAAGTTCTCCAATTCATTCATGATGCAGAGCTGAAGGACACATTTCCTAATGTGTGGATAGCTTTGAGGATTCTTCTCACCATGCCAGTCACAGTCACGAGTGGTGAATGCAGCTTTTTAAAGCTCAGGCTCATTAAAACATATCTTCGATCAACAATGGCTAATAAGAGACTGACATCGCTTGCTACTTTATCGCTTGAAAATGCCACTGGCTAGTCTTTAGATCTCTCTGAGGCCTTGCTTCCGTTTGTGAGGTCAAAGGCATGAAAAATGACCTTTGGAACTAAAGGGCCAGGGTTAATATTCTAAGGCTGTCACCTCCTGTAAGACTATTTAATACTGGTCCCCCCCCAATACTGGTGCACAGTTCAATTTCTCACTGTTAGTATGTTTCAGTTATTCTTAAAATTAAAAAGTTTCTATAAGCTTAGAGGAAATGAATTCTTTTTTATTTGCTGATATATGGCATGAATAAATACAGAATTACAGATCCTAGTGTGCAAATTTATTGACTTATATGACAGGGATTAAGCATGCATGCAAATCGTGCATCAAAATCATGAAATGGGCTACAAATGCAATAAAAAAATAAAGTATTCAAAAGTTTTTAACAAATGGGGGTTGGGAGAAGGTGCCAAAGTTGTTCCTCACCTGGGGCACCATTTGCTCTAGGACCGGTCCTGTCAGCCCCTGTCATAAAACAGATGCTTGCTTACAAGTTCACTGTTACTCAGCAAGCGTTGCTAAAACATAGGCACTCCTAAGTACTAGCTACTGGATATTCATGGAAACACATTCCTGGGTGATGGTACAGGAACACACCAAACCCAAGTAAATCAAGGATGGAAGGACAGAATAATGAATGGGGATGTTTTGTTTGAACCAGCAAGTACAAGGTGTCGGGTTGGTAACAAACCACATCAGAAGTGTAATACATAACTTGTTTGTATTGATGTATAAAAAAGAAATCACAGGAGGGGCACCTTTGTCCAGCCAAGGGAGCAGCAGAAAGTCCCACTGCTGACCGAGCTGAGTCCATTGTCATGAGCATACATATGTTAGCATATTTGTAGACACAGATCCAGGAAGCTAAGACTGTGCTTCATCAGCAATAAACCTGGCCGAGTGCCTTTGCCACCGAACCGAGTCTGTGGACTTTCTGGGTAGTACTATTGGAGTCTGCTGGGCCAGCTAGCTGCACAGAGCTGGTACAATACAAAGAGAGAACACACACACACACACACACACAAAACAACAGAAGGGAAAAAAGTCCCAAAGGATTAGAACTAGAAGAGAATAGAGACAACATTTAGAAACACTGCTAAAAGAATACATCACATTAAGAAGATGGTGAGATGATGATCAAAAGACATGGACAGGGAGGGGGGTATCAAAATTAAAAAGGATAGGAAAGGTCAGTTACAGAGTTATTTTTAAAGTCTGAGTAAGAATGTTAAAGCACTGGCCTTGGATTGGAAGTTGAGCTATGAAGTGTAGGAAAAAGAGGGAAGAGATGTGAGTAAAGAAGCAAAACAGAAATTAAGCATGATACATGGCTTTGATCTAGCTGGAGTGGCTGAAAAGAGGGCTGTGGAGGCCAGCATAGGTAGCATTGCTGAACTTTAGGAATAAGATCACAAGTGAATCTGAGGTTTGCTATTGGTATCAAGCATGCTAGCCAATCTCAGAAACCATCGGCACAGCCCATAAACTTCCACAGAGCTGGCTTGTGGACAACATAGTGCCTTACCATCCCCAGGAGCCAAGATTTCCAACAGTAATTTCATTCTTGGAGCTTGGGAAAGGGGTCAGGGGGCTGCCCAACAATCTACCCGCTGCATCCTGGGGTCTCACTCCCCCACTGTGCCAACAGGTAGGGCCACTGCCTTCTAACCCTTCTAAAGGTGGTCTAGGAAGACAGAAGGCACCTGCCCTTCCCCTCAGACAACAGAACCAGGGAAAACTCCTGCTCCTGCTGCAGCTATGGATGCACTAAGAGGCAGGGATATAGACATGCCTAAAAGGTTAAAGTGGTAGGTAGAGAACCCACAGGAGTTTTAAAGAGCCCAGCTCTCCAAGTAGACCTGCAGGACTTGGCCCAGTGCCATCCTCTGAGCGTGGACTCTGTATGTTCAGGACTGAGTAACCTGCAGGAATATGAGCCCCACCGGGGTAGCTCACCTCCACTTTATAGAAGGTATAGAAGGTAAAACAGCAAGGGTCATGAAAATACAGAGAATTAAATAGTCTCCCTTGCAGCAATTCAAGCCCATTACTTTTTGTCCTGTCCTTAGTGGTTAAAGAAAACAATGAATTACCTCCTCTTTATAACAACCTTTTATATACTTGAAGCTTGTTATCATGTCCTCACTTAGTCTTTTCCTCTCCAGACTAAACAACCCTCCCCCCCCCCTTTTTTTAAAGTAGGTCATGTTTGTAAGGCTCTACAGGTCTAGAACCCAGTAGCAGCTGGAACCACTCTGCACTACATTGCTCACCCCCCTTTGTGGACACAGACCAGAGGAAGTCCCACCTCATGGGGTTTGACAAGCAGCAGCCTCCTGGCTCCTGATTGGCTCCCTGCCTTATATAAATATAAGAGGCATTCCAGAACGTGTCTAGGCAACAGTGTGGATCTTCTGTAGTTGCCATCACTATTCTTGCTCCTGGCTTTGACCTTGCCTTGATTTGGACTTCACCTTCTGACTCTTGGTATCAATCCTGGCCTAGAATCTAACTATGAACTACGCTGCTGCTCCCAGCCTCAGGTTTGTGCTTGCTCTGACCTGTGGTCCTGATTGCCCTTGTTGGGAGCCAGGCAGTGTTTTCTAGACCTTTAATCACTGTTTTTGTTGCTCTCCTCTGAACTTCCCTGTAATTTGTCCACATCTTTTCTGAAGCGTGGTACCCAGAAGTGGACACAATACTCCAGCTGAGCCCTTATCAGTGGTGTGTAGAATAGAATAATTACTTCTCGTGTCTTGATTGTAACGACTAATACATCCCAGAATGACGTGGGTGTGGGTTTTTGTATTTATTTGTTTGTTTGTTGTAACCGTGTTACATTGTTGACCCATATTTAGTTTGTGATCAACTATAAGCCCCAAATATCTCTTTGCAATACTCCTTCTGAGGTTGTCACTTCCCAGTTTGAGGTACTGGTTAAGATGTCAAAAAGGAAATTGGGTTATTAAAAGGTCACCAGTTCCCTTCTGTGCACTTGGTTCAGATGAAGCCCTAGAATGTGAAAACAGATCAGTGAAAGTTGCTGAGGAGTTGATAACACAGCACCCAAATGCTCTTCCCCTGGAACAAGGTGTGAGAGCCAGGCAAAAAGCAAACTAATGCACATCTTGCATGGTCATTCTAACCCAGCACTGACTGACAACGTGACTGGTACCTTATGCCAGTCGAGGCCTTTCAGCATAGCAATCACATGTTATGGCTGAGGTACAAGCTCTCAACAAACCAGAAACTGTTAATACTTGACACAGATTGGTGCTCTTAAACTCCAGATTTTTGCACACGACTGAGATGTTCTAGTGCTTGCTGTGAGATGCTACCCAAAACTTCTGCAACGTTCTGTTTCTGTGCCTGCCACTGGGGAACAGAATCGCTGCATGTCTCTCAGTGTTCCTATCACTTGGACCATTAAAAGCCACCATACTGCCAGATTTCCATGTCCTTTCAGGATGTGACACTATGGGAAGGTTGGCTAGAAAGACTCAGTTATCTTACTGGAAGGCATTCGATTCAGCCTCCAAAGACTCTCTGTGTTTGCCCTCAAGGTTCTCAGATCAGCTGAGGCAGTCACTGATGAGGTCATAAAGGTACTGGAGGTGTTCATATGCCGACTTTACCATTTGAAGACCAGCATTGTGACACTTGCAGAGCTACATTGGTGGATGTTTTCCAGAAAGCAGACAAATGGAGAAAAATACCTGCTATGAAAAGGGCAAATTATCAACCAATAAAATCGCCCTGGGATAACTGAGCAGATCCAAAACCACCCTTCCCTATTGGGCATGGATGGGTCTTGTAGGATGGACTGATCACACCAGTTATCTGTGAAATATCATGCACTCTCGAATCAATCCTTCAGCTAATCAAATGTTCATGTGTAAAGAACAGTTGCTCACCAAATGTTTGGCCTGCCTTGTACGGAGAGGGGCAAGTGCAGCACAGACAAGGATCTGTGTGACCATACGTCTAACAGTGATGTCTTAGATGGAGGTGACACTGATGATGACTTTTATGAATAAAAAAGCTCGGCTTGTAGGACTGAAGACAACTGCCCTAAGATTACCAAAGATCAATGTTTTGGTTTTTTGTTTATGTGTGTTAAAGTATAATTAAAAAAAACCTTTTTTTAAAAACAATTTCTTAACTATATAGCTACATAATTGTTCTAGATGTGCCATGTCTGGTACATTTGTGTTCATGGGAGAAAGGGTGTCCAAATTATACCCAGCAGGACCCATTTCTGATATACTGCATTGCCAACATTTCCAACACCACTGAAATTATGATTCTGTAGATTTTTATGTATCATTAACTTGCCCATAGAATGAGATTTTACTGCATTATACTCCCGGACAGAAACAGGAGCATCCTCCAGCAAGAGAAATGGATGCTGCTGCTTGCACTGGTCTTGGGAAGCCCATTATGCGCGCATGTGTGTGCATGTGCTGCTATGGCAATGCAAGTATTTCTCAGTGTCGGCGGGCATGATTCTGATTTCATCGGTGTGACAATTAATGTTCATGAATATATTTCACACAAACAAAACAATTACTTACTCTGGTAGTTTCTTTTGTAAGAGTGTTCCTCTGAATATACACCCTTGTGGGATGCACTCTGGCCCTGCAGAACTCCAGGAGCCTTCTGGAAAGCTGTACCCATTAGGACACCAGAAAAGCCCTCTCATGATAGTGCATGTTCAGAGCTCAGAATATAAAAGGGTTGCGTGGCTCTAACCACCTCAGTTCCTTCTACCAAAGCCAAGAGCCCCAGGAACAGAACACCAAGGAGTGCAGAACTGCTCTTTCAAAGCAAGCATCAATTCTAGATGCTAGGAGTAGTGCTGAGTAAAGCTGTGAAGAGAACTCCATGTAGCAAACCTGCAGGTTTCTAGAATGGAAAGTTTAAGAATGCAAGCCAGTGATGCTGCCTTAGTGCTGGCAGAGTGAGTTTTAAGTACTGAAATACTGGCACACTAGCGAACGTATAGCAATATGGCTCAATGTACAGACTAATCCACTGGGATAAGCACTGAGTGGAAATGGCATTCCCTTCATACTGAGCCCCAAAGTCTTCCAAATTTAGATGGCTTATTAGCCCTTTTTTTAGTCTACTTTTCCGAGTGGGGGATGATATTTTGAGAAGAACACAGGGGGAGCTCAGATACTGGTGTAAAGTTGAGAGGAGGTCACAAGACAACTTTGCTCCTGTAAAATGTAAACCACTTCTTGCAGGTATAACTGTGATTAAAAATGCTGACTTTAGTAACAGGTGGAAATAAAGAGCACTGTCCTAAGGGATCAGCCAGTGAGTCCCGTCAGCTTGCCAATACACAGTTAGATTCTGTGGTGGGAGAACAGTGGGCAACCTTCAGTACAGAGCATTAGTGATTGAGCAACTCCCTTAGCTGGCTGCAGTAGAGGGCTATTATCTTCCATGCACTAACTACTAGAGGGAATCTTGACACATACTTCACCAGCTTGTCACTTATTCTTCCCATCCTGATAGGGAGAATGTCATCTGTGGTGTTCAAGACTACTTGGCTGCCAGTTCTGTCACAACCCCCACCAGAGGTCATCAGCCTAATTTGAACTTGGAACCTTCCACATCAGTGCATAGACCTCTACTACTTGAACTAAAGTAATTCCACTTAGCTAGAAAGCTATTATCCTTTAGAAGGGCTAACCATTATAGGGGCAAGCAACACACATTCTAAGTATGTTACACCAGCAAAAGATTTATCAAAGTTGAGCACAACATTTCTCTAATAGCTGGCTGTCAGTGAAAATTTCAGTGGGACTTTTTCATTTATTTTTCAAGCCTCATTAGTTAGGTTTTCTCATTACTAAAGCCACATGTTAATTCTTCAGGATTCCTGATTGGCTGAACCTACCCCATGTGTGCAGAGGAATCAGCAGAAGCTACTTTGGCTTAATTGCTCAATCCAGCTGAGAAGGTATGCTAGAAGATGGTAGCACGTCATCAGTGCTGTCCTTTTCCTAATGAAAACATAGCCAGGTAAGGAGTCTGTGGGGAGGCTTATGAAAGAGGGTGGGGCAGAGAATAGATGGCTGTGGGACTTCTCTAGACTTGGGCAGTTCAGATAAGTGTGCAAACTTCTAGAAACTTGTTCAAAGAAGACTATGGAAACTTTGAAGGTTTTAGACCAGTATCTTCCCATTGAGGAGAATGGTTTATTGCATGCTCTTTGACATATAGGAAGTCTGGCTTATATGTAGTTCTTGCTATGGCAGTGCTGAGATTTGCATGTTTAAAAAATTTTGGGTTTTTTTGTGGCTCTAGAAACAGGGCAAGAATCATTTCCATTTGGGAGTTATAGCTGGACAGGGCAATCATGGAAGGTGTCAAACACTCCATTTTCTTATTGGCTGTGTATTCAAAGCAAAATATCAAACCCCCCTTTGCATTGTAACCACTCTGTTTTTCAGTTGCACCTTTATATATAATTTTATTATTTACACAGCGAGTTTATCACTTTGTTTTCTGGTACATATATGGTATCCTACTGTGGCAAGGCCAATTTTGCTGCTGCTGTAACATCTCAGGAGATAGCAAGTGTCTTTGTTTGTATTGCTGGTGCACCTTTCCTCTATCTTCTTAAATTTTGATCATCCATAGTTCTCTGAATGTGTGTGTTTGGGTGTAGTGCACTTTCTGCACAAGTGAGAGTCAGCAATGCTTAGGATCCAGATTGAAAGCACTGGGAAGGAATCATGGTTGCGGATCAGTAAGAGATCTGTCTCACTTCTGCTTTCTCTGCCAGAACCTGGATTTTGGATATCCTAAAAAGCCTCTCTTTTATTTTCTCTCCAGTGTCTGTGGAGGAGGCAATTTGAATTTCTTTTAAATAGATTTTAAGAGGTCACCCAATGTGAGAGAGAGGGTATGCAGATCTAGAGGGGTTATAACTGACGGTAATAAATTCTGCAGTATATGGCACTTTATTTCAATGTGGTATTGCTGGTTTTATTTTTTTTAAACATAGTAAAAAGTGCCCAGACCTATTTTGTTCAGTGCTTTGCTCTGTTGCATATAAAACAAACATTATAAAATATTAATGATGAGGCATTGTACTGTAGTCCTGAATAGGACTGTACTAGGGCCTAACTCATTGGAGCCAAGCTTCAGTAATTTCACATGATAGAATGTGGGGGATGGAATAGAAAGAGGGGTTTTTTTTGTTTGGGTTTCTTTGTTGTTGTTGGTTTTTGTTTTTGTTTTCTTTGTTGGGATGGATAATGGATAATACATTGTCAGAAATTGTTTTTTGGATTAAAGAAATCATTCTTATGCCACGACAACCTGAACTCAGAGGTAACTTACGGCAAGATGGTCTGATGAAAATATCTCAAACTAGCCAGATTAATTAAATATGCTAATAATAAACATGATGCTTGTTAGCATAGCATGTTGCAAGTATTGAATCATTTCAGTTATGGGTGTTTGTCAAATTTTGCAACCTGTGAGAGAAGAGCTGAAAAAAGTGTCTGATGCTGGCAAAATGAATCATGCAGTTCACAGACTTGCAAAACAACTCGACTTGTTTGTTTAAAAATACACTTTTTAAATACAAGGGAATTAGTTCTTATCTTAAAGAAGCATCAAATCTGATAATGGTAAGTGTTCAAATAGTTGCACATACTGAGCTGAACTTCTCAATAAAGCAACTGAACTGAGACCACCTCATTTACAAGACAGTCCACAGGGCAACATCTACCTCAGCAGAACTCCATGACGTGAATGGGGCTCCATGCAGGTGCAGAGGTGTGCACATGTGGAGCCAGTTGCAGCTAGCCCTTCCTTTTTCTTCTGACAGGTGATAATTATTCTACCCTTTAACAGCCGGCAGTGGCAGCACTGGAGCAATGCTGCTCTAGCAGCCTTAAAGACAATTTTTTACAAAACTATTTGATTTCAATGAGCCAGGTTTTAGTTGCACTGGAAGGTATACTTACTAACTCCCCTGAACCCGGAAGATCCACTTGGGATTTCCAGTGGAATAACTGAGATAGGAACACAGGTATTTCCATACTATATCAGACTAATTCATCCATTTAGTCCAAGATCCTGTCTCTCACAGTGTCCAGAAGCAAGGTGCAAGAAACTACATAGAGTAGACAACTATGGAATAATCTTGTCAATAGGGAAATTTTCTTCCTAAACCTATAAGTGCATGGACCATGCCCTGAAACATGAGGGCTTATATTCCTTTTTAAATTGTTTTTATCCTTTCTAATTGTGGATGTCCTCAATGTCCATATAAATATCTGTTCCTTTTCTGAATCCTGCTTCACTGATATCTTGTGGCAGTGAGTTCCATAAGCTAATTCTTCATCATGTAAAAATGTATTGATGCTAAATGTGTTGCCTCTCAGCTTCATTGAATGTTCCCTTGTTCCTGATGGCTCCCCCCCCCCCCCCAATGACAGGGTAAGTAGGAGCATCCAGTTTACCTTCTCTGGTTTATATGACCTCTGTTGTGTCTCTCACTCTTCAAAATATTTTATTTTCACAACTTTCCTGGGACATAGGAAAGTACTATTATATATGGGAAATTTAGCCACAGACAGACTGTGTCTACACTTTGAGCTGGAGGTGTAATAGTATGCTTGAAGAAACAGACATATGCTATTTGCATGCTCAAAATATTAGTGTGGCAACCGCAGGAGAGGCTAGATGTCCTGAGTATAATCCCATTTGATACTATAGGTACATATTCAGGTGGCTAGCCCATCACGCTGCTCTGATCAAGGTATGTCTCCTCAAGCTGGAATTTGTATCTCCAGGATACAGTCTCAGGGCTTTGCCCAAGCTCACACGGAAAGTCTGTAGCAGAGCAGGGTCTCTTTAGTCCCAAACCAATGCTCTAATCACTGGACAATCCTTCTTCTCTATTGTTTTGTATTCACTACCTTTCAAGTTCCCAATTATTCATCTCTTTTCTCTAAAGTAAACAGTCTCAATCTTAATTTCTCTAAATCCAGAAGTTTCTTAGTACCTCTTAACCATTTTCTGCACCCCTGTTTCTTTCTGATGTTGGCTGACCAGAACTTGGCAGAGGATTCCAGGCAAGATTTATATAACGGCAATATAATTTTGTCAGTATTTTCTATCCCAAGCTTTATACATCTTAACTTTTGTTTGTT
This sequence comes from Emydura macquarii macquarii, assembly GCF_026122565.2. Classification (NCBI taxonomy): domain Eukaryota; kingdom Metazoa; phylum Chordata; order Testudines; family Chelidae; genus Emydura; species Emydura macquarii. The sequence goes on along the minus strand of NW_027133808.1, from coordinate 8,124,441 downwards.
TTTTGTGACTGCCACTGCATCCTGCGAGAGTTTTTCATTGAGCTGTCTGCGGAGAGCCCATGGTCTCTAAAATGAGGGGTGAGAGCTAATTTAGAATCCAACAATAGATATGAATAGTTCAATTTTTTTCTTCCCCTTGCGTTGGTCAGCAATGAAACTTATCTGCTAACAGGGCTGGGAAAATCAAATACGGCCTCCTCTTAACTAACCCTGTCACTTTTCTATCCAGAAAGAATACTGTTGGTGGAGCCCATGCCCTTGGTGTAGGTTCTTCCTTCCTCCAAAACATACTTCCATTTCTAATAAACTTAAATCCCTTCTTTTTCAGTCATCTTCTCATCCACATTTTGAGACCCTGAAAGTCTTCCCTTGCAGCTGGCCCTGATCGTGGAAATGGATGCATTTCAGAGAAAGCTACAGGGAGGACCCTACACTTACATTTTCTTTCCTAGTAACCTAAAACATGATCTGACTCTATATAATGTTTAGATCTACTTAAATGCTATTTGCTGAATACATTATTTGATGAATGTTGCCAAGAGTTACAGAATATTTTATTCTACAAGTTTTTCTGTACTCAATCAGTTTGGTAGCAGGCCAAATAAGTAATCAAATATATTATTTGATGAATAATGGCAATATTCTTTGAAAAGTTTTGTTCACTGAACTTTTTTTTTAATATTTGGCCAGCTCTAGTACATTTTAAACTATGTGCACAACACAGCTTGAACTTTGAGGTGATTCTTAAAAGTTGCCTATAATCTAGTTAACATGGAATGAAAAACTGCCATAACTTTTGAAATAAAAAAAAAATCAAAACCTAAAACAGGATTCTTCTAAGGTAGGCAAAAGGGTTGAGCCTATCTTCTCCAGAACAGGCCCTGAAATTAGGAGTCGTGCTTTTTATATCCTCATGGTCTTTTTGCACAAGAAGTGAGAGACATTGTGTATTGATTTGGTTCATTCTTGTTTTTTCTTATCTGCTGTTGGTAAGTTGTTTTTACAGCGCCTGATGCCAGAAAACACTGCTCATGAATTACCAAATTATAAACTATTTCACTGAGTAGACACATTCAGAAGCTGAAAAAAAATTGAGGAACACTAAGATTGAAGTAACATAAGTTTGTGCTTCATAGACACCTAGATTGAGTATAATAATAAATGTCTGTGGTGCCTGAAAGTGTACTAGGCACTTCATACAAGTGCATGGTCGATTGCCTAAAGAGGTTACATGCTAAGGGCTTGAGCCATACCTGGCTTCAAGTGAGCCTAAGAGACCAATTCTACAAACACTGCCCACCCCCATAAATAGTCCCTGACACCAATGGGACTACTCATAGTAGTGTCCTACACTTAGACATGGTGATCTGAGAGGAGGTAACAGTTGCCTGGATGGTGCAAGGGTTACTAAAATAATTTGATTCACTCTAATCATGTGCACTTCTTGATGGAAAATCATGGGATAATTAAAAATCATGGGTTTTTTAAAATTATTAATAAGTTGACTCGCTACTTGAAGGCATCATGATAGGAGTTTGGAACTATTTTGGACTGGAGACAGAATTAACTTAAAAACGTGCCCAGAAAAATAGCATGTACATACACCGAAAGGAAGACTTTAACTGGAAACATGGAGGATGGTCGTCTGCCTTCTAAAATTATCTAGAGGGTGTGCAGCAATTTCTGCCAAATAAGCAGACTGCTCCTATATGCAGTGCTATAGGAAAAGCGAGCCCATCAGCAAACAAAGCTAAAATAGCGATGAGACTATTCAGCTCACCGGTAAAAACAAAACCCTTCTTAAAATACTGTGTTCAGTTTTGTTCCCCACTTAGTTACAAACAGCACTGCAGCACTTTACAAAACTGTAGCGTAAGGCAGCAAGGTGACTTCAAGGACAAAGGCATGAGCTCTAGTATGCAGAAACTGAACTACCTCGGCCTACAGAATATGACTTCACTCCTAGAGAAAAGATTCAAGTACATCTTCAGTTATCTAACATATACAGCCCGTTGAGACTCGAGAGAAAAGTAATTGAAACGAACAGAATATCTTAAGTGTATAAATGATCTGGTGAATTGGTAATGACCAGTGCTGGGGAATAGCTATGATAAGCAAAATGCAATGCTGTATGAGACTGTCATTTCTATTCAGGAAAAAACATTCTAATTATAACGTGGCCACGTTTAAAAGTGTCTTATCAAGTATTTTCAAATCCATCAGCATAACTGCACAGTCTGACAGGCTTCTAATTATACGTTTACAAACTTTGACAATACTGTAAGTCAAGACATGTTCTTCTCACCTACTGTGATTGGCACCAGTGTAAATAGCTTGTTGCTCTAGATTAATTTCCTTGTCTGCAAAACATATTGATCCTCCTACCTATGTTCAAGCAGCCAGTGCAGTGTTTTGGATTTCGTTTTAGCATGCAGCACATCCTGTGACAGACTGTCAAAATCCCCACAACTCTCTCTACATATGTGTCACTGTAGCACTAGAGCACATGCACTTTTTGAGTTTGAAGGAGTCATATGGACACTAAGGGCTCAGCACTATGAAGTGCTGAACAGTCTTGACTCCTGTGGCAGGATCTTGCCCTGCATCTTGCCGGACTGAGTTTTTATTAATTACTGTTATGTCCTACTGGAGTTGCTAAAGCAAAATGTTAGTGTGTAAAAGCATAATATTTTTGTATAAAACAGACAATATTTGAACAGCTCAGTACTTTTTGCTTTGTACTACACAGCAAAATAGAGTATCTGATTTTTTTTTTTGTGCAAAAATTATTGTGCATATAAAAAGGATGTTGAAAAATGAATGTTAAAATAATGTCAGACATGCGTATTAATTATTTTACTTTCAACACATTACTTGATAAATTACAGTCATCACTTTCACCCTTAATGTTGAATAGCAGCAGCAGCTCAAGGCTTTAGCAGCTTTGAGATCTTATATAGAAGGGACTATATAAGTGCAAAGTATTACAAAAGTAAAGCATCAGTTTGTAAATGCCTTAGTTTCATACTACCCTTTCTGAGAGAGTCCTTGCTGGTAGGCATGAATGACAGTACAAGATATATCTGAAATGGAAAAACATCATCAAGGTCACATTTTTTTTATTTCCTGAAACCTTTAAAAGCAACCTTTTAAAAAAATTAAAGGGCAACAACATGGCAGAGTGAACTAATTAAAATGTCATTCTATATTTCAACCTGGAGGAACCTAAAATGCTTTATAAACGTAGGAATCACTTTCTCCACCGCTGAAAAGCAGCCACCACTGCAGTGCTGCTGTTTAAAAGTGTGAAAGTAGCGTGACAAACCTCTAGGGCAGGAAATGAAGAATACTATCCCACAACCAGCATGTAGTTACTGACGTTGAGATCTGGCCAGGAGCCCAGTGCTAACATTCTATGTTAAAGCAAAAAGTACTACGGGTTCTTTCTAAACACAAGCAGCCAAGATCTCGGTTTCGTAGGTATCTCTCACAGGAAATGGGACACCGGCGGTAGTAAAGAGTAGACCTGGGTGTGAAACGGTCCTCCCATCCTGTGAAAACTTTTCACAATTTTTGCTTTCACTTTCCTAACCACCGGGTGATGAAGTCAGTCTCTCTCATTAATTATTTAATTATTTCTACAACGTGGAACAGCTTCACCAGGAGTGTGAGAGAGAAACCTGTCATGGGTTCACAGGGGCTGGTCTACAGCCCGGCCTCTAACCAGTCTCCTCAGAGTACCGCTTTATGGGCTGCACCTTAAGGAGCCCCACTGCTCCACAGACGCAGGCTTTTGTGGCTCTGAAGCTGGACTTACAGACTCCAGTGATCCCTGTCTCTCTCCATGATTCCCTGCATCAAGTCTAGCAGAGCCAGGCTCCTGCAGGAGCCTTTTTTTCTTTTCCTTTTTTTTCACTCCTTCAGGGCACTGGGATCTCAGTAATTTAGTGTAGTGGCACTAGGCTCCCTTTTCAAAACAAGGTAACAATATATTAGGCACTTGGCATACCAAATCTGAAAGTCTTTGGATTAGTGTGAGAGAGACGGACTTAGAATGTGGTTCCTATTGATGGTGAAGCTCTTGCTTCCATTTTCTGCTTCCCAGAGCCCATTCTCATCTTCTCCATGGCCTTTATGTATCAGTCCCAAGAGAGCCCCACTGTGTCTGAGTACCTTGCTTTTCTTCAACAGATGCCTGATATCTTGAGCCTTTGTTCTCCGGACACAACCATTCAGATGTTCAGATGCTTCTTCAGCAAAGTGTTTACCTTCAGTCATTAGGGTTTCCTTTGTCTCTGCAGGACCTTCCAATCCAATGAGCTGATTCCAAGCCAGGCACTCTTAGTGGCTCTATCTCAAATATGTGGGCTGCTCTCCCATGTTCCAGGGAAAAAATCAATTATTTACTCTCAAGGGGTAGTGATGCCAAGTGGATAAGTTCAGAGTGATACAAAATTCCCACATTCATCACAAGCCACCTCAGAATAGCCATTAGCCTGGTAGTTTGGAGGACTCACCTATGAAGTAGGAGACCTAGGGTCAAGTCCCTGCTCTGAATCAGGTAAACCTGTCTCTCTCTTGCTCAAACAGAAATTCCATGTGGACCTGGTAAATCTTCCCAACAAAAGTTATTTTTTGCAAAACTGATCTTCCCATGAAGAGTTTTTTGGTTTTGATGAATTGGCATTTTTCTGACCAAAAAAGCATTTTGATGACCCCCCAAAAAATTGTTTTTTAAATCTTGAGCCTCTCTAATAAAAAGCCCCTTTTACTGGAGAGTAAAAGTCAGAGCAAAGTCCTGTAATGTACTCAAAGTTTTCCTTTGAGGGGGCCCATCTCAGTGTGGATCAGGTCCAATGCTAGTTATCTTTTGAGATCTGATTAGATCACAGACCATTCTGCTATTGTATTACTGGCTGACAAAAGATTGTTGTGTTTGTTATAAAATTATTTGCTATGTATTCATGGTTCCTTGCTCTCTTGTTTTTGTTTTTAATTGAGATACCTTTTAACAAAATTCACAATTTCACAGTGATTATAACTCATTAATGACTCTTGGATAATAGAGTGGAGACCGCTTATAAAATCTGCGGATGACGCCAACGTGGGAGAGATTGCAAGCACTTTGGAGGACAGGTTTAGAATTCAAAATGACTTTGACAAATTGGAGAGTTTTTCTGAGATCAACAAGATGAAATTCAATAAAGGCAAGTAAAAAGTACTACGTCTAGGAAGAAAACAAATCATATGCAAATCTATAAAATGGGGAATAATTGGCTAGATGGTAGAACTGGTGTAAAGGCTCTGGGAGTTATAGTGGATCACAAACTGAATGCATCTATAATCTGATACAGTTGCAAAAAAGACTACTGCAATTTTGGAGTGCATTAGCATCTGTGTTGTATGTAAGACACAGAAGGGAACTGTCCTGCTCTGCTTGGTACTGGTGAAACCTCAGCTGAAGGACTGTGTGCCAGTATTGGTCACCACACCATAAGAAAGATGTGGACAAACTGGAGACGGTCCAGAGGAAAACAACAAAAATTACACATGGTTTAGAAAACCTGAGCTGCGAGGAAAGCTTAAAAAAAATCTGGGTATATTTAGTCTTGAGAAAAGAAGACTGAGGGACATGACAACAGTCTTCAAATATGTTAAGAGCTGTTGTAAAGAGGACAGTGATCAGTTGTTCTCTAGGACCACTGAAGGTAGGACAAGTAATCAGCTTACTCTTCAGCAAAGGAGATTTTAAGTTAGATATTAGAAAGTTTTTCTTAACTATAAGGATAGTTAAGTACTGGAATAGACTTTCAAGGGAGTTTGTGGAATTCCTATTTCAGGTTTGGAAGAAAAGTTTAGACAAACACCTGTCAGGGATGGTCTGGTATATTTGGTTCTGCCTCAGCACAGAGGGCTGGACTAGATTACCTCTCGAGGTCCCTTCCAGCCCTACAATTCTATGATCATATTTAGCTATGACTTTAAAACAAGTAGCTAACTTGATATCAGAATCCACTGTGGGTTTTTTATTTTGTTATTTCAACAAAGCCACCTCTCTGTTACCTTGTGTCTTTGGCATACTATCTGCACGCAGTGCACCACTTTCACTAATTATAGAGGTTAGTAGGCAAAAGGAGAAAACATGACATCCTGTCATCAAGAAAATTAACCCCCAAATTTTTCTTGTGAACATCATCTCCTGTGTGCATGCTCTCATTTCATTACAAAAGGTCTGAAAGAGATGGCACAAAGAGAAAATCAAAAGGCTAGTATTTATCAGTGTCAGTCTTCTAGGTACTCAGCAAAATTATCATCTTCTAGACTGAAATATAAAGAAGCTCAGAGAGCGACAACTGATGGCAATTAACAAACTGCACTTTGTAGGCTTTCAGTCTAATGAATGCACAAATGAAAAATCATTGGAGGAGGCTTCCAAAAAAAGAACACAGCAACAGTCTAAATGATATTTGAGCTGGCTAAATACAGTTTCCCACCTACCAGAAATCTTTTATTGAACTGGACACCTGCTGCTGGCAATGCTATAAGACCACATTCTACTGTTCATTTATATTACTCTATTATGCAGTTTTGTCTTCTGAGGAAATCCTTTTATTGATAAGACCAACAAGTATTTTAATTTTTTAATTAAAAAAACATGAAAATAACCATATCTCCAAAGCTTTAGTTAAAAAAGATAAGAAATCAAATCCTTCACATGCAGAAAATTATTCTACGTCATCCGAGGAGATTTGGAAAATCTCCTCAGAATAAAGCAGATGTTCTAAATAACACTTTTAAAGGGGGTAGATTAAGCTCTCTACACAACCAAACTTAGTTGAAGCTGTAATTCAACATTTTAAATTGCCAGTTTCATCTCTCTGTATTTGAAGAAATACAGTATACGTTTTGTCCTTATTATAAAGAGTTCCTGCAATCTCAGTATGAATACTCAATAGGATATAACAGTGGAGAGTCACATCCCAAGAGGCTGAGAGACACAAGACTTCACTAAATCTCTAACAGCATTCCCTGGTCTGATTACCCTTTAGCCATCATGCAGCATATATTGCATAAGCTGTCAGTTTTGTGTTAAAGTAGATCTGTACACTGCTATAACTGTTATGACTTCTTTACTGTGCCTGATAGCAGCACAATTTGATCTTATATCGCAATTAAGTTCAAAGTTCAAATCTCTTGAGTTACACTGATCAAACACCTCTGCAACCAAGGGCTTGCACTGGTGTGTAACTAAAAGGACAGCTTGGCCCAAGGTACCTAAAAGGTCTTTTGACAAGTGATGACTTAGGCCAGGTCTACACTACAGAGTTAGGTCAACTTAAAGTAACTCTTCATGGAGCTGACAGCCCAGGCTCTCAGTGCTGGGCAGCGGGGCTCCCAGGCACCAGGGTCTCAGCTGCCCCCATTGCCCTACTTAAGTCAGTGCAAGCACTCCTGGTGAGGACATGCACCACTGGGAGAAGGAGAGTAGTGTGGAAGTGAAAAACTACAGTAATTACTGTGGTGGCTCTATATCAATCCAGCACAGGATGACTTAATTGTACAGTGTAAATAAGCCCGTAGCTGCCTGCAGTACAGTGACAAATGCAGCTGCCATTATGTACTCAGCAACAGCTCACATGTCTTGCCTTCCCGTAGTGAAGAAAGGTTTGGAATTTGGATGCTCTGGGAGAGAGAGAAATGCTTAGATACAGACTCAAGTCTTTGCTAATACATTTTTATTTACATTAAGCACATGGTGCTTGACTTTCCCCTGTCCATGGATGGATTAATAGCAAAAGCAGCAACAAAACTGACCAGTCACAGGAGTTCGTCCACTTTCAGAAGTTTGGCAAAAACAGCTGTGTTTGAACAACTTCAGTCAGCTCTCTTTTGCTGTTTTAAAGACTGTCTCACTGGGCAGGTGGAAGTGCCCAGAGAACCTCCTAGTCTGATCATTGGCTTCACCTCTGGTAGGAGCAGCCCCACGATCAATGGGGTGTGAGTGACTGCACTGGGCTGTCCCCCGATTGGAATGTTGGATGTAATTCAACTAAAGTTGTGGCCTGGTGGAAGCCCATTCCATATGTCCTGGCCTCCTCCTGTGTAGTGAGCACTCCAAGGTCCTGATCTGACAAAGATGTGTTCTTAACTTTACATGCTGTGAGCAGTCCTCTGGAGGTCAAGGCTTTGCATGAGTGTCTTAAGTACGGATGAAGGATGAGTGAGGTCCCAGAGGATTGGAGAAGGGCAAACTTAATATCTGTCTTTAAAAAGGTGGATCTTGGGAATTATAGACCAGTCTATAATTGTTGATATCCAGAAAGATACTGGAACAAATTATTAAAAGAGTCAGGGTTCCTGGCCTAGTGGATGGGGAAAACATTAGATGTGATATATCTGGACTTCAATAGTAATGCTTTTGACACATTCCCAAATGACAGTCTCTTATGCAAACTAAGAAAATGTGGTTTAGATGAAATTACCAGAGAGTGGATGCACAGCTAGTTAAAATACGTTACTCAAGGAGTAGTGATCAATGGTTTGCTGTCAGACAGGAGAACATATCAAGTGGGGTCTGTCTTGGGTCTGGTATTAGTCAATATTTTCATTAGACTTGGATAATGGAGTGGAGAGCATGCTTATGAAACCAAGCGAGGAGGGTTGCAAGTACTTTGAAGTATGTCTACGATTCATCTGGGAGTGAGTCTCCCAGTTTGGGTATACAGACTCATGCTTGCAGAGCTTGTGCTATCATACTAAAAATAGCTGTGTAAATGTTGCTCAGATGTCACTCTCTGGGCTGAAGCTTGGTAGTAGTTACATTGTAGTGTAACACTGCAACCTTCCTGCAAGAGTGCTTTGTGTTTTTATCTAACTTCCTGGCGTGTAGGCCTTGAACAGGGTCACAACAAGGGGAAAGAGCCAGGCACCCCTCCTTGGCCATTGGCCTGACAGTAGGGCAGCCAGGCCAAATTTTAGTGAGTGGCCTTGTGACCTCCTGTGGCAAGATGCATTGCCACTCATTCACATTGCTGCCCACCCCCTACGTCACAACAGAGGTGTGGCTCGACCAAATTTGATTGAGTGATATTGTGATCTGGTGCATGAGGTCGCAATTCAACTCAAATTTGGGACAGATGGGCAGGTAATCTCAGCCCTCTCAAGCAAAATTCTGGTTGTGTCCCCAGCTGTGAACATAACATGAACAAATTGAAGAGAGTCCAAAGGAGAGCAACAAAACTCTCTGATAAGAGGTTTGGAAGACATTACAAGGAAATGTTGAAAGAATTAGGCATGTTTAATCTAGAGAAGGGAGGGTATACGTTTTCAGATACATAAAAGTTGTTATAAAAAAGATGATGATCAATTGTTCTCCATGTCCACTGGAGGGTAGAACAAAAAGTAGTTGGGTTTACTTTGCAGCATGGGAGCTTAAGGTTAGATATTAGGGAAAACTTTTTAACTAGAAGACTAGTCAAGTACTAGAATAGGTTACCAAGTGAGGTTGTGGAGTCCCCATCACTGAAAGTTTATAAGAACAGGTTATACACAAACCTGTCAGGGATGGTCTGGGTATACTTGCTCCTGCCTCAGCATGGAGGGCTGGACTAGATGACCTTTTCACATCCAGTTCTACATTTCTATGATTACGCCCAATCTGCAGCAATGGGCACCTTTAATGTGGACTACTAAAATTGTCATATCTTTCCACTTTTGTTGCTTCCATTCCTGAACGCTAGACGCTTTTCTTTAAATATTGAGGGAAGGAATGCTGGCCAGGACTCGGGGCGTTATCTGCTATTCCTTATATAACTGTTCCAAAAAAGAACGTAAATACAACCTAATGTAACATGCTATTAAGTAATAGAGACCAACTCCCAGTTACGAAATAAAATAAAACTACAATGTAAAAACTAAGAATAAATCTAATCATAGCAATTCCATTTTGCAATGTTAACATCCACCTGTATAGATATTAAAGATGCTGAAAAAAAGACTTTGGTTTAACATTGCACTGTAAGAAGTTCTTGAGATGTAGTTACTTGCCAGTGTTGCATATAACATGTAACACACAAAGGGCTAGATAGTGGCTATAAGTCACTGCCTGTATTATAGGGAGGGTCTGCTCACCAGCAGCAGTTCCCAGACACATTATTACCTGAGAGAGACTCAACATCTCTGGAAGTGCTAGGGAAGTACATTTGGTAGCACCTGCTTCTATTTCATTCACCCTTTTTACAGTGTTTATCATGAGTTTCTCTCTATCTCTCCAGTGCACTTTGTTGTCCACAATGGAAGGGAGTTGGAGACATGACCTTGCCTTTGCCCCAGCCTATGTAGATTCTAATATTGCTAGATGCACCCAATCCCTGCAGCATGAGTGGAAACTCCTTGGATTTTCTTACCTTCACTCACATATACACCTGCCATAGGCCCATCTAGCCCTATGTAACCATTTAAGGCCTTGTGGACATCAAATACTCAACCTTCTTTCTAGCAAGGGCACTACAATGCTAGAGAACATGGAGACTCAAGAAATATGAGATTCAAACATATATTCTATAGACTGTTAAAATAACAAGGCCCAGAGCCCTAGCCAATGAAGCTAGTCAGCTATATTGATTTACACAAGCTGAGGGTCTGGCCTTATATATTTTACAAGGTCACTGAGAACAAGAAAAGAGAGAAAATTTAAAAGTGAGGCTAGGATCGCCTCATGCTTACTTCATGCTATATGTAGAGCAAGGTATCATGCCATGAGTGATGGCCATCTTCCTCAGTGCAAATGATCTGGGAATCGTTGGTTTGGGTTCAGAACTTGAAACATTTTTTTTTAATTTCCTTTTAAGGATTTTTCTCTCTCAAATCCTGGAAGATCCCAGAGTGTATACTTACTGTTAATGAAATGGGAATGGGTCTATTCTACTTTCACATGGATCACCTTGGATCTGCATGCCCATTTGAGGTGCTAAGCCTCCAGAAAGGGTTATGATCTGACTGAAGGATGGCAGATTTAATCAAAAACATAAATTGTTCATATGCCATCATCTGAAGCAGGTAGCTCTCTGGCCTATATAATGAGCACAAATTAAAGCTGATAAGTAAAGCCTGTAAGTTAGAGTAGGCATCTAGCCAATGGCTGGAAAGTTCTTGACTCTCATTTTCCAAAGTGGTACAGTTGACTATGGTTTGTACAAATAAGACAACCACCTACTTCTGAGAACAAGAATTAACAGGCTTGTTATAATTGGCACCTGCTCCTGGGGCTGCGCTCCCAGTGCATGATTAGCATGAATTCTCCTAGCTTTAGAATTGTAAAGCCATTAAGCCACCTCCCTGCTGAGAGTTGTAGGCCGACCCGTGCTGGGAGACACTGTACCCTATTGCCTCTAGCCGTCAGCTCTCTTTTTCAGACAAAAGTTAGAAACAAATACCACAAAATGCAGCCCAATTTTTTGGGGACAATGGGTGAAGCTTTTTTGTGTATATATATTTTTATACTAGATCAGCATTATAATAAATCCTCACTCTTGAAAACAAAACTGACAAAGCTCCAGGGATCTCTCTCTAAGATTACACAGTTGTAAAAGCTTGTTACTATCTGGCAACAGTAATGTTTAGGTTTCAAAGTAGCCACATGATTTGCTCATCTGAAAACAACCATGTTTAGACATGATTCTGAAGGAAGGTGCTGCTAACATGGGCCTTTATTCAACTCCCATTGAAGTCAGTGGGCGTTTTTTCTATGGAATGCAAAGGAACTAGGAACATAGTCTCCATTCATTGTAGACAGGGCTAAATCTGGTAAAGAAAAGACAATTATAATAAGCTGATGTGATGCATATTAAAAATTCATATGAAGATGCTGTAAGATCTGTAGCCATGCTTCAGACTTCAATATTTCAGCTAATATACTGTTTTGTGCACTGAGAAAATAAATTAAATCTTTTTTGTCACTTCTGCAATATAAAACAGGTTGCAACCAAGACGGGGATCCGTTGTGCTAGGTTCTATGCAAATACCTGAATAGAGATGCTGCCAGTGAGAGTTCTTATAATCTCAGTAGATGCGGGAGACAAAGGATGGGGGCTCCATATTACAGAGGGGGAGTAGAAGTAGCAAAATATTACATGACTCACCCAAAATCACACAGCGACTCTGTGGCAGAGCTGGGATATTCTGAATCTCAGGCCAGTGCCTTAATCATAACACTGACATAGAGGAGAATAATCCCTCTCAATATTAGATTTACCTGAAATAAGTTTGGAGGTCCATAAAGGCAGAGCAGCATGCCAAACAGCACACTAGTTTAAAATACAATATAATTTTAAATTGACAAAAAACAATTATTTTGAAATGTAATTTGAAAAAAATTCACCTCCCAGGCTGAACTCTTGCTTGCTAAATATCGCCATGGAGTGAATGTTTATGGTTTTAGTTTGTAGGCCTTTGTCTAGAAGTTGATAAATGAATTTTCAACTTCAATTTTGTGCTGTTTAATAATTCTTTTGAAAAGGGTTATTGGACATCTCACGGGATTGGGAATGCAGAGCTTCTCAACAACTAGGCTCCCCATTCAAATTCAGCCAATGTCAATAGCATCTTAAAGTTATTGCCATCTGTTGCCATGTTAAATTATGTTGGTCTCAGTTGAGTTCATGATGAACAGGTGTCCACATTCCAAAACCCACCACCGCTAATTAAAAATGGCACTTTTGTTGACCTTAATTGACAGCCTTGTTGCAGGAAGGAAGCCAGTAATTGAATGGACTTGCATCTATCCTCTCTTCCAAGAGAGAGTACCTGCAGTGTAGGGCTGAGGTGCCTTGCTTGATAGGAAGGTGTGAAGAAGCTTCAGTGCTGCAGCCCATGCTGTATCGGTCAGTGGAGGTTGTCTCACTCCAGGGCTGTCAGTCCTGCACCTTTCCTGAGTATGACATTCTCATGAGAGCTTTAACAAAATTTGGAAAGCTGCTGGTCCATCCATTGTAGTAGAGCAAGGCCACAGTAAAGCAAAGCAATTGTGAGTCCTCAACGTTAAGTGCTGACCACACAGAAACGTAGTGCTTCCTGCTGATTTCATTTGAGTCAAGTGGTGGCATGTCCACAAGTGTCCAGGGGCATTTCAAGCCCATGTAAATTAAGAGTTTCCCTTGCTCTTATTTTTCTCCAACATTTTATGGGAATATGGGAACCAGTGGTGGCTGCAGTATGTGTCTGTCCATCAAATCAATAAATCTGTTTTATAGGTGCAATTAACTCATCTTTATAAGCTAAAGACTCTGACAAGACTTGTCAAATATGGCAGAGGAGGTCTGAGTTAAGAGCTTAGTCAGAATAATGGTCTTTAGTACTGACCATCATTTAGTGTGGTGACAATGTAAATTTGGCCTAGAAAATAGGACACAATTCCTTTGGCAAAACTTAGTGCTGACAGTTGCAAAATGTACTTTCGAAAAATGAAACTACTCTCCCTTTAAAGAGATGCTAGAGAATAAGGGGAGATTAAACAGAATGAAAGGAATAGGGGGAGGAAGGCAAAGGGGAAAGAGAAACTGGGTTTCTGGTCCATCTTTATGCCTTCCTTGATCTTGGTTGCTTTATCATTCTTTTACCAAAGTCACTTTTTGTTTTCTAAATGCAACTGCCGGCAATAACCCAACCTCCCTTCACTGCATGTGGTATAAAAGTGAGTCAATCATTAGGCTTTTAAAGATGATGTAAGCACAATTTACATACATGCATTCAGTATCTGGGATTGGTTAAATGGAAGGAAAAAAAATTGTACAAGTGATTGATGTGCCAAATTTCCCTTTCCATCAAGTAAAAAACAATTTTCGGCCTATTGTGGACTAGTAATAAGCAATGTTAACCTTTTTTTTTTTTTAACTGTAATTCCTCAGAAAGCTATTCCTCAAATGAACCACACTGTGTTCTGACTTGGGAGAGAGCCAAGATATTTATTTTTAAAGAAGCATCAGGAAATGTTGCATATGCTGTTATAGTACCTTATTCAAAAATATTTTTTCAGCTGTATTTCTTGCGAATGTCGTGACATCATAGGACAAAACTCTCAGAGTACATCTTTAACTGCACACCTAAAATTTGGAGGTGCATCAATATGCAGATCTGAAGATCTACACTACCCCATGGCAGTGATAGTCAGTCATGCAGTTACAAGCTTTGGGCATGCAAAACAAGATTGTGTAAGCTCAAATAGATGCACCTGCAAATTTTGGTAATTGCTGAAATGCTGGCCTTGTATGACTAGTTATAAAATCTTCTGTACAATATGTTTTTCCCCATGGATTTTTCAGAAGATATACAGTGCACCATATAACCAGTGACATACTGAGGAAGGGGGAGGAAGGGGCATGCCCTCCCCCCTCCACCCACTGTCGCATGTAGCCAGAGCCCAGCAGCCGCACTAACCCCAGCTCAGGCCTGCCAGTGGCCAAGGGCTCCCGCTGTGAGGGAAACAAGCATCCTCCCAGCCCCTCCGCCCCTGCACTGGGCACAATGACGGAGCTGCAGGGACCAGAACCCGTCATGCCCACCCCCAGCCACCAGGTGGCCCGGGGGCCCCTACTCCTGTCACTCCCACTCCCAGCTGCACCTACCGTCTTGAAAGGGGGGAGTAGGGGAGAGTGGGAAATGAGCCCACAGAACCCCCCTGCAGGGTGCTGCCGCTGCTGCTGATGGGGGGGAGGGGGCATAAATGCAAGTATTTGCCCCCTGGGTATTGGAGATCCACAGTACGCCACTGCATATAACTCTTTCTAATAAAAAACTAATTTCCCCCTCCTCCTCTCAAAAAGGGCTCCTGGATTATCATTAAATATAGACATTATTCTGCTAAATGACAGAGCTGAGCATGGGTATGTTTCTTCCCACCACAAACAGATCAAGTAAATCCACAATTAAATGCATGATTCACAGGCTGGATTGATAGCGCTACAGGCTGCAACCACCTGACAATATCCTCTCCTAGAAAATGTTTTCTCATTCAAACAAATATGTCCCCTGCCACATTGTACGGCAATACTTATAGGCTGAAAATTTTATGAAAACTGGTTTTCTTGTAGTATTTTCATGCTATGCATCAACCTTTTTGATCCTATCTAGGGTTAGCCCACTGATGGATTGGAGAGTGCTATGGGACAGTGTTAAAGAATCACACAAACACTTTCTTTTGGCATTGAACAAGCAACTTTGTTAGAATAGAAGCAGCAGCATCCATAAAGCGACACTCTGCTTCTCTGCACAGCTTCTGCCTATAATCTTCCCCCAAATCCCTCCTGCTTGGCTTCCTACTACAAATTGTATACACTCCTCGCAGAGGGACATTTTGGTGGATCTTAGAAGCAACTTGATAATATTTTGTCACCAAAGTGAAGGGAGGGTTGAAGAGACTTTCCTATTTCTAATAGAGTTCAACCCCCACCCTGGATATTGGTCTCTAGTGCCATCACCAGGGCTCATGCAAATATTTTTGAAGAACGCATATTTTGCTATCGGAACCCAAATAGAGCGGTAGATTCTGCTTTGCTTTGGCTGAACACTGACATTTTTTACTTCATTCAGGTCCCAATGGACATGAACAATGTCAGGTTAAAGCTACGCTCTTAGCAACACATGAACTGCTAGATATAGATATATATTCAGGCTATATTTTCAGTGTAATATTGAGCTATTTAGCCTCACAATGATAGCACTAATGGGCATTAGCAACACTGCTAAATCCACACACTTTGAGTCAAATAAGTCCTTTTCTAATTTTGTGTTCTGCTTACTGCAATAGATACTCTGCTATAGCAATATATTAGTGTCCAGTCTCTTACTAAATTAAACACAGTGGAGAATTTCCAGTCTTTATTATAAAATGTTCCCCTTGATTACATGAACGGTTCGTAAGTCACGCTGCATCACTTCCCCAAAAGCATAGACATCGCATAGACTCTTCTGGTTATGGGCCTTGCATACTCACTGGGCTTGATTTTTTTTTTTTCCTCATTTGAGCAAATTTTTACACTGGTGTAAGTCCACTGAATTCAGACTTACTTCTGATTCTTGCTAACGTAAGAGAAAAGAATTGGACCAAGGGTATGTCTACAGTGTAATGTAAGCCCAGGATTAATAGAACTCGTGTTAGCAGACCCTGAGTTTGTTAACCTAAGTTTGAGTGTTCACACTCATTTGAAACCCAATGTTGAACCCTAGGTCCCAACGGCATTATGAGAGCCCAAGTCCAACCACTGATATCCCAGACTTCCTAGCACCCTCCCGAAATATGGCCACTCTAGTCCTATGTTCATGGTGCAGCGTGCAAAAACTTGACTGTCCACCAAACTTGACTGTCCAGAGGACAAAGAAATCAGCCCATGGGATTGTGGGATACTTTTGGTGGACTCTCAAAGCATGAGTCCAGTGGGGGTGAGTCTACTCTGCTGAGCAATAGGGCTTAAACCCTGGGTCCCAACTTGACTCAGGCTCAGACTCTCCACTGCCCTGGGGTCCTGAGACCCTGGGTTAGTGTGATTTGTGTGTAAACAGAAAAGGGAGTTAGGTTTGAGCCTGAGTTTGAAGTCTGGATTTACAATGTAGTGTAGACATACCCTTAGTAGTAATAGGGGTTTGTAGGTTTTAGTGTGTTATACAGGCTATTAGCTATCGGTAGTTTCATAGTTGAGCATGGCACTTCACAAACATAAAATAAGTGGTCTTTTCTGCGAAAAGTTTACAAGATAGCTTAATACAAAACATGGCAAGAAAAGAGAAGATAGTGGGCAGAGAGGACAAAAGTTATGGCAGTAAATCTCGTAAATTACTAATGCTGGCATCTCGGAAGTTCAAAAAAGTGTTTTTATTTCTGTGGTCTCTGTAGGGAAGAAAACCTACCCCAAAATGACAATAAAGGAAGCTCACAGTGGGTTTTATTACAGTCAGAATTCCAAATCTACCCAACATTCATCAAAGCATAAACGAAATTAGGAAGTGGTTTAAACTGGATCTGTGAGGTTCATTTTGAGTGGCAAATTTTAACACCAATAAAATTATTTCACTCACTGAACAGCTGCAGCTCTTGTAATCATGTTTTTCTTTTGAAGAGAAGATCTCAAATGAACTTTTTTAAAAAAGTGTGTCTGAGCCTTCTTGTATGAATGAGTCAGAATTCTATTGTTTAAGGTAAAAATGTCATTTAAATAAAAATCCTTTGGGCAGGGGGTTTGTGTAAACCCCACTATGAATTCCTTTATTAAGCTTTATCTTACAAAGCTACCAGCATTATTTACTCTTGTTTTGATCTGGCTTTATTCCATTTTTAAAGCCAAAAGACTGAATTCAGTGGTCACCTTAAAGTATGCTCTGTGTGCTATTATATTTGCATAACAGCAGCTTTCAAAGAGGCCACTGGTTTTCATGAGCTGCACGGCTCACGTTATATGAAAACCTGGATCAAATTTATGACCTATGTGGAATGCTGTATGTTCTCATTCTGACATGGAGGTCTTTAACCACAGAGAGTGAAACTGCCCTTTTTGCAGGGGCTAGTACAAGGCCCATGGGTAATTTAAGTGGTGCAATGGCCTCATGATTGGCCTTGTGCAATGGACCTCTGCTCAGGAGTGTGTACTCATTAAAAGTGGAAATTGCCCCTGAAGAGTTCATGTGATGAGAGTTCATCCTGTTCCATTTACATCAGTGCACGCTGAAGAAGAAATCAGGTAGTGGTTTTGTTAGTTCTATGCAAACTTACAGCCTGGTAAAATAAATTAATTGAAACTTTAGATTAGAACTGATTAAAGGTCGTGATCTTGCAGACACCACGGCTCAACCTCTCTCTTGTGAACAGTCCCACTGAAGTAATCAGGACTAATGCATATGCTTAACTTTATGCACTTCACCGGTGTTTGCTGGATCAGGGCCTCAGCCTTGTCATCCAAGGCTCTCAGAAATCAGACACACCATGCCCCAGAGCCCCTTGAAGTCAGCATGGTTCTCACACCAGTTTTCTACAACAGCTCTTTAAGTATAAAAATAAACAGATGAAGAGCTCTATGGAGAATCCATCCTATCATCTGCTCTATGAAGTGCTCATTAAGCAATGCAGACTGTCTGTTGTCTAGAACAGTCCAAATGAATATGCAATGATATATTTAACTAACAGAGCTTGAGTACTGGGTATATTTGCTGTAAGTAAGTTACAGCTTTAGAAATAAGTTTTGCTAATTGATTTCATCTTTGTAAATAAAGAGAGAAAATAAACAGGTTACTGATACATCATTTGATATTGATAAATTCTTATGAAATTAGATATTGATTAATTATTATTTCAAAATTGTTAAAAGTTAATTACAACTAATCGTGTGTGTTTGTATATCCTTATAAGGAAATCACTAAAAGCTAAAGATATCATTGTCATAGTTCAGATTAGAGACTTCATTGAAAACTATGGGAAATTACCAGTAACCTACAGCAGTGGTTTTCAGCCTGTGGTCCATGGACCCCGCAGGCTATGCCTAAGATTTCCAAAGGGGTCCACACCCCCATTTGAAATGTTTTAGGGGATCACCAATGAACAAAGGTTGAAAACCACTGACCTACAGTGTGACCTACCATCTTTTAATAACTGAAGCATTCAGGGCAGATATCTCTGTTGTAGAATTCCCTTTTTTAAATGTGTGTGTTTAATTGTTCTGTGAAACCGGTGAGTTTTTTTTATTAGTAAAAGTCTTTAAAGTGAAATTCTGGCTCCAATGACAAAAATTCCACTGGATTCAATAGGGACAAGATTTCCCTCTTAGAATTCTAGATTCTGGATTTCAACTACCTTGTTTGCACATCTCTAACCATATTACAGGTTCACTTTCTCCATCTCACCTTTTTACTTTAAAAAAAAAAAAAAAAAAAAACAAAAAACACTTGCCCTTTCCCCTCTTATGGCTTATGACACATAGTGCCAAGACTGTCTTGCCTCCTAGGATTTTCAACTCTTTTATTTCTCCTGTATCATGAGCATACCACTTATATGAGAGACATAGAAAAACCACTGTTCTCACAATAAGATTTGTCATTCCTCTTCTCCCGCTTCCACTCTTCATTACTCGGTCACACAGATTTGTGGCTCTACTTTTTATTTCTCAGAGGTGGATACACAAAGACACACAGTGTATGGTGGTGATTCGTTCATCATCATTCCGTGGGTATCTACCCTGAACTGTCTTTGTCATCTAGTGGTCTTTAAAGGTATGGAGTCTTTCAATATCAGAGTATATTCCTCATTATTTATGGTGCGTTGTCCATCTATTTCTGACTTGCAACATTTTGCTCTTTTTTAAATCTTCTGATTCAAATATGAACAAAGTTAATAATCTTGTAGATGTTCTAAATCAAAATAAATTATTGTTTTAAAACACAGCAAAATGTTATTTTTTTTCTATTTATATTAACCTTCATTGGCAAACGTTCAGGCCTTTCACAGATAATATCACTTTCCTTTATTTTCATTAAGGAGAAGGGGACCATAACTGTCAACACAGGTGTGGACTGAATATATACCAGTTCCTGAAGGTTCACGGCTTTTTAAAAAATTGTTCTGCCTTAGTCCATTTCTGCTGGTCTGCTCATCTGTCACCGATTATTATTATTATAATTAATTATTTGTATTACATTTGCTCCTGGAGAGAACCAAGCCTGCTGAGATCAAGGCACCATCACACTAGCTACTCCATAAGCACAGAGTAAGAGAGTTCCAGCCCCAATAGCTGACCATCTAAATAGCTAGGGCAGATAGAGGGTAAGAGGGGAAACAGAGGCACACAGAGGTAAAGTGACTTGCCCAAGGTCATGCAGCAGGTCAGAAGCAGGGCTGTGAGAACCCAGATCACCTGACTCACAGAATGACATCCCACCCCCTCTGAACTCAATGAGCTTTGCAGTTGAGTTCAATGTAGCCAGCATTTCACTAGTTCTCTTCAGTGCACAAGACCATACTGCAAGATCCTTTCTCTGCCACTAAGTGGAAATGTTAATACCTTTGGCTCAGACTTGTGTTTTTCACGCTCCCTTCCACTCTCATCTTTCCTCCTCCCTTTCTCCTCCTCTTATTATTGTCAGCTTTCTTCCTCTTCCTCTTCTGTGCTTTTGCCTTTTCCCTTGAGTTAAATATATTTTAGTGTTTAATTAAAGAAGAAAGTCCAAGTACAAATTCCACCAATATTTTGTGGTAATGAGCCCAGTTAAGTATCTTGGAGTCACTTTCAGTTACGCCGTTTCCCTAGAAAACCACAGGGTTTTTTGGTTTAATGTGATTCACAGACATCTCTTCCACTCGCTCAGCCTGTTCGCCTTTGGTCTCATGACTGCCACACTACAGCTATGCATGCTCCCGTGATCCTGAGGCTCAACTATTGTAATCCCCGTTTAGCTGGGCTTCTTTAGCCATCACTTGTAGCCTGTTTGAGATGCAGAAGCAGGCTTGCTCGCTGGTTCGAGCTGATATGATTATACTGGGCTCAAGCCTGAAAGGTACTGAGTGCTTTGGCCTGATGCAGCAATGCATTTAAGCAAGCCCTGAACTTTAAGCAAGCAAATAGTCCTATTCAGTGGAGCTATTCACAAGCT
This sequence comes from Emydura macquarii macquarii, assembly GCF_026122565.2. Taxonomy (NCBI): domain Eukaryota; kingdom Metazoa; phylum Chordata; order Testudines; family Chelidae; genus Emydura; species Emydura macquarii. The sequence goes on along the minus strand of NW_027133808.1, from coordinate 8,103,816 downwards.
TAATGTTAAACATGTGCTTGAGTGCTTTGTTATACTGGGCCAGAGAACTCAGCACCTTCCAGGATTGAGCCCATTCTCCTCCCCACCCAGTGTCCTTTGCATTGACTGCTTATAAAGTGGCAGATCTGTTACAAGCTGGCACAGTGGTCTTTTCTTTTAAATCCTAAATGCTAAGCTCTGGCTTTATCTGCACCCTCCTTTTGCAAGTCTCCTCCTGATATAATAGGTAAGTGCATTCTGCCATCACCTGTCTTTTATGGTTTTTGGTGTTGTGTTTGCTTTTGTGTTTCCTACAGTGTGGGAACTGTAGGAAATATATCTTAGAGCATATATCTCCTCTCTCTTAAAACAAAACACCTCCAGGCCTATTTTAATGGTGTCTCTTATTATGACCACTTTGCAATATTTCATACCATCACCACCCTCCTCCTGGACTGGACATGCTCATTCATGTTGTGTGTTTTGAATTTTAAGAGGGTGGATTTGTATTATCTTTATATTGCATTTTAATTGTTTTTTATGGTATTGTACGTGTCCTGAAGAGGAGCACTTTATATATTGAATAATTCACCTTTAATTTAAGGGAGTGATACTGGAATGGAGTTTCTCACTCATTTTTAGTTCATAGTAAATATACGTTTGTCTTCCAAAATAAAAACAGACACCAACACATTGGTCAAATAACACAGCGCTGACTAATTTGAACTTCCATTAGGAGTGTGGAAAGTGAAAAATATTCACTAAGTCTTTAAGACAGCATTAAAGGTTGCCAAATTAACTTCATGCTTCCCCCCCTTGAAAAAGATCATTTTGAAATTAAACTCTGTGGCTAGGAGTGGGAGATGGGGTTTAGTCTAGGATGATGAATTTTAGGAATGGGCAAGAAACTAGAGAGAATTTCAAAGTTATGTTCTTTAACCAACAGCTAAATAGCAGCTCACAGAACAGCCAGCCAGATGCATTTCCTAGAATTTTGGGCCAAGATTTTCAAACGTAACTAGGTATCTCAATTTTTGGATGCCCAGCTTAACACACCATAAAGACATCTGACCTAGAAAACTGCTGAAAATCAGAGTCTTGTGAGGTATATCTAATTCAGAATGCAAAATCACTAGTCACTTTTGAAGTTTTGGCCTTTTTCATTAGCTTTTGGTTTACCTAAATTCCTTCTTACTGCATTTGTTTACTTTTAAAGAAACTCATGTTCTAAAACATTAATTTCCCTTCAAAAGTCCTGCAAGTTACCCTTAGTCCTCCACCCAAAAAAGTCTTAACTGAGCAGGTAATGATTAGAAACAAAACACTTTGCTTGCTGCTCCCTTTCCCTGTCCTTTGTCTATACATTGACTCTCTTTGCTGGTCTTCTGTGCAAAGAACCTGGTCTTCATGCTGCTGGTTTGACTGATGTGTGGTTTCATGTTGACTTTTAGGGCTCGTGTTATGTCATGTATCATGTTATGTAATGTATCCTATTATTTTACTGAGAATAATACAAAATAGTTTGCTGGCACTGCTACTAAAACAGCTGTAGGTTGAACCATTTTTGTGTACTAAAGAATAACATGTAACCTTGTCTCAGGCAAGTGTCTAGAAGGAAAGATTAGTCTGTTTTAACAGGATTTCCTGGGGTCACTCAGAGCTGTGCCTCAGCATGTCATTTTAACTACTATTTGGTTCCCATCTCTTTAACATTTTATTTCTGAAGGTGTCTTTGGAGTTTCTGTATCTTCATGAGGGTGTAAAGGAGGGTTTGGTAGTTTTTAAATGGCATTTTCATCTGTAAGTATTATTTAAATGTATGCCAGAAGGCCTCAGGATGTATTGTATCCTCAGGTTGTGACACCTGTTGTGGGTTGAGTCCCTCTGCCCCATTCCCTTCCTTCACTGGAGCACTGATCTATAACTGAGCTATGCGTCATAAGCGTAATGTCAATTAGTATCAAACAGGCCTAGCACTTTCCATGAGAGTTACTTAGCTTTTTTTTCTTAATTAATGGAAGTTACTGTCTTTTTTATTGAGTTAGTTAGTTGGTCTTATAATTGGGGATTTCTTTAATTCTCTGTTTGCAGTGAAGTTGATGTCATTTGCAGTTTGGTTATAGTGTTTCTTCAGGAACATAGCAATTAGAAATTATATGACCAAGGTCTGCAGGGAATTTTTGGAATTCTATGTTCAGATTTCTTGAGACATCTGAAGAGGTAATTTGGCGATTTGCAGTTATTTGTGCAGTTTAAAGATGTAGTAGTAGTCTGTTTAGCACAAAGTAATGTGCAAAGAAAAATAGTTGGCATTCTACTTGGCTGCTTCTGAAGTTTGTAGTGGAATAGTATGAAATGGTATCTGCTCTTAGATACAGATCTGCCCTTAGATGCTCTATATCTAAGAGCAGATCTCTGTATCTAAGTCTGCAGACCAAGAGCAGATTTTTGTATCTAAGAGTAGTTCTTAGTCTGCAGACTTAGATACAGAGATCTGTTCTTGTGATACAGAGACAGATACAAATCTGCTCTTGTATACTGAGACAAATATGAACTATTTTTTTTAGCACTTAGCATATTACAGAATTTCCACCAAACCACTTGGGAATGTGCTAATCACGCGCGCACACACACACACACACACACACACACAACTGAAGCTGAGCTGCCTGCACAAGAGGACAGACCTTTTAAAAATTGACAAAATTCTGAATTCAACTGTCTACAGTTCTGCTCCTACAGATTTCCACTGGTTTGGATGCAATGAACTGTGACACACAGATTTAGGGTGACCAGATGTCCCGATATTATCAGAACCATCTCAATATTAGAGGCTTTGTCTGCCCTGAAAAAAGTGTCCTGATTTTTCACATTTGCTATCTGGTCACCCTGCATAAATTTTGTGGTAGAACTCTGGAAGAAAGTCAGTCATAAATGCTGCAAGAGAAAAGCATGGAGATTGTTTTCCAATTAGCCACATTTCAGGGTCTCCTCCCTCCAACTTTATAGGAGGGAAAACAGTGGTGATTTGAGCAAGATGTCCTCTCTCATGTCAGTCTGTAGTGTTTTGGACAATTATTATGGGTATCAGCAATGAGTAAGTGGGTATCCTCTATTGTCACTGCATTCAGGCAACATCAACGATTCATATTCACTGAGACACCAACACAAATACTGATAGATCGGACAAAGAAAGGAAATGATCATCTGATAACAGGCAGAAAAAAGAATGTGCGTGGAAGGGAAAGGAAAGAGAAATTAGTTTTCTGTGTAGGAGGAAAAACTATAAATTGGAGATTTGCATACAAGGGCTCACATCCACGAACAAGAAAGATCTTGGTGTAGTTCTTATTTCCTCTCTCTCATCCCCTTTTTTCTTGATGTTTTTTTTTTTTGTTGACTTTTGCAACATTGATCATCATTAAGTGTATTTAAACATGACATTCAGTGAAAGGAAACAAAACATTGGCAAATAGTGCAATAAGTTCCATGTGTGTAAACAGAACATTCACTTGAAAAACAGCATGCTTTGCCTACAATATAGTATATAAAGGACAAGATGTCAGTGGTTGGTGCATGTGCATACACGAAGTATGTAAGATGTATACAAACCTGGACCCATTTTTTTTTTTATAACCTTGTTTGTTCTTACATCTAAGATGGAAAATACCAGAGAACATAGACACTTCTTAGCATTCAAGCTGCTGATGGGGATGTGAGTGCCTCTTCTAAGTGGCCCATCCATATACAACAAAGACTCCCTCACAACAGAAAGAGTGCATTGATTTCACTAACCATTGGCACTGAGGTACAGTGGTGATGGGCACCAGCAATAAAATAGTCTGGTGTTCCCCGTAGGTAACCACACTTTTCTACTTGCAGAAGGACTTGCTGTAGCCCAGTCAGAGGACACTATGCAGTCCTTCCTTCAAACTAAAACCAACATACTCAGCCCATGTGCTTATTAAATACATTTCCTTGCTACTCCTGTTAAGTATCCTGTTAAAATATACATCTGTAGTGGCTTTAATCTCATCCCACTGCATCACAGTCACTAACTCAACTTTGAAGAAGCTGCAGCAGTTTATAAAAAATAAGAGAAAACAAAAAAATAATAAACAACAGAACAATATGAAAGGATCTAGTTTGACAAGAAAGGTGACAGCCTTTCCAGGATATATTTATTGACAAGCAGAAGAAATAAACAACAGCTGAATGAGTTAGAGCCAAGTGATTCTTACTGTAGACTTGCTTTCCCTGCTGATCTGCGCATGTGTCAATGCTTGCAAAGTATTTCATTTCAAGAAATACATGGCATGATGCAAAATCCAAAGAGTGGGGAAGCATGAAAGAAATATCAAGCAGTAGATGTCATAAATAAACTAATCAGTTTACAAGTGAATGGTCAAGAGATATTTGCAGTCTGTGCAGATCTCTAGAGAATTTCTGCAAACTAGTTATGACATTACAAGTGACCTCTTGTTCCAACAAACACACTTCTCTGCTCAAGCTTGTGAAAAATTGCCTTCAAACTAATGTCTCAGCAAAGCTTAGATGACCTACTGCTGCTGGCCAGTGAAGCTGAGCAAACTATAGACAGATTTTAGCTGGATCTGTGATTTGTTCTGCACTTGCTCTACTGGCTCTTTCATTTGCAATGTTTTTAGTTGTCTACATTTTATGTAATTTTTATTTTAAAGTATCAGAAAAGAAGTTTGTGCAATTTGGTTAATTTCTTTGGATTATTATATATATTTGATCATTCAATTTCATATGTAAATAGACAGCTATATGAAGCAATAATAAGATTCATAGACTCTTAGGTCAGAAGGGACCAATATGATCATCTTGTCTGACCTCCTGCACAATGCAGGCTAAAGAACCTCACCCACCCACTTCTGTAATAAATCTCTATCCCGTGACTGAGTTATTAAAGTCCTCAAATCATGGTTTAAAGACTTTAAGGTACAGAGAATCCACCAGCAAGTAACCCGTGCCCCATGCTGCAGAGGAAGGCAAAAAACTCCCAGAGCCTTGAATTAGTCAAAATAACTTTTTAAGTTAATATAATTGTAGGGAGGTTGCAAATGTATCTGCCAGACAGCCCTGCTCAGTATGTATGTAGGGTCATCTTGACACCTTCCCACGTATACACTTATAAAAAAAAGTACTGTATTAAAAAATATCTGCATCTGCAGTTGTGCCAATGTTGTGCTGAGTCCCTTCTCTCAGATCCTGGAGACCCAATGATATTGCAGGGTGAGCAGAGGGCATGGATGGGGAGGAATAGAATTCATGGGAAGTGATTAGAGAAAATAATTGGTTGTCAGTATGACTGGTTGATACCAGTGCAACTCTTTGCTCCTGGCTCTCCACTGGCAGGTGCAGCTTAATGGCACAGTTCCCATACTGCCTTTGGTTCCTCAGCCAGCTTCATGCTTGAGATCCCACCAACAGGGGTGACAGAATGTACACTCAATGCTGCTGCTGTTGAGATCAGCCATCACTTAATAACTTATGAGGCTGTAGGAACCGCAATTCATGTGATGTCCAAGGCAGTTCTTCACTGTCTCGTCTCTTTGAGCTACATCCATTTATTTATTTAGCATGGGGGCTCTGTTGTATTTAAAGTGGTGGCTGAGAAACAGACCTCAGAGTGGCATTTCTCCTCCACATAGTGTCCCCCACCCCATCCTTGTCTGTGATTCGGGCCTTGCTGCCCTCTTGTGTGTAGTATAAGAGGAGGGAAACATAGATCACAGTGGCAAGTGCAAGAGAGGATGTAGAAACACACAAAAATGAATGCAGCTTTGGGATGCTTCTCCAGTTCAAAATACTCAGAGAAATGGAAAATAAAAGGCTAGGTGTAATTATACCCTAAACTTTGCATAGTAATGAAGTAAAAGCTTGGAAAAAAATCTTCTAGACCAGGAATATAACAATACAGATTGATTATATTCAACACAGTCACCAGTATGTATACTATGTGCATTATAACTGTGGTTCTCAACCTGTGGTCCATGGACCCCTGGGGGTCTGCAGACTATGTCTAAAATTTCCAAAGGGGTGCGCACCTGCATGCAAAATTTTGTAGGGGTCTGCAAATGAAAAAAAGGTTGAGAACCACTGCTTTATAGCAAGTCTGCAGCTCTATATTGCTGCATCTGACCTTCCAACTTGTCATAGTGAGTTTTACCAGCAGTGAACTGTATTTGTAAGCAAGTCCTAGGAAAGTTGCTGGTGTCAAGACTTATTTAGATATACCCCATGGGCCTGAATCTGATGTCTCACTGGATTTGAAATGGTGTGATTCCATTGACTTCAGTGGTGTTACTGCTGATTTACACAGCTGTAAAAGAGATCAGATTTGGGTCCTATGGAAATGCTCAATGTTGGTCTAACTGTGCTCATTTAAGGTCAATAGTAAAACTCTCACTAACTTCCCTGAGGGAAGTTAGACCAATACTAATCACTTTAGAAAATCCCACCCTGTATTTTCATCCTTTCTAATTACTTCTCTCACTAAGGTACATATCAGGCATCCATTCAGCAAGCTGTGCTGCCTGTGCCAGTTGCACCTATGCAAAGAGCAATAACGCACTAAGTGAACAGAATGATGATGATTTGAACATAAAACATAAGGACCAAACAAATTATGATGCCAACAGGCAAAAAGTAAGCTCAAATGGGAGGAGGGAAAAGGCCTGTTCAAGAACATACAGGGGGAAGTAAACATGAAATCCTGAATACTTTAATGCATATAATTGTCCCATTAATTTGCATGCAGACAACCCCCCCAGTGTAGATTCGGGAAAATTCCCACTTAAGTCATATGAGGTATTAAGACTGTATACAGTCTAACATGGCTACCCCCCTGGAACTTTTCACTGTATAAAAGCTATAGAGTAAGGGGGCAGGCAGCCTTCGCTGAGTTCCCAGGTAATTCTTGTATGCAGGATATTGTCTGAGAATGGCTTTTTTTATTTAGACTTTTAAGCATAGGGGGGAAAAGCTGGAAAAAAACATCTATTTGGGACTCAAATCTGTGGAGTGATGGTACGTATCCAAGAAGTCACTTCACTAGATAACAAGTTTCAGTATATCCTCAAAGTTTACTTGAATCCCACTTTTTTCACCAAGTGTACTATATGATTATACCTCTATGGTTCACTATGCTTTTTTTATTTATTTATTTATTTATTTTTTGGTGATGCAAACAAATGTGATAAACAAGGAACAGTTGGTTGAAATAGTATTTCCATGCCTACCATGCCAGTATGAAGTATATATACTTTACTTTCCATGTAAATTAGCTGTCTTTGGATATCTAACTTTGAATTATTATTGAATTAATTTAACTTCGCAGCTTTTATATTTTAATTGATCATGTACAGAAATATGGGAGTTTTCTAAGTGAAAAAGTATTTATGAAAGCTTGGTTCATGTTTGTCATGGCCTTTCAGTCACTCTTGCACAGAGGATGGTGGTGTATTTTCAAACAGCAAAGATGTAAAGGACCAAATTTTCATCTTAAGGTTAACTGTTAAATGCCAAACCGGAGGTGCAGTTTAGGGGCCCCAAATTATTCCACTTACCATTTAGGGCACATAGACATCTAAATCCCTCGTTGTACTTCCAAATCAGGGCTGGAGATTTCTACCATATATGACTTAAACGACAGATATAAATAATTCTGTATGCAAACCGCTAGCTGCCCCTTCTTGTAGCTACAAAATATTTTGAGGTAAAATCTGGCCCATAGTATCTTCCCCCCACAGAAAAAATTCAGTGCATAGGTCTGCAAATGAATCATCTACAGAATTGTTTGACTGAAGTTTATGCCAGATTTTTAGAGACCATTTCACTAGTACTGTTATTATTTATCTTACCGCTCTCTTCAGGCAAAACGTCCACTGAAGTGAATGGGATTTTTGCCTCAGCAATGACTCCAGGATTTGGCTGATCATCATTAAGATCATATTGGTATAAATTACTGTCATATCCTCAGGCTAGTATGAAAAATTTCTCATACTGGCTGAGTCACCCAGAGGCTCTCCAAGGATTCCAGATTCATTTTCACAGTTGACGTGTGTAATGCATATTACAACAGTGCTATACAAAAGTATTAGAGAGACAAGGTGAGTGAGGTACATTTTATTGGACCAACTTCTGTTGGTGAAAGAGACAAGCTTTCAAGCTACACCGAGCCCTGGCCTGAAGAAGAGCTCTGTGTAGCTTGAAAGCTTATCTCTCTCATCAACAGAAGTTGGTCCAATAAAAGATACCTCACCTACCTTGTCTCTCTAATATTCTTGGACCAACAAAGCTATACCAACACTGCAGATAAGAAAGTATGTACATATAAACGGTTTATAGAGGTAATAAAAAGCAAGAGCTCCATCTACTGGTATGCAGAGTTGTCTGTTATGTTTATATGTTCAATAAAGTTGTTGTTGCACCATACACAGTTAAGCCAGAGTGCATATGTTCAGTCAGTTTTGGAATTCAGCCAAGCTCTTGATAACATTCAGTAGCTGTGAAAGTGCTAGAGCAGTGGTTCTCAACCTTTTTGGCTCGAGGGCCACAGATATAATTTTTACTATCCTGAAGGGCCACCAGCATCTGCCAGCAGTCCTTCCCTCCTCCCCCCGCCCACAGCCAGATGGAAGGAGTGTTCAGCGAGGAGGCTTTCCTGTCCCCCCTGGCTGCAGTAGGGAAACCACATGCATCCTGTAGCCCGGCTCGCTCCACCTGGATCCCTAAGCAGTGGCTCCTTTCTGCAGCCAGGGGGACGGGAGATCAGTGCTCCCCTCCCTCTGGCTCCAGCAGGGACTCCAGCATCTAGGGACCCAGGCAGAGTGCTTTGCTCTCTGTTGGAGCTGGGGGAGGGGAGGGGAGTGCTGATCTTCCCTCCCTCTTGCTCTAGCAGGGATCCCAGTGCCAAAAGACCTAGGCGAAGCACTTTGCCATGCTCCCTGCTACAGCCAGTGGGAGGAGAGTGCTGATCTCCTGTCCCCTTGGCTGCAGCAAGGAGTATGCACTGGTCTTTTAGCCCTGTGGCAATGCGCTCCACCTGGGTCCTTAGGCAGCGGCTCCCTTCTGCAGCCAGCAGGAGGGGAGCGGTGGGCCACTTTGAAAGCTCCCATGGGCCACTTTTGGCCCCCGGGCCACAGGGTTGGGAACCATTGTGCTACAGCAAAAACAACAAGAGTCCTGTAGCACTTTAAAGACTAACAAATTTAATTTCTGCAGGCATAAGCTGTTGTGGGCTGTAACCCACTTCGTCACTTACAGCCCATGAAAGTTTATGCCTACAGAAATTAAATTTGTTAGTCTTTAAAGTTGTTGTGTTAGTCTGTGTACAGCAAAAACGGCTACCCCTCTGGAACTTTTCACTGTGCTACAGAATATCTATAGCAATAAGATTTACACTACACAGGTGTTGTCTACCTTCAAGGTATGTTACAAACATTAAATAATCAGACCTTGTAATAAGCCTGTGATCTAGAGTTGTAGGTAAATTTTACAGATGGGGAAAATGACATGGCCCATGTCAGAGCCAAGACTACTACTCAGGCATTCTTTTCTCCCAGTCTTATGCTCCAGACCTCTAGGCCACAACTAATTCTCTCCATGGATTTTATTTTTTGGTTGGTTGGGGTTTTTTTATTTGTTTTAATAGAGGTAGATGGGATCAACAGCAGTGCATTCATTTCAGAAGGTAGTGTGTCCAGAATGTGGTATCAGCTGACTACTGCCACAAAAACTTGCAAACAGCAGCAGAGGCAGGTTCCCTGCCTTAAAAAAACTGTTTTGTTTGTGGTTCTCAATACAGTTTAGCAACCTGACCCTCTCTGAGAGATGAGTATATAAGATATTAACAAAGGACATATGGTGTGCAGGTGTGAGCACACCCTCTGAGCCATGCACGAAATGTGGACCATCTACACCGAGGCTTAGATGACAAGTACACACTTTTTTTATTAGAGCAGTACAGCTGATAATGTAAATTTTGGTTTTGCTGAGTTTTTTAATGTTCATTTACCAAGGCACATGGGAGAGCTGTGTCCCCCTCTATAATTTAGTGTGCTTTGCCTCCATTCCTCCTCCTCCTTGTATAGTCATACTATTTTGCATGAAGCAGTCTCTCACACCAGTAGGGAAAATTTACATGAAGATGACATTTATTACAATGTCTAAAATTAGTAATGGATTATAAGGGAAAAGCTTATTCAGGTGTGTGTGTGTGTGTGTGTGTGTGTGTGTGTGTGTGTGTGTGTGTGTGTGTGTGTGTGTGTGTGTGTGTGTGTGTGTGTGTGTGTGTGTGTGTGTGTGTGTGTGAAAATACTAATACCAAACTAAATTGTTGACAACTCATGTAACCCATACTTACTCAGTGTGGCATGCCTCTACTGATCAGCTAAAAGACCCACATCTATTTGGCTCAAAGCTCATAGCATATCCAAGCCTCAATGTGGTCCATCCACTAGAGGAGAACAGAGAGCTTCACTGAATAAGAGTGGGTTACATTTATATGTCCCAAATGAAAATCATTTTTCAGCAGTCCAAACCTACATCCAAACTGATATTCATTACCTAGGAAAGACTTTAAGGGAACTACTCAACTCTTCACTTTACTCTCCAGCTGAGCCTGGGGTTTTCACTTTTTTTCCAAATGAAGACGACACCAAAACTACCCAACTAACTTTTACTGTCCCTGCAGGAAAACTTCTGGCATGGGCATCCTGTTCATTTCCTTGGCAACTGATATGTAGCCAGGAAAACATTATCAGCTGTATGTACTCTAAACTACATGTCCTTCCTCTTTACAACCCTTCCTGTTTAATGTTCTCAAACGCCAGAAGCTTTTATTTTATTATCTTTTATTTATTTATTAATTATCTTTAGTCTGCTTTTCAGGCTGATCATAGATGGGTTCTCAAATCTTGAAGGAATATCAGTGTAAAACAATCACCATTTCAGTAATGTGTCATTAGCTGCACTTTTTGATTTAACCAGAAAAGAAGATTTGGTTCTGCCACTACTTCAAACTCCTCCCAGAGATAAGTGCAGTTCTTGGAATATACATTCTATAGTGATAAACACTCAGATTCTCAGCTACTGTAAATCAATACAGCAACATTGACTTCAATAGAGCTATGATGATTTACATCAGGTGAGGATCTGGCCTTCTGTGCCTTCAATGACAAGCTACTTTCCTCAGAAGTAAATTCAGTACAACAGACTTTCAAAAGGTTGGGTGACTCCTAGCTGAATAATGCCACTCACTTCTCTTCCTATTATTTTATCAATGTCCCTGGATACCCTATAAGATGTTCACTTGAATGGGATATGGTTAAGCTTCAAGCTCAGGTGAGAATATTTTTAGCTATGAATCATAACACCACCTGTAGCTCTGACTTCTGCTCCTCCATTAGTCTGTCAGAAAAAAATAACTTTGGAGATGATGGCTGTGACCGGGTGCCTGGATGGGCCATACTGAGAATAGCAAACTCAGGACAGACTGCAAGAAATAGGACAGCCAGTCCCCAAAACTTATGGTTTATTTTATCATTAGATTCATCAAGCCAGTAAGCAAACAGCTTCTGTAATATCACTCTGGTTAACAAGAAGCCGAACAAAGTCCCATTTTGACATGCCAGTCCTGGGCTCCCATCTAGACAGCCAAACCTAATATAATGAGGGGTTACTGAAAACCTGATTCACCATATGTGAGGTTCACCAATCCCAAAAGGACCAGACACTTATCTCCATGTCAACATGAGTCTCAGATTCTACCCAATAAGCACCTTAAAGAATTGGCATCAGCAACTAAAAACCAAAGGTTTAACAATAAAAGGAAAAAGAAATGTCACAAATGGTTAAAAGATCAATGTACATACAAGTGATTTCCATTGTTTATGGTTCAGGATCATAACAGTGGTGGAATGAACTGCTGGCTTGTAAAAGTATCTCTGGAATCAACCCAACAGGTCAGAATCCAAAGTCTCTCCATGCATTTTTCAGGTTATTCCAAATAATTATTTATATTATTATTTAAAATTTATTATATATATATAATATATAACAATATAATATATTAAAATCTATTATTTAAAAATATCCATCTTACAACTTATACTTTCCCTGTTCAAAGTTTAAGCAGACTAGAGATGAAAGGATCAGGCCCGAAGCTTACCTTTATAGCTCTTCTAGCAGGCTGACAAGCCTCCTCACAGAAATGGTCACAGCAGGGCCTTTCCCCGAAGAAGACTAGGCAATGCATATCTTAGCATTGAAGCTAATCTTCTATTTCTTAGGCATACACAGGTAACCTAATTACATTCATTCACGTAAGGCAATTAGCCAGTCCTTCATTATAACAGAGATAATTAAGCTGAAGACAATGTAAATAATATTATTAGTTTCCTGCAGTATCTCACATTTTTTATCTTAAGGTTACTTGGACACAGTCACATATATAATTAAGGTGATTAAGACATGAAAGGGAATTAACATCTACAAACTAATCTGGTTACATTGTTACATTTCTAACAAGATATAGGTAAACAGACAAATACACATAGCATCTACTCTTTGATTCTTATCAATACACAGTGAATGAGTTGATGATTGCTAGTCTAGTACATCTCTTTGAAATTCACATACGTATAGATTGTCTTGATTACAATTGTAATGCCTCCTGTTAAATTTTTATGGATCATACACAGGTTGGCTGGTCTGTCAGTGTCACAAGTGTTTTAGGAGTTTGGAGATGGGATCTTCCCCTCTTCCTCTGCCATTATAGAAAGTATTAAGGAAGCTTCCTGAGGGAGCTTCAGTATGCTGTTCCTGAATACTTAGAGGCTCTTCCTTTTTGAGAGAATTTCATGAGGTAAAGATATAAGTGGTAAAAGACAGGGTGACATCATAGTAGGGGTCTACTACAGACCACCTAACCAGGAAGAAGAGGTGGATGAAGCTTTTTTTAAACAACTAACAAAATCATCCAAAGTGCAGGACTTGGTGGTGATGCGGGACTTCAACTACACAGACATCTGTTGAGAAAATAAAACGACGGGGCACAGATTATCCAGCAAATTCTTGGAATGTACTGGAGAGAATATTTTATTTCAGAAAGTGGAGAAAGATACTAGAAGACAGGCTATTCTAGATTTGATTTTGAGAAATAGGGAGGAACTGGTTGAGAATTTGAAAGTGGAAGGGAGCTTGGGTGAAAGTGATCATGAAATGATGAGTTCATGATTCTAAGGAATGGTAGGAAGGACAAACTGCACAAAAAAAGATTTCAAGAAGGCATACTTTAGCAAACTCAGGGAGTTGGTAAGTAAAATCCCATGGAAAGCAAGTCTACTGGGAAAAAATACTTTGAGAGAGTTGGCAGGTTTTCAAAGAGACATTATAAAGGGCATAAAAGCAAACTATCCCAATGTATAGGAAAAACAGGAAGTGTGGCAAGAGATCACCCTGGCTTAACCAGCAGAACTTCAATGATCTGAAACTCAAAAAAGAGTCCTACAAAAAGTGGAAACTAAGTCAAATTACAAAGGATGAATATAAACAAACAACACAAGTATGTAGAGATGAAATTAGAAAGGCCAAGACACAAAATGAGAATAAATTAGCTAGAGACATAAGGAGTAACAAGAAAACATTCTACAAATACATTAGAAGCAACAGGAAAATTAAGGATGGAGTAGATCTGCTACTCAATGAGGGTGAAAAAACAAATAGAAAATGTGGAAATGGCAGAAGTGTTAAATGACTTTTTTTTTTCAGTTTTCACCCAAAAGATTAGTAGCAATTGAACGTCTAACATAGTAAATATGATCCGAGGCTAAAATAGGGAAAGATCAAGTTAAAAATTACTTAGATAAGTTAGATGTCTTCATGTCACCAGCATCTGATGAAATACATCCTAGAATATTCAAGGAGCTGACTGACAAGATATCGGCGCTACTAGCGATTATATTTGAAAAGTCATGGAAGACAGGAGAGATTCCAGAGGACTGGAAAAAGGCAAATATAGTGCCAATCTATTTTTAAAAAGAGAATAAAGGCAACCCGGAGAATTACAGACCAGTCATCTTAACTTCAGCACCGAGAAAGATGATGGAGCAAATAGTTAAGCAATCAATCTGCAAATTCCTAGAAGACAATAAGGTAATAAGTAATGGTCAGCATGGATTTGTTAAGAACAAATAGTGTCAAACCAACCTGATAGCTTTCTTTGACAATGTAACAAGCCTTGTGGATAGGGGGGAAGCTGTGGACATGGTATATCTTGACTTTAGTAAGACTTTTGATACTTTCTCACATGACCTTCTCATAAACAAACAAAATACAACCAAAATGGCTCTTTTTTAAGGTGGGTGCATAACTGGCTGGAAAACCATTCCCTGAGAGTAGTTATCAGTGGTTCACAGTCAAGTTGGAAGGGCATATCGAGTGGGGGCCCACAGGGATCAGTTCTGGGTCCGGTTCTGTTCAATATCGTCATCAATGATTTAGATAATGGCATAGAGAGAGTACACTTATAAAGTTTGCAATGATACCATGCTGGGAGTGTTGCAAGTGCTTTGCAGGATAGATTTAAAATTCACAACGATCTGGATAAACTGGAGAAATGGTCTGAAGTAAATAGGATGAATTCCAATAAGAACAAATGCAAAGTACTCCACTTAGGAAGGAACAATCAGTTGCACACATACAAAATGGGAAATGACTGCCTAGGAAGGAATACTGCGGAAAGCCATCTGAGGGTCGTAGTGGATCATTCTATGTTAAATATATAAGTTAAATATGAGTAAACAGTGTAACACTGTTGCAAAAAAAGCTAATATGATTCTGGAATGTATTAGCAGGAGTGTTGTAAGCAAGACATGAGACTCTGTGCTGAGTAGACCTTAACTAGAGTATTGTGTCCAGTTCTGGACACCACATTTCATTAAAGATGTGGACAAATTGGAGCAAGTCTAGAGAAGAGCAACAAAAACAGTGATTAAAGGTCTAGAAAACATGACCTATGAGGGAAGATTGAAAAAATTGTGTTTGTTTAGTCTGGAGAAGAGACATAATGGTTTTCAAGTACATAAAAGGTTGTTACAAAGACGAGGGAGGAAAAAATGTTCTCAACCTGTGAGGATATGACAAGAAGCAATGGGCTTAAATTGTAGCAAGGGTGGTTTAGGTTGGACATTATGGAAAAACTTCCTAACTGTCAACATAGTTAAACACCAGAATAAGATACCGAGGGAGGTTGTGGAATCTTCATCATTGGAGATTTTTAAGAGTAGGTTAGACAAACACCTGTCAGGGATGGTCTAGATAATAATTAATCCTGCCACAAGTGCAGGGGATAGGACTAGATGATCTTTCGAGGTCCCTTCCAGTCCTACATTTCTAGACATCATCATCTACTTCAACCAGAAGATTTTGCCAGGGTCTTTACCAAACAGGCTTCTAACTTGTTGTGAAGTTTTAGGGTTAACCCTGTAACTTGCTAACCTATTTGGTATGCCCTAGTTCTTGATGTCGTAGACTTAGTGCATAGCAAAACCTTTTAATTCTTTAAAGTGTTTCGCAAACTTTCAAAACAGAGTAGCACAGCCTCTCTCATATGGTGAAATGAATCCTAAGTGAGTGAAAAAAATATTCAAGTTCTGGAAAAATCTATGCTTATCCTTAATTAGCTTTCAGTTTACTCTGGACTTGGGAAATATAAGTGCAGCCAAGTGGCAGTGGTGGTTTGTTTTTCTCTGTAAATTAAATAGTGTAAGTTGAGAATGAATTTGTGCTTGGGAGCACCTCCCTTCACGTCCTAGTTGAAAGTATGGGCTACAGGAGCTGCACTGATGCCATGTGGAGCAGAACAGTGCTTTCATTCTTCACAGTCCTTTTCTTACTCCTTTTCACACTCTCAACTTTGTGCTGGCTGATACTTACTCTTTATTCCTGCAACAGCTTCCTGTCTTCATCTGCCATGCACATACTCCCTTCCTAAATACCTCTTAAAGTGCACCTGTTCAAGAAACCCCTCCTCCCTGCTTCTCATCATCAGTAATCCCCGCATCTACCTGCTCCTTTGCCACATTGATTATGCCTTTCTGTATACACAGGCCATTTTCAGTTTGAATAATTTATTTTAGAATAAGGAAAAACAACCGATCAAGAAAAAAACCTCTTGGGGCTCCCTGAGAGAGCATAGTATGTGTGTGACTGACTGCAGCCAACTTGGGCTGAAACTGCTCTCAAAATGGAGGGTGTAGCATTAGACAGACAGGCAGACTCCATAGAAATGTAAAAGTGCAGTACAGTAGAACCTCAATGACACCTCGGGAATGGAGGTTGCTCGTAACTCTGAAATGTTCGTAACTCTGGACAAAACATTTTGATACGGTGCCCTGCAGTCAGTGTCTTCCAGCTGAGGTGGGGAGAGTTTTCTGCAAAGGTGGCACCTGGCAGCTCTGCCTGGTTTGAAAGCAGCTCCCTGCCCTAATCCTGTTTATTGCCTTTGGGCTGAACTGGGGGGGAGGGGCTGCCTTGCACCCTTGGCACTACAAGCCCCAGCCCTCAGTCACCTCTCCCCAGGGCTCACGCTGCTCAGTGTGCTGCTTGCCACCCTCCAGAGGCAGCACGTGGCAAGAGCTTGGTGGCAGCCAGCTGCCAGCACCCCTTCCTCCCCTGCCCTTTGCACCCCAGAGGTGCTGGCAGGATCCAGGAGTGCAGTCATGGGCAGTGCTTGGGCTGTTTCGGTGCACATGCTGTGGCCCTTTAAAACTCCTCCAGAGCACAACTGACTCCCACTTGAGCTCCAGGCCAGGCTTTGGCTGCAACCTTCAGTTCCTTGTAGCATGAGCTGCTCAGCTGCAGTAGCTTTCTTTCCTGGGCTTGGAGGGTGGGCTGGCTGTGGGGCAAGTGGGGTAGGGTGGGATGGGAGGGGGTGAAACAGCACCCTTGGCTTACAGGAGCAGTGCAGACCCCAGACTGTTTCTACTCTGCACAGTATTTGCTTGCTTGCTTGCTTTTTTTTTTCTCCCCTCCGCTGCTGCCTGAGTGCTTACAGTACTTCCAGTTTCACAGGGTGTTCAGTTGACCGGTCAGTTCGTAATTCTGGTGTTCATCTGTTTGAGGTTCTACTGTGCATAGAAAACAAAGTCAAAACATTTACACAGTTCCATAGATCACACTATTAAGATGTGAAGCTCATTGAGGCAGTGAACAGAGATCTTTTTAGCATGTGTGCAAAGCGCCATGTAAAGCTACAGCACTACATACATACATAATTTATTGTCAGCATGCAGGCAATGTTTGCTGGCAGAACACGATTCCGACACATTGTCTGGGCTAAAGAGAAATGTTCCACCTTTTTCCCCAAAGAGTCCTCTAGTCTGTGGGAGGTAGAGGGAGACAAACCATCCTAATGATGATTAGTGGGGAATCTTCTAACCGCTGAGGAACAGGAACAGCGGAAAGATGGAGTAGAGCAATGCAGGAGGACTGTGCAGGACAGGGACCATTTCTCCAGCCATAGGGGAAGCTACGAGAAAGCTGCTTGGTGGCTTCTTTTTCCTTTCCCCTGCCAGCAGTTGTAAGTTCCTCTCGAATGTCCTCCCATTAAAGACAAGTTCTATCTAAATACATACCCTTCCAATTATTCAGTCCTGAATTTAGCTATTCAGGACAACCAATTTACAGGATGATCAAGAGATTTTCAGCCTCTACAGGTGATTTGTACAAACCACTTCATGACATTACTAACAACCAGCCACTTCTTGCTCCAATAAACATTGTTGTTCTGCTTTCAAATTTGTGAAAAAATCAACTTCGAAATCTAGTGACTTGGCAAGGAGTAGGTGATTAACGCTGCTGGTTGTTGGAGTGCTGCAAGCCATAGGTACAGACTTGCACTGGATTTATGATTTTTCTCTGAAACATGGTGTATGAGTGTTGGGCATCTGTAAAAACTTCAAAAAGTTAGAGGACCAAATTCTGTGCTTAGTTACAATATTCAACCCCCCTCATTTCAGTGCAATTTTTTATTATTTTACAAGAACGCAAACAGTGTGATAAAATCTAACTCAGAGAAGAACTGGCACATAACCATAAATCCACATTAAAGATTTTTAACTGTCTTCATTTTAAAGTTTGTGTTTTGTGTTCAGTACTTTATATTAAAGCATCAGACTAAATCAACCTTTTTATTCATTTTGGTTAATTTCTTTATTGTATTCATAGGATACTGATAATCTACAGTGTTTTCTTAATTTGCTATATTTATTTTCATTTCAATTAAACTAATCAGACAACTTAGTTTTGACACTTGAACAAAAATTAGCATTTTATTTTTATAATGCTGAATGTATATTGCTAGTTGTCATACCCATAA
This sequence comes from Emydura macquarii macquarii, assembly GCF_026122565.2. Lineage (NCBI taxonomy): Eukaryota > Metazoa > Chordata > Testudines > Chelidae > Emydura > Emydura macquarii. Next base: position 8,085,428 of record NW_027133808.1, on the reverse strand, counting down.
AAGGTCCATATGCAGAGTCATACACATATTGGGCTAAGTACTGCTCTGTTACTCCAGATGTGCATTAGAATAATTGAAAACAGAATTTAACAATTATCTTACAAGAGCAAAAACATTTTCTCTCAAATACAAAAAATGTGATTGCAAGCAGACCAGATTTGAGTTAAGAGAAGCAACTAAGTTTCAGCAACATGTAGTTATTCAGGACTCTGAAGTTATAATCTTTTAATAATTTTTGCCATACTGTTTTTAATCTTGTTTATGGCCCTGCTCAAGATGGACACAGTGTCCCAAGAGCAAGAGAGAGGATGCAGATGAACAATATAAGCCACATTACAAATATTTGTCCACTCCCAATGCTTGCAAAGTAAGCATACATTCACATCTACCATGTTTGTCTTGGTATATTCCTCAAGTTCATGAATTATAAAACATTCAATGAAATTGAAAATGAAAGTTAAAACAAAGTCAAGGTGGATTCTGTAAACCTTCAAGATGCCCAGATGTGTATAATCTGTATATCCCATCCTGTTTCTCCTCCTCTACATTAGATTACGTGAAAAGGTGCAGCAATGATACACCTGTGCTACTCAGATGCATAGCTCATTCTCCACATTGTCCATCACAAGGATGCCAGTGTGTCTGCAAGAGATCAGCTCCTGCATGAAGCCTAGCTGGCTCAAAATAAAGCCGAGTAGTACCAAAGTGGTAATAGTCAGAAGAAGAAAAATATGTGAAAAGAAATATGAGACACTGTACCCACATCCTCTCCACTGAAGGCATTGCACCCCTCAATCATTAGCCAAATCTGTGCAAACCTTTAGAGTCCTCTTTGACATATTGTAGAGTATGGATAATAGGTAGCATCTATGGCCAAAAAAATAAAATAAATATTGGTATCTTCCATATTCAGATTTTTAGGAAACTTATCCCCTTTCTCACAGCCAGGGATCAGGCCACAGTTATCCATGCATTCATCACTATGAATTGTTGTAACTCACTATCTGAGGCTGGTTATAGGGCAATAAGAGCAGAAGTATCCATAAATCTACTACAACACCTCTCTGGAGCTCTGATTTATCCGAGAAGAATTTACATACTACAGCAGTGGTTCCCAACCCATGGCCTGCAGGGGCTTTCAAAGTGGTCCGTCGCTCCCCTCCCTCTGGCTGCAGAAGGGAGCTGCTGCCTAAGGACCCAGGCGGAGTGTGTTGCCGTGGGGCTACAAGACCGGTGCAGGCTCCTTGCTGCACCCAAGGGAATGGAAGATCAGCGCTCCCCTCCCCCTAGCTGTAACAGGGAGGATGGCAAAGCATTCCACCTGGGTCCATAGTCGCTGGGGTCCCTGCTGGTGCCAGAAGGAGGAGAGCACTGATCTCCCATCCCCTGGCTGAATGCCACAGAAGGGAGCCACTGCCTAGGGACCCAGGTGGAGCATATGGGGCTATAGGATGCATGGAGTTTCCTTGCTTCAGCCAGGGGGATAGGAGCTCAGTGAGGACGCAGCTTCCTCACTGAACTACTGTCTGGCTGCGGGGAGAAGGGGGTTGCTGGCAGAGACTGGTGGCCCTTCGAGGTTGTAAAAATGCTATCTATGGCCCTTGAGCCGAAAAGGTTGAGAACCACTGTACTACAGTGATGGAAGCTATAGAAAATTAAGATAAATAGACCTTGCACAATAACAAACCAATATACAACCCTCTTGACAGCTACCATATGTTAACCTGTATTATTAGCAAAACCACTAGAACAACTTACCTAGGGATAGCAGGGATTCGCCCTCACTTGAAATCTTCAAAGCAAGATCAGGTGTTTTTCTAAAAAGTACACTCTAGCTCAACCAGAAGGTATGGCTTCATGCAGAACTTATTGTATTAAGTCCTAGGGCCTGTGTTATACAGAAGGCTAAACTAGCTCATCATAATAGTCCTTCTGGCCTTAAAAAAAAAATCAATTAATTGTTTTTTTAAATCCATTTATATTTGCCTCTAAAATTCAGTGTACTGTGCTACAAATCCCCTCAAATAAAAAAGGTTTTAAACCCTGTTTAAGAACCTGCTCCCGTGGGGTGCTGAGCACTCTCAAAGCCTGTTGAGAAAAATGGGCATTTAGGTTGCTCACCACTTAGTATGATCGGGGCTGTTAGCAGTATGTCTACACTTCAGTAAAACACACAGCTGACTCAGGCTCACGGGGCTCAGGCTGCAGGGCAATAAAATTGCAGTGGAAACATTCAGGCTCAGGCTGGAGCCTGAGCTTGGGGTCTATGCAAGGACCTACTTCATACGTGTCCTAATACAAAGAGTGTTATACAAACTTGAGGCTGTGCATACAAATACACAGTGTGATGGGTTCCCCTGGTGTACAATGTGGAACTGTGGGACCGCTGTGCCCCCTTAATTCTCCAGCCTGAGCTGTCTCTCACAACACCTTGCTAGTGACAAGCAGCAAACCCCCCTCGGCACTGTCATCACCTAGCACAACAGCATGTGGAGCCCCATACCCAGCTAGATTGTAAGAATGTGTACCTGGGTTGCCTCTCACACTGTGATGCTGTTAGCAGGCTGCAAGCCATTGTCAGGTACTGCACTTACAAAGACATCCACAGGCAGGGACACACCCAACAGAGTTACATGAATACTTTTTCCAGCCACTCATGAACCAACAATAGAAAAGCACCAGCAAATTCCACCCCCCAACCCAGTTCCTCAGTGTTACATTGCAGAACTGTACAGTCTTGCACTGGTCAGAAGCCTGGCCAGTATAAGCTCATTATCAAGTTCACCACTCTTCAAAGGGAAGTAGACATGCACCAGCCTTTGTAACCTGAGCAAATTTCCCAATCACTTCAACCAAAACACACTGTTTTAGGTAAAATATAAAACCAATTTATTAACTCCAGACAGATTTTAAGTGGTAGGCATAAATGATCAGAATTAGTTACTTAAGAAACAGAAGTAAATTCATAGTCCAAGTTCTACAAACTAAACAGGATTTGAATCAAGCAGTGTCTCATCCTAACAGTTGGTACAAACAAGTTTCTGTTCCTCAATACACAGGCTGGAGCTCTCCTCTAGTCTAGAACCCTCTCTCCAGTTCAGAAGTCTTTGTCCTCCAGACATTTCTTCCAGGTGTTGAGTTGGGGGGGAATGAAGCCAAGTGATGATGTCACTTCCCCTCTTTTATACCTTCTTCCAGCTTGCTGGAAAGATCTGTTGCTCAGAGGCTGCCCCATTAGTCAAGCAGTGTCCATTGTCTACATGTTCTCTCTGAAGTCTTCATTATAAACATTTCTTGAAATAGCAGATTCTTTCCTTGTTAAGTGTTGGGGAGCCATTAATGCTGTCTGGCTACTCAGTTGTTATACCTGAAAGGCTGGAGTGTCTTCCACCTCACAACATATTTTAGTAACATATACAGCAATACTTCGTAACTTCACATACAATGATACCACATACAATCCAACCGGATATTAATATTCAGCAGTTCAAAACTTTTAAAATGATACCTCATAAGGCATTCTTTGTACGAAACACATCACAGTTATATGACAAAGGTGAATATGGGGTTTCCAGGGTGCTGCTTTGAGGCACAGAGTACCACACTCGTGCTAATTTACCTTAGAAAACCCAAGCCCCTTAAAGCCCTGTGCCCTTAATATAAGAGGGCACTATTGCAATCATGAAGCTCAATAAAAAGTCCAATCCTGCTCCCATTGAAGTCAATGGAAGCAGTTTTGGGCCCTTTGATAATAGGGCCATCATACAGATTGAATTTTAGGGTTGGCAGTTAAACTTAATAAACTTCAAAAAGTTATGTTGAGTTATGTCTCATGTCTCCTTTGTCGTCATTATTGTCTATTTTCATACGCAACTGAACACGATCATCCATATAACTAATGTTTAACTGCATCTGAAAATAGACAATGCAAATATATTATAAAGAAATGAACTACAGTAAGTTTTTCCCTGATTCTTTAAAATGCAACCTACTTGGCAATGTAAACGTCTTGAAATGCAGATAATTAAAACTCCAATAATCATGATCTAGCATCAGCCCCCCTATTCTCCTGAATTAATCACAGATCCAGTACAGGTCTGTTCTCTAATTTGCTCTGCTCCAATATTCAGTAGCATTAAGTCACCAAATATTTGCTGAGACATCTTTTTCAAAGTTGATTCTTTATAAATTTGAGAGCAGAGAAATAATGCTCCTTAGAGAAAGAGGTCACTAATAATGTCATAGCTATATGGGCAGTGGATATAATAGGCCAGGGGAAGCACAGTTGCCACCACCCCACTGCCAGACCTCTGGGCTGTGGTGGGCCCACCTCTTCCCCCCCTCTACTCACTCCCCTTCCGCTGCCTGCGGTGGGTCTCAGAGCTCGTCTGGGTGACTGGGCTCAGGATTTCTCTGGGCACCAGCTACGGCTGTGTCAGAGGGGAGGTAGAGGCAGAAGGGGTGGAGTGGGGGGGTGAGCCTCAGGTGGAAAGGGTGGGGCAGACGGCTAGTCTCCCTGAAGGAGGGGTGCATGCACTGCCCACGCATAGCTAATTTGTAAAAATCTGCTAGAGATCTGCAGAGACTGAAAATATTTCTTGGTCATCACTTTGTAAATTAATTGTCTCTAATTTAGAAATTCAACAGCAATAGAACATTAAATCCAATCCTTTCAGTGCAGATTTGTATAGACAAAGATAAACTTTTCCAAGCATCCAGTGCCTTGAATGTAAAAATCTTCTCAATGCTACCACTCTTTATAACAATGGTTCACAAACTGTGGTACACGTACCACGGTTGGTACACAGGCATCTCCCAATAGTATGCGTTCACCTGCTGCTGAGGTCTGGCCCCACCCCCAAGCAGCACAGTGGCCCGGCCATTCTGCTCCCCCCCGACACACAGCAGCTGGCCAGGAGCTACTCCAGTGCCAGCCCTGCCCCCAAGTAGCACAGCAGCTGCTCCCCACTTCCAGACCTGCCCTTTCCCCCAACCCCTATGGGTGGTGGTACTACAGGTGATGGTGTTTTATGCTGGTGGTACACAACATGGTGGATTTGGGAACCACTGCTTCATAACATATCATTTGGAGTCTATATAGCAGCTGAATGCACCCTAGTGATCAATACTGGCTCAGAGAGACAAATTCATACTTGGTGTAAGCCCAAGCTAATTAGCTTACATCTGGAATGACTTTGGTCCACAGTGTGTAATTTTTTTTAGTGCAATCAGTTTGAGTCCCAATCAATTGCAATGGCTATGCAATCACTCTTAATGACGACAGTGGTTTCTCCTGAAGAAAGATATGGTTTAAAAAAAAATAGCACTGGGACTGCTGTTATCCTATCAGCACTGGTGCAAGACATATTGTTAATCAGGTGGGAAGCAGTAGTAGGGGAGCCAGTGGCTATTCCACGTCTGTTCCTCCTAATGAACATTGCCTTCAGGGTGAGAGGAAAGCTAGGGATGATCAGGAGACTATTCCCAAGCAAAATATTTCATTAAAAAGAGTTAGGTTGAAAGTGCATCTCCTAGAGATTCAGTAAAACCCCTTCCCCCCAAAACAAAATCAAGTCCTTCATTTACAGAACTTTTACACCTTTTCAAACATCCAAATGTGAAAGCCTGGAAGTGAATCAGTCAGGGATCTACTCTGTTTCTTGCTGCCATATAATCTTTCACCCTATACTATTGCCCCTGTTCATTTATATCACCTACACATCCTTGGGCAAAAGGGCACTTGAGTGGTTGAAAACTAATAAGACTGATAGCCTTTTGATAACTTCTTATGGAAAGTAAAAAGTGAGATTTCTTTTTTCTCCTTACTATACTTTGTGGCCATAATGAATGTGTACAAATTTCAGAACTCTAGTTCAACAGGGAAATGGAAATAAGTAGTTTAAGTCATCACTCCATTGCAAGTTTATATGTAGGCTGATCTAACTAGTACTGAAATAAGTAGATTCTTCACAGATAATGACTTAGTGCAGAATTCCATCAAATATAGATAGAATGCTTGTCTCAATGCAAACCATAAAGCCATAAGTGTGAAGTCTATTTTCTCCTTCCCAAAAGAGTTAACTAATTGCATAGATCAGCAGGGTGATTGGGATACTTGAATGCATTATGGGCTATTCTTTCAAAATTCAGTTAGGAGTGTTTAGTTTAGGAACAGCTCTGAACTGTCTCATTTTACCCCATTATTTCAGTCTAGCTAAGGGTAAATCAGTGAACAAATCAACATTTCAGCATTAGCTGATTGTTCTGGGACTAACAGGAAAATGATATTACCAAGTTGCTCTTTGTAGATCTGTACTCTGATATAATAACCCATGTTCTGATTAAATTGCTATCTTTGCTTTCAGAGTTTGGAGCTTTTAACATTTGTATTTTCTTTTAAAATTTCTCTTGAAATGAAATTGATTTCAGAATGTATTGTATATGATCCAAACAATCCATGTGTAAAACACCATGATAAAAGTCTGGTAGTGATGAGGTGTTTGTAGACTTGTATGTATGCCTACTTTTCCCACAACCTTCCTACTCTGCATGGCTTGGGATGGTGTCATTGGCTCTGGCTGCAAGTGTGCAACCCTCAGCACAGATCACCACCAGGGAGAGACCTACAGCTCCAAAATGTGGGCTGCCTGAACTTACTCAGCAGTAATAATCTCTGACCTCTATGTGAATCTGCTCCTAAAAGGAGATATGGAACAATTACCCAAGCATGTTACACACACTATGCAGTTTGATCTGTTACATAGAATATTTGAAAGCTGGTTTCAAGTGCAGTCACACAAATGCTTATGCAAGTCTTAACACTGACTCAATACTTTCACAGTACCCAGCATTTCAGCAAAATTATCTTGCTTAGGAGATTGATTTACTAGTTTGGATAAGACAACCGTCTCACTACAGGAGAGGGTCTTGTTTTGTTGTCCCCCCCCCCCTCCCCCCCCCAAGACAGATGCCCTGAAAGTTGATGCATCAACATAATCTAATTTTTATTTAATAGAAAAATCTTCAGGAGACAAGGGGAAATCTCTGGCAAAACCACATGAGGAGCTGAGCAATATCTATTTGTCTCCAAGTGATGGCACTAATAGAGTTAATGAATAGACTACTGAACACTCATAGCTACTTTATGCTACAAGAGTCTTGAATCAGAATGGATCACCAAAATAATCAAAGTCGGGAGAATCAAACACAGCCAGGATTGGTGAGGATCCCCAATCACCAGAACTTGAAATCACCCTGATCATTGACTGTACCACAAGTTCAGTGGTCAAAGCAAACCTCCAATGATTAGTTACAACTAAAAATGTAGTGTCCAGTCCTTCAGTCTGTACTATATAGAGCATGATAGATGAATGTCTGTTTAGGCAGATGTATAGGCACTCAGACAGTGTGAAAGTACCTTGACAGACTCTCTATGTACATCTTAGATAGTTTAATGTTCGCAAAATAAGAATACATTCCTCCTCCTCTAGAAAATTTCTGAAAAGCCACCTTCTCTAATCCCTTCCATGCAGGATTCTGGTTATAAAGAAAACACTCCCCTGATTTCTTCTGTATTAGATGGAGCTGAATTGTACCCCCTAAATCCACGAGGTTCTAAGCTCTCTTCAGGCACTGACCTTTTTATTTCTTTGTCCCAGAGTCTGTTGTACAATACAGAATAAATTTTCTGCATTATTAAATAAAGTATGTTAATATGTTGGCATACAAGCTCTTTTAAATTTGCAAAATGCCTTGCACATTGTTGATGAAACTGGAAACTAATATATGCATATAAAATAACATATATGTAAACTTCTACCCTACAACAAATTAGATAGATTAAGTGTATTCCCTGTAATTGAAATTTTGTCCTCTATGTCCAGAATTGATCTTGAGAAACTGGAATATTAATTCACCTAGACCACAACTTAATTGTTGCCTCTGAGGGAGCAGTAAAGTGTCATTTGAATCTGACAATCTGCCAGTTAGTTTGTGGGATTTCAAATAAGTGTAAAGAAACAGAATAGAACTGCCTAGAAAAAGTGGCAGTCTGAGGTTTACAACAGACAAGAGAACAGTATAGAAGTCAAATCTGAGGATTATTTTTTGTAAAGAATAGTGCATGGAGGATTATATGTCCAGTGACTCCTATCTAGAGGGAGGAATGTTTGTTGAACCAAAACTGCTCAAATGCATTGCCTTATCAACTTGCTTCTGCATAATTAACTGCCTTAACTGCATAGTTGATTCACTCCCTTATTGATTTATTGCTGTATTCACGGTACCCTTGCTTTTTGTTTTGTGGCCAAATTCATCTCTTAATTGCATAACTCTCTCCCTAAAAGATTTAGTCACTAATCAATGCACTGATTCACCCCTAAATTAATTTCTCACCTGTCTTGCCACTCACTTGGATCCCAACCATCCACTTGCCCATGGATCATGATCTGCCACTACATTCCTACCATGTTCACAATGTCTTCTCTGATGCATTGTCTCTTCATTCTTCCCTGACCAACCTCCATTACTTCCATCTCCCCATACCTTCTATTTCCTCTACTACACTACTCCTCAAAAAGTCCCTGCCCCTCTGTCAACCATCCCATTGCCCTCCTCTTTATATCTAAACCCATTGAAAGTGAAACCTATAACTGACGCACTGACTTCCTTTCCTCTAACCCTTTCTTGAATCAATTCCATTCTGGATCTGCTCCAGTGATGCTGCTTTCACCAAGATCTTTAATAACTTCTTTATATCAGGATTTAGAATCTATCCTCTTTCACCTCTCGGATTCTTCTGACACCATCAGCCATGGCCTCCTCAAAAATCTTGTCCTTCCTTGGTTTTTGTGACTGTCCTTCTCCATCCTTAGTTCTGCCTTTGAAAACTCTTATCAGTCACCCTCCTTCTCGTCCATTCTGTAGTCCCATAGGAATCTGTCCTTTCACTGTCACATCTATGCTGATGACTCAGCAGCCTACCTCTCCATTCTTTATATTTCTCTCTATCCAAACCCACATCTCAGCCTGTGTCTCCAACATTGTAGAGATACGTTTGTAGATTATGATTTAGATATGCTCCCTCATAAGGGACAGTATTATGAACATAGGAATTTGGAGATGCGTGCTGGAGGCAGGGATTGGGAACACTGCATGGCTGTATGCAGCAGTTCGCCAGAGATGCTCTCCAGTTTGTTTTATTAAAGTTTAATTCCTTTCTCATTCACTGATTTGTTATTTAATGGACCCCAAGATCATTACAAACATCTCCTGGCTTCTTGCTGCCAACTGAAACTTAGCACAGATAAAAATGAGTTGCTTTCCTTCCTTTTTTATTCTTCCCCTCCCATTCTGCCACTGTTGAATGCACGCCATTCTACAATATCTGTCATTCAGGTCCATTGCCAGGGAGTCATTTTTGACTCATCCCTCTTCCTTGCCTCACACATGCAGGTCATGTCCAAACATTGCTTCTGCTTCCTCCACGAACAATTCTAAGATATGACTTTTTATTTCTATTCACACAGAAAAGACCAGCATGGAGTAAATCAAATCATGTCAAGTTAAATAACTTGACTTTTCTCTTAATTTTTTTAAAATCAGGTGGAGGCTTTTCTTTTTTAAAAAAAATTGAAAATTTGTGCTCTTGCCCCTTTAAAGTTTATTATGATCTAAATTATAAATAGCATTTTTTAAAATGCTGCTACTGATCAGGTACCTTACTGGAATTTTACAAAACTGCTACAGGCAAAAAACAAAATATTGAAAAATAAGGCCTTGATCCTTAACCCTTAGGCAGGTACATAACTTTAATCATATAAACTGCCCCATTGAGTTCAATGGGACTACATTTGTATTCAAAGTTAAATGTATGCATAAGTATTTGCAGCATCAGGGGCTAAACATTTTTAATTTTTCTCTTATGGCATAAAATTGGTCAGTTCAAAAGAAAATAGCTTCAGTATTCAGAATGATAAGTTATTTAGATTTTTAAGAATGATAAATTGTGCAGGTTTTTTTTAAATACACAGGTCAAAAATTTCAAAGATAAGAGCCTATGGTTCACTTCCTAAGCCCATAGGGATGCACCCAAGAATGAGATTTTCAGAAGTACATAAATGATTTAGCCGCACAAGTCCCTTTGACCTCAAACTGCCAACCCTGATGGAAGGGTATCGCATGGATGAAGCATTTCAGCCTTCTTGACTTGTGGAAATTCAATGTACTGAAAGGCTGCAAATATAGTGCAGCCTATTTGTTCATCAGTTTTGTGGCAGTCTCATAGTAAGGACATTAATAAGGCTCTGGCTGTATCTTTGTCAGATTAAATGATCATTCTAAGTGTGAAATGTCTTAGGAAGGAAAAAATCTCCATGTAAAATCTGAAATTCTGACAATTAGGAAACTAAGACTATGCCTACACTAGCAAGCTTACAGTGCCCCTGTAAGTCCACTCGTGTAGCCGCACTATACTAATGGGAGAGAGCTCTCCCATCAACATAATAAAATCACCTAAATGAGCAGCAGTAGCTATTTCGGAAGGTCACTCTCCTGCCGACATAGCGCTGTGCACACCAGCGTTTATTCTGGCAAAACTTACGCTAAGGGAGGTGTTTTTTCACTGAGTGACATAAATATTGCTGACGTAAGTGGAAGTGTAGCTATGGCTTAATTAAAGACACAAGTACAACACACCCACTTTTGCGATGTAAGCCCTGTGACCTGGAGCCCTAGAGACTAGGGAGTTCACTATTGATACCTCTTGATGAGCAGAGGCCCACAGCGGCTTGAGAGCTCGAGATGGAGAGAAGCTCCATAGGGGAAGGGAGCTGTTTCCTGACACCTGGTGGTGAGCAAGGAGAAAGAAGTGGGTAACGGGCCATGCCTCATTTACATTTCTGTTACGTGACAGTTCGGGGTAATTTGGTAAAAGTGCAGGTAAGTCTTAAGTTGGGAGAATGAAAATTTTATTCTCTGTCAGGAACCTAGAGACCCAGTAAACGGCACCAAATGTGCCTGGGGTGAGAGGTCAACCTGATTAAATCTATGGTCTGGCATGGTTGGGTAAAGGAGCCCGGCCAACAGCAGAGAAGTAGGGTCTATTGCCTTCTGCTTGAGTGCACCTCCCTGGTGCAAGAACTCTGTGAAAGGTCATATGGTGCTGATCCTTCGCAGAAAACTCAGCACTGAAGTAGCACTGAGATGGCTTGTGCTGAAGCCACAGAGAGCTGCAGCCTCACTAAGGGAGTCTCTGGTGAGGGCCTTCTACCCAACACCAAAGGTAGAATCACTTCAGCTGGGTCAGGTGGTAAAGCCCAAGAAGCTGCCCAGGCAGCAGTTCCCTTATAGAGTGGAGGCAAGCCTGCCTGAATTTGGACTTTGCTGACAAACTGGGTGGGAGCAAAAAAGAAGGGAAGTGACTAATGCTGAAATATATTGCCTCATTAGTCACTCCCAACTGTGAGTGGATGACTGAGGTTAGGCCTTTTGCCAAGACACCCTGAAGAGGTGAGTCTTACCTTATAGATATTGTTGATTTATTAATTCCTGGCTTTCCCAAGTGGATTCTTTGTCCTCCTTCCCCAATAAAATCATCATTGTTTTAAATCCCTGCACTCAGTGCTTGTGAGGGAGGAAGACTGCCTGTCAAGGGCACTCAGGGGATGTGACGTAGGTTTCCCAGGTTTCTAGGTGGGGACACCAACCAGTGTTAAGTTATCAGAAGAAACTTCTAAATAATTGAACCCAGCCCTTTTTGCTGTCAACAACCCATGGCAGAAGGGCTATGCATTGTAAGACTATAAAGTTGGAAGAAAGTAAAGAGTTAGCAACATTTAAACTCTTTAAAAATTGATTTAAATAATCAATAAAATCAATTTGTATTTTTTCTTAAAAGAAATCATTTTTCTCCACCCTGGCTGAAGTTCTTGTTCATACTTTTATGTCCCCTTTCAGCTACCGCAGCATCCTCTTTTCTGGCCTGCCTGACAGTCACATCACCTCCATCCAGTCCATTCAAAACACAGCTGCTAAGAATAACTTCCTGGCCTGTCATTCCAAACATCTCAGCATCTTTAATTCCCTCTATGGGCTACTACTTCACTGCATCACATTAAAGCTTTGTGTCCTTGCATTCAAGGCCCTTTACAACTCTGACCCCTCCCTTCTTATCAAATTACCCCTTGCCTAGCCTTTTCTTAAAGCAACAGTAGTATAAATGTCTCCCCTGTCCTTAAAAGACATGGCTTTTCAATGGGGAGACTATTTTAACTGGGAGACAGGTGCTCCCTCAAACAGTGCTAAAATGAATTAGGCAGCAAGAGGCTGTATAGAGAGTTGGAGGGCAACGGTTCACCTGATCTTGTCCACCTGTCATCCCTACAAAAAAAGAACCACAAGTGTAGAACCAAATAGCAATTGTCTTGCAGGATGCTGCCAGTTGCAACGAAGTTCTTTTTACACATTCCTTTGGACCTGCTTTTGAGACCTTAAGTTAAAAATTTAGATATGCTTGTTTTCTTCTATCGCTGACTGATATTTCATGCCTATGAACCTGAAGCCTTAAAAGTACCCAGAAGGAACTCAGCATTACTCAATTCAATTACCCTGTAAGACAGAATTTTAAGGCTTCAAGTCTGCAGATATTTTCAACCTTTTCTGTCTCGTCTCTCTTCTATTACATGCATGCTTTGAATCCACTTAAGTATCATTCAGTTGCCCTGGGGTATACAAGCCTAACATTTGAAGCACCTGTGATATTTGCTTTCAAGCTTATGGAACAAGTGACAAATCGCTTGGTATTTTAAAGGCTTTGAGGACAGTATCTCCCAACCATTCTAAAATAGGGCCCATTGCAATACTCAGTCAGAAAAACAAATTAATATTGTGACAGAGTTTGCTCACCAGAACAGAGCCACCTGCAGGCCATTTCGGAGTTCCCTGGCTCAGCCAGCATGCCCCATCCTGATGGTGTCTCTCCCATCATCGTCACCACCTCCAGACCTGCCTCAATCCAAGTACTGCAGCGGCCTCTTCATGATTTGGCCCTCTAGTCCAGCCACTTCAAGGGGCAAGTAGGGGGAAGACCTAGGCCCTCCCATTACTCCAAGTCCCAGCCCAGGGACCCTGTAGCTAGCAACCTCCCAATGCCTCGCCTTAACTTCTCTACCAGTGCTGCCTCAGTTCCCTGGGCCACTTCCCCACAGCCTCAGCACCATCTTTGCCCTCTTCTCAAGGCCTCAAGCCTGCAGGTCCCAGCAGCTAGCAGGAGCTCTCTCTAGCTCCCCTGGTCCCTGCTACCAGCTGCCCTGTCCAAGTGCTACCTTCCTGAAGCCCTCTAGGAACCTACTCCTCTCCCTTGGGCTCCCTGCAGCAACTGACCCTGTTCTGCCCTGAAGCTCCCTTTTATGTGAGCCAGCTGGGTCCCTGCACAGCCTCCTTAGGCTGCTTTTAACCCCTTCCTTGCCAGTGTGGGGTGAGCACCTCATCACAATTAATTTTGGCAATTTTTTTAATGACTGCATTTTCTGTACACAGAGGTTTAAACACTCAAAATACTTCATAGGATAAAATCACTCTTTTCACAGACTCAAGTAATTTAACAGTGAGTTGTAAAAGGAAGACTTTCAAACAGAAAACTTCTGCATTTTGACACTTGAATCTTGCTGGTGGCAGAGCAGCAGTTATCAATATGCATCAGAGAGTCAGTGGTATCACTGCCCAATAAGGCTGCATTTTTATAAGTTCAGTGGGAAATGGATATTTCTAACTCAAAGCCACATACTGTTACTGGAATGTTTTTCAGAAAAGACAGACTAATGAACTCCACGACATTTATAAATTAATTATGGTGATATATATTTCAGATGGTGAAGGTTCAATTCCACAGTGCTAGAACCCCAAAACACCCAAAAGTGTAGATTCACAGCTTGACTCATTAAAATTCCTCCCTTTTTATGGCTTAGGAATGCACCCGGGAAGCTTATAGTCAACATCAAAGGAGTCCTTGAAAGTGATCGCATTGCAGTACTATCAACATTGGAAGCGTCTTTTCTGGAAAATCCACTCTCCATTTGTGGAATGAAGTAAGACCCCTTCACAGACAACAGAACATGAAAAAATGTGCCCAGTAACCACACAATCTACTGTGAGCACCACAATAGCCCGATTGACCAAAGAACACATGATTGGCAAGTTAGAAGGGTATACAAAGATCTCTGAAAGACTCATTAGAGTAGGGGATGTTAAAGGTCCATTGTAAAATCAATGCATGTACAAGGATTTGTACAATAGTAGAGTGATAATGGCCTACCAGGTAAGCCACATATGCTTTCAAAATCGGTATATATGTTTGCATGATAGATTAAAAGGACTTTAAACATCTATTTGCACATGATCCTAAATATTTTCCCACGACAGTCAATTCCATCATACACATGTATCTGTTACAAAACTGTTCTTTATCTGCATATGTTTAAAATATCAGTAAATTCTTAGACAAAATCAATTGTAAGTAACTCACCATTACCAAATTTGCACAATTTGGTGTTTTCTTAAAGCTGCATTTCTATTGCCATGTAATTATTGTGAATCTCATCTTTCAGTTGATAAAATTAAGTTTTTAGCCCTTGTAGTTGCAAAGATTATTTTTTTCCAAAAAAGATATATTGGAATTGGAAAAGCTACAGAAAAGAGCAACTAAAATGATTAGGGATATGGAACAGCTTCCATATGAGGAGAGATTAATAAGACTGGGACTTTTCAGCTTGGAAGCGACTAAGGGGGATATGATAGAGGTCTATAAAATCATGATGTGTGGAGGAAGTAAATAGTGAAGTGTTATTTACTCCTTCTCATAACACAAGAATTTGGGGGTTACCAAATGAAATTAATAGGCAGCAGGTTTAAAACAAATAAAAGGAAGTATTTCTTCACACAATACACAGTCAGCCTGGGGAACTCCTTGCCAGAGGATGTTGTGAAGGCCAAGACTACAAAGGGGTTCAAAAAACAACTAGATTATTTCATGGAAGATAGGTCCATCAATAGCTATTAGCCAGGATAGGTAGGGATTGCTGTTTGCCAGAGGCTGGGAATGGCTGATGGGATGGATCACTTGATGATTATCTGTTCTATTCATTCCCTCTGAAGCACCTGGCATTGGTCACTCTCAGAAGACAGGATATTGGGCTAGATGGACCATTGGTTATATATATAGTTATGTTATATATATATATATATATATATATATATATATATATATATATATATAGTTTATTGGTTATATATATAGTTATGATATATTTCATACAAAGCATGTCCTGTAAGGTATCATAGGAAGAGTGATGATCTGCTAATACCCACTTTGCTGTCCAAATATGTATATTGTTAGTGAGTATCAAGTTATGAGATTTTTCTGTTTATGCTATAAATGTAAAAGTTTCTTCTACAAGACTGGTGGTCTCTGCCCAGGAGGGTGTTAAGGGACTATTATCCTGCAAGGGAGTTGTAATTGTAATTAAAGATTTACAATACAATGACAATTGCACAAGACTATACAATGGAGATTGCTCAACCCTATGACTCAGTTGCACTAAGTGACACCGGGGTGGGGGAGGGGATTTGGGAAACCTTGTGACTCAGCAAAGCCCACCTGGCCTAATGTCTACTGATCACATGGTGAAAAGATATAAAATAAGGACTGCATGTTTTGGCCTTTCTCCTCCCCACCCATGCTGAAAGCAACAGAGAGACTGTAAAGACAAAGACTGGAACTGAAAGAGATTGGCTCCCAGGTTTGAGGGAAGAACCTGTGGATTAAAGGAGCTGTAACATCCAGTGAGGTCAGAAAATTGATTAATCTAGATACAGTCTAGTGTTGAAGGTTTAAGATTTAGATTGCCTGTTTATCTTTGTTTGGTACGTATCTCTGATCACTTATGCCTACCACTTATACTCACTTAAAATCCATTTTTTGTAATTAATAAATCCATTTTATATTTTACCTTAAAACCGTGTATTTTGGTTGAAGTGTTTGGAAAATCTCAGCTCAGTTAACAAAAACTGGTGTATATCTTCTCCACACTGAGGGAGGGACAAACTGGGTAATAAACTTATCCTGGTCAGGCTTCTAACCAAGGCGGGACAGGGAAACTTCAACGTGCAAGGCAGCGAGCTGGAGTAAACTGCTTGGTGCCTTTCTCTGTAGAATTCATGAGTGACTCTGGGAGCATTCATGCAACCTAGCTGGGTGTGTGGCGTCACATGCTGTTGGGTTGAGTGATAACAGCACCCAGAGGGGTTTGCAGCTTGCCACTAGCAAAGCATTGTGAGGCGTTAAGGGGGTCCAGTGGTGCCCCAGTCCCAGGTTGAACCCGGGGCAACTCATCACACTCAGGCTTCAGAGGAATAAGGAATGTTTTCAAATCACTGGTCTGGCTCATTCTCTTCAGTAGGATTTCCTCCTTGCAGAGACTTCCTCACAAAGGACCTTGGGTCATTCTGCTGCAGAAGATGCCAATGGGCCCACCCCAGACCTGGTGCAAGAAGGCCCTCTCCCTACAGAATAACTCTAACCCCTGGCAGGCACCATTCTTCCTGACTTCTTGGCAACAGCTGCCCCAGACTGAAGATAGGACTCCCATGAAAAGATAATACAGCCCTAGGAACTACCTCATGACTGGCAAATAAATTACTGGATTTTTCAATCCTTGTTTATATGTGTGACGCTGGCTGGATTGGGGGGAGATTTATTATATTATTTAACATCAATATGTCAAAATCATAGTTCATATGATATGTGCCATGTCAGGTACCGTTAGAAAGGCTATAATGTGCTAAGTAAGATACATATTTGTTCATACAGATCTGCCACAGTTCAGATATAGTGTCTCCATGCTTCAGTGTGCTACAGTATTTGCAGATTTCATGGAAAAATTGACTTACACATGTGTATCTAATTTTCAGGATTTCATGGGACTAAGTAATTATTGGAACAAATAAAGAGCAATAAATATCATCATCATCTTGACTCCAAATAATTTTACTCAGTATATTGTTTTCTATATTGAAAAGTATTCTTTTTTCTAAAATTAAAGACAGATTTCATGCAGTGTGGGATCTAATCTGGACAGTACGTTAGGTTAGCTATTAATAAGGTTGTCAGTTTGTGACCGTGGTGCCTGGAGGAGCCTCACTAAGATTGCTCAATCAGGGCAAACTGCAAAGAATGGCGTAGGCGAGCCACAAAAATGGTGATTTATTCTAATAATTAGATTTACCAAGCCAGCAGCAAAGCAGTTTCTACAATGCCTTATTGGTTACCAACAAGCCCAGAAATACAATTTCCCTTAAGCAATCCAGCCCTAGGCTGCCCCCAGACAGCCAAGTCAAATACAGTGAGGATTATTTAAAATCTTTTTCACCATATATAAAGTTCTACCAATCCCCAGAGATTGGACATATTACCTCCAGGTCAATGAATATTTCAGGTTTTACCCAAATACATGGTTACAGCCATTCTTATTAACTAATTTTTAACTAATTAACTAAGATTTATTAAAAAAGAAAAGAAAGCGTTATTGGGTTTATAGACCATTATATACACAGATATGAGTAGAGTCCTAGGGTCAGTTTCATAGCGGAGATGGTAAACTGCTGATTTCTAGAAAGGTCTTCCAGGATTGGTTCCATAGATTATAGTCCAATAAACAGACCATGTTTAGAATTTCTTAAAATCCTTCCATAAGAATTTGCAGGGATAGTCGGGGTTACCTGGAGATCATAGTTTTGAGACTTAAACTTCCCCTGACACAGCTGAAGCAGATCTGAGATGACAGGACCAGGCCCTAGAGTTCCTTTATAGATCTCTGGCAGGCTGAGAAGCCACTTGTCACAGAAGGCATTCTTTGAATGAAGAATAGGTAATGTACATTGCTGCTTTGAAGTCAGTCCCTATTTCCTATATATACACAGGTAAACTAGTAGTATTCATTAACATAAAGCAATTATCCATTCAACTATCAAGGCATTCCATTATAGCAAGACACTTTAAACTGAAGACAATGTAAGTAGTAATATTTCCTGCAATATCTTACATCTTTGATTTTAAGGTTAACTGAACCATCTGCAAGCATAATATAATGTAATTAAGACATGAAAGGGAATTAGCATCCACAAGCTAATCTGGTTACATTGTTAACCTCTAACAAGAAAAAGGTAAACACAGATAAATACAATTAGTATTTACCTCTAGCTCTCTAACAATACAGAACTCTTGTCCATTTAACATGGCTTTGATAACTATCTACAACGAAAGACCCTAATTACAATTTCAATACTTCTCTAATACGTTCTTAAAGGTTGATCTTTAGGTCACTTAGCCTGCTGGTTGTTTAATCCTTCTGGCTCAGTGTCACACAGAGCTCTCCTAAATGCGATATAAGGTTAATTGCTTTGACTGTTCCATTGTAAATAAAAACTTAAATAGTCATTGGGCGTGCATGAGAGAGAGAGAGAGAGAGAGAACAAACGAACGACTGTAGTCCAGAGGTTAGGGCACCCACTCTGAAGGTAGGAGACCCAGGTCCCAGTCCCTCTACTCCAATCATGCTTTCATCATTTAATTTCATCAATTAATTTCATAATTTAATCCACAGTGGAACAGTTTCAACAGGAGAGACTGAGGGACCTCTACATCAGAATATACTATTGGTTAGGGTAGTGGTTAGAATATCAGATACCTCTGCATCAGAATATTTAATGGTTAGGATACTCTCCTGAGAGATACGATACACCCTGTTCAAATCCTTTCCATCAGGCAGTGAGCGAATTGAACCTGGTCTCCCACACTAGAGGTGAGTGCTCTAACCACTGGGCTAAAAATTATAAGATGGGCACTGCCAACAACTCTTTCTCTAGAAAGCTTTTGCATAGGACTGATCTGGTAGGCAGACTCTGACCATGCCTACCAGATCAGGCCCTGCATACAAGTTAGGCATTTGCTTACCTACCTTCCCCTGCTTTGGGGCTTAGGTGGATATTTGCACCTGGGCCTCTTTCATAAGGCAGCAGTGTGCATGCCCAGAAACAGACACATAGGTTCCTAGGGAACTTTTATTCTGAAAAATGTAGGTATATCTACACAACAATTTAAACCTCCCAGGATCCTGCAGGGTTGGAGGGTCTGAGCCTGTGTTAAGCTGGGACTTAGGGTCCAAACCCTATTGCTTTCCTGTGTGCAGTTGGCCCTGTCTTGACTCTCTTCCCGGAAGTCCTCTGGATGTATCCCAGAGTTCCTGGCAACAGAGGAGCAGCACTGCAGTCAGCTAGTGCAGTGGCCAGAAGCACCATTACTGTCTGGCTGAGTGCACTCCCCCTTCCTGCTTCTCCCGCCGCTCTGGCTCCTCCTTGCTCCTGCACAGAGTTTGCCCAGAGCAGGGAGTTGACAGGTGGGAGGTGGTTCCCAGCCACCAGGATGTTGGTAGTCATCCCTCCCCCACTCACCACCCTCATAGTGTGCGCTGCAAAATGTCATTGTATTAGTTTGACAGTCCTGGAGATCGATGTCCTAATTAGCTTCAGAACAAGTCCATATGGGCATTTTCCTGCCAGTGTGACTCAGCCAAGAGGTGGAAAGCCCACTTCTCAGATTAGATAAAGCATCCTCAAATTGCAGTCATTCTATTGAGACAGCCACCAAAGGAGCTAATTATGCAGTTTAGTACTTATGTGCTCCTTATGGGCACGAGTCCCATCAATAGCACCACCACAGTTATGAAACAGAGCGAGCAGTAGAGTTTTCCCACAGTGCACCACATTCCTAGGGCTAGAGCATCGACAGCAGTGGGGTGGGGGGAATTAGACACTTTGGAACATGTATACTTTGACTTGCGCCTGTACACTGCAGTGTGGACAGCAGAGCCCTGGGTTCAAAAAAATTCTTAATCTAGGGAAAAATGCAATGTCGATGCTCAAGCTCGGGGTTCCCTGGAACAAGTCAGCTGACTCGAGTTCCACTAACCCTAGGCTTACATTGCTTTGTAGACAGAGACTTGGATACTGAGTGAGTTTAAGTATCTTAACTTCAGTTAAAATAAATCAGTTTAACTTCAGCACCCAGAAAGAGAACGGAGCAAATAATCAAGCACTCAATTTGCAAATTCCTAGAGGACAATCAAGTGATAAGTAACAGTCAGCATAGATTTGTCAAGAACAAATCCTGTCAAACCAACTTGATAACTTTCCTTCACAGGGTAACATGCCTTGTGGCTAGATGGGAAGCGGTAGATGTGGTACATCTTGACATTAGTAAGGCTTTTGATACTGTCCCCCATGATCTTCTCATAAACAAACGAGGGAAATACAACCTAGATGGAGCTACCATAAGGTGTGTGCATAACTGGCTGGAAAACCACTCCCACAACCATTCCCAGAACTGTAGTTATCAGTGGTTCACAGTCAAGTTGGAAGGGCATATCGAGTGGGGTCCCACAGGGATCAGTTCTGGGTCCACTTCTGTTCAATATCTTCATCAGTGATTTAAGGCTAGTCACATTTAAAATTTACAGCAGCACAGTTGTATTGGTACAGCTTTGCTGCTGAGAGTGCTTGTATAGCTGTGTTATGTTCATGGGAGAGAGCTCTCCTGCTGATATAATAAAACCACCTAAATTAGCTGCAATAGCTATGTTGGTCGGAGAGTGTCTCCCACAGACATAGCGCTGTCCACACAAGCGCTTATGCTGGCAAAATTTATGTTGCTCAGGGTGAGTGTTTATTTCAAACCCTTGAGAGAGAAAAATATTGCCGGCATAAGTGCTAGTGTTGACAAGGCCTTAGACAATGGCACAGATGTACACATAAAGTTTGCGGACTATACCAAGCAGGGAGGAGTTGCAAGTGCTTTGGAGGATAGGATTAAAATTCACAATAATCTGGACAAAGTGGAGAAATGATCTGAAGTAAATAGGATGAAAGTCAATAAGGACAAATACAAAGTACTCCAGTTAGGAAGGAACAATCAGTTGCACAAATACAAAATAGGAAATGACTGCCTAGGAAGGGGTATTGCAGAAAGGGATCTGGTGGTCAGAGTGGATCACAAGCTAAATATGAGTCAATAGTGTAACACTGTTGCAAAAAAAGCAAACATTGTTCTGGGATGTATTAGCAAGAGTGTTGTAAGCAACACAAGAGCAGTAATTCTTCTCCTTTATTCCGCGCTGATTAGGCCTCAACTGAAGTACTGTGTTCAGTTCTGGGTTCCACATTTCAGGAAAGATGTGAACAAATTGGAGAAAGTCCAGAGAAGAGCAACAAAAATGATTAAAGATCTACAAAACATGACCTATGAGGGAAGATTGGAAAAAATGGGTTTGTTTAGTCTTGAGAAGAGAAGACTGAGAGGGGACATAACAGTTTTCATGTATACGAAAAGTTGTTACAAGGAGCAGGGAGAAAAATTGTTCTCCTTAATCTCTGGAGGATAGGACAAACAGCATTGGGCTTAAATTGCAGCAAAGGCAATTTGGACTGGACATTAGTAAAAACTTCCTAACTGTCAGGGTAGTTAAGTACTGGAATAAATTGCCCAGGGAGGTTATGGCATCTCCATTACTGGAGATTTTTAAGAGCAAATTAGACATCCGTCAGTGATGTTCTAAATAATATTTAGTCCTGCCATAAGTGCAGGGGACTGGACTAGATCACCTCTTGAGGTCCCTTCCAGTATGATCTACAGGTTTTGGCAGTTTTGTGAATTGCAGTGGAATCTAAAACTGAGATTTAGGCATCTAAACCCCCAATTTGCTGAAGTATGGGATTTAGGTGCCCAAATACCTTTGTGGATCAGGGCCACATGTCTAAGAGATCTGGGTTAATGACTAATTTCACTACCATGCATTTAAAATATAAGGAATGAGAACCAAATTGCAGAACCAAGCTTTCTGTTGCTATGCAACTGTTATGGCATGTTTCCCTTCATCTTTTAGTGCTTTTATTCCATCTCTGTTCCTTGTGGATGAAATTTAAGCAACATGTTCTAGATACTTACCAATAGCAGATGTAATTAAGTTTCTAATCTGACATAAACCAGGCTGCAGTTTGTACTGAAAAAAAATCACATCAATAAACTTAATGATGTTTTGAATGATATTTTTGATATTACAATATTGCATTTTCAAATTTATATTATGCTGATGTACTTTAGAACATGAATCAGTAAAGCCCTTTTTCTGTGGCTGCCTCTAAAAGCATTTGAGATTTAATGAGTACTTTCAAGTAGTGAAAAGGAAAAAATTAGTTAGAAACTTTGTAAACTACCTGTTGACAATTGATGACAAACAGAGCACTTGCCAATCTGAAGATTGCTGATTGATTTGCAGTTTCTTCTGCAATGATAAATAGCTAATTAGGCATGCTGTCTCCTCACTTTTGATTGGATTGGAGACACAGTAGTCTGTTCACCTACGTCAGTAAACAAGAGCAGTGGATTCTGGTCTCTATCAATTTGTATTGGATTTGAACTAGTGATATGGAGCTAAAAGGCTCTACAACCGGTTACCAGCCTCTGAGTCATCCGGCTATGATGATGCCTTTTAGTTGACAAAATGCCGGTAAAATTTGCACAGGCACCCACCTGTGAATACAACAAACAGCACTTGCCTATGGAAACTGAGTCAGTATGTATCTAAGGGTGTGATTATTATTTTTCTAAGCAGATGAGTTCACACATTTTGTGGGTGTCTTTTTGAAAGCATCTTTGAAAATATAAAACCTAATTTTATAAATTGTGAGACTACATAAAATCACAAATGGGATGGAAATGAGATTTTGTATCTTTTCCACTGAGATGTTGATTTAAAACATTATATTTTTGTCCTGGTTTCCATGCAATGTGTAATTAGATCAATATCATTTTTATATTTTAACACTTATTGTTTTAAAAACAGGTAATTTCCAATATTCTAAATGTACTTGAAATATCCTACACATGCCATTGTTTATCTGCTTATTTTCTTTAGTCCGTGACAGCAACCTGAGACTTGATTTTAGCATGTGATTTGTTATACAAGATTCATGATCTGCTTTATTGGTAGGGATTTCTAAAGCCTCCTTTATGGGCAATCATACTTTCACAAGTTTTATTTTATATAAAATGGAGTTTACTTTTACTCACTGGAAGTTATATTGTGGAAAGGGCAGTTAAGTCAAGGAAACAAAAGTAAGAAATAATGTTCAATTTAGTCTCAAGGATTCCTGAGACATGTTCTATATTCACCGATTATTATGAAACAACATCTAAATCTCTTCTTGGGCATTCCAAACTCCTGCGTGATTGCTCTTCTTTCAAAGGCAGGCTCCCTCTCTTCCCCTAGCCTAGGCTGATATGGGAAGCATTAGAAGTCCCTATGTTCACTCTAAAAATGAAGCAGACCATTGTTCAGCTTCTCTCATTTAACAACTCTCCAGATCCAGATGGCCTTTTTGGCACTTTGCATAAGTGTTTTCCCCCCTGCCTCCTCCCCATTACTTTGTGTTAGGTTTTAAAAGCAAGGCTTCTGAGAAACAGTGTGCCTATCAAATAGAATATCCTAAGGCATGGTTTTTCTTGTTGTCGATGTTGTTGCTTTACAGATTAGAAGTGAAGTCCATTTATTGTTATTAATATAAGTCCAGGGAAATGGTATTAGCTGACATAGTCAGCAAATATGAATGTAAAATCCTCAAAGATCCTCACATGGGACTTATCTGAGAAGGTACAGCAGTGCAGTGCACTTGATCTTTATAGGCCAAGTGTAATATCCCTCCCTTTTTTGACCCAAATAGCTAGTCAAAGTTTGGGGACCTGGGTATGTTCCGGTTAGGATGAGAAACTGGAGTTGGTAAGGCATTTCTCTGATGCAGTTTTGTTTATTTAGGGCTAGTCAACATTTAAACTTACAGCAGCACAGCTGTATTGGTACAACTGAGCTGCTGTAAGAGCACTTGTGTTGCCATGTTATGTCAACAGTAGTGAGCTCTCCCGCTGACCTAATAAAACCACTCAAACAAGCGGCGGTAGCTATGTCGGGAGGAAAGAGTCTCCCACCGACATAGCGCTGTCCACAAAAGTGCGTATGCCAGCAAACCTTATTTCGCTCAGTGGGTGTGTTTTTCACACCCCTGAGCAACAAAAATTTTACCGGCATAAGTGCTAGTGTAGACAAGGCCTCACAAAGAATGTACAAAGTCCTGTGTCTCTGAATGCAGAAGGAATCAAAAACAAAAGGTGACATTTCTTAACTTTTTAGCCAACAGACCAAGTGCTCTTACTTTTTGTCTCTGCTTCTCTCTGTTTTGTGTGTTCTCCCTTTACACACACACCTGGTCACAATACCCAATGGAACCCTCCACCCAC
The DNA here is from genome assembly GCF_026122565.2 of Emydura macquarii macquarii. Taxonomy (NCBI): domain Eukaryota; kingdom Metazoa; phylum Chordata; order Testudines; family Chelidae; genus Emydura; species Emydura macquarii. The sequence continues at coordinate 8,061,031 of NW_027133808.1, read as the reverse complement.
ATGGTGTGAAACTCTTGGGTGGGTTCACAACTCTTTTTTGTCTTATGGCGTGTCTACACGTAAAATGCCATAGCTGCACCATTCCAGCACTTCAGCGAAGATATTACCTATGCCAAATGGGAGGGATTCTATTGTTGGCATAGGTAATGCACCTCCTGAAGAAGTAGTAGCTAGATTAACTACGCAGCAAAAGAGTGTTGATTTTTCACACTGCTGACATGTAGTTAAACAGACCCAACTTTCTGATGTAGACCAGACCTTAGCTGGGGGGCTTATGATGAACTCTTTCTGGCAATTGTGTTAATTGAAGGTCCCATTCACACCTAGTCTCAAAGAGATTTGTGATTCATGCGGTCACCAATAGCTCTCTGCATAACAATATATTGGTGAGAGGCTTTCTATGGGGAGTTTGGCAATGACCTCATCTCACCTAAAGCAGGAGGGGATGGTGTCTGGCCAAGCTGGAAGAAGGTAGCAATGCTTTATGGTGGAGTGGGGGGAAGAAGGTCAGAAACTGCTGTAAAAAGGTGGGGAGGAAGGGGGTCAGCATGATGACACTGACTCCACTCCTGGGAATGTAAGGGTGGAAGGCTTTAAAAGGTGCAAGACTGGGCATTATTAGAAGCCCTTTCACCACCCAGCAGTCAAGGCACAGCTGCTCTCCCTCCCCTTGAGGTGCGAATATGAGGTTGATTTAGGACTTCCTGTGAGCATTGCGCTAGTTGCTCCTTTTTAAGGGGATGGGGAAGGAATTTTTTCCTCACCACCACACTGGCTTAGCTGGTTGGGGGGTGGGGGGGCGGGGGTTGCCTTCCCCAGAGCAGGTGTCAGGGAAGACCTACTATGGTAAGGAAGAATAAAGGTTAGGTTATATGTCACAACTTATTTTGTAAGTGTGGGGTGGATGTCCAGTGCAGGTACTCCATAGGGAAGGCATTCAGTGACTAGATAAATGGCCTGGTAAAGGACTTACAACGGAGGTGCTGGTGAAAGGAATGGAATGGAGGGAGGTTCAGGGTTCCTATGACTGGTACAGCAGGGAGCCAACCCCCCTTTCTTATAGCCCACCTTAATTCTCCTACAAGGAGGGATGGATGGTAAGATCCAAGCCATTGGTTGGCTGGGGAACCTGGATGGAAAATAAAGGGGGGGCTGGTCGAAGCCCTGTGCAGTTATTTTGAATGAATATGGTGTTTCCTGAACTTTACACTTTTATCTGTCAAGTAGTCCCAGTCATCTAATAATAAAGTTGCAGTCTGATTAAATCCATATCAAGTGTCTCCTGTCCTCCTTTCAGGATAGCCAGACAACAACTTTCCATTGTAGGTATCCTCTTGTTCTGAGGATCACATTTGGCCAGCTTCTTTCCCTTATTTGCTTCACAGCTTTGCAATTCAACTAATGGGCTATTATTATAGGTGTTGATTCTCTAACCTTTCAGCTTCTATGGAGGCAGCACTAGAGGTGATAGCACATCATTTCACTATTGCAATTTTCAGTAATCCCTGGTCTCCTGGGATCTGTGCACAGGGAGAAGTCTCCACAAACAGCTCTTCACCCTTTCTACATGAATATAGGAGGTCAGAGGTCTATATGACATCATTTCTACTGTGTCCTCCCAGAGTTCATAGGGGTTCTTCTGTGTGTGCAGGAAAGTCAGGGCAGGGTGATGGGTGCACTTTGTTCCCCTTTTGTCCCCAACAGAGGAATATAAAATGTACTACAACCCCAGAATGAATTACCTATCTTGCATCCTCACTAAGGGGGAGTTCTGGGCTAGCTAAGAACTGCAGAGTCCCTGAAAACATGGCTTCATTTGGATTTTGAGGAAAAGTCTCCACTGTGCTCTGTAATGTTACTAGATGCTGTTTAAAGGATGCCAACTTTTACTTTAGAGCTGGCTGTATTTCCTTATTGACTCAAAATATTCCCTTATATAAAATTATTCCTCTAAATTATCCCTTGTGATATACCAAGGGCAACAGAAAAGTACACAATAGGAGGTACATCAGCCCCAGAATGATCAGGGCTTTATTCCCTGCAGCCTAACCAGGGGCAGCTGGGGCCCAATTAGGGATCAGCCAGGTGCTCCATAAAAGGGCTCCGCCCCAAACACACAGGGCACAAGCTGGAGGAAGCAGAGGTGTTGTGAGGAGCAGAGCAGCCCAGCCCAGCCCAGCGGGGAAGAGTGGAGGAACTCTGACGGAGGTACTGAGCCCAGCAAGGGGCAACATGGACACAGGGCCTGAGAGGCCAGCAGGATTGAGGAGGGAAAGTAGCCCAGGGGAAGAGGCTGCGGCTCCAAAAATACAGATCCAGCAGTCTGCAGCTGCTGTTCATAGGGCCCCTGGGCTGGGACCTGGTGGAGTGGGTGGGCCCGGGTCCCTACTCCTCTTCCCCAGGGAAGACGGGGTGATGGGCACTTTCCTGGCCCCCAACACGAGCAAAGCACAAGATCCACTAGAGGGAAGCCGGCCATCGGCCACACCCTTTATATGAAATGTGATAAACTGTTTAGTATCTCTCAGTGGAAGTTGCAATTGTGTGTGTGTGTGTGTGTGCGCCATTACTAACTATATCAGAATCAGCAACAAAAAAAAGGCAAATGATCAAAAGTCTGACCCTTGCTCAAAACTGACATGCAATACAAAACATCAGTAGTAACCCAATATTAAAAACATGTTTCAGTTACACAGAGGTCCATTGGCACCAGCTAGCAAAGGGTTCATTACTTTGTTACTCCTATCAGGCCTGACAAACTTTCTACACCCAAAACACTGCTTTCATAGTACTTATCCAAAAAATGTCTTGAAAAGTATCAAATGAAAGGCAGTAACACACTGGTCATTAGTATCATTATGAGATGCATATACCAACATCATATAAGGAATTGTGTGTGTATGCACACAGAAATTATGTTTTTAAAGACAGAGTGGAGAAACAGGTCTTCTACCATGCAAAAGCAGGTCTATTCACCAATCCCTGTCTCGGATATACATTAAGCATTGTAAAGCCAATACAATGAAGCCCTATTTGCATGTGAAAGCAACAGGGGAAAAATAGGGATGTGAAATCAACAACCGGAGAACAAGGGAGAAGAGTGTTATCTGCAGGTGCATTTCAAAAGGTTTACTAGACTATAATTGGAAGACAAGGACAACATCCCAGTATCCATTTCCCTGAGAAACACCGGTGATGGAGTGGGTGATTCATGAACATTTTGGATCGTGGTTTGATTGAAAATCAGCTAGCTCTGCAGAAAAGGCTTATGTGAGAAACTGCTTTGGTCAAATGATTGTAGCCTATTAAAGTTACGTTTTAGTCAATAAAAAGCATGTTCTACTTTTGTTTTATGTGCAATTATTCCATTTCCAATATTCTTGCCGCTACTTATTTTAATCTCTGAACCTCTATTCTTTGTCAATAAATTTATTCTCATTTATGTTATAAATACATCTCAGTGCTGTGGTATTAAGCTCAGCGTGAATTCTCAGTTGACTCAAACAAGCTGATGGGTATACTGTTCTCCTTGGTGGACACTGAACCTGGTTATTTTTGTGAGCATCCAGTGATGGGCCAATTCTGAGGAATTCAGAGACTGGAGTACACCAAGTGTTAACCTGCAAGGCAAAGTAGGGGCTGGCAGAACCCATCAGATAGTGTTAGAGTGGCTGAAGGGCTGGCAGTGTTAGGGAGCTGATACCCAGCTACCACAAGAAAGACTCCCTCTCATTGAAGTGGGGAGATAACATGGTGGCACGCTGTCCTAGGCCATGTCTACACTGACGGTGGCAAAGTCGCCACCATCAGATCAACTTCTCTGTATCGACTGAGTGGTCAGTGAAGACCCACTCAGTCGATCCAGAAGTCGACATTATTAATCCACCCCTGCAAGTGGCATAGCGCTGCGTTGATGGAAACGCGGTTCCCATCAGCGCAGTGCAGTGAAGATGATGCGCAGAAGAGAAGCACAGCAGTCGATGGGAGTTATACAAGTTCTTTGCGTAACTCCTGTCGACTGCCGCCAAATTGTGGAGGTAAGTGTAGACCAAGCCCTAGACACTCTGAGAAAGCATCAGAGCTTCACATTTGTTGCTACATAATCTATGCTAAGAAATATTTTCATGACATATATTATGTCATATGTCCGTGTATCTCTATGTACATGTGTGTTATAGTGAGAGTCAGCAGATGACACAGTTACTTGTCTTAAGCTCTTTTTCTCATTTCGCAGGTAGTGTACAATCTTTGAAGAAATGCTATAGTTAGTTTTCTGATGCCATTCCTTTTTGGGGGGAGCTGCATCAAGTAGAACAGTTTTTTCTCTGCCTTAACGTCTCTAACTAGAGTGAGTTCTTGAGGCTGAGGTGCTCCCTGGAAATCAAACATCTGTGTTTTGTCTGAGATTCCTGAAAGATGGGATTCCACGTGTGCTGTTTGTGACATCTTTGTTCAAAGACTGGTATATATATTTTAACAGTTACACTACGTTACCAGCTACAATGTCACTGATTTCTCCTCCAATGGTGAACCAAGTGCAAGGCCCCCAAATATGTTACCATTTGATAGAGGATTGACACTAACTACATAAGCGCAAACACACACATACACACACACACAAAGCTACATTAGATAAATAAAATATATGCGGCTCATGAAAATATTCTAGTATAGATTATGAAACACAAAAGAAGGGGTTGTGTATAATATAAAAACATGGAATAAATGATGGCAGACAGTGAAATAAAAAATATAAAAATTTAATTTTCACAAGCTAGGAATTGCCTTTCATAATTCCCAGAGCAGAGTGGATCAGTGAACAAGAATGACTGACTGAGAGGCTATCCCTAACTCGAGGAAAAAAATTCTCAAATCACTCTGACCACTTTCATGTACTCAGTTTGTACAACACACTTGACTGAGGTGTTGTTGAAGGGGCTGATATTTTTAAGTGATGAAGAAAGAAAGAGATAAGAATTGCTATGAATAGAATTGAAACTTTATTTTGCTGAACTCCACGTAAGTGAATTATTTTCCATATGGGGTGCAATTTAAAAATGGACATTTGCTATAGTAGGGACTTTTTGTGGAATTGCCTGTACATAAAATTGGAAATACCATGTCATTTAAACTTTTGCAAGTAGCAAATATCTAACTTTTAATGATGACCTTAATTCTAAGTTGAGGCAATGTAAATATTTATTTTTAGCAATCTATGTTTTATAGAGGAGTAATAATGAATAGAAGCAAGAGTGAATTTTCAAAACTAACTGATAGCATGAAAAGGCCTGGGAAGAACAAATGTGGTCTTTTTTTTTTTTTTTTAAACTACTTTTCTCTTTGAATGACAGCTCTCACAACATGCTTATTTTCAGATATTAAACGGTGTTCCAAAATATGCAGAAATACATTATGCATAATATACATAACCTTATATGAAAGATTTAGAATGGTACCAATCATTTGACTAATACCATTGGTATTTTAAAAGTGTGGTGAAACACAAATTAGACATAAGGTATCAGGGTAATGTCACAGCAAAACAGGGCCTCTGCAGTTTTGGGCTAAATATGCAGAGATATCTACTTCATCATGAAGAAAGAGATACTAGTCTTTCTTTACATTGCTCAAGTGTCCATGGAAAGCTACATTTTGCTCTGAGCAATTTGTTACCAGAAATATCTTGACAAATTGGAGAGCTATCAGAAGTTTGCAGCTTTTTGTTTTTTTCTTACCATTTTTTCTTTGTTTGTATAACTCATTAATAAGGTTACACAATTTGTGACAGGAATTTTTAATTCTGTCTCCAAAGATATGATAGCGTATGGATGAATCAACTATTTGACATGCAACCTAAATTCTAGTATGTCCTTTTTCATGCTTGTAACAGGGTTCATTCACCATTGGGGCGCCTCCTTGTGCCTGGGTCTGGGGTTTAGCTCTTAGCCAGCCTGGCACCTTTCCCTCCAAGTTGCTTGCTCTGTGCTTTTTCTTTCTCTGGACTCAGGGTGCTCCCTCTTCCAGGCTCAGCCCTCCAGCCAGGTCATTATAGTCCTTCCCTTCTGTGGTATCATAGTTCCTCCTGACAAATTTTCTGGATGCTATATCCATGCCAATCCAAAGTCCGTGCCACTTTCCCAATGGTTGGCAGGGAAACCTGGGCCCGCCCATTACTCCAGGTTCCAACCCATGGACCCTGTGTCCAGCAACCAGTTTGCTCAAGTTCTGACCCTGTTGTTGTTTCCCTGGGCTCTTTCCTACTTCTCTATCTTCTGGCCCACTTGTGGGTTTACCATTGGAGTTTCTTCCAGTCCCAATATCTACTTCCCCCTCTGGGATTCTTGCCAAAGTCTGTAGTCCAAGGCATGATCTCAGAGCCTATTCTTTCACTAGAAACTCCTCCATGTACCTAGCCAATCCCCGCCTCTCTAGGGAGTGACTGCAAATCTCCTCCCTGCATCCCTTTTCTACTACCACCACCATCCTCTCTTTATAATCCTAACTGAGCTCCTTCCTCGACTGGGCGTCATCAGTCATTCATTAGAACTTATCAGTCCCTGGCTCTTCTCCCGGTCAAGCCTATAAGGTTAATTGGCCTATTTTACCCATCCAGGCCTTGTGTGGGATAGATACCCCATCACAAAGCTCTGTTATCTTTATTCTCTCCAGTAACTGACTTTAATTTATTTTGAAGAAAGGAAATGACATATGAGGAGAGAACTAAATAATATGTATAGATGGCTAAGATATAACTAAGAAAGTATATGGTAAAAGTCTACAGTTATTTGAAGAGTAGTACTGCCAAGATGGAAAGAAATTATTTAAAGTGGTACATGATCATAATGAAGAGTACTGTGAGGAAATTAAGAGAGACAAAAATGTAGGTTTAATGGACTTGCTGAAGGTAAGATCTCAGTAGGGTTTGTCTGTACTGTGCATGGGCTAACCTACTCATGCTAGGTTGAATCCAGCTAGAGTTGGTAACACTAGCCATGATGGCAGCATGAGCTTTCAGTACAGGTAGTACAATCCCGGAATGGACTCTGGGTATGTAATTGGCTCGTTAGCCAGCTCTGAAGCCCATGTTACACAGTCTTCACTTGCTGTTGTTACTTGCACTAGCTGGATTCAAACTAGCCTGTGCACATCTTTTGCTGTGTAGACATACCCTTAGACTGTGGAATAGACTCTACAGAAGTAATGGAAGCCTTATTGCTTGGGACATCTAGAGTTAGTCTAGACAAAATGCCTAGAAAATATAGCATGGTAGCAATAGTATTTAGCACTTGCAGAGCTTTGTTTCTGATGGGTTGTACAAACATTAAATAATGTACTTCAGGAAACAATCTTGAAGTGGCAGTGAACTAGGTGACTTAGTAAGTGGTTGGTGGGGGTATTGTGAAGATTAAATAGTGTTTATGAGGCACTCAGAGACCATGGTCTACTTGGGCTATATACTTAGGTACAATGTACTCTTTAACATAGGGGTAAAGCTATAGAGAGTCATCCTTCTGGAGATTGTAATAGGCTCTCCATTGGACTACATGCAGATTGACACCATTCAGAAAAGGAACCTTGTGCAAAATGCAACTGCTTACTTATTAAGTGCTATGCCACATTCAGACAAGATCACTGCTATGAGATATGCTCTGGCTGCCAGTAAAATCATGGGTTGTATTTATGGTGTTAATCTTAACCTATAAAGTACTAAGTAGTTCAGGACCTTTTTCCCTGGCCTGCTTTTGGTGTATAGAGGCACTTGAGCTAGATTCCTAGTGGTTTAAACAGTAGGACGTTGTAGTCACAGCATTCTCCATGAATTGTTGCCTTTAGAACTGATTTTCCACTCCAGCATCTCCCCTTCCTCCCACTCTATCAGAGCTTGTACTTGGTCATTTTCTGGACATACTGCAAGTCTCCTTTTTATGAATATTTCAGGACAGGGTGGGTTAGTAAATTGTCAGCTGGATACAGGGTGAAATAATGATTTTACATGGCAGTGTCATTAATGAATTATTATTTAGACTTTTCATATTCAGTATTGTTCATTTAAGTTTTGGGTGTGAGTGAGATGGCACTATAAAGATAGGCCCAAGATTTTTAAAAAATATTGTTAGGCGCCTCAGTCCACAAGTGAGATACTAAAAGAAACAGTTTGATTTTCAACGGTGCTGAGAGCTCACTAGTTCCCACTGAGGTCAGGTAAAGGGATTGCACGTGTGAAGAAGGGGATTCAAGAATGGATCATAATTTAAGATCTGACATGACAAGGAAAGGCAAAAAATATTAGGGAAGCAGAAAGAAGAACAAGGATTACAGCAATAAAATCAGGAGGTCACCTTGGTTATGTGTTTAAATTGTTTCAAAGAGAAGACTAAGATCTTTAACCTTCCAGATGTAGTGTATTTTGAGGAGAAACTTTAATGAGGAGATGGTGGATTTTACTCCAGTTCACTAGCTAAAATACCTAAAATATTAGTCTGCTTCACATGGAAGAGTTCAACAGTACTTCACTGACAGCAAGATTTTCCTTTCTGTCTAGATACTGGGACAAATTTTGCTCTCAGTTCCACCCATAAAATTCTCATTGACTTCTACAGGAATTACATCTGTATAACTAAGAGCAGAATTTAGCTCACTCAACTCAGAGCCAAAAAAATCATATGAGAGCACTGAAATAAAAAGGTTCAGGTCAGAATTCCAAAGCATGGCTTGGATGAGTTAGAGAAAGTTGGTGCAATGCAGAGACCTGATCCAATCAGAGTCCAAACAGCCTGTGCATCTAACCTGATCCCAGCTCTTCTCTGACATATGAAAAGGCTGTTCAGGCTAGAACAAGCCAACCTAAGTGCTTTTCTTGTATAGCAACCCTGCTCTTGCATCTTGACGGGCCCCTAAGAACCCTTCAGCTAAACCGAGATCACTTTAGTTTAAAGATCCACATCCCTTTAGGCAGCTTGATATTCTGAAATACTAGACACTGTCATACCAGCATATTTCATTTGTGATCTCCCCATTGGATTAGGCCTATTTATTCCTCTAGCTCAAGTGGCAGAGGTCTGATATTCAAGCCCTGATGATAACCCATGTGGATAAGCTTAAGATTGTATGTGATGGCGAAGATGATCTTGTGGTTACAGCACTGGATTGAGACTCTGCAGATGTAAGTTCAGTTCCTGCCACTGACAGACTTTCTGTGTGCCTTGAGGTAAAATGATTTATCCTAACTTTACAGCTTGGAGAGTGAAGCACAAAATATTTCCCTCCTTCAAAGGAGAGTTGTGAATGTAAATTACTTACTGTGTGTGTGAGGTGTTCACAGTGATGGAAGCCAAGGAAGCCCAGTACAATGGTAGAGTTAGGTTCAACAGAAATATGTTAGTATTGGAAACATGACCTCAACAGATTTCCCTACATCGTTCAATCCCTTGACACTGGAAGCAGCACTGATGGGTTGGAGGGACTTTTGGGAGTCCCTAGTTAAAATTCCATTGGCAAAGCTAAAGGAGTTAGTGGAGAGTTAGTGATTGAAGTTCACTCTTCTTTGGATACTGCTAAATCTTCTCTGCCAAAGATGATTTATTTCCATGGCTCATAAAAACATTACTGAAGAGCTAATTTTCTGCCTTTCAATGGACCAGATTACACTAAATTGCAGGTACTTTAAAAACAGTTATGCAGGGATGCTATCCTGAATCCTCCACCAAGTCTTCACTTCTCCCTTCCCCCATCCCCTTTTCAGATTGCACACACTGAACACTATACTATTCTGTCATTGCAGTAGGTATATTTTCAGAAACAAAGTTAGCACATTTTCAGCAAAGTTCTTCTTAGCATAGGTTTGTCTGCCCAGTCGTGCTGCTTGATTATGGGAAAGCATTTTTGTTTCAGTGGGAAAGCAAAGGAATAGTTTCCCCCATGGCATGCCCCTCTTCTGCAATCACACCCATCTTCCACACAGTATGTGGCCTTTGTCACAGGCCAATGGGGGAAATTTTGTCAGAATCCTTTAATAAACTACTAATAGCTGAAAGCTTGGGCTGTTGCACAGGTGCAATTCGTAAGGTTAAAATGCCTGAGAACTTAAAAATATGTATGGTGCCGTTTAAGTTTATGGTAAGTATGGGTGAGGGGGGGCAAGTATATGTGTGTTGTGCTGGTAGATTTCTGTTGATGCACATGTGGCAAATGAAAAGTGTGTTCGGGGTTGTTGTTGTGTGAGTGGTTGTGTCTTGTGTCGAGTCTAGATCACTGTGTATCAGTAACTTGTCCTCTTCCTTATTTACCACTCCCCCAACCTCTGTCATCTGTGAACTTAAACATTTTTGTCAATGACCTGCAAGAAAATAAATCATTACTGATAAATAGTGTAAGTCGAAAACCAATCCCTACAACCAAACTTGTAACCTCATAAAAAATCAAGTTATTTACATCAGTTTTCTTCCAGTCCTCTGTAATGTCTCTTGTGTTTCAAAACTTTAACCATCCAGAGACCTCCTCAATCAACTCTTTTAAAAATCTTGGTTAGAAGTTATCTAGACTGATTTAAAATGTCTGACTTTAGTTGCTGCAGTTTGTCTTCCTGAGTTACTGTTGGAATAGAAAGTATTTCATTATCATATGATATGAACATATCATTTGTCTTTCTCCCAACTATGGAACAGAAATATTTATTGAAAGCTTCTGCTTTTTCTGCATTATTATTGATAGTTCTACCATTTCTATCTAGTAGTAGACCAATATCATTTTTAGGATTCCTTTTATTCCTAATATATTTTTAAAACTCCTTCATTGTACTTAATTTGGCTGGACATAGATTTTTACCTGTGAACTTTTGCTTTCCTTATCAATTTTCTACAATTCCTACCTTCTAATTTATATTCAGTGCTATCAATGTCCCCATTTTTTGCATTTGTTATAAGTTTGGAGGGGAGGGATGATTAGAGCTGCTTTCACTTCCCCTCTAAACCACGTTCATTTATTGTCTTTTAAATCTGCTGCTCTGGGTAACATGCATCTTAAGGTATTAACACAATTAGCTAACAAACTTACTGATACACTGACAATTATTTCTGAAAAGTCATGCACAGTGGTGAAAGTATTGAAAGACTGGTAAAAAGCAATGTACTAGCAATTTTCATAAATGGAAAAAGAGCAGTGGTGGCAATTACTATCCTGCAAATTTAAGCTGAAATAGTCACACTCTGGACTCGAAAGTTAGGCACCTAAATCCATATCTACGCACCTAAATAAAAGTGCCTGATTCTCAGAGAGAGTTGAGTGCACCTCTGAAAAAATAACCCTTATTTAGGTGCCCAAATGTGGATTTAGTTGCCTAGCTTTAGGCACACAAGTTTGACAGTGTTGTCTTTAACTTCTGCCTCTTTGTAAATGAGTAAAGAAAAGACTGAACATCTAGAGGGTAACAGAACACTAGGGCTCCCACACACTTCCAGTCTCATTGGTAATATCTTTTTAATTAAGATGGCTGCCCACAATAGGCTCAGAAATGCTGAGTTATTTTATTTTACAATTTACTCACTATCTTTTCTCTTTTCAATTTCTTTTTTTAAAAGTTCACCATTGTGTGTTTTTATTTTCAACTAACAAATTCTCCAGTTCTTATTTTAGAGCACGATGCTCCCAACAGCTTGCACTGGCAGAGCTAGACAGAACTGGCATCGGGAGTAACAGTTCTCCCCTCCCAGACAGCACTGAGAGCTCCTCCCCAGGGATACTCGTGTTCTCTTGGATAGACCCGGATTGAAAGGGGTATCAAGGGAGATGGGGCTATCCATTTCTTCACAGCCCTAGTAAAATACCCCTTCACTTAGTCATGTGTCTGAGTGGTTATTGGAACCCACCAGAGCTAGTGTCTACAAGGCCTAGCAGCTGAAGAGCCTTCAAGGCTTGCATCTGATTTGCGATACACCTGGCATGCTCTTGACACCCCAGAGGGGTTGGTGTACTCCATTACTGAGCAGCCTCAATATTCACACTAGAGTCACAATAAAATTGTGAGAGTTGGCAATAGTGGGCTTGATCCTGTTCCCCTTGATCTGAATGGTGCAGGATCAAGACCTTGGGGCCTTAAGTATGAATAGGGTTGGGGCACTGCTGAGGAGCTGAGGAAGATTGAAACATTCATGGGGGTTGTGTGAGAGAAGGCACAGTGGTGATGGTGCAAAAAACTGACAAACAGGAGAACGCTGTGAAAGGAGGAAGAGACTCTATGCTGGTTGGCTCACCCACCAGCCCAGGGAAGAACCAGAGCCACAAATGAGTGTGTTTCAGGCCCTTGTCTCAGGGCACAGTTTATTATTTAAACACTAAAACTCATTAATTACACAAAATAGACTGCAGTCCTCAGAGGTCTTTCCCCTTGCCTCTCTCAGCCCTGGAATAACATGCCCCTTCCTTCAGGCTTCTGCCAAGTCATGTGACAGGCAGGAAACCCTTAGCCCGTTCCTGTCTGTTTCGCCTATTATAGGGAGTAACATTTACTTTGGGTTTGTCTACATGGAGCGGCAAAGAGCAACAGAGGTGTATAATTTCTAAAGTGCACCAATATGTTGTGCACTAACTGGTCCATGTAAACTCTGCTGGTACAAACTAAACATTCCCTAGTGTGCAATAATGTACTATTGTTTGAAACAGCTCTACATTAATGAGCACTAGGAAGCTTCTAGTTCAGCTAGCAGGGTCTACACAGCCCTGTAAGCTTGCAATATGTTGGTGTGTTTTAGAAATCACCACTCCATCAGTGCCCATTGCTGCTCTGTGTGAATAATACTCTGGACTGTATTAACTTTTATAAAACACTTGGAACTTGTGAATATCTTGACTATGTTGAGAAATTGTATTATATGCTAATTTAAACCATTGTTGTTGATAACTTGTTGACAGATCAGGCATATATCATCATGTTTGATTTGGCTGTATTTCATAATTTCAATAAACTTTTTGTGCAAGTCATAAAGCTATGAGGAAACACATGCTGCTCCATGCTCTTAGTTTTAATTATATTGTTTTCTCTGCTATTTGAATTCAAAAGACTGTACATTTGTTTTACAAAAAAACTCTGCTGTGGTAAAGAATAAAGATAATCCCCCCAAAAGCAGCAGAAAACAGCGTTTTTTTTTTTTTTTTTTTTCATTTTCAGTTGAAGTTCTGATTCAAGGGCCATAGAAACAGCTTTAAGGCTCAGCAAATCAGGATACAGGTCTTTGTTTGCCTACTTCTGTTGGATCCTAACAGCAAGCTACAACTCACATTCCACAGGAAAAGCATAACACTGGGTTCAATCTTCCACCACCACTTTAGATACTAAATTTGACTGACCTGCATCTATTGTCAACAGAAAAAATCCAAACTGATGGAGTGGAATCAAGCAGTCAGATAAGATAGAGCCTAGTATAAAAAGCATATGGGGGGACACGTTAATAATTCATATCAGATCATGATGTTTAAGTTCTTAAATATCTGCATTAACAAAACTAAAATCACCAGAAGATCAAGTGGGAGTACAGAAGATGATGCTTCTGAGATTGCCTCATACTGAACATGTTAATCATATTGTTGCTTTTATAGCAAGAGAGTCAGAGATACAGTAGAAGACAGGGAACAGATAATTTATTATGGAAAAGATCTACAAGCATCTGCTCAGCACTGCTGGGGTAAATGTGTAAAGTCAAAAATTAAAAAGAATAAACCATACAAAGTTGAAGGTAATAACCTTTTATTGTACTAACTATACACATTCTGGTTATGCTATAGGAGGGCAAGTCCTGCAAAGCAGTAATTCAAAGGAGACCTGTAGTTGATAAGGAAGAAATAGCATATAGGAGTTTGCAGTTGGACAGCAAAAAGGGCAATGCACTTTTGGTCTGGCATCACAACAAAGTAGGGATAATTTCCTTGGCCACCTAGAACTTCATAATTGGCCCAACATTGCACATCATGGCTGTTCAGAATTTCCCAGGGGCAACAGCAACTGAACTCATCCTCCTGCTCGAAAATCAGACCTCTACCATTCAAGCTAATGGAAAATCTCTATTAGCTGGTAGCAGCATGTCGCCCATGGGACATAGTTGAGCACTTTCATAGAATCACAAACTAATAAATCAGAAAGACCCAATACTGTAAGTCTTCTGCCTGTATATTAGTGTTTGTTCAGTAAAGTTTTAAGTAGCCCAGACAATATGTTGCTGCCATTATTTCCCTATGAGACTATTCCACAGCTTCAGTCTTGGGAATTTTTTTGATATTCAGCCAAAATATTTTCTTCTATAATGTAACTAGTGGGACAGACTTAGTTCCAGAAAGCCAGCTTGATAGAAAAGTATCACTTGGAAGAGAGAAATGAAGGTCTGTTCTAACTCCTGCAAGATTTTGTGTGCATTTGAAATGCAACTGAGCTGAAGAAACTGTTGGAATTTTTAATCTGAAGAAAACTAAGTTTGATATAGATTTAGTGCCGGTTTCCAATGGCAGATTCTTAAGTTGCAGGATCTGGCAGCTGTGGAATGCTCGTATCCTCTCTGTTCCTGTTGGGAGTTGGTTCCTAGCTGATCATACAACTGCGCTAATATTCAAATCATGTTATTAGCAATCCGGCTGCAGAGTATATTACACTACACAGCGTATATTGCACAGTATATTATCCTGCACTGCTGGACACTCTCCTGCACACCTCAATATTGTGCCATTATTAAGTATTTTTGTTGTTGATTCATTAGCTAGTTTTCAATCCACATAGCAGTGTTCATATCCAAATTAGGATTAATTTTTGAGAGACATTTTATAAAATGCTTTACTAAATGGCTGTGGTCTGGTTACACCTTTGCTCAGTTCCAAGCAATTCTAACAGAAGAACTGTCGATTCATGGAGTAGCAAAAATTAGTAGAGCTCTGGAGCGATTGTCTCATGAGGACAAATGAAAAAAAGCTCAATATGACACTAACATGGATAACAAATGACTAAATGGGGAGACACGAGTCATCTGTAAAGATGTCTGAAAGCTGTAGAGAGAATCCCAAGATAACTGCTTAATCTACGATAGATGGATGAACTTTATGAGCCTTTTAGGACTTGATCCTGAGCGCTCTGTATACTCAATGAAGCCTGTGGGAGTTGAGGGTAGTCCGTATCTTGCAGAATCAAGCTCTTAATGCCAAAGGTTTAGATAATGTAGGGCATAATGAATTCTCCATGGGGAGCCAATTCTAAACGAAACCACCCAAGCATTTGAGGTTAGCTTGTAAATACTTACTAGTTCAATCTGTCATACCTATGTTTCCTTTTATAATCTTTAGCAGTTAAGCAAGTAATGAAAAGTAATGTTGATTGTGAGCCATGATATTTCTGTCAACATTCAGGATTATTTTCAGTGTCTGTAGACCATCTATGTTATGTCATTGTTTTAGATATATAAGGGATAGCTTTAAGTCTGTAACACTTTTTGATACATAATTGCAAAAACAAACCATTTAGTTTAAAAAAGGAAAAAAACTATGTATTGAAGTACTTTTAATTTGAGATGCATCCTTGAATATGCGTTTGCTAAATCATACAATTAGCTTTCCTAGTAAAATAATTCATGTTAGCTTTCCTAATAAAATAATTTGTCAGATATAGCATCTGGTTTTCCATACAACATTGCTTTTAATCCAGTTTTCTCTCTGGGTTGAGTGAGGCACAATGGAGTCAAGTGACTTGAGCCTGATCATACAATATAATGAATCTGACTCCGCTGAAATTAGAACCTAGAATAATCCTTTCTCCAACTCAAGCTTTTTATTCTAGCTGTGAGATCATGGAACCACTTCTGGGCATTATAAGACAGGATTTGGGGGCTCTAAGACTGAAGAGGGACAAGACAGCAGTGAAATAGAATCACAGCTGTGGGCAATGATGCAATACACATCTGACTGCTCTTGGGAGACCATTTGTTGGCCTTGGCTGAGCTGTCTCACACCAAGGAAGGATCAAGGACTCAAAAAGGAATCTCCACTGTGTGAGGTGTAGGCAGTGTGGGAAGAAGAGTTGCCTAGGAAATGGGGTAGTACTGAGGTGAAGTCTTTCAGCAGGGAAGGGGGTCACCTCAGGAGATTCTAAAAGTAAATTCAGTACCTAGCCTTCTGCTAACCAACACACTTTTATCTACATTCCAGAATCTTTTGCACCACTAAATAGGGGACTTGAATGGGCAATAACATGTTCAGTGAGTTTTTGTGCCTGCTTCCCGCTTTCAAAGGAGAATGCGAGTGACTTACTTCTGCCCAAAATTGCATCTGTCAGGAGTGGGTGTGCCGGTGGCATGCTAAGCCTGTAATTTTCTAAGGGTCACACCTCAAGCTGCTGCAGTTCACACTTGCATACAAAGTTTTTGCCCAAATTTGTGCCCAGTAATATCTTCACCCCATTATCAGTCTGTACCAGTTGACCATACAGGCTAATGACTCACACAGCAGCCAGAGATTATACAGGCCTACTTTGCACTGCACCAGCAAAATGTTTCCACACACTACTTCAGGTTCATAGAAGATGGGAAAAGGATGAGGAGGAGAAAAGGAAGACAAAACAAAGCCTGACCAGCTCCCTACAAGAATTACGTGGCATGGATAAGATGATTTTAGTTGTCAAAGGAACACATCTGGCAAAGTTATATGTGAAACACATCTATAGTACACCAGGTCAAATCCTGCACATTCAGTGAGCTACTCCATGTAGGTCTGTAGTAGAAGCAGAACCTGGACAGCAACAGAGCAAGCTTCCCCATTCTGCCCTACCAGCATACTTCAGCTCTTGCCAAAGGGCTCACCACTAGAGCACAGTGTAACAGAGCACAGTAGAACCTCAGAGTTACAAACACCAGAGGTATGCAATGACTGGTCAATCACATCCCTCATTTGAAACCAGAAGTATGCAATCAGACAGCAGCAGAGACCAAATAAATAAATAAATGAGCCCCCAAATACAAACAGTATGAATGAACAGTACAATACAGTGCTGTGTTAAACATATGCTACTAAAAATATTAAGGGAAAGTTTAAAAAAGATTTGACAAGATAAGAAATCTGTTTCTGTGCTTGTTTCATTTAAACTAAGATGATTAAAAGCAGCATTTTTCTTCTGCACAGTAAAGTTTCAAAGCTGTATTAAGTCAATGTTCAGTTGTAAACTTTTGAAAGAACCACCATCACATTGTGTTCAGAGTTATGAACATTTCTGAGTTACGTAACTCTGAGGTTCTGCTGTAGTTTAGTTTATATTCAGTCTTTGGAGTCTCTTTCGAACTTCCAATAAGAGTGCCAAATAGTGCCATTTGCAATGGAAGTTAGGGACGGGATTGAAACCACCTTTCACAGATCAGCTACTAGTTATTACATGGTAATGATTTCTGGTCACTAATGCCCTACTGTGGATTTAAGGCTCCATATCCTGCCATCAAACAAACCCCTGAGAAATACTCCCAGGTTTTACATCTTTCTAGGGCTCAACTATTCTCTTCCTATAAAGATTCATTTGTATGTATGCAATGTTTTGATCGTATAGCATATAACACACAAGCTTCACAGCCACAAAGAGCTGAAACTTTAGTGTTCCATTAGCTGGCCCTTGAGCTTGTGTAGTAGTCAGTCCAATGAAAGCTAGCCTGCTATTTACCTTTTCCCCTTTTCTTGACTAAGATACAAACATTTTCCCATTTTCTTTTACAATAATGTGGTGTATATTTGTTTGCTGTCTCTGAATTGTGAATACAAATGGCTCACCTTGTGGGTGTGACCTTCATGCAAGTTTGTGGCTTTTAAAAGATTTCTATTGAATTAGATAGCGATCTGTGTCAAGCAGGGCCCTGATCTTTTTCTATGTTTTTTAAAGTGGCAGGTACATTTATGGCACTGTGTAAATAGTCTTGTCAAAGTTTTTTAAATCATGTGCATGTGGCCAATCATCCTGTGTCAGCACCACATGACCAAAAAAAGACACTATACTCATAAAGAAGTCAACCTTTTTCCCGAGATAGAGCATATTTATAAAGTCAGACAAATTTGTCTGTATGTCTGTCTTATGATCTTTATAAAGCTGACTAATAATGTCATGTAGTTTTATCTTTTAACTGCAGTATAATCAGTTGTCACATAGTTATGTGTTTATGTAACATTATATCATTTTATAGATAAGAATTATTGCAGACAAGCGTACTTTTATTAATATATTGATAGAGTATTAATGGTAAATACAACTCTGTCAAGATAAAATGACACAATGCATGGCCATTAAGATGGTCAAACAATGCAAGTGAAATACAGTCTATAAACATAAAACTGTTACACCAGCAGTACTTCGTGACTTTTGGCAGACGCAAAGTCATCAATAGCATTCTAAAGGCTCCAGTGACATGTGAACTTACTCTCAATAGATACGTTGTCAGGAAAATTTAATTTGTTCTGTGGTGTTGTCATTCTCAGTTGGAGAAGGCCCTTTCTCAGCCTCACAGTTCGTTAATGGCAGTGTCACAAACAGTCTTATTACCATGATAACATTGAAGAAAGTTGAATGGGGACTACCAGATAACAGAAAGCAGATAATTCAAGGTGATGGTACTTGGCAGGTATGCTCATACAAAAATAAATGCTGCTGTTCCCAAATACAGTAACATCAAGATGGGTTCAAATTCAATTTGCACAATTTCCAAGTCTTTTGGAGTATTTTTTTTTTTTTTTTTTTGCTCATGCGTCAGATAATTTAAAAAATCATTTAATATCTAAACTTCCAGACAACTTCACAATTTATCACTAGAACACTTTCAACTGCATGATTTCTCCTATAGCAGTATGAACTTGTTCATGTTGCTGGATGGTGGATATCATTTCTCTTACGTTGTCATACACTCATTAGCAAAGTTTGATAGAAGTTTCTCAACCTATCCTACATATGTACATATGCAATTCTGCGTGTGTAATCACTTGTCATACCTTTTTTCCTCATGTATATGTTGGAACATACATATGCCAAGCATAGTTGCATTCATTTTGAGGTTCCTTTGCATATTCATATAGGGTTTGCATGTGTAAATTATATCCTTTATGCATGCAGGTAATAGCCTCTATTTGTGGGCACACATATTACTAGTTCAATCCATTGTCTATTCATTTTTTATGCACTATGTTTTGAAATACTAGCTTTCAATTTAGTTTTGAATTTTTCTCTTAATTCATAAGACCCAATGAGCATAGAAGTTGCCATACTGGATCATACTCATAGTCCATCGAATGCAACAGTGGCCAATATCAGATGCCTCAAAGGGAGACACATGAAACTCTGAAGTAAGTGTTTTGGGATAGCTTGTCCCAATCCCCATCCAAATCCCCAATAGTTAGAGATTATTTTGAACCCTGAGGCATGAAGTTTTATGTCTTGCAATACTTAGTTTGCATTAATTGTTATGACTCTGAATATTCTTGTTATCAACATAAATATCTGGTCCCTATTTAATCTTCCTAAATTCTTGGCCACAATGACATCCTGTGGCAATGGGTTTCACGGTGTGATTATGCATTGTGTGAAAAATATTTATTTTTATCAATTTTTGAATTTTATTCCTCTTGGATTCATGGAGTGCCCTCTTGATCTCATGTTATGCAATAAGGAGAACAGAAGCTCCTGATCTACTTTTTCTAGACCTTTCATTATTTTATATACTATTGAGAGTTTTTCCATGCCCCTAACCATTCTCTGAACCCTCTCTAGTTCTCCAATATTATTTTTGAGATGGGGGTGACGAGTACCTCACACGGTATTGAGAGGAGGTTGCACCATTGAGTCATATGATAGTATCATACTTTTTTCTGTACTATTCTCCATGCTGTTCCTTTAGCATCCTAACATGTTATTTTCTTTATTTGACTGCAGCTGCACATTCAGCAGACATTTTTCATTGAGCTGTCTACAGTGATGCTCCAGTCTCTTTCCTGAGTTGGTACAGTTAATTTGAACAATGTAAAGTATATGAATAATTCATATTTTTCCCTCCAGTGAGCATTATTTTGCATTTATCAACACTGAACTTCATCAGCCATTATGTTGCCCATTCACCTAGCCTGGTTAGGTCCCTCTGAAATTCCTCACAATCTTCTCTGGACTTGATTGACTTGAATAGCTTTGTTATCTGAAAATTTTGCTACCTCACTGCTCACCCCTTTTCAGAGCATTCATAAATAAATATGTTAAACAATACTGGACCTACTACTGGAACCTGGAGGCACTCTACTTTTAATCTTTGAAAATTTTGACTTTCAAAAAGCCAAATGTGAAGAACCATGGCAAAGGCTTTTTGAAAGTCAAAACAACTTATACACAACTTTACTGACAGGTTCAAAGAATTCTAATATATTACTGAGACACAATTTTCCTTTGCAGAAACTTTTGATTTCCAACCACTCAGAAAAAGACTTGAAAATAATTACTTCTTCTGGTACATTGAGTTCTTCTTACTTTCTCCCTTTTCTGGAGGTATTGTACATGCTGATAAGTTATTATTGTAAAAGCAATAGTAGAATTCTGGGAGAATTAGAGAGGGAGAAAGAAGCAGTTTCAAGGCCAGCTCACGGTGTCTCATGGTGACAGTACTCTGGCTTTCTTTGCTATGTTCACCTATAGATTCTTGAGGTTGATTAATAGACTTTTTAATATGCATAGAACTAAATACATGTGGCCACATTCTATGCTAGCTTACAACCATTCAACTCTATTGGCTTTAGTCAAATGCAAATCAGCACAGGAAGACTTTCTGGTTTTAGCATCATGGGACCTGTGTGGTGCATGAAATCTTCAGTACTAATATTTCTTTTCATCTGGTGCTCAGAAATTTCTTCAGCAATGCATTGATGAACTGATGAAGAACAGAATGTCTGTGATCAAAGGAATTCAAAATTCTGTCGCACATTTTACATCCTAAATGACAGATTTTAGGACTTGATCCTGCATATCGCAGGTACAGGATATTGTTTATATAAGTAAGGTAAAAAATAGTGAGCAGGACAAGAAATTCAGGAGAATTACTACGACTGAAAGTATGCATGTGGACACCAATTACTCCTGACTCATATTAGGAATAAGGCTAGAGAGAGGAGGGCATAGCTAAGGCCTGCTGTACATCTAAAACTTAGGTCAACCTAGCTACATCAGAGCTGTAAAAAATTTCACACCCTGTGCAGCACAGTTAGGTTGACCTAATGCCCACTGTAGACACAGCTATCTCAGTGGAAGAGTTCTTCCATAAACCTAACTACTACCTCTTGAAGCATTGGATTTACTACAGGAATGGATGAGTTCTCTTTCCCCATCACTGTAGTAAGTGTCTACACTACAGCATACCAGCAGCATAGTTGTCGTGCTTGTAGTATAAACTTACCCTTAGTGCCTCATTCGCATACAGAGCAGTTAAGCCCATGTTTCTCAAACACAGACATTCTCCATTCACACCCTACCCCCTTTTTACCTTGCATTCTTAAGAGTAATAGTTTAAGGCCAGAAAGGACAACCAGATCATTTTGCCTGACCTGTATATCACAGGCCACTAAATGCCACCCCTGCCACCTGCACACCAAGCCCAGCAACCAGAATTAGACCAAAATATTACAGCCTTCAGGAAACTAAACTACTGTATGCCACAGGCAGAGAACAGGAGAGATGGGGGTGCACCAAGAGTAAATGAGTAGGCATGCAAGAGGCTTGAGAGTCTTGTACACATTGTGGACCTAGTGCTTAACTTTACCCAGTCGTAGCTCTTTGCTCACACCTCCATTGGAGTGCAACAGCCTTTGACAACCTGCCAGTAAATTAAATTAGTGCCTCTGAATTTCTATTCCAGTGTACATAGCACGCATTTATTAGAATTATTGTTCTTGCTGACCACAGTAGTTAATATACTGTCAATTTCCTGTTCTTTCAAAATAGATAGTAAGATTTCCACTGAATATTTATCAGTGTGGATAGTGAGTTTATGAAAATGCAATATATTATTCTACTGGCTCTACATATATATTTACTTAAGTGGAGAGAATGCTGGAGTGGAATACACAGACAAACCAAATAGTCACTGTTTATATCTCTGCAGAAAAAGCATTTTGGTGCGTGGATTTTGTGGCAAAGGGATATTGTTATTTAAGATGTTTGTATGGAAGAAAAATAATTTATTAATGCCTAGTCTTCCTTTAGCAGTAAATAACAGTCAGTTCAGAATAAAGACTCGTTTCAGCTTGGTGGAACTTTTCTGTGTTCAAAATTACATATTCTTTGCTACTCTTTGTAAGAAGATATGAAGGTATTTCCATGAGGTCTGAAAATATTATCCATGATTGTGCCACATGCCACAAAGCCATTGTGCTTCTTTTTTAAGTTATGTCTACACTACAGGCTAGAGGTGTGAATCCCCCACTCACAATAGCTCTCACTGAGCTATCTCGAGTATAAATAGCAGTGTATCCACAGCAGCAGTCATAGTAGCAGTGGAAGTACAAACTCATCTGAAACTGGTAGGTATGTTCTCAGCACAGTTCAGTCATGCCTCCACTGCTAGTGCTACCACAGTGACATTGCTATTTATACTCATGCTAGCTCAATGAGAGCTAGTGCAAGTATGTGCACATGAGCAGGGAAATGACACCTCTAGTTCATAGCCTCAAGTACAACATAGTCTCAAGTATAACAGACAGTCCTAATCAGACTTTGCTCAGTGTTATAGGGTGACACTTCTTCATTAAGAGAGAAAAGGCCAGTCCACCTGTGACTCATAAGCTCAGTCCAATTGGGTTTAAAAGAGGGCACCTGAGGCCCTGGAGGGAGCAACACTGGGTGAGTTCAGCTGCTAAAGTCAGTCAGGAAAAGGGACAGGTTAGAGCTGCCACTGACCAGGGGAACTGTGGAAGGTCCTGGAAGGAAGGGTGTAGGGGCTTATGTGCTGATACCTCTGTTATATTAGGACCCAGCAGAGGAAATAAGTACAGTGGGAGCTGATTTAAACACAGTTGTCTGCTGTGGTGACTATTGTTCCAGCAACAAACAGAAGTGAGGCTCTGCTCTGAGTACAGAGTGCCTAGCCTTTTACAGGGGTAGGACTTCACAACTTCCATGCTGGAGAGCTGGACCCAATTAGAGGCCTGGGGGAGTGAGGGATGTGCCCCTACTGAGGATGATCCCCTCCATCAAAGAGGTTGTGGGGGTTCTTGCTAAGAAGAATGGGGTTGCTGGTAGGGCTGGGCTGGCTGTCCTAGCAGAGGGACAGAAGAGGACTGATGAAGAGCTACAGGTGGCGGAAAACACAGGAGTGTGGTATGTGGGATATTGACTAGATGTTGTGAGATTTTAAGGACCATGCCCTGGGGGTGATAAATTTTATTTTGGGACTTACATTTTGAACAATTTACACTGTTTTGGCATTTACCTCAACCCCAAGGAGGGGGATTATTGAGGCAAGAAAGCTTCTAGTGGCGTTACAGAAGATTCTGAAAGGGGAAAATGAAGCTAGCACACATGTCATGCTGTGACCTGCTCCAGGAGGGTGCTCTTAGCAGGGCAAATACTCTTGAAAAACATGTTTTGGCTGATTAGTTTATTTGCCTAAAATTTGAGATAAAGGGCAAGAAAGAGAATAACACTTTAATAATAATGCTAGGACACTTCCAAGTGACTGGTTCCAAATGAAGTGAAACAATAAATAGAGATGAAACAAATACTCTGCAAGGAGAAACTGGCACATCACTGTTCTCTTGACACCAAACTTTTGCCATCACAGTGACCTGGACACTGTATCTGTGCATCAGTTGTCCCATCACATGAAGGAACTAATCCCATTTCACATTAGTGAAATTCACCAAAGGCCAGGGGTCTTGCCCTTGGCCCTAGGCACCTCGACTCACTTTAAAATGTTAAGGCAAATTCTCAGCTGAGAAACTTATGTTAACTAGTATTTATATTGGAGTAGCTCCAAAAGGCCACAACCAGGCTGGGCCCCTGTGGGGGACGGGGGTTCCCTCAAACTTGCTTCAGAACCCCACTGCTAGTCTTTTAAACTCTCCTTCCCCCTATATCATAGCACGAGGGGTTCTCTGAGTCAAGCACACAGGTTCTCTCTCCTCTCTTTCTCTTGTTTGCCTCCTCTCCCCCAAAATGAGGGCAGGGGTGTGCACAAGGAGGGGCAAGCAGAGGCACAGCATCCCCAATCTTTGCTGGAGGTACAGAACTTCTCTGGCCCTGGGGCCACGGAGGAGAGCGAGCTCCTGCCAGGGTTGGGCTGGGGAGGGGAGGAACAGCTCCTCTCAGGTTGGGGATTGGTAAGAAGAGTGAGCTCCTCTCGGGACTAGAGGGAGGGGAAAAAATAGGGAGCTCCTCCTCGAGTGGGGCAGGCAGGGGAGAAGAGCAAGATCCTCTTGGGGCAGAGGGGGCACAAAACATGCCCCTCCAAAAGGGGGTCAAATTTAAATTCCTGCACAGGCCCTGAGTAAAGACATGTCCCTTCACATCCCCACTGCAGCCTGAGTAGCTATGCTGGGCTGTGGGGAAGAGAGGGATGCTTTCCTGATGCTACTTCAGCCTAGCACAGTTCACCACTAGCATGGGACCCCAACAATGGACTGTTTCTTCTGATTCAGCAGAGCCCTACCCACTTCTCTGAAAAGTGAGTGCGTGCCAAGCTGGGTTGTATGCCAGGCAGGGAGTGTGCAGTCCCTGGATCCAGCTTCCTTCCCTTGTGCAGTGGGAGAACATCAGTTCCACAGTCTGGGGACTTCTGGAAGTGCGGGTGAGTGCTGACATGTAGGGCTTTGCACTTGCCCTTTGCCCTTTGCACAGGGATGAATTTGCTTCTACATGCATACATTATATTTTGCTCCGTGCCTTGTGTGCACACAGCCAGTTCCTAATCTGGTGTAGAAAGGATGTTTATCAGATGAAAATGCTCACCTGCTAACCAGTATGTGTCATTGGTGGGCCTGGAAGCTGTTGGGACATGCATGCCACCCTCCCATCCCCCCCTCCCACCCCGCACATATGGGTGGAGAGGCACCCTGGGTTCCTGCTAGTTTTCCTTCCATCCTCCTTTTGGAGAGGGAGAGAGCAGTAGTGTGGTTCTAACAATACATGAATTCTGAGTCTGTCCCAATTCCTCCAGCTGCCATCGGACACCTGGGATCAGGGCAGACTGACTGACTCCCACCTGCAGAGGCAGGGGGAGGGAGAAAGGAAGGAAGGAAAGGTTGTTTCTTTCCACTCCTGGCCTGTAGCCATTTTGGCTTTGTTCCAGCCCCAGCCTTACTTGGTATTCTGGGTCCCTGAGGACATTGAGGTCTATGCTAATTGCTGGGGTCTGGAAAGGATTTTTCTTATATGGCAGATTGTCAAATACTGTGGGGGGTTTTTGCCTTTCATCTGGCATCCTAGAAGTCTGTTTCAGGGATTTGCATTACATTTGTCACAACTTTAGCAGGTTCCAGTGTGGTGCGTAGGGACTAGAGCACAAAACTGAACAGGGAAGTAAACTTCCATGCCCACGTAGTGTGGGGCTCCCCTCATCTCATCCACCCTACTTCCGCCATGGAGGAGGGGAACAGCCTGGAACTTGGCTTCCAGGCAGTGCCCTCTCTATACCTGCAGGCCTGGCTCCCTGCCCATCTTCAGGCAGAGCCAGATTTGGGGGCAGACGAACCAGGCAACCACTTGGGGTGCCAGGCATGGGCGGTGCTGAGCTTGAGGTGCTGTTTTTGTAGTTAGCGACAAAAGAGAAAATAGAATGTTTGAAGTAAAATGTTTCAGGTATTCCGTATGTGGATTCATTCTTCACTAACATCCTAGAATGTTCTGGACTTTTGTAGAATCTTTCGGAGCCTTCCGGACTTTCTGAGAACTAAATTTTCTCGAACCTCCTAGAATGTTGTCAGCCATGCCCTTGCAGGTATATAAGGGGTGGGGCTTCACCAGTCAGTCAGTGAGATATAAGAATGAACTGAAGTGAAGTGAGATATTGTGAACCTTGTTTTATTGTGTAATTGTACTTATGTTTTAAGACTTGAAGAGTGTAAGTCGCGACTAACAAAGGACATATCATTTGAAAATGCCATTGGCTTGTCTTTTGATCTCTCTGACCCTGTGCTTCCTTTCATGAGGGTAAAGGTGAGAAAAGCGACCTTTTGAACTAAAGGACTAGGATTAACATTCTAAGACTGTCACCTGCTGTAACACTTTTTAATATTGGTCCACCCAATGTTGGTGCACAGTTCAATTTCTTGATGTTACTACATTTCAGTTCTTCCTAAAATTAGAAAGTTTCTGTAAGCTTAGAGGAAACAAATTGTATTTGCTTATATATGGCATGAATAAATACAGATTTACAGATCCTAGTGTGAAAATATATCATCTTATATGACAGGGATAAATCATGTATATAAATCGTGCATCAAAGTTGTGAAACGGGCTACAAATGCAATAAAAAATAAGGCATTCAACGGTTTCACAAATGGAGGAGGGACGCTGAAGACACTCCTCACCTGGAGAGCCATTTGGTGTAGGGCCAGCTCTGTCTTCAGGTGTGTAGAACCAAGGGCCAGTGGTGGCCAATTAAATTCCACACTGGAACAATCTTGTTGGGTAGTTCAGGGACGGGTTCCCCATTGGCTAATTGTTTAATAAAGGTGCAGCCTCTGCATTTAACCAAACTATGGTGTATGTGTCATTGTTTCCATGTCCACAACAGTGGCTTGCAGGCAAAAACAGATAGCAGTGGCCAGTGCAGCTCCCATTTTGAGCTATTGAATGAATGACATGGAATGTGAATATATGAATCCTGTCATATTTAAAAGGCTACAGAAAGCTAGCTAGCCATCACTTCTAGGTTGATGTAAAGATGGCCTGTTTTAGTCCTTCATGTTCAAAGATACAACCCACAAAGTAGCATTAGCAAAATGGGTGACCGAGGGCTAGTCAACACTTAAAACTTGCAGCTGTGCCACTGTAAGAGTGCTTGTGTAGCTGCGTTATGTCGACAGGAGAGAGCTTTCCCACAGACATAAAACCACCTAAATGAGCGGTGGTAGCTAGATTGGTGGCAGAGCATCTTCTGTTGATATAGCACTGTCCCTACAAGCACTTATACTGGCAAAACACCTTTGAGTGACAAAAGTTTTTCCGGCATAAGTGCTAGTGTAGAGAAGGTTGGTCATATGTTTGCTCACTTCTTTGGAGTTTGCATGTGAAGACAACACATGTTAGCTTTGAGACAGCTGAAACAGAGTATGTCTTGCTTTGATAAGTCAACTGAGTGTGAAGTGTTTGTAAGGACTTCATTTGGCTCAGTTTTATGATTGCAAGTCATTTGGTTTGAAAAAATACCAGGATTTTATTAATGTTGCAATGGAACTCATGTTTCTCTTTTTGGAGCAACCAGGGTGAAGGGATAGAATTTTTGTTTTTCTCTTAGTTTTTATATTTCAATTACTGGATCAATATACATACCTGAACAGTCAAAGTATAGGACTGATCATATAAAATGAAACAAACAAAATCCATCACTGTTGTAGATTTTTATTTTAATTTGCAGTTTGTTTTTCTTTTTAGTGAGGAAAGATGTTTCTTGCATTTGCTTGCCATTTCATGCTGTGAATAGCACTTTAAGTTTTTTCGATCAGTCAATGAGGAGTCAGTAAAGTACTGTCCTATGCATGTTCTATGTTACTTCTATGCATAAGGATCCCATAATATTTGAGAAAAAGAAGAAACAAACCAACAATATGCTGCTCACATCAATAATATGTTAGATCAATGATTCCCAGCCTGCAGTGTGGGACCTCCTGGGGGGGCGGGGCGCCAAATATTACAGGGGGTCCATGAGACTTCAGTATTATTGAGGTCATTTAGCACCCCCCCAGCTCCACATCAGCCAGAGTGGAGAAGCAGCCCCCCCACATGCCCCACTAGAAAGGAGCATCCCCACGCTGGTGGGGGCCTGGAGGAGCCCCAGCCAACTCACCAGGGCCCACCTCCATTACCTCAATCCATGAGGGATGGGAAGAGGCGGGGCCACATGGGGCATGCAGTGGTGGCTGTGTCAGGGAAGGCTTAGCTTCTTATTCATGTGAGAGTCATTTATTATTATTATTGATATATTTTAGTGTTGTTATTATCATTATATATGTTTATAGGGGTTATATGAGTTTATGGCTGGTGAGGGCAGGAATTGGGAGGACAGTGTTTTATCTAGGGTTAATTAGTGGGGCTTCCATTCAAAAAGGTTGGGAACCAGTGTGTTAGATTATGGATAAGGAAAAAATTAAAGATTCATATAGTGTATATTTAACTCTAATGAATGGTGAATGATGGAAAGCATTGAAAAATGAAATCAGTGTATTAACCATAGACCGATAATGACAGTATAAGCTTCTCTACTCTGTTCTACCAATACACCTCAAACTTGACCTGCAATGAATACTTAAGAGGGAGAAAGAGGAGGTCAGTTTCCATGCCTGTTCAGACCCTGATCCAGCAAAACCTAACATCCAGGCTTAATGGTAAGCACATGAGTAGTCCCACTGAGTTTATTTGCATGGTCGGGGCTTTAATTTTTGCCTCTCTGCAACAAACAAGGGTGCCAGTTAGTCCCAACTGTAAAGGCTACCATAGTCCAATCTCTAGTGATGCAATCAGTTCATTTGTAATAAAATTATAATTAACTTAAGATATATGCATATAACTAAATACATTCAGGAGACCAGCCAGGGACTTCTGATAATTGGTTTAAGAAAATGTTTTTGGTTTACCTGAGACAAAATTTCTGTATAAATTTCAAAGTTACATTGAAGTTCATTAACACCACAAATCAAATGTATTCGGTAATCCCAACCTAATTGCACGTGGCCATTTTGTCCTTATCAGAAGAGTAGCACAACTAGTATTCCCTGTTTGCAATAAGCATGGCAGCACAGGATGCTGAGATCAATAGTTGAGAAAACACAGGGAACATACACAAGCTGGCTCTTATTGAGGCTATTGGCCTCAGTTACATGATAAGTACTTAACATTCACATCCTTTAAAAAATAGGGTTTCTTCTCTGTCAAACAGGCTAGAATGTGATTATGTCCAACCTACATGAAGAAGCCGGGGCTGGGAAAAAAGTACTTTACCCTGGAAGTTGTCAGTGTACTATGATATTTTTGGCTCCTTTGTCAGCATGGTCCATATGGATGAACAAGTTGCTTCAAAAATAATTATCTTTCACCACAATTCAGATGGGGCTCTATTTTAATCAACAGGCAGGATGCATAACAAGGGTGCCATCTAGTGTATCAGATCAAAACCTTCAAAACCAATAAGAAAAATCCCCCCTCCCACCTCCAAAAATTGACTTTAACATCTGCTTTTTCAGTAACAGAAACAAAAATCATGCTGAGAATCAACAAGGATATTTCAGGGAAAAGTGAACAAGACAAGCTTAAAATTCCCTCTCTGCTGTTTTAACCCGTCTTTCTATGCTTCAATTTGATTTAGTTCAATACAGGAGGAAATTGTTTCACTGTTCCTTTTGGATTTAAAAAAAAAAGATTCTTTATAACTAATGGTGAAACATTTCAGTGAGCCAATGTGTAAAACATGGCCATCTGCAGTGCTGACAATCTGCCGTCCTGAGATGCTGCTTCCCCTTTAAGCTGGAAGGAGATTTCCTTAGCTGCTGACCCACAAGAGATCTAGGGACAAAATGCCAAAGATATTTAGGCACCTAATGAGGCAGTTAAGCATCTAGTGGGATTTTCAAAAGTGCCTAAGCAGGTGACTAAACACCTTTTGAAAAATTGGACCCCAAAGGACCAAGCTGAAATACTCTATGAATGTGCGCTCTCTCTCTCTCTCTCTCTCTCTCTCTCTCCTCTCTCTCTCTCTCACACACACACACACACACACACACAAAATAGGCATTATAGAAAACAGAATTGAATCGGCTGTTTGTGGTTCTCCCAGTGCATGTATAATGCATGCTGGGTTCATGCCCTGCCTCCCAAATACGTTATAGATATGTGCTGAAAATATTATCTTAAAAATTTTGTATACAATCCGTATACACATCACATAGTTTTCAGTACCAGCATGTCACCAGTTTAGATATGATACCTTACATGACACCTTTGAGATATATTTATGACAACAGTATGTTAGGGCAATCAGTGTGTCAGGCCTGATGTGAGCTACAGTACTGGGGAGACTCTGCCAGTTGGCACTGAGGGGCTCCCAGCATCACAGTCACCATCCCGGGTTGTGATGTTTCACTGTCACTGTGATTTTGATATCACAGATTCTGGATTGTGCGATCACTGAATCATTCAGATGAGAGAGTAGGTTGATGAAATAGGGCAATGTTTTTGCTTATATTAAAATACCATGATGGGGGGAAAAAAGAGAGACTGTACAGAGACAAGACTTAAAGTGAGTTTGGGCAATATGTTATGGGTCAAACCTTGTTTGTCTTATTCATGTGACTAGTCCCACTGATTTCAATGGAACTCTTGTGTGACTCAGGCAGTCAAGATTTGCCTGTATTTTGTTAGTGCATGTCACATCAACCAGCAGTCATCCTACCAACCCACCAGGTTATCCCGAATTTTAGTCTGTTTATTAAAATAATATCATGAAACCCATTATTAGGGCCATATCCTTGGACCTGGTATCATAGGAATAATGGGCACTGCTGCAGTTACTGTGCTAACTGTATCTCTGACCCCTACTGATCTCTTCAAGCGCATCCCTTCTAGGATGCAGGCCTCAAGCCACCATCTGTCTTTTGGAGTGGAATCACATGATTCTCCCACTCTCTGACAGATCGTGGGTTGCCGTGCCATGTATATCAGCTGTGATTTACCTCAGCAGGGCTGAGCTATGTCCAGATTTGCAATTCTGTTTCCTCCGGAACAATGACAGTGGTGATCAGTGACTAAACAGCCACCTTAAAGCAAAGTATTATGTTTTCTCTGAAATGTTTTGTTCCAATTAAATATCTTAAAAACAATAAAACACTACACTCATGTCTACCTTATCAGATGTTTAACCATCTTCCACAGGGAGACCCTGATAGTACTAACTCCCTATAGATGCTTCCACAGAGCCTCTCTCTGTGTCAGCTCTGACATAGGGAAGGCTCACCAACAACTCCATGGGCAGCGCCTGGCAACTCACCTTCCTTCACAGGAATCAGACCACTTTTTAACTGTTTATAGGCCTTTGATATGATAACTCCCGGCTTTGGCAAAACAATGTTTGCAAATAGTTGGAGAAAGGATACAGGGTCCTTGAAGCTAACAGTTGCCCCATTGTCTCCCAAGTGTGTGCTTGAAGCTCCTTATCCAGATCTATTTGTGATTTTCCTGTTTACTCTGCCTACAGCACCCTATTAAATTAGAGCTATACATTCATACAGGAAATTTCTAGTAAACCACTATAGTTATACAGTAATATTAGCCCATTGTTACATATAAGCATTCATAGATGAATACATAGCAATTTTATAACCATCACAGGCACAGTGACCATCACTGCTACGTATGTTCACTCCATTCCAATGAACTGATCCAGATGACAGAAAGGCCCAATGTGAATAACTCACAATAATAACCTAATCATTTCCTCAGTTTATCAAAACATCTAAGCACATGCATAAGCATAGGCTTATTCAGCAAAGCACTTAAGTATATACTTATGATCCACTGAAGTCAATGGAACTTCAGCCAGGCTTAAAGGTAAGCATGCGCTTAAGTGCTTTGCTGAATAGGGGGTGCACTGCTGGAACAGGACCTCAATGCACTTCTGTTTTCATATTGGTGAAATTGTTACTCTTTTAGGGAAAGAAAAGGGGTAAACTGAAACTACCTCTCAGCTTTAAAAGTAAAATGTTTCCTTTAATGTGGAGCAGATAATGAAATAACTGATCCATAGAGCTGCAGCTGAGTATAGAAGTTATCTTTGAACTACCTGATGCTACATCACTACTGTAAACACTCTTTCTAAATGGTACTATTTTCCCAGAAAGACATCAGAAATTCAGTTGTTCAGTGCTGTGAATATATCTTTGAAAATTACTAGAATGGGTTACCTAGAATTATTGATTGCGGCTGTGTTCTAAAGTATCTACACTTTTACTGTTAACTCTTTGATGTTCATTGCATATTGATTTGTTTGTAGAATTTTATTATTTATTACAAATAAAAATGATGTAAAAGACATACAGTTCTTTTAAAATATATAATTCTGGGGCCATAAAAAACTGATTAACTAATGTTGTCTGCTTCAGTATAACAAAATCAGGACATCTTCCAGGTAGCCGATACTGAATGTTTAACTGGGATGGTAATGCTGTTCATGGAGAAGTATTCTTCTGGTTAAATGATACTTACAGTAGCTTGTATAACTGTGGTAGGAACAACAGAACACTCCATCAGCACTTGAGAACCCAAGAGGTCTCATACACTGTAGGCACCTGCTTTTCAGCTTCTGACCATATAGTGACACATGAGATTTGTTTACAGCTTCACGTTTGCATATTTTATATTTGAGGGCCTCTATACTTACATTTCCATACTGACCAAAACCAAGAATTACTGAAATACCATATTTTCATAATCTTCCATCCGGAAGTAGGAAGACAAGAAATACACTTAAATCAGACTTTTTCAGGTATCTGAATTAAGATCAGTGGTTTACTGTTGCACCTTTATTAGCATACTATGATCTTTTCAAGTCTTCAGTTTCATCTTTGTGTAAAATAGTTAATTTTAAAATGTCTGTCACAATTGATACTGCGTGTGGAACTTGGGAAACGGACGAGATAATTTCATTTGATTCTGAGACTCAGGAGGATTTTTTTTCCCCATGTGGTGTTGATAGACTCTCCAATCTGTTTTCAGCTCAGGGAGTCACATCTCAAATGTATTCACAGAATATATTTCACACCTCCTCTTCTCCATTTAATATTCTTCCTATCCCACACTGTAAGGAATGCAAATAGTGTGTTCTGTTACACACTGTCTTAAAATAACTCCATTCCAAAAGCAGAACCATGAAGCTGTGAAGGACACACTGAAGATGGTTCCGATTTGAAGGTGAATTGTGCTGCCTCTTCACTAAAGTTATATCTACTCTGCAGAGCTTACACCAGAACAGCTGTACCACAGCAGCTATGCCACTGCAAGGTCTCCCATGTAGTCCCTCTATGCCAAAATAAAGCCTATGCCAAAAAAAGCAAACATCATTCTGGAATGTATTAGCAGGAATGTTGTAAGCAACACACGAGCAGTTGTTCTTCTGCTCTACTCCACACTGATTAGGTCTCAGATGGAGTACTGTGTCCAATTCTGGGTGCCACATTTCAGGGAAGATGGGGACAAATTGGAGAAAAGCCAGAGAAGAGCAACAAAAATGATTTAAGGTCTAGAAAACATGATCTATGAGGGAAGATTGACAAAACTGGGTTTATTTAGTCTGGAGAAGAAAAGACTGAGGGTGGACATGGTAACAGTTTTCAAGTACATAAAAAGTTGTTACAAGGAGGAGAGACAAAAACTGTTCTCCTTAACCTCTGAGGATAGGACAATAAGCAATGGTCTTAAATTGCAGCAAGGGCAGTTTAGAGTGGACATTAGGAAAAACTTCCTAACTGTCAGGGTAGTTAACCACTGGAATAAATTTGCCCAGGGAGGTTGTAGAATCTCCATCATTGGAGACTTTTAAGAGCAGGTTAGACAAACACCTGTCACGGATGGTCTAGAATAGATAATGCTTGGTCCTTCCATAAGCACAGGGGACTCGACTAGATGACCTCACAAGGTCCCTTCCAGTCCTACGATTCCATGATTCTGTGGTTATATGCGTGGGTACTAGCACACAGGGGAGGCTAGGTTTAAGGCAAGAGTGGAGGAAGTAGAACTTTATATATAAATATTCACCAGTAAGTCCTCTTTTGAAAGTGGGTCACAAATGCTGAAGTTGCTACTATGGTCCTGAGACATTGCAGTCTGTGTTATGGCAGATTCTTGTTCCTCCCACATATACCTTCATAGGAAACCCTTGTGCTACCAAGCTACCCAGGATTAGTACAGGATATAAGTGCAGTAAAAGGCCCTAATTATTTTACTGTATGAAACTTTTTGTAGTTTTTGCAGTTTATGTATTCCATATTTTCAGAAATGGACCAATACCTTTTCCCTTTTAAAGACCCACTGATGCCTCACAGACCACTTAAGGCATATTCTGTATGGAGACAATTCTGCTTATATAACATATTTAATATTTGTCTTTATTTTGATTATTTGCAACAAGACTTTTCAGATTTAGAAGTTCATCTGCTTCTATTGCTCACTCCTGTCTTGAAATGATAAATTATAATCCTCTGTTTATGACATCATTAGTTAGTGTGGAGATAAGCATGATGTCAAGAGGACTATAACTTTAGGTGAGGAACACTTTGTAGAAGAGATGACATTTTAAGCAACAAAGATCAAGTTTTCATACAAATATTTCCAGTAATTAAAAAAGGAAGAAAATTACTGAATCTACATGAAGTATTTCTAAATAGACTATTCAGTACTTCAGACACTCAAAAGAGGCATCAAAAGCTGCTTAAAGAATTACAGGCTTCCATTTTGCTTAACAAACAGGTTGACTACTAAGGCAACAGAAAACTGGTAAATATAAATCAAAACTGAACTCCCTGTTTGAATGTTTTCTGCATGTATCTCAGCTCTGCTGTCTAAGACTTTATTCTGCATACTTAAGATGACTGTTTAGAAATAGTCTGAGTTACTCTTTTGGAGAGTTCATGTCTGAATTGAATTGTAGCTTCTAATGTTCTGAATAAAGTATGGAATCTGTTGAAAAGCCAAAATAATGTGATTCTAGGAAGACTAACAGCTATTCATCTAATAGCATAATGTTTACAATCCACCTCACTAACCAGACCTTTCATGATGAAACCTCAAGGTAGCACAGTAAATAAGGAACTATAATTTAAAAGGTGAAGATCTTTCCCCAGACTGCCTCTATGAACAATCACATTTGTGGTAAAGTGAAACTTAACCTGGGGAAAATGGGTTATAATCAAGGCCCTGTGTGCACTGTGGAAAGATCAACTTAAATTATACAACAAGGCACCTGGATTCTGCAGCAATCTGGTGCAGCAGACTTGAGATTCTGCAGCAGCTTCAATGAACTGAATAATTGAATCTTTTATTGAATTAAAATTACAATAAATAATGCAGGCACTATAATTGTGTATTATTTATTTTGGTATTACATTTAATTAATTTTATGCTGTACTTAAAGTTTAATCACCAATGTACTAAAGAATTTGGAATTCAAAAATTATACATGAATTGTAGAAGTTATCAGGAGGGAAGCTAGAAATCTGGGAAATGGGTTTTACTATTTTGTAGGGTCACTGTAAGTACAAATTAAGTGATTCTTTGCATCAGTTTTCACTGCAGAAGATGTGAGGGAGATTCCCGCATCTGAGCCATTCTTTTTAGGTGACAAATCTGAGGAATTGTCCCAGACTGAGGTGTCAGTAGAAGAGGCTTTAGAACAAATTGATAAATTAAACAATAATTCACCAAGCCAGATGGAATTCACCCAAGAGTTCTAAAGGAAATCAAATGTGAAATGGCCGAACTACTGACTGTGGTATGTAACCTATAGTTTAAGTCAGCCTCTGTACCAGATGACTGGAGGAATGCTAATGTAATGCCAATTTTTAAGAAAGGCTCCAGAGATAATCCTATCAATTACAGGCCAGTAAGGCTAACTTCAGTATCAGGCACATTGGCTGTAACTATAGTAAAGAACACTTACAAAGGGATTGCACAAAGCTGGGTGATGGAGCAACAAAATGGTGGCTGAAATTCAAAGTGGATAAATGCAAACTAATGCACATTGTGGAAAACATAATCCTGAATATAAATACAAAATGATGGGGTCTAAATAAACTGTTATCACTCAAGAAAGAGATCTGAAAGTGATCATGAATAGTTCTCTGAAAACATCTGCTCAATGTGCAGGAGCAGTCAAACAAGCCAACAGAATGTTAAGGGCCATTAGGAGAGGAAAAGATAAGAAGACAGAAAATATCATAATGCCACTATATCAATCCATGGTATGCCCACACCTTGAATATTGTATGCAGTTCTGGTCACCATCTTGAAAGCTTGTCCATCTCACTAACAGAAGTTGATCCAATAAAAGATATTACGTCACCCACCTTGTCTCACCCATCTCAGAAAAGACATATTAGAAATGAAAAAGATACAGAAAAGGGCAACCAAAATGATTAGAGGTATGGAACTGCTTTCATATGAGGAGAGATTAAAAAGGCTGTTCATCTTAGAAAAGAGATGAATAAGAGGCGGTACAATAGAGGTCTATAAAATCATGAATGGTGTGGAAAAAGCAAATAAGGAAGTGTTATTTACGCCTCCCTTAACACAAGAACGAGGGGGTCACCCAGTGAAATTAATAGGCAGCAGGTATAAAACAAACACAAGGAAGTTCTTCCGCACATAATGCATAATCAACCTGTGGAACTCATTGCCGGGGGATGTTGTAAAGGCCAAAAGTAGAGTTCAAAAAAGAATTAGATAAGTTAATAGAGGATAAGTCCATCAATGGCTACTAACCAAGAAGGTCAGGAATGCAACCCCTGCTCCGGGTGTCCCTAAATGTCCACTGCTAGAAGCTAGGACTGGATAACAGGGATGGATCACTCAATAATTGCCCTATTCCCTTCATTCACTCTGAAGAATCTGGCACTGTCAGAACAGAGGATGTTGGGCTATTGGACCACTGGTCTGACCCAGTATAGCTGTTCTTATGTTCTCATTCTGTGGGGTTTGCCTGCATAGAGTATATGGCAGGATCAGGGCTTTTGTCATCTCCTCAGGTATGAGAACTGTCTGACATTTGACCTTTCATCTTCTCTAAAGAGTTCAGATTACTTGACTTGGGGTGTGTTTCATCTTTCAGCTGCTTACACTTAAATCCCTATTTCTTATTTCCTATTTCTTAAATATCCCTATTTTTTAAAAGCAAAGAAGGAAGAGGAAATTATCCTCCATGAATTTCTAAAATATGTCACTTACGTGTTTAACTTCTATGCAGTTAGACATAATTTATTTAAAGGTGAGCTGCTCTTTTTAAGTTTTAAAGAGTTTTTTCAGGAGTTCCTCTCTAACATTCAGAGAAAATGCCTTTGAGGTTTAGACAGCTACCATCTGAGGGAAATTCCAAGAAAACCTTAATAACTGCACCCAGCAATACACAGTTGCTCGTTAGTTTGGAACAAGAAAACGCAACCATTTGGAAATTATGGGTTTGATGGTGTTTACAGACCCCTCACTGAGACTAAAGGGGTGATATAGACCCCATCAGCTGTACAGCATACTCTAAATGGAGGACCTGCTTAAAATGGGACTCTGGCAATCAAGCTGGGGAGAAGGTGATGGAGAGGCTGTCTACAGGAAGGAAGCCAACTAGTACCTTCTGAGGTGGAGTAATGCACATGGAAAGGACCTGGACTGTGGATAAGGCCCAACTGGGCAGTCAGGGTGTCACACTGGCTGGACTGGGGGGAGGCATTTATGATATTGTTTGACATCAGTATGTCAGAATCATAATTCATGTGAGGTATGCCATGTCAGGTACTGTTAGAAAGGCTATAATGTGCTAAGTAAGACGAGGATGTTTATGTTCATGTGTTATATGTGTAATGGAAGTTATAGATATGTTTGGTATATCAGTATTTCAAATTGTGCTGTCTGAGTGGCATCTCAGACAGGATAGCTGCAGAACAATAGCCTGCTTAATGGCCCATTGAGACATTCACAGGTGCAAGGGGTCCAGGGCAAGAAGCCAGGGATATACCTGATGAGTCACCAGGACTTGCCCATGTGACTCTGGACTCCATTTTGGTTCCTGTGAAATTCCACAAGCAGCATGGCAAGGGCCAGAGGGTATATAAGGCAGAGCCTGGGAATCCATTTTGTCTTTCAGTCAGGATTCAGCTTCAGCTACCAACCTACCTCTGGATCAGCTCATCTACAACTGAACTGAAGCCATGAAACAAAGGACTGAGACCCATCCAAGTATTGGATGTATACCAGAGGGACTGTACAAGCTTGCAAATTCCACAGTTCTTCTAGAAACCTGATTATATGGACTTTCAAATCATTTTTATGTATCAGATTGCTTTAATCCTTTAACATTTCTCTTATGGTTTGTTTCTTTCTTTCATAATAAACCTTTAGTTTTAGTTACTAAAGGATTGGCTGGCAGCGTGGTATTTTGGGTAAGATCCAAACTTATATTGATCTGGTAATGTGGCTGACCCTTTGGGGTCAGAGGGAACCTTTTTGGTAAAGAGCATTAGAAGAGCATTTAAATAATTGGTCTCTTTACTGGACCTAGTGGCTGATTGGGAGCCAGAGGCTGAAATGCAGTAAAGGGGGCTGTGTGTATTTGTGTGCTGGCTTCTTGGTAACTGGTTTGGGGGAATCAGAAGCATAGTTTGTGGCTGGTTGGGAAGTCTGACTTCAGTGTCACCCACCAATGCTGGGAGAATCTGCTCCCTTTTTACAGCCTGCCCTGACCTTGGCATTCTCAGGTGGCTGCCCTAGGCACAGAAGGGTTACACAGGGGACTGCCTTTTTTTATTTCCCCTGACAAGGGGGAAATCACTGGACACTGCAGAGGGAGTTGGGAAGCTCTGGCTGGCTGGCTGAATCACTGAGACTGCTTGAACAACCCTCTGTGAGGAGGGAAACAGAGGGCTGTGACCATGCGCCAAACTTAAGAGATTAATGGGGAGAGGGAAGAAAGAAGTGTCCAGAGGAGGCTGGTTTGTGCTATCAGCTAAAGGTGATGGACACCATACTTAGGTCCTGGGATGGCACCTACTGGAGAGGGAGGGCCTGAGTCCCCCTGCCCTGCCTTCTGCCTCTAGTTCAAATGGGGGTAACCCGGAAGAGGACAGACTGTAACTTGACTGCCAGGACTCCAAAATGCCCAACAAGGCACTCCACTCCACCCCAGGACTTGGGAGACTGTTGAGCTGTGGCCTGCCTACTGGCCCTTAAATTAATCCCACTGCAAGGGTTATGCTTACAATAATCCTTGTGAAAAACATGCAGAAGTTCTAGCTGTAAAGAAAATTTAAGAATACATCCAGACAAATGAACCCTAAACCAAAGAAAAATAGAAAGTCACATTTCTAATTTCATAGAAATTCTGCTGTAGCTGCAGTGATAGAATCATTTTTCTTTTGACATTCAGAAGCGAAACAGCTTTGGAAATAAAAGCTTCAGGTCTACATTATTTTTAAAATGAGTCAGAACAGAGAGGCTTATGGTGACTGAAAGATTTGGGAGTCTCAATCCAGATGATGGATAGAGATGATTACAAAGAATGCTTTAACTTATTTGTGCACCTGTCAAATAAGTTTACACAAAGGCCTGCTTTGGGTAAACAAAGCTAGAAGAATGCAGATGACTTAAATGATCTTTTGGGGCTGGATATATTTCAGTTATGCCAAAAGAAGAGATTTTTGCTGCATTAAAGAACACAACAAAGCATCTTAGCAAATTTTCTTGAAGTTGAAAGGAATAATGGGCAATTGGTTGATATATAGACAATAAATCTGAAAGCCTGTTAGAAAGACGTGTTAATTTTTAACATCAGTTTTTGTTAGCTTCTAAGCTCTTCAGGTGAGAGGCTTTTTTTTTTTTTTTTTATATTAACCTGCAGAGTGCAAACAAAGGTTCTGTTCTTCAGTTCACTGCATCTCTGTGTTCACACAGAGCTCTACTGATTTAGTGGGACTCGTCAATTGCAGAAGTAGCACGGTAATCTGTAAATATCATATAGCATTTCTCTGAAATCAAATTTTTTGTTAATTAAAAGTGTCCTAATATTTCCACTGAGAATTCTTCAAAAATTATAATGGTTTTCATTGCAAATTTTGATATAATCCGTTAAAATGAACTTTCCTGACATTACAGTTATTCACAAATAGCATGGCTAAGTGAGAATATAGTTAAAAATGCCTTTTCTTTTGTTATTTTTTTCTTTGGGGATTCATATTTGAGTAAAACCATGTAATATACTGCACTTCCCAAAGACTGTAAAACATCTTTTGTTTGTTAGATTCTGTATAGGCAAGAAAAATTCCTTCAGAACATTGTTTTTTTACAATTGCCTCAGAGTAAGGCAATCTTGTGTTCGTTATGGTCTTTTCAAGTAAAAGAGAAATCTTGATTGCCTTCTATGATGAGATGACTGGCTCTGAGGATGTGGGGAAAGCGGTGGATATGATATATCTTGACTTTAGCAAAGCTTTTGATATGGTCTCCCGTAGTATTCTTTCTACCAAGTTACAGAAGTATGGGTTAGGTGAATGAACTGTAAGGTGGATAGAAAGATAGCTAGATGATCGGGCTCAACAGGTAGGGATTAACGGCTCAATGTCTAGTTCGCAGCTGATAACAAACGGAGTGTCCAGGGGTCAATCCTGGGGCCAGTTTTGTTCAAATTTTCATTAATGATCTAGAGGATTGGGTGGATTACATCCTCAGCAAGTCTGCAGATGACACTAAACTGGGGGGAGTGGTAGACACACTTGAGGGCAGGGATAGGATAAAGATTGACCTAGACAAATTGGAGGACTGGGCCAAAGGAAATCTGGTGAGGTTCAACAAGGACAAGTGCAGAGTCTTCCACTTAGGACAGAAGAATCCCATGCACTGTTACAGACTGGGGACGGACTGGCTAGGCAGCAGTTCTGCAGAAAAGGACCTGGGGGTTACATTAGACAAGAAGCTGGATACAAGTCAACAGTGCACCCTTATTGCCAGGAAGGCTAACAGCACATTGAGCTGCATTAGTTGAAGCATTGCCAGCAGATTGAGGGAAGTAATTTTTCCCCTCTATTCGGCATTGGTGAAGCTACATTTGGAGTATTGTGTCCAATTTTGGGCCTTTCTCTACAGAAAGGATGTGAACAACTTTGAGAGTGTCCAGCAGAGGGCAACAAAAATGATTAGGGGCTGGAGCACATGACTTATGATGCGAGGCTAAGGGAACTAGACTTGTTTAGTCTGCAGAAGAGAAGAATGAGGGGAGGGGGTTGATAGTAGCCTTTAACTACCTGAAAGGGGGTTCCGGGGAGGATGGAGCTAGGCTGTTCTCAGTGGTGGCAGATGACAAAACAAGGAGCAATGGTCTGAAGTTGCAGTAGGGAAGGCCTAGGTTGGATATTAGGAAAAATATTTTCACTAGTAGGGTGGTGAAGCACTGGAATGGGTTACCTAGGAAGGTGGTAGAATCTCCATCCTTGGAGGTTTTTAAGGTGCGGCTTGACAAAGCCCTAGTTAGGATGATTTTGTTGGCATAGGTCCTGCTTTGAGCAGGGGTTTGGACTATATGACCTCCTGAGTTCCCTTCTAACTCTAATATTCTATGATTCCTCAATACCCTAGGTATGAAAGAAAAGACTTTCATATTTAAAGGATGATACAAAGAGTTTGGGTGGAGCTAGAGAAAAGGCGAGAGATGCACATCTCTCTTAAAAACATTTCCTGTGGCTTTTTAAGAGACTTTATGTGAATATACAATAATACTCAAATTAGCTACTAAGTTCAGTTTTATAATACCTTATGGGCATAACAAGATATACAAACGTTGCTCGAGTGTACAAATAAGACAGAACCCTTAAGTGTCTGTCAGACCACCCAGAACAGGGCTTCATACTGTGTTTGGGGTTTGTTCCTTAGTCATTAGTATTCATCCTTGATCTGTTATCATAGAATCATAGAATTGTAGGACTGGAAGGGACCTTGAGAGGTCATCTAGTTCAGTCCCTTGCACTCAAGGCAGAACTAAGTATTAGCTAGACCATCCCTGACAGGTGTTTGTCTAACATGCTCTTAAAAATTTCCATTGATGGATATTCTACAATCTCCCTAGGCAACTTATTCCAGTGCTTAACTACCCAGACAGTTAGGAATTTGTTTGTAACGTCCAATCTAAACTACACTTGCTGTAATTTAAGACCATTGCTTATTGTCCTATTCTCAGAGGTTAAGGAGAACAATTTTTCTACCTCCTTGTTGTAACAAACTTTTATGTACTTGAAAACTGTTATCATGTCCCCTCTCAGTCTTCTCTTCTCAAGACTAAACAAACCCAACTTTTTCAATCTTCCCTCATAGGTCATATTTTCTAGACTTTTAATCATTTTTATTGCTCTTCTCTGGCTTTTCTCCAATTTGTCCCCATCTTCCCTGAAATGTGGCACCCAGAATTGGACACAGTACTCCATCTGAGACCTAATCAGCATGGAGTAGAGCAGAAGAATTACTGCTCATGTGTTGCTTACAACACTCCTGCTAATACATCCCAGAATGTTTGCTTTTTTTGCAACAGTGTTACACTAGTGACTCATATTTAACTTGTGATCCACTCTGACCCCCAGATCTCTTTCTGCAGTACTCCTTCCTATGCAGTCCTTTCCCATTTTGTATGTGTGCAACTGATTGTTCCTTCCTAAGTGGATTACTTTGCATTTGTCTTACTGAATTTCACCCGATTTACTTCAGACCATTTTTCTCCAGGTTGTCGAGATCATTGTGAATTTTAATCCTATCCTCCAAAGCACTTGCAAACCCCCCGAGCTTGGTATCATCCGCAAACTTTATAAATGTATTCTTTATGCCATTATCTAAATAACTGAAGAAGATATTAAACAGAATCGGACCCAGAACTGATCCCTGCAGGACCCCACCTGATGTGCCCTTCCAGCTTGACCGTAAACCACTTATAACTAATCTGTGGGAACAGTTTTCCAGCCATTAATG
Source organism: Emydura macquarii macquarii (assembly GCF_026122565.2). NCBI lineage: Eukaryota > Metazoa > Chordata > Testudines > Chelidae > Emydura > Emydura macquarii. Next base: position 8,018,103 of record NW_027133808.1, on the reverse strand, counting down.
TTGTTAGACTGCTAACTAGTATAATGCCCTCTTTGCCATTTTTTTTTCTCCCAGGATTTGGCACAGTCGGATTGATGTGGTTGAGGTTTCTTTTGGGAGGGGCGGTTCTTCATCACTTTTTGATTAAAAGTGTTTTATGATTCCTGATAATTTGAGGAAAATATTTTTTCTCTGCTCTTTTGTATTTTGGATCCTAGAATAGAAAGTGTATTTCTGTTTTCAAACTCTTCTGTCATAATTACTGTACAAACCAGTACAAACCTAGTAGGACCTGCTTTCAGCTTCCCCGTTTCCACTGTAGTTTGTAGATTGATTCTGTATTTGGTGAGAGTCTACCTTAATTTTTCACATTTCACTGTAATAAGGTAATCCATACCAGTGTGATTGTTCTAAGCAAAGAATCGTAGCAGTCTAGCTTGTTGTTTATGATTTGTTCTTCCCAATGACTCTCATATATGGCTCCTTTACATATTGAGAATGTTTCAGTTTTGAGTGAGACTGTTTGCTACATTGGTCAGGAGATTTGAGTAGTTGAACTTGGAGTGTGGTGATATAGAACAGCTGATCATGTTTTTGTGTGGATATAATTGTGATCTTCTAATGCATTTGTGTTGAAGGAAGTGTTAACTGCTTTGGTTGAAATGGTATCAGAAGTTAAATGTTTTGGTTTTTTTCCATATGTGGATTAGCAAGGGAAATTGACCAAATTTTATTCTGCAGACATGGTTGCTGGAGCTCCTGTGCAGATGGAGTTTTTGTATAAAGTATTATAGATACAGGCTTTCTGTTCAGGGTGATCCCAATCATTGTAAAATTCATGCTAAAATTCAGTCCCACACTTCACTCCCACATAGTAGAATGGGTTGGAGTATATGGTCAAATAGTTTTAGATAAAGCTCTTTGATAAAATGGCTGCTACGTAGTGGTTTCTTTATGGCATAGAATGCCTGCAGAGTTTTTCTTCTAGTGATTTACAACTCTGAAGCTCCTTGATAATATATTTCGTTGTGAGACATACAATTTGGGGTGTGTTTGATTTTCATGTCTCTAATAAAATTTTAGTCTGTTGGGGGCTGTTTCTGAAATATGAGGTTAGTCTATAATCCCCTGTGTTGCAGCAGTTTTAGCAGTCCTAGCCAAGTATATGTTTCTTTGGTGATCACCTTGTGCATGTGATAGTATAAGATGATTATCATTATATGGAAGGCTTTTTATCTGAGTTGTTTAGTGGGAGTCTTGGAATTAGGATTGTTCCAAAAGAGGGGGTAAGCTCATTAATTTATATATGTTTGTCATTTTTAATTTTCATTACTGATACTGCAAAAATGAAATGCCAGTAAGGTCATTATTGAAAAATCTTTTATAAGTTATTGTAAACTTGATAATTTCTTTAGTATTCTTTCGCTAATATAGCATGAGGTAAGTTGTTTTTCCCTCCTTGCCTTTCATTTGTGCTATTCTAGAAGATTTGTACCAATTCAGCTAGTGAAACTAGATTATCTATACAGTTTTATCATTATCACTAATTCCCTGTTTTTATTTTATGCAGGTGAAGTGCACAGTGGACAGGAGGTGAAATCCAGCCTAATACCCCCAATGGCAGGACAGACATCTCAATGAGCCAGAAAGGGTTATTCTAAATTTTTGTCTGTGCCTCTAGGAATTTTCAGTATCACTCATATAAACTTCATTCTTTATTGTTTTTATTTGTATCATGATTTTCCAGGAGGAGGAAGCAGCAGAGATGGAGAAAGAGAAATAAATAGTTTACTGTGTCAAAATGATTAAAATAGCACTTCAGGTATGGTCAGAATTTTGTTAACAGATGCTGGTAAGAATTTAATTCTAACACTCAAAATATATTAGCATTCTAGCAATATTACAACATGCACTATTACAACAGCAGCCTTACAACATGCCTCGAGTAATCTCTTGGCGCCATGGTGAGATCTTTGATCTCACCACCATCTGGGGAAAAGCAAAAGTGCAAGCAGCTCTTGTGACCACCACCACAATAAGAAATTTTTCATGGCGATCACAAAGTTGATGGCTGAGAAGAGTCACAGCAGGGATGTCTACCAGTGCCATATAAAGAGTAAACAGCCCAAAAAAGTACCAAAAAAACCCCAGGAATGACAGAAAAGAGCCAAATGGTGCTCGTGTAACCTGTCTATTTGAAGGAGCAGTTGGACAGGAGTTTTGCCAGATCACCACTACAGAACCCTTGTGGGGAGTGGTGTCCTTGCCATCACTGATGATGAGGATAATGAGTGGGATAGTGAAGAGATAGACTTTAAGGTCAGAAGGGACCAATATGATCATCTAGTCTGACCTCCTGCACAATGCAGGCCAAAGAACCTCACCCATCCATTCCTCTAATAGAACCCTGACCTATGACTGAGTTATTAAAGTCCTCAAATCATGATTTAAAGACTTTAAGGTGCAGAGAATCCACCAGCAAGTGAGTCGTGCCCCATGCTACAGAAGGCGAAAAAGGCGATCTCCCTGAACAGCCAGGTTCTCTTCAAAACTCAGGAGCCTGAAGCCAGTCCAATTTCCAGCCCCAAATCTAGCACAGACACAGGAGAAAAATCCTATCAAGGGAATCTTGGCACATATCTATCTTTTCAAATTATTATTTATTTATTAATAGGCTAAAATGCTGGATTAACTTCAGTTCCAGGTGCCCTACAGCCACTGCCATTATTGACAGATGTAAGTTTGGAATCTTTCTGAATCTTCTGCATGCAGCCCGCAAGCACGATTTCAAAATGATAGCTAAAGCAACCAGGCAATAAGCTTCTATCTTGTGCTGAAGCCCTGAGCATTGTTGTTTACAAATCCATGCCACGGAGTGTTCACACCTATCTTCTAATTCTTTCTCTCTTCCTAGAAAACACCAACACCTACTCTAGTTAGAGGGCTCAAAAAGGCAGACACATGGAGCAGCCGCAAACTCTACTTCACCCCCCGCCACCCTCCTGCAGCGCATTCAAATAATGACACCATCTGGCTGAGTGAAATTTGAATGTTTGACACAGTTGTTACAGGAAAAAAAGTTTGGTTAGTATTCAGAGATCACATGATACATATGTAGGCATGGGCATTGCATACCTGTAAAGGCAGTAAGGCTATTGCTCCCTGCTGAGGTACATACACTCTGTTACAGGGATTCTTACAGGAAAAGAAGTTTAGGTTAGGGATAGCACAGCCAGACAGCTCTTACTGGCTTTTCATCAGGTTACATATTTCATAAGGGAAAAAAGGACTGCGAGTAGTTAAAGTTTCAGATAATCAGTGCAGAACCCAGGCTGAGGAAAATGCTTGAGTTTTTTTATCTGGACATTCTGTGGGACAGCTGCACAGTCATTGCCCTTGGCATTGCTCATAATTTCCTTCTGCTCCTGTGGCAGTTCAGAGGTGGGGTGGAGAAACTGTCTTAATGAACAACATCAAGTATCTGTCCCATATAGGTATCACCAAAGCACAGAATAAACTGCAAACCCAAACGAGAAACATAAATCACAACATTTCAATCTAGCCCCCATGCGCACACCACTTACCATCTCTAAAATCTCCCCAAGATTGGGATTAATCTCAGGAGATTGAAATCAGAAACAGAGGACTTAAAAATGTATCATTGTGTAACCCACGCCTGCTTGGTGTGGCACTCTGTCCCCCTCTAGTGGCAGCTAGCCTATCTGGAAAATGATGAGTCTGCTACAGCCTTGGCTAAGCGCCATCTGGCTTTTAGTTCATGCAGCAGAGGCTCATACACTAAGCTTCAGAGGTCCTAAATTTGATCTTGTCCGATGACAACCAGCATCTGTTGGTGTTACAATTGTTTCTATGTTAATAATAGTAATATGAACAATAACCGCTGCTTTTTTCTCTAATCCCCAGGTACCTCCAGCAGCTACAACCTCCAGGACAGTGTCTTTTATCAGTGGCTGAGCAGCTGTGCAACCTGAGGGGGAAGAAACAGCAGTCTAAGGATGAGATGTTTGGAGACCTCCTTATGGACTCATAAAAAACCAGAGAACTATAGAGATCTGAATGGTATTTTTGAAGTCTGAGAAGAAGAAAGACAGGCAACTACCCAGAAACAGCGGTTAAGTGGATCAGGACAGCAATAACATAACCAGAGACACTGTGGTGAAAGACAGGACATGCAAAAGCAATTCCTGGAGGCAATGCACAGGCACAACACTGCTGGAATACATGTGGCTATTACGCCCTCAGACAGTACATGCCAATGGCCAGCATCCAGCCATGTTCTGCAGCCCATGGATAATACAGGGTACTGGAAACACCAGCAGACATTCCCTGCTGTAGCCCCATACCCATGCTCCCAGCACCGGCACAGGACAGCGAGACCACCACCATGTGGGAGCCTGTAGTGGCTTTGAGTAGTTCCTCCCTGTCAGCCTCAGAGGGTGGCCACTCCACCTCACTATGCCACCTACTGGCTGATAGTCAATTGACAGGAGATTAGCACAGTATGTGCAGGTAAGTCTAGGGTCCTGGCCCCTTGTGGCAGGGCAGGGCAACTAGTGGTCTTCAGCCCAACTCTCAGGTTGAGGCAGACAGTGTCAGGCTCAAGCCCCCTGGGCGGGACAGAGAAATAGCAGTCTATGGCCCAGCTCCCTGGCTGGGGCAGACAGCAAACAGTCACACTCAAGCCCTCTGAGCAGGACAGGGCAATAGCACTCTATGGCCCAATTCCTTGGTTGGGGCAGACTGCAGACAAATGCCATCTGACCTAAGGTGGATAGGCTGCCAATCCTGGGGTTAGGTTGCCAACAGGGGGACCTGGGCCCACCCTACTCCACAAGGTCTCACTACTGTTAGGGTCCTGGGTTGGGGAATCCCACCACTGGGTAAGTGGGGATCCTGCCGAAACACGCTGTGGTTTCAGGCAATACAACTGGATTAATGTCTGGTTTCTCTGTTCCCCTACCTGTCTGTAGGGCTCTGTTGCTCATGGGCCCTCAGTCTCCTCAGGGTACTTGGCAGCTGGCAATCCCAACAACTCCCCTCCCTCAGGGTCCTCTTCCGGGAGCAGGGGTTGGCGCAGCTCGGTCCCTGGTGCAGGGGCCAGCAGCAAGGCAGAGGTGTCCAACTCCTTCCTTGGCTCTGGCTCAACTGAGCTGGAGGCCCCACCTCTTATACTTCCTGTTTCACCACTCCACTTCTGGTGTGAGAGGTGGGCCTAGCTCAGCTCCATCCACCAAAGGACAGGGAGTGATTCCTTCATGTCATCCTCACAGGGAGGCCACTCCACCTCACTATAGAGCCCAGCACATTCCAACCATACAGTGCACTTGACAACTTTTGAGCCCTGACACTCAACTCCAGAAAGCATTGTTGTGTGCTGTCCCCAGGCATGCAAAGCCTTCAGTAATTTTCTGAGCATTGCCAAGCTTCATAACCTAGTGCTACAGTTCCTTCTGCATGACAGCATACACCTGCATGATAACAGCCCCAACCACTGATCTCACCATGGATTGGCTACCGACCAGTAACAGTTGGGGTGGCCAGTTTCCAGATGGCAATGGTGACCCACTTCTCAACTGCATGTTGGTACACTGCCACTGCAGCTGTGGGGCTAATTCAGCACAGATCTTAAGAAAGATTGCCTTCACCTTCCTGAAATTCTTTCACCATTGCTGCTCATCCCAGGTCTGTAGAACAATCCTCTCCCACCAACTGATGCTGGTTTCCTGAACCCAGAAATGGAACTTCACTGTGCTTAAGCTCAGGAAGAATTTGTATAGTAACAGTTGCACGGTGTCTTCCTCCTCCTCCTCCCTTTGTTGCTGCTGCTGAAGGAGTTGCTGTTATAGCCACATCAGCTCAGTGGGGCAGCAGTTGAAGTCCAAAACCAAAGCCACCCAGTGTTGAAAGCTCAGCTAAAGCCCCAACAGCCTCTGCATGTTCACAGTTGTCAGCATAATAGCACAAAGCATTGTTGCATCCATGCTGGCTGACAGGAATTAAAAATGGTGCTAGTCTGCTTAGAAAAAATGGAAGCCTGGGACGAAGGGAGTGGAATCATGGGAGTTTTAGAGTTTGATCCCAAGTCGTAGAATCATAGAAGATTAGGGTTGGAAGGGATCTTAGGAGGTCATATAGTCCATACCCCTGCTCAAAGGAGGACCAACCCCAACTAAATCATCCCAGCCAGGGCTTTGTCAAGCCGCAACTTAAAAACCTCCAAGGATGGAGATTCTACCATTTCCCTAGGTAACCTATTCTAGTGCTTCACCAGCCTCCTAGTGAAAAACTTCCTCCTAATATCCAACCTTGACCCCCTCACTGCAACTTCAGACCATTGCTCCTTGTTCTAGGAGAACAGCCTAGATCCATCCTCCCTGGAATCCCCTTTCAGGTAGTTAAAGGCTGCTATCAAACCACCCCTCATTCTTTTCTTCTGCAGACTAAACAAGTCTAGTTCCCTCAGCCTCTCCTCATAAGTCATGTGCTCCAGCACCCCAATCATTTTTGTTGCCCTCAACTGAACTCTTTCCAATTTGTCCACATCCTTTCTGTAGTGGGGGGCCCAAAACTGGACACAATACTTCAAATGTGGCCTCACCAGGGCCAAATAGAGGGGAGTAATCACTTCCTTCGATCTGCTGGCAACATTCCTACTAATGCAGCCCAATATGCTGTTAGCCTTCTTGGCAATAAGGGCACACTGCTGACTCATACCCAGCTTCTTGTCCACTGTAACCCCCAGGACCTTTTCTGCAGAACTGCTTCCTAGCCAGTTGGTCCCTAGTCTGTAGTAGTGCATGGGATTCTTCCATTCTAAGTGCAGGACTCCACATTTGTCCTAGTTGAACCTCATCAGATTTCTTTTGGCCCAATCCTCCAATTTGTCCAGGTCACTTTGCATCTTATCCCTACCCTCCAGCATATCTACCACTCCCTCCAGCTCAGTGTCATCTGCAAACTTGCTGAGGGTGCAATCCACCCCATCCTCCAAATCATTAATGAAGATGTTGAACAAAACTGGTTCCAGCACTGACCCCTGGGGCACTCTGCTTGATACCAGCTGCCAACTAGACATCGAGCCGTTGGTCACTACCATTGAGTCCAATGATCTAGCCAGCTATCTATCCATTTTATAGTCCATTCATCCAACCCATACTTCTTTAACTTGCTTCTAAAAATACTGTGGAAGACAGTCTCAAAAGCTTTGCTAAAGTCAAGGTATATCATGTGCACCACTTTGCCCACATCCACAGAGTCAGTCATCTTATCATAGAAGGCAATCAGATTGGTCAGACATGACGTGCCCTTGGTGAATCCATATTGACTGTTCCTGATCACCTTTCTCTTCTCCAAGTGCTTCAAAATGGATTCCTTGAGAACCCGCTCCATGATTTTTCCAGGGACTGAGGTGAGGCTGACTGGTCTGTAGTTGCCCGGATCCGCCTCCTTTCCTTTTTTGAAGATGGGCACTATATTTTGCCTTTTTCCAATCATTCGGGACCTCCCCTAATCACCACGAGTTTTCAAAGATAATGGCCAATGGCTTTGCAATCACATCAGTCAACTCCCTCAGCACCCTTGGATGCATTGCATCCGGCCCCATGGACTTGTGCATGTCCAGTCTTTCTAAATAGTCCTGAACCTGTTCTTTCAGCACTCTTTGCCTAGAAAAGCCCTTAGATATTTGTATAGTACTGGTTTCTATCCAATTCCTAATGGAGAGTTAGCTACACAGCAAGAGCTACCATTTTCATTGTCAACCTACTTTGTAGTTCATGTTCATAAGAAATATTATTTTAAACCTAAAAGTGGTCCTAGAAGGCCAAGGCTAACAAAATGAGTGGATACTTTAATATGAAATTAGCACACGACCTTATGGTTTGTCCATGTGGAGGCTCACCTGAAAAGTTCTCCTGTCACCTTCTCACGTTCATAACATTGCGTAAATGCCTAGAAAACAAAAGGGTCATAGTTCATATTTTGTCTGTATTAAAATGAAAAATGGATACATAATACATCTGGCCACCATATGGGAAACTACATTAATTAGCTGACAGCTTTAGTGTCAAGGCACCCATTAGCAGTCACAATAACTATTATGGTACATCTGTTTGTCATGGACCCCTCTAATCACCACTGGAGGCACCTCATCCTGGTTGTTCTGGGGATTAGTTCTTTCATTCTGACTCCCTTTTCTTGCCGTTCCTGAGTCCATTGTCTCACTTTGTCACTCTACAGTCACTCTCTTGCTCCTCAGGAGCTGCCATGCCTCATCTTCATGGTTAAAAGCCCTCCAGCCAAGTCACAAGTCTGTAAGGAGTGAGTTTGGTTCAAGTATGTGGACTCCATTTTATTTCGGAATCCATCTTTGTTTGGACTGTCCTCCATTTTGAAACGCCTTCTTTATGGACATTTCCTACACTTTTGAGCTAAAGGCGGGAAACCAGAGGTGGGGAAAATCCAGAATTTGCCTAGCAACAGAAGGATATATGTACACGAAACTGAGGCAGCTCAGGGCAGTTTGCTCTGGTGACAGCGTAAGTGCGGGTGGTCTCCTGAGAGAGGAAGAGAGCAGCAGGGATGCCCTGAAAAAGTTGATTGTCAGATCAAGATTCAGTTTGTTCCTGATTTGTTCCTGTCATCCTTGGCTTACCTGATCCTGTATTCACATCATGTTTCCTGGTTCCTTCTTCCTACCTATCCTACGCCTGACTGTTTGGTAACAGCACTCATTTGAGAGAAGACCAGCGGTGATGTACTGAACCCCCTTTTGGTTATTACCCACGGTTTATGTTTATGGGTAAGGGTTCGTTTTATACCTGCTTCCTCTCCAGCCTCTGAGCGTTGTTTATCTTGTGTTTATCTGTGCCCCATAATAAATACTTATTTGTTTTTCCTTAAAGGAGTCTGTCGTGTGATTCCAAAACTACCCTGGTCATTCAGATACAGGAAAAGGGTTACAAACCTGACGGACAGGTCCTGTTTTGATTTAATTAAAGATTTATTTTCCTTAGATCCCCTTTAGATAGGGTATCCCTCCTGCCTATGGGGTAACTAGTCCTCCCCTTCTGAGGTACTATCACAGTCTTCCACGCCGTCCCAAGGCAATCCCTAATTCCGCTACCCTGGCTGAGCCACTCCCTCAGTGACTAGAACAAATGGACCTGGACAGTTTTAAAGTTCACTGCCAAGATTGTGACATTCACTCAGTGGCTGATAGGGGAACCCAGGCCCAACCTCCACTCTGGGTTCATGCCCAGGGGCCCTATCTCCAGCAGGGAAGGTCTATACTAAAATAAACATTCCTGCTTCTTCCCTCAACTACTTCTTACCTTGCCTATCCCAGACTTGTATTCTCCACTCTTGTAGCCAAACACCTATCTCCTGGGTCTGATAGATAAATCCTTCCTCTTGGGTCCAAATCCCTTTCTCTCCCTTGTCTTAGGGAGAGTGACTGCTGCCCTCTTCCTTGCAGCTTCCTGTCTGCTACCAGCTCCTTGGATTTATAGAATCCCCATCTGTACCTGCACAGGTGAGCTTCCCTTTAGGGCTTTCCTGGATTTCCTGTCAACCTAAATGTTGTCCTCCCTCCCCATTTGCAGCCTAATCAGTTATTTAGCCCCTCTGGCTTATGTTAACCCTTTCAGGATGAGTGGGGGAGGCACATCCCATCACATTGTTCCGAAGCATTTTAGATTTATTATAATAATAAGAATGTACTTTACTGTAGCTAGTAGCCCTACCATAGAAGGTGCCACAGTAGTGGTCATAATAATGATAGTGTATTGATACAGGCTAAAAGTGAGTAGAAATAAATGTTTTTATTTTTTCTTATATATTATTTAGTAGCACCCACAATGAGCTTGGTGCTGCACTCACATATATGAAGACACAGACTTCCAAAGATCTTACAATCATTTATTAAATGGTTTCTCAAATACTGGGCCAGTAAACATCTATCTGTATAGTTAAGCATTCAAAAATCAGCAAGTCTCTTTTCTGATGAAATTTTGACTCTCTGCTTTGGGAACATTCACATAGTTAGACACACTAAGGGCTTGTGTTTGATACCAGTATAAACTATTCCTGGAGGCAAAGGGGAATAAATTATACTGCTATAAGGCACCTTTATACCAGTATAATTGTGTCCACACCAGAGGTTATACTGGTATAATGATTTAGTAAAATATCACATCCCTAATTGCCATGACAGTGTTGGTACAGAAAAGCACACTTTCCCAATCTGACCTCTTGTAACATCTCACTTGTTTGTACTTCAAGGTTACAGAGATCAGTTTCCTGCAGCACCACCTGTAGGTTCCATCTGTTTTGCAGCCACTGTATACCTTGCTGACCAATCTTGTCTCGTTGTTTCCTTGTATTCCCCCATCTGTTTGTCTTCATTTGTTGTCTCTTGTCTTGTACTTAGACTATAAACTCTTTGGGACTGTCATTTTGTTCTGTAGTTGTACAGTGTGTAGCAGAATGGGATCCTTGTCCAGGAATTATACTCTATAGTAATACAAAGAATAAAAATAATAAATATACCCACAGCAGGGACAAAAAATATGTGCTACCTAAGGGAGTCTTGCTTCATCAGCCAAAGCCTTTTTACAAAATTTGATTTAAGGAACAGGTAGAGATTATCTTTTGAAAATACATTTTTGATTACACTGAATATTAAATTATTGTTTCAAGTAATTCTAACCTGTATTTGACTAATTCTTGGTGCAAAAGATGTTTCTGCCAACTGTATTCCAACAAAAAATTATAGTCTGAGACTAGTGACTAAGAAGAAGGAGGAGCTGGTAGGAGTTAGGATTCTTCAGAAAACCAGCTATTCTGAGAAAATAGTAGAAGGTACTAGGGGAATTAAAAGAGTTTAACTTCTTTCAAAATTAAAGGCATGATATAGTGTTTGAGGAACAGGGTATGGGGACAGGAGAACAACATTCTATTTAAGTTCTGACATTTTGTGATTTAGCCTCTGTGTGCTTCAGTTTCCTCATCTGCAAAATAGAGATGATAATATCTTCCTCACAAGGTGTTGGCAATCTAAATTTATTAATGTTTCTGAAGCAGTTTGAGATCCTTGGATGCAAGTTGCTATAATAACTTAATATATGATCTTTGCTATTTATTTAAAGCTAGATGAATGAGGCTAACAATTTTATAGGTATCATAAATATATTAAATCATGTCTTGAACATTGCATAGTTTAAACTTAATCTGTACTTTACATACTTTTTCACAGTCCCAACTAGTATAAAACACTGATATAGTGAAATTCTTGTTTGAATTGTTATGTTTTATACAGTATTAATGAATTTACTTTAAAATATTTTAAAAGTTGAGAGGAAGGGAGGGAGGGAAAATTCCAAACTTTTGTAGTTTGGGGGCGGGGGTGTGCGTGCTCACAAAACCAGTGATGTTTGGTTCAAACTGATTATATTTGGTGTTTAGATAACCTCTATGACCAAAAACAAAACATTTACTTCAGTTTTGAGCATTTATTAACTTTTTCAAGAAAATGTAAAGAAAATGTCTAGACAAAGTTGTTTTGAATTGAAAAATCACACTTGTTTTTTTTTTTAACTATTATTCTTAATTAGGATTCTTTCCAACTGAAACAATTACAAAGTTGTCAGATCTGCTTGCTGCTTTTTTCCTTTCCTTGCTTTAATAAATTATGTTTGAAAAACCTTGTCCAGCTCCACTTCGAATCTGGATTTGCTTTCAACTGTTGCTCCAGCAAAATATGAGGATTTTTCCCCACCGCATGCCTATTCTCCTCACAGTGCAGAAATAATACACTTGTACACGTGCTACATCGATATGAAAATCACTAAAAAAAAATCCAACAAAACAGTGTGTGTGTGATTTGAGAACACAGAGGGCTCTCTGCATTCCTTAGACTGTATATAATTTTCTCCCTCCATAGCAGTTTTCCAAAGCCGATACTGAAGCAGGAATCTTTGGTGGATGACTCCCAAATGTTTCCTCTTATTCTCTTTATCAATATCTATAATCAAGATATCATCAAGATTAAAAAAAATGCCATCAAATCCTTGAAAATGTAAAACCATTATTATTTGAACTAAAATTATCCATAGTATTTGCACACCATCTCTATGAAGTATTGGCTGTATCAAATCAGTCTGCTGCGTGACTGTTAAAAGTCATATAACACTTTTGACTGCTCCAAAAATGCCACCTAGTGGTAAACTTGTGGAAGATCCTATTTTAAAAAAAAATAAAACCAAATACTCATTGTGTATCTGACGATTTACAAACTCTTTGTAGTCTCTATAAATGTAGGTCATATCATTGTCCTTTGAATGATTTTACTGCTTTAGAAAACAACAGAACAACAATAGAGTTTACACCTTTAAAATCATCTGGGGCTGTTCTTCCACAATCTCAGGCACAGTTTACATCACAGCTATTTGCTTGCAAACCCTCCTAGTATATATGCAGCATATACTGGCCAAAAAAAAGTGCTTTTGCTGGTATAGCTGTACCAGTTCCCTGAGTGAAATAAGCTATACCAGCAAAAGCATTTTTGTGCCAGTATAACTGCATCTACACGTGGGCTTTTGCAGGTACAGAAAAGTCACCAAAAATCACAATCCTACCCAACATTGGTATATGACCAAAAGTTTTAAGTGTAAATCTGGCCTCAATGTATATATTCCAGTGTGACCTTCCAGTATTTGGGATCTGCACCCAGCATCCACAAACAGCAGAGCAAAAATGCATTTCAAGAAAAAAAGTGCATCATCATTTAATTTGTTTTTTCAAATAACTAAATTGACATTTTAAAAAACACAGCTTACTTAACATAAAAAAAACAGTATTTGAAGAAACTTGATATTGTCATGTTACCAGGAAATGACAGAATAAAACTACAGGTAAGTCATTCTGCATTTCGAAGAATGCAGATGACTGAAAAGGCAACTTTCAGGTATGTTTCATTCTAAATTATTTATTTCCCTAAGTGTAGTAATGTTGTGTTAGAATCTCTCCTTGTTTCTTTTTTCCACAAAAAGTTGATTTTAAAGGTGACATCAACAACTTAATAGAAATTGGGTCTTAAAAAAAAAAAAAAAAGTTAAAAGTAGTTGGAGGTATTACACCTGCTCCATTGGCTTTAAGAATTTTGCTTAAGAATTGCTGAAGTCAACCCTAAGATTGCAAGTATACTTAGCTTTGCATTCTTTTTCTACATTTTAAAACTACTCATAACTATTAGATAACAAGAACAACAAAAGACAATGTAAGTTAAAGAAATTTTGAAGAAAAAAGCAAATACACTATTGATAACAGGAACTTTATTAAATTTATCTAGTGGGCAGCTAGTATCAGTCTTCTCTCATCACTCACTAATCTTAAAGAAAAAAGAATTTTAAAAATATATCCAGTGTTCTTCAATCAGGCCTCTTTGTTAGTCTAACTAAAATGTTCTTGTTGTAAAGTGAGATCACTCATTTATTATTCATCTAAATTTTAAACCATTTTAATCCAGCATTATCATGTCTGGGTCATGGGAATAATAAGACTGCTGGGAAAGACACAAATCTAATTAAACTTCATGAACAAGAAGTTCAGAGCTAATGTATCCAATCTTCCATTAGATATAATGTAAGATGTTCATAAATTGCCCTCAAAGACCCTTATTTACTATTAGTGGCATTCTCAAAGGTGTGCTAATCTCCAAACCTGTTGCTAGGTAGCTGTTATAAGAGCAATTTTCAGGAATTTACAATCTTTAGTATAATTTGTTTTAGATGAATTTTCCACCTAGCAATAGGAACTATACATTCAGCAGTTGCTTTATCAACTTTTCCTTACCTTACTTCGTTTTGGTAATTATTCCATCCATTGTTTATCTTTCTTCTTTCTCTCATTGTACAACTGTGAGAAAACTCCACAACAAAACGCCTCTGACATCTTACTCTCTAGCAAAAGATCTGTGTTTAATACTGTTTACCTTCTTATTATGTTTATTCCTTCTCCTCCTCACTCATGGAAGGAATTCTTTGTACTACAAGCAAAACAACAATACATTATATTGTTTGCTGGAATTTTTTTCCAATGTGTAAATTTTACTAACTAATTTTAATTATAACTAATAAGTAATAAACTAATTATAAACAAGTGTATGGTAATTAGTTTGAATATATTACATTATATCTACTGCTATTAAATAGAAACTATGTATGATATATTGATCAATAACTTGTATGTGATATAGAGGAGAAATACTGATGATAGAAGACTATACAAAATTTTAAAACCTTTGCTGGAAAGACAGACTCTAACCCTCTAGCCAGCGTCAGCTGACATGAAAACTTAGATCCAGACACCTTGATCCTTTAGGCTGACAAAGGTGTAGGTCAGAACAAAGAGGTATTTGGAATGTTAGTTTTTGAAAGAGGATGTTGAGATACACCTACAGAGATTGGGAGCGGGGGAGAAGGGGTGGTTATTAGAAGATACAAAACCCATTGTACAGAGAGCAGAGACTATTACACAAATGGTAAACCTGATTTAAAAAAATACCTTGTTAAAATGCTGATGTAACCTCCACCAGTGTGCCTGATATGACCATGAATTGAGTCACATTTTCAATGTAAAAAATAATCACGTACTACAAAGACGAGGATCTAAGAAGGAGGGAAGATTAAGACACCTGAAACCGGATATGGTAGCTGTGATTAGCCAAAGAGAATCATAAAATATTAGAGGCTGGGAGGCTAAAAGAGCCTAGGAAGAAAAAGAAAACAGTTTCTACAGATGTAAAATAGATTTTTTAAATTAATTTCATCTAAAACTAAATTGAGCCTGATGAGATTAATCTGAAACTATTCAGAGCTCAATATGTCATGCACACTGTTTCTTTAATTTTAATGTAAGCTTCACTCTTTATTCTTAAAAAAAAAAACTTGTTTTAACTAGGCATCTTGAACCTCAGACTTGTCCTGGTAAAGGCAAAACAAGCTTCAACCTCTAAGAAAAAATAGCAAAGGAACCGTGATTGGAGCTGCCAATCCCACTCAATATTCACCCTAAGACCCATGGACAAGAATGGAATTTAATGGGTGAAAGATGACAGAATTAATTATGAGATGAGCTAATTATGAACATAACTAATCAGAAGTTAATTATAACATATCATAGGTGGGTCTGGTAACACCAACTATTATTAAGGTTGCCTGACACTTCCCTTTTTTTATAAGACCCTTTTTTTCAGTTGCTTATATCTTTGTCACACTCTAACCATTTGGACTCAAGCTTTCCATGCCAGGTGGCTACCTTAGACTTTCTTTTCTCTTTTTTCCCCTGGAAATTTCAGCAAAGATAGTTGAGCTATTTCTGAGAACAAGACTAGAGAAAAAATGTTGTTCTGCCTACGTTAAAAAAAAAAATTCTGGAAATCTTTTATTTGAGAAGCTCTAGCACTCCCATACTTTGGAGTAAGGACTTGAAATTTAGCAGAGCATGACTTTTGTGTCCCCATGAAAATCCAACCAAAATTCACAAAGTTATAAGACTTTGAAAAATTGTAGTTCACAGGTGCTCAGTAGAGACTTGCTAGAGCGTTGCAGTAATTTCCGCAAAGATTCCCTGCATCCTGTATATGCTTCAGCCTAAGGTTTAGCAGGATTTTCCCTGCAATTGCTGCTATGGGCTGAGTGGTATTAGAATGGAGAACAGGACGTTTGTCTCTCCTGTGCTCTTTGTGACCCCACTTCTGGGCCCAAGCAGCATGAAGGAGGAAGCTGCCCTATTTGAATATAGATGGGACAAGAACTGGACTAGGACAGGGGAAATATTGGGACATGGTGCCCAGGGAAGAAACTGGGACTGGTAGGGTTGGGGGAGAAGGAAACTGGGAGTTGAGATGTGGGAAGACTGGGGTTGTCTGGGCAAAGAGACTGGAACTGAGAGCTGTGGGGAGACTGAGACTGTCTGGATGAGGAGACGGGGACTCACAGCCAGCAGGCGAAACTAGGTCTGACTGGGAGTTAGGGAACTGCAACTGGGAGTCTGCAACTGGGAGTTAGGGAAGGAAATAAAGGAGGGATGTGGATACAATGTGTGTGGCGGAGGGTGAGATCTGATGAAGAGCTAGATGGTGGAGACTGGGCCTGGGAATCAGTGGGTCAGAGGGAAGGAGGTGTTGGGGAGGGGAGACAGATCTGATGAGGAATCAGTATGTGGAAAAGAATTTGTATTATCTGGATAAAGAAACTGGGACAAGGAAATGGGGGTGAGGACACTAAGACTGGTGAAGGGGCTGAGGAAGGGAGACTGGGGATGGAAACTAGAAGGGATAGGGAAAGTGGAAGCCATCCATTGGAAAAGGAGCCAGAAGGTGGGGAACTGGGACTGGCTGGGCAAGGAGACTTGGGACAAGGAGCTGGGAGTGGGGATTAGGAATAGTTGGGTAAAGAGATTGGGACTGGGAAGTCTGGCTGTGGGAGACAAGGACTTGTTGTGCTTAGGTGTGAGTTACATGCCAATCAGTTTGGTAGTGTGAGGACTTAGGCAGTTTTGCACATGCCCATAGGAAGAAGGTACCTACAGAGTTAGGTGGCTGCTGAGCAGTGGTGTTATGAATGCCTGTGACACCTCGATGTTGGATTTCGGCACCTAAGTCCCTCTTGTGAATCTAGTCCTTGGATCTTGCTAGAGCTTTGCAGCTAACTTCCCCAAAGATTCCTTCTCCTGTATATGCTGTAGCCCAAGGGTTAGCAGGATTTTCCCTGAAATACTTGAAAATATTTGAAAATTTCCACCAGTGAAGTTATATCAGTGCAAACTTCTAGTGTGGGTGTAAAGTGTGTGTTGCAGCTTTTCTAAGGGTACGTCTTCACTGACAGCGACAAATTAGCTGCCATCAGATCGATCTATTTGGGTCAATTGAGTCTGAAATTCAATCGATCTGAAAGTCGACGCGTTAAAACCACCCCCTCAAGTGGCGCAGCGCAGTGAAGCTACACAGAGTAGCTTGCATAACTCCCGTCAACTGCCGCCAAATTTCCAGGTAAATGTAGACCTGGCCTAAGAGTGGAAGACTTTCCTGAGTAGCTTTCAATTAAATATTTTCTTCTTGCTATTAATTTTTTGGAAGATGTGAAAGATCCTTTGATGTGGGAGATATGGTATTAATAATATCCAGCCCTTTCCAGTAGCAACTCAAAGAAATTTCAGGGCCTCTGCACACAGAGGTGCACTGTACTCCAATTTACTAGTTTTACCTTAAACCACCACTCCTGTAAACCACACAGCACTAGTGAGCATGTATAATAAAATACAAAGTTTATGTAAGAAAGATAAAGAATTAACTAGAAATGAGAGAAAGTGATGGAAACAACTGGTTACAACACAAAACAAAATCATAAAAAGCAAACCTGGATCTACATTTATCAATAGTTACCTTTCCTCTATAATAAAACAGTTTTGTCTTTTGCAGACCTGGCTATGTTCATAAGAACCAGGAACTAAACATTCATGAAAGCACCATTGTTCACCGAGCGGTTTCTTCAGTAAATGGAGCCAGAGTGCTTCTTCCTTTTTCTGTTATTTTGGAAACAGCCTTTTGTTTCTCTTAACAGACAGAGCAAACTTCTGTCTGTTGTAATGCTCCTTTTTCAAAGAGGTTTTTATTGATTGGGGGTGCCTCTGATGGTTTTCCAGTGATAGTTATGGGAGGGACCAAACTACTCAATTGAGCCTTGCATTACCTCACCAGCTGATTAGGGAGGACTGGAGTGACAACTCCATCTTGCTTGAATGGGCCAACACTGAGGCACATCACATAATGGTGACTAATTTCTACTCTAAGTCCATAAAGCCTACTTTCAATATAAATACATTATTCCTTAAATGATATCCATACACCTCTCACAATGATTATGTGTCTTGACAATTTAGCACCTTTCTGTAGGTACCTCAACTTATATTGCCCTGCAAGATGGGTATCTGGTGTAATGAGTTTGTCAGGTCTGAGGTGAGACCTATTTACAAAGAACAGGGGACGCTTTACTAAGGGTTCTTCGTGTACGGAGGTGGTAAGGATGCAGGGTTGTGTGACCCCCAGTCTCTGTCATTAGGGGAGGTTAGGACCCGGGGCTGTGTGAACCCATCATGGGCAGCAGGGATGTGGGACTATGTGACACCCCCCCCCCCAGTCATTGTCACTTGAGGGATAGGGCCACAGGGCTGTGTGACCCCCAATCAGTGTCACTGGAGGGGGGTTAGAACATGGGGCTGTGACCCCCCCTCACTGGAGGAGGCAGGCATGCAGGGCTGTGTGGTCACGCCATTGGGGGTGGGGGGCAGGGACATGGGGCCTTGAGACCCTCCAGTAGGTGTGATGGAGTGGGGTTAGGATGTGGGGCTGTGACCCCCCCCGTCACGGGGGCAGGGCCATAGGACCATGTGACTCCCCCAATCGGCGTCACTGGGGAGTCAGAAATGCTGCCACTTCCCTCTCCAGGGAGGCTGGGAGGCAGCGGCTGGCACTGCCCTGTTGACAGGGCTGTTCCCTGACGCTCCCCCTCCCGCAGGGCCCTTCCCCCCAGCTCCCGGGCGCTCATCCCTCCTCAGGACGGGCGGGGCGGGGCGGGGCGGGGCAGGGGGAGAACTGAACTGAACAGAACTGAACTGTCCGGGACCGGGTCGGGAGGGGACGCCCAGGCCAAGGGGAGGGGGCGGGGTCAGCGCCTCACTGAAGGGAGGGCGGCGGAATAACGGCAGCAGGCGGGCGCTCTAGGTCTCCCGCGCTTTCCCTCTCCTCCCCCCGCCCACAAAGCGCTTAGTGCACGCTCTGCTCTCCCTCCCTCCACCACCCGACCTCACTATCGACCAATCGCAACGGGGCTGTCAGAGGCTTCCGCCAATGAGTGCTTCTCTCGTCTCGTCCCCTGGTTTAGAAGCGGCCCAATTACAAAAGAGGAGAGGGAGGGGCCCAGTCAGAGGGCGGCCAGTTTCCCCTAATCAGCAGCTCGACTTGGACCGTGGACCAATCAGAGAGGACGCCCGGTCTCCCTAGAACCAATGGGCGCTCTGGAGCGGGGCGGTGCGGGACCGGGCTGTGAGGGAAGCTCGGACAAGAGCGCGGCGGTGGCAGCTCCGCCTCCTTTTGCTGGGTGCGCGGCCGGCTCGGCTGTCGGCTCCCTGCCCTGCCCGGCCCGGCCGGTCTCTCTCGCTCCCTCCCTCCCTCCCTCTCGCAGCAGCAATGGCGGCGGCGGAGCAGGAGCAGCAGCAGCAGCAGCAGTTCTACCTTCTCCTGGGCAACCTGCTGAGCCCGGACAATGTGGTCCGTAAACAGGCCGAGGTGAGGGATGCCCGCGGCGGCCTGTCTGCCTCCCAGAGCCGCCGGAGGGGAGCAGGCAGCGGGGCCGGCCCAGCCCCACGTGTGAGCAGCAGCTGCGGCGATGACGCGCGTGGACGCGGCTGGTCCGCGGTGGCCGTTTCGCTCGTTAGTTCGGGGGCGGGTTCAAACGGCAACTGCCCGAGCCTGGAGGGTCTCGCCGCCCCTCTCCCCCCACCCCCGGGGCCTACGCCGCCGCCGCCTCAGCCCCCGACGTGTGTGTGTGTGTGTGTGTCCGCCGCGCCGCTCCCCCTCAGGCTTTCCAGGGCCAGGGGCCTCCCTGCGGCGGGTGTCTCCCTGGCCCTTGACCCCGCTCCAGGCTGCTCGGCTGCCAGAGTCTGGCCAGCTACGTGCGGGGCCGCTCACTGGCGGGCCGCTTCCCCCGGCGCGGCCAGGGTCCGAGAGCGGACACGGCCCTAGCCCCGCGTCCGTCACCGACCTACCGCTGGAGGGTGGCGGGGAGGTTTGGGGGCTGGGTGGGGGAGGGATAGCGGTAACTGCTGGCATGGGAAAGCGCCGGGCGGGCTGGGCTGTGCCTTAGGCTGAGGTCCGGGCTCTGCCCGGGCTGAGAGAGGCGAATGGGAGCGATTCGCTCCGCTCGCCCCCATCTAGAGCGATACCGCGGACCCGCCACCAGCGTTTAGCCCCTGTAGGGCGCCTTGCACCCCGGAGCGCTTCAGGCAGCGGCGCGATAGCTGTGTGTTGTCTCCACTTCAGCTGCTGCCGACCGGTGCCGGGATCTCTCTGTGCTGCGGGAGCCTCGCCTAACCCTGTGTGGTCCCCTCTTGTGGGGTAATAATCTTGTCTCTTACTTTAGAGGTGCTCATCTGCGGAGGGCCAGCAGCAGCTAAAGTGATCTTCCCCTAAACGAAACATTTTTCTACATAGTGAATTTATCATCAGCTAAAACTTTCCACGTGTCAATTCAGCAAAAATGCTTTGTAATTAGTAAGCTAAACCAATTCTCCCTCCCCTTTCTCCCCTCACTCTCTCATCTGCCAGTACTTAAGAGTCTCTATTGTCAAACCTAATGGGGAATCTTTCTTCCATTGAATTAAATACCAGCCTCTGGTTGAACATGAATGCTCATTGGATGGCTGTGCTGGGTCTTTTATCACAGGCATTGCTTCAGCGGTCAGCAGAGTTCAGCACATTCTTTCATAAGGATTCATTGTGTTCTCTCCCATACCATAATGAAAACTCAGTCTATGGTTATTTTTCTTTCTCTTCGTACATATTAAGAGCACATTCAAATTGAAAACTGTAGGTGGCAAAGCCACCAGAAGTACAGTGAAGCAGCATATGATGCTGCCACATTTTGGAATGTAGTGAGAGAACATAGACTGTAAAGACATAATTATGGGGCTTAATTTTCCCATTTTTGATGCCCAAAAGTATAGTAAAATTACCCTTCTATACTAATTGGGTTGAAAAAAAAAACTCTGAGAAGTTATATTCTTTGCACAGAATGTATAAGTTGACCCAAAGTAACATTAAAAGATAATGGAAAGTTGCATAATAACAATTATAAAATAAGTGCTTTTTAGAAACAGGGCTAAATAAAACTGTTTTGTGCAGTTTACTTTGTGAAAAGTTTGCTTTGAACTAACTTTGGAATTACAACTGCACATTTGTGTACATGTGTGGTGTTGTCAGTCAAAACAAAAATACTTATTTGACATGACTAATAAATTGTTGAACAATGTGTGTTGCTTTTGTATTCCAACACAAACAGAGTGATACCCTATACTTTTTTATTTAGATACATTAAACCTTGATGTTTGGTTTCCATATTTAGTCCAGACATAATGGATATAGTTGGATAGTGAGTATTTAGTTTCTTGTTCCTCAAACAAATTTTTCTTCCCCCAAAGTTTATATATAAAATTTAAATGACTCTACTGTCTTAAAAATCAGTCTGTGTCCAAAAGTACTCTCTCCAAATATGCTTTTGCTTAGGAATGAATGGTTCTCTTTTGAATTTTTTAGAATAGTTTTTCCTGATAAGTTTACCCATAATTTATTTCTTAGTCTTGCAGATGTTAGTTTCAAACAGGTTTTCCAACAGTAGATGAATTTTTAACAAACTAATTACTAAAAGTTCACGTAATTATGAAAATACATTGAGTGTAATATGATTTGATTTTACTTGACTTTAGTGAATGATCTTTATGGTTTTTGTGTTTTCGCTAGTTTACTTTTAAGGTCAAGATTTTGATTAATCCTAATGGGTAGATTTTTAAGTGATGTTATCTTTTTCCTGGAAGATGCTTAGTTTTAGTAGAGTGTATTTCTTGCTCTATACAGAACTCTCATTAATGTCAGTTAGTTATATGCATAAAAAGAATACCCTGGAAAATGGCTGTATGTTCTTGGAAACGAATCCTTAATTTATGCATATTTAGGCATAAGTAAACAAATCCTTTTTGCTCTTGAGCCCCAGTATGACACTTATTCTTTAATTCCAGAACCTCTGAAAGACAGTCGTTTCAAATGAATATAGAAACTAGTGCCTAGTTGCTTGTTGAATCTCTTATGACTACTATCTTAAAATTCAGTGTTTCAGAATTTAGCCAGCCTAGATATCTTCAGCCCTTGTAAATAAAGTGTGATTTCATGTGGTGTTGCAAGTTTGTTGCACTAATATCTGGTGTCAATGGCTTGAAGTTACTGTAGAATATTGCTAGTTAGCTAATCTGCAAACCCAATAAACCTTTGAAGACAATATAAAAAACCTCTTCAGTCTATTTCACAAAATACACTAACTTATTGGTATGCTATGTATCTTGAATAACTAGAATTCTACTGTTACTACTGAACAGTAATAGCTGTTAGAACTAAACACTTAACTCAAACGGGAACTTTCAGAGAGGGTACAAGAACTGCTTGAAATTTATTTTGTAGCAAAATCAGGATGCTTGGTAGTATGTTCTTCTGAATAATGTGTGCAGTTGAAATACTTATTTAATTCCAAATCTCTGGAAAAATTTACCTGTCTTAAACAGATAACATAGTTATAATACTTTGCAGCACTTACAAATTGACTCAAACCATCTTGGTAAAAACTGGGTCCTTTCCTTCTTTCATCCAGTCTCAAAGAATAGTGGACAGTTATGCTCACTGACTGCAAATCAAACTTCATAATAGCATTTCCTTCCTTATAGTTTACATTTCTCTAGTTTACTTTTGACATGTCTGCTAATGTACTTCTGTCTTGCTGCATCTAAAATTGTCATTGGAATGTTCTCCAGTAAGACTGCAAATTGGCGGATGGGCAACAAATGTGGATGATAAATACATGTGAATATTTTATTATTCTATCACCATCATATTGAGTACTATTTATTAGATTGTTCGTGCCTTCAGTGAGCTAGGCACTTTCTGAACATACACAGCCACTGTCCCAAAGAGCGCAGTCTAAAAACAAATAATGTGAAAGGTAAAACAGAAGTAATTTTAAATATTTCTTTTTCCTTGGCCTTCCTCCCTGTTTTAGTTGGTAACTTTTTGAAAGCAGCACAGTCGAAATGGGAGATTTGAAGGAGAGGGAGTGTACTGGATTTTACCGGTTAGTTCAAGGAGGGCATTTCATGTATAAGCGGTGGTCTGAAAAAAAAATGTGAAGATGGTTGTAAGTGAAGTGGACAGATGGGAGGTGGAGGTTGATGCACTGGGAGATGGGGGTAGGTGGAGATACATGACAAGAATTGAAAAGCAGGTAGGGTTAGAGTTATTAAAGGCCATGAAAGTGAGGACAAGAAGCTTGAACCTAGTGTAGTAGAAAGGGGGAAGTCCGTAGGAGTTCAGAGTTTGAATGGGAGAGGGGAGAAATAATCAGTGTGGGCAAGGAAGAGGATCTTAGCCATGTCTTGCATAGATTGAAGAGGTCATGCAGATGTTAGGAGGTCAGTGAAGGTGGCTGTAGTATGCAGTGGTAGTAACTGTTTTGGCTGATTGTGAACTCCTCATGAGATTGAACTAAGGTGACATGGTAGGTTTGTGTGTCCTTGACATAAGATGGTGACTGGCGAGCATGAAGTGAGAAGGGGCCTCAGGAACCTGGCTCCATAGGAAGTCCATGGAGTGAGGGGGAGAAGAGACATGAAAAGAGATGCTAAAGCAACAGCCAAAGAAATAAGGAGGAAAAATAGGAGATAGTTTCTCAAAAGCTTGTTATCATTGATAATGTCAAGCAGGACATAGGTCAAGGAGAATAAAAATGGTTAAGACATTCTGAGATATGTCCATGAAGAGCTTGTTAGAGACGTTGGTGAGAGCTGCTGCAGTGCATTAGCAAGGGTTTAAGCCTAATTGACAGGGATCTGAAGGAGATGAGATGTTTATAGTTGGCATGTTTATCGAGTTTAGAGCACGGGTTCTCAAATTGGGGGTCACAACCCCTCAGAGTTACGAGGTTATTATGTGGGGGTCATGAGTCAGGGTGGTGGCAACCTCTTTCCGGCGCAGGGGCTGAGTTGGGCTAGGCCAGTGGTGTCCAAACTGGGGGTACACTAAGGGTTCTTAGGGTGGGGAGGAGGAACTAGCAAGTCTGCAGTGAAGTCTGTGCTAGTAATTCTGCTGTGAAAAGTTATATTACCAGATGTGAAAAGTGATATTTGTATGTTTAATATCACTTTTCACAGTAGACTTACTAGTGTTCCATTGCCACCCTTATTTCTGTGCAGCTATGGCACTGCTTTCAGAGGTGCTGCCATCAGCAGCGCAGAAGAAAGGGTGCAATGTGAACTAACTCCATTGTGAAAAGTGATTATAGATGGTTTCTTTGCACCCCCAATATTAAACAGTAACTATTTAAAAAAAAAAAAAAACTTTTCTGCTTATAACAATAATTTGATAAAAATGTGTTTTTAGTCTTAATTTAAAAGTGATGAGAAAAGAGAAATTCATTTTTAATAGGTTTATAAATTTAGCATTTAAAATAGTGTTCAATATAAATGTTTTTGGTTGTTTTTTTTTTTTTAAATAATTGAGCTCACACTTAGAAGCTTGCTGTGTGAAAGGGGTCACCAATACAAAAAGTTTGAGAACCACTGGTTTAGAGTGAAGGGAAGAACAGATTGGACTGTAGTTCTACAGTCCAATCACAGGTGGATTTGTTGAGAATGGGGTTGATGAGAATAGTCTTGTAATTTGAGCAGAAATTACCTAAAGGTTTGTGTCAGTTGTTTATACATGTGAGATTTGTTAGAATTTGAGTAGAAAAAGGGATTACTTGTTACCTCATCTCTGCAGCTAACATTTTTTGAGAAAGAAAAGGTATGTTTTCATAAATAAAACTTGCTCATGAATCTGAAATATCAGTTGGAAATTCATACTTGGCTCACATTATTTTGTCTACAAAAGCTTCTGGTATTTGGTGTCAGCCTTCACTTTAGGTCTTTGAAATAAAACTTTATTACATATCCAAGTTAGAGATACAATAACATCTTTCTGGAAGTGTATAAGGCAGTTTCCTTCCAGCTCTCATGAGGTAAGGTTTCATATTTAGAGCCCTTCAAATTCATGGACCATTTTTATGGATCACAGCTCAGATGCGATACAAATTTTGTCACTGGTGCACAGTGACCTGTGGAGCTGTTAGGAGAGCCTTGGAAGTCTGCGGATTGTGGATATCCGTAGACAATTTTTGCTGATCGTGGATCGGATGCGGATACAAAGTTTGTATCTGCACAGGGCCTATATTCATATTGCCGAGCCGCCTATAATTTTATAAAATATTCCAAACTTTTACTACATTTATCACAACTTGTTCTTTCACAACTTAATTTTATGTATATGGTGTAGTATCTTTTTTGTTTAATTTGTAGCGGATTCGCCAATTGGAGCAATTAAGGTTCTTAATGTTAATGCATTTTGTATGTTTTCCAGCAGTAACTTGCTGGCAGTAACCGCTATTCTTTCCTTTACATGTAGGAAACATATGAGACTATCCCCGGCCAGTCCAAGATCACATTCCTTTTACAAGCCATCAGGAATGCTGCTGCTGCTGAGGAGGTATGTAAGAATCATTCTGCAAAGTATTCAGAGAGTTTCTGGGTGGAGAGAGAAGGATATGGAGGACGAGAGGGGGTTGTATGAGAGCTGTTTCATTGCAGGGATGAGTGACTGAGTGACAAATCTGGCATTTTTTTATAGTAGGTCATCCTGAATTCAGCATATTTGGAAAGAGTTGGGTTTAGATTTCATTCATATGTCATTCATTGTATGTATGTGCCAGTGGATTTGTTGTACATTTGTCTTTTTGAGTTTCCTAATTGCTAATTCTGTTTTGGGGATTTACAGGGACTGGCTGTACCTGCCTTGCTTCCTGTGTGTACATTGTCTCAGCTGAAATAACAAATGGTCCTTTTTCCTAGAAAAGCTTATCCATGATATTTATTACATGAATGTTTATGAGCATATTACAGTAATGTCACTATAGCTATGGTTGACAAATTACTTCATTTTAAGACCAATTTCTTAAGTGTTTTCTTTGGATTGAAATTTCTAATGTTTCTCAGACAAAAAGTGAAGTGCTTGGAAAAATTGCTTAAGTTTTGTTCAACTACTTTTAAGCTAGCTGAGCTTGAAGGAAAAGTATTTTGAATGTGTTAACTATTCACATATTTTGAGTTCTACTGGGAAAAAGATTTTCTACAATTGATCAATAGTCTGGCATTAGTTTAGAACTTGGATTTGTGTACTATAAAACACTAAAGTTGGCTTGTGTACTATAATGTAAAAAGGTAACAAAGTGTGCCTTTCAGGTATTCACTTTGTTTTGGAGTGTTTGCACATTGCTGGATACCCTGTAGTTCAGAAGTAATTAACCTTACAAAGAAATACTTATCCTTCAACAGTTGGGCAATTAAAGTGGAGAACTACTAACCTAACAATACGTCCGAAAACTCAGAATCACTTTAGAAATGTGAAAGAGTACTTAATTTTTCTGTATAGAGCTTTAATTGGGAAGTTGTCATTGAATCATGAAAAGATGTTTAAAATATCATTTAAATTCCTCTATAAATATTAGGGAAAAAATATGAGACGAGCAGCGTTATCCACAGTCAAACAATGACTTCCTTTATATACCTCACATGAAGCTGTCAGGGAGAAAAGACTAATGATACTGCTACTGTCCCAGATGCCAAACCACCTTCCTTTGACAAGCTCTCTCAATATTAAGCATCTCTGATTTTGGACAAAAATTAAGCATCTTATGAGACTGAATCTGTTATTGCTGGTTGCTAGCTGCATAAAGCTGAATTCTTGTCCAAGATCAGAGGTGCTTAGTCTTGTACTTGTAATTTCAGAAAATTATGGAACCCTCTTTTATGTATTTATACCTGTCAGGGAAAAGGAGGTACTTTGCAATCTTTCCCTTCAGAAAGTTGTCTTGGTTCCTACATGTCATATTTAGAGAACTTCTGCATATTGAGCAGGTTTTTATTTGTCTAAATTGATACTTACAAAGTTCTACCTGATTATGTTCTCCACAAAGTATTATTGCTTTTATTCCCGTTCAGCCCTATAATTTAATAAAATTGGCAAGAACCAGGGTGTTCATGGTTTATCAGGATCTCCAGAGTTCTGTTGCTTACCAGCCTTGGGCTTTTGGCAAGTAACAGCACTTTGCCCGACCTGTAAAATAAGAATAATACTTGCAGGCTCCAAGAAGTGTTGTGAATAATTAATTAGCTAAAGTTAGTACATAGCTTTGAAGAGCTAAACCACTGTATGCTGATTATTTTGATTATGTTTAATGTCTTCTAAAGTAGTTGGTATTTTACAAACTTGTTGGAGTTGAGTGTTCATATACCTGTTGCTTAAGTCAAAAAATAATTTAAAAGAAAAACAAATGATGGTTGAAAACAATTAAACAACAATAACATGAGAAATTGTAGCCTCATTTTAAAATGGACTAAGTTTGATTTTTAAATTGACAGACATTTTAAAAATTACTTGAAGCCCTTTACACAGTGTGCTGACATTTTAAAAAATGTTTGGGGAGGAGGGGGTTCCTGCTCCCAGCTGATATTTAGAAGGGTCTTTTGCTGAAGCCTGAGGATGCCACCACATACTCAGGCCTACCTTCTTCCTCTCACCCCTTTTCTCTGTGCATACTCGTACCAGCTTCCTCTTTAGTTTCAGCTTTGATCCTACTGCTACTAGTAATCACTCTCTTTAAAAGGGGATGAATATTTCATAAGTCATTCTCATTGTATTGCATTGTATTGGCTAACAGTTCTTGGATTACTGGTTTCAGCAACTAGGGAAATTGTAATCTTAGAATACTGGATGCACAGGCAGGATCCATGGCAAGATTCTTTCTGATCCATTTTATGGATTTGTGGATGTTTTCCTCTACAGAACATGGATAGAGTTATGAAATATACACATCCTGCAGTTCTTGTCAGATCCCTCAATGAATGTAGATCATGTCTGTGAATCCAGAGTGGGTCCTTTCTAGTTACAGGCATGAATGAGCACTGTAGTAAATCATTAATTTTATTTTAGGATTTTCTCTAGCACCCATCAACATAATAGCTTATTTGTGAAGTACTGTGGGGCAAAGCACTGGACTGGGACTTGGGAGACCTACATTCTGTTCCTGATTCTGCCACTGGCCTGCTGGTGTGACCTTATTCCTCAGTTTCCCCCTCTGTAAAATGGGGAAAGTGATGCTTAAACCTCGATTATAAAGAGGTTTTTTTTAGATCTACTCATTTAAAGTTATGAGCTAGGTATTTGCATTGTCTTTATCTTTATTAATTTATCTTTCTTTGAATTATGTATTCATAGGGTTCGATGCTTGACTAGGCTGAAAATTATTGGTCACTTGACCAGTCAAATATTGTTCAAACAATGTCTCATGACAGTAATGGTCAAGTATTTTAAAGCACTAATTTACTATAACAATAATAGTAAGAAAAATAAATTTATAGTCTCCAGTAGCTTTTACTTTAGATATTGATGCTGCATTATGAAAAATTACTTAACTGAATTATTTTAATTGAGGAACAATGTGAAGCACAATGAAATTAAATTTTAAAAAGTGAAAAATTACCACCTTTTTTATCAATGTTAGTTTAGCACTTAAATATGAACTTTATTCAAGGCTGAACAGTTAGAAAAAAAAATTAAAACACATTGCATTTAAAAATGACTTTCTTTTATAGTTGCTCTTAGGTGTGCAGCAGACCAAGTCTTCAAATGTCTTGCTTTACATTGTCAGCTTCAACTACTTCATCTATAGCTTTATCATCAGAATCTCCTCTGTCTGATGCATATTCAGTCAACTCTTCATCTGCCGTTTTCTTCTCTAATCTTAATATGGTCTTGATATATGCAGTGGTTTTGTAGACATGTCAATCTGAGGTTAGAGACAAGTTGAAAGTGATCACTATATCTGACCTATCAGTCCTCATCCGCAAAGGAAACCTGTACAGCACTTCCAAAAGACAAGTCTGGAAACTTAAATTCATAATCTTGCTAGACACAAAAAATCATGGTCTTAAATCAGATGTCTTCAACCTATGGGGTGCCCCCCGGCAAGAAAAAATGTTGAGGGGGTGCTAGGGAGCATGGCTGTGGCCGGGCCCACCTCAGGCAGGGAGGAAACGTCACCCAGCCCTGCTCTGCTCCAGGCTTTGTTTTGCCTTGGTGCCCGGCCATGACCTTGGCCCCCATCTCCAGACCCCTACTCCGAGGCCTGGCCTCACCCCCACCTGGCTTGGGCCTGCAGTACAGCTCCTGGTCTTGGTATTCTTCCTGCCGCCACCCTCCCAGGGTCAGCTGCCAGTTTCAGTGACTAGACCCTGGCGACTGGGGGCCCCGGAGTCCCCAGGGACAGCCTTGGCCCCCAACCACAGCCCCCCCCGACTGTTGTCCAGCTCCCAGCTGCAGCCCCTGTGGGTGGCCCTGCTCCTAGCCTCAGTTGCCGGGGGCGGGAGGGAAGGGGGTGCAGGGGTCAAAACGTTGAGGACCACTGTCTTAAAGACACTGGATTTGTGGCTTATTATAATAATCTGTAACCCACTACATTCCTGCAAGGGTGTAAAAGGGCACTTCACCTTGAATGTTCCCTTAGAACATGCTAAATCTATTCAATATTGTATTTAACTGTGACACTTGTAGTACCTTTCCCAGGCTTAAAGAAGACCTCTGTGTTATCTGAAAAGCTGCTCTCTCACCAACAGAAATTGGTCTAATAAAACATATTACCTCACCCAGCTTATCTCTCTAGTCTTGATACACAGTCACCAGCTTCCAAGCAGTGGAAGTGTTCAGTTTTTCTAGGTTTTGAATGGATGATTCCCCAAACTATCCCACTTTGTTTTGCACATGCAGTAGCACACAGAAGGATGAAAATAATTTCTGCCACTGTAGCTAGAATGCAAGGACAGAACCTTTTTCACTATGATGGAGCAAATGGTTTTGATTCAACTGCTGGGACTGCACTCCACATTGTTTTATTACTTAATGGGCTACTGCTAGTTTTATAGTTTGCAACCTCTGTCAGAATTGTTTGTTCATTTGTATATCCTTGAAAATTTGCAACAGCTGCGATGAGGTCATATGCTGAATCAGTCATCAGCAAGATCTTGGCCCTGAAAGTATGGATCAAGAAGGTAAGCAGCATTTGAGCCAGTGATCACTTGATTCTGTGATACTATTTTCTGTCTCTTTTCAGCTTTTGTAAGTGGGTTTTATTCAGTATTCTCACAAATGTTTCTTAATGTTCAGGAACTTGTTCTTAGAATCAGACAGTGCAAAACTATCATTTGATATTCTGAATGGATTGTGCTATGAGTTCAAGCAATGAAGTGAATTTTGAAGTTTTGCATCCAGCAGATTGTCAAGAATTTCAGTTACTCTGGGGAAACACCTGGCCACCCTTTCTTTAGCATCTTGCATATTTGAAGATTTTTGAGACATGATAGAAAAGGCCCATCAAGAACGACACTGCTTAATCAGTGAAGATGAAATTAAGTGCTGTATTAAATGTTGCTCAGGAATGGCTGCAGGCACTCATTTGTTTTCTGAAAAATTGGCAATGCTTTTTCTCTTTTGACATGAGAAAATTTTCAGATCTGCAACATAATCAATGAAAAGCTGCATTGTATGGGCAGCAGATCCATAATACAGAAGGTAGGATACGCATTGATCAACAAAGCCCAAGAAGCTTTCATGTTAGCTTGCCTGTTAGTCACAACTGAAATAACCTTCCATGGATCCAATTTGTTCTTTATCCTTTATCTTGGCAGAATTCAATTTTGTCTTTTATAACTTCGATGGATAATATTGATCTTGATTCTTAAGCATTTTTATCAATTTTATGATTTCACAGTTACATGAAATTTTGGATGTTTAAACAGATTTTTATTTGATCAATTTAAATGTTCACAGTTTTGGGAAATTGTGGGAATGAGTCAATAATTATTTAATAATGGCATTTAAGTTCTCAAGCATCATTTTTTTTCTCTGCCTATCTGTAGATGTTGATTATTATCAATGGAAATATTTTTTGTTTGTTTGTGTGTTTGCTGAAATCAACGTTTACTGACACTTCCTGATAAAAATACAATCCTGCCAAGCCTTATATTTTTTTTAACTGGTCAGCAATATATTGGGCTGTGTGGTGATACTCAGTTGTGCATTGGAGTGAGTAAAACACTGACTGTGGAGTTACGAAGTGGCAAATATTGCTCCATCTGTCAGATACTAGAGATGTGAGGAGCTTGTTCAAGAAGAGCACTAACTTTTTTACACTGCCCATTTTGGCATTTTGAAGACTTCCTGCATGCCATTTCTTTCTTGGTGCTTTGTAAATTGGAACTGAAAAAATTCTAGCATACAAGGATTTTCAACTATATATGAAATGGTGTATTGCGAACATAAATATCCTCTAGCAAACGTATATTAAAGTTTGTTTTTTCTGGTGATGGGATCAAAAAAACTTTTTAATATAAATTTGATGAACATCTGAAGACTTTCCAGGAGTGTTCATTTTTGATGCTGAAGTGGATGGAATAGCAAAGTTCTTATTAGAAGATGAAGAAATGGGATTAACTTTGCTTTTTGTCATTATTTGACTATCTTCCTGAGAAGACTCTGTGCTTCATGATGCTATTGCTTAAGATGAAGTAGGAGAATGCACTGCAGAAAATTATTGCTGCAGACCAGGTTTCCCTTTCTTTTCCTGTTTGACTGCAATCATCTATCTGATAGTAGGTGGGCACATCACAAGAATTCTTCAAGTACTTGTTCATGTCCATTCCAATGTAGGTGTGCGTGCGCTGCGTGGACAGTCGCTGGAAGCTTTTCCCTGGTGGTATGTGCCAGGTCAGCTGATGTTTCCTGGAGTGGCACCCTCATGGCGCAGTAAATGCTGTCGCCCCCTGCCCCCTCAGTTCCTTCTTTCCGTCAGTGATGGTCACTGGAACTCTGTTCATCTCTTGCTTCGCAAGTAATATTCCTTAGTGGTTGTTCCTGGAAATAGATTGTAAATAGTGAATTAGATTAAGCACTTAGAGTACTTGGAATCCCCACCCTGCGGAGCTAGTCTGCCTAGGGCTTCAAACAGTGTGACTTGCCCAAAGAACGTACCGGTAAGCAACCCGCATGACAGCTGCCTGAAGTGCCTGGGAGGAGGTACATTCAAGCGAAGTGCCAGATTAGTAAGAACTTTAGACCGCGAATGACAACTAGATGTGGTACAGCGTACCTCCTCGGATAGGAGCATCCCAGCCTCAAAGAGCCTTCACAGGTCTGGGGGTTCAAGGTGCCAACTGCCACCAGCACCAACACTCTTCCCTGGTGCCCAGGAAATCTGCACTGACAGCGCAGCACCACTCCCCCGTGCTAGTAATGAAGAAGAAAACCAAGAAGTCGGACCAAGGGCATTCCACAATAAAGAAGACCATGGAGAGAGCAAGATCCGTGCCAGACTATTCTCAGACAGTCATCAGCCAGCCAATACCATTGACTCTGGCCCCATAGGGGGAACCATTGGGTCCAGTGCTCATGGATTCCCTGCTGAGGGTGAGCCATGAAGGAGACTCGACCCTGGTAGCACCATCAATGCCAGAGGTGTGTGAGGTGGCAAGGAGTCTCTTGACCCTCCAGCACCTCCATCTCCTTTGGGCTGTGGCCCACAAGGGACAGTTCCAGCACCATAAGAAGCCACCCCACAGAGGCAAGTCCTGGTCCTGGGCAAGCCAGTGATGACGAAGCACTGACTCCCTCGCCCCCCCTCCCCGCCCCCTTCCCCCCCCCCCCCCCGCCCCCCGGTGCGCGCACACACACACAATCTCACTTGGCTTTGCAAGGCTTGACTCAGTGACAACCATTGCTGGCCCGGCACCAGTTGTCACTGCAGCACTGATACACAACACTGAGGGGCATGGGATTCCCATGGTCACCCAGAAGTGACTTCTTTGGCTCAGAATCTATGGTGTAGAGTCTTATGGGTCACAAAGGAGCAGGCATCGGGCAGACCAGAAATATGTGGTCATGACTCAGGGACCTGTCCTGCCAATCCCCTACATAATGGCAGATGCCATCTCAGTGGCCATTGTGGGCACCGTGGATAACTCGGGCTTTTCAAGGCTCCTACACAGGTTGTTTGCGTTTAGCACCCTCCAAGGTGAGAGATTCTCCGCCTTCCCCATTGGAGGGGTTCAGTCTCAGGAGCGGAGGTTGCAGATGCCCATGATACACCTGCTGGGAGGTCCCGTCAGCAGTGGAGGAGGTGCAAGTCCCCAGGACAGTTCTTGCTACCTCATCCTGTTCTCTGGACAAAGTGGTTGACACATACACGGCACATCCATGGTATGGGATGACTAGAAGGCACATCAGGAGCTTTTGTGGAGGATGGCTCAAAATCTCAGCCTAAAGATAGAGGTGATTGCAGAGTCAGCCCCTGCCTTGGTGGATATACTAACACCATCTGGACCAGTGAGGGTGGCCCTACCCTTTAATGAAGCCATTTTGCAACCCATAAAGGCCCTTTGGCAAACTCCCACATCCCTCTAGCCCATGGTGAAATGGGTTGAGAAAAGGTACTTTGTACTCCCAAAGGGGTATGAGTGTCTGTATACACCAGGATCCCTAGTCATAGCCCCAGCCAACGAATGGGAGAGACAAGGACAAGCAGGTCCATTGCCGAAGGAAACTGGACCTGTTAAGGAGGAAAGTTTATTCTACAGGGGGCCTCCAGTTGAGGATTTCTAACCACCAGGTTCTTTTAAATTGGTATGACTTTAATTTCTGGTCAGCTGTATTAAAATTTAAGAAACTCCTACCACTGGAGTCCAGATCGGAGTTTGCAGCCTTGGTGGAGGAAGGCAGGACAATAGCCCAGTCATCCCTCCATAATGCCTTGGATGCTGTGGATGCAGCCACAGCCGTAGTAATGAAACAAAGTTCTTGGCTTCAGTCTCAGGCCTGCCCCATGAAGTACAACAAACAGTGCAGGACCGTCTTCTCTGAACAAACAGATGCGCGGCTTCATAATTCGAAAGATTCCTGTGCCACTCTGAAGTCTCTGGGCCTCCACGCTCTGGCCCTGTCCTGAAAGCACTTCAAATCCCAACCTTTGGGTTGCTTCTACCCACCAAAGCATCAACTGACAGGACTTTGGCTGGTGGCAAAACAAGGGCTTTAGAAGGAGGCATACCCACTATTCTTTGTCGGTCTATGCCTGTGGGACAAGCATTGGGCTCTAAGTAGAACTTTTGAAAGTGAGCCTGGGGGCGCTACACCAGTCCAGAACTTTGGATCTTATCCTTACGTTTGGGGGCCATTTATCCCACTTTTACCAGGTGTGAGTCCACATCACCTCAGATCACTGGGTGCTCTGCACAGTAGAAGTGGGATACACCCTTCAGTTGAGCTTGCGTGTCAACACTGCATCCTAACCCTAGGTTAAGGATTTTCTTCACCCATGCTCAAACCTAGGGCTCTGGCATCCACATTGCAGTGCACTGACACGAGTCAAAGTAACCCTATCCCAGACTGTGCATAGTGTCCATCTCCCTTCCCCTCAACTGTCCCCCCACCCCCATGTCAACACTCTAGCTCTATGAATATGTTCTGAGTTCATTTCTGTATCTTTGTTTAGTCAGTTTAGATTATAAACTCTTCAGGGCAAGGACTTTAAACAATTTAAAATACAATGTGCTTTGAAAACCACCATGTATACTGCTGGACGGTTACACATTCATATATACGTACATACATACAATGTTCGTTTTGGAATATTGTAGCCAAGGAAGATACTCCACTTTCAGCTAGTTCATAACAGCTGATGTTAGCCTATAGTAAAGTTGAGTGATTAAGACATTTAAGTAGGCTTGCTAAATGATGGCACCAGGATGCAATTGAAAAGATAGACCAGCACCTACATCAGGGCATTTATGCTGGAATGTTTGCAACATTTGACCATGGTCAAATACGCATTTAGTTTACCATTATTACCAATTGACCGGCTTTCCTATGTATTTTTGTGACCCTCTCATCACCAAAATTAGGTATGCATAATGAATCTTCTAGTGGGCTTTAGGGAAACACATGCCCTTTGCCTTCATTGATGGAAGGAAGTTCTTCTTGGGGTGTTCAACTTGGTGTCTGCTTCCCCTGTTCCCCTTCCCATCTAATTTCTCTTCTTTCTACACCAAAATCAGCTATTTTTAAAGTGTGTTTTGGATTTCTAAAGATATAAATTATCCATGCCTTTAGCATAACTGAAAAATATGTGCTAAGGAAAAAATAAATTTAGCTGTTTTCTCAAACCAGAAAGGATAGCAAAAGAACCTGCTGCAGTCATTGATTCAGGTATCTTAATCAAATTGATAACAAATTTTTACCTATGTTGATGTTTTGTGGGGTAACCCTGTCATCTGTGAACAAACTTTAATAAGTTTACATTTCCTTCATCACTTTGGGATAACTGAGATTGCTTAACAGCAGTGGCTTTCAACCTTTTTTCATTTGTGGACCCCTAAAGGATTTCAATGATTTGGAAATATTAGTTGTCATGGGTTGAAAACCGCTGTTCTATGGTAATGGCAACCTTTCATGGACCACTTAGATGTGCTCTGCGGACCCTTGTGGTCTGTGGACCACAGATTGAAAACCATTACTTTGCAGAATATTCAGCGACTATGTAACTTCCTAAACAAATCAAAGCTTCTTTCATTTAACAGAACTTGTATTCCTCCATGTACATTAGGACTTGTCTAAGGCATTCATGCAAAATTTCAGAAGTGTTTTTTATGACCATATATTTTTCCAGGAACATTTGCTGGTGAATCTGTTATCCTTAATGTTCATCCTTAGAGTACTTCCCCTTCCCAATATGTTTTTTAAAACAGTTCCTGAGAGGTTTTAATGTCTTGTAAAAGGCAAAGTCCTGGCTTAACTGTGGAACCCTGATAGTGTTTGCAAAGTGCTATATAAATGCAAGTATTGGTATTGTTACTGAGTAGCAGATGAATGCAAATAGGGAGCATAGAGGATGTAGTACACTTCAGTACACCTTTTTGGGGAGGTTAGGATACATCTGTTTTAGTTTTAAAAATCTGTGAAAAGACTGCTGCATTTTAGAGAAGTATTGATGAGATCATTTTCATTTTTTAAAAATGTACAACCTTAAACTGCGTATGCACCTTATCCCCTTTCCAAATAAATAATTTGATTAAATAGCTCTTCAAACAGAGTATTGTGTATGAAAATACAATGTTTCATAGAAGTAGTAGAACTAATGTCTTGTTTTTGATACTTCTCCCCAGGAAAACATATTGTAATATATATATATCTTTTTGTAATAGGCTAGACAAATGGCAGCTGTCCTTCTACGACGTCTGTTGTCCTCTGCGTTTGAGGAAGTCTATCCAGCTCTTTCACCTGATATTCAAACTGCCATCAAAAGTGAACTCCTGTTAATTATTCAGATGGAAACACAGTCTAGTATGAGGAAAAAAATCTGTGACATTGTTGCTGAGCTGGCCAGGAATTTAATAGGTATATTATGTATGTGCAGTGGTCACTAATTCTGTGGTACACTTCTTCTATATGTAAATTTCTGCATTGTATTTTGCTTCCTAATCTCCAATAAAATTTCAAAGTACAGTAGCGAAGTATTTTGGAAAGAGAATAAATCTAGACAGAAATGTAAGTAAAATGGTTAAATATTACAGCTTAGAAAGAAAACATAACCTAAACAAAACAGATGTGAGTTTGATGTGTTGGCAGCTGCAGAAGGCACAGTCAAAGAAACATAATTGGGGTGGAGTAGGATTGTCTTAAATTTGACTTCCTTGACTTTGTCAAGTCTCCAGTGCACAACTGTAATGTAATATATATGAAAATATTTTTTCATAACCATAAATGTTGATTTCTGTACCTCCCAGTATTTTTGCTTGTCTGATCCTCTTCTCCTTTAGTCTTACCTTTCTTACATTCCTGGAATACTATGGCCTTAATACATACGCCATTTAATTTTGTTTACTTTTTTCAAATAAAATTCCAATTACTTTTAAATGTACTGTTTTTCTTACCAATTAGCTACTGTTGAAATGCTGAGCTTATTTTAGCTAACTTAAATTCTGCTCATAGTTCTGAGTTAGTAGAATGATGGAAGAGTAGAAATAAGCTTTGCACAACTGATATCCTAATATATTAACCACCATAAGTTGTATTTGAGACTAAAACCACCTAAAGTTTATTTGCCTTGTGAACTTTGACTTTTCTAGATGAGGATGGCAATAATCAGTGGCCAGAAGGTCTGAAGTTCTTATTTGACTCCGTCAGCTCTCAGAATGTGGGACTGCGTGAAGCTGCTCTGCACATTTTTTGGTATGCTTCTGGACCTCAATTAGTGCACTTTAGTATTTAGCCAGATCAAATACTTGTAAGAAATGCGAGATAGGAGAAACTGTTATAGTTTACTTTATAACTGATTATGCATCCTGTTTATATTCTGATATATGGCATTCTACTTGGCACCCAGAAAACAGGTAGGGTATTTGTTACTGATTTTAAGTGTATCTTAAAGCTCCATTTGCAGTCTGCTAAGGAAACATACCTAATGCAATGTTAATGTTATCTTTAGGAACTTCCCTGGGATTTTTGGGAATCAACAGCAACACTATTTGGAGGTCATTAAGCGGATGTTGGTTCAGTGTATGCAAGATCAGGAGCATCCAACGGTAATATACATGATGTTCTTTTATAGAATCATAAGAGTACGATGATCCCATGATTAGAGTGCTAGCTTGGGACTCTGTGGACATGGGGTTCAGTTCCCTGCTCTGCCATAATTTTCCTTTCTGTCCTTGAGCAAGTCCCAGAGGGGTAACATTTTCAAAGGTGCCTAAGTCATGTTGGAAGTAAGTCAGATTCACATTCCTTTATTCTTTCCACCTGAGTCAGCTAAAGAGACTTTGGGCATGTCTACACTAAAAACTTAAGTCGACCTATGTTAATTACTCTGGTGGTTCACATCACACTACCCTCCTTCTGTTGGTGGTGTGCCTCCTCACCAGGAGTGCTTTTACTGACTTAAGAGGGGCGATATGGGGGGATGAGAGCCAGGGCTCTCCGCTCCATGCACTGCTCTTGGTGGGGAGCAGTGAGGAGGTTTAGGGGAACTGGGAGGGCAGTTGGCTGAGAGCGGGGAGCCCACCCACCTGCCCAGCTTTCTTGCTGGCACCGTGAAACTGACAAGAATGACAGCCAACAGCCCATGTAAGTAACCTGCAATGTCTACATGGACACTGCATCATCAAAACTACACCAACATAAGCCCTAGCCTTCTTGTGGAGGTAGTAGGGCACTTAAATCATTGGGAGCAAGGCTGTATGTATACTAACACAACTAGGTCAACGTAAACTGCCTTACGTTGACCTAACTCTGTAGTGTAGACCAGGCCTTAGCTTACAAAGTCATTTACATGGTTTTAAAAATTTTACCCTTTGTCATTCAATTCTGCATCTGTAAAAGTTGAATAATACTACCTCACAGGAATGTTGTAAAGATGTCTGAAATTGTTTGTGATAAGATTTCTGATGAATGAGTTCATTGAAACCCTTGGTGAAAAACATCAAACTTTCCCAGGTGGATGTATTTTGCAAACTAAAATCTAA
The DNA here is from genome assembly GCF_026122565.2 of Emydura macquarii macquarii. Taxonomy (NCBI): domain Eukaryota; kingdom Metazoa; phylum Chordata; order Testudines; family Chelidae; genus Emydura; species Emydura macquarii. The sequence goes on along the minus strand of NW_027133808.1, from coordinate 7,979,574 downwards.
TCTAAAATGTAGCCTTTCCTATGGTGACTCTAGTATGACATATTAACAGTTAGTTTAAAAACAATGTCAAATATGAAAGCGCTCAAACTTTTGTACCATTACAAACTCTGATCTTAGCCTGAAACAGCCTTTTTTTCTTCCCCTCTAGATTAGGATGCTGTCTGCAAGGGCAGCAGCTGCATTTGTACTTGCTAATGAGCACAATCTTCCTCTTCTGAAACATTTTGCAGACTTGCTACCTGGAATTTTGCAGGTAAGAAGCCACGCAGAAGGTGTATTTCACTGCCACCTATTCTTGCCATGTTCCATGTCAATCATATTGCCAAATCTTTCTCTTTCCCAATCTATTTTGTTCACTTAGACTGTAAGCTCTTTGGCACAGAGATTTTCCCATTGTCTGCCCACTCACAACAGCACTCAACATGTACTTGAAACACAAATAATAAATAGGGTCTAAGATAAAATACTTTTTGCATCTTTATAACTAAATTTCTATGGAAAATGGTTTATTTTTAGTGGTCGATATCTTAAAAATTATGGTAACATTTGAGGAGTAAAAATAATGAACGAAATCTGTTTATAATAAAAATTTCCCTGATATGTGTTTTTTAAAAATTATCCTGAATTGTGTATTATTAGAAGATGTAAGATTATAAAATTGTAAATAGTAAAGCAGGATGTTAAACATCATCTGCATGCAAAATTACTCTATAGTTGGCTGGAGAGATCTCTGGCCCAGTGATTGCTTTTAATAAATCTTGGAAATCTAGGGAATTCCAGGAGACAGGAGAAGTGCTAATGTTGTGTGCTGTTGTTCAAAAAAGGCAGACATGATGATCCAGGTAAGTTGTAGGCTAATAATCCTAGGCAACGTAATGAAAACTCTGGTTTTTGGTATTTGGCGAAGAACGAAGCAAAAGTTGAGAATGTAATTTATGCTAATCAACATGAATTTATGAGAAATTGGTCTTGTCAAACCTGATTTCATTTTTTGATGAGATTACAAGTTTGGTTGATTGTATTACAAAAGTGCATATCTGACTTTTGTAAGATGTTTGACTTAGTATTACAGAGCATTTGGATTTAAAAAACTCTTGTGCTATGAAACAGCAAAGTACACATTAAATGAATTGCTAACTATCTCAAATTTAATTGGCAATAGGAATTGTCATCAAATGGGTGTGTTCTTTGTGAGGTTTTGCAGAGATCAGTTCTAGGCCCAACACTATTTGATGCTTTCATCAGTTATCTGGAAGAAAATATAAAATCACTGCCAATAAAATTTGCTGAAGGCTCACAGATGGAGTGATAAATGAGGATAAGGCAGTCATACAGAGTGATCTGGATCACTTGGTAAGGTGGGCCAATTCAAACAAAATGTTTTAATATGACCAAGTGTAAGGTCATACATTCCCAGTCCTTGTTCCTAACATGTATCTTAGAAAGCAGTGACTCTGGAGAAGATTTAGAGGTCATGGCAGAAAAGCAACTGAACATGAGCTTCCAGTGCAAGGCTGTGGTAAAAAAGGCTATTGTGATCCTTGGATGTGTAAGTGGGGGGAGTAGAGAGTTGGAATAGGGAAATTATTTTACATTTCTGATACTGATGAGACTGATACTGAAATACTGTGTCCAGTTCTGGTGTCTGTATTTTTAAAAGGATATTGAAAAATAGGAAAGAGTTCAGAAAAGAGCCACAAAAATTACTTATTGGCTGGGGAAAAAATTCCTTACTGTGAGATGTAAGGAGCTCAATCTGTTCGTTTATCAATCAGATTGAGAGGTGACTTGATGAGTAGAGGAAAAACCTTTGCCGGGAGATAATACTGGGTATTAAAGGGCTTTTTAGCCTATCAGAGAAAGGCATAACAAGAGCCAATGGCTGGAAGTGGAAGCCATACAAATTCAGATTAGAAATGTCAGTTAACAGTAAAGGGAAAACTAGCCATTAGAACAAAATATGAAGGGAAATGGTGAATTTTCTGCCTTGGAAGTCTTAAATCAAGAGTGGATGCCTTTTGGAATATATGCTCTAGTCAAACGCAAACTATTGGGTTCAATACAGGATTAACTGTAAAATTCTATGGTCTGTGATACACAGTTCAGACCAAATGTTCTGTTGGACCCTTCTGGCTCTAGATCAGGCTGGATTAGATTTGTTTTGAAAGGGATAAAGTTGTGCAAAAGTTGGAATTTAATCTAAGGGTACTTAGTTTTGGGAAAAGCTGTAAGTGGAATAGATTGAGCTCTACTTGAGCTGGTATTGTGTGGTACACATGGTTTTATAAGAGGAAGTAGGTAATAACATTTGTTTGGTACAACATTTGTAGTAGCCATAGTGAGTTTCAGGCAATTCACCTTGCATAGTGCAGTTCAGAGTCGGTTAAGAACATTAGTAACCTTTGTTGCTAGGGTCAGGAGGATGGCAAGTTGCAGGAGGCAGTGGAAGCTATAGACAAAGCCTCCTTTACTCTGATAAGCTGAACCTGAATTCTGTGCCAAGATTCCTGCCTTGTGCAGCAGACTGGAAATTTGTGCAGCAGCTTCATTTAAATGAAAAATTCAGGATTTTTAAGTGAACTGTGGAAATGAATATTCGTCTACAGGAATACCTGTTTGTTTGATACTGAAATCGGGTTTTTTTACACTCAAGATTTTCATTTGTTGGGCAAATTTTTTTGACAATACATAACTATTAAATGTGGTGGGGCCTGGTAGAGGGTTTTAGTAACTGAGTAGGATACAATTAGGGCTTTTGGCAGCAAGAAAGAAGCAAGGAAGGATTGTGGGGATAATCAACCTGTTCATACTAAAACGTTAGTTTTCAGATTTAACAGCTCATTTGGATGAATGTGTTCAGTTTAACCTTCAGAGCTTCAATTTCAGGCCTTTTGAAGATTCAGCAAAACTCTTCATTGATTGCACTTGGTTCATGATTTCAAGGTTTCCTTTGCAACCTTAAGAGATGGCTATATATTTGTAATTGAAAACTGATTCTAGTCCACAGTTCTGTGGCAAGGATGGATTCTGTGACTATGGTAACACGATATGTAGGTCCTTGGTTATAAATAGGAGATGAGAAGTGTTAGGATAGTTGTGGGGGGACCTATGGAGGCAGTTGGAAAAGAATTCTGCGGCTGTTGAAGTTAATTCTACTGATTAGCTAGTGGGAAGGATTTGAAATGTTGAAACAACCAAGATTAAAGCTTGGCTTTGGACATCAGTGTGACATTCTAGATGACCAGATGAGCCTTTTAAACCAGACTTTTAAAACCTTAGTGTCTAAAATTTAAATACTTAATTCACAGTTGAGCATCTAAATACAAGAGTCCTGACTTCCAAAGGAAATGAAGCACTGCAGCTCCAACTGACTTCAGTGATTTGGGTACTCGGTACTTCTGGAAACTAGGCCATTTATATTCAGTGTAGAATATGAATTTGGACATGTGACTTTAGATACCAGGCTTGAAAATATTGACACTTTCTTTACAATTGCAGCCCAGGTGGCAATAAATCACTGAAAATGAAGAAAAATCCCTGTGTATGTTATACAGGAGCCAGAGTCAGAGCAGTGGAGGGTACTGACTAATATAAGGATGTATAAGCAAGGTCTTCCATGTTGGAGATAAAACTGTTCTGAGCGCTTGGGCCATCTGTAAAATGACATCTTAATTACGTTGAAAAGCAAGATTGTATTATAAATCAAAGAACCGAATACAACTTGTAACTTGTTTGATTTAAACTACTCGCAAAACCTGGTTAATAGTGATGCAAATATCTCTTATACTGATAAAAGATGACCTCCAAAGGAATAAAAGTGCCTCTTTAGGATGTAAAGAGCAGAAGACTTGTCTTTGTTATTTTTTTGCCTTATTTTTCCTGGAAGACCCTTAAATGTGAGTGAGGAAACTAGTGGGATTTTGATACTACAGTATCAAAAGAATGCTGCTTGACCAATTAAAAGGGCAAGAAAGTTTTAGTTAAAATTAAATAATCGTTAACACAGATTTAGACAGCTGCTGGCTAGTAGGATATCTTTACAAAAAGTTGAACAAATTCTTCATTCCCATGCCTTTAAATTGAGGGCTCACTCTAGTTCCAGATTCTCCAGAAAAAGCAAAGAAGAATAAATTTGATATGCCTGGTATTTCTAAGGTGTGTTTTGTTTTTTAAAAACTTTAAGGCAACATTTATACAACAAAGAAATAAAATGAGCATGAACTTTTGTTTTTTTTTGTTTTTATTTTGCGAGTGACCTTGAGTAACTAGTTAGTGAATAAGACCTATGAAGTACTAGACATGCTTTTTGAAAGTTATTCCTGTTAAACTGCTAAGACATGATTTTTACCATTTGATCACTACAGACTTACTGTTATGGCTTGATTTTAAGAAGTTGTCTCCCTGCTCCCTCCCCCTCATCCCTATTACGTTGGCTCTGCTTATATTAACACCAGTGGCAACTAGTCACACATAGGAGGATTAGAACCTTATACCTTTAACTTCAGTGAACAGCCTGAATTAATATTTTTACAGAATGTTAATCCATAATCAAGTGTTTGTAGCATCAGTAAAAAGAAAATATTTTAATTTCATTTTAATTTTTTATAGGCTGTAAATGACTCCTGTTACCAAAATGATGACTCCGTTCTAAAATCCCTTGTAGAGATTGCAGATACAGTTCCAAAATATTTACGTCCACACTTAGAACCTACGTTACAACTAAGCCTGAAGGTAAATCTGGAAATTACAAACAGCAAATTTTCATTTGCTAAACTTCTGGTCTAACCATTCATCTTCAATCTTGCAGTTGTGTGGAGACACCAACCTCAATAACATGCAGCGTCAACTGGCCCTGGAAGTAATTGTGACGCTATCAGAGACTGCTGCGGCTATGCTGAGAAGACATACCAACATAGTTGCACAGGCTAGTAAGTAAAATACTCCTTTTCTCTATCAAATAACTTGCCTCCTTTTTAAAAACACTTGATTTTTAGTCTAAATAAATGCAAAACATTTATTTAATCACCACCTGCAAACCCCTTAATCGGTTTCCCAAAACTCTTTATAGTAAAGGCCACTTCTTATGAACTTTGAGCTATTTTTCCCTTTCCTGATTTGGTGAAAACCTCCAGTCTGCAGCTGCATAACTCTTCTATAGCAACTACAGCAAATGCTTATGGGAAAAGTGATATTGGGAAAGCATTTGATGTGTGTTTAGCTGTCACTCAATACAGTCCAAACTTTCGTAGTAGGGTGCCCATACTTGTGTTTGTATAGTGCTAGAGTCCTAAATTCAAAATCTCTGTTTAGGCACCTAAAGTGGTCTCATTTTTTTGGAGTGTTGAGGGCCCTCAGTTCCCACTGAATTGACATTTCCCATTTAATATTGGTGAGTGCTGTGATTATGCCGCATCTTTGAAAATCAGGCAGTTTATTCAGATGCTTAAATATGGTTTTACATTTTAATCCAAAATACTGATTAAAATCTAGATTGTAAAATCTCCAGGACAGGCACCATGCCTTTCTCTAAACCATGGCATGCAGTTTGACACTAAAAATAATTTTCTCAGCTGGACAACCTTACAACAAAGTACTGTTTTTGTATGGATAACTACATGCATATTGCTCCACCTGCCAGATTCTTTTGTGAGCAACAGGTGCTGAAATAAACAAGTCATGCTCTCTGAAAGGATTAATTTTTTTCACACAATGGTAGTTGAATAGACTGGTGCACTATATGCTAGATCCCTGGAAATTATGTGAAGGCAACTTGCTATTTCATTCTTCTGCAAGTTCAAAAAGAGCTGCTTTATGCTTGTAACTGATTAAGGGATATTAATCATCAAGGTAGACAGTAAAAAAAAAAAAAAAACAACCTTAAGATTTGCTATTTTTACCTGTATATCTAGAAGAACAAAACTGTGGAGGTCAAAGGTCTTTACATAGTGTGCGTGAAAAGCAAGCCTTTTATAGTGGTGTTTTTCAGGAATCCTTTGTTAAATGTTACTCGTCTCAGTTGGCATAAGTATTTTAAACCATTCATGAGGTATTCATTCATTTGTACACTTCCAGGTTTTGGGGATCTTTGAATCTTGGTGCCAGTGACAATGTGTGGTTGAGACTGATTTTAACTGGAGTTGAACACTGCTGTTCAAGAGCCTCCCACTACTGCATGTGTATGCTTACAAGTCATACACGTGCGCTTGGACAAGCCTATCACCTCAGCTGCAATTCTTTGAAGCAGCGTCGTCTTAGTGCTTTAACACATAGGCTTCTGATAGTCCATCATCACATTAGAACTTTTGGTTTGTATGCAAGTGATTATCGTGGTGGGCAGATTAAAGCACTTTGAGAATTTTGCAGACAGAGTGCAATTTCCTCTGGTTTACTGTACATACCCACAATTGGTTAACTCGTATCTAAAAAATTTCATAAAGCTCCAGGATGGCGACTATGGCTGAAAACTTTGCTCCTCAGGCACAATGGAACTTTTTACCACAAGAATGGGGTTCATCTATGCAGGACCACTTTCTCAGCAGCTGGTCCAAGACTGGCATTAACTCCCTAAGGGCTTTCACAGACCTACTAACTCCTGTTTAAAGTTCAAGGCACATTTCTCGCCTTCTCTAATATAAACATATAGCCACATGTACATCGTGTAAAAATCTATCAAACACTACACTGCACACACAATTATCCTGGGAGGCAGAGCCTCAAGTAACAGAAGTTAGTCATGTTTAATGGAAGACACTCAGATACTATGGTGATGAGGGTGCTATTAAAACCTATTTAGAAGCTAAGGTTCCATATTTACAGAGTAAACTGTTTATTCTTCAAACACAGGGATGGGCAAGTTGACAATTGATGGATGAAGTGTCCAAGGTTGTTCTTATCTTGAGTTTTTGAAGGTTCTAAGGTACTTTCAGTGGGAAAGGCCCATTTCTAAAGGGCTTTATATCCTGTTTGCTCAAAAAGATCAGGCAGAACAGAGGGACTGCACACTTGCAATCTAAAACAGATGGTCAAGATGAAGATTACGCCTGTCTGTGTTCCTCTAAATATGTACAGCCATTATGAGAATTACTTACTGGTCTGTTTACCATTATTCAGTGAATAGCTTTTTAAGCTTTCATCTATGGCAGGTAAACTGTCTGTGCACACACAGCTCATCATGGAGGGCAGGAAAACTGGGAAATAAGTATTCTTCTGTAGTTAGTCATCAAACTTTCTTTTATCAGCCAAAATTCAGAGGATTTCTTGTCAGAGCTTTCATAAATCAATCAAAGCACATCCTAACTCTATTGGCATGTTTGTCAACCATTGCTAAATCTTTCAAATGGATGTTTGGCAGCCTTTACTGAAAAATTACGTTGATAAAGAAGAGGTCTGTTTGTTTTTAGGTATAAAATGGTATTCCTAATTTCCATTCCATTATTTTTACTGCTTCTGAAGCAAAATGTTCTGAAAAATGTCCTCTTCTAAACTCATTCAGAGCTACAGATTTTAGTAAACTGTAATTTCTTTGGGATGGCCATGAAATAAGCATAAAAACTTTGCATTGCTGTTTGGGAACCTATTTCAGGTAAGAAATCTAAAGAGTTTAAAAAACAATTTATTGCTCATTTTGTGTTTAGTTCCTCAGATGTTAGCAATGATGGTAGACTTGGAAGAAGATGAAGATTGGGCAAATGCTGATGAGCTTGAAGATGATGATTTTGACAGGTAATTTGCCAAACCAGCTGTCTCAAGTAAAAGAAACCATGTAGCATACAGGTGACCTGTCTGTTTGCAAGATGGGAAGGTAGGTTGTTTAGCATCCTGCACTTCCACTCTCTGCCTGTCCACCACCAGCACACACACTATTCTTACAGATAGTGGAAGTGAAAATAGAAGCTTTGTGGTATAAGTTGGCATCACAACTGGCAGAAAATAATTTGAGGTGTAGAATTACATGCAGTTGAGCTGGAAGGAAAGGGATCAGAAACAGGTTATTTTTGAACAGGAGCAGTGCTATCCAAGGGGACGGGTGAGCAGAAGTATGTAGCCTTTTATTTTTAGTTTAAATAATTTTAGAGATGTTGTATCACACCACTATGGATTTGGCTTTGACAGCTACAGCCTTAAGTTCAACAGAGCTACCTATGTCACTTGTTTCAGATCTAGTGCACATCAGAACACATGAAAACTAAGGAATGTAGCACATATAGTCAGAAGAACAAAGTCTAATCTTTTATCAATTTTATTAAAGCTGCCAGTGCAGTTCTGACTATCTCAGCCTATACAAATCCTAAATATATCCATGCAAAAATTATAGCTACAGTCATACTCACACTTTCTTATATAGTGTTAGGGTCTGATGGGTCTCTCAAGGAGTGATCATCAGTAGAAGGAAGGTTCCTTCTGGAGTTTTCCCATAGGAAGCTCAATTTTGCCAATCTGGTACCCTCTTTCAGTAATGTAATTTTGACTATACCTACGCTCTGCACAGGTGCATAGAAGTGCCAACTCTTTTTCCTTATTGGTCTGGTGTCGCCAAAACCTTAACGTACCCATTTTCTATAGGTTCTGTATTGTTCCTTTTATTCTCATTAGTGTTCACACACAACCTGTATCCTGTGGTTAAGGCACATGTTACAGAAAAATGTGCTTCTAGAGCATTTCTGCGATCTAAAATTATTCTTCTGGCCAATTTTTTGCGATTACACCCTTTGGTATATCTTTTCCCATAATCTTATAGCATTGGGTTATTCTTTGGTCACTTACATATTTATGTCTGCATTTTTATCTCTAAGGCCTAAAATAGCTAAGCTAAAATCTTAAAGCCTCAGCCTATACACCTTTTGTTTCAGCCTTCCTTCCTTAGATACCTAATACATATTTATCCTCTAACTAGTGATCAATCTTATACTTCTATAATCCTATCACTTAACTTTAATTAGCATCCAATGATTATATATGACCTCATATGTTAATCATAACATCACAATACTGTAAATGAATGTGTATGTGGTAATCATTGAATAACAAATTTGAGTATAAATAAATGTTTCTTTGTAACTGAGAGACTCCAAATATAAGCATATATATCTTTCAGATTCAAACTTAAATTTTATTTGCTTGCAGGGACCATTCATAGTCAGAGATGGCAAAAGTTTGAGGGATTGCACTGTTGAACTGTTGGCTTTTTACCATAGACTTTGAATTAATTATGAAATATTATTTTTTTAACCACAAACTTTAGCAATGCAGTTGCTGGTGAGAGTGCATTGGACAGAATGGCATGTGGCCTTGGAGGGAAACTTGTTCTACCTATGATTAAAGAACATATTATGCAAATGCTCCAGAATCGTAAGTAACTTGATGCATTATTTGAAATCTTAGACTATATAGTTATTTTGTAAAGGCAGTTTAGGTCCCCTGTTCAGCTACTTAACTTTCTGTTAATTATCCTTTTGGATTATTAAGAGGTGCATAGAAAAAACCTATAGATGCTGTAGATAGACTTGTACTTCATTTTCTGCCCAAAGTAGAATTTCTAAAATTTATCTAAAATATGACAAAACTTTGTTCAGCTTTCCATGATCTAGCGTAACTATTTGATTTAAAATATTTAAGTAATTCAAATGTCTTTCCTTTAAAACTTCAGACTTTCTCTGGATTTACTCATGAGGGTAAATGTCTGTCACATTGAAGAATTTTGGTTTAGATAGGACTTGCAAGTTTTAGAAATACACACTGCGTGTGAGGAATATGTAATTTCCCACTAAATCAGTAGAACATTGAGGATTATTTAGAAGCACATTTGAAATGAGTTTGACGAGATAAATGTGCTACAGATGATCACAATTGATAACTGACACTTCTAGCACTCTCTGCAGACACACCAGACACAATCCCTCCAGGTCAGAGTTCAGGGCAGCATCTTGCCAAGGCATCGTGAGGCAATGTAAACTGCCTTTTCCAAACCTGTAACTTTACAGGATTCCAGTCTGTAGGCGTCTCAATCCTACCTTTTATTTACAAGCACTAAATTCACACTGATTTTTTTAAGTTGCAGAGCTCATGGATAAAAACAAATCTATCTAGACTTCCGTACACTGAAATACAGCAGTAACCATTATGGTGGACTGGTCGGGTTTTGCCATACTTATCCCCTTGTAGTAATATGGCTCTTCCATACGCCTGGGCCAGCCATCTATCTCCTTCTCACCTCCAAACATCCATTATTTTTTATTGTGAAACAGTAGTGCTCATTCAATCATATTTTGCACATTTGGGTTTATCGTACCTTGCAAGGCATGCTGAACTTGATATGGACAGCCAGGCACATGGGTGGAAGAAGGCCCAGACCTCTGAGTATCCTCCTCTACTTATTAAACATAGACAGCAGTAAGAACAGATCTGAAAGCAATTTGTGATTCACCCCTCCTCCCCCCCGATAACAAACTTTTTAGTCTCAGTAGGTAAACACTGTACACGAAGGTGTACAGCCATAACGTGCAGCACCTGATTTGAATGTGATCTAAGTCACAAGTAGTCGTCTTGTGCTCTTTAATTTCTGAAATGAACGTTATTCAGTGTAGAAAACTACTTTGCTATTTTGGAAACTGGTTAATCCTTTGGTGTTCAATACCTTCAGCACTGCAGGTATCTAGAGTCTTTATGTAGCCACTGGGAGGTTGGGGACTGGGTCACATGAGAATGGGAGTTTCCAGCTCTTACCTAACTTGTTAGTCAATATGCCCTGGTCATTTCATTGAGCAGGGATGCAGCAATCTGGGTTCAGCAATAATGAAAGGTGATAGTGATGGGTAGGTGCATAAGGCATGTGCTCTGCTGGGAAGGAGAACCTGTTGCAGAACTTATGTGGCAAAGAAGCAGTGTTGAGCTAATAGGAGGGAAGAGCCATTATTTGCAGGCAGGGAATATGAGGAGAAACAGCAGGGTTTTCTGATTGCAACTTCAGAAACAATACCTTTATTTAATCAAACAGTTAAAGGTGCATTACGAAGAATTTTTGTTTGACTTTTTTAGAGGTACCATTCCAGTAACTATTTTTTCCCCTCTTAAGCCTTCCTTAAAGGGCTGTAAGTTTTCCCTTCAGAGGGTGGAATGCAAGAATGTGAGTCCCAAAAGGCTTAGGTTTCATCCCTCCTGACATCACTAAAAGTATGCATGCCTGGTATGCAAATAGGAATGAGTTGAGAGGAAGAGGCACAATGTGATCTTAATGGACTAAGAAAAAGCAGTGAATTTGAGAAACAGCAAAAATAAAGCACTGTAACTGCTGCTTCCCAGCATCCACTATCAGAACTGGCAATTTCTAATCTCTGTCTGTCTGATGCAAATTAGAACATCTTTCACCTGTATGAAGCAAGCTGCAACTAGGATGCAAGTCTGTAGCTGTGATGAATTGGCTAACTTTACAGGAGTTGGAAACTTATGTTAGTTGTGACTGTTTAAGGTAATCATAGGGGTCTCAGGTTGACACCACGCATTTACTATATTTACATAATTTAGATTTGCTATAGTTCAAAAGAAATATCAGCCATCCTGACTACTGGAGATTATGAAACAATGGAGTAGGGGAGGTGGATAGTCCACTTAACTTCACTATAATATGTCTGACCAGAGCACAGCGGTTTAAAAACAAAAAAAAAAAAACCAAACCAGCTGCTGAAGTAATTAAACATTTCTTTTTTGACTAATTTATTTGGGGTGGAAGAGAGCCACAGGCAGATTTTTATTCAGGTGCTGCATAGTACAGTCGAGGGATGTGGTATATTACTTTATAGCTAGTAGCAAAAGCAAACCTTCATACTATCCCAAACCACATCGCAATTCAGCAGAAATGGGTGAGTAGCATTAGGGATAATGGCAGTAAAAGCCAAAGTGCACTTCATAAGCTGTAGCATTGGAGAGCTGTTACCAGTAATTCAAAATTCTTGCCTTTTGGTGTCAGGAGGAGTCTTTGTCAACTGCCTTCCCCACAGCAAAATAAGGAAAGAGATTTAACTGTTTCTTTCCTTTTTGTTTTTATTTTCAAACCATTTTTGTTTTAGTACAAGGAAGAACATTGTGGGCAAAAGGGTACTGGATTACAGCTGAACTATTTGCATATTCTCCACTCAAAAGGAAAGCTGTCAAGGAGAGAAGGATGGCAAAAGTCAGTCAGGTTAATAGGCCAAAAAAAATTTTAAAAGAGCAAAGTTAAATTCATATTTAACCATAGGCTTCAATTTTTTAAAAAAAATTGGCCAATCTTTTGAAAAATGTATGAAGAGGATTGGATAGGATAAATGACAACATTAGAAAGTTGGTGTGTGAGAGGAGAGGCGGGGGGGATTCTTTGATGTTCACCTTTAAATTGGAATGTTCAGTGCTTCTTCACCTAGATGTTTTACAAACACTAAAGAAGAGGGACAAGCACAAGGGTATACAAATCACTGGTAGCAAAATGGAAGATTGCTTTTCCTGAAACTTTCCTAATTGACATTTTATTTAACTAGGCTATTTCCAGACAGTAGCACTAGGGATGTAGCATCAGTAGTTTAGAATTTCTGCATTCAGGTTTGGGCAAAAGGGTTTGTCCCCCATTTCCACAAACTAGCCAGAGGAAAAGAGTGTTGAGGGGTGGGGAGGGAGGGATTCTGGCAGATGCAGGGTTTAAGTATCCAGACTTGTGTTTTTACAATTTTTAAATGAGATCGTTTGTATTCCTGTCTCTCTCTATTATTTTCAAAAATGGATACCTTATTTTCCATGTAATGTTGTCTTATACAGCTGATTGGAAATACAGGCATGCTGGTTTGATGGCTCTATCAGCAATTGGAGAAGGTTGTCATCAGCAAATGGAGGGAATTCTAAATGAGATAGTTAACTTTGTTCTACTTTTTCTCCAGGATCCTGTAAGTTTAATGCAGTTGATTAATCAAAATTTGTCATTTAATTTCTGCTTTTATAAACACTTATTATTTGAGGGGATTTTATTTCAGCATCCAAGAGTGAGATATGCAGCCTGTAATGCAGTTGGACAAATGGCTACAGACTTTGCTCCTGGTTTCCAAAAGAAATTTCACGAGAAGGCAAGTAAGATACAACCCAAGATAAATTTTTGTTCTGTTCGGAAGCTTGTTTTGAGCATAATCTATTCTGTTATAGGTAATTGCAGCTCTTCTGCAGACCATGGAAGATCAAGGCAACCAGCGTGTTCAGGCTCATGCAGCTGCTGCACTCATTAACTTTACTGAAGATTGTCCCAAATCACTGCTTATTCCATATCTGGATAATCTAGTGAAGCATCTTCATTCCACGATGGTGATTAAATTGCAGGAGGTATAATATGCTTAATGATTTTGGGGTGTCTTTATTGCTTTGCAGAAGTCTTCTGTCAAGTTTGCAAAACCTATTTATTATCCTACAGTAACTGTTTGACTCTTGTAAAACTGATATGAAATGAGCATTCAGTATCAAAAACTGAACATTATAAATAGTGATATGTAGACTATAATAATAATTTATCAGAATTATTAATTGTACAACAGCCACATTTTGGGATGGGACACAATATTCAATTACATTTTAAGAGGCATACATTTTAAAGACATACCATCTTTCTTTTTTCTCCCAAAGTTAATACAGAAAGGCACTAAGCTGGTTTTGGAACAAGTTGTGACTTCCATTGCATCAGTTGCAGATACAGCAGAGGAGAAATTTGTTCCCTACTATGACTTATTTATTCCCTCTCTAAAACACATTGTTGAGAATGCTGTACAGAAAGAACTTAGACTTCTAAGAGGAAAAACTATTGAATGCATCAGCCTAATTGGCCTTGCTGTTGGTAAGGAAAAGGTAAGACTTTTCAGATGCATAAACTGTTAACTGCAGAGTCAAAGAGAATTTATTTTATGAAGCCTTTCCACATATTAATAGTATGTTGGATTTCCTTTTTACTGCTCAACCTTTAGATTTGTTGCTGTTTGTCATACATCCAAGTTCCTTTAACTGGGTAGGTAAATAAGTATTTCAGGTTGCTTCATTTAAATAGATTTTGTTCTATGCCTCATGCTGATCCTTTATTCTGTATTTCCAAGATTAGTGTCTTGCAATTTAGTCTTTGCTAGATTCAGAAGTACAATATATTCTCCATAATGTTAGACCCTGATTCTTCTGGGTGGGCATCTTGTCTAAAATGGCCTGAGGTGAGGCTGGAACAAATCCAGGGCTCTAAAATAAAGAAAAGAGAGAAGATTTTGACCTTGGGAAAAGAGTGAATCACATTTTTCTCTTTGTTCTCTGGCAGTTTGTATGTTTGCTATTCTTCATGTAAGAACGCAGGTGAAACTGACATTGCAACTGCAGCATGGAATTGGGGCGTGGGGAAGGTGGATAGGAATATTATACAGTACACTCCCATTTACCCAAATGGCTTAGAGGACAGCTAAAATGTTTGGATAGCTGGGCTTTTGGATAAACAGAAGTGCTGTTAACTAACAGGGCTATATGGGGGACACTGGATTTGAACAAGGATTTTCAGGTACAGTACAATTGTAGTTATTTCTAGAATCAGGTGGATGATATGGGGAGAGGGTGAGAACACAAACATGACATGTATAGTCACATTGCTTAATGCACTACTGGAAGTTGCTCAGTTACTGTGGTCATAAAATGTGATGGAGGATGTCTATATCTCTGCACTCAAGATGTCTGACATAATTCAGAATGTTTACTATCTAGTATTGCTGGCTTCTGATTCCAGAGTGAAATCTCAATAGGCAGAAAAAGCAATCCTGAAAAGTTTGGATCCCCCATGTTTTTCTGTATAAATGCTAAGAATTATTGTCACTCTCAATCTACTTCATAAAGGGACATAAATATAATTATCCCCATCTAAGAAAAATGAGGGACGGATTAATTTGCCTTAAGGCAATATGGTGATTTGGAATAGAATTTGAGCCTGGTGCTTCCCAATCCAATGTGCTCTCTGTGATTGGCTTCTACTTCTAATTTTATCTTAGAGCTTGACCATAGGTTAGGTTCACATCTTCAGTGGAAGACTACTCTCAAGAGAATATTGCTGTCTTATACTGTTGTAGAGAAATTCAACTTAAAAGCAAAAATTCCTAAACCATGAATAATGTATGTGCGTCAACTTGAAATAAGTGCTGTTTGACATGAAACTTCTCATGGGTGTATTTTATTTCTAGTTTATGCAGGATGCATCAGATGTGATGCAGCTGTTGCTGAAGACACAGACAGACTTCAGTGATCTGGAAGATGATGACCCCCAGGTATGTCAGAAGATGCTCACTTGTAGCAAATATCTGTAGTTTCCTAATATTTAGTGTCCTTTATCCTCTTGCTTTTTAATAGAATTTCTGAATGTGCCACATGCAACATAGAAAGTGCAGCTGCTTCTTCAAAAAATTAGCTGTTCAGATCTTTTGGCCACAGTGAACCACTCTCACGTCTACTACAATGCATGGAATCTGTGTAGTGTAAAGGTGGTTGAAAAGTGAAATTCCTTGGAATGAAAGAATTTGAGAATTGAGGAACTTAAAACACCTGCCTTGCAATGCAGATTCGTCTGTGCAGGAAATAGAGGAAAATGGTACATGGAGTGCCATCATCAGACTTTAACAAGTCTCTGTAGTGTAGTGGATAGTCCCTTGAGCGTTTTATCCACTCACTATATTCTTACATAGTTTACTATTTTATAGTGGCTTTACTGTGGAAAAATGACTACAAATGAGATTGAGATTTGTATGTTTTAACTTAAATATCAAATTGCTCAATCTATAAGTCATTTGTTTTTTCCAACTGGGAATCCTGCAAATTCTACTTGAGATCTGAAAACCCAAGTGATAATTTTTCATATGGCTTTTACACCAGTAATATTGCAGTTTTAACATAGCAGACTAATTAGTTGATGCACAAGGTAGAATAGAATTTAGCTGTATTGTGCTGCATTCTCTCAACAGCACCATTAGTACTAAAAACTTGTCAGTAAGCGGATATCCTCTGAGACAGCAGGAGGAGATGTATGTAATAAGTAACATTTTCACATTTACTATATTGGATCCTGTTCTCCAAGCCCAAGATATGTTGTATCAGTGCCTCTTCTCAAAAAGTTCAGAATTCTCCATGAGGCTCTGGTTTTAATGACTTTCTTTCTAGCCTTGTGCCAGATTCTCTGCCTGTGGCAATGTGAGCAGTTCAGCGCCATCTCATCTATTGTAGCTCTCACTTTTAAAGATGATTTTGAGACAGCAGCTAGCACAATCTTCCCACCCTATCCTTTTGAACATCCTCTGAGCTCCTTCTATCCATTTATTGCCCCTCTCCTTTATGGCTGAATTTGCCAATCAAAGCAAGCAGAAGGGCTCCATTTATGAAGAGACTTTTGAGAGACATAAGGGGAACTCCATCAAGGCTGCTTTCCGTCTGTAGATGCTTACTCTGCTTGGTAAGGAGGCACAGTCTGCAAAGTTTGAATCCTCTGCTTCCCTGCAATACTGTTTAAGCTTTTTCTTGATCAGTTCTATTTGCACATTGGGACAGATAAACCCAAATTAAAACTTCTAAAATCGTTTGGATGAGCAAATTTGGTAAAACACTAAAAACAAGTTGGTGAGGGCAAAAGGCACAAGGGTCCAAAACAGTCTTGGGTAGTTCTTGAGCAAATCCAGGTTTTTTTGGTTTGACCTTATCAGCTGTTTTATAGAAGTCTCTTAGTAGTCATTAAAGAAATGAAGTCTCTTCTGGCTTGAGTTTGTACTACTGGAAAGAGCCTGCAATGTAACTCTTACGGCTCAATTTCAAAGCCACTAGTTTCATCAGGAACCATGTGTAGCAAAGCCTCAATTACTCTTTGGGTCTCAGGGCACCATTTTATGTCATGTAATTTCCACCAATCCTCACTGCTCCTCTTTGCAAAGGTGGGACTGGTAAAAAGCTTATGTAGAATCAGCACTGTAAGCCCTCCTCACCAGAAGTCCTGCCTCCAGCAGTAGGAAAATACAGTAGTTCAAGCCCTCTTGCATCTGTATTTTAAAAATTAATTCAATTTCTGGGGAAGTTCAGCTCTTTCTGCTACTGCTTTTTATCTCTTGGTTGATACAACTGAGCCCCTGGAAAACTTATCTACATGGATCACACACTAAGCACTCCTGGGCTAAGGTTACTTTTTGAAAGGTTACTTTCAAAACTTCCAGCAGAGGGAAAATTGTCACTCAGCTGTCAGACCTTCACTAGGAGAGATAGGAGCCTAGTGTTTTGAGGCCGCTTTACTTATCCATAACTAAGACTCACTAGGCAAGCTTCTACATGTGGTCATAGCCTCTATCAACTCAGAAGCTTCCCTTGCTTGAGAAGAATCAGAGTGGATTAGAGGGGAGCAATATTGGTATTAAAGGGACAAAAGACAGGAGATGGCCAGGGATTTGTACAGATGTTCTAGCAGAGACCAAGGTTCAGCCCTTCAAAATATTCTTACAAGAAGGCCATGCCAGTTAAAGAGGAAAAATGTTCCATCAGCTTTCATATACCTCTATGCCCCATGCAAACCATCTTTCTTCACCTGTCAGTGAGGGTTTAAAGATTATTTTGACTTTCCAGCAGCATATTGAAGCTGTTTTTTCTGCAGCTTGTAGACATTAGATTCATAAGCTGTCATATCTCAACTTCATCCATTTGAGATGCCCTCTTGTGTCCTTTGATATTGTTCTTTCTCCCTATATCTCAAACTACTGTTCTGTGCAAAACTTGATTACCCTTTCGTTTTTGTGGTCTTTTGCACTCATTTACCTAGTTATGTTTTGTATTTTGAGATTTTTCTGGATCTTGTTTCTTCATGACTGTATCTGAAAATTAGTTCCTTTGCAACCCAAATACTGTAGATCACTACTTGTACACCTTTTTTGGAGTTGAAACTTCAGTAAATCATCTTAACTTTGCAAATTATATAATTTTCCTTTGAAAGAAATAGTTGGGGAGGCCCTTAGGGCCAAAGTGGTTCCATTGCAGGGGCACTTCTCTGTAGTAGAGCCAGCAGGTTGGGAACTTTAAGATAAAGGTTTGCTAAGGGTACAGATTCATGTGTGGTGATGTATAAAGTGTCTTTATAAAAACCACTTACAGGTAGAATCAATTTTTCTTTGCTTTGAGCTGCATTTTGTGTAGTCTGGCAATATATAATAAACCATAGTAATTGCATGTGGACAAGACAGTTTAAAAAAAACAAAAAACTGTGCCCTTGAGCCACTCTGGCCTTGAGTCACCAGTGTTCAGCTTGGAAAGATCTCCAGGGAGTCCCAACATGAAAAAAGCAAAAACAATGAGAGTCCTGTAGCACCTTAAACTAACAAATTTCTGTGGGCATAAGCTTTCATGGGCTGCAATCCACTTCGTCAGATGCACAAAAGCTTATGCCCACAGAAATTTTAGTCTTTAAGGTGCTACAGGACTCTCATTGTTTTTGCTGTATACAGACTAACATGGCTACTCCTATGAAAAAGCAACCATCTAGCATTTATGCAGCATCTTCACAGATGCACAGTGAGCTGTCTTGGATGCCCCAGGCATGGTTCACTGTGCCAAGACAGACCATGCAACACCTGAACCTATTAAGCTGGCTCCTGAGGTGGTATGGGAGTCCAAATCCAGGTAGCTGTTCAGCCAGCCAGAAGATGTGGGAGTTCTTGGTAGTGGCAGAGTCTTTCTTCCATTCTGTCAGATTCAGCGACCTGATGATACCAACTTGATGGAGAGCATGCATCATTGTCCATATAGGATTTCTGTTGCAGTGTCAGTGGCAGGGCATATCCCAGATATTCCTGAACACTGGCAAGTGTGGCATTTGCTGTACCTTGGTAATCAGTTTGTTGGCTGCATTCTGATGCTAGATGTTAAATGGTGGAATATTGGCTAGGACTGGTAACATACAATATTTTTGTTGGCTTCAATGTGCCTATGATGATTCTCATAGAACAATTATGTTTTCTGTTAGTTTTGGTGTATGCAGAAGTTAACCAAATTGGGGCACAATATTCTCCACCTGAGTAACAAAGTGAGTTCCAAACTATGCAGTGGTAGTATATTAGATCCCGAGGTAGACTCTACCAGTTCAGGTTTCTGCTCTTGATATTTTGAGCTACTTTAGTGAGTTGGTATCTATATGTGATTATGTGATCTCGGGTGACTTGTAGATACAGTAGTTTTGGATTACATGCCAACTACTGACCATTAAAAAAGATGTTCAAGCTCAAATTGGATCTGAGCCTGGGGTAAATGGAAGCATGTTGACATAATCTTTGATATACTTGTTTTCTATCTCCATGATCTCGATCAATGCACATAAACCACTCAGAGATGGTGTTTGGTAGGTCATTGTTGGGTACGTTAAATAAAGTTGGTACCAGCACCAAGCTCTGTGGGAGTTCATTCTTCAGTAATCTTCAGTTGTGGTTTTGTTGACTAAAGCCACCTGAAAATGTCTATCTCAGAGTATCAGCTCAGTTGCTATGACAGTCCATCTAGGAAGAACTCTTGACATTTTGTACAGCAATCCAGTGTGCTAGATGATATAGGCTGCTGTGAGGTCAAAAAGGACAGCTCCACTTTTCTTGAAATCCATTCTCACTGTACATAGTGAGTGCTAGCACTTGGTGTGCAAGTGCTTCCATTTGGTCTGAATCGTCATTCAAAAGTTGTTCTTTCATGGGCATAATTCTCTTAGCATCATTCACTCCAGGAGTTTATAGCTAGAGTTTGAGTGGTATTGGGTGATAACTGGCTGCTGAAGAGTATCTTTACCTAACTTTGGTAAAGTTGTCACCTTAGCTTTTTTGCCATATCTTGGGTATTTTTCTCCTATATGACATGGGACATGAAACGGGGCAGTCAGTGTTTGCTTTTCTCCCCAAGGTGTTTTAGTTCTGGTGATATATTTTTCAAAAGTTGCAGGCTTTCTCTGTGTTCATTTATTTCAGTTCCTTTCTTATTTCTTCCCTAGAGAATGCTTGGAAGTTTTTGTCTTGATCCAACTGAGGAGATTGCTTATAGTGGTGTCACTCTCAAATTTAATTTTGTCTGCTTTGGTGGTGATGGTCAGTTAACTATTTAACGAGGTATGCACTTTCTTTGTCCAGACATGTTATATAGGCTTTTTAGCAGCAATGTGATGGTCTTGGAGGCAGCTTTAAAGATGGTTTTGGTAAACCTCAAGTATGCTTGATTTATTGAGATGTTGTGTGATACAGACTGTATATTGGTCAATGAGCTTAGTGTAATTATCCAAGTCTACCTTTTTGTAGTTCTAACATAGCCTTGGGCTAGTAGTCACTATGGCTATGGTAACCCCTGTTTGAATGAAGATGGGGCAGTTCGGCTGTAGAGGGTGGGATTTCCAAAGACCCTGCAGGTGGCTGATCAAGGGCAGTCTGTAACTGAGATTAGGGGAGCAGCCCTCATTTCAGTAGGAGGAATGAAAATTTGCTGGCTGGTTAGGGTCATGAAGATGTAGCTCATTGAGGGAGGTCCAGTTTGCAAGGTCTGTCTGCTCCAGGTTGTGTGGTGGCTGTTTAAAGTCCCTGCCATAGATAGAGCAAGCCATAATTATTAGAGAGCTTGTACACATTAGCCACTTTAAATGGTTGATCCTTATAATGTCACAGTAATCAGATGTAGATGGTAGACTCTCCACATTAGTAAGTTGGATCTTACATAAGTGGCTCAACTGTATTTTCTCAATGTGCCTATGATGATTCTCATAGGACAATTATGTTCTCTGTTAGTTTAGTGTGTGCAGAGGTTAACCACATTGGGGCACAATATTCTCCAGCCTAGTCAAGCAGATCCCATCAGTGTTGTCAGGAGTCAATATTTTCAAAAACACAGTGCTTTGTGACTCTTAGGCCATCGACATTCAACTTCCCTTGAGGGAAGAGCCAACATTTATAGTATTTCCTTGTTTTTGTCCTCCGTAACCTGATCCAATAGTCTGGCAATTATAGATTTTTAAACACTTTTTTTTGTTATATACTGCAATGTAATAGAAACGTATTTCCTCCCTTTTTGCTTTAATTCCCATTGAAAAGGGAAATGATGAGTGTGCTTATGTGAGCTTTAAAACTGCTCTCACAGATATCTTACATGATCTCTGCATGGGCTAGAATGTGCAAAATCCTTGGAAAAGAATTTCAGCAGTACCTTCCTGTCGTCATGGGGCCTTTAATGAAGACTGCGTCAATTAAACCTGAAGTAGCTCTACTAGACAGTAGGTTATAACTACTTACTTTACTTTGAAAAAATCATTGAAATAAAAGATTTGGCAGCATTTGTAGAATTATCATTTTTTCCTTCTACAACAGCACAAGATATGGAGAATATGAGTGATGATGATGGTTGGGAATTTGTAAACCTAGGAGACCAGCAAAGTTTTGGAATTAAAACTGCAGGCCTTGAAGAAAAAGCAACTGCATGCCAGATGCTGGTGGGTAATGGGAAATCTTGGTGGTCTCCTTCTTGCCAGGTTTTCTATAGAATTAAATTAATAGTCAACTGCTACTAAATCTGAATCCCAAATATACAACACAGGTATTTTATTCTTGCAGTACTAGGGGGTGGTTGGGCAAACTCTCTATTTTTGTGGCCAAATGTAATTTGTTGCTCACATTTAAATTTAAGTAGCTTTTATTTTTAGGTTCATATTACTGTAGTTTGGTTTTCAAACTCTGCAGGGAATTTAAAAAACATGGAAACTTTTCTATTGGTCTTACATTCTGTTAAAATTAAGTCTTGGGAAAAATTTAAGGTGCATCTTACCAGATGTCAGCAAAAGTAGCCCTAGAAAAATAATTTTCTGTTGTATATATCAATAAAGTACACACATTTAGTCTAAAATATCTAGCCACTAGTGGAAAAAATACTCTGCCATCTAGCTCTTTCCAAATATCATGGTAAAACTAATGCATTCTAACATGGTTTTTCCATTAATTCTGACCTTATTCTAGTTTCCTACAGTCCTCATTGCACATTTCAGAGTTTAAAAACAGTAGTAATAATGTTTTTATCCTAGTGCAGATAAACTGTTAAAATTACCTTTTGTGTTTTCAGGTTTGCTATGCTAAGGAATTAAAAGAAGGATTTGTGGAGTACACAGAGCAAGTTGTAAAACTGATGGTTCCTTTGCTGAAATTCTATTTCCATGATGATATCCTTTTAATAAACTTTAATATAAAAACAATAGAAATCAACTAGCAGTTTTACTTCTGAAAAATTCAAAACTTTAGCCACGCTAATCATCTTACTCTTTCCATATTCATAGAAAGTTCAGCAGTGTTGTATACTAGTATCAGGAAGGTGTCTGTTTATAGTGAACCTCAATATCAGTATTTTATAAATCATGGTGAATTTAAATTTCTCGAAGCTGAGCCATTGCAATAAGGCATCAGTCCAGCAATAAAATATTATTTTGACCAATTCTTTAAATTGTTTGTACGTTGGCTTGGGCATCTAGTTTCAGTACATATGCAAATTAGAGTTTGAGTCTGAGGGTATGTTTACACTGAAGTATTATTTTGTTAGCAGTTTACTAGTCTTGCCACAACAGGGAAGGACAGTTTTTACAACCTTAATATTTAGCATATCTTTTTGTGTTCATAAATCAGTTTTTTATTCAAACTGCACCATCAAAAGGGGCTGTCAGCTTTGGCAAAAATGTTATATTTAAATTTATGTATTTCTCTGATACTTTGGTATCTCAGGTAAATAGTACAGGTATGAGAATAATCACTTAACATGAAAAATATTCTTTGCCTCACTTTCTAAGCTTTCCAGTTCCTTTGGCAAATAGTGCTTTTTTGGTTCTTTAAAGGAAAATTAAATAAGTAATCATAAATGTTAATTGCAGCATGAACCAACAAGTCAAGGAAATGCTTGGATAGCTCTTCAAACTTTAGTTTTACATTATAAATGTTTGTTATAACTCTTATATAGAAAACATAATGTTTATATCAAGTCTTTCTGATCTAATGTCTGGCTAGTTATGAAAATGAGTGTTTCATCTTGGAGTGACAGGTCATAGTTTAAGATGGGGAATTTAGTAGCTTTTTTCGTAGTATGTTTCCTGATGCTCAACAGTTTGATCTCAGTTACCCACTATTTCCTTAATAATCAAACGTGTTCGTGTGGCGGCAGCAGAATCTATGCCTCTTCTTCTTGACTGTGCTAGAGTTCGTGGGCCAGAGTATCTCACACAGATGTGGCATTTCATGTGTGATGCGCTTATCAAAGCAATAGGGACAGAACCAGATTCAGATGTACTCTCAGAAATAATGCATTCATTTGCAAAGGTGACCTTTTTCTCTTCATAGAAATGTATATGCCATTATTACTATGAAAACTTGTGCATGTTTTTTACAGTATCAACAAGGAAATTTAGTGCTTGCCATAAGTTTTAAATGACTAGTAAAAAAAAGATTTTCTGATAGTTGCCTATCATTTGACTGCGTATTTTGTTAGCTTAATTTAATGTGACTAATTTTTATAGATAGTTATTGAAAATGTTCATTTCATCATATAAATATAGTTCTGGATTAGGTAATGTTTCATAGCATTTGTTTAAAAACATGAATACTGAATATTGAACAAATGTCTAGGGGGAAAAAACACTAAACAATTTTTCTTATAATATGGTTCTGACCTGTGAAATGGCAGTCCCTTTATTTTATAAACCTAGAATAAATATGGAAATTATTTTATCTGGTTTAAAAGAAGCTCACTATTTTGTCAGTGGTAATCTGAAATATAGCTCTGTTCAATGTTTTCAACATGTTAAAATTTCACTGCCACTATTTGAGTAGTGTTAATGTTAAAACGTCTATTGTGAACATACTGTATTTCACTAGTGCATTGAAGTAATGGGAGATGGATGCCTTAACAATGAACACTTTGAAGAACTTGGAGGAATATTGAAAGGAAAACTAGAAGAGCACTTTAAAAATCAAGAGTTAAGACAGGGTAAGTTAGTGACACCTTCTACGTATTAGAATAAGTTTAATGATTTGCACTAAAAACAGCTTTCTAAGGCAGAGGTTCTAAACATTTCATATTGACTGCCTGTTCAGTTATCCTCTCTTGAGTTACCTTACCTTAAGATCCAGTGGTGGTAAACTGAAATTAGATACATTCAGACTAGAAATAAGGTGCAAATCTGTAACTAGTAATTGACCTTTGAAACTGTTTACCAAAGGATGTCATGTATTCTCCATTATTTGAAGTCTTTAAATCAAGTTTGGATTCCAAAAAATGCTGTAGCTCAGTCAGAAGTTAATGCAGAAATCATAGCTGAAATTCTAAGCCAATCTGCCTAGATGATCATAATGGTGCCTTCTGGCCTTAAATCTGACTGCCTCCCAATCCTATGGCAAAGACTGGGTTATTTTTGGTATCCCTTTTCCCTGCTTTTCTGGTCTACTCGCTTTTCCCAAACCAAGGTTGCCTTTCTCCCTTGCTCCTTCACATAATCTTAACCTGTTCAGTACATTTTCCTTATTTGCCCAATGTCTCCTTCAGGCACTCTGACTGAGGATCCTGAGTGCTTCAACCTGCAATTGTTTCTGGAGTCCTCTCCTATCCATTACTGAATTTTTGTCAGTTACTCGTGCTTTTGCAGGAGAGTGTCCTAGAGAAAACAGCTAGACGTTAGTTTACACTTATTCCTTTTAATTTAGTGAAAAGACAAGATGAAGACTATGATGAACAAGTTGAAGAGTCATTGCAAGATGAAGTAAGTTATTTCTTTTTTGTTACTTTAAAAATAATAATTTAGACATCTTCAAATTCAACAGAGCAGCATCTATGTGGAGATAGACATTACACCACAGTGACATACTGCTGAATTGAAACAGCACCAAATCCTTTGAGACTTGCCCATATGGATCCCCAGTATTGGAAAAGTGCATCTTTGGCATGTTTTCTCAGTTTCTAGCAAGCATGATCCTTTGGTGCTACACCATGGGCTGGAACTTAAAGATATGTCCTAACTGCTGAAGGAACAGGTTTAGAGCATAGCTTTTCCTTGCTTGTTTCCTCTTTTAAAGAGCATTCTCTTTTAAATAGGATTGCTTTTTAAAACTACTTTTTCAACCATTGTCCAAGGATCAGCCCAGTTGGCCTGCTTTTTCTTTTTTATGCCTTTTGGGCTGTTTCTCACTTGTGTGGTCTTGCTGATCCAAGCAGCAACATGGTTCAAGGTCATAGACAGGCTACAAGCCATTTGCTTCCTGCAGTGTAATCATATATGTTGCTGATGACAATGTTAGCTGTTACCAGTCCATGGGTGGAGACTGGAACCTGAAAGGACTGGGAGGGAAACCTTAAACTATTTCTATTTTAGGGTCAGATTCTCCACCTGCATCTGAAGCATTTCAAGCCAACAGTTTGGCTTCTGGATTATTGGGGCACTAGACTGAGTACTCTGCAGGAGTCAAAAGATTCTTTTGGAAAACAGTAAAGATAAAGGGCAGTGCAGGAAAACAGTAAAGATAAAGGGCAGTGGAGGAAACATTCTACCTGGAAAGCTTACTCGATGGATGAAGTGGAAAGATTTCACTTTCTTAGAAAAAAATAGACTAGAGGTGGTCCACAGTCCTTTATAAATGTTGAGCAATTAACAGTCAAAACTTTCATTGAGTTTAATGATCATCTAGCTGCCTGTTAAGCTTTTCACCTTTTCAAAGCATGGATCACAGATTTTCATTCACTCTGTGGTTACAAAACTTTCTCCGTGTTGTCCCTCCAGTGTACGAAATGCCTCCCGTGATGAGATCTGAATATAATCTTTGTTATATTTTTACAGCACCTAGCTTCCCCCCTCTCCTCACCCCCCCCCGCCCCCAAAAAAATCCTGGTCCATGACCGAGGCTCTGAGGTGCTACCATAGTACCAGTAAATTAATCATACTAATTCTCCTGGATCCACTGTTTGAGTTTAGGGGGGCATATCACAGCTTTTAAAAAAGCGTCCAAAAATACCTTTACAATACATCAAAAAAAGCAAAATTCTTACCTGGAGCTCCAGAAACCTTTATGCAAGCCTTACTTCCTCAATTTGGCCTCCTAGATTTGTGCCCAGTTTGAGAGAGCAGTCCTGCAGTGACTTCAGCTACTAACTACACATGCACATGCATGCTCACACAACCCAGGTGGAAGGTTACAACTGCTTGTTAATTTCCAAAAGTGGGGAGGCATATGGGAAATTCTTGAAGGTGAGAAAGTAGTGACTTACTGGCTCTTGCAGATTGTCCATATAGATCCACACACCTCAGCCTATTCCAACTAGTCTTTCTTGTTCCAGGCTATCCAGTTAATTGAAGGAACTGAGTGTGGTTGGGGTCCATGCCCTCTCTTGAATTCTCACAACTGAATGACAGGCTGCAAGTGGTCTCAGTTGACTATACTTGCTAGAAGTGTCCAAAATCGCATGCCAGGGATGCACTTCTCCCAAGAATATGGATCCACATACATGGTTATTTTGAGAGACATCAGTTACTTTATATAATCATTCTGTGATATGGGAAATCTGTAAGGAAGGATTTTCTCTCAGTGGAAGGATTCAGTGTTGCTGTTTTCATATAAATGAAAAGAGAATGCAAGTTACAATTGTTAACTAAGAATTAGTGCTATACATTTGTCATTTCAAAATATATAGAACACTTTTCTTTTCACCAGGAAAAATAACCTGATGTGTAAAATTGTTCCCAGGAATTTGCCATGAGAGAAATTCTGAAGATGAATGACTTAGATTAATCTTAAAAGCATTAACTTCTTTGATTAGTGTCTTTGTGGGTGCTCCACTTCAGGATGTGTGCACACCCATGCACTCTTGATCCAAGATTTTCAGCAGTAGTGTCTGTGGGTACATGCCTGCACCCTAGATATCCTTGGGCTCTGGAGTGAGGATATATGAGTGGCACGGAGCTGCCATTGCTCCAGTTGCTTCTCAGCTGCCAGTCACTTGAGACAGAGCAGTGGATTGTCCACTGTAGCTTCCTAGTGACTTGCTGCTCTCTAATTGTTTGTTCATTCTGTTATTCCTTTAGATACTTTGAATTTCTGTTATTTAGCACAGCATTGTGCTTTTGGGGGGTTCCACAGTCCCTTCTTTTGTTTCCTGATCTGGGACTTCGTTATTCTTTCAGGCCTCAATCCATGGCCTCAAATAATGGGTTGTGCCCAAGATCCCAGGCTTCAAACTCTGCAAGGCTTTTCCTTGCAGCAACAGACATTCAGTATCTCTCTCCTGCCTGAGAGAAACTCGTGTCCCTTCAAAATGTAAGATCTGCTCAGGAGTTAAAAGCAGAGGATAAAAAAAGTGGGAGAACAGACAAATTCCTGATGGAGCAGTCTCTGAGACCTGTGGGGTTTCTTGTACATTGGATTCAGTTGCTTAGAGAGACACTGTTACTGTAATAAGCAAAGACCCAGGGAGCCCTTCAAAACCATCCACTCACTCAAAAAAAAAAAAATCCCATTTTCCAGAACAGGAGAAGAGCAAGGGAAAAAATCAGTCTTAATCTGAGTCTGACTTCATGTCCTGGAATGGTTATTGGTGAGACACTCACTCCCTCTGGTCACAAGACCCCAGCGTTAAAAAGACCACAGCTCATACTGAGAAGCTGTCAGTAAACAATCTAGAGTGATGTCACCTCTAGACTCAGTGCCTTTGAAGCAAAAGGACTTTAAAGCTGAGCTGAAATTTTTGTTGGTATGGTCTTATGTACCCAAGTGGAATATGAATTGGTCTTCAGTACTCTCTCCAGTACCACACTATATACTGGGTCCCCAGGGTCCTTTTCCAGAGTCACTGGTGCCATCCTGGCTCCTTTTCCATGTGAACCTTCAGATCCTGGAAGAACTTGAATCACTATTACTGAGGGATACTGAAAGAGTCCTTGCTACTACCAGCGTACCTCCTGGAGTCAACTTACTCTCCAGTCCTGCCATCTACAGTAATTCATCTTCTGGTACCAACATGGTCACAGACCCCACGTAATTGAGAGTAATGAGGGACTTTCAGCTGTTACCCTTATCCTCCAGTACAGTTTTGCTACCAAGTTGAGTCTTGGCCTGCAGATGCAATAACCAGACCATCTCCCGTCCCCAACGGGCACTGGGGTGGACACTTGGTCTGATTCTGAAGTATCTAAGGCTTCTTCACCTTCCTGTGTTAGTCTCCCTCCTGTAAGGTGCACCCCAATGAAGAAATTACACCCACCAATTTTGGGGTCCTGACCCCTTCCCTTATGTAACGCGAGAGTTGGCTTATTGGAACCCGTGGGCCCCTTATGGCAACCAGCTCTACATGGTCCCTTCGTGTAAGATGGCATGCCAAGAGCAACACTCCATAAGAGGAACTTGGAGCAACAAGAGCCAACTGGAGAAGAAGAAACATCACCTTCCCACAAATCCGTCTCCTCACCAGATGAGGTTATGCCTCCTCCACCATCTGATGCTGATGATTTCAAGGCCTTGCAAGACCTTATAAAACACATAGCAGAGACCTTACAAATTCTATATGAGGCGATACAGGAACATTGTCTGTACATCTTGGTGCAAAATCACATTGCCCATCAATGATGCTCAGCTAGCATCAGTCCGTATGAGGTTACTAGAATTTTCCACACGTATAAATGAGCTGACAAATACTATATACCACTCAGAATTTTTTTTCTCCCATCCTACACCTAACTCCCTGGTTGTTGAGGTCATTGAGTGAAATAGGCAACATTAGTCCTGTTCAATGGGCTCTGACGAGTTGAAATGACAACCTTTTATGTCCTAAAAGCTGCTTCTTTGCCTCTTTGCAATTCAGAGTAGCCAATTACAAAGCCCTGATAGCAAAATATAGTTTTATGTTATTCAAAGTGTGCATCTTTTATTGAACACTTGCCACAGGACTAGCAGGAACAATTTCAATCCCTCATAATGGAAGGTCATACAATCATAAAAGCATCTGTCCAGACCTTGCTTGATGATGCCAACACAGGCACACGTTCTATGGCTACCACAGTAGTCCGGTACCAAGCCTCTTGGCTGCAGTCCTCTAACCTCCTCCAGGAGTTTAAAAAAACACCATTGAGAGCCTTCCCTTTGAGCGGCCCAAGTTCAGTGATACCTCAAAATTAATTAAACTAACAGCTGATGCTATGATTTCTGGATACATATACATCTGTACTAGACAATATACAGTAGATGGCAGATGGCTGAACTGTCTTCACCCAGTTCATTATCAGCCCAGAAGACCTGCTGAATCTCCCATGAAGAAGCTCAGCTTCACTAAGAAAGGGCTGTCCTCGAAGCAACCATTTTGACTCATTGACTGAGGGTTACAAACTGTCTCTCACTCCAGATCCTGTGCTACACATATCTCTCCATAGTTTTTATGGGGATCATCTCTCCCATTTTCTACCTGCCTGGGAACTCATTTTGGAGAGATGGGTCATGGAGATTTCAACAGTCTATTCCATCCAGTTCAGCTCCATCCTGCCCTTCTGCTACCCCTTCCTTCCCTCATTGGGGATGCTTCTCACACAGTTTACCTAAAATATGTAGTAGTGTCTTTTAACCCTAAGGGTGCTCAAAGCTGTTCCACCAGACTTTGCTCTGAAAGAGTTCTATTCCCAGTATTTCCTGTCCTGAAGAAAAGCATGTTTGTGGAGATCAATTCTGGACCGAAGGACTTCAGAAAACCTTTGTCCGCTCTGAACAGTTCAGAATGGTAACACTAGCCGCTCTAATTTCCTCCCTAGATGTGAGAGATTGGTTTGTCTCCCTTGACCTTCAAGACTTTTATTTTCATATAGCTATGCAGCTCTCGCACAGACATTTCCTACATTTCATGGTTGACAGGGACTATTACCAGTATCACATCTTACCCTTTGAGCTCTCCACTACCCCAAAGGTCTTTTTCAAGGTTCACGTGGTGGATAGTCTCCCTATCTGGATGATCGCTCCTGAAGGGTCACTTTTTTGAGGTACAGATAGCAACTAGCAAGATCCTATCCCTGTTCTGCTTCCTGGGCCTCCACCTCAACATGGAAAAGTCTGCATTCAAAGCCACTCAATGGATAGACTTCATCTGGGCTTCTCCACTGTCAGAGCATACTTGCCAATGGACAGGTTTGCCACAATGTCCAGCCTCATTTTGACAATAAACAGAACCCTCAAACCACAGCAAGGGCTTGCCTTCAATTCCTGGACCATATGGCAGCCTGTACGTTTGTGACTCACTTAGCAAGACTACCTTCTCGGTTTCTTCAAGCCTGGCTGAGAATTATTTACACCCCCCAAAAAGCAGTCTACCCAAAAGGGTGTCCATACCTATGAGGGTCCTTTTATTCTCTAAATTGGTGGAAAGATCCACAAAAGATATGCATGGAAGTTAAGTTTTCAGAGCCTTTTCTCACAAGGATCATTATCATAGATGCCTTCCTGCTCATCAGGGATATGCACTTCAGGATTTCATAATACAGTGCAAATGGACCTCACAGGAGGCGATCCTCCATATCAATATATTAGAGACTTGCCAGCACTTATACCCATATCAGGGGCCACCCAATCAGAATAATTCTGGATAGTAAATTCTGTAGTGTATTATGTCAGTATTATGTCAGTCAACAAGGAAGAGCAAAATCCCAGCCCTTATGTGCTGAATCCATATCACACTGTATACAGATCTCAGCAGTTTACCTACCAAGACTCTACCACAAGTGGGAGCTGAACAACATGGTATTCTGAAGGATGTCTCTTATCTGGGGTCCTCTGAAGATAAATTTCTCTGCATTATCATCCCACATAACGTACAGATGATTGAGGGGAAGGCACAGCCCCAACTGGATGTGAGACATTATAGGGTTCATAGGGACGTGCACATACTGAAGCATAGCCTCCCTAGGGGGACGCATCTCAAAGGACTGCAGTTACTACTGTACAAGTGATCTCTCCTTATAATTCCCTTTGTATGCTTATTTCCAAGTGGTTTTAAAAACAGTAATTTTTAAAGATACTTTAAACTGAATATAAAAATTTAAATTAATTAAATTTTTTTATTTTTTAACATGGGTGAGTTTACATGCATATCAAGGTTTATTTTGGGTTTTGGTTGCATTATGGCAATGCAGAAATAGCCTTAAGTTGCAGCATTGCAAGCCCCACTTTCTTCTGCAGGACAGCTTGTCACACTGTGCAAGATGTGAAAATATTGGCCTACTAAAAGTGTGGCCGTTACAGGCTAGACACAATCAACATTTTGCTTTGTCCGTTGCTATGCCTGTAATGTGTGGAATAAGAACAGAGCACTGATTAAAGCAACCATACTTAGAGTAATAGAACTCCCAACAAGGAGTCAGATAGGATCTTGTTAGGGCCAGTTCTTCAATCCTCACATAAATTGGTAGTTGTGTATGAAAGTCTGCAGGATTGAGCCCTTTAATTCACTTATTTTGGGGGGTAAAGAGGCACCATGCAGGGGGATAATAGTAGAGAATAAGACTGTTCAAATTGTCCAGATTGTTATGGCAGAAGGAAAGAAAAAGCTCTGAAGAGTAGAAAACAGGCTATAATACAAGTGATGTCAGTGTAAAGCCTGTCGAGGCATCGGAAAGCTATAGGAAAGGTCCTCATCTAGGGGGGTTGCACAGAGAAACAACCAAATTTGATTCCATGATGCAATGTGCCGGATGTCATAGTAAAATGTTTTGTATTTTTCCACTTTTGATGGTGCATTGTTCATCTCTTTCTTCTGAAACACCCTTCTGATATGAAGTAGTTGGGAACAAAGTTAAGTAGCTCTGTCAGCATGGACACTGAATTGTGGTACTGTATAAGTCTTTCTGAATTATTTACATATCTAGTTACCAGAAAGTGTCTAATTTAAATTGCTTCAATTCAAAAGTCTTAATACTTGAGATTACTTCTGAGAGATTGCTTATCAAAAAGAATACTTCTGATACTGCTGCTATCTTCTCTTTTTAGGATGACAGTGATGTTTATATTCTGACTAAAGTGTCAGATATTTTGCACTCAATATTCAGCAGTTACAAGGAGAAAGTGTTGCTATGGTTTGAACAGCTACTACCACTAATAGTCAATTTAATTGTAAGTATCTTGAATTCTGTCCATTTAAATCTGATTTGTTATGGCACCTGGATAAGATCTCATGCTGCTGGCATGGCAAATTATTTTTAGAGCACTGCGTGATTTGTTGTACAAAACAAGGTCTCCCCCAGGAAGTTCACAGTCTAGACCAATACAATCAAATTGTCACCTGGTGCTTTATCATACAGCAGTGCATTCTTTTTATTAACCCTTCCGTCATAGATGACTGCTGATAGGCTTCACAGAAGTAATTTGGGGAGGTATTTGAAATTCAAAAGAGGACATCTAGTGCACCAGGTAGGGAGGGACTTTCATGGAAAATGACTAAAAAAGCATCTGAGGGAGTTAGTGAGAATAGTTAGACATGAAATTAAGGGGAGTGAATTTGTATGCTCAACATATAGGGCTGGTTCACACTGACGGTGCGATTCGGTGGCAGTTGACAGGAGTTATGCAAACTACGCAGAGTAGTTTGCATAATTGACGTCGACTGCCCAGCTTTCCTTCTGCGCACTGTTCACACTGTGCTGAGCCTGTTCCCGTCGACTCAGCGCCACGCTACTTGAGGAGGTGGACTTACTCAGTCGACTTTCTGATCGATCTGGCGGCGGTGATTTTGCCGCCATCAGTGTAAACGTAGCCATAGTTCTCTAATTTCATTTATTAGTTTAACTGCTCTCCTCAAACAGCAAAAGTTACTTTTTGATTTTCTTTGTGGTGTTGCAGTCAGTGTTGTTAGAGGAACAAATTCCTTTATCAAGATTAAATTCAGACCAACACATGTAGTACTTGAAATGGAACTTAAAATTCCACATTTATAAACATTTCATTTTGATATCATTCATCATTTGTATGCATCATTGCAATTGATTTACGTTTGCATTCTAAGATGGCTTAGAAAATTTTAACTTTTTATGATAGTGTCCACATAGGCCTTGGCCAGACAGACAGTGGGGGTTATGCATTTTTGATGACATCGTAGAGCACTGCAGCCCATCCTCATTCAA
Source organism: Emydura macquarii macquarii (assembly GCF_026122565.2). Taxonomy (NCBI): domain Eukaryota; kingdom Metazoa; phylum Chordata; order Testudines; family Chelidae; genus Emydura; species Emydura macquarii. Next base: position 7,946,411 of record NW_027133808.1, on the reverse strand, counting down.
ATATGCTGAATACTTCCTGAGGCCAATGCTACAGTCAATATGTGACAACAGCCCAGAGGTTAGGCAAGCAGCTGCTTATGGTGTTGGAGTTATGGCACAGTTTGGTGGGGAGAGTTATCGTCCGTTTTGCACAGGTATGTATATTCATGCATATCTTTCTAATCCTGTAAAGCTACCTCTAGAGATTACAATACTTATGCTAACCATGAGATTCTGCCAGGAAATGCTAACTCCATGTTAATGAAAGGTCAGTCTCTCATCTCTGGTAATGGAATAAAACGTCAATCAACATTAAATATATATTGGGGAGTGAGAGGGGGAGGAGGTGACCTAAGTTGCTTAGGTTTGTGGTCATAGCCTACTTAGTTCTGGTTTTGTTTGCAGCACACATTTGGATTGAAAAGTGTGAAAGAACATATTCACTAAGCAATATTTTGTTCTTAAATAAGCACAAGTGTATCCAATAAAAAGCTGACTTGTACACAGTAACTTGATTTCATAAAAGATGAATGGAGCTACATATGTCTAAAAGCAGGATAGAGCCCTCTGCTTTGTATGTCTGGAGAAATTGTACAGAAATGTAGTAAGGAGGGGCCTTAAATATGATGATTGAAATAAACCTGCACTTTCCCTGTGTGTGAAGCGAAGAAAAATAACTTTTGTGACTTAGAGCACAATAATTTATAATAATTTATACTTACCACAGGTGGTTTTTCTGAATTTCTGCTCTCTAACTCTAGCTGCATTTTGAAGTTAGAAAGCTGTTTCAGTTGTAGCACAACCATGTTATGTGTTGGTTTTCTTCTGGTGCTCTTCAAACCAGAGCCAGTAAAATTATTTTTTAAAGTGCTCTAGTATGGGGATAGTGGTGCAATAGTATGGGAACAGTGCTTTCTATGTTTCATATGTTTAGAATCCACTTCAAATATCTGTTCTTAAACAAGATATTTAAATGAAATAATCTGATAATTCATTGGTTGCTTATAACAAAAACAACGTAGTATGGACAAAACGGCAATTGGCACTGAATATTTCTACTTGGCAATGACTGTATAACTAACATCATTGATGATGAAACTCTCCATCCTATAGCCCTTGGGTAATGGTAAAGAATAGGTTTCTATAAACTGCATTGTCTCATTTCAATTATTAGGATATTATTCTCTGTGACCGAAAGGTATAATGTGAATCTGTCAGGAGTTTTATTGTCCCAAGAATGTGTTAAGAGTGAGTTGGGGGCAGAACCTCCTTGGTCTTAGTTAGGTTCTTTGGTTTTGGAACTTTCTGCCAGAGGCTCCTGTTGACTGCCTTTAATGAATGATGGAAATACTATTGATTTCAGCAGGCTTATCTTAGACTTTTTAAAAAGTTAGCTATCTTTTTTTTATCCTTATTCTTTTTGTTTGGAAACTCATCCCTCTTGGCAATCAGTCATGTCACCCCTGCAGACATTTGGCTTTCCCTTTAATTTGAGTTCACTTAGTATAGTTGAGTAGATTGGCTCTTTATTTCGACTTTAATTCATTTTATTGTATGCTACACAAACACCTAATTGTTAGGTACTTGAAGACGTATTAAATAAAATTTTAAAATGAAGAATGCTGCAATAGAACATAATGCTGTAACTAGGAGTGTAATGCAAATCATTTGTATGAGAATCTTTGGAATCCCAAAGATGTATTGTTCCCATAGATTTTGCAATAATCTTTGGAAATTCATTTTGTCAGCTCTTCTTTTTGCAATAAATATTTCTCTGTTTGGTCCAGACATACTGTTCCTGTTGTGGCTTTGGAGTTGCATGTAGAGATTTGTCCGACTCCACAACAGATTATATAGCTGCAGCACCTGGTTTTGATTTGGACGTTTTGGGGCCAACAGTGGACCAAGAATGGGAATTTGGGAGCTCCTGATAAATGGCAGGGTGGATGTGTTATGAAGAGGAAAAAGACCCAAGCATTCAAAATCCAAAATGAATAGGCCTCTGCCTCCAGCTAAAGCCAAGGTCTCACAAGAACTAGAAGATGACGTTAAAACTCCTCTTTATGGAGAAGGCACTTCAGCTTCCAGGGGACTCCGGTGCCAACCTTGGATCATCCCCAGAGCCTTCAACTTCAAAGGGGGTAGAGTCTCAGAAAAGGCCATCAGATCCCTCCCGTTAAGGCTTGAGAGAAAGGACTCCCCAAGCCCTCAACTGAGTTGTTGTCCAGCCAAAGGGGTTCAGTCTCAGTACAGGTGGTTCTGAAGCGTGGTACCCAGAAGCATCAGAGTGCCTCCACTATGAGCTCTGCTGCACAGCCTAGAGACACCAAGGGCTCAGGCTCTGAGGCAGCGATACCACCCCCCCATGGACAAAGAAAATACCATACTGCCTCTAAAGGAGTGGCACCAAGGAAAACCTTTGGTATTGGATGTGATAAAGCTCCCATCTAAGGAGTGCTCTGCACCTTCACAATCATTGGTACTGATAACATGCTGTGGACACTTCTCCATGGTACCAAGTGAGCTGATGATACTGCAGGTGTTCTGGAACCCTAGAGACATGATGGTTGGGAAGAACAGGAATCCCCATTACTAGGTATTGGGACTCCAGTACCAAGCACATCATGGCACCTGGAATTGCCCTTGGCACCGGGGCATATACCATGAATACCAATGACTCAGACTCTAAGGTCAGAGGGGACCAGTATGATCATCTAGTCTAACCTCCTGCACAATGAAGGCCACAGAACCTCACCTATAATAAACCTCTAACTTATGACTGAGTTACTGAATCATGTTTTAAAGACTTTAAGGTACAGAGAATCCACCAGCAAGTGAGCTGTGCCCCATGCTACAGAGGAAGGTGATATGTTATATGGTGATCAGTTAAACCCTGAGCATGTAGGCAAGACTCACCAGCCAGACACCCAAGAAAGAATTCTCTGTAATACCTCAGAACCCACTCTATCTAACATCCCTTCACAGGCCATTGGTATATCTACCATCAGTCAAAGATCAGTCAATTGCCAAATTACTGTCCCATCATACCATCCCCTCCATAAATGTATGAAGCTCAGTTTTGAAGCCAGCTAGGTTTTTTGCCCCCACTGCTCCCCTTGGAAGGCTATTCTAGAACTTTACTCCTCTGATGGTTAGAAACCTGCATCTAATTTCAAGTCTAAACTTCCTGATGGCTAGTTTATATCCATTAGTTCTTGTGTCCACATTGGTGCTGAACTTAAATAATTCCTCTCCCTCCCTGGTATTTATCCCCCTGATGTATTTATAGAGAGCAATCATCTCTCTCCTCAACCTTCTTTTGGTTAGGCAAAATAAGCCAAGCTCTTTGAGTCTCCTCTCGTAAGGCAGATTTTGCATTCCTTGGATCATCCTAGTAGCCCTTTTCTGCACCTGTTCCAGTTTGAGTTCATCTTCCTTAAACATGGGGGACCAGAACTGCACACACTATTCCAGTTGAGGTCTCACCAGCGCCTTGTATCACCTCAGCTAGGCGCATAAGAGAAATAGTGGCTCTAATGGCACACCCACCATACAGTCTTTAAAAAAAGACCAAGTAACTCTGAGACCACATCTCAAGTTTCTCCCTGAAGTTGCCTCCACTTTTCATATGAATCAACAGATTCATCTTCCTATTCTCCACCCCCCCCCAGCCATGTTGCAACAACAGGAAAGCGATTCTGCATATGCTATGTGTTAGAGCACTAGTATTCTACTTATACAGGACTAAGGACTTCAGGAAATCCTCTAAAGCAGCAGTTCTCAACTGGTGGTACGCATACCACCGGTGGTACTTACGAGAAGGCTGGGTGGTACGTGAGCCATACTGCACCGCTGAATCCGCCACCGGAAGTGCCCTCCTGCCCGTCCTTGGGAAACTTTGCTGCCGAAAATGGGCAAATGGCGGAAGGTTTTGGCGGCGGGTATTGTTTCCCCTATGTAAGCCGCGGCAAGTCTCTCCCCGCTGCCGCGAAACCCCGCTGCAAATCCCTCCCTGCCGCGAAACCCTGCCGCAAGTCGTCCCCTCCCCCCCTCCTTTTTTTTTTGTACCTGGCCCGAGTGGTACTCGGTGGGGGAGGGGAGGGGGGCTGGCTTGAGAACCGCTGCGCTAAAGTCTTCCTTTTGTGCACAAAAATCCAAAGGCTCCATGGTGTCTGCTCAAAGACTATCCCAATGGTTCTTGGGTTGCATTAATCACTGTTACCAAGGGCACAGCCTGTTGCCTCCATCTTGAATCCATACATGCTCCACAAGGTCAATTTCTACCTTGATCACATACCTTGGAAATCTGCACAGCAGCAACTTGGGCCCTTACCCACATTTTTGCAGAACATTGTGATCACTGGAGATTTGGCCTCCAAAATGCCCTCTTTGCCTCAGTAGTATTCTTTGTAGTAACAGACTTTACTCTGAAGCCCCAGCCCTCCATGGGAGATACTGCTGTGAAGTTACCTACAGTGGAGCATCCATAGGGACATTACTCAGAAAAAGAGGAAGTTACTCACCTTGTGCAGTAATGATGGTTCTTCAAGCTGTCCCCCTATGGATGCTCTACAACCTGTCCTTCTCCCTTCTACTTCAGAATTCTCCATATGGAGCTATGTGGTAGAGAAGGATCTGAAGGGAGTTCACTGTGCAGTGGTAGATGGTCTCAAGGCAGACCACGAGGGAGTGAGAGCACAGTGTGGGCTGAATGGACACTGCTACCTAAAATCTCCAATTAGAGGTACAGATATACCTACAATGGAGAACCCATTGGGGGATGCATCTTGAAGAACCATCATTACTGCACAAGGTGAGTAACTTCCTCTTGTGCTTTGGGGAGGGGGGTGTTCCCACTTCTCTCCTTTTTTGCCCAGTTTGGGCCTATTGTTCAACATAGCCCTTTAGCTGAAGTCTTTCCTAATAAGTTATGCCCATGACCCTGGACTTCAAACCCTGTTAGACCTGCTCCTGTAGCAACTGGCATTCTAGCTGCCTATCCTGCCTTGGAGAGACTTGCCCCCTCCAAATGTAAGATCTGTCATGGTTTCAAAAGCAGATTTAAACCGAGGGAGGGTAAATTAAAACTTCTTTAAGACAATATCTGAGACCTGCGGAATCCAAGTCCCAACTCTGTCCTCCCCAGTACATCACAGTGAACATGGGGAGCCCTTCATAATCTTCCAAACCACCAAAAAGAACAGACCCTATTCTCCACAACAAGAAATCAAAGGGAGGGAAAGTTGCCCTCTCAAACTGTGTCTAAGGATATCTCACATCCTGGTATGGGTACTGCTGAGGCTTCTTCTATCCCCTCTGGTATCGAGACCCCAGCACCAACTCAAAGGACTTCTCTGAGTACTAAGAAGTTAGCCAGCAAGCAAACTGGAGCATCATCTGTGTCAGTAACTGGACTCAGTGCCTCTGAAGTGCAAGAATACCTTTAATACCAAGGTGCCCAAGTCCTCAGTGCAGTCTCCCAATGTGCTGACTTGTAAGGAACACTATATCATCTTAGGTTCCTCTCCCATAAGCAGCTTTGGATCTGGAAGAGTCTGAATCCCCTCTGAGGGGTAACAGGAGGGATTTCCCTATGGCACCAGCTTATCTTCCGGGGTCAACTTAGTCTTGCATGACTACTCAATCTCCAGCACTGATGCAATTTCCAGCCATCCACAGGCTTCCTGAACTATTTCACAGGTGTACTGAAAAGGATTTCCCACTGGTACTAATTTACCTTCCAGAGCCACTGTTTTGTCTGTGAACTCTCGATATGTTTGTTGGTCCCTTATTGGTTCCCAGTACCAACATGACCAGTGATGCTGACGTTTTGACCTTTTGATGGTACTCTCTCATTCTGAGGTGTCACTTCAGGGTTCCTCTATCTTCCCTTTTCTGGAGTATCCCCTGGGGAAAACACTCCCAACAGGAGGATATGCCTGGCAACACTGGCAAGAATAACTTTGGAGTACTAACCCTTTTCCTTACATCTCATCACAATGGGCTTATTGGAAACCATGAGCCCCCTAAAGTGAGCAGTTTTAAAGGATACTCTCATGTCAGAGACCGCATCAGGAACAGCAGCCACCAACACCAGGTCCTGTCCCTCAGGGGGGAACCTCTAGAGGAGCAGGAGCCAGATGCAGAAAAGAGGACACACCAACTTCCCACAAATCCTCTTCCTCACTAGACACAATTATTCTCTCCCCTTCCCTGCTGCTATCCAATACAGATGATTTCGAGATCTTCCAGGAATTTATTAAAAGTTTTGCAGAGGCCTTCAAATTCTGCTAGAAGAGATGCAGCAACCTCAACATTTCTTGCAGGACATTCTCCATGTCTCTGGCCAGGGCAAAATTGCCTTGCCCATCAACACTGGTGTCACCAGCCCATGTGATGTGGTTCAACTCTAACTACCATGCCACCCACTTGTAAGAGGGCTGATTAAAAAAGTACTACATTCACCCCCAAAGGCTCAAAGTACTTTCGCCCAGCCTATCCTCAACTTTGACTGATGCCGTTAACAAAAGGAGCAGACAACACCGCTGTCTAGATCAACGTCCTCTGATAAGCTGAGATGACTAGACCTTCTTAGTTGCAAGCGTTATTCTTCTGCCTCTTTGCAGTTCAGAATAGCCCATTACCAAGCCCTGATGGCAAATATGATTTCCCAAATTAAATTTTTTTGCAATTATTGAACTTTTGCCACAGGAGAGGAAGTAGTTTCAAACCCTCATCACAGAAGGCCAGATGATTGCTAAGGCCTTGCTTAGTGCTGCTGACACAGCTACACACTATATCGCTACTGCTATAGTCATGTTGAGATTGGTTCCATCCTTCCCCCAAGAAGTACAAAAAACTGGAGGACCTTCCTGTCTTGGTCTTGGTTTAGTGACGTTGCAGACAGGTCCCTCCATTCACAAAAGACTCCAGGGCATCATTGCAATCCCTCAGCAGCTACACACCTGCAGCAAAAAGAAAATTATGTATGCCACAAACAGCTCCAGTCTTGCCCAGTTCATTATAGCCTATGAGACTTGCAGAACCTCCCAGAAAGAAGTGCAGATTCTCTTAAGAAAGGGTCATCCTTCAGTTACATCAGTCATTGACTTTATTAAAGCAGTTTTTACCAGTTGGTCAAGAATCCTGACTTGTCTCCCATTCCACATCATATGCTACACCAATTCTCCCTCAACCCCTCTGGCAGAGGTCTTCAATCTGTGGGGCGTGCCCCCCCGGGGGCTGCAGAGGAATGTTCAGGGAAGTGGGGAGGGAGTGCCACCCAGCCTCACTCTGCCCTGAGCTCTGCTCCAGGCCCGACTGAGGCCCCTGTTCCCAGGCTCCCTCTCCCGGCTGCAACTCCCCGGCCTTCACTTCCACTCCTGGCCACGGTGCCCATGCTCTTCCCCCTCTGGCCACAGCCTCCCCGCCTTGTGTCCAGCCCTCTGCCCCCTCCACCCCCTGACGCAGAGCCCGAACATTGTGCCCATAGCCTCAGCACCTTGCTCCTTGCTGCTGAGGTCCCCGGAGACAACCTTGGCCCCAATGATAGTCCCCTGACGATGGCCCAGCCTGACCATGGCTCCACTCCTCTCTCTCTCTCTCTCTCTCTCTCTCTCTCATATATTGAGTCATCAGGTTTTTAATCTAGCTGAGATTTACCATTTGCATACTTTTACTAAGGCATTTTTAAGACAGTGAATTTATAAATTATGCTTCTAGCTAAAAACTTTCTAACCATTACAAGTAACATTACTATAACTGAAGGGCTATGGAAACAGTTTTTCATCACTGTTACGTTAACTGTGCATGTCTACACTGCCGGCAACATGGGGATCGGAAGTGCTGTCTGGTCGACGCAATTAAGTCACCTCTCCGAAAAGAGTAAGGTTGCGTCAACTGGAGAGCATCTCCGTTTGATGCAGCACAGTGAAGATGCCGCGGTATGGCAACGTAAGTAAGTCGACGAGAGTCGACCGCAGGTGGCAGTGCAGACCAGGCCACTGTTTCTCTTGAATAGTCCACCAACTTTGTGTGCCTTTTTCACAGTCAATACCTTTTGTATGTTTTTTTCATACAGCAACAAAGGGAAAAAATCCCATTTAAAATACAAAGTTTAGAAAACCACAAAAAAATAGCAGGGAGCTTGAACAAATGAATTATTTGAAAACTGCATTTGACTCCTTTTATTTAAACTACCCAGATTTGAAGTTGTGTGCCTGCAGGAGGCTTAGTGCCCTAATGTAAAACACTGTTGTTACTCAAATGCAAGCATTTAACTTGACTATACTTGAGGTTTTTTCTAATTTTTGCACTGTTACAGAGGCGCTTCCATTGATGGTGAGAGTTATTCAATCACCAGATGCCAAAACCAAAGAGAATGTCAATGCAACAGAGAACTGTATTTCAGCAGTAGGGAAGATCATGAAGTTCAAACCTGATTGTGTAAATGTTGAGGAAGTCCTGCCACATTGGTTATCATGGCTTCCACTACATGAAGACAAAGAAGAAGCTGTTCATACTTTCAATTACCTGTGTGACCTAATTGAGAGGTAAGGTAAAAATGTACCTTGATATAATGCATAAAATAAGCATATGTGGAGCCTGCTTATTTTTCTTGTACACATTTTCCAATAATGGGAAGTGTACTAGGTTTTATTTCTCCAGTAATGTATACACAGATTATCTTGAACATGCAAGTTAACATAGTTCTTGCATACTACATTAGTGACACATTTTATTCTAGTTTTCAGTAATTTTGGTTCAAAATGTTTTTTTCTTATCCAGTGCTGTGCTGATACAATATCAGCAGGAGACCTTATGGAAAATTCCAACAGTTCTTTGTGACACCTTTTCTATGATCACTTAGCAGTATTGCCATGCAAACATACATTTTAACTACCAGCAACACACAAAATAAATGACGGCTTTTCTTCCATAATTGGTTTATAAAACAGCTTTGTTCCTGAATGTGCTTTGATCTGTCAGGTGCTCATGCAGTAACAGCAGCTATGTAAGAGAAGTAAACAGTGAAACAATACAAATAGTCCAGTTTTACAGTACAGTGTAGTGTCTCCCTTAGTGCAATTCTGTAGTATTGGCAGATAGTCCAGTCATTGAATTCCTACCCTGATATAGTGAATTCTAATGCTACCTAAATAGGTTCTCTCTTCTTCCACTATTGTCAGTATAGATATCCAGTTTTGGAAGTGCTTTTACATTATATGAAAGCCCAGAGTCTTCTGGAAAGCTTTTACTATTGGGTGATACGTAGATTTCTTTTCAAAGATTGCTAGGCAGCCCACAATCCATGCATTCAGCAGTCAGCTACTTTACTCTATCCCAAAACTGGGAAGACAGAGACCTTCAATCTTACGTTGATCAGTATAAGGTTTGCAATCAAGAAATCATTTACCATCTATCACTGGTAAATCTTGCTACCTCTGATATAGCCAAAAGTTTGCTGCCTGAATTCTCCACCTTAGTCTTCTCTGGAGCCAGACAGTCTTCATACTACATATACTGTTATACTGTAGTCTGAATCCTTGTGCTGCAAGCAGACATAAATACAAGAATAACCTTTTTACCCTTGTCAGACCGCTTCTTCCAGGTGTAAATAAAACTCTCCGTTGTAAGTAATCCCATAGTGATCTGTTCCAAAACCTCAGAAGCCTGCCATATTCCCAACACTTATAGAAAGTTTTATTCAACCTGGAAGCTAAACAGTCAGACAGTATTTCCCGACCAATAAAGCACCCTTTCCCACCTCATCACCTACAAGCATTGTCAGAATCTTTGCAGACAACTGTTTTTGTTAGTCAGATGCTTGGCTCATCATGAGAACACAGCACCTCTCTGTGACTGGTTATACTTTTTCTCACAAGATGGGCTGCATCTGGAATGGCCTCCTAGACTACCAAGAACTAAGAAAAACAGAAATGTAATATCCTTTTTAAGAATGAAGCCTATTCTTGGAAGCAGTGAGAGTGGTCAGTGCTCATAAACTGTGATTTACCCATGCTTTTTCCTCAGGGGTGGGCAATGAGCCCTTTGGATGCATACTAACAGATTGTACCTTTGGGACAAACCTGATGATAGAGTTGGTTGGGAACTTTTCATTACAAAATTGTCTATTCATAAAAACCGAAAGTGTTAGCAGAGCAGAGTTGGCTTTGCTGAATCTTCCAATTTGACAGTTTCAGAACTTCAAAAACATTGAAGCAAATTAGTCTTTCAATTTTAAATGACTTTTTGTATCAGATTTAGTAATCTGTATAAAAGATTAAAGGGCACTCAGTCCAAATTTTTAGGTTAGTGATTCTCAAAAACTTTCGAGGTCTTGACTTTTTCTCCTGTTCTGGGATGGAGAATTTCAAAATCTGTCACAGTTGTGGCATGGGAAAACAGTTTCCCATCCAGATCAATCTGATGCACCCTTAGATAGGCAACCGTTTTAGTATGGGTTGGACTCTTGGCATAACACTTCGACTTGTTTTAGAAAAGGTTAGACAGAGGGGGCAATAGTTGGTAATCTAATTGTGAAGCTAGCCAAAAGTCTTCCACCTGGTAGCTTTCAGGATCCTGAATCCATCACAGTTCAGCTTCAGGCTGGGGTACGTTACCGAGAGCACTTATTACTGTGGTCAGTAGATATCTCCTGCCCATAAACAAAGAACATCCATGCTTATCCTGCTGAAGTACTCTGCAGTATTTGATAACATTGATTTGAGCCCCTCATAGTTTGATGGGACTTAGGATAACTTTGTCATTTAACATCAGGTATATTAATACAATAATCAGATTTGGGCATAGATGTCTGCTTCTGTGGTTGCAGAGCAGAATCTGAAGAGGACAAACTAATATTCTCCTCTTGTGTTCAGGCTGGTAAAATTCACTAATATTCTCGAGGGTTTAAAAGTACTTCATCCAACAACCTGTCCTTTGTATCTATCATAGTTGGTGACGGTCATTTGGAAAATAGTGTTTCCATTGCTGGTGAAAACTTTCAGTGCTTCCTGTAAGAGTGAAGGATGGCAGCTTCTTTTAAACCATTACGTGCTTGGCAATCTAAATACTGGCCAACGTCACAAGAACCCATGGGAAGAAAATCTAAGGGGAAAAGGAGTTCAGGAAAGCTTGCTAGCTTCTGAAGGAGATGATATTAAGGGCACCACTGCAAACTATCCTGATGCAAATAAAAGATGGGAAGAATAATAAGAGGCCAATGTGCCTCCATCAAGAGCTGTTTAATGACCTGAAAATCAAAATGGAACCCTACAAAAAGTGGAAATGTGGACAAAATAGTGAGGAGAACATAAGAGTGGCCATATTGGGTCAGAGCAATGGTCCATCTAGCTCAGTATCCTGTCTTCCAACAGTGGCCAATGCTAGGTGCTCCAGAGGGAATGAACAGAACAGGTAATGATCAAGTCATCCATCCCCATCGCCCATTCCCAATTTCCAGCAAACAGGCTAAGGATGCTTCAGAGCATGTTTTTGCATCCCTGCCCATCCTGGCTAATAGCCATTGATGGACCTATCTTCCATGAATTTATTCAGTTCCTCTTTGAACCTTGTTTATAGTCTTGGCCTTCACAATATTCTCTGGCATAGAGTTCCACAGGTTGACTGTGCTTTGTGTGAAGAAACACTTCCCTTTGTTCATTTTAAACCTGCTGTCTATTAATTTCACTTGGTGACCCCTAGTTTGTGTTTGAGGAGTAAATAACACTTCCTTATTTACATTCTCCACACCAGTCATGATTTTATTAGACCTCTATCACATCCCCTCTTGATAGTCTCTTTTCCAAGTTGAAACGTCCCAGTCTTATTAATAGCTTCTCATGTGGAAGCTGTTCCATACCCCAAATATTTTTTGTTGCCCTTTTTCTGTACCTTTTCCAATTCTAATATCTTTTTTGAGATAGGGTGACCAGATAGGCACGCAGTATTCAAGATGTGGGCATACCATGGATTTATAAAGAAGCAGTACAATATTTTCTCTCTTCTTATCTATCCCTTTCCTAATGATTCCCAACATTGTTAGCTTTTTTGACTGCCGCTGTATATTGAGTGGATGTTTTCAGAAAACTATCCACAATGACTCCAAGATCTCTTGAGTGGTAACAACTAATTTAGACTCTTATCATTTTATATGTGTAATTAGGATTGTTTTCCAATGTGCATTACTTTGCATTTATCAACATTGGATTTAATCTGTCATTTTATTGACCAGTCACCCAGTTTTGTGAGATACCCTTTGTAACTCTTCACAGTCTGCTTTGGCTTTAACTATCTTGCATAGTTTTGTATCATCTGCACATTTTGCCCCCTCATTGTTTACCCCTTTTCCCAGATCATTTGTTTCCTATCTTTTAACCAGTTTCTGATCCATGAGGGACCTTGTCAAAGGCTTTCTGAAAATCTAAATACCATATCCACTGGATCACCCTTGTCCACATTGTTGACTCCCTCAATGAATTCTAGTAGATTGGTGAGGCATGATTTCCCTTTACAAAAAACATGTTGATTCTTTCCCAACAAATCACGTTAATCGGTGTGTCTGATAATTCTGTTCTTTACCATAGTTTCAACCAATTTGCCTGGTACTGAATTTAGGCTTAACAGCTTGTAATTGCAAGGATCGCCTCTGGAGCCTTTTTGAAAAATTGACATCACATTAGCTATCCTCCAGTTATCTGGTACAGAAGCTGATTTAAGTGATCGGTTACATACCACAGTACAAACGAATAGCATAAGCATGTAGGGACAAACAAAGGATAAGGCATACAATGAGTTACACATAGTAAGGGACATTTAAAACAGTAAGAGATGGTCCATTAATACATCAGGAGCCAAAATAGATGAAGGAAAGTGTAGGTCCTCTGCATAGCGGGGAAGGAGAACTAATGACATCAAGAAGTCTGAGGCGTTTAATGCCTGTTTTGCTTCAGTCTTCACTAAAAAGGTTTAATAATGACCAGATACTTCCCTCTTATTGTTTATACTGTGTTGAGTAACACAAGCCAAAATAGGGAAAGAAGAGGTTAAAGAATACCTAAGAACATAAGAATGGCCATAGTGGATCAAACTAATGGTCCATCTAACCTGATATCCTGTCTTCCAACAGTGACCAGTGCCAGATGCTTGAGAGGGAATGAACAGAACAGAGCAATTGAGTGATCCATCTCCTGTTATCTTGTCCCAGCTTTTGGCAGTTGTTGGTTTAAGGACACCTGGAGCATGGGGTTGACCTTGACCATCTTAGCTAATAGGCATTGATGGTCCTATCTTCCACAAACCTATCTAATTCTTTTTTAACGCAGTTATACTCTAAGCCTTCACAACATCCATTGGCAATCAGTTCCACAAGTTGACTGCATTGTGTGAAGTAGTACTTCATTATGTTTGTTTCAAATCTGCTGCCTATTTCATCAGGCAACCTTTGGTTCTTGTGTTATGTGAAAGAGTAAATAATCTTTCCTATTCACTTTCCTCCCCACAATGATTCTATAGACCTCTATCATATCCCCCTTCTGTCATCTCTCTTCCAAGCTGAACAGTTCCAACCTTTTTAATTTCTTGTCAGATGTAAGCTGTTCCATAACCCTAATCATTTTTGTTGCCATTCTGTGTACTTTTTCCAGTTACAATATATTGTTTTCGAGATGGGGCAACTGGAACTGCACGCAGTATTCAAGCTGTGGGGGTACCATGGATTTATGTAATGGCATTATATTTTCTGTCCGCTTTATCTCTTTCCTAAGAGTTCTTAACATTGTTAGCTTTTTTGACTACTGCTGCACATTGAGCAGACGTTTTCAGAGTCCATGATGACTCAAGATCTTTCTTGAGTAGAAACAACTAATTTAGACTCCATCATTTTGTATATATAGTCAGGATTATATTTTCCAATGTGTATTACTTGGTATTTATCACACTGAATTTCATCTGCTGTTTTGTTCCAGTTTTAGGAAATTCCTTAGTAGCTTATTGCAGTCAGTTTTGGACTTGATTATCTTGAGGAATTTTGTATTGTCTACAAATTGACCTCACTGTTCACCCCATTTTCCAGATAATTTGTGGATATGTTGAACAGCATTGGTGCCAGTTCAGATCCTTAGGGAACCTGCTATTTACCTTTCCATTGTGAAAAATGACCATTTATTCCTATTTTTTGTTTCCTATCTTTTTTTAACCAATTATTGATCAATGAGAGGACCTTCCCTCTTATTGCATGACTGCTTAATTGTCTTAAGGGCTTTTAGTGTGGGACCTCATCAAAGGTTTTCAGAAAATCCAAGCACACTCTATACACTGGATCATCTTTGTCCACATGCTTGTTGATACTCAAAGAATTCTAACAGATTGGTGAGGCAGGACTTCCCTTTACTAAAGCCATGCTAACTCTTCCTCACCGTGTTCATTTGTGTACCTGATAATTCTGTCCTTTACTATAGTTTCAGCCAGCAATTGCCAGGATCACCTCTGGAGTCTCATAAAAATTGATGTTGTTTATCTTCCAATAATCTGGTACAGAGGATGATTTTAAGTCATAGGTTACAAAATATAGTTCTGCAATTTCTTATTTGATGTCCTACAAAACTCCTGGGTGAATAACATCTGGTCCTGATGACTTATTACTGTTTAATGTATCTGTTCCAAAATCATCTCTTATGACATCTCAGTCTGAGATCATCTCCGTCAGTTCCTCAGATATGTCATCTAAAAAGGATGGCTCAGGTGTGGAAATCCCCCTCACATCCTTTGCATCTAAGACCAATGTAAAGAATTAATTTAGCTTCTCTGCAATGGCAGAGACAAGTTAGATAAGTTCAGTGTACTCAAGTCTGCAGGGGCAGATGAAATTCATTCTAAGGTACTTAAGGAACTAGCTGAAGCAATCTCAGAACTGTTAGCAGTTTTCTTTGAGAACCATGGAGGGTGGGGTAAGGTCCCAGAGAACTGTAGGAACAAAGAGGGACCCACGGAATTATAGACCAGTCAGCCTAATTTCAATACCTGGAAAGATACTGAAACAAATTATTGAACAATCAGTTTGTAAGCATGTAGGGGTTTAACAGGATCATAAGGAATAGCCAACGTGCTTTTGTGAAGAACAAATCATACCAAACCCACTTAATTTCCTTTTATGGGTTTAATGGTCTAGAAGCAGTATTTCTCAATGACCAGCTGGTCTGTGGACCAGTCTCTGAGATCTCCCTGACAGTTTAGGAAGGCATCAAGCTGGTTCCTGGTCTCAAAAAAAGTTGAGAAACACTGGCCTAGAGGATGGGGGGGAAGCAGTAGACGTGATATAACTTTATTTTTAGTAAGGCTTTTGGTGCAGTCCCACATAACATTCTCATAAGCAAACTAGGGAAATGAGCTCTAGATGAGTTTACTATATGGTGGATGCACAACTGGTTGAAAGAGTGCACTCGTTAGTTGTCAATGGTTTGCTGTCACACTTGGGCTGGGGATGGGGCATAGCTAGTGGGGTCCTGCAGGGATCAGTCCTGAGTCCCATACTAGTCAATATTTTTCATTAATGACTTGGAGTGGAGAATGTGCTTATAAAATTTGCAGATGACACCAAGTTGGGAGGGATTGCAAGCACTTTGGAGGACAGGATTACAATGCGAAAGAACATTGAAAAGTTGGTCAGAAATCAAGATGAAATTAAAAAAAACGAGGGTACAGTACTATACTTAAGAAGGAAAAATCAAATACACAAACAACTACAAAATGGCGGAATAGCTGGCAAGGTGATAGTACTATTAAAAAGGATTGGGGGTTATAGTGTGGATGACAAATTAAATATGAGTCAACAATGTTATTCAGTTACAAAAAAGGCTGATATTCTGGAGAGTGTTAATAGGTGTGTTCTAAGTAAGATGATGAAGGTAATTGTTCTCAGCACTGGTGAAGCCTCAGCTGGAGTACTGTCCATTTCTGGGTGTCACACTTTTAGGAAAGATGTGGACAAATTGGAGAGAGTCCAGGGGAGAGCAACAAAAATTACAAAAGGTTTAGAAAACCTGATCTATAAGGAAAAGTGATTTTTTTAAAAATGGGCATGTTTGTTAATCTTGAGTAAAGAAGACGGGCAGGGGGTGGGAACCTGAGAATTGAGAACTGTCTTTAAATAAGCTAAGGGATGTCATAAAGAGGATGGTGATCAATCATTCATGTCCATTGAAGGTAGGACAAGAAGTTATGGGTTTACTTTGCAGCAATGGAGATTAACAAGATATTAGAAAGTTTTTCCTAACTATAAAGGGTAGTTAAGCACTGGAATAGGTTGCCAAGGGAGGTTGTGGAACCCCTGTCATTGGAGGTTTTTAAAGAACAGGTTGGACAAACACCTGTCAGGGATGGCCTAGGCTTATTTGGTCTTGCCTCAGTGCAGGGGGCTTGTTCTTCCTCAGTGCAGGGGGCTGGACTCGAGGTCCCTTCCAGCCCTATGATTATATTGTTAATTCTTGGCTTACAGTCATATAGCAGATTGTGATGAGAAGTCATGAAGTACCTACAAGCCTCAAATCTCAGAGTACAAACCAGGGTTTGAAACTGGTATGGTTCTGGTGGCATGGTAGATCTAATGATGGATAATTGGGAGCCCATGCTGATACTGTTGGACCTTTCAGCTGCCTTCAATACCATTTTGGTCTGTCTTATTCTCCCTGACTTTTTACATAACTCTCTTTAGTCTCCTCAACTCCTTTGACTAGCACTGACCCTTTTCATATTTCAAAGTCCTTGTGTTGTGGCATTCCTCACTCTAGGCCAAGGGAATCTGGATGGCTCTCCCTGTGGAGCCAGTCATTACCACTTTCCATCAGCTCTTGAGGGGTGGTAAATCAGTTATTTAAGATATGCAAGTGTTTCCCTACCACAGCACTCCAGTCCCTGTTGACTTTCCCAGTATAGCAGTATTAAACTTCTAACACAGTGGGCTGGCCAGCTTTGCTGAACCCTATCTAAAGTACATAACTCTTTTCTGATGAACTGTAGCTCAACTTTATAAATAAGAAATGTTCAACTTTTAAAATTAGCCAGATCTTATAATGACAAAAATAGAATTTCTTTTTAGAACAGGATGTATTTAGTGATGCTGAATAACTTCAGCTATGAATGTGCAGTTCTAAAAATCAGAAATGTCTTAAAGCAGTTAACATAAATGCAAGTTGTATACATTTATCTGTTTACAATGCTAACACTGGCCAACTTATATGTATACTTTTTTGATCTCCATCAGTAACAACCCAATTGTCCTTGGTCCCAACAACTCTAATCTTCCCAGAATATTCAGTATAATTGCGGATGGTGAAATTCATGAAGCTATTAAACATGAAGATCCATGCACCAAACGGTTGGCTAATGTTGTTCGTCAAGTGCAGGTGAATGCAAATTTATTTTGATGTAAAGGGAATAATTCTAGTTTGCTCGGTGAGATGTGGGAATTGTGAAACCAGCATTCAGAACCTAGTCTCTGTAATAAACATCATGCTCCGACCAGTGTTCATCCAAGAAGAAATATTCCAAATGGATTCCTTGTATTAGATTATGCAAATTCAGTGCAACAATTCAGATTAATCTTTATAACCCTTTTGTGTAAGGTACCTGCCCTAGAGGATGTATCATTTTTTATGACCCATATAATTTTTGAAGCTTTCATTTAAAAATTTGGAACTGCATGGTTTACCTTGCACATAACTCCCTTTAGTTTCCTTTACCTTTTCTCAGATTATTTGAACTACACTTTTTTGAATTTCTAAACGTTAATTTTGGATTTCATGCAAAATATATTAGAATGGCCCAGAAGCTGGGCCACTACATGGTAAAGATATCCAGGCTCATTCAAGAAGAACCTTGGGAATCCTATGTTGGTGGCGACTGAGTTGGGTGAGAGTACTAGCTCCACAGCTGTCTACTATCTCTAGTATACAATGTCATTGACTGCATTTTGGCTTTCAGTGGAAACTGCTTGTGTAAGGGCATTAAAAAAGGGTAAGAAAAACCTGCAAATGAAATAGTGCTATAAGGTAAGGGCAACAGAAATAGGGCAGCACTGAAATGTATTTATTTTAGATTTTTTTAGATAATAGAAGCACTCATTTCAAACTCTGGTTGATCTATACAAAATATAACATTAAAAATAAAATCCCATTAAATTACTTAAGTCTCTATCATTATCTCCAGTCACAAATCTTAATTATCCTATCTATGCCAGTAACTTTGTCCAGCCCCTCCTCATATGTCAGAGAGAGACTTTTTTTATAAATACAGCTATAATTGATGAAGCAAGGCTTTGAATGGAAGGAGGGTTTTTCCACCTTCAGAATTATGGGGAAATGAAGTAGCCAACTGGGGCCAATGGGGAGTGAAGTCCAGCACCGTGAGACAGAAGTAGTCATGGCAGGGTGAATGCAGGCCCGGCTTCCTCGAAGGCCTCCCACCACCCCCATGGGCAGGGACTCTGTACCTCCTTATGCCATTGTTCCATGGCCAGGGCCTGACCACTCCCAACTTGCCAAAGGGTTTTAGTGCTTTTTGTGGCCCTCTACCAACTACCTGTAGGTTGCCCATCCCTCTCTTAGAGTATATCTGCTCAATGGATGTTGAGACTTTGTAAAACTAATGAAAATAATGGCTGACATAATTTCTAAATCTGTATTCAATGAAGATACCTTTATTTTTTATTTGTTTTCCAGACCTCTGGAGGACTGTGGACAGAATGCATATCACAGCTCAGTGCAGACCAACAGGCAGCTATACAGGAGCTCCTGAACTCTGCTTGAAGGGCCTTAATTATCATCTGCAAGAAAACTAACTCCAAATAAACATTTACCCTATTGTTTAGGTTTCTTTGTTTTGTTTTTGAGCAAAAGAGAACTGTAGAGCGTGTAGGCCATTCTTTTGCAACCTACAGGCAGTGGCAGCAGGAAGAAGCACTTTCAGAATGGTGTTTAAACCAATTTCTATCCCACAACACTGAAGAAGCTCCCTGTAAACGCTACAGTAGCACTGAAGAGTATTTTTCTAATGGTATAAGCCACCTGTACGATGGTGAAAAGGAGACAAGTTGAATTTTCTCATTAGATACAATGAATTAAGAAACAGCTTTAAGACCAGTTATTCAGCAGCAATGTACATTATAACAGATACAAACATTTCTATACATCTAGTGTTAATTGTATTAATTGGAGTGAGAGTCTTTTTAGGGTAGAAAGTGCCCTTCTACCCAGAAAACCACTAGATCAAAAGATGAAAAATTGAAGACAAAAATATCAAGCATGAAGATCTCATTGATGTCACTTTGTTTTCCAAAAAAAGGCTTGTCTAGTGACTCAGTGAGAGAAGCTGTTCAGCTTCCAGCCCTTGAATGTGAAGTGTCTTTGGCATGTCTGGCAGTATCTCATTCACTCCTCAATAAATTACATTGAAATACAATAAGAAGTTGTGTAAAAGTTCAGTGCTGTGTGATTCTTATTCATTCAATTTCTATCTATGAAAAGATACAAGAACAAGCATTACAAGTCATAATTTTAAGATATGAAATTTCTGTACAATTTGTCTAACTCAAACTTCATGCTTTCTTGTTTCTTTGGATTTTAACCATCCAATATTTTTCTGATTCGAACTACATACTATGTAAAAATTCAAATTTAGTGACATGCCCCTGGGGTACAGTGAGTTTACATATCTTTATCACAAACTTTCATTTTCAGATCCAATTGCATATTTGTAATTTATGAAAAGTTGGCTAATATTGTTCCAGTTGCAGATGTACAACAGGTCTGTGATAACCAAACAAACTTTAAGTAATACTCAGTTGAATACATGGAGTTATATTTGTGGAGATATAATTGGTAGCCTATCCTGAAAGGAAAAAATGCATGTATGAATGTTTTATTGGTTCATCTCATACTAGCAATACATGGCTTACTGTTTGATATACTTTTTTCTAAGAAATTTTATTTCCAATTTAAACTTCAGTGTGAACACTTTGCAGTTTGTACTAACATTTTTTATATAAATATGAAACTTATGCTTAGACCAGAAAGCTAACTTAAGAATTAAAGACTTTTCACTAAGTGATTTGCAGCAGTCTCTTAAAACATATTGTGAAATGCATTAGAGTGAAATGGAAGAATACGAGTTGGATGTTTAATGAGAGAGGGGAAAAAAGTTGTCCTATGTACTATAAATAAGGATATGATTTTTGTCACGGATTCCATGATTTTAACAGACCTCTGTGACTTCTGGCTCAGAAGTGCTGTAGTGGTGGGGCTCCAGCTTCTGTGATTTATTGTTTATTGCCTGTGTCCTACCAGTGAATTTTAATAAAAATCCCTGTGCCAAAATCTTACTTATAAAATCAGTTTCAAGTATAAGTAAGCCCTCTAAAATTTTAATACAAATTAGCATTAAAATATAAACCGCTTTACTTGTGGAAGAAAATTCTACCCAAAATCATTTTTTAAAGTCACTCTATTCTCATGGCAACGTTTGGCATTTCAATCCTGAGAATTCAATGCTTTTTTTGAAAATACCAATGAACAACTATGCTACTGCTAAGAGTGCAGATCTGCCTATAGGCAGCTAGAATGTCATTTGTCACCATTGTAAATTTTATCAGAACCCTATCCTGTTCATCATTTTTCTGTTGAGTACAGTAGTTTGTGGTGTCCCAATTCTCATCATTAAATTTTTTTCCTTGAGTACAGCTCCAATTATTTTCCAGCCGTTCAATTGTCTACACACTGAAAAATGGACGTGGGGATTTGCACTCATCACTGTGGAAAATATTTCAGTAAACCTATATGCAGTGTAGTAGTAGCAATGTCAGTCCCATGATATTAGAGAGACCTGGTAGATGAGGTAATCTCTTTTTATTAGATGAGCTTTTAAGACACGAGCTCTGAATAGTTCATTGTGGTTCGTAAGCTTATCTCTGTCACCAACAGAAGTTGGTCCATATCTCAGTAAATCTGGTCATTTGTCTCAAAAGTACAAATATCTGGCTACAAAAATGATCTCTTGGGTTATTTCATGTCTATCTGGTCTTTGTGTTTTTAGCATTTATTCATTTTCTGGATCCTCACCTATTTCCACCATCTCAGACATTTGAGCTAAATCTCTTCTGTCAAATACTGGATGCATTTCACACTTGTCCAGAGACTCCATGCCCTTTTGCCCTTGAGCACAAGAAGTTACACGAGGGAAGCTCAGCTGCAGTTGCATCCAGGTTATTGACCCTTGTTTTGTCAGGGCGAGGGGATTAGGCTAGACTGCAGGTGACAGCTGCCACATCCCCCTGACATCAGTTTGACTTGGGCACAAGGACATGATCATTCCCAGGCAGTGCCAGGAACTCACTTTGACTTTTCTCAAGTTTGACTCTGTTCATTGATTTTTTTTGGGGGGGGGGAGGTAATCCAAAAATCCCTGCAAAATCCCCTGATTTTTCCCATATCACTTCAAAAGTGAAAAGCTTTAGATTCCCCTCCCTTATCCTTAAATTTTGTCATGTTGACTATCTCCTTAATGTTCCTCTCTATTCCTTGTGTAAAGTCGTTAGGGAGGAGTGGGAAATTCTCAAAGTGAAAAAATCCAGTTCAGTCCTGGATTTGGAGGATGCTGGAACCCCAAAAAATTGTCTTCTCCAAGTTCAGTATTCCCAAAGCAGGAAAAGTGTAATACATGTCAGTTAAGTGTAATTTATCCATTTTCCCTGCAAGTCTTGGTCTTGTGGTATTGTTTTTACACACCCAATACAAAATAAAGGAAAGGAGTCATCTGTTATTTCAGACCCTTAATTGGCAGAAGCAGGAAGCCCATGTAATGACAGGATCTGGACACCAAGATCCTGACCATGAATTCTAGTTCTTCAAGATGGAGAGTTGACTTTGAGCTCTACACTATATAATGGACATGGTCAAGATCCAGGCAGGTGTCACAGCAACTTGCTAGACATGAGAACAGTTAGTCTGACTTTTCCTGACTTCCAAAATCTCCTGAGGAAGGAGCACTTCCTTATCCAGTTACAACATGAAAACTGTGGTGTACATAAACCAGCAAAGGAATACAAAAAGCTGGAATCTTACAGAAGCTTATCTAACCTCCATCAGATGATTCACATAAGAGACTGATCACAAACAGGACTTGCTGAGTATCAACAGACAATGTGTAGTGTCTAGTGGCTCCTGAACAGAGTTCTATATCTGGCTTCCTGTGAGCTATGCTACCCCAGATGGACCCATTTGCATCCAGTGAAAACTCATAGGGAAGACGACAGATCACTGGGAACAGATCGTGTCACAGATGACTTAAATCGGCTTATCCAAAATCCTTTCATCATTTAGGTCACCCAAATTGCTCAGGAACACAGTGATAAGATGGAAGAATCCCATGCACTGCTACAGACTGGGGACCAACTGGCTAAGCAGCAGATCTGCAGAAAAAGGACTTGAAGGTTACAGTGCACAAGAAGCTGGATATGAGTCAGTGTGCCCTCATTGCCAAAAAGGCTAATGGCATATTGGGCTGCATTAGTAGGAATGTTATCAGCAGATCGAGGAAAGTGATTATTCTCCTCTATTTGGCACTTGTGAGATCACATCTCGAGTATTGTGTCCAGTTTTGGGCCCCCCATTACAGTGAGGATGTGGACAAATTGGAGAGAGTGCAGCAGAGGGCAACAAAAATGATTAGGGGGCTGGAGCACAAGACTTATGAGGAGAGGCTGAGGGAACTAGGCTTTAGTCTGCAGAAGAGAAGAACGAAGGGGGATTTGATAGTAACTATCTGAAAGGGGGTTCCAGGGTGGATAGAGCTAGGCTGTTCTCAATGGTAGTAGATAACAAAACAAGGAGCAATGGTCTCAAGTTGCAGTGGGGGAGGTCTAGGTTGGATATTAGGAAAAAGGTTTTCACTAGGAGGGTGGTGAAGCACTGGAATGGGTTACCTAGGGAGGTGGTGGAATCTCCATTCTTTGAGATGTTTAAGGTGCTGGGATGACTTAGTTGGGGTTGATCTTGCTTTGAGCAGTGGGTTAGACTAGATGAACTCCTGAGGTCCCTTACAACGCTAATCTTTGATTCTATGATACGTGGACCTATAGGACTGCCACAGACTCTAAATCTAGAGTCTGAGTCTAAATCCATCTTTGTTTGCAGAATCCTACCACAGGTTAGCTGAACCTGACAGCTATTGAGCAGTAAGCCCCAACCAAGTCTGAATACTTCTTCAAAATAGCAAGTACCCTCCAACAGGCATTTTACCCTTTTGGCCTATGCAAGAGCATGGACAAGATTCTCCTACTGATATCAAAATAAAAAGGTCCACCCTAATGAGAGAGGTATTCCAGCTCTTCTGGATTTCTTACAGTCCTAGGCCTAAGGATTCCCACTCTTGCATCTCAGTCTTGGTGATGACCAATGCCAAATGCAGGCTTATCCAAATATTTGGAAAATCAGCTAACTTAATCAAGGTTTCTTAGGGCAAAAAATAGTCCAAACTGACGGCGAGGCCTATTACAACATGAAACCTGCCTACATTGTTACGAACTCTCACAGTCCATCCACTTTGCATAGATAGAATCAATTCCCCTGTATTCTCCATAAAATATTGTTCCTGAGCCAGAAGCATAAGAAAGAAGAGGCTCTGAAATCACTGCTTGTACCTTATTGCATAGTATGTGGGAATAAAGTAGTACTTCGTACTCCAGAAGCATTTGTTACTATGGCCAGCTTTTCCTCCTTCTGGAAAATAATTCCTTTCTTTTACCCAAAGCCTAAAGAGCTGGGGGAGAAAAAAAATTCCAAAGCAGACTTCTGGCAGAAAGGACATCAGCTACTACCAAGAAAATCTACAGTGCCTGCTATTTGAGCATGCAATAATGTGAAAAGCAGTCAAGCCTCTGGTGTTTATCTCTAGCAGTAGCATCTCTGGATACTCTAATAATTTTTGTTTACTGTTTGCTATGTCCTAGATTGGGAAATGTGTCACAATCAACAATGGGGAAAAGCTTCCTTTCGGAGATTGACTTCTCGTCTGTCCCACTCAAGAAAAGTGTATGCACCTGTCTCTTCAGAATCTGTATATAATTAAATAATAAACTTGAGGGAAGATCAAAGAGGAACAATCTGAGTATTGTGGCCAGAGGGGCCAGAAAAAGGGAGGCCTATGAAATTTCTATCCACCATGCTGCCAATGCTTTTGTGTCTCATCACTTAAATTTTGAGACCTCATCTCCTCCCTTTCTGTTGTCTATTTAGTTACCATTCATTCAGTATTTGTACCACTAATCCAGTGTTTTGGAAGCACACACCAGGCAGAAGCAACATGAGCAAGATTGAGCAGCCTCCAGCATATACGGGAAGAGTTGCAGCCTAAAGTCAGAAGGTGGGCAGGTCAGTTCCAGAAAGAGGTAGCATTCTCCATTTTATTAGATGAGGTCTGATTCATTCAGTAAATGTACACTTCTAAAGGCATTCTAGTTGAGGATTTGAGGTTCCCATTAATGGTAGAGTAAAATCTCTGCTCTAGATCAATGAGATGTGAATTTATGCTCACTTCCACTCATTTTAATCTACAAAATTTAGAGCCATATGTACTGCCATTTATCTGTGACAGAATTCCCTTTTGTGTGGACAGACAAGGCAGGAACCTTGGCTATAAATATAAAAAAGGAAGAATGTTAGCAAAATGTATTAAATTTTAGTATACAGAATTTCTTATTGCAAAGAATGATAAATATAGGGACATTGTATTTTGTTATTACAAGTAGCTTACTATTGTTAAACAGCATGTAACATTTTGTAAGGTAGCTCTGTTTTAAAGGAAAACTGATCTATGTTTCATTAACTTGTAATGTTAGGATTTACTAATGTCAATCATTTTTACTGATGTTTTGAAATTACTTTTGGATTAAGAAAACCTCCACAAATACTAAAATTAAAGATGGTCCAACAGTTTTTTTCCCCAAGGCATGACAGTGGGAAATAAGATCTTTTCCCCCCCTTTACCTTTCACTTACACCCATTTGTCTGAACTTTTGGATTTATCTGAATTCCAAATCTTATTTCTTCATCACTAAATCTTATCACTAATCAAAGTAACTTTCCAGTTCAGCAGTGGTAGCACACTCAACTTAAAAACATTTAGGCCTCTGGTAAATGTACATGTTTGACTACTTTATATCTTATTTTAGCTTATTTTGTTTAACATTTGATACAGAAATTTAACTATAATCAATTGATACACTCTTTGGGCCAGATCTCTTACTCACTTTCAATCCTGTTTGTGTTAAAACTACTATCTTAAAGGTGCCTTGAGGCAGCAGCTGAGGATTTCCTTAGGGCAGTGTTTCTCAATTGGTGTTCCATGGAACCCTGGGGTTCTGCGGGAACACTGTTGGCGTGGAGAGCAGCTGCTCGCCGCGCCGCCAAAAAAGGGAAGATGTCTCGGATTTTCCGGCGGAGGGGATCCAGTGTAAGTGTAATTTAAGTGAGAAATGCTGACCTTTGCTTATTTCGACATTTGAAGACTGCTAAGAGTTTGGGGGATTCCGCAGTTATTTATGGAGTTCAAAAGGGTTCCGTGGCCAAATTTAATTGAGAAACACTGCCTTAGGGGAATTCTGGGCTATCCTAGTAAGCTCCTCTTGGCTCCTCTGGCATAGGTGAGGATGATGCCAGCTGCCAGAGTGGTTCCTTGGGTAATCATTATCTACTGGTACAAATCAAAGGTGTCCTGAAGCTAATATAAATGGTGCATGAGGCTAATTCAGTTCTGGAGCTCTTAGATTAGATAAGTGAAACAAATCCATCTGTGCCATGCAATGCTGATCTGGTGCATCTGGAATCTAGAGTCTTGTCTAATGGAATGGCCAGATTCCTTTGCCGACAAGGAAAAAATAGTACTATATATTTTTAATGTCCCTTTTAAAAAGTCCACTTTTTCTGAGTGACTGAAATGTTTTAATACTGGCCACTTTAGTTCATTCTTAACAATTTCACCTAACCCCGTATCTATGTTACATTACATGCTGTAATAGTTAACAGAGGAGCTCACTATTCAGTTCATATACCAATTTCAGAACTTGGTTTATGAAATTTCCAACAAAACTTGAATAAAACTCACATTTTGGTTTCAGAGTTCTGATACCCATGAGAACTAAAAACTTGAAATGAGGAATATTTCAGAAATATCCACACTTGTCTGAATTACCATAATTAAGACCATCCTGCTGCATCCATTTTCACAAGTTCATTATGAACCAAATGTCATATAATGTTTTATTTTTTGTAATGACAATGAAGTTCTTAAACGTAAGTAAAATGCAAAAACATCTGTTCAGAAGCTAATATCCTTGAAATAAGCAAAATAAGATATGTGCTTTTGTTGAGATTAAGCCAGCAATGAAGTACAGAGCATGGGATATTCTGGAAAGTTAAAGGTGGTTCCTTTTTTCTTTTGTGCCAGACACATATAGTTAGAATGTCACTTGTACTTAAATAGTTTGTTAATTCAGTCCTTGGATTGTGTCCATGCAGAATGGAAAAGACAAGTCTGAATGAAGGAAACATTTGTCCAGTTTTCTGAAACTGTGCCTGGGGGAAACCTTTTTACATTAGGGCTAAGCTACCTTTGGTCTGCTATTTTTCAAACGATGCCTACAGGAAGTGCAGGGAGAACAATTACCAAAAAGTAGTAGAAAAATGGGTTATATTGACTAGAAATGGGAACGAAAAGAACAAGTGTGAATTCTGCATGTATCAATTTGTGACTGAATTAATGCATCTGCTATAATATTGGATTCATTCTCTGCCTCCATCAAGGCACAGACAAGCTAACACCTTTAGCTCAACTTTTTTTTTTAGTAGGTCAAGTTAGATAGTTGATAGTTAGATAGTTCAACTTACAGGGATTATGCTGCAGCTACACTAGGAATAGTAGCCTATTTTAGATGTATTTTACCCCACCTGAAGCTTGACCTCTTTTGCTAGTCTAGACAGCCTAGGGGGGCCAAGAAGTGAAGATGCTAATCAAGCTCCCTGGGGCAGCATCTCAAAATTGCCTCACATGAATTCCAAATTCCATCATCCTAGCTGGAACCCCTGTAACTAGTTCTACACAGCAATACTGACTCTTCGGTCATTTGTTGGGTAAAGTGGGAATTGTCATTTTGGGTTTCCTACTCTACAGCTGAGGTGAGCAGGTGAAGTAACCACTACTGTGTGGACTAGCTCCTGGGGCTCCATGCTTATGTCAGTGCACATGTGGACTCCTATCTTCCTCAGAATGAGGGAGGAAGTTAAGGGTATACATCTTAAGGATAGTTATGAACTTGGCAAGATATCTTAAAGGGTGGGGAAGAATGAATATGAAATCTGAAGTCAAGAAAAGGAGCAGGGAGGAGGTAGACAAGGGATGCCTAATAAGGTGGGGGGAGGGGGGAATTTCTTTTTGTAAGTTTGGCAAACTGACAAATAGATATGGATTAGTCCCAAGCAAAACACCAGAATCAAATTGCAGAGGTTAAACCAAATCCAGATTTTGTGAATCAAACCATTCCTAACAGCATATGTTAACAGAGTGGCTCTCAACATTTGCAGACTACTGTACCCCATTCAGGAGTCTGTTTTTTGTCTTGCGTACCCTAAGTTTCACGTCACTTAAACTACTTACTTACAAAATCAGACATAAAAATAGAAGTGTCACAGCACACTTACTGAAAAATTGCTTACTTTCTCATTTTTACCATATGACAAAATAAATCAATTGGAATATAAATATTGTACTTACATTTTAGTGTATAGTCGTATATAGAGCTGTATAAACAAGTCATTGTCCATATGAAATTTTAGTTTGTTCTGACTTTGCTAGTGTTTTTAATGTAACCTGTTGTAAAAGTAGGCAAATATCTAGATGAGTTTATGTACTCTCAAAAGACCTCTGCATACCCTCACAGGTACATGTACTCCTGGTTGAGAACCGCTGCATTAACATGCCTATTGGGATCCTATTAATTCTTCTTTGAGGTGTGTGCCTGTGGGTGCTTCACTTTAGATGTGCCCTGCACCTGTAATTGGAGATTTGTAGTAGCAGGGTCGGGTTGGGTTGCATATGCGCTGTCCCCCTCTTATGCTACCTCCGGTGGTTACATAGCACTGTACAACCAACCGTCCCTCAGTTCCTTCTCTAATGCCTTTGGCTTGAGTTGGAGCACTTAGCAGTACTTCTATTACCTTAGCCTAGTATAAGTAGTAAATAGGTATTAGTTGAATTTAGCAGTTACTTAGTTATACTACTCATTCTACTTAGTTTATTTTTAGTTTACCCCTTAGAAAAGTTAATTGTTGTCTCCCCCACCCCACTCCCGGTATGGGACAAAAACCCCTCTGATATATCTGGATCCTCATAATTCAAATGCTGCCTGCCATGCAGACTTATCAATCCCACTCTCTGATGGACATACACACAGTGTTTCTGCTGCTTTGGTGAGACACATACTACGAAAGTGCTTGCACTGTCACCATCTCAAAGCCAGAGTTAGGAAGGCGAGAGATCTCCAACTAAAGTTATTAATGATAGAGAAATGTCTATGGCCACCTTCAGCCCCCGAATCATGGACCACCACCTCCCCTAGCCAACAAGCACCAGCAGCAGCATCTGACAGAGGTCCTTCTGTAAAGTCTCTTACAAAAGAGCACTCTGCCAAGAAGGCTACAAAAAAAGCAGGCTCCCAACTTCACCTTCATGGAAACTGGCTAAAAAACTGCAATCCCTGATGATGGAGATCCCATCAGTACCGACTGCACTATAAATATCTGAGTCTGATGCAGGGGGTCCATCATGTACTATAGGTACCTTAAGAGTGAAAGCCCCGAAGCAGGCTAGCTCAGAGAGAGGCACAAAAGGAAAAGCTAAAGCAAAATACTCTGCCTCCATACCTTCAGAGTCAAAGAGACACTCAGCACTGAGTAGCTCAACACAACTGCAGACAGTGGTGCCACCTTTGGCACCTACAGTTCTATCTTCGAGTGATTGCTCACATGCATTCCAATATAGGTGTGTGCACGCCCAGTGCACAGATTCCCGGAACCTTTTTCCCTAGCAAGCCCCGCAGGGCCAGCTCAGGCGCCCCCTGGAGTGCCGCGCTCATATCGCGGTATAAAGGGCGCTGCTGGCCCCGCGGGTCCCCAGTTCCTTCTTTCCGCCTGTGACGGTTGCTGGAACTATCGCCTCTTGCTGTGTGCAAGTAGCTCATTCCCTAGCTGTTGTTACTGTTCTTTAGAGTTTAGAGTTGAATAGTTGTTATAGTGTTAGATAAGTTAGTTAGTTATAGTGATAAGTGAGAACCCCGGACGGGGTTTTTTTTTCTCTTGGAGTCATGCCGGGCTCTACAGGCTTCAAAAACTGTGACTTGTGTACTAAAGCCTTCCCGGTTAGTGACCCACACGACCGCTGTCTCCGGTGCCTTGGTGAACAACACCGTCGAGACAAATGCCGAATTTGTAAATCCTTTAAGCCTCGGACCCAAAAAGAAAGGGACGCGAGGCTAAAGGCGATCCTAATGGAGTCGGCGCTCCAACCAGCTTCCGAGCCGTCCCGGTCACCGTCGGCACCGAGTGTGTCGTCGGTGCGGAGCGCCCCCCCACCGGCACCGCTCTCGGCACCACAGCGGATCCTGAAGGGGCCGAAGAAGACGGCACGGCCCCTGGCCGCACCTAAAGACTCCCCCCGGCCCGCGCAGGGCGGAGAGAGTACGGAGACGCCCCAGCCAAGGGCCATAGAGATTACTCCGGCACCGGGGTCTCCGCGCGGGCTGCCTCCCCCGACTCCTGGGGGTGGGGGAGTGCACCTGCAAGGGCCGTCGACGCCGGAGGCATTTACTGCGGCACGAGCCCTCATGGCCTTGCCTACACCTCCGTCCCCCCCTCGGCCGAGGGACAAGGGACCTGCGTCTCGGGGCAAACCCGCGCTGGGTGGTCCCGGTGGTTGGAGATGCTCCCAATCCAAGTCTCCTTCCAGACGGTCACGGAGGGTGGAGAGCATCGGCTCCACTCCGAGCTCCGACTCTAGGTCGTCGAGCGACTCGGCACCGCGGCACCGTGGGTGGTCCCGAGTCCATCGCCAGAGCCGCAGGTCCAGCTCCGATCTGAGCAGGGACTGGAATTCGGGCTCGCAGTCTTCGGTGCGGAGCCCGTCCCGGCACCGATCCAGGTTGCTGTCGGCCGTCTCGAGAGGCAGTGACTCACATCTGGCGGCACCGCTGACTCCGGCACCGATGGGCTGGCACCGCTGCCTATTCCGGCACCGATGGGCCCGGCACCGCTGCCTATTCCGGCACCGATGGGCTCGGCACCGCTGCCTGCTCCGGCACCACATCTGGCGGCACCGATGTGTCCAGGCCACAAGGCAGAGGAGAGGTCTGGCAGCACCGACAAGGGTCCTCTGCGGGGCCATCTAAAGGGGGTAATGCCACGTGCAGGAGGGTAGCACCGATGCGGGCACAGAGTGGGAAGCCATTACTATGGACCGGTGGGTCCTATGGGTACCCTCCCCCCCAACGCCCAGGAGATTGAGCGGTGGAGGAAGTCCCAGTGGCCGAGGAAGCCTGCGGGTCCCGGGGGGGATTGGTACCGGCACCACATCTCTATATTGCCTGCCCATAGGAGGTTCTTAAGGTTTATGGTAGCTGGCACCCAGAGTTCTATCTTCGAATGATTGCTCATATGCATTCCAGTGTAGGTGTGTGCGCGTCCCGTGCACAGATTCCTGGAACTTTTTCCCTAGCAAGCCCCGCATGGCCAGCTCAGGCGCGTGCAAGTAGCTCATTCCCTAGTTTTTTCTTACTGTTTCAGAGTTGTTGTTCAGTAGTTGTTATATAGTTAGATAAGTTAGTTAGTTATAGTGATAAGGTTAGAACCCCGGACGGGCACCGCCCGCATGACCGCTGTCTCCGGTGCCTTGGCGAAGAACACCGTCGAGACAAATGCAAAATTTGTAAGTCCTTTAAGCTCGGTCTCGGGGCGGCAGGGGACTCGGCACCGCGGCACCGTCCCGAGTCCATCGTAGAGCCGCAGGTCCAGCTCCGATCTGAGCACGGCACCGCCGACATCGGGGCGACTGGACTCCCTCAGCGTCGCCATCGTCGGCACCGCTCTCGGTCTCGAGGGGGTAAGCGGCACCGCAAGTCCTCTCGCCGTAGGGGCAGGTCTGGTGCATCATCGTCGTCATCCCCGACCTCGTATCGCCGGCACCGCAGACGTCGGTACCGGTCCACGTCGTCCTCGTCGGACCGCTCCACGCGCCGGCGACATAAGCGGCGCACGGGGGGCTCCAGTGATAAGAAGGCGGTGCGGCTGCATCAGCCTTCCCTGCAGGCCGCCGGGTGGACCCAGGGCCCTTGGCAGTGGCCGTATTGGGGACCTTGGAATGCCCCTATGCCCCAGGGCTCGGTGTCACTGCAATCGGTGGTGGCCCCCCCAGCACCCCCGGCCCCTAAGGCTCAAGAGCAGGGTTCGGAGGATTCGGACCCAGGGGAGGGACCCTCTACTGCACTCCTACCTTTCTCTTCCTCATCCTCGCCTGATGAGGCAGCAGCAAGGGACCGTAAGGGGCCCCTGTTTGATTTCAGGGCCCATCAAGACCTCCTAAAGAGGGCTGCTGAGAACTTGGGCATGGAGTTCAAGCTCATGTCCGAGGAGGAGGACCCCCTCTTTGGGCCCTCGAGCTCTCTGAGACCCTCCCGGGCGACCTTGCCAGTACATGACAATGTCATGAAGATCGCAAGGAAACTTTGGCAGACCCCCTCCTCCCTGCCTTCCACTTCCAAGGGGGTGGAACGGAAATATTACGTTCCCAAGGAACCATTTGAGTTCCTCTACAACCACCCCGCGCCAAGCTCCCTGGTGGTCGATGCGGCCAACCAGAGGGACCATCGGGAACCAGGGTAGCACCCCTAAGGACAAGGAGGGCTGTAAGCTGGACTTATTCGGGAGGAAGATCTACTCTACTGCGGCGCTGCAGTTTAGAGTAGCAAACCACCAGGCCCTATTTGGGAAATACAATAAGAACCTGTGGGCCTCGATGCAGAGGTTTGCCTCCCAGCTGCCCCCTGACCAGGAGGCAGATTTCTCTACTGTCCTCCAGGAGGGGGCTGCGGTGGCTACCGCTGCGCTACAAGCTGCTAGCGACGCGGCGGACACTGCCAATAGGGCAATGGCCTCGGCGGTCGTGATGCGCCGCTGTTCGTGGCTTCAGGCTTCTGGCCTCATTCAAGAGGTTCAGCAGGCCATTCAGGACTTGCTGTTTGATGGCCTGGGTCTGTTTTCGGAGAAGACAGACGACAAACTCCACGCACTCAAGGACTCTCGGGCCACCCTGAAGTCACTTGGGTTGTATACCCCTCAGGCCTTCAGGCAGCAGTCCAGACCTCAGGCCCAGAGGCAACCACCATCCCTGCCCAGGCCGGCTCCTCGACCCGCCCAGCAGAGGAGGGGTCGTGAGCGCTACTGCGGTCCCAGCAGAGGTGGCCGTCTGGGGTCCTCTGCGGGGGCCAGCAGGGGCCTGCAAAAGGGGGTAATCAATCCAATAAACGTTTTTGACCCAGAGCAGGAGGGTAGTACTCTTCCTTCTCTCTGGGATCTTGACCGGCCGTTTGCGGATAGGCTTCGCCCTTTCCTTATAGAATGGGAAGCCATTACTACGGACCGGTGGGTCCTGGAGGTGATTGCCAAGGGGTACACCCTCCAGCTTACAGCCTCCCCCCCCAACGCCCCTCCAAGGCCGTCCCCCATTGGGGATCTAGCCTCGGTCCGTCTCCTAGTGCAGGAGATCGAGTCACTCCTCGTGCTGGGGGCGGTGGAGGAAGTCCCAATGCCCGAGCGGGGCCGGGGATTTTATTCTAAATATTTCTTAATCCCCAAGGCGAAGGGAGGCCTTAGGCCCATTTTGGACCTCCGTCGCCTAAATAAGTATATTAGGCGTGCTAAGTTTCGTATGGTCTCCCTCGCCACTATTATCCCAGTCCTTGACCCAGGGGATTGGTATGCCGCCCTTGACTTGAAGGATGCATACTTCCACATCTCAATATTACCGGCCCATAGGCGGTTTTTGAGATTTGTGGTAGCGGGACGCCATTATCAGTTTCGGTCCCTACCCTTTGGGCTCTCCTCAGCACCCAGGGTGTTTACTAAATGTATGGCCGTGGTGGTGGCCCACCTGCGCCGTAGAGGTGTTCAAATCTTCCCCTATTTGGATGACTGGTTGATCAGGGGGAGGTCGAGTTCGCATGTGCAGCATAGTCTGCTTCTCACACGCGAATTGTGTGCTAGACTGGGGTTGCTTATTAATGAGCAGAAGTCCACACTCACTCCGGTGCAATGTATAGAATTTATTGGAGCCAGGCTGGATGCGGTACAAGCCAGAGCCTTCCTCCCTCAAGCAAGGTTTGAGGCGATGGCAGCCATCATATCTGATCTCCACCTGTCCCCCGTGACGACAGCCAGGCACTGCCTGCAGCTGTTGGGACATATGGCAGCTTCTACATATGTAGTAAGACTGGCACGATTGAGGCTTAGACCTCTCCAGAGCTGGTTGGCTTCGGTATACGTACCGCACAGGCATTCTCTAACTAGAATGGTCCTGGTTCCCCCACAGGTTCTGTCGTCCCTCGATTGGTGGAGGGACCCGAGGGAAGTGATGACGGGCGTTCCCTTCAGAGAGTTTACCCCATCTGTGACGCTCATTACAGACGCATCCGATCGGGGATGGGGAGCCCACATTTCTCACAACCAGGGCACCCAAGGGCTTTGGTCACCGGAGGAGAGAGCTCTGCACATCAACGTACGCGAGCTCAGAGCGGTCCGATTAGCCTGCAAGGCTTTCCTCCAATACCTGAGGGGCAGGGTAGTCCAAGTCCTCACAGACAATACGGCAGCCATGTTCTATGTGAACAGGCAGGGAGGGGCACGCTCCTCGGCACTCTGCCAGGAAGCTATTCGCCTCTGGGACTTCGCGGTGAGACACGGGTTTCATTTATCTGCCTCTCACCTCCCGGGGGTACGAAACAACGAGGCGGACCGCCTCAGCAGATCCTTTTCTCCCCGCCACGAATGGTCCTTACACCAGGACATGGTGGCTTTCATCTTCCAGCGGTGGGGTACTCCCCGTCTGGACCTGTTCGCTACAGCGGAAAACAGGAACTGCCCGGGGTTCTGCTCGCTCAGGGGTCGCGAGCCGGGCTCTCTGTCCGATGCCTTTTTGGTTCCCTGGACAGGGGATTTAATGTATGCATTCCCCCCCGTCCCCCTCCTGCCCCAAGTTCTCCTCAAGATCAAGAGGGACAGGGCGAACATCATCCTGATCGCCCCAGCGTGGCCGAGACAGCACTGGTACAGCATGGTGCTCGACCTCTCCACCACCGAACCGATTCCGCTACCCAGAAGGTGCGACCTGATCTCCCAGGACCATGGGAGATTGTTGCACCCCGACCTGGACTCCCTCCACCTCACCGCCTGGAGACTCTGTGGCTGACGGAGGGAGAGAGAGCCTGTTCCACGCAGGTTCAACAGGTCCTCCTGGGCAGCAGGAAGCCGTCCACGCAACTCACATATAAAGCTAAGTGGCGGAGGTTTTCGGGGTGGGCGGAAGAGAGAGGGCTGCACCCAAGCCTATCCCCTATACAGGCTATCTTGGAGTACTTACTGCAGCTTAAACTGCAGGGCCTGGCTTTGGCCTCCCTCAAGGTACACCTAGCGGCCATCTCGGCCTTCCACCAACCCATGGAGGGCCGCTCCCTATTCTCTCACCCCATGTCGGTAAGGTTCCTTAAAGAGGTGGAGAGGACTTTCCCTCAGGTGCGGGACCCGGTGCCACCTTGGGACCTCAACTTGGTCCTCAATGGGCTGATGGGCCACCCCTTCGAGCCCTTAGCTACATGCTCCCTTCTCCTTTTATCATGGAAGGTAGCCTTCCTGGTGGCTATCACCTCGGCCAGAAGGGTCTCCGAACTGAGGGCGTTAACCTCGGAGCCCCCTTACACGGTTTTTTATAAAGATAAGGTCCGGCTGAGGCCTCACCCGGCTTTTATGCCTAAGGTGGTGCCTCAGTTCCACTGTAACCAGGACATTTTCCTTCCTGTGTTCTTTCCAAAACCCCATGGGTCGGAGGAGGAAAGGAGAGGACATTCGCTGGATGTCAGGCGAGCCTTGGCCTTCTATCTTGAGAGGACCAAGCCTTTCCGGAAGTCGACACAGCTCTTCGTAGCGGTGGCGGACAGAATGAAGGGCTCACCTGTCTCCACCCAGCGTATCTCCAAGTGGATTACTGCCTGCATTAAGGCATGCTATGAGCAGGCAGGAGTACCCCTCCCAGGTGCGGTAAGAGCACACTCCACTAGGGCCCAGGCCTCTTCCGCAGCCTTTTTGGAGCGGGTTCCCCTACAGGACATCTGCAGGGCAGCGACCTGGTCGTCAGTCCATACGTTCACGTCGCATTATGCCATCGTGGAACAAGCAAGGGAGGACGCAGGGTTCGGCAGAGCCGTGCTGTCGAGCAGGTCACCAATAACTCCTACCCTCCTCCAAGGTACGGCTACACAATCACCTACATTGGAATGCATATGAGCAATCACTCGAAGATAGAAAACAAGGTTACTTACCAGTAACTGTTGTTCTTCGAGATGTGTTGCTCATATCCATTCCAAACCCACCCCCGTCCCCACTGTCGGAGTTGGCAGAAAGAAGGGACTGGGGACCCGTGGTGCCAGCAGCGCCCTTTATACCGCGATATGAGCGCGGCACTCCAGGGGGCGCCTGAGCTGGCCATGCGGGGCTTGCTAGGGAAAAAGTTCCGGGAATCTCTGCACGGGGCGCGCACACACCTACTTTGGAATGGATATGAGTAACACATCTCGAAGAACAACAGTTACTGGTAAGTAACCTTGTTTTTTTACTAAATGCATGGCTGTGGTGGTAGCCCACCTGCGCCGCAGCGGTGTTCAAATCTTCCCTTATTTAGATGATTGGTTAATCAGGGGGAAGTCGAGGTCTCATGTGAGCCATAGTCTGCTCCTCACATGCGAGTTATGCACCAGACTTGGGTTGCTTATTAATGAGCAAAAGTCCACACTCACTCCGGTACAATGTATAGAATTTATTGGAGCTAAGTTGGATGCAGTACAAGCCAGAGCCTTCCTCCCTCAAACGAGGTTTGAGGCAATGGCGGCTATTATATCTAATCTCCACCGGTCCCCCACGACGACAGCCAGGCATTGCCTGCAGCTGTTGGGACATATGGCAGCTTCTACGTACGTAGTGAGGCTGGCACGATTGAGGCTTAGACCTCTCCAGACGTGGTTAGCTTCAGTGTATGTACCGAACAGGCATTCTCTAACTAGAGTGGTCATGGTTCCCCCACAGGTGCTGTCATCCCTCAATTGGTGGAGGGACCCAAGGGAAATGATGATGGGCGTTCCCTTCAGAGAGTTTATTCCATCTGTGATGCTCATCACAGACGCATCCGATATGGGATGGGGAGCCCACATCTGTCGCAATCGGGGTACCCAAGGGCTTTGGTCACCGGAGGAGAGAGCTCTGCACATCAACGTACGCGAGCTCAGAGCGGTCCGGTTGGCCTGCAAGGCCTTCCTTCAGTTCCTGAAGGGCAGGGTGGTCCAAGTCCTCACGGACAATACGGCAGCCATGTTCTACGTGAACAGGCGGGGGGGGGGGGGGCATAGGCCTCGGCTCTCTGCCAGGAAGCTATTCGCCTGTGGGATTTTGCGGTGAAGCACGATTTTCACTTATCTGCCTCTCACCTCCCTGGTGTACAGAACGGCGAGGCGGACCGCCTCAGCAGATCATTTTCTTCCCGCCACGAATGGTCCTTACACCAGGACATAGTGGCTTTCATCTTCCAAAGGTGGGGTACTCCCCGCCTAGACCTGTTCGCTTCAGCCGGGAACAGGAAATGCCCGAGGTTCTGTTCACTCAGGGGTCGCGAGCCGGGCTCGCTGTCCGATGCCTTCTTAATAGACTGGACAGGGGACCTGATGTATGCATTCCTCCCCATTCCGCTCCTGCCCCAAGTCCTTCTCAAGATCAAGAGGGACAGGGCAAACATCATCCTGATCGCCCCAGCGTGGCCGAGACAGCACTGGTACAGCATGCTGCTCGACCTCTCCATCACCGAACCGATTCCGCTACCCAGACGATGCGACCTGATCTCCCAGGACCACAAGAGATTGTTGCACCCCCACCTGGACTCCCTCCACCTCACTGCCTGGAGACTCTGTGGCTGACGGAGGGAGAGAGGGCCTGTTCCATACAGGTTCAGCAGGTCCTTCTGGGCAGCAGGAAACCGTCCACTCAAGTAACGTATAGAGCTAAGTGGCGGAGGTTCTCGGGGTGGGCAGAATCAAGAGGGTTACATCCAAGCTTCTCACCTATACAGGCTATCTTAGAGTACCTGCTGCAGCTTAAACTGCAAGGCCTGGCTTTGGCTTCCCTCAAGATACACCTAGCAGCCATTTCGGCCTTCCACCAACCGATGGAAGGCCGGTCCCTATTCTCTCACCCCATGTCGGTGAGGTTCCTTAAGGGGGTGGAGAGGACTTTCCCTCAGGTGCGGGACCCGGTGCCACCCTGGGACCTCAACTTGGTCCTCAACAGACTGATGGGACACCCCTTTGAGCCCCTGGCCACATGCTCCCTTCTCCTTTTATCGTGGAAGGTAGCCTTCCTGGTGGCCATCACTTCGGCCAGGAGGGTCTCCGAACTAAGGGCGTTGACCTCGGAGCCCCCCTACACGGTTTTTTATAAGGATAAGGTTCGGCTGAGACCTCACCCGGCTTTTATGCCTAAGGTGGTGTCTCAGTTCCACTGTAATCAGGACATTTTCCTTCCTGTGTTCTTTCCAAAACCCCACGGTTCAGAGGAGGAAAGGAGGGGACATTCGCTGGATGTCAGGCGAGCCTTGGCCTACTATATCGAGCGGACCAAGTCCTTCTGGAAGTCGACACAGCTGTTCGTGGCTGTGGCAGACAGGATGAAAGGCTCTCCTGTCTCCACCCAGCGAATCTCCAACTGGATTACTGCCTGCATCAGAGCATGTTACGAGCAGGCAGGGGTGCCCCTTCCAGGTGCGGTAAGAGCACACTCTACTAGGGCCCAGGCCTCTTCCGCAGCCTTCCTGGAGCGGGTTCCCCTGCAGGACATCTGCAGGGCAGCGACCTGGTCGTCGGTCCATACGTTCACGTCGCACTACGCCATCGTGGAGCAGGCCAGGGAGGATGCGGGGTTCGGCAGAGCCGTGCTGTCAAGAGCAGGTCACCGATAAATCCTACCCACCTCCAAGGTATGGCTAATTAATCACCTATATTGGAATGCATATGAGCAATCACTCAAAGATAGAAAACAAGGTTACTTACCAGTAACTGTTGTTCTTCGAGATGTGTTGCTCATATCCATTCCAAACCCACCCCCCGTCCCCACTGTCGGAGTCGGCAGAAAGAAGGGACTGGGGACCCGCGGGGCCAGCAGCGCCCTTTATACCGCGATATGAGCGCGGCACTCTAGGGGGCGCCTGAGCGGGCCATGCGGGGCTTGCTAGGGAAAAAGGTTCCGGGAATCTGTGCACTGGGTGCGCACACACCTATATTGGAATGGATATGAGCAACACATCTCGAAGAACAACAGTTACTGGTAAGTAACCTTGTTTTCACAGCACAAGAGCCTCTGTACCAACAACTACTACACAGACATCGCCTGTATCAGTACTACTGTTCCTGGTACCACAACTGTTACTATGGCATAAATACCTATGGGTCTCCTCTATTGTGGAATCCCCGTTCTTCAGTATCAACAGCATTCCAACTTGCTTGGTACTGAGCCAAATGACCACCCCCCTCAGCTATGCCCCTCCCTTTTTAAGTGATGAGGATGAAGGGGAGATATATTCATCACATCACTCTTCACCTACACATTCATCCACCAGATCAGGGCCATTTCATCAAAGGGGATGCTATTCAGGCTTGGAAGCGCATACCTTGTACACTTGCACATCCTGTATAAGGAGTTGCCTGTGAGAGGGGTCCTTGACAAGGGACAGGTAAGGGAGAGTGGGAAGGAAGAAAATTGGATAGAATATCCCAATTTTACCATGCGCAGCACCCAAGCGTCCAAGGTGATCTGAGTTCACACCCAGTAGAAATGGGATAGATGATTCAGGAAATGAGGAAGGATCCTGGATTTGGTCTGGTGTTGCTGCCTCTGGGCAAACTCTCAAAATTATTGCTTTGAGCTAGAAGGCTGCCTCGCTGAGGTTAGATGCCCTCACCCCTGCCTGTTATTCCTGCTCAGCTTTTTAGAGTAATCCTGCCTCTGTTGCACAGGATAAAAACATGGGGCAGGCTGGGGTTTGAAGTGCTTTCTCTGAGTGTCTGGTGTGTGTAGACCTAAGGATTTCAGTATAACCTTGGAATCCTTCAGGCTGTGAAGTTTGGAGTCTGTTTGGTCCAAAAACAAGCCTGAGCCCTCAAATGGCAGGTCTTGGACGCTTTGTTGGACCTCTGAGAGGAGGCCTGACACCTATAGCCATGAGTTCCTTTTCATGGCAGTCGCTAATGGCATGGTCCTTGTGGCTGAGTCCACAGTGTCTAGTGCGGACTGCAGCAAGGTCCTTGCCACGGCCTTGCCATCCTTGATAATTGCCACAAACTCCTGTCTGGAGTCAGCTAGGAGCAACTCCTTGAATTTTACCAGTCTCCCAGGAGCTGAAGTTGTAGTGGCTCAGAATCACCTGCTGGTTAGTGATGGGAAGCTGGAGATTCCCAGTGGAATACACCTTCCTATCGAAGAGATCCAGCTTCTTTGAGTCCTTGGACTTGGGGGTTGATGTTTTGTGTCCTTGTCTCTCCTTGTCATTTGCCGCTGCTACCACCAGCAATCCTGGCTGTGGATGAATAAAGAGATATTCATGCCCCGTGGAGGGGGCAAAGTACTTTCTTTCTATCCCCTTAGCTGTAGGGGAGATAAAAGCTGGTGTTTGCCACACTGTAGCTTGTATTGTTTTTATGATGGGTAGTGCAACCATCAGGGAGCCCTCTGGTGCCATGATATCCACCATGGGACCTTCTGACTTCCACACTTCCTCCGCTTGGAGTCCCAAGTGCTTGCTCCTTAGCAGCTCCTGCTGTGCCCTATTATCCACTTGTGGTGGCATAGTTCAAGTCCCCTGCCACCACCGTGTCAGGGGACGATGACAATGCTCTAGGTGGAACCAGGTCTTCCAGTCTGACTGGGTCGTGGGATTTTCTTTGCGCCAAGTTGTCAAGCTCAGTGCAGGGATCTGCACTGGTACCTGTCTCCTCTTCGCACTCTATGCTCGCCTCAGTGCCAAAGTTGTTGTCCCCTTTGGTGCTGCGAGGTGATAGTTGGACCTCAGATGGGCTGGAGCTCATGCTTGTGAGGCTACCAAATAGGATCACCTCAAAGAGGACCTCTGGGCCTTGTGGTATGCCCATGGAATCCAAAAGGGCCATTACACAGGCATCTGCCACTGCACTGGCCAAGATCCCATAAAGGGGGTCTGCCCCTTCTCCTGCCTGTAGCGGTGTCCCTGTGACCAGTGCCAACTGTGCCTGGATCCTCCCTCCCTGCAGTTCATGAATCACCTCACCCCCCTTCCTTTCCAAGTGGTCTCATGTTACACTGGATCACTGGGTCCTTGGGATGTCAAAAGAGGCTATAACCCTGCAGTTTTCTTCCCCTCCATCCTTTTCAACTCCACCTTCATGAACCCGTCTCATGAGCAACTTCTCGGGCAAGAGGTGGATGACCTCCTCAAATTGGGGGCGGTGGAGGAAGTTCCACCAGACAGGAGAGGAAAGGAGTTTTGCTCCCGGTACTTCCTCATTTCCAAGCCAAAGGGGGGGCCTCAGACCCATTTTAGACCTGTGAGGGTTGAATAAGTTCCTCAGATGGCTCAAGTTCTGCATGCTCTTCCTAGCCTCCATCATTCCCTCCCTGGATCCTGGAGACTAGTATGCCACCCTCAACCTGAAAGATGCATATTTTCATATTGGAATCTTTCCTGACCACAGAAGGTTTCTCCGATTTGTCGTGAGCCGTTCCCATTTCCAGTTTACGGTCCTACCGTTTGGCCTCTCTTTTGCCCCACAGGTATTCACGAAGTGCGTGGCAGCTGTAGCCACACATCTCAGATGACAAGGTGTGCAAATCTACCCATATCTGGACCATTTGCTAATCAAAGGCAGGCCCAATCCCAGGTTCAGGCCAGCTTCAACCTAACGAGGGCCGCCTGTCAGCACCTAGGCCAGTGGTGAACAAGCAGAAGTCCACACTCGTGCCAGTGCAGCGAATAGAGTTCATTGGGGCCATTCTCGATGCTACACAGGCCAGGGCTTTGCTGCCGCAGTCTCAGTGCGAAGCCATGTTGACCTTATCAGGCACCACCGTGCCTACCCCCTTACAACAGCCCAGGCCTGCTTGCAGCTGATGGGTCACATGGCGACCTGCACATATGTGGTACGCCACACACGCCTAAGACTCAGACTGCTCCAGTCCTGGCTGGCCTTGATGTATGCCCCAGGGAGGTACTCTCTGGACAGAGTGGTCACAGTGCTCCCTCTGTAGACTGGTGGCTGGACCCCCAGGGAGTCATGCGGGGTCTGTGGTGGGAAGGCCCGGGGTGGTGGCACCCATGGGTGTCTATACAAGCTAAAACAACGAGAGTCCTGTAGCACCTTAAAAACTAAGAAATTTCTGCGGGCATAAATTTTCGTGAGCTGCAAGCCACTTCGTAAGATGCAGTAGAGGAGGTTCCTAAGGAATTAAAGGGAAAGGGGTTTTACTCCCAATATTTCCTAATCCCAAAGGCCAAAGGGGATCTCAGACCTATTCTTGATCTGTGAAACCTCAACAGATTCATGAAGAAGCTGAAGTTCCACATGATCTCCCTGACTTGATCATCACCTCCCTGGATCCGGAGGAGTGGTATGCCGCCCTTGATTTGAAAGACAGTTATTTTCATATTTTGATAGTCCCGTATCACAGAAGGTTCCTCAGGTTCTTGGCAGACCACAGTCATTATCAGTTTACAGTCCTTCCCTTCGGACTGTCGGCAGCCCCTTGAGTTTTTACCAAGTGTATGGTGTTATTGCCATTTTCCTAAGGAGACGGCAGATATAGGTGCTTTCATCTCTAGATGCCTGGCTGGTCAAAGGCCGCTCCAAGGAACAAGTAGAGGTAAACATCAACCTGATATGGTCGACCTTCAATGAACTGAGGCTTTGGCTAAATGTGCCCAAGTCAACCTTATCCCCTACCCAGAGAACAGAGTTTATAGGAGCAATCCTAGACTTGGTTCAGGCCAGAGCATTTCTGCTGGAGTCTCACTTCCAGAGTCTGTGTTCAGTCATAAAGGACTTCAGTCGTTTTGCCACCACAACACCGTGAAATTGCTTAAAACTCACATCACATGGCCTCCTGCACATCCATTTGTTCAGCATGTGAGGCTGCAGCTCAGACCTTTCCAGGCTTGGCTGGCATCGGTTTATTGACCGAACAGAGACAAATTGGACAAGGTGGTTTCACTTTCCCCTCAGATCATCGAATCTCTCCAGTGGTGGCTCAATGTTCAATTAGCATGTGAGGGAGTCCCCTTTTCCAGAACTCAGCCATCATTGTCTCTGGTCATTCAAGTTGGGATGGGGAGTGCATTTAGGGACCCTCAGGACTTGGTCCCCAGCAGATCTGTTGCTCCACATCAATATCAGGGAGCTGAGAGTGGTTCACCTAGCATGCCAAACCTTCCAGCCTCACCTACAAGGTCGTGTATCAGGCTAAGTGAAAATGGTTTACCTCTTAGGTGGAGTCCCAGGGCATTCCGCCCAGCCTCTCAGCTGTACAGGCAATCCTGGAGTACCTGCTCCAGCTAAAGCTCCAGGGTCTGGCGTTGGCATCGCTAAAGGTTCACCTGGCGGCCATTTTGGCCTTCCATCAGCCGCTAGAGGGGAGATCGCTGTTCTCCCATCCCATATCAGTCAGGTTCCTCAAGGGGGTGCAGAGGCTTTATCCGCAGGTCCGTGACCCGGTGCCTCCCTGGGATCTCAATCTGGTTCTCTCGAGACTCACGGGACCTCCCTTTGAACCTATGACTTCATGCCCTCTGCTCATGCTTT
Organism: Emydura macquarii macquarii; assembly: GCF_026122565.2. NCBI lineage: Eukaryota > Metazoa > Chordata > Testudines > Chelidae > Emydura > Emydura macquarii. Next base: position 7,903,210 of record NW_027133808.1, on the reverse strand, counting down.
CATGGAAGGTAGCCTTCCTGGTGGCCATTACCTCAGCTAGGAGGGTCTCCGAGATTAGGGCCTTGACATAGAATACTGTATAAGGGGGCTCCTAGAAGGATAAGGTGCAGTTGAGGCCACATCCAGCCTTCCTACCCAAGGTGGTTTCCCAATTTCATTTTAATCAAGATATTTTTCTCCCCGTGTTTTTTCCCAAACCACATGGCTCAGAGGAGAGAAGATGGCATTCGCTGGACATAAGACAAGCTCTGGCCTTCTACATCGAGCGTACAAAGCTGTTCCAGAAATCAACGCAGCTCTACATCGCAGTGGCTGACTGGATGAAAGGCTCACCTATCTCCACCCAGCGCATCTCCTTGTGGATTACATCTTGCATCAAGTTCTGCTACGAGCAGGTGAGGGTGCGGCTTCCGGGAACCATCACAACGCCCTCAACCAGAGCTCAAGCCTCGTCTACAGTCTTCCTGGAGAGAGTGCCCCCTACGGGATCTGTTAAGGGGAAAAAAGTTCCAGGAACTGTGCACGGAGGCGTGCACACACCTATTGTGGAATGGACATGAGCAACACATCTTGAGGAACATCAGTTACTGGTAAGTAACTTTGTTTTCCAATTTAATGATGAATTGTTTCAATTCCCCAACTGTAAAGAAATCTGATCTCCTAAAATCCTATCCAAAAATAATTATTGCTGGTTACGATTCTTCACATTACTCAGTGTCTTATTAGGAGACTGTTTTTTAAATAACGTTAATTCAGTATCTTTTATTTAGATTTTTATTTTTGTTAAATGAGTTACGTAACTTTTATGGTGATTTACATTGCTAATGTGAATTAGTACAGAAACCATGTCCTCCCATGATATGAGACTACTTCTTCATTATAAAGTTAAAGGGAATCTAGTTATACCCCATGTGACCCATCCTGTGCCCAAGGTAGCCACCTGATAATGCCAAGGTCAGGGCAGGCTGTGAAAGGAGAGTAGATTCTCCCAACATTGGTGGGTGATACTGAAGTCAGACTTCCCAACCAGCCACAAACTATGCTTCTGATTCCCCCAAACCAGTTATCAAGAAGCCAGCACACAAATACACAGAGCTCCCTTTACTGCATTTCAGCCTCTGGCTCCCAATCAGCCACTAGGTCCAGTAAAGAGACTAGTTATTTAAACTCTATGCTCTTTACTAAAAAGGTTCCCTCTGACCCCAAAGGGTCAGCCACAGTACCAGATCAATATAAGTTTGGATCTTACCCAAAATACCACGATGCCAGCCAATCCTTTAGTAACTAAAACTAAAGGTTTATTATAAAAAGAAAGAAAGAAACCATGAGAGAAATGTTAAAGGATTAGAGCAATCAGATACATACAAATGATTAAAAGTCCATATACATCAGGTTTCAGAAGAATTGTGGCGTTGCAGGCTGGTATAGTCCTCTGGTATACATCCAATACCTGGATGGGTCTTAGTCCTTCGGTTCAGTTGCAAATGAATTGATCCAGAGATAGGTATGTGTCTGTAGTTGAACAGGATCAAAGACAAAATGGTTTCCCAGGTCTTCCCACCTTATATACCTTCTGGCCCTGGCCATGCTGTTTGTGGAGTTTTACAGGAATCAAAATGAAGTCCAGAATAACATGAGCAAATTCTGGAGACTCATTAGGTGATGCTGGCGTCTTCCCCTGGGCCCCTTGCACCTGGGAATGTCTTAATGGGCCATTGAGCAGGCTATTGTTCTGCGGCCATCCAGTCTGGAGCATTACCCAGCCAGCACAATTTGAAATACAGATATATCAACCATATCCATAATTTTCATCTTACATATAACATGAACATAATCATCATCTTACTTAGCACATTATAGCCTTTCTAACAGTACCTGACATGGCATATCTCACATGGATTATGATGATTTTGACACTGATGTCACACAATAGAATAAATGCCCCCCCCACACACACACACACAATCTAACCAGCATGACATCCCAACTGGGTGTTTTGGAGTGGAGGGAAGATTTTCTTTGAGTAATGGTCCCTACTGCATTCCACTGAAGGTTATGCCCATGAGCCAGGAGGCGGAGCTTCTACTTCGAGTGATTGCTCATATCCATTCCCATATAGGTGTGTGCATGCCCCATGCACTGGTTCCTGGAACTTTTTTGCCCTTAAGTCCCGTAGGGCCAGCTGTGGTACCCCCTGGAGTGCCGTGCTCATCAGCAGCGACCTCAGCACCCAGGGGCTCTGGTCAGCTCAGGAGAGGTGTCTCCACATCAACGTCCGGGAGCTTAGGGCAGTCTGCCTGACCTGCAAGGTGTTCCTCAGATTCCTGAGGGGCAGGATGGTGCAGGTCCTCACGGACAACACGGTGACCATGTTCTACATGAACAGGTGGGGGAGGGTGCACTCCTCGGCCCTTTGCTAGGAGACCATTCGTCTTTGGGACCTTGCGGTGAGGCACGACTTCCACATATCCGCCTCTCACCTCCCGGGGGTCAGGAACAACAAGGCGGACCGCCTCAGCAGGTCATTTCTCCCCCACCATGACTGGTCACTACACCTGGAGGTGGTGACTTCCATTTTCCGCAAGTGGGGTGTTCCCCAACTGGACCTGTTCGCGTCGTCCTGGAACAGGAAGTGCTCGAGGTTCTGCTCACTCCAGGGTCGCGAGCCGGGCTCCATGTCGGATGTGTTCCTCATACACTGGACGGGGACCCTCATGTATGCGTTTCCCCCAATTCTGCTGCTGCCCAAAGTCCTCTTCAAGATCAAGAGGGACAAAGTGGACATCATACTGATCACCCCAGGCTGGCCGAGACAGCATTGGTTCAGCATGTTGCTGGACCTGTCTATCGCCACGCCGATGCTGCTCCTGAGGCGTTACGACTTGCTCTCCCAGGACCAGGGTCACCTGCTGCACCTGGACTCCCTCTACCTGACAGCATGGAGACTCTGTGGCTGACGGAGGGAGAGAGAGCCTGCTCGGTGCAGGTCCAACGGATTCTGCTGGGTAGCAGAAAACCTTCCACTCAGGTGGTGTACCGGGCCAAGTGGAAGCGCTTTACCTATTGGGCGGAGTCCCGGGGTATCTACACAATGCTACCGAGCTCCCTAGTTCTACCACCAGTGAGCCTCTGAGCCTCCACAGAAGTGCCGAAAGGCACAAAGATCCCATCCACCTGGTCTACTGGGGCAGTCCTCCATGCAGCATACTCAATCTTCGCTTAAGCGATATTTCTGTGTGCATCTAGATAGTCGTCAACTACTTTGCAACCCAACACTCTTGTCAGCCATCTCTTTTAGGGGGCCATCTCAAACTGTTCCTGCCAGCATGGAACACGATAATGAACAAGTGGGTCCTGGATGTCATTCAGCATGGCTATATAATTAAGTTTATGATGCTACCTCCTTCACATCTCCCACCCTGGTCCCATCTACCCACTCTCACAACAGTAACCTTGCTCTAGAGATGGACTCCCTACTTCAGAGAGGAGTAATGAAGCCAGTCCCTGCAACCTTTCAGGGCACAGAGTTCTATTCCATCTATTTCCTGGTGCCCAAGAAGGAGGAGGGATGGAGACCAATCCTGAATCTCTGACACCTCAACCGTTCCATTTGCAAGCCAAAGTTCCACATGGTCATTCTTGTGGTCATCATTCCCTCACTAGAAAAAGATGTGGTTTATAACTCTCGATATGCAAGACCCTACTTCCATGTCGACATCACAGATGGTTCCTGAGGTTCACAGTGGGTCCTTGGTATTTCCAATACACAGTTCTCCCATTTAGACTTACCACTGCTGCATGTGTCTTTATGAAGGTTTTCCCTGTAGTGGGGGCTCACCTCTGGCAGGGAGTCCTTCTCTTCCCCTAGCTGGACAACTGGCTGCTGGCGACGTGGTCCAGAAGGAAAACTAGAGAATTGATGTCCCAACTCCTTCTACTTCTCTCCTCCCTAAGGGTGAATGTGAACATCGAAAAACCTACTTAGTCCCTGGAGTTCATCGGAGCAAGCGTCAACACGACCTCCGCATGTGCTTAACAGCCAAAGGAGAGGTTCCAGATTTTACTGGATCTGATCGCTTCAGTGACATCCAAACACTCGATCTCAGTCAGAACTTCTCTCCCCGTCCTTGATCACATGGCAGCATGCAGAGATGTCACAGCCTTCACTGGCCTGCAGTTTCACTGTTTACAACTATGATTGCAGGTAGTCTACTTCCCTGTGCACCAAGCCATGAACTCCTTTCCCACCGTTCCACTAAAAGCCATTTCCTCCCTGAATGGTGAACAGATCCGCTCCAAGTTTGCTTCAGAATGCCCTTCCTTCAATCCTCTCCAAGTGTGATGATCATGACAGATGTGTCGCTCAATGGCTGGGGCACCCACATGGAAGATCACATGATGCAAAGAACTTGGAACACTCGGGAAGCTAAGATATACATCAATTTCCTGGAACTTCAGGCAGTACTCAGGGCATGCCACACATTTTTTTCCATCCATCCATTCTTGTCATGTTCTCATCATGTCAGACAACACCACTATGGTTTACTACATAAACAAGCAAGGACATACAAGGTCCCCAGTTCTGCATGTGGAAGAGGTACACTTCTGGAAGTGGTACACCTCTGGAAGTGGTGTATTGCACATCGTATCCTATTGTCAGTGTTTAGCTTCCAGGGACTCAGTGTGATTGCCAATGTTCTCCATAGGAACTTTGTGACTTAACACGAGTGGGAGTTGCACAACATGGTAGTCGTGGACATTTTTGGTCATTGAGGGACTCTAGTCAGGGATCTCTCTGCCTCTCACGCCAATACCAAGTGCATCCAGTACTGTTCCAGGGGAGGGCTCAGTGCCCATTCACAGAGTGACACCTTGATCATCGACTGGTTGAACTGAATCAATTACGCCTTTTCTCCCCTACTGCTCCTGCCTGCATCCTTCACAGACTCCAATGGGAGAGGGCAACAGCCATCCTGATCGCCCCATTCTGGTCTTGCCAGTTCTGGTTTCCTCTTCTCCTCCTCATGTTAAAGCATCCTGCACTCCTGATTCTGACATTCCCAGAACTGCTCACAGAACACAACGGCTGATTCACATCCTGATTCACAGACACTTCACCTGAGAACTTGGTTTTTGGATGGACATCTCTGCTAGCATGGGAATGTTTGTCAGCAGTGCAAGATGTTTTCTGAAGTAGCAGGAAGGACTCCCCAAGGTGACCCTACAAAGCCAAATGGACATGTTTCACTTGTCGGGCCCAGCAGAAAGGACTTGCCCCTGGGACTGTGGGCATCCTGATGCTCTTTAGACTATCTCCTGTCTCTGAAGGCCTCGAGGCTCGCTCTGAGATCCATCAAGGTGCATGTTGCAGCTATCAGTGTTTTCTACCTTCCTGTGGAGGGGCATTTGTTTTTCACTCATCCTTTGAGTGCCTGATTCTGGAAGGGCCTTGTATGCAAATACCCTCCCATTCAGCCTACCACTCTTCAATGAGACTTCAACCTAGTCCTTACGGCATTGATGAACTCGATCTTTGAATCTTGGGCCTCCTGCTCCCTTTCTCTTCTTTCCATGAAGGTCACTTTCCTGATTGCTGTTACTTTTGCATGAAGAGTTGGCAAACTGGCAGCCATGATGGCAAATTCCCCTCACCCCACCTTCCATAAGGTTAAAGTCTCATTGCACTTGCATCCCAGATTTCTACCAAAAGTGGTTTCCCGCTTCCACCTCAAGCAACCCATATATCTGCCCACTTTCTTTCCCAAACCACACACCTCAAAGGAGGAATGGCGGCTTCACTTCCTCGATGTACGTAGGGCCCTAACCTTTTACCTGGAAGTCTCCTAGACAATTTTCTGCCATAGCTGATGTGCAGAAAGAATAACAAATATGGCAGACCACCAGCTTGGCTTAACAAAGAAGTCTTTTGTGAGCTTAAACACAAAAAAGGAAGCTCACAAGAAGTGGAAGCTTGAACAGATGACTAGGGAGGAGTATAAAAATACTGCTTGAGCATGCAGGAGTGAAATCGGGAAGGCCAAAGCACAATTGGAGTTGCAGCTAGCAAGGGATGTGAAGGGTAACAAGACAGGTTTCTACAGGTATGTTAGCAACAAGAAGGTGGTCAGGGAAAGTGTGGGCCCCTTACAGAATGGGGGAGGCAACCTTGTGACATGATGATGTGGAAAAAGCTGAAATACTTAATGCTTTTTTTGCCTCTGTCTTTCACAGACAAGGTAAGTTCCCAGACTACTGCACTAGGTTGCAGAGAATGGGGAGGAGGTGAGCAGCCCTTGGTGCTGAAAGAACAGGTTCAGGACTATTTAGAAAGGCTGGACATACACAAATCCACGTGGCCGGATGCAGTGCATCCAAGGGTGCTGAGGGAATTAGCTGATGTGATTTCAGAGCCATTGGCTATTATCTTTGAAAACTCATGGCAATTGGGGGAGGTCCTGAATGACTGGAAAAAGGCAAATATAGTGCCCATCTTTAAAAAAGGGAAGAAGGAGGAACCGAAGAATTACAGACCGGTCAGCCCTCCCCTCAGTCCCAGGAAAAATCATAGAGCAGCTCCTCAAGGAATCCATTTTGAGGCACGTGGAGGATAGGAAGGTGATCAGGAAGAGCCAGTATAGATTCACCAAGGGCAAGTCATGCCTGACCAACCTGATTGCCTTCTATGATGAGATGACTGGCTCTGTGGATGTGGGGAAAGTGGTGGACGTGATATACCTTGACATTAGCAAAGCTTTTCATACGATCTCCCAGAGTATTCTTGCCAGCAAGAATTAAAGAAGTTAAAGAAATATGGGTTGGAAGAATGAATTGTAAGATGAATAGAAAGCTGGCTAGATCATTGGGCTCAATGGGTAAGGACCAATGGCTCAATGTCTAGTTGGCAGCTGGTAACAAGTGGAGTGCCCCAGGGGTCAGTGCTGGGGCTGGTTTTGTTCAACATCTTCATTAATGATTTGGAGGATGGGGTGGATTGCACCCTCAGCAAGTTTGCAGATGACACTAAGCTGGGGGCAGTGGTAGATACCTGGAGGGTAGGGATAGGATACAGAGTGACCTGGATAAATTGGGCCAAAAACATCAGATGAGATTCAAAAAGAACAAGTGTAGAGTCCTGCACTTAGGATGAAAGAATCCTGTGCACTGCTAGAAACTGGGGACCGACTGGCTGGGCAGCAGTTTTTGTTCACTGTAACCCCGGTCCTTTTCTACAGAAGCTGGAAATGAGCCTTCAATGTGCCCTCCTTGCCAAGAAGGCTAACAGCATATTGGGCTGCATTAGTAAGAGCATTGCCAGCAGATCAAGGGAAGTGATTATTCCCGTCTATTCAGCATCGATGAGGCTACATTTGGAGTATTGTGTCCAGTTCTCTCTTCGAGTGATTGCTCATATGCATTCCAATGTAGGTGTGTGCGCGCCCCGTGCACAGATTCCCGGAACTTTTTTCCCTAGCAAGCCCCGCATGGCCAGCTCAGGCGCCCCCTGGAGTGCCGCGCTCATGTCGCGGTATAAAGGGCGCTGCTGGCTGCGCGGGTCCCCAGTTCCTTCTTTCCGCCTGTGACGGTTACTGGAACTATCGCCTCTTGCTGTGTGCAAGTAGCTCATTCCCTAGTTGTTTGACTGTTTTCAACGTTTCTTGTTATAGTAGTAGTTATAGAGTTCGTTAGTTTGTAGTTGTAGTGACAAGTTAGAACCCCGGACGGGGTCCTCTTCTGCTGGGAGTCATGCCGGGGTCCACAGGCTTTAAGAACTGTGTCTTGTGTACTAAAGCCTTTCCTATTAGTGACCCGCATGACCGCTGTCTCCGGTGCCTTGGAGAAGAACACCGTCGAGACAAATGTAAGATTTGTAAGTCCTTTAAGCCTCGGACCCAGAAAGAACGGGACGCGAGGCTAAAGGCGATTCTAATGGAGTCGGCGCTCCGTCCAGCTTCCGAGCCGTCCCGGTCTCCGTCGGCACCGAGTGTGTCGTCGGTGCGGAGCGCCCCCCCACCGGCACCGCTTTCGGCACCGCCGCGGGCTTCTAAGGTGGCCAAGAAGACGGCACGGCCTTCGGCCGCACCCAAGATCTCCCTCCGGCCCGCGCAGGGTGGAGGAAGTACGGAGACGCCCCAGCCGAGCGCCGTTGAGATTACTCCGGCACCGGGGTCTCCACGCGGGCTGCCTCCCCCGACTCCTGGTAGTGGGGGAGTGCACCTGCAAGGGCCGTCGACGCCGGAGGCGTTTACTGCGGCACGAGCACTCATGGCCTTGCCCACGCCTCCGTCCCCCCTCGGCCGAGGGACAAGGGACCCGCGTCTCGGGGCAAACCCGCGCTGGGTGGTCCCGGTGGTTGGAGACGCTCCCAATCTAAGTCTCCTGCCAGACGGTCACGGAGGGTGGAGAGCGTCGGCTCCCCTCCGAGCTCCGACTCTAGGTCGTCGAGCGACTCGGCACCGCGGCACCGTGGGCGGTCCCGAGTCCGTCGCCGGAGCCGCAGATCCAGCTCCGATTCGAGCGGGGACCGGGATTCGGGCTCACGATCTACGGTGCGGAGCCCGTCCCGGCACCGATCGAGGTCACTGTCGGTCGTTTCGAGAGGCAGCGGCTCACATCTGGCGGCACCGCCGATCCCGGCACCGACGCCTGCTTCGGCACTGTTGCCGGCTCCGGCACCGGTGCAACCGGCACCGATGATGGCACCGTTGCAGCCGGCACCGATGATGGCACCGTTGCAACCGGCACCGGTGATGGCACCGGCACCGACCTCGGGACGGCTGGACTCCCTTCAGCGTCACCATCGTCGGCACCGCTCTCGGTCTCGAGGGGCAAGCGGCATCGCAAGTCCTCTCGCCGCAGGGGCAGGTCGGGTGCGTCGTCGTCGTCGTCCCCGTCCTCCTCTCATCGCCGGCACCGCAGACGTCGGCACCGGTCCACGTCGTCCTCATCGGACCGCTCCACGCGTCGGCGACATAAGCGACGCACGGGGGGCTCTGGTGACACTAGGGCGGTGCGGCTCCATCAGCCTTCCCTGCAGGCTGTGGGGTGGGCCCAGGGACCTTGGCAGTGGCCGTATTGGGGACCCTGGAATGCCTCTATGCCCCAGGGCTCGGTGTCACTGCATTCTGTGGTGGCCCCCCCAGTCCCCCCGGCCCCTAAGGTTCATGAGCAGGGTTCGGAGGACTTGGACCCTGGGGAGGGACCCTCTTCCGCACCCCTACCCTTCTCTTCCTCATCGTCACCGGATGAGGCAGTAGCAAGGGATCGTAAAGGGCCCCTGTTTGACTTCAGGGCCCACCAAGACCTCCTAAAGAGGGCTGCGGAGAACTTGGGCATGGAGTTTAAGCTCATGTCTGAGGAGGAGGACTCCCTCTTTGGGCCCTCGGGCTCTCTGGGACCCTCCCGGGCGACCTTGCCAGTGCATGACAATGTCATGAAGATAGCGAGGAAGCTGTGGCAGACCCCTTCCTCCCTGCCTTCCACCTCTAAGGGGGTGGAACGGAAATATTATGTCCCCAAGGAACCCTTTGAATTTCTATACAGCCACCCTGCGCCCAGTTCTCTGGTGGTCGATGCGGCCAACCAGAGGGACCGTCAGGGGGTCAGGGTAGCACCCCTAAGGACAAGGAGGGCCGTAAACTGGACTTGTTCGGGGGGAAGATCTACTCTACTGCGGCGCTGCAGTTTAGAGTAGCGAACCACCAGGCCTTGTTTGGGAAGTATAACAAGAACCTGTGGGCCTCGATGCAGAGGTTTGCTTCCCAGCTGCCCCCTGACCAGGAGGCGGATTTTTCCACGGTTCTGAATGAAGGATCTGCGGTGGCTACCGCTGCGCTGCAGGCGGCTAGCGACGCGGTTGACACAGCCAGTAGGGCAATGGCCTCGGCGGTGGTGATGCGCCGCTGCTCGTGGCTTCAAGCCTCTGGCCTCACTCAAGAGGTTCAGCAGGCTATCCAGGACTTGCCGTTTGATGGCCTGGGTCTGTTTTCGGAAAAGACAGACGACAAGCTCCACGCTCTCAAGGACTCTCGGGCCACCCTGAAGTCTCTGGGGTTGTATACTCCTCAGGCCTCCAGGCAGCAGTCCAGACCGCAGGTCCAAGGGCAACCACCGCCCCCGCCCAGGCCGGCTCCTCGACCACCCCAGCAGAGGAGGGGTCGTGAGCGCTACCGCGGTCCCAGCAGGGGAGGCCGTCAGGGTCCTCTGCGAGGGGCCAGCATGGGCCTGCAAAAGGGGGTAATCAGCCTAATAAACGTTTTTGACCCAGAGCAGGAGGGTAGTACTCTTCCTTCTCTCTGGGATCCTGGTCGGCCGTTTGGGGACAGGCTTCGCCCTTTTCTTTCAGAATGGGAAGCCATCACTACGGACCGCTGGGTCCTGGAGGTGATTGCTAAAGGGTATGCCCTCCAGCTTACAACCTCCCCTCCCAACACCCCCCCAAGGCTGTCCCACATTGGGGATCCGGCCTCGGTTCAGCTCCTGGTGCAGGAGATTGGGTCTCTCCTCACGTTGGGGGCAGTGGAGGAAGTCCCACTGGCCGAAGAGGGCAGGGGCTTTTATTCTAAGTATTTCTTAATCCCCAAGGCGAAGGGAGGCCTTAGGCCCATTCTGGACCTCCGTGGCCTAAATAGATATATTAGGCGAGTTAAGTTTCGTATGGTCTCTCTCGCCACTATCATTCCGGTCCTTGACCCAGGAGATTGGTATGCCGCCCTGGACTTGAAGGATGCATACTTTCACATTTCGATATTACCGGCCCATAGGCGGTTTTTGAGGTTTGTGGTAGCGGGACACCATTATCAATTTCGGTCCCTACCCTTTGGGCTCTCCTCAGCACCCAGGGTTTTTACTAAGTGCATGGCTGTGGTAGTAGTCCACCTGCGCCGTAAAGGTGTTCAAATCTTCCCTTACCTGGATGACTGGTTAATCAGGGGGAGGTCGAGTGCCCATGTGAGACATAGTCTGTTCCTCACACGCGACTTGTGTGCTAGACTGGGGCTGATTATCAATGAGCAAAAGTCCACACTCACTCCGGTTCAATGTATTGAGTTTATTGGAGCCAGGTTAGATGCAGTACAAGCCAGAGCCTTCCTGCCTCAAGCAAGATTTGAGGCGATGGCAGCCATAATATCGGATCTCCACTTGTCCCCCATGACGACAGCCAGGCACTGCCTGCAGCTGTTGGGACATATGGCGGCTTCTACATATGTAGTGAGACTGGCCCGATTGAGGCTTAGACCTCTCCAGGCGTGGTTGAATTCGGTGTATGTACCACACAGGCATTCTCTAACTAGAGTGGTCCTGGTTCCCCCACAGGTGCTGTCGTCCCTCGATTGGTGGAGGGACCCCAGGGAAGTGATGATGGGAGTCCCCTTCAGAGAGTTCACCCCATCTGTGACGCTCATCACAGACGCATCCGATCGGGGATGGGGAGCCCACATTTCTCACGATCAGGGCACCCAAGGGCTTTGGTCTCTGGAGGAGAGAGCTCTGCACATCAATGTGCGCGAGCTCAGAGCAGTCCGGTTGGCCTGCAGGGCCTTCCTCCCCTTCCTCAAGGGCAGAGTGGTCCAAGTCCTTACGGACAATACGGCAGCCATGTTCTACATGAACAGGCAGGGGGGGGCACGCTCCTCGGCACTTTGCCAGGAAGCCATTCACCTCTGGAATTTCGCGGTGAGACACGGTTTTCATTTATCTGCCTCTCACCTCCCGGGGGTACGAAACAGCGAGGCGGACCGCCTCAGCAGAGTTTTTCTCCCCGCCACGAATGGTCCTTACACCAGGACATAGTGGCTTCCCTTTTCCAACGGTGGGGTTCTCCCCGTCTGGACCTGTTCGCTACAGCGGAGAACAGGAAATGCCCGAGGTTTTGCTCGCTCAGGGGTCGCGAGCCGGGCTCTCTGTCCGATGCCTTTTTGGTTCCCTGGACAGGGGAGTTAATGTATGCTTTTCCCCCGGTCCCGCTCCTGCCCCAAGTCCTCCTAAAGATCAAGAGGGACAGGGCGGACGTTATACTGATTGCTCCAGCGTGGCCGAGGCAGCATTGGTACAGCATGCTGCTCGACCTCTCCATCACCGAACCGATTCCGCTACCCAGACGGTGCGACCTGATCTCCCAGGACCATGGGAGATTGTTGCACCCCGACCTGACCTCCCTCCACCTTACCGCCTGGAGACTTTGTGGCTGACGGAGGGAGAGAGGGCCTGTTCTATGCAGGTTCAACAGGTCCTCCTGGGCAGCAGGAAGCCGTCCACGCAAGTAACATACAAAGCTAAGTGGCGGAGGTTTTCGGGGTGGGCAGAAGCGAGAGGGTTACACCCTAGCATCTCCCCTATTCAGGCCATCCTGGAGTACTTACTGCAGCTTAAACTGCAGGGCCTGGCTTTGGCCTCCCTCAAGGTCCACCTGGCAGCCATCTCGGCCTTCCACCAACCCATGGAGGGCCGCTCCCTGTTTTCTCACCCTATGTCGGTGAGGTTCCTTAAGGGGGTGGAGAGGACTTTCCCTCAGGTGCGGGACCCGGTGCCACCCTGGGACCTCAACTTGGTCCTCAACGGGCTGATGGGTCACCCATTCGAGCCCTTGGCTACATGCTCCCTTCTACTCTTGTCATGGAAGGTGGCCTTCCTAGTGGCTATCACCTCGGCCAGAAGGGTCTCCGAACTGAGGGCGTTAACCTCGGAGCCCCCTACACGGTTTTTTATAAGGATAAGGTCCGGCTGAGGCCTCACCCGGCTTTTATGCCTAAGGTGGTGTCTCAGTTCCACTGTAACCAGGACATTTTCCTTCCTGTGTTCTTTCCCAAACCCCATGGGTCGGAGGAGGAAAGGAGGGGACATTCGCTGGACGTCAGGCGAGCCTTGGCCTTCTATCTCGAGAGGACCAAGCCTTTCCGGAAGTCGACACAGCTCTTCGTGGCTGTGGCGGATAGGATGAAGGGCTTGCCTGTCTCCACCCAGCGCATCTCCAAGTGGATTACTGCCTGTATTAAAGCATGCTATGAGCAGGCAGGAGTACCCCTCCCAGGGCCGGTGAGAGCACACTCCACTAGGGCCCAGGCCTCTTCCGCAGCCTTTCTAGAGAGGGTTCCCCTGCAGGACATCTGCAGGGCAGCGACCTGGTCGTCAGTCCATACGTTCACGTCGCATTACGCCATCGTGGAACAAGCAAGGGAAGACGCAGGGTTCGGCAGAGCCGTGCTGTCTAGAGCAGGTCACCGATAACTCCTACCCTCCTCCAAGGTACGGCTACGCAATCACCTACATTGGAATGCATATGAGCAATCACTCGAAGAGAGAAAACAAGGTTACTTACCAGTAACTGTTGTTCTTCGAGATGTGTTGCTCATATCCATTCCAAACCCACCCCCGTCCCCGCTGTCGGAGTTGGCAGAAAGAAGGGACTGGGGACCCGCGCAGCCAGCAGCGCCCTTTATACCGCGACATGAGCGCGGCACTCCAGGGGGCGCCTGAGCTGGCCATGCGGGGCTTGCTAGGGAAAAAGTTCCGGGAATCTGTGCACGGGGCGCGCACACACCTACATTGGAATGGATATGAGCAACACATCTCGAAGAACAACAGTTACTGGTAAGTAACCTTGTTTTTTGGGCCCCCCGCTACAGAAAGGATGTGGACAAATTGGAGAGAGTCCAGAGGAGGGCAACAAAAATGATTTAGGGGGCTGGAGCACATAACTTATGAGGAGAGGCTGAGGGAACTAGGCTTGTTTAGTCTGCAGAAGAAAAGAACGAGGGGGGAATTTGATAGTAATCTTTAACTACATGAAAGGGGGATCCAGGGAGGGTGGAGTTAGGCTGTTCTCAGTGGTAGTAGATGACAGAACTAGGAGCAATGGTCTCAAGTTGCAGTAGGGGAGGTCTAGGTTGGATATTAGGAAAAACTTTTTTACTAGGAGAGTGGTAAAGCACTGGAATGGTTACCTAAGAAGGTGGTGGAATCTCCATCTGTAGAGGTTTTTAAACAGGCAGCTTGACAAAGCCCTGGCTGGGCTGATTTAGCTGGAGTTGGTCCTGATTTGAGCAGGGGGTTGGATTAGATGACCTCCTGAGGTCCCTTCCAATCCTAATCTTCTATGATTCTATGATAGTGGAGAGAATTAAAGGGCAGGCTACCTCCACCAAAAGAATCTCAAAATGGGTCTCAGGGTGCATTACACTCTATCAATTGTTGGGGCGGTCCCCACCAGGTGGGATAAAGGCCTATTCCCCAAGAGTGCAAGCATCAACTATGACCATGCTCTATGACTGGCCCCTTACGGACATATGTAGGGCAGCCACATGGAGTTCGGTACACACTTTTTCATCCCATTATGCTCTGGTGCAAGACTCTGAGACAGATGCCTCGTTCAATGCAAGAGTCCTCTGTTTCAAGGTTCCGTTATCTTCCTCATACCCTCCTATCTCGGTACTGCTTGTTAATCACCCTTAGTGGAATAGAATAGGGACCATCATTTGAAGAAGAGGAGATTATTTACCTGTAATTGGAGGTTTCTTTGAGATGTGTTCCCTAGCTATATTCCGATCCCAACCTCCTTCCCCTCTGCTGCCGATCTGGTGAATTTGCTGTGTAGAAGGAACTGAAGGTGCTATCAGTCTGCCCTGCCATTTATCACTTTGGGCAAAACTATGGGATGATACAAGGGTGCCATGTGCAGACTGATGGACATTACTACTTTGAAAAGCTCCAGTTCCGGGCACATGCTCATATCCCTCAGTGAAATAAAGATATGGACCACCCAGGGATATTGCTGGTGTGTCATTTGTTTAGAAGAAAAACTGAACTTCTAGTTCAGGTAAATAACCTCCTCTTACAAGACCACCCCCTTTAAACCTCCTAGACTTAAGTCCTATTTCAGCTTGGATAACAGGTATGTATGTTTTAAGTTATCCTTAATCAATTTTGATCACTTAATTTCTTTTTCTGCTTAATCTGTTTCCCATGGCATACCTCTATTTTTATCATTCCTGGTTTGCCTTACCTAGTCCCTTTCCACACCCCTTCATGTTCCTAGGGCAGTGAAGGGAGAATCCAGATGTACCTTCTTCTTCGAGTGATTGCTCGTGTCCATTCCACTATAGGTCAGTGCACACCACCGTGCACGGTTACCAGAACATTTTTCCTCTTAGCAGACTCCGTAGGGCTGCCTCTGGTGCACCCTGGAGTCCTGTGCACATGCCGCAGTATATGAGGCACTGCCGACCCTACGCCCCCTCAGTTCCTTCTTTCCGCACATGATGGTTGCTGGAACTAGTCTTGCTCTCTGCAAGTACCATTCCCCTTCTTTGAACTCTTTGTTATTCGAAGTACTTTAGTTAGTTTTAAGTAGTTGTTAAGTGTTGTTAAGTGTAGTTAGATAAGAAGTCCCTGAAGGACTTAGAGCAGCTGGGCCATGCCCTGGTCGCCTGGATTTAAGCTGAGGCTTTCCCGCTCAGTGACCCCCACGATCGGTGCCTTAAGTGCCTGGGGGAAGAGCACAGGAAAGATAAATGCAAGATTTGCAGGGCTTTTAAACCATGGATTCAAAAGGACCGAGAGATTCAGTTAAAAACCCTGCTCATGGAGGCAGCGCTCCGCCCGGCGTCCAACCCGTCTCGCTCCACCTTGGCACCGAGTGTCACCTCGGTGCAGAGTGCACCGCTGGCACCAGCCTCGACTCAGCACTGAGCAACATCCCCGGTGCCAAAGAAGAAGAAACAGAGCGCAGACACTCCCCTGCGCCGGCGGTACAGGCAGGGTCAAGTGTGGAGATGCACTGGCCATGGCCCGTCGAGTTTTCTCCGGTGCCTGCATCTCTGAGCAGGGAGCCTCCCCTGACTCCTGGGAGTGGGACAGTGCTCTCTATATTTTAAAAAAATTAATAAGTTATTAGGGGGAAGAAAAGAACAGGTTGGACATCCATCGGGCTGGTCTGTTTACTTGGTCTTCCCTCAGTATAGGGGCTGGACTTGACTTCTTGAGGTCCCTTTCAGCCTTACAGTTTTGCTTCTATAATAAAATAACATATACTGTCCTACACTCATTGTCCATATTGTTTTGAGAACAAACTGTTTTCAGAGAGCTAATGAATTTTTCAGGTATTTAAAGGATAAATCTTGAATGCTTGTTTACAGTAAATGGACACATGAAAGATTGAAACACTGTATAGAGTAGAACTCAGTGGGATTTGTGGCCTTCTCTATTAACCCCCATTTTAAAATGCCCCCATTTTAATATTAACACTATTTAGGGGAGCTTGGGCCCTTTGTTACTGGACAGACTCTTTGGGAAGAGATGCTTCAGCACTGAGGCCTGGTCTGCACTGTTGTTGATGGCTTGTAGCTTGTGTGTCTCCCAATGACGTACTTACGTTGATGTACCGCAGGGTCTACACGGCACTGTGCTGCATCGACAGAAGACTCCCTCCTGTCGATGCAGTCATATTCCTTTCCGGGAGGTGAACTAATGGCGTCAACAGGAAAGTCCATATCCCATTTATTGAGCCGATCAATCCTGGTGCATCGGTTGTTGTGGCGCCCACAGTGTAGACAAGCTGTGAGATAGGTTGTGAGCCTGTGCTATGTGATACCCAGCATTACTATCAATTGGCTAACTAGTGTGGAAGGAGCAGACTGAACAGGCAGTGGTGATATAACTGAGTTTCTGCAAAGTTCATGGCCAAGGAAAAAACAGATATTTTTGTTAGAGCAAACAGAACGAGATTGAGATGACAGGCATCCCCATTATGTGGAATTAAGGCTGGCCTACACAGAGAGTTATTCCAATTTGGCTGTTCCTGATAACTTTTCTATGGATGCTTGTATTCGGGAACAAAAGTGCCCTATTCTGAATTAGATTAATCTATTTCTTAAACTATTTCAAAACTGATCTGGAATAAGTGTGTCCACACAATGTTCAATTGTTTTACCTTAATCTGCATTAATTTCCCTCTGTAGTCAAGCCCCATAGTGTTATATCAAGTAGTAACCTGATATTAAGAATCACTGGTCTCAAATCTATACCTGTGGAATCATCACAATTAAGCATATCCCAATTAAATGGACTGTACAGTGTTTAGAGCAGTGGTTCTTAACCTTGTTGGAGGTACTGAACCCCGCAAGTTTCATACGTGCATTCACCGAACCCTTCACAGTTGGAAAAATAAAATGTTTTTTTTTTTCAAATTCAAAACATATATATATTTTATTAGTGCACAAAATGAACCATGCATCAGTTGCACATAAAATCACTGTGTTCAAAGAACAAAACCAACAAAACATGAATGTCACACAAAAACAAAACCATAACTCAATAAATATTTACTGCAAATCAATGTGACTTTTGCTGTTGCCTTTCAGAGACAAGTTCAGAAATGCGCGGCTTCACCTTGGCAAGTGCCACTCTCATATCATTTTCGCAACAAAGTCTGTTCCTTTTCTTTGTTTTTATGTCTACCATCCTCGAAAAGGATTGCTCGCAAAGATATGTTGTAACAAATGGTATGAGTATCTCAAGGGCTTTCTTAGCAATAAGAGGGTACGGTACGATTTGGTGACACCAAAACGTTGAGAGCGTTGTTGTTCTGAAGAGCTGCTGTTGAACCTGGCTCTGCTGAAGTTCAATGATTTCATCGAGGTACTCATCATTGACATCTGCTGTCGCAACACTAAACGTGAACGGCTGTCTCACCCATGCTGGATATGACTCTCTGGTGGGGAAGTATCCGTCGAGAGACTTTGCGAGTTCATCTAAGTGCATGGCAATTGCTTGCTTCAGTTCCCCGGGTACAGAAATGTCTCCGATTCCAGACACGTCTTCGATCTTACTTACACAGTCGTCCAGCAGGGGAAAGTTTGCGAAGTTATCATTCTCTGTTTGTCATTTCCATAACGGTAGCTTTTTTTGAAAAGCCTTCAGGTTTTCTTCCGCTTCGATGATGTTGACTCCACCCCCCTGCATCTGTTGATTGAGAGCATCGAAGATATCGGCCATGTACGCCAAAATGAGAATGAACTCAGAATTTTCGAAGCAATCTGCATGACAATGTTGGTGCTCTCGCAAAAACAGGGCTAATTCCACACGCATGGCAAAAACACGATTCAGCACCTTTCCCCGAGATAACCACCGAATGTTAGAATGGTACAGAAGTACCTCGAATTCAGAGCCCATTTCATTACACAGCTCTTTGAAGATGCGGTGCTTCAGAGCACTATTTTGCACATAGTTCACACATTCCACTACCATTTTTAATACTTCTGCCAGTTTTGGAGGCAAGGTTTTTGTTGCCAACGCATGCCTGTGCAGAACACAGTGCGTAACAATGATGTGTGGAGCATCGACTTTCACCAGCGCACCAAAACCAGTTTTGTCCCAGCATGGCTGGAGCTCCGTCCGAAAAAATTGCAGAAACCATATCCCATGAAAGATCATTGTCTCTGAAGAAGTCATCCACAAGTTTCTTCACGTCGGCTGCCTTAGATGTTGTTGTAAGAGGCTTACAAAATAAAAAATCTTCCTTTATCATGTCGTCTTTCACATAGCGCACAAATACAACAAGCTTGCTTAGATTGGAAACTTCGGTGGTCTCGTCGAGTTGGAGGCTGAATTTTGCTGGGCTTGATATCAGATCTGCAACTACTTGAGCCAAGATGTCATTGCTCATGTCATCTATTCTGCTGCTGATGGTGTCATTTGAAAGAGGAATTTGGGACAACTTATTTTCAGCAGCTTTTCCCAGCATGATATTCGCCATCTTCAACGCAGCTGGTTTTACGAGTATTTCACCAATGGTGTGTGGTTTTCCCTGCTTTGCGATCAGGTACGCAACTTCGTATGATGCTGTTAAGATCGGTTTGTCGATGGGTACAAAGCCGAGAACAGGCAGAGTAGCCCTTTCATCGAATCTGGCTCTCTTCACTTTGAATTCAGCAAGTGTTGTGTTCTTGTATTTCCTATCTCCATGCTGCTTTAGGAAGTGTTCCCTTAGTTTTGCCGGTGCTAGACTAGAATTGCTCAACTTGGCATTGCAAATCATGCATTGAGGACGCTGACTCCCATCACATTCCGTTGTACACGTGAATCCATATTGTACGTATTCGTCCGACCACTTTCTTTTTTTGCTCGACATAGTACGAAGGGATTGGAATATTAAAAAGGAAATCACAAATGACGTACAATCACGACAGTCACAAGTCGACTACTGAGCGACCAAGTTCTCTGCAGCACAGATATCAAGGCCAAGCGAGCAGCCAATGATGGCCGTGCGGAGCGTGACGTCACGAATCATACGAGTGGGGTGAACGGCAGGGCTGCCAGGTCGTGCCATGTATGGCATTTTTTGCCATAAATTACACAACAAATTTTAGAATTTGCCATAAATATTCATCAATATCCTTCAGTTTCTTATGGTGAAACATTGAAAATGCCATAAAAGTATTGTGTGAATGCCAAAAGTATATTAATGCACCTGGCAACCCTGGTGAACGGAATGGACACACACACACCTCCGCCGAACCCCTGAGACTGACTCACCGAACCCCTGGGGTTCG
Organism: Emydura macquarii macquarii; assembly: GCF_026122565.2. Lineage (NCBI taxonomy): Eukaryota > Metazoa > Chordata > Testudines > Chelidae > Emydura > Emydura macquarii. The sequence goes on along the minus strand of NW_027133808.1, from coordinate 7,883,666 downwards.
ATCGAACTCAGGTTAAGAACCACTGGTTTAGAGAGACAAGTAAGTGAGGTAATATCTTTTATTGGACCAAATTCTGTATGTGAAACAGATAAGCTTTTGAGTTTACACAGAGCTCTTCAGGTCTGGGAAAGGTACTCAAAATGTCACAGATAAATACAAGGTGGAAAGGATTATTTAGCATAGTACTTTACATATAGTGTAAGAGACCATTTAAGGAGAAGTAGCCAATTAACACGTCTGCAGTCACAAACTGAAAATGGGGGTTAGTGGATAAGATTGTTGTAATAAGCCTTAAATTCAGTGTCTTTAGTCCATGACTTTTAGCGTCTAGAAAAGTTATGAATTTAAGCTCCCAGGCTCATCTATTGAGAGTGTTGTGCAGGTTTCCTTTGAGGGATGAGGACTGAGAGGTCAGATATGGAGTGATCATTTTATGAAAAGTGTTCACCCAGTAGTGATCTGGTATTTTTGTCATCATTTTTCTGAATTCATTTGAAAGCATAGTGATTGTTTAGTTTCACCCATAGTTGTTGTTGGTGCATTTAGTGCACTGGATGAGGTACATCACATGTTGTGATAGGCATGTGTAGGACCCATGGATTTTGAAAGGTGTGTTGGGGAGAGGATATTGATCATCGTAAGTGGAGATATGCCTACAGGTTTTGCATGTGTTATTATGGAAGGGGCTGGTGGCACTTTGAATTGGTGTGTCCTGATCTTTAGGGAGCCAGCTTCTGATGATGAGCCTGGCAAGGCTAGGAATTGTTTGAAGGTGAGAAGAGAGAGTTTGGGGGAGATTTCTTTCTGAATGTGTGTGCCAATGGAGTATGGGTTGTTAGTGTTTAATGATACTCCATATGGGTTTCAGTGGGGGTGGTAGGTGACAACTAGGGGTGTGCAGTTGGCAGGTATTTTTCCCCCTATTGAAGCAGGTTCTCTCGGGGTATTTGGGTGGCCTGTTCCCTTATACAATCTACTTTTCTAATGGAGTCTCGTTGTTTGGTGAAGGTGATTTAAGTGTATTAAAGTGTGTATGCTGGATTTTCTCCTTGGAGCATATTCTGTGGTACAGTATTGGGTTTATTTATTAGGCAGCTGTTCTGTTTGAAGCCTAATATTTAAAAACAAGGTGTTTTTTCCTGAAAATAGAAAATTGTCACCCAAGTGAATTAATAATTTTCTGTAGCACAAGTGTATCATGGAGATTAATCCTAAAACAGAATTGATTACTTGCTATGCTTCATTAGCAGAGCAAATAGAAAGTCTCATGTTTAGAATACTTATGAACTGGAAAGCTGTACAAAGTGCACAGACTGAATAAAGCACTAAGAGCTGAAAAGGTATGGAAAACAGGAACATTAAAAGAAGCAGCAAATTTCTGTCACATGGTATGAATGCAGTGTACCAACTAAGCAAACTCTGGAAACAAACATTAGTAACTAGGCATAATCAAGAGATTTGTTTTTCTCAAATAGAGAAGAAAAAATGTAACTGTAAGATATAACTAAACTCAGATGTAATTTTAAAAATTATGGAAATCCTTATGGGATTACTCAATATAGAGAAATTGGAGATTATAACACTTAATACCAAGTGTCAGTGCTACCATAGGCCTGTATCACAGAACCCTAAAAATGTTTGCAAACACACACTATTTCAGTTCACTCTTCATTGGAGACAGCAGTGTATCTAGAAACTAGGGTGATGCTCATAACACCCTCATTTAAAAAGGGCAAGGAAGGGCTGAGATGCTACAAGCATACAAGTTTGATTTCCATACCAGAGGGAAAGCACTTAAAACCACTGACTAGAGATGAAAAATCACATTTGGATAGATGACACATTTATACAGCGGAAGCTATGCTTAACAAGTGTGTGCAACTTCTTTGGCAAGTTGAAGGGAGCTGATGAGAAAAGCTGTAGACTTAATCAGCTTGATCTTCAAGTAAACTTCTACATGTAACATGCTATTTTTTCTGATCTGATAGTAGATTGTAATATGGATTAGAGATGGTTTCCCCATCTGTAAAATGGGACTAATCGTATTTGCCCTCCTTTGTAGAGTGTATGGATGTGCAATAATATGTAACTGTTTTGTATTAGATCTTAATGAAGTATGTGTTGTTGGTAAAATCACAAATTACATTTACCCTACCAGCATACCTGACAGGCATTCTGCAACAGTTTGAATTTGCAGTATTTTGTGACACATAGCGTATGACTCTCTCTGCAATGAAAGTTACATAACCCTAGCAAATTTCTTGACATGACACAGCCCAGGTAGTATGTCTCTGTGTTGGCAAGGAACTTCTGCTATTGCTCTGAGGCATTACCTAGGTAGGATACAATCTGGACTACTGGACAGCTGTGTCCCTTCAATTCTCCAACCTGGGATGCCTACTACTCTGCTTAGCTCTGACAGCACCACTCCTGGCCTGCTCACACACAAACTCCAGCATGTAAATTACTCCCAGTTATACTGTATGAGTGCTATAGCCACCCATTCATGAATTACACTGCAGGCCAGCACTACTAAACTGCCAGTCCCAACCTTTCCCTCAGAAATGGGCATCTTGTACTGTCCAGCACCCTTCTGGACAATACAAGCTCATATAAGGTCCATCATTTTATTAATAGAAAATGATATGCACAAATCCTATTATCCTAAATGGAGTTCCCCAAACACTTCAATCCACGCACTGATTTAAATAAAACAAATTAACTACAGAAAAATATATTTTAAACTATTACAAGTAATGGGACATAAAAGTCAGAATTGGTTACAAAGAAATCAAAGGTAAGATGCAACTAATACCTAATTTAACAAGCTAAGTGAATTTAAAGCGAAGGTCTCTCTCACCACAAGTTCCACCAGTCTTACTGCCTGAATCTCTGTCAGAATCCATCCAATGCTGCTTCCTTTCTTCAGGTGTTGTTGATACCATTGGTAGAGAGAACAGGAGAGATGGTTTGGGGCATATGTTCTCTTCCCTTAATCATTTCTCTTGTACAAGAATCATCTCCAGCTGAGGTTAATGAGACAAAGTCTGGGTGGACAGGAACCTCAAGCTATTTCTTTGTCAAAATGTAGATTTTTTTTTTTTTTGGCCTATACTCCCTCTCCTGCTGAAGAGTGGCCACTTAATCAGGTGAATGAGCCATTTGACATGATTGACACCTGGATGAGGCCTTGACTAGCCTTTTGTCTCAGGGAACTTGTTTATGACTGCCCACTAGAACATGTTGGAACATGTGTCAGTAATATCACAGAGTAGAATTTTATAACGTTACATATAATGTTGCCATACATATTTTACCAAGACAGTAATGCTCAGCAAATCATGAATTTTCAAATGATACCTCACAAGTCATATTTTGCACAAATTTTTATCATAATCCTCTAAAAGGGTTAAACATAGGGGTACAGACTATTACACGCTCCCAATTCCAGAAGCGACTGTATTTCTAGAAGTCATACTGTTGTGTGAAATGGGTTCCTGAAGAGGGATGGGGGAAAAGGAGGAAAGTAGATTCATATTTTGGAGCTGTATGATCTGGCCACACTCCCTCAGCTCCCACTTGCTTCTATTTTGTCTGCTGCCATGGCAGTAGGTGGTGAGCAGGATTTATAGCTCCTGCCTTCACATCTGCGTGAGGGGTTTTTTGCTCAAAATTTTGATGAGTGATGAGCAGTGATCTCCCTCCCAGCCCCAGGGCTAGTTTTTTAGAGGAGGATTAGAATCCCCCAGAGACTAGCTGTGGTGTTTTGCTGCTGACTCCTCTGTACTTTCCAGGTATAGCAGAGCAGCCTAAAAAGCACTGAATGAAATCCAAACAGTACTCTAGCTATTAGGCCACTACCCTCCTAAGCTTGGCAGCCTTCTGTCCCTAACTTGGTTAGATCCCGGGCCTATAATTTGGACATATATCACCAGAGCAGCTGCGACTCTGACATGGGGAAAATGGAGTCTCCGGGCAGAACAGTGAGAGGGTCCAAGGACATTTACATCAATGATCTAGAAGAAAATATAAAGTCATCCTGGATAAAGTTTGCAGATTGCGCACAAATTGGGGGAGTGGTAAATAATGAAAAGGACAGGTCACTGCTACAGAGCAAGCTAATGGTGAGCTTAATTAACCATAAGAACAATTTACCAAAGGTCACAGTAGATTTTTCATCATTGACAATTTTTAAATCAAAGTTGGATTGTTCTCTAAAAAATATCCTCTAGGAATTATTTTGGTAAAGTTAAATGGACCGTGGTAGACAATAGGTCAAACTTCCAGCCTTGGAATCTATAAAATCCACCTCAGGGCAGAGGCCATCTAAATGGATTGTGTTCTCTATATTAAGAACTACTATTTGCAGGCAGGAGGTAGCCTTAACAGTCCTTTCTGCTAGGGATAGGAATCTTCCGAGTATTTACTCAATTTCTAAAATATGCTTTATGGTCACACACTTTTACCTAACATTCCCTTCACAACTCAATAGCTAGATGGGAGGCCTCTTTAGGACAGCTCTCAGTCCCTTTTTAAGCCCACATTGTTACTAGTTAGAGTATATAATTAGTGATCTGTTGAAGTTATTTAATGAGGGAGAAAAAATAGGTTACTGACCAGCAAGTGGAAAATGTGAGTATATTATCCCAACATCCATCCTCTTCTGTTTCTTTGAGGCCTCTGACTAATCCCGACAGGCATTTAGGGAATGATAGAGTGGGGCCACATACATGCCCCTTGATAAATTTGGCATTTATCTGTTCCTGCATTGAAGTGTGTGGCTGCCTTCTAGTGTTCAAAGCTAGTGCTTTTAATAGATTCCTGTATTTGCCTGGCTATGGCAGGTACTTCCACTGCCCCACCCCATGCAGCAGCTAATCGTTTTGCCTTAGCAACCCTCAGCTCCCCTTCTGAGCTGATTCAGGGCCTGAGGTTTAAACTCTGGCTCTTCTACGGAGAGTACCAGCCCTTCCATATTGGGGCCACGATTTTTGTAGCTATTCTCAGTCAACAATCTGAAAAGGCAAAGGCTCAAAGCCGCACATGCCCTAAATCGATAGTCCACCAAAGCTGCTGCACGTTTTCAGAGCTGGCTCACCGGCAAGCAAACGGCAGAGCCCTTGCTCACGGACCAACCCGTCTCCCTTAAAAAGTGCCGTCCATGCAGGCAGGCAAGGGATGGCTTGGAAACCTGCTTTGTTACCCGCCCCGGCCCTTCCATTCACACCGCCTCTCCCGTGCTACAGGCTCTTTGTTACCGAGGCCCTGGCGTTAATCCCCATTTAACGCCTTCTCTCTGCTGCTACCTTTCTCCAGCCCAGGGGAGACACAGACCCAGCGCCGGCACGGCCACGGAGCCTTCCCCACCCCCTCGGATGCCCGGGGAGGGGTGAGAGGACTCGCAGGCGGACACTTTGGACCCCTAGAGCGTCGAACTGCACAGGAGCCCGCCCGCCCGTAGCCTCCGGCTCCGGGGGCCTCCCCTGTCCCTGTCGCCGGGGGCCCTGGGCTGCAGCGCCAAGGCAGGGCGGAGAGGCGCGGCCGTGGCAGGCAGGGCGCGCTGCCGACCGCTGGAGGGGGCTCTCGGCCGCCTCCTCCTGCCCTGCCGCCGGCGGCTCCCCCCCTCCGGGAGGGGGCAGGGTTAGGGGAGGTGCAGCGAGCAGCGGCGTCCGGTTCCCGCGGTCCGCAGGAGGCAGCGGGGCTCCGCCGGTGTCTCCCTCTGCCCCGCGCCCAGCCGCCGCCCCTCTCAGCGCCGAGCCAGCCAGGCGGCCATGGCGCCCCTGCTTCAGCCGTGCCCCCCCTGCTGCCCAGCCCCCGCCGCCGCCGCCTGCCCGCGGAGCCTTTAATGGCTCGGACGGACCGGGACCTCCCTCCAGCGGCCGAGCCCGACTCCTCCTGCGCCAGCCAGAGGAAGCCCAGCGAGCGGGAGCCGAGCAGCCCCAGCGCCGCGCACGGTGAGAGCCGCCCTGGGAACAATGGGCTGGGGGGAGCCGGCGGCGGGCTAGCTGCAGGGCCGACCCTACCTGGGGGGAGCCTCCCCCCGGAGCGCCCACGCTCTCAGCCGGTATCTGCAGCGGGGCCGGCGGGGTGCGCTGCCGGCAGGCGAGACATACAGCCCTGGCGGTCCTCTCGGGGCTGCTGGCGCCGGGGCGCAGTTGCTCAGCCCCGGACACTGGGCTGCAGCCGGGGCAGAACTTAGTGCCTTTTGTTTGCTTCCCCGTTGCGGGAAGTTGCTCGTGGGAGGAAGGGGCGGCTGCCCGGGGCTGGGCGGGGTGTGATTCCCCCCCCCCCCCATGGTTGCAGCCCCGGGCGGGGGCGGGCCGGGCTTTGAGGACACAGCCGTCCCCTTCCGCGAGCGAGACCCGGAGCGGGCGCGGGGTTGGTGGCGCACTGGCCCGGTGGGGTGGGCTCCCCGGTAGCCGAGGGTCAGACCGACTGGGAAGAGCCGCTCGCAGCAGCTGGCTCTCACGTGGGACAATTGGACGCGAGAGGGGCGCGCTCAGAGCCCGCTCCGGGATCAGAGCGAATCCGATCTGGGCAGGGACTGGGAGGCTCCCTCAGGGAACGAGGCGCTTTGGTGTCTCTATTGAAAGGCCTTCTCAAATCCTCGGCGAAGCCGCCTATCATACATAAATCTGCACATCCAGCCTGAGTGGCACCATTCATGGCCATGCCTGGGATTGGGAAACGGGTGGGTGTGTGTGTGTTAAAGCAGGCTTGACATTCACCCAATATCTAGCATAGTGCGTAAACTCTCCAGTTCCACACTTCCATGCGTCTTCTTGAGCAAACAAATCATAGAAGTGCGGGGGATCTTCTGTATGCTAAATCTGTAGATAGCAATAAAAGAGGCGGTGACTCGTTTCCCATTAGTTATGGGATATATTTGGTTGTTTTATAGCCAGAACTTCTGCCAGTTTCAAAATTAGAGATGTAGCTTGTTGTTCAGCACTGTTATTGGACAATGTTAATAGTGCATTAACTGGCCAAGGAAGATTTATGTAAAATGAGTTTATTTCCATAGGCGCAGTGTTTAGTTTCTTATGTTAGTAATACAAATTTGAGGATCTTCAAACTGTAATTTGAGGGCAGTACTGTTTTATCTTTCTTATGATTGTTTTGATTTTATTAAAAAAAAAAAACAAAAAAAAAACACCAAACCAACAACAAACTGGTAGGAGCTCTGTAGTACCTGGCTGTTTTATTGCTGAAGTAAAATAAATGGAATGTTCAGTGTTTTTCAATCATAGTCTCTTTACAGACTTGCCTTCAAGTAGATTAGTCCCGGGAGAATGAAAAGATAACTGTTTAGGAAACAGTATCACTCAGCTGTTATATTATTATTTTTATCTTCTAGATTTGCAGAGTTTTTCTTCTTCTATTGCTTCCAATGTATTTTTACAGGAAGCAGTTGATATTGGAGTTGATCCAACCAAAATAAAATTCTTAGAGTACATTTAAAAAACCCCTCAAAAATCTGTTTTATTAAATCTGCTGTCTATTCTAATAAAGCTTCAAAATGTCAGTATCCAGCTAAGGTGTGAAGGATACTTTGTTTTATAATTCATCAGATATACAAAGAATGTACAAGATCTGCTCAGCTGTGGGCTACATTGGCCATGTGCCAGGATCTTGAAGTCCTCACCTGATGATTGATTTAAGGCAGTGGTTCCCAACCTGTGGCCCGGGGGCCAAAAGTAGCCCATGACTCCCCTCTCACTGGTTGCAGAAGGGAACCACTGCTTAGGGACCCAGATGGAGCATGTTTCCGTGGGGCTAAAAGACCAGTGCAGGCTCCTTGCTGCAGGCAAGGAGATAGGAGATCAGTGCTCCCCTCCCCCTGGTTGTAGCAAGGAGCACAGCAAAGTGCTCTGCCTAGGTCCCTAGGCACAGGGTTCCCTGCTGGAGCCAGAGGGAGTGGAGATGAGCACTCCCCTCCCCCAGCTCCAGTAGAGAGCAAAGTGTTCTTCCTGGGTCCTTTGGCATTGGAATCCTGCTGGAGCCAGAGGGAGGGGAGCACTGATCTTCTGTCCCCTGGCTGCAGAAGGGAGCCACTGCCTAAGAATCCAGGTGGAGCACACGGGGCTATGGGATGCCATGCGATTCCCCTGCTGCAGCCAGGGAGAGGGGAGATCAGCAAGGAAGCAGCCTCCTCACTGAACTCCTTCTTCCTAGCTGCAGTGGGGGGCCTCCTGGTGGAGACTGGTGGCCCTTCAGTGTTGTATAAATGATATCTGTGGCCTTTGAGCCAAAAAGGTTGGGAACCACTGATCTAGGGTGAACCAGACCAGTTTGTGCTGACCAAGATGGAGCATTGCATGCTGGGGCTTGTAGTTTCTGTGGACTGAATCTCATTTTCAAGAGTATCTGGGGACCAGGCTGTTAGAACAACATAAGTGACCTCACTTTATTCTGCCCCCTTATCAAATAGCAATCTCGTTCTGAGGAAAACATTTCACCTGTACTCTGTTACTGTCTTGTCTAACATTTTTGCCTTGTGTTTATGAATTAAATTCTCAATGATATCTTTACTACAGGATTAGATAGGAGAAAACTTCCACTGAACCTTTTGCTACTTATCAAAAGAATCTTTAAAAAGAAAAGGTTATGTTAAAAGTTAGAAGTACATGGTTAATGTCCTAGGAGATGTGACAGACTGTATTCGAAAGTTTCAGCACTCTGTCCAAATATCTTTTTAGCTCCTGTCTTTCACACTTCAGTTTAAATTTTTAGATAGAAATGAGAGATTTTTATTATTTACTACTGTTACAAGTAACACCCAATATTATAATGGAAAGATAGTGACCCACATAAACAACAGTAGTGGAATGTGTGACTTTAAAACCACAAAAATTGGTAGGGGACTGAGGGGCAGAGGTAGTACCAGAAACTATTTTTAAATTACTTGATTTTGAGTTGAAAATGTCCCTTTTAAAGTTAACATAATGGTTACACAATAAATAATGTATCTTTTAAAATCAAGCTACTAGTAATCAAACTCTTGTCAGTTTGTAATTGATAAATGGCCAAAGAACAGTATACCAATTAGAGATGACAGTGAACAAGATTTTTTTTTCCTTTGATGGAATAGTAGGTTTACAAAGATATTAATAAGTGAGTATTTAAACTGAAGTTTTAGTGTAAAAATATTAATTTCCCCCCCACCTTGATATTAGGTCAGATTCATTTTGCTTCAAACAAGTAAAATCTCACATTTATTTTGGAAATCAAGACAGTTAACAGTTCTGTATTATCTTGAACCTGGTGTTCCCCAAACACAAAATTTCAGGTCCGAAATATGTTTTGATAATATGGTAGGTTTGGTTCATTGAAAGGTCAGGGTTTGTGGGTGTTTGGCAGTTTCTGATGCAAAGTTTGTGAATGGACTATTAAATTAAGGTTGGGCGGAAGATGAAGTTCACTTTGCTGGTAGGGAAGGAGCCATTAACAGACTAATTACCAGTACTTTTAAAGGTCATCAGGCTCAGTCAGCTTTAAATTTGTGCAAAATGTCATTGTTTGGCCTGTGGAAATCTAGAGGAATTAGTCAATTGAAAATGAAAACATGATATGCTTGTTTAGGGAATTGAGGAAGGAGATTTAAAACTAAACATTGTCTGAAATGTGAAATGAAAAGTTGTTTTAGATTTTTCAACTGAAAAAAGGGCTTTAGGAAGAGGAAAAACATCTGTCTTGTTAAAATGTTAAAGGGCCTGATTTTTCAGCAATGCTGTGCATCCTCTGCTTCTGTTGACTTCATTTGGAGTTGTGGTTGCTCAGAAATTGTGAAAACGAGTGACCGTAAATTCTATAAAATAAAATCAGCGTTGTCTATAGATATTTGTGGTATATAGAATGGAATGAACCAAACAACAACCTTGAGTTTTAAAATCTGGAACAAATATATATTTTGGACAGATTTTTGCACAGCATGTATTTTCTGCTTTATTATATCACAAGTCTTGAGAAATAGTTGCAAGTGAAATGGTGATTAAGTATAACTATACAAAAATGGGTAGAAATTTTAATGAAGGTTTCATTCACATTTTCCCTCCAAATATTCTGTTGACTTTGCTCTGAGGCCAAAATAAATGTTTGGAGCTCGTGGGGCACACTGAAATTACCATAATGAAAGAGCACTAAGAGCAAAGGCATGTTCCTAATGTCTTGCCATTTTAAATTGCCCTTTCAGGCTCTCTCTCTCACTGGCTGATAATGTAGAAGTAAAAAGGAAATGTTGTGCAATTCATTGTGAGCTTTTTCACAATGAACAGATAGCTTGTGATACACTCCCAATAACACTTCTTCAGTCACAAGGTATTATAAAAATCTTGCAGCAGGAGATTTGTCATACAAGCATAGTCATTAATGAACAAGACTTGTTGGCATTCATATTAGAATCATAGAATATTAGAGTTGGAAGGGACCTCAGGAGGTCATCTAGTCCAACCCCCTGCTCAAAGCAGGACTAACCTCAGCTATATCATCCCAGCCAGGGCTTTGTCAAGCCTCAGTTAAAAACCTCTAAAGATGGAGATTCCACCACCTCCCTAGGTAATCCATTTCAGTGCTTCACCACCCTCCTAGTGAAAAACTTTTTCCTAATGTCCAACCTAGACCTCCCCAACTGCAACTTGAGACCGTTGCTCCTTGTTCTGTCATCTGCCACCACCAAGAACTGCCTAGCCCCATCCTCCCTGGAACCCCCTTTCAGGTAGTTAAAGACTACTATCAAATCCCCCCTCATTCTTCTCTTTAGCAGACTAAACAAGGCCGGTTTCCTTAGCCTCTCCTCATAAGTCCTGTGCTCCAGCCCCCTAATCGTTTTTGTTGCCCTCCGCTGTACTCTCTCCAACTTGTCTACATCCTTTTTGTAATGGGGGGCCCAAAACTGGACACAATACTCTAAATGCGGCCTCACCAATGCCGAATAGAGGGGAATAATCACTTCCTGCGACCTGCTGGCAATGCTCCTCCTAATGCAGCCCAATATGCTATTAGCCTTCTTGACAACCAGGGCACACTGCTGACTCATATCCAGCTTTTTATCCACTGTTACCCCCAGGTCCTTTTCTGCAGAGCTGCTGCCCAGCTCGTCGGTCCCCAGTCTATAGCTGTGCATGGGATTCTTCCTTCCTAAGTGGAGGACTCTGCACTTTTCTTTGTTGAGTCTCGTTAGATTTCTTTTGGCCCAATCCTCCAGTTTGTTTAAGTCCTTCTGTATCCTATCCCTACCTTCCAGGGTATCTACCACTCCCCCCAGCTTAGTGTCATCCGCAAACTTGCTGAGGGTGCAATCTACCCCATCTTCCAGATCATTAATGAAGATGTTGAACAAAACCGACCCCTGGGGCACTCCGCTTGTGACTGGTTGCCAGCTAGACATGGAGCCATTGATCACTACTCGCTGAGTCCTATGCTCTAGCCAGTTCTCTATCCATTTTATAGTCCATTCATCCAACTCATACTTCAACTTTTTAATTTGAGATACTATTTTAATTTGAGATACTATTCACAAACTACCAGTGTTAGAGAAATAATACCATGATTTACTAAACTCAGTCTGTGTGCTCTGTGATGTATGAATAGGGGAAGGAATAGTCACAGCCTTTAGTTTAGGAGTATACATCCTAACTTACATATGTGTACCCTGTTTATTTTGCACAAGGTACAAGTGAAAAAATACTGTTTAACAGTGTTTTATTACAGAAAGCCAAAAAATAATCTGGGCTAATTAACTTAATTCATCCCAATACATTATATGGAAAACAAATAAATAATAGCATGAGTCGGTATGTCAGGGTTTTAGTGTAAAAATTAATGTAAAGGAAAATATGCCATCTGCTAATGCTTTACCTTGCTCCATTCTGATGAGAGTCTAGATCATAAACTGTATAAGAAAGAAGAGTGATAAAGAATATTGAACAGAATTTTCCATAATAGCACAGGTCTCCTTTACACTTTCTTTTTAAACAGAAGGAAATTATGAAGCTTATGCTCCAATTTGCAAAAACAAACAAACAAAAAACACCTCTTGGAGGATGTTGTCAAGATGGAGGAAAAACTGAAAAGCTCTGTTTTTAGAGTTCTTCACTGTTTCCTATACTCGCTCATACAGTCGTCTTCTATTAGTTTGTGCACTGACTTTTAACTGATTGTTGGGTAGTGTGGTTTGGGAATTGCAAGCGTAGACCCCAAACTTGCAAACTATAGCATTTTGGTGTGCTGATGGTTGTATGTGGAGCTCCAGTAAAACCAAAGTGGCTCTGCTCAGGCACAGCAGACAGCCCTCACGCTACATGATGCAGGGCCTTAATTTCTTTGGTCTTAGTTTGAAGCTTGAAAATAGTATATATAACTTTTTGTAATTTTGTGGCCTGAAATTTAATCTTTTGTGATGCCTACAATAAGTGAATAAAAAATTATCTTAAATATTTCTTATTTTTAATATATAAATACATATTAACATAACCACGGGGATGTATACATAGCAAAACTAACTGTATGATAGTGTTGCTATAACCTTATCTATCTGCATACCAGCGACTTTACAGTTCTTTGAGTGCTGGTCCCTATGTGGATTCTGTACGTGGGTGTGCATGCGTGCCATGTGCTGGAGCCAGAACTATGTTCCATGGGCATCCTACTAGATTGACAGGGCAGTTGAAAAGCAGCTATCAGCCAAACTGACATTGCTGAACACAAACACAAGAAGCCCCCAAAAGTGTTTTTGGTGGGGGGGGGGGGAGTGAGAGACAGGGAGTGTGTGTGTGCGTGTCGGGGGACAGTGAATGTTTCCACACGCTTGCTTTATTTTGTCACCAAAGCAGGGGAGTTTTGTTGGCGGGGGTGGAGTATTGTAGTGTGTACATCGCCACTGTTTTGTCGCCAAAAGCTGACTTTTGTTGACAAAATTCTGTAGTGTAGACCAGCCTTAAGAAGGAACTGAACCCAGTACTACCAAAGGCTTGCCAGAAGGGGAAACCCTATCAAAGGCCTTGTTGACATTAAATAAATTTGCACCAAATGTAGTTACTGAGGGGCAAACCCCTAAAATAGACCTTCAGCACTGGTGCAGCTTGATCTGGTAATGTACCAAAGTAAGCTGCACTAGAACAGTGTGTCCACATTAGACTTTGTTCTGGTTGAATACAGATGTGTAACTACACTTGTACTAATTTCTTTAATGGAGACAAGGCCAGTGACAGAAGCCCAACTAAGAAAAGACAATGCATTGTATGTGAGTATTTCCTACTTTAATTTAGAGAGCATGGATATGTACTATATATACTAGACAAAATACCCAGGCATGTTTCTACCTGCAGTGAGGCACCAGGGGTCAACCAGGTTTTGGAGGATGAACAATTAGCAGCTGATGCTTGATGGTGGTTCTCCACTTGGGAAAACAAATAAAATAAAGCTGTCCCAATCTCTATGAATGCAGAGAAAATATTTGATGGAGTAGAGTGAGGTTACATATTACCTAATTGTTTGCTAAAGTATGGACTAGCTGTGCATTTCAAGCAATAGATTTAAATAGTTTACCAGAATCCTGCGCTTTGGGGTGTGGATATGAAAAAGAGGTCAGAATCACTCTCCCCTATTCTTCAAGCTAGGCAAAAATACTTAGTCTTGTTCCTTCTGTTTGGATCAAAAAAGGAGAATTTGGACATGTGTAACTCACTAGTGAGTGCGAGTTACAGGTCTCCTGTGCTGATTTATAGGGGATATAATATAGTTCAAGCTGTAGCAGCTCATGCTTTCACATCTGGAGGACCCTGATTCAGTCCCCCGTGTGTCAACCAATAGAGCAGCCATCATCCGTATATGCAAAAGTCTTGAAACCAAACACAGCATTGCTCTTAAGCATACTTATAGGGCTTGATTCAGCTCCCTTTTCTGTCAATGGAAAGTCTCCTGTTAATTGTAGTGGGAGCTGGATCAGCCCATAAACCCTAGAATCTCCCTTTCTTCTGCTGTAAAGAGTAAGCTATTTGGGACTACACCTGTCTTTAAAGTAAAACACAGAAAATTAAATGTCATGAGACTAGAATAGTGACCACATGGGAAAAAATAAAACTAGAATAATTCAAGTGGGCAAAGAAATGGGGGAGATGATTGAACAAAGATCTTAATTAATGGAAGAAAATAATAGGACTACATTTTCATTCTATTGTCATGTAAAATAGCAGGAAGAGATGCACAGTGCTTGATCTCTAGGCTAGGGATGATATCTGCAAGAATTCATATCTTGTCTATCAGGATATTTTTAGTTTTAGGATCTAACAACTCCTACATGATATTCCCCTTGTGCAATCTGGATTGGTGTTTTGCTGTGTCACCCCAATTCCCTACTTCTGGATTTCGTCTTGCTCTGCTCTTCTGTGAGAACACCCACTTCTGGACTGCTCACGCACAACCTCCAGCATGTAAGCTGCTCCCAACTAAGGGAGTGAGTACATCTATCTAGCCAGCCACTCTTTGGATTATGCAATAGAATGACTGCAGCGAGTACCCCTAGTCCCAGATGCAACCCCAGGAGCTTCTGGTTTACAATGTACAGTTATGCCCACTGAACAATGTAAACTCATATAAATTTATCAGTTTAACAAAGAAATTGATATGCACCAGCCTTATTGTTCTAAGTAGTTGCCAACACACTTCAAACCAAACACACTGCTTTAGGAAAAAACAAAGACATTTATTAACTACAGAAGGATTTTAAGTGATTCTAAATCAAAGCATAACAAGTCAGATTTTGTCAAGAGCAACACAAGCAAAACATCTTCTAAACTAAGCCTAATGCTTTTAGCAACCTTACAAATGTGGGTGATTCTCACCATAGGCTGGCTGGTTTCCCTTCAGCCAGGCTCTTCCCGTTGGTCAGCACTTCGATTGTTTGGTGGTGGTTGTAGATGGAGGTGGAAGAGAGAGCGAGTGAGCATGGCAAATGTTTTCCCTTTTTATAATGTTCCTTCTCCCCACTGGGGCTTTGCCTTCCCCCTCAGGGTCAGGTGACAAACAATGTCTTATATGGACTCATTCATGTTCTGAGTCAGTGAGCATTACCCCCTCAGGGTTCCAACCTGGCCAAGGGAAAGGAGGTGACTCACTCATGAGTCCAGTTGATTCTCCCTTGATGCCTAGGCTACTCCTTTGTTCCTTGAAGGCTGAGCTGAATTTGTCCTGTACATGCTTTGATGAACTGTTTGTCCTGTACGCACTTTGATGAACTGCCCCTCTGCTCCTGGAGAGTTTTGCCTGGCTATGTTTCAAGCCATGAGGATATATCTTTGGGAATATTGCATAGTGAAGCCTCATAACCATACACACAAAATTGCAACAAACATATTACCGCAACAATAATGATCACTACCTCATGAGCATACCAAAGACATCTTATATGATATACTTTGCATTAAACAATACGTCATTATGCTGTAAGGATGAACATGGGGGTGCAGGATGTCACACTCTGTCTTTAAAGAAAACTTTAAAGATATTCAGTGCCATCACAAGAAATTCATATAGTGGAGAAAACCCCTGAGGAACAACACGTGTTCTATTTCTCTACACCTTTCTTTGTGTCTCTCAAAAAATAGTTCCATACACTTAAATAAAGAGTTCATAATTATAGCTTTGGATGTAGTCCATGAAAAAAAGTTCTGGATAGAAATCTAAGAACAAACATATTTGAGAAATCCTTTAGGGAAACTAGTGAGTTGGTTTTTTTAAAATTTAGATTCTCCCATCCCCCAACAACTATATGCCAAGCTCACAGTACAAGTGAAGGAGATAGTAAATTTTAAAATGTGACCTGATACAATTCTTGCTTAGTGAGGAAAGTGTGATTTGCCACCACTAATGCTGGTGAATTGGAGAAGTTGGAGGAAAAAATAGTCAAAATAATAGTTCTGTCCTTTAAAAGTAAAATTAGGTTTAGCTTAATGAAATTAATACCTGAAGAATTAATTAAAGTTAGTATAATAATAAAAACAAGAGTTTCAGAGGATACTTGAAAATCTATAAGGACTCCTTGATTTTTTTCTACAGGAAAATTCCAGGAAGGGATAAACAGTTTCTACTTTTGTTTTCCCTTAGTAAAATATAGAATCATAGGAATGTAGGACTGGAAGGGACTTAGAGATCATCTAGTCCAGCCTCCTGAACTGAGGCAGGATCGAGTATACTTAGTATAGCTGAATTAAAATAAATGTTGTGATAAGTATGGCAACTTTCCTGCTATATCTTGGGCAAACCTTAGTGAATTAAGTTTTAAGTATTTTAAGAACTTACTGTATTCAAATGCAAATGTTTCTTTGTTATTGTGGGATTGTATGTAACTTGTCTAGGAGACATGACTAATATAAACATTGGAAGTGTTACGAGCTTCAAAGGACTATTTGAAACGAGGGTTGAGATGAGAATGAAATTTTAAAGTTAAATTGATATCCCAGGAAATCTCTAGGAAGAGGTATGCAAATGTATCTACTCCAGTTGTGCAAAAACCCAGCCTTTTGAAGCTTTGCCCTGAGGGAAGGACCTTTTGTCTGCTGAGAACAGATTTAAAAAAAGTTTACTCACAGATTTATGAGTGTTCCCATTTTGAACAAAAGGAGTGATGAACTGGTAATCACAGGAAAACCCTGGACGGGGTTTAAAGGACTGTTCCCTGGTCAGAGCCCTTATTGGAGAGGGGGTTGATCTCAAGTATGTTTTTAGCACGTGTAGCTTCTTTTATTGTTCTTAATATGTTTTCTCTGTAATGCTTTTATCTTAAGATTCAATGTGCTTGCTCAGAAAGAGCTGGGTGGTAACTTAACTGTGGCAATTTCACTGTGTGTATTGTCTCTGAGGGGAAAAGGAAAGCAGGCCTGCTTAGGCAGTCTGACTTGGCTGGGGAATTCACAGTGTAGGCGGGAGCTGTGCAGCCTGGAAATAGGCTGGTAAGGAGAGAGAGACACATGTCTCTGCCCAAGAGAGGTGATGGCTGAGGACCTGGAGCCTGGAGTGGGTGCCTTTGCCGGATCATAGAAGGGGATTACAGGTGGAGTTGCCCTGACCTGTGATGTGTATTCTAGCTTATTTTTGCACACTTGCTTTCTTGTGCTGTCCCATGCAATTAAATGGTTATTTGGCTTTACTTGGAAATTGTCACAGGACATGAAATGCAGGGGAGTGTGGTTATAAGACACTAACTAGAAAAAACTTGCACTAATTCTTTTCCCCAGTGTCTGGTTTGTGTGCGAGATAAAATATGATGTAGTTATTTATAATTAGTATGTGTTTTAACTAATGATCAAATTACAACTAAGTGCAATCATATTTGTTGCTGACAAATCCAAGAGTAGCCATGGTTTCTGTAGTAGACTTCTGAGCTAAACTTAATAAGAACCTGTCAGAAATAAAAGCTAGTTTGGTCACTTTTGAATGTATTTAAGAAAAGTTTCACAACTCTTTCTTTGGTATTCCTCCAGTAAAGCATGACCCTTTTTCTGTGAGGTTTAAAGTTTTGAGGGGACAATAATGACTCAACTCAGCTGGAAGTAATTGCAACTAGATCATCAGCACAGTTTTAATTTACAGTATTTATTTAGTCTTTTCATGTTGGGGAAATTTAATCAAATTCTTCATGCTCTTGGAGACTTGAGAGAGGAATAGCAATAGTTTGGTCTTATTATTTTGAGGATTATAGTTTATCAAATATGTAGTTTCTGAGTTCATGATGGAAACATTATTTTAATATTCTCTGGGTCACTCAGAATATTTCCTCTTTTAAAAACAGGTCATGTACACAAGTTCACTTTTCAGCCTGTTGCTTTCAGTACAGCTAAACTGTGTTCTGCATCAGTGTACTAATGCATTAGAAGAAAGGAGTTCTATTTTTAAATTAGTCACATAATGAAAGGGATTTGAAACGAATCCTTTGGTGAATGTTAATTCAATGGAACTATTCTGTTGGTGACATGTCTGTGGAGTTTTAAAATGAACAAAATAGCCCATGAAGACTGCTTGCTAACTTTTTTCCACCTGGATTTCTTTAAGCTGTTTTTCTGTTTTTAGGTGTACTGAGGACATTACACAGCTCATCCTTAAGGGCTGGATTAATAGAGCCTTATGCAGTGTTGCACTGTGAATGGCTGTAATCCTTAAATCAATGTATAAACTATGTGTGTTGTGGGGGAGCTTCATGCAGCTTTCTTTAGGGAATCAGAATTGACAGTTGCAAATGAAAAGCAAAAATTAAATCTTGACCTTTTGAATATTTTAAACTGTGTGGGGATTACCCAATATATAATTAGCTTGCATCTAAGGGAACAAAAATCCATTTGTGTGGTTTTTTTTTTCCACCCTTCCTCCCTCTGCCTACAATTGCAGAATAATTGATTTTTTGACAGACTCCCCACAGCTGACTTTTTTTGGGGGGATGAGGGTTGGGGAGTGGGAAGGGAGTGATGTAAACTAAAGATCCTGCCTATATAAAAATCAAAGCTTACCTGTACATATTGAGTGCTTTTGTTTACATTTCTGGGAGGCAGCCATTATACGTTCTTAGTTTTATGATGGTTGATGAGCAAAGAGAAATCTAACAATGCAGTTGTTAAGAGACCTTCAAAAACTTCAGAAAATACAATTAATCACCATATCTGCATGAGTAGAAGGATTTTTAATTTTTTCTTACTAAAATAGTGTAAGCCAGGAACTATAAAGAATATGGCTCTCAAACTCTGAACCATTCTATTAACAGAGACCAGGAGTTCTGATGATATGACACATTCTGCCCTCACAAGTTTTCGTGTCATCAGAATTACTCTGCTCACTTGGTTGTTCATAGAATCATAAAAAACAAAACAAAAACAAAAACAAACAAACAAACAAAAACAAGGGAAAAAAACCCCAAAAAACCCCGAGAGTTCTGTAGCCCTTTAAAGACTAACGAATTTAATTTCAGCAGGCATAAGCTTTCGTGAGCTTCAGCCCACTTCCTCAGATGCAGTTGGTAGAAATGATACAGCAAATAGGAAACATATATAGAAGGCAACATATGCATATCCATATCCAAGGGCATAGATGACAATGGGGTAGGTGAATAAAAGCCAGGTACTTGAGGCATAATGACAACCATTGAGTAGGAGGTGAGAAGGAGTGATCAGAGCAAATTACTTCTTGTAATGAAAATTTGGAAATGTAAATTTGGAATGGCTATCTCATTACAAGAAGTAATTTGCTCTGATCACCCATTCTAACCTCCTACTCAATGGTTGTCATTATGCCTCAAGTACCCGGCTTTTATTCACCTATCCCATTGTCATCTATGCCCTTGGATATGGATATGCATATGTTGCCTTCTATATATGTTTCCTATTTGCTGTATCATTTCTACCAACTGCATCTGAGGAAGTGGGCTGAAGCTCACGAAAGCTTATGCCTGCTGAAATTAAATTCGTTAGTCTTTAAAGTGCTACAGAACTCTCATTGTTTTTGCTGTATATAGACTAATACGGCTACCCCTCTGGAACTCTTCTACATAGAATCATAGAATACTAGAGTTGGAAGGGACCTCAGGAGGTCATCTAGTCCAATTCCCTGCTCAAAATCGGACTAACTTCAGCTAAATCATCCCAGCCAGGGCTTTGTCAAGCCGCAGCTTAAAAACCTCTAAAGATGGAGATTCCACCACCTCCCTAGGTAACACATTCCAGTGCTTCACCATCCTCCTAGTGAAAAACGTTTTCCTAATATCCAACCTAGACCTCCCCCACTGCAACTTGAGATTATTGCTCCTTGTTCTGCCATCTACTTTCTTGAAGTATGTATGTTGATTTGGAAACCATCATACATTTTCTTTCTAATGTGATTGCTGTCTATGGCAGGTTTCTACAGTATTTATCTATAGTACCTACTTTTAACTCTTTTTATTGAAAAGATTAATTTAATGGAAGGAGTTTTCAATTTGTTTACTTTTTGTTGAGTTTTAGTAATTGTATAGCTGAAAGTTTCTGTTAGAAACACACAGTTGGCTGTCAGTTTATTTATCTTTAACAAATTTAAACACAGGAAAGGATATAATATCAACATTTTGATCCTTCAGCTTTCTCACACCTAAGGAATGATGAATGGCTGAAAATCTAGGAAGGATATTAGGGGTTTTGATGTCTAGATAAATATTAAAAAATGGAATTTAATTATAAAACTTGTGTTTGAGCATCAGGGCTCAAACAGTGTGTTTTGTCCTTTATATAATTTAGAAGAATATAAGATAACAAATTCAATATTGTATAGTAGTCTTTTTGGATTTGTTGAAGCTTTTTTCTTTTACCATTTTCTGGAGTACCATCTGGTTTTAAAAAAAATCCTTCTGTGCACATCACAGAATTCCAGTTTCAAATGATATATTATATTCCTTGTAGAAAGCCTTGTTTAGGATATTACCAAACACTTTTTTGATGATACAGAAGAATTATTCTACCAGATGTCTCCTATTTTCCAATAAAGAGTTGTTGGTGCCCTTGACTCCTCCTGTCATTTCCTTTGCATTAAGGGAAACCTCACTGGACTACTTTTCACAGATATTTACAAGGCAGTGTATTCTGTTACTTTAACAGAAAGGACAGTTTAGAAATTAATGAGAACCTATTATCTTTACGTAGGACAGAAACCAATGTATTATAAGGCGGTAGGTTTCTCATGGTGCAAAAAAAGAAAGTAGTGGATAGCATGATTTTCCCTATTTGTCTGTTACTGTTTACTGTGTCTGTAACTCACTGTGCAGAGACGGCTCCTGTGTCCTGCGAGGCTATGCCCAGTTCCCCGATCTGGGTGTTGTGACCTGGAATACCAGGACATGGTGCTGGTCAGGTTTTATCCACCCAACTCTTCATCATGATGGGAGAGGGCAAGCGAACCAAGCTTCATTGAGTGATGTTGCAACCTAGAGCATTGGGTTGCAGTGCTGGTCAGGTTTGGTCTGCCTGACCCCCTGTCATGGCAGAGGATCAGGTGGGGCCAAATCTGAGTTGTGCTGTGACTCCACATGCTGGAAAAATGGATTCCAGCTGTCCCAACCACTTACATGGGGTAGTATTATTACTACGAAGAAAGGCCAATTCCTCCTTGATAACCTGCATGTCCATGTCTTCTTGACTACTTATTGCATGTCTTAAAATATTGGCGCAGTCACCTCATTGTCGTAGTAGTCTATGTGCCGAGAGAAGAATCTGTTGATTTAGTCCAAGATCATTTCTACAATCAATTGGAATCTGTAGTGCACACCATCCCGCCACATAATGTCGTGATCCTGGGCGATATAAATGCAGTTACTGGCTCCTTGCGAATTGGGCTTGCACAGGCATTTGCCATTATGGTTCAGATATACCCAGCGATAACTCTTGCCGCTTGCTCACATTTTGAGCCTCTCAGAATCTTTCCATTCTTGAGTCATGGTTCAAGTGGTGATGCATAAACTGGATGTCATCACTCAGAAGGAGTTGGACCAAACCATCACGTCACAGGCATTTTTTCACCTCCTGCAGAGTATATCATAGTGCAGAATGTGCTGTAAACACAGATCACCCAGTGGTTGCCTGCATGGCACTGATGCTCTAATGAGCAAATAAGCACTCTGCGATGATGAAGTTTGACATCGACACACTTCTCCGCGTGCCAGGTTTAGCCAACAGGCTTTGTATCAACGTCAGCAATAGAGTCTCAGCTCTAGCCGACCAGCCAGATGATGTCAAGGTCGCCTGGTCTCTGTTCATCTCCGTCCTCCACCAATCTGAAGAGCAGGTGATCGCCTATAGGCACCCAGCACGTCGACCACAGCTATCAAAGGAGGCCTTCCAGCCAATTAAATTGAAGGCCACAGCCTGCCAGAGCAGTGATAAGCATACTTATAATTAGCTGAAGAGGATGTTCAACACCCTGGCACTCTGCAATCGCGAGATATATTATAAGCAAGTGGCAGATGATGTTGAACTCGGCTTAGCCAGGGAAGACTTAAAACCAGCATTCTGCGTGATCTGCAACCTCAGCAGTCAAGAAGTAGTCACTATGAACAACATCCTGAATGACAGGTAAGGCCATCCATGTAAATTGGATGACATCCTCTCATGTTGGGTGGAACATTTATCACAGCGCCCTGAACCACCCTCTTGCTGCTGATTGTTCACAGCTGGACGATTTGGCAGCCACAGTGGTTTTGGACCCAGACACTTGTACTGATGCACCAATGTTAGATGAAGTGACGCATGCCATATGCAAACTGAAAAATGGACACACAACTGGTGCTGCTAGCATCCCACCGGTGCTGCTAAAATGTGCTATTGACCCTGCGATGGAATCACTTCTGGCCATCTTTCACCTGGTGTGAAGAACTGGAACCTTGCCAACTACCTGGAAGAATGGTATTGTGATCTCATTTTATAAGGGCAAGGGCCTGCTAAATAAATATAAGAGCTACAGGCCGATCACTGTGTTTTCCATGCTGGTGCGTTTGGAGCCCCTGCCTCGTCAGAAGCATTGCCCCAACAGTCAGGCTTTACGAGGAACAGGTCCACGTTAGATGCCACTATGGCCCTCTGCTTGTTGTCGAGATACACTGTGAGTTCAGAAAGCCCCTACATAGTGTATGTCGATCTTAAAGCCACGTTTGAGTCAGTTGACCGAGTCGCGGTATGGAAGGCCCTAAAGGGCGTAGGTGTCCCAACCAATCTGCTGGATTTTGATTAGCAAGCTGCATAATGGAACCACTTCCCATGTACTGGGGAATCCGATGTCAGCACCTTTTAAATCAGTATTTGATGTCAGGCAGGGCAGTGTCTTGGTACCTGCACTCTTTTGTCGGGCAGTGGATTTCATAATGCAGCATTCTGTCAGGTCCATAGGCTTTAAGATCGGCAGTCTCTTGCTTTGTGACCTTGACTCTGCTGATGACATTGTTCTTCTAGTACTGAGCTCCGACAGGTTTCACGAGGCACTCTAGCAAATGGAAGAGGAGTCAGCTAAGGTTGGCCTCTATGTCAAGACAAAGCTGCAAAATCTAGGATCAGGTTCATCCGCAACTCCAATCTCTTTGAACAATGAAACTGTCAAAGCAGACTTCAGCTTTTGCTATTTGGATTCTCTATGCAACAGTTCCTCTAACTCTCACACGGAGATACTACGATGCCAATCCAGTGGAGAATCTGCTATGGGTTGTTTACAACAAATACAGAATCAACATCATCTTGGCATGAGAGCCAAGTTCAGGATCTATTCAAGCTGTATCCTCTCCGTACTGTTGTACCGTTGCAAAACATGGATGTTCTGCTGCTCAGACTGGGCAAAGCTGGAGGCTTTCCTCACAAAATGCCAGTGTCTTATATTGGGCATAAATTGGAATTACTTCATTTGTAATGCAGATGTTTATGGCTGCTCTGGTCTACAGACTACTGGGGCCATTTTTGGACATGTTGCGAGAATGCCACAAGATTTTTGGCGAACACCGTTCTCTGGGTGGCTTTACATCGAGGATAAAATTTCACTAACTGAGGGGTGGAGGTGGCCCAGAGGGAGACCCTTTATTACATGGGTTCGTCAAGTCTGTTCCGATGTTGGACTTTCAGCCTGTCAAGCCCTTGTGGCTGTACAGGAATGAACCAAATGTTGAACGATCGCTACGGCCAACTGTTCAGCTAAGCACTGAAGAAGAGAAGAAGATAGTTGCGGTGTGCTCCTGATGCTGGTGTGACCGGAGATCTTCCAGGGGAGTTGGGACCATTCATAGACTTTCCCTGGAAGGCTCCTGCGGATCAGATTGCCACATGTAGGGTAAGTAGAATGCTGCTGTTCCTAGTGCCCAGAGCTGTTGACGCAGTCTGGTTGGGGAGATGGGAAATGGGGCTGGCAAGTCTCTGCCTTGGTGCAATATATAGTTTCTTTGTTGTAGTACCTTGCAGCAACAGTTTACTATATTGATGTATGTCTACGCAGCAGAAAAACAAACAAAACAAAACAAAACCCAAGGCAGTGAGTCTCAGAGCTCAAATCATTTGGCCTCTGGGTTGCAGTGCAAGGCTTAAAAATAGCAGTGTAGATGTTCCTGCTGGATCTGGAGCCTGGGCTCTGAGGCCCTCCCCCTTTGCTGAATTTTGGAACCCAGACTCTCCAGCCTGAGTCCCAAGACTACACTGCTGTTTTTAGCCCTGTAGTGCAAGACTTAGTCAGCTGACCTAGGCTCTGAGACTCACTTCAGTGATTGGTTTTTGTTTGTTTGTTTTGTTTTGTTTTTTTGCTGTGTAGATGTACACTCAGTGGCTCTTCAGAATTGTATTACCATTCTTGAGCAAAATGAACACCAAATTTTATTCCCCTGACTGTTACAGCTGGTAGAGCTCAGTAAATTATTGCAAGGCTCAAATAGTAGGCACATAGTGTACATTTGTAGCATAGATATTTTCAAATATTTGGGTATGAACAATTTATTCTACTGTCTAGTTGCTACAGAAAACTAGGGCTCAAATACATTTTGCAAAACTCTCACTCACACCTCTTTAGAATACCATTCTAGCCAGTCAGTTAACACTTTTAGTTACTACCATGGTCATGTTCACCTTTTGACCATCTTATAAATAAATTGAAAACCTTTATAAAATTGCATACATTGCCTTGATATACAAGCTTTCCTAGTTTTCTGAAGAAATTTTACTTTTCTGGATGAAAATATTCTCTGCAAAGTTTTTGTAAAAATTACTTCCACACTTTTTTTTTTTTTTTTTTTAAAGGATTACTCCAGTTTATACCTTTATGCTTTGAATTACTGGATTAATAATTTAACTACAAGGAGACTTGTCCGCTCTGGGAGTGGAAAGGCTCTCTTTAGCAATGTGTCTCTGAAAGGCTCTACCAGTAGGAAAGACCCTTTCCCTGCTTTCAAACTGCATGTTCATATTATATATAAAATATTTAAGATTAGTTGGGGAGGGAAAAGCAGTTTTAAATGTGTAACTACAGAACTTAAGTACTTTAACTTTTGTGGCCAGGAACAAGGAAAATCACTTCTTTCTGAAGGATTCAACACCTATTTAAACCTGTTTAAAATTAAATTTGAAATAACCTGTGTTAAAGCCTAAACTTACTATAACCTAGTCATAGCATTTTAATTAAAATAATATGCTGGATCAATGAGCCCTTCTAAAGTTAAATGGTGCTGCTTTTTTTTAACCATACAGAATCAGGGAGGAAACATTAACTTTTGAGATCAACTCAAGTTTTATGAATGTCACAATGTCATGTACTGCATTAATATATTATGTTCAGGCTTTACAATGGAGTGAATGCTGGTGTTTACATTTTTTTCCCAAATGGAAGTACTTTCATTTTCTGTAGTGTAGAAAAGTTTTTGCCTTAAATACTTTTGGTTTCAATTTAGTTAGCAGATGCAAAGAGAATATTTTCTTCATTGGACTAGTACATTCAAAATTGAGAAACTAAGTGGGAGTTGAGAAAGCAGGAAAACTTATTTTTCCCCAATCTATGAATAAAAATCACATAGTAGAGGATGAGATCTACTAATTCGAGAAATTTAAAGGACTGGGACCAGTTTTTCAAAGTTATTTTGGCAGATGAGCACCAAACCTCCTTAGGTGTCTAGTAAGATTTTCAAAAGCACCCATCTCGAGACACCTGAATAACTTTGAAAATCTGTCTCATGGTAACCAGAAACAATCCAGCAGTTACCTAACTACAGTTAATAATTCCTTTGTTTAATAAATCAGTTTTAAATGCAAAATATATTTTGATAAACGTGTTTCTTATGTATCCAGCACATTTAAGGTAGCTTGATTTTAACAGACTTAAAATTTGTTTGAACACTTTTAATTGAGTTCCAATTTCCGTTCAAATGCATCTTGACACAAATCATAAGTAAAGAATTATTTAGTAAATAAGACCTGCATTATTCACAATTTTCTAACATATTAAAAATCTGAATAATGTATGTTGAGTTATTTAAATTGTGACCCGTCTGTGCCCAGGGTAGCCACCTGAGAATGCCAACGGTCAGGGCAGGCTGCAAAAGCAGAGCAGATTCTCCCAGCGCTGGTGGGTGACACTGAAGCTCGGCTTCCCAACCAGCCACAAACTGCTTTTGCTTTCCCCACACTGGATATCAAGAAGACAGTCCACAAATGCCCACAGCCTCCTTTACTGCATTCCGGTTCCTGGCTCCCAAATCAGCACTAGGTCCAATAAAGAAACCGGTTACTTAAACTCTATGCTCTTTACTAAAAAGGTTCCCTCTGACCCCAAGGGGTCAGCCACAGCACCAGTTCAACATGAGTTTGATCTTACCTAAAATACCACGCTGCCAGCCAATCCTTTAGTATCTAAAACTAAAGGTTTATTGTAAAAGGAAAGAAACAAACATGAGAGAAATGTTAAAAGGGTCAAAGCAAATCAGATACATACAAATGATTGACAGTCCACATACATCAGGTTTCTAGAAGAAATGTGGAGTTGCAGGCTTGTATAGTCCCCTCTGGTATACATCCAACACCTGGATGGGCCTCAGTCCTTTGTTACACAGCTTCAGTTGCAGATGACTTGATCCAGAGGTAGGTAGGTAGCTGAAGCTCAGGATAGAAGGCTAAATGGTTTCTGTGGTTTGCTCTTATATATCCTCTGTCCTTGGCCATGCGGCCTTGTGGAATGTTACAAGAACTAAAATGGAGTCCAGAGTCACATGGGCCAATCAAGGTAACTCTTCAAGTATGCCTTTAGTTTCTTCCCGGGCCCTTTGCTTCTGTAAAGATTTTGATGGGCCATTAAGCGGGCTATTGTCCTGCCGCCTCTCTGTCCAGGGTGTGTCTTATACAGCATAGTTTGAAACACAGGTACGTCAAATATGTCCATAACTTCCATTACAGATATAACACATGAACATAAGTGTCATCAACTTACTTAGCACATTACATCCTTTCTAACATTACCTGACATGGCATATCTTACATGAATCGTTATGATTTTGACATATTAATGTCAAACAATATAACACATGATCTCCCCCCCATCTACCCAGCATAACATAAATATCTATAGATTTACTATATCCTCCTAGTTAGCGAAAAGTATTTAATTTAGTGCAAAGACAATATTTAGTTGCAAAATATGTTGTAATTGTGATACCAACCAGTGAGAATGAACCTTTCTTTAGGTAAGGAACTAAAAAAGTACAAATGCAAACCAAAATTAAAATTATTTAAATTAAGGTTTCCTGCTTGCTGATTTAAATCAATCCACCGTGGTTAACACCCATTTTGTCTATAAGATATTACAAATGCTTTTTAAAAATACTCCTGAATATTTTTTTTTTAAAATCCCATGAAGGTAGCATAAACACACACTGACCTATACAGGTGAACCAAAGGGAGCACAGTTAAGGTATACTGGACCAAAGTTATAGTTCGCTTGAAATGTCAAATTGAATATGCTTACAAATGAAGATTTATTTTCCTTTAGAACTTCCTCTGATACTGAAGGAAAAATATATCCAGCGTCTTCAAACTGAGGCTTGCAGTGTGTTACTGTGAATTCTAAACTGGGCAAACAAACATCTCAGGGTGCCAGATACCTGAGGATCACAGATGTCTCTAAGTTCGCATCACTCAGCTCTCCCTGTAAATTGTATTCCTGTGAATTAGTGGGGTATTGAAATGGACAAGTTTCCTTCCCTCTGCCTGTGAATTTGAACCCCTTGTCATTTCATTTCAATTCCATTTGGGGAGAGAGCAGAATGACATGCACACCAGCATCTTTGATCCTCAAACTACTGCCCAGAGACCGAGTTCACTCAGCCTGGCAGTTGTATCCCGAGTTTTATTTTTTTATTCCTTTCGTTACTGTTACAACCTGTAGTTTGTGAGGAGGGACACACTTGAAGGCAGACATTAGTTTAAAACCCTGTTAAGAGTAAAACTCCATTCACATAAGGACCTGCAGAACTCTACCTACTTCTGAGCTTTTTGCTTCCCTTTTAGAGGCTTGACAGGCCTCTTGCATGTGACACTGATTAGGCCATGCCTAAAATTTAGGCAAGATTATGGGCTCTTAGATATTCTTTCCCATATATTTTACACTCCGAGCCCTAAAGAAATCAAAGAAGACTGAACTTTAATTTTTCATGTCATACTGGTTTGGACTTGGAGCTGGTTTCAAGCATTTGCTAGACATCCTTGCAATCCAAGGGGGGCTTGCCCCTCAACTAATGAGAAATTTAACCACTGTAAAGTCTCAGCTGTTTGGAAATACTAAGCTTTGAGATAATAAATTTGGTTACTTTGTAATGTTTACTGTCCTGATTCAATACCGTACAAAGTCTGTTGATTCTTCTACTATGACTAGAACTGGAAGGTGGTTGCTCTCGTAGAGATTGGGTGATTCCCAGCAAGTATATCTTCGTTTGTTCTTTGGGCAGTCACAAACTTCACTGAAGCTGGTGGGTGTTATAACAGCCTTCCATTCTGGCTAAATGAGGGAGCAGTTATATGCTGAAACAACAGAAGCCTCAGCCCCAATCACAGGCCAGGATGGATTAGGAGATCAAACACATGGTTTTAGGGGTATTTCTTGGGGAGTGAAAGCAAACACAGGGACTGGTTATTGTTTAATTCAGCTGTATGTGTCTGTAAATGAGAAGCGAACAGAAGGCAGCTGAAAAGCCAAGATGTCAAGGAAAGCCCTGGTAATGTGGCCGTAAGAGAGAGCCAATGTAGGTTTTTTTTATGCAGAATTCTAGCTTGAAAGAGGTTGGAATTGTGAGCCAAGAAACTTCTTTCTGTTGTTTTGTTTCCGCTGTGTTCAGAGAAACAGGACTTTGTGGACATTCTTTGTAAATAAACATGATTATAACAAAGGAATATCTGACTATCATAAATATTTCTGAATTAAGATAATCCAGAAGGCTCTGAATGTTGACTTGGGCTAAAATGGGTAACAGTATTAGCACAGTGCTATATAAGAGGGAAAAGTTACTCCTTGCTGGTTACCTTCCTGTGGACTCACAATGTTTGCATACTATAAAGGCATTTTTTCCATCTTTTTGTAAGCATAATATATACTATATTAAAAATTGTTTTAAAATCCAACAGATACACAAAATAGTGTCACATTTATAATGTGACTGTAAGGTCCTGCAAATGGGCATATAACTTATCTTAGAAGCTGGCTGCGTCTATCTGTTCATGCCTCCATACATCTCAAAAAAGCCTTTTTCTTGACACCTTCTAGCCTGCCATTTTAGGAGCCTCACAAGAGGGGGTCTGTGACTTGCAGTGGCATGAAAGGCAAAAGATGCTTAAATGCTGTGTGAGGTGTCTTCCCCAGCTACACAAATTCTAAATTCCCTAGGAATGGAGCTCTGCTCTCCTGTGACTTAAAAGCCACTGATGACTATTCCTTATTCTCTCCCCTGCTCCCGGAAGATGGGAGCAGGACATAGAGCAGTGCAGCTCATCAAATGACTTCAAATCAATCAACAGTGCTGCATAATTTAGCTGCACCACCTAAAATGGGGGAGGGAGGATCTTGACACATTTATATTTAATGAGCCTCTTAGTGCAAGTACTCTGCACAGAATAGAAGTAGATAAATCCTCTTTTCACCTAATGTAAGTACAATTAAGGGTTAGTCGTTGTGTGTGTCAGTCAGGAAACAGCTGCACAGCATGATCCCTGGCTAGGTACCTTATTTAGGTATAATCATGCAATAGGAAATGATGCCCTGTATGTCTCATGGCTTCCAGAAGGAGCTGCCTGTAGGTAGGCAGAACTAGAGGGAGGCTCATAAGAAGATCCTAGAGAGGTCAGGCTCTAAAAGACAATGCAAAGATCTGGGCTGCTGACTTTCTCACATCTTGCTTGTGTCACTGGGCTGCCAAATTCATGTGTCTCACTTGCCTATATCTTTTGAGTTGCATGCATCTGGCTGAGCTGTGAGCAGGTGTAGGCAGTTTCATCTTCTCACCTAAGTCTGCTGTGGCACTTATTGAGGGAGGCACCTGCTTCTCATGGTGCATCCCAGTACATTGTCATCCCAGTCATCCTCCAGAGCCCACCCATTTACCCATCACTTCCAGAGACCCTTAGGCACTGACACATCTTTCCCAGCTACAGCTGCCGTATTGTCCCTACCTTCCCGCCACTACTTGGGGTAGGGTGTAGTAAGCATAGGTTTCTAGGTATAACCAAGTTATTTGCATATTTACAAATTACCTGATTAAATCAATTATATAAAATGCCAGGTGTAGAATGGCCCAAAACTTGGCACCTGTGTCTAGACAGTACACACACAGATTATCTCTACAGTTACATATACAGCAGGAATAAACAAGATATGCATTAGTAGGCTGTTGGTGCACGGTTTATTGCCACGTAGAGGCTGCATCTGAATGGGCATTTTGCCATGGTTTAGAGCTATTGGTGTATGATTGAGTTTTTATACATTTTTCACTATGAACATTTTTATAGTATGAGAAAATAGGAGGGAAAAGATCTAATAAGAAGACTTTAATGGGACTACTTGTGTGGGTAGAGACACCTTTGTAAGTGTTTTCAGAATCAGACCACAAACAAGACACATTTACTGTCCTGAAAAG
This sequence comes from Emydura macquarii macquarii, assembly GCF_026122565.2. Classification (NCBI taxonomy): domain Eukaryota; kingdom Metazoa; phylum Chordata; order Testudines; family Chelidae; genus Emydura; species Emydura macquarii. Next base: position 7,853,035 of record NW_027133808.1, on the reverse strand, counting down.
TTTAACCTAGATGAAATTAGAATATAAGGCCAATTAAAATTCAATGTTTGATTTCATTGGTTCCATTGAATAATTACAGTATGAAATATTTCTGATTTGTGTTGCATTCCTTGCTCAAATCTTTAATCTAAGGTATGTCTAAAATAGAAGTGTGGTGTGTGTTCTTGATTCTTCACCTTAGATTTCACATACATACATTGTTCTAGTCTCTGAAGTTCTGGAATACAGCTAGCCTATTTTCCCCTCCCCACCCTTGCTTGTCATACTGTCCTTGATCTCTCTTCCTCCTTCTCCCTCCCACTCTTTTTTTTCTTTGCACTGCTTTTGTCTCTCTCTAACATTTTCTGCACCTTTCATTGTGTGGGGGGGGGAAATTTGGTCTGTTTGTGAGAGATTTCCACAACCACCTTTATGTAGCATCTCCCTTTTTCAATGGCTTCTGCATCAACTTCCCTCTCCCAAATCCGTTCCTGAAGCAAGAGAGGTGTTGCTTAGCAATGCTCGCATGATGTATGTGCTGTAACTATGGCGGGGATAGTCTGTTTTGATACAGAGGAAAAATCCTCTCTTCTGACTGTTAGCACTCTACCTGAAATATTTCTAATCTTCTTCTTTCTGAATGACAGTTCTGTAGACAACCTGGGCAATCTTACAGACATGTTTATGTATATGCATAAACATGTATGTGTGTGTATGTATAATTTGTGGGTAATATATACTTACCCTCAAAATCTGTTCGGTCTTTAAAGATCTATGTATCTAATGATTAACTGTCCTTGTGCAAAGTTCTGAGAAAGGTATGTTTCCACATTCCAAACGTAGCTGTTTTGGAAGCAGAGCCTGAGTAGATATGGGCTGCCTGAGCTTTACAGGATCCTTCTTGATCCTAAAGAGCTGCATAGGTTGGCAGCAAATCTGTCATGGATAGCAGAGGATTTAAAATCAGGATGTATTTGATATCATCAGCAATGTGAGACGGTGAAATGAATTTCCTCGGATCAAATTCAAAGGTGTGAGTATCAGTTATTAGCTTTAAAATATCCTGCAAAATGAAATGGAAATTCTTTGACATTTTAATGGAATGCTGTAAATCATCAGCTATGGAAAGATATTCTGAACCTATTCAAATGGCAAAAATAAGGGTTGATGTTGTTTGAGAGATCAGTCATATTAATTTTATGAAGTATGCTTTTCTGCTTTGATTTTGACCAAAGCTAAGGAAGTATACTTAAGAAAGCAATGGACACTAATATGTCTTGTCTTATCTCTAAAAGCCTTCAGATAACAGTCTATGGGTGTATAAAACCTATCTTAAAATTGAGCGAATCTTTTAATTAGATTGTTTTCTCTTAGTCTGCATGTAACATTTAATAGGCTTTATAAATTAACCAAAACTCAAATCCCTATTTTTCTTCAGTGTCGTGATTTTCTAAAGGAGACTGAGAAGCATTTTTATGTTTTTTAAATGGGGTTCTAGAATTATGGCATCTTTTGATAAATACTCATCACAAATATAGCAAAATGTTAATGAAACATTGCATTTGCTTTAAACAGATGGTATGCCTAAGATGCTGTGCATTACTAAGTGTTACCAATTGCGTTAGTGGTTTTTTGTTTTGTGTTTGTTTTTAATGATTCCCTACACTTCTTAACATGCAGAGGTCCACCGCTTTTCAAGAAATCATCTCTGCGTTGGGATGCTTGTTAATTCCCATTGAATGTCAAATGGTGGATTATTTTTTTGGTAAGGCAATGGAGAAAACAGTAGCTATTCAGTGCCAGATGCATCTGGGCACCAGTGACCTCCTAGAGTAGGCTCCCTCTTTGGCTCTCCTTCAACATTGCTTATCAGGGGAGATAAATTGAGCTATATGAATAATGGATTTTTCAGTTCACTGGCAATTCCAAAAAGTAATAAATAAATACATAAAACTTCATTTGACCTAAAATGATTTTTGTTTCAGTTTTAAGCATTTAAAGTTCTTCATAAAATTGAAAGAAAATTTTGAAATGAAAAGTTGTTTTGAACAAAAGAACAAAATGTTTCTCTTTGACGTGTGGAATTTTATTTTTCTCCCAGACAATTTGGCAAAATCAGTACAAATCTGCAAAACATTCTGGTGTCTCTGAATCTGCATTTTTATTTATTTATTTATTTTTTTGGCTGAATAATTCTGGCTAAAAGATTTCATCCGGCTCTAGGCAAAAATGTCTTGCTGGTTTTCAGATCAGAGTTAGTTAATCATTTTGGTGTGCTGTTTTGACTATACTTGACCGTAGGTGGCAGTTTTGGTAGGTAAAGGGATCCTGATGTGCTTAAATAACCTTCCCACAACAGTCATGACTTACAGATGAGTAAGGCTAAGATTTAGTCTGGGTATAGTCTGAGAGGGAATGAGCTACCCTGTTGTGTTCCTGCTGCATCTCTAGGGCAGGATGGCAGTATTTAATAAACAGTAGCTGTTGTCACAGAAAGATCCAGCAATGTTAGAATGAATGTATGGTCCTGTCTATGGCCAGGAGATGATAATCCTTGAGTGCATGTTGGTTGTGCTGACATGCACAGTCTCTCTCTTTTGTGTGCTGACCTGACTGAGTGAGATCCAGGGTGCTGGCAGTAACTATGTTGAGTAGTAGACTTTTCTCAGGTTGCTTAGAAGGGGGAGGCTAAATACTGGAAAGCTGTTAATGAGGTCTGTTATTGTTGAGTACTGGATGAACTATTGTTGGCTTTAGGGTGGGTGGTAAATTTTTCTTTTTCCTCTTCAAAAGAGGTATTGACTATTTCTGTTAATAGGAGCCCCAGATGCTCTTAGATATCTCTCACCAGGCAGGAAGGGCATGGATCGGAATCACAGGTGGTGGCTTAGATTTCCTGCATTGCTTCCTGTTGAATAAATGGGTCAAAATCTGAGAGAGGGGAGGCTATTGTGTTACAGGGCCTGTGTTCAGTGTGCAGTTCCTGGTGTTCTCTGGATGCATGTAATCTTCCCAGTGAAGCAGCTTGATCGTTTCTCTCCACAAAAAATGATGGGTTATGAAGTACAGTGGAGGTGATCTGAGTTGACCAAGCAATTTGCAAACTGGTGAAGTTCTGGAGGTGTGAGTTCAGAGGCTGCTGTGGCAAATGAATAGGCTCTGCTTGCCTCGTTCATGACCAAGGTCTAGATACTTAAACTTCCTTATGCTGAAGTTTGCTTGTATGTTTTGTTACTGATGCCAGAGTTTCTTACCTTCCCACTTCTGCTTTTGCAGTCAGAGAAACGTAAGTAACTTTTGGGTGGGATGTGGGGCTATAGGTAGAGAGATGCTTTGGTACCACAGTGCCAAGGCATTAGTTACTGGATGGCTGCAATGTATCACTATTTCTTCTATTCTTTGGCTTGTTGGTTGGCGAGAGAATTATTTGGAATTGGATATCATGAACTTTTTGTGGATGAGTTATGATGGTTTGTTTTCTGAAAATGGGAGAGCTCTGAGCCCAAGATGAAGCAGGCTAAAATAGAGAGAGTAATTAACTTCTTTTCCTTTTATTCATACACAGTTTACAGATTGCTTAAACATCATAGGGGAAGACTGCTGCTAAAAAGGCCATTAGGAAAAAAAATATTGTGCTAATATGTAATGTTATGTCAAGCCAGAAATGCAGTTTGATTATCAAGAGGAATTTGGGTTCGTATTACTGCTGTTTGTATGAAGTACGATAATCTAGCACAGTGTGGCTCTTTCCTAATTTCTCTTTAGTTATTTAGAGGATTCCAAATTAGATTCTCTGTACTTTGAGTCTGTTTCTTCTGTATGCACTCCTGTTTTATCAATAATAGCAATGCTGACACAAATGGATAACTTTTCCTGTTGATAACCAAATTGTACATCTGTTGAAACATCTTTCCCCCTTCTAGAATAAGTAGAGACAAATATTCATATTCAGGAAGTATAAAACTAAAAATAGCCTCATCATCTGAGCCATTCAAGTTAACATCGATCACATCAGTAGTTTTCCTTGGATGTTACCTCAACAAGTCATAGCTTCTTATTACTCCAAATATAATTACATGCAATACATTTAAAGTAGTTTTTCATGTATAATTTAAAGAACGTTAAGGTTGCACAGTGAAGCACACAAAAATTAAGAAATGGGAGAATTAAGGTTACCCATGCCACCTTAATTTAGCCACCTTGTGCACATGCATTATGGTACAGTCTTTAGTAACTTGATCACATGCTATTTTTTCTTCATGCAGTGCACTCTTGCCTTGTTCAGTGCATAAGGTGCCCTAGGCCTATTTACTGCACACCATTCAAACCCTTTTATGACTGAAGTATGAATTTCCTCAAGAGCTTTTCTGTGGCACTCACCTTTGTAGTATCCACGTGCTTCACAAACATTAATGTACCTCTACAAAAAACCCCTATGAACTGAGAGGCTGGTGGTATCCCCATTTTAAAGATGGGAAGCTGAAGTACAGAGATTAAGGTCAAAAGTATGTACTGATTTTGGGTGCCCAATTTGAGATGCCTAGGATGTAATTTGGCAACGTGCTCAGCATTCTACAGCTCTTTATATAAATAAAAGCATAATCAAGCATAGCTCCCACTGATTTCAGTTGCAATGGGGAGTGCTCAGCACACTTCTGCATATTTGGCCTCAGGGTCTCTAGTTCGGCACCTTGGAAATGAGGATTATGCAATTAATGACCACCTCTGAAGAATTTGAGTTAAGTTACTTGCCTAGCATCACCCAGGAACTCTGTGGTAGAGGCAGGGATAAAATCTAATTCTCCAAAGCAGCATTCAGCCTGCTTAACTAACTGCAAGACCTTCTGTTCTCTTCCTGCAGTCTCCTGCCTCATTCACTACTCACCTTCTGATTTCTGCAAGATATGAGACAGGGATCCTCCAGTCAACCGCTTCCTTTACTACACAACCCTGATTCAGCTACAAAGCAGGCTCATCCTGTGTACTGAATGAGGCAGGGGTCCTGTAGGGGGAAAAAAAAAAGACTATATCATAATGCATATGCACAAGGGCGGTGAATTAAGGTTGCATGGGCAACCTTAATTCTGACATTTCCTAACTTTTGACTGCTCAACTTTTCAACCTGAATATTCTGTTTTAACCTAGGGGTTTTTTGGTATGTAATTTCTTAAAAAAAAAAACCTTAAAAAGTAGATTCCATCATGTGCCAGCATATTGACACCACCCCGCCCCCCAGTTGTTCATTAGCATGACTGGAATCTTTAGATTCATCACACAGGTATTTGCCACTTGAGCTAATAGAGTAACTAATAGCATTAGTAGGTTGTCCTCGTCTTTGTGGATCTGCCTTAGAGAGGAATGAAACGCATACTTTGCCAGTGGGTTTCAGAGATATTTGCTGTCAGCAGAAGAAAACAAGACTCGGAGATCTTGCGTTCCATTCCAGGCTTTGGCAGGGGAGTGTGCTGTACTGAGCTGTCATGGGGCAAACTCACTGCCAGAGCACCTTCTTGTGCTAGGATGTGACATTGCAGAGGTGGTTCTGCTCCAATGTCCCTTGCTGTCTGTCATCTGGTGCTGTAGCCATCTGCAGCTTACATGGCCAGATCCTTCATGTTCAGTCCCCATTTCTGGGGTAACCTGAATTCTAATGGCCTTCAACCACCATCTGGGACTCATCATAAAATCAGAGAGGATTAGGGTTGGAAGGCACCTCAGGAGGTCATCTAGTCCAATCCCCTGCTCAAAGCAGGACCAACCCTAACTAAATCCTCCCAGCCAGGACTTTGTCAAGCCTCATCTTAAAGACCTCTAAGGATGGAGATTCCACCACCTCCCACCCATTCCAGTGCTTCACCACCCTCCTAGTGAAAAAGTTTTTCCTAATGTCTAACCTAGACCTCCCCCACTGCAACTTGAGATCATTGCTCCAAGTTCTGTCATCTTCTACCACTGAGAACATCCCCGCTCCAGCCTCTCTGGAACCCCCCTTCAGATAGTTGAAGGCTGCTATCAAATCAGTCTCTGCCTCTTTTAGCTGTGAGGCTTGCCCTATTGCTGGGGGGTGGGAGGGTAGTCCTAGGCCCTACCATGTTAGGCAGCTACGGTCTGCTCCATACAATCCCTTGCCACTTCCCTGGCTGCTCCTGCCTTTTTTCTGTTTGTCTGTTCCTTTCACTGGGCTGTGGACTCCACTATTCCCCTTCTGGAGTTCTGTCCCCTTGTATGGCTTTTTCCTAGCCAGGTACTGAGGATCTTCCTCCAGGACACACTCAGCTTCTCTGGCAATGGCCCTTCTCTGTCAGAGGTGTGGTCTGCACCTAAAACTTAGGTCAACCCAGCTACGTTACTGAGGGATGTGAAAAACTCACATCCCGAGAGACGTCGTTAAGCCGACTTAAACCCTGGTATAGATACCGTAGGTCGATGGAAGAATATCCCCTCTCGAAGGGGTGGATTGACCACAGTGACACAAAAAGTCCTTCCATTGCTGCAGCAAGTCTCTGCACTATGGCACTATAGCAGCACAGTTGGAGCACCATAGTCAGGATGCTTAGTGTCTGTTGTGTAGACAAAACCTGAGCCACAGTGTCTTTTGCTATTGCTAATTGACCCGACAGTCGCAGTTAGAGGAGTAATTGGCCAGTCTGTTAAATTTTTCCTGGCTGTCAGTGTGGGGTCTATGCACAGGGTGACCATACATCTCGTTTTGGCTGGGACAGTCCCTTTTCTAAGCTCTGTCCCAGCCGTCCCAATTTTTTGGCAAAACTGGACATTTGTCCCATTTGTTCTTGTGAACTGATGACCGGGTGGCAGGGGCGGGTGGCTTGGGCCAGCCCCACATGGTGTCCCATTTTCCCTTTGGGAGAATATGGTCACCCTATCTATACACTCCATCACATGAGCACAGACTCTTTTATCTGTTTTCTCCCAAGCTTGATCCTTCCTGCCCCCTTCCCCTCCAACTTGTCCTTGTCCTGTCTCGTTTACCCCTTGATTCTTGTCCCTGTTGCATTCATCTCATCTACTTAGTCCCACTCTTCAGGCTTTTCAGCCCAGTCTCCTTATCCTCACCATCCAAGTCCCAATCTCCCCACAAATCCTGGTCTTTCTCTCTACTCACACCTAATCCCAGCCTCCTTGAACTGCCATTTCCAGTTCTCTTCCTGAACTCCAGTTCCTTGTGAGATCTGTCTTCCTGCCTTGCTGTGCCTTTCCAGTGGCTCCTTTTCCCAGTCTTCCCTCTCCAACTGCCAGTCACAATCCCCACCCAGATCCAGTCTTACCAGACTCATTGTCACAATGTAATCCTGTCTCTCCTTATCCCCCCACCCTGGTCTGGCTCTTGTTCCCTCTGCATTTGAGTCAGATGGCTTTCTCCTCCACATAGGTAGAGCCTTGCAAATCTGTGGATATCTGCTTTATGACCATTTTTGTGGACTGAATGCGGATACAAATTTTGTATCCATGCAGGGCTGTACACATGGGCTCAGTGCCAGTTGTAGGATCATTGAGAAGATAGGAGAGACAGGCACCCTCCTCTCAGTTCCGATGCTTTGCCGGGAGCAGCTATTACAGGGAAGCTCCCTTTGAGATATTAGAGCCTGCTTAGCAGCTCTGTGGGGATGCTACATGCATGTATGGCTCAGCACTAGGTGCTGTGAGAAGCTTGAGTTAGAATAGGCTCTTCCAAAAGATTTTAGCTGTTAAGCTCTTACACATCTCTGAAAAATTGCAGTTCGCACACATTCAGTGAAGGTTCGTAATTTGGCCAGTTTTGGGTGAATTTTCCTTTGAACTGCAGAAAGTGCATCCTTGACACAAAGGCCACCCCCCTTGCCAAATTTAAAGTCTCTGCTTAGAATGTGAAGCATTTCAAAAAAGGCCACCAGAATCTAACATGGACAAAATGTGTCTTTCCCTAGCCTTGTTCTTGGAAATGGCTGGATGTTTTTAGCTGGAATTTTCCAAAATGTCAGAGCAGACACCCAGCATGGAAAATTTCAGTCTAACTGGTTAAATTTTGGAAAAGTTATAAGCAACTGAAAGCAGAGTCTTGTCTGGGAAGTATCTGAAAACCCTAATAACAGGTAGTACTATCAGCACTATTTATAATATATTTCTTAACAACTTGAAATTTGATGGTGGGAATGAGGGAAGTACTGAATCCTTAAAGCCTAATGAAAAAAATATTTTCTGGCATTGTGTGGACTTTGCTAGATGTGGCATATTAATTTTCCCCCTCTTACATTTTGAAATCTTTTGAACTTTCACACACTGACTGTCTGATTTTCTCTATAAGTCATAGACATAAGTCACAAACTTCTGCTTAAAAATAAATTAGTTATGGCAACGTGGTTTATTCTTTAACAGGCTTCTAAAGTTATTTAAAGACTCAGGAGCCAAGGAATAATTTCAGTATATAATTTTCTAAATATTTATTGATTTATCAGAAAAATCTAATTCCAAACCTTCAAGTATTCTTAACACATGCATGTTACATACCATGGTATTTTACAGTAGCTGGAGTGTATATTTAATGAACTATTTAATAATTTAAAATCTGTAAACTATTATTCTGTTTGAAGTCATGCAACATATTCCAGTTGTATTTAAACATTCAATGGCAGCTTCTACATATTGATCTCTTCATTCAATTTTTTTTCAAATTTACCATGACAAATAGGAATTGGTTTGAAATCAACAAGATGAAATTCAGTAAAGACAAGTGCAAAGTATTACACTTAAGAAGGAAAAATCAAACGAATAACTACAAAATGGGAAATAAGTGGCAAAGTGGTAATATGGCTGAAAAGGATATGCAGGTTATAATAGATCACAAATTAAATATGTGCCAGCAATGTGATGCAGTTGCAAAAAAGGCTAATATTCTGGCATGTATTAGTGGGAGCACTGTATGTAAGATGGGAGATAATTGTCCAGTTCCACTTTTGGCACTGGTGGGGCCTCAGCTGGAGTATTGTGTCCAACTCTGAATGCCACACTTTAGGAAAAATGTGGACAAATTGGAGAGAGTCCAGAGGAAAGAAACAAAAATGATATAAGATTTTGAAAACCTGTAAAGAAAGGTTACCCGTCCCGTCGTCGTGGCCCCCCCCCCCCCCCCCAAAAAAAAAAAAAAAAAAAAAAAAGTTGGGCATGTTTAGAGAAAAGAAGACTGGGTGGCGGCGGCGGGATATGATAACAATCTTCAAAAATGTTAAGGGCTGTTATAAAGAGGATGGTGATCAATTCTTTTTTTCCATGTTCACTGAAGGACAGACAAGAAGTAAAATGGGCTTAATCTTAAGCAAGAGAGATTTAGGTTAGATATTAGTAAAAGCTTCTGACTCATGTCTATGCTGCAATGTAAGCCCAGGGTTAGTGGGATTTGAGTCCACTAACCTGTGTTAGAGAACTCTAGTCTTGGGTGTTTACATTGTGTTTTAACCCTAGGTTAAGACTTTTCTAAACCAGGAGTGAATCTAGGGCTCTGGCATCCACGCTGCAGATCTGAGTCAAAGTAACCATATCCCTGAGTCCCTAGTTCCCCTTCTCCCTGTAAATGTATCCTCTCTAGCCCTAGGACTGTGGTGCACTATGGGAAAACTTTACTGCCCACCCTATCCCTTACTAGGAAGCAGCTCACTGTGCAAAAGGCTTGATCAGTTCACTCCATTGCAAACCCAGGATGCTCTCTGACAGTGTGTTTACAGATGAATGATCAGAAGAGAATGGGTTTACACTGACCTGAGCTGCTTCCATTTGCAAAAGATGGGTGGCTTCCCTTTTCAATAGAGTGGATTGCAGATGGTTGGGATAGAGAGGACTAAGGAAGTCCTCCCATGGAATTGGAGGATACTTCTGGTTGACTCCCAAGACCTGAGTCAAGCAGGGCTGCCTCTACACTGCAAAGCAAGCGGGCTCGGACCTAGGTCCCAGTTTGACTCAAGCTCAGACCATCCAGACTGGCAGGGTCCTGGGACCCTGGCTCCGAGCCCTGGGATAGCGCAATTTCAGTGTAGACGCAAGGGGTGTGTGATGAGTATACAAACCTCACACTGGGCAACAAGGGGTTAAAGAGATTATTTTGGGCTCAACGAGCCTCGCCCCACCACACCTGCAGCAAATACACCATCTGGTGGAGGAATTGAAGGAGAGAGAAACAACTCATTTGAGCAGCAGAGCTGGAAGAGAGCAGAACTGCAGCCCACAGCTCCAGCAGCGCCCCGGGAAGCCTAGAGTTTCTGGCACAGATGCCCTAAAAGGTCCCTGAGGGCCGGGAGGACCCACCTCAGAAATAATCAGAGAAGGGAAGGACCCTCTTCCCCATCTGTGGACCCTGGACAGTGGTAATCCCCTCTTATTTATTTGATAGGGGAAAGCCCTGGACTAAGCTGACCGGGGAGGGGGAGGGGAGTGTGATGAGAGGAAGTGGCTAAGGGAGAACAGCCTTACACAGCCTCGGTTGCCAGACCACTGGTAAACCCAAAGGGAACTGGGTCGGAGCCTGGTGGAGTGGGAGGGCCTGTGCTCCCCTCCCCACAACCCCCTGCCGGTCACAGGTTGTGGCCTTGACCCACTAGGTCACACTTCCCTACCAAACCCTGATGGAGGAACATCACAGGGGGTTAGGCTTGAGCCCGGGATCAAGCATGGACTTACGCTGAAGTGTAGACATACCCTAAGACAGGGCTCAACAACTCCCAGGTGACAGGTCGCCATGGTGCCTAGGAATTTAATTCTGGCGCCTAGTATTTCTTTCAGTGAAGGACTGGGTCCCGGGGGAGCGGCCGCCGTGCTCCGGCCAGGGCGCCACTGCGTCCATGTGGCGGGGCCAGGAGCGGGGAGCGCTGTGGCTGCCGTGCTCTGGCCAGGGCGCCCCTCTGGGCCAATGTTGTGGGAGAGGGGCAGGGGGAAGGGGCAGGACTGGGAGGGGGGACCAGCTGCCGCGCTCTGGCCAGGGTGCCCTGCTGGGCTCACGTGGTGGGTGGGGGGGAAGGGGCTGCCACAGCCGACCCACCAGCCCTTGAATGAACACTGGAGAATTGTCCTTGAAACTAGATGGGCAGACAATTATGAAAATACAAAGTTTCAAGTATCTGAGTTTCAGAATCCAGGAAAACGGGTAAGTGGAAGATGAAATTAGAGATAGGATAATAAACTGCCCAATGGCCAAGTTCACCCACTCTGTCTCCTCCCTGACACAAAACAATACAAATAAGAATTAAGAGTTTCAAGTAGAAGTTATCAAGCAACAATTTAGCGATAACGCATTCCAATTACAGCTCATCTCTGGCACACAGGGGGCTGGACTTGATGACCTGTCAGGGTCCCTTCTTGTCCTACATTTCTGTCATCCTGGTAAGCGGCTTTGATGGCATTTTTGTTATGCTTGCTAAAAAGAAAAGAAAGAAGAAAACAGAACAAGAGAAGGTTTGCTTTTCTACCGTACTCTGTAATAGTCACAGGGTTGATACTACATATTTATCTGTGCTTTTACCTTCTTTGCTCTTCAAGGTAACAGAGTAATCTCATCTTTAAGTTTAACAGGATCTATACTGTGTGTATGGAGGGGAGGAGCTACACTCATGGGACTAGTCTACTCTGAAAAAGGCTTGCTGGTATAGCTATACCAGCATACTACCAAATCCTCCTAGTGTAAATGCGGCTTCTGCCAGCAGAAATGTGCTTTTTGCCAGTATACTAGCTTATACCAGTTCCCTGAACAGAAATATATGCTGATATATATATGAAATACATGCTGGTATGAAGTCTCTACACTACGGCTTTTGCTGTCATAAATGTTAAAAAAAAAAAATCATGCCCCAATAAACATTATTATACTGGCAAAGGTTTCTATTGTAGACCTAATCTTAGATGAGCTGTAGAGTGCTTATAATTTCCTCAGGTATAAAATGAGAAAATATCTGTTTACCCCTTGACAACATGTCAGTATCCCAGCTTCTTTCCCTAGTACTTAATCTTTCCCTAGTAGCCTAATAGTAGCCTAATTTTCCCTAGTACTGTAGCTATTCAAAAATAGATGCAAACAATTTATCCAGAAATATAATGGTGTCAAGTAAGTCTCAAAAAGAATGACCTCCTCCGACAGAAGGAAGGAGGTAAGATCAGCCCCTTCAGCATGCATGCTGTCTCTTTCTGTATTTTAAATTGTTATACTGTTCACTGTGCTTCAGTGAGGGTTGAGTTTTTATAAACTAAAATTATTTGGATTGCACAAAAGGCAGGAAACTAAAAACAAACCAAAACTATTCCACAAGCAACTGTAAATTGAACTTCCTTGCACAACATAACTTTTTATGTTAAAGTATATGGTCTTAATTTCAAGGTCTTTAACAATATGCAGAATATGAAATGGGATCAAGCTGTAGTTTTCACAGCAGCAAGGACTTTGAATATCCTGATCCTTGAGCATTTAAAAATCTAAAGATAATGCAGGATTAAAGGTTAGGGTTAAAAAATGTTAAAGTACCTACATGATTTAACAGCCTATGTCTTATTTTCCAAAGGTACTTAGGCGTGTAAGTCCCTTTGACTTGCAATGACACAAGTGACTTAGGAACCTAAGTGCTTTTGTAAATTTTACTCTAGGTTTTTTACACTTAACATCTGGATATTTTAGAAAAAAGATAAAGACTTGTGATCACCCATCAAAATAAAAGGCATACATGTTTATGAATTTTATTGAATGTGTGCTTTTGGATTCAGAAAATCATATTTCATGGCTGATGCTGCTGATACACTTACACACTCAGTTTCGTTTGACAGTTTTATCAAACTTTAAAGTCCCCTGTTTTTACACGTGAAGACTTTAATATATAATGGAATTTCTTCCTTGGTCAAAAGAATAGCATTTGTTTTATACTATTTAAAATGTACTGTGGGAATAAAATATTTTTTGGGGGGGAATCTGGTCACAAGCTTGGAGCCAGGTGTAAAATCTTTTTGTATTATCATCATGCCCTGGACTGACTTCACATCTTTGATAGGCCTCAGTGATGCTGGCAGACCAGGTGCCAGCTCATGCCAGTATCCCAGGTCTCACTGAACAATGACAAATGCATAGCTGAAAACCAGTCTTGCTTACCTGTGTGTTAGTACAGTTAAAATAGATATTTGGAGTTATAAGAATGTGTTTAGTGTTTATACTTTATGGAATGCTTGTAGGATGCCGCATGTATTAATCCTATAATATCTGTATCCCATGTTATAAGATGATGTTTATATGTTTGCTTTGTGACTAGAAAAATATTTAAGACTGTAAATCCCCCCCACAGTCAGGGGAGAAGCATTACCAAATGGGATATACTAGTTCACCAAAAGAGGTGTTATCTCTTTCCCAACAAAAAAAGGTCTACAGATAAGCAGTTGTGGACCAAAAACTTTGTTGATTGCTTCCACCACTGCCCTTCAGAGGGTATGTGCTCGTCCCTTTTCCCATCACAGCTTGAACACTGGAGGAAGGGAATAAAAATTCCTGTTTAGGAGAACTTATTCCTATACTGCTTGAATTCTGAGGGGTGAGGATTTCTAAGCATAAGCAAGTGTTTTGCCTTGGTTAGTCCTAAAGTATATACAGTCTGCTTACTATAGAAGTTTCTTTTACCTTTTGTAACCTGACGGTAACTCATTTGTGTATGTATGATTACCTGCTTTAACTTGTCAATAACTCTCATTTCTTTTTCCTAGTTAATAAACCTTTAGTTAGCTCGTCTGTTACAGGACTGGCTATAAGCCTTGTCTTTGGTTTTAGATCTGAATGCAATTGACCTATGGTAGAGTTCCTTGTCCTTTGGGACTGGGAGTAACCTGAATACTGATGTGATTTTTAGTGTAAGTGACCATCTGTCTCAAAGTCCGGCTTGCCTTGGTGGCAAGAAAGACTAGAATAGGGTGACCAGATAGCAAGTGCGAAAAATCGGGACACTTTTTTTTTTTGAAGGGGAGAGGGGAGGGCAAGGCATAATAGTTGCGTATATAAGACAAAGCCCCTAATATCGGGACGTTCTGGATAATATCGGGACATCTGGTCACCATAGACCGTGATTCCATGGTAAGACTGTTATAGTGCTTTAGGAGTTCACCAACCCAGTAACAAGTGTATGATTAACACTTGTTGCTGGGTTGGTAAAATCTAATTATAAAACGTTCAACTAGTTAGGGGTTTTTGCCTTGCTTCTTAACAGTCTGCCCTGAGGTTGCCGCTCATGGCCATGAGCCACTCCAGAGAGCGTGACAGCCTCTTCCCAGGGTACATGATGTTAAACATTCATATGTTATCAACCTTTGTGGTTTTTAGCATGTTTTTGCTATGTGGCTCTCTCAAAATTATGACAATAATAAAATATTCCTTATATACCATTTTGTTGCAGTGTGTCACATAGGTACATAATCAGCCTCTATTTTGTGGTCCTGTGATTTTTATTAATAACATAATAGCTATAAACCAAAAGTGCTGGCCTGAGGCATTTTGTAGCAGTATTCATCCAGCTACTTATTTCTTAAAAACAGGACTATTTCAGAATTCCCCCCCCCACCCCAAATGGCTGATGACAATAGTATTAATGTAGCATATTCTTATGTATTCTTTTGACATGTTTTTATCCGTGGGAAAAGTCTCCATTTTTTGTACTTTGGGCTGGGTATGAGTTTACAGATACTTTCAGAATTCTGTTAAACCTAGAAGGAAATCAGATTACTTCCCCTCCGCCCCACATAAGTGCGTTCTATTTGGCTTCAGCATAAAGAGTTATATGGGTGAGTGAGCATAGAACATTCCAGCTGGTGCAACAGGTTTATTTATGCAGAGTGACTGCATGAAAGAACACACAGGAATTTTGGAAACCGCTTCTAATTGCATCAAAAGAGATCCATATTAATACTGAACTGAAAAACTTCTTTGAGATTTTACTCACCCTCATTTGCACTTTTCACATGACAAACCAACGGTAGTGTTGGACATGATCATTAGCCTGGGCTGTGGCTGGAAATATGAGACTAGAAGCTTTAAGTTCTTTCATGATCATTTATAGCACTTCAGCAGTAATATAAATCTTCTATAAT
The DNA here is from genome assembly GCF_026122565.2 of Emydura macquarii macquarii. Classification (NCBI taxonomy): domain Eukaryota; kingdom Metazoa; phylum Chordata; order Testudines; family Chelidae; genus Emydura; species Emydura macquarii. The sequence goes on along the minus strand of NW_027133808.1, from coordinate 7,837,969 downwards.
TTTTGAAACATGATGTGGTTATAACCCATATGATGATGCAGTTGTACCCTTATTTAAAAAAAAAAAACTACAAGGATTCCACAGTAATAGCCCAAAACCCCTACAACCTATAATAGTGTTTCTATAGTGTGTTTGACCATTACTGCAGAACACTGTATATTTTTTGTTATGTTAATTTTGTGTATTTGTATGTACTTCACAGGAAACATATGTTTTTAATTTCCTGAGGCATCTTTATTTTTTTTTAATTCTATGTTGTCAGCTGCATCTGCAAAGCATTGTTAGGCGTTCATTTTTGCATCTTTTATGACTAAAGAGGCATGAGTATTAGCACTATAAGCACATAATAGATATGAAGGAAACAAAATGTAGATATAGCATATCAGTAAGTTGGAACTCGTCCTAAAATCCAGTTTTCAGATTAGCTGTTGAAACATAAGCTCTAAGAGATTCCATTGCAATTGAAAAAATAGCTCAGAAGCAGCTAATGCACATCATAACAAAATAAAAGCTTCCCTCTTCTACAACAATATAGAAATTGGGATGTACTTTAACTGTACTGTAAGAACTTTATCTATTTGAGATGGGGAAGTAGAGTGGGAGGAAAGCATTTCAAATTTAATACAGGTGCCTTTGATGTGTATGGGCAAAAACATTAGAAAAGCACACATAATTAAACCGTGTATTGTCTGTGTTAAGTGTAGAGTGTCTAGTCCAATATTTCAGTCAAATTCTAATCTATGTAATCAAAATACCTTGTTTTTTTTTAAATAAGGTTGTCCCCTGTGCTAAAATGTTATAAGGATGCAGACTATGTGGACTAGAGTTCCCCATCTTGCCTGTGATACAAAATCTCCACATTCTGTAAAGGAAAATGGAACTTAATGAGCCATGAACAATCATTGGGAGAGTCATAGACTAAGCAACTGGAGCTAAACCTTCATTGTATCCATTAGATGAAGTCAACTTTCCTTCCAAGTATACGTAAAACTAACGTCTGCCTTCTTCAGAGAACTGTTTAGGAACGAAGGTATTCTTTTCTGCTGTCTGTTTTAGGGCTAACAAGTAAGGAACACTGCCCAGGTTTTTCTCTCATTACCTTGAGGATTCTGTCACAATCTGAGGTCATATCCATTACAACTTAACTTGCCTGGATCTAGGAACTTTTTATTATGGCAGATGGTGGGTGGGGGGAGGAAAATCCATTGATTAAAGTAAGGGGGAGGGAGAAGGACATCTCCTTTTATTCTCTTTGGTGGTGTGGTGACACCTACCCTCCTTTCTGTCTGCTTTAATCAGTAGAAAAATTCTATTATCCAAAAGTTCGGGACAAATAAAAGTCTTCTTGGCCAGGTAAGGGCACCAGAGGATACTGGGGCAAACTGAATGACATCAAGCACAGGCACATTGGGATGCTAGTTAGAGAATAGGTTGGACAGAAGGGTTGAGGAGTAGTGAAGCAAAAAGAATGGAGATTCCCCCAGGTTTAGTGGGAGGAAGAGGGGCTGAGCCCTTCATCCTTAGTTTGCAAGCCTTTGAGGTAACTGCTGCTTGTAGGGCTAGGCCATGTAACTTACAAATCTAGTCATTAATTTACACACTACCTATTGAAACATGCATTTGTTTAAAACAGCACCAACAAATCAAAACGATATTCACAGACCTAGTTAACTTAATTATATATTTGAAAAACATCTGGAAGGCACAAGACCATCCTTGTTTGATGTTTTTGTTTATTTGGGGATGGGTGGGTGTGTGTGTGTGGGGGGGGGGGGATGTATTTCAAAACCAAAGGCTTTAAAAACAATAAATGACCTGAATCAGCATCAGGTAATATTGAAGGCTCTGGGTCAAGTAAATTGTAAGTAACATGGCAAAGAAATGTATGCTAAGGAATATGAATAATGTAGACAAGTTCTTCAGAATTTCACAGAAAGCTAAGTAGCCTTGGAATCAAATGTTTTGTGTGATTTGCAGAAAGCACGAGAAGCTTTCTGATAAGGGCAGACCTCTCATAAGTGTTTCAGGATGTTAGTTAATCCGCTACATGTACATGACTACCGTGTTGCTCATGTGAAAATTCACAAAAGCAAAAAAAATGTGTGCCTATGTCTGCAAGAAGCTCCTATTAGTAGATTGGGCTGATAAACGTAGAAGAATGAGGGGATCAAAAAAATCTGCCATTTTGTTCAACACCATTCACACAATCACGGACGTGATTTTAGTTTTAAAGAATTTGAAATACTCTGTAAATTACAGACCAAAATATTAATACTCATGGACTGCAAGACTTGGTAATTTCAAAGTTTCTTAGGGAAGTGTCTCAAACACATGCCTTTGTTTATTATTGCACTTGCACTTGATGGATCTACTGGCAAGCACGTAGCTGAGCAAGAGGTAGCAAATACCAGATTTGTATAGGATGGAAATCCTTGTACTCTGTGCTAACATACAGTAGGAGTCTTGGATTCTGGGATAGCTTATGGTATCACAGAATTGCAAACAGCTTTAAGACCTGTGGTAATGAAGACAATAGAGCTCAAATTAAAACTGTTTTGCCTGAATTTAGATGTAGTGGTGAATATAGGCTCATAGAATGGTATGCTGAAGTAGTGTAGTCAAGATGCACTTTGTGCTGTTGTGCACTGCATTTAAGCTTCTTGTTCTGGATCACAAAATAGACTATAGCCATATCGAACAGCTTGAATGTATTTTTTGAAAGACAAATTTGACTTTGAAATGACTCTGATCTGTTTTGGCACTCTGCAGTTGGTATACTGGATTGCTAATCAAGGCAGAGCCCTGAAGTCAAATGATAAATGATAGTTACAAGTGTACAGGAGGAGAACTTCTGAATAACAAATAATGTCATATCTGTCACCCATTTGAAGCATACTGAAAAAACTGAATCAAGGTATAATGTAACACAAGTGTATTCTTAAGGAGATCAAGGTAGGGTGATTGGGCGAATTCTGCATCACCATGGCTGACATTAGTTTCCTCTTCCAGTAAAGAATCACTGGTTGTTTGAAGCTTTGTAAAAGCTAGAATCTGCAATTCTGGATATTGTAACAGTTGGAGACTGTTTTGGCCTTTATGTCTGAAAAATTATCTTTGGAGATGACATCTTTGGAGATGACAAATTTGAAGGGGGTAAATGTTTCTGTGTCTTTAGAGACAAAGCTATAGAAAAACTAGGTTTATATGCTTGAAGCCGTTGCTGTTAAGGGCTTGTGCTATTCTATATGATTTAGAATGTGATCTGTCAGAATATAGTGGCATTTGATTTTATATGAAAGCCAGGAAATAAAGCATAAGACCAAGTGAGAATCGAATCCACTAAAAACAAGGGACTTAAAATGATTATCTGACACAGTAATACAAAACAGAACAAACAGAATGCTTAGAAATGCCTTTGGACAATAGAAGGGATCAACAATATTTCATTGAGAGAATGAGAACAGAGCCTGCAAATTGGGGTAATCATGTTTTCTTGTCAGACAACCAAATCTGAAGCCTTGGCTGACAAGGGGTCCCACTGACTCTCTTCAGAATATTTCTCCATTAAAAGAGTCCTCTTCATTTTCAGTTTCTAAAAGTTTTGGTGAATCTTATGCTTTTTCTACGTTTTTCTTTTTAAGATGTGGTCATACACTTCATTGCTTTCTGCATAAGACTGCTGTTCACCACCAAATGAAAAACTGCTGGATTTTTGTCAGTGTTGAAATGCAAATTTTTTGTTTGGGGCCTTTATGTAGTTACAAATGTACATGAGGAGAACTTTTGAATAACAAATAATGTGGTGCATGAATATTTATTAGTGATATAGATGTTGATGGTTGAAGTAGCTCTTTAATTTCTTTCCGTTTATCTTTTCTATTTTAAAATAAGGAAACTGACCCTCTTTGATAGGAGCTTCTGAAAATTCTCAACATTTCCTTGATGGGGAACAGTGAAAGACAAGCAGAATTGTGGTATTATATAATAAAACAAAACAAAAGCTTTAAAACAAAACAGCTGGTCTGCTCTAGTTTTCCCTTCACAGCCCCTCCCTACAGAATGTATTTATTTTTTATTTAAAAAAAAATGCAAATCTCTATTTTAGCACAGATGTCTTACTTGATGAGTGGTGGCTCCAAAACAAGAAATGAATTTTGATTATTCATATTTTCTCTAGTCTACACTTTCCAGATAACATAGAGCTGATTTAGTCACTTCACTTGGCCTGGCTTGAACATTTGCCATTCACCACACTGAGTTCTAACCATATGGATTGTGTTTGAATTACATCATGGGCTCTCTTTCATCACTAATAAGCCTATACTCTCCAATTACACATGAATCCACTATTGCACTTTGTCTTTGAGCAAGTATTTTTGTGTGTGTTTGGTTTGTTAAAATAAAGCAGCACAATACTGTTTTAGAAATTGCAATTTTCTAATCACAAATAGGTTTGATATCACTTGAGTGTGAAAGTAAACCATTAACCAACAAATAATGTACAATATCAACATTTTCTGAATGTGTCTTCATTTATTTCAAACAGATAATCTGCTTTCTTACTATAATATATTGTTACAGAAATTAGTGGTGGAAAACCATTGCTGAATCTAATAGATCTCAAAGCTATATATATAGTAAGACTTTCCCCTGCTATTCAGCCCAAATTTTCCATTTTCATTCTTCCTGTTACTCCTAGTTATACCTTTTTTTACTACTCTATAAACTATCTTCTTTGATATTTATACCCTTGAAATATTGAAATATTTACAGACTTGTTATCCCTACCTCTTCTCCATTAGTATTCAGGCTAACTATGCATATTCATTTTCCTTTTCGTGATAAGTAAATTCCCTCAAGACCACCTAATTATTTTAGTTATTCTTCTTTGAATTCCCTCTAGCTGTCTGTTTTTTCCCACAAATATTGAGGTGCCTAGAACCAATGGTGAATATTTTATAAGGGCATTCTCATTACAGATATGTAGAAAGATCTATTTATTCCCTTTTCCATGAAGTGTATTCAGCCAAAACTCTCATTAGTTTGCAAGCTCATATCCATGTCATCCTTTAGGTCTCTTCTGAAATTGCTCTCTTCCATAAATTTTTACTAGGAACTGAAGTTAGATGTACTTGTGGATAATTGCTTGAATCATTGCCCTCCACAAACACATACACTCTCATTATTCCTTTTGAAAATCTGTATCATACCTACTCTTCTCCAGTCCTCTGCCTCCCTAGTTCTTACTGACTTATTTTAAATATAAGCCAGCAATTCGCTAAATTCAGTAGCATTCATCTGCAACATTACACTGAATACATTCATGTCTTTCAAATGTTTCCAAACCTGTTTTTTAATAGCAGCACTTAAAAAATCTTTATTAAATCGTAACTGTCCATAAAAAAAAGTCATATCTGAATTAAAACTAACTTAATTCCAGTCACTTATTAATAGGTCTGCTGTGTTGTTTTTTCCCCTGTGATACTTTTGGAAAAACCCTCCTCAAATCCTTGAACCCTCTGGACTCTTATTCTTGTGGTTCCCCCCCCCCCCCCCTCCTCTCCTGCTTTCTGCATATACCTTTTCTCTGCAAACTTAAACTGGTTCTGGATCCATCTAAACACTACAAAATCCACATGATTAAGCATGTCTAATATCTTTCTTTCTCCTTAACATGTGGATGGAAACAAATCTAGGCCTCAGTCTCGCAAACACTTAACTTTAAATTAAGCGCATGCTTAAGTGTGTGGAGAGGTGTGTGCAGGAATAAGGAGATGGTTTGTAACTGAGATAAAATGCATGGTTACTGACTTACCTAACTGCACCTTTCACTACTGTTGCCTTGGCCCCTCCTTTCCCACAATTTTAGTATTTGCCTATCTTACTGTCTAAATCCTAGACTGTCAGCTCCCTGAGGCAGGAACTGGCTTTATACAGCACCTATCATAACGGGGTCCTAATCCCAGTGAGTAGTATCCAAGGACCCTGCAATAGAAATAATAAATACTTAATGCTTTAGCTCTAGGCCTCTGCAACTGTTAAATAACCAGGCAGAAACACTTAGTTTCCTAGCAGAGACTGCCCATTTGTTTTCCCCCATGTCTTTATAGGTTATCATCTCTCTAATCTAGGAATTTATATTGTATTTATTGTTGTATCGGAGTACCTGTTGTTGAGCAGATTATCCTGGAGTTATGTTGGTTGATGGTTTTTTACACCCCCCCCCCCCCCGAATAATTGTTTTTTCTGTAAGTACTGTAGTCCTACTGTCGGGGGGGGGGGATTTAAAATCTACCCCGGTGATAATGGAAGCATCACTTGGGTAGCTTGTCCCTTCTATATTTTGCTGTAACATTGCTTTTCCTGTTTCATGGACACTCCTGATTTGTAAATAATTTCAAACTTATTTGCTTCAAGTTAACATTTGGCTTGCACTTGGTTAAATTATATGTTAGCATAATCTCTGCACTGACACTTAGTGTGGTTTGTCCCTCTTATGTTCCATTGCACAAGTTCTCAACTTGTCATACAGTTAAAGAAAACTGTATTGTCTCCTAGGGAGCATCTTTAGTTGTGCTATCTGTGGCTTTTTTTACTTAACTGCTTATATGCCTCTCAGTTGTGCCTGTTCAATTGTAACATGGAATTGTGTTCTTCCACAGCCTGCTCCTGCCATCTCCTCCTACCCAGCTTACTCCCTGCTTCTACAAGTTGGTGCTTAATAGTGGCACTTGTGCATATGCAAATATCAGTGTGGACAGTTTATTTGGGAAGATTTCCCTGCAAAATAAGAGTTTTAAGTACTTAGAAAAGTGATGTGGAATAAACTTTGCATAAGACTGACCTACTTTCGCTCTACTCAAATAACCTTACAGAGGTGTTGGTATTTTATTTCATTTATTTCATTATTCCAATTTCTTTTCAATAGTAATATGTTGTGCTAATATATATAATTTGTAGCTCCTTCCTAGTATTTTTTCCATAGGCCCTACAGCATTTTGACCCCAAGTAAAAATCCAGAGACTGATTGGCTCTATTGCTGCTGTATGTTTGTTCAGCTGGAAAGTTACACTTCCATTCCTCCTGCTTGTGACATGCTTGTTAATGGTCATTGATCAGCACATAAAAGGCATGAGGAATGGAAATGCAATTACCAAGCTAGACAAATAGACAGTAGCAGCAGGCTCCATCTGAAACCCAGTTAGATCATCCAAAGACAAAGGAAAAGAGTGAAATAAAATTCTAGAATGATGTGTGAGATTTGCCATATAAAACTAATGACTCTTGAATTAAATAAGAAAATTCAAAGTCATGTAAATTAATGAAAAGTCATGCTGTCCCAGGTCATCTCACATCTTGTCCTTGTAGGACAGGACAATTATATGCTAGAGAGTAGAGAGTGCTGCTATAGAGTAGTGCAAAAGTTGAATGGAAACTCAAATAGCAAATCTCTTTTTTAACATCTGGTTCACTAGATTTGTTAAATGCAAACAAGAAATTGTAACTTCTCGGGGGCGATTATGTGAGCAAGGAGGTAGTGGCAACAGGCGTCTTTAAAGTGATCTGGCAAGGTCCTCTCCTTTGTCTTCACTCCTATTTCCAGAGTCCTGAGAAAGATCAAAACTGACACTTTATTGGCTATGCCATGGTGATTTTGCTTTTTCGGATCTATTGATACTGTACTAATGCCACAGCAACCTGATTTCTGCAGTTCTTGACCACCTTATCCTGGGTCTGCACCAACATCCAAACCTTAGAATAGTTGTTGCTGTTGACATAAGAAATAGAAATTGCCAGAATTGTTTGAAACTTTGCTTTCTTGTGTCTGTCTGTCTGTGTGTCTGTCTGTCTCATATATCCTGTTTCGAAAGACAGTGACAATTGTACCTTGTGCACTGCTGTAATATGGGGATAAAAGGATACATTCCTAAACATTGTCTTGACCCCTGCAGGTGATTTAGCTTATGTCCTAAGCATGAGGTTTGAGTATATTCCTTCCTTTTTGTATCACTGATTTAGCTTGTAGAGTGTTACATCAAATGTTAATTGTTTTGCACTTCTCCAGTTTAAATTTACGTACTCTAATGCCTTTGATCAGCAATCTTTAGTGCTGAGTTAACTGTTTTCTTTATTCTTCTTCCTCTGTCAGACTTAAGAAACGTGTTTCTCTAAACATGGGTGAAATGGAGCAGAGATCAACAGCGGGATCCCGGTTAGGAGCTCAGGAAAATGCTGGGATCAGTACGCTGGAACATGGACAGAAACTGCCTATGACACTTCCTGGAAAACTTACCTCCATCAAAATCCAGATGCTGGATGATACACAGGAAGTTTTTGATGTTCCGGTAAGAGTTTGAAAATGAAATGATCATTCAGTGATTTTTAAAAGTATTTTGTGAATTGAATTGCCCAATACTGACTTTGTGGTTCACTGATGGCTAATTGATCATGTTGTATTTAAAACAATTACTCCCATACCACCATTATGTGTATGGTTTTACAGCAGAGTAGCATTAAACTGTATAGCAGATGGCTATTGTTATTCTAATAGTAATTTCTGTTTGAATAGCTTCAAAAACAGTTGAAAGCAGTAATATTTTCAAATGTTGTGACAATGGTTTCTTCCACACTCTAAACTTCTAGTATTTTCATAAGGGCTGTGTGATTGTGCTGTGTATGTTGCTCTTTGTTCATCTAAACTATAGAGCTATAGTGATGGGGTTTTTTTCTTATATTCTAGCAGTGGTGACCAGAAGTATTGGATTTTTCATTAATTAAATTACTACTAAAAATAACAAAAGGTTTAAAAAAAATAAATCTTTGATGCAGGATAGAAGCCCAGAGAAATCCTAATCAGAGTTTCCTTTCCATGTACTAATTTTTGAAATTTATCTAAGTTGTATTTGCTAATGGAAATGGTGCATTTTGTGGGGGGGGAGCAGGGAGAAGTTCCTAATTTTGTTTTGAAGACCAGCCATCCTTTTACATGTGACCCAGAATGACAAAGACATTTAACATAACTCTGTGATCAGTGATATTTAACAGCCCAATGAAGATTTGTGTGCTCATAGCATTTAATAGTGAAAGATCTTAAATATTATTTTTGTGGTTGAGGAATCATACCAGAATCCCGTACCCTGCTCTGAGGCACTGAGGTTCAGTGAGTATGATGCAGGAGACCTGGGTTCTGTTCTCATCTCTCAGTGAGCTGCTCTGTGGCTTTGGGCAACTTCCCTAACTTCTCTAGCTCAATTTCCCATCTATAAAATGGGAATTTGCTAATTTCATGAAACAGACTGAGTTTTCTCAATGAAGAGCACTATAGATAGAAGGGCTGTGATATAATTAATAAAATAGTTATCCCTGATTTAGAGATAAGGGAAACTTGACCAGGAAAGTTACATGACTCGCCCAAAGAAACACACACACTGTTGAAAACCACCTACTTTTAGCTTTTGTTGTTCTATTCTAGCTGGTTGCTAACCTAGTTTTTTGAAGTATTTTAGTCTCAGTACTTCCTATTTTTGAAAAGCTCTGACATTAGTATTTATGAAGTGATCTGCTAAATAAAATAAATTACTAATCTTAGAAATGTGGAGTCTCTAACTAATTATATTGATAATATTCCCTGTGTACAGTTCAGAATGTTTATGAAATATCAGAAAAGTGGAATATAGTTAATATTTTTCAAATTCTCATCCCAGTCCAAAGGAGATATACTTTGAAATCCTAGGAGCTAGTTAATTGTGTGCTTTTTCCCATCAAGTGTGGTGCAAGCTTCCCCATCATTCTAGAAATGCACTCCTCTTCTGACTGATAGCATCTCTGATATACAGAACAAAGACATGTGGATTGTGAGCAATCATACCCCATATTTGTATTGCAGATAAGTATTCACTAAGAATTATCCTGAGATCAAACTCCTCTCAGAGGACATTTCAGAGTCGAACATGGGTAACAGCTTAATTCAATAAGCTATTACAACTCTAGCTTTCCTTCCAGCAATTTTAGAAAACAATATTTTTCCAATTGTTGTATCAGAAGATATGCAGTTAGGAAGCGTGACCAATCTGTGCTCTTTACCCTTCACTGACATTTGCAAGAGCTAGGTCCATACAACTTTCTATGCAGATTGGTTCAAAACAGATATATTTTGAGGCTCTGATCTTGCAACTTCATCCACTTCAGGCAGACCCCTGCACTTGCATGGTGCCCTATTGCAGTGGTCCCCAAACTTCTTACCCTATGTCCGTGTGTGGTGTCGTCCGTGTCTCCCCTCTCCAGAGGCTGTGACCTGGAGCACGCACTGAGATGGGGGCCGGCCGGATCCAGAGCAGAGTTCAGGGCAGAGCGGGACTGGGTGGTGCCCCCCCTGGTGGATTGGCCATGTTCAGCCACACCCCCGCCCCCCTCCAATGTTCCTCTGGGGGAGAAAGAGGAGCTCGTCCCACAGTTTCAGAAACTCTGCTCTATTGGCATGCCTCCACAGGGCAACTTGTGGGATCTGAGATTTTGCAGGCGCTTTGTTTGTAAGGTCTATTGAAAAGGTGGCAAAAGTTTGGGGCCTTTCTTGGGGGAATTTTTTTTTTTGGCCTTTAAAAGAATCCTGTACATTCGTAGCGCTGTGTTATCAACCACAGCTCTTCTCTAAACAGTGTTTTCGTTATCTTCCCCTGCTTCAAGGACATGTTAATTTTTCAGTCCCATCCACATACATGCCAAATCCTTTTTACTGTTTCAGTTGGATTTTAGACTCCTCTCTACATAATTTATAACACTTAGAGTACATTTTAATTTAGTAAACAAAATTCATTCCATGTTTCCCTTCATGATGATAAAAATCTTAATACATCTAGATTGGGATGTTTGCTTCTGATGGGAAACTATTTTCCTGTTAAAAAGTAAAAAGCTTTGAAATTGAACCAGAATGATGCAACATACATTTAAAAGGAAAGTAACTAACAGCATTTTAACAAACTACTTTTTATAAACATAGAAGCAGAGAAAAAGACATGGAGTACATATACGCCTCTGTACATACACACACAGCTTGAAATCCATCTCACTCTTTAGTGGCAAGTGGGAAAGCCCTCTTGTGAGTGAGAGAGGCCTAAGCCACTAACTTCTACAAAACTTAAGTTTTAATTTTAAAGAGAATTAGGTTTCTTGCCCTTGTGGTTGTGAAGATAACCTTCCAAATGGAACCAAGCATAAATTGATGCAATATTGAATTCCTGAGTCAAAAGATGACCGTTCCAGCGGTGGTTGTGGTCAGATTTTGTTTAGTTTCAGTACTGATATCCAGAATCTTGTGGGAAGTTGCAAAACTCTCAAGAGTCATGTCCATTTGATGCTGCTGCTGTGGAAAGCTGAGGAGCAACAGAGACAGAACCTGGAGTTGTTCGTTAGGAGGCTGGGAAAGGGATAGAATAGCTGAGATCTTTTTCCTCTTCCTCAAGCAAGGAGGATCCCAATTCATCCCAATGTCTTCCCTGAGTTAAGGGCTGAAAAAGTTCCCAATCCACATCTGTGTCCCCTGAGAAAGACCTCAAGCAAAACAGGGAAGCAAGATTAGAAATTGATGATGTTTTTAGGGTAAAACATAAAAACACATATGCAGAACACCTACCTCCCCCCAACACACAGATCCCATCGACCTTTCCAACCTCCTCTATACACCATAAAACAGCAAAAAGATTGCAACTTTTCTACCCTCCCTCATTTCTCTTCAGGCAAATGCTTAAGAAGTAAAATAGTTTAAAGAAAAAAACATTAGACTCACCTGTTCTTTTAAGGTAAAGGTTAATTTTTGGTCCCTGTAGCAGCAGCTGTAGAATCTGTATTATTCCTAGCTCTGGTTTAAACTGTTGGTTTCTGACAGGTATAAATGCTTTGTTCTTGTTTAAGAGGAAACCTGGGAGGGAAAAAAAAGCAAATAGTTTACCTAGTGGATAGGGATGGGGGAAGCCGTAGACATGATATATCTGGACTGTAGTAAGGCTTTTGACATAGTCCCACATGACATTCTCATAAGCAAACTAGAAAAATGTGGTTTAGATGAGATAACCATCGGTTGAGTGTCCAACTGGTTGAAAAACTGTACTTGGAGTAGTTATTAATCGTTTGCTGTCTTAACTGGAAGGATGTATCTAGTGGGGTATATAATCCTCCAGCATCTGTCCTGGCTCCAGTACTAGTCAACATTTTTCATTAATAACTTAGATAATGGAATAGAGAATATGCTTATGAAATTTGTGGATGATACCAAGCTGGGAGGGAGTGCACTTTAGAAGATAGAATGATAATTCAAAATGACCTTGACAAATTGGAGAATTATTCTGATATCAACCAGATGAAACTCAATAATGACAAGTGTAAAGTACTACACTTCAGAAGGAAAAATCAAATGCATGACTAAAAAATTGGGAATAACTGCCTAGCAGTCGTACTGCAGAAAAAGATTGGGGATTATAGTGGATGACAAATTAAATATAAAACATGATGCAACTGTGAAAATGGCTAATATAATTCTGGGGGAGTATTGACATGTGAGGTAATTGTTCCATTCTGCTTGGCTCAGTTTTGGATGCCATACTTTACAAAAGATATGGACCAACTGGGGAGAGTCTAGATGAAAGCAACAAAAATGATAAAGTGCAGAAAACCTGACCTATAAGAGGAAATGGGTGTTTTTGTTTTTTAAACAACCAAACAAAAAACCCCACTGGAATATTTTTTTCTTTGGGGGGGGAGGGGGGAGACGTGAGAGGATCTGATAACCCTTCAGGTACATTAAGGGCTGCTATAAAGAGGATGACAATTAATTGTTCTCCACGTCCTCTGAAGGTAGGCAAGAAGTAATTGGCTTAATTTGCAGCAAGGGAGATTTAGTTTAGATATTAAGAAAATCTTTCTAACTTTAAGGATAGTTAAGTACTGGAGTAGATTGCCAAAGGAGGTTGTGGAATCATTGGAGGTTTTTAAAAACAGTTTTAGAAAAATACCTGTCAGGGTTAGTATAGGTATACTTGGTCCTGCACTGGGGGATGGACTAGGTTCCTTGCAGCCATACACTTCTATGATTCTGTATAGATGCAAACTACATCCTTGGCAAAAGCAAACACAAGTGTATGAAATTGGTTCATATTTGATTTTTTTTTTTTTTTTTTTTTTTAAATATTCTCCAGAATTCTAGACAAATCTGTTTGTTTTTGTAAATAAAATATCATAAAGGAGATATGCAGAAAAATACCCTACAGTCTAATTGCTGTTAACAGTTAATATTCCATTCAGGAGAGTTTGAGGGAGTAGTATTTACTTTCTAAAAATCCTGCTAAAACTTGAAACGATAAGGGTGGATCATTAACATGAAGCCAGCTTGAGTTACTACTGCAGTTAGCTGGCATGGTGGTATATTTGCAAACACACATTTCTGGAAAAATATAGGCACAACTTATTTCTAAAGAATTTAACGAAATGTTATTGTGACCACCTACTACAAGTTTTAACAGAGCGTTGATAGCTTTGTTCTTTTATATTAGGCTGAATTACATCAAATACCTAGATTTAAAAAATTGGCAGCTGACTTTTCTCAGCATCATTACTATTTGTTTTAATTTGGGGAAAACACAAATTAGCAGAGTGAAGACATTCTCTTCCACTCTTGGAACTTGTTTATGATACAAAGCATCTGGGAACGTAGTGGACGTTTGTTATAATTCAGTTTGCTGGTGCTATATTTCTGCAACTTTTTAAAAAAAAATCAAATTGTTGGCACAGAAGTGCTGATTTTAGTGAGAGATGAGGGTGCTCATCACCTCTGAAAATCAGGCCATGAGTTTTCAGTTAATGATTCTCCTTTAGTTCACTGCTAGCAGCTGTTAGTCACGAGTTTGCTCTGTGAACAGATTGTGTGTGAGCATTACAATAGAAATTAGGTTTTTTCTCGCTACATTGCTTCCGTGTTTTCCTCCTGAGTTAATATAATTTCCAATTTGGGTATATTTGATGCAAAAATGTGATTTTTTTTTTTTTTATTTTATTTTATTTTTTTTGCTCAATTAAGTATTGTTACCACTAGCTAATCTCAGACCTTTGTTTCTCCAATCTGTTTAAAATAATGTTTGGCTGACCTAAGATTAGATGGTGGACTGCTCAATTTATTTATTTGTTCTTCTGTGGGAAACAAAGTTCACAAAGTTTAGGTAACTGACAGAGATGGCTGTTAGCTAGGGAATAACTGAGATCTAATGAACTGAGCACGGACCCGGGAAACAGGAGATTTAGATTTTATTCCTTCTTTGCCTCTGGTCTCTTGTATTGTTGGGCAGGTTCTGTATCCCCTTGATAGCTTAGTTATCCCTTCTGTAAAATGGGAATAATAATTTTCCACCTTTTGTAAAATACTTGAGGTCTATGGATGAAAAGCACTGAATAACGACAATTTTGTTGGACCTTCTCTACTGAAAGTGGATCCATTTTTATACCTTTTAAAAAAGGCTCATGAAATTCAGCAGTGTCAATTTATGAGCCTTATACAAAAATGCCAGACAGGACTGAAATGCACAGACAGTTGTGTGGGGAGGCTTGCATGTTCCCCACCTGTGCCATGCCTAGTCATTGCTATCAGTTGCTCACTGTCATGGATTTACGGGGTCTAGTCTATGCCCCAGCCCATAACCAGTTCCTTGGGATGGACCCCTTTAGTGTGCCATGACCCAAGGATCCACACACTTCCACAGGGGCAGGCCCATAACCTCTAAGACTCCAGCACTGGGCCTTCAGGCACCAGCAATCCCTGTCTCCCTCCGTGGCTCACTTCAGAGAACCCAGCCAAGGCAGACATCTGCGGGAGACTTATATTGTACTCCTTCAGAAGTAAGTGTCTCAGTGACTATCTGAAGTGACTCTAGGCACCTTTTTCAAACAAGGTAACAATTTTTTATCATCTAGCATACAGATTGAGAACATCGTTAGGTTAGCATAGAGAGGCAAAGGTTGAGATTGAATTCAGACTGGCCAATGGCAGGCCAGGCCTCCCTTGAAGCGTACCTCCATTAGAAGCCTTCTTGGTCCCCTCTCTCTGTCCAGGTGTATGTGTGCTTGTCTCTGCGAGCTCAGCTCTTAACACAGCCACCTAATACCTGTCCACTTTGTTCTCCTGTTTGAGTTTGGTCTTCTTCCATGCAGAAAGGTGGTGGTGGGGGTCGGTCACTGTGTGTGAATGTCTCGGCTGTCTGGGGTTTCCATTGTCTCTTTGAATCCTCCATGCACATGAATAGACTTTATTTAAACAGGCTGCCCGTCTCTTCCCTCTACACTCAATGCATAGCAATGCATAGCCCAGAGGGAAACTGAGGTGGACACAGGCATCGTACACGTATTACCAAAATACCCACATTTGTCTCTCATTCTCTTGTATACTAAATTAATAAATTAGGGGAGAATATAATAAAATTGCTAGAGAAATTGTATGTATTTATTTGTTTTCTTAGTTTTGCTTTTATTCAAAGTGCAATAGCTTTTGAACAAAATCTTTTTTTAATCATCAAAGTGCTGCAGATTTTAAGGAATAGTCAGCAGAACTGGCTGAAGCACCTACTGAAGATTGATTATTTTAAAAAAAAAGTCATGTTCATGCTGAGCTTCTATTGCTCATATTTACAGTGAGCTTAAATTGTTCAGTACCAGAATTCATTTTATTAAAAGTGCTATAAGTAGAAAGAGGAGATGCCATTCTCTTTACATAATGCAGCAGAAAATATGATCAATTCTTATTTTATTAGACTGCTTTGATGATTCAGTGACTCAAGCCAGGTTTAATAGTGACTAACAGGGTTTCCTGTCACTGATCATACCATAGTTCATAAATTACTGATGCTGATTTGTTGGGAAAGGTGACAGTGATGCAGCATAGAAGGTTAGAGTTTCTTTTTTTGTTAATACCAAGGGAGAGATTAAGTTTATTTTTAAAGGAAGCAATGATCCTTGTAAAGGTTGTGTGTAGCTTATTTTAATTAAATCAAATTTTATATAGGTTTATGGCAGAGTGTAGAAATAAGTGACTACCTTTTTGTTGCTCTTTTGGGAACCTACAAATGTACTCATTTGTTAGATTACTTATTTATATTAAATGTTGTGGCCCATTCTCTGAATAATCTTAATGTCCTTCCCCTCTCCCCCCAGAGGAATTTAGGTCTTGTGAAAGGGGCTAGATTGAAAGACTTCAACCAAAGCACTGTTATCTATAGAAGAGGGATCGCACAGGCAATAGCATAGTAAGGTTCCCTGCACAGCAGTGCTACTATGCCTCACTCTGCTTTGGATGGGCCTCATGCAGGGGAAAGGGCCTTCATGCTCATCTGGTTCCTGGCACCTTGCTGTAATTGCCATTTACTACCAAATATAATGGTAGTTAATATGATGAAGACTCTTGGTAAAGCTGCCAACTTGCTTCACATTGGCCACTAAGCAGTCACTAGTTGGTAACTACGTCTATCCTCTTCTTGGCTTGGCTTGGCTTGGCTTGGAGTCTGCAATCCTAGGTTCATTATGCCACTGAAGGTCTGTCCTAAGAGGTGCCCAATACCTGCAATTTCCAGGGACTTCAGTGGGAGTGTCTGGTGCTCAGCATTTCTGTGGATCCAGACTTTGTACATGAGCTGAGACCATAAATTTCACCAATTGGCACCACTTTGGGAGTAAACTCTAGTGCTGGTAAGAGTATGTGTAATAGATTGAATTTTCATACAATTAGAACTGCCTTAAGTGAGCAGTCAAGGGACTGACAATATCTGGTTGCTTAACAGAGGTGGCTTTCCCAAAGATGGACCAGAGCTGTTTCAATATGTCTAGGGAGTTCTCTTATGACAGGTGGAAGCCTAGCAAGGATGGTCTCTTATACAGATTTCACTGTATAATGCTAAACCTCCCTTTCCATTCTAGTCTACAGTTTTTTGTTGTTTTTTTTTAGAAGAAAGGCTTCCTTGGGTTTGGGTGTGTCCTCTGGGAATAACAAGCCCCATTCTCTCTCCAAAAGCGTTTTCTCTGTGTTGTAAATCATGTTTAGTGCCTTCTAAAAGACCTCTTCTCCCTTCTGTTTGAGACTTTATGCAAGAGGGATTTGATAGGGATCTTGCTGTTCTTTGGCTGCCAGGTTTCCTACAGCTTGTATGCACTTGAAAGGGTTTATTGGTATACATGTATTGGTAGAAGTATACTGGCAAACCCCCTGTGGAGAGACAGCTTAAACCGGCAAAAGAGTTCCTTTGCTGGTACATCTTAAAACCATTTCCCTCCAAAAGAATAAGCTGTACTGACAAAGGGACTCTTTTGCCAGTGTAACTGTGTCTAGGGCTTTTGCTGGCATAGCTGTGTTGGTCAGGGATGGGGGAAAAAGTCCCACTCCTGACTGACATAGTCATGCCAGCAAAACTTTTAAGCGCAGACCAGGCCTTAGTTGACTAGATTCTGTGGAGCTGCTTCCTAATGCTCTTAGGTAAGGATACAAACAGAGTCTGTGTGGATAGTAGCCAGCCACACCATGGTTAATATTTTTTAAACTGCAAAGAAAAACGTATCTAGTCTTGCATGCTAATATTCCAGAATGCCCCTTCTCTTCTGAGCAGAGTAGATGCTTGAGTTCCCTAGTAATTCAAGGTCCATGGTGAAAATTTTCCATACTGAGACTGCTATAATAGAATTGTGTTCATTAAATGGCCTCCTTTAACATGGTCTGTTAGAGGAAAATACTACATTTCAAATCTCCCTCCCCCTCTTTTGGTAAAGAGAGCCAAATCTTTACATTGCCAGCACTCCTAGGATTTGCACTGCCTCTGCTTTCATAGCTCTTGTAACAGATGTATGTATGCCTTGTAACAAAATCAAACAAGGACCTACCTTACCCTATTAAATAAAATTCCTTGCCAGTTTCAAAATGCCTTGGGGAAAAGAAACACTTTTCTTTAACGTTTATAGTAATTACTTTATCCTACATGTTCACCTCTCTCAACAGTATACAGATTATAACTATTAGAGCTTCTCAGTAAGAAATTTATTAGACAAGGAAACTATGCAGAAAACATGAAACAGTGTTTTATGCTTTTTCAGCCATCTTTAACTGTTACATGACTTGCACTTGCCTCCAGCTTAGGAAATGAACAGCAAGTCAAATGTGAGCTATTCATCAATAAGTCTTTATTCTCTTCTCATGCCTGAAATTATTTGGCCACCACTGTCAAACTATTTCCAAGGAAAGTAGGACATTTAAATATCCACTTATTGTCACAACAGCTTGACTGGGTCTTTTGGAATTATGAAAAGAGAAACTTTTTTTTTTTTTTTAAATAACCCTGAAATGCAACAGTTACAATTCCCAACAGAAGATAATCAACAGAGGCTTAGTAAGCGCTGATTTTAGCTGAAATATAATTAGATTGTCCTTGTTGAAAGGTAGGATTTTTAGTCATTTGTTTTACGTATTAATATGCTTTTCAAAATGAAGAAAAACCTGAGTTCCGTAACCAGAGGCAACAGGCTGTTAAACTGCTAATTATCTCTATCAGAGCATTCTCTAAAATGAATTTTAAAATGGGAATACATTTGGAAGTACTAACAGCTTTAAATCTTTTCAGGTTGGAGTGTCTTCTAAAGTGATTGACTAGAAGTGAAGACTACAACTTTCCATTCACAATTTAAGGGGGAGAAGCTCAAAGTTAAGCTAAATTATGTCACTGAAGAACAGCCCTAAGTAAAGTATGGTGTGTACATATACCACCTCAGTGGGAGCACCAGGAAGTGCTGTGCCTCAGAATAGCAGTTTCTCCCCCAGCTCGCATATTTCAAATGGGGGTGAAGAGTAAATAGTTTTAAATGGAGTGCAGCAAACCCACTATCACCAGTAGCATGTAAGAAGGGTAAGGCAGAGCCATGGACCCACCCAGGAACTAAAGTGAGGGGAAACAGGAGAGGTTGGAAAGGGGTAGTGCAATTCCCCCTCCTCTCTCAGGCTGGCGGGATAAATATATGGCGTATGTAGCCAAATAATTATAACAGTGTGACAGTCATCTGGGAGTACAAGCTCCTATCAGCTCTCCAGCATGTCAAAGCTCACTCTACCATACTCAGGCTTCAAAACAAGAACATGAAGGTTGTTTCCAGAGCAACATTGGTTTGTGATTGTATTATGAAAAGCAATGAGTTAATGGACTGGTCATTCAGTAGCCCATGCGAATCAGTAATATATATATTGGTAACAAACTATCTCTCAATTGTTGATCTACTTTAGGGAACAAAAGAATCCTTTTCATGGAGCCTGCGGGTTCCAGCTGCAGTCTCCTTCATCCATTATTTTAGACTGAGTAGAGATCCACCCACGCAGAGTGTGCCTTCACCAAAACAAGACAAAGATTATGCTACTCGTTTATAACTTACTCAAACCATCAGCTTTTCCTTTTTCAGGTCATTTATAATGGAGGACTGTAATGTTACTGAGAATTTCTCTTTAGCACAGTCTGTCCTCATGTGTCCATTTATGTTTTGTTACAGAAACCGTCTAATGCCAGTTTCTTACCTTGTTCCTGAGCCCATCCTGCCTTTTCACATTTTCTCCTTTTGCAACTAGAATATCCAGGCAGTCCTTTTTCATCTTCCTTTGCATGTCCAGGGTTAGGTCGTGTTGCTTTTTCTTCTGTTTGCTGAACCTCAGGTTTGTCAGCTGTTCCACTGCTTTGGAATCTGTCCACCTGATCCTACAATGCTTGGGGACAAAAGTGAGCTTTGCTGGCCATTGCAATAACCTCCTAAGAAATGGTAGAAGTAATAGCTGTGGCAGCAGCTCATCCATACTTTGAACACCAAAAGTAACAGGTTTGGTTCAGTTTCAAAATTGGGTGCTTTCTTGGCATCCCCCTTCAATAGCCCCTGCCCTTTCAGCTGCTGTTTTTCTGGGTCAAGGCAGAGGTGTCTGGCTTGGCACTGGGCACGCAACCTTTGCAACTTGCTCTTTCCATGTTCCCGCTCCACAGCTGTTGTGCCCGTCCCAGTCCAGAGATCTTGAGATCCTGGCTAGGTCTTCAGTATCTCCCACTCCAACCATCAGCTGGAGTTTGCTGCCATTCTCCTCATCTCTCACTAGAGCACTGCATTAAGCCTCTATGCTGTCCAGTAACCTGTTGGCTGTGTGGAAGAGCAAGTACACAGTTCAGACCACAAGGGCCTTGTCTACACTGCAAAAACAGGGACCCTCTGTTTGTAGTATAGCCAAGACCTTCCCCTCCCCCCCAGCTGCAGACTCTATAAATGACATGAACGGCTTACAGTTTACTGAAGGTGAGAGATGCCATCTGCATTAAATCTAGTCAGTTTAACATTGATAAAAGTAGTACAACCACAGCCATGTTGGAAGATTCATTTCAACAATGTGTCCCCTCTTGTACCATAAAAGCAGCCTTAAAGGGACGCTGCCAGTATGTGGGGTTATATACCAGTCAGAAAGAAGAGTGATTAAGTTGACAGTTCCCTAATAATGTGCTGTCTACATTACAAATGAAACATTAAGTAACTGGGGTTCTTGACATGGCTATGATTGGCAGGTAGATAGGCAATGGTTAATTTCTCCAAATTCTCCTGGTCTGATTTAAACAGTGTCATGTAAAATACCTGTAAATGTCCCCTCATCTATAAATACAGACTTTAGCAAGACTTTATGCATTGAAATTACTCTTAAATAAGTCTAATTTTTTAATAAAATATATCAGACACACTGAGTTAAAAATAGTTCAGTAAGGGCACCTCAGCAAAACAATAAACAGCAGAAATAGAAATAGCCTAAAGAATTTTTCTTCAGAAAAAGAGCCCTTGACTGATAGAAATTGCACAAACATGACTGTTGCAGTACAAATAGCAAATGTTGGCTTATAATTCAGTGCCAATTTGCCTTTTGGTGGTCTGCTGGCAAATACAAATATTCATACAGTGTGAAATTTTATAGTGGAAAAGGGTACAACTGCAGGCACACATTTTTCCCATTCCTTTCACTGCTATCTTCACTTCTAACTTGCTGATGAGTACCTCAACCCTCTCTCTGCTGTCTCAGGTTCCTCACCCTCTATCCTCTGCCCCCAAACTCCCTTAGTTGTATTTTTAATAAACTCCCTGAAGAAAAAAGGGAGGGGAGGGACAAAGATGAAGAGTTTATGGCAAATATTGGGTAGTATTTAGTGGGCAGTTCATCCTGCACAAGGTGCTTCTCTGTCCTGAATGCATTTTTCACGTGCACTGCTTCATTATCTGGTATGAGTGTTCTGATATATTCCTCCCCTTCTATAGCCCCTTCCTGAAATCTTACCATTTTTGTCTCATCTCTGAATGCACTCATTTTTGTGTCGTCCTACATTCAGAACTTGTATAACTCTTCGTAATACTTGTAAAAAGTTATAGAAAGAACTTTCTGTTCTCCTACCAGCATATTTTGACAGAAAAAAAACAGGTTGTACCTGAAGCCACTTTAAATTTGGTGAAAAGCTTCTCCTTTTCACTCTTAACATTAATAAACCAGCTGATGTAAATTAGCATAGCTCCACTGAAGTAAATGGAATAAAACCAGTTTACACCATCAGAGACACTGACCCAGTGTGTCCACAGCTAAGTAGGTGATGTTTCCATATTCACTGTTAATCAGCTGAAGTGACAACATGGATTAACAGTGAAATATAAAGGATTTAATGAGTGCTGTTTGGGAGAAATAAAAAGGACCATAACCTTTGAATATGTGAAGGAATTTCAGTATTACACTGAATTTTAAATGAGTTCTTGTAAGAAGTAAAAGGATGCTCACTTTGATATCTTTCGTTCCAGTGCTGAATTCTCACTGGTGCCAACAAATATATGTAGCAAAATGCTTTATGTTCTTAGATGTTCCAGATTAATTCAGAAACACCACTGCACCTCAAGGATAAACCTTGGCACTGTAAAGTTGGCAAAGGTAACAGTTCCCCACTAAAGCAACTTAAGAACATTCACTCCCACAGGAAGGATTCGGAAAGCATTAATTGTCAGGATTCATGGCAAGATCAGTTTAGGTTCTCAGTTTTCCTTGACAGGTTTAGTTGAAGTTCAGAGTTAAGTTCAGTTTAAGATGACCTATCACTTTCAAATAGATGACCTTCAACTGTGAGGTACAAAGCCTTGGGTTTCTGTTCACTGGCAAGCAACTGTTTATGCAGCCATATGTCCTCTTTATACAGAGAGGTCAGGAAGCACTGAATTTAAGTATATGAAGTATTCTAAATCATGTCTCAGTTTCAATGTTCTGTACATAAGGTTCACCAAACCCTGACATAGATTCATATTTTTATATCTCATGGAAGAGGGGCTATGTGTGTGTGTGTCTGTCTGTCTGATAAAGGCCACGGCAGCTGTTAAAAACAAAATTTAAGTAAGAAAAAACACACCACATTTTGTCAGACTTACTGGTTAAGTCACAGTATGCTTTTCTGAGTTATTTTGATAGCTGCAAGAAGAAATTAATGAAAGCATCACTGCTTGAGTAGTGCAGCCTCTGAAGGCTTTGTTTAAAATAAATAAATAAAAATCTATGGACTCATGCCAGACATAAAATAAATAGGCCTTTAATTTTTGTACCAGGCAGAGTGGATTGTGCCCATATAAAAGGAGAGAAACAGGATTAGGAGCAATTAATCTTGTTCTCTTAAATAAACAGAACACAGTGGCTGCATTTTCTTTTTATAGATCTCTTCCATGAGATAAATAATAACTTTAAACAGGTAAATGCCTTTCAGTGGAAAGGCTCAACCTCTGCAGGACATTCCAGATCTGTATCCCTTGCATTTCATTACAAAATAAATTGCATATCTCTGATTTAGCCAACCAGATAATTGGTGAAGTGACTGTGGGTTTCTTGGAAGATAATTCAACCATGTTGCTTTAGAGGAAAAAACACTCGAGGGGATAGAGAGTAGTTTGTTAAAGTTGCTACTGCTAACTCCATTGGAAAACTACTTTTTATTATTGTATGATTGCTATGTGCATTTAGCATTGTTATAGCATGCTGGAAGTTGAGACACCTCTTAAGGTGAGGGAATGGGTGGTAAAGTTGGACCTGGCCTCTTAAGCTACTGTGCAGTACAATTTCTCACAATTTGTAAAAAAAATGGCTCTAAAAATCATTTTAAAAAGAAAAAGATGACTGACTGTGGGGAATGTGGGACACTTGTTAATGTACCTGATCGGTAAAAGAATGGGCTTCCTTTTTTCTTGGTTGACTATACATATTAAAATGTATAATCTTTTGTTTTTCAGAGCTTTTGCTATTGGGATGGATGTTTGAGGGAAGAGGGAAACAGTCCTTAGCTCCCTCCATCACTTTTGTAAAATTACACTGGGGAACAGAGAGGCTTAAAAATCTTTGTATTTTCTCCTTTTCCATTACTCTAGTTCCAAGTAATTCATTAATAGAAATGACCGTTTTCCATTTCCATTGCTCTAGTTCCAGGTAATTCTTTACAAGAAATACAATGAAGTAAACTTTCATAGAACACAAAGTGAAAGTATAAATAAAAAAAAATATTGTGCTTTTGGTAGTGTCTGGACTCCCATTAGGATGACCGGATAGCAAGTGTGAAAAATCGGGACGGGGCTGGGAGGTAATTGGCCCCTATATAAGAAACAGCCCCAAATATTGGAAGTGTTGACTTTCAACAATTCAGTAAGGGCTTGTGTACATGGGGAATGCACAAAGAATTTGGAACAAAATATCTAAGTTATGAATGTATAGTGCAGTAGCAATTCCCTATTAGCTCCCCATGTAGACACTTATTTTGCACTAAGCATGCCTTTGTGCCCTGTTGGTTTATCCCATTTTTTACCTAATTTACACAAAGGCACTCATTGTGCCCACTAACAGTGTCCACACAAAGAGCTAGCACAGATAGCTGTTCAACAATAGCTATTTTGCACTAGTGGTTATGGGCTTTTTCCTTGTGTAGACAAGACCTTAGCATCTCTGTGCCTCAGTTCTGTAAAACTGAGATAAAAGCACTTCCTTGCTTCTCAAGTGTGTTATGAAGATAAATATTTAGTGTGTGAAGCACTCCGATATTATAGTCACAGCAACTATATGTTGCCCTGCCTCACATGGCAGCAAATGAGATTGATGCAGCTGGGCCTTCTGTCTGCTGGTTTGGGTACTTTTCTGTGAAAGAGTCTTTTTGCTCTTTCTGAAACTTTGTTTATTTTGTCTTTGCCTGGCACTCGGATGATGCCAGGTTCAAGTTCTTTATAAATAGAGCTGTTATTAAAAGAATGTCACAAGAATGGACTGATTTAAATTCATGGGTTTGTCATCACTCTAATGCAATGGTTTTCAACGTTTTTGTGGACCCCTAAAAAATTTCGAATGGCGGTGCGGATCCTTGTGGAAATCTTAGACATAGTCTGCAGACCCCATGGGTCCATGGCCACAGGTTGAAAACCACTGTTCTGTGGTAAGGACAATCTTTTGTGGATCTCTTGAACGTAGTGGGCGGATCTCAGGTTGAAAACCCCTGTTCTAATGAATAACATTCCTTTGCTTATTGAAGGGCTGGCAGAGCAGAGGATGAGGAAAAGCAGTGGCTGCTGAGTCGGAGGGCAAGATTGCTCTGGTGACAGTTTAAACACAGAAGATGGGGTGGCAATATGGTGCAGGAGGGAAAGGAAAGAAGGGTGTGGTCAGGGAAGGGCAGAAGTTGCTATGAAGCTAAGGGAAAGCAAGCAGGGAGGGAGATTGGGTAGAGAATGAATCTAGGATTGTATACAATTAAAAACTTGCTAGGTTTTTAAAGCCTGAAGTTTCTATAGAACCTACAGAATGAGGATATTGTGACCCAAGTATCTTTTGATGCCCACTGCCAGACGACATAGGGGCATATGGATTCCCTGGCTTCACCAAAGGACTTAGTCTGGGAGCATAATGTAGTAAATTCTTATTCTGTGGGCAGATTAATGGTAGAAAGGTAAGTGTCAGTCCTCCTGCAAAGCATGTGCTTGTGTGGGAATACCAGCTGCTCACTACCTTGCAAATATTTGGCCAGCAGCCTGCCTGGTACAGAGGTGGGTGTGGGGTGTAGATGAGGATCAGGGTGCCGAGCAGTGTCTAGCAGTGGTGCCCTAGATGGAAATGACACTCTTGATGGCTTCGAATCAGTGTTTTAAGTTTTGCATGTCAAGTCTAACTTCCTTAGAATTGCCAAAGATCGCGTCTTTTATGTAAACAATGTATCCCTGCATTAAAGTATAATTAAAAAATTGTTGCTTTTTAAACATTTTCCTGAATATATATCTACATAATTGTTCTAGGTTTGTCATGTTTGGTACCTTTGTGTTTGTAGGAGAAAGGGCTTTGAAGTGATATCCAACTCGACCCATGTCTGTCAACATTGTATTATCAAAATTTCCACCAACCTGAAGACCCCGAGCTGGGTGGCAGC
Source organism: Emydura macquarii macquarii (assembly GCF_026122565.2). Classification (NCBI taxonomy): domain Eukaryota; kingdom Metazoa; phylum Chordata; order Testudines; family Chelidae; genus Emydura; species Emydura macquarii. The sequence continues at coordinate 7,812,482 of NW_027133808.1, read as the reverse complement.
CAGTCCCACTTCCATGACGCAGAGGGTGACAGCATTGAAACTGTGATTCTGTAGACTTTTATGAATCAAATGACACCTCTGTTACCTTTCTATCATTAACTTGCCCATGGAATTACACATGCTCCCAAACTAAATGTCATATAAGATCTCTAATAAAAGTCTGGGTCACACTGTTCATCATAACCATTGTGAGAGGTTTGTATGGAGAATATATGAGGAGTTGTGTGTATGTATGTATACTAAAAATTTTGTTCTTTGTTTATGAGTTAAGACAGGTCACCAAAAGGTAATCCACATAGTCCTGGCAAGCAGGGGACAAGACACTTATCTCAGTCTGGCTGGTCATGTGCAAATTGAATATTGTATCGTTCAAAATGAACCCCTATTTATAGTCTGAGCAAATGCTAATCAGTAGATTATAGGGAATCTATTGGAAGAGAAAAACAGCAAGGATTATGTGTTTAGGTGTAAGACAATGAAATTAGAAACTATCTGTGGTGCATTTGAACCATCCGTTATTCCTTCAGTCTGTGAGGACAAGCTGTCAGCAGGCGTGATCTAATGACAAGGGCTTTTAACCACACTGATTGAAAATGCTGGAGAACTTGGAGTAAGCTATCAGTAGGAGATAGGGGAATGCCTTGTTAGTTAAATTTAGTCTCGAGAAAGTGTTACTTTGTTTTACATGTAACCGTTTGTTTCCATTATTCGTAATCACTATCACTTGAATATCTGTTATTTGGTAATAAACTTACTCTTGTTTTCACTTATATACATATACATAAATTCTGTGTGTTAAGTGACATAGTGATCCTGAGTTGAATCTTGCAAGCTAGGGTGCACTATTTCTTTAGGGTAGAGATTCTGAGAGCTCTGTAAATGTTCAGTGGAATGGGGCTGAGCACCACAGAGGATGCTCGAAGAACTCGGGGGCTGATGTATGCCTATTGCTAACCTGTACAGCGAGAACAAGGCCTGCGGGGGCCTGGAAGGCAATGCTTGTGTTGTCAGAGGCTGAGGGCTTCAGGGAACTGATGCACAGTAGGCACAGACAAAGATCACTCATGATAGGGCCAGGTGGTAGTGAGGTGCCTCACAACCCCCATACCCGAGGAAAGCTTCCCTGATATGAAAATGCTTTACAAGCTTTAGTGAATTAAAGCATCACAACACTGCTCTGAGCCAGATGAGGAAACTGAGCCACAGAAAGGTGGTGGCTTTTTTCCTAGAGTCGTACTTGAAGTCAGTGGCAGAGATGGAAACAGAATCCAGATGTTCTGACTCCCATTTCCTGTGTGTTAACCACAAGGCTACCCTTCCTCTTCTCACTGCATTGCCAGTCCAGTATTGCTTTTGCCATTTAACATCACCACTATTCGGAAAACAAAAATTGTGGCATTTGCAAGATTTAACCATTGGTTCTTGCTCCTCTTGACTTGTACTGTTTCTTTGGATTTAGATTGGGCAGGGGCCTTGTGTGAGATTTTCAGAGGCACATAAGAGAGCTAGTTGCCCAATTTCAATGATATTAGGGTGCTTACTCCTTTCAGGCTCCTTGGGAAATCCCAGTCTTTGTCTTTATATTGGTCAATAAATTACCAGCATTCTCCTGGCACTCTACAAATAATAAATAACCCCTGGAAAGAATTATGACCCTGTCATTCTAAATGCCTTTTTATTTTATCTTTTATGAACCCATCTCTCCAGCCTCTGGGTGCATTTTTATCAACAAAAATGTAAGGTTGTTTGCAAAGGGCAACGATGACGTGCCATCCATCATTCCAGTGATGTTCTATCCACTCCAACAGAGCTATGACAAACAGCATTTGATCGTGATCATGAACCAGAAATGGGCCTTCTTCCTCTCTCACAACCTCCTCAAACAGGTGCTTGAGTAAATAGTTGAAGCTGCACTGTGCCCTACAGGTCATCAAATTCCAGCTCTGGAAGACAGATAAGGAGAACAAGTTCCAATGCTGAATACTAGAGCTGGTTGGGAATTTTTTGACCAAACATAGTCAGAAAATGCTGATTTGTCAAAAGTGAATGTTTTTGTGGGAAAGGGTCAGATTCAGCAATTTTTGTTGGCAAGGGTCTCAGGTGGAATTTCTGGTCAAAATGAAAGTGTGTCTATTTTGGGGTGAGTGTGTCAGTCTTTCCTGATGGTGCTGATGCATTTTTGTGTAAATAATTCAATAATCATTGTGCCAAAGAGAGACCGACTTTGTTGTCCTATGGTTAGGGCACTCAGCAGGAAAGGTGAGACACCAAGATTCTAATCTCTGCTCTAATGAAAAACGGAACAGCTCCAACAGGAGAGATTGAAGGAGAACAATCCCATAATAGCAAATATCCTGTTACTTATGGCATTCGCCTGAGATGGGGGAGAGCAGGGTTTAAGTCCCTCCTTCAAATCAGGCATTGCAGATATTAAAACCTACCAGGGCTCCATTTGATGAATGAGAGACAGACTCTGGATTATGTGATAAGTACTTCTAATTGGCTGAGCCAGGGTCATGTGACCTAAAATAGTTGAGCTCTATTGTCCTGTTAGGTAGCCAGAGGTATTTGTCATCAAACCGTCAGCCTAGGTAGACATCGACTGAGATAAACTCACATGACCCTGTGGGACACTTGCATCGTACCATGGAGTACATGATCTAGAGGCTCATAGAAATGATCAGCTCTCCTCTTATGAAAAAAATAAGTGCAAAAATGCAAACCGGTTACACTGATATGATCAGTCTGGATCAAGAGCTATAATTAAGCCAATACCTAAAAAGTGGGGCCTGCCTAGTCTTACATGGACCATCAGAGAGGAAAATTTTATGTAGCAATAAAGTTTTGCTGAGTCTATTGTTCTGATTCCTTTTCTGCATTTTATGTAACGAGAGAAAGTGACTAATCTTTTTTTGAGCCAATTCAAATATTCCACTAAAGAGAAACAGACAACTTAAATCATCATATGTTAAATACAGATGTCCTTTCCTGTATTATAATATGTCAGGTGAAGGGAAATTACTTGAAAAAGTCCAATTTGCTCTTCACTATTTATACTATTTGTTTCCTTTTTACATTTCTCTTAAATTGAGACAGTGAAGATCACTGAAATCAACTTTACTCTTGCTTATTGCATGTAGTCTTTCATTTTTAGATTCTTATTGGTTGAATTACAAACACTGAAGGGGAAGGGAATATGTGTATTTCGAAACAGTTTTGAATGTGTTTAAATGCTTTTTTCCCTCATTGAAAATATTTCTACTAGTTATAGATATTTTTAACAAAATAAAAAAAGCTGTACTCTCACAAAGTTCACAAGTTTTGCATGAATGTTGATCATATTACTGTTTGTCAAACTAAAATATTCTCAAACAGGAAAAAGTTAAGACAAAAGTATGTGACATTTGAAAACAAACCTTGAAGTTTGCATTAGTACATTCGGTCTCCCATCCTATCCCTTCCTTCCTTTTACCACTAGTTCTATCATCTAGCTAGCCTCTGCTAGTATGCCATATTTTGCAGCAAGGAGGGAGAAGTTTGTTTGAGGAAGGCACTATTGAGTTCTGTTGCTTATCCAACAGCAGCTAAATACTTTATGGAAGTATATTAAGCTTCTGACAGGAGAAGGTAGCCAGCTGGCTCATGCAGCAGGATGTACTTATTCTCCCTCCTGACCGAAAAGGAGGAGCTGGTGAAGAGCCAGCCAAGTGTTTGCTGGGGAAGAGGGAAGACAGATTCTTGTAACGCTTTTTTTGCTTCAGTCTGACTAGGTAGAAAACAAAACATTAACACACACTTCTGGCCTGCTCTAGCCATCAACTGTGAAAAGTGTACAAAGGTTGACTTTAATCTGAATATTCACCTTCCAAAGCTTTGAGACAATTTAAGAATTTTTCTGCTCAGACATAAAAATGTTATCAGTATCTGCATCTCTTTTAAAACAACATGCACTGTTTTGTTTCATTGTTTGTTTTTACTACTGATGTGGCATTTTTACAAAATCAAGAAGGGATATAATCTTACTGAAGTATCATGTTTATTTAAACATAAAATGGTCTCCCCAATTTCTTTCAATCATAGATTTGTTAATATTTCTCTTGCACCTGTTTTTAACCATAGCATAGTCTCAATAAAGTTAGGCCACTCAGGTTTTTTTTAGAAATAATATATATTTCCACGTGCACAAACATTTAAGGTGGTAAATTGTTTAGGAACTTAATGGAAGAAAAAAAGTGTTTAATTAAAAAGAAAAAGTTAATGCTACACTTTAAAAAGGTGTTTGTGTATGTGTGAAGGAAAAACAGAGTTAACTTTGATTTGATTGGAGCCTCCTGAATCCCCACAATGTAAGCCATGTTCTTAATATAGATATTGGTCTGGTATTTCAGCTACTTCACAAATCTTTGAAATTGCTGATAGTGAAAAATATTGTAGGCATATGTAAATTCCCTTCTATATTCTATGTGGAATAGATTCAAAGTTGTTTTAGAGAAAGCTACTCTGTCTACAGACCACAGTGTGGCTGTATATCGATGGCTGACTCCATGTCCTAAAATCAGGAAGGGAAATGAGGGGAGTAGAGGAGTGTTTCTAGGCTGTGTAGAGGGTTGAAGGTGTGGCTTGGATGTTGTTGTGTGACTTGCATTGCATTATGGAATAAACGCTCTACCCAGATTTTTCAAAAGTGTTAAATGATCAATTAAAATAAAGTCAGATTTATATCTATCTAGGTTTGTGATACCTTCAAGTGCATGTAATTAGGTTAATTAAATTAAATATGTGACCACTTAAACACACATTAAGCATATTATGAACTCAGATAAATACAGCCCTATTTATTTGAACGCATAGTCATACAAAACCTCCCTGTGCAAGGCTTTGGCTCAGTTACTAAAGGTGGTTAAATTTCTGTCTGTGGCTGTGCCCCTCATCGAAACAATGTTCAAATCAGGTTAGGGGATAGGGTTGTAAATTGGTCACCTGACAGAGTCGTATTAGTAATGGAGACAGGCCTCTGGAGGGATGGAGGGGTGAAATATGGTTGACACTTTTAGGAAAAATACATGCAGCAAACTTTATATCAAAGTAAAACCAGCTGTGTTCTTTGTATGCTAAGAATAAATTAGTCAGTTCTATGTATTGAAAATAATTCTGAACAGGTGGTTTGTACTTTCGTCTCTAAGTGGATTAGTTAAGATCCTGGTTTAGGTTTCAAATTAAAATGATTTTTGGTAGCCTTACCCTGTCCCCATCACATAACTACCATATTCTTTGGCATTGACACAATAAGGAGTCTTCCAGGGCTAGTGAGAATATTGCAGGTCCAGACTGAGGTGTATGAACTGAGCTGTGTGGAAGTTTACATTAGCAGCCATGTTATTCCTGTCTCAGGTCAGTGCCATTAGTCGCTCACTTTCATTAGCACTATATATGACCATCGTTTGAATAATAATAATCCTGGACTGTTCTTTCGTGTTCTGAAAGCTGCTAGTACAATTGTAGCACAGTACAATCAAATTAAAAAACCCAAAAACATAAGTAAAATAAAAACTTGCAAATAATTTTTTCTTGTAAAATAAACTGTATCATCTTTGCTTGCAAACCAATTTCCTTTCAATTACTAGCCGAGTCCTGTGGGCAAAGGTTAGCCAATTAGCACAGAAAACTTGCTGTGCTTTTTCAGTTATCCAAAACAGAGGAAAAGAGCACAGATCAGATTTCTGCTGGCACTTTGAAGAAATTCCAGCCTTTGTTTTCAAAGGCTGCAAAACAAGTATACAGTGTGTGATTTGGAGGAAGGGACTTGCGCGCACGTGTGTGTGTAATCAAAAGTTGATGAAAAGAAATCCACATATGCACAGAGAACACTCAGGACATATTAATGTATTTTATTTTCACAAAAACAAGTAATGCATCTTATAGCGCCTGACTTGTGAGAGTAGATGTTGTCTTATATATATATATATATATATATATATATATATATATATATATATATCTGTAAACACATCATGAGGTTTAAAAGCTTTTGGTTTCAGTTCAAAGGAGATGAGTATTTTTTTTCTAGAAGAACTGTTCCCTGGCTATGAAGGAATCTAGAGTTAATGCATGGTTAGGAGAAAATTTTGAATAATCCATTATAAAAAATTTGAGTTTCAAACGTGTTTTTTAATAGCTTGTATACTATCCCAATTTCTTTCTAAGGGGGTGAGAATTTGAATTAATAGCTCTTTTTAACAACCATTCAACTGCTGAGAGCTCTTAAATGCATTTCCCCCTCCTGTTTTCATTGTGTGTTTTCAGACTTTCAAAGTCTCAGTTGAAAGAGGAAATTAAACTAGAATCCCAAGTCTGTTTCATCTTGAATAGTAACTTTTCCCACAACAGGACAGCAATGTGAAGCTGAATAGGAATGCAGTGCTAGTTAATTTCAAACTCCTGTCAGCCACATGGGAAAAGCTAAAGAGCGCAGCCAGAATCTATGCCTTCTAGTCAATTCTGTAGGATTTTTCCTTTTGAGAGGGGACAGAAAAAAGCTATTGCACCTCAGAAAATGTTGGTTAGTGGGCACTGAAATTAAACTAGTCTATATGTGTCTGAGAATGGGGTGGCTCTGTTTCTTTTCTTTTTTTTTTTTTTAATTTAGATTTGCAGGGTGGTAGAAATACATTCATGTCTAAAACCTGAATTTACTAAAATGTCAACATTTTTCTCCTACAGTTTTAGTAGTTTGGGTTGTCTGCTTCCAGCTCCAGACTACTGGTTAATAAAAATTTGCTTATCATATGTTGAATTGCCAGGTCAGAAGTCAATGGACATTTTTAATGGCTGTATGTGATTTGAAACAATGATGACTGTAATGGATAAGTCCTTTGAAAAGTTGGAATCATTTGAGAAAGCTCAGAGAGAAACTGAAAATAAAATAGCATCATCTTTATCAGTCACTAATGGAAAATACTAAAGTATTTGAAGCAATAAGGACGTGCATTGATAACCTGGAGAGCCTATCAGAAACAAGAGATCCTGAAACAAGAAAAGAGAAACTTATTTCTTGTCCTGCTCCCCTGATTATCACACTTTTGTAAGTGTCCTAGGAATAGATGAACTGTGGTGTATTGAGTAAGTTTTAATACTGTGGATATATAGCTAAACACTATTTTGGGGTGGAAGAGTCAAAATGGCTTTTATAAAGAGAAGAAGTTATGCCTCACCCATCTATTAGAATTCTTTGAGGGTATCAGTAGGCACATGAATAAGGGTGTTCTACTCAACATAGTGTACTTAGATTTTCAGAAAGCCTTTGACAAGGTCCTTCACCAAAGGCTCTTAAGGAAACTAAGTAGTCATGAAATAACAGGATATGTCTTCTTATGGATCAGTAACTGGTTAAAAGATCGGAAATACAGGGTAGGAATAAATGGTCAGTTTTCACAATAAACCGTGGATCATGAGCCCTGTAGGTATGTCCATTACTTCAGGCAGCTGAACTACTTTATACTGTTATAGCTGGTGTCACTAGGAGGTACTGTAGTATATAGTTTCCCAAGTTCTTTTTGTTGGTGTCTGAGCAAATCTTCAGTCTTGGCAAGACATTACTGTAGTGGCAGTTTTTATTATGCAAGGTTCTGTATAGAGGCAGTGGTCCTTGGAGAAGCTGCTGTGTGACCAGCAGGAGAGCTTGTTCTCTGCCATGCTTTCTGATTGGAGTAATTTCTTGAGGTAGAGTTGCTCTCTGGAAGCCAGGCATTGGTGTGGGGTTGAGATTACTGGGGAAACAAATGCTTTGCATGTTCTTTGACCACCTATTTTCCGGGACTGATGTCTATGTATACAAACAAGCCACACTCAGAGTATACCCATACTCCATGTCACTGACTGAAGAACAAGGTTTCCAACATCTGCTACCTCTTGGCAGTGGGGCAACACTGGTTTTGTCAATTTAAATCAATTAAATTATTCTTATTTACTGAAGGGGCCCAAATTCTCAGAGGGCCTTGGCATTGAAAAGTCTGCTCATGTGAGGGAGGAGTTGCAGAGAAGCAAGGCATTTTCAATTCCTCTGCTGTGAGACAGTATGAGAAGAAGGGTGTGCTCTAGGATGGTAACCAGGGGTGATCCATGGATGCATCCTCTAGTCTAGGCAGCCTCAGTTGGTAAGGTTCCAGTTGTGCTCCTGATGGAAATGAAAGCTGCTTTTCCTCAAGAGGAGGTCAGGTGCTGGGATGCCTGCACCTGTGTGTGAACCTGTATACAGTGTATACAAAGAACAAAATGTCAAATATCTCAGTTTTATATTGCATATAAATATTACAGCTATCCTTTATGTAAGCGGGGGAATGTTTATAGCCCAAAATAATTCTGCTGCTTCTGAAGCCAGTAACCATAGCAATGGACTAACACAATAGGCGAGCTGCTATACACCTCTTTCTGAGCCTGAGTCTTTCCTTTATCTAGAAGTTCATGTTCCCTAATTTGTTTTGTATGAAACAAAACAAAGCTGCCACCAGGAAGAGTCTCTAAAAAACTCTCTCTTTTTTTCCTTCCCTCGCTGAGCTGTGAAATCTTTAGGGAGCTTTTTTAAAAAAAAAAAAAAAAACAGACCAGAAGCAAGTGAGGAGGAATTAAAATCTTAATTTATGACTTGACATAAGTCATCAGAGAAGATTAACATATCCTGTTAGATTTCACATCTTTACACTAGCATCTTTGTTGGAAGAAAAAGGTGATTGGAGTGACAGCCCTGTTGGTGTTGCTGCAATTATAAACGCTGTCAATCTGGTATCACAGAGACATTTCAGAATACGATGTTAGGATGAAGATTACTACTTGTATTTCAAACCCCAAGTGAGATTAGGAGCCAGTTGTGCTAGGCACTGTACAAACATTTAACAAGAGCGAGTCCTTGCCCTGAAGACCTTACCGTCTCTCAAAGCCTGAAAAATTATATGAAATCTAAATGCCCATGCTTGTTTAGTTAAACATTTTCATTCACTTGTAAAGCCACCTCCCTGATATTTAAATCTAGGCAAAAACATTTAGAGTCTTCATTTGGCCCCCCATGTTACCTGCTGTCAGGTTTTCCCAATGTAACATGCTATTGATGAGAATCTGCAGACCCTCTAGTATCTTAGGTTTAGGATTTAACAGGGCTCCCGCAAATAGAACCATATTAGCTTCAGGGCTTATCTTGCTTGCTGTGTTGTTTGGGATATATTTATTAAATTACAACACTCTGCTTCACTGTGCTGTTGTTTACTCAGAGCCATGCTTTTTAAGACACATTCATGATTTTCACCTAGTGAGACTGTAAAGCCACATAACAAAACAGGTCCCGTTTCACAGGAAATGTATGCCAGAAGTCCTAAATTGCATAGCTCAAGGAGTTCAATGCCAAACATTCCAGTTACCCTGCATTTTTGACCTGTTATAATAAACAACTAACTTCATTGATTATTTTGTCATATTAACCTTGAGCTACTAAAGCAGTCAGTGATTGCTAGCACTGCTTTTTAATGCTAGCAACAGCAATGTAACTGGCATCGGCAGCTACATGCCACATTTCATCTTATGCCCCTAAGTACTCTGATTCTTCTTCTCTCCTGCTTTGGTACCTAGTTGTGGCACTTACCAACCCAAATTCTTCTTGAATGGCAGGTATAATGTGGCTGTCACAAAATGTACATGTTTACAATTATTAAACATTTAGAAGAGCAAATCCTTTAAAATCCTTACAAGAAAGAAATGCCAAACAAAAACAGCCCTACAATTTAATAATAAAAGGAAGTGCTGTCAACTAATTTATATGATCTCTCCCTCCCACTAATGATGATTACTTTTTAAAAGATAGGTAAATCAAACCAGTAAAAATGACCAGTCATTGTCTTTTGAGGTGCCTGGAGCAAGGTGTTGCCAAATGTTTACATTTCAAGAGCATCTGAAATAAATTTTAAACTCAAATTATTCCTGTATTTTCAGTCATTGTTTATTTTTTACAAAGATCACAGAAAATATTTTTGTTTATGATGTGAGCACTGTCGGACTTGTTTTGTGATTGAGGGGAAGGAAAAGGGTTTCTGTTCTTCTCCTGTTATAGAACTGTTTCTTTCTGTAAAATAAGCAAAATGTGATTAATCTCCAAATGAAGCAACAACTTTGAAACTAAAGTGAGAGGGGAAAAATAGTTGTAAACAACTTGTTGCTAAGTGGATCTTATTCCCTATTCCAGTGGCTGCCAAACCAGCAGCTTCCTTCCATGTATCTGTTTTTTGAATATCCATCAGTTACATGTATTCCCACTGCTGGCAGTAACACATACATATGTTTGCATTTACTGTATTATGAGTGTTCTCTAGACAACCAGTCTGTTGAAAAGAAATTAATCCCAGCAGTGAACTGGGATACTGAATTCTCAGCAGTTTATGAATTCATGTTTTTATGTTGAATCTATTTATATCGGGATTGAATTAATTTGAATATGTAACCAGCTGGCTGCTGTTACATGTTTTATTATATATTTCATGTGAAAAGCTTGCATTAATACAACATCAGGATTGAAAGGCTTAAAAATCAAGAAATTCAGAATTGGTTGAAAACTCAACCAATACTTTGCCCATATGTGTTTATGATTTAAAGTATCGTCTCTCTGTTGCATCATTAAAATGATCAATTAGTACTAAATATAATAAATGAAAAACCTTAAATAATATTGCATATGCTGTCACACTATATATACTCTTCAGACTTGGCTTTATTTTTAAGTCTTGATCAGAACAAGCCAAGTTTGAAAAAAATGTAGGTTGTTGATAAAGTCTGCTTAGTTCTGTCTACTTATATGGTCTCCATCACCATAATGATCTGAAAATAAACTCTCCTTAAACTTAAAGGATAAGTGACTTGTCCATAGCTACTCAGAAAGTCTGTGGCTCAGTTGGGAATTTGAACCCAGACGTCCCACATCACAATCCATTGCCTTATCCACAAAACCATCCTACTTCTGAATGTTGAAAGTTGTTGGCTCAGTGATTTGATATGTCTGAGTGTTCTAAACCATGAGCTAAGGAAATTGAAAAGGTTTAAAATTGGCTCTCATTAAAAGTTCATAATGTAAAAACTACTGAATGGATTTTCATAAAACTTAGCATGTCCTTAAAGGGACAAAGTCAGCATAAAATCACATTGTCTGAAATTATTATACGTGTTGTTTAGCACCTGACTAATATAGCTTAAAAATTTCACAGAAAAAATATTTTTTTCTAATTTTTCCACTATTTTACATTTTGACAGGGGTTTGTGTATAATTGTTTCATTATTTTCTTATGTCCTCACTTAGGATACAAACGGGAAATGGAATATTGTAGAAGTAAGTACCTCTCTCCGCTGATAAGTAATGCAAATACATCGTAGATGTATTTGTATGATTTTTAATAAATAAAACAAAGCTCTGATTCTCATGTTTCCTCCATCTCACTCTCTGAACTGTATGGCATTTCCTCTTGGAGCATGGAAGCAGGCCAATAACTAGTGCTGCATGCAAGGGCTAACTAAGGCTATGTCTTCACTAACAGTGGCAAATTCGCCGCTGTCAGATCGACTTCTCTGGATCGACTGAACGGTCAGTGAAGACCCGCTCACTTGATCCAGAAATCGACATATTAAGACCACCTCCTCAAGTAGTGTAGTGCTGCGTCAATGGGAACGCGATTCCCATCGGTGCAATGTAGTGAAGACGGTGTGCAGAACAGAAGCAGAGAAGTCGACGGGAGTTACACAAGTTTTTTGTGTAGCTTGCGTAACTACGGTCGACTGCCGCCAAATCTCAGAGGTAAGTGAAGATAAGCCCTAAGACTGTCCCTTCCTGCAATTCTCCAGAGAGCTCTGTCTTTGTGCCTAGGGAGATGACAGACCGAGGAGCTCTAACAGGACAGCGCCTTGAGTATTCTTTTTAAAGCTTATTAACAGCTTTCCTAAGTTAGAGTTTTTAAATTTAGGAATTTAAAAAGAAGGAAAAAAGTCTGAAATTCCTTGGCTCTTTCTATCCAGAGGTGTCTCAGAATTAATGGCTTCCCTTTGCGCAGTGATCCTTGGAATCCACTTTGTATGCATATTACCTATCTTCTAAACATAGTTTTAAAGTCAGCCTGACTTTCTCAAGTACATTACAGGCCATGTAAGAGCAAAAATTGCTACAGTACTAATAATGTATGTATAGTGCTTTGTTTCCAAAGTCCTGTACAAACAGTGAGTTTAAATACTGTTGGGTAATTCAATACGTGTACTGTTAGAAAATGTGCATGGCTACAAAATTTAAAGATAGATAGATATATAAACTTATAGAGATATTTGGATTTTCCAAGTATATTGATTTTGCATTTCCTTTCTGATAATGGCACATATATCTATATCTATGAATATAAATATTTGTAATCCATCACATCTGAGATAATATTTCTGTTTTGAAAAATATGTTTCACAGACCTTTCTGGGCCAGAAAATTCTTTCCATTTTGAGTTAATCGACCGAAAAGGGGAAAATGCACCTAATTTTGCTTTGTATCTGCTAGACAGGAAAGCAAGCTAAGCCACTGCTTTGATGCAGAGAAACAATGATGGGTTTTTTCTCACAAATACTAAAGACAATTTAGTGATTAAAAAAACTGTATGTAATTTTGAAAATAATCATTAGTTTAAAAAACCTTTGTCATCTCACATAAGTCTGAAATATATTCAGAGAAAATTGTAATGTATTGTTTCTTCCTTTGTGAATTACTGTATTTGAATGCAATCAAGATGTTTGTTTCTTAGGCATTTATCTGTTCTTGTTTATTCCTCACTTGACTTCAATAATGTCCACAGCAACCATTTTTTATGCCAAAGCAGATAACATCAAGCAGAGAATAAGTATTGTAGAATGTGCAAATTAAATCTAAAACAAAAAAAGAAACTGTGAAAAAGAAACATAAATATCACTATATGAACTGTGATGAGGGAGAGAAATACCGTTAACAGATAAGACATGTTTTGATTTGGCCACACTGACTGGTTTGTACCTCTTCCAGGTAGCAGCCAGTCCCAGTCAGGCAATTTTCTGCCCCTAGGACAGGTCTACGCTAGCTTCCCCCTGCCCATTAAAAATTCCTCACTGTTGCTAATGCTCCACCAGTGGGAGTGCTAGTGTAGACTGGTGACAGACAATGTTTTTAAAGGACTGGGTTGCTTAATTCTTCTCAGAGCAGGACTAAACAACGTACTGGTAAAAAGCCTACCAGCCACCATTGCTATCGGTGGAACGGAGCTGGTGGAAACAACCGTGGAAAACTTTTGGCAAAAATGCTTAGTGAAGTCAAGTAAGGTCTTGGAGTTTTCCTGGGGTGGTTCTGTCCTATGTCTGTCCAGCTGGGGTAATATTTAATCCATAATGCTATCTTAAACATAGTTTTAGTCAGTGAGGCCAAAACTAAGGACTAACATTAGGCAGAGGTTCCAAAAGAGGGTGGAAGGATAATTGGGTCCAAAGATTTTACTTTGAGATGGAGGTAGAAGGCTACCTTCAGCTTATCCACTGACCCCACATGCCTATACCACTTTCCTAACAAGGCACTGATTGATCATGCCAAACTCACAGTTTGCTCATGGGATAATTTCAATGATTCTGTGAACTGGGAACTGCCAGCTCACTGCTCTCATTCTCCTCCATCACTACCTTCTTGAAACTGCCAAAGCACTCCTATATGGAAGGAAGCAGCAAGTGCAGCTAATTTAAGTGACTGTCTTAAAGGTTTTTATAGCTCCCCTTACTGTAATATCTAAATGCTGTTACTTATGAGAAAATAGATGCAGTATTTAAAAATGTTTCTAATTCTTGAGTGTTCTCAATTTGTTAGTCTCTATGGGAACACCAATAGGATCTGCCTTCAAATTTTCTGCATGAGAGAGTGTATATATAGGATTTACTGCCTGGAAATACGGTACCATGTAGAACATACACAGAAGAAGAATGTCTGTCTTCTTTCAAGCAGCTGATTCTCTCTCCAGGTTAACAATTTATTTTCCTTTTTGGGCTGTTGTCTCAGTGACAGGTTAGACCCTTCATTTCTGGATCAGCTGCCTTCTGAAATGACTTAATGCAGTCTGTTTGCATTTGAAATCTTGAAGGTTAAAAATCAAGCCTATGCAAAATGCAGCTTCATTTAAAGTATACTTCAGTAACCAATTATCCGATCCCTATGATGAAATGTCGGTGTGTGTTCTTCAGTCATTTGCATAAATACTGCATACAGAAACTGGTGGAATGGTACAAGCACACTATTGTACCTCACAAACTTCACACTGAGAATCTCTCACACAGTAGAAATGAAGCTCTGTCGGTCCCCTTGAAATTGCAGACAACTGTTATACAATTATCCTTAACGCTAAACAATCTGTCTTAGTTTTCATCTTTTTAGTAGAAGGAGAAAGAGTACCAGTGAAGCGATCCAGATAAGATACGTTTTAGGTACAAAAATGAAGGAAATACCGGTTTGCCCCGATCTATGGAAATCTTTTAAAAAATTACTTATTTTTTCTTAGCTAAGTTATATACTTTGGAGCTTGGAAAAAAAACCTGTGCCCTACTTTAAAGAAAAAAAGATGAATTATCTCTAGAATTATTTCTGGGGAAAATGCACTAATTGTGTACCAATTGAAAGCTAAATGGTCTATTTCATATTAGTTGAGTATCATTTTGTTTTCTAATCAGCAAATATCAGAGGAAAAAGGGGTTTTCTTATTTTGTTTTGATTGTTATTGGATAAACTAATTGCAATACATATGTCTAGAGGAAAATAGTGAACTGAGTAGTTGTAAATCTGTTTTGTATTAAACTTCCCGTGTTACCAGTTTGATTTTTTTTTAAGGGACACTCAATTTGAATGGTTTAGTTGGGGAAGAAAAAACCTAATTGCATGACTGATGAAGTCACTACAACTAGACTTTGAATTTCATAGGAAAGAGCACAACATTCCAATTAAAAGAACAGAATTATTATCTACTATGTGAAATGTTTTTAATCAGATGGATAGATAATTTGCTATACAAATACAGAAGCTTTAAAAAAATCTAGCCTATTAATTAGCTCACCTAGCAGTAGTACATAAAGAAGAGAACCCTCATCCCCCATCACTTTCTTCAAAAGAGTGTGCACACCATGTGATCAGCAAAAACCACTAATATTTTTAAAATATAGAATACTATTTCTCTCTCAAATATCTTGTCTAAATATTTTCTCTCTAACTCAGTTTTTTCCTTGCATCACCTACTTGAGACACGGACATGTCAGTCATCTTATGTATGGACAAACTTAATTATCTTAAGCTACACAATAGTGCACCTGTCTTTTAAAAAAAAAAAAGTTTTTTCAGCTATCATCTTACAACATTTTTATAGTTTGACATTTGTGGTTTTCTGCTCTTGACAAAAAATTATATTTACAGGACTACTTTCTAAATAAAAATTGACAGAATGGTAGCGGTTAACTTTATATATATATAAATAAAAGCAGATGTGTTTGGAGTTGTTATGATGTGAATTGGTAACTGACGTTCCTTCATGATACTATCTCTAGGAAACTGCATCTTGAGGATGAAATTTCCTAGTAAAATTATATATTTAAATCTTTATTATTTTGCCTACATTAATAATGAAATGTATTTAAGGGATTTTTAAAGACAGTTGGGTCTTGAAATAATAAATTCAGGTGGTATAATAATAATAATAATAAATAATAATAAATAAATAATAATAATAAAATACAGGTGGTATAATTCATGATGTGCAGGAAAAGAGACTGCTAAATTCCCCTAAGGATGTCTACAGGCAATATTAATTGATACTCAGGATCTCATACACACACAAGCAGAAGAGAGCCAATTACTATTCAGAGGAAAAGTGCAAAGGCTTATGTTTCTCTGGTTTCACCCCAAGTAGAGTAAGAGACTAACGTTGTTCCTGTCTGTAAGCCTGCCAACCATTCACTGAGCGCACTCTGTTAAACAAGGTATTGATAATGTCAGGAGACTTCTAAACATTCAGCCCAGAGGGAATTACTAGTACAGGCATACAGTTCATGTTTTTGTGTGTTCTTACAACTGCTCATTGACTAGCCCCTTCAAATAGACCCTTGGAAGAACTGAAAATTGTTAGCCTAAAACCTAAATAATCCTGAGTTTACAGAAGTAATAGGGTCCAATTTAAAAGGGTCAGTTATGTGCAGTCTTATTTGTTATCAGTCAGTAAACCACTTTTTTCTCCTCATTCCAGTCTGAGAGTTAGGACTTGCACATTAGGACTCTAGCCTACTTGTAAAAGTCAGGAGCAATCAAACTACTTTTAAAAAAATGTGTTTGGAAATAAAACAACTAAGATGTCAGACATCCATTCCAGACACTTAGGTAGCATTTCTATTCATTCCGCGCTTTCCCATGTGATAGTTTGAAGCTGTAAGTTTCCTTGACTTGTTTTGGAATGAGACAGTGGTGTGCCTGTGCTATGTTGTGTGTTTGAAAAACATACTCCTGTCTGCACTGGTAATATGCTCAGAAACATTAAAAAAAACCAGTTCTTTCCTGTGTAACATGCCTCTCAGAAAATGCAGCTTTAAATGTGATGCAAACAAAGATCTGTATTCAGCAACTGAGCAGTGTGGGCAGACATCAGTGGGGCTTGTGGGTGTGTGGGTGTGTGTGTGTGTGTGGGGGGGGGGGGGG
Organism: Emydura macquarii macquarii; assembly: GCF_026122565.2. Classification (NCBI taxonomy): domain Eukaryota; kingdom Metazoa; phylum Chordata; order Testudines; family Chelidae; genus Emydura; species Emydura macquarii. Next base: position 7,795,744 of record NW_027133808.1, on the reverse strand, counting down.
GGGGGGGGGATCGGGCCCGAAGAGAGTTATCTTTATTAACAACATTTGAATGCTCAAATCATATGCAGTAGGGAACATGAAATAAAAATGGAAACCACAATATGAAAAGAGTGGATTTGTTTCTTCTGTTGGCAGGAATTGTTACAGAAAAAGGCTTTATGAGACACCATTTTGGGAATTGACAATCCCCAAAATAGGATTGGCCTAGAAGCACAAGTTATTTTTTAAAAAAATAATTCATATTTCATAGCTTCCTATAGTCCCCATCTATGCCATTCTGCAGACTCCCACAGCAACCTCCTGTCTCCAGCCTGCAGGGAAAGGGACTTTCCCTGTGCTCTTATCTCCATTATCCCTTTCCTGATCTGTGGTTAGGGGTAAGGCCACTGCTACGAAGCTCTGAGAAGGATAGTCTGCTGTTCTGTGTCTGCTTGGGAGATCTGCCTGCCTTGGGATTTGTCTACATGGGAAAGTTTTACCAATTATACTGGTGCTGGTTATATAACATCCTCCTGGGGTTGATACCTTGGGAAGGTTTTTAAGCTAAACCAAAAAAGGCATACTTATACTGGAATAGGAGTGTTCATGCAATGAATTATGCTGGCTATACATTCTGGGCTTGAACCCAGACCAGTAAGGGGTTTTAGTCACCACCTGCCCTGTATCCTTGTTTGCCTTTGTGCTCTGTAGCTTTGGTTCAGATCTCTGACACCAGCAGCCTGCTCACTGCACAATAGCCTCACCCTGGCTTCCACCAGCCTGGTTACTCCTCACAGAAGGACCTCAACAGCCCTTCCAGCCCCCATTTCTCTGCAAAATCGTCTTTCTGCAGTGCTCAGCCCCTCTTACTATAGCACCCCTAAAACCTTATCAAGTTCACTGCTCTTTTAAAGAGAGAGTACACTGCAGCTTATTAATTTAACTGGGGTTAACACCCCCTTCCTTTTAGTCACAGCACTGAGCTGGTGTATTGTAAAAGTAAAACAGGTTTATTAACATAAACGTATGTCTTTAAGCAATACCAAGTAAATAGGATACCAATAGGGATAGAAATGGTTAATAATAAACAGGTAAAAATTCTTAAATCTGACTTAAACTAGAGTTTTTTGTTCAAGCAGGTTTCTCACCTATATTCAGTTATCAGAGATTTTTAACTCCCTTGAGTGAAAGGTTCCACTTTTCTCAGCTGTGCTTGAATATATGAAGTGCTAGGTAATGCTAAGTTCTCTGAAAAATCAGCATTTCACAAAATTAATGGATATTTGTAACTAATTTGTCTGTGCCTTCATTCGCATCTGTAAAATGGGGTTAATACCACCCCTACCCTCACAGGGGTATTGTGAAAATCAATTCACTAATATTTGTGAAGCACTTGGATACTGTAGTGATGAATGCCCTAGAAAAGTACATGAGGAAATTAACAATTCTGTATTCAGAACAGGGTTTGAATAGCATGCAGTAAATATGATGTGAATATTGAACTACAATGAGAAAACAAAATATTGAATTAGCTGCTCATTAAGTCCATTCTGTGCATTGACTGAGGCAGGGTTATGTGGAAAAAAATACAATGTAATCATGTAATTAAAGACTGTCATAATGAATGCGCACCAGAGGGTTGAATTGAGGTTGCATAGGCAACTTTTGTTTCTAGTGTTTCCTTTGCTTTTGAGTATTTGATTTTGCAACTTTAATGTGGGATTAACATAGTTTTTTGTGTGTAATAATTATATCTATAACTATATCCATTTAAAATCACACCATGGCTTATACCAATATAACTCTCCTGGATAGACAAGCCCTTAGAGCCCATTACTGCAGGCAGCTGCTAAAACTGCTTGCAGTTCAAGCAACTAATTTTAGTTTTTAGAGGCTGAAGGGGGGAACCTGCTTATGTTTTGGACAAAATTCCTGAGCTGCCCTTATCTCCTAGATTGTGAGTGTCCCCAGAATTGGAGTAGTTTTTTCAAAGTTGACATGTACTTGCCTTATGTGAGATACTATGAAATTATTCTTGTCAGTCTCCCTCACTTCTCCTCCTTAAATAAATTCCATCTCTTTCTGGCTTGGTTTCTGTCATGTCTCTTGAGAGTGATGAGAAAGTTTGGCTTGTGCCTCTGCTCATTCTGATTGTTCACTTACAAGCATTTTGTTCTTTTTACATATGCAAGTTTATATGGAAGAGTCCAGTGGTTCAGACCGTGTGGTTCTGAGGTATTTAATCCTTTGGATTACTTCTGTGTGGTGAGAACAGTGTCCTGGAGGACAGTAAGAACCTGTGAGCTCTTCTTTGAAGGGCTTTGTTACAGTGTGCCCTCACTACCAGAACGCCCACCTGTGTCAGGACACGGTGTTGCATTGATCCTTTCCCTCTAGTGCACCTTTGCTACTCCTGGTTCCAGTGTGTTCTACTGGTTTTGTGGCATAGCTCTCTGGCCTAGTCACGTCTCAGTCTAGTCCCCTTCTGGGCTAGGGTGACCAGATGTCCCGATTTTATAGGACAGTCCTGATATTTGGGGCTTTGTCTTATACAGGTGCCTGTTACCCACCACCCGTCCCGATTTTTTTCACATTTGCTATTTGGTCACTCTATTCTAGGTAAAACAAAAACAAAAACAAAAAAAAAGGTCTAAAATAGGAAAACCTACATGCTAGTGGCCTCTGTGCCAGGTCCACAGTCCCCATTTGGGACTCATCCTTGGCCTCTTTCACTCTTGAAGCCTGTACTTTCCCTCATGGCCTAGGGCAGAGGATGGGAACACAGGCCTGCCCTCTCCTCTGGGTTGCAGCCCAGGGCCCCTGTGTTAGGTGGCTAAGGACTCTTCCTTAAATCCTTCACCGCTTCTCTGGACTGCTCCTACTTTTCCCAGCTTGTCAACATCTCCCAGAGGTCTGTGAATGCCACTGATTCCTGCTGTGGATTTGTGGCTTCTTGTGACTTGTTCCCAGCTAGATACTGAGGAGCTTTCTCAAAGCTTCTCCCAGTCTCTCTCTGGCAGCAGCTGGGCTATATTTTGGATAGCCTATCTGGCTCTCTCCATACGTAGGAGTTCCCTCCACGCCCTCCTCCGGGAGCCACAATTGTGGTAAAGGCAGCCAGTGTCTCCCTCCTTCAAACAGGAGTCTCCCCAATACTGCTCCATGGAGCTGGGGCTGTTGTTTAGGTCAGTCACAGGGCCTTAGCCACCCTCTCCTTCAGCTGGCCCCTTTTTCTCAATTAGTCCTCCAGCTTGGAGGGTTTGCCAGGCAGCCTTCTCCTGCTAGTGTCTCCCCTGCTATGCAGAAGGAGGTAGCATTTATCCTGGCCCCCTTCCTGAAGATCATTCCTATTGGCTGGGGAGAGGGGAGCCTTGCCCCTCCCACTCTGCCAGTTTCCTGGTTCCGAGTCCTTAAAGAGACAGTAACAGAATTCCTCCCAAACACTATGTATTCCCAGGCCATGTCTTCTTTTCCAATATCTCCCTGGTCTTTGTATATCAGACCTCCTAAAATCTTAAATGTGATGGGGAGGGGCAGCACTATACTTAAGGGGGCAGATCACTCCATCACTGACTTACAGTCTAAAAGTAGATTAAGTATAAAGGGCCAGGGATGAGATGCAATAAAAAAAGAAGGAATTTATTTTTCAGGCATTACTTATGCAAATTGAGTAGTGCCTTGATTTTGATGGGTCTACTTGTGAAGGAACTACAACATAATACAAAAAAATGAACTCAGCACAAAACAGGTTGGTGGGGAAGTGATGCTTGTGGTGAGTCGCTTACACAATGATAAAGCACCTGGTCTTGGCAATATTTCATCAGAACTGCTAAGCGTAGAGTAGCTCACTGGCTTTGTAAAGTGTTCTTAAAAGTTTGGGAAACCAGTCCGTTCCAGAAGATTGGAAAAGGGGCTGTATCATCTCTTTTTCCAAAACAAAAAAAAAAAAAAAAAGACCAGTCAGCTTGCTCAAATTATAGCGGAATAATGCTGCTCTCAGTCCACTAGGGAAGGCATTTACAGTCATAATACTTAACTGACTAACACTGTTTCCACTCAAAAATGAGAGAGAACCAGTGTGGTTTTCAAATAGGTTGATCCACAATCCATGCTATAATACACTCTGTGGAAAGTTACTGAAAAATGACTAGAGAGACCAAAGGAAGTTAACACCCCATTTGCAGCTGCTTTTGACCCAGTGCATCGATCAGCACTATGGACACTACTACACCAGTATGGGATGCTTGAGGACTTAATGTTGTACTTCATGGAGGAGCTGTACCATAGTGCATTTAGTGGTGTGAGGGCCAACAGTTGTATTACAAATTGGTTTTCAAGGTTACGTCAGGGATGCCTTCTCTCACCTACATTATTTAATGTTCTGCAAGATTATCTGATGACAAAGTTGATTGAGACCAAAGTATGAGGTGTGAAATTTAAAGATTCATCTTTAGATAATCTCGAGTATGCGGATTATATTGCCTTATTTCGAGAGACTACTGACCCACTACAGCTAACGCTGGGAGAGCTGTGGGAAAACTGCAAAATCTATGGAACTTGAGATCAGTGGTTGTAAAACCAAAGCCATGCATGCCTCCTATAAAACAAATGAATGACCTACCAATGCTGCATGTAGATGGCAATTACATTGATTGTGTGAATAGTTTTACCTGTCATAGTCTGTTGACAGCAGGCATTTCTATAACTGAAGAAGTTACGCATAGGATTGGTCTTGCATCATTGGCATTTCAGTATCTTCAAGGACCGATGTCTGTGTGACAGCTAAGATACAAGTGTTCGACATGTTAGTGATGACAGCCCTTTTACATGAAGCAGAAATATGGCTATTAAAAAAATGAAGGAGGGTGAACTAAACAGTATTCGGAGTCAAAAGCTATGGAGTGTTCTTTTGATTTTTTGTCATAAGTGAGGTAGTTAGATGCTTCTGACAAAGTGCAGTTTTGCACCAGTTGAGAGCAGCGTTCAGAAGAAGGAATGCTTTATGGAAGGTTTATAGAACTGAGGATGAAGGACATAGAGCACAAGGCTACTCGCAAATGAGGGATTTAAGAAGCCTAAGTCCTCCCATACGTCGTCTTACCAAAGGAAGAACACTTGCAAGGGATTGTTTGAGTTGGAGTCCATTCTACATATCACCATGTATGTTGCTGCTGTTCCTGTTGCTACTTGTGGAGGAAAATATTATTTAATGAAGAAGGATGACTGAATTTTAAAAATGATTAGGCGGTGACATTTTAGCCTGAGGCTTGTTCCGTGATATTTTTAGATTTAAAAAAAAACAAAAAACCCTTTCTGATCACCTATTTAATGCATATTGCTGGTGTAAAAAGTGTTGTTGGGTCTCCTCACAAAGACTGATTTAAAGAGGAACTGGAAGGAGAGGTTGAGACAGGATGGACTGGGGTAGGGAAGTCAGTCAGTCAGTCAGCAGTAAGGGGCTTACCTGGAGAAGGAATGGAGACCAAAGATACTGAGGCCTTGGCAACACTACAAAACTGAACCATTGCTGACAGATGGCCGCGTGAAACAGTGCTGCAAACATTTTTGTTTGGGGCCGCATTTGCAGCTAGACTGTGTCTGGCACCAGTTCAGCTGTGACTGTGATGGCGACAATTCTCAGGAACAATTTAATTTTGTACCATAGACAAGGCAAAACACCAACGGTGGCTAGTTGGGCATCTTGGGTGGAACCCAAGAAGGTGAGGACATAGTCAAGTATCTTGTTTTGTTGCTTCTGTTTTTATGGGAGGGTTAATCACCTTCCATTGACCAGTAGTTCGCAATTGTGTCATAGCCATCAAATACAGGAGCTGCTGAAGCTCTTTGCAGTAATTTGAGCACAGCAGGCCCCATACCATGTGAGTCATATAAAAATATCTCTGAGAATATTATTTAAAAATGCATTCTTTCCTTTCCAGATGTGAATGGCTTTCAATGGATTTAATTCTTATCGAATTCTAAAAATTAAAAAGAAAAAATATTGCACAGAGAAATATGTCCTATGCCACAAAGCTTAATTTTTTTCATAAATGTATTTATTTCACACCAACAGACAAAAGCTTTAAACTCTCCATACTCTAATGACAGGGTAAGTGATATTAATAGCACTGCCTATGCACAATAATGGTAAGACACAGCCTGAGTATTTCAGAGATAGCAAATGTTCTCTGAATCTATCAGTTCTGACTGCATTATAAAAAAAGACTTGTTAATAGTAATGGTTTAGCCATGTTGGTCCCAGAATGAGAGTGTGAGATAATATCTTTTGAGCTCCAGTATTTCACTACGGCCTTGTCTACACTAGAAAAATATGTTGACCTAACACAGGTCGACTTACAGCGACCCCGTGGCTGATGCCCGCACTACCCAAACTATCTTCCTTGGGTCGGTGGAGCACTGACCAGGAGCACTTCCAATGGCCTAAGAGGGGCAGTGTGGGGAGCTTAGAGCCTAGTCACTCAGGTCCCTGCTGGGAGCCCCACAGGCTCCTGGGCTCCCAGTGGGCTGCCACCTCCCCACTCCCTCTTCCCTGCCAGGAGCCAGTCCCAGGCTTCTCCCCTCCCTGTTCCCTGCTGGGAGCTGAGAAAGCCGCCCAGGGCTTCCTCCCTCCCCGTTCCCAGGGGAAAGCCGCCCCGGCTTCTCACCCCTGGGGAGTGGGGTCCAGCTGCCCTGGTGTCTCACCCCACCCCCTCCCTACTGGGAGCTGGCAGCCTTGTCAATTTCACTGCTCAGCTATGAAATTGACAGGAGCTGGTGGAGAAGCAGCCCAGGGTTTCTCCCCTCCTTGTTCCCTGCTGGGGGAAGCTGCCCAGGAGTTCTCCCTTCTCCTCTCTCCACCAGAACCAGGCAGCCATTTGACAAGGCTGCCCCGGCTCCCAGGTTGGAGCAGAGACCAGCCGCTGGGGCTTCTCGCCTCACTCCTAGGTGGGAATGAGGGCCCGCTGCTCAGCTCAGCTTTCTTGTCAGTTGACAAGAATGACAGCCCCACAGCTGATGTAAGAGGGGGTGCAGTGCCTAACTAAGCCAAACTGGTTTTATTTAATGAAAAAACAGGTCTGTTTTGTTGGCTGGAGGTGGTGGTCGGGTGATTGCAGTATGTACATGAGCACTGCTTTGTCTAAAAAAGCTGACTTGGTTCACAAAATAGTCTAGTGTAGACCAGGCCTTAGAGAAACGGTCCAATAAAAAATATCACCTCACGTACCTTGTCTATCTTATAAAAGGACGGTCTTCCAGATTCTCTCTGTCACACCTGTTCTCTCAGCATAAATATGAAGACAATCTACTTAATTTTAAAAAAAGAAAAAAAATTCATGCCTATAAATGAATTATTTTGAGAGAGAAGCATCAGAAGACTATCTGAACTCTGGATAAATATTTTGAAAGAACTCTATTATTCAACTAAAGGCAACTTATTGTGTTTTTAATGCCTTTGGCTTAATAAGATATACAGCAGTAGGAAAAAACAGCACAAGGATCAGTTGGAGATCCAGCTGGTGAATGATCTCACACTGAGAGTTATTTATTTATTTACTACTGGCAATGGAAAAAAGACACCTTTTTAAAATAAAGAATGAAGCTGACAGCAGATATTCCATGTGTATGTATTGCACTACAACTGTGGATCTTTTACATCAGAAATGTTATAAGCCAAAAAATTCTGAAAAATATATGAACTAAGAACTCATTCATATATCTTTTGTTATGTAACAAAAATCAAAACAAAACACTGATTATAAACTATGCTAAGGCAAACCTGCATGTGTATTCAATGAGTCCTCTTTTAATCTTGAGTGTTTTTTTTTTAAGAGCTTGCAATCCAAATTGTAGTTTTAATTTGTGCAGACTATTGTTCCATATCATTTCCCTCTCACCCCCAAAATCACTCCATTTGGAAGAATTCAGTGTAAAGACTTCTTGAGGCTGCAGTTAGAGAAAAACAAAGAAGCACTTGCATGGCTTTTTGCCATTTGCAAGACTCCCGAGGGACTCCAAGAATGTGTTCCCATTATTAAAGATGTTATGAACTGAGCTCTCACAAAGACTGGGTTGTAACTAGAGCTGAATTTTCAGAGAGGGGAAAAAAAAAAGTATGAAGTTTCATCTCATACTAGCCGTTGGCCAGATCATTCTCCCAGTGAATTCAATGGGAGCAGGACTGATCCTGCCTTCAGCAAGTTACTATAGTACTTTCACCACTTAGTGCCTAGAATTGAATTTCACAAACCTTGGCAGATAATGACTAAGCTTGAGAATACATATTTCTAATAATCTTTTAGAGGAAAATCAGTTTTAATATTAAAAAGTTTTATAGAAGTGACAGAAATCCCCATAATATTATTTGCTACCTGCATCCATTGAGACTAGAATATTAACACTCTAATATCTTAGTGTGGAGGGCTCGTGAAGTAGCAGTTTTAGGCACCTCTTAGACTGAGTCCTCGTTGTCGTCTGCTCCAGGAGCAAGATTGCCCACATAGGTCTTGTGCACGAGAGGAATATTAACAACTATATTATAGCAACTGCCAGCAATGGTACAGCTACTCTAGGGGCAGCAACAACTTTAATTTAGACAGGGCTCAATTATTTTTATCACTGGTCATTTGATCAGTCCAAAAATAATTGGTCAAATATTTTTAATCAATAATTTATTAAAACAGTAATAACAGTATAACAGTAAAAAAAAAAAAAAAAAAATCTTCATGGTCTCCAGTAGGCTTATACGTCATTACAATAAACAAGTTACTTAACCAAGTTATTTCAGCTCAGAAAAATATGAACTACAGTGAAATGAAGTTCTAAAAAATGAAAGAATGGCACCATGATCCAGTCAAAAGGTAGGCTGCAACCTACATCAGGGCACTTTTGCTAGAATATTTGACAATCTTCGACTGTGGTCAAATAATAAGCGGTCAATTGACTGGTTTGCCAAGCTTAGCTACACGATGAGAACAGATAACCATTAGTGATAACTGCCTACTCTACTACTAGTACTAATTTTTCTACCATAGACACTCATAGACTTGGCTCTTACCTTTACCCGATCATACTCTCAACATGCCTTCATTATACATACAGCAGTAAAACCACTCTGCAGTTAGGAATTTGGATGTGCTCGGTCCCTGTTTATCTCTGAAGGAAACATCAGATTTCCTTAAAGATAGTTATTGGAAGTAAGTTTTAAGTACCGTATTAGGGTTGCCAACTTTCTTATTGCTGAAAACTGAACACCACTGCCCTGCCTCTTCCCCCAAAGTTCCGCCCCCTGCCTCATCTGTTCTGTCCTCCCTCCCCCGCATCGCTCACTCTCCACACCTCCTCCCTCCCTCCCACACACACCCCGTTGCTCGCTCCCCCATCCCCTGGGATTTACGTGCAGAGCTGGGCTGGGAGGAGCTGACACGGAACCTGCCTGCCACGGCAGGGCACGACTGGGGTCAGTCCTCAGAACGAGGAGCTGTGGGTGGGAAAATCGGGGCACAGCGTGGTGGGGGGCGAACCTTGGAGTCGGGCGGGGGCGGAGTGGGGGTTGGTCCCCAGAGCGAGGGAGCAGGTGAGGAACTAGGGGCACAGTGGGTCGGGGGGTTTGCAGCCTGATCCAGGAGCCAGCCAGTTCAGGTGGTATAATAAAGGGCTTGTGAACAGATACCCCTTCTCTCCCTGGATTTATTATTTGATAAACTCATGAGTTTTGTAAGCTTATTTCATGATTCATGGGGTCCTCACTCGTGATGTATGAATACTGGAGGTTGACAGTATTACATCTATATTCTGTCCTGCTCATTAAGGGCCTGATCCAAAGCCCATTAAAGTTAATAGAGGTCTTTCCAGTGACTTCAGTGACCGTTGGTCAGGCTCTAGCTGTCCTTTATGAGACACTTTAGTGAAACAAAGGTAGAAAATTCTGAAGTAAAATGCATTTTAAAACTGCAATGCTCCACAGAACCTGGCGATTTTGGAAAGGCAGGAACTTTGTTCTCAAGTGAAGTATTTCCATTACAGTAATGATTGCTCTGAAATCCATTCCCTCTAAGATCTATTTCAATGCACCTCATCTAGTGGGCCACAAGCCCAGTCAGCCCTTTACAATAATAATGTAGCTATTATTGATGGAATTTAATATTTCACAGGCAAATCCACTCCCTGTCGAAATAAGCACATCACAGCCTTGTAACAAAACTGAATCGATGTGCTAGTGATTGTGGAATATGTCGATCTAATGAAATTGTACTTTGCACCTTTTTTTTTTTTTTTTTTTGCTCCTTCAGGTCAATCTCCCATAGAGCTCCTGCAAACACTGTCTTCAGAGGGTTGCTGGCATAATAAAGGGGTTGCAGTCAATTCAGGAGGGAGCCAGTTCTCTACATCAGGCTGGAGGAGGAGGGGCGGGAAGAGCAGCAGCTGCTAAGCCAAACTGCTCGTCCAGGCTCCAGCAGGATGAAGGCCGGTTACTGTGGGTAACCAGACTTTTAGCATCCGGTCAGCTGGGTTTCCTTTTTGACTGGACATTCCAGTGGAAAACTGGACACCTGGCAACCCTAGGCCGCTATAGATGTCAAGTCTGTCAGACATTCTCCATTTTATTATTGAGATTATGGAAGGAAAATGAGAGGGAAATGGCTTGATTAATGTGGAATGGCACTCTAACGCTGGAATCATTTTAATATAAAGTTAACCACGTGCTTTGAAGTATCTGGGCCCAAATTAAAACTGTAGGAACTATGGTTCTAATGTGGGCTAAGGCAAGTTGTGGCTTTTCAAAACCAGGTAATTAAACTGGATAACTGAGAACCTTCCAGGGCCCCACTTATTTCCAAGGGAGCTGAAGGCTGGGTCTTTTCTAAACTCATCCTGAAGAATTAACATCCTGTAGAACTAACAAGACACACATGCTACGTATTACTGCTTAGTCATGCATTTTATTAAATCCTACCTACTCTTTCATCTGTATGATGTCTCTTTAGATAGTAAGTTCCTCTGTGCATGGACCTTGTCTTTAAATCCATCTTGTAGTTCTGTGAGTATATAAACAATTTCTTTATTTTTGACTTCTTATGTTGCTGCAAATTTTCTGTAGAGATGACTTTAAAAACAACATTTTTAACGCTCAGTTTGGTGCTTACATTAATTTGAGCTCAAGATGTTTCCTGGTTTTTGATAACAGCTTTTTTTTTTTTAATAAGGGAAACTGTTTGTGAAATCTAACACATTGAAGGCTGTGTTTCTCAGACACACAAAACACACCTAACCCGTCACTGCCTACATGTGTTACTGAAGTGGGAAAAAAGCTCTGAGAAACAGCAGAGAGGGTTTTTTCATACTGGAGTCTGTCTAAAGAAACAAGTGGTCTCAATTATTTTTAAAACATATCCTGAAGAGCTAAAGAGTCTTTTAGAAACAGACTACATGCATCTCTTGTTATGTTTCCTCCAGTCCCATATAGTCATGGTTTGGTTTACTTTCTGAATGGAAAACTGAAAACAAGGGGGGAATTAAGACCAGATACCAGTTGTGAACATTTACAGAAGTTGGAGATTTCCCCCCTGATCTTTAGCTACTCCAAAATCAACTCAGGTAAGATGTGAAAACAGTAACTAATTACTCAAAAGACCTTTTTTTAAAAAAATGTTAAACCCATGTTTCTGCCTACAGTTGTGCACATGAGCATACTTGTTGAAGGGAAATTCTTTAGAAAAGTATGTTTGATAATTGGACAGATTTTTTTTTTTTAATATATATGCATTTTGATAGGAGAGGTTTTTAAAATTTCAAAAGGGCTAAACGTCTGTATGGTCTCTGGAGTTTATAAATTTCTTGATAGGTCCAAGAGCCATAAAGTCAATAGTTCAGATTCAAGGAAACTATGCAATCTGCTAGTTTGCAAACTCTTCAAATTAACACTTGTTGTCTGATTTATTGATTAGGTTATTGATTAAGTTTGCTCAATTAGCACTCTATAATTTGGTAGGTTCTTTTCGCAAATCATGCCCAGTATTATCAGAATTATTGCTTTGGGAGCCCAGTGGGGCACGGCAATAATATCAACACTCATACTCAGGAAACACCTTCTGTAACTGTAACATTTTTATTATTACAGTGATTAGCCCAATAAGTAAAACAATCCAAACAAGAGGTCTAGAGGGTTGAAATACATCCTAGTCCAACACTGGCATGCCGATGGAGAATTCCAACAGCTATACCTGAGTCTAGATGTTGTGTAGGCCTCAGTGTCCCTCATGCATATGTATGCACAGCTCTTCTCTCCTTTACCATATCTTAACTTCCGCACCCTCATAATATTGGGGTGCCCTCATTCTACAGGTTAGTATGTTAAGTAACCAAAGCTCATTAACATTTGTCAGTTGAATTACTATTGTTACTTGTGGTTGAGCATCTGCTGATGTCCCTCTTTAAAAATACTCAAAATGGGTACAAACTGCCTTCTTGTATTTACCTGACAGCAGTTTGCAACGCTTGTGATTATTGTAAAACAATAAATGAAGTCTTATGCCGTCTTTTGACTTAATGTCAATGTTAGATTGCACACTTATACTAATTTATTGAGCAGCTACTCCTAGGCAGGCTGTAAGGCCTTATACTTATGCTAACTGATTAAGCTATTCCTATAGGTCTAGGCCTATAGATGTGTTGCATTCCTGCTCTCAATTCCTTACCCCTTTATCTTATGATTACTACTGTAATTACTACATGGCTATACACTGTGGTTCAAGGAATTTAGAAGTTTCATACATGTCCTGCACCATTTTTAAGCTCCATATCACAAAAACCTCTGGTTTGAGGACGTAGATTGAGTTTATAAATTATGAGAGCAAAATAGTTCCTGCTGAAGAAACTGCAATGCTTTCAAGGTCTGCAGGTACCTAAATATGACACTGTGATTATACACAGACTAGCAAAGGATAAACAGTACTAGTAGTCATTGAAACTTTAAGCAGATTGTTTCTGGCAGGGCATAGTATGGAAGAGTTATTTGTAGCACTAGTGTTTTCCATGATAAGGTATCACCACCTGAGAGAGAGAATTTGATTATTTGTTATAAAGTTGTTAATTGAATAAATCAATTTAAGTTTAAATGGCAAACCTTTCAAATATTAACTAGAGGAATATTTCCAGTCTACATTAAAAGTAAATTTAAGTTCCTTTTTTCTTTTACAAAAGAGGTCTCACATTGGGAGGCATAAGATGGTCTTGATCATTGTGTTTATCTGAATATATAGGAGTTGGATCTTGTATAAATGAGTATCGTCAGCTGTGATGCACTTTGTTTTAGAAACTGAGAATATCACCAGTGAAATTTGTTCTGCCTTGATCTCTAAAACTCATTCTTGGGTGTAGCTGCTGTCTGTAAGTTACATGCATACCTACAAACAAAAACATTCTAGTGTTAGAACATGTCAATGTATTAATTTTTCTCTCCTTTTTCTGTATAGAATATGTATGTGTCTATTTGTCTAGAAAGACACTCTCACAAATATTTCCATTACAAATTGTGGGACTCCACCTTTGGCCTGAGTTGGTGAATTCTACAGCACAGAAGGGAATTCTAAAGTCCTGTTAGTTTATGGGAGAACAGAAAATCAAGAAAACACTATTCTTGAATTCCCCTCTTTAAAACAGATTAACTCTTCAATGTTTAAATCCTAACCAAAACCACTGCTTACAAGCCTTAAGTCTACTAGTATATCTATTAAACTGAAAGGACGGCTGGATAATTTGTAATGGAAACTTTGAGATCATACGCTAGTGAGTTGGAATGCAGAAATTTAGGTCACGTTTTCTAACAAAACTGATTGTACGTTACCAATTACATAATTAATGACGGTAGTAACATGCATGAAGTTTCAAGCTTTTAAAATTAATGTAAAGAAGTATCTGCATTATTTTTACTATTTATCTTTGCTGCTCCCTCTATATTTAAATGTATTCACTATATTTTTGATGAACCACACAATTTATTAAGTAAAAAAAAATTAGTCAACCTGTAGTTACATAAAGATGAATAAACCATCAAAGATCTAATTTTGATTTGTAAACTTTTTATGCTGAACAGATGAGAATGTGGGTAGTATTTTTGGTTTTGGTTGGGAAGGGGAAAGTAGAGGCTTATTTTAAGATTTTTGGCATGGTAAATATGAAATAAATGAACTGAGAGGACAGTCTAAAGTTTTTACACTCAAGAAATGGTGACCCTTTGTTTAAAAAATTCCTTGAACTTTTATTTTTAACTTAAAAATTAGCCTCTGAATTTCTTTACCGCTGAACATGGGATCCATGTTTGATCCCTTGCTCTCTTAGGACAGTGGTTTGTTCCGAATTGTTGAACAGCTTCCCCTCTGGAAGACAGCTAAGAAATCACTACCACTACCTTTGAAAGGGGTATAATGACATCATTCTTTGTAAATACCAGCAGCCCTGTTTTGACTGGGAGAGCCCCAGGTTTTGCCTCTCTTACTGAACACTGTTGTCCTAACTAATCTCTTGCAGTTGCTGGGAAGCTCCTTGTTCCCCATTCCTCCTCTCCGAGGAGCCAATTAGCAGTTCCTCTGCTGGGCCCAGGAGCTGCTAGTTGTTTTCTTGGAAGACAACAGGAGTGGAGGTTGGCAGGGAAGCTGTGGAGCAGGAAGCTTTGGAGGAGATGGAGGTTGGGAGGTACTGTATAGAGGCCCTAGGAACCAGGGAAGTGGGGCATGCTGCTCCTCCTTCCTTCCAGAAAAACAACCACCAGCTGCCTGCCCTGGGAACCTCTAGTTTTACTGAAGGGATGAGAGAAACAGAGAGTGAGCAGTGTGAGGGTGTGAATAGAGAGTACATATGAGTGTCAGTAGGGGTATGGCCTCTGGCTGCTGTAATGGTGCTTTGTCCTTAGCCAACCAGTTCTGCCTCTTGCTGCTCCAGGGCCCATGCTGACTGTTTTTCTCTCGCAGCCAGTAGGCTGCCTGTTTCCAATGGAGATGAGAGGCAGACAGGTGCAAGTCATGGAACGATGGTTGGGGAGCCTACCCTTGATGTAGCTGAAGAGATCAGAAGGAGTGAGGAAGAGTCGGAAAACCAATGTGGGTGGGTTTTATGTGCATTGAGGTGAACAGTGGATTACTTTTTTCTGCTTTTTTTTTTGCTTGTGTTTTAATTTCATTTGGCTAAAAAGAAAACCGAAAATTTGCCAGAAGGTGATTACTGTCATTCAATTGCCGGAGGCCAAGGAGCCTCCATTTTAGAAGAATTTGATCCTGGTAACACTTTCCACATATTGACCGATTTATAATCTTTGAGGATGCAGCAAAAAGTAGCAGCAACGGGCATGGAGACTGGGTGGAGAATGAAGAGTAATGTAGAAGAAAAGGGCAGGCCTGATGGCTCAATAAGATATATAAAGGGACACACAGGAATCAACCCAACCTCTTTCTTTCTTTGAGAAAACTATACATGGCTGTGAGCCTGTGGCAGCGAAATCCAAGCACATACAGTTCTAAAAAACAAAAAGTGGCTTTTTCAGTATGACAGTTTAAAATCAGAGGAAGGTCAGACTGTTTTTAGATTTTGGCCAAACAAATCACTAAGTATTTATTGGTATTAACATCACATTTTCTACAAAACTTAGTGTAGTGCTAGCAGAATATAGAGTGTAAGTATCAGTGGTTAGCACAGTAATGAGCAGAAACAGGGATTATAGGAATGAAGCTTTAACAGACTAGACTGACGTTTCACTCACTAATTAAATCCCTTTCTGAACGTCTCCCAGTTGGCTCATGAAGCAAAGGACCATTTTACATTTAGGTTAATTAATTAGTGAAATTCATTGTGTGGCGTGCGTTTCTGTAAATAGACAACTGAAATATTATTGGACCAAAATTAAATTGTAAGGCCACAATTTCTTACAGTAAATGTAAAAATCTGAAGATAAATTCCAGTTATTTATTTTCTCTCCATGTATCAAATGTGGATCTCCCTCTTCCCTGCAGTTTTGTTTTACTTTTTTTTTAATTATGATCTCTGCTACATAATAGTAGGGCCAGTCGTCATACTCAGGTAATATAAGCAAGCAAGTTGTGAAGCTATCAATAGCCACTACTTGCATTTAATGCTATTAATTCAAACGCACTCTCACAGTATGTTAACATACATTCAGATTGAAAGAAAATCAGACTCAATACTTGGGAACTCAGCTGACAGATTCATCCTATTCATACACAGCTATGGTATGCATTGCTGCAGGAGGTCTTGGAAGCAAATACTGAAGTTGGATTTTTTAAAGAGCAGGATAATTTTTTTTTATTATTAATAGCTTTTGTAGTTATACATGTTGAGATAAGGATAATCTAATCTCATGTTTAAGGGTATGCACTAATCACCCTAAGGAGATAGAGAAGAAATGTATCTCCCCTCAGTCCCCAAGCTCTATGTATAATAGTACACAAGTGGCTAGGAACATTATTGGGCAGTTGAGAATTCTGCTATCTCTGAAGGGTCACATCGGAGCAACAATGCTGGAATGAATTGACTGGCATTTAATTTGCCATACTGCGTCACATCATCAACTTGTATGTTGTCTCCTCTACCCTGCTATCTGCAGGCAGTCTGGACACAGACTGTGTTGAGATGTAGGTTAGCTAATGTACAATGGCTAAGACTAGCCTCAGTTTCATTAAAAATAAAATCGGACTGTGTGGTTTCTGTTCTATCTTCTCTAGAACAAAGTTCTATTAAGGTTTCTTGCTAGGACATTTCAGTAGGGGTTTCTAAGTTTCTAAAGGTAGCAATAAAAACAGCATAAATACAGATCCTGAACTGATGTGTTTGAAGGGGATTCCTTGGTACTGGAGAGTAAAAGGTGGTGGAGGAGGGGAAATAATAGCACAATACACACAGCAGGGGAAACACTTGCTAGTTCTTGGCTCTTTCTGCGTGGGCTGCCATATGTTACTAGTTGCGGCTTTTGAAATAATTATGTAATGTGTATAAAACATAATAGATAAAATAACTGTTCTTTGTTTTGTTAAAAAAAAAATGGAAAAATTCAGGACCAGCACATTCTTAATATAAGAATAGATAATTGAGGAGAGCAGAATCTATTGCTCTATTTTCCCCCCTTTTTATATGAATTGTTTTACTAGCTCAAACTGGCAAATTTCATCCAGGTTTACGATTTGAGTATGAAATAAATCAATGCAAAGTAAAATCAACTGACTTGGATGAAGAGTGGACAAGATTAGTGATTACTGTTAGTCTAAACCAGACTAATTATTGGTACCACCTGGGCGGGGTTCATATTTCAATAATACCTGTTCTTATGTGACAATTTTCCTACATGTGAAGCTTTGTCTGTTTTATTCCTATATATGTGTTTTCATGCATTTGGTGACACCATGGTTGTGTTTTACCTGTATTTTTTCTGTAATTTATGTACTTTGTTTGACACTTTAGTGCAGATAGATATGGGTAAAATGTGTATCAAACAAATGCTACCACTTTTTTTTAGAATTGTCAGTGACATAAAAATATTTGGTAGACATTTAAAATGATATTCAAATAATATTCTAACTTCCAATTTTTTGGAATCTTTGATCTTGATGCTTATATTTGGAGGCTTAGTGATAATGTGAGCAATTAAAGAATGAGGAACAAATGGCAACTGCTAGAAATCAGCTTGCATCCTCAGCTGCTCTAAAAGAAGCTATAGATTACAGTGTTGCCACTGGACACAGATGCATGGAACAACCTGCTCAAGGCTGCTGAGATACAAAATCATGTCCTAGTTCTAAATGCTGCAAACTGGTAGGTCTGGTGTCACTTGAAGTGTTGTATATTCAAAATATAGGAGCTTCTGGTCCCAACTGTGACTAAAGGGAATGCTTGTGGTGATATTGTCAAAGAAGAAACTTTTAGCAATCACTTCAGACAGTCCAGCATGTTAAAAGTATGAGAGGCAAAATGTTTCTTATGTCAGATGAGAAACAGCTGTCTCAAAAGCCAAAATGCACATGAATTGCAGATAAACACAGCAGTCAGCGTAGTATACAAGAAGATCATTAGAGACCTGGTTAGTACTGTTTTTGTTGTGCCTTCTCAAGAGGATGCCTACCGTCAACAATGTCTTAGGAAGTGATGGACTTCATATGGAGACAGAATATTATAGAAGGGAAAGGACTGCACCCAGCAGACTCTTGGATTCCTGAGATATAATTCTGTTTACACTAGGTTCTACCTATGATGATTATGACCAAAGGACTGGTCAGGAGGGGGACAGAGTAAAGAGCAAATGTGTGTCAACTAGAAAATGTTCACTAAGTTACAGGACATATTTGTATAGGCATTTCTCTTCATCTCCGCAAGAAAGAGGAATCTCTTGTCTTAAGAGATCTTGACAATGTATAAGCTTTTTGAGGAAAATCAGGTGCGAACGGAAGAGATGAAAGTGACACATAAAACCTGCACTACTGGCTGGTCTGACGCTACCCTATAAATGCACATATCATCCTATAAATGCAGGTATATATTTAGTTTATGCCTCCATTATGGTGTTTTTAAATAGTTTCTTATGCAGCTTGCAGGCATTTCACTCTTATGACAGTTCCTTTTAATTTCTGTTAAACTAGCTTTTAGTGTAGTTACCCTTTTTGAAATTAAATGCTTCTGAGATGGGTTTCTTTACAAGGATATTAAATTTAATTACATTATGCTCATTATTACTGAGTTGTCACAGCATTATTCACCTCTTCAACCAGATTCTGTGCTTCATTTAGGATTAATTCAAGAATTGTCTCTCACCTTGTGAGTTACAGAACTAACCGCTCCAAGAAGCAGTCATTAACAGTGTCTAGAAGTTTCATCTCTGCCTTATGTCCTAAGGTGACATGTACCCAGTCAATTTGGAGATAGTTGAAATCCCCCATTATTAGTGGGTTTTGGTTTCTGTAATCTCTCTTATCTCCTTGAGCGTTTCACAGTCAGTGTCACCATCCTGGTCAGGTGGTCAGTAATACATTCCTACTGCTATACTCTTAGTAGTCAAGCACGGAATTTCTATCCATAGAGAGTCTGTGGTACAGTTTGATTCATTTCAGATTTTTAATATATTTGACTATGCTTTCTTTCAAATATAGTGCCACCACCCTGCCAGAGTGACCCCTTCTGTCTTTCCTATATATTTTGTACCCTGGTATTACCATGTTCCATTGATTATCTGTCTACCAAGTTTCTGTGATGCCTCTTGTATCAATATCCTCATTTAATACCAGGCATTAAAATTCACTGATCTTAATATTTAGACTTCTTGCATTGTATACAAGCACTTATAAAATTTGTCAATATTTAGTTGTCTGCCTTCATGTGATGTAATTGAATGGGACTCTTTTTCATTTGACTGTTTCTCTTCAGTTCCTACTTGCCCTTTAGCAACTTCCATCCTCTCCTCTTTACAAGGATATAGAGCTTTTCCTTCAGTGGTTCAAAAGGGTTTGACATAAGGATTACCAAAAATCAAAGGAAAAAAACCCATTCTGAACATTCTAAATAATAATCGTTAAAAAATTACTTCCATTCCAATTGATCAGGTTTAACTTGCTTTGTGTCATTAGTGGAGTAAACCTCTGGAGTCTCCAGTTGCCCATGCAGATTTACAGGAGAGAAAAGTAGCCAATTCTGGAATTTCTAATATAAAACCAATTGTTAATATTTGTGAAAATGAATTTATTCTGGAAAAAAAAACAAAAAAAAACCTTTTTCAGGTTTACTTAATACATCATAAAGATGCACACACAGGCACAGACATAATTTTGTCTTTTTCTGCTGGTCATTTTAAAGACTTGTGGCTAAAGTCAAAACATCTTTTAGTAAGTCAACTCTCCCTCCCCAGTGGCTGTTGTGAGAATAATAAAATATTTTTCAAATAGGCATTTTGGAGATTAATTACACATGTTTTAGATGAAGTTTTAATGAAAAAGAGGGTATAGATTCTACTTCTAGTGATTGCTCATATCCATTCCAATATAGGTGAGTGCGCGTCCCGTGCACTGATTCCCGGAACCTTTTTTGCCCTTAGCAAGCCTCGTAGGGCTGGCTAAGGCGCCCCCTGGAGTGCCATGCTCATGCCGCGGTATATCAGGCGCCGCTGGCCCTGAGCGCCCCCAGTTCCTTCTTTCTGCCCGTTGACGGTTGCTGGAATGTCTGCCCCTTGCTGAACAGCAAGTAGTAATCCCTGTTTCATCGTTGTTTGTCGTTAGAGATAGTGTTAAGGATAGTAGTTTAGTTGAATAGTTAATTAGTGTTAGAGAACAATAGATAGTTAGCCCTCAGGGGCCTAAGGTTGGGCCATGCCTGGCAAGGCCTTCCCTGTGAGTGATCCTCATGACCGCTGCCTCCGTTGTCTCGGGGAGCAGCACAGAAAGGACAAATGTAAAATTTGCAAGGCCTTCAAGCCACAGACCCAGAAGGAGAGAGACGCCTGCTTGAAGGCCATCCTGATGGAGTCCACGCTCTGGCTGGACTCCGAACCGACATGATCCCCTGCAGCACCGAGTGTCTCCTCGGTGTGGAGCGCACCGCCGGCACCGGAGTCATCTGGTCAGCAACCTTCGGTGCCAAGGAAGAAGAAGCGGCTGGAGGCCGCCCACAAGGACCTCCCCCATGGCGCTGGTCGGGCTGTGGGCTACTCAGGAGATGCCCCAGCCACGTGCCATGGAGACTACTCCGGCACCAGCATCTCCTCTCAGGGAGCCTCCCCCAACTCCTGGGGGTGGGGGAGTGCCCCTGCAAGGGCCGTCGACACCAGAGGCTTTCGCTGCGGCACGGGCCCTGATGGGCATGCCCGTGTCTCCTTCCCCTCCTCAGCCAAGGGCGCGGGGACCAGTGTCTCAGGGTAAACCCGTGCTGGGTTGCCCCGATGGGTGGTCGAGGCAGGAGTCCAGGATCTCCCCTCAGTCGGTCGCGGAGGGTAGAGAATGCGGGCTCCCCTCCCAGCTCTGACTCTGAGTCTTCGGGCTCCTTGACACCGTAGCACCGAGGGCGGTCTAGAGGCTCACACGCGAGGCGACATCGCTACACTCCTCCCGTGGGGATCGCACTTCGGGATCTCGCACCCTGGCACCGAGCCCAGCGCGGCACCAGTCCAGATCCCCGGCACGCAGCCCAGTGCGGATCCCGACACCTGACCAGACCCGACGCGCTCAGCACTGGTCTTGATCCCTGGCACACAGCCCAGCACGAATCCTGGTGCTGGAAGACATTCGGCACCGATCACGATCCCAGTCCTGCACCCAGTGCCGGTCCCGTCACTGAGGGAGACCAAAGGTGCATGGCACCGGTCCATATCCCCGGCTCACAGCCCGGTGCGGATCCCGGTGCCGGGTGATGTGGTCAGGCGACACTGGTCCCGATCCCCAGCGCAACTATTGGCACCGACAGAGACTCAGCAGCACCAGTCCCGATCCCCAGACTGTAGCCCGGCAAGGATCCCGGTACCAAGGGATTCAGCACCGCGCCACCGATCGGAATCGGTGCAGGGGCAGAGACGTCACAGCCGGCACCGCTCCCAATCGCCTTGGGGCAAGCGCCTTCGTAAGACCTCGGCGCCAAGGCGGAGATCACATTCCAGCCGCTCACCGCCGCCGCCTCCCCCCCCTGCCGGCACAGCAAATATTGGCACTGACGTTCCTCCTCCTCTCGGAGCAGGTTGTCGTCAAGGGCTGGCCGGGGCCACAAGTACTGTGGGCACCATTCCAGCGGCTCAGGGTCCCGCCCCCCTCAGGACGCTTCCCAGTCGGCACTGGGGCAGGCACCAGCGTGGCCTCAAGGTCCAGGGCAGTGGCCTTACTGGGGGCCTTAGGGTGCCCAGATGGGCCAGGGTACAGTGTCGATCCAGTCCTCAGGGACACAACCAGTGCCTCCCCCTCCTAGCCAGCCAGATAAGGGCCATTCCTCGGAGGAGGAATCGGACCCTCAGGAGGGCCCCTCCATGGGATCCCTCCCGCAGTCCTCCTCCTCTTCCCCTGACGATGCGGCCGCTAGGGACCGTAAAGCACACCTTCCTGACTTTAAGACTTATCAGGAACTACTTAAGAGGGTGGCTAGCAACTTGAACTTGGAGCTCAAGGAGCTTTCTGAGGAGGAGGACCCCCTCTTTGGTGTGTCAGGGTCAGCGGGGTCATCCAGAGTCGCCCTGCCGGTGCACGAGAGGGTTTTGAAGCTGGCCAAGACCCTCTGGCAAACCCCTGCATTGGTGGCCCCTACGTCCAAGGGCGCCGAAAGAAAATATTATGTTCCCGTGGAGGGGTTTGATTTCCTCTACAACCACCCTGCTCCCGGGACTCTCATGGCTGATGCCGCCAACCAGCGAGACAGGCAGGGGGCCCAGGGCAATACCCCTAAAAATAAGGATGGAAAAAAGTTTGACCTTTTCAGCCGCAAGGTCTACTCCGCGGGGGCCCTGCAGCTGAGGATCGCCAACCACCAGGCGCTCATCGGCCGCTACAACCTGAACCTCTGGTTCTCCTTGCAGAGGTTCGCACAGGGGGTGCCACAGGACCAGGCAGCGGACTTCAATACAGTTATTGAAGAGGGTGCCTCAGTGGCGGGGGCGGCCCTACAAACAGCCAGCGACATGGCAGACGCCGCTAGCAGAGCAATGGCGTCAGGCATTGTGATGCGACAGTGTGCCTGGCTACAGTCATCGGGACTTTCACAAGAGGTCCAGCAGTCCATCCAGGACCTGTCTTTCAATGGCACTGGCCTCTTCTCCGAAAGGACTGATGACAAACTGCGCGCCCTGAAGGACTCCAGGGCTACATTGAGATCCTTAGGGCTATACACCCCTCAGGCCTCGAGGCGTCAGTCTCGGCCGCAAAGTCAATGCCAATCCCAGCCTGCCCCTCAGCTGCCTCCCAGACCCGCTCCACCCCGGAGGGGTCGGGATAGATACAGACCACCTCACTGCCACGACCACCAGGGGCCCTCGGCGGGTCCCCAGCAAGGCCCAGCCAAGGGGAATAATTCCAAGCAGCAATTTTGGTGGTGTGCCCAAGGGTGGCACTTTCCCCGTCCCCATGGATCTGACCCTACCATTTGCCCACAGGCTCAGGCTGTACTATGTGGAGACTGAATTGCATAGTGGCGTCTGCAGCACCACATGCACTGCCCCCCCCCACGTGGATAAAGAGGCAGCCTAGGGAGGGTTGACTCAGCAGCATGAGCCGCATGTACCTGTCTCCTTATAAGGAAATGAAGTGACCCCACCTGCTGGTGCATGGTCAGCAACTGCCCAGGATAATTGTAATCACCTGGTTGGCTGGTTCATACCTGCCCGGGAAATCAGGAGCACCTGGTTGGCTAAACTCCAAGCCATGACCTTAGAAGGTCATGCAGCAAATAGCAACCAATGGGGCTTAGCCTCTGCTGACCAGGGGAAACTATAAAAGTTCAAACCCAGGTGGCAGAAGGCAGAGAGGAATTGAATCCACCCGGCATCCTGCATATCCCCCGGTCTTGTCGGCTCGGCGGGCTGACGCATCTTCACTAGCCCGCTTCACTGTGAACTGATCACTCACAGTGGCTCTCTCCCGTCTGCAGTATCTTAAGCAAACGGCAACTGAATTTGGCCAGCATAGTATACCTGTATATAATGTTTGTGAGTATGGATTAACTGTTTTCTGTTGTGTTTGTCTTGTAACTTCTTTGGGGAACTCCAAAACTGGGCACTCTAGTGTCTCATGCTGGCAACCATGTGGTGATCCAGGAGAGATCACAAAACGCTAAAGTCTTGGGTGGCACATTTTGTCTTTTCGTGCACGGAGTTCTCCTGCCCTTTGCTATCACTGTTTGCTGTGCAATTGCTTGCTGTGAAACTGTTTATTATAGAAATAGAACTGTTTATTATAAGGATAGAATTGTTTATTATAAAATAAAGGGTTTATTGGTTAAGCAAACCCCTAGAATCATCACTGTCTCGCTTAACCCCCGTATCCCAAACCGAACCTATCAGAGAGTTTTTCTCTCCGTTCCCACATACTACACTGAGTGGCAAAATATCACCTCAGACAGCTGGGTCCTCAGTGTAGTCTGCAGGGTTACGCCCTCCAACTTACGCCCTTCCCCCCGGACTCTCCCCCTACCCCATCCCTCTTCAGGGACCCTTCTCACGAGCACCTCCTCATACAGGAGGTAGACTCTCCTCCTCCTCCTCCTCAGAGCTGTGGAAAAGGTTCCTCCACAGGAAAGGGGTTCTACTCAAGATATTTCCTCATTCCCAAGGTAAAGGAGGGCCTGAGGCCCATATTAGACCTCCGCTGTCTGAACAAGTTCATCAGACGCCTCAGGTTCCGTATGGTTTCCCTAGCCTCCATCATTCCCGCTCTAGATCCAGGGGATTGGTTCACTGCCCTCGACTTCAAGGATGCTTATTTTCATATTACTATCCTTTGCGGTCACAGAAGGTTCCTCTGGTTTGTGGTAGCTGGCTGCCACTACCAGTTCTCGGCCCTCCCCTTTGGCCCCCCATCCGCCCCCAGGGTATTCACGAAGTGTATGGCAGATCTTTCCCTACCTGGACGACTGGCTGATCCGGGGCAGGTCCAGGGCCCATGTGAAGAACAGCCTGGAGCTTACCTGCTATCAACAAGCAGAAGTCCACTCTCACCCCGGTGCAGCGCATAGACTTCATCGGGGCTACCCTGGACCCAACCAGGCCAAGGCCTTCCTCCCACAGCCTCGCTTCAAGGCGATGGCTGCTATGATCAAAGACCGCCAGACGTCCCCCACGACGACAGCCAGGCACTGTCTGCAGCTGTTGGGACACATGGCAGCTTGCACGTACATGGTGAGGCTGGCTTGCCTCAAGCTCAGGCCTCTCCAGGCGTGGTTAGCCTCGGTGTATGCACCAGCCCAGCACTCCTTGAAAATGGTGGTCACGGTCCCCACACAGGTCCTGACCTCCCTGAACTGGTGGAGGACCCCCGGGGAAGTATTGAGGGGAGTCCCTTTCAGAGACTTGGCCCCTTTGGTTACCCTTATCTCGGATACCTCGGATGTGGGATGGGGGGCCAGGTCACCCAGGGGCTCTGGTCAGCCGATGAGAGGGGTCTTCACATCAATGTCCGGGAGCTCAGGGCAGTCCGCCTGGCCTGCAAGGTGTTCCTCAGATTTCTGAGGGGCCAGATGGTGCAGGTTCTCACGGATGACACGGCGGCCATGTTTTATATGAACAGACGGGGGGAGCACGCTCCTTGGCCCTTTGCCAGGAGGCCATTCGACTTTGGGACTTTGCGGTGAGGCACAACTTCCACATATCTGCCTCTCACCTCCCAGGGGTCAGGAACGACGAGGCGGACCGCCTCAGCAGGTCGTTTCTCCCCCGCTACGACTGGTTGTTGCACCCGGAAGTGGTGACTTTCCTCTTCCGCAAGTGGGGTGTTCCCCAACTGGACCTGTTCACGTCGTCCTGGAACAGGAAGTGCCCGAGGTTCTGCTCGCTCCGGGGTCGCAAGCCGGGCTCCATTTCCGACGTGTTCCTCATAGATTGGACAGGGACCCTCATGTACGCGTTTCCCCCCATTCCGCTACTGCTGAAAGTCCTCTTGAAAATCAAGAGACAAAGCGGATGTGATACTGATTGCCCCGGCCTGGCCAAGGCAACATTGGTTCAGTATGATGCTGGACCAGTCCGTCGCCACGCCAATACCGTTCCCGAGGCGTTACGACCTGCTCTCCCAGGACCAGGGTCGCCTGCTGCACCCGGACCTGGACTCCCTCCACCTGACAGCATGGGGACTCCGTGGCTGACGGAGGGAGAGAGAGCTTGCTCGGTGCGGGTCCAACAGGTTCTGCTGGGCAGCAGAAAATCTTCCACTCAGGTGGTGTACTGGGCCAAGTGGAAGCATTTTTCCTGCTGGGCGGAGTCCCGGCGTATCCCACCGAGCTGTTTGCCCATACAGGTGATTTTGGAGTACTTGCTCCATCTGAAGCTGCAAGGTTTGGCACTGGCCTCCCTGAAGGTGCACCTGGCGGCCATTTCGGCCTTCCGCCAGCTGATGGAAGGGAGGTCTCTCTTTTCGTACCCCATGTCAGTTAGGTTCCTCAAGGGGGTGGAGAGGCTGTACCCTCAGATCCGTGACCCGGTGCCTCCCTGGGACTTGAACCTGGTCCTCGCCAGATTGACGGGACCGCCCTTCAAGCCCATGGCTGCATGCCCGTTGCTTGTCCTGTCGTGGAAAGTAGCTTTCCTGGTGGCCATTACATCAGCTAGGAGGGTCTCTGAGTTGAGAGCTTTGACCTCGGAGCCTCCGTACACCGTCTTTTATAAAGACAAGGTGGTACTGCAACCCTACCCGGCCTTCCTGCCTAAGGTGGTGTCCCAGTTTCATTATAACCAGGATATCTTCCCCTCCGTGTTTTTCCCAAAACCGCACGGCTCAGAGGAGGAACGGAGATGGCACTCGCTGGACATGAGATGAGCCCTGGCCTACTACATCGAGCGTACAAAGCCGTTCCAGAAGTCAACGCACCTGTTCGTGGCAGACCAAATGAAGGGCTCACCTGTCTCCACCCAGCGCATCTCCGCCTGGATAACTGCCTGCATCAAGTGCTGCTACGAGCAGGCGAAGGTGCTGCTTCCAGGAGCTGTGTCAGCGCATTCAACCAGAGCACAGGCCTCGTCGGCGGCGTTCCTGGAGAGAGTGCCCCTGCAGGACATCTGTAAAGCAGCAACCTGGTCATCAGTTCACACCTTCACGTCCCACTAAGCCATTGTGCAGCAGGCGAGAGAGGATGCGACCATCAGCAGGGCCGTGTTGATGAGAGCAGCTCAACGCCGACTCCTGCCCGCCTCCAAGGTATGGCTATTTAATCACCTATATTGGAATGGATATGAGCAATCACTCGAAGTAGAAAACAGGGTTACTTACCAGTAACTGTTGTTCTTCGAGATGTGTTGCTCATATCCATTCCACACCCACCCTCCGTCCCCACTGTTGGAGTCAGCAGAAAGAAGGGACTGGGGGCCCTCAGGGCCGTCGGCGCCTGATATACCGCGGCATGAGTGCAGAACTCCAGGGGGCGCCTGAGCCAGCCCTACGGGGCTTGCTAAGGTCAAAAACGTTCCGGGAACCAGTGCACAGGGCGCACACTCACCTATATTGGAATGGATATGAGCAACACATCTAGAAGAACAACAGTTACTGGTAAGTAACCGTGTTTTTCTTGTTCTCTACTTAGTAACTTTGATTTCATGGATACTGTTCTTTCATTGATCAGGGAGTGTAAGAATTGAGATGGTTTACAAAGCTAAGTGTAGCTAGAAAAATACAAACAGTAATCAATTCTGCTAAAGTGGTTATCCTTTGCTCTGAAGTTCTACAGGTTAAAGGTTCAGCCCTGAAATATTGATCTGAACTACAAACACTTGGAAACTCTGATGGATTGACTTTTGCTGGATTACAGTGTTGGTTTTATTGCTGTTTTCTCTGATCAAATAGGGTAATCACAGTACTTCACACTTTTGTAGTGCCTTCTGTCCAACCATATCATAGTGCTACTACCTCTTTGAGAGAGATGTGAGAAAGATAGTAGGTGTGAGGAAGATAGGATATAAAATTAATATAAACATTTGAGTTTTATTAGCCAAGATAGTTTTTAAACAAATATGAAATTGCAGAAAGTAAAATAAGTATGGTTAGGTGATGTATATAGTGTCAGAAATTAAATTCAACAGGGAATGTTACAATTTTCAAGAGATAAACCAGTTCAGTTAATTCAAGGTCTTATCACAACCTTGTTATAAAGGCAAACTTTTATTTAGTTCTGTACTAGCCTGGGCAGGTGACTTTGGCATGGTACTATGGCATCTTAAATACAGATTTTAATTTATCTCCAATCAATTTTGTATGCCAATGGAATAATTATGCAATTGCTTGTGTCAGTTCCACCAAAACAATTCTAAAGTAGAATTTAAAATTTTAGGCAGGTTACTTATTAAAGAATGTCAACTCTGTTCAAAATTACCTTGCCCAAGTAATACCCATAGCCAAACTTTGTCACTTATTACACATGAAATCTAAAATATAACAAGCAGGTAATTCTTTAGAAGCTATTTTAACTTCTTTGGAATTTCACCAGTGCTGTACGCTCTTATTCCACTTTAACTAAAGGTTCAAACAGTGGTGCAATCTTTAGTTTACAAGCCAGTTCAAAACTGCCTCTTCTTTTTTGTCTAAGAGGAGGTCAGGTCTCTTGACCCAAAATCTTTGATTTTTAAAAAAAAAAAATTTGTTTAAGGCTGAACTCCTTGAAATGATCAATGCTTTTGCTGTGAGGAGGGAAGCACAGTTTCCTCTTGCAAACTGTATTAAGCTCAATTAGTGTAATTAATTTTTCCAGCCTCAGTGTTCTCAATTAGTTTTTGATTTAGTGCAACTTCTAGACAACTAAGGCTAAACTTGTTAGTGAAATACAAGTATGCATGATACATTTTAATTAGGGAGTTTTAACTCCAGTATGTATTTTCTGAGAAGTAGTAGCTTAACATAACCAAGTCATCACTTGGATAAATAATACATTTATAAAAGTCATTTTACTACTTATTAGTTGGAATTGGTGTGAAGGTTGGTTCTGCAGCTCAGCTTCACAGTTGCAATGACTGGTTTCTCCACAGTGTGTGTTAATTCACATGATTTACTCAAGGTATTATGACACCCACTGGCCAGGTGATGATGGTCCTGCTCACCATTTTGCTCATCCAGATATTTTGGCTTCAGAGAGTAACATGTTGAACAACACAGGGCGTCTTATATGTTGTCTGCTGGACGACAAGGCCTGTTCTCTCTCTTTTGCAAAGCTGATGTGGGCTAATCAGAAAGCGATCCATGCTTCTGGAGAAGGTTTGAAATGTCCATCCAGGGTACAAGCTGTGCCTCTTCTCGTCATCCAGTGAGAAAATGAGATGTTTCCTTTATGCCTTCATGCAACTTTGTTTGGAAAATTCCAGTATCTTTGTGCATCTTGTCTCATATCAGTTTGTGAGAGAAAGTGGATTAAATATTGTCTTTACCAACATCTCTACAAAGAGACAAGTTGGGCCATATGGTGAACATCTGCTGGCAAGTACCATCTTTGTTTTAATTCACAGAACAAATACAGTAACTCAAAAATATTTACCTTTCCACTTTTTTCTGAATATTTTTAATATTGTTCTGTATGTCAGTTGGATATCAAAGTTATCTCCTATAGTAAGATTTGTTCTCCATATATGTCTTTCCAATATTTATTTACTTAATACCTACAATCTTATGGATTACTCCTGTTAGATATAATTTATTCTTAACGTAATTCTTTTACCACTCCTTTTCATTCAGTATTTCTGCATTAAACTGGCTCATAATGTAGCTATTATTTAAGAATTTAAAGTCCTAGGTAAAATTTTTAAAAACTCGTAAGTCCCACTGATTTTCAAGGCCCTGTTGGCATCTAGATCCTTTTGATAATGAGACTGAGGTGCCCAAGTTACTCAAGTGCTTTTGAAAATTTTACTGTCCAGTCTCTCATGTCAGATACGCTTTTACTTTGGTACTTTCAGTAGTATGACAGTCAATCTTACGCTTCCATTCTGAATTCTGTATTTGGAGCTCATTGTAATGGTTTTAAACAGTTTTTCCCTGCCCTTATGGTTTTTTTAAGGTAAAATCCGACTACTTTGCATATCGTGTTGAGGGAAAAGGAGAACCTGGGACAAGATGGCTTGGGGATGGGGACAGTCTGTAAACAGTCTTTACAGCCTCCTTGGCTTCCCCAGTACAACTGAGGGGCAGCTCCTTGATCAGTGAAAGGAGAGAGAGTAGGTCCAGGGTTAGAGAAAGAAGATGGGGAGCAGATGAAGGAGCCAGAAAGCAAAGGCCCAAGGAAGTTAACGGTGCTGGGAAGCTGAGAGGGAGGAGCTGGGAATCATGACTGGCCCTAGCAGAGGAAGCGGTTAACAAGGTCTGAGACAGTTCACTTGTCCAGTTTGGCAGAAATTCAAAGCTTCTTCTGCCCCCTGTTATTTGCTGTTGCTATCCCTGAGTTTCCCTTCCAGGATCCCAGTCCATTTTAGGAGCCTCTCCACCTCATGTCACATGCATGGAGGCGGGCGCAACCAGCTGTTGGAGCATTATCCCAGCACGGCTCTGACTTCTCTCTGCCTGTGGAAAGCAATTGACAATAACCCAACATTTATTTATTTGTAATGCATGATTTTGGGGGCCTGATTCATGATGATTACTTTAACACTTGGAGGTTGGCGATGCTGGCAGGGTGACAATCCCTAGGCTGTTAGAACCCTGATTCAAATGCTCTGTCTTGCAGAATGGGAGCATTCCAATGACGAAAGATGTCTGAATGACTGACATGAAATTGTACTGAGCAGAGCAGGATGATTTCTCTCTTAATCCCTAAAGTAGATGTTGCCATAGCTTTTTTTAGCAAGTTATGTTTATGTCTGCTAGAGGGAGAGACCCCATGCTCTCCAAAAGTTTCCACGGGTAGGAAAACTGCAATTTATCTTAGAAGAAGCTAAGAGTTGCTGGCTGTAGTCCCTGTACATCTTAAACTACTTTCACCTACTTTGGAAGATTTATGCTTTCCATTCCTCTCCCTTACTCCCTCTGCCACGCTCGTTTAGTCTTCTCCCTTGATCACGCTTTCCTTTGTCTCCTCTCCTCTCCCTAGAAACAGGCCCCTTTTCTGTCACTGTCTGTTTCTCACCTCATCCCACGGGTATTTGTCTTCTCTTGGTCAGTAGCTGCCTGTAGATGATGGCAGTGCAGCTGAGCTGCTTGTTGGCTTATCACACTAACAGCACTGCCAATTAGCTGTTACATATACTTTTCATCCATGACCTTGGTCGATTTACAAAAGAGGATAAGTATCATTCTCCCCCTTTTACACCTGGGGAAACAAAGGCATGGAGATACAGTGAAGCGATTTGCCTACAGTTGCTCAGCGGCAGTGCTAGGAATCAAAACCCAGATCTCCTAGCTCCCAATCCGGAGCCCTGTTCACTGGGTCATATCTACACTACAGTTAAACACCTGTGACTGGCCTGTGTCTGACTTGGGCTTGTGGGGCTGTAAAATTGCACTATAGATGTTCGGGCTGAGGCTGGAGCCTGAGCTCTGGGAACCCACAAGGGGTGAGAGTCCCAGAGCCCAGACTCCGGCCTGCGCCTGAACTTCTACACCACAATTTTACAGCCCTTCAGCATGAGCCCCATGAGCTTGAGTCGGCTGACCTGGGCCAGCCACGGGTATTTTACTGCAGTGTAGACGTACCTGAAGTCTGTGCCCTAGTGTAGGCCCATATGTTTGCTGGGGAGCACTGGATCGAAGCCTTGTGCCAAAGTCACTTGGAGGGTAAGGTAGCAACATGTGGCACAGATGTGGTAAGCTTTCTTTAAGGCATATGTGTGTGTATATACACTTGACCACCCTGCTGTCCAACTCAGTGAGGCAGAGAGAACAGGGGGCTATGAAAAATAAGAGACCATTTTGTAAACTGACTAGAATGCCAGGAAAGGCTTTGAAACTAGGACTTAACTCTGTTTTAAGGCATATATGAATCCCCCAATCTTGTGGGTACATGATACTAGAACTAGACTGAGTAGTTAAGTACAATGTAAACCATCAATTCATAGACCTCCTAGGATGATTTTTTAAAATTTTAGCTTGGAATTTAGATGTCTAAGTGTGTCTAATGCTCCTTTTATCCTTCAGGGAAAGTCTCTCTCTTTCCCCACCACTAAAATAAATTTTATATTAATATAC
This sequence comes from Emydura macquarii macquarii, assembly GCF_026122565.2. Taxonomy (NCBI): domain Eukaryota; kingdom Metazoa; phylum Chordata; order Testudines; family Chelidae; genus Emydura; species Emydura macquarii. The sequence goes on along the minus strand of NW_027133808.1, from coordinate 7,763,948 downwards.
ATATAAAAAAAAAACCCAAAACCCAGGAGCTCATTCAAAAGAATTCCTTTGTGGCAAGACAAGAACTTTAAAAGATGTAGTTTGACAAGATGTGCTGCAATATGCACACATATATCAGATTAAACACTAAGTGTAAATGGGCATTTTAATAGGTGAAAACTAGCTGTGCATGAATCCCAAATAATAAGAAAATACAAATAAAAGGAAAGTAATGATTTACATCAGCATTTTCTGAATACTGCTAATGAAAGCTATTGTTTAGAAAGGGAACTGAATGATTGTTCATTAAAGCAGTTAGTTTCTAGACAGCAAGATGCTCATATCACTTTCTTTTCATTAACACCCATACAGCTCTTACTCAATTATCTTTTCCCAGTGCTCCATACATACTATGTAACAATAAAAAAGATGCTTGATGCAAAGCTTCATTTAAGAAATAATATAATTATGACAAAATCCAGTAAAAGATATGAAATTTGAAATTAGGTGTGCTTATTATCCTTAATCAGATCTTTGTATCTTCCTCTATTACAATGTAGTACCTGGTGATGACATGACATGGTGTGGAGCGGCCACCTTAACTTTTGAGTCGCTGGGCTCTTTCCACTTTGCCTGACGATGCTAGCAGCATTGTCTAAATATAGGTGCTGATGTTTTTGCTTTTGTTCTTTTTCTCTTCCACTGTGTCCCTTCCCTCATGCCAAATAATCCTGAGTCAGCATAGTAGTTTACAAAGGATATTTACCAAGTTGCTGAACAGGTATTTGCATGAAGGATTCATGTGTCTCACAGAATCATGGACTGTGTTCAGGCTTCTGTAATCACAGCTTAGCCAAACAGTACAACAGTTCTCAAAAGTACATTTTATCTAGTTAAATGCCCATTTAGTTATTTTAGACAAGATGTACCTGACCATATGTCACTGTGTTCTTTGAATTCTTCCAATATATATATTCATCCTTTGGACCCTAAGATGAGAGATGGGGAATAGTAGTAACTCTGGTCCTGCTGTCCTGCTCCCTCTCCTCTTCATATAACTGACCCATGCCAAAAAAGTTCTCCAGTCTTCTGTGATTTGCCCACAGCTCTTTTCGATCCTAGGCACCAGAGTCTCTTCCTGCTCCTCCACATGCCAGTTCATCTCACTAGTCTGCTTCTAAGCATGGATCCACTTCCTTGTTCTTTGGCTCAGGCCTGCCAGTGGCAGCTGCTGCTGCTGCTCAGACTCCTAGCTCCCTGCCTAAGATAGTGGGGTGACAGTTCTGGCCTTACAAACTAGAGCAGTGGTTCTCAAACTTCATTGCAACGCGACCCCCTTCTGAAGACAAAAATGACGACACAGCCCTGGGAAGGGACCGAAGCCTGAGCCCAAGTCCCACTGCCCTGGCTGGGGGGGGAATGCAAAGCTTGAGGGCTTCAGCCCCAGGCGGGGGAGCTGTAACTTGAGCCCCGCTGCCCCGGGCCCCAGCAAGTCTAACGCCAGCCATGGTGACCCCATTAAAATGGGTTCGCCACCCCCAGTTTGAGAACCGCTGAATTAGAGGAAATGCGAGAAGTGCATGGTGAGGGCTGCCATTACACTAGTTTCTTTTAATCTCTCTTGTCTTCCCTGCTTGACTAGAAAACTCCTGCTGCTCGAGTTGTGACCATCAGCCTCTCCTGGCCCATTGAGGCTGCTACAATTCTCACCTCTTCCATCTTACCATTTAAATCAAAGTGGTTTATTGCAGCTGATCCTGGCCCCAGCACTTTGGCTGCCAAGAGGCACTCGAGAATGGTCCATGAGAGACCGCGCTGCATGTATATCTCTCAGCTTGCCAGTGCTCAAGTGTGGGTGCAATGTGTGACAGACCCAAAATGAAGAACACACAAAATTTATTCAGACAAGAAATTTAACACTGGGGGATTCCTTCCTTTAAGTATAATTTATATATATTATATAATTTGTATGACCTCCATTTCATGATTCTTCTTTTCAACAGTGAAAGTGAAGGGATACCAGATGTGGTTTTAGAACAGGGATAAGTTTGGGACCAAAATGAGTGATGACCCACAAAATAAAGGACATTTGAGTTATGACTTCACGTCTGTGACTGACACAGGCAGTGAAACCAGTCAGCATTGGGCTGGGTGAGTGGTAAGATGGAGTATAGGGATTTCTTGGCAGGAAGTGGATGTTGGGCTGGGTCCTCTTGTGAGTCCAGAAGTGGCTCTTTGTCCCTGAGTCAGATGTCCTTCACCATCTAGAAAGCCTACCTTCCTCATCTACCCAACATGCCTTAGAGGCTTGCCTTACTTCTTGTTGTTTCCAGGTGTCTCAACTCTGAGCTAGAACTAAGTGACAATCATTTTTAATTGATGATCTCAGGAATTTTTAGGTTTTGGAACTCTGTTTTCTGATCAAGTCAGTTAAGATTTTTACATAAAGTTCTTTAACCTGACCATCAGTGTTTTTGTTTCAAGGCTTCAAGCTATTGTAGATATTTGTAAGTGTACTTTTTAAAAACAGAGGTTTTTAAAACAATTTCTAACTTCTCCTCCAATGGGGGCAAATTAGCAAAAAAATGATATGGCAGGTGAGCTTATAACATGCTCTCTGTACTCCTGATATACTTATATAAGAATATAAATGGCCTTGATCACAAAGACACTTGCCCATGGAAAATGTCTGAATGTAAGATGTGCCTTGATGGAACAGCTTTTATGGGGGTCCAATAAAGGAGTGAGGATGAGTGCTAGTGCAAGGGGAAAGGCAAAATTCATGCAGTGAATGGCCTCTAATTTTAAGAACACTTCATTTCCCAATCCCTCCAGTATTCTTGTGTGATAGAAAAATATATGCAGTCCTATGAAATCCCAGGGAAAAGCAGATTTTGGACATATTTGGATGGTGCTGAGTACCTCTTCCAGTGGGAGTGGCTGGTCTTCAGAAACTCAGGATCAGACTCAATGTTTATAAATATAAAATATTTAAAAGAAAAAGAAAGGAAGCCTGAAAACATAACACCAGTGAGGTAATTTGTAAACAAGTTTGTAGTTTTAAACTAAATTAAAAGTGGGGCCAGAAAAATGTAATTCTAGGAATTCTAAAATGATATTTGCAGCACAGGATTGTGGGCCTCATTTTGTGATTCTAATCCAATATTTTACATTTTTGAACATGAGAGCCAACTGATGATCGTGAATTTCTGAGTACTTTAAACTTAATCTTTTTAAAACATGTAAATTGTACTGTGCATTTTCTTAAATTCAAACTTTTAGCCCTCATTGGATTATGATAGTTCATCATTTCCACAGTGCTCCCAAACTCTCCAGTGACATACAGAGTGACTGACCCAACCTGATGCTGCCTCCAGGACTGCCCCAGGGATTAATGGATTTGCAGGATTGAGCCTCATTTGGGAATGTCACTGTATGATGCCTTGTGGGACACCACCAACTATTGTCACTCTGGGCAATGGTATATGGGCATTTCCAGTGGCGCTGTGTGAGTGTCTTCACATTTAAATGTATTGAGTATGAAGAAGAAAAATCTTGTCCTAAGTTTTTTCTGGATGCTGCTGTGATTTCAGAGCTGGAATGTAACCGTTTAGGAATAACCTTTATGGATATGCAAGCCCAGTGTGTATTTTAGTCTTTAAAATTTGAAATGACTTGTGCTGTATCCTTGTCTCCTGAACCCTCCCCTCACAGCAGGCCAATAGATAGATGGATGAGCATATATTTGCAGTGTCGTTTTTGCAATGGGAAGCCATATCCTTTTGTCAGATGCACTGCTTGCATGAGGTAATTTTGTATTGAACAATGGTTTCTTGTGCTGCCAATCTGATAACTTTCTAACATCCATCCTGATTTATGGAGATTGCAATCTATTTCGTGCTTCATGTGCAGTCTATCTTTTGCATGTTTGAAAGCCAAATACTATTCATATATAGAAATAAAACAGGAGAATAGTTTGTTCCTGTTGGGTACGTGTCAGTTATGCTACAAAATGTCATGTTTTTCCTGCAATAATTTTCTTTAGGGAACTAGCTGGGGAAGTGCTGTGCAGTTTATCTTGTGCCGAGAGAGTAGCATGTTTATGCTCTTGAGCTCATAGTGTCACCTGACAGTGCCACATCAGATGGGTTCCTGTCACCTTTCCCGCTATATAGTCCCAAAGACTGCAAATATGCATGCACTTCATACACATGAGTAGTCTCTTTGACTGCCCTTGTGGGACCAGAAAAATGCAGTACTTTTGGATTTCAGTAGGACTATTTACATGAGGTAAGTTTTTGTCCCTGCTAGCACTGCAGAAACAGAACATCTATGAACTAGTGAACAGGGTTCTTTTCTAGCACCTACACTATCAACAAAATTGAGAACTCAAGCCCCAGTCCTGCAACTGCCTGGCTTTGTGTATAGGTGGCCCCATGTGCCAACATAGAGACACTTGCAGGATCAGGGCCATCATTATTACAGTTGGTCGTGATGCACAAGCCATTAGCGTGTATATTGCCAATATGTAGCCAAAGTTTGATGATGTGAGTGGAGAAAGGAGCAGGAACTGTATTATAGGTCCAGTAACATGGAATCTCAAACCATATTTAATGGTAATGAAATATTTTGAAAATCGTTCCTAACAAAAAGGAAATTAAGTTTAAAAACACTAATATTAAAATGGAAATATGGTACGGGCCCAAGGTTAAAGCAAGAAAATGACAAGTGAATTCTATCAGGCCTTTCTTAACTATTAAGATATTTCAGCACACCTGTTGTATAAGGATTGCAGGATATGGCCCATGCTGCATAGCATCAAGCTCTGATCTGAGAGACTTCTGAAATATCAAGGCATGATGTGACAGATTCAGGACAGAGAGCAGCCTTAACTCACATTTCCCTTATTTTCTTTTTTTCAGGTTCCATAATGGATAACATAGTATTTAATTTTTAGTGCTGTGCAATTTTTTTCTAGGTTTTAAATTAAATATAGAATATTCATGGAACAGCTGAAATCTAAATCTAATTCTAATTCATCTCACAACAGTATGTGGGGTTTTTATAATTTTGTTTAGTATACTTAAGAAGGTCTGTAGGAGAGGTGGATTTACTATCCTGGAGGCTAAGTAGTTTAACTTAATCCTGAATAGACAAACAGATGCTCTCACCAAGGACCTAGCATCTGGGGCTGTCAACATTTATTATTGTGAGGCTCAGATGAGACAAAATTATCATTAGCTCTCACGGAAAGACTATGAGTATGTTTAGAAATAAATATACTCCACAGCACAAACTAAAGAAAGAAAGAAACAAATTTTATTTTTGCTATTGAGGCTGGGTGTGGTGTGTGCGCATGTACAAGTGTGAGTTTGTGCCTGTCTGTATAAAAACTCATAGTTTGACTACAACTTTACTGTGGCATTTTTTTAGGAACCCTAAATGAGTTAAGGAAACTGAATAACTTCTTGTAATTAATTGAGGTGCATTGTGTAGTGGGCAGGCAGACAGCTGTATGCCTACATTCTGCTTGTAAACAACCAGGTTGATGGACAGTAGGCATAGCTTGTCAGTTTCCATTATGAGTATGCAGTGCTTCTTGATCATGTTTTGGGGGATGGGAAGAATAACTGGTTCCAGGATTCTAAGTTTTTAGGCCAACATTTTTCAAACTTGCATCCCTCAAATTAAATGCCTAAATCCATACTTATGCACCTAAAGTGGCTAGGGCTGCCATTGAAGTCATCTGGGTCACTGGAACTTTGTTTTATTCACTCTCATTCTCAGCAGTGGTGGAAATATCCAGAGAACTTTGAACCGAGACTGAAAGGCAACATGTCACATTTTGGCCCAAAAAGTAAAAAGTTTTATGGCAAAAGTATAAGCATTTAAAAATGACCCTTTATAGTGAAAATGCTTGTGTAATCTTAACTACTGCCTAAAATAACAGAAATACATGGGGTCCAGCTGCTGAACTCTACATATCCCAGGATCCCACAAGCTGAGGTTCAGGTGGATTAGACCAGATGACCCTTGTGGTCCCTTCTAACCATGATTCACACTATTATTCCTCTTAAAGATAGAACTCTTTTTAATAACCTCCTTTCCCGGCAGTCACCAATATTCTCCCTGTTTAATTCATAGATTCCAAGGCCAGAAGGGACTGTTGAGATTGTCTAGTCAGACCTCTTGTATAACACAGGTCATAGAACGTCCCCAGAATAATTCCTAGAGCATATCTTTTTTTTTTTTTTTATGTTTTTGTATATTTCAGGATTATCCCAGGCCATATCAAAACAAAACTAAAGCTCAATGGTCAGCAGAAGGAAAGAAATCCCCACCCAGTTATATGCATATGCTTCATGCTCACGCTAATGATGACCTGTGTTTTCTGTCCATGCATCCCATCTGATTCAGGCAGTAATAATGGGCATAGTGTGTGCAGTGTGGCAGATCCCCAGTGGAGCTGTGTTGATTTGCACTAGCTGATGGACTGACCCCCCATTTAGAGCAGTCCTTTCTAAATAAAAAATCTCAAGGTAGCTTTCCTTTTCTACCTATCCAAAAGTCTCAGTGTTTGAGTATTGGGATTTCAAATCTGATTCTCCAATAACTAAGTATTGATATGGAAGGCTAAATTGTGCACAAAGGCAGAAAGACAACACTGTTTACAAGAGCATTCACTGAAACCATCAAACTTTCTATTAACTTTGACTGGTTTAACAGATTCGAAAATATATTTTATTACAAGTTATCCAAAAAAGTTGGGCATCATCTTCTGAGAGAGAGACTGTGGTATGAGCTGAAGCTAACAAGGTTGGTGGGTTTCTGTACACCACCATACCTTGGCTCTTGATTCCCACTATGTTTTAGGTGAAAAAAACTCATTCTGATGATTTGCTTCTTTAGACTTATACATAGCCTTTGACACTAAATTCTGCCTAGAGAACTAAAACAAACTTGCTGAAAAAGGTAAAACACAATCAGAAGGAAGAACTATGTAGGAGCTCTGTTTAGGCATCTCGGGTCACTACCTGGCTCACATTCAAAAGTACTTTACACCATTGATAGTTTTATTAAAATCAATGGGCCAGACTATATCTCAGGACACAACCCGTAGAATAAGTCTACACAGCAAAAACGAAAACAAAACAAAACAACTACACAACTTGTGATTCTGAGTCTCAGAGCCCAGGTTAGCTGGCTCCTGTTGATGGAGCTCACACTAGGGGACTAAAAATAGCAGTGTAGACATTCTCACTCAGCTGGAGCCTGGGCTCTGAGACCCTCTCCATTTCCCCAGGTTTCAGAGCCAGGGTTCCAGCCTGAGCCTGAACATCTACATGGCTATTTTTTTAGCTTTGTAGTGCCAGCCCAGGGTTCTGAGACTCACTATAGCGGGCTCTTTTTTGCCATGTAGAGTTACCCATAATGAGCACAATGTGTTGTGAACAACCACAGAAGCATCGTAGGAAAGGAGCTGTGGCTCGGGGGGGTTGTTAATTTCCTGCTGGCAAATTGCTACTCATCTGTCTCTCTGATGCCAGCTCAGTTCCAGGTTCCCCATATTCCCTGCTCACCTGAATCAGGAGGGATTAAACATGTGCATAGTTCTCTGTATTCCATGTGTATGAACCCATGTTCTGGGGTGAGCATAAAGGTTGAGACTCATACTCCAGTATACACACTTGTGTAAGTATTCAGCTAATCAAAAATCTAGCTGAAAGAGACTACATGTAGCATAAGATGCTGCGAAATTTCAGTAAACATATAGTCATCTGGCCCAATAATATATAATTGTTTACTGTAGATCTAAGACAATCAATGTGTATGTTTCCCTTTGAACAGCTTATTTGTATGATTTTTGTATTCTGTAATTCACGGTGTAGTGAAATGGAAAGATGGCTTGTCCCTTCAAGGCCAGATTCTACTACCCTTATACTTAGCTTTATGAGCAGAATAATTATTCCAGAATAGAATGTCTACATGGGGAGCGCTTCTGAAATAGTTTATTGTGCAATCGCTATTTTGGTCAATTTCCCTGTAGACAGGGCTGCAGGTCTAGCATCCCCCAGGAACCTTAGTATAGCTGCTTAAGGTTGTTGAAATAAACGCAGAGTGAAGCTTTGTTTCTTCCACAAGGTAAATTCTGCTTTTGTAAAGGAACAGTTTGTAGAACAAACTACCACCATATTGGACACGTGCAATTAATCCAAAGGTGCTTCAGGCATGTGTCCACAAGGTATCATTTAAATTATAAATCGCTTCTCCAGTAGAACTTTTAGATCTTTTTATTCCTGCAAATAGCAAACAAAGGTTTTGGGGCTGTCATTCTCGTATTCTTTGCAATGATTTATCAACTACCCAACCAATTTAGCAATAGGACTTTATAAATTAAATAAATAATCTTACAATAACCCATCATGTATAATATTACTATAGAAAACTAATTTTCTTTAAAATACTAAGCTAAAGTTGGTTAGGGTTTCGTATCTAGTGCCCATTACAAAGCAGTTTTAGAAATCTGTTAATGTTACACTTTGGAGTGGTTTGTATTTGTAGTATCTTGTAAAACCAGATTTTTAAAATAGCCGCTTAAATGGCACGTGCAAAATCTAAATGTGCAATATGGGTGAAATAGCAGAGGGCCAGCAGGAGGCCTCTAGAGTACTTAAGCACCCAAAATGAGACTTAAGTGGTGCATAGGCCTTGTGCTCAGGTGTGAATTTCACTCTAACCACGTAACTTTTGGAGGCACCAGTGTGGCACCCAGTTTGGAAGACACAGGGACAAACTAAAAAGAGGTCTGTACAATAGTATTTTAAAATGCGAAATAGCAAGTTCAACAGTGTTTCATGTTTACTAATATTAGAGTTAAACAAACAAAATAATGCAGAGTCTGCTTCCCTTTTCTGTAATGCCTTTTAATGCTTCCAGTACTTGGCTAAAGGAAAACTAACAGATTATTGATTGATGAGATGGAACAGGTCTATTAGATCAATAAGATCATCTAATCAATCTCCCTGCCAATGCAGGATTGTAAAATCATATAAGTTGAAAATGAATTCTTAATCAGTGAATGCTACATCCAACACCTGGCCTGGGTTTTGTGGTACTTCATGAAGTACTAAAGGTTACATTTGTGCTAATCGCTGTTCGTTAGTCTGATCTTCCAATGAACTAGCATTTTATGTTTCTAATAATTAGTGCTTATAGAATCGTAGGACTGAAAGGGATCTCGTGAGGTCATCTAGTTCAGTCCCCTGCAGTTATGACAGAACCAAATATTCTTTGTCTAACCTGTTCTTAAAAATCTTCAATGATGGAGATTTCGCAGCCTCCCTAGGCAATTTATTTCAGTGCTTAACTAACCCGACAGGAAGTTTTTCCTAATGTCCAACCTAAACTGCCCTCGTTGCAATTTAAGCCCAGTACTACTTGTCCTATCCTCAGAAGTTAAGGAGAATAATTCTTTTCCTTCCTCCTTGTAACAAATTTTTATGTACTTGAAGACTGTTGTCATGTCCCCTCTGTCTTCTCTTCTCCAGACTAAACAAACCCAGTTTTTTCAATCTTCTCTCATAGGCCATGTTTTTTAGATCTTTAATCATTGTTGTTGTTCTTCTCTGGACTTTCTTCAATTTGTCCTCATTTATCCTGAAATGTGGCGCCAAGAACTGAACACTATACTCCAGTTGAGGCCTAATCAGTGTGGATTAGAGCAGAAGAACTAATTCTTATGTATTGCTTACAACCCTCCTGCTAATACATCCTAGAATGAGGCTTGCTTTTTTTGCAAAAGTTTTATACTGTTGACTTATATTTAGCTTATGATCCACTTTGACTCCCAGATCCCTTTCTGCAGTATTCTTTCCTAGGGAGTCATTTCTCATTTTGTATGTGTGCAATTGATTGTTCCTTCCAAAGTGGAGTACTTTGCATTTGTCCTTATTGAATTTCATCCTATTTACTTCAGACCATTTCTCCAGTTTGTCCAGATCATTTTGAATTTTAATCCTATCCTCCAAAGCCATTGCAACCCCTCCCAGCTTGATATTATTCTCAGACTTTATAAGTGTATTTCTGTATGCCATTATCTAAATCATTAATGAAGATATTGAACAAAACCAGACCCAGAACTGATTCCTGCGGGACCCCACTCAATATGCCCTTCCAGCTTGATTGTGAACCACTGATAAACTACTCTCTGGGAACAGTTTTCCAACTTGTTATGCACCCATCTTATAGTAGCTCAGTCTAAGTTGTATTTCTCTAGTTTGTTCATGAGACGGTCATGCGAGACAGTATCAAAAGCCTTACTAAAGTCAAGATATACCACATCTAACCCACCCCTCCAATCCACAAGGCTTGTTATCCTGTCAGAAAAGCTATCAGGTTGGTTTGACAAGATTTGTTCTTGTCAAAACCATGCTGACTGTTACTTATCACCTTATTATCTTCTTGGTGTTTGCAAATTGATTGCTTAATTATTTGCTCCATTATCTTTCCAGGTACTGAAGTTAAACTGACTGGTCTGTAATTCTTTGGGTTATCTTTATTTCCCTTCTTATAGATTGGCATTATGTTTGCCCTTTTCCAGTCCTCTGGAATCTCTCCCGTCTTCCGTGACTTTTCAAAGATAATCGCTAAAGGCTCAGATATCTCCTCAGTCAGCTCCTTGAGTATTCTAGAATGCATTTCCTCAGGCCCTGGTGACTTGAAAACATCTAACTTGTCTAAGTAATTTTTAACTTGTTCTTTACCTATTTTAGCCTGATTTTCACTGGCATTCTGTATGTTTACACTGCAGAGTGAAGTCAGTTTATTTTAAATCGACTTTCACCCACCAAATTTTAGAAGTCATCAGAGTGTGATCACATCATGCTGCTTGCGTCAGGCTCTTGCGTCTACATTCACCACACCTGGGTCGACATTCAAAGCAGTGCACCATGGGTAACTATCCCACAGTGCAACTAGCCACGGAAGCTTGTTGTCCTCCCATGATGCAATGTGCTCCCTCTCCCTCCCTTCTTGTCCCAAACAAACCGCAAATGCTTTTTCGTGCCATTTTTCTATGCTGCGCACATGCTGTTGCCGGAGAGGCATGGAGCCCGCTCAGCTCTACACTATCATTGTGAGCATCACAAATACCTCACGGCTTATCCTGCAGAATTTTTAAAGGCGAGACAGGCGCCTCAGCATGGAAAATAGCGATGTTATTGAGGCCGTCTTGCTACAAGCCATAGAGTGAAACTATTCCCGCTTGCTGCAGGCTGTCATGCATCATCATCAGTCCATGGAGCGCCGGTTGTGGTCCCGGGAAACAAGCACCGGGATAGCATCGATATGAAGGTGTGGGATGATGAGCAGTGGCTGCAGAACTTTCGTATGCAAAAGGCCATTTTCTTTGAACTTTGGTCGGAGCTGTCCCCAGCCCTGAAGCGCGTGAATACTCGCTTGAGACCAGGTCTGATAGTGTAGAAGCGAGCGGGCCATCACTTTGTGGAAGCTGGCAACCCAGATTGCTACCGGTCAGTTGGAATCAATTTGGAGTCGGTAAATCCACTGTTCGGAGCTGCTGTGATGCAAGTGTGCAGGGCCATTAATAGACTTCTGCTACGAAGGGTAGTGACTTTGGGAAACGTGCAGGACATAGTGGACGGGTTTGCTGCAATGGGGTTCCCAAACTGGGGGTGGGGGAAGCAATAGATGGTATGCATATCCCTATCCTAGCACGTGACCACCTTGCCACAGAGTACATAAACCAGAAGGGATATTTCTCAATGGTGTTGCAGGCCCTTGTGGATCACAAGGGATGTTTCACTGACATCAACGTGGGGTGGTCTAGAAAGGTGCATGACTCGTGCATGTTTAGGAACTCAGGTCTGTTTAATAATATACAGGGTTTCTTTCTTCCCTGACCAAAAAATAAATATTGGGAATGTTGAAATGCCAATAGTGATCTTGGGGGATCTTGCCTACCCCTTGCTCTTTTGGCTAATGAAGTCCTACAACAGGCCGCTGGACAGCCAGAAGGAACGTTTCAATAACAGGCTCAGCTAGTGTAGAATGGTGGTGGAATGTGCATTTGAACATTTAAAAGCCAAATGGAGATATCTACTCACTAGGCTTGACATCAGTGAAAAGAATATCCCTTCAGTTATATCTGCATGCTGTGTGCTCCATAATTTGTGTGAACAAAGGGTGAAAATTTCCCCCAGGATTGGGCTGTGGAGGGTGATAGGCTGGCCACAAATTTTGAGCAGCCAGATTCGAGCACTATGCTCAGAGCCAACCGCGGTGCACTTCACCTACATGAAGCATTGAAAAACCGGTTTTGCAATGAACCACAGTAATGGATGTCTCTGTTGTGCCTGCCTTTCCCATCCCCCACCCTTGCATCAGCAGCCCTCTCCCCTTCTTCCCCTTCCAAGCTATGAACGAATAAAGACAGATTTTTTTTAAAGCTGCAAAGTTTTATTTGTGACCCATTTCAGTGGGGGGGAAAGGAAGATATGTCAACATTGTAAAGTGTCACTGTGCAAGCAACTATAGCTGCATGCAGTTCTTAAAGGGGCCGTCACGTCTTTCTGCTTGCCTCCCCCAGTGTGGAGTGCAGAACGTACTGCACCCTGCTCAGCCTCCTCCTAGAGCGCTTGGGGGTGGGAGCTGATAACAAAGTGGTAGACGGTTGAGTGTTTTAGAGGAGCTGTAGAGGGAGTCTGTCCTGCCGCTGCTCTTCCTGGAGCTCTACCAGACGCCTCATCATGTTAGACTGATCCCTTATAATACGCAACATCTCCTGTTGCATATCACGTTGATCTTCAGTGTTCCATGTCCATGCCTAGTTTTTCAGACAAGGACATCCTCTAGCCTCTGAGCTCTGTGTCAGCAGCTGCGGAGGTGTTCATTGGTTCACTGAACATGTCATTCTATGGGTTTTTTTTTTTCCCGCTTCCTAATCTGGGAAAGTCTTTCAGCAGGAGTTCTGCAAGGTAGGCTGAAGTGTCAACTGTACAAAAAGCAAAGCACAAAGTTGCCATTGTTAGCTGACCCAAAGTAGTAAAAGAAATGTTACAATGTAAAGAGAACTCCCCTTCATGTTCACAAGGCACTTCCAGACCCGCATTCCAATCTGATAAGCCTGCCGCAGCTCTTTGATCTTAACGCGGCACTGCTTCACATCCCTGTTGTGCCCCTTCTCCAACATGCTCTGAGGTATCTTCTTGTAGATATCTAAATTTCTTTTGCTGGCTCGGAGCTGAGTCAGAACAGACTCTTCGCCCCACAGAAAGATGAGATCCAAGACCTCTGGTCAACTCTATGCTGGAGCGCATTTGGGCTGTGCAGTTGCCATGAGCAGTTCAGCTACAAAGCTCTCTCCACGCTGTCTAAACTGGAAATGGGAATTCAAAATTTCCCAGGGCTTGAGGGGAGGAGCTATTTCCTGTTTACGTAGCCATGTTACAGCAGAGCGCAAATGTCCAGAACGGTCGCAACAGAGTATTATGGGATACCTCTCAGAGGCCAATGGCGTCAATTTACGTCGTGCTCTGCCTACACTGACGTTAATTCGACCCATGAAATTCGACTTGCGGAGGTGGTTTTATTAGGTCGATTTTTACCACAATTTAGATCGACAGAACTTACACGCCAGTGGAGATGCATACTTTACGGGGTCGACGGAAGCGGCGTTACGTCAACCTCCATTGCCAGTGGAGACCAGGCCTTAGAGGTCCGCTCGCTACTAACCTTTTCAGTGAAAACTGAAACTTCTGTTACTGTGATTCTGTTTAGTGACTCACTGTTAAACATTCAATACTTATCATAGAAGGATTTGTGAATCTGTAAATGATGAAATTGGTTTATCTTCAGCATTGAAGGTTTCTCCATGCCTATTTTTATAGGGGGGAAAAAAGGCAATTTAACTGGCCCAAGGGCTTCAGGGCAGCCTGTACTGCCTGCTGTCTCATGCCACAAGTTTCTCTTTTAATGTTTTCAAGTATGCAGATCTCTAGGTAGCTTTTCAAACAGGTACAGTATGGAATGGTGAAGTGGGAGGAGGTGTAGCAGTGCCAGTTGTTGCTCAGCTTGAAACAGTCAGTTTCACTGAGGCAATGCAGAGTTTAATACAGTTACAGCAACTGGTTTCAGAAAAAACTGTTACAAGCTTTTTTACCTCAGCATTTTAAGATGAATCTCTTTGCAACTAATTAAATGTGTAATGTTCTTCATTACAGAATTTTGTGTTTGGAAAAGAGACATGAAACTTCAACTATTGAGTTCAGTACCATCCATCGTGCACATTGCATATTTTTCTTAAAATATGACTTTGGAACGTGATTTTCCTAAGCCATGTTGTGATTTGTGGTTTGAGCCTTTGTGGTATTGTCATGTATCCAAGTTTAAATCCCCCTGAGAAATGTTCATAGGACATCACTGGGATAACAGATGTCCTGATCTAGCAGGAGTGTTCTATAGTGTCCTGGACAGTTCTTCTGAAATACGTTTCTCCTATTTCACCTTGGGTTGCCCTTTCCTGCCTTCTGCCTCTGCTGCTGAAATTTAGCCCAGCAGCTAGCTCTCTGCTGGGCCCAATGCACCATCTGCCTGCTAGGCTGCCTCTCGCTCATTGTCCTTGATTCGGTTGTGCCATGACAATGTTTGGGACACAACGCGAAGCATGGTATTACAACGGAATGAAGGGGGACGTGGTGGCTGCAACTCAGACTCAAGCTGGTAGGTGGACTCAGCATAGATGCAGCTGCAAAGCACACTGTGATTGAGCAAAGCTGAGATAGAAATGGTAATTTGAGGTGGCCAAGGGACTTGCAAAAGGAAGCTGGAAGATGTTTGGGGGATTAGGACACATCCCCCTCCATCTCACCAAAGCAATTAATCTTCCAGCCGTGACGGGTCACTTGAGCTTCAGTCTGACAAAGCCTCCAGAGTTCACCGCCACATCCCCTCCCCCACAGAGCTCTCCTGTATACTCCCTCAATCAACAATCTTACAAATCACAGTTTTGTCCTTCTGAAATCTTGGTCAAATGTAAGAGTTTGATCAGTTTAGATGTCACCAGATCCTGTTGTTACATGGATCCACATGCTCACTGTATGAGAGAGAGGGGGAGGCTGCAACGTAAAAACTTAGCAGTAAAACAGCATTGGCAGAGGAAGGCAGTGGGTGGTGTTTCTCCTGATGCTCACTCCTCCTTTGCCCAGCTGCCTTTAATAGCACTTCCTTGGCAGCCTTTTTAACATGCTCTTTAGTTACTTTTACAAAAGCTAAATCTGAAAGGTTACAAAGTTGGCAGAATGCTAGACTGGCGTTGGCTACAGCAGCTGGGAGCAGATGGAAGCTTTCCCTGACGTTTGTTTCTGGCCATCATTCTTCATGCACTTCCCTGATGGTTGGACTACTTTCATTAGCAACTTTCAGTAAGAAAAAGGTAACTTGTCTCATGCTTCACAATCCATACGAGGCATGTAGCAATGAATCATTAAATCATTCCCTGTTGTGAATGCTATAGTGACACTAAGGTTTGAGAGTACCTCATCTACATCCATAGAAATATGAACAAAATCAAAGTTTGGAAAAACCAAGTAAGGCACTAAGATCTATTACATTAATAGTTTTGATTTGTGCAGCACATTTTAACCTGTTACTTCATGATTGATTCTAGACAATTTTCCAAAATAGTAAACACAGGATTACATCATTTTTAAAAAACATTTATATAGTGCCAAGGCTGTTAGTTGCATTTTTACAGGTCTCTAATCTGAGAGCTGACAGTCAGAACGTATATTTTATATAGATTGAACGGTATTTGAGCAAAACTTGCTTCATCTCGGGTATTAACACAATAGTTCAAAGTTTGAGTTAAAGATAAACAGATTCGTGAAACATAAAGTGTTACCTTTGCTCTTGTACAGTTTATTTTAATCTATGCTCAGGATTTCAGGAGCAAGTACAGTCTAATTTAATCTTCCTTCTGAAATTAATTTCTTCAGATTCAGGAAGGTTTAAGAGATGAAACAGAACACAATTAAAAATGCCACTTGTTTTCATTGCTTTCCTCACTTAGCCCAGCAAAATACCTGCTGTTTGTAATATGGCTTAAGTTATGAATCACTCAGTGTGCCTTAATTTCATGGAATTTACATGAATGACATAATCCCTTCTACTCCATATACTTGTTTGTGGTAGCTCAGATACAACTATATGATAATTGTTAGCACATGGTGACTTTTTAAAGCAGTGTATGACAAACTTAAATCATTGCATCCTGTGGTTCTATTGAAAATCATGAATAAAAATTGCATCTTGTTCTTGATTCTGTTTATTATATACTAAAAACTGTGTGTTGTTTTCAGATGTTTGTCGTTACGAGATTTGTACATTTGACAGTATGTACTGTCTTGGAGTTAAGAGCAGAAAGTGCAGAATGGCTCCCTGGGTAGAATTTAATTAGAATTCTGCTTCCTATTCAAGAAGAAATTATACTCCTAATAGTTTAGAATCTGGCTGCAAGAGAGACTTATAAAAAAACAAAGTACTATTGTCCTATGTCTGTATCTAGAAGTGCTTTGAAAGACACCATTCTTCTATTAAATACTAAAAAGAATTAGATAATATTGTTGAAACTGTATACAGTGGAAGCAGGCAGTGTTTATGAACATGTATGTTCAAGTAACTTATACATCAGATAGAAGCAGCTGTTATCTAAAAAGCTCCTAGAAATTGGGAAGCAGCAGCCAACCTATGCAAGCAAACGGCAGCCATAGGGCCAGGCAATTCGCATACTGGAAAAGCACTGACTATGACCCAGGGCTTATTTAACTAGCTGCATGAGTGAAATAAGCCAGAAATATATATTTTTCATGATAGTTCCCATTGAAAGCTGAGATAACACGTAGAGCTCCTTGAAGACAAATTCTGGAGCACAGCTATAAACTAACAAACAAAAAAGTAGCTACAGCAGTGTGGTGGCCAACCCTCCTTTCTGATAAAGCCTTACCAGCATAACCAGAAGATTCACAATGTCAGCCACTCTTTTGCTGCACACTAACACCCTGCTTAAATTAAAAACAACAAGCCCTACTTCAAGCAGATTTGTCTCCAGAAAAAAGAGAAGAGCCAGGTACTCATTGAAGTCTACAAGGGAGTTGATGATTGTCAGTCTGTTTCACAAGGTGCTAAGATAGGGTTACTATTTGTCCGGTTTTCCCGGACACAGCCTCTTTTTATTTGAGCTTCCTTTCTCTGTCCAGCCAGATTTTTCAAATAACAGGAAATGTTCAGGGTGGGGATGGGTCTGCAGAGCAGACAAGCTGAAGCTTGGGAAGAGCCCTGATTGGTCCGCTTCCTGGTTGGTCCCTCCCCTGCATCCACAGCTGATTGGTCCATTCCCCTGCAAGCCACAGCTGCTGGATCCCACCCACCCAGGACCCAGCCCTCAGCCCTGGGGAGGAATCCCACAGGGAGGTGCTGACTGACGGCTGTTGTTGTGTCCTGGGCTTGTGCCAGTCATCCTACCACCATGACAGAGAGTGACACTGCTTCCCACTTCCAGTGAGCACCCCTACCACAGGAACCCCCAACTGTACCCCCCTCAAACTCTTTCTCCATCACTTCCTCCTCCTCCTTCCTTCCTTCTCGTCTCTCCAGCAATGTCTTCTTTTGGGAACTTGAAATATGGTTACCCTATGCTAAGACATCACAGTAAGGGGTGGCAGTACAACCCCTCCCCTAGATAGATGAAGAGATACCAGTACTAAACATAGAGCATAATCAGCATCTATAGATTGAGTGATTCACAGGGTACACAGAACGAGCATTTAATAAGCCACCACAATGAAAAGTAAGTAATATTTTCAATTGTGTTCTGTTTTGTCACCCATAATCCTCCCTGAAGCTGTTGTAACTGTAAGGGGTAAATCTTTTTTTTAACTTACTGATTCACTCAACTCTTTGCCCTCAAGCATCAGTTGAATATGATCCATGGCTTGTGTGACGATTTGGGAAATCTGTACAATTTCTGAATTTTGTGTGAGTTTATGAATTTTCTGTATGTATCTTTGCCAAGCTGCAAACTCCATTTTGAATATAGAGACTAGTTGCCTTCTTTGTTTGCTTTTGCCTCCAGGCTGGACTGAAATTCCAAAGGTGGTTGGCAAGGACTGACAAAAGCGGGTCCTTGACTTAAGAGCCCAACCATTGAAGTGCAGCCAGTCTAGACAAAAGACTAGCTCCGAACCAGGAGAACTGGTTTTTTGGTGGGCAGCCCCTCCCCTGACAAAATCACCTGTTTGTCAGCTGTTGCCTCTGACCAGAGATTCACCTGACAGAGGGACTGGATAAGAGAGCTCTGTTTGCTTTCTTCAGCAGCCTTTCATCAGCTTGAGATGAGGGAAGCTGTTCAGCAGCTAGATGAGGGCAGGAGATGTTCCCTATCTGAATGCAGATGGACTCCGAGGGGAAGAGTGAGCTAGAGTGAGGGGAAATGCATGTAGGATTTATTTATCTGTGGGTCTGTGTAACTCTAGTGCTTCTAAAGAGCAATGCTGTGTTCAAGTCCTCTCAAACTGCTGTATGTGTTATGTGCTGCACCTATCATGTGGCCCCTTGAAGAGGTAACCCAGGAGACTCTCACTTCCGGGTAAAATTCTGGGAGAGGGTGTGTTTAAGCTACACGGGGAGGCCTAGGCAGGGACCGTAAAGTTGCAGTTCTTGGGAAGTAGTGTTAGAGGGTCTGTGCCCTGAGATTGTGCCTAGGGACTCCAAGGATGGAGCAGCACCTGGGCTCTGTTTATACTCAAGAGGCTTATAACAGGGGATCCAAAGGTTTGGATTTCCCCACACCAATATGGTGAGCTGCCAGAAGGGGATGTCCAAAACGGTTCTGAAACAGCTGCAGACAGTGGGAAATTATAGGAACAAGAATGGAAGAAGCTGCTGATTTTAGCACCTCTCCACAATTTGAACTTGTGTGTATGTAAGATATCAGTTTTTATTTAAAAATATATGTATTTTGTCCTGGTGTGAAGGTTGTCATCCCACTGTAAATTAGTGCATATGTGGCTTTAACTGATGATTGCTAAGACAAACAAACCAATACCACTGTCTCCAACCACAGAGTACCTGTGTTGTGATGTAAATGTAATGGATCCCAACTATGACTCACAGATGAGAATTTCAGCCCTCACCTCTTTAGCTCACATGATAAACTGTGGTAGCTGTTAACAGTAGAAGACTATTATCTTCTATATGGACAAGCCACCATAGTTCCAATCCCTGCATGTTCACTGCATTAGATCAAATTGTAAAGATCTGTGCTTTAGTGCTAAAGGTCCTAGGTTCTGACCCCACTGATAACCTTTGGTGGATTGCTAAAAAGTGGTATCCACATTCAAATTTTGGGAATGACAGATGTTCAGAATGAAGCTTCCCCTGACAGGAGAATTGTGTAAGATGCTGGCTACATTGTTGTTCCTCTCTAGAGACTGGTTTCCATAGAGAATAAGAATCTACCGCTTTTACCAGCTAGCGGAGTTACTCCTATAGCTATGCAGTAGAGACCTCAGTAGAGGCACTTAGTCCGGCAACACGGTCCCCCGCGAAATCCCGCTGCTGAAAAGGGCTGATGCCGCACCGCCAAAAAGGGGAAGATGGCCCAAATTTTTTGGCGGAGGGTGTTGCATGGCCCTTATGAAGTGCAGTTTATGAGAATTTGGTCCGTCACCATCAGCAAGTTTGACACCCCTGGGCTAAAATGTTCAATATTAGATGCCTAAAGACAGGTAGGTGCCTGAAATGTGAACTTAGGCACCTTAGTAAGTGTCTGGATATTTTTTTTAAAGGTAACAAAGGCTCCTTAAAAGTGGAATTTCATTGGGATTTGTGGGCACTCAGCACTTCTGAAAATAGTCACTTATCTTTATGCACTTACTTATGGAGATAGGAACCTAAATTTAAGCCCCCAGTTTTGAAATGTTTGTCCTTTGTCTTCATGCTCTCGTCCTTCTTTTCATATTCTATTCAGATCAGGAGGTCTTTATTACACAGCCTAGCTTTCCAGTTTTGAAGATGATGAGATGTCTCTTCCAATTTGTTCCTGGAATTTTCCTTTATTTCCCAGTCTCTTCTTCCCTGCAGCAATTGCAAAGGAGGATGAACATATGTTTCATTTCTATTTTCCTAAATTCTGCAATACACATTGCTGTGGTTACCTTAATCCAGGAAGTCCTAGGAGTTCATTTGCAAGGCATAGGCGTGGTCTACACTACCAATTTATGTAGGCATAACTACATCATGCAGTTATATCAATCTAACCCCAGGTGTAGACAGACCTATGCAGATGGGAGGGAAACTCTCTCATGGTGTAGATAGCATCTTCACTAAGTGTTACAGCAGTGCGGCTGCAATGCTGTAAGTGTAGACAAGCCCTGAGATTGCTACACTCTAAGGTACAGAAGACTCCGTGCAAATCTTAGCTTGGATCTGGTGTTTAAGTTTAGTATAAGTATCCCAAATTCCTTTTTCTTCCTGTGCTCTCTAACCCTCAAGTGTGGGAATCTCACATAATGTCCCCTCAGTGTAAATGCAACTTGTAAATTTGTGCTCATGTTTAATGTAACTTTCATAGTGTTGCTATAAGAAGCAAAGTGAAACCAGTGAGAATTGTACAGTGTTCATTTTCTTGTTGCCATTGCTGCCAGAAAAGCCTAAAATACAACACGAATGCCAAAGATAGGCTGACTGGAGGGCGGGGCTGAAAGACGAATAGACACACGTGCTACCAGTAATTGAACGTATTCGCATCACACTGCTTCATTTTTTAAAAAAAATTATGCTCCTATTATTTTCCTTACAAACAATAACCGTCAGATACAGCTGATGTAACCTTCAAAACAATGATGCTGTGAAGGGAAAGAGAGAGCTGTAGGTTCTGCTTAGTTCAATTTACACCTCAGGATGGCAAATGAATTTCAATTTCCAGCTAAATATAAACATGAGGATTCAACTATGTCAGTTCTAAGTCTAAAGTGAATCCACACTCAGCAGTTCATACAGGTGAAACAATATATAGCAGAGCTATTCTACTTTTCTTCCAAAATCTGGGCAGGGGAAAGGGGAAGTAATGACAAAACCTGGAAGAATCTGTTGACAGGCTCATTGTGTTCTGGGGTTTCTCCCTCCTTTGACAAGCTTCTTTCAAGAGCAAGGCCCCTCTCTCTCTTAAATAAATGTCATACTGTAGTTCAGATAGCTAGAAAAAATATCTAACACAAACTTCCCATGGTCTGGAGTGTTAGCACCTGCTGTTGGCAATGGTAGGACAGAGAACCCCTGCCTCACATGAGTGAAACTGAACCGTGGTTGAGCTCCCACGTCACTGACTCATGGAGCTAAACAGAGACTCTGAATGGTTGCTGTGCTGGGCTGACTTTTCGTGTGAATGTACCTACTTGTTTAGGCAATTTGAGAGAGAACTCTTCAGCAACTAGATTTAAGTAACTACAAGAAAGTGCAGTACACAGTTGTTATTTATCATTTTTACAGTGAAGAAATGTGTGCTGAGCACTTCATAGTATAGGTGAAGCAACATAGTCCCTGCCCCAGAGAGCTTGCAATCTAATTGTATTTATAGTGTAATGGGAATGAGGACCAAAAAAACCCAAAAACACTAGGATAGGAAAGGGGAAGGAAGGACCCAGGGTTGCTCAAAAAAGATTACACATTTACTCAGTAAAGGCATGTGCTTGGCAAAGCGGTAATTTTATTTTATTAGTAAATATAAAAATACTTGTCTTTTGACTAGTTTCTTGTGAACATCTTGGAAAAAGTGGATCTTCAAGAAGGACTTAAATAAGCAGAGGGTAGTGGCCTTGCAGATAAGCTCAGAGGGGGCATTCCATACATAGAGGAAGGTATGAAAAAAGATGATAGGGGAGCAGTTGTGGGAGAAATGAGCAAATAGGATATTGAGGCTGACAACAACAGCGGACTCATATAAGTACCTAGATAATATTTTACTAGTAGTGGTTTGAACAGTGACTCATCATCGCTTCTAAGCACCTGTCAGGTTTCCCCTTGAACTTTCATAAGAATTTCTTTCCCCACTTGCTTCTTAGCCTAGTTTACTGCACTGCTTTAAATCTTTCTTTATAGAGCACCTTTCCTGGGAATGACAGAGTCCTGCATGAAATTCACTTTCAATTTTCCATGATTTCTTTAGTCTCAGCATTTTCCTGATGAAGCTAAGTGTAGCACATGTTCTATTTCTGTTTGTTTCTTTGGGCATCATTTTGCAAGGTGCTGAGTGCCATCACTGCCCTTGATTTCATGGGGTGTCCAGGGAACACAGCATTGCTCAGACTCAGTCCTTTTGCTGTGTTTATTTACCAGCTTGTGGTGTTGAATATTCAGAGGTAAACCTCTCTTTACAGACTCTCTAGTTATTCAGCTTATCAAAAGTAGCACTACATCTTGCATGCTGTGCAATAAGCCTTTATTGCAAACACAGCATCATTGAGCTTCACTAAAGTACAGACATTTTATTTGGTGTCAAATGTCTGTCTACTTTATATGCAACCTCCATGTGATATCAGTCAGATCCTCAAATGATCTGGGCTCACTAAGTTTTACTGTTCTCAAAAAAATATATTTGCTAAAAGAGTTTAACTCTAAAATGCTATGATAAGCATGTTTAACCCATTGGGCAGCAAGGTTCAAAAAATTTACTTAGACCCCTTTCAGAAAAGAAGTAAGCCCCTGGGCTATAGACAGGTATGAATGTTGGTGGTGCATAGAGCATTTTTCATCTCATCCCCTCAATAATAGATGTCTGATGAATTTGAAGCTCTAATCCCCTCTAGCTGCTGGGGGACAGAAGGATTATTCTGATTGTAATTCTTTGTGCACCCTCAGGATATGTCTACACTGCATAGCGTACCTGTGTTTGGGCACCTGCACATGCAAACTTGTTTGCCTAGCTCACCTGAGACCACGTACACTGCTTTGGTATGTATGCCTCGTACCCATGTAGCTGTGTGCACACAGGCAGCATGTTGATTCATGTCTGGCGCATGGGTTTCTGGACACGTGTCCTGGGGTGCTCAAGCACTTAACTTGCTGGAGCTGCTCTAGGGCTTGGTTCACGGCATATTGTGGAAAACTTGTCTGTTCACCATGTGACCCTGTTTGGAAGTATTCTGCCAATGTTCAGTTGCGACGCTTCTGGTTCTGCACATGCCTGGCTTTGTCCATTCCAGCCAGAGACAGGCCTTGGATTCCGAAGTGGTGGAAGAACGTTTCCTGCTCGTGGCTTCGCTGTTGCTGCAGGACACAGACAGAGGGCTGGTGAGACAATGGTGGACCTTACAGTGGCAGTTTCTGTCCTTTTGAAGGCAGCAGTGGTGGGTACAGCTCTGGGAGCTGCAGCCTAATTGCTTGCTGCCATAACTATGGATTGTACGTATGTAGACCGGTGCTTCTAGAGCAGCACCATGAGCACTGCATGGTGGGATCACGTCAGCATGCAGTGACCAGCAGTGGCTCCAGAACGTTACATGAGGTAGCAGCCCTTCATGGAGTTTTGTGAAGAGCTTGCCCTGATCCTCCAGCACCGGAACATGCTTGAAGAAGGCTGTGCCAGTCCAGAAGCAGATTGCTATTACCATCTGGAAACTGGCTGAGCTGGATTACAACAGGTCCGCTGCTAGCCAGTTTGGTGTTGGCAAGTCAACCGCTGGGATTGTAGTTGTGGAGGTTTGTGAAGCAATCAGGACTGGCATTTACCTAAAGGTAAACAATGTGCCTTAAAGCCTTAAATAATTGCTAGCTTTCAGAGATCCCAAACTGCACTGGGGCCATTGATGGCACTAATGTGCTCATAGTTTGCCCTCCATAAGGAGCAAATAAATATGCCAGCCACAAAGGATAGTACTCCATTGTCATGCAGGCCTTGGTTGATCACAGAAAGAGATTCATGGACATGCAATGTGAGATGTACAGGCAAAGCACACGATGCCAAGGTGCTGGAAAGATCTGATGTTTGCCTTTTTGGACAAGCAGGGACTTTATTCGCTCCAAATGACATTGTTATGAGCAAAGACTCTGTGCTCACTGTAATTTTAGGAGTCCCCATGTACCCTTTCCTGCTGTGGCTAATGAAACTGGCTCCTGATAGCAGCAAAGGGGGCAAGGTGTCTCTTCCTAATTTACCTGTTAGGCCTGGTCTACACTGGCCAGGGATTTCGGTGGCAGTCGACGGGAGATACGCAAGCTACATACAGCAACGTGTATCTCCCGTCAACTTCCTAATGCCTACTTACTGCGGTGTCTCCACTGTGCTGCACCAACGGGAAGTGCCCTCCCGTCGACACAGCACTACGCTATCTGCTGGGGTGGATTTACGGAGTTAACTTCCGGGTTCGATTGAGCGAGTCTTTACTGCCTCTCAATCGAACCTGCAAAATCAATCCTGCACTGCCCGCTTTGTGGACTCTTGTCCACAGGGGTCTGAATAACAGTAGTGAAACTAACCCGAATATTTTTAATTTCACACTGCAACCCCTTGACAAAACTTTGATCAAACATGGGAGGCACTATAACGTGTCTATCAGGAAGACTGCATCACATTGGTTTACATTTGGTTCATATTTGGAAAGCCATCTTTCCAACCAGAAGGTCCAGAAGCGTTATTAAAAAATGAAATTTTAGATTCTGCAGAAATTGATTGTTTAGGCCCCCACACCCATTGTGAAAAGCTTCCGTCACTGGTAAGTGATTTTTCGTGCACTTCTTGGATGCATATTGGCTGAGGAAAACCAGCACAATATGCAACAATAAAAACTGAGTAATGCAGACATTATACAGAAAAAATATCTGCATCATTAAAGACATTCAGTTCCTCTGCAATTTAGATCACTGTCACTTTGCACATTATAAATGGTTTACTTTGATATTTAACTTCACTACTGTTGTTTAAATGGACTCATTTAGGCAGGGCCTTCATCTAAGTAAGTTCAATTCTCATAGTTTGGTCTGATTGTTTTCTGCTAGGTCAATTGCTTACTTTGTTCTTTGTGCAGGTAGAATGTACAGTAGTGGATCTGTAACAATGAAATAGACTGAAGCATATTAATACTGTGAAATATCCAGTACAATAGATAAGCTCAGCATCTGAAATAAATTTATACCAAACATTAGATACTGGATTGTTCCATCACTTCAGCAGGTGTTCATAGGTGAGTTGAGGGATCAAAAGGGGGAGATAAGATCTAAATCCATTCATCACCATGGCACTTGTTTAAATCTGCCCAGGGTAGTATTGACCAAAAGTGTTTGTTTATCTCATGGCTGTTTGACCTATATGTTAGGTTTTATTTATTTACTTTTAAAGTCACATAATCAAAACATGACACCCTTTTGTTTACCGTTTTGGCAGAGAATTCAAGGACTGAGTAGACTTTTGTAGTCTAAATACTCCCTCGCAGACAGATGTGGTCCCTCCAGATTAGCGAGGCAATGAGACAATTTACACTGTCATTTGAATTGTCATTCAACCCAGGGCTGCAAAGCTTTCTTCCATTCTGTAACTATTTAAACAATTGCAAAGTGACTGAGGTTCCTACAACTTTACAACACTATGATTACGAGTTGGTCCCAGAGGACAAAGTTAGGAAGATGGCAGTACGAAAACCTTCAAAAATAGATGGATGCTCTCATCTCTCTTGTAGACCAACAGATCTGTTGAATCAGATTTTCAGCTGCACAAATTAATAGCTAATTTGAGTGCACAGATCTCCAGTTGTAGGTGCACATGGCTAAATAGCTGTTTTTGCACAGGCCACGTGTGTACCAAATGGAGATGTGCAGATTCAAATCTATAAATGCTTTCCTTCTTAGGAGCTGAAAACCAGGCCCATTGGTTATGTTTTGTTTTAGACATGCACCTCTGGGTTCTGTCTGCCAGCTGTGATAATATGAGCAGAAAGGATATTGAAATGTACAAGAATTCTGCTCCCTGGGATATCACTGTCACAAATGAACCTAGCTTCTTAAATTGTAAGCGAGTGACTCATGCATTGGAGTGGCTGACAGCCCTTGGTTTTGAAAAGCTGACAGATTGTATTCACAAACAATTTTGCTCGATTTACAAATTTTGCAACAGTGTACAATCATAGCATATTGTCCTGCTATACCTAGGCACAACAGGTAAGTTAAGAATGAAATGGCATATCTAGTATGATTCTTACCTTAAAAAAAAAAAAAAAAAAAAAAAGATTGTAAAAATGGCAACTTTTCACACAACAGATATGCTGCCTGTGTGTATTCTCAGGCCTACTCTAAGGTTTGCTGGTGTAGCTATATTGGTATACCTTTGCCAGCAAACCCTCCCAGTGTATGTGCCGCTTATGTCAGAAAAGGAAAGGTTTTGCTGAAATGGCTTATATCAGTTCCTTGAACAAAATAAGCTATGCTAACAAAAACACTTTTTTGCTGGTATAACTGCATCTACGCACAAGCGTCTAGCAGTGTAGAAATGTCAGCTCGGGGTGTGATTTATTTTTTAATGACATTATTAAACCAGCAAAAGTTTCCAGTGTACCAGTGGCCTTGGTTGTCATCTGTTTACATACGTGATTACAAATAAGTTTTTACTCCTCTCAGTCTTGTACAGCAGCGGAGATATGAGAGAATAAGCTGGAGACTGACATTAACAAAACTGTTAACTAAACGCTAACTACAGGGCCAAATTTTGCCTGCATAGGTGTATTCAAGGCAGAATTTACCGTATAAAATGTTGCGATGATGATGTATGAATCAGAAAAATCCCGGTTTTTAAATACCAGGTTGAGTTTGCAGGGCTGGAAGTTAGAGGAATAAAAAACAATTTTTTACTTGAACTGGGCAATCTTGCCTGGGATATAACTGAGAAACAAGAAGTGTGGAACCCCACAATGTGACCTTGAGAGCTATGATTTGAAAATTTCCTTGGTTTTTCAGTTTCATTTAGCCATGTTTTGAGATAGGCTAAAGAGAATGTATAATAAATAATAGCGCAGTATTCTTCTTAAGCAGTGGTTGCTATGGGATAAGTATTGAAGAAAATATGTTCTTATTGACTTAGCCAGTTACCACAGTATTTTAAACAGTAAAAGTTTTGGTTTTTATAAATATTTGTTTGCTAGGTTTGAAAGGGGGTTGTCAGTTCCATTGACGTTTCAGCAGCGCATTGACTTTGGTCCAGTTTCTGAAGGCATAAGGGTCTGCCTATGTGGATCAGATTGCATGTTCATAGCCTCAGTTTGTAAGTACTTTGTGGTGTTCTTACACTGCCAACCAATACAGAGAATTACACCAGGGTGTCCGTCTTACCTTAGCACTTCTCAGATTATTGATATTTTATTGTCCTAGGAATGGATCATTCCTCGTTTAGAGTGAACTCTTATTGTCACGTTTTATGTGGAACCAAGCATGCAGGATGCAGATTGGCTCTACAGCCTGAAACTTGTGAGAACAGGAATATGATGCTGCTGCCTAGGAATTGGAAACAGTCTCATAGCAAAGCTGCTTCAAATGATTGAGATACAAATAAACATCTGAATTAACCCTGAAGTTCCTGGCAATAACAGCCAGGTAGTTTTTTAACTCTTTCAAGTGTTATATAGCTTGTTTAATCTTTTTCTCATCACTCTGCTGCAGTCTGCTGTGTAGCCACTTGCCTCAGTGGCAACCAGTTGTCCAGTCACTTCCCCAGGGGTGAGGGAGGCGGGGGAGGAGGGTACTCAGGTCCCAGCCCAAGGTCCTTGTAGATGGTAGCTACTTGCTGTGTCCCCTCAAACTCATCCACACCTTTCCCTGGGCCACTTCTCTGTGGTCCCAGTGCCCTCTTCTCCCTTGTCTCAAGGCCTCAGCCTGCAAGTCTCTGCCACCAGCCAGGAGCTGTCTTTAGCTTCTCCCTACCTGCAGCACTGCTCTGTCCTCAGCATGCAAGGCAGCCAGTCCTCCCTCCTTAACCTCGAGAGAGTGACTGCCTCTGCTCTGCCTTGCAGCTCTTTTCATAGGGACCTGCCTGGCCCCAAGTGGCTTTTCGCATAGTCTCCCCAGGGCTCTATTAACCCCTTACCAGCCAGTGTGGGGGACACCCCATCATACAGCTCTAGATCTGTTTAATGTTGTTTTGTTTATTTTTACATTTCTTGATTTAAAGATGGTTATGATCAGTGAAGTGCCTGAGTTAAAATTCACAATTCACATTCAAAAAGGCTCCTTCTTGACAGAGTCCTGTCTGTTTCCTTTAATGAGTAAAATAAGTTTACTGCTTCTGTTAGCCAATGCATCTATGAAAGATCAAATTGGATTCTTCCCAGAAAGGCCTAAGCACCTTGCAGGATCATTCTCTAAATTGTAATTGCAGACTCTTTATTATTGGCCATGGCAGAGCTACGGGAAAAAAAAAGTAACTTTCAGATCCCAGTTTGACTTGACAGAGCTAACAAGCAGACAAACTCTCTGAATTTGTAAACAGCACGTACTTGATATCAATGTAATTGAGGCAATAAATGTAGAACCCCAGCTATGTGTTTCCTAGAATAGCTTTTGAGTATAAGTGACCTATATGCATCTACTAATTCAGATGCTGTGGTGATGTGAACTTTATCCATTTAGATTCGGTACTTTTAAATCTTTTTTTTTTTTTTTTTTTTTTACCTTTCTCCTTCCACTATCACCTGGGTTGCTGGCAGTTGCTGAGTCTCTACTTCAAAGTAGTGCTTGAGTCCTAAAAACAAAAGTGCCAAAATGCACCATTTCACCACAGAGGTGCTGCCATGCATATTGCAAGGTAAAGAATGAAACCAATGACCAAATACTAGAATACCATTCCAGCTCCACAAAAAGTGCTGGGATGACATTCTGGAGCATCCTTGTTTGTGTCATGCACTGCTTTAAAGAGGCCTCAGCATCCTCTTGAAAGAGCCACTCTCCTACAGAAATTGCTCCAGTTCACACCGCTCTCTTGAGAGGGGAGCAAAGGCTGTTGGGGCCATGTACTTTCCAAATACTGGCTAGGTAAGGGCAGGAGAAGCTTAGATGACCCTTTCTTTCTGGTGTGTTAACTCACAGACTGGGATCTGCTATTAGTGTGCGCAGGAATTGACACGACTCTCGTTCGATAATGACAGAAAGGCTTTAATTACTATACTTATAAACATATAAAATGAGCCCCCAAACCAAAAGTCCAGTATATTTTAGCTGCAAAAGCAATTATCCTCACCAATGCAGGCAAGAGGCGGTGATGGTTTCTTAGCAGCTTCCCCCAAGAGCCTGGATCCGTGGTCTCAGAAGGCAGCTGGGCAAGATGGTAGTTCTTCTCAGTTTCTTGTCAAGAGTGATTCCTCTTCTCTTGAAGCTTGCCTGCTTGCTTATTTCCATTGCTTCTCTTTTATATTCTTCAATCCAATGTTTTTCAAAGCATTTTGCTAATTTACGTGAGTAAACACAGGAATTCCAGAAAACAATACAAGAGGGAGAGACCCATGTGCTTTAATTAGTGAAAAGGTGCTAGCCACCTAGATTTGTTCTTTAGCTTCAGTGTTCCACCCTTCAAACAAAGGGGTATTGGGGTTGTTGTGATTAAATTGAGCAACACCTGGGATGGTATCCAGTCATTAGCTTTGATCACAAGGTATTTTGAGAGGTCCGGAGCCATGGAGGTCTAGCACGCCCTGCATTTAACACATTGCTGTTTACTGCATAGATGAGTTACTCCCAGAGGATAAATTCATTAGGGAAAATGGTCCAGACAGAGAGGCAATTAATAAACAGTTATCTTAATGAAATACCAGACATACTTTGAGAATAGAAAGACAGCATGGATGTGTTGCAATGAGAAACAATCACCTCTTTTCAAAAGGGACTCCAGCCACCATTTCACATATTCTGCAATATGCACTTATTAATTTGGTAGTTTAATTTTATAAGTAGGCCCATCTTAGCTGAAATTTCACGGTCTACATGGTGCTACTGGAAGCTACCTCTAAATATCATATTTAGCTGAATATCAAGTTCTATTATGTTTTACTTTATCTGGTTGATTGTTGCTTCTGACACTATTAGACAATACGATCATATGTATTAGTTTATGTTTTATTTTCAAGTTGATGCTCAAGTGGTTTGAATTGTATCTTCCAGATAGTTTCCTGTGGTTGTATGGCAAGAATTCACCTCCGGTTTATTATTCAGATATAAGGGTTCTTTTCAGATTCCTCCCTTGGCCCTTTGCTTCATTTTACCTATAACCTGTTAAGGATTTAATAAAAGCATCTGCCTGGATTTCAGAAATATTTCTGTTCACGTTATCTTCTGATCTGCACTTTATTTTTCCAGTCGTTCTGAGATTCTCTTTCTACATAACTCAAATAGTCTGTCTGACTGTCAAAGATTAATATTATGGTCTTTTCTAATGGTGCAAGTAGGTAACAGAAAGGTCATATACTCCAGCTCAAGTATACAGATCTTGTCCTTTATAGATAAGCTTCTCGTGCAATATAATCTCTGTGTAACCAAGGAATCTCGGTACTTGTTTGACTCATATCCTGAGTTCTTCATATCAGTTCAGTTGTAAATTATCTGGATTTCATTTGATTAAAATACGTAACTTTTATTTTACTGTGAAACTTTTGCTATTAAAGATGCAGTGCATATCTTGTTCACCTCTTGAGCTGACTATGCTCTTGGATTATATATATTCCCTTGGTTGGCCTTTTGATTTCATCTTTACTTTATCCAGTATTTTGTTGCTTGTTAATTATTTGCTGTAAATGCTATTTTCATATTACATCACTGTTTATGCCTTTAGGAAGTCCCTCCTGGTGAGGCTCATTGACCAGTCTTCTTAACTAGCAGACTCCAGTCCTCACTGATGTAAATCTGACACCTTTTGCAGCAGTACAAATCACTAAAAAGGGGGGAGGCAAAACACTTCCTGACTTGCTGGCATTTTCAGAGAAGTGGTTTGTAATGATAGGGTCGATACGATAGATTAACATCAGACAAACGTATCCAGTTGCTGATCATGGGAATGTGTTGAGCAATAGCAGTGTTGTCTCAGTGAATCTTAATGGAGCTGAATTCAGAATGTATGTTTTATGCGATGCCTCTATTTTCATCAGAATTGTTGTGTTCAAAAGGCCAGTTTCAGAGCTGGAGTCAGGCCAGATGTCAGAGCTGAAATTGGAAGCCAGGAATCGGAGCCAATGGTCAGAGCCCAGTTTGTTGGAGTGAGGCAGGCAGGAGCAGGACTGTGAACAAGCTGAGGCAGGAGCTAATACAGCCATGGGCAAATGCTTTGAGCAGCCACGGATCAGCTTCTGACTTTAAGAGCTGGTCTGATAACTCTCTTCCTGCCAGTCAGGCAGCCTACTACAGGCCAGCTGCACTAATTAGGTTGCCTGGAGACAGCCTCTGCTGCAGGCCCTGATTCCTGACCATAGTCAGTTCATCCTACAAATATTGGCATTAGGCTTGGTTCCCCATTCTTAGCTATTATTACAGGCATAGTTACATATTGTGAGTATGTCAGGATGGAAGGGCAGAAGTTCTGAATCAATTATTTCCCCTCATTTTTGAATTCTTGAAAATCCATGCTGGGAACTGCATTAGAGGATAAATAAGGAAGACTTTCTTCTTCTTTTACAGCATATGAATGGTTGTAATTACAAGTTAAGAGTCCAGTAGTAAAATTGACAACAGCTGAATAAAGTTGAAGAGAAATTGCTCTGACTCTAATTCCAAGGAAAGCTAAACATCACTTTGAAGTTGGAGTTTGGAACGGAAGTCTGTATTTATTGACAGGATTACAACATATTTGCCTGGTGGATGTATGTCCCCCATTAGGCTCTGGCAGTATGCAGGTTATCAGGGCACAAGTCAACTGCAAACTGGATGGTTGGTATCTGTTTATAAATCATGCTCAGAAATCTATTTAACTAGTTGATGATCCTTAGCTTTGTTTTATGACCTTTGTTCTGGCAGTTTATTTACTGCATGTGAATTTGATAAAACTGCGCCATGTAAGGGGTCTAACAGAAATGAGACACCTTAATTATTCTGTGAAGCAGTTGGCATTTAGCAAAAAGTTCAGCCCACACCTTTTTTGTGTTTACTGAAGCATTCTCTCTTTGTGCCAGTCTCTCGCTTTCAGATGTTACTGTAATACAACGAATGGGCTCCTTTCCACTGCAGCCAGCATCAGCGTGCAATTTATAGGAGCAAATTCGTCTCCCATTTGTTTTGGATAGATGACAAGTTGAGTCAGTTATGTTATTTTGATTACTGAGCCCTTTCTATAATGAGTAATTTCAGTGAAACACTGTTACCAATTACACACACCTCCCGCCCCCCCCTCGGAGATGCTTTCTATAGATGGTAGCCAACACCTATTCCACTGTGTAGCACACAGTACATGTTACATCGTCTCTCACTTCCACCTCAAGACCTAGACATTATGGAGCGTGTCAATAATAGAAAGGCATGTGGTTTTTTGGTGGTTTTTGTTTACAGTTATGTGCGGTGTTACCTTATGACCTTCAGTTTGTTTTTCTGTCAGCAAATTTTTCCTGGTTATTTTTTAAATAATCTGGAACCTGCATAATTTTGTCAGTGCAGCTGATAGGACAGCATTCAGGACTGTTACAAAATCCTCTGGATATATCATGTTCTTCTTGACATAAATAGAAGAGATGAGGAAAATGTACAAAAATATATAGCCCTGGAGATTATAACTCCCAGTATATCTCCCAGTACTCACAATATAAAGTTTTGTAGTATTACTTTTTCCATTCCAATACTATCTCCTAAATGCAACCCTTTCCCTCCTTACAAATTTCTCCTTTACTCAGTGAGAACAAATGGGTTGCCAGTCAAATAACCTGAATGCTAACCTAGGCAAAGTTATTGCTTCTATGACATCATTTGAAAGCACCCCCCCCCCCCCATTATGATGGTGGGACATATACACAGCAGCACTTCCAATGGCTGAAAGGTGAAGCTAGACATATATTGAGACTAAATACAAGGCGCACATTTTTAAATTGTGTGGGTAATTAACCATTAGAACAACTTACTGAAGGAGATGGTGGATTCTCTGTCACTTAAAGTCTATAAGATTAGATGTCTTTCTAAAAGGTATCTAAGTCAATCACAAGCTGTGGGTGTGAGGCAGGAACCATTTGGTGAAATTCTGTGGCCTTTGTTATGCAGGAGGTAAGACTAGACGCTCATAATGGGCCCTTCTGGTCTTAGAATCTATTAATCTACCTTGGGAATTCATTTGTGGTCATGGTAAACAGAAGTGTGGTTTCCTTGCATGGAAGACTAGTTTTGGTATGTTGTGGATCATTGTGAGTACCTTTATTCTGCAAATGTCTTGTGTGCTTTTTAATCCTCCTAGGAAAGTTACATGAATGATTCTTGAGTCTCTGTTTTTATTTTTTGATAACAATTTTGGTAAGTTTGCCAGGTGTTTGTAAAGAAATAGTTGTAGGTCAGCATTTGCTCACCCCATTGACATCCTAAACTGTAGATTTCCTTTAAGTCCAACTTCTCTGTGTGCCAAATAAGAATGGTTATATAGTAGAACGCTTTACTGTGTATTCTCCATTTCTATCTTTGTCATTTGGCAGTATTTTGTAAAGCAATTACTATGATATTTGTAGCTGTTTAGTAATACACAAACAAGGAACATTTTTTATATAGGGGGTGTAGTGAAGTGGTGTGGCCTCCCTCCAAGACTGACACCAAGGGGCCGATGCATGCCACCTGGTGGGCAGGCACAGGTACCACACCACTTCCAAACCAGAAGTACAGGGCTGGGACAGGAAGTATAAAAGCCAGGCCCCATAGCTCAGTTCGGGGGAAGCTGCTGAAGGACAAGGAGATCTCTCCCCCAGGGCTTGGACCTGAATCAAACCCCGACCCTGTAAAAGGGCCCTGGGGTGATCGCCCTTTCAGCCTGCTAAGCCTCGATAGGCTGCAACTGGTTGCTCTGTTTTGTTTGCCTCCCCCAGCCTGAGGGCCTGGGCCTTTGACTGTCTTTCTTGCCCGCCCTGACTGAGGGCCTGGGTCTATAGACTGTTTGTCTTGGCCTGCTCTGCCCTATCTGAAGGGCCAGGGACACTGATTGCGCCTGCCTGTGTAGCCAAGCGGAACGGCCTCCCTCCGAGGCCAACACCCCGAGCCAGCCCCAAACTATTGGGGGGGGGGGGGGGAGATTTGTTAGACAAAAGGTACAATAGATATGTACGAAATTTAGCATCCTCTTTCATATGCTTGCTCTGTCTGTGTACATTCTAATTATTCTTTTTCTGGCATATTTCACAGTAGACTTATAATATAGCCACAGAATTATGGTAATGGAAAATCTAGGTACTCCTCCACAGTATGCCTCTGTTCTCAGGTGGCAGCTTAAATGCAATACCATTTTGAAATATAAATAAATATGTTGTGTTAGTCTCAGGGGGCTATAATAATGACTTGATTCAAGCAATTTGTTGAAAATCTGAAATTTACAATCTAAAAGAATGCTGCAGAGCTAAGGAAGATAAGAGCATAGGAGGATTTTATGTGAATATATGCAGACAAAAAATTTGTTCCAAATAATTTGAGCTAGACATCTCAGAAAGCAAACCCTAGAGCAATTAATTTGTGTATTCCTATGCATGTAGTGTGTATATATACAGACACATGCGTGCATATATATATCTATATATATAATAAATAAAATATAGCTATCTTTGATTTATCAAGCTCTTTTCAGTTGACTCTAACCTTTTGTTCTATTATTCTAAAATCCTGTTGCTACCCAGGAATCCTGTTTTTAAGATATTCAGTGTTGTGGGTTAAGGATACATAAAAAAGAAATGCTTTGCTCCTGTGAATTTGTGCCTTTTGGCCCAGTTTGAGACAAAAGTAAGTGGCTATCTTATCTTCAACCTATCAGCTCCTAATCGCCACTTTTTCATTTTGATTTCACTGAGGAAGATCCTCTCCCATCTTGATGAAAAATATTTTTTTCCATTACTGTTGATTCTTGAAGCAGTTTGCTGTAGCCATGTGGAGTCACTATTTATAGGCTGGGCATGGGGGAGTTATCTAGAGTTATCTGCAAAGGAGAACGTTTAATACTTCTGTTTGTGTGATGGAGAACATAAAGAACTCACAATGTTATCTGAGATATGAAACTCCTTATTTAGAGACGGAATGAGATTTATAGTAGTTTAAACCAGTGTTTCTCAATGACTGGTCCATGGACTGGCTGTGTTCCCTGAGATCTCCCTGATACAGTTTAGGCAGGCAGCAGACTTGTCCCTGGTATCAAAAAGTTTGAGAAACACTGTGTAGACTGACCAAAACTGTGGACCACTGATCTTAGGTGTCAGGTAGATTCTGTGGAACATGGAATATTGGTGGTAAATTAGTTTAATTTTGTGCCTTCTCCTAGAATACAGAAGCTGAGGATGTAGCAACACATTATTGTCCTTTAACTCTCATCCCTTCATAGGAATTACAAAGGCACCAGGGCACCTTAGGTGCCTTGGAACACACATATGGATTACATCCTTATACATCACTTGCTGTAGTCCTGTCTGCTCTTCCAGTTTGGATCAAGCACAAAACAAGCCTGCTTCTTTCTTTTCGTAAAACAGGGGTAGGTGGAAATACGACTTGATTCATAAAGCATTCACAGTAACTAGGCTGCTGCTGTGTCAGACTCTGCACTTACATTTCTCCCACTTTGGGTACTCACAATGTTCAGCAGTTTGGGCCAGATTTCATAGTCAAATATCAGTGAAAAAACATATTATAAAAGATGAGGGCACTCTCTTCCTGAATACAACAGATTGAGCTGGTTATAAGTACAGTACATCTATTGTTCTGTACCAAAAGCCTTGAAACAGCATTTGTGTGTAGGTGTCAGTTTTCTAAGCTGTTTTTTGCCTTTCTTGTTAAAAACTGGCAGTTGTTCTTTAAGTTGGCAGTTGTTTATTTTATGATATTTTGTTTGGACCTCCAGCTTTTCTTTGACACAGCTCTTTAACTTCTTTTCCTCTATTGAATTAGGATCAGTATTTACACAGTGAGTTAGTGTATGTGCAGGATTTTGTAATAAAGGGTTTTTAATAAAGGCAGAATCTTAAATATAAGGAATATTGTTGAAAAAATATTTTAAGGGTCAATGGGCTTTTTGATGCCTTCATGAAGCAAGTGACTGGTAATGTGGCTGCAGTATAATGTGGGCAGGAACTGAAGAACCATGGTGCACAATGTTGTTCTTGCACCTCAGTCAGATGCTGCAACTCCAGGGCTGCTTCCGATCCAAGCTCTCCTGGGTAAGGGCTGTGTGATGTAGTAAGGGCAGGGGGCAGTAGGAGAGTGGTGTTTGTTTGTTTGTTTTTGTTTTTGTTTTTTTGCACTGAACGGTTTTTAATGACATTGCTGATTCCAGGCGGTGGTAGAGGGGAGGTATGTAAGCCCAGAATGATCCGGGCTTTATTCCCTGTAGACTAGCCAGAGTCATTAGGGGGCAATTAAGGGCAGCTGAGGCCAATTAAGGACCAGTCAGGTGCTTCATAAAAACCCTCTGCTCCAGACAAACAGGGCATGAGCTGGAGGAGTAGGAGTGCCATGCTGGGTGCAGGAGTGCAGAGTTGTGTGGAGGAGCAGACTGGAGTGCAGAGCTGTGTGGAGGAGCAGACAGGAGTGTGGAGGAAGGTACCTGGTTCAAGAAGCAGAAGGACAGAGGGGGGGAAATTAGCCCAGGGGAAAAGACTGCAGCTGTGAACACAACACCAGCAGCACATAACTGCTACTCCTAGCTGGGTTGGGAACTGGAGGAGCAGGTGGGCCCGGGTCCCTACCCCCTCTCCCTGGGGAGATGGGGTAACTGGTGACTCCCTGGTCCACTACAAGAGGCAAAAGTGCGAGACCCACTCAGGTGAAGCCGGCTGTTTGCCACAGTGTCAGACTGGGACTCCAGTGTAACGGTTTCACCATTTGCTATTTGTAGATAAATCCCCACCAAGTTCTAGGATGAAACCACAAACTAATTTTTATTTTATGACTTGGTCTGGATCTGATTTGTAAAGTAACCTAAAGCTGCAAGGTGTACTTCACACACTGCACCACCAATCCCATTCCCTAATTTCCATGTAGTACTGACCTGTATATAACTATGCATTGTGAGAGCACGGTGAACATATAACAACAATTTTGTAAGCTAATAAAGCGAGCTTCAGGAAGAGTATGCAAGTGGAAGAGCCTATGTGCAGTAGAATTTACAGCCAGCTCTTCATGGGACAGGGAGATGCAGATCCATCTGGGGAGGGGCAATGTATCAGCAATCCCTACGTGCCCTCTCAGTAGCTGGGATGATCTGGACTGAGTTATAGGGAACAGAGGAAGAATGCCCTCTCTGTGTTTAAGGAGCCAGGGGCCCGGAGGGTTGGGGGAGAGAGACTTTTTTGTTGTCATTGTTAGGCACTTACTAGCCAGAGGCTATGAAAGATGGAGTCCCCAAGCAAAATTCAGGTCACAGTGTTGCCAAACCCAAACATTCAAAAATCATGAGACTGGCTTAACGATAATTGGTTTTTAGTTTATTTTAAAGCTGAGGTTTTTTTCATTGTCATCTGCGTTTTGAGCCTTTAGGGTGCATTAGATCACGTGTTCAAGCTTTTCTCCGACCATAAGTGCTGGAAACATTACTTTAAAAAAAAAAAATTGATGGCTTTATGTAATCATATGACTCCAGAAGCTGGGACTTGAAGAAAATCACCAAATATTGCTAAATTTATGATAAAATCATGACAATGCTGGGAACAGCACCCTGGAAAGAACCCAATAACTTTCCCTTTTGTTCAGGGTGGTGGATTTGGCTTCTTGCCTTTTGTTTTGCCCTTGGACAGTGGGGCATCTTACTATTTTCCTTTGGCTTCTTAGGTTTCTGGCACATTTTTCAAGCCCCACAATATATGTGAGGTGTGTGAGCAGATTGGATGAAGGTTTGTCTGAGTAGCTGAATGGATGAAGGCGGTTTGGAAAAAAAGAGGGAGATTATGGGACATATTAGAAAGGAGAAATAGGGTGTTGACATAGCATCCAAGTTTTGCATAGCTCTGTGTGTGATTGCCCTCACCAAATTCTACCAAACCATGGGATCAGGTGTTGGGAGAGAGGATCTGATTTCCTGCCCTGCTCTAAAGAGGCAGGGAAGGCTCATGGGGCGTCTGGATAACTGGGTGAGTTTGTAGGAAGTGTGGTTGCTGGGTGTGAGAAAGATTGGGGTTACTGGTCTGAAGTGGGAAGGAAACTGCTACTGGGAGGGAACCTGGGGGGCTACCAAGGGTATGTCTACACTGCAGTTAGACATCCACAACTGACCCATGCTAGCTGACTCGGGCTGCGGGGCTGTTTAACTGCAGTGTAGACATTCTGGGACAATCCCACCTCACAGGCTGTTAGAGTCCGGGCAGCAACCCAGGCCTGGACGTCTGCATTACAATTAAACAGCCCCTTAGCTTGAGTGCCAGGAGCCCAAGTCAGCTGGTACGGGCAGTGTGGACATGCCCTAACAGTCTGCAAAAGGGAGCCTGAAGCAGCTGGGGTGGTGACGATTGTTTGGAATGGGAGGAGGAGTTGGGGAGTCTCCCCCATTGCCCCTGGCAACTCATTAGTCTCACGCATTCAAATGATGTCCTTGTCCCCTTCAGCTGTCTTCCTTTTCTGTTGTTCCATGCAGGCTGGGAATGAGCAGAGGACATAGACAGCAGCCAGAGGGGGGTGGCAGAGACCCTGCCAGGCTACCGTCTTGAGCCCCTGATGTTTGGGAGGATTAACTGCAGTGTATGTCCTTATTTCCCAGAGCCCTGCTGAGTGGATGATGATGGGAGAAGGGTGAGAGAAGAGAGAGGCTGCAGATGTGAATATCATGTGACATGCATAGTATTTGGCAGGTCTGTACTGAGACAAATCTGAGAGGGAGAAGTGGGAAGGATGAAAAATATAGGGATACAGGTACAGTATAGAATGGGGAGAGAGAGAGAAGATGTGTGAGGGTGGAGGGGAAGGAGAGAAAAAAAGCAGAAACTGAAGCATGCAGTTGATAATGCAACATAATTTAGTACAGAAAATAAAAAGAAAGTAGTGGAAACTGGGAAAGGAAAGAAGGTATAGCAAAAGCAAGAGAAACACAGGACATTCACATTTTAAAAGTAAATAGAAGGTTAACAGTATGTTAGTATGTTTGAGTTTAAAGAGCTCAAAATACTCGGTGAATTGAGATCACTCAGCACCTTGAAGTATTAGGCCTGCTTATTTGTAATCGAATAAATTATGCATCTGGCAGCCCCTGCTGCAGTAACTTTTTCTGAATTATACTGAGTAAGAGCCAGAGTTGTAAGGGAAAGCTTTTTACTATCTCTTTCCACTCTCTCCTACTTGTATTCTCTTCTGTAGAGTGTGGTATGTCCCTGAGGTTGAATTACCACATGCTGTTAATAAAACAGAAGTGTAGATTTTCAGGTTTAGGTGTGGTTGGACTGCTATTGTGGAATAGCCATCAGATTTTAAAAGGTAATTTTTTAATTGACAACACTTAATTGACAAAACACTTGATTGACAAAAGACACAATGTATAGTTGTCAGAGGGTCTGGAACTCTGCTTAATTGATGGCTCCTAACAGAAAGTGTGTGTGTGGAGATGTTGTATTGAGAAAAATGTTGATCTGTGTATTTCAAAAGACAATACAGAAACTGGCCGGAGCATAGATGTGCAGATTTGAAAGTGAGGTGGAATTTTTTAAACTAGGTTGCTATGCCTTTAAAAGGCTGCTATGAAGGGCATTTCTTAGAAAAAGAGCATTGAGCCCATGATGCTATTATGTAGCTTGCTTTAGACAACTGGTTTGGAGAATATGGGTGGCGGTCCCAGTCAGTGTGTTGGATATTCAAGCTGACCCAGAAGGACATAAGAAGAAAGATCTCTGCAGGATGTTGGACAGTAAGGGAACAGTTGGACAGGCTGACCAAAGTCAGAGAGAGGAGATTACTTTCAAGAGTTGCAGGCTTTTCATTTTTCTTTATCTCTGTAACTAAGCAGAGAAGTGTTACCTAGTTTAGATTATAAGAATTGTAAATGTAGATATGCTAAATAACCTGGTTTGTTTGTTTGAATTCTGTTTTTAATACTAGTTTTTGTTAAGATTGCTTTTGTATGGGTAATTTCATGCAGACTTCCCCAGAGAAGAGAGAACCTCATAAGTTCTGTGGAGAGATTCTGAGGAGTAAAGTGTGTCTGGAACTTACAATCTGCTGTGTCCTATCTGGGTGACTTGTGTTACTATCAGTATGCAATAGGCAAACACACGGGTACCTGAAAGACTAAGCAGTAGATAAAAGTTGGTAGCAGTATTGTTGTAACCAGTTAGATACTTTAAAAGCCATTCTTCAAATAACTGATTTTGGTGTGTATTTTGCCTGTTTTGCTATGGGATAAGGGAGATGTCTGTTAAGATATAGAAGCATACAATCATAGAAGATTAGAGTTGGAAGGGGCCTCAGGAGGTCATCTAGTTCAACCCCCTGCTCAAAACAGGACTAACCTCAGCTAAATCATCCCAGCCAGGGCTTTGTCAAGTCGCAGCTTAAAATCCTCTAAAAATGGCGATTCCACCATCTCCCTAGGTAACCCATTCCAGTGCTTCACCACCCTCCTAGTAAAGAACGTTTTCCTAATATCCAACCTAGACCACCCCACTGCAACTTGAGACCATTGCTCCTTGTTCTGTCATCTACCACCACTGAGAACAGCCTAGCTCCATCCTCCCTGGAACCCCCTTTCAGGTAGTTAAAGGCTGCTATCAAATCCCACCTCATTCTTTCTCTTCTGCAGACTAAACAAGTCTAGTTCCCTCAGCCTCTCCTCATAAGTCATGTGTTCCAACCCCCTAATCATTTTTGTTGTCCTCCGCTGGACTCTCTCCAACTTGTCCTTTTTGTAGTGGGGGGCCTAAAACTGGACACAGTACTCCAAATGCGGCCACACAATGCCGAATAGAGGGGAATAATCACTTCCCTCAATCTGCTGGCAATGCTCCTACTAATGCAGCCCAATATGCTATAAGCCTTCTTGGCAACCAGGGGACACTGCTGACTCATATCCAGCTTCTTATCCACTGTAACTCCCAGGTTCTTTTCTGCAGAACTGCTGCCTAGCCCGTCAGTCCCCAGTCTTTAGCTGGGCATTGGATTCTTCTGTCCTAAGTGCAGGACTCTGCATTTGTCTTTGTTGAACCTCATCAGATTTCCTTTGGCACAGTCCTCCAATTTGTCTAGGTCACTCTTTATCCTATTCCTACCTTCCAGGGTATCTACCACTCCCCCTAGCTTAGTGTCATCTGCAAACTTGCTGAGGGTGCAATCCATCCCATCCTCCAGATCATTAATGAAGATGTTGAACAAAACCGGCCCCAGGACCAACCCCTGGGGCACTCCGCTTGTGACTGGCTGCCAGCTAGACATCGAGCCATTGATGACTACCCGTTGAGCCTGATGATCTAGCCAGCTATCTGTCCATTTTATAGTCCATTCATCCAACCCATACTTCTTTAACTTGCTGATAAGAATACTGTGGGAGACTGTATCAAAAGCTTTGCTAAAGTTAAGGTATATCACGTCCACTGCTTTCCCCACATCCACAGAGCCAGTCACCTCTTCATAGAAAGCAATCAGGTTGGTCAGGCATGACTTGCCCTTGATGAATTCATGTTGACTGTTCCTGATCACCTTCCTCCCTTCCAAGTGCCTTAAAATGGATTCCTTGAGGATCTGCTCCATGATTTTTCCAGGGATTGAGGTCAGGCTGACCGGTCTGTAGTTCCCTGGATCCTCTTTCTTTCCTTTCTTGAAGATGGGCACTATATTTGCCTTTTACCAGTCATCAGAGACCTCCCCCCGTTGCCACGAGCTTTCAAAGATAATAACCAATGGCTCTGAAATCACATCAGCCAACTCCCTCAGCACCCTTGGGTGCATTGCATCTGAGCCCTTGGACTTGTGTATGTCCAATCTTTCTAAATAGTCCTGGACCTGTTCCTTCAGCACTGAGGGATGTTCACCTCCTCCCCATTCTGTGCCGCCCAGTGCTGTAGCCTGGGAGCTGATCTTGTCTGTGAAGACAGAGGCAAAAAAGGCATTGAGTACCTCAGCTTTCTCCACATCTTCTGTCACTAGGTTGCCTCCCCCATTCTGTAAGGGGCCCACACTTTCCCTAATCTTCCTTTTGTTGGTAACATACCTATAGAAACCCTTCTTGTTTCCCTTCACGTTCCTTGCTAGCTGCAACTCCAATTGCGCTTTAGCCTTCCTGATTTCATTCCTGTATGTTCGAGCAGCATTTTTATAATTCTCCCTAGTCATCTGACCAAGCTTCCACTTCTTGTAAGCTTCTTTTTCGTGTTTAAGCTCACCAAAGACTTCTTTGTTAAGCCAAACTGGGCGCCTATCATATTTGCTATTCTTTCTGTACATCTTTCTGCACATATCACTCCTATTTCTATACTATGAACTTTGAGTAAAGAAAACCGGTATACTGTTAGCAATAAACTAAATGCCTACCAGTGCTAAATATTCTATAAAGAAATATTTATTTACTTTTCCTTTCTGCACATGCTAAAGGGAGGGACGATTTCATTATTTCTAGTATGGCAATCACAAAATTGATGTATAGAAGACTAAGATGTTGATTCACTTTTTACTTTGCCTTTTGGAACATTGAACAGTGTTAGGAAAAGTTTAATATCTAACACGCATTAAACTGGTAAGAAATTTTCCCAGTGAAATTTGTGTCTCTACTTGCATATTTCTTATTGACATCTTTGTAAAACATACATCTTAATGAGGTATTTAACAGTAATTATAATTTTTTTCCTCTTGGCAACTGGGTGAGGAGTAGTAAATTAATCCAATCAGTGATGTTAATTTTGTTTGCCATTAGATATTGATAAAGATCCTATGTATGCGATATTTCTTTCGGAGTTTGATTCTGTCCTTGGCATGGTAGAAATCCATGGGCAGTTAAAGGAAAGTAAATACAAACCTGTCAAAGTTGAGTGTAAAATTCTTTTCCCAGAACAAATTACTTAAAAAATCTGGTGAGGTCAAGGGAGCTGGTCATTCACAGCTTAGAGAAAAATCTCGTGAAATTGTCACTTGGTTGTTGGCATTTCTACTCTACAGAGCTGACTGGTACAGATATAGGGCTCAGTGCCCAAAGAATCATAGAACCATAGGGTTAGAAGGGACCGCAAAAGTCATCTTATCTAACCCCCTGCCAAGATGCAGGATTTGTTGTTTCTAAACCATCCAAGACAGTTAGCTATCCAGCCTCCTTTTGAAAACTTTCAGAGAGGAAACTTCCACAACCACCCGAGGCAGTGTATGTTGTGAA
Source organism: Emydura macquarii macquarii (assembly GCF_026122565.2). Classification (NCBI taxonomy): domain Eukaryota; kingdom Metazoa; phylum Chordata; order Testudines; family Chelidae; genus Emydura; species Emydura macquarii. The sequence goes on along the minus strand of NW_027133808.1, from coordinate 7,720,453 downwards.
GAGTTGTGAAATGTGGCTCAGAGCCAGTCACCTGCTTCCTCTAATTGTAGAATGAGGAGGACAAAGCTGTATAACACCAGGATTTATTTCTCATGAACGGCAGAATCAATTTCTATTAATCTATCAAGGAAAATTCAACTACAAGTAAATATTAAGTCGTGTATGTTTGTTTAAGCTGCAATTTGGAAACAAGGTGCAGCCTTTGATCTCCCTGGCAAGTTACCATGATGGCCATTAAGGTTGTATTGAAGTTGAGATCAATGTGAGCGTCCTACCGTGTGACAAACTGGGAATAAATTCTTTGGAAGAAAGAAGCTGTATGTTTTATTGAGGTACCTTTCATTGCTGCTGACGCCTTATCAGTGGCTTTCATTTTTGAAAAAAGAAGGAACTCCACTATGCATACAGGTAGTCTGATAGTTATTCCAGTTACCCTGCTCTCTCTCATTTCTGTAAAAGATCCTTCCTACTCTTCATTTGATGACACAATATGCAATTATTTCTATATGTTCCAGCTAGGTGGGGAGAGTTGTATTCAGCTTTGGGAATAGTGTCTCAAGTTCAGCCACAGAGGCAGGAGAGAACTTACACGTATTTTGATGGGCCCCACAAAACCTATTGATCTTTTCTTTGTATTTAAATATATTGAAATTGGAGAGGACTGTGCCCATGTGTATCTAGAGAGCATTTCCCCCTCCTTTATAACAGGTGAAATTTTAGGCATTGAGGGCTGAACTCAAAATATCTCTTTAAATCCAATTCTACATATCTGTCTGGAAGATCTCTTGCTAACACTGAAATAGGAGGCTAACTAATAATTAGATATTGTAATGTGTTGAAAAGGCCCAAGTGCTTATTACTTTCAACAAAGCATATTTATTAATTCTATTCAGAGTCCAGTGGCGTTGGAACAATTTTTATAGTGGGGGTGCTGTGAGCCATTGAACAAAACTTTATAAACCCTGTATATGATGAAAACTACTTCAAGCCAGGGGGTACTGCCACACCCCCAGCATCCCTAGTTCCAGCACCTCTGTCAGTGTCCCATGTGTTCAGTAACACAGTGGACCCAAAAATGGAAGCAAGAATCCCAATGTGTTGTGCATTACGCATGGAGATTCAAAAATTTTTTAAAAAAATCAGGGTTGATGTTGACTGAAGGTCTTTTGATTTGGATTACTTCTATTACCCCAGAGATTATAAACAGAGAATATAATTCTGGTAGAATGGAGAAAGAAACTAGAGCAAGGTTGAAGAAGTGTACCAAAGTCTCTCTCACTTCCTCAGCTAGTTGCTGCATATGCTAGAAGAGAAAGTGCTGCTAGCTAGTTATAGAGACAGTACCATGGAAGTGTCAAATATTTGTTAAATTTAGTGGACTGGTATTTTGTTGAAGCTGGCTTTTAATTTAAACTATGATACATATTTCAAAAACACAATGTACATTTTTAAAAATTCACAACATATTAATGTGTTACTGAATGTTGTTAGGCTTTTGATAGAAAAAAATTCATCCAGATATCAGCATCATCCATCCCCAGGACTGAGGAATATTTGCACACTAACAATTGTGATCATAGATACATAAACTAAGTAGCTTTAAAGAGCTGCAGACAAATAGTAGTAAAAAAGCCCCCCTCCTTTAACTTTAAAGAAAAAACAGATCTCTAGACAAATATCAGAATCTGTAGATTAATTCATTATTTTACCATCAGTCTCAGCACAGTTCAAACTGTTGTATCTTTAAAATATGAATGTGAAAAACAAAAATTATAGATTTTAAATGTTATGATTAATTGTAGATTAAGAACTTTTTGAAGATGGTTATCTGATTTTTCTCTTCTACTAGCCATACAGTAATTTTGCTTTTCATATCGGAAAGAATAAACAGAATTATGCTTAAATAGTTTTCTTCCAGTTGTACAGTGGGAACCATTGTTAGGATTTTTGTTTTTTCAGGGATTTTTATGGAAAGGGATTTGAATTCTCATCTTTTGGATTGTAGACATAATTACCTAACACAGCTGTAGAGACTTTCAATAGGAGAGTTTGTTATGGAAAAGTTATTTGAGTAATTTATAAACAAAACCTAGGCCCTTATGGTAATACAGTAAATTCTGTTATAAAAATATTCCTCAGAAGGTAGTACTTATTTAGTTTAACACTAAAATGTTTAACCATTCTGTGTACATCCAAGTTATTGACAGTTTCCCAAAGTAGGCTACAGCAATTATGTATAGTGCTATGAACAAAGTGATTCTGACTCTTTAGGAAAGCTCACAGTTGTAGCATTTTCTACACCCCATTTCATATTTAAGAAGTAAGCCGCAAATATAAAGCAGTAGGAGTTTTAATGTAAAGGGTTTATTTTCTTGATTTTTATCATAGGTTCCTGAAACAGAGACACAGGCTAGAGAATCAAAACAGAAATGATACATTTTGCTTTTCACAATTACAGACTAACTTGTGATTCTTTATTCCAAATTATTTTTTTATGTTTTGATTTAGTGTGTTGGGACCTACACTTAAAGTGGGAACTAACGGCTCAGGTCATTGGTTAGTATAGAGTAGGGAGAGGAGCATTAAAAGGCTATACAGAATGTGATATCTTTCAAAAGCAGAAATAGATTTAAACCCATAGATTACCATTGTTTAGCTGACATATATTACTTTTAATTTAGATTTTTTAGGGAGGATTTTTCTGTGTCTCCTAATTTACACAGATTTAAGGTCTTCATAAGTGACTGAAATATCTTCTCTAGAGCTTTCTGTTGATGGGTGGGTTCCTCTATTTGGTGTCCTGTGTTCTTTTTATTTAAAGTAGACTAAGATATGCATGATACATTTATCTTTGAGGCATATTACAAAAAGTAGCTTCTCATTTATCGAACATAACTGATAGGCAAAACTTACAATATGATGCACCTATATTTTTATGTACTTCTAACAACAAAAGGCAGTTGTGATCCTCAATGAGAGGAACAAATGGGAAGGCTTGGTTATTTTTTTGAGGCATGTAATCACATGTTCAGTATAATTAGGCTGTATGAATAATGCAAGATGTATGGCTATCTGTGTAGCGAGAGGCAGAATCCTGATGCTACTCACTCTTGCTACCAGAGAAAGAGAGCTCTCTTTGTGTATTGATACTGTAGGCTGTCAAGAGATTCTTGATTCTTTGATATATCATGTCAGAGGTAGCAGATGGTGTGAAAAGCTGTGCAGCTGGAAAAATATCAGGGTAATACACAGGGATAAGACCAAAGAGGCCAGAACAGCTGAAAGACACTGTGCCTAGGACAACAGACTGAGAGGAAGAGGTCTTGAGCAACCAAGCAGCTGTGGTGGAAGCTCAGATCTGCTCATAGTTCCAAAAAAAAAGTCTGAGTAGTCCCATTGGCTCTCGATAATTTGTGCCTTTGATTCTTTCTCCAGAGTTGAATTGCAGCTCTCAGAAATCTATTGAGAATGATACCAGTTAATTTTTAAATTGTGGCTAGTAAAGTTCTTTAAGTGTTACAGCAATATTAGGATGTTAATTAACTAATTAGGTACTGTGACAGGGTCAGACCAGATGGCTTCCGGAGAATGCTAAAAGGCCGATATATCAGCCCCAGGATCAATAAATCCCTTTTCCCTTGGTAGCTGAGCAGGGGTTACTCCAGGTTATTTAATATTAATACACCTGAAGCCAATCAAGGCCCCACCAAGGACTTGTTAAAAACCTCCCTTCCTGAGAAAGGGTGTGGCTGGAGTTATGAGAGTGAGATGAGCTACCAGAGAGTGTGAGCAGGCAAGATGCTGTCAAGAGCCAGGAGGGTTTAGGAGAAGGAGCAGAATGCTGGCAGAAGAGAACCCTGCAGGTACAAAGACTGGGGGAGGGAAAAACCCTGCCCAAAGAGGGCAAAAGATCTTTCCCAGGCCTGGAGGCCTAAGGGAAGAGACCCTGCCAGAAGGGAAAGATTGAACTGGACATTTTGTTTGGCACTACCATGCCTAGTGGGGGCTGTCAGGGGTCAAGAGCCTTCCCTGGCAAGGAAGCCAGGAAGGGCCCCTGTCTGAGCAGGGTATGGACGTTAAGTCAAGGGGCATGGGGAAATAACCCAGGGAAGCTAGCAGCTTTCCTGAAGCTACAGAGCGAGACTGCTACTTGTAGGGTCCCTGGGTTGGGGCCTGGAATTGAGGGTAGGATCGGGCACCCCCCTCCTTATCGGCCATTCACTGGAGGGGCATGAGCCCCAACGAAGAGGCAAGGGCTTGTGAGAATTAGAGACAGGACTGGGAGCCAGCAGGGAGTGGCCATCTTAGAGAGGCTGTATTACCCTCCTCCTCTACTAGAGTGTGGAAGAACACTAAGGGGTGAAGGAGTTCACTGACCTACCGCTAGAAGAAATTTCTGGACCCACGGAGGTAGAGGAAAGAGCTTTGCCATAGTACCAATCCTTATACTGAATGACAAAAGGAACCAGATCGTTTTTAGGAGTTCCGAGCTGCTTCTTCAAAACTGAGTTGATGTTGCTAAACTTGTAAAGGTACTTCTTCTATTACACTGCTCAAACACTTTGCTGTTTAAAAAAATAGCTTGATTAGAAGAGATGAATAAAGTTACAGGTCAAATTCTGTCCACAGATGCACATGTAAGACTCCCATTGACTCCATTATTTTTAATATATGTATGTATAATATGTTATACTTCTTCCCAGACACCCCAGTCAGGATCGTGGCTCCATTATGCTAGCTACTGAACAAATGTATATGAAGACAGTCCCTGCCCTGAAACGTTTAAGAGGTTAGCTATGGGAGCTTAATGCCAAGACAGAAGGCAGCATTTGGCATATAGTTTGCATGAGTAATGAACAGAATTTATGGAGAGTTTCCTTTTTTTATTTGTTTTTGTTTGTCTTCTGTCTCAGAAATGTAGTTTTGAAGAATGAGAAAATTCAGGAATGCCCCATTTGGGTTCCTTCCCACTTTATGCTGCTTTCCTTTGTGCTGCCAATCCCAAACATTCAAAAATCACGAGTCAGGACTCCTAAAATTGGCTTAAAAATCATGCAATTTTTAAAAACAACAAATGTTTGGTTCTTTTTATTTCCTTCTGGATTTTGAGCTTGTAGAATTCATGTTTTCAAGTTTTTCTCCCCCACCCTGAAAGCTATTCTCCTCTCTCCTCAATTTTTAAATTATAGCAGAAATTCTCACATACTCACCAGCATTACGGGCTTTAAGAAAAATACCAAAGACTCAAGAGAAAATGATGAGTTTGCACTGCTTTTCTCTCTTGGTCCCATTAGTTTGTCTTTTAATGACCCAGTGTTAGTCTTGCAATTTTTCTCCATAATCTGTCCTGCACAGTTGTGAATGGCTGAATGATTTGGTGTCCACTTTTGAATGTTTGGCCAGCCTTCCCTCCCAAACTTTGCTTTAGTATGTATACTGAGCCATGCAAGTTGACAATTTCATGAAAGCAAACCTCAAGCATGTCTGTCTTACTAGGCTGATCCTCAGCTCTTTTCTTACTATCCCAAATATTGTTTATTTTTTGTAGAAAGTTTGATTTTTTCGCCCTAAAACTATCCTGTTCTCTGTATCACTGTATTTATTTATTTAGTACAGTGATCTGAATTTGAACTTCAATGTTGATTAATTCAGATGCAATCAATAATGATCACTAAAAGTCATACAGCCTAGAGGAGATACAATTAGGACTGCTACTTGTATGCTTGGGATTAGTGAGTTAATTGTAAAGAATTAATAGAATTCAGTATGCAAAGTGATTTAATGGCAGTGTGGGGAAAAGTATAATAATGATATACTCATTACATCCTGTTGAAGTCAAATGCTCATTCTGTCTACATGAATTGCAGGAGGAAAATAAATCTATGTACAGAATAGTTGTTTTTGAAAGTATTGAGATCTGCGAACTATCATTTGGAGTAATATTATCCAAAATGGAGAAAACAAAGTTACAATATTATGCATATTATTGTAGCTACAATATTATGCGTATTAACTACAATCAGTGTATAACATTAATTGCTTTATGTTATGTACTGTAAACCCAAGAGTTCCTAATATTTCTGTTTTGCTGGCCTTATGGTGCAAACCAAGCATCCTAATGATTCTCTGCACTTAAGGTAACTGATGTTGGCTGGAAAATTACTGTGTAGCCCATGTAAATATTAAGTCTGCATCAGTTCCTGGATATCCTCTAAAGGTTTATCAGAACTAATCATTATAGATTATTTTTATCTTGAACCCCAGTTCTTGCCTGGCTCATTTTAAGAGGTCAATTTTCAAACGGGGGTGTTTAAAATTAGGTGCCTAAATTTGCATTTTAGAGCCCTAAGTGCAAATCTATATACTGACTGGAAGCCAAGAATCATCACTTCAGTTCTTTAAAAAATTTTCTTTGAAGTTTTCTCTTGTTACCTAGCCTTGCTTCTATTTAATACAGAGTTTGACATACAGCTGCATATGAAGTAATATACAGTCTTTTCTCAATGAGAAGAAAAGCTAAATGATTGTTGTCCATTTAGAGAAAATCTAGAAGACTGGATGGCCACGATTGAAATAATGGTTTACAGACCTTCACTCCATGTCAGAAGTCAAATTTGGGCCAGGTTGTTAATTACAAAAGTCCAATACCTTTGCCCTGGGTATTTTGTATCTTTTATGAAATGATATGTTGATAATCCATTTCCTAGTGGACAAGTGTCTACTTCACAATTGGCAATATCAACAGGATAGACTGGGCACAGTGAAGGATTTACAATTGCCTAATGGGTCTTTTTGGAATGACAGAATGAAAAAAAGATACTGTTGCAGCTGGTGGAATGCCTGTTTTAGACTTCAAGTTCCACAGTTACAATATGACACCTTTCATGAGCATGAAATTCATTAACAAAATTAATTATGGCTTTAGCATTTGGGTTTAGATGTGTTAGCCATTGGAGAGTTAGTAATAGCAAATTTGCTGATTGCTTCTTTTGCCAAGGGCTCCTTATCCAGAGTCTGGAAAAGCTTGATGATTTCCCAAGGATGGAGGCAGATTATAAAGTCGCTAAATAATGTCTTTTACATACAAGAATTGCAGAGTTTTTGTGATTGAGAGCCTTGTTGGGTTGCCATTATTACCTACAGCTTCAGAAGAGTCCCTTGCAGGCAATGTTAAAGCTGTGTTCATTTGGGCCTTGGAGTCTTACTGGACCTAAAAAGTGTATTTTATTTAGGATTTGTACGTTTTCAGAGACTGCTGCTACCTTGATTGGGTTTAAGAGCTGGTAGTGGCTAAATGTATTCATGAAGAGCCCCAAAGGATTTCTTCAGACTTGTTTTTCTGAGGCAGAAATCTTTGTTGAAGGCAAAGTGATGAGTTTAGGAATATTCACAAGAAAATACTATATGTTTTGCTGTGTGAGTTTTTGTAAATGATGTTTGTATAGTGTTTAACTCCCTGTACTTTTGTATTTTCTTGTCAGTAAATGGCACTTCTCTGAAGAACTACTTGAACATTTCATTCTCTTTCCTCCGCCCTCAGCCTGGAACATTACTAATGCTACAGTATCTTGGTATGTGTGTGCGTCACTAGACCTTATGGGAAAAGAACCTCTTCTGTTTCTGCTGTTGAGATTTAGCAGCAATAGTTAGAAAATCTGGCAAGCTTCCCAACTCTTTTCTGTCCTGTTAAGAACCAATAGCCTCTGAACACATTGATTATCTACCCAACTCCATGCACCTGGAATTAGTTAAGAAGCTTATTGTAGCCTTTGTGGCAGAGTCTGTTTTTGAAATTGGCCTTTTGTGAGATCCAAAAAAAAAAAAAGTAGATCTGAACCTGAACATTGTAAATTAGCTCATGTGCTTTGCCAGGATTCTAAGTTGGACTTCTGTTCACATTTTGGGAAGATGCATGCCAGTAAATGGTCACTTTAGGAGTATTTAAAGCATTTCAAACTTTGGGAAAATGTCAGGAATACATACTCTGATTCCTCCAAGATGTAACTGTCTTTTTACCTTTTAAGTCTTCTCCTCTTAATTAGGTGCATAGCTCAAGTGTTGTTTTTAAAGCATTTAAACAAAATGCCAGTAAAACAGAAGAAACTTTTCTGAGGCTGAGGAAAGTGGGCTAATATTTATCGTTTCAGCCCTGTTATAGCACAAGAGATGACTTTTACCATACACGCTAGATTTTTACATGTGAAGATCTTTTCTTATAGTAGAGAGATTTGTCTGAACTATCCATTTTTAAACTCAGTTTTAAACTGTGCCCATTCCAGTTACAAGAAAACTTCTGTGGCGAGACTCACTACACACAAATAAACAATTATACATAATTTAAAATAATTGGAAAGGCTGTTTCTGATCACATTTTTGGTGGCAGCCACCATACTGAAATTAAAAAAAAAAAAAAAATTATCTCATTACAAGAAGTAATTTGCTTTGATCACTCATTCTCAACGGTTGTCATTAGGCCTCAAGTACCTGGCTTTCATCCATCTACCCCATTGTTGTCTATGCCTTTGGATATGTATATGTTGCCTCCTATCTATGTTGCCAATATTTTTTTTCTACCAACTGCATCTGAGGAAGTGGGCTGAAGCCCATGAAAGCTTATGCCTGCTGAAATTAAATTTGTTAGTCTTTAAAGTGCTACAGAACCCTCGTTGTTTTTGCTGTATACAGACTAACACGGCTACCCCTCTGATACTGAAATTACATCATGACATTAGCCACATGAGAGTTTATGGGAAGATTTTCAAAGGTGGGGAGAGAAATCAGATTCCCAACTTCCATTGAAAGTCAGTGGTAGTTAGGCATGGTCTACACTAGAGAGTTTTGTCAATAAAAGTCAGGTTTTGTCAACAAAATAGTGCTGATGTACACATCACAATCACATGCAGACCCCACCGATAAAAGTGTCTTTTTTTCGACAAAATAAAACCACTTGATGAGAGGTGTAGGGCTTATGTTGGCATAGTTAGGGCAAGGCAGTGTCAATGTAGACACTGCGTCCCCTTATATTGGTGTTAGGGCTGTCATTGTCAGGAGCTGGAGCTATGAAATTTACAAGAAAACCCGGGCAGCTGGTTCCCACTCCCAACTGGGACGCAGGCAAGCTACGGGTGGCTGGAATCCAGTTCCCAGCTGGGACCAGGGACAAAGAGGCAGAGCACAGGAGCCTGTGGGGCTCCCAACAGTGGTCTCAGCTCCCCACACTGCCCCTTAGGTCAGTGGAAGTGCTCCTAGTGAGGACGTACTCCACCCACCCAAGGAGGGCAATGTGGACATCAGCCACCAGTATTTTTTAAGTGTAGACAAGGCCTTAGACATATAACTGTCCTTTCTGCCTTTCAAAATCTCCCTTTTAATACAAAATTAGAAACCACTTTCTCTATCAGAATTACTTTAGTGGGTACCATTTGAACAGAATTTAATGTCAACACTATGTGAATCTAGAAACTAATATTTAAAATAGTGTCAGCTCCCTTAGGCTTCAGTTTAACCAGCTCAATGTATGTTAAAGTCTACGCTGCTTGTTACCTAAAATGTTCCAAGAGGCATTCTAACAAAACTCACCTTTTTAATCCTAGTTAAGAAAAGGGCAAAATTACCTTTTACCTCGTTGATCCTAAACTGGCAAATTGAAAAGAAGCATTGTAGTTTTATGACCACCAGCACAACACAAAATAGAATTTCTGATAAACCCTGGGAAGCAGCGAATTCTATCATTCCTTTATATATTAAAACTGCATTCTCTAAAGAGTAGAAAGTGTCATTTCAAGATGAGAGAGAGACTTCCTCATTGTTTGGTGGAAATTATGATGAAAATGTAATTCAAATAAAATAACCTTCCAAATTATTCAGCTTCACCTGATTTAGCATCCACTGTGAGCCATTTTAACCATTTATTGTCGGGTATTGACTAATTTTGGGTGCTTCTGTGTTTTGGAGGCCATTTTGTGCCTGATTGCCAGAAGTTCCCAAGATTTGCAATTCTTGTTGTTTTTAAATGGAGTTGCAGGTCCCTCAGTCAATGAGGGTAATTTGGAAGGTCATGTTTGCTTGAAATTTTCAGTCAGCCTTTGTATAGACAAAAGACGTGCTGAAATATTTGATATTTAGGTGTTTGTTTGCAGCAGTAGGTCCTGATCCTGCAGTTGGACTGCTAGCATGCTCCCACGTGCATGTCCCACTGAAGATAATGGGGTCCACATGGGCACAAAATAATGCATTAGTGGATCCAATTGCAGAATCAGGCTCATAGTTTGTCACTGCTGTTGAAAACTGCAGTGTAACATTTGTCAATATTGGAATCCTAACTTGGGAGATCATATTAACCAGATTATTATACAATAGTATTACTAGAGTATTTTAAGGTACAGATGGGATAAAAGCAAGGATTCTGGTAGAGGATCATTCACAAAGCAATCACTGACGCCACCAGGATTTGAATGCTGTACGCTATTCTTTTGTTGTCTACTTGGAACAGCCACAAGCAATCTCCACAAAGAAAACAAAGCCATGTCTGTTTGCTTAATTTTGCCGTACTCTATGACTGATGTTAGGCACACTGAATTAAAATGAAGCAATTAAAACATATTCTAAACACTTCTGATTTTTTTTCCATAGAACCTTGACTCATAATAATTCTGTGCAAAATGGCTTGAATGAAATGCATGAAAACAGATTTCACAAGCCACTTAGTAACAATATAAAATGTTAAAGTGTCCGTTATGATTTTTTTATCAGAATGCTGACTGTTTAGTAAAGTATTTTATTCCTAAAAATAACAGCAAGCAGATTTTGCCTTTGGCAGTATTTGGTCGTTAAAACGCCTGTAAATGGTTTCTGCACACTTGCCTGCATTATACACTATGGATATTTTCCATTCAATTACCTTAAGTGGTAAAAGAGAAGCAATTTTTTCCCCTATAAGTAGAAAATATTATTTGAAATTAAGTTTAATTTTACTGATGTCAATATGTAAACATGGGGGGAAATAAATATTTTGTATCACAGATAGCTTTAACTTATTTTTTCCTTTCTATTGATAATACCAATGTTTAATAATTATAAACCTGGAAAAATTAGATAGTCAGGTCCATGTTGTTTCATTGTTTGGTTCCAATTCAAAAAATTTATCCAGCAGCCTGTGAGTAAAACTCAAATGTTGCATTTTTCACAGTTGATTTTCTTCATTGTTCTGGAAGATTGTTCTTGCTGCTAGCAACGATTGCCTTTGTAGTCACTCAGGTCCATAAAAAACATGATCAGCTTTTCACTAAGAACCTGACCCTTCAAGTTGTGTTTCTCCTAGGGGATGCTGAATGCCTTCAGTTCCCCTTGACTTCAATGGGAGTTGAGGCTGCTTAGTGAAGTTACTCAGAACCTTAAGAGGATTGGGCTTGAAGAGCCAAATCTTGGTCCCATTTCTGTGTGGCTAAGATTTGGCTCTAAGCTTCCAAAACCCAGCATTTCATTTCTAAAGATGACAGGAATCTTCTCATTGATCGGAATACTTCTGCTCAATACAACATTGTTGAGTCTTTGGTTTCCTTGCATCAAATGTTTTAATGATGTGATGCCCTTATTAGCTGTTATTCAATATGGTGGTGGTCTTCTTCGAGTGATTGCTCATGCCCATTCTACTATAGGTGAGTGCACACCACTGTGCACGGTTCCCGGAACATTTTTTCCCCTTAGCAGATCCCGTAGAGCCAGCTCTGGTGCCCCCATCAAATGTTTTAATGATGTGATGCCCTTATTAGCTGCAATATGGTGGTGGTCTTCTTCGAGCCCATGTGAGTGCACACCACTGTGCACGGTAACATTTTTTCCCCTTAGCAGATCCCGTGAGCCAGCTCTGGTCCCCCTGGAGCCCCGCGCCCCATCAGTTCCTTCTTTCCGCCTGTGATGGTTACTGGAACTAGCAAATTGCTCTCTGCAAGTACCATTCCCCATTGTTTGAACTCTTTGTTATTCGTAGTCCTTTAGTTACTTTTAAGTAGTTGTTAAGTAGTGTTGAGTTTAGTTAGATTAGAAGCCCCTGAGGGTCTTGGAGTGGCCAGGCTATGCCCCGGTCACCTGGATTTAAGCCTTGTGCCTCCTGCAGGAAGGCTTTCCTGCTCAGCGACCCCCACGATCAATGCCTTAAGTGCCTGGGGGAAGAGCACAGGAAAGACATGTAAAATATGCAGGACTGGGAGATTCGGTTAAAAGCCCTGCTAATGGAGGCAGCGCTCTTCCTGGCATCCGAGTTGTCCTGATCTACGTCGGTGCTGAGCATATCCTCAGTGCAGAGCACACCGCCGACACCAACATCGACTCTGCACCAAGCGACATCCCTGGTGCCGAAGAAGAAGAGGCAGCGCATGGAGCGCGGACACTCCCCTGTGCCACCGGTAAGGGCAGGATCGAGTGCGGAGATGCATCATGTATGGCCCATTGAGTCTTCTCCGGTGCCGGCATCTCCGGGCAGGGAGCCTCCCTGGAATCCTGGGAGCGGGAGAGTGCCCCTACCAGTGCCGTTGACACCGGAGGCTTTTCAGGCGGCAAGAGCCTTGCTGGCCTTGCCTACACCACCTCCGCACCCTCCTCTGCCGAGGGAGAAGGGGCCGGTGTTCCAGGGCAAACCCACGTTGGGTCCCCCTGAAGGGCGGTGTAGACCTCTGGTAAGGGTGGAAAGGTCTCTCGCTGGACGGCCACCAGGGGTAGAGTGAGGACGCTCCCCTAGCAGTCACTCCAGGTCGGCGTCGTCGAACCGGTCTGTGTCGACTCAGGACAAGTCCCCCTCTCGGCACCGAAGTCGGTCCCCGACACCGGATGCAGTGCAGACCAAAAGGCGGCACTGGTTGAGGTCCGCCAGGCAGCGCCTGGACAGCTCCAGTTCTTGATCCCCAGAATCAAGGAGTTCACCCACACCGAGGCAGCACAGAACCTGGTTGCCGTCAGAGAGCCTGGCACCGAGGAGTTCGTCCGCACTGATGCGGCGCAGAACCCGGTCGCCTTCAAAGGAGCCGGCACCGCAGAGTCCCCGACGGAGAACCTGGTCACCGGAGTCTGGTTTGGCACCATGAAGCTCTGAGCGGCACCAATCACGATCACCAAAGGGCAAATGGCATCGTAAGTCATCGGTGCCGAGATGATGTTCAAGCACACCTCTGTCTTCGCCAGCACCAATCGTGGAGAAAGAGGCGGTCCTCGTCATCCTCCAAGTCGGAGGCGTCGAGAGGGCGGTCCCCGGCACAGAGCGGTGCCAAGGGGAGGGCTCGGCACCGCCACTCCAGTGGCTCGGGGTCCTGTAAGGGGGGCAGTCGTTGGGACAGCCATAAGGACAGCTGACACCCCCACAAGGCGCCACAGCTGGTGGCGCAGCCAGCTCCTAGTTGGCCACAGAGTCAATGGCTGCAGCAATGGCCTTATTGGGCCCCATGGGGCATCCAGATAGGAGAGACTGTGCCCCCGGTCCCATCATCAGAAGTTCAGTCTGTGCCTCCTGCACTGGACAAAGCGCGCAGACACCATTCCTCAGACGAGGAATCAGACCCCATGGAGGGATCCTCCATGGGTGCACCCGACCACCAAGGGGGGGAACAACCACAGGTCGCACCTTGGCAGTCAACCTCCTCCTCCCTGGACGAGGCAGTCTCCAGGGACCACATGGCGCCACTGGAAGATTTCGGGGCACACCAGGAGCTGCTTAAAAGGGTGGCCTCTAACTTAGGACTGGAGGTTAAAGAGTTAGAGGAGGACGAGGATATCCTTTTCAACGAGCTGGCGGCAGCTGCCCCAGCAAGGGTGGCTCTCCCAGTCCATGACAGGGTCCTCAAAATTGACAAGGCCCTATGGCAAACTCCTCCTCGGTCGCCCCTACATCAAGGGTGGCTGAAAAAAAGTATTATGTCCCAGCCGAGGGGTTTGAGTATCTATTCACCCACCCGGCCGCGGGAACCCTGGTAGTTGATGCGGCCAACCAGCGGGACAGGCAAAGTCAACCAGGCTCCACTCCCAAAAACAAGGACAACAAAAAAATAGACTTGTTTGGGAGGAAGGTTTTTTCGACGGCAGCCCTGCAGTTCAGGATTGCCAATCACCAGGCCTTACTGGGCAGGTACAATTTTAATTTGTGGGATTCCCTCAGACGGTTTGCTGAGGCTCTGCCCCAGGACCAGGCCGCAAACTTCGCCGCTGTCCTGGATGAAGGAATCACAGTGGCTAGGGCAATGCTACAGACATCCAGTGATGCTGCAGACTTGGAGGGTAGGGCCATGGCCTCGGCCTTTGCCATGAGATGGTGCTCGTGGCTGCAATCCTCGGGGCTGTCGCAAGAGGTACAGCAGTCCATTCAGGACCTCCCCTTTGATGGGTCAGGCCTGTTTTCGGAGCAAACCAATGTGAAGCTGTACAGTCTCCAGGACTCCAGGGCCACGCTTTGCTCCCTGGCCTGTAAACGCCCCAAGCTTCCAGGTGGCAGTCATAACCCCAGGCGCAGCAGCGACCAAGGCCTCCGCCTAGACCCTTGAGCCCTACAGGAGGAGGGATAGAAATAGGGGGTTTAGAAGGCGAAATCAGCCCCCTAGCTCATCCTCAGCCCTCCAGCAGGGGCCCCCCAAGGGGTCGGGCAGTTGGAAAAGGCAATTTTGATGGTGCGTCCAAGGGTGGCATCCCTGCAGCCCCCCTGGATCCACCCCGCCCCTTCCTAGACAGATTAAGGCCATTCTACGCAGAATGGGCAAACATCACGTCGGCCCTACAATTTACATCTTCTCGCCCCAACAACCCTCCCTCCCCATCCCTCTTCAGGGACCCCTCTCACGAGCAACTCCTCTTGCAGGAGGTTGACACACTCCTCAACAAAGGGGCAGAAGACGGAAAGAGGAAGGGGTTCTATTCCAGGTACTTCCTCATCCAAAGGCGAAGGGGGGTCTGAGATCCATATTAGACCTGCATCGTCTAAACAAATACATCAAACGACTCAGGTTTCGCATGGTCTCCCTAGCCTCCATTATCCCTTCCCTGGATTTAGGAGACTGGTATGCCGCACTCTACCTCAAGGACACATACTTCACAGTGGCAGGTTCCCATTACCAATATACAGCCCTACCTTTTGGCCTCTCATCGGCTCCCAGGGTGTTCACCAAATGCATGGCACTAGTGGCTGCCCACCTGAGATGAAGAAGTGTGCAAATTTTCCCTTACCTAGACGACTGGTTAATCAGGGGCAGGTCCAGGTCCCATGTGCACGACAGCATGACCCTCACTTGCTCCACATGCATCAGGCTGGGACTGTTCATAAACGAGCAGAAGTCCACACTAACCGCAGTGCAGCGCATAGAATTAATTGAGGCCACACTGGATGCTTCCCAGGCCAGAGCCTTCCTCCCTCAACCACGGTTCGAGGTGATGGTCTCTATCATTTCCCAGCTGCACCGGTGCCCCACGACAACAGCCAGGCGCTGCCTACAGCTGTTAGGCCACGTAGCGGCCTGTACATATGTAGTGAGGCTAGCTCACCTGAGGCCCAGGCCACTTCAGGCGTGGTTGGCTTCGGCATATGGGCCGAGCAGACACCCCTTGGACCAGGTGGTCACAGTCCCCCACCAGTCCTTGCTTCCCTAAACTGGTGGCGGACTCCCAGGGCAGTGATGAAGGGCGTCCCATTCAGGGAACTGGTCCTGTCGGTCACCCTAATCTCGGTGCCTCAGATGTGGGATGGGGAGCCCACATCGGCACCAACCTAGGCACTCAGGGGCTCTGGTCGGGGGAGGAGAGGTGCCTGCACATCAATGTGAAGGAGCTGAGGGCCATTCGCCTAGCATGCAAGGTATTCCTCCGATTCCTGATGGGCAGGGTGGTGCAGGTGCTGACGGACAACACCGCAGCCATGTTTATATAAACAGGCGGGGGCGGAGAGTGCTCCTCAGCCTTCTGCCAGGAAGCCATCAGCCTGTGGGACTTGGCTGTGAGACACGGCTTCCACTTGACAACCTCTCATCTCCTGGGAGTGAGGAACGACAAGGCGGATCTCCTCAGCAGGTCATTTCTACCCCATCCGGAGGTCGTGACTTTGATCTTCCAGAACTGGTGTGTTCCCCAACTGGACCTCTTTGCGTTAGCCTGGAACACGAAGTGTCCGAGGTTCTGCTCGCTCCAGGGTCGTGAGGTTGGATCGATATCTGACGCATTCCTCATCGACTGGACGGGAACCCTCATATAAGCATTTCCACCCATTCCGCTCCTGCCCAAAGTTCCCTTGAAAACAAAGAGGGACAGGGCGGATGTAATACTCATTGCCCTGGCCTGGCCGAGACAGCATTGGTTCAGCATGCTGCTGGACCTTTCGATTGCCCCGCCCATTGAGCTCCCAAGGCGGCACAACCTTCTCTCCCAGGACCATGGTTGCCTGTTGCCCCCAGACCTGGACTCCCTGCACCTCACAGCCTGGAGGCTCTGTGGCTGATGGAGGGAGAGAGAGCCTGCTCGGTGCAGGTCCAACAAGTCCTGCTGGGCAGTAGGAAACCTTCAACATAGGTCATTTATCGGGCTAATTGGAGGCGGTTTACCTGTTGTGCGGAGTCCTGGGGTATTCCACCAAGCCTCTCTCCTATTCAAGCAATCCTGGAGTACCTGCTCCAGCTAGAGCTCCAGGGTCTGGCACTGGCCTCGCTTAGGGTTCACTTGGCAGCCATTTCGGCCTTCCACCAGCAGCTAGAAGGGAGATCCCTGTTCTCCCACCCCCATGTCGGTCAGGGTCCTCAAAGGGGTGGAGAGGCTCTACCCGCAGGTCCGCGACCCGGTGCCTTCCTGGGATCTCAACCTGGTCCTCTCGAGACTTACGAGGACCCCTTTGAACCAATGGCTTCATGCCCTCTGCTCATGCTTTCATGGAAGGTAGCCTTCCTGGTGGCCATTGCATCAGCTAGGAGGGTCTCCGAAATTAGGGCCGTGACCTTGGAGCCCCTGAATACAGTATTTTATAAAGATAAGGTGCAGTTGAGGCCGTATCCAGGCTTCCTGCCCAAGGTGGTTCCCCAATTTCACTGTAAGGAAGATATTTTCTCCCTGTGTTCTTTCCCAAACCGCACGGTTCAGAGGAGCTGAGGAGATGGCATTTGCTGGATGTGAGTTGAGCCCTGGCCTCCTACATCGAGCGGACAAAGCCATTCTGGGAGTCGACGCAGCTCTTCATTGCAGTGACTGACCAGATGAAAGGGTCACCTGTCTTCACCCAGCACATTTTCTTGTGGATTACATCGTGCATGAAGTTCTGCTATGAGCAGGTGAGGGTGCCGCTTCTGGGAACCATCACAGCACACACTACCAGAGCTCAAGCCTCATCTACAGCCTTCCTGGAGAGAGTGTCCCTGCAGGACATCTGCAAAGTCGCCACCTGGTCGTCGGTGCATACCTTCGCGGCCCACTATGCCATCGTCCAGCAGGCGAGAGAGGATGCTGGATTTGGCAGAGCCGTATTGAGGGCAGCTCACTGGTACTCCAGCCCAGTACCAAAGGTATGTCTTGTTAATCACCTATGGTGGAATGGACATGAGCAAGCACTCGAAGAAGAAAACAAGGTTACTTACCAGTAGCTGATGTTGTTTGAGATACGTTGCTCATGTCCATTCCACAAACCACCCTCCATCCCCGCTGTTGGAGTTGGCAGAAAGAAGGAACTGAGGGGCCGTAGGGCCGGCAGTGCCTCATATACCGCGAAATGCACACGAGGCTCCAGGGGGCACCAGAGCCGGCCCTACAGGATCTGCTAAGGGGAGAAAAGTTCCGGGAACCATGCACGGTTGCCTGCACTCACCTCTAGTGGAATGGACATGAGCAACACATCCTGAAGAACATCAGTTACTGGTAAGTAACCTTGTTTTTCATGCAGTAGAAACTCCATGGGATTTTATTTAAAGTCTGACAGAAAATTGCATTAATAGCAATCAATTCATTTTCATATAAATAAAGCAGTGTGCTTATTTTTTTAACTAGTTCAGACTTTTAAAAATGTCCTGTCTTGTGTAATATTACAAAACCATAAAATACATTATAGGATTTTACTGGTGTTTATAGTCTCTGTTGTGGCTAAGTTACAGGGACCTTTTCCCTTCATATTACTGTAGTTACCCAGGCCTGACGTTATCTCATTTATGTCTACTTTGTTGTGCCTGTTGTGTTCCTGTGTTAAGGCTGTTGTATTTTTAAAAGGATTAAAATTCACATATTTCTGTTTTTCCCATAAATAAAGTATTTTTCCCCACATACATGTGATTAGTTTGTATATAGTGAAGTTTTACAACTATAAGCAAGATAAGATTGTGTCATGTCTTAGTACTCATTTTAGAACTGATGACATGTGCATTACTTAGTTTATACTTGATACGTGATCTTTGTATGGCTAGAGACAGACATAAAAATCTGTGCTAATTCTGCTAGGTCTGTCAGCTGCTGGATCACAAAGTAATGGTGACGCAGCTGCTAGACCTAGCAGAGGACAGTTGTTCTAAACTGGCTGCGTTCATCTGATAGATCCCAGTGGGTCATGATGGCCAACTGCTCCAGCCGCTGAAGGCTCTCCTCTGCAGAGTCCTATAGGACTCAATCCTGTCACTGCTCTGATTCAATGTCCACGTTAACCCACTGAGGATGATAATGAAAGGGCATAAAATACTAGTAATAAATACATAGTTCTTGCATCTCTTATTCCACGCAATCTGCAGTTTTCCTAGCCGATTCATTGTTTGAAGGAAGATGGGCAACTGAATGAAAGCGGAATGTCTCAAGCTAATCGAGGAAAGATTGAAGTCTTGTTTATAGAAAAAGGGGGAAACACTTTGATTGCCTGGAAATGACTTTTCCTCAGTTCAGAGCATGTGCTGCTGGTAGCCAAGTTTATGAACAGCCTAGAAATTCTGCTGGACTCTTTTCTCCTCCTAGACATCCAAATACTTATACCCACCAAAATTTCCTTCTTCCACTTCCAGCTTAGTATTCTATGCTGACGCAGCCTAGGATCAAACTCTTAGAAGTCAGAGGCAAATCCTTCTCCGAGGCTGTAGCACTCCTTGCAAATGGAGGCAGGATGATCCTAGGGTTAACCACGTTTAGGCCGTGATGCAAAACATAGGTGTTCTACAAATAACAGATCAGAAGAGCCTAGCAATCATTTTGCAGGAACCAAATGACCAAAAGCTACTAAAACAAGGGAAAGGTGAATAATTTTGGTCCCCTTTAGAAAATATGATCATGTATTACATCACTGGTAAAGGGTGCTTCTGATATACTTAGATAGATGAAACCATTACTTCCATTACTTCCCATTTACACTAATTTCATTCATTTGTTTTTCTTTGATCAGTTTTTGATATTTTGTAGCACCTCTGGGAGGCACAGACTTGATAGTGCTACAGGAAATGATACACGGAACAGAAGAGCGTAAATAGTGAGGAGAATGCAAATTAACTGTACTATGTTATCAGTTCCTCTAATGCCTGGCTTGGAGAGTAGCAGTTAGAGGATGGTTCAGTCTTCACATACATTCAATTTTAAATCCTTCTAAGACTGCCTACAAAAGTATCAGTCATGATGATTTTTGTGCTGTGATATCTGTTCACTAGGAATGGGACTGGAGCTATCTGGTTCTTTCAGATGGATGCTTATACTGAGCCCTCACATAGCTGTAGTGTTCAATCACTGCTGACCTACACTGTGTTTGAACTGGAGACCTTGTAGTGAAAAGCTCTGCATCCCGTTATTAAAACACTCTTTAGTCTCTCCCATCTCTCTGTAAGTGATATGTTTAGTGTAAGTGGAAGCTCATCTGAGATGGCTGTGGCAAATTTATGCTGAGGAACTGGCATATTTAACTTGACCATCCTAGTGAGAGTAAAGATTCTAGAGGCTTTGAACTGTGTCTAGGGTTAGTGATGTAATGTTAGAATTGGCTTCTCTTGATGTCTGCTCATCCCCAGGCTTCCTATGTTGTATTAATTGGGTTGTGTTTCATCGATTTATATTTCACCAGAATATTATTCATGGTGTGTTTTACAACCATTTCTTTGTGAACCTAATATTTCTTTCTTTTGCTGGATTCCATTTTTATGTTGCTATAATATAGCCATGCTCAAAGGACTGAACTGGCTTACAGTTTGCAAAGAAAAATTGCCAAAGCAAAATATATCTGAATAAAAGCTGTAAATAATCACTTTTGTTACTGTAACTTTGCACTCTTTGCTTGGTTTTGTAGTTATTCAGCTATACTTAGAATTATTAACTCTCTACATGAACTCCAGGATTGTATTATTACTTTTGATGACTTTAGAATGGCTTATTAATTTTATTTCAGCAAAGAGCTGTGTAAAATAAAATTAAAAAAATCAAGCAGGCAGATAAAATAGGTCAGGAACAAAGAAAACCCCAAACTGTTAATGACAGTGTAATTTTTCCTGTATAAACATTTTGTCAAATACTAACTGGCTTTTTCAAAAAAGCTCACAGAAATGCCCCCAGGAGATTTGTTCCTTCGGACACTGAGGGGGATGCACGAAGATTGGGGTTTCCATCCGTAATTACACAGTGGCTGCTACATAGCTGAATTACACCGCAAGGTCTGAATGGTGCCTTTATATTCCTCTCTGAAAGTTGTGGGCTATGAAATTCAATCTAAAATATTTTAATGAGCATTCTGAATCTAAGTTTCAGCTCTTCTGAGGAAACAAGGAGCATAGTGTGCTGCTAAATAGCACTGAGACCAAGGGGTTAGATTCATTCAGTATTTGTGCATCAAGGAGGAATAATCATATCCACGTTTGTTCAGCAGGTATATGTTCACATCTGATGAAGTGAGTTGCAGCCCACGAAAGCTTATGCCTGCAGAAATTACATTTGTTAGTCTTTAAAGTGCTACAGGACTCTCGCCATTTTTACTTCCAGAATTGTGCCTCAGCAATTTAGTTTTCCAGGAAAAAAAAGCTTATTAAAAAACTAGGTTTGTCACATATGCCAAACTCAAATTTAGTTTTTGCAAACAAGTGCTCTAGTTTCTTCAGCTATATTTGCCAAAGGCAATCTTCATGAATCACTTAGTTTGGTTGTACTCAGGGAAGCAACTGTCTAAAAGTACCATTGTTATGTTCTATATATCTCATTCATTGACTTACATAGGCAGTTGTTTCATTTTTCAAGTAAAATGCTGCTTTATTATAACTTCCAATCCTGCAATCTCCCTCTGGGATCTGAAATTCAAGATGGGTTCTTTCCTTCTCACGTATCATTCATAATAATGGTTCTGGATTGGAACTTAGCCATCCTGATGGTGCAGGGTGAGCTACAAAACAAGCTCCTCGCTCTCCTAGCACTGTATTGGTACTGCTGTGCAACAGGAATAAAAAGCGGTTAAAAAAATCTTATTTTTGTTACTAAAGTAGGCAGTACTTACAGGGAGCAGATTTGTAGAATAAGATGAATTTTTATAGTAACTTTTCTGATCATATCTGCTCTTTAATATCTCATTGTTCTAGTCCATATTACTGCTTTTAGCCTGTTTTAATGAAAGTAAACTAGTTTTAAAAATGATTAACACTAGCCAGAGGCTCAGACTGGAACCCTGAATCCAGATCCCTCCACCTTTCTAGACTTCGGGATACTCGTTATCCAAACTTTGCAGCTTTAAATAGTTGACTAAAAGGTTTGCATGCATGCTGTACAGCTCTCACAAATGTTTTGTAGCTGCATTAAGGAATCATGTGCAACAAGTCGTAAAGATTGCAGTACATATGGAGAATAAACAAGTCCTAAATTTTTTGATGATTGGACTAAAATTGTCTGCTCACTTAAATTGAATGGGGACACTGACACATTAATGAATTATGGGAGATTTCTTTATTTGTCCATTGAAAAATGCATCTGAACTAATTCCCAAAGTAATAGGGTATGTCTATACTGATGGTGGCAAAGTCGCCGCCGCCAGATCGATCTTTCTGGATCTTTCTGAAAGCTACTCTGCGCAACTCCTGTCAACTGCCGCCGAATCTCCAGGTAAGTGTAGACCAGGGCATAGTGTGTTTTAATGTGGCTGTTAAAACTGTTTTATTTGAATGCAATTGCAACTGCATTGAAGACACCATTTTTTAAAAGGGTAGTAGGTAGCATGGCTTCTTCATGTTGTAGTAATACAGCTTGTAACAAAATTAGGTGTTGGTGCAAGGTGGATTTAAAATCTAAGTTAGACTGCAAAGCCTTATTTCCACTAGGATTAAAGTCCCCCCAAAAGATGATGAAAATGGTTTACCTGGTAGAGTAGATTGTGGGTGGGGAGAAACACACAGACGTCTCAGTCATGCTTTCCAGAGCTTTGCTGAAAACATTCATTGATCCAGTCAACTGTTTTTATCATTGATGTACAGGGACCTGTTGCTTATAAACATTGTCTCCAGCAGATTGTTTTCCTAGAATAGACAGTGCTTTATTACTATTTGAAAATTACGTCTTTCAACCACATATATAAGCCCTATCATAGACAGAGTCATAGTGGCCACTGAACTGAGAAGGCAGTTTTAAGTGTGAATTTATTGGATGTGTGTATAATTCATTTGCAAAAGAAAAAAAGTTTTTTTTAAAAAGAGTATAATTGGGAGCTAGATGTAAAATAGCTAATACCATTATCTTCACTTTAATGTATCAGTCTGGAATAAGCAGTCCATGAAACTAATCTTAAATTAGTTTAAGCAGTTTATCATACAGTAAACCAACAATTTTTTCACCATTAACAATGTGTTTTATACAAAATTGTTGGTGTACTTTTACCATTATGACCAAAGGGTAATTTTTTTAGTGCATAATGCCAATGTTTGCTTCAACATACCACTTTAGCTTGTTAAAAATAATCCCTTTAGATTTTTAAAAACGATTATAGCAAGTACCGTAAAAAAAAAAAAAAAAAAAAAGACAATGCATTAGACCATTGGTTTTAGGCATTGAGATTAGGATTTTCAATGTTTATCTAATAGTCAAAGTCCTTAGAGACCTTTTTAAAATTTCACTGCATATCTATACATTACTTGGGTTTTTTTTAGACACTGAAACCACCCATTTATTTATTATGGCCTGAACTGTTGCTGCACCACACACAGGAAAGGTGGGTTTCTTGTTAAAATACTAGAATGGGGCTCAGGAAATTTGTGTTTGTCTCAGCTCTGCCACAGATTTCCTGTGTGATCTTTAGCAAGTTGCTTAGGAAACATAGGAACTGTCATATTGAATCAGATCAGTGGTTTATCAACTCAGTAGCCTCTGTCTGTAGTGGCAGCTCTGTAGAACCAGCTGCTTCAGAGAGAAAAATCCTGCAGGTAGACAGTTACAGGATTTCCTGCCCCCAGTGAAAATTTCCTCCTAATTCTCAATAGTTAGAAATTGGCATATGCCCTGAATCTTGGAAGTTCTTCTTTGAGTAGTATCTCTTTGGCAGAGGACTCTTCTTCATACTTGTTGGCTGCCCCCCTCCGCCTTGGGAAGACGCGGAGGAAGAAAAGGACCCCCCTCGCCCTCTCCTCCCGAGTTGGTTTTCTTGATTTCTATTAAGGGTTCTCCTACATAGCCCTTTGGAAATCCACCCTCACACAGAGAGGACCTGGCAGTCTACCAAGGGTGATGGAGCCAACTCTGTATGAACATAAGAATGCCCATACTGGATCAGACCAATGATCCATCTAGCCCAGTATCTTAACTTCTGACAGTGGCCAATGCCAGGTGCTTCAGAGGGAATGAACCAAACTGGTGATCATCAAGTGGATCCATCTCATTGCTCGTTCCCAGCTTCTGGCAAACAGCAATCCCTGCCCATCATGGCTAATAGCCATTGATGGACCTATCCTCCCTGAATTTACCTAGTTCTTTTTTTGAACCCCGTTTTAGTCTTGACCTTCACAACATCCTGTAGAAAGGAGTTCCACAGGTTGACTGTGTTGTGTGAAGAAATACTTCCTTCTGTTCCTTTCAAACCTTCTGCCTATTAATTTCATTTGGTAACCCCTCGTTCTTGTGTTATGAGGAGTAAATAACACTTTCTTATTATTTTCTCCACATCTTCATGATTTTATAGACCTCTATCATATTCCCCCTTAGTCACCTCTTTTCCAAGCTGAAAATTCCCAGTTTGATTAATCTCTCCTCAGATGGAACTTTTTCCATACCCCCTAATCATTTTTGTTGCCCTTCTCTGTACTTTTCCAATTCTGATATATCTTTTTTGAGATGGAGCAACCAGATCTGCACGCAGTATTCTTCTTCGAGTGATTGCTAATGTCCATTCCATAGTAGGTGTGTGCATGCCCCATGCGTGGTTACCGGAAAATTTTTGCCCTTAGCAGATTGCATAGGGCCAACTCCAGTGCCCCCTGGAGCCCCACACACATGCCGTGGTATATGAGGCACTGCTGGCTCTACACCCCCTCAGTTCCTTCTTTCTGCCACTGACGATTACTGGAACTACGTTCTTGCTTGCTTCAGTGAGTGCCTCTTAGCTGTAGCCTTTGTTTTATAAGTACTTGTTAAGTAGTTATGTTTAGATAGTTCTTAATTACTGTTGTTGTAGTTGATAAGGTAGTCCCATTAGGGATCACCACCCTGTGTCGGGGTATGCCCCGATCTCCGGGCTTTAAACCTTGTAAATCCTGCGGGAAGGCCTTCCTGATTAGCAACCCTTACGAAGACTGCTTCAGGTGCCTTCGGGAGTCTCATCGAAAGGACAAGTGCCACATCTGCAAGGCGTTCAGACCGAGGACTCAAAAGGACCGAGATATCTGTCTGAAGGCCTTGTTAATGGAGGCAGCACTGAAACCGGTATCGGAACCGTCCCGCTCCCCTTCGGCACCAAGCACCGGGTCAGTGCAGAGTGCTCCACTGGCACTGATTTTATCATGGCATCAGGCTTCCTCTTCACCAAAGAAGAAGCCCAGGAAACAACGTCCAGCAGACAACTGCTTCCCTGTGCGGAAGAGATCTAAGGACACGGGCTTGAGCTCCAGGACAGCTCAGAGCCAGTGCGCTGAGCAATGGCCCGCAGGGGCAGTTTTTGCCCAGGACTGCGAGTCCTTCTGAGGTGTCCCCCATCTCTGGAGTGTGAGAGGGGACCTCTACCCCTTGTGTGCTGTCGACGCCGGAGGCAGTTCTGATGGTGGCCAGCTTGTTGGCCCTGCCTGTCCCATGCACCCCGTTGGCCCAGATGGAAAAGGCGAGGGGTAGAACTCCCACATCGAGGGGAAATCCCCCAGTGGGGGCCCTCCCAGTGACTGCACACCTCACCAGACCCCTGAGTTAGCTCTCCGTGAAATGGGTCACCACGGAGGAGATCAGTCCTGCCGAGAGGCCGATTCCCTGGGGCACATTCCCTGGCACGGAGGCGGTCTCTGGGGACAGATCACTGGTACCGCAGGAGTCCAGACAGCCCAAAGCAGCATTCGGGATCGCCAGCACTGAGGGCAGCGGCATTTGTGAGTTGATGCAGGTTCCACTTGGTATTGAGCAGACGCTCCCCGTCTGGGGCCTGGCTGCGTACTAGGTCACCGGCACTGATGAGTTCAATCACGCGTGGGTGGTGCAGAACCCGGTTGTCAGCATCGCGGCACTCACCTAGAGAAGACCCCTGCCAACAGGGGCTTTGGTACCAAGAGGATCCCGGTTACCCAGAAGCTGCTCCTGCTCCTCCTTTTACTGCAGGCAGTCCTCCTCACCAAGTCAGTTCACCGGCGGTCACCGGACTTGTACTCCCCGTCACTGAGACATCGGTCAAGGGAGCGCTGAGATAAGAGGCACAGATACTGCTCCTCCTCCTCTCGGTACCCTGATACGGGGAGACGGATGAGCTCTGGGCGACGCTGGCCTCCAGCAGGGGTGGGTCTGACGATTCCAGTAAGGGAAAGGACCCAGTGGCTCCCCCCACCTAGCCTTCCTGACCTTAAGGACAAGGGTAAGGTCCCTACTCGCCCCCTACAGGATGGCCTCAGGACTAGTGGCCACCCCAATGGCAATACTGGAACCCCTGGGGGTTATAGGTGGCCTCGGGTCCCTACTCCCTCGTCTCGTCAGGGAAGCAATCGGGCCCTGAGAACCACCAGCAGAGACCCATGACTTCGAGTCAGGGGAGGAGTCGGATCCTATGGAGGGTACATCTGGAAGGCCTCCCATGCACTTAGCAGAATAGCCAGGCCCTCCCGGCACTGGGTCAGTCATCCTCTTCCTCCCCAGACAAGGCACTGGTGGCAGGCCCATTGGCACCTCTGGATGACTTCTGAATGCACCAGGAACTGCTAAAAAGGGTGGCCTCCAACCTTGGGCTGGAGGCAGGAAAGCTGCAGGAACAGACGGATGACCTAGTTAATGTAGTGGCAGCAGCAGTACCGTCCCCGGTCGCCCTGTCGGTGCACCAAGGGGTCCTAAAGCTGGCCAAGGGTGTCTGGTAAACTCCATCCTCTTTCTCTCCGTCCTCTTCAAGGTCAAGGGTAAAGTATTATGTTCCCGTGAAAGGGTTTGAATACTTGTTCACCCACCCTGCACCAAGCTCCCTAGTGGTGGAGGCGGCAAATGAGAGAGACAGGCTTCCTACCCTAACGGTTGTTAGAGTCAGTGATGGGGTTGGGTGGCAGAAGAGTAACTCCGCATCTCTGCGGATGTCCTGCTTCCACCAGTTTATGGAGTTCTTTATGTGCAAGGGGACCACCACCTGTCCAAAACATCCTGGTGAGAGACTAGGTAGCCTTGGAGTCCTTGAGCATGTGCAGGGAGTCATTCATGGTCTCTGAGAACAGCTTATGACCATCAAAGAGGAGGTCCTTTACAGTGTTTTGGTCCTCTCTTTGGAAATTCCAAAAGCTGGAGCCAGGATGCCTTGCACAGAACTACCACTATGGACATGGATCCAACAACAGTGTCTGTAGCATCTAGAGATGCTTGGAGAGCCATTCTGGCCAACAGCCGACCCTCTGCAACATAAACTGGAACTGCTCCCTGCACTCCTGTGGCAGTTGTTCAATAAAGGCCATAAGCTTGTAATGAGAAAAGTTTATATTTGGCCATGACTGCCTGATAGCTCATGATACAAAAAAGAGATCCAATCCCTTTTGGTCTTTATCATAGGGGGTAGTTCTTAAAGTGCTGCCTACCCTGTTCATCCACCTCTTCCATCAGGAGGGATTTGGGTGGGGGATGGGAAAATAAAAAGTCAGAGTCCTTAGGGGGCATGTAGTACTACTTGTCTGCCCTTCTGTGTAATTTAAAGGACTCAGACCTGAAGGCATACAATCTCTCTTTTCTATTTCCCTTCCTCCCAGGCAGTATAACATGTAATATTATGTGAGCTGTATCTGCTTATTCAAATAGAGAAATATTATTTAGTGACCTCAGTAAAGAGAGATGAAGCAGAACCCACAATTCCAGTAGCTTTATTTTACTGTAACTCTATAGATCTACAGCTATGTGAGGATTTAATACAGATGATTTTATATTAGTTCTGTCTCTGCTGTCAGAAAAAAATGTTTAATCAAAACACTACTGAACATATCCTAAGCATTAAACTTTACACTAGATTTACTATATCATTTTTTCTTTTCTCCCACATTATCAGACTGTTCAGGAGGATTATTTAGCAGCAAACGTTTTCCTTCACTAAAGTTTTTAAACTGAATTTTATGATTGACTACTTCTGGTAAAGTTGAAGATGAGGGTAGGAAGAGAGATTGAAATCTGGGTGGAATCAATCCTTTTGCTTTTGCCTTTGCCTTTTTAGGATAATGTTCATTTTGATATAAGCCAGTTTGTTCTAAGCAGAAATCCATGAATAATGAACTTGGCTACAGCAGTGAAGCTTTGTAGATTCAAAAGGAGAAAAATACAGGTTTCCATGGAAGCAGACACCAAAAATACAGTGAAGATGATGGTTTTTGAAACCCTCCTAATTTTTTATGCACATATAATTGTAATTTCTTTTTTAGTTAAAAATCACGATAGTGAAATTTGTCTTCCTTTAAGACTTTTTGTTGTCTAAAATGTAATCATGTATGATTGATGATTAGAAAGTTTGACCTTCCAGCTGCTGAATTTTTGAGGAGGAGGAGGTAAAGCACACCTCAAAGCCTAAAGCACATGTTTTTCACAATATGATTATAAAATATATGTGGTTAAAAGATCAGAAAGATGTGCAGAGATATTCTTTGCTTAGCTAAAACCATATAACTGCTTTAGAAAGTCTGAACACCATCCATTATGAGGATTAGATAAAAGTATAACGCATTAGAAACAGCAATGATGCTTTTAAAAAAATTATGCTCGTGTATAGGTGAGGTGGGATCTACCAATTGGTCACAGTGGGCATCCAGAGTGGGAGAAGTGTGGAGATGTGTGTATATATATAATTTTTTTAAAGCAGCTGAAAGTGTATATTACTCCAAAAAGGCACCAGTCCAGCTATTAATGGAACACAGGTGGATTGCTGCAATTGTACAGAGCCTCACTGAAGTCTCTGGTATCCATGAGAGCATGGGAGTTCTCTCACTTGGTATTAGTAGCAGGATTCAGGCTTTCATCTGTGTTAAAACTGAAGGACGTTTTCAATAACTAGAATGCATGGGGTAGACAAAAGAGATGCGACTTCCACTCTTCAGAACTTTGGGTGACAAAGGGTGTGAGGTGTACACCCTGTACGTACATACATGAGTATCTGCATATGGGTCACAGTCACCTGAATGTGTTGCTGCTCCATTCAGGGGTATAACTTGAGCCTTAGATGGCAGGAACTGCACTTCATAGGTGCAAATTATAATTAATTCCTACCACAGGTTTTTAAGCCACCCCAATCCTTCATCTCTCAGTTGGGCCATAACACATTCAGGTGACTATTACTGTGACTTGATGTATTGTGGCTTTCCTTCCTCTTCTGCCAAAAATATATGCTGTCCCCATTTTCCTGTCTAAACTAAACAAAGTAAAAAGTAACAGATCCAGATAAAATAAAAGTAATTTTTATACCGTGTCTTTATCTTCTCTGCATAACTGTCAATGCCTGTACTTTTAAGGGTGTGGTTTTCAAAAGCACTTGGGGTATGTCTCTATTGCAATTAAAAACCTGCAGCTGGCCCATGCCAGCTGGCTCGGGCATAGGGGCTGTTTAATTGTGGGGTAGACGTTTGGGTTTGGGCTGAAGCCTGGGCTCTAGAACCCAGCGAGGTGGGAGGATCCCAGATTTCAGTCTGCAGCCCAAGCCCGAACGTCTACACCGTAGTTAAGCAGCCCCTTAGTCCAATCCCCACAAGCCCCGGTCAGCTGGCACCAGCCAGTGGCAGGTTTTCAAGTGCAGTGTAAACATAGCCTCAGCTTCAGCCTAGGTCAGCCCCCATTGAAGTCAACATGAAAACTCCCCTTGACATCAGTGGAGCAGAGTTATGCCAACACTGAGGGCTCTTGAAAATTCTATCCTTCAAGCAATATGTTGCAAATTATGAACTGGCTATTTAATTTTATTCTAGGAAAGGGAACAGATAGGCAAATGTCATTTGTCTTCATAGGTTGCTAGCATTGTTCTCCTCTAAATGTAGTTTAAGCTTTCCTTTGAAGTGTAGCTCTATGCCTAGGTATTTACATAAAATCCCTATTGTTTAATTTCATCCATGAGGTTACTTTTTGTACTATTTGCTTATCACAAATACTTGTTTCTTTTCCAGTGCAATATATATGTATATATTTGACTACCTTGATAAATGGGGGAGAGTTCATGCTTCAAAGGATGCTGTGTTGTTATTTAATATTAATGCCAGGCCATGGAGAAAAATGGTTTTGAAATGATGTTGTTCCTTGTGGTGAAGCTTGCCCCTGTGCAGAGAGGGTTAGCACAAAGCCACTTATGCTCATCGAGTGATGCGGCCAGGATTTCACCCTGAGAGCTTAAATGGGACTTGAGTGATGCACAGACCTTGTGCTGACCTTCTCCAGAGGAGTGAAGTTCATCTGTAGTGCTAGTAGCATATAGCAAACCTCCATTAAATTTATGCAAGGGAAAGACAATAGTTGGTTTAATTGATTTGACTCACACTGTTGTTATCTTAGTTTGCCTCCCAGTGGCGTCCTGGCATGGGACATCCCCCTTTCCTGACACTGTCTCCTAACCCTTTTCTTCCTCAATCTCATCCTGAAAACCCAGTTCTTTTGTGAAGCCTCTTGATGCTCTACCTTTGCTGAGTGTTAACAGTTTTAAACGCAAAACATGAAGTGAACAGAATGGGGGCTCCCCGTTACTGCTAATTTACTTATTTGTTTTTTTGCTGCATCCAGTCTTACTTCTTTTGTTTATAAATTGTCTGTCTGTTTAGACTGAGTCTTCAGAATTAGGACCTTCTTTTTACACTTGGCTGTAAAGTATCCAGCTTTGGTACCATGCATTATCCAGAGACTAAATCAAGCCTGTGGGCAAATCATGAAATGTCTGTCTCTCTCTCTTATGGTAGATGTGTTTTAGGTTTCACTTGGAAAACTGCAAGGTGATTTGATTGCTGGCTGTCTGCCAAATCCTGCTATTGCATTCAAAAATGCACCCAAGGTTGCAAGAAAGCACAGTCATGAGGGTGCAGCTTAGGCCACTCATATGCTAGAAATGGGCTAAATCATGTGTACGTGTACGTTTGTATGTGTGTCTGAGAAAAATGCAGGAGTATGTGTGTTTTCATGACAGAATTTGTCCCTTTGTTTGTGACAATTTTGGGGAAAGAGGGGGAAAGTTAACACCCCCATCCTTTCAGTTCTAATTTAAAAGTAGCTCTTACCTGTGCTCAGGAGAGTGACTGAATTTCAGTCTTCCAAACATTTCTTAGGATCGTTTAAATAAAGATCAAGGGATTCAGTAACCTTAGAAGAATTTGAAGTGCAAAGATCTGTTTGATCCGTGATTAGTTTAATTTGGTGGATAAAAATTCCTTAAATAGTAAATTGTTGACTGTATAAAGATTGTTTTTGGTAGCTGTGCTAGTGAAGTGGCTATGCTAAATTGAAATAGAGAATTACAATCAATATAACCCTCCCCCCCAAAGCCTTTGAAGACATAGGTTTTGTAATCATTACTAAACATTTTTCTCAACTTCCATGAGTGGTCATGCCACAGGAGTGTTCTGTACAATGACTGCTCAGATAAAGGGAGGAATGATAGATTCATAGAGTTTAATGCCAGAAGTTACCATTAGATCATCTACTCTGATCTCTTGAATAGCACAGGCCATTAAATTGCATCCAGTTACCCCTTTATTGAACCCATAACTGGGGTTTGACTAAAGCATATCTTCCAGGAAGGCATCCAGTCTTTAAGTGAAGACATTGAGATGGAAAATTCCTCACATCCCTTGTTGGTTTATTCCAGGGGTTAATCACTGTCTGTTGGAACTTTGTTCCTAATTTCTAATTTGAATTTGTCTAGTTTCAGCTTTCAGCAATTGTTTCTTCTGATGCCTTTCTCATACTAGCCAGTGTTTCCTCCCTCTGAGGACACGTACACACACTAATCAAGTCCTCTCACTCCTCTCTTTGTGAAGCTAAACAGGTGAATCTCTTTGAGTGTCTCTCTAAGGCATTTTCACCATCCCTCAAATAATTTTTGTGGCTTTTTTGTGCACCCAGGTCCAATTTTTCACCATCTTTTTTAAAATGTGGACACCAGAACTGGATGTAGTATTCCAGTATTGATCTTGCCAGTACCGTACACAAGGAGGAAAAAAATCACCTCCCTATTCCTATTCGTTACTGCCCTGTTTGTACACCAAAGGTCACATTAGCCCTTTTTACTGCTGCATAATCATACTGGGAGCTCATGTTGAGTTGCCCTAAATCCTGTTCAGTTACTGCTTTCCAGGATAGTGTCCCCCATTCTGTAGGTATGGCCTGTGTCACAGTTTCAGGTTAACTGCAACTGTATTTTCTCTCTGTTGTCCCTCCAAGGCAGGCACCTTCAAGGTTTCAGGCTCCTCGCTGTCATCTCTCTTGGACAGAGATCCACATCTCTTCCTCTTGACCAGGGTTTTCAAGACTGCACAAGGCTCTCCTGCCATACATTCTGATATCCCCTAAAAACCAGCCCATGTGTGTTGCTTTCTCTCTGAGAACACTGACTGTGTGTTTACTGGTGAACACACAGCTGTTTCTCAGCAGAAAGGTTTATTTTAAGGGCAACAGATTGTACAGAGGAAACATATTAAAAAAATAAAAGTTCCCGCTTGCTTCACCCATCAGTCTTATGGAATCCTAGTTAGCCAAAGTCTTTCCAAACTTTTAGCAAGGGTGGGATCCCCTTAGAATCCAAGATCCTATCTGTTGGTTGAATCAAAAGGAAGACACTCTAGTCTACCCACACACAGCCTTTATATGCCAAAAGCCCCTTCTTTTTTTCCCTAGTTTCTGGAAAGCCCAAGCCTGAACCAGTATATGAAAACCACCCTAGGGGCTGGTACTTCTCCTGAGGTGTTTACAATCTCAGGGACTGTAGTAATCACCCCTCGCTGTTTTTAGTTCCTGGGGGAGCTGTGGTAACCCCACCCTCATTGAGTTGCATACAGTCTCTGACCAATAATGGTACATAAAACATCCTTAAACTTAACACAATATGGTCTCCAAAGATACTGCATCAGCTTGCAATATCTGTCACATCCAGGACAGAGACTCCACTGCGTAGGTATGACCTGCATCTCTTGTTCCTAGATGTACAATTTTGCACTTGGCTGTATTAAACTGAATTTTGTTCAAAGGGGCCCAGCTTACCAAGCGATCCAATTTGCTGTACATGACTGCCCTATCATCATCATTACTTACCACACTGACAATTGTTGTGTCATCCACAAATCTGATCAGCAGTGATTTTATATTTACTTCCAGTTCATTGATGAAAATGTTGAATAGCATCAGGCTTAGTAACTATCCCTGTGGAACCCCACTGGAAATATCTCCATTGATGATGATTCCCCAGTGACTACTGCTTTTTGAGATATATCAGTTAGTTAGTTTTTAATCTATTTAATTTACTTTTGTATGACTTAGTACCTCATGACATTCTAATTAAAAAATAGCACTATACTATATCAATAAAGTACAAGTATATTATATCTACAGAGTTATCTTTAGAAAATAAATTTGTAGTCTCAAAGAAAGAAATCAAGTGTCATTGATAAGACCTGTTTTCCATAAAACCATGTTGACTGGGATTAATTAAATTCCTGTCCTTTAATTCTTTGCCAATTGAATCCCTATCAGCTTTATTTTGCTCAGGATTGATGTCAGGCTAACGAGCCTATAGGTACGTGGGTTATTGCCCTTTCCAAATATTGATACATTAGCACTCTTCCAGCCTTCTGAAATTTCCCTGGTATTCCAAGATTTATTAAAAATTAATATCAGAAGGCCAGGTATCTCGTCAATCAACTTTTAGCATTCTTGTGTGCAAGTTATCCAGAACTGCTGATTTTAAAATGATTTAACATCCTCCTCTAGTTACTAAAGTCTGGAAAGTACTTCCTCATCCTCATGTAATATGAGTACATCCTCCTGTTTATAAATTATCTTGTTTGGATGATGTATGCAAGAGTCCACTCAGCTCTCTACACCTCTTCGTGGCCAGGCACTGCATAGCAGCCCCTTGCTGGGCTAGCACCCCTTGTCACTGGTCGCTCAGGCATTGTGCTGGATTCTCTGTCAGGTAACTTGGTCTTCCAGCCAGGTCACAATTCTCCAGTCCACCCCTTCCCGGGTCACGATTTTGTCCAGACTAAAGTGTTTTTAACAGAAACAGAATTTCCTCCTCTCTCTCGAGATCTTCTTCAACTGGTCCTCAATATTTCAGGGGCCCTCCCAGGCCTTTCTGCCTCGGGAGTTGCTCACTCAGGGCCCTGTAGAAGCCTTCTTTACACATTGGCAGTCTCTTCTTCCCAGCTGGGCCCACTCAGCACTTAACCCTCTTTTATAGGAATCACCTGATTCCTTTCAGGTGGGACCCATTCTGTAATCAGGTCTGGATTAGCCCCAGGCTCTGTAGCCCACAGGGGAAGCCACCTTGTTACAATGTACTTGTGTCATCTGTTTATTCATTGGAAAGCTCTTTAAGGTTAAAAAAAATGGTAGAGCTATTAAAGAATTAAAGCATTTCCACATTGAAAAATTATAAATACTCTTATTGTTTCAAGTAGAAAGAAAAGAAAATGGGTGAATTGTGTAAAATGGAAATAACCTGCAAAGGATGGTGAATGTGCAATGTAATGCAAGTATTTGATTCAGTACTTTGATAGCTTGCAGCTAAATGTGGTTATACATATTATTCATAATTCAGTGCTTAGTAAGCTGATATTCCCTAAAAATGTAAAACATCTTTTACAATGTAATTTCACAGAGCAAAAAAATTAAATGTATTAAGAAATGAGAATATATACCTTGAAATTAGTGAGCTTGTTTTCACTGAAGTAAAATTGGAATGTCATTTGGGTGTAACTTAACAGCCACCAGAAAAAGAGCACTAAGAATTCCATAGTCCCATTAAGTGACTGCTATCCAAGTTAGGAAATTTTCTGCATGAGTTGTTAATGGAGCTGCTGGTCTGTGAGTCTTTTCCTTCTTCCTCTCATAATTCACCCTTGATATCAACTTCCATACTGATGTCCCACTCAACTCCTTAACCTCTGCTTCCTCCTGCCCATTTGACCTGCAGTGGTGGATCAGTTCTACTCAGCACAGTGTCCACTCACTTGATTTTGTCTTTGCTAAATATTTTCCTCTCATCTTTCCACAATAGAGTTTCTACCATAACCTTCAATCCATTAGGGGCTATGGCTTCTCTCCCATTTTCAATCCCCTCCTTCCTCTTCTGTCAGTGCCATCATTGACTTTCTCCGCTCCGCGTTCTCTGCTACTCTCCTCTTCATTCTTTCATACGCCCCTTTTCCACCTCAGAGTCTGTCCTTCCAACCCCACACAGCTCTGGTTCACTCCCTTTATCCAATGTTCCCGTGTTTCTGAACACCTCAGTAGAAAGTCCCAGAACACAAGAACTTACTCCAGTAAAAAACTGTCCTCTTCCTTCAGTTCTGCCATCTGGCCAGTCAAACAGCACTACTTCTCCACTCACATTGACTCCAAGCACACAATCTCAGCTGCTGACGTGGCAGTTTTGATTCTCTCCCAGCTTCTGTGCTATCCTATTTCCACATAGGATCTTGCTGACTTTTTCAAAGAAGTCAACAAAATCCAGTGTGACTTGCCTCTTTTCTCTTTCCCCATCATGCTCCCCTCCTTCTCCATGTCATCTACATTGAGGTTTCTTGCCTACTGTCCTCTTTTTGCAGACTCCATCCTTGCCTGCCTATGATTTCCCCTACCTTCCACCCTCACCCCCTTATTCACCATTCTCCTTAGCTTCTCACTCTTTTCTGATCCTGCTTACAATAGAAGCATTCTGTGGTGTCCCCTCATCTAACACCTCCCTCCCAGAAGTAAATGCCCCATGACCCCATTTGCTATAACCATCCCATTTCTCCCCTCTGCCTCCAAGATCATCAAATGCACCATCTACAGCTATTGCCGCCTTCATTTCTGTCTGGCTTCTGACCACGCTTCATTGCAACTGGTCTTACCAAGCCTCTAATAAACATCTTTATACAGATCTCAGCCATCTACTGTTTCCTCCTCTTTCTTGATCTCTCAGTTGTTTATGGCATATTGAGCACGTTCTTGATATCTTGACTTTCACCACTCCATTCTCTCCTGGGTCTCCTTCTACCTCTCTGGTTGTATCTTTGCTGTCTTTTTTTCAGTGGTTTCTCTTCCTCCTTTCTCCCACTCACAATAGGGTTCATGGAGTTTCATGCTTGTCCGACTCCTCTTCTCCCTCTACACCTTTTCTGTGAGTGATCTTATCCGTTCACAAAGCTTCAGCTACCATTTCTATGCCAACATCCACAAATCTACTTCTCCACTCTTGACTTGCCTCCTTGCATCCAAGCCCACACCTCACTCTGGCTCTGACATCTCCTTAAATCCATCTCACCATCAACATAAACGTAGCCTGCCTAAATTAAACTCCTTGATTTTTTTCCCCCTTCCCTTCTTCCCCTTTTCTATGTCAGTGTTGACAACACCATTATCATCCCAGCCATTCAGGCCTGAAACCTAGATACTGTATCATCCTGGTTTCCTCCTTCCCCCTTGTTCCATGTATGCAATCAGTGCCTGAATTTTGCTACTCACTTCTCCAAAGCATTTCCAATATCAGGACTTTATTCTGTCCACACAGCTAAAACTCCTGTCCAGGCTGCCATTATCACCTGTCTTGACCACTCTGTGGCCTCCCTGCCACCAACTTCTCCTTGTCAAATCCATTCAAAATGCAGCTGCTAATAATTCCTTTCCATCATTATGATTGTGTCACCCTCAGAAGGAGTCACTCCCATAGCTCCCCCTTCTCTACTCCATACAATTTAAGCTTCTTGTCCTACCTTCCAGGACCTTCACAACTCTGCCCTTTCCTGCTTTCACTTTTTTTGTCACTCCTCTGCTCTACCAATGATACCAGCCTTGGTTGACCACTTGTCCACTCCCACAAGCATTTTCATGCTTTCATCCACATCACCCATTGCACATGAAATGTTCTCCTGAAAAATTAGTCTGTAAGGCAAGTACTCTGTCCTTTTTGAAATCCCCCCTCAAGGCATGCCCCGCCTGTGATGCCGCTGGAAAATTTCTCTGTGATAATGCCTAGTAATATATCAGTGGAGACCGAGAATATCTATTTCATTTTTTCATAGATTTATAGCTCATAATTTAAAACAAATAAATGTAAAAGACGAGGAGTCATCAATTTGTGCACATAGTTGGTCTATCTGGCCACATGTTCCTGTCATTGTTATCCCTGTCATCCCCTTCTCCCCCATTCCCTTCTTTTTTTTCTTTTTTCTCTTGGCTGCACCCACTTGAGTCTAGTCTTAAATTAGATTGGAAGCTCTTTGTGGCATGGACCATGTCTTTGCTTGTTACAGCTCCTGAAACAAAGAGCCTTGATTCTGACTGATGTCTCTCTACGCTACTATACTAATTAATTATGCTATAACAGTGTTAGAAAACAACTGAATTTTGTGTGGGGGTTTTTTTTGTATTTATACTGAAATAATCTTTTAATAGTTTAATAAGTGCCAACAATTTTTTAATGTGTTGTAATAAAATTAGCCTTTTCTGGTTGTTTTTGTGCATATTCAAATGTATGATGTTGTCTTTGTATTACAATAGCAACTAGACACTCGAACTGAGATCAGGTCCTTATTATTCTAGCCACTGTATAAAAATGGAGTGAGAGATACTCCCTGGTCTGAAGCGCTTACAATCTAAATAAGTAGGAGGGGACAGAGAGATCCAAGAGTAAGTCAGTGTTCGAAACAGAATAGAAGCTAGGTCTCCTGATTCCCAATCCAGTGTCCTCTCCACTGGACCACATTGCCAAATGGAAGATGCCTGACAGTTTCTGTTTGGAAGTAAACATGCAAGGTATCATAAGCCATGTATACAATGCCAGTAGGACTAAGTGATTTGAATGCAAATAGTGTCATCAGGTGTAGTGTATTCATTCTTGAATGTTCCCCAGAATATTGCATAGTTCACTGTCAGATCGTATTTGCTGTGAACTTAATTAATGCTCTTTGAGTTCCATGTCCAGCAAGCTGCTGAATTTTTAGTTTTTCGGCTTTGCCTTAAGAATATCATGGAATCACCAGCCTTAGCCTGTCCTAAACTAACTAGAACTAGCCACTTGCTAAGTTCAGACATTTTTTAATTTTACATCTTTGCTCCCCTTTCTCAATTCTAGGAAGTCCTGGAAATACTGTAGGTGCTGAATCTTGGCAGTTTGTAATTTTACACACACAATGTCTCCAACTGAATAGGTGCCAAGCTTTCTCTTGAGTTATACATATCAAAATTGAGAAGAGCTTTAGAATAATATTTTTGTTACAGATACTTTAAAAAGAAACACTGCATGTTACATAAGTCATACAATATAGAAAATGCAGAATGACAAATGCAGTTACTCTGCTTTAGAGCTGTCTAAATGATGTGAGGACATATTAAAAGCAAATTACATGAAAACACACAGCTACTTAAAATCATTATCTGAGGTCAGAAATGCCTGCTTTGTTGTGCTTGTCTCGCTCTGTGTGAGCAGTGCACGGGGGCTGTGCCTTATCTTTTTGTGGCTGTCATAAATCCTGACCTTCCCACAGATGCCTGCTTTCCTAGGACTATTAAAGTTTAGAACATAAAATGGCCATACTGCGTCAAACCAATGGTTCATCTAGCCCAGTGTCCTCCCTCTCACAATGCCCAGTACCAGATGCTTCCAAGGTAATGAACAAACCAGGGCATTTTCGAGTGCTCCATCCCTTGTCATTCAGTCCCAGCTCCTAGCAGTTTGAGATTGAATCTAGAGCATGGGGCTGCATCCCTGACTATCTTGGCTAATAGTCCTTGAATGACCTCTATGCTCCATAAACTTACCTAATTCTTTTTTGAACCTGATTATCTTTCACAACATCCCCTGGTAATGAGTTCCATAGGTTGACTGTGCATTGTGTGAAGAAGTACTGCCTGACGTTTGTTTTAAACCTGCTGCCTATTAGTTTCTTTGTGTGACCCCTAGTTCTTGTGAAGGGGTAAATAACATTTCCTGTTCACTTTCTACACACCATTCATGATTTTATAGACATCTATCATATCCCTCCATAGTCATCACTTTTCTAAACTGAACAGTCCCAGTCTTTTTAATCTCTCCTCATATGGAAGCTGTTCTATATTCTAATCATTCTCTGCACCTTTTCCAATTCTAATGTATCCTTTTTTAGATGAAGTGAACAGAACTGCACACAGTATTCAAGGTGTGGGTGTACCTTGAATTTGTATAATTTGACTGATCTGATCATCGGACACACATTATCATTGGATATTATAAAAATACTTGTAAATATGCACAGTGCAGTTGGTCTGAGAAGTCTTGATTCCATTTCTCTGGTTGTGTTGTTAGGTGAAAGCAATGTCCTTTGATGTCTCAATGGGTAGTCATCCATTCTTAATAAGCAGCCTTGTCCAAATTGGGCAGACCTTAGATTAATCTGGAAAAAAGACATAGGGCCGCAATTTGAACAAAGCCTCCAGAACACTTGCATATGCAAATTTTGTTTTAACACAACAGACATAATTTGGTGTAAGAGTTGTTTCATTTACGTTCCATTGCCGCCAATGATATTTATCTAATTAGAGGTATCTGGAATTTTGTTCGTTGAGAGAAGATTGCAGTCTGGATGCGCCTCTATACTGCTGTTATGGGTGGGAAAATGCTTCTGGAAAGTGTTTAGACTTTTATAGTTATTGTGAATGTTTTGTTACAGAAACAAAGTGACATTTGTATACTAGTTGTTGAGAGTATTTCTGTTTTAGAAGGTGCGAGCATGTGAACTGAACATTTTCAGATATAATATTATAAAAGTATGGATATATGTTGTTACAGACATACCCATTGGCTAGAACAAACTTCCCCTTTTTGCACCTCTCCCTCCTGTCTTCCCTCTCTCCTCCACTTTATTTTGGTTCTGCATGGGATGAACTTTTGTTGGATTATTACTTGATATGTTATATTATGTTGGTAGTGTTATACCAAAGGTGGCAAACTTCATTTTTGCACTTGTTCTTCCTGGTGTTTTGTCTTGCATGGTGTTTGTATGACAATTATTTGTTGATGACATTAATAAGTGGTTTAACAGAATAATGTAAGGTTGTTTTAGCTTTCTGAAGCCACAAACCTGTCGGAGGCAATCTGAGTCTGTTTAAACAGAGACCTGCCAAATGGGTTTCAACAGAGATGAATTTGAAGGAATTGGCACTTCTCTTCCCTCTGTGTTCTATAACCAGCCACTTTTAAAGGGTTCTACGATTGCATCTTGTGTCTGTGAGTGACAGCTTTTTCTTTGGTGATAGCTAAGTCTTGTGTACATTAAGGAAATGTTTTTAATTTCTCTAGTATAGAGTTCACTCCTCCTGAATATCTTTTTTTTCCCCCATAACCCACTTTTTGGTAACATTTGATGCATTCTCAGTTACAAAGATGCATCATAATCTTTGCTCTGGGTATGGATTAACTGGAGTGTTGATCAGAAAATTTACTATGATTAACAGTTTCATCAGTTTAGGTAGTTTAATGTGCCATTAAAATGTGTGTGTTTGTGGAAGAGAAATGGTTAAACTGTGAAATAAATTACTCACTGGAGTTTATTTAAATTATTTAATAGTTATATTACAGTAAAATATACAGAAGCCCCAATGGGGATTGGAGGCCTAAACTCAGTTAAGGCTTGTCTACATGAGGACGCTCAAGAAAATTAATCCAAATTAACTAAATGTGTAATTCAAAGTGGATTAGTTAAATTGCATTAAACCCTTGTGTGGACACTCTCATTCAGAATTCAAATGGCCTTAACTTGGTTTAATTAAGGCCATTTTAATTCTGAATGAGTGTGTTCACATAGCACTTTAATGCAGTTTAACTAATCCACTTTAAATTCACACCTTTAATTTATTTGGATTAATTTTCCTGAGTGTCTCTGTGAAGACAAGCCCTTAGTAGGCTTGGTACAAATCACATGAAGGCATAGTTCATGTCTTGAAGAGTTTAAAATGCTACAGTGGCACAGTTGTGTTGCTGTAGCTGCATTGCTGTAGTGCTTCCATGTACACACTACTTATGCAGATAAGAGGGATTCTCCCTCTGTCTAGGTAATCCACCTTCCTGAGAAGTGGTAGGTTGGTCGACAGAAGAATTTTTCTGTTAACCTAGTGTTGTGTACTCAAGGATTTAGGATGACTAATTATGCCACCCAAGGGTGTGGGTTTTTCATGCCTCTAACTGACGTATTTAAATTGACCTAATTTTCTAGTGTACACTGGGCCTAAGTAACATTTGAAGGGTGAGGGGAAGAGAGATACAATCAAACATACATTTTTTGTAAACAAAGTGCCAACTAACTTCATCTACCCTTCAAACTATTTTTAACTGGCTTATTTCTTACGTTCTGAGGAGAGGGTAGTGCCGTTATGGATAAGGAATTTTGTGAGTAAGAGGTGATATGGAAAAAGCAAGAAGATGCCTCTTTTTCTCTCTGTTTTTAATTGTTTTCTAAAAAAAAAATTAGAAAAATCACAATTTATTTTTATTTGGATTATAAAAATCTCAAGTACCAGTCAGAGATATACAGATATTTGAGGATATTCTTCGTCTGTGAAACTGGTAGAATAATTGTCGCCTTCATCAGAGGGATGATCAGAGCATTAGTTGGCTAATGTTTTATAAATTACTTAGAAAATATAGCTGGTTCTTTATTGCCCAGCATTAAAATGTATTGTCTGTTGTTAGAGCTACTCGTTTCAACGAAGAGTGTGTAACTTTTGTTGCTTCTATTTCCAGCAAAGAGCTCCGGGAAAAGTTTTGTTGGATGCCGTTTGCAACCATCTGAACCTTGTTGAAGGTGATTATTTTGGCCTTGAGTTTCCGGATCATAAAAAGATCATGGTATGTGAATGAGACTCATTTCTTACTTATTTTCATCTGCACATTTCATGTACATTACAGTCCTCCTCCTCCACCTACCCCCCATTCAGAAAACATTTTTAAACATGTGGTTTTATTAAAGATTTCTGAAAATGCAGTTTTGCTCATTGGTGATTATACAGAACTGTGTTTAAAAGTTCTGCTCTAACCCTGTTCCTCATTTATTCATGTTGAAGCTAGGAGTGTTGTTTTGACCGTAGTACCTGTTCGTGCCGAGACTAAACACCATTTTAATTCCTGATTGGTTTGGATGGGAAAAGTCACCAAGATTACAACACAGTTCCATAAAAGGCACCTTTTCTATCCAAAGGGCAATAAAAACAAGTCACTATTTTTTGTTTAAAACAACGAGAGTTCTGTAGCACTTAAAAGACTAACCAATTTAATTTGTTTATCACACTTGATTGGTTTTTTTTTTCTTTTAGTCAGTGATAAAAATCCTATTCAAGGAGTTTTGTGATACAGGACAACAGGTCTGCTTTGAATGACACCTTGGTGTCTGAAAACAAATATTTACTTGCAGACAAGTAATGTATCATTACATTATAGAGTGGAGGAGTAGAGGGAAGAGATTGAGAGAGTGTGTGTTAATAGATGCACATGTTTTTCATTTTTAAAACTCCATTTTGCTTTAGATCTTAATGTCACTGTGT
Organism: Emydura macquarii macquarii; assembly: GCF_026122565.2. NCBI lineage: Eukaryota > Metazoa > Chordata > Testudines > Chelidae > Emydura > Emydura macquarii. Next base: position 7,678,156 of record NW_027133808.1, on the reverse strand, counting down.
TCTACTGGATTGTGTTCTGGTTAGTTGGATGCTTTGGCCAGTATATTTCTGTCTATACTTGATGTTTTGCCAATATGATGAATTCTCTCCCAACACACTAGGTAGCCTAAAGAATATACATTAGGGCAGTTATTTTAACGTCCAGACTGAAGGGGGCAATAATTCTTAATTTAGGGAAAAGAAAGGGTTTATCTATCACTAGAGTAATCTGCTACCATCTCTTTGTGGACATTTTTTAAGGCAAGAGAACAGAATATTAATGGTTACATAGTTCTAGGCTAATGGTTATTGAGAATAAAATAGAAAAGTGGACAGTAAGATATAGTTAATTTAAAAATAATAAATCACAGACCTTCCTTTGGATTTACTTGCAACATGAGTTTTAACAGGTAATTTCACAATCTTCCATGCATCCTCAGCTAACATTTTGGTAACCCTTATTGACAGTTTTAAAAAAACAATGTATGAACGTAGTTGTGCAATAATGTCACAGTGGGCTATATAGTGTATACGGTTATGCTAAGAAAATATTCAGATTCTTGACTTTTGTGTTTGTAAAGTTGCGAACCTAACGTTATAGCCCTCACAACAAATGTCATTTGGCCTCTTTGTGTGTCTATATAGTTATTGTTATAACTGCGTGTACTGCTTACTTATAAGTCATAATATCTCTGTGCAGTGTGGATGAGTTGATGTTGCTCTTTGAACCATAACTTTTAGTTTCTTGAATTCTGGGGGAAGGGGGGGGACATTAGGTACAATGTAGGATTTTACATCATGCATAACACAGAATTTGCATTTAATGGCTTTGCTTTTAAAAAAGTGTGTGTATGCACTACATTTACATTTATTTGAATATGATTCATTTCTCTTTCAAATAGTGTGCAATACAAGATAAAAATAAATGTCTGAGCATGTTTGTTTGGATGTTATCATATGCAGATGAGATCATATATTCAAACACAGGTTGACTTAATGCAATGTGTGGAGTTCCAGTTCACAAATACTTGTGTGTTTGTATGTCTGGCCAGCTATAGAAGGATACATTTGTAAAAGGCAAGACTGTCACTTATATTAACATGATTGCATACACAAAAGCTCCCCATCTGACTGCACAGATCACTGCTTAACACATTGGGGTTTGAACAGACTCTCTGCAGAGTTGCCCTTCTCTCTTGCAAACCAGAAAAAACTTGGTAACTCTTGCAATTTTATCATAAAATTCCTGATATTTCATGTTTTCCCTAAAATCTCTAGCTGCTAGAATCAGATTATTACCTGAGGATTTCAGTTTTCATTTCAGAAAAAAATGTTGCTATCCCTCCCCTCGTAGTTGCAGTGTAAAGCGTGAAAACATGAACCCTAAATGCTGTAAAACCTGAAGGCAAATAGAAAGAACCTCAAAATCATTATTTTTTAATCTCCTGATTTTTTACACCATTCTTATGATTTTTGGGGCCTGACTCATGATTTATGAATGCATGGTGTTGGTACTATTAGTGAAGTCTTGGTTTTGCCTCCTTCCCCCAAGATGCTAGTCAGGGGCACGTTGGAAGGTGCTGTAGTAACTACTTGCTCTTCTAGAACAAAGAGAGGTTGGGGAAGGAATTGGGACTTTCTGGATGCACAAATCCTGGAATGACACAGCTATACACCACCCCTTATGCAGAGCAAGATCATGATGTAGCCCAGAACAAATAGCACAGAATCGTGTGCTATTGGGTAAAATACAGGGATGCCCAGATTGTTGTGACTTAGTTATTTCGCAGTCAGTCTGTTTTTTGGGGTTTTTTCCTTTCCCCCCTCCAAACTTGGCAAGCATGCATTCTTCACTGAGGGCTCTGTACATGCCAGCTTGTAACTTCTAAAACAAAACATTTTGAGTTATCAGAGTGCCAAAGAATGTCAGACCAAGTTTTTTTAACATGTGAAAAACACCATTTTCCCATCCTTAAGTAACTAAAAAATGACCAAATAGATTTTCTTCACACCTTCCGGGGGAAAAAAAAAAAAGAAAGAAAAGAAGAAAAAATCACTTTTGAAGTGGAGAAGCATGAGAAATTCCATCCCCCAGGGAAACTTTTGTGAATATATAAAGCACCTGAATACAGAACCTTAGGACAATAGTGCCTCCAGAGAGCTACCTCAGCTCTGTAATAACAATGGGGCTATGATTGTATAATACAGATATTTTGAGGGTATACCAGGCTCTGCCTAATTAAAAACTGCTTCAAGGTCAACTTTAATTTGTGTGTTCATAGAACAAATATATTGTTGTGTTTTCATTAGAGGATGATGATATTAATCTGCTCTTTGGGGTGACTTTTAGGGTTTTTAGATTGTTCCATACCCCATTTGAAAGCTGTGCACCATTCCTCACGTAATTCTGGATGGGAGAACATGTATTTATTAACTGAGGACTGTGAGATGTCTGTTTCCCCCACTCATCCAGCTCACATTGGTTGTTTGGCCTCTCTCTCTATTTGCTGCCCAGTATAGCCTTTTGCAAACACACCTCACCCATGTCCATGTCCCTTTGACTGAGATTTTGACTGGGGTTTTAGGGTCTAGACACCTTGTTTTTGTTGGCTACCTGGTTTTGAACCTGTCGTGAATCTTGGCTCTGGCTTTTGAACTCCAACCACTAGGCCTGTCTTCTGCTCCGACCAGTAGGCTTGACTGACTATGACCTAGTCCGTTGACATGAGACCCCTGGGAGATCACTGTGTACATTGGACAGGGTCTACAAGGTGCATGCCCAGTAGCTCTGTGCCTAACACCAGAGCACAGAGGGGCAGAAGGAAAGACCCTCTGGCTGGGTTGTCTCATGAGAGTGAGAATCATTTTTGCTAACAGAAACGTTGATCCCCTCTTAGACTCCCTAAGAAGAGACATACCTCCCGAACCCTGTCAGGTCAGGTGAGCCTTCAGGTATAGACCACAAAGACTTAGATCATTTTAAGTCGCATGGGCATAGTCAGAAGCAGGGTGGATAAAAATCAATGATTTTTTTTTTAATTTACAAAAATTAGATTTTTTAAAATTTCAATCAATTTTTTTTATTTTTATTTTTTTAAAAAATCATCAATAAAATACTAAATTTCTGTCTCATTTAAAACATAACAGTTACAATTAAATCTCATCATGAACGTGCTAAACCTACACTTACAGTCTCATAAAAATGAATTAATGGCTCTAGTCTCTCCAGCCTAACTACCAGCTCTTGCTTCTTGAAAGTTCTGGGCTTTCAGTTTCTGTTTGTTTCTGTTTCTCAGCAGACTAAAGTCACATGTGCAAAGAAAGACACAGGCTGGATAGGATGAATACATGTATGTTAACCTATATACTTGCTTAAATAAATGTGTATACATGTAGTGTGTCCTGCTGGTTAGCAAGTAGCAATTTAACCTTCCGTAAAGAAATTCAACCTTTTAAACAATAACTAACTAGCAAGTGCAAATGTAAAACAAGATTAAAAATATTTATTGTATTTAAGGTTTCAAGCTTGCTGATTTAAACCATGACTAAAATCAGTGATTTAAATCAATCATGCCAGCTCTGCGCAAACACACAGAAAGCACATATTCCCTTCGTCCTACATCACTCCACATTCTCCTGCATAATATCTAAACCCAAATTCCTGTCCCTTTTGTACCTCATACTCTACCCATTTCCTTTTTTTCCCTTTCTTTCTTGGTGTAATGGGTTTTTTTTAAGAAATGTTTAGTGTTTTAATGTATTATCTTCATAACTGAAATTTTATCTGCCAGGAGACAACGAAGAACTAAACCTCCTTCAGAGAAAAAGAATTCCCCTCTTTCAAAATGGGTACCATTTCCCTAGTTCTCAATGAGCTTCAGGTCACATACTGCTCTCAGGTAAAATGTCCTCTTTCAAAATGGCCACAAACTCCCATTCTTCCCAATGAAAGTGAAATCAAGTTACCCTTACTTGTTACAGAACAAGGAAACCTCATATGTTCTTAGGAAGCAGAGAGGGGGTATCCTGTTGCCTCAGTCCCATTGAAAACAAAGGGAGACAGTGGCCCTTTGGAAAAGGCCATCATAACTAAGGGCAGCCTGTGAGTTCAGTCCTAGCTCTATGCAAAGAGTTAAAATTCTCCAGATCCTGTATGATAAGCCGCATACACAAAGTAGGTTGTAAACAAGTGGTACTGAGCGTTTAAGGGTGTGTTTCTTTAAACAACCAGGCTGAAGGTGGCTTGGGTTTTAAAGACTGAGTGTGGAATCAACTCTTTGGAAATTATATCTTGCCTCTGTGAAAGCAGAACCAAATCATCTAATATATAACTAAAATAAGGTCCATACACAGCCAGTAGAGTGCTACACTGTCCAGGTACTGTCCTGCTTCAACTTCCTGCATACTACTTGTATGTAGCAATATTGATGGAAATATGTAATAACGAGAGCCTGTCCTTTGGTATGCAGAAGTCTACAAATCCACCCGGTAGTCCAAAACCTTGATCAATAAGCAGATTCTTGGAGATAGGCAAAAGATGCAAGCAGATTCTTGGAGATAGGCAAAGGATGCAAGCAGATCTACATCTGGATGTACACTACAATTTCAGTTAATATACGAAACAACTTGGTCAAGAAACTACCCTCCAGGGTGGAATCCACTCTCTACCAAGGATGTGTACAAACTTGTTTTACATTTGCACTTCCTAGTTTTACCTCCTAAGCGAGGTGTTCTATTACCTCTAGATGCTTTTTTGCCCTGTTTAGTACTCTTCTGTGTCTAGCCAACCTGGACCAAATCTGAAGCCTATCTGCTGGTGGATTAAGGAAAATACTGCCAAGGTGTCATATCTTGCAACAGCTATCTACCGTACTGTTGGATGGAATCTTTCTGGAGCTTTTATCACTAATTTTTATTCACATTTATATGGAAGAATGCTTTAGCTGCATGCCAGGGGCCACAGATTTAACTTTACAGAAAGTGTTCCTTTATAATCAGGAGTGATCATTCTGGTTCTTTTTGCTGTATTCCTCAAGAAAGATTCTTGTTCTGTAGTCATCATCATAGATGAGTTAGAACTGTTTTGGACAGGAGAAAAATCTGAGGTTCTATGAGCACTGTTACCTCACAGACTGGGATCTGCTATTAGTGTGCGCAGGAATTGACACGACTCTCGTTCGATAATGACAGAAAGGCTTTAATTACTATACTTATAAACATATAAAATGAGCCCCCAAACCAAAAGTCCAGTATATTTTAGCTGCAAAAGCAATTATCCTCACCAATGCAGGCAAGAGGCGGTGATGGTTTCTTAGAAGCTTCCCCTGAGAGCCTGGATCCGTGGTCTCAGAAGGCAGCTGGGCAAGATGGTAGTTCTTCAATTTCTTGTCAAGAGTGATTTCTCTTCTCTTGAAGCTTGCCTGCTTGCTTATTTCCATTGCTTCTCTTTTATATTCTTCAATCCAATGTTTTTCAAAGCATTTTGGTAATTTACATGAGTAAACACAGGAATTCCAGAAAACAATACAAGAGGGACAGACCTATGTGCTTTAATTAGTAAAAAGGTGCTAGCCACCTAGATTTGTTCTTTAGCTTCAGTGTTCCACCCTTCAAACAAAGGGGTATTGGGGTTGTTGTGATTAAATTGAGCAACACCTGGGATGGTATCCAGCCATTAGCTTTGATCACAAGGTATTTTGAGAGGTCTGGAGCCATGGAGGTCTAGCACGCCCTGCATTTAACACATTTCTGTTTACTGCATAGATGAGTTACTCCCAGAGGATAAATTCATTAGGGAAAATGGTCCAGACAGAGAAGCAATTAATAAACAATTACCTTAATGAAATAACAGACATACTTTTCGAATAGAAAGACAGCATGGATATGTTGCAATGAGAAACAATCACATCTTTTCAAAAGGGACTCCAGCCACCATTTCACATATTCTGCAATATGCACTTATTAATTTGGTAGTTTAATTTTATAAGTAGGCCCATCTTAGCTGAAATTTCACCGTCTACAGCACTCTGTCCCCTATTGAAATAGGAACGTTGGTGCCTTAGTTCAACACATGGAACTACCCTCTGGCACGACTTTAGAAAACCCAAAGGCACCAAAACGTGTCTCAAGCAGCTCAGACTGATCAGCATAAGAGTGTGATCACATTTTGTTGTTCTCTCTCACTTGACCAGAAGAAAGAAAACTGCTCTTCAGTGCTGTTACAAGCAACGCCAAGTGTTCCGTTTTAAGAGCGGGAAAAAGGAACACTTTCCTGTATTTAATGCCAGTCACAACCTCTGAAAAGATTCAGGAATAAACAGAGAGCTGAAGTTATTTCCACATAAATTGGGACTTTGATGAGTCATTAGTCCAGATATGAGATTGGATTGTTATTGCACTACCACATTCATTCACATTTACAAATGCTTTTGGCTCACTTTCTTTTCTTTAGTAGGAGCAAAAGAAAAACTTGTTTTTCCCTGAAGCCATGAAACTGAGTGGAGAAACTACAATAGCCTCTTTGTGATTTAAATGAGGTTCTATTACTGAAGTAGGAGTATGGTTTCTTGGCATGATTTAGCTAAGTTCTTATTTGCAGGACTTGATCTAGGGACTTCACAAATTAACCTATTTTTCTGATAGACTGACCTCTGATTTTAACCAAATAGCTATGCAAACATCCACACCGTGGCCATATTTCTAGGAAATGTCCTCAGTAAACCCACTGCTGGATCATAGAAATATGTGGCCTAAACACTGTGGCAAAATGAAAATATTTTCTAACACACGTAAACCTAGAAACACTTGACAAATTCATTTTGGCTCTCCAAACTCCATTTTAAAGAAAACCTGAGCAGCATAGAGAAAGTGTGTGGAAAGAAGTAACTCAGATGCAACACAGCCAAAGGTTTTCTGTAGAAGTCATAAGAACAGCCATATGGGGTCAGACCATCTAGCCCAGGATCCTGTCTTCCGACAGTGGCCAGTGCCAAGTGCGTCAGGGAAAGACCAGAACAGGCAATCATCAAGTGATCCATTCCATCATCCACTCCCAGCTTCTGACAAACAGAGGCTAGGGACAGTTAGAGCATGGAGTGCATCCCTGCCATCCTGGCTAATAGCCATTGATGGATCTTTTTTGAACTTTTTTATAGTTTTGGCCTTCACAACATTCCCTGGTAAAGAGTTCAACAGGTTGGCTGTCCTTGTTGAAGTACTTCCTTTTGTTTGTTTTAAACTTGCTGTCTATTAATTTCATTGGGTGACCCTAACTCCTGTGTTATGTGAAGGAGTAAATAACATTTCCTTATTCACTTTCTCCAGACCAGTCGTGATTTTATAGACGTCTGTCATATCCCCACTTAGTCATCTCTTTTCCAAGGTGAACAGTCCCAGTCTTTTGACTCTCTCCTTATACAGAAGCTGTTCCATAGCCATCATCATTTTTGTTGCCATTCTCTGTACTTTTTCCAGTTTCAATATATCTTTTTTGGGGCGACCAGATTTGCGCACAGTATTCAAGATGTGGGTGTACCACGGATTTATATAGAGGCATTATAATATTTTCTGTCTTCTTATTTTTCCCTTTCCTAATGGTTCCTAACGTTAGCTTTTTGACTGGTGCTGCACACTGAGAGGATGTTTTCAGAGGAGTATCCACAATGACTCCAAGACAGGGTGGATAAAAATCAATGATATTTTTTTTTAAATAAAAAAATCAGATTTTTTTTATTTAAATCGGATTTTTTTGATTTTTTTTTAAATCATCAATAAAATACTAAATTTCTCTCTTGTTTAAAAAATAACAGTTAGAAATAACATGCTACACCTACACTTACAGTCTCATAAAAATGAATTAATGGCTCTAGTCTGAAGGAATTCCTTCCCTGGGTAAGAAAGGAAAACGTTTCAAGTGTAAGCAGTGCAAGAAGGAGATACAGGGCCTAGTTGCAAGAATGAAACATCATAATGAAAATTGCTTATTGGGAGAAAATGATATGGATGAAGATGTGGATATGTCTGAAGAAAAATGTGGCTCAACTGGTTAGTAACTTAAATAATTCACTTTGCAATGCATCATTCTTCAAGACTCCTTATGCCTTTTAGTATAAGTGTGATTTGACAAGTAAATTCCCAAGCTGTTTGCTATACTGGATGTTGCTAGAAAAAAAAGTTTAGCTTAGCTAATCCTTATGGCTTGTTAGATTTTAAACCTAGTTAACTAATTAATCAAGTATACGGTAAAGAAAGTTGCAGTAAGAGAAAGCTAGAGTTGCCAGTTGCCACTGGGTGTCATTTTCTTATTTTATATTACGTAATACATGCCCCTTATTTTGGAACATCATGGCCACAGACCATAATGGTGATGCCATAAGTCTATTCCCTATTTTACTTCAGCATAACTCAGCTTTCCCAAGAGAACCTCATCCTATATTTGTCTTCTCAAAAAACAGAAGTGCCAGTGAGTTCTATGGGGCTTACTCCAAAATTAAGTGCACTCTAAGTGCAGTCAATCTTAGCTTTTTTGGTAATTTGGAATCGGATCTGCATCCTTGCAGAAAAAAATGTAAATGATTAACTGAATAATAGAGTGAGAAGAACAACTATTCAAAATCATTTTTTAATTTTGTTTCGGGATCCCATTTAAGCTTCCCATTTAAGAGATACTGACTGTGACTGTCTGTCTGCAACAACTTCAGAGTCATCCGTTGGTACTTTTAGCAGCGTTGCTGCAACTAAATGTATTTCAGACAACAAAGTATCAGTAGCAAGCAAAAGATTTCAATCATCCAGTAAAACCACTACCATGGATGGGTTTGTAGTAAGGTCCAGCAAATACCAACAAGACACCATAGATGAAAAGATTGCTCGGTTCATTTATTTATGCCACATATTCTCCTTTTTGCATTGTTAACAATAAACACTTCATTGACATGATTGAGTCCTTACGACCAGGCTATACTCCACCTGGTAGAGCAGACATTGGTGGAAGGTTGCTAGATACAGTGTGTGAGAAGGAGCTTGAACAGTGTGCAAGAAATACTGAGGGGAAATTTGCCCCAGTTTAAGCCTTGATGGATGGAGCAATGTACAAAATGATCCAGTAATACGTGCCTGTGTGACGACAGAAGATGGGGTTGCATATCTTTCAGAAACAATAGATAAATGCCTACACAACAGAATATTTAAAAGAAGTGGCAGTGAAAGCTGAAATAAACTGTGAACAAAAATTCAACTGTCACATGCGCAGTTTTGTCACAGACAATGCTGCAAACGAGGCAAAGATGACAAGATGCTTAGAAGAAGAAACGGAAGGATGCTCCTTAATAACATATGGCTGCAGTGCCCATTTAATGCATCTTTTAGTCAAAGACTTAACGTACGTCTTCTCCAGGAATAAAAGATAATGTTGTAGAAGTCGTAAAATACTTCCTTAACAACCATTTTGCTTCAGCTTCACTGAAGAGAGCAGGAGGATCCAAACTAAATCTCCCTCAAGATGTTTGATGGAATTCTGTGGTTGGTTGTTTTGAACAATTTATTAAGAACTGCCTATTCTCATAAAACTTTGTGAAGAAAAACATGATAAAATAGATGGAAGTATTTATCCAAAGTATCTAACATTGGATTAAAGAGGAATGCAGAGGATATGCTCAGTGTACTGAAGCCTATATCCATAGCCTTAAACAAACTTCAGAGAAATTGTTGGTGCATTGCTGATGGTGTTGAAATTTGGAAGGCACGTCAAAAGACATTAAAGAAAGAACTACCTCACCAGAAAGTTAAACTGCAGGCAGTAAAGAAGTGAATGGATCAAGCACCAACTCCACCTTCTTTTCTTGCAAACATTCTCAACCCCATGGCATGGGCATCTCAAAATGTCTCCTCAATTATGCCAGTCATAATAAATTTCAGGGCTGGAGCGGAACCATCTAAACAGTTCATGTTTACTGATGATGTTTTGAACAAAGTCACTCCCCTGAATTGGTGGAAATCATTAGCCAGGCACCTTGAAACAGAGTTCCTTCTGTTGCTAAGTCAACTTTTCACAGCAGTAGCTTCCTCTGCAGTCAGAGAGAGAATATTTCATCGTTTGGCATTTTCACTCAAAGCTAAGAAATCGACTGGGAGTTGAAAAAGCAGGAAAACTCGTATTTCTGTTTGTCTATGAATAAAAATGACAGTGAGAGTGGGGAAGATGAGAGCTAGTTGTAGAAGTTTTAAGGACAGCGTACATTTAGTGTTGTGATGACTTGTCTGTTAGAGTTAATAAAATTTGAAAATTAAAAAAAAAAGTGTTTGACAGCCATCAGACGGCAACTCAGGAGACTGCTGCAATTGCAAATGTGAAACGTTTATGTAACATTTAAGATTTAGTTTAATAAAATATAAGTGCTATTGTGTTTGTGTGTGTCATTTAGTTCTTACCATTCCTAATGTACTGCTATTGCATCTGCAGCATGACACAGGTAATGAATATTACGTGTTATTTCCTAAATTAATAAAAATCAAGTTATCTAAAATGTTACACGAAGTATACCCTCCTAGATGTTGTAAAATGCTGTATTGAGTTGTAAATTAACATGTTTTAGTGATCATATTTGCACCATTGTTTAAGAAATATGTGAAGTGGTATCAGTGGGAAACTTGATTTAAATCAGTGATTTTCTCTTGGTGATTTAAATCGCCTTGATTTAAATCAATCCAGACACATAGGAGCAAGGCTTCTTTGGTACCGGCCTTTGCATTGACCTTGACATCAACTGTGGTGCTACCTAAATCAAAGCACCAAGACCTGAAAGATCGGGGACTATCAGAAATCATCGGTTCAGAGAAAATCACTGGCAGTACTTCATAGCTCCATAAGGAACCACCATCTTCTACCACTCTAGTGGCATGGAGTGACAGATCACCATTACCTTTGGAGATTGTCACTTATACTGCTCCTGATGATATCTTCATCCTCCTGGACCCACAATTTCCCTTGTTGCGCAACTGATCTTTGCTAGGAAAATACAGTCTCTTCTCCAGTGACAAGTAATACAGCAGGTATCCCCTCAACATGAGGGAAAGGGTTCTACTCAAAGTATTTCTTAGTTCCCAAGAAGAAAGGAGACTGGTGACCCATTCTTGACCTGAGTCAACACAATGTTCTTATTTGCAAGCTGAGATTCCACATGGTTATGTTGATATTGGTAATACCATCCCTAGAAAACAACACATGATTCACAGCTCTTGATATCAAAGACTCAAATTTCCATGTGGACATTCATTCCTCTCGCAGACAATTCCTCAGGTTTGTCAGTGCAGAGTGCTTCTCTGAGGTGAGGGCCCCTTTAGCATGGTGGAGAGACCCTGGACATGTGGGTATGGAAGTTCCATTTCTGTCCCACATCCAAGAAAATGATAAAGGCTGACACCTGCCTGATAGGCTGGGAAGCCCACATGGATCATTACACAGAACAATCTACTTGGAGGCCTCAGGAGGGCAGAATGGACATAAATCTTCAAAGCATTCGTACAATCCACGTGGTGTCCTGATAATATTAGACAACATGACCACCATTTTCTATATAAACAAGCAGGAAGGGACATGCTGTGTCCCCCTCTGTATAGAAGTGGTCACTTTATGGAACTAGTGTAAATAGAATCACATCTCCCTATTGGCAGTATACCTCCTAGGCATCTAGAATTCACTGGCATGACTGGTGGCAAAATGTCCATCTATCAGCATTCGGACCTGTGTGGATCTTTTGACCCAAAAAAGGGCAGGGTCAGGCTTCCCAACTCCCACACTCTTCAACTCATGGTATATGGATTGTGAGCGAGCCTAGAACACTCCTGCTCTGAAGCCCTGCAGGTTATCCTTTACAGTAGCAGAAAGGACTCCACCAGAAGATACTGCCTGTCCAAATGGAGGCAATTCTCTGTCTTCACCCAGCAAAACAATATATCCCCAGAGACAGCAGATATTTCAGCTATTTTGGAATATCTTCTTACCCTTAAGATGTTGGGCCTCTTCCTTAGCTCGGTGCAGGTTCATCTGGCAGCAATTAGTGCTTGTCACCTGCCAATGGGCTGTTACTTAATCTTCATCTGCTTGTAACAACCAGGTTTTTGAAGGGCTTGATCAGAACCTTTCTGCTAGTCAAGAAACCTGGGTTCTTAATTTAGTGCTCTCCATACTCACTAAGCCACCCTTTGAATGCTTAGCTATGTGTTCCACATCTCACCTGTCAATTAAGGTTGCCTTCCTCATTGTCATCACCTTGGCCAGAAGGGTAGGTGAACTTGGAGCATTAATGGTTGACCCACCAGACACTGTATTTCGAAAGGATAAAGTCTTGCTACCACTATATTCAAAATTCATTCCTAAAATTACTTTAGAATTTCACGTAATCCAATCAGTTCATTTACCTGTATTTTTCCCGAAGTCCCATTCCTCTAATGACGAGGGGCGACTTCATTCCCTCAACATGAGATGAGCTTTGGCATTTTACTTTGGAGAAGGAAACGAAAATCACTTAGCTTGTCCTCATATTCGTTCTGCTATGGCAACAATCAGTCTGTCTCCTCTCAGAGGATCTTTTAAGTGGATCTCTGACTGTATCCTACTCTATCAGTTAGCATAGGTTCCTCCGCCACATGGGTTAAAGGCTCACTGTACAAGGACACAGGCAGCCTCAGTAGCGTCACTGCAAGAGGTGCCTCTTATTTATTATTTGCAAGGCAGCTACGTGGTGTAACATCCACACATTCATGAGACATTACTTGGTCCAGAGCTCCTCCTGCATCTTCACACCCTTCTCCTCTCTGAGTACTGCTTGTTGGTCACCACCAGCAGAATACTCACACGGACCAGTACTCAAAGAAGAAAGTTACTTGCCTTGTTGTAACTGGGGTTCTTTGAGATGTGTGCCCTCTATCTGGATTCCACTGCACTTTCTCTTCCCATCTCGTCGTTGTGTCTCCCTCTCCCCCCCGCTTCAGATTGTGATCTGATTTGCAGTGAAGACGGGAATGGGAGCAGCGGTCAGTCCGCCCCACCCCTTATAACCTCAGGGTCGGAGACACGGACCAACAGACTCTGCTTGCAAGAATGTCAGGTGCAGGGAGCACATGCATACCCACATGGGAATACAGATAGGAGCCACACATCTCAAAGAACTCCCGTTACCTTTATTGATTGCCCCTGACACTGGCATGGTTTCACTTTAATATGTTAAAATGTGTGATAAATGAGGGAGAAATATACCTCTTAATCTGTGGAAGATAGAGGAAAACAGTATCTCTGAATGTGTATTGTTTCTAAGGATGAGGCATGGTGACAGCACTTTGTCTCAAGGAACTACATACCTAAAGAATTATATGGAAGAAGAAAACACTTTGTGGATAATTTAGGGGAGAGTATGACTGTAAACATTCTGAAAAAATAATGTATGTATGAATAACTTAGTATAATGGAGAATAAAACAATGCTAGCCGTAGTTCATTCAGATTTTGTAATGCCTTCTTTTGTTTTTAGGTGTGGCTGGACCTTTTGAAACCTATTATGAAGCAGATTAGAAGTAAGTGCTTTCTTGATGTCATTTACTATATCAGTCCAAAACTAGCTGAATTAGATGAAGGGGACTCTCTCAATTAAAATATTAACTTTGTATTTTGTTTGGGTTTTTGCCATCAGATATATAACTGTAATACATATTGTGTGCTATTAAGTTATATTCGTGTTATTTTAAAATCAGTCTGCTAATTAAAATTCAACTTTGGTAGCCAAGCAATACTTGATTAATAGCTACTGTTTATACATGCGCACAAAGCACCTTCGATCAGTATTTGTTACAATAGCAAGAAAACAATGCAACTCAAATGTTACCAGTTTTCATGTATATATAATCTGCTTAATATATTGATCATATCCCTTTGAAATTTAGCGTGCTGAGTTAATTTCTACAGAACAAAATGATAGTGATCGTGTTTCTGTATTTAAATTGTTTTACTTTTGCCATTTCTGGTTTTAAATTAAACTTTATAGAGAAACACATGGAGGGTTTGTTCCAAAGCCCATTGAAGGGGTCAGACAGTGACCAATTTTAGCAAGTTGTGGCAAATACTTGCGGTAACAGCATTATTTAGAGTGGCAGCAAGGTAGGGTAGGGGGACATGGAGATAGGAACATACGATGTAAGATAGAAAGGGATTAATAAAAAAGGTGGTTTGCTTAAGGACTCGATATTGTCAGCAATATTCAGGGTAGAGGGAAAGAAAGAGAAGGGAGTAGAGATTTATGATGTATTAAACAGAGCTTATTAACTAGTCTGAGGAACTTCAAAAATGCTAGCAGGAGACAAATGCAAATATGCATTATTTTAGATTTAATAGTCTATGTCTGTATGAGAATGTACAGACTATTACAAATGTTTCATGAATTTTCCTTGGACTTTCCCTTAGGACCTAAGCATGTTGTTGTAAAATTTGTGGTGAAGTTCTTTCCACCAGATCATGCTCAGCTGCAAGAAGAACTGACAAGGTTAGTGATTCTGTAATTCTGTTTTTTTAATTCCTTACTGGATAGCAGTGGGGAGGAATAGTGGAAGCACCAGGAGATAAGAGCAAGGGATCTATCCGAGTATCCCTTGCCATTATCCTCTGCTCCCTGTGTGGGATGTAATTCACTGGAGCATGCTGTGCTAAGACACACCAGGGAGATGTGATGCAGGAGCCCACTGTTGCTTGTCAAGCCTCAGAGGAAAAATAGTGCAATAAGAAGTTTTCAAGAGCAGCAGTGGAATAGGGGAACGAGCAAAAGTCCTTTACTTTCAATCCCCAGTGGACCTAGACAGTGGAGGAGCTTAGCCCCCGTGAGAATTTCTCTCTGTTTAGGAAAACCATTTGGGATCATAGCCTGACCATGTAGGAGAAGATAGCTCTGCCTGTGGCTGCCAGGTACAGTAGCTGGACCACACATTCGCATAGTCCTGATGAACTCATAAGATTCACAAAAATTTGTGACTGTTGCGGGCAGGTGTGTGAAGCCTGTTTGTGGGCGAAGGAAGTGTAGGATGAGGTGTAAGAGGAAACAAGGGACAAAGCATACATCTACTATGGCTAAATTGTGTACTTAGATATGTGCTTATTTTTTATTCTCATTAAAGTGACGATTTAAACTTTATTCGGTTTTTGTGTTGCAAAGAAACACGCACTAACTCATTTCTCCTCCCTATATCAGAAAAAGAGTAATATTCCTATATGTATGTAGACATGAGGGTCAGAATGGAGGCACATGTATCTACAGCTGGTGAACATTTTTTGTTCAGAAAGTTTTCAGGCTGAAAAATATGGTTTAATTGATACTGAAATTTGCCATGGGAAAATATCAATTCGGATGAAAAAATTAATTTCTATGACAAAGGCCATAATGGTATGTTTTCTTTCATTTCAGTCAAAAACATTTAATTTTTTTGTTTCAACATTTCTGATTTAAAACTTTTCAGAATGTTTTTGTTCTACAGTGTTCTGATATTTCAGCTTTCTGTTCCGATTCAGAACAAAAATTAATTATGAAATGTTGAAATTTCCCATGGGATGCAAACTTTGTTTTCCAAAAGGTTTCCTCTTATCTATGTAATCTCTTTTACAAAGTCACTCACCACCCTGGGGTTTCTCTACATTTATTCCTAGCTTTTTTATTTTGGTAAGTGAGCAGTGGAGTAGAAAAAAATATTAGTCCCTTTTCCTTGCTTGAAATTGAAAAAAGAAAATGTTTATTTGAAAGGCAGGCTAAAAAATATTAGAGGACAGGACCAAAAGAAAACTCCTAATATTGTGTAACTAGCAGAGAATTTCCTGGCTCTGAATATATCAAACTGAATATTCAGTAGCTTAGTACGTGTACTGTAAATAGATTTTAGTTTCTCTTTCTGCACCTAGAGACATGGCTCTGAATCCTGATTACTTTTTTTTTTTTTTTTTTGGTTGATTTTAAATTTGCAGGCTAAGAATCTTGTATGTGAATGTTAAAGCGTATGTGTTGGAAAAGTGTCATTGCTTGGAGAGGCTGAGAACACATCATGCTGGGGGGAAACAAAGAACTAATGTGAAGTTTGCATTACTGTGAAAAGGTTCGGAATGTCACTATCATTTCATCATTGCTAGAAAAGGAGAGGACATAATATTGGTTTTAAAAGGAAATTGATGTAGAGCTAGAATACATCATTTTATGTATTCTGTCTGCCATGTTTGTACAGTCTTAAAATCTAGTGGCCATAATGATACAACTGTAGTTGGGCTTAGCTATCATATACCATAGCTACAGTATATTCAAATAGGTTAGAACAGCTATTTGTCTTTTCCTCTACTTGTGTTTCTGTCATTCTTCTTCTCCTAGTAGACCAGCTGCTCCAAAAGTTACCTTTGTGCTGGACCCATTAAAATCCAGGCTAAGAAGACACTGTTGTACTCCTAGTTTTATGGATGCTGATACAGTGTTTGTAATTCATCTATTTTTTAGTTTTCCTCTGTGCTGAATATCTAATTTTTGAAATTCTAGGTAGTCTTCTATAATCAAACCAAACCAGCATGATTGTAGTGCCAGCTGCTTTGTCAGTGCTGATTAACGTGTTTTTCTATACCCTCACCTGGAGCTATTTGCTTTCTTCTGCCCAATACAATATTATCAGTGAATTTTCCCATGAGAAAATTCTTCTGCAAGCTATGAAGCAAAACTCTGCTCTGAAGTGTCTACATATTAAAATCTGATTACAGCGACTAGCTGGCACAATAAACTGAAGCCGGTTATTATCTGGTAAATTCAGTGTTGTTTTTGTGTGATGCTAGTGTCCTGAAATGCATGGGAACCGGCATCACCATGCTATCAAAATGCTCACATATATTAGCAAGATTTAAAAAATAAAATAAAATCATATAAAATGACATAACTTCTCTAAAGAAGCATCCCATAATGCTCTTGGGTCCAGATGTGTAGTCTGCATGTTTGCACATGGGAAGAGGGGAGAGAAGAGACCCTTCAGCAAGAATGTAAACATCTCTATTTTTATTACTGTTATGACCCAAAATTAGTCCATGGTTTGTTTTGTGCGCTGCTGTGATATATCACAAGTTCAGTATAATCACTTTCAGCCTTCCTCCCTGTCTGTTTTGTTAATCCTTGTTTGTTTTGTAATATCCTCTGATCATCAGTTTATTAAATAGTGATTTTTTTTTAAAGTCCACTCTACTCTTCTGAGTATGTGCAAGGCCATAAGCACAAAGCACAAAATAGCACCTTTTTTTTTAATTACCTGCTCTGTCTGAGCTAGTTCATAGTAAGTGTTTCACCCAGGACTGGTCTTAAGGAAAATGGCGCCCTGGGCAAACCTGTATTTTGCTGCCCTTTCTTTTAATTTGAGAGCAGCAGCGGGGGGCATAGGGCATGAGGACCAGCTTCTGGCCCCAGAGTCCGGCTGAGCTGCACAAGGAGGAGTTTCTGAGCTTGGGGGCTCTCCCAGCCATGCACCCTAGCCCAGTGGTTCTCAAACTTTTCGGCTCAAGGGCCACAAATATAATTTTTTACAGCCCTGAAGAGCCACCAAAGTCTATCCACTCATAAAAAATGTATTGACGTGTACACCATTAAAGACTACAAATCACTACATATTTAAAGTAAACATTTAGTGCAAAGCAAATTTAAAAAAAAATTAAACTGTTAAAAAGAGTTACAAAGTCACACCTACAAATTACTCGCAGTATGTCGCACACTCACAGACAAAGCACTAGTGTAGAGGAATGACTGTCACTACATACTAAAGCACATGGCTTGGATGGCAGTTAAGTCACAGGCCAAACCGGAAGGCACTGATTTTTAGAGTCCTGCCCCTCCTCAAGCATGGTGGATCCTGGCTGCTCCGTCAGCAGCCCCCATCCCACTGCAGCCAGACGGAAGGAGTTCAGCGAAGAGACTGCCATCTCCTGTCCCCCTGGCTGCAGCAGGGAAACCACTCGTGTCCTGTAGCCCCGTGCACTCCACCTGGGTCTCCCCTCCCTCTGCCTCCAGCAGGGACCCCAACAACTATGGACCCAGGCAAAGTGCTTTGCTGTGCTCCCTGCTATAGCCAGGGGGAGGGGAACGCTGATCTCCCATCCTCATGGCTGCACCCATTTTGTAGCCTTGCAGCAACGCACTCCACCTGGGTCATTAGGCAAGCTGGAGGGGAGTGAGCCACTTTGAAAAACCCCAAACCACTGCCCTAGCAGGACCACTTAGCAGGAGGAGAATGGATGCGTAGCCACTGCCCGTACCCTGAGAAAGGAGGGACCCTCGGGCTGGCTCACTGGCTCCACGGGCAAGGCCTGCGCCTCCCTGCCACGTTGGCAGCTCTGGGCGGCATCGCTCACCCCTTACCTGGCTAGCTCCAGCCCTGGGCTTACCTGCACTCATCCTGCTCCGGCATATGGACAGTGCCCCCCAACCATGGCATCCGGGACTGTCACCCACCTGTGAAGCTGAGCCCGGTTTCACCATTGTTGAAAGTGTCATACTACTTGGAACCTTGCAAGCAAAACATACCATTAAGAACAAACAAAATATATGTGAATGCAGCCTTAGCATGGCGTGGTTAAAATCACAAACTGCATTCTCAAAATAGACTCAGCTAATTTGCTGGTTTTGTTTCAGAGAGAAGAAAGCTGCAACCAAGTTGCACGCTTCCTTAAGGTACAATAGGTTCTGCAGTGGTACTTCTATGGAGTGCTCGCTCTTTGACCTTGGTGAAATTTTTCAGACAAATATTTTATTCTCCAAAAATGCAATATTAATCGGTCCCAAACTACTCACAAATTTGAATAGTTTTGGACCTTTTTCCTTCTGTCTCCCCCCAGAACTTAGATGTCATTCACAAAACTGGGTGGAGCCTCCCTTATAACCTTTAGCTTAGTAGTTTGGTTATTCACCTGTGATGTGGGAGATCTGGGATCAGTTTCCCCCTCAGTTTTGTAACCTGTATCCTAGTGGTTAGAGCAATCACCTACATTCAGTTTACCCCCTTTGCCTGATGTGGAGAAGAAATTTGAACGTGAGTCTTCCGAATTGCATGAGTGCCCTGACCACTGGACTCTGTCATTTTCGGGCAGCTTTCTCTCAGTCTCTCCTGCTGAAGCTGTTCCATATTGTATAGAATACTTGAATAGTCATTGCGCCACAGAGAGAGTGTGAGAGTGACTCTATAGCCGGGTAGTTAAGACACTCCCCATGGACCCACATTCAAGTCCCTCATACACTGGGTAGTTAATTGTACAAAGTGGAACAACTTCAACAGGAGAGATTGAGAGACCAGCCCCAGACTACTCTTTGACTCAATCATTAGATTACACTTCTGCAATGTGGGAGAGCCAAGTTCAAATCTCTTCTCAACATTAGGCAGAATGGGAAATTGAATGCAGGTGAATGCCTTAATGACTGGATTACAGATTAATAGGGGGATGGCACCTCCGCCTTCTCCTCTTTGGCCGTTTTGTGACTCTTACCCTTCATTTCCTTTGCTTTTATTTTAAAAAGGGCCTGGAAATGAAAGGACGTTTTTGTCAACTTTTTTGATTTGCCAAATTTTTCATCAGTTTTAATGAGTCAAACCAATTTTTTTTTTTGGTTTTTCGGAACTGCCAGCAAACCAAAAAAATCAGTTGTTTGTCCAAAAATATCCCTTCAAGTGACTATCCCTTCAAGTGTGGAAAATGATTCTTCCCCCCACTCCCCCCCCCCCCCCAAATTTACAAAAAACACGTGAATAGAATTTGCTTAAAGTTTAAAAAAAATGACTTTCAAGGCAAGAAGTGTATAAAATGTAGTCTTCTAACGAACAATCTCTTAGAAAGCTATGAACAACTGAAACTAAAAACTCACTGGGTTTGTAAAGCTGTTCTATAATTTTAACTGGAGTGGTCACTGCCATGTGCTTGTAGAAACAAATGTATTATCAGAACACCTTAAAAATATGAGTTAAAGCTGTCACAGCGTGTGTCTCAGCCCATTTGTGCTTACTAGATGTACTGAAGCAGATGTGATAGCAAATTCACTGTTGAAGTCAAACAACCCTGTGTCTCCCAGTGTATCTTGTTTAATGTAGATGGAAAGTTTCTCGTGGTAGACATTTGATTTTGTCTGTGTCTTGAACAGTATTAAGTGTGTTGCTGGCACTTAACAGGTGATGATGATATGAAATCTTAAGAGAACTATTTTGAGACTTGTGGAGACAAGAAATAGAGATTTTAAATGAAATGTTCTTGATCAGATTTGCTGTTTCAGACTAGTAATCAGTGGTCAGAGAGGTGAGGAATGTAGGCTAAAATGTTCTTGTTTAATTATTTTTAAAGAAAGTACAAACAACTGCATTATAAAAGATTTAAAGGGATCAATTTTCTAAACAGTTTGTGGGGATTTTGATGCAGGAGTCTTGTTGATGTTAATACTTGTCTTGGGGCTAGCTCTGTATCCCTGCCTTTTGTTTTGAAAATGTGTCCGTAAGGATCTGATTTAAACCCACAAAAGTAAAGAGATGAGAATGAAGGAAAAATCAGGCAGTATGTGAGTCTGATTCTTCAAGTTTTCTGAGTTTTTGGCATTCCCATTGAGATCTGAGGGATTTCCTGCATGGAGGTCTGATAGGATCATATCCTCTAATTGTATTGAGTTTTTATTTTGTTGTCTGGCAGCATTACCCAATTGTTGCATTGTGACTAGGTATCTGAAATAATCTGTAAGAATGAAATTATTATATGTGCATCCTTCAGATCTCAGACCCTGAGATGAAGGATTGTCCAGTGGTCAGGGTGTTGGCCCGGAGTTTAAGAGACCCTCATTCAGTTCCCTGCTCTGCCATGGACTTCCTTTGTGACCTTGGGCAAATCATTGAGTCTCTCTGTGCCTCAATTCCCTTTCTGTAAAATGGGCATAATAATACTTCCCTGTCTTGCAGAGGTGTTGTGAGGATAACTGCATTCCAGATTGTGAGGTGATGAGATACTATGGTAATGGGGCTCTGGAAGTACCATAGGTAGATAGAGATATTTAACCAAGGCCTCACTCCTCATTGTCCAGCTATGCCAGAGAGACTGGATGTAATTTAAGTAGACCACAACTATATTCCTAAATGTCAGGGAGTACCCGGCAGATAAAAGTGTACAGTGTGGGTAAGTCCATAATCATTTAAATATACTTGAGGGGGGCCAGCTGTCAGCCCTCCCCCTTTACTCATCCTGATCCCCAGCAAACCTGCTGCTGGGACCTTGCCACCACTGCACTTGAATGAGGATTAAGGAGACTGTACAGGATGGGAGGTTTGCTTCCTGCCATACCAGTCATAGGCGCCCCAAACCCTTCCTGTTTTCTCACCTTTAAAGGATACTTCCTTTAAATCATTTCCCAATCCATTTTATCTTACCACCATATCCCTTTCCTATGGAGTTATCTGCACTGGACGTCCACCACAAAGAGATGCCAGCAATTAGCTCGGCTGCCTCCCCTCTCATACCTAGCTGGGTTCCAAGACATCTCCTAAAGCCCCTTTTAATATCAGCCAAAAACATGTCAGCTCCCAAGTCTGACAGGAGGACCCCATCCTCCCTGAATAATTCTGGTGCCCTACTATGTCCGGATGAGAAATTACCAACCCCCCTCCAGCAAGTATGAATTTGGCCACCTCTCTATTCACACATCTCCTAGCCGTGCCAACTCAAGGGGGCTTCATAGCTCCCCGCCACACCCTATGTTGCAACAGGTCCGACCAAATGATTTTCATTGCTGGGAAAAATTTCAGGATCTGATAATTGGGGTCATGAAAACTACATCTGGTGATAGGAGGGGTGGAGTAAAAAAATATGCCTCATGGCAATAAAACAGTGTACCCCAGATGTTCAAGGATAACTTGTTGTTCCCAACATCGTTATCTATATGCAGCTGCAAGCATGCAGTATCTGTATTTTGTCTTATGTGCTGTGGTGTGCAAAAACTGAGACCTCTGTTCGGTTATTCAGTCTCTGCCAACTGGAAGATGTCATGCTACAGGGGGTCAGAATAGCCAAGCAAGCTACTGAAGCTATGCTAGGCCTGTAGGACAGTGGTCAAGCAACTCAAATTATACTGGGCCTCCAACATAGGGGAGAGTGGGAAATTGGCCTAGAGACACTCCCCCTCCAGCGGGGCACTGCTGCCACCGGTGGGGGTGGGGTGATGGAATCAAATACAAGCATTGGCCCCCCCGAATGCCGGAGACCCACGGTACATAACTGTCTGGAATGCAAACACAAAGGAAAATGTAACACTGATTCCCCGCCTAGGATCTCACCTATGTTTCAGGATGCTAGTGCCAAGTTTGTCTGAATTGTACTAGCCCCTGGCTCAAGTTGGGCGGCTGCTGTTGCTGCCTCGATCCTGAATGAGTGGGAACCAGATTCATATGCTGGAAGGGACTGATGAGGTTGGGGCTATCTTAAAACTCTCTCACAAACTGATATGTTGTGAGGGGATTCTCATAACTGTGAATCAAGAGGGGCTCCTCCCTTCCTGGCATTATTGCCACATATGCCCTCACACCCCCCACAGGGCACATCTAGGATTTGCCACCCATCTGTAGAATAATGGATTCACCCTGGCTTCCTGATCTGTCTTTGACCTCCTCAAGGTTTATGTCACCGATCACCTCTCCCAATGTATATGGCTCCATTCTAAAGCCCTTCCAGAAGAGTCCTTACAGGACACAGGAACTAGTTCACTGATCCTAAAAGCTCCAAAAAAAGGGTACCAGACATGCTGAACAAGGCCACCTCTTTCCACAATGACATATGAGCCCTGGGATCTGCACCAGATCCCTTAGCATATTAACTGTGCTTGGACAACATGTATCCACCTTAGCAATGGTGCTTCGAGACCACCCTGCTGGAAACCTCTGAACTAAAAACCTGCTACAGGGATCTGGGTAACCATTCAGCATACAGACAAACATAAGGGCTGATAGGCGATTGGAGATGGTTGATGATGCCAGTTGCCAGGTTGCTAATGACACCATGTACTACAGCACCCATTCCTCTGCACTGGGCTAAATTGCTGACAGGCCCTCCCATTCCTGAAAGAGCAAAAAATCATTAAAACATCTCTCATTGCTCATTGCCACTGATCTCTGTACGACACTGACCACAATGGTATGCCAAGGCTCCATAGGGCTTGTGGTCATTTGGGTTCCTTGCTGGCTCCTGAGGCCAGCTCTCAATATCTGCCCATCTGAAAATGATATAATGCATCTACTATACCATTATCAACCCCAGGCTTGTGTTTGGAAGAGAAACAGATGTTAAAGCTGAGACATTGTAATACAAATGCCCGTGCCAACCTCAGAACTCTGTGTGGGATCTGGAGGACTGGCGATTGATAACCTGTACCACCCCATGACATCAGAAATACACCCTTTTTATTAGCAAACTCCATTCCCCAAATGACCACCCCAACCAAAATAGGAAAAAATTCCAGAAATATTATATCCTTCACTATCCCTTTTTGTATCCAGGTAAAGGGCCATTGCTGGGCATACCACTTGCCTGGGTAAAATACCCCAAAACCTATAACTCTCAAAGTATTGGAGTGGATCTGTAATCAGCCTTGACCATCCAATCCTCCCTCCACAAAGACACTCCATTAAAATGAAACTGTTCCAACATCCCCAAATCCACCTTCATCTCTCCAGTAACTCTTTTATAAAATGGTGAAGTCTGGCTATGCCTGTGGTGGCTACTGCAGGCCAGGCACAGAATGCCCATCCTAGGGCAACTACCTGCCAGGCAAAGTTAAGATGCCCAACAATAGATTGTAACTCTTGGAGTATAACTCTTGGAGTATAATTAACCTGGCTGCTCTGCCTCTCCGAATCAAGCCTCCAGTAGTTCCTGAAGCTCATCCTGAGGGAGTCATCCTATACCCACCAGAGTGTCTAACTCAGTCCCCAGATAGGTCAGTGTAGTGGATGGCCCTCTGTTTTTAACTCTTCTAGGGTACCCCAAAGTTTTTAGCCAGGACCTGAAAAGACATCTATCGAGCTAATACACTCACCTGAATTCGCCCTGCCCACAAACAAAAGTAATGCACTACCTGCTGTAAATCTGCTTTCTGCGTCACTGCCCAGTGTAGCATTGAACTACATTTCTCAAATGACAGACAGGATACTGCACATCCCATGGGCACAGCTTTATCAAAATAAAATTGTCCTTCAAAAGAGAAACCCAAGATGTTCAAGTCTGAAGGATGCACTGGTAGAAGTAAAAAAACCAAACTTGATATCACAATTGGCCATCAGCACCTGGGCCACAAGACCTAACCCTGTGCACTGCCTTGTCAATGGAGGAATAGTAAACAGAACACATGGCTGGATCTAGGTGGAGATTTAAGTGATATTCAACCGGGACCGTGACTAAGGGAGACAAGTTCTGTATCGGTAGATGATCAAATGGCTTTGTCTAGTGTCCTCTAATTCTTGCATAATATTTTTCTTTACAATATAACCCACTCTCACTAAGGACTTCAAATTTTAGGATGTCACATGACTTCTTTCCCCAAAAAGAGGATCCTAAATATTGCAGTAAACCCATTCAATAAATATGCCCCATCCATTTTATTAGAGTAATCCCAAAGGAGCACCTTTAACACTTCCATCTTAACTGGAGGTGGCACTCTTGTCCAGCTCCCCATTTTCAGTTCGCCCTGCACCCCCTCCTGTGCCTTGGGCCCCTGCCCTGCTCCTGTCCCCATGGGTCTGCAGGCAGCATATGACTTCCTCTCCACGCCCCATGGTCTTCCCACTGCTGTGGCAATGCTGTTAAAGGGCCCCAAAGTAAATTTCACAAGCATGCCTGAATTTGCAGATGCTACAAAAACAACTGCTTTCTTTAAATGCCCAGCAGACATCATTACGAGCCTGTGGTGGGCTTGCTGCAGAATGAACAGGCCATTGTCAGTGTGGAAACCAGGCCATCATGCTTATGATGTGGTATGTCCCACCAAATCCCGGTTTGTGTTGCTACATTCCATCTAAACAGTTCGTCATAGTGAAACCAGCCTGTGCCCCCAAATATATTATGTGCCCGCCTGATTATATGCAGCTACGTGAACAATGCTGAGCTTCTTCCAAGTAGGTCTCTGCAATGATGCCTGCGTAGATCAGGAAGGCGGCTTCCCAATTTTCCCATGTTCTAACCACCCTTGGCCACTTGGGTATCTCATTGCTTTGCTTACTGTCTTTCAGCACCTCCCTGGGCAACAGTAATGATAGGTCTACATGTTGACCTCTCAAAGTTTTATCTTTAGTATTGCTGAGAAGGTGAACTCCCATTGGGTCAGCCACCCCAGCATACCCATGCTCGTGACTGACCACCGAGCACCTTCAGTGCCCTGTTGCCCCCCATCTGCCTTGGGGCAGCAGTTCTATCCCATCAATTCATATTCTCTATCAGTGGGTGAATTGTAGGGTGCTTAAAAATCACCCCTATTAAAGGCTCCCACTCCCTGGCAAGAGGTCTGCCCTGCCTCCCCATTGCCTGCCTCCCAAGCTCAAGCCCATGCTAAGTTTCCATTATTACCACTCTCAGACCCCCTCTCTCCCACTGAAGCGCCCAGCTGTTGAAACAACTGAAGGTTAGCTTGCAACAGATGGGTAATGCCATTAGCTTCTGTAGAAAGTTCTTTGAAAAGGGGAAGGAGGAGGATGCAGGGAACTACAGCCCAGTCAGCCTCACCTCAGTCCCTGGAAAAATCATGGAGCATGTCCTCAAGGAATCCATTCTGAAACAGTTGGAGGAGAGGAAGATGATCAGGAACAGTCCACATGGATTCACCAAGGGCAAGTCATGTCTGACCAATCTGATTGCCTTCTATGATGAGATGACTGACTCTGTGGATGTGGGGAAAGCGATGGACATGATATTTCTTGACTTTAGCAAAGCTTTTTGATTTGGTCTCCCACAGCATTTCTGCAAGCAAGTTAAAGAAGTATGGGTTGGATGAATGGACTATAAGGTGGATAGAAAGCTGGCTAGATCATCGGGCTCAATGGGTATTGATCAACAGCTCAATGTCTAGTTGGTAGCTGGTATCAAGCGGAATGCCCCAGGGGTCGGTGCTGGGGCCAGGTTTGTTTAATATCTTCGTTAATGATCTGGAGGATGGAGTGAATTGCACCCTCAGCAAATTTGCGGCTGACACTAAGCTGGGGGGAGTGGTAGATAGATACGTTGGGGAGTAGGGATAGGATACAGAGTGATCTAGACAAATCGGAGGATTGGGCCAAAATAAAGCTGATGAAGTTCAATAAGGACAAGTGCAGACTCCTGCACTTAGGACAGAAGAATCCCATGCACTGCTACAGACTGGGAACCAACTGGCTAAGCAACAGTTCTACAGAACAGAAGCTGGATGAGAGTCAACAGTGTGCCCCTGTTGCCAAGAAGGTTAACAGAATATTGGGCTGCATTAGTATGAGCATTGCCAGCAGATTGAGAGAAGTGATTATTCCCCTCTATTTGGTACTGGTGAAGCCACATCTGGAGTATTGTGTCCAGTTTTGGACCCCCTGCTACAAAAAGGGTGTGGACAAATTGGAGAGAGTCCAGCGGAGGCCAATGAAAATGATTAGGGGGCTGGAACATATGACTTATGAGGAGAGGCTGAGGCACTAGGCTAGTTTAATCTGCAGAAGAGAAGAATGAGGGGGGATTTGATAGCAGACTTCAGCTACCTGAAGAGGGGATCCAGGAAGGATAGAGCTAGGCTGTTCTCAGTGGTGGCAGATGACAGAACTAGGAGCAATGGTCTCAAGTTGCAGTGGGGTAGGTCTATGTTGGATATTAGGAAAACCTTTTTCACTAGGAGGGTGGTGAAGCACTGGAATGGGTTACCTATGGAGGTGGTGGAATCTCCATCCTTGGCGGTTTTTAAGGTGCGACTTGCCTGGCTGGGATGATTTAGTCAGAGTTGGTCCTGCTTTGAGCAGGGGGTTGGACTAGATGACCTCCTGAGACTGACTTCCAACCTTAATCTTCCATGATTCTAAGATGTGTGTTACCCAGACATCCCTGACCCAGCTTTAGGACACCAGTTCCCTGCTGTTTTTTGCTATTTACTGTGGCCTAGTTCTGCTACCCCACTAAATTTGGTGGCTCCTGCCTTCTTTTGGTGGGGGAGGTCTGAGTGACTATCCTCCCCTCTCCACTTAGATTTCCCTAGAGGTAAAGTGGCCAAGTTCCCTGAACCCCACCAAGGTCCCCCCTACAGACACCCATTGCAGCAGGGGATGGAAGGAACTCAATTTCACAACCTGCCCCTGCAACCGCCATCTGGTGCTGGCACACTCATTCCTGCAGTGTCCTGTCCTGTCCTGCAATCCGTTCGTTCAAATGTCCTGGCTCTAGGCGACCCACTACACCTTGTGGCACAGTGGAAACAATTTTGGAAGCAGCTGCCTGGACAATTTGAATCAATTCTCTGTTGGCTTTCTACCCCTGAATGCAGCTAGCTCACCACTGAGAGTGTTTCCTTCCCCAGGATCCACATTACTTCACAGTAGAGGGGAATCCATTTGGTAGACAGACAGGCCAGCCTGGGGTCTACTCACTCTGGTCCTTGGTCCAACCTCTTGCCCATGCGGTGAGAATCCTTGGTCTCCCAGGGTCGGTCGAGCCCGACTCCATCCCCCCGATCTGGGTTTGGACCTTCCTCCCCCATTTCATAGAATCATAGAATATTAGAGTTGGAAGGGACCTCAGGAGGTCATCTAGTCCAACCCCCTGCTCAAAGCAGGACTAACCTCAGCTATATCATCCCAACCAGGGCTTTGTGAAGCCTCAGCTTAAAAACCTCTAAGGATGGAGATTCCACCACCTCCCTAGGTAACCCATTCCAGTGCTTCACCACCCTCCTAGTAAAAAGCTTTTTCCTAATGTCCAACCTAGACCTCCCGCCCTGCAACTTGAGACCGTTGCTCCTTGTTCTGTCATCTGCCACCACCGAGAACAGCCTAGCCCCCTCCTCCCTGGAACCCCCTTTCAGGTAGTTAAAGGCCGCTATCAAATCCCCCTCACTCTTCTCTTTTGCAGACTAAACAAGCCCAGTTCCCTCAGCCTCTCCTCATAAGTCCTGTGCTCCAGCCCCCTAATCATTTTGGTTGCCCTCCGCTGCACTCTCTCCAACTTGTCCACATGCTTTTTGTAGTGGGGGGCCCAAAACTGGACACAATATTCTAAATGCGGCCTCACCAATGCCGAATAGAGGGGAATAATCACTTCCCGTGACCTGCTGGCAATGCTCCTCCTAATGCAGCCCAATATGCCATTAGCCTTCTTGACAACCAGGGCACACTGCTGACTCATATCCAGCTTTTTATCCACCGTTACCCCCAGATACTTTTCTGCAGAGCTGCTGCCCAGCTCGTCGGTCCCCAGTCTATAGCTGTGCATGGGATTCTTCCTTCCTAAGTGGAGGACTCTGCACTTGTCCTTGTTGAACCTCATTAGATTTCTTTTGGCCCAATCCTCCAGTTTGTTTAGGTCACTCTGTATCCTATCCCTACCTTCCAGGATATCTACCACTCCCCCCAGCTTAGTGTCGTCTGCAAACTTGCTGAGGGTGCAATCTACCCCATCCTCCAGATCATTAATAAAGATGTTGAACAAAACCGGCCCCAGGACCGACCCCTGGGGAACTCCGCTTGTGACCGGTTGCCAGCTAGACATGGAGCCATTGATCACTACTCGTTGAGCCCTATGCTCTAGCCAGTTCTCTATCCATTTTATAGTCCATTCATCCAGCCCATACTACTTTAACTTGCTGATAAGAATACTGTGTGAGACAGTATCAAAAGCTTTGCTAAAGTCAAGGTATATCACATCCACCGCCTTCCCTACATCCACAGAGCCAGTCACCTCATCATAGAAAGCAATCAGGTTGGTCAGGCATGACTTTCCCTTGGTGAATCCATGTTGACTGTTCCTGATCACCTTCCTCTCTTCCAAGTGCCTTAAAATGGATTCCTTAAGGACCTGCTCCATGATTTTTCCAGGGATTGAGGTGAGGATTTTCCAGAGATTGAGGATTTGCTCTAAAACACCTGCTGTGGCCAACTGCAATAGCGGAGAGTTGCCCCTCCCCCGCCTCCCTGGTCTGCTACAGTCCGGAGCTGATAAATTTGAAACTCCTTCCCCTTCTCCTACAAAAGGCCTGCTTCTGCTGCTGTGGGCTGGAAGGTTCTGCCCTTCCCCTCCCCCCCTTTTCCTGTTCTTACAGTCTGCTACCGTGTGGTGCCATGACACTGAGAGAGCAAAGTTTGCTGTGCTGCTGTTCTTGCTGCTCCATCTTGTCCAGGTAAAAGAGGGATTTTCTTGCACCAGTGTGCACCTAAATAGTCTCCCCTCTCTTCTGGTCACCTGGAAGGGGGGAGGAATGGGTCAGCATCCCCACAATGACCTGGTCTGAAGCTGCTGCTGCAAGTCACTCTCATACTCAGCCATCTATCTGGCCCTTGAAGGGGCCACACACCTTCTCCTACAAGCCAGACAGCAGCCCCCCTCCAGTTACTGTGTGGTGAGGTCATTCTCTGGTGGCTGCCTCGTTGGAAGTTCCATTGGCACTTTACAAACAGTAGGGGAGAGCTTCACTCCCGCGCCTTATCCAGCATTCTTTCTTTCCTGATAAAATAGGCTACAGTAGTCTAGGGCTGCTTGTTAAGCTATTGCTCAGCACATAATGGCTGCCATGTTTTGTCTACACTATCATTTCATTTCCAGTGCTCTTTACATTGTATAGATGTGTGGGCTGTCTTGGCTATGAAAAACAGCTGCTATATAGAACCCTAAAGATGAACGTATTGTTATGCTTTATTCAGCCTCTGAAACTCAAATTCAGGTCACTTCTATAGGTTCCAATAGGCAAAAGATATCTATTTTAAAATTATGAATCGACATTTTATTGCATTTTTTTTCTTGTGCTTTGCATGTAACTTTGTTCACTTTTGTGTTTGCAGGTACCTGTTTGCATTGCAAGTGAAGCAAGACCTGGCACAAGGCAGGCTAACATGTAATGATACCAGTGCTGCACTCCTAATCTCACACATAGTACAATGTAAGTTCTGCTTCTTTCCTCCTTATAGAAAGAGAAATGGGTTGGTGAGCAGGAAAAGCTTTATCAGGCTGTCAATCAGTAGTTGCCTGTAAATGTATCTTCAGCATGTTATACTGTACAGTACAGCATAAAAACCTGTACTAAGGCAACATGCTTTGTATGGTTGTGTGTGTGTGTGTATTTATATAAATTTTATTATTTCAAGTAAAGAACAGGTCCTCAGAAATATCCAGTGCACTGAATCTGTATTTTGGGATTTGATTGCATTTTCAAAGAGCTGTGCTTGACAGCCTGCTGGGACTCTGTAAGGAGCAGTTTCTGCAGAATGGCAAATGGGCTGAATTGTTCAACTGAATTTCTGTTTTGTTTTATTATTTATGTTTAACATTTTATTGTGTCAGAAGAGCATAAGATTCCGGAAGACCTGTGTACTGTCTAGAGCATAGTAAATAAATATATTTAGAATGCAGACTAAATCATAGTCCTGTTAAAAGTAATAGGAGGGAAAAAACCAAAAACTTGTCTTTTGCAGATGTATAAGAAAGAAGAATGTGTTTGTTCAGATCATACATTCACTTATATCAGCATGTCTAAGCTACTTTTGTCCTTCAAATATAAGAAGCAATCACTTAAAAGGGAATACATGTTTTCTATTTCAAGAATTTATGGAAAACCTATCTAGAGTAACGTTACGAAAATCTGCTTTGAAGCATATAAAGACTTTGCCAAAAATGTTCAGCCATAATAGATCATCACTTTGAATTGCCATTGTAAAATTCAGCACTGCTTATTTCTACGCAGACACAGTCAGACATAGATACCATCTTAGTTAACAAAGATTTTCAAAGTTCTTTAGAGGTATATCCCTGGTAAGGATGGGTAAATCTCTCTATCCTGTGTTGGAGATGGTCTGTTTTAGTGGGATGTTTCTTCCCATTATTAATCTTTAGTCCAAAAGCAAATGTCAACAACTTTTCATTCACTTTGGTCTCCAATGACCTATGTGACTGAGCAGTGATGGGAGACAAAATAAATAAAAAGAGCAGCCTCCGTGAAATTCTATATCCCTGTGACCATTTTGAAGCTCAATGATTTTGCAGCCCAGACTTTAAAGGAAAAAAAATGTAAAGAAGAAAAAGTTTTCATGTCTGGTTCCAAAAGGGACTGAGTCTCAACAGAATTGTAACCAGAAGTAGGTGGTGAACAAGTATGTAACTTTTTATTTTCTCAGCAACTTTGTTTATTCCTCTCAGGAAGTGGGGAGGAGTTTTGTCTAGAAGGGCAGTCCCTGCCTTTTGACTTCAACCAGGAAAAAAAGCAGAGTTTATGGCCAGCTACAAGTCTAGCTGAGAGATTTGCAAAAAGTGAAAGGAGAGTTCTTCAAATAATTTCCCTCTGGCTGCTCCACTTCAGGTGTGCATGTGCCCTAATCAGAGATTTTGGGTAGCAGTGTCTGCACTGTCTGCTCCTATGCTCTGTATGCCCTTGTGCTCTGATCTGAGGACATGTAAGGCAGGGCAGACCCTCCCCACTGCAGTTCCTTCTCAACGGCTCTGAAGTGTCTGGAAATTGTTTACCCCTAGTCCTAGCTACCTTCCTTGCCTTAAATTTTTCATCTTTATTATCTTTTATTTAATTTTTAATTTTCCTTTCACAATTTTTGTGTGGATTTTTTTTGGGGGGGAGGATCGCTCAAACTAAGGTTTTCCCCTACAACCAGCTCTTCTATGAGGTCCTCACTAGTCACCAATACCAGATCTAAAATGGGATCCCCTCTTGTTGGTTCTGTAACTATTTGGTGAAGGAATCCATCAGCTATCACATTCAGGAAAATCTGGGCCCTATTATTACTACTAGCACTTGTCATCCAGTCTATATCTGGGAAGTTAAAGTCTCCCATAATCACATAGTTTCCACTAATATTTACTTCGTTAAAAGCCTTAAAGAGGTCTCTATCCATGTCCAGATCAGATCCTGGCGGTCTGTAGCACACCCCAAGCACTATCACAGGGGAAGCCCTAGTAGCTTTTTTCCCCAATGTAATTTTCTCCCAGACACACTCTGTCTTATCAATTCCATCACTTCAATTTCTTTACAGTCTACCTCATCATGGATATACAATGCTCATGGATATACAATCCTTACCTGATTTGGCACAGTCATTCTACTGCCAGTATTGTCTATTATACTGCTATCTACACTACCCTTCCTCTTAATGTCCATTCTGCTCCCCACTTCTGTATCCTTTCTTCATTTTCCTCCCTCTCAATGCTAAAATCAGGCATGAAGATTACCTGGGCATCTCCCAACCATCTCCCCCAGCTCCCTAGTTTAAAGCTCTTTTAATCAGTTGTGCCAGCCTCCATCCTAGAAGTGCATTTCCCTCTCTACTCAGGTGAAGTCCATCCTAAGAGAACAGTCCTCTGTCCATGAATGCCTCCCAGTGACCAGACATCCCAAAGCCCTTCTTATAGCACCACTGCCTGAGCCATCTGTTGGTCATCAGAATCTTGTCACACCTTTGTTCTCCTCCTCTAGGAACAGGCAGAATCCCACTGAAGATCATCTGAGTCTCGATATTCTTAAGAGTCTTCCCCAGCCTGGCATAGTCTCCTCTGATACATTCCAGCGAGAATCTAGCTATATCATTTGTACCCACATGAAGGACAATCAGTGGATTCTTTCCCATTCCCATTAGGATCCTCTTCAGTCTCAGGTCCACATCCTGTATCTTAGCACCCGGCAGACAGCACACCCTTCTGTTCTCTGGATCAGTTCTGGTTACAAGCCTGTCTATTCTTCTCAGCAGAGAGTCCCCAATCACATATACCTGCCTTTTCCTAGTAATGGTGTGAATCTCCAGCCTGTCCCCTGTTCTTTCTGGCTGCAAGTCATCTCCTCTACTATTCTCCTTTGCAATCCTCTACAAGAGTGCCTGTATCCTCCTGGGGGGGTCTTGTTTGTTGGTATCTTCATTGGTTCATCCACTCTTTGTATAGGACTAGCTGCTCTTCTTTTCTTCCTCCCCCTCTCACTTTCAGCAACCACCTGCTGTGCCCCTTCCTCATTTTCCAGCTCCGCAAACCTATTTCTGAGCTCTATTTCTCCCTCGGTAACCCATCTTTTCCTCTGCTGGGTTCCCGCAGTAACATGCTTCCACTGGCAACTTCCCTCATCCAGCAGTCTCCCCTCAGAGTTCGTTGGTCCTGCTTCCATTTGCAGGTCTGGGTTTTTCCCTTCACCCTTCTCATTCCTTTGCTCCATCATCTGCTCAAATCCCCTTCTAAATTCAACCAGAGTTTCGACCTGCATCTCCAATCCTCGAATCTTCTCTTTCATCTCTATGAGGCGGCACTTCATACAAACAAAGCTCTTTTGAGTTACTCCCTCCAGGATCATGTACATCCTGAGCTTCCACATCCAGTCATCTTCATTGTCTCTTCTACTGCTTGGGTGACTACTGCCTCTGTATCTGTCATAGCCTTTACCCCTAGTTTCTGTCAGTGAGAGAGACACAAACAAAAAACCCACCAAACAACCCCCAACTAGCACCCTAACAATACCAGAACACCACGTGCTTCCCATGTGGCAAAATGTGATGGATGTTGTCCAATTCAACATAGAGGTCTTCGACATCATTCCCACACATTCATCATGTGTCAGCGTCCAGTGAACGTCTGTACAATTGTTTTCCTGTCCACCGACAGCTTACTAAGGTCATGCAAACACCCCATGCCTCCCCCAGGTCTTTTCATGGTGCTTCATTTGTCTGACTATTTCTTCGATGGACAGTCGAGCAGTGTCAACGAGCAAGCAAAAAGCCCTCATTCTTGAATTTTTTTCCTAAGCTTCACATCACCTCATCTCTTTCCTGGTAACCAAACTGTCTCTTCTTTCGATGAGTACAAGTTTCCTTGAAGACAGGCTCACCTCCTAAGTTTTCTGCCATTTCTTGGGCAGCAGAGATGGCATCTTCAATTCTGTTGTCTCTGTAGGCACAATGAAATCAAGGCAGCTTCTCATCAAAGTAGTAGCAGTAGTGATGTCCATAGACTAAGTATATAATGCCTTGTTCACAACGTTTATTCAGAACAATATATCATGCCAAACCACAAATGAGACCAAAAATTTGAAGTCAGCGATCTGGTTTGCTTGGCTTTGCGCCTTGTGTTGGATTCCAGCCTTGGCTTTAGTCAACTGCTCCAGTTCCATCAGGGCGTCATAAACCTCAGTCACTTGGTACTTCACTGACCTTACGTTGTCAGTGAGGATCTCCCAGCAAGTGTTACTTAGCGGCTTCATGGTCAGATTTGTAATATTGTCCGTGACGATCTTCCACCTGATAGTTGATGCTGAAAACAGGACATAGATCCTTTGCTGTACTCCGAAGAGAGATACTGAATCTAAAGAAGATGATGTTGCATTTGACACAATCAGGTTGAGGGAATGGTAGCCACAAGGCACGAGGAAAGCTCTTGGATTCAGCACAAGGATCCTTTCCTGGATGCCACTGTTTCTTCCCGTCTTATTCACGCCATTGTCATAGCCTTAGCCATGGCAGTCCTGAAGCTTTATTTTATTCTTTTTTCCACAAGTTAACCTATTGCAGTTGGGACCTTAATCTTATCCTCTGTGCACCTTTCAAGCCATTAGCAGAGTGCTCTCTCCTGCACTTATCCATGAAAACCTCTTTTCACAGAGCTATAATGTCAGCAGGAAGAGTAGGGAAATTCTGAGCTCTTATGGCAGATTGACTATACACTGTTTTTTATTGGGGGCAGAGAGCCACATCGTCCCATCCTAGTTTTCTCTCCAACATCTCCTCAGACTTTCACATTAACCAGGACATACAATTACCCATCTCTAAACTGCACAACTCTGGAGAAGATGCTACACATTCTAGATGTTAGGAGAGCACTCGCTTTCTGCCTAGAAAGAACTAGACTCTTGAGAGTATCTCCTAGACTTTTTGTCTCCTTCACAGACAGAATGAAGGGAACCCCTATTTCTGCCCAAAGATTATCCAAATGAGTCTTAGGATGTATTTTATGCTATTATGAACTCTCTTATGTTTATCCTTCTTCCAGGGAGATTGCCCACTTCACTAGGGCCCAGTCCACCTCTGTTGCTTTGTTCGAGAATGTCCTCATTAAAGACATTTGTAAAGTTGCCACCTGATCATCTGTTCACACCTTTTCCCAGCACTATGCCAAAGTGTATGCTTCCAGTGTATGCCTTTGGGATGGCTGTTATCCAATCTGTGCTAGATAGGATTCCTCAGCACCCACCCTCTCAGTTTGAGCACTGCTTGGTAGTTAGCTGAAGTGGCACACCCATAGGGACAATTACTTAAAGAAGAAAGAGAGGTTGATTACTTGTAAAGTAACTTGAGTTTGTCGACATGTTTTCTCCTTGTGGGTCCTCCACTACCTGTCCTTCTTCCCCTCTACTTCAAAGTCCTGTCATTAGGCTGGATTTTGCAATGAAGCAGGAACTATTTTAAATCTCTCACCAGAAATAGAAAAGGATTGGTTGAAGAGTTAGGATTTAAACAAGGAAAGGTAAGTTGTGCAGTCTATAACAAGACGACTAAGTAGGATAGAATGATCCATAGGATTAAAGCCATGCTAAGAGCAAATTGGCGAGATGAGAGATCTGTCATCACAGGCAAGGAGTAAGTTACTTACTCTTTTAGCCTGATCACCATTAAAAAGAGATTTGCTGAGCGAAAGAAAAACCTAAATTGACTGAGCCTTAGTTAATTGTTCCTCTTTGCTGCCAGAAGTGTGGTGCATACAATCGTATCTTTAATTGCTAGAAGAAGCTGATTCTTTTTCTTCACTGAAAAAGTGATGAGTAATATTGATCAGGACTTCTCTGCTGATGAAGGTTTGGGTGTTGATTAAATTAGATGTGATTTTGCATAATTTTTATGTATATAAAATAATATAATTTAAATTGTGTTTAAGAGATTTTTTAATTTTTTACTATTATATATGAAGAATGCCTGAAGGTGTCTGCATTTCCTTTTAAAAACAAATTTTCTGCTTGGTTTATTTTAACCTTAGAAATATCAGAAATGTCAACTCTGGTTACACTGATTTTGGTGGATGTCTTATTTTAGGCAGAGGGTGTTCAGAGAATGTATATTGTTACTTCCTGAACCTTAATTGGGGGGTAGTGGTGTTGAATCTATATCAAAGATTTCCTTTTTTCAGTGTTAAGAAGTCATGGCAGTTAAATAGTTATTAACAAAAATAAGGCAAAGTTTAAAACAGCTTTTAAATTAAAAATCTCTTTTCTTAATTGTACAAGTTTCACTCCTTTGCCTCAGATAATATTATTTTACTAGATCTTTAATAATTATAGATTCTCCTAGTCTAGACAGAACCTGAACTTCTAACAAGCTGAATGTTGTAACAATGCCATATACATTTAGAAATGTGTGGGTTCCTCTGTCTAGCGTGAGGCAGCTGTGATCTCGAAGAGGCTCCGCTATTGAGGGAATGAGATTACAGAATCTTTTGTACTATCTTAAACTGGTAGAGCTTGGTGTGGCTGACTTTTTATTTCTCTTTCCCTAGTCCAGGATCTGTCTATTCTGTTTAGAATTAACACATAAGTGTCTGTTTTATGAACCCCTAAAAATGTCATACTTGCATGTTATTTCTAATGGACTAGAGTTTAATATTGTCTGTTCCCATCTACAATGACCAAAATCCTGTATAAATCTCTCAATTCCCTGGTGTAATAGCAGAGTTTCCAAATTTGTTGTGCTAAAACTCCCTCCGAGGACCCCATGTGATTAATGTTCTTAATGAAGATACCTTGTCTCTCCTAAAATGTTTTCTGACAGCAATCCTGACAGCAATTATATAAAAACAGAAAGAGCAGGGAGTAAAGAGATGAAGAATGGCACTGTATCATCTTGCTGTATGCATACACCTCTGTATGGCAGGTCTTTGCATGATGGGTTTAGCTTTCCAGGAGTCCCTTTGTGATCTTTGGCAGGATCTTCACTGATGCTCTTAATATAAAATCCTATTTTGAGAGCAGCAAATGGGTTATATTGAAATTAACATATATATTACAAAACAGCTTATTTCCTATGAAAGATGCTACATAAAATATCTCAAAGCATTATAGAACGTTGTTAGAACAGAGAATGCTTCACGTGCTTTGGTACAGTGACTCATGCAGAAAAGGAAAATGTGAGGTAAAAGGATGAAGCAGATAAAAAGAAAAGAGAGCTGAAATGTTAAAAGCATTAGAGATACTAGAAGTACTACTTCAGGCTAGTTACAGCAAGGGGAGAATGGAGTGACGTGCTAATGGGATAAGAGAAAAGTGAGTTGCAGTTAAAATCAACCTTTGGCTAAAATGAACAGGAAGGTTTTAAGGTAGAGTAATAAATGAGGGAATGGCTCAGAGGGAAGATGAGCTCCAGAAAGTGCAGCTCTATCTGTAGAAACATACTAGAAAGGCGTCTTAGATGGAAATAAAGGGACTGGGAAGAGAAGAGGGAGAAGTAGATGGATACAAAGTCAGAGAGAACAAGTCCTGGTGAGTTTTGGAAGCCAAGAAGGTGATTTGAAATGGATTTGGGGGTGGTAGATGCAGTGAAAGTGGCAGTAAGCAATTGCTTCAGGGAGAGAATAGTCTGGCTGCAATACTTTTGGCCTCTTGGAGTTTAGAAAGTAGGGCTTTAGGAAAGCTATACAAAAAGGAAATTTAAGCCCTTGCATGGGTGATGAGCTAAGTGTGAGTAATATTTTCAGCAGAGTTTGATGTTATGGAGCTAGTGATAAGGCAGATTTCCTTCTTCCTTAAACATCCTCCTTTCATTTTAAGTTCAAGTTTAAGTTTAAGCGGAGTGCCCCAGGGGTCGGTCCTGGGGCCGGTTTTGTTCAACATCTTCATTAATGATCTGGAGGATGGGGTAGATGCACCCTCAGGAACTTTGCAGATGACACTAAGCTAGGGGGAGCGGTAGATACCCTGGAAGGTAGGGATAGGATACAGAGTGACCTAAACAAACTGGAGGATTGGACCAAAAGAAATCTGATGAGGTTCAACAAGGACAAGTGTAGAGTCCTGCACTTAGGACGGAAGAATCCCATGCACAGTTACAGACTGGGGACCGATGAGCTAGGCAGCAGTTCTGCAGAAAAGGACCTGGGGGTAACAGTGGATAAGAAGCTGGATCTGAGTCAGCAGTGTGCCCTGGTTGCCAAGAAGGCTAATAGCATATTGGGCTGTATTAATAGGAGCATTGCCAGCAGATCGCGGGAAGTGATTATTCCCCTCTATTCGGCATTGGTGAGGCCGCATTTGGAATATTGTGTCCAGTTTTGGGCCTCCCCACTACAAAAAGGATGTGGAGAAGTTGGAGAGAGTCCAGCAGAGGGCAGCAAAAATGATTAGCGGGCTGGAGCACAAGACTTATGAGGAGAGGCTGAGGGAACTAGGCTTTTTAGTCTGCAGAAGAGAAGAATGAGGGGGGATTTGATAGCAGCCTTTAACTACCTGAAAGGGGGTTCCAGGGAGGATGGAGCTAGGCTGTTCTCGGTGGTGGCAGATGACAGAACAAGGAGCAGTGGTCTCAAGTTGCAGTGGGAGAGGTCTAGGTTGGATATTAGGAAAAAGTTTTTCACTAGGAGAGTGGTGAAGCACTGGAATAGGTTACCTAGGGAGGTGGTGGAATCTCCATCTTTGGAGGTTTTTAAACTGAGGCTGGGATTATTTAGCTGAGGTTAGTCCTGGTGAGTCCTGCTTTGAGCAGGGGGTTGGACTAGATGACCTCCTAAGGTTCCTTCCAACTCTATGATTCTAAGATCGAGGATGACCCCCAAGATTTCTGACCTTGGGGACAAAGTAGACCTCTGAGCCCTGATCTGCGCTTAAAATGTTGATTGGCATAGCTGCATAACTTCTGCTGAGCACTGTATTAATACTGACATAAGCCCTGGTGTAGATGCAGATAGGTTAACAGAAGAATACTTCCACTGACCTAACTACCACTGCTCAGGGAGCTGGATTACCTATAGCGATGGAAAAATTCCTTCCTTTGCTGTAGGAACTGGAAGCATCTGCACTATGGTGCTACAGCAACATAGCTGCAGGGCTGTAGCTGTGCAGCTGCAGCACCAATAGTTTAGACATGGCTTCAGTGAAAGGGGAGTTAGTGATATGGGACAGTAGACTTTTTACGCAGGAGGATTCTAATTTTTAAAATATTCAGTAGTGGAAAGAAAAAGAGTATTTAGGAGTTGATCAAACAGACAGCATGATCTTCTAGCACATCATCTATTAATTCTTTTCAGAGGTGTAAGTTGTAGAATTTATTCAAAGTCTGCATATGATTCCTGGATTTTAAGTTAGTCTCTTTATAAGGAAGCTCATTAGGTATAAAAGATTTATAAAACTACATAACTTGGATATTGGGGTATCTTACTGATCTTTCCCAGAGAGGTGGACAAAGGTCAGTGAGAGCCTTCATTCATTGTACTGCTGTTCCTAGTACATAATGGACAGAGGGGATGTCCTTTTACAAAGAAACCAATAGCAGTGTTTTCAGAAACATGTAAATAATATATGATACAATAGCTATTAAATATTCTGTCTGATTCCCATGCATGGATTGTCAAAAATAAGTGACATCCCACCTAATGTGGCAGAGCTGAAAGAACAAAATGTTGCATGCTTGTAATTGCAACAACTGCAGAAATCATTTCAGTCTGAGAAACAATTTATTAAAATCCATTCATAGAAGAAAAAATAACAATAAGCCAGAGAGAGAAAAAAGACTGGATGTCGTGAAGTACTGCAAAATACGAAAAAGACAAATGCTTCATAAATTCCTGAATTGCGCTCTCTCTCTCTGTGTGTGTGTGTGTGTGTGTGTGTGTGTGTGTGTGTGTGTGTGTGTGTGTGTGTGTGTGTGTGTGTGTGTGTGTGTGTGTGTGTGTGTGTGTGTGTGTGTGTGTGTGTGTGTGTGTGTGTGTGTGTGTGTGTGTGTGTGTGTTTAAAAACAAACAAATCACCCCAAAAAACCTTTCTTTCTTCAAATTTGCCATAATTGCATAAAACTTTTGGGGTGGAGTTCAGGGAAAGAAACAGGCATTTGTTGTTCTAGTGGAAATGAAGTTGCTGTGTTGAGTGCCACAATGAGCTTGACGGAAGCTGATCTGCTCCTGTGAAATGTTCATCAACAAATTGAACCCCCTCCACCAAACCTTATCATACACCCCAGTCAATATATCTTTGAAATTATTTCATTTGTCAGGATGACTTTTAAAAATCTACTTACAGGGTTTTTGGGGGGGAGATAGAATCCTTAACTCTTGGACTACTTCTCATTGTTTCAGAACTTATAAGGATAATAAGGAATATGTGGAATGTACAATAATGAAAATGTGTCATAAAATCATGTTGAAATTTTGGACAAACAAACTTTTATTACTCTGTCTTTTGGCTTGTCTGAATAATATAGATTAAACACAAGGTTTTGATTTTTCTGTGTCTCTCTAGCTGAGATTGGGGATTTTGATGAAACCATAGACCATGAACACTTAGCGAAGAACAAGTATATACCTCAACAAGAAGCACTAGAAGACAAAATCATGGAATTTCACCGCAATCATGTGTAAATCCCTGCTTTTTTTTCTTACTAGCTTTCCTTTCCTTCAATATAATTCTAACTGTGAACATATGTTGGGCTTTAGCTAGAAAAGACTTTCAGGCTTATGAGTTAGGGTTACTTTTTGCCTACTCTTTAAATATCTGGCATGTTTACATGAGAATCAGTTGATTTTTACTTTCTTTCTAGCATTCAGTTATTTTTATAGCTTGTTTCACACAAAAGGCTTTATTGTCAATTTTGTGCATACAAATACAATTGTAAATGATGACCCTGATCCTGCAGATACTTGTGTCAGTAGTCGCATTGTTGTCAAGGTCACTGAATACGTCTTCACATTTCATTGCCATGATTACAGATGCGTGACGAAGGGCTCAAAAGACAAGTTTTGGGGAAAACTCGTGAGCCTGGGGGAATCTGAGAGGTTCTCTGAATAGGATTTAAAATTGTATTAGAAATGGAAGGTTAGGTATCATAGAACCTGGAGAAGAGATGGGTCTTAGACGGGAGTTAAGAGGTTGAGGATCAGTTAGGAACAGAAAGGCAGGGACTCAAGCCATTGCATTTTGAACTAAGTGAAGTTTTGGTTTATTGGTTTTGGTTTTTGTAGCAGCAATTATATTAATCAGGACTGTATGATTTAATATGAAGAATTTAACATTTATGAAACCCAAAATGTATGTTCAGTGCCTTCAGTGTCTTTCATCTTATTTCTTAACCCACCCAATTATGTAGTATACAATATTCATACAATCTTTAATTTTGATGAATCCATTAAGCCATATCATTTACTGTTCTGTTGGAGTAAATTATATTAAATTCTTTTGAAGCTAATGGTTGAAGATACACATAATTAACCAGCAAAAATACTTTCTGTACATCATTGTTTTTGTGTTGTCCCACACTGTTATAATTTGGGAGCTAGAATTCATCATTGAAAGAGCCTCTGTATTTGTGCTTTAAAGCTGGTATGCCCATGGTAGGGGACCTCTTAGTTCATCAGCAGGGGAAAACTCATTAAAATGAAAACATTTTAACTGTAATATATTTTTATTTTAAAAAACATAACAATGCTATAATAGCTAAAACTCTTATATCTGGAGATCTGCTTCCCAGCTTAATTGTACCATAGATGAAAACTGGTCACAATCCAATATCTTCTAATGGAGGCTCTTTAAAGTTCCAAGTCTGTAGAAGGCCAGGTCCACAATGCAGTCTTCTGCCAGCATACCTGTGTCAGTTAAGGATGTGAATTGCTGTGCTACCTGACCAACATAGCTGTGCCAGCAGAAGTCGCTAGTATAGATGCAGCTATTCCAGCAAAGCTGTGCTTTTACTGGTTTAGCTTGTTCACTCAGGGGGAATGGTTTCGCTATAACTGTACAAAGCACAGCACTACAAGTGT
Source organism: Emydura macquarii macquarii (assembly GCF_026122565.2). Classification (NCBI taxonomy): domain Eukaryota; kingdom Metazoa; phylum Chordata; order Testudines; family Chelidae; genus Emydura; species Emydura macquarii. The sequence goes on along the minus strand of NW_027133808.1, from coordinate 7,635,988 downwards.
TTGGTGACATAGTATGCGGGTCTAGATACACCAGTAAGGACCTCCTAGTGGAGACATGGGCTCTGTTTGAGATACACATTATATTTGTAAGTGACTGTCATTTTGGGTATTTAAATTTTTGAGTGTCTAACTAGACACCCCATAAATGGGCCTGACTTTCAGAAGATGGATGCTGAGCACTTTTGAAAAGATCAGGCTTCTCTGAGGTATCTCAAGTTGGGCACCCAAAAACAGAGGCATCCAAAATCACTATTTGCTTTTAAAAATCTTGTTTTTTGAGAGCAGAGCTATTGTTCTACCTGCTAACAGTTGGGTGACATAGAATGACCATATGGATATTATCTAATTAGCAGGAACCAGTTTCCATGATGAAATGTCTTTTTTCTCCCTAAAGAAGTAATTTGATCCCCTATTTAATAGATGTGGAGAATTCAGGTCCCTTGGTTTTTCTTTTTTCATTTTTGTTTCCAAAGTGGACAGACACCAGCAGAATCAGATTTCCAGCTCCTAGAGATTGCCCGCCGGTTGGAGATGTATGGAATCCGGTTGCATCCAGCGAAGGACAGAGAAGGGACTAAGATCAACCTGGCAGTTGCCAACACAGGCATTCTAGTTTTTCAGGTTAGAACTGCTCTGATCATGGCTTTAATCTTTAAAACAGACTTTCTTTTGACAAAAGTAATTAATTACACCAGTGGTGCAGCCTCTGCATGAAATGTGTCTAGTGAAGCTAGATTTACAGCCGTCCTCCTTTAAGGCTAGCATGCACCCAAAGCCACCAAAATTTCAGGATGCTCCCAGAGTCACTTCCAAATCTGGCCTTAGACCTATGTAACTGCATAAGGTCCCACACTTCCAGGGTCTGCTACAAACCTAATCTAGCAGCTAGAGCTCCACCCCCAGTTTCCAGTCCATAGCCTTGTCTGTTTCCAACATCCATATACTATTGAAGAGACTCTTCCCTAACTGCCTTCCTCTGATCCATAGTCAGAAAGCTACATGTTGACTACAACTCCTCACTAACCTGAAGCACATAGGAGGTGGGTCATCTGAGGCCACAGGGCATCATAAACAGAAAGGACGGTCTTAGGCAAGCATGAAGTAGCAGGGATTGGGAGTAGTGAGTATGTGGAAGTGGGTGGTAAGAAGCAGAGGGAGATCCAGGAAGAGGTGGGAGAGAACTAGATGGGTGTTCCCCATAGAATTCCTGGTATAGGCTTTGCAAAATCTAGGGCCACCCCTAGTTGCTTCCCCCAGCCAAGGCCCCTCCCAGCAATCTCTTCATTCTACCTTTGCCCAGTCCAGCAATCCCTCTTCCTTCTGTCTTCTTCCCCCCAACTTCTTAGGGCTACCTGATGTAGATTTAAAAACAGATTCACCGATACATCTTAGTCAACTTTTACATTTGATTCTCTCATTCTTCAGTTTCTTAAATGAGTAGCAAACTAAACTGTGTGTCATCATTTTAAAGGGTCAGATCATCAGCTGGTACAAATTGGTCTAATTCCAAATGGAATTATGTCTGTGTATACAAGCTGACAGTCTGGCCAAAAACATTCAATCCTGCCTCTGCATAAAAATTGAGGGTTAAAAAAATGAGTAAAATATGCTGTAAAACATCTGCAATTATTAAAATAACTATTCCTTTAAAAACAAAACAAAAACCTCAATATTTTAAAAAACATGAAAAGTTTCAAACCTTCTATAAAAAATAAAAAAATCCAGCTTCCAGACCTTAAAAAAAACCAAAAAACACACCTCTGAACCAGTAGTTCCAATGGGGCTACTTTAAGAATAATCATCATAAAAGAAAAATAGCACCAAAATACCGCACAAGTGTCAAAATAGAAAATGTCAGTAAACTTGATCAACAATTGAAAGAATGCCTAAGAACATTGAAAGCTGCTAAAAAAGCACATGGATTAAGTAAATACACATGTGAGCACCCAGGCACACTGTACAAATTTTCCTTAGTCTTGTTTTAAAGCGGTAGGAAGTGTTACAAGCAAGGCCCTAGTCCTTCAGCTAGATGTCTGTGACAGGTTCCCTGCACCCATACAAAACATCACTGACATCCCAGGGTCTCTGTGGGTGCAGCAGATCTAGTTACAAGTTCTGGGGGCATGGTCCTGATCCTGGAAAGTCATTGAGCACCATCAACTCCTATTGACTGTAGCACTTACTACTGATGTTGTGTATGACCTCTGGGGGACTCCTCATGATAGGAACCATTATACTCAATATTGAGCATTCGCATGATCAATCCCTAAAGCACTAAATCGTGCAAAGGAATCTTTCTGCACAGCCTCTTACCCATTGCAGTCAAGCCAGACCCTCTGTAGTCCATTAGACTCTTTGGCACAAGGGTTCGTGCAGGCAGTGCCCTTTGCAGGACTGGGACTAATTTTCTCCTTTATCGATTGATGTAAGTGAGCAAAATAAACTATAATGATTTTAAAATTTAAAAAAAGGAAGATAAAGGTTCATTCACAAATGCTGACTGCAAATGTTTATTTTTACTGGAATTTTATTTAGAAACCATCTGCTGTGTTGTTGAATTTCCTAGCGGAAATAGTTATGACATTAATATAACTTACTTAGACAGCATGCTGATCTTACAAACATCATCATAGTGTCAGTGCTTGTCTATTTGCCTAATGTGGAAATAACAAAGCAACATGGTTCTGTACACTTAGAAATCCAGTAGAAGCTGCTTTTATAACCATAAGAAACTCCGTGCAGGCTTATAAGTATATTAATAATGAAGTTTCTTCTTTGAGTGCTTGCACATGTTCATTCCAAAGCAGAAGTGTGCAGCACAGTTGCCAGAATTTTTTCCTTTAGTGGTATCCGTCAGGTCAGCTCCAGTAACCTCTGATGCTGTGCGCTCATAACACCAGTATAAGGGACCCCACCAACCCGTGCCCCCTTAGTTCCTCCTTACCACCCGTGACAGTTACTGGAATTTCCCTCATTGATCAGGCAATTTCTCTGAATGGTTTTCTTGTCTTTTCTGAGACTTGTCCATTCCCCAGTGCCAGGATGTGCCTCGGTCACCGGGATTTAAGCACTGAGCTTCCTGCGGCAAGCCGATGCTCTTGAGCAACCCGCACTCGAGTTGTCTCAAGTACTTAGGGGAAGCTCATAGGAAGAATGGTTGCCAGATCTGCAGGGACTTCAAACTCTGCACCAAGAAAGACTGAGCAGTGAGATTGAAAGTCCTCCTCATGGAGGCAGCCCTAAGACCAGCATTGGAATCATGCTTGGACTCAGCACCAAGGACCTGCACTTCGGTGCAGAGTGCACCTCCGGTCATTTGACTGTCCCAGCACTGATCCTCTTCCCTGGTGCCTCAGAAGCAGCACCATAAGCACCAGGAGAAGAGTCATTCACTGATGCTGAAAGGAAGCAGGTGAGAGGATCAGAATAGAGCGAGACCCGCATCATGCTGCTGTCCCTCCCCAGCACTGCAGCAACCTCCTCCATCAGCTTTGGTACCCCCACAAGCTCTGCTAGCTCTGGCATGGGATGTATCATCCTCCAGCAGACAACATACCAGTCAGTTTGCAGTACTGTCAACCTCAGAGGGACTTACGGCTGCTAGAGACCTGCTCACCTTTCCACTCCCAGGGTCCCTGGAGAGTCAGGACTTGGCACCGCCGGTACCGATGAGCAACAGAGGGCCATTCCCCGGCATTCACACAGCACTGAGACCACCCTCTAGGGGAAAACCCCCTATGATGGCCTTGCCTCCGACTTCTCCAGGGCTCCATTCACCAGCACCAAGGGGGACAACACTGCCTTGGTCTGCCCTGCCACATCTCATCTTCCTCTTCGGAGGCCGAAGTGGAGTCCTACTCTTCCCACCATTGGGACTGCCCACACTACTCCCCGTGCCATTCCTACCCTGCAGTGGCCTCGGGCACTATGTCCACGATGCTTGGCTTATTGGTCTGTGGGGACTAGCACCCATGCAATGGCCCTTTTGGAAACTCTTGGGGTTTCTCCCAGGCCAGGGCACTGTTTCTAGGTATTCATATTCTGTGGCATCAGAAAGAAGGGCACCTCTGGTACCACATCACGAGACTTTCAACCTGGACTCCGCTGCCGATCCTGGTGCCAAACCTCAAGAGGAGGTCCCATAGGTCTTAGTCGGGACAGAGAAAGGGGCGGAAGCCACTCACACAGCATCAGCCTCCTTCACCTCCTCCCCAGATGAGGCAGTGCCACGTCAAGGTGACATAAGGCCTACCAGGACTTACTAAAGCGGATGGCCTCTAACTTGGGTATCCAAGCCGAAGTGGTCAGAGAGACGACCCAGCAGGTCCCTCAAGAGTAGCTCTACCCCTCAACGAGGCAATCATAGACATGGTTAAGGAGATCTGGCAAACTGCCGCATCTCTCCCACCTATGGCTAAATGAACAGAATGCAAATACTTCATACTAGCCAAGAGGTACGAATTCCTGTTCTTGCACTCTCTCCCAGGGTCCCTGGTCATGGCAGCTGGCAATGGAGGGACCTTGAAGATCAAGTGGACCCCAAGACAAAGGACCCAAAAAAGCTGGACTTGTTTGCCGGAAAGCCTATTTGATGGGCAGGCTATAACTCCAAATAATGAAGCAGCAAGCTTTGCTAGGTCGCTATGATTTTAATATGTGGAAGTCAATGCAAAACTTTAAGGGCATGCTCCCCCAGGAGGCCAGGGAGGAGTTTTCTTCACTAGTTGAAGAAGGGAAGACAATAACCTGAGCCTATAGACAGCCTCGAACACTGCCAATTCTGCAGCCAGATTGATGGCCACAGTTGTTACCATGCACTGGAGCTCATGGTTACAGTCTTCAGGGTTTCCTCAGGAGATGCAGCCAACTCTCCAGGATCTCCCATTCAAAGGGTCCTCACTCATTTCAGAGCAAACAGACAAACTCCACAAACTTAAGGCTTCCAAGGTGACCCTAAAATCTCTGGTCCTATACACACCCTCAGAGTCTAGGAAACACTACATACCTCAGCAGACTGGATGCTGTTTTGCACAGCCTGCTAGGCAGGACCAGTGGAGGAGGAAGAAAAAAGGGTTTGTGCATAGATCCCCGCCACCAACCTTCTCAGGGCCGATGCATTCTGCCCCAAGATGCTCGGGCAGTTCGAAACACTCGTTTTAATGAGGCACTTGAAGACAACATCTCAGTTCCCTCAGTTCTGGATTCAGTTACCCTCTTGTTTACCAACTGGCTTTCCCACTTCCTCAGTGCTTGGACCAATATTACCTCAGACCACTGGGTTCTAAGCACAATAGAATTTTGTATATCCTCCAGTTTTTATCCACCCTGCCTTCCCACCCATCCTCCTTCAGTGACCCTTCTCATGAGCAGCTATTGGAACAAGAAGTCCAATCTCTCCTTCCAGAGGGAGCAGTGGAAGAAGTTCCATGCCACCTAAGAGGAAAGGGGTTTTATCCCCATTACTTCCTAATTCCAAAAGCCAAGGGAGGTCTCAGACCAATCCTAGACCGGTGTTGTCTCAACCACTATCTCAAGGGCTTGAAGTTCTTCATGGCATCCTTAACGTCCATCATTCCTTCATGGATCCACCCTCAACCTAAAGGACGCATAATCTACATATTAATTTTCCAAGGCCATGGAAGATTCCTAAGATTTGTTGTTTTTAAACCACACTCATTAGTTAGTGGTTCTCCCATTTGGGCTGTTGGCTGCCCCCTGGGGCTTCACCAAATGTATGGCAGTAGTAATGGCTTTCCTCAGGAGAAAGGGGGTTTCATGTATTCTCATATCTCGACGACTGGCTAATCAAAGGCTGGTCAAGAGCTCAAGTGAAATCTGATATTCTTCTTATCCAATCGACCTTCCAGGCGTTACACCTCCTAGTAAACTATCAGAAATCTGCCCTTATCCCTGTACAAAGGACAGAATTCATTGGAGCAGTTCTTGACTCTGTACAGGCGAAGGCCCTGCTTCTGGAGGATCGTTTTCGCTCAATCTCAACCCTGATTAGTTCCCTTAGACACACCCGGTCACCATGGTCTGGGTATGCTTGAGCCTTCTGGGCCACATGACATTGTGCTCATATATGGTGCAACACACAGGCTATGTCTCAGATATCTCCAGGCCTTGTTGGCCCCAGTATATTTGCCATCACATCATCACCTGGACATGGTACTCACCATCCCACCTCAAGTCCTCGATTTGCTGACTTGGTAGTTGAACCAGTGCACGGTCTGTGCAAGAGTACCTTTTTCAAGACCCAAACCGTCAATGTCTTTGGTCTCCAATGCCTCAGCGCTGGGTTGGGGAGTCCACCTCAGGCAAATCAGGACTCAAGGCCTATGGTCACAAGAAGAGCTCTCTCTTCATATCAGTATCAGGGAACTCAGGGCAGTCTGCCTAGCCTGTCAAGCATTCCTATCCCACATTACAGGCAAGGTGGTCTCAGTTCTTGTGGACAATACAACTGCCATGTACTATATCAACAGGCAGGGCAGGGCATGTTCTTCCCCCCTGTGTCAGGAGGCAATCCGGCTGTAGGAATTCTACATCACACACCCAATCTATCTAGAAGAATCTTATCTGCCATAACCAAATCGCAGATCACCTCAGCAAGTCCTTCTCCACTCACCACGAGTGGTCCCTCTGATCGGACATCACAAAAGACATCTTCCAATGGTGGGGGACTCCCCATATAGATCTGTTTGCTACCTGTGACAACAGGAAATATCAGCTTTGTTCCCTGTGGGGCCCAACTCCAGGGTCTCTTACGGATTCTTTCCTGTTAGCATGGACAACTCACCTGTGTTATGCTTTTCCACCATTCCATTGATTCACAAGGTTCTGATGAAGATCAAGCAGGGCCAAACACGGTTCATCCTCATAGACCCAGCGTCGTCCAGGCAACATTGGTTCACCGCCCTATCAAACCTTTCAGTGGAGACCCCAATCTGGCTCCTGCTACATTCGGTCTTGATCACCTGAGACCACAGTCGGCTCCTCCAGCTAACCTCAGCTCTCTTCATCTCACTGCCTGGAACCTCCATGGCTGAATCCTGAAGAGCAAGCTTGCTTGGAACAAGTCTGTGGAATCCTGCTAGACAATAGAAAACCTTCCATCAGGGCAGTCTTCCCAGTGAAGTGTTCCATCATTGGAACTTATTTTGGAGTACCTGCTGATCTTGAAACAGCAAGATCTGGCCTTTTCTTCAATCAAGGTCCACCTGGCAGCCATTTCAGTCTTTCATCCTAAGGTTGACAACCTAAGGTTTCATCCTAAGGTTGACAACAGATCTCGCACTAAATGGTAATCCATTTTCTCAAAGGCCTAGAAAGAGTGTACCCTTGGGAAAAGGAACCGATCCTTCCTTAGAACTTAAACCTCGTCCTGTCAAAGTTTATAGGCCCATGCTTTGAGCCACTAGCGACATGCTTGCTGTTACACCACTCTTGGAAAGTGACCTTCTTAGTGGCTATCACCTCAGCCAGGAGGGTTTCAGAGATCCGAGCACTCACATTGGAACCCCTATATATAATCTTCTTCAAAGATCCACATCCAGAGTTCCTCCGAAAAGTGGTCCCACAATTCCACTGAAGCCAAGTAATTTTTTTAACAGTATTCTACTCTCAGCTGCATGCAAATAGGGAGAAACGGCACCTGTATTCCATGGATGTTAAACAGGCCCTGGCGTTTTATATTCAAAGGACCAAATCATTCTACAGATTGACCCAGATGTTCATAGCAATAGCAGAGAGAATGAAGGGACTTCCCATCTCTGTCCAGAGGATTTCCTCTTGGATTACCACATGTATCTGTGCATGTTACGAGCTCATAGGAGTCCCTCCTCCGGCTAACCTGACAGCTCACTCCACAAGGTCCCAGACCTCTTTGGCTGCTTTCCTAGCGCAAGTTCCTATTTAAGATATCTGCAGGGTAGCAACCTGGTCCTCAGTGCACATATTCTCAGCACACTACACCATTACCCAGCAAGCCAGATACGCCAACTTCGGCTGCGCAATCTTGGAGTCAGCTTGTCCTTGAAACTCCAAGCCCACTTCCTGTGTACCTGCTTTTGAGTCACTCACATTGGAATGGACATGTGCAAGCACTCGAAGCAAAAACGGTTACCGACCTTTCTGTGTTGTTCTTCAAGATGTGTTGCACATGTCCATTCCGAGACCCGCCCTCCATCCCCTTTTATCAGAGTCAGTCAGTAAGAAGAAATTGGGGGGGCATGGGGTGGTGAGGCTCCCTATACCAGCGCTATGAGTGTGTGGCACCAAAGGGTGCTGGAGCCGACCTGCTGGATACCACTAAGGGCAAAATATTCCAGCAACTGTCCTCGGGACGCACACACACCTACACTGGAATGGACATGTGCAACACATCTCAAAGAACAACAGTCACAGAAACATTAGTAACGGTTTTTTTATTGCTAAATTGAAATGATTAATACTTTAAATCGTCCTCTAAATTTAGCATAGGTTAATTAGAAAACAATGTCCTGCTCAAATGGTGCAATCTGATTCTGAACATACACAAAGCCTTTCATAGTTCATGGCTTCTGAGCAGTTAGGAGGCATTTCCTGACTCATCAAATAAACACTGTCAAGTAATTAATTTATATAATTTCCTTTTACTTCTGTTGTTATGTGTTAAAGATTAATACCCCCATTGCTTATTTCTTCCCCCAGAAAGCGGAGCTATTTAAAGGAATGATGATTTTACTGATCAGATTAAAAATAGAGAGAGTTTAGACGTTCCTGTCATATGTGAGGAATGCAGTAGTTTTAAAAATTTTCTGATAACTAATACAGCCCAACATTTAATAATATTGTATTGTAACATCTTTTGAGCAGAGTGGGTCTGCCTGGGACACTGACCCTCACTGAATTATGTAGTCACTACTGCACTATAAGGCACCCAATCTTGTAATCATTTATGCATGTTCTTAACTTTAAGTACTTGGGGTCAGTAGAATTAATGATGTTCTTAAATTGGAATGTGTGTAAGTGTTCATAGGATTGGAGCCTAAACAATTAGTAATGGCACCATTTCGAGCAAATACATTTTAAACAGTGATTATACAAAAGTGCTTTTGGTAACTATCAAATTTACCTTACAGATACATTCTTGGAATATCTAAACTCTTCCTTTTATCTGTAATGTGACTTAGCTTTGTTTGTCATCTTTAGGGTCATACCAAGATCAATGCCTTCAACTGGTCTAAGGTTCGAAAGCTGAGCTTCAAGAGGAAGCGTTTTCTTATCAAGCTACGGCCTGATGTCAACGTAAGTCCTTGATATGCTTCAATTTGCGGAGAGGGTCTCTGGTAAATTCCTAGATGTTTTAGTTGCCTGGTTTGTAATCAGTGAGGGGTTTTTTAATTGATCATTTACACTTATCTCTGGGGCTAGTGCTTTGATAACAATTTCTCTCATGTCCACCTTAAAAGCGACAGCCACGCTGGGCAGACTCAGCAGAGAAGCTAAGAGCCAAACAACCAAGAAAGATATTGAGTATTTCCATGGCTGTCACTCCATTTACTAAAATATTACTGTCAATGCCATGCTGAGTACGTGATTCTTCCTGTTGAATTCTTCAGCTGGTGAACTTGGTGTAGGGCACACTCTTAATAATTAACATCAAACTGATATGTTAGTGATGTTTAACTATTGGAATATGCACTCTGCTGTGGTGTGCAATTGTGATCTTCTGTTCCCTAAAACTGAATGCTTTTGCCTGGGTACTGGGGGGTGAACAATCAGCAGCTCAGCAGTTCCGCATTTCCATACGATATTTGTGACTGAAGAGGACTCTCACAGTTGTGAGATATAGCCTATCGCTTTTCTTGTAATACAATGCACAAAACAAATGTTCTGAGGCTGGTATCAAATCAAATGAAAGGATTTGAGACAGGAGCAGGGAAGCAGACATGATTAAATGCTTCTCAGGAAAGGGAAAGGATGTGTTAATCTAGTTGAAGGGCTTCCTACAAGACATACCTTTTAAAATGACAGTTCAGAAAAGTTCCTGCAGATTATGTTTGTATGTCTTCTTTGAACACTGTGCTTCAAAGAAATATGGACGCTGCTGCCATTCAGTAAAATCCATTTGTTCTTTCCTGGCTGGCTGCCACAGGATGCTGAAATGTCAGCCGGTGGAGATATAAATTGGAATGAGAAGAAAAACAGGCTATTCTGATTTAGTATATTGCATTCTTCAAATAATTTGAGGAGCCTTGTCTTAGGTCTGTTACATGAGGCAATTGGGAAAATTGTGGGGAATTGCTCTTTGTTAGTCATGCTAAGAGTATGTATTAGGTTCTTGGGATGAACGGGAGGGCTCATTGGGCAAGGAGACAGGCGAGTCAGGAGAGAGAATTTGTGCATAACATCAGTGTATCAATGTATATGTCCAGTGTGTTGCTCACTTGTATTAGTAATGCTCTTACATCTTTTAGAGTTCATTCCAGGACACCTTGGAATTCCTGATGGCCAGTAGGGATTTTTGCAAGTCTTTCTGGAAGATCTGTGTAGAACACCATGCCTTTTTCAGACTCTTTGAGGAGCCCAAACCAAAGCCTAAACCTGTTCTTTTTACTAGAGGTTCATCATTTAGGTTCAGGTAAGACCTATTTTCCCCTTTCTGTCTCCTGCTATCGTTCCTCTTCCCCATTAAAATCTCACTGTCCTTATTTTAATCCTAGATCTTTAATGTTTTTCTCTTTGGTGTTGCAAACTGCTGCTTTATGATTGCTAACCCACCTGTTCAACAAGAGTAATGCATGGGAAGCTGTGGAATAAAATCCTAAATTCCACTTACAGTAGCTGCTAAAGGCAATGGTGAAGAGAAGCCAATAGTATCCACTGCACTTGTTCCACCCCATCCCAACCCCTGCAATCCATCTGTACACCAGACAGGCCCACTAGTTCCCCACATCTGTTACTCCTGTGATTTGTCATCAGTGCCCCTCATGCTCCCAGGGAGAGAGTTCTACTCTGCAGATCACAAGAGGAATGGATTTTCCTTCCCTGGCCTCCCTACGTACAGCCTGACAAATATCTTAATGTTTTTTGGTCTTAGTGTATAAAAATGCTGATGTGTAACTGCTGCCCATGTTTGCTGCTGGATGGACTATTTGTAGCATCTTCCATGTAATGCCATTTGATTCTTATAGGACACATATTGGGCCTGATTTTCCACTACCTGCATCTTGTTAGGTCATTTACACCTGTGCAAAGTGAGTTCAAAATGCTATCAAATCAGAGACACCAGTTGTCTCATAGAGGTATGCAGTCATGTTGATTTCTTTTCCAGCCTCTTCCAGCTTTCTTTCCTGTGTGAAAATAAAGTAGATGACATGGAAAGACCTGGAGCTATTCGTGGGGGGAGACAAAAGCTGCAATCTAAATTGTAGGGTTTAATGACTGCCAGAGTAAATGAAAAAATTGCAGACACACTCAACATACTCGATTAAACATGCACATAGTTTGGAGTGGAGCCATATGCTTTTTTTATGTCTCTCATTGTGATCTTTGCTGAGCGCATTATAGGAAAAGTATTGATTTTCATTGTTGCAGTAGGCCTGGCTATAGTTGGTGCCTCACAAGAGGTCTGGAGATTTGTATTCCTCACCGGACATTTTCCAGGGTGTGGGATATGCATTTCTAACTGAGTGCAAATTCCATTGCTTTCCTTTACTTCTGGTATTCATGTCCATACACAATATAAGTGATTGGCATTGACTCCTTTTTCATGGAATACAAGAGCAAGGCTTGAAATCCATCTCAGGCAGAATCTCTACAGAAAATGTTTGTACCTATAGTTAAATGTCTTTAAGAGCAACAATTGAATCCTGAAATGTATTTTCACTGTTCTCTATTCAATACCAGTGTTTATTGACACCAGTTAATAGAGGTAAGACTGAAATATAACTTGCAGAAATGATCCAGAAAGATACATTTTTTCATAGGAGGAAAGTTGAAATCTCTCTTTCTCTTCCCTTTGTCTTTGGTGACAGTAACATAATTCACCGTAAAGGGCACACAGTTGAATTTAGGCAGTGGTGAAATGGTCTGTATTTTATCTTTCTAAAGGTATTGACATAGCAAAAACCGCAAGTGACATTTTATCCATCAATGTACAATGAGATGCATTGCATTCCAATTACGAAATGTGAGTTAATACTTCAGTAGAAATAGTTGTGTATGTAGTTTACTATGAATTCATAGGGTACAGTCTCTACAACTGCGCACCAGCATGCCTGGCTTCTTATGTGCACCCCTGAGCTTGGTAGGTGAGTGATGGAAGCTGAAAATGGACTGCATGAAGCAGCTTATCACTGACTACATGGTTAAATCAAACTCCCTTCAGACTACATGTGCATTTATGATACAAAAAATAGTACATCACTTTATGCCATAGAAACAGAAAGTTACATGGTAAATCTGCTCTCATAATTTGTATTAAGCATTAATAAATGTAATACTTTAGGATTGATGACTTAAGTGTGGTTTTATTCCAGTGGCCGGACTCAGAAGCAGGTTCTTGACTATGTTAAAGAAGGAGGACACAAGAAAGTACAGTTTGAAAGGTGAGCGAGAGAGATTACAGAGCTGGTCTAATTTTTTAAATGCTCTTGAATTAGGAACAGTTTGTGCTTACCAGTTAACTATGCTGACCCTGGCTTATGCAAAATCCCCTTTGTTACTTCGGCAATTTGTCGCTGGCATAATTGGTTACCATCAGGCATAAGTTAGAGCAACACTGAGGTTTCTCTAAATAAAACTGGGGCCAAACCAGCCTCCAGCCATCCCTGTGACACTTGCTCAAATTGCTGCAGTTCCTATGGGCTTGTAACTCAGTTAATAGTCTGGATACTTTTCAGCATTGCATGTCCCACTGGCAGATAACTTCCCCTTAGACTCACTGAATATCAAGCTTGTTAGTGTGGGAAGTGATTAATCTTCCTAAATAGAAAAGGATTGGATTTTTTTTATAACATGCACCTGAGGAGAAGGAGATAAGTACCATTAATAGGCACAACTGACCAGTGGATGTTAATTGAAAGCTGTCAGGGGAAGGCTTCTAACTTGCCAGTGCCAATTCTCTCTGAATTATTCTGATTCATGGTGAGTTTAAAGTCAGTGCTGAAATGTACAATGAACCTGGCAACATTTTATGTTCTGACTCATGTTCTAGGGATGGAAGATTTCTGCTTCAGTGCCCTACATTCTCTATTATGGTGTTTCTATAAAACATACTCTATTTAAATTTTACAAAAAGTAAGAATGTGAATCAGTTTCAAGGCAAACATTTATAAAGCTGCCATTTGGTGTTTTTGTTTGTTAAGGAAGTGACTGCTGGTTATTCATGAAAAGCTTTATGTGGCTTTAAATTCTTAATGTGATTTCTCTCAGGAAACACAGCAAGATTCGTTCCATCAGGAGTCTGACTGCACAACCTTCAGAACAGCATGCAGAGGTGCCAAAACAAGTCAGTAATGTTGATGAAACCCAGAATGATACGTTTTAAGCATTTCTTGTTGACTCACTAATTAGAGGAGTTTAATTTAAAACTAACTACATGGGCATTCTTTTTCTTTACATAAAACCTATTTTAAAGATTAAAATACTCTGATACAGTGATTGCAAATCACTGGTAGGTCTATCCATTCTAATACTTCAGGATTTTGTAATTCAAGATCTGTAATTCCTGCTCCAGGTCCTTTGTATGTGTCTACTGCCCATTTATCACTCAGTTCTGAGCACATTAACCTACAAAATACAGCAAAACTAAAAGGTATACCGAGCATGTATTTGGAAGAGCCTTATCCACTGTGGGGTTAGAATGCACACAAAGGATTGGAAGGCACAAGTAGTAGGGACAGCCTGGCACAGTCAAACTCACAGTCTGGTGAAATGGTACAGTTGCCAAAAAAGTTAGGAGCCATTGTCAAGTTCTGAGATTGCAGCTCATTGTTGCCCTGAGTAAAGGAATGATTTTTTTCCACAGTTCAGTGTGATAGTGGAATTTCATTTGTGCTTGACAAGAAGTTCTGTTGTGTTGACCTTAGAGGAAGAGACACCTTATAGCAATTACACAGAACCACAGGGTTAGAAGGGACTGCAAGAGTTGTCTAGTCTAACCCCCTGCTATGATGCAGGATTTGTTGTGTTAAGCCATCCAAGATGGCCTATCCAGCCTCTTTTTGAAAACCTCCAGTGAAGGCTCTTCTACACGCCCCCCTCCCCCCAGCAGCTTGTTCCATTGTCCTACTGTTCTTACAGTTAGGAAGTTTTTCCTGAGATTTAATCTAAATCTGCTATGCTGTAGTTTGAACCCAGTGCCTTTTGTCCTGCCTTCTGTGGCAGGAGAGAACATCTTTTCTCCATTTTTTGTATGACCGTTAAAAATTCTTAAGTTATTATCTTTGGTAGATCTCAAGCATTAGTTCTGTTCTATTAACAGTAAACTGCTGCTGTTTAAAGCAAAAGTGGCCGAGGCAAAGTGCCTGGTTAATTATTTCAAATGGCCCACAAACTTTTATCTGCACACCCTTTGGCTTGCTTTAGCAATTTGTGTTGATTGCCTATAGAATCATACCATCCATCATTGCAAACTGTTCCAGTAAACTCAGGGAAGCTACATTTTGTGGTCAATTCAAAAGACAGATTAATATTTTTAGCACAGATCAGACAGAGGGAGTAAAGAACTGAGTGTGCACTGGCACGCTTGCGTGAAGAGAAGAAAGTCTTGTGGCTAGTGGTAGTGGCTGCTCTACCAGGTGAATGTGGGGTTGCCCATGAACCAACTCTGGGAGTTCTGGTTTTGTATGCAATTGGACTGCACTGAATTTACCATTTTTATATCCATCTCCTTTGTCACACCTAGCTTCTTTAAGTAGTGCAAGCATATTGGTGTTTCTACAATGCTGATTATTGCCCATATGCATTGTTTCATCATAAATTGCAATAAACTATACATATATCTGCAAATTTATTTCCTTTCTCTCCAATGCTCAGCTCATATTCTTTCCTGGACCATCTTCTGCTCTTCATGCTTGGAGTCTTCCATATTTTTTAAAGTATGAGTTACCAGCAATCCTACATGGTAGCTAGAAGTTACGGGACATGATCCTGGTGCTCTGTCATGAGCAGAGACTGTGTTTTATCCTGCTTAATGAATTCCCCTCGTTTTTCTCTCTTCTGTCTTTCTCTTTCCAGAGCTGTAGCTTTACATTTGGAGATGATGCTGATTCCCCAATGGTGCAGAGCTGCCGGCAAGGGAAGGAACTGAAAGTTTCAACGGAAGACAATGGACAGCGCAGGAGCCCTTCCCTGAAGAAGAGCCCGAAGGAAAGTGGAAGGGTGGATGGAGCAGTGATGGTGACAATGGAGGAAGAAGAGGAGGTCGTTAAGGATAGGACACAGCAGAATAGATCTCAGTCGCAACAACCAAGCACAGGTCCAGCATCCAGGGCTGCTCATGGCAGCAGCACCTCAATTCCTTTCATTGACTGCAGTGATGTAGATAGCGAGTATGACCTTCTCAGAGGACAAATAACCTGGTCACATTCCCAAACAAATGACAATTATGAGGGTGATTTGACCAGTGGTGCCTATTTTCTCTATAGAGATGAAAATCGTAATAGGACTAGATATAGGGATTCCTCAGCCTCTATAAAGGCTTCCCAACATATCACTGACGACTCTATTGATGATAACCCTGCTAATATGTCCTTCTATGTTGGTGGGAGCCCCAGAATGCCAAGGCACAGCTCACTGGTTGATGAACTGTTTAGGAGCCCTGACAGCCGTAGTCCACTGGCCACTCCATTGCCACCCAGTAGCAAAGGGTCAAGTCCTAACAGGAGTTTGAATAGAACTGGCTCTCAGGGCTATGTCTCGGAAAATGGCTATGAGTGCAGGGCTAGGAGTGAGGAGGAAGATATTCATGCCTGTAGCTGCCCTGGGTACGGCAAATGTTCTCCAGGTTTGCCAAGGCCTCATTTGCAAAAAATTCAGAATGCCCATAATAAGTCAGAAACAGACCCATTTATCCTGAGCCAGGTGTCCTCAACGCCAGGACAGGAATACAGATCAGAGAGACATTGTAAAGGGGGGCTTGCTAAGATGATTCCTTTAGAAGGCAAAATGATGGCAAATGGGGTGTCAGCTACTGGACAGTCGAAGCAGAGTCCAGTCATGCAGTCTTTATATGCCAGCGGCATGATGGATCATATGGCTGCCATCCAAATGATGGAGGGCTCCACCAGCAGTGGAACAGAGTCTAGTGATTCAGACTCAGAAATAGTTAATCCATTTACTCACCCTCTTGTGTTTGGAAATCCCATAGTACTGAGCTCCTCTCCTGTACCTAGAAATAAGTTTTCCTTTGGCAGCCTTCAGCTAGACGAAGAAGTAGAGGAAGATGTGTCTGTTGGCCTTGATGATGAAGACAGTGTGCATGTCTTTAGTTGCTAGGAACCTGACCCCGAGTTCCAGGTTTAGACTGAGACCATTTATACTGTGGTTACTCGTGAGAGTGATCTTTTTTTCTGGGGGCTGATGACAAGTATTTTGTACAAATACACTCAGAAAGCATGCTGTTTAGTAGGAGGAAGGAAATGCAAGATGTGTAGTAATAAGAATAGGTTACAATGGAAGCCTAACAAAAATGTTGTTGCTTCTCTGAAGGATAGCAGGAGAATAACCATTATTAATTTGGTTATCTTTGTGATATGTTATAATTAGATAGGAAATGTACACTTGACTGTTCTTTATATTAAGTCGTACGTAGATAGGTAAGATAGTTTCTGTGACCATTGCCTGTTCGTTTTGGAAAAATATAAATGAAATCACAGTAGGCACATTGTGCTCTTTTATACGAATCAAATGATGATTTTTTCCCCTCCCATATAAGGAGAGCTGCTCTTCAGTGCCTCATAGGGTTAGAGATGAAGTTTAATTTACAGCCAAATGCAGGAAACTTGATATTCAGGATCAAGTCCTAGTGAAACCTTGAGCAAGGTTAATGAATCCTTTTTATAGCAAGAATTACTTTGTTTTGCTGATCTTTGTAACACATTTGAATTGATGAGGGTACAAATTATCCATGTACAGGGACAGTTGCAGCATTGGCTTTTTGTTTAGTGGGTTATACAGTTTGTCATATCTGAAGACATAGACTCTGGAATGCCTCCTCCTCCTCTTCCTGAAAGACAGAGGAAGAGAATAAAGATGTGATTTAAGTGAAGAATCTTAGATGAAAGTGGTGCTGATTAAGAGTAGCAATAATCACGTCTTTCACTAGTGTGTTACCAAGAGTGTTTGCAGTACAATTGTTTGCATTTTTTCTTCTCTTTTTTTTATCAGCAGTATCATACACTGCAATATCAAAGCATTTTTTTTTCTATGAGCAGGAAACAAACATTCATCTCAACAGGATCTAGTTATTTTGTGGTGGCTTATTATTATCTGTTGTACTGCCAACGTATGGTAACACCTCTTATCAAATTTTTATTCTGCATTAGGGACCAAGAAACTTTATCTTCATGGAGTCAGCCCACCACCAGACTGACTACCTTCAAATGTGTTGTACGGTACATAGAATAGCAACATTTTGTTGTATGCACAGAGAGAAGATAATTCTGTGAAAACTTTCATTTCACAGATGAAAACATTTTAGATCTTAAGTATCTATCCTATCACAATAAATCCGCTAGCTCTTAGACAACTAAGAAAATGTTGAGACAATGGGTACTGTACAGTAGCTACCCTGAGATAATTACACCCATGAGACAGGTTATATCCTTCATGCTACCCATGGCCTTACTTTTATCATTAAATGTTCTTCTTCTGGGAGGAGAGAACTAAATATATTGAGTTTGGCAGAACTGAATGATGAACAGAAGTTTCAGGTGAACTGTGTGATTCAACAAACATTTATGTACCCACATGAATACTGATGGGACAGTTATTTAATCTAGGCCGTTAATTTCAGAATCTTGTTAGTTTTCAATTTTTACAAAACAAGGAAAATAGGAAAAGATTTTATAATATTTCTAATGCCTTGATCAAAATAAACACTTGTTAAAATGTAATACAAGTGAAAGATATTTTAATAGATTTCAATTTACTGTAGTTTAGGAATGTACTTTACCTTTTCTTGCAGTAGACGATAGCCTTGTGTAAATACGGAGTTTTAATCTGTCCAGATTCTTTAGTTTAATCTGTCCCTCTTTTAGTAATAGATACCTTGGTTTTAGCCAGAAATGAAGTTGAAACATTTCTTTAGACAGTGACATTATAATGACAAGTACCATGGAGTGATGATTCCTGTAGCTCTGTGATTAAATGTTTGAATCTAGAAACTGCAGACTAATTATACTGAGGGAAAAGCTTGCTTGTAAATCATTCTTAAAGAAGGTTGTCTCTATTTTGGACTTAGAATAGCTGTAAGATAATTGCCTTCAACTTTTGTATATTTAAGATGAAATGTAGGTAAATGAAGCCACTGTTTAAAATTGTGCAGGTGTTGATAGTTTGTGCATGTGAGTCTCCTGTTGGTGTTTGTACTGTTTCTAGTGATATAACAGAAGTAGTTTTATTGTACAGCAGAGTAATAGCAAATTGGACATGCATTAGTTGGTTTGATAGCCATAAATCTAAAGATCAAGTAATGAACTCCAAAAATGGAGTTGCAATCAATTTCCGTATTTATGAAAAGTTACTAGATTTCATGTTTGGAAGTAAGCAAACATCTGATTTTACAGGTAATATTGACTACACATACACCATTTTTTTTACCCTCACAAATACTACCTTAATGCCCACTTTTCCTAACTTGTCATTTCCACAAAGAAAATGGATATACTATTTTACATCAGAGTTAAGAAAGTAGCTCTAGTAGACTGGAAATATTGACAGCTTAAGAGCTAGGTCAGTAATGAAATGTCTGCATTTTTTTCTTCACCTTTTCCTTTTAATATTGTTCCAAAAAAAGATGGAGTACAAAATTTCTCTTCAATAGTTTCCTTTTATCTGACAGTACTACGTATTTAGTTATTTTAAAATATACACTAAGAATTATTTCATTTTGAAGAAATAGTTTATATTAATTCCATAGGCAATCATTTAATTTAAAGTGAATCACTCAGCAACAGATATCTATATGCCACTGAAATGCAGTTCAATAACATTAGACAATCATTTAATTAAAACCAGGTATGGGCCAAATTTTTCCCTCAAACACATAGCTGGTAGGAACTCTTGTTCTTCTCCCAAAATGCAAAAGTTAAGAAACAAAATGATCAGTATCAATTAAACTTATGAAGCATTGAATAATCTTCAAGCCAGCCATGGGCTCTGTTGTGAATACACCACTAGTCCAATGCCATTCCATGTTGTTTGTAATCACAGTAAATGATTTAATTTCTCACACCTTTTTCAGTGGGTTCTGGGATGTCACCTATCTAAATTACTCATGGTACCATAATACTTCACTTTGCACTTCTGTGCCTTTCATCTTTATTCACAAGAATTAAGTAAGCCTCAGGACATCCCTGTGAATATTATGCAAATTTTACAGATCGGGAAACCGATGCACAGAGAGAC
This sequence comes from Emydura macquarii macquarii, assembly GCF_026122565.2. Classification (NCBI taxonomy): domain Eukaryota; kingdom Metazoa; phylum Chordata; order Testudines; family Chelidae; genus Emydura; species Emydura macquarii. The sequence goes on along the minus strand of NW_027133808.1, from coordinate 7,616,368 downwards.
TTAATGATTACCCAGTGAGTAATTGTGAATAGAGGGACTCATACAGGGCCCAAGCATAATTTTTTTGGGCCAAGTACAAACTTGTAACACACTTCCTGCACACATATCACAATCCCTGCAGCCTTGGCCAGGCCCCCCAGGGCCTCTGGGCCCCGGTAAAGTGTACCCTTCCCCCCTCTTTTGCCCTCCCCAGTGTGGGGGCTCTGGACTCAGAGATAGTGGCAGAGTTGGGAATAGAATCTAGAAGTTCTATCTCCTAATCTGCTGCTCTAAAGGACTTGACCACACATAGCCATCCACTAATTATTTGGAAAAATAGTGGTGGGAGTTATCAGCTTTCTTCATTTCTCCTCTAGTTCCAGGTACTGAAGACTGTTGGGAATACTTTTTCCTTAGTTTCTTTGGAAATCAGCATTTAGTAAAACTTAATTTAGTAATTTAGTAAATTTACCTGAAAGGCCTGGGTGTCACTGTTCTCAATGCAAATGGCCTACGGCATTGCAGTTACCATCAGGAGATCCCAGCTCCTGGAAATAGGAGTGACGTAGACAGCTATGGTTTTTCTCACAGATAGAGATGGGGGCTGAAATTATTCCTGGATTTAGTAACTCCATTGACTTTAATGAAGTTACTTCGGGTAAGAATTTTGCCCAAGCTGTCTTTTGCCTGGAAGGGAAGGAAATATTGACTGGGACTTTAAACCAATGAAATCTTGCCTACACTATTTCAATAAAGTTCGTGCTTCTAAAGTTGATGAAATATACCTAGAAACAGACAAACATTGTTTACTAATTTATAAGAGACACTACATCTGCTGTAGACTCCATGGACCATGAACAAAGGCATCTGCTATCTCCTTTCCTACAGCAGGGCTATATTGTGCCATTGATACTATTTTTAAAAGTGGAAATGCTGCTTAAAAATCAAAGGCATGATATACATGGAGTCTAGTTTAGGTTAATTACAAAGCAATTCTTAGGAGTCTTTTATAATACCTATCATATTCCTGTGTTTTCATCTGTAAACCGTTGGGATTATGTGGGAGGGAGGGTATTTTTTATTAAAAGCAATCAGCACTTTCTTTCAAATTTTATGACATTTGAGAAGTCCTTTGGGCCTAGCTGAGCTGGGTATTCATGGGTGTGTTTTCAAAAAGTACAAATGTAAATAAGGTTGTTATTATTACATTAAAAGAAGGAAAAGCCTAGGTACATAAAAATATGACATGATAGTAAATACTTCAAAAATGGTCATTTTGCTCTAGAAAAGAATAGATTTTTTTCAAAATCCTCAAGACCAGAAAAAAAAACAGAGGTCAAACTGGCAAAAGCTAGCTCTGTAACTAATAATATTCAAGCTGTCATTGATCGAACATGAAGAGATGATGGCACATGAATACTTTCACAAGACAAGAGCTTTCTGGTTTGTTAAACTAGGTTAGCCATTTCTTTTCAAATGCTTCAAATCTTGTTTGTAAGAAGAAAGCAATTGTCATTTTGCCTGTGATAATTTATGGAGAGATCAAAGGTAGGTCTGTCTTAGTTCAGTGAATGTTAGAGCTCAAAGCCTGTTGCTTTTCCAGTAAGCACTTAAAATCTTTGATTAGCTGAATTCCTTATTTTTTACCTTTCCTGCTGAGAAGTTGACTTGACGCACTAACACAAATTCACAAGCTTGGCGGTATTTCATTCATCCAACCCTTTCCTGATTTCTATGTGTATCTTTTAAAATAAAAGTTTTAATAGACAAAATTAATGTTTTTAATCAAAAGTTGCTGGGGACTTCATTCTCATTTTTGTCATTTGTTTAATAACGTTTAAAGAGAGACATTTTTTTGTTTCATTCTATGCACTGTTTTGTCAGCATGTACCTCTCTGGGGGGAAAAGCCTTTTCAATGTTCTGTCTTTATCTTCAAAGCATGGTATATCTTCTGTTCCTTGCATTGTTTGGGGCACTGTCTCAATGTCCTTTTACTGCAGAAATGCCTATTTGTACTGAGAATACCTATTTCCTCTATTACAGTGATCCTGTTCTCCTAGAACATTCTTCATTTCACAATTGGACAATGCAAGATCCTTGAGTTGTGAGGTTTCAGGAATAGAAACCACACCACCACATTAGAGAACAGAAAAGTGGAGGGGGGAGGGAAGTGACCTTCACTGTGAGTACTTGGGCCATGTTGAGCACATAGAACTGGTATGCCCTTCATTTCCTAATGAAGGCTGCACTTAGAATGATCAAATCAAAATGCAACAGCTTTTAAGCAGGATCACTGCAGTCTTGAGGAGACGTCTTGTTGAAATGGACAGTATCTGTGGCATGAGCTTATATGGGGTGGATGCATTAAAATGTGTAGTTAGCTATTTTTAGTATGTTTCATATGCATATTTTAAAAACTAACTTTTTTATATGCAAGTGTACAGGAGGGAATTTTATACAAACTGTTCTATTTCTGTCTTTTATGCGAAAATGGAAAGATGAAAGCTAGGAAAGAGGAATGTCTCGTGACTTTGTATTTCCCCCAGTTTGTAATGTTTTCTCTTTGTTTGTAAGATTTGACTACACCCTGATGTAGGCCAACAGCAGCAGTTACTGTCTGATTTCACACTCACAACTGTCTATACCAATAAAGCATGGACTTGTACCAACTTGAGGGATTGCTGGCTACTAAACCCAATACCAAGCTTGATAACTATATGAGCATGTCAAGCCAAACTCATATAATTGTGTATGCATGGTCTTAATTGTTTTATTTGTTTTTTGTTTTTGTTACCTCTACCAAAGGCTTTTATTCATTCTAACTGGTATCTTGCTGTAAAACTGTCACTGGTTTAACTGTTCTGTCCAGCCATTGGCTGGAGCTTTGTCCTGCTCTGAGAGAGCTTGATTTTTGGTTTGATGCGCTATTCTCCCAAATCATTCCCTACCACTGCTGCCATGGGCATATATTTTGCAGCGTGAAATTGAAGCAAATTTTTCTTCCCATCCCCTTCATTTTTCAAAGCAAGGCAGGTTATTGGCTAGGTATGACATCACCTCTCTTTCTGAAATCTTTTGTTTTTTCCTTCTCCAAATTCATTGCTATTAGATTTGGGGTTGCTTGCAGATGAGCTTCTGATAATGCATATCTGCATTTTCAAGACCTTTATTCTAATGAACTGTGTCCAAGTGAGAAACTTTATTTAAATGCACTATTAATCAGAAGAGAAGGGTAAGCCCAATAAACTGACAATCATACTAGTGCTGATCCTGCTTTCATTGAAGTCAGTGAGAGCTTTGCTATTGGGCTCAATGAGAGCAGAATGGGCCCTTCATCCAAAGTCTTGATAACTCAGCAACAGTAACATAAGTTGTTTATCTGCTTTAGTTAGAAAAACTTTTAACCATATTTAATGCCATTCCAATTTAAAGCGCCGCTGCTGTCAGAAAAATGAATATCAAAACTGATACATCTTAATTAATGTATTATCTGTTATTTTACTGTCCAAAGAGTTTTACTGTGGTTAGCAGTGCAGAGCCAATACGGCCATAGAAGAGTGAGCTGGGTTTTATTCTGCCTTTATAGCAGTGACAACGCTGTCAGATAAATTCTTATTAGAGAATCTTCATTACTGGCAATGATGTAAAGGACAGAGAGAATGCAGTTTGGTATTCAGATTCCAGGTTGCACATCTGGAATGTAGGAAACACCACTCTTTCCCCTTTGTAACATGGCAATTTGAATATGGAAGTCACTATAGGCTTTAATCAAAATCTCACTGCAGTAATTGGAAAAACTCCCACTAAACTTCAGTGGGTTTTGGATCAGGCCATAGGAGAGAATAAATATCAAATCCCACAATGTAACGTGTTGTGACAGTCATTTTTCTGACTAGAATGCATTTTATGTAATTAAAAAAAAGTATAAAACTTATAAATAAGGTCACTTTCATTACTATTTTTGAGGGGGTGGATGAGTGGACGTGTTGCAGCTTTTCTGAAGTTTATCTGGTAATGTTTTGAATTTAAATCCCTTTTAGTAGGAAATAATATTTCCAACAGTCCTTTCCATATTTTATATCTTTACATTGTATAATTTTACATCATCTGTATTATACAGAAGAGAGCACAAACCAGATTCCAGTCCAGTGCTGCTGTTCTCTACTGTGCACACACAAAACATTTAGTGGCTGGTGGTTACATTGTAATTTGTTGCTGAAGTAGCTTCTGAACTCTACAGGGCATTAGCTTGCTGTTTGCCATTTTGGAGAAATGAGGGAAGCGAGGGAAGAATGGCTTCAAGATGTGTTAAATCCCATTCACCTCTCACAAATGTCTAATGTTTGATAGACGACTTTGCACTGTTCTTTCAAGTTTAGGGTGAAACACCTTGTTATAGATTTAAATCTCTCGGATCAGATTTATAGGTGGCTGTTGTGCTGACGTGGAAAGGGAGACAGGTGTAGGAGTCTTTCCCCCACCTCCCAGTCATAGTGCTGTCCACACAGGGGCCAGACACAGTTGCAATACCCAGCAGTAGGCTTGAGACTTTAACCTTAAGAGTTCACACGAGGAAGTGTGTTCCTAAATATTTATCACATGTACCTGCTTAGAAATATTTTTAGGTTACTTTTTTTTTTAAACTACTTCTGGTCTCATGAAAAGGACCCTGGCACCAAGTATTGTATCCAGCCTTTCCCTCTCCTGATGCAGTAATGCACACCAGCTCCCACCTATCACACCTCTGCTGCACTACCAGTAGGCCTCCCCTTAAAGGAGAGTGACAGATGGTGGTGTATGTTTTGAAGTGATCATGCAACATATCCACGAGGAGTGATCACTGGCTAGAGCCCTGCACGGGTACAAATATGTCGATCTGCATCCGATTGGCATCCACAGGAATAAACTTTTACCCAACCTACCTGCATCGGCACATCAGCTGAGCCCCTGCCCCTAACAGCTGATCCACTGTTGAGCCCTACTGGCTGCTTAACAGCCTGTCAGCCCTCCCAGCTGCCCCTCCCACCGAACAGCTGATCAGCCCTAACAGCTGATCAGCTGTTCACTGCACCTCTTGCTGGCAGCTGCTCCAGCCCTGCCCCAGAAGCCACAGAGGTCCTGACCTCTGTGACCATCCGACCTTGATCCATAAGAAATGGTCCTTGGACATCCACGCATTTGCAGGGCATTAACGAATGGCTCCATTTTGCTTGGTGCGTGGAAGGTTTATTTTAACCTAGGTTGTTTGAGGTATGTGTAAAGCTAGTATATTAACCAACTATGCCATCTTGTCCTTATGTATCATGAGTCTTTAAATGAGTATCCTCTCATAGGTTGCTCACATTCCCTTTCAGCTGATGTTTATTTTCATTCTGAAAGCCGTCTCCTATCCCAGCACTTCTCAGATGTCTAAGGCGAAGCTGGCTCAATATGACTCAGAAAGCAAGTGTGAAAAATCAGGATGGGGGTGGAGGGTAATAGGCTCCTCTATAAGACAAAGTCCTGAATATTGGGACTGTCTGAATAAAATTGGGACATCGTCACCCTGTTTTTGATTAACCTAATGTACTCACCTCTTGGATGACTGACTCTCTCTCTCTCTCTCTCTCTCTCTCTCTCGATATATATATATGTGATGAATGAGCCAAAGCCCAATCTAATTAAATAAAAATGTGCCAAATTACAAGGGAACAACAGGCAAAATTAATGCTAACCTTTTGGCTTTGGTGATATAACCCAGCGTCACCTGATCTCTGCTAACTGATACAAAGTGACTGAGAGCAAACTCATTTTTCATTAGTCAAAGAACCTTGATGGATGTGATATGAGCAATGTTTCTACTATTTAAATAACATTGGTCCCATCTCTTCTGCTCCTGTTTACTTGTTTTGTAGTCAATGAATAAAGCATATTTGGATTTACCCCTTGCATATTTGGATGAGATGCTGAGAGAGACCGAACATATAACTAATGTTGGGTACTTACACCTAACCACCATGAAAAGATGAAGGGAAGGACCCGCATGCATAATTGCATTTCACATGGTCCCTCATATATGAAGTGCAAATGTCTAATCAGTCACATCTTGCAAATATTAAGTAGTATGGTGCCCAGAGCCCCAACACTCTGAGTGGGGATGGACCATCTTTTTCATTTCTTCCTAGTCTATTTGGTTTCTCACAGTAGAGGAAGTCAATTTCTTCTTTTGGTCAAAGCAAAATCCAATGTATTAGTTCTTGTGGTTAGACTATATTTTTAGTAATCAGGACCTGTTAATGGCTCCACACCGAGGCCTCACCCCCCCTTGGCCTTCTCTTCCTAGGACTGTACCCATGGTCCACCCCCCGCTGTACCCTAGGCCCCACTCCCACTTGTCTCTCCCTCCTCCCCCACCTGCCGCTCATGCCAGTCTTCCCCCGCCCTCAAGTTCCCCCCACTCGGGGGAGGGGGAGGAGAGGAGTGATCAGCATGGGTGGGGGAGGTCTCAGGGAAAGAGGTGAAGCTGGGGGCGGGGGGAAGAGGAGCGCCACAGGTGGTGAGGCCACAGGAGCAGAGGCCAAGCAGGAGCTGGCGGTGGCTTTTGGGGAGGCTTAGCCTCCACAAGCCTCTTATACCCGCTGCCCATGAATGCATCACTAAGTGTTTTAGGTCACTTTCATGTAATAACCACTCCCTTGTGGCTAGTTCTAACTTGTAGTTATCATTCAACATACAAAATGGGAAATCATTTGCATAGGTATGCTCCTGCATGTAGGTGATAGTGTTTGGATTTGAGTTTGGTCGTCATTACTGCCCCTGTTAGCCCCTGAATGAGAAAGTAGTATTTTACTTCTCTGCAAAAAGCCAAATGAAATGGTATCTCCAAAAAGTAGTATTTTTTTCTGCAAGTCTTTCACTGATGGAAGCAGATGCTCCCTGAGGAAATTAATAACAATGATACTTGTAACACATTATGAGCCCCACATGTAAACTGGAAAGCATTTTCAGTTAATTCCTTCATCTGATATTTTATAGTTCAAACCGCATCAGTCAAATTGAGTTTGACATAGATTTCCCCCTACATCAGAGTTAGGGCCTCAATGATGTCTCACAGGAGGTCGGGTGGTCAATTCCTGCCATCTGACACCTGAGAATTTCTTACAGAGGTGCAAATGATCAATTCACTGTCATGTGACAGGCATAGTGCCAGAATTTCTCTGTTTTCTCATAACGTTTAAAATGATATCACTTTTCTATGTCTCTTATAAAGTGTAGTATAGCACTTTTAAACCTACAACCTCACTACTAATCTGTTTCACTATTTCTATATGATGAATTCCATTTCCTTTGAAAACATTGTATACCGTTGTCTAGTAGTGTCAATAAAATTGACATTTGTGTAACAACCTGCGGCGTTTCCCTCAGATTTCACTGAGCAATGATTTAGTGTGGAACTGTGAGTAAATTCTTTCTTGCTAGTTACAGTAATATAAAGACTTTTTTTCAGGCAAATGTTTCTTTGTCTTTGTTCTACAATAGGGTGCATAATTGTCATGGTTATCTAAACAAATAACTTTTTGTTGATTTTCTTCTTCTTAAAACAGTAAGATGAACATGCACACTTCTGGGATACAAAACAAAAATATATGATGTAGCAATAAACCTGAGGCCTTTCAGGAAATATGTTGCCCTCATCGTATTGGCCTAATTATATGTATTGATGCCATTGTTTATTGGAGTGTCGGAATTGTGTTGTAGTAACAGGAGAGCTAACAGTTAAATAATATACTCCCGAAACGTGTCCATAGTGAAAAGCCCTTGACTTTAAATATGTGGATATGTAGACATTTCCATTTATTTTAATTCTGGCCAACATGTTAGCTATGGCAATTGATAGCTTGTTAGTTTCTCCCTTGAAGTTATTAAGGTATGAACCCCAAACAAAATAATGTGGTCTGTAAACATTTCATGGTTTGAAAGATCCAACTTAGCTTTTAACAGGTTTGACTTTTCCTGGTATTTCTTTAGCTTAATTGGGAAGATGGTGAGGGTTGGTTTTTTTTTTTTTTTGGCAAGTTGTTTCATTTGCACAGTCAGTAATCTGGCTGTCTTCCAAGAGCAAAACACTGATTTCATCAATAGTATATTTCAACCTACAGAAGTGTAATTAAGAGTCATCATTTTTTTTTACTATACAAAATGAAATGGGGCTTCATAGCTATGAGCAACTAAAATTGTCATGCTTTGTGTGTTAAAAATACCTTCTTGTGTAAATGTAATACTAGCATTTCCATCCCAAACAATCAGAGGAGCTTGGAATGACCCTACAAGGTATAATATATATCCTTCTGCTGTGTGTAGAACTGGGAAGCTAGTCGTTTTCTCCCTCCATGTTAGATGTGATTGACATTGCATAGTACAATTCTGCCATAGAAAGTCCTATTTTTTCCTAGACTCCCTCTAGATATACTTGTTCTAATATCTTTCCCACAGCTTCCAGTGAAGTACTTTAGGTCATTTGCATTTTGGAGTTAGTTGTAGGAGGAAAAACAGTAGCCATAGGATGGCTCATATATTATTGTCTTTATCGTGTTTTAAATTAATTGTAAAAGTGAGAACATTCATCTGTTCTACGTGTTCTCTTTCATAGAGTAGGATACTATGGTGAAGAGCTCATCGTGAATTCGATGTTTTGTATTAACATACACAACTGAATTATTTGTACCTGGATCTCTAGTTTTATAGTGGCTGTAATTCTGCCAGTTTTATTAACTAAGAGAGCACTGGGCCAGATCGTCAGCTGATGTAAATGGGTGCAGCTCCATAGACTTCAGTGACACTATGGCTATTTATGCCTGCTGATGACCTGGGATCTTGTGCCTTTTATAGCATAATTTTCCATACTGCAGTTTAAGATAATTTTTTAACTGCCTGGAGATGCCTTGTACTGACTGCAATTCTTCTTGTATCGTTTCTTTAGCAGGTTCTCTGACTGGCAGCCCTCACCTTTCAGAGCTCTCAGTCAATTCGCAAGGAGCACCAGTGGTGGCAAATATGTCGTTATCTCCAAACTTGAGCCCCGATGCCAAGCCGTCGTCTCCACTGATCAGCCCCTTGCTGAATGACCCATCGTGTGTCAGGACTGATGACGAGGAAGAGGTCAGGAGAAAGGTATTGCGGTTGATTTCACCCTGTTCTCCTCTGAATGTTTTGATTGCTGGAAACATGGTATGTGGATGAAATCTAGATGCCCGGCATGCTCCTGTCCCCTCTTCATTTGCCACAGAGAAGGAAAGATTTTTTGTTTTTTGTCTGGGTTGCAAAAAAGTTGATTGTGTGAATGCAGACAGATAGTCCGAGAGGGGCTGTTTATCTTGTGATGTGATACGCCAAACAACAGCTATCCAGCTATCTTGCTCCTGCTGAAGTCAGTGGCAAAACGGAATTGAGCCACAAAAGAATTTGCTGCTTTAAGGCCCCAAATCCGAAGTCCCACCGAAATCAATGGCTGTCTGATTTTCAGTGGCCTTTTGCTCTGACCCTACAAGTCTGTTTTAATGAGGCTCTAGTTTCTAAACCAAACGCATTTAAAAATAAATAAATAAATAAATAAATGTGTAATAGTCGGTTTTGACAAAGTGCTCAACTTCAGAGAGCAAAGTGACGTTCGAGTCTCAGCTGGGGTGTCCAGCCTAGGCCCCTCTAGGCCGACTGTGTTCAGAAAAAAAATGGTATTTTGATTACGAATTTAAAATGTGAGCCATATCCTGTGGTTTTTTAAACTGAAGTGTTTGAATCAGCCCCGTCACTACAGTGAGGAGATAGGGGGCATCGCCTTCACCCCCTGCTTCTCCTACAGCTGCAGGAGCACTTTGGGTATTAGTTAGCAGCAGTTCTGAGCAGCTGCTGCCACTTCCTTGCTGTCCTGCTGGCTGCTTGCCACACTGCAGGGGAAGGTACTATGTTGTGATTTGTATTACCCTAGCACCTAAGAGGCCTGGTCATGGGCTAGCCCCCGCTGGTAGAGTAGCTCTGGTGCCCATTGCCGACAGCTGTGAGAATCTGAGGAAGAGCAAGACAGGAGCTTGGCTGTCTCTACTTGAGCCTAGGAGAGTGTTTAGGAAAAGATGGCTTTACACACAGCTACATAGGGCACCAGAGGGAGAGTGAAGGAGGAGGAGACATTGAGAACCAACATAAATCAACATCTTCCTGATTCTCTGTCACAGCCCCAGTTAGAGCAGCCTAGTGACTGCTCTCACTTATGTCAACTGGCAATGGTTCCCTTGGGGTCATACCCCAGCTAGGAATAGGTAGAGCACTGGGTACTCCACTCTCCATCCCTGCCTCTGATGTGTCCTCTGCACCAATAGCTGGAGGGAGGGAAGCATATGAACAAGGGATTTGTGGATGTTTTTCTCTCCTTGTGTGTCCCCTGAGCAACACAAAGGGAGCAGAATAGGGCAGAGAATCTGCTCGAAAGCACTGATTGTGTCCCCTTGCCCATTTTGAAAGAAGATGTTGGACCGTTAAGCTGTAAAGGCTGGACTCTTCTACTCTGACCTAAACTTCTCCCTTGTGTAAGATTGATATTGTTAGATTTGGCTTTTATGAAACAAGGGACAGATTTTTCTGAAGATAAAAAGATTGTATCTTGCTCTCTTCCACCCCCTTGAATCCTCTACCTACCACACCCCTTTAGAAAAACTAGTCTGGGAATTTTGGAGAGTATTCTGCAGTGAATGTTTATCATGTGGAGAGATGTGTATTGAAAAGTGAACCCAGATTACGTGGTGAATAGATCACTTTCTGTTTAAGATTTCTGTTTGATTCTAATTGTTACTTGCCCCAAAAAAGGCATTATTTCTGAGTTTCAACTACATCCTGCTCCAGGAATGTGGAATAAGTTGAGAGGAATACCAGAAGTAACTGAAAATAACCATGGCAGTAAGAAATCTTTTCCAAACTCCTAGATAGCTATTGTTTGCAAGGATGTTTTTCAGCGATTTTCCTCAGGGAGGTTCCAGCTAACAGTTACAATAAGCACAAGCCAGGCTCACTAGTTTGTAATTGTCCTAGTGATTGTTGCTTTGGAGTTTCCTTTCTAATGGAGACTTGGCCCCATAAAGCAGATCAAAACTTCTTATTTTTTTCATTTTACAGAGATTTCCAACTGACAAAGCTTACTTTATTGCTAAAGAAGTATCCACCACAGAGCGAACATACCTAAAGGACCTTGAAGTCATCACATCGGTATGTTTACTTTAGTATTACTCATGAAACATATGGTACTGGAATCAGCTATGGTATTTTATCTACCCTGTTTACCCCTTAGCTCTTCTACAGTAGTCTTATTTTCTGCACTCTATGCTGTGCACAGGGGTATTGTTCCAGTGAAGACAGAATTTCAGTGTTACACAAAAAAGCAAAAGGCTGACTTTTACAGTATGGCTAGTCTGTAATACGTATAGTGAAAATATTTCATTTCTAGAAACTGAAAACACATTCAGTTACTTTCTTTTATGCTCAGATCTTGTGGCTTTAACTGGAAGCTCACAGATAATCTTTGTAATGGAGTCTGCTGAAACAGAAGTAGCTCACCTAGGAAGTTGTATTTGATATTTTTCCTGGTTTTATTGCCTCCTGTTCAGTCTAAAAAGTTTTAACATGTATTTGACATGTTCTGATTTTTCAATAAGTAACTAAAGAATATTTTCAAACAGACTGTTAATTTTGTAACATATACTCAAAATAAGAATCATATGTAAATCGTTCAGATAAAACCTGCTTCTTTTCTACACACAGAAAATGCCTATTTCAGTGCGAGTTTTCCATGATTAGGGCAAGCAAGAATTGGCCTTAAATAATGTCCTTTATGGACCCATAGGGAGACTGTAACAAAGGCTTTAAATGTACAATGTGCAGTGGCACCAATTTTCTGTCCTACCTGAACTGTACTTGGTACCCGAACAGAGTGTGGGTAGGTGAGAGGGCAGGAAGCAGGGAGGAGGTGAGGTGTCTCCCTGTATTGCAGACCTGGGCTGGTTTAAACTGGTGCAGTTTCAAGGCTGCTCTAATTTACAGGCAATTGCAACAGTCCCCTAGTGGCCATGAAGATCTATCAAAAATAGCTAGAGCACAATGGGGACTGTGAGGAAGAAGTAGCATCATCAAGTGGATAGGCCAGATTATGCCATCTAGGGAACCCCTCTTACAATGCCGCTTTGACTGCCCCTTTACACTACCAGTGCAGTGCAAAGGGGCTATGGGGCAAAACAGACTTGACCCCAGTGAATCTAAGATTCCATTATAAATTTTAAAAGTGAGGCTTGATCCTGACCTACTTATACTCTGAGATGCCATCATAGATCTTGAACAAATTATCTACTTCACTAATGCACTTGCAAAAATGAAAGGCACACAACAATTCCCTTCCGTGTACTGCAGTACAAGATCAAGTATTTACTGTGCCAAGTCCCATTGAAATCAAGGGGATTTCAAGTAACGTCCATGCTAGATTTGCAATCTATGGTTAGAGATACAGGGCCGGATTTTAAAAAGTGATCTCTAACATTGAGTGACCCCTTCATCTATCTAGCACCTAAATTTCAGAGGTGTGAGCTGGATTTGACTTCCATTGACATTGGAACGATAGACAATCAGAATCTCTGAAAATCGGACTACAGTTGAACATTCAAAGTCAGAGGCCAAATTTTGAAAATCCTGAGCCACAGCAAACCCAGTTATGATGTACACTTGCTGTAGCGACTTTCACACTTCAATAACTAGTTTAAGTGGTTGGAATTAAGTTTCCCAGGTCAGTACAATGAAGTAAATGAATCCACATTAGCTGAATTACCTGCAAAATTAATTCTGCAATGCAGGTTTGCAATGCAATACTTTTCTGTATTTATCTTGGGATATCACATTTTTGAGGGAATTTTATGACAAATGTAGAAAGGAAATAGAACTGTGACCTTGGTATCCCATATCACTGCAGTAAATTTATTCTGTATATATATCTTGAATTGGTGGATTAGCTGTAAGGAAATAAATAACCCCTTTCACTGCTGCTGTTATGTTTATAGGTTCCAATTCAGGAGTATGTGCTTAAGTCTTATCAACTTCAGTGGGATTTAAGTATTTTATTAAATGCTGTCCTAAATCTGAGCCATACTGTGGTTTAGCGGACAGCCAGGTTGTAGGTACTGTACAAAGATAGAGTAAATGACAGTCCCTACCCCCAGCCGTCCCCATTATAACTTTGTTCTTTCTTTCCAGTGTTTTCAGAGCACAGTGAGTAAAGAGGACTGTATGCCAGAGACACTGAAAAATCTCCTCTTCTCCAGTTTTGAACCTTTGTACAAATTTCACACCAGTTTTCTCAAGGAAATTGAGCAGAGACTTGCTCTGTGGTAAGAATGTTATTCATTATTTATTATGCTTCCTTCTCACAGTTAAATATCTCCACATTCCACTTGGGTAATTTTTTTCTCCATATGGGTTGACTGTCATGATTCATTTGGGTGGATCACAAATTTTGTTGTTAATACAATGTATAAAGAACATGTGCTTTGTGTTAATTCAATTGATAGAGTGTATAATACAGCCATATTGAAAGGAAGTAATAAAAACTAGTAGAGTTCCTTCTTTTCAAACTTACATGTTTCTATATAGAACCTGTTTTGATACAAATGTTGTAAATTAAACTCTAATATTCGGTAGTAAGGAAGAAGACATATGACCAAATCCTACTTCTGGTGAGTCAATGGCAATGTGATCAGAGTTATGATCAGAAATGGTGTAGATCCATTACTAGATGGAAATTATCAATAATAATGCAGAAAATGCAGAAGTGTTCAATAAATATTTCTGTTCTATATTTTGGAAAAAGCCATATGATGTAGTCCTATCATTTGATGATACTTTTCTATTCCAATAGTAACTATGGAGGATGTTAAACAGCAGCTATTAAAGTTAGATATTTTTAAATCAGCAGGTCCAGATAACTTGTATCCAAGAGTTTTAAAAGAGTTGGCGTAGGTGCTCTCTGAACAATTAATGTTGATTTTCAATAAATTTTGGAACACAGGGGAAGGTCCAGGGAACTGGAAGAAGACTGATGTGGGTAATTATAGGCCTGTCAGTCTGACATTGATCCTGAACCAGATAATGGAGCAGCTGATATGGGACTTAATAAAGAATTAAAGGAGAATAATGTAATGAATACCGATCAACATGAGTTTATGGAACATAGATTGTGTCAAACTAATTTGACATCTTTTCTTTTTAAATGCAATTACAAGTTTGGTTGATAAAGGTAATAGTGTTGATGTAATATACTTAGATTTCTGTAAGGCATTTGAGTTGATTAAAAAGCTAGAAAGGTATAGAATTAAAATGGCACACATGAAATGGATTAAAAACTGGGTAATGAATAGGTTTCCAAATATAATTGTAAACAGGGAAATTCTCATTGAGTGGGTATATTTCTAGTGAGGACCCGCAGGCATTGGTTATTGGCCCTATGCTATTTAACATTTTCATCAATGATCTGGAAGAGAATATAAAATCATCACTGATAAAGTTGTGAAATGATACAAAAAATGGGAGAGTGGTAAATAATGAAGTGGACAGGACACTGACACAGAGCGATCTGGATTGCTTTGTAAATGGTGTGCAAGCAAACAACGTGTGTTTTAATATGGCTAAATGTAAATGTATACATCTAGGAACAAAGAACATAGGCCATGCTTACAAGATGGGCGTGACACGCTGTACCCCTGTACACGCTTATAGTGTGATTTGTGGATCATTTATGTTCACCCTTATACAATGTAATTGTGTATTCTCCAATGCAAAGTATGTCATGTAAGGTGTTTTTGGAATACTCATGACATACTGAACATTATTGTTATGGTAGCATGTTTCCTGCAATGTCATGCATATGTACAGATATGAAACTCTGCTATGGCATACCCCCAAATGTGTCTTTCACATGGCTTGAATAGGTGCAGACAAACACAAAGCTTAGGTTCCATGTCCTGCAGAGGCATTGCAGCCAGCTTTGGGTAAACTAACATCACAGACTGAAAGGCTACTGAAATATTCATCTTAGTTTAGGATGCGAGTTATCTTTTAGTGAATTGACCAACTCCTTGACTCATTATTAATCTCTTCATTTATATTAATCTGATTTATATTCACTTAAAATCTTGCTGTAGTCAATAAACTTATTTCTTTGTTTTATCTAAAACAGTGCCTATGGATTGAGTGTGTGAAAAGACTTCACTTGGAGTGACAGAGCTTTCTTTGATAAATTGACAGACAAATGTAAACGAGCTTGCAGGGTGCAGTGTGTAGCACTGAATTGTGCAAGACGGGAGTTCTCGGGGTTGCAGCTGGGACTGGGAGTGTTTGCTGGGGGCAATCTCATGAGTGGCTGGTCAGAAGTGCTCCTTCACTGGGCCAGAGACCGATTACTCACAGGAGGCTGGGTGTGGGCTGCAGGAGTGAGGAATTGGGGTGACTCAGCTACACACCAGTCCAGATCGCAGGAGGGGAACATCACAATGGGTGATTCCCTCCTGGGAAGCACTGACTCTGAAAAAGATTTGTGGGTTGTGGCATATAATCAGCTGAACATGAGCTCCTAGCATGATGCTATGGCCAAAAGGGTTAATGCAATCCTTGGATGCATAAACAGGGAAATCTTGAGTAGGAGAGAGAGCTTATATTGCCTCTGAATTTGGCACTGGTGTGACAGCTGCTGGAATCCTGTGTCCAGTTTTGGTGTCCACAGTTGAAGAAGGATATTGATAAATTGGAGAGGGTTCAGAGAAGAGCCACAAAAATTATTAAAGGATTAGAAAACATGTCTCCTTCAAGTAATGGTCCCTATTGTATTTCACTATGGGTTATGCATGCACACCATGCATCTGGAGCCAGAGAAAGTGAAAGTAGTGTCCTTTGGTCTGCCTATGTGCCCTGGCATGCTGCCATCCAAGGGGCTTAAGGACGGGGATGGACTAACTGCCTCTCCAGTTCCTTCGCAGCACCGCATGGTTTGGGTTGGAACCTTCAGGGTCTGCAGCTTTGACTTCATTCTACAAAAAAGGATTACCTAGTTTGCAAAATAGCTTTAACAGTTTTAATCATTTTTAATAGTTTTTAAAGCCTCGGGGAATCTCACATTGCAGTGAGCTGCAGTATATGCCAATCGTTCCCCAGCCATAGCCAAGAAGGGCAGGAACTTTGTCTCCTGAAATACCTCATGGAGAAGGCCAGGAGGCCCCAGTCAGACCAAGGTTGGGGGAACACACCGCCCCCTGTACATCGGCCTGACTTAGCAAAGTTTGTGCCTCCTGCTATGATGTCAACTCTGGTGTGGGAGAATCTACCCCCACAGACCCACTCAGCAAAGTGTTGTTGGGAAGCGAGGAAGCACTCTCATAAGCATGAGACTAAGTCTTCCTCTAAATCCACTCCAAAGAAGTCGGATTCAGCTGTAAGCAAGCCCATCCGCTCAGCCCATGAGGATTTAGAATGTACTGAGTCCCAGAGGCATGACAAGAAAGCCCATAAGCACTGGGTTCCATCAGAATCAGATTTATTCTGTCAGTACCATCATCCCCAGCTTCTCCAAAACCCTAGGATCCATTGGCATCAATGAAATCTGATCATCATCAACTTTGGGTACCTCCCTCTTCACCTACTCCGGTGACTTGAACAAGCAGAACCCCTCTCATAGTGGGGAGATCTGAATCCATTGCCACCCCACAGGATGTTTTTGCTGTCCAGGATCCAGAATCCCCTCCTCTATTGGGCCCCTCCATCTCAAGAGGGATAGTATCACCCGCGAGGGAATCGACCACTGGAAGGAGTTTATCACCTGTCCCATATACAGAATACATCTCCCCTCCAATGGCACAGGTGGTACCACTACTGAAACCAGAATCAGCCTTCTGTTCATTGGGAGAGTCTTAACCAGCCGATGAACCTTTCTTCCTCTACCCTATATGTCCTCCACCATCCAAAAGACATGCAGCAGTTTGAGATCAAGCTCTGCATCATCTATCTCAGAGCTGCTGGTACCCCATGCCATGGGGGCCCCTGTGACCAACTATTGATCCCTCCTACTGGCTGTATTGGGGGTCTTGGGATCTGTACTCTCTTGCAGACTTGATACAACCTAGATGGAGCTACTATAACGTGAGTGCATAACTAGTTGGATAAGTTGTCAGTGGTTCACAGTCAAGCTGGAAAGGCATAACGAGTGGGGTCTCACATGTATCAGTTCTGGGTCTCATTCTGTTCAATATCTCCATCAATGATTTAGATAATGAAATAGCGAGTACACTTATAAAGTTTGTGGACAATACCAAGCCAAGAGAGGTTGCAAGGGCTTTGGAGGATAGGATTAAAATTCAAATTAATCTGGACAAACTGGAGAAATGGTCTGAAGTAAATAGGATGACATTCAATAAGGACAAATGCAAAGTACTCCACTTAGGAAGGAACAATCAGTTGTACACATACAAAATGGGAAATGATTGCCTAGGAAGGAGTACTGCAGATCTGCGGGTCATAGTGAATCACAAATCACAAGCTAAATATGAGTCAACAGTGTCATACTGTTGCAAAAATAGCAAACATCATTCTGGGATGTATCAGCAGGAATGTTGTAAGCAAGAAACAAAAAGTTATTCTCCATGCTGATTAGGCCTCAACTGGAGTATTGTGTCCAGTTCTGGGCACCACATTTCAGTAAAGAGGTGGACAAACTGGAGACAGTCCAGAGAAGAGCAAGAAAAATGATTAAAGAAAACATGACCTATGAGGGAAGATTGAAAAAATTGGGTTTGTTTAGTTTGGAGAAGAGAAGATAGAGGGGATATGATAACAGTTTTCAAGTACATAAACAGCTGTTACAAGGTTGAGGGAGAAAAAATGTTCTCTTTAACCTCTGAGGATAGGACAAGGAGCAATGGGCTTAAATTGCAGTAAGAGAGGTTTAGGTTGGACATTTTAAAAACCTGCCAGGGTAGATAAATTCTGGAATAAATTATCTAGGACAGTTG
Source organism: Emydura macquarii macquarii (assembly GCF_026122565.2). Lineage (NCBI taxonomy): Eukaryota > Metazoa > Chordata > Testudines > Chelidae > Emydura > Emydura macquarii. The sequence goes on along the minus strand of NW_027133808.1, from coordinate 7,598,329 downwards.
TGAAATCTCCATCATTGGAGATTTTTAAGAGCAGATTAAACAAACACCTGTCACGGATGACCTAGATAATGCTTAGTCCTGCCTTGAATGCAGGAGACTGGACTAGAAGACCTCTCCAGGTCCCTTCCAGTCCTACACCTCTATGATTCTGTGATCTGCCAGGGAGTCACCCATTGTCTTCCCCTCTAAGGGGATGCTCAGATCCGTCCCCGGATCTGGCAGAGGAGCAGCAGGAATATTACTTTCTCGATTCGGTGGGTCTGCTGGAACTGGCAAAACTGCCATTGTCATCCCCAGATGAAGCAGACATTCCTATGTCTCTTCCTTCCCCTCCCGATGACTTTAGGCAGTTCCAGGAACTTCTTCACAGAATTGCTGGAGAGCTTCAGTTTCCTCTTGAGGAGATACCAGGACTTCCAGCACAAACTTTTAGACATCCTGCATGCATCCAGACCACTAGAATAGCTCTCCCAATGAATGAAGCCATACTCTGGAGCCAGCTAAACTAATGTGGCACACCTCTGCCACCTGCACTCCCACCTGCAAAAGGACAGAGACGCGTGCTGGCCAATGAAGTGGAATTTCTGTTTTCTTACTCTGCTCCCAACTCACTGATGGTCCATCCATGCCACTTCTGAAATGGCTAGACAGCAACATCCCTGATCTACTTCTGATGATAAAGAGGGCAAAAGCCTGGATCTGCTGGAAAGAAAGCTCTTCTCATCATCCAGATTTCAGTTTAGGTTAACCAATTACCCATGTACTAATGGCTAAATACAATTTCCTGAACTACACCAAGTTTGCAGAGTTTACTGACTGCCTTCTGCAGCAGGACGGGGCTCATTTTCAAGCTCTGATAGACAAAGGTAAACTGATAGCCAGACTGCTCTCCAATCTTCAGTAGATGCCGCTGACATCTCTCGAACTATAGCCATTGCCATCGTCATGCACAGGGAGTCATGGCTCCATGTGTCAGGGGTCCTAGGGAGGTCCAGAATACCATCTAGGACCTCATGCTTCATCCGCTTCAAAAATTGCCCTCCCACTTAATGAGGCTATCCTAGACCACACAAGATGGTATGACAAACCCCGGCTTCGGTGGCCCCAATGTGCAAGCAGGCGGACAAAAAATATTATGTCCCTGTGAAGGAATCAGAGTTCCTATTCACCCACTTGCTGCCAAAGTTCTATCGTGGTGGACGCTGTGAACTCTCATGGCTGACATCATCCCAGGACAACACCCTATGACAGAGACTGGAAGTGCCTTGATCTCTTTGGTAGGTAGGCATGCTCCTCGGCCACCTTACAGTTTGCATTGCCAACTACCAGGCACTCATAACAAAATACAACTACACAAATTATAATAAGTTAAATGACTTTATTGATAAACTGCCAGAGAGCTTCCAGGACTCCTTCAAGGTCATCATCAAGGAGGGGCAGGCAACTGGTGGCAAAAACATCATTGCAGTCAGCCCTAGATGCCACTTACATGGCTGCCAGGACCATCTCCATGGCTGTGGTGATAAGACAGACATCATGGCATCACCTCTTGGGATTCCTGAAGGAGGTGAGGACCTCACTGGGAGACCTCCCCTTTGAGGGTGTGTAGTCCTTTGCTGAGAAGACTGACGCCTCTCTCCACTCCTTGAAAGATTCCAGTGCCACTCTCAGGTCACTGGGGATCTACTCGATGATGCAAAAGAGATGTTTTAGCCCTCCATACCAAGAAAGGCCTTATTCGTCTCAATTCCCATCACAATGACACTATGAGGTTCACATGATGATGAGCTTCACATGATGGGGAAAACCATCCACAGATCAGTTTGCTGCTTACCAGAACATGAAGTGTCCACGATATTGCTCCAGGGCAGGGATTGGACTGCACTTTCTGGGCGATGATCTCCTCCCCTGGGACAAGGACCTTCTTTATGCCTTCCCTCTGTTTCCTCTTCTGCTAAAGGCCCTGCTAAAGATAAAAAGGGACGGAGCTTACATAATCCTGATTGCTCCTACTTGGCTGAGACAGACCTAGTACCTTACCTGATGCTGCTTGTATGTGCTCGCCAATCTCCCTTACGGCCACTTTGCACCCCCTGTCACAGGACAAAGGGCATATACTATACATCCCAACTTGGGGATCCTCTCCCTCAAACCATGGTTCCTACGTAGATCCAGCACCTAGAAAGCTCATGCTCAAAGGACATCCAAGAGGTCCTACTGCACAGTAGAAAGTCCTCTACACAATGCACTTACCTGCAGAAATGGTTTGGATTTCAGATTTGGTGCACGTCCCAACAAATCTCTCTAGTATCAGCAGCTCTTCCACATATTCTGGAATATGCTGTGACCCTTAAAAAATCAGGGTTCTCCCTGAGTGCTGTCAGGATCCACCTAACAGCTATCACAACATTACGCTAACTTGTAGAGGGGTGCTCAGTACCATTGCACACAACCACTAAGAGGGAATAACAAACCTCTTCCCCCAGCCTCGGCCTCCTACCCCCCTCATGGGACTTAAACCTAGTACTGAAGGGGATCACCTGGCCCCCCTTGGAACCTGTTTGCTAACATTCCTACTGATGAAAACGATTTTTCTGATAGCAATTACCTCGGCTAGAAGAATAGGGGGAAATAGCAGCTTTGAAGGTGCATCTCCCCTACACAGTGTTCTTCCTAGATAAGGTTGCACTCAGGCTGCATCTAAGGTTTATCCCTAAAGTAACCTTCTCTTTTCACATGACTCAATCTCTCCACCTTCCCGTCTTCTACCCCAAGCCTCACCAAGACAGTAGAGGAGGCCAAACTACACACCTTATATATCAGGAGAGCCCTGGCGTTCTACCTCAATAAGACAAAAGGGAAATCCTTTAGATTGTTCCTCTATATGGCAGAAAGGTCTAAGGGTTCAGCAATATCAGCCCAAAGGCTCTCTAAATGGGTCTCGAATTGCATCAGGCAAATTTGTAACATGATCCCTCCAGACTCAATCCATACACATTCCATGAGATCAATCTCCTCATCTGTTGCCATCTTTAAGGATGTCCCCATCTCAGAGATCTGCAGAGCGGTGACATGGGCATCAGTCCACACCTTCGTAGAACATTATGCGATCATTGGGGATGCTGCCTCCGATGCCATCTTTGACTCCACAGTACTATCATTTGTGACTAACCCATCTCCAAAGCCCCAGCCTTCCAAAAAGGGTACTACTTGGGAATCACCAACAGTGGAGGACCCATAGGGACACTACTCAAAGAAGAAATTACTCACTTTGTGCCGTAGCAATGGTTCTTTGAGGTGTGTCCCCCTATGGGTGTCCACTCTCCTCTATTTTGGAGTTCTCGCATATGACTCTGTAGTAGAGAAGGAACCCAGGATGGTTAGCCTGTTCTTGCTGGCTAGCCTCGTGGCGTAGCACAAGGGGAGATAGTGCATGTGCGGGCCCAACGGTCACTGCTACCAAAGTTCTCCAATCAGCAGCGCAGGGACACAGACACACCTACATTGGAGCACCTATAGGGGTACGCATCTGTAAGAACCATCGTTACTGCACAAGATGAGTAAATTCTTCTTCACAGTCCTATCCCTGCTTAGGCAGGGTTTCTGCTAGTCTCTGTACCTGTGGAGTCTCCCAGCCTTCCACTACTTCTGGTCCCAGCCAGTGATTGCTTTGTCTAACTGCTGTAGCGTCCTCAGCCAACCAGAAACAGCATCCTTCCTCCTCTGGCTCCAGGGGCTGAGCTTTTCCAGGCTCTGCAACTTCTTTTCTATGAGCCTGCAAGACTCTGATTGGATGCCTCCCCTGCAGCATCTCTAGGCCTCTTGGAGGATCCTGCTCTACTGACTTTTTTCTGGGTCTGGGTGTAGCAGGACCGTGGGGCCCTCAAAGATCCTGGTACATCCCATCACAGGTAGCCATGTGTGTTTGTGTGATGGGAAAGGGAAGGATTGTATAATTTGAAGATATAGGGCAAAATTCTGCTCCTAGTTTTACTACTCCAATCTTACTGAAATTGGTGGGGTTGTACTTGTGTAATTGAGAAAAGAGTTTGGCCAATACCTTGCTCTTGTTTTTTCTGAAGTATATTACTTTTGTATTTGATGCTGGCACCTAGAATTTGTTTAGCTTGTTATAAGCAAACAGATTGAAACTGTTTAATAATATATTAAAAGCGAGAGAGAGAAAAGTTTGGCCCTGTGTATTTGGGCACTAATTGAGAAAGTACATCTTGAGAGAGATGTTAACTCTGTCCCATTGGCTGCTGGAGTTTTAATTGATGCATGACAAATTTCTGTTCAGAAAAAACATGTTCCAAGGCTTGGATTCAGTGTAATATCTGCACACCTTGGCAGAATGGGAGGCACCAGCCTGACAGAGTGGTTCTGATGGCTGAGAAGTGCCACAAATCCTGGCGTGATTGAACTGATTTGATAAAAGTATTTTAATTGTCAGATATAATTGGGTTGTTATATTTCTAAAATCATGGGTGCCAGTTTATATTTCCTTAGTTCTAAAATGCTCTTTCAGCACATCACATTGAAAGAAGGGTTGAAAAACCTCAGCAAAATATTTACAGCTTCAGTTGCAGCTGTAAAGATTCCTTAGGCACAGGGGGAATGTGTGAGCATCACTGGAGATCTTGGTGGGATCCAAGACCATATTAATCCCCCTCACAGCATAGATGGAATGAGGCCAAGAGGAGCTAAGGGTTGAATAAGCTTAATTCACACTGTTTGATTCCAGCTAATCCTCATTTTTTAAGAAGAAAAGTAATAGGAGGCAGATCTGGTGACTTACAAAAACTAGAGCATGCAAAGAAGGCTTTTTTTCCTAGCAGCACGGAAGGTTCATAAACCATGAATAAGACGTTGATGTGCCTTCTGATCCGTAAATTTAAGGAAGAAAACCTGCCCAACCTGTATCGGAATCTGAAGTGACTGGTAATCTTTATGGAGAATTTTCCTATATCAGTGCAGGAGCCAGTGAAGAAAGTGGAGGGGAAAAAAATGTAATCACTCTTAATTAGTATCTTATTAAGTAACTTTCTTTAAATATTTAGGCAAATATTTTTTTCTGCACCCTGAGTAGGTCTGATAGATATGAGTATGTGAGGAGGAAAATCTTTTTAGTCAGGTTGTTGCAATTGGCAGGTTTATTCAAGACGTGATCTCTGAGTTGTTGTTTATATAATGGCATAGGTGTGCAGGGGATGTTACAGGCAATTAAGACATGACCCACAGAGCTTACAACAACATGACACAAGACCTTGGTAGATAGGAGGTAGGGAAGTAGGATGGTGGCAAAAGACGATGGTAAGGAAAGCCGATTCTTCAGGAGTGTGGTTTAAAGCAGCTAGCTTGGATGGCTTCTAATGATGTCAAGGTTGTGGATTTGATCTGCTCACTGGTTGTGTTCTGGGAGGAAGGATTGTAGTTTGAGACACCTTGAACCTGCTTTTCAGAAGTGCTGAGAATTGACAACTCTCAAATGGAATTAATGGGAGCTGTGAGATTAACCCCTAATGTCTCCTGGTGGATACCCAAAATCAGAGGCACCTAAAATCAAAGGGCCCTTTTGGAAATGTTGGCCTTAGTTACGCACCCTGCAGTCACCCCTGCAGGAGTTAAGAGTTTTGTCAGCCCACACTTACTATATTTCATCCCAAGACAGCTTGAGGCTCAGCAATATTTTCTTCACCTGAATGTACCCCTGTCATTTTACTCCCATGTACACACCTAGCCCCTGAATCGAGACATGCAGTTACTGCAGTTTCTCTTCTGTGGGCTTGTCTACACTTTAAAAGCTGCACTGGCACAGCTGTATTGCTTCAGTGAAGATGCTACCTATGCAGACAGCAGGGGTTCTAATGTCAGTGTAAGTAATCCACCTCCCCGAAAGACAGTAGCTGGATCAACAGGCAAATTCTCCCATCTACCTAGCTCTGTCTACACTGGGGAGTAGGTTGGTTTAACTACATCACTAAAAGGTTGTGGATTTTTCACACTCCTGAGTGATGTAGTTGTACCAAAATAATTTCCCATTGTAGACCAGGCCTATGTCAACTTCTTTAATTTCTCCATTTCTAGTAATATGGAGGAATGGTGGAATAGTTTAATTGAGGCAATGAGCAATGAACAAGCTTCATATTCTTCAGAGGGCTTTGTTTCATGAAACATGAATGTGTTTCATGAATAAAAAGGTCTTAATTACATGGAATTTCTGGAACGGTTTGTGGGATCAATATGGGATTTTATATTTTGTTGTGGTTCCTTTTGTGTTTCTCAGCTCACCGGTGTGATGGGGAGTGAAAGAAGGCTGGCAGTTTTGTTCCCTATTATCATCTGAATGCTAGTCTGGTGAGAGAAACAACATTGGGCTGAAGGGGATGGTGTGCATGATCATGATGGTGTGCATGATAAAGCACAGCTAGCTCCCTCTGTTCATACTGACTTCTCTGTGTGAATTTTATGTGAGGACCAGTGGTTCATTTTTTTTCAGTGCTGTTCTCCTTTTATTGCTTTGAAACAGTGCTAGCTACTCGGTTGTGTTTTATGGGGAAGACAAACCTCTCATAGTGAGTAACTATTTCCCCACAGAGTGTAGGATGTTGGGTTTTTTTCACTCAGAGATAAATGTAATTAGCTCTCTGTTGTACTTAGAGATTTTTTTGTTTGTCATTTGAAATGTTCTTGCTGTGGTTTGGAAGTTCTTTTCTGGACATAGACCAGACAAGTTCATGCATTGCCATAGTGATCTGAAGGTTGTAAATCGTTACTTGAAATGGTTGATATCTCGGTCTGGGTTTTATTTTACATAGAGATATCCACAAAACAATTATGGTTTGGCTCAAAGAGGCCTTTACTGTGCATCTTTTTAAATAATACTGGGTTTTTGTCGCTGTGTTGGTCCCAGGATGTTGCAGAGGCAAGTGAGATAATATCTTTTATTGGACAACTTTCTGTTGCTGAGAGACACAAGCTTTTGAGCTTACAGAAGTCTTTTCCAGGTCTGGGAAATGTGTCATACCTAAATACAAGGGGGAATAGATTATTGAACGTAAGTAGCTAACACGGTAGTCTTTTATCACTTTCCTATGTGAGATCATACAAGTGTGCAGTGATCGTCTGGTTTCACCAACGTAATAGTTGTTGGAGCATTTAGTGCACAGGATGAGGTACACCACACATTTTGATAGGAATGTGTGTAGGACCCATGGATGTTGAAAGATGTGTTGTGGGGGGTATTGATCATCATAGCAGTGTAGACATGTCTACAGGTCTTGCATCTGTTGTTCTGGCAGGGTCTGGCACTGATTTGAGTTGGTGGATCCTGGTCTATGGGGAGCTTGCTTCTGATAATGACCTTGGTGAGGCTGAGGGGTTGCTTGAAGGCCAGAAGAGGGGGTTCAGGAAATATTTCTTTCAGGATGTGGTCCCTGTTGAGTATGGGTTGTAACTGTTTAATAATACCCCATGTGGGTTCCAGTGTGGGGTAGTAGGTGACAACTAGGGGTGTGTGGTTGGAGAGGATTTTATTTCTGTATTTAAGCAGGTTCCCTCAAGGTATTTGGGAGGCCTGCTCCATGGTTTGATCTACTTCTCTGGTGGAGTATCCTTGTTTGGTGAAGGCACTTTTAAGTGTGATAAAGTTTAGATCCCAGACTTTCTCTTTGAAACATATTCTGTGATATTTGAGTGCCTGGCTGTAGATAAGATTTCTTCGGGTGTTTGGGCGGGATGTTTATTGGATCTATGAAGGTAGGTGTGGTGATCCATGGATTTCTTGTATCCAGGAAGTTGATGCTAGTGTGGGGTATTCTAGAGAGAGTTTAGTGGGTAGGTGCTAGTTGCTGAATCTGTGGTAGAAATCTGTGAGGGAGTTTAGATTATCTGTCCAGAGGATGAAAATATTAATGATGTATCTCAGGTATATCACTGGTTTTGTGGTGCATTTTGTCCAGAATGTCTTCCTCAAGATGGCCCGACAAGAGGTTGGCATCTGTGGAGCCATTCTAGTACCCATGGTTGTACCCATGGTTTGGACAAAGTGTGTGTTGTTGAATGTAAAATTGTTATGGGAGAGGATGAAACGAATGATTTTAGTGATGTGTTTGGGGTGGATATCTGTGTGTTGTCCATTGTCTTGTAGATATTTGAGGCGGGCTCCGAGGCTGTCATTATTGTATGTTAACATACAACGTTAGTGAGGGATGTTAGTGTATAGGGAGGTGACATCTACGATGGCAAGAATGGAGTTCTGAGAGAGGTTGTTAATATTGCAGAGTTTGTGGAGGTAGTCAGTTGTGTCTTGGAGGAACCGGCCCTTAGTGTGGTGAGTGGTTTGAGAATGGTGTCTAAGAACCCTGATATTCCTTCAGTCAGAGTGCCCTGGCCAGATATGACAGGTCTTCCTGGGTTCCCTGGTTTATGTATCTTGGGAAGCATGTAGATGGTCCTTGCGGTGGGCTTGTGGGGGATGAGGTTGTAGATTTGATGATATCCTTAAATTCCTGTGTAAATTGTGGTTTAGGGTCTTTGAGTTCTTTATAGTAAGTTGCGTCAGAGAGTTGTCGGTGTCATTAACATAGTGATCACGGTGGAGGACTATGATGGTGCACTCTTTGTTTGTTGGTTTGATCACCATGTTGTGGTTGGATTTCAGGGACCATATAGCTGTCCTCTCAACAGTGAAGTGGTGTGGATGTGATGTTTAAGGATTTCTCAGTCCATTTTTTTTCTGAAGCAATCAATGTAATGATCAAAAGTGTGGTTTCATCCACCATTACAACAATCTGTAACCCACTAACAACCCTGCCCCCCACAAGCTGCCTTCCCCTTCTTCCTTTTCCCTCCTATGACAGCAGGGGTATTAACAGGTCGCTTCATCTTGAATGGGTCCCTTGAAATATGTGTTCACTGCTTATGCTAAACTATCTATTCAATCTTGTATTTAGCTGTGATACCCTGAGTACTTTTCCTATGCCTGAAGAACAGCTCTGTATCACTGCAAAAGCTTTTATCTCACCAACAGAAGTTGGTCCAGTAGAAGATATTATCTCCCTCACCTTGTCTCTCATGTTTTTAAAAGGCATTTTTGGCTTGTTTGAGGTTTATTCACTGCCTGAGTATGTTTTGTATGCTGTGTGTTTGTTATAGGATACCCTAAGGACTGGCACCACTTACAGGCTCAGCTTTAGGTTCTAGCAGGTCTTCTGTTTATTTTTAACATGTCATTTTTTTTTACCCCTTATTCCATAGCTAGAAAAAAGCACCTACTCATTCCTAGGTGGGAATGGGAATGGGAAAGTTTCTTTGACAAGAAAGAAAGTAATACTGACACCAGCAGCCAAGTGCAATTCACAGGAATTTGGTCCATTTCATAGCTGTAGTTTCCTGCCAGGCATAAAACTGAGCAGATTCCCATCACTTTCATGGTGCAGTTTCATAAAGTCATAGACAGCAGCAGAGAGGCTTGAGTTTCTCTGGCTGGGCTCGGCAGGGCAGGGAAGAGAGGAGAGATTCTCTTCTGCTTCACCCACAATCCCAGCCAAAGACAGTCTGAGCCTCTGCTGCTGTTTCCTGTGAATAGCTCAGTGAAAAGTCCATGAACCTGGTCACTTGCATCCAGGAGGATGAGAGCTGTCTGGGAAGCTGCTTGTGAAACTGACCAGGTCCTTGTCCCTGAAAGGGAGGGGCACCAGAGGCAGGGGTGTGGTCTGGGAGGAAGATGATCCCAGCAATAAACCGAAACAGAACTGTTGGACTGAAGGGGTAGGGGGGAGGGGAAGAGTCTAGAGTTGCCCTCCTGTCCAAGGAGGAGGGTAGAAGGAGAGCGAGTAGGAAAAAGATATCCTGAGACAGCCCTTCCTCATTCTGAGGTCAGTCGAATACTAGTAGTTTTCTGTAGGAAGCCGTCTCTTGGATTCCCAGCAGCTAGGAAGGCGAGAGGAGCAATAGCCTCCCTGTCCTGATCACTAGGATTCCCCCTCTCTTTCATATTTACCTCTGGCTAGTGATAAATAAAGCATGGATTCCTGCCCCTCTGGCTCTATCCCCTTTGTGCTGCTCTGGTGGCCCAAAGAGGACCGAGAGCTGCCTGATGTAGAGGGAATTCCTGGTGGCATAACTGGCTCTATGCCACCTGGTCTCCTTCTCCAAGCCTACGGGCATTCCTAGACAGGGAGCGGTTGGAGCAGGAGTGTGATGTGCCCTATCAATCTCTGGCCAATGGAGCAATCCCTGGTTTTTAAGGTCTCACACAGTAAATTACATAGGATTCAATTGACCTTAGAATGAGGAAAGGCCATCTGAACCCTGCTGAGATCCAGGAAGTACGATCCTGACACTGTTCTGACAATCCTCTGGCTTGAGTAAGTTTAGTGCTCAGGCTAGTGGAGCTCTAGTAAATTTTTCAACTCCTGTCATCTTCCTGCTCAGTGTCTCCCATGAGCCTTCCCCCTCCAGATGCTGAGATCTGAGAGGTTTTTGCCAATTACTGGGAATACATTTTTGAGCCACATCTGGTAGTACTGGGAGAACAAACTGCAGCCTCAAAAGTGCATTAGAACTGGCAGCCAAATTACTACCTTCTCTGTGACAAGATCAGTCTTCCTGTTTTTATTAAAAGTAACTAAAACCATTTCTTTCTAGCATATGTATCACATCCAGAAGGCTACAGGATTGAGGGTACTTGTAAAGTATTTGTGTGGCATTAAACCCTAAATGCAGAAATAATTATTCTTGCTCATTCAGCTCCTAGTATCCTAGCAGAATGCACAACCCATGGAACTCATTGCCAGAGGATGTTGTGAAGGCTAAAAGAATAACTGGGTTCCAGAAAGAATTAGATAAGTTCATGGAGGATAGGTCCATCAATGGCAATTAGCTAAGATAGGCAGTGATGCAACCCCATGTTCTGCATGTTCCTAAACCTCTGACTGCTAGAAGCTGGGACTGGCTGACAGAAGATGGATCACTCAGTAAATGGTCCTATTCTGTTCACTCCGTCTGAAGCATCTAGCACCGGCCACAGTCAGAAGACAGGATACTGGGTAGAGGACCCATTGGTCTGACCCATTATGGCCGTTCTTATGTTTATATTATCCTCTGCAGTCATCTTCTGCATTTTATACAAGTCTGTAAGCCAACAAGGGAAAGGTGCATATTTATGGATTCGCAACAACTCTCCATTGTCAAAACTCATGAAGGCTAATTTGGAAACCTATTATACAAAATACTGAGAGAGACATGAGAAGATGAGCTAAATGTCTCTATCTCTTGCCTGAGAAAAGGGTACTGTGACCAGAATAAATAGTCAATTTAATACTTTACATAAACTGCAAAAGAAAAACAATCTTACTTTCAAATATAGAATACTAACAAATTCAGCTGGCTCTTCTGCTACTTGTATGTGAGGGATGAAAGCCCCACAGTTACAATATGTCTTCTCTCAAAAAAAACAGAGGATGCACAAGTCTTCCTAATCTTCACATTATCCATCAGCACTGCTTAAATGGAGATGACTTTTCTGCAGTGCCTGAAACAGAGACAGTATGTTGTAATGGAGGTTGCAGCGCCCTTTGCTGTGGCAAATATAGCAGCACAACAGCCTATGGGTAAAATTTTTAAAAGCACCTAAGTCTCATTTTCAAAAATGTCTTAGGTACTTTGGAGCATCAGTTTCATCGAAAATCTCTGGGACTTAGGTCCCTGTGGGCTAGGTCCACAAAGAGGATGAATACTCAGTGTTGCAACGCCTATGTTTAGGGATCCTGCTGCCTTGTGGAATCCACAACCCCAAGTTATATGCCCAGGCTCTCTATACAATGCGTGGGGAGAGCTAAGCGCCTACTAATGGGATCCACAAAAGCCAGCAAGCTGAGCAGGAAGCTGCCCAGGCTAGCCAGTAGGAAATGCTGAGGAGATGGGTGGAGTCTAAGACCCTAAAAGGGATTTAGGTGCCGATCTCCTCAGCTGTGAACCTGCACCCGGAGTTAAGGCCCTTAAATCTTTGCTCAGAAAAAATGATGGTGCTGCCCCTTTTATAACCGTTGGCCCAGTAGCTAGTTAGAGCACTCACCCAGCATGTAAACACTTGGGTTTAGTTTCCCCCTCTGTTGAGCAGGGACTGGAACTTGTGACTACTCCACTGCAGAGAAGTGCCCTAACCACTAGGCTAAGGGGTATTGTGAGAGGGCTCTTTCAATCTCTCTTGCTGAAGCTGTTCCATTGTGTGTAAGTAATTAAACAGTCACTGGAACAGGCACTTGAATTTGAGTCTCCCACTAACCACTGGGTTTATAGAGTCATTCTCACTCTGTCTGACCCAAAGGAAAAGTAAATATTTCTATGCAGTGGAACAGCTTCAGCCACCAGCACCATGGTTTTGTGTGAGTCCTGATTCAATAAGTGAGATAGGCTGGGCAACACCTATTTTGAGGAGCCCATCAGTGCTTACGTCATGAGCTAGACACCCAGGTGTCAGGACTTAGGTAGGAGTGTGCATGCCCAGTGGCAGACATGTAGGCACCCTAGGGACTTCATCAGCAGTTTAGATGCCTACAGGGTTAGGAGGGGGTGAGGGTTTTGAGGATCTAAATTTTGGATTTAGAAAAGAGTTAGGTGCCTACATTTCTTTGTGGATCTAGCCCTAAATGCCTAACTCAAAGTCCCAGTGGCTTTCAAAGAGACTTGGTTGCAAAGTGCATAATTCACTTTTGAAGATAGGACATATGCTACTAAGATGGTTCGGCACTTTTGAAAATGTTACTCTTTGTCTATATTGAATAATTGCGCTGGTTTGACTAAATCAGTTTAAAAATCAATCTCATTAAACCCCTAATGTAAAGATATTTCACTGATTTAATCTTTGCTTAAAATGGTTTTGCCTCAGGCTTGTCTGTATGCAGAAGTTGTACCGATTTAACTAAGTCCGTTTCAGACTGGGTCTAGTGATATCGGTGCTGCTCTCTTGCATGGGCAATCTTACCTTGGTGTAAGAGTGATTTGTGTAGATTTAGCTTAATTCAGTTATCATGCAAAGCCTAGTGGCCTTGGAGCAGCCGGAGACAGTAAGTGTTGATGCAAAGCTGGTGGAAGCAGTATAGTTGCTTCCCCCCAGTGGTATAAGGGCAAAAACGTTTCTGAGGAAGTGAGGAGACTTTGCCATGACCGATCCTCCACAGGAGTATGTTAGCCTCTGCTGGAGAGCCAAGTGCTCAAGATCAGGGAGTTACAACCAGCATCCCCCAGCTCTGCTCGCACAGAATGGAGATCAAGCTCACTCGTCCATGAGGTTATATTATACAATAGCGTAGGAACCCTGACCCTGGCCCTAGCACCTGCTGCAGCATTGAATGCTGTCTGGGGGGAGCCCAGGAGCAGGCAGTTCGAGCTGGGGAGGGGCTTGGAATCTGCCCAAAGGGGTCAGTTCGAAAAAGCTGTGAGAGAAGGAGGGAAGGATGCGGAGCTAGTGGATGAACCAGAGCTGGGGTAGAAGGTGAGAGGATAAAACAAAAGAAGAACAGGTGAGTAAAAGTAGGGGACTGAGAAATGCAAAGGGGGAAAAACGGAAAATAGGAAAGGTTTCAAGTCAGGAGAAGCAGGAAAAATCAGACTTGGGTATGTGAGCTGGCGCTATTAGAAAAGGGAAGTAGAAGGAAATAAAATCTACGGACGTACCGGAGAGAGAGTACCAAGGGAAAGAACTGAAAGGAAATATAATTGGTGAAAAAGGGTATTGATCAAAAAGCTTTGTTAGATGAAAATGGATCCTGAAAACAGTAAATGAGAAGCCCACCCACAGAGCACCTAAAGTAAATGAACAGAGAGAATGACACTCTGAACATTGGTTGAAGGAATCAAAGGTGCCCAATGAACAAGTGAGGGCCCATTAGGTGAAGAAACCCTGCTTCCGGATAAACTCAGTGAAAAAAGAGACAGGCACAGGAACACTGAATCTAAGGAGCACTTCAAGCTGAAGAGAAGCAAAGAAGAGGACAGCAAGAATGGAGCTGGACTTATAGCCAGGGAGAGGAAAAGTTGATTTTTTTTCTGAAGTGACACAGTGTGTTGCTGAATAATATTTTTTGCTCTCATTAATAGCAATGCTTTTGGTATTAACTGCACAGAGTGAGAAAGAGTAGCGTGTACAAACTCGCAAAGATTAATGTGTTGGTAACTTATAGTTTATTATTATAAATGTAAGTGCTTGGTAATGTTCTATATTATTTATGCTCCTGGTACAATTTTTGGGATTTCCCTTATAAAGGGCTAAAATTTAAAATTATCCCTTTTGCCTCTGTGTTGCCTCACAGTTAGCCTAGCCAGGTCACTGCAATAGCATGGTAGTATTTTACTTTCTACCTTGTTCTTTTATCCACTCTAATATCTCGTTTGTATGGAATGGACCAGCTGCATATTCAATCTGGTCCAGGTTTCTCACTCACAGGGTTTAGCTTGCACCACCCTACACCATGGGGTTGGTGCTGGGGTGTGTCTGGCTGATTTAATGGTGGCATTGTTACCTTCTGAAAGACATACTGTGTAATCTCTCTCTCTCTTGCCTTGGGAGAATAACTACAACACAGGTTAAGGAAGAGGAGGGGTTGAGGAGAGGAATGGTGTCACAACCTAGCAGCATGAAAGGGCTCTTTGTCTTCATGTTTGCACATTGTTTTGTTTTTATCTAATCTCATGGTTTTAATCTGCTCAATTTCTGTGTCCTATTTAGAAGGCATAGTTTTAAGTGGGAACCCTTATGAAATCCAATGACACTTCAGTAAAGAATCAGCTGAGCTCTTACATAGAGGCAGTTCTCGCTAGTCTTTATTTATTTATTGTTTTCAGGAAAGCTAACTAGCCCAGATGGAGGTATTATCCCCAAGCCCATAACATTTTATAGGTCAGTCTTTGGTGATTTGATTGCAGACAGGGTCACAAACACAATGCTCACTGTTTCTCCCAGAGTTGTGACTGAATTTTATGTTGACCTTTAGGGAAACTGTGTTAAGATTTATCCTGATTTATTTTCTCCATCAAATTTCCATTTCCTATAAGAGTATTCCCTGGTAACTTGAGACAGTATGTTCTTGTTACAGAGTTCCTTCCCTTCTCTTTGAAGTGGTGTGAGCTGAGGAAAAGCAGAGGAGCTCAATTCAAAGACCCAAAATAGCTGTTTGCAGTGTCTCTGTAAATAGAGCATACTGGTCATTTTTAGCATCATATAATATAGTGTCAAAATTGAATTCCTTATCAGTAGTAATAAGCCAATCTCCTCCTCCAGTCTTTAGATCTTCACAATGGTACACAGTACTCAGTGGTATTAAGAATGAAATTTAAGAATATTTTCTGATGGGAAAGAAATAGGGGAATGAAGCATAAATTTCCTCCCTTATTTTCCTGCTGGTGAAGAGTCTTGTGACCATCAAGCTGCTACAGATAATAATTGAATGGCAAGAACCAATAGAATCTATCCGGATACACATGGTCATCTCTTTATTAAAAATGCTGTGTCTGATAAGAAGACAGGTTGATCTCGCTGTGTCTGGAGACCTCATTTCTGCACATGTTGTTAACATAGAATATTCCCAGAGTAAGAGTATCCTTGTTCTATTCACTTAAGGACTGAATGTTTGGAGGATGTTTCTGGAAATTCAGTTTCCTCGTGCTGGTTCTTCACTAAACATCTGGTCTTTAAGGCTGAGATGTTCAAAGCTGCTTGCAGGATTTGAATGCCCAGCTTCCTTTGGTAATTGGAAGGCATCCAAATCCCCTAGGCATCTTTGCAAACCTCAGCCTAATCGAATGGGGGCAAAAATGTTCACAGTGTCTTCAAAGTTCTGTTTTAACAGAGGGAAAAGATCAACCAGGAAAAGACAGATTCTATGCCTGTTGCTCCTGATGGGTGTCAGAAACACCCTTACAGATTATGCCATAATTATAGTAATCATGGCACCAGGTTATTCCTATTATTTTTCACTCGTGCCAGGAACATGCTGGATGCTGTACAGACCCACAGAAAATACTTAAAAGCTGAAAGACAAAGACAGATAAAGGGAAGAGGGAGGGGTACAGAAAAGGGGATCCCATGATCATTGTCTACAGTCTATAATGTTAATCACACAATTAATATTTTTTTAAATTTTCCTGGCCAGCTGCAGGGTTCTTTGAGCTCTTTTTTGCTACTGCAGCAATGTACAAGGGTCTTAGTAGATGGGAGAATCCCTCCCACGGTTTGGAGTGAGGTGGGAGTTCTGCCTACTTAGAGTGTTATATCTCCAATAAGAATATCACCTGCCTGCAATACATTGTTTACATTACACCATTTTGTGCATAGGGGGTACCAGCGATTGCCTGTTTTATAGCACTATAAGAGTCAGAATTCACCTCCTGACGAGAACTCTTAATAACCCATCCCTGAGTTGAAAACTCTGTATCCTGTCGTTGGCAGATAGATTCCATGTTCAAAGAGTGACCCATAAAAACAAAGAGCAATCAGAACAATTTAGCCACCAATGCTCAACAAATGAGCATCTTTTTCCCTCGGCAAACTCTGAGATATCATTCAGAGCACAGCACGGGGGGCCTCTCTACTGTCTGCTTCTGTGTCTTGTGCTGTGAAAGAAATAAGATAGCTTGAGGGTTATTTTTATCCTTTCTGTATTGTTTCTATGGGTGGAGGGGAGAAACATTTACCATGGAGAAATCTTTCGCCTTGTGCCCACTTCTTCCTGAGCACATGTCGCTCCAGAGTGATTTGTTTATCCTACTGCCCACCTGCTGTTTCATCAGACTCATCTCCAGAGCGGAGCAGCACCCACAACTCATTTCCCTGAGATCAGACAAACATGGGAAACATGATCGAAGATGTTTCATTTATCGTTATCATTATTATTTGTATTGCGGTAGTGCCTGGAAGGCCCAGTCATGGACCAGGATCCCATTGTGTTAGGCACTGTATGGATGGATTTAAGTCCCCTTGAGTTCTGAGGCTTCTGCTTAGAGCTTCTTGGATCCACAGATCGATGGGTCTGTGCTTGATCGGCTACTCTTTGTAGAGGTGTTGGGAGGACTCTAAACCCTGGAGTTTCTAGGGAAACTTTCCTGTTGCTCATCTGATCCTGCATGTGAGACAAGGAGGGCACCAAATCCTGGGGGCCTGTGGGAGGGAATTAGCAGGGAAAGGGAGCAGGCAGCACAGCACCTGAAGCCGTAAGTGAACCCTTTGGAGAAAACGGGGAGCTAGCAAAACAGCCAGTCAGGTGTTCAAAGGATCAGTAAACCTCCTGCTCCCCTAGCAGCTTTGAGGACGTGACCAGAGCCAGTAAGGAGCTGCCTTTCAGAGCCATCTCCTTCCCCTTCCTTATACTAGATCTGCCCCTCCCTTGGTGGAGAGGGAGGCAAGGAGTCCTCCAAAGAGAGCCGTCGTATCAGTAGGAAAGGAGAAGGGGGCAGCTCTAGGGTTACCAATTTTGGTTGGACCTATTTCTGGAGGCTTCATCACATGGCAGACTTCAGGACAATCTTGGAGGGGTGGCATCCCTAAGCCTTGCTGAGGGGCCAGCGTGCTGCTGAGTTGGAGCTTCCTTTCTCTGTGGGTCTTCTTGATCCTGCAGGTTTGAAGGCTCAAACTGTCCTTGCTGAGACGGTGTTTATTGGAAGCACTATAGGGCTCGTCTGGTGAGGTTTCCTGGAGCCTCTTTACCCTCGTGCGGGTCTTACTGAAGGAGTGTGCACCATGGGCCCTTTAGAATAAACAAGCAAATGCCATTCAGGGTCCAGGTTATTAATACTTTTTCAAAACCATTGTTGCAAATATAATTTTGCACTCAGAGCAGCTAAGAAAAGCAGAATCCTTAAGGAAATCCCCAAGGTTACTTCAGAGAAAAACACAAGCAAAAGTATTCCAACCCCACCGTAGCATGACACCTACTCGGTCAGCTCCCCACATTAAACAGGATGGGCCAGAACTTCCACCCCTACTCCATCCTTCCTCCATGACCCTGCGGGGCCGGACAGATGCCGTAACAGCAACTGGGAATATCGCTTGTATAAGGGAATCCCTGAGCAGCTCTACTCCACCTGCTCCCACTGTTCTCCTCCCCTGGCACAGTGGCACTGCTGAGAGTGTATCAGGGCAGAAGGCAATGTGGCCTAAGTGTGCTATGGTCTGGTATTCTGGGATGGCAGAATGGAACTGTTTCAGGTGCCATGACTCGGAAGAGCCATAAGGTTGCTCTAACTTGCACCTGGGGCCAAAAGGGTCCTCGCTGCTCTGAGAATCAATAAAGGAGTGGGGTAGAAAGATGGCAGATCTGGCCCTCGAATCTCAAAGTACTAAAATTTAAGATCATTAAATGCCCCCAAACTTGGTTAACACCGAGTTAAGGTTGCCTGAGGATGCCACGTGCCTTTCCAGAATGTCAATTCAGCTATGCTCAAACCTTGGAAAAGCAGGAAATGCTAAGGGATGTGCCACTCCCACAATGCAACTTTAATTTGTCCCCTGGATCTGGTAATAGCTCCTGGAATGGTTCAGTCAGCGGGTGCCATGGTAAGTAGACACAAAGAATGACTAAGGGAATGTGTCATTTATCTGTGTTTTGTTGCGTTGTTTTTCACAGACTTGAATTGCAGCCCATACCTGCCTGCTCTCCAACTGCCTGTATTGTGTTGGGTGGAGCTGTATTGAGTGGTGGAGCAGGTTGCCTGAACGGTTACTGTGACATGAAGAGAGTTGCATGTGTCCTTCAAAAGATCAAGAGTGCCTCATTTCAGCCCTGAATTCTGTAGGTTGTGTCAGTAGCAGGCACAGGAGTATGCTTGTTATGTGTAGTTAGCAGCCATGACAGTAGCCTCCAGGGCTCAGTGAGGTGTAAGTGAAGCAGTGTCTCAGACAGAATCCTCAGGGCAAGGGGTTGCTACATTTAGCAAGGCTATTGTGGTTTGTGTGGAGTTGGCTCAGGGTTTGAGTGTAGGCCTGATGCTGGCAGCTCCTGATGTACATGATGTTACATGATGTAAACACACATTTTGCCTTAGCAAAGAGAAGGTGTCAGACTCTGTCCTACTGTGTTCATGTGCTCTGTTCCCAGATGTTCTGTTGCATCCCTGAGGGTGCAGTGTTAGTGGGTGTGTTATCAGCATGCTGGGGTCTCACTCCTTTAGGGCAGAGTTAAAGTTCTGTACTTGTTAGGAACAGGCAAAGGTCACACCTCCTGCCTCTATGACAGCCCACGTGATGAGAGCACAAGCCTCTTCAGCAGCTTTCCTAACCCAGGTCCTGATACAGGATATCTGCAGGGCTGTAACCAGGTCTTCGGTTCACACCTTTACGTCCCAGTACGCCATCACACAACAAGCCCGAGATGATGCAAGCTTTGGCAGGATGGTTTTGCAATTGGCACATCTGTGAACTCCTGGCCCACCTCCAGAGATACTGCTTGTGAGTCACCTAGCATAGAATGGACATGAGCAAGCACTCAAAGAAGAAAAGACAGTCACTAACCTTCTGTAACTGTTGTTCTTCGAGATGTGTTGTTCATGTCCTGTCCTTGACCCACCCTCCTTCCCCTCTGTCAGAGTTCCAGCAAGAAGGAAATGGAGGGTGAGGGGGGAAGCACCCTTATACCAGTGAATACGCGTGCCACTGCAGAGGGCTCTAGAACCAGTCCTATAGACACCACTGAGGAAAAATCTCCGGCATCAGTGCATGTGGTGTGCACACACTCAGCAAGCATGGAATGGACATGAGCAACACATCTCAAAGAACAAGTTACGAAAGATTAGTAACCGTCTTTTAATTGTCCAGAGAACACGTCAGCCAGATCTTTTAAAACTCTTGTATTCAAGTTACCTGGACCTACTGATTTTAAAAATGTCTAGTTTTAGTAGCTGCTGTTCAACATCTTCCCAACTTACTGCTGGAATAGAGAGTCTTTCATCATCATCATATGATATGACTGCATCATCTGGCTTTTTCCCAAATAGAGAATAGATATATGTATTGAACATTTCTGCCTTATCTGTATTATTGACAGTTCTACCATTTCCATCTAATAATAGACTGGTAGGATTCTTTTTGTTCCCCATAAACTTCAGGACAATAAGGAATTTTGTTTTTAATTCTGACCATAGATTACTCCTTGTGTCCTTGTAATTTGTACATTGGTTCAATTGCTTCAACTACTGCAGGAGAATTCCCCTTATGTTTAATATTCTTAACTTTCTCACAGACAAAATCCAGCACTTGAGATCAGTCAAACAATAGCTTTTTTATATTTTTGGAAAATAATTACACAGTTTCATAATGGTGAAGAAATTTAAAATTCTGCATTTACAGACTTAATTTCCTTCTAATGAGAGAAGCTTGTTTGTGCTAGAGGAAACCTTTTAAGACAGTAGCCTGAGGAATATCAGGACATACTAACAGTTTGGAAATGAACATTGCTGAACAAGGTTCAACATCATTACTTCTCTGTTACAAAAAAACTAAGCCTGGTCTACACTGCCAGCAGCCGTCGACAGGAGATGCACAAGCTATGTAATGTATCTTGCGTATCTCCTGTCAACTTACTAACTTTCACTTACTGTGGCATCTGCACTGTGCTGCGCCAACGGGAAATGCCCTCTGGTTGACGCAGCCTTACGCTTTTCGTGGGGGTGGATTTACGGCATCAACCAGAGAACACTTCCTGGATCGACTGAGCAGGTCTCCACTGCCCGATCAGTCGATCCCGCGGAATCGATCCTGCAGCACCGGCACAGCCCCAACAGTGTAGACACAACCTAAAACTAACCAACAAAAGTGTAGTTAGCGGCTCAGATGTCGGCTTATCTTTACCAAGCACTCAGATACCAGGGTGATATGGTGGTACAAATACCTCAATAGGCAGATAGAGCTATCTGTTTTAGGTATTTATAAGGCCCATGTTATCTTCGTGACTAAGTGCTGATATGGTATCAGGTTTCAAGATCTAAAAGGGGGGATTCAATAAGGTTGTGAATAATATGTTATAATTACTTCTGTTTTCTAGAAATTTTATTTTTGGAGGGGTCGCACACTGTTAGAATCTTGATATCATAGACCCACAAATGATTGTTTGGTGGTGGATTGTTTTGTTGTTTTCATTTTTAAATCTTTAATTGCTGACTATTCAGAAAATAATTTTTGCAGTGGAAGATGCAACATTTGTGTGGGAAGAAGCTGAAAGCAGAGAGGCCGGACAAGGCTAGGGACTACAAGGCTAGGACTACTGCAACAGTCTAGGTGTTTTGCCCGTTTTAGTGGGATGCCCGCTATGGTTGATGTTATCTCTGTTGGCTTAATCTGATTGAGCTATAGCAACGGCTTCAGTCCTTCATCACACTGCCAGCCTCTTTGTGAGAGAAATGCATCTTTTATGGACTATTTGTCCTACTAATCCCCCACCTTCCCTGCCACACTGTGCTTTTCTCTGAGCTACGCAGCAAGATTTGAAAACCACCAGGCTGATGAGAGGAGCTTGATGTAACTGAGGTGGGGTAGTTTTACTACAGGGTTTGGATAGTTTCAGGTGATTGAATAATGAAGCATTAGCAGAGTGCACTGGCTGTAGTTGAGTGGGACTGGGGATAAACTTTTAGGCTGCAAAAGCTAACTAGTTTAGTAAAGTATTTCACCAAGGACCCAATCCAAATCCCAGGAAGTTAATGGGAGCCCTTACATTGATGTTACTAAGCTTTGGTTTCAGGCCCCAAATAGCTAGTGGATAGTAGACAAATAAGTCTTCCAGGACAGATTTCGGGCCAGACTAGGCATAGCAAAGCAATTCTCTCATCAGAACAGTATTCTGTAAAGTTGTAGTTAATATTTATCTTGGCACTAAGCCAACAAGGTACCATGCTGTTGAAGTTCATTTAATTTAATTAAATATATGAAAAGGATTTGAACAATGCCAAAAAATTAGGGAGGAGAATAATGGTTATAAAGCAAGTTCCTCCGTTGACAGTCACCCAGCACCCATGTCACCGCTGGCAGCAATTTTCTTCTTTTGTTCTGGAAGTTTCTGAGAATTTTGTGCAACTATAAAAGCACAGACTGTCCAGGCAAACTCGCTGAGTGTTGCCTGGAAGGATGAGGAGTAAGAGGGGCTTTTCCTCTGACATTCCCTGCTGTCACTGCAGTGCTGCTGCCTTAGATGATAGGTTTTGGATGGAGGGCAGTTTAATGCACATCGCTTTTGACTAGGGCGTCAGTGGGAGAAAAGTGTTATTCATCGTGTTATTTAGGGGAAATTTCAACGGGAGAGTTTTGGATGAAAAACGGAGTCAGGAGAGAACTACGTACTTTCTATTGGAAAGAAGGGGACCTTGCTAGTGAAAGAGTCAGTAGAGAAGCAAGATGTATTTCTTTCTCTTCTCAGATCACATGGATATTTTAATGTTCTGATGTTCATATGCACCTTTATTATCTTTTGCAATGCAGTCCAATCTACCAGATATATTCGACACATTTTGAGTAGACAGAATGAATGACAAGCTACAGCCTTTCATGGCAGAGCTAATTAGAAGTTATGGTTACACAAGACTAACATCCTCCTTCTTACCCTAGTGTGACTTCTGATTTCAGAAGAATGTAAACTATCTTGTCAGGAACTTTACTTGCTCTGCTTAAATAGGCATGTTTGCTGAAGCTACTACTGGGGAGAATGAATGCAATAGAAAATAATTAAAGGCAGCATATGAAACCACTGGATGCTGTTCAGTGCCACTTGAGATGAACTTGAAGCAATTTAATGTCATCCTCTGTAGCTATTATATCTGCAGTAGGATAAATTAGAGGATGTTACTGTTCTGCATTATATACTTTGCATTCCATATTTCTTCAGTAAAAGAAAAATGCACAAGAGACTCTCCTGAGTGGCCATTAACCACAAAATACATATATCTTTACAAAACAATACATCCCTGAATATTTGTACATCTAATTATAATACAGGGATTATGAAAAATCCATTTTCTCTCTTTTCTATGGGTAACATCTATCCCTTAGCTACGCATACATCTCCAGTAACTCAGTGATTGTAGAGTATGTCTGACTCCTTTTGTTAAGGAATACAAAGATTTACCGTCTAGGCTTCCATTTATTCATACTTCAGTGCAAATAGAATTTTGTTAAAGTAAAAATCTAGATGTGTGTCGATGAGCTGAATAACTACAGGTGAATGAAAATCAACAGATGTGTTAGTTTTAAAGCAGAGGTCTGATAATTTCTTTGAGTTAATTTTGAGCTCATCATTGTTATTTTAGATCTGAGATGTCTGCCTTTTTGGTCTGTGCAGCTCCTTCATTGGAATTGTACAGGTTCACACCTGAGGTGAATTTGACCCTCCACCCCAAACTCTCACTCAGTAGTTTAACAAAATGTTAAGAAGTGAAGACATTGAGTGAGAACATGTTAATGATTGAAGCTACGCTGAGGAAGACTTTGGTCCCGCTTCTTTTTTTTTTTACTAGGCTGTCAGTCTGTGCTTCCCTCGTCCCTCTGGTGTCGTTCCTGTCTGTTTTAAAATGCTTAGCTCGGACCGGTGTATTTTGAACAGTTCAATGACAATTAGAATCCTAAATTAATTCATTTCCCTCACTGTTCTCTGGGGTGATGTAATTTTTATGATTTTTGTGAGATTGATTGTGTAGTGTCCTTTAATTCTGCCCCCCTTCCCAATCTCCCATCTCTCTCTCACATTTAGAAACAAATAATCCTTTGTCACCAGGACTTAGAGGTATCCCAAACGGCGTGTCCACTGCAAAATGCATTAGCACTTGTCATAGGAATTTCAGGTTGCCTGGGGTGGTGGTTGTATTATTTTTAAATATGAAAAAGGAGAGACTGACAGGAATGTACCCTGTGAATATGTGACACTTCTGTACTGAACCTGGATGCCTACCAACTTTACGCTGCTACCCCCTTAAAGCAATAGAAGAGTTTTTAGAACGTACACATCAGCAGTCCCTGCTGGGGATACAGGTCTTGATTTTAAACAAAAAATGTCCTCTACCTCCTCTTTACAGTCAACACCCAATGAATTGCAACGGCATTTTCAAGTCTTCCCTATTTCTCCTTCTACCACCAACTTTCCTTATTTATAGCTTTAAAATGTTGGCAATTTTCCTTAAAAGCCTAATGGTTTTGTAAGGTTCATGCCCTCTCTGTTGTTAATGGTACAAGCCAATTTAGATGAAGCATGTCCTTTACATGGGAATTAACTGTACATTAAGAAGCTTCTCCATGTGTTCTTGAGCTAGAGAACATAGAATTTTAGGATTTTGAAAGAAATAAGTTGTTGAGTTTCTTGATGCTCTACAAGTGATTATTCTGTTATGTTGCATGACTGAAGTTTCGATATTTCTGTTGCTGACAGGGAAGGCCGCTCTAATGCTCACGTTAAAGGAGATTACCAAAGAATTGGTGATGTTATGCTAAAGAACATTCAGAGTATGAAGGTAAGAATGATCCTATAACCATTAAGTTTTGGCATGGTTTAGAATCAGTGTGCTTTTTCATGTAAATATAGTGGTGTCATTTGTGCTGCTTTTGACTATTTGTATGGACTTCTATTTAAAAGATTTCATTCAGTGAATTTCTAAATGTTTGGTCAGAGTTGAGGTTTGAATGTTGCAAGCCCTTTGATTTTTAGTGATAAAAAATCATTAGAGGAATTATACACAAAATTAGGAGCAAGATTTTCAAACACATTAAATTTTCAGATGTGGAGACAAAATGAGATCATGCTTTATATGTGCAAATAGAGATTGAGAGCACAGAATAGGTAATTGTGCATGCAAGTATGCCTGCAAGTAAGGTACTTGCAGAAGCAATGACCATACAGTGGCATATACCAACTAGCCACACATTTGTAAACCTAATATTTTGGAAAGCTGGTCCTGGATATTTACCTATTTTTTAAAGCTTTATTTGTGTTTCTATAGTTCCAAATCAGCTGAGATATTTTTAATAAATGGATAAGTAGGTAACTTTGTTGTTTTTTGAAAACCAAAACAAAAAGGTCAATATAATGCCTAAGTTTGCTATAGTATGCCATTTTGCATTCTGTCTTTATACAATGCATGTCTGCAGTAGCATTGTGGAAGTCACATATTACTGATCAGTGCAACAAAGAATATGGAGTTACATAAAAGCCTGTAAAGACACCAAAGAGGCCATCACAGTCTAGACCAGTGTAGGCACCCTGTACTTCAAGGGCCTTGGAACTTAATTGGGAGTTTTACAGTTGGGAAGATCCTGGGAGACTACAACTCCCATGATGCCTTAGGGAAAAAGAAGAGAGACTCTCCCTCTTCCAGGGAGTCAGAGAAAAGCATGTGGGACTCCATTTCGGTGCTGGGGTGGAGTGCAGCCAAGGCTGGAAGCTGCTGCTGGCTGCTGCTGGGGTCCCAAAGCTGCTGCTGAGAGCCTGCTGGAGTTTTGATCGCGCAGGGAGCTTCGGAGGTTGGTGGCATTGCCCAAGCTAGGGCAGGGACTGAACCTGGAGCTGACTAAGGTGGGCCTGCAGTGAAGGTGGTGTGACCCCCCTTTTTATGTTTGGGGCAGGGCATGTAAAGGAAGGGACACTGCAGAGAGACTTTGACTGGGCCTGAGGAGAGGCAGAGAGAGAGAGTCCCTTCAGGCAGGACCAGGACTGCTGACATTTGGTTGGGCCAACTCCAGATCTTCAGCTTGATAGCTGGGCTGAACTGGTACACTGAACCAATGGAGTGCTGTCTCCTTCTTCAGATCTTCAAGCGCGCCCAGGCAAGCAAGGGGTTGGGGCTCTGAACTCTAGGGGAGCGCACAATCTGGAGATGGGGTAGATAGTGGGAGTGTAGATGCCAGTTAGACAAGTTTCATTTATTACTGTATACTATTTTTATTAATGGATTTATTCAACTGCCCCTGTGGATTTAAAATAGTAGTGATGTTTAATTTCAGTCTGTTATGCCATATTTCCTTAATGTGTTAAGTAAAGGTGTGTTAACTCTAGTTTAAGTATATTGGATGTTTAGTTTGCATAATTGAAATTGTTAGACAATTGAGTCACAGATTATTATAATTATTAGACTAGGTTTAGTCCTGGAAGCTCCCAAGGCCCGCTATTGAGTGTATGCAGGGGCCAGCCAGGTGGAGGCACTGCCAATTTGAAGTTCCTTTTAGAGTAAAGGGGCTGCAGCAGAAGGGTGGATAGAGGATTCCTACCTATCCTATATCATCACTGGGATACTCAGGGTCTCCTTTGTTGTCAGCAACCTTAGGCGCCCTTGCACACCGGCAGTGAGTGTTGCTTGCTCCCAAGTAAGGCAGAAAAAGAAGGGGGTTACACCAGTAACACATGTTTACATATTAATAATATATGTGTCCAGTCCTGTTAATTGCATATAATTTTCTCTTTGCAGAATTGCTTTAGAGTTATCTATCTAATCTTAGCTATCCACAGTAAAGCCTGTTATAGCAGAATGCCTGGTAAAAGAGCTATATGCAGTGGTGATGTAGCTGTGTCGATCTTAGGATATTGGAGAGACAAGGTGGGAGGGGTAATATCTTTTATCGGCCCAACTTCTGATGGTGAGAGAGACAAGCTTTCGAGAAGTTGGGCCAATGATAAAAGATAAAAGACAAGCTCTGATAAAAGAGCTAGTCACTTACACAGCGTCTTTCACCCCAGGATCTCAAAGTGCTTTTACAAATATTACTAGCTCTTCCTGCTCATTTCCCTTCCTGATGCACTTCCTAACCGCACTACCATACTTTAGTCCTGGACTAAGGCTCCCACCACTCCTGCCAAGTAGGTGGGGGTCACAGTTCAGGGCAACTGTATTTCTTTTTCCCCCCAGTGCGGCAGCAAGGGCACCCGTTCTCAGGTTTCCCGCTCCCCAGCTGTTGCCTTTCTTGCATGGAAACCATGCTCTCCCTTCTGACCAGGGTATTCCCAGGCTGCACAGTTCCCTGCCTTCACTGTGTTATTCCCAGCAGAGACAGGCTCCCCAAGCACCACCTGCTTGCTTTCCCTTCAGAGGCAGTTAATGGTGTGACTGCCCACAGTTGTAAGTTATCACACACCTCTTTTTATCCAAACCTATTTTATTCTTAAAGTAAGAGCAAACATATTAAAAACAATCCAAGAACTTACATGCATGCGAATAAGCTCACCACAGATCAGATCAGCCCTAACATAGGCTCTGTCTGGAGCATCTTTCTAGACCCCACCTAAGGGTTTCCTTGTGGTTTCAAATTCCTCACAGCTTCAGCTCAGAGGAAGCAATCGGTTTTCTGAGATCTCAATAGGCTCAGACCTTTCAACCCTTCCCTAAGGATTGGGGCCCTCCATAGACCCAGGGTCCTGTCAGGTTGTTGGTTCAAAAGGAAGGCCCTGAACCTGTTTAAAACCAGGTTATTGAGACAAGAATCCTTTCTTTGTCTGGTCCCCAGAGAATCTAGTTTAAACTAGTATGTTGACCTTCCCATGGGGTGTCTTCAAGAAGCTGATGACTGAGGAATTACATTGGCATCCCCCCGCCCAAAGGAGTTACATATGGTTCTATAACAACACATGCACAATTACATTTTTAATACAATGGACCCCAGAGGTATTAGACCTAATTCAGTGAGGTTTAGCTTAATTCAGGAAAACATATCTTAATGTCATAAGGTTTGTCCAGGATATTGTCAGTCTGCCACAGTGGTATTTTAATTTTAGGGACAGATAAACTGAGGCACAGAAAGGGTAAGTGACATGCCAAGGATCAGACAGCAAATCAGTGACAAAGCGGAACATAGACTATGGGAATCCTGATTCACAATGTACTGCTGTAACTAGTAGATCACTTCATCACTGACAGACATGTCCTAACCCTTTTCTCAATAAACATACCACCCAAGACGTTCTGATACCTTGAAAAATCGTACTATGCACTTTCTGCCACCAGTCCCTTATTCCCAGAAAGTGTAATTATTTTCCTAAAGAGCTATTGATAGCTAACAGGAAACGTATATTTAGAGACAACTCTGCTTATGTATCTGGTGCCTTTAACCTCAAGTTGTTTGACCTTTGGTGCCCTGAGGTCCTTCTTTGACACTGCCCTGGAGAAAGATTGCAGCCTTCAGAGAAAAGAATCAAAACCCAGTGTCACTCAAGGAAGTCAGAATAGGAGACAGAAAAGAAAAATTAGTTAAGAACCTACACACACAGCATGGGAGCTATTAAAAGACCTGGAAATTGACCCTGTCAACTTAATTAACATAGGGAAGAAGTTAAAAGTAATAAATAACTACCTGGCAGTCTCCATAGCAGCCAAGGAAGGTCACTTTTGGTTCAGTTGGTCTGCCTGCCTGTCAGCATATGTCCATGGAAGGAATGTGCAGTCTGCCTAGAAACCAGCTGAACTAGCTTTTAATGTGAAGCTGTTTCAAATCACGAGAGAGGGATTTGACTGGAGATGGGTCAAACATCACATGTGCTTTAGACTAAGGATCTGTCTACACAACCACTTATGCTGGTATAACGTATGTTTCTGGGATGTGAAAAAACACCCGAGTGACACCAGTTACACTGACAGAAGCGCCGGTGTGGACAGTGCTGTGTTGTTGGGACAGCTTCTCCTGCCGACATAGCTACCGCCACTTCTTGGGGGTCGTTTAATTATGTTGGCGGGAGAGCTCTCTCCGTGGGCATAGAGCGACTGCACGGGAGATCTTGCAGCAACACAGCTGCATCGGTATGGCTGTGCTGCTGTAGGCTCGCTAGTGTAGACATGGCCTAAGCCATCCTGCTTTTTGAAGTCAGTTCAATACACAAAAGTCCAGTGTCCCCTCATTTTCTGTGACAGCATATTTATATATTTAGAGACTTCTTTGGCTCCATCCGTTGGGCTTAATCGATAAAAGCAATCGGTTATCAATCACCAAACTACAACAGAACTCCCTTCGTTAATTAAAAAAAAAATCCCCATTAAAACTGTAAGTTGGAAACTTGGCCAATCAGATGGACCCTTACACTGCTACCCAACTGAAGCTGATACAGCCCCACTGTCATAGGGCAGCCCTGCCTGGTACCCCATGGCAGGTATGCCTGCCTCAGTTTCCCATCCCAGGTGACCCAATAACGTCACTTCACATTTTCTGTACCTTCCATGGGACTGGTTCATTCCAACAATATAGTCCAAGTAGCCCATTTCTCACCTGAGGGCAAGCAGTCATTAAAACTCAAAGACATCTCATCCACATAGCACGCTGGCGCCTTTGACCACCCCTGGACTCTCAGTCCTCTCCTGTCCTTGTACTGGGACAGTCACCCCAGCCCTTCTAGTTGGGGTGCAACCCCCACTCTTTCTAGCAGGAACCCCTACAGCCTCTCTGCTGGGAGAATTTTTGTTAGGGGAGTATTCTTCACTCCTCTGGCCCTCTCACTGTTCCTCTGGGTCCAGTTCTCCAGCCCTGGAGATGTCAGCAAGTAAGCTCCTCCACTGCTCCTCTGTCTTTAGCCCTCTCTGGCTCTTGCCTCCAGCTTTCTGGCTTAGAGCCAGCAGGCAGTTCCCTCCACTGCTGTTTCTCCTGTTTCCAGCCCTGGCTCTCTGTCTTGGGAACACCAGCAAGCAAACCCATCTTGCTGCTCTCCTGCCTTCTGTTTTATTCCAGGACTCCATCAGTCCCCTGGTCTCTGGCAGCTCTCACCTGCCCGTCTGCTCTGATTCCCTGGGACTCCCTGATCTGTTAGAGCCCTCAAATGCTGCCCACCTCTCTTTATTGTCTAAACTGGGAGCACCTGTTCTGGCATAGGGGATCTGGATCCTTTTAATTTACAGGAGCCAGCCACACTGTAATACCCACCTGTTCAGCATGTAAGCTACACTCACTCCCCTTCACTTCCTGATGTGTAGCTCACACTACCATTTACATCACCTCTGAAGTTGCCCACCTAGAGGTATGTAGATGAGATGATAACCAGGGACAGAAAATAAGAAGTGTTGTGATGCTCGTGTTTCTATGTGGAATGCACCTGCGTTTGTATGTATGTATTCAGAGTTTTCCAGGAGATATAGCCGCTCTTTAATAATAAATAGATGAACGAAAGCTGGAATTCCAATTAGTTACAGATGGGATCGTCAGAGAGGCCTAAGAAGTTGAGAAAGTCAGTGCCAGTTGGATGTCGTAATTACCTTAGTCCTCTTTGGAGATCCCGGTCTACATTTGTTTCCTAACTCTGTGTTGTTATTCCTCACCATGATACGTGCACTGTATGAGCGAAGTACAATGTAATATCTTTAACTTTGAGTTTCTTCGCTTCTGCTAGACTGTCTGCCTCAATTAGTTTTGTTTGTTTATTTTACAGGGTATGAAGGGAAAGTCAGGGAAGGGGAAGAATTGGCGCCAAAGATTAAATTAAGTCTTGACAGGGTGGGATTTTCCATCTTAATTATTAATGATTACTTTTGTAGGTTAATGACAGAACTTTAGTGTTGCACAGAGACAATGACTGTGTTGCAAAAACTACTGCAATATTAGCTGGATTTTATATAAGAATATCTTTGGCTCAAATGACTTTGAATGCTCTATGTGTAGTGTGTTTGCTAATGTCCCCACCTCTTTTCTTTTCTCTCTGTTTATAAGCAACTGACAATTCACCTGCGGAAACACAATGAGGTTTTGGTGGAGTTGGAGAATGGGATCAAGAACTCTCGCAAGCTGGAGAACTTGTGCAGGGACTTTGAGCTACAGAAAGTCTGCTACCTGCCCCTTAATACCTTCCTACTCAGGCCTTTGCACAGGCTCATGCACTATAAGCAGATAATGGAAAGGCTCTGCAAACACTACCCACCAAACCATGGGGACTTCAGAGACTCCAGAGGTGAATGGGAGAGGGGGAATCTAATTCTGTAAACAGTGAACTAGAGCACAATCTACTGATATTTAGTCCCCCGTTCTAACCACTAGGCTTGCTGCAGTATAAATAATATTCCATCCAAAAAACTACATTAAAGAGTGTTAAGGTTGCAAAGTCAAGCACCCAAAAGTCAGGAAATATCAGAATTAAGGTTGCCTCTGCCTAAGCATGACAGCATACTATTTTTCCAGACATGCAGCCTGTTTTATTGCCATTTCCATAGTTCATTTTAGGTGGTCAAAGCTGCTGTCATATTTTTCTCCAGTTGAAGAAAATATCCTCCGCCTGAGGTTTTCATAGATTCATCAATTCAAAGGCTAGACAGGACCATTATGACCATCTAGTCTGAGCTCCTGTATGACACAGGCCATAGAATTTCCCCAAAATAATTCTTAGAGCAGATCTTTTAGAAAGGCATTCAGTCTTGATTTAAAAATGGTAAGTGATGGAGAATCTACCACGACCTTTCCCTCTTCTTTCCTAGCTCTTGCCTCTTACTCCTGGTGACTTGTTTCCCTACTCCTTTTTCTTCTCTGCCCATACATATGCTTTTCAATGGGATTTGTGCTCCTAAATCAGCTAGATGCTTTTCAAAAATCCTACCCTAAATCTTTGTCCCCATTGTAGAACAGAAATCCCTTGCTGTCAAACTGACTCTTAAAAATCCCCCATTTTAGTGTAGATCTAAAAATATTTGAGGATGATCGAAGCCCATATGCCCAGTTACATTTCCAGTTAAACCATTGATTAATGGATGTTGAAGTCCTTAGAGAGAATATAGTAGTAGGGGTAATAATAAAGCACAACAATAACTCTGCACTTTAAGCCACTTATCAGGCTTGCTTCTATCATTGCTGGAGATGTGGACAAAACAGATCCTTGATTTACAAAAAGTCTGTGATAGTAGAAATAAAAACATGCAACCATTTCACCAAATTTCCAAATATGGGGATGATCCCATGTGGTGTGATGGGGAGGGAGATGCATTCCTTGAGCTGTGTAGAAGATATTTATACTAATCAGAGATAAGGGCAACTAAAATTATTAGGGCTATGGAAAGCTTCCATATGAGGAGAGATTAATAAAACTGGGACTTTTCAGCATGGAAAAGAGATGATGGGGGGATATGCTAGAGGTCTATAAAATAGTGAGTGGTGTGGAGAAAGTAAATAAGGAAGTGTTATTTACTCCTTCTCATAGCACAAGAACTAGTGGTCATCAAACGAAATTAATAGGCATCAGGTTTAAAACGAACAAAAGGAAGTATTTCTTCACACAACGCACAGTCAACCTTGCCAGAGGATGTTGTGAAGGCCAAGACTATAATGGGGTTAAAAAATTGCTAGATAAGTTCATGGAGGATAGGTCCATCAATGGCTATTAGCCGAATGGGCTGGGATTGCTGTTTGCCAGAAGCTGGGAAGGGGTGATGGGCTGGATCACTTGATGATCACCTGTTTTGTTCATTCCCTCTGAAGCACGTGGCATGGGCCACTGCCAGAAGACAGGATACTGGGCTAGATGGACCATTGGTCTCACCCAGTATGGCCAATTTTATGTCCTTATGGGAACTGAAATTGATTAGAAATGGGCCTAATATTAACCTATTAATAATGCAGAAACTGTAATGATTTAACAAATGTTTTAAATGAGATGAAACAGGGCAACTCTGTCTCCATCAGTAGTAATGATGCTTCAGTGCAACAGAGTCCTTGAGAGCAGCCTCTGATGAGAGTAAGTTTTGTTCAGGGATATTGTATCATCTCTTTTAAAATCAAGGGTCTGATTCTGCTTCTGGGCAGCCATCCAAAATCTGTGGCTGCTGCAGGAGAAAGTAGTTTAAAAGTATTTTTGAATAGAATAAGGGCAGTGCATCCCATTTAAAAAAATACACTCACGGACGTAACACATGCCCATCTCTTGGCAATTTTTAGTTGCCTGCAAATGTTAGTGTGTTTGAATCCTTGTTGAGGTATGAATTCTACCTAGCTAGCTCTCTACACTCCCTTGATGGGAAAAGGAAATAGCTCTCACAGCTGTGTAGCCCTCAGGTGTATTCTCTTATCAGTGCCATGAGTTGATTCTCCTTGAAAACCAATCACTCTTGAGTGTTCCTGTAAAAAGATAGGTCTAAAGTGTCAAATGTCCATGGAAAGCTAAGGTAAAAGCAGGCTTGTGTCTGAGGGGATTGCCTCTACCTTTATTTCAGTGTTGCCACTCTCGGTAAAAGAACTTTCTGAATCTGTATGCAATTTGCAGCCGGTTAGAGTAGCCTTATACTAGAAAGGAAGAATTATAACAATCTTGAGGGGGGGTGTTATGTGTGAGCCTTATGCTATGTTATGTGCCTGCTTGTAAGTCTGATATGAGCATTTAAAAGATATTTTGTTTTTATTTACCTAGCTGCTCTGGCTGAGATTTCTGAAATGGTGGCTCAGCTCCATGGTAGTATGATAAAGATGGAGAACTTCCAGAAGCTGCACGAGCTCAAGAAAGATTTGATAGGCATTGATAATCTGGTGATCCCAGGAAGGGTGAGTGACATAGTTTCATGTAAGAGCAAGATCACATCTACCCTGACTCTGGAATTATCAGCAAAATAGCTTTGGAACACGAGGTATGGTTTAGAAGTCTGTTGTGGGGTTTTTTAATCACAGTTCATAAAATTGCTCTGCCCCATCCCCGTGGCCAGGTAAGCTATGTTTAAATCATGTTAGCCTGGGCCATTTTAACGCTGCTTTAATATGGCCATACTATCAGTTTGTAGCAGTGTGGATAGGGCCACGGCCATAGAGAGAGCAAGGAAGATGGTATCTAAAGCCACTGGAGTCTGATCAAGCTAACCCTAATAGTCACAGTATGCAGTTTCTGCCTAGCGCTGACTCTTTTTCCTGCACCAAAGACTATAAATCAAATGCAAATACCATGGTGTCAGAGCACTGTAAAAAGAGAGGGCAATAATCCACTTTATTATCTCTCTCTTCTGCTTTGTTCTTTTGGGCTTTATTTTCTATACAGTTTTGGATTGTTATAGGAAATTTTGAGCATCACATGGAAGAGAGACCGTATTTGAGGCTTGAGTTTCCTCTTACTTGTTGTGGTCGTTTTTAAACCACAGTTCAAGGACATGTTGTAGCTTAAGGGATTATAAGACATTTGTGCTGGAGGAACTCATCTCTTCCATATTGGCAAGCACTGAAACAAGGAATCAGTATGTCACTTTAGCCTTGGGGGTAGTTGTCTCTGTGGTCCACGTATAACAGGATAAGATAATTTTTGAGACCTTGTTTCATACGAGCTTTTCTAAATAGATATTTTTAGTGATGTTTCAAAAGCGGGGGAATTTCTCTCCTTTATTTCTGTTTAATTCTCTTCCTCTCTATCTGTTTACTCTCTCTAGTTTATTCAGATTCTTGTGATTCTTGTGATTTCTGAGCATAGTTAACGTGTCTGGCTTTGCCTGCCTGTTTGTGTCTGTTTATGGTATCTATGTACATGACACAAAATGAAGAGTTTCCTTTTGTCTCTGTTGAAGTGGTGTATCCTCCCCCATCCCTTCATTTTATACTGAATCCCTAAAAAGATCAGTTGTCATCTTCGAGGAAAGACATTGCCAGGCCATTTTTCTTCCCCCACTCACTGCCGAGGGAAAGCTTGCACAAAGGGATGTGTTTTGCATTGTGTCCGAAATGTGGCTAGGCTTGTGCTCATCCTGGCAGTACGGAATCCCACATCTAAACACCCTCCACCAAGACAGCCCTGTCACCAGCTCCTGAGAATTTCCCCCTGGGGACCACCGGGTGTATTGTGTCAGCTGCTGAGGTGGGGTGCTGAAGAAAGGTAACTCTCTAAGATAGCTAAGGTCTAGCCATTTAAGACTTCAAAGATTAAGACAAGGACTTTGAGGTGCAATGGGATGGCGAGCCAGTGTAGAGCACTGGTGTGCTGTGGTCTCCCTTGTCTGTCTTACCTGCAAGATGGTCTGCTGCATGTTTAAGCAGCCGAAGTGTCTGTGTGGCTTTCCCAGCCCACGTTGCATAGTGTGGTGCCGAAGTCTGCCATGGCAATAATGCAAGCATGGATTACTGTTTATAGATCCTCATTTTGTGTCTTTTCTTGTTTACTCCTTTACTGCTCTTTAGCTGATTCTTTTATTCCCATTCCCTCTCATTTTCTTCCCCTCCTAATCTCTGGTGTAATTACCGTCATTTCCTTCCTTTCTGTGCTTTGCACCCCCTGCTGCTCTTCTCTGACTCTCTCCTAAGTCTCCCAACATATTTCACTCCATGTGCAGCCTGGCTACCAACTGAAATTGACCAAGTGCCCATTTAACTTCCCTGCCCTGTTCCATCTAAGGAGAGAGAGAAGAGAATCAGAGGGATCTCGTATACTTAAATGGTGTCTTTCTCCTGTCTAGAGTTAAATAGCAAAGCAGACAGGGAGTAGAGATTCTTTGCATGCCAAGTCAGAGAGTTTACTTCATTTGTCATTCTCTGGCATGTGTTCAGGTGGTTGCTGCCGTTCCACCCTTTGCTGCTCTCTTAGCCCATGTGATTAATTCCCTGGCTGGGGCTCAGTCTTCATGCTGGAAAGTTAATGCTGAAGAACATTATCACCACCTATGGCTGCGTGTGCTCTTGTCTGTGGGATGGTTGTATTGTACTTCTCCTACACCTGACTTGTCGATCATAGGCCCTAGTTTGGTGCTGGCAAAGCACACATTAGAGATAATGGCTCCAATCCTAGGCTGTGTCTGAGCTGCCTGAAAGGAAGGACGACAAAGGTGGCTTTATTCTGGGCCATTCTGTCACAGTGCCTATTGTAAAGGAAAACTTTCTCAGGTCTGTTCTAGGTGTAGATTGTTCTTTTGAGGCAGGAACTGTCTCTTCTTATAGATTGTACAGCACCAAGCACAAAGGCACCCAGACAGGTTGTGGCCTTTGGGTAGTGTCACAATATAAATGTTTAATAATAGTCTGTGCTGGCTGCCATAAGTCCCAAGAAAGGTGTACAAGCAACAGCAACTCTCTGTACATTGGTGTTCCCCTGGGGAGGGGACTCTTCCATGAGCTGATTTATTGGCGTTTTGCAGACTGTCCTGCTGCTTTTAGTATCCTTTGCTTGTACAGCGCACACATGTGATATGGGTATTGGCCCCTGAAAGTCCATACAGAACCCATTAGGGACTGTCTGAAACAAGCTAGAGGGAGTGACTGGAAATTAAAACTTTGATTTGTTTTATGTGAAAAAGGAAATT
Organism: Emydura macquarii macquarii; assembly: GCF_026122565.2. Classification (NCBI taxonomy): domain Eukaryota; kingdom Metazoa; phylum Chordata; order Testudines; family Chelidae; genus Emydura; species Emydura macquarii. The sequence goes on along the minus strand of NW_027133808.1, from coordinate 7,562,158 downwards.
ATTTCATTGTTCAAAACTGCGAATGATGCAACTCCCAGTAATCCCAGGAAAACCTGGCTCTCCAATAGTTCAGTTCCACTGAGAGAGAGAGCGCTCTTCCTGAGCTTACACACTTTAAAATAGTCTGATCTCACTGAATGTGCTATATCGCATGACATGAGCTGCACTCTTGTCTAAGAGAAGTCATGTTGCCAGACAAATCTCCCCCTTCATCCATTGTTATAACTGATTCCTTGAGATGATTTTGTGCTTACAGCAAGAGCCAAGTCAGCCGTACACCACATTAAGTATTATATTTGAAGGAGAAGGCTGGCCAGATGCTGGTGAATAAACACAGACCTTTTTATTTTAATCAGCTGTTTGATTTGTAATAATCTATTAACTCACAATTGATGGAAGAGGGAAGTGTCTGGAGCAATCGACATCAGATAGAGAAGATTCCCCTTTAGTTGATTATAATCTGTGAAGTTGAACAAAACTGTACCAGGCGATTAAGTGCCTTAAAAATGTTTTGAGAGTGGAAGGGCAGCTCTGAATAGGAAGAGATTACCTCGTAAATAAGATTTTAACGTAAGTATTTGAAGTGAGTGTGAAAACAGCCTTAGTAATTATATGATCGTCAGTGCCATTACACTAAGCACTTGTAGACTTTCGACAAGATGTTTGAAAAGGGATATTTGACATGCTTGTTTTATGTCTGTTTTCCTACAGGAGTTCATTAGACTGGGCAGTCTTAGTAAGTTATCTGGAAAGGGTTTACAGCAGCGGATGTTCTTCCTGGTAAGTGACAAGAACAGTTTGGATTGAATATAACCAAGTACAACTATGTAAAAAAGTTATGAGATTTCATCAGGGAAGGAGTTAGACTTGAATTGTGAAATAAATTACACATTTTGAAGTAGGCTGATCTAAATGAACGCACTACATCACCTGACACAGCCAGAGCTGCTTGTCAAGAATTCATATTGCCAGATGTTTCTGGCCCCTTCTTCTTCACTTACTTTAAATGAAATTATTTGTTTTGATTTATAGTACTTATAAAATAATGCCTATCCTGGGCTCTCTGTGCCTTTGCCATAAATATAAAGTTGAGTCACAAGCAGTTAAAAAAAAAATGGAACCGAATCTATTCTTCACATCCAATCCAGAAAAATAGAGACTGTACCTGTGGTGAGATCAAGGAAGACTCATTATGATACTCTGTCAGCTTCAGCAAATCCCCCTTCAAGAGCCAGTTCTGTCCAGGCCTTCTCCAGATGGCATATCTAACTCTTCATCAAGTTATTGATCCTGCCCATAACTTGAGCTGCATGTTGAGGTTATAGAACTGGTAGAGATTAGCCCCTCCCACCATCACTTCCTGTGTTTTCAGACAGTGACCGGCAGGTCTGCTCTTGTAGATCTGAGCGGGAACCAGCTGGGCTCCCTTCTCCTATCTGACTGGATAGATTTACTCCCCCTACTCCAGATTAGGGTCTTCAGGAAACACTTGTCCCAGTCCTGCTGCTATTATCCAGTTAATGTACTGGGGCCTAAGATGTCCCAGAGAGTGCACTGGGCTAGTGGCCTTTCCCAATGGCCCAAAGGCCTATGGGGCATCTCAACTTGAGAATTTTAAAGAATCAGAGCAGTGGCACAGTGAGGAATGCTTTCTTCTCTTGCTGCTTAAGAGAAGGAGTGATGGCAGAGGGTGGGTGGCAGACCTCCTTAATGTACTGGATATTACAGGTCATTCTGCATTTTGTTAAATCAGGCCAACAGAGACAGCTCACCTATAATCCTGTAGTCTAGGACAAAAATGCACTGAGCTGGGAAGCCATTAGACCGTTAGTTCAAATGTCACCTCTACTGTTTGCTGTTTATATTTTCTTGCACTTCACAGCCCTTTAAGGATTGGGATATGAATCTTTGATCAGTAAAGGCCCACACCTTGTACAAATAAGTAGAGAGGTTAGACAAGGTCCCTTCTGGCAAAGTTGGTAATAAAACCTGGGTCTCTAATGTGGCAGACCCAGGTGTTATCCACTCATCCATGCTGCCTTTCAGATTGAATGTGCCAAATAAATATGTTTTAGCTATCCTGTCTTTAGCCACTGCACCACTCTCCCCTTCCGGAGCCTGGCTAGAATCCAGGAGCCCTAATCTCTAATATTTTACTCATGTCTAGCAAATAGTTATGTAACCTATTGGCAAAGTGTGTGTAAGGCCCCCTCTAGTGGCCAATCCCCCTGAAGGATAGCAATTACTCCTATAGCTAAGTGGCAGGGGTGTGTGCTGGGGATCTGAAAATCCAGGATTCAGTGTTAGGGGGTCTTTATGGTTGAATATGATAAAATCTGATATATAGTTTTCTTTGAAAAAAAACTGGTTTAGTTAAATCAATGAGAAACATTCTTTTAAACAGATTTGATCATTAAAATCTATCAATTATACTGTGGCACGCAACAAACAGGTGTTGGTTTGTCACACATTTTGATGTGGCGTCCCATGTGGGCAGTCTTGAAGATGAGGAGGTATGGTGGGCAGACTGTCTGCCTTGAAGTTCCTAACCCCAATTTATGGGAAATCAGCCAGCTCCTGAGTATCCAGAATATTGGCCAATCAGATGTCTTCAGAGGGAAAGCTCTCTTTTGGGTCTGACATGCTTGCCCATCCTAGCGAGGGTCTGACTGGTAAGCCTGCTCCTTCATAAATCAGTTTAAAAGTATTCAGGAAGCAGACTATCCACCATAAGCCCTCTGATGCATAAGGACCAACAAACACTATTTCTAGTCAAGTGCATTGGCTCATTAGTATTTTGAGGGCTGAGATCCCAAAGTGCACTGGGCCACAAGGAGATCCCAGAAAAGAGCTACAAGTAAGTGAGGAACTGGGGGAAGGTTCCTGGCACCAAAATTGCAGAAGGAGATCATGTGGGGAATGGGGATGATCCTGGGCATATTGTGTGGAAGCTGATATTTGGATGATAATCAGGGATGCAGTTATCACCAGATATTAGGTACAAATAACCTCCCAGTACTGGCCTCTCTGCCCATCATTACTGTTTGACTTTTGCTTAAGAATTTTTTCCCCTTTAAACATACTATGGTTAATCTAAATAGTGTTCATTCTTGCTTTTTAGTTTAATGATGTTTTGTTGTACACAAGCAGAGGCCTGACAGCATCAAATCAATTTAAAGTCCATGGGCAGCTCCCACTGTATGGCATGACAGTAAGTACAGCACCACCGTGGAAATTCTGTGGCTGAGGGATTTAATGGGAGATGTAGCTTTTCACTTGTTTGACTCCCACCCTAGGGTAGTGGAAACTGTTACGTCCATCTGCTGGCTACTTTGTGGTTTATCTGAAATGAGTTTGTTGTCTCAATCAGGTGTTCAGTGGGCACACCACAAAAGCCATCATCATACTTAGCAGCCTTTGCAGAGGAAAATCTGAGCCTGAATTGCCATCACAGCCCGTGATGCTCTCCAGTTTAAGGCTGAGATGCACTGGCAGAAGATGAGGGGGCTGCTCTTGTGTCTCTACCAAGTAGTAGAGAGATGAGTTGCTGCAGTGTGGACACTCTCCCCACCAACTGAGCAGGACACCAGACTGATGCACGCACTTTGCTAGTAGCCTCAGATAAAGGGTCAGGGTTGCATTGTGCCTTGCAGGCACTTTCCTGTATTGCAAGAGATGCAGAAATGCACCTTAACAACAGAAGCTCCATATAGCAGCATATGAACTTTGTGGCTGCATGGTGCCTCCTGGAGCTTCCCAGCATGCAGGAGGTGTGGCTGGTATATCACTCTTTAGGGCTCACCCTCTCTGTCCTACACCCTTTAATGCTGCTAAATTAGCACAGTCTCTGATGGGCACAAAGCACTGGCCTTGTGCTCAGCTCTTGCTTGTGTCCTCCATTTCTTGTACCTTTTCCCATCCACCAGCCTCAGACCCCCACACTGTGAGAGAGCATAGTCTAGCCATTAATGTGTAGTCAGTGGCATCTCATGTTATATTGGGAAGCTGGCAGAAAAATACTGAACAACTTACTGTAATTGTACTCCCTGTTATTTTCATCACCACTCTATTCAGTGTCTTCTTTGTAAATGTACTTGAGGCCTACGTGCTCTCAGCCGTTCTTGGCTTTGAGAGTTATTGTCCCACTCTTCAGAGTTGCATTAATTCCTTATTTCTGGAAGTCTGCATTTACTGATCCTGGGACGAAGCATGATTGCCACTGTTGCTGGAATTTCCCCAGTCCGGCTGTTAGGTTCCAAGTTTTGTCTAGTATTTCCAGGAATCCAGGCAGGCACTGATGTGTTCATCTGGCAGCGCCCTGTTCTTACAGAGTGTATGTTCTTCAGAAATTCCAGCCTTGCATGTGTCAAATAATTCCTTTTCCTATCTTCTGTGTGTCTGTTGATGTTCTTACTGAAAGTAGGAAAATGACCGTCCTTTAGCAAACAAAACAGCCTTAGGTCATTACTGCATCTAAGACTGACAGAGTGGAAGAAATAAAGAATCAATCCTGTGGTGATCTTTTCTCTGCCTCCCACCACACTTTTTCATTTTCCTCATTGCCTAGCCCTATTGAGCTGCTTATAAGCTGCTTTTTTAGTTTTCTCTGTTTCCATGTTGGTGATTTTCTGCTATATTTTCCAGTCTCTCCCCTCCCACTGTTCCAATCCATAAAACGTGTACTTCCTACAAGCCATGGCTAATGCAATCTTACGGTGCATGAACCTTTGTCTCCTAGATAGAAGAAAGTGAAGAGGAATGGGGGGTTCCTCATTGTTTTACATTACGAGGTCAACATCAGTCCATCATTGTTGCTGCAAGGTAATTCATTGGAAATGCATGTCCACAAGCCTTTCACACAGCTGTGCAGGAAGCACAGAGCAGATGGATAGAATTTCAGTTTAATTTGCTCTTAAAATAATTCTGCACAAAAATGCTTTCTGCTGCCTGAGTAATAGGCTTGCTAAAAAATGGAGTAAAACAGAGTCGTGAATTAGAAAATTGTGTGGCCAGTGTTTTATCCCAACCTAACTTCTTAGAATCAGAAACAGCCTAGTTAGACAAATTTAGTCATGAGTAAGGCAGCTAGTATCACAGAGGTTGTGGAAATCACGGATTCCTTGACTTTCCATGACCTCTGTGACTTCAGCAGTCGCTGCTGGCGTGGCCCTGTGGCCAGCCACTTGGGCAGCCCCGCAGCCAAGCCACACCAGCCGCTGCTGGAGGGGCTGGCCCCAGGGACCAACCAAGCAGTGGTTCCGGGGCTGGCCTGAGCAGCGACCAGAACAGCAGCCCCAGGGTGGTCGCGGAGGCCATCGGAGAGTGGGCCCCGGGGACTTTGGAGCAGTGGGTGGCCGGGAGCAGCAGTCAGCCCCCATCACCAGAGCAGAGGCCAGCCGTCGGCCCCCCAGTGCCTCTCCTGTGCAGTGCTGCTCCAGGAGCAGGTAAGGTTTAGTCAGGGGTATTTATAGTAAAAGTCATGGACAGGTCACGGGCTGTGAATTTTTGTTTATTGCCCGAGACCAGTCCATGATTTTTACTAAAAATACCCATGACTAAATCTTAGCCTCAGTCATGAGAAAATAGATTGGGTACCGAACTCAAATTGTGATTAGCTTTTACAGTTCCTCTGAGCCTGGCTTCAAGCGAATGAAACCTGAATCTCTATTCTTAGTACCCGTGCTGAAATGGACAAGTGGACTGAGGACATACAGATGGCGATAGATCTGGCAGAGAAAAGCAGTGGTCCCGCTCCTGAATTACTGGCTAGTAGTCCACCTGACAATAGTAAGTACTGTATGAAGAGGAGCATTTTACCCAATAGTCACTAAAATTCAATGATAATGGAAAAGAAGACATTCCTTGAAATATAGTGCTGCTGTATCACATTACCCCAGAGTTATGAAATCTGCTGGCTGAGGGTGCAGTCAGCCTAATACTTTAGAATTAAGTATATGTTCCAGTTTAATGCTTTTTATTGAAGTTATCAATATTTATGTTTCTTTTGTTTTAGTTCAAATGTATAGCAGCAAAACTCAACTGAATTAAGATAAGTGACTGTAAAACTGATCTCAAGCATCATGACTTCAGGACATGTTTGTTATACAGCAGTGCCAGTCTTCGGGAAGCTCTGTTTCAGAACATTAATTCAAAATCAGAGTTAGAGCCAAAGTAAAGATACCTTAGTGAGTGCTGGATGTGTTAGCCTTTGCTGGGAACTTTTAAACAGAGTTGCCCTTTTTTAACCTTTGAGTAAGCCTGTTATTTAAAGAAGAGTGTTAACTAAAATCCGTTCATGGAATTGTGAACATATAAACTTCTTAGCAGAGCTGGAGCTTCATGTTTAATACTTTTTTCCAGTCATGTATGTTGCAAGAAAGATGCTTTTTCCCTGAATTTCATAGAGTCTCCTGATGAAACTACTGTAGACCAGGAATCAGAGGACGATCTCAGTGCATCCCGCACCTCACTCGAACGTCAGTCACCACACCGTGGCAACACTACGGTGCACGTCTGCTGGCACAGAAATACCAGCGTTTCAATGATCGACTTTAGTATTGCTGTGGAGGTATCTGCCTCAGAACAATCTGAACTGCAGCTCCAGAGAATCTCTTCAGTGACAATTTTCCTTTTGCTCTAGACATTGGCTGCCTCTTTTATTAAACTCCACACCCTCTTATTTGCTTTTTGGAGTTCCAACACAACTGCCCTAGTTATTCCCCTCCCACAGTCAGATATTGATAGTTTGGCTAAAATGTAAACTTTGATGATTTATTTAGCAATCTCTTAAAATCAATTTGATTCTAATTTCACAAAAATAACCTGCATTTTTAAATGCTAGATTTTAAAAGTCTAAATTCACTTTCAGATCACACCAAAGAAAACTCCCTTTGAATATTTTTGTTTGCTAATAACTATTAATAACTGAGTAGGGCTGAAAGGACATTGTCTCTGACCTCTGCAGCCTTGTTTCTTGATTTTCTATACTAACTTACTTTCTTTACTTTAGCCATCTTTCTCTGGGAGCTTAATGCGCTCACGGCTTATTTTACTCTGCCTTATTTTTTATTTGCACTTTCCACATCAATGTGATTTTTATGTTGATCACAGCTAAACCAATTTCATACAAAATGTTCGGAGTCATGGCAATATTAACTAGAAAAGCCTCGGGTATTAGAAATAATACACTTAATTATTTTTGTAGAATAGCTGAAATCTAAATAAGTCCTTTCCAAGTTTTAAATGTATTTTGAGAGGTTCATGACTAATTTAAAGAGGATGTATGAAATTTTATGTTTATAGGTCCTGCTTAGGTGTTGTTTCTTAAATCACTCCAAAACAAAAGTAAAAATATAAATTAGAAAGGAAAGTAGAAACTGGAGGGAGCATTGAATGCTATATCTACAGACCTCATGGAAATTAAATTGATGCTCAAAGAAAAGAGTTAGGGAAAACACCAGTAAATTGCAAATTGGTTTAGCATCCATTTCACTGGAAAATGCCTCTAGGTTGCTCTAGCTATGATGATCTCTCTATGGGCCAGGGACTATGCATACACTTTATCTGCAGTGTCTTCTTAAGCCAATACTCTTCAATTTACAAGAATAGGGTTACAGCTAATGTTCAAACTTTCAAAAAATAAATGGTGCTAATGTTCACAATATTCGTTTCTAGCTCTACTTTTAAACAGCGAGGCTGAGATGCCAGAAATTTGACTTGATACTCCGCAGGGGTAACTAACCCCTCTCCCCACAAAAAAAAAAAAAAAATTCACAAGAGCTTGATTCTGACCCTATCAATATGGCTTGTTTTCCTAGGATATCAGTATAGTATGTACGAACTAGATGATACACTAGGTAGCTCATAGCATGTAGCTGAGTGTGGGGCAAACCAGGACACCTGATGTTTAACACTTGCATGGTAACTTCCATGCATTTGTAATATCACGCATATGTACACCTCAGAATATAAATGTGACCATTTCTCAAAGCCAGTTTAATAAAACTTTACTTAATTTTCTTAACAATTTTAATGATAAAGTATTTAGTTATGTTTTGAGGGCTAACACTCCACTGCACTACTTATCCCTTCCCATGCTTAAAATGTTACTAGTGAACAATGGAAACTAAGCAATCTAGAGGCACATGCCACCGGGTAGGCATACATCTTCAGTTGCACAGCTGTTCCCATCTTTGGTGGGTTACCATTCATGCTCACATCACTCTGTGGATGGCTTTCATTTAAGCATTATCGTTTATTCTCTTTCTGTGTTTCTCTCTCCTTTCTGTCTTTCTTGTGGTAGAAGATCCTCTAACTGTCAGTGACTGTTCTTCCCTACCTGCTGGACTGATCAGTGATCAGCGGCCTGTTTCCCTTTCATATGTCTGCTGGTACCGAATGCAAAGCCTGTCCTTTTATGATATCCTCCAGAGTAATGAGGTAACCAAAAAATTAAGGAATACAATTGTGTGTTGTTTAGGTCAAACACACTGCAATCCAACTTTAAAACTGAAAAGAGAGGCTGGGATGGTTTAAAACAATGCTTTAAAAACACATTAACTGTAAACCCAGTGCAGAAAAGAGGGGAAAAATTTCAAGACTACTTTATCATTCTTGGTAAAATGTATTTTACTGGCTGCCTGCATTTTCTGCTAGTAGCAGTTAATGATGGCTACTAGAATTAAATTGTCATTGTTGCAGATTCAGGGCTTAATTGACAGTATGGTGTAGTGAGGACTATGCAACATTTAACATAATACAGCTGTATAACTAGGGGCACAGTGTTGTTGGATGGTAGATTGACTCTTATTTTGTAGGCAGAGAATTGCTCAGCTGGTATAGTAGTGTGCACTGTAAGGGTGTTGCTCAAGCAATTTAAAAAGAATACATTTAAAAAGAGCAGGTAGCAATATTACAGGAGCCACAGAGATTTGGAAGAGAGCACTGATTGTATATGTATCTGTGGAGAATGGATGGATAGAAATAATAGGTCAAAAGATGGAATGGAAACATTGCCTCTCGCTAATTATAAAAGGAAGCAGTATCTTAAAGAACCACCCACCATTAGGGCACTGTGAGGAGGAATAGGGGAGGTTGAGTCACTTAAGCAAGGGACATAGCATGACATTAAAAAGAAGACAAAGGAAATCCGTTATGCTTCCCATTATTCAAAATCCAATTGCTTCTAGTATCATCTAGACTAGAGCCCAGGGAGAGAATGGGACATGCAGGCTAGATGAGGTGTGGTAAAGTAGGCTCCTAAAAACAAACTGACAAAAGCCAAGAATTTTTTTAAAAACGATGATAGTTTAATACCTGTGCAAAAGAGAGAAAATAAGATTTCAAATTTAATTATGTTTTTGGTTATATTTCATGGCTTACGTTTATTTAGTTTAATGAAAGTTTAAGTAGCTATTAATAAATATACACACGGGGCTCAGTGAATTAGTGAAGGAAACTGCCCACTAACTGGCTTTTAAAGGAATACTAACTAGTATGCCAGTTTATAAGTAATTTAAATTTAATTGAAATTTATCATATTAAGCTATCCCATCCAACAAAAGGGTTTCTGCATCTAACAAGGTAACAGCAGATCATTTTTTCTTACAAAAATTATATTATAAACAAGCCTCATTTAAGGAATGAAAGGGATTTCTGATTCTGAAAATTCAATACCAAGATTAATGACCAATAGGAATAATAAATTAATGTAAATAGAAAAGCAAAGGTTCTTTACATGAGGTTTGGCTACTCTCCATCATTGTGTATGATTTGGTTGTGCATGTCTATTTTACTACTTTCCTCAATTTCAGAATCAGCTATCTGGAAACCTGTTAAGAAAATTCAAGAACAGCAATGGGTGGCAGAAGCTCTGGGTGGTATTCACCAACTTCTGCATGTTCTTCTACAAATCGCACCAGGTAAACAAATTGCACAGGTTTGAAAGACTATGTGTTTTAGAGTATAAACACAAAGATAAGAATTCAGCAAAAATTCCATTCTGTTATTGGCAACAGGAAGGAAAAAATGGACGTTGGTCAGGGGCATTATAGGCAGGGCTGGTAGCATCACCCATTATTAAGGTTGTCTGACACTTTCTATTATTAGTATATATTATATGGTACTCTACCCACTCATTTGACTAGTTGAGGAGAAATGATGTTTGATATTATTACTCATGGTATAGTATGGTCTTCTCCTGACACTTCTGTGAACACAATGATATAGTTCCAGAGGTTATGCCCTTGTGATTTACAGGCAAATTAAAAAGTTACAGGTCCCAATCCCAAGAATCTTAAAATCTAAATTGTACATAGCAATGAAAGCCAATTAATGAATGTAAGGGAGTTGGACATAGGCATCTAAGGAAGAGAACAATGACCAATCGTGAAATAAAACTGTTGCTTACCTTATACTAACTGTAGTTCTTCAAGATGTTTTGTCTAGATAGATCCCACTCTAGGTATGCACGTGTCCCATGTACGCAAAAGGTGACTTTTGGCCAGCTGTGTCTGTTCGGGTTGCCTGTTCACCTTGCATGTCCTCAAGCTCCTCGCCTGAAGGCATAAAGGACAAAGCAGGTCAAATGCCATTCAGTTCCTTCACTAATACAGAATCCCCAAGGATAGAGGACTCTGCATTAGTGGGAGAGAGGGGCAGGTTATGGGATCCATTACTCAAAACATCTGAAAGTACCAGTTACTGTAAGAAAAGTTACTACTTTTTTTGAGTATCTGTCCACACAGATGCCTCACTAGGTGAACAGCAAGCAATAGACTCTGCAAGGTGGTGGTTCCCAGAGTCCTATTTAAATAAGGACTGTAAGACTGGCCTGCATCTGATCTAGAGGCTGAATCTAGAGAATAATGGCTTGTGAAGGTATGTTTCAAGCTCCAACTAGCAGCTCTATAAGATCTCAGGAATAGAGATGCCTCTTAAAAAAGACCAAGATGTTGCCTGGGCTCTAGTGGAGCATGCCTTGATTTGAGACAGTGGAATTAACTTACTCAGTTCATAATAAATTCTAATGCAGTCCAACACCTATTTTGAGAGTCTTTGTGTTGAAACAGCCTGTCCTATGGATCTAGTACCAAAAGATACAAGTAATATTGGTGATTTGAAGAGTGTTTTTGTTGTATCAGAGTAATGTGAGAGAGCTCTTAAAACATCCAAAGTGTGGAGTTTAGTTTCTGCAGGAGCCGAGTGGGGTCTTGGAAAGAACACTGGTTACGTGAATGAAATTATTTTTATTTGGAATTCCGTGACTGCTGTATGGAGAAATTTGTAGTGAGGACAAGGAGTTACTATCCTCCTCCTTTGAGTGATGGTTCCTACCTGTATTCCATTTGAGGTGCATGTGGGGGGTATGCACCTGAGACCAGAAGACTTTTAATTAGCATGTCCATTGGTCTGTGCCTGAGCCCTGCACCTCTTTGTGCTCTGAACCAAGGGCATATGGGGCAGTGCAGACCAACCACCTCTCCAGTTACTTTCTACCACTTGTTGTCTGAGACGGAACTTCTCTAGTGTCCACAGCTTAGCATTCTTTGTTTTAATAGTTCTTCTGTTCTGATAACAGTTTGATTGATTTTAGCGTTAGGCTTAGTTCTCTCTTCGAGTGATTGCTCATATGCATTCCAATATAGGTGAGTGCGCGCCCCGTGCACGAGCCTCCGGAAGCTTTTCTGCCCCTAGCAACCCCCTGCGAGTCAGCTCCTGCGCCCCCTGGAGTGCCGCGCTCATGTCGCGGTATATAGGGCACTGCCGACCCCGCGGCCCCCCAGTTCCTTCTTTCCGCCCGTGACGGTCTTTGAAACGCTGCCCCTTGCTCATTCGCAAGTAGCAATCTCCTACTTAGTTTGTTAGTTGTTAGTAAGAAGTTCATAGTTTTTATATAGTAAAAAAAAAAAAAAAAGTTAGTTGTTATAGTTGAAATTAGTTTAGTTAGCCCTTAAGGGCTACGCGGAGCCATGCCGGGCTCCACGGGGTTCAAAGCCTGCGCTGAGTGTTCGAAGGCTTTCCCGGTCAGCGACCCGCATGATCGCTGCCTGGGGAGCTGCATCGGAAGGACAAATGTCGAATTTGTAAGTCCTTCAAACCCAGGACTCAAAAGGAGCGCGATGCCCGCCTCAGGACTATTCTAATGGAGTCGGCGCTTCGTCCAGTCTCCCAGCCCTCGGGGTCACCGATGGCACCGAGTGTTTCATCGGCACACAGCGCTCCCCCGGCACCGACAGCGGCACCGATGCACAAGGTGCCGAAGAAAAAGAAACGGCTGGAGGCCGTGTCCATGGACTCCCCCCTGCGACCGGTACAGCAGGGGGTGCCACAAGAGATGCCCCCAGCCACGTGCCGTAGAATCAGTTCCGGCACCGGCATCTCCGCGCAGGGAGCCTCCCCCGACCCCGGGGGTGAGGGAGCGCCCCTGCAGGGGCCGTCGACGCCAGAGGCGTTTGCAGCGGCACGAGCCCTCATGGCCATGCCTACGCCTCCGTCCCCCCCTCGGCCGAGGGAGTCAGGGACGGCGTCTTGGGGTAGACCCGTGCTGGGTTACCCCGGTGGGCAGAGGAGACAGGGATCAACGTCTCCCCCAGACAGTCGAGGAAGGGGGAAGCGGGAATTCCCCTCCTCGCTCCGACCTTAGGTCGTTGAGCACCTTGACACCGCAGCACTGGGAGCGGTCTAGAGGTTCTGGGAGCAGCCGCTCCAGCTTGGGCGACAGATCCTCGGTGTCCCGGCACCGTCCTACCACCAGCTATGCGGCACCGAGGGAGGCTGAATACCCTCCTCGACCTTCGGTACGCAGCTCCCGGCACTGGTCGACATCGCCCAAGGATGCCCGGCACCGCTCCCGTTCTTGGCACTGGTCTTGTTCGCCTGTGGAGCCGAGACGCTTAGAGCGCACACGCGAGCACCGCTCTCGATCCTCGGTGCGCAGCTCCCGGCACCGGTCGCCGTCTTCCAGGGATGCCCAGCACCGCTCCCGCTCTCGGCACCGATCCCGTTCACCTCCGGTGCCCAGAGCACCACTCTCAATCCTCGGTGCGCAGCCCGGCGCAGATCCCGGTGCCGCAAACGACCAAAGCACCTCGGCACCGGTCTAGATCCCCGGACCGCACTTGCGCTGACTCCCGGGAAACTAGACACCGTTCCCGATCTCTTAGCAGCCGTCGTTATTCAGCTGCTCCTGAGTCTCATTGTCGCCGCTCAACATCAGGAAAGACTAGCCCTACACGCAGCCCGGTGCGGCCCTCGGCACCGCACACTTCGGCACCGAGGGATTCTCCTGCACCGCACCATGATAGAGGGCGTAGTCGCGAGCGGGACCACCCCAGGTCGCCGGCAGATAATCGCCGTAAGACCAAGAGGGCCCGGGGGCATTCGTCCACCAGTTCCAGCCGGTCATCCCCACGCCGTCACCATAGACACCGCCGCGGCCACTCCCGATCATCCCGGAGCAGATCTCTGCCCGACCGAGATAGGGACCGGACAAAGTACCCTAGATCGCGCAGTCCGGCACCTCGCGGGCCCGGTTCATATACGGCACCGGGACCGGTACCGACATGGGTACAAGGGCCCTGGCAATGGCCCTATTGGTGCCCGTGGCCGCAACAAACGACCCAGGGCACAGCGTCAGCTCCTTCAGTGGCGGCCCAACCGCCACCTCCGCCTCCCAGCCAGGACAAAGCACAGACCTCAGATGAAGAGTCTGACCCCATGGAGGGTCCTTCCACGGGTCCCCTCCAGCAGTCCTCCTCCTCTTCCCCCCTGGACACTACATCCAGGGACCAGAGAACCCCCCTTCCTGATTTTAAAACCCATCAGGAATTACTAAAGAGGTTAGCTGATAACCTACAGATTGACCTCAAGGAACTTTCAGAGGAGGAGGACCCTCTCTTTGGGGTTTCAGGTTCAGCGGGACCTTCCCGGGTCACGCTCCCAGTCCATGACCGGGTTCTTAAGCTGGTCAAGAACCTCTGGGAGACTCCTGCATCAGTAGCTGCCACCTCTAAAACTGCTGAGCGCAAATACTATGTTCCCCCTCAAGGGTTTGAGTATCTCTATAATCACCCTCCCCCGGGGTCGTTGGTGGTAGATGCTGTCAACCAAAGGGACAGACAAGGTGCCCAGTCGAGCACTCCCAAAAATAAGGAGAACAAAAAATTAGATCTCTTTGGGAGAAAAATTTATTCGACTGCAGCTCTGCAATTACGCATAGCGAACCACCAAGCGCTCCTTGGCAGATACAACTTGAATCTCTGGGCTTCCCTCCAGAGGTTCCCTCGCGCGTTGCCACCAGACATGGCGGAGGATTACAACACCATTCTCCAGGAGCCGCTCTCCAATCCGCCAGCGATGCCACCGATGCGGCAGGGAGGGCCATGGCATCTGGAATAGTCATGCGACGATCTGCTTGGCTACAATCCTCCGGTCTGTCGCTAGAAGCACAGCAGGCCATCCAAGATCTGCCCTTTGATGGCATAGGCCTGTTTTCAGATAAAACAGATAGTAAACTCCATGCCTTAAAGGACTCTAGGGCCACCCTAAAGTCGTTAGGCCTGCATGTGCCACAGGCCACAAGGCGCCAGGGCAAACAGCGCCCTCAAAGACAGCAGCAGCCTGTCCCCAGACTGCCTCCCCGGCCTGCCCAGCCAAGGAGGGGCCGAGACCGCTTCAGGCAGGCGAACCGCAGAGACCGCCAAGGCCCTGCAGGGAACTCCCAGCAAGGCCAGCAAAAGAACAATAAGCGGTCCTTTTGATGGGACGCTCGAGGGCAGCTCTCTCTCCATCCCATCGGATCCCACTCTACTTTTCGCAGACAGACTGCGCCCCTTCCTCCGAGAGTGGCAGAGGATAACCTCGGACCGCTGGGTACTCAGCATGGTGAAACGGGGTTATGCCCTCCAACTCTCAGCATTCCCACCGGACTTTCCCCCCACCCCGTCCCTCTTCAGGGACCCATCTCACGAGCTACTCCTCGTCCAGGAGGTGCACTCTCTCCTCCTTCTCAGGGCAGTAGAGGAAGTTCCTCCTATGGACAGGGGCAGGGGGTTCTATTCCCGGTATTTCCTTATTCCCAAGGCAAAGGGAGGCCTCAGGCCTATTCTAGAGCTTCGTCGCCTGAACAAGTTTATCAGGTGCCTCAAATTCTGTATGGTCTCCCTAGCCTCTATTATTCCTTCTCTGGATCCAGGGGATTGGTATGCTGCCCTCGACTTAAAAGACGCCTACTTCCATATCTCTATCCTCCCTGGGCACAGGCGTTTCCTCCGCTTTATGGTAGCAGGTACCCACTACCAATTTTCGGCCCTGCCCTTTGGCCTCTCCTCAGCGCTCAGGGTCTTCACAAAATGCATGGCGGTGGTAGCTGCCCACCTCCCGCGCAGAGGCGTCCAGATCTTCCCCTACCTCGACGATTGGTTAATACGAGGAAGATCTAACTTGCGCGACATGCACCAAATTGGGGCTGCTCATCAACGAGCAGAAGTCCACACTCACCCCGGTGCAGCGCATAGACTTTATCGGGGCTACCCTCGATGCGGTTCAAGCCAGAGCCTTCCTCCCACTGCCTCGATTGCAGACCATGGCCGCCATAATCTCGGAGTTACACAGGTCCCCCACGACGACAGCCAGGCATTGCCTTCAGCTGTTGGGACACATGGCGGCATGCACATATGTGGTGAGGTTAGCTCGCCTCAAACTCAGGCCTCTCCAAGGTTGGCTGACTTCTGTGTACACCCCATCCAGACATTCCCTCTCCAAGGTGGTCACCATCCCAGCCCAGGTACTAGCTTCCCTCAACTGGTGGACAGTCCCGAGGGAAGTGCTGCGGGGGGTTCCCGTTGCAGAATTGACCCCCTCTGTAACGCTAATAACAGACGCTTCAGACAGGGGCTGTGGAGCCCACATGAGCCAAGACCTCAGCACGCAGGGTCTATGGTCGCCTCCCGAGTTACACCTGCACATCAATGTCAGGGAGCTTCGGGCTGTCAGGCTGGCCTGCAAAGTGTTCCTCAGGTTCCTGACGGGCAGGGTGGTGCATGTCCTTATGGACAATACAGCAGCCATGTTTTATATAAACAGGCAAGGGAGGGCACGCTCCTCGTCCCTGTGCCAGGAAGCCATACAACTATGGGACCTTGCGGTGAGGCACGATTTTCACCTATCTGCCTCTCACCTCCCAGGGGTCAGGAACGACGAGGCGGACCGCCTCAGCAGGTCATTCTTACCCCGCCACGATTGGTCGCTTCACTGGGAGGTGGCAACTTTTCTCTTCCACAAGTGGGGTGTTCCCCAACTAGATCTGTTTGCCTCAGCGTGGAACAAGAAGTGCCCGAGGTTCTGCTTGCTCCGGGGGCGCGAGCAGGGCTCCCTCTCGGACGCCTTCTTAATAGACTGGAAGGGGCCCCTGATGTATGCATTTCCCCCTGTTCCGCTACTTCCCAAAGTCCTTTTGAAAGTCAAAAGAGACAAAGCGGATGTCATCCTGATTGCACCAGCCTGGCCCCGACAACACTGGTTCAGTATGCTGCTGGACATGTCCATAGCCGAGCCATACCCCTTCCGAAACGCTATGACCTCCTCTCCCAGGACCAGGGTCGCCTTCTGCACCCGGACCTGGACTCCCTCCACCTGACTGCATGGAGGCTCTGTGGTTGATGGAGGGAGAGAGAGCCTGCTCAACACAAGTTCAGCAGGTCCTGCTGGGTAGCAGGAAGCCTTCCACTCAGGTGTTGTATAAGGCTAAATGGAAGCGTTTTACCTTTTGGGCGCAATCCCGGGGTATCTTACCCAACTCTTCGCCCATCCAGGCAATCCTAGAGTACCTGCTACACTTAAAGATGCAGGGCCTCGCACTGGCCTCCCTGAGGGTACACCTGGCGGCCATCTCGGCCTTTCACCGGCCGATGGAAGGGAGGTCTATCTTCTCTCGCCCCATGTCCTGTAGGTTTCTTAAGGGGATAGAGAGACTGTATCCGCAGGTCCGTGACCCGGTACCTCTCTGGGACCTGAACTTAGTTCTCTCCATATTAACAGGACCCCCATTTGAGCCCATGGCTACATGCCCTTTGCTCGTCCTTTCCTGGAAAGTGGCCTTCCTAGTAGCCATTACATCGGCTAGACGGGTCTCCGAGTTAAGAGCTTTGACCTCGGAACCCCCTTATACGGTCTTCTATAAAGACAAAGTGGGGCTGAGACCCCACCCAGCATTCTTACCTAAGGTGGTGTCTCAGTTTCACTGTAACCAAGACATCTTCCTCCCCGTGTTTTTTCCCAAACCACACGGATCGGAGGCCGAGCAGAGATGGCATTCCTTGGACGTCAGGAGGGCCCTGGCCTTTTATATCGATCGTACAAGGCCATTCAGGAGATCAACCCAACTGTTCATTGCAGTCGCGGACAGAATGAAAGGCTTACCTGTCTCTACACAATGCATCTCTGCATGGATCACCGCCTGCATACGTACCTGTTACGATCAGGCGAAGGTGCCGCTGCCGGGGACAGTGATGGCACACTCGACCAGAGCCCAGGCCTCATCGGCGGCCTTCCTGGAGCGCATGCCACTGCTGGACATCTGCAGGGCAGCGACCTGGTCATCAATCCACACCTTCTCATCTCATTACGCCATCGTACAACAGGCAAGAGAGGACGCGGTTGTCGGCAGAGCCGTACTAAGAAGGGCTACTCGACAGTGACTCCTACCCGCCTCCAAGGTATGGCTATTTAATCACCTATATTGGAATGCATATGAGCAATCACTCGAAGAGAGAAAACAGGGTTACTTACCAGTAACTGTTGTTCTTCGAGATGTGTTGCTCATATCCATTCCAAACCCACCCTCCGTCCCCGCTGTCGGAGTCGGCAGAAAGAAGGGACTGGGGGGCCGTGGGGTCGGCAGTGCCCTATATACCATGACATGAGCGCGGCACTCCAGGGGGTGCAGGAGCTGACCCGCAGGAGGTTGCTAGGGGCAGAAAAGCTTCCGGAGGCTTGTGCACCGGGCGCGCACTCACCTATATTGGAATGGATATGAGCAACACATCTCGAAGAACAGTTACTGGTAAGTAACCCTGCTTTTTTAGTGGTCTGAGGCAGTAGTCCCCTCCATTTTCCTGATCGGTGGCAGCCTTGATACTTGTGTATTGCCTCAGAAAAGCTCATATCCCCTCCAAGTGTAGCATCTGCCAATCCTTCCCTTGTCGAACCCATCAATCCTGTGAGTTCAGACTTTGAATATTCCTGATGGATCAGTTTGATGCCACAGTCCAACCCTGCCTCATCAGGCAGAGATACCGAGAAGTACCCCTTTGAGCAAGATTGTCTCTGGTTGCAGAGCACAGAGTTCAGAACTCTGGCTGTAAACAAGGCAGACACAAGAAGGATAAGAGTGTAAACATTCACAAGGACAAGTGTGGGAAATTCCCCATCTAAACCCTTGTCTGAGGATTTCTCCCCTGACCCATTACAAGTTGGGTGAGATGCTGCACCCCAGAACAGGTGCGTTAGGAGCTCAGAAGGAACATGTTGTTGGTTCCTCAGCATCAAGGATGCCCTGGAACTGTCATTGACAGAACTAGCAGGACCATTCTCTGCACCAGTGAGGGAAGGGATCAAGTGGATGCCTTCTATTCCAATGGTACTGACTTGTGCGGAGGAGGAGTCATCGGAACTAAGAACCACTGTCTGCACTAGATCAGTGCTGCCAAAACGACTACCCCATGATATCCCTCACTGGAGACCACCTCATTATCCCTATGATCCTTCTCAATAGCCTCATAAGGGTCCTTGGGATCCATATATAAGATTTCCTAAATACAGATGTACAGAATGGGAGCCACAGCACTTATCCCCACATAGGGAAGAACCTCAACCTGCTCAGGAACAATCTGAGGAACCACCTGACCAACTGGAGTCACTAGCCCCCATGGGCTTATTGTCCTCACCATATGGTCATACCATCACCACTGGATGACATCCTAAGGAGAATTGCAGATATGCTCTAGATCCCCTTGGAAGAAGTACAGGTACACCTCATAAGTTACTGGACATTCTCTAGAGTACAGATCCTAGTAAGGTGGCATTACCAATCAGTGAGGCTTAGTACTGGCCAAGATGATCTGGCATACTCCAGCCACCTGCATTCCAACTCTAAAAAGAATGGAGAAGTATCTTGTACTATCTACAGGGGGTTAATACTTGTTCTTGGACCCTACTCTGAACTCGTCGGTGGTGTAGGCTGTCACCAAACGGAACAAGCAACACCAACCCAGATCTACACCCACATATAAGGAGGCCAAATGCAAAAAAAACATTCACTTGTGCAAGTTTACAAGCTACCAGGCTTTAATGGCAAACTATGATTTTGTTAATTATAATTAAAATCCCTGAATTTGTCAACAAGCCACCTAAGCAACCACAGAGAGTAGTTCCCAGCAATCATTGAGGAAGATAAATTGATAGTTAGATCTGTCCTCCAGGCTGCAGTAGATGCAGCAGACAGCTTACGACTTGATGGCAACATCTATAGTCATGAGATGGGCTTTGTCTCTCCAATCTTCTAGATTCTCCCAGGAACTCCAATCAACGGGGAAGGATCTTCTTGTCAGTGAAAATAACGTGTTCAGTAAGACAGATGACTCATTACATACCCTCAAGGACTCAAGAGAAAGAAAGTTCTACACCCAGGCCCAGAGTAGCTGCACCTGACAGCCTAGATCCTGGCTCACTGATGCTTACCAAGAGTTGCTGCTTGGTAGCAGTCCTCAACATCTTGGTTTAGAGCAAGAAACAGTCAACAAGACATATGTATTGATCTAAATGGAGGTAGTTTTCTGTCTGGTCTGAACAGCAGCACTTGACATGGCTGAAGGCATTGATTCCAGCTATACTGAACTTTTTGCCTTCAATCAGGGCTGTCCCTTAGCTTAATTAAGGTTCATCTGGCTTTTAATTTGATTCACCATCCACTGATATACAGGACATACTATTTTACAGTGACAAGACGAGGGACTGACCCATACCTTTCCACCAGTCAAGGAACCCCCTTCTCCTTGGGATCTTAATGAAGTGCTGGTGGGTTTGAGACCACCTCTATTCAGGCCCATGGCAATTTGCTCTATCCACCATCTATTGATGCAGATACCTTTCCTGGTGGCCATAACATCAGCCAAAAGAATAAGGGAAATTCAAGCTGTTATGGCTAATCCCTCTTATACTGTCTGTCTCAAGGACAAGATCACTCTGAGATCTCATCCTATGTAAGGTGGTTTGATTTTCATATGAATCAATCAATTCACCTACTGGTCTTTTTCCCTATGCCTCATCTTTCACCTGCGAAAGCAAAACTCTATTCTCTTGATGGTAGGGCATCATTCTTTTACCAGGATAGGATCAGATCAATCAAGACAATGCTGTTTGCAGCATTTCCAGGACAGATAATGGGACAGCCACTATCTTCAGAGACTGTCCAAGGGGGTTTTGGTGTGCATATGTACTTGCTATATTCTTGCAAACAAGGTACCACCTGGACCCATTAGATCCCATTTGACTCAAGTTCAGGCAATCTCCTTCACCTCTCTGAATAATCCTTTGATGGAGATCTGTTGTGACAATTGGTCTATATATAATTTTTGCCTGCTTAGGAATTTATCATGGAAAGTAGGTCATTATTTTCAATAAAGAATGTTATAAACAGGTGCAAGAGAGCCAGACAGAGAGATTGAATTAGTCCAAACAGAAGTGGCCTATTGATATGTCAAAGACTGGGGTGAGATCATACTTGTTAAACAAGAAAATGTTGAAACAGTTACCGAGGTCAGGTATGGTCTTACAGAAACGGATTTAATTGGTGGACAAAATAACAAGGAAATGGACTTTTGCGTCCCTCATGCCCCTTTTGGTGCCTTAAAGAAAGAAACTTTATTGGGAGAAGGGCAGAAAACAGATGCCTGTCACTCCTGCCATCTCTTGGGGCCCCAGGCCTGAGAGATGTCCTGACCAGACCAGGCCAGCAAGAGGGATCCAGCTAACATCAGCAGCTCCAGCTGAATCCCAACCACCATCTGGGATTGGACACTAACAACATCAGCAGCAGCAGCAACAGCTCCAGATTATCTCAGCTTTCTCTTTTTTTTAAACTCAAAAAGGACATCTTTGATACTAGCTGAGCGAGACTGTTAAGGGTATTTTTCCATCTAAAACTCCTTCTAAGCAAAAGGGAATAAAATGAAAGCCTTATTTCACGCTTTACATTTCAAATGCTTTAACTGTTCTTCCCTCTTTTCTGTATCTTTAAAAAAAGGTTAAAAATTAATGGTGTATTTGCTATGGTACTAAGCAGGATGCCAAACCCTGGATCTTGTTTAACACTGTTTAATAGTGGACAGTGGCTGGGTTATATGAACACCTTTGGCCCATCTAAATTAATACAACAGATCTGTAGGGTAGTATTATGGCATGCAGTTCACACATTAATTACTCATGGAGCAGACCACTGGTACAGTGGTCCTCCAGTCAGTATTTCAGACTTTTATTGTTATACTTCTAAAACAAACAGCACGATCTTATTCAGGGGGACAAGGCAATACACCACGTTCATTGTGAATACAGAAATTTCAAAAAGCAATTGCTTGCACACTTTCACACACATACACAAGGTTCTACAAAGATGAAGCAGAGTTGCCTCAGTTGCTTGGGTTAGTCCACTGGCCAGGTGGCTAAAACACGAGGGAGGGAGCAGGTGTGCACCGATGCTCCTGGAGGATGATTGTAGAACCAAACCCAAAGTCCTCATCTTTCTGTCCTCTTTTAGAGGGGTAAGCTCTCATGCCATTCTGTAGGTTCTGCTTCATCATGCTGCATCCTAATGTGATTATTAATCATCCATGTTTTGGAAGCATGACCATTGTTATTTTTCAAAGTTCATCAGGTTTTCGTCCTTCGAGGTGGATCCCAGGGTGATGAGGGTGGGCAGCCATCTGGGTCGTAAAAGTTATCTTCACTCCCTTGAACATCCAAGGCTGGTGCCTCTTCCTGTCACTTTCTGGTCTCATATACACACATCACTCATTCATCTATTCATATTCTAGTCTCTTAAAATTTGCTTAAAACTTGTAACTGGAAGACACAAGTGTCCTTCAGAAACAATATTTCTTTTAATCTAAACCATTCATTATTATTACGAAACATCCTCATTTAATATTGAATCTTTGTTTCAGAACATTTGCTGATGTCACTTTAAGCAGTGATCTTAAAACGTGTAATTCAATAATAGCAACAGTTTCACAGAATGATCTTTGGTAACTTTACAAACAGGATCATCAATGACCAGGTATTAGTTTTGGACAACCAGATGGTGGTTTCAAACAAACTTAAACTTATCACCCTACATACCCAAAAGGCAAAGGCTCACAGAAACTGTTATGGTGGTTTGTCATTTCACATGGAATCAATATAACAGAATCAAGCTTTGGACCTACATTACCACCAAGCAAGGATACCACTTGCTAGTCACGAAGAGTGGAATCTGGGTGGACAGTCACTCGAATTCTAGTTCAAGCTGTCGTATATACTGATTACACATCCTGCTATTCGCCATCTTCACCCTCTGGCTGAAGTGAAAGGAAGTGAGAGGTGGTTGACCTCTTTCCCCTTAAAACACTCAGCTACAAGGGTTATGATGGCTCCCAGGGCCCGGGCATGTTCCCCAGCTGATATTATTTAATCTTGGTGCACATGTGGTCCATGCATGCAAGTGTAGCATCTGTATAGACAGCACAAGAACCACAATTAGTGTAAGGCAATGCTTTACCAGTACTCATGGCTCCAGTACCAAGAGAGACTGAGAAGTCGGGGACAAACATCAATTAGAGGAGATTCCAGTGCAGAGGCTATAGCCTAGTAGTCATAGTCAACTGTTCAAAGGTGGAGCCAGAACTTTTTAACTGGTAACAAGGATGATAAGTGGGTGCCAGGAGCCATGCTTTTTCTACTAGGGGCACAAGAAGCCATGGAGGAGATGGGTTCTAAAAAAATCAGCAGGTAATGAGGTAACAGGTTGTCTTTAACCTGACAAGACTTAGCAGCTGGGGCACTAAGTGAATGTAGCTTTGAAACTGGTAGGCAGGTCTTTCTGACAGAAGGTTTCAGAACCTAACATCCTCTTCATCACATACTCTAGCAAAAAAATTTAAAGAAGCATCCCCTAAGTGTGTATCAAAAGAGACTTTTCAGGCCCATGTGACTTTCCAAGGTAGAACAGGTGGTCATAGTGGCATAACAGACTGGCCAAGTTTTAGAGCCTGGAAACTTAGCCACAGCAACAGTAATGTAAGTGTTTTTCTTCATGCTCAAAGAGCGAGAGGCTTTTAACTACACCAAGGACAATAAGAAAGCTCTATAACTACAGGGTTGCAAAAGACTGAGGATGTTTCATCTGGCAATGAGAGGTGATTGGATATGTTCTGCCCTTGGCCAATGGACTCAAGGACAGGCAAAGCATAGCTATGGTGGTTAAAGGAATCTGCTCTACTGTATAAGCTTCTAGAGTGGAATCTTTGTGGACAAATACTCAAAGAAGATAATCCTTGTTATATCTTGTAGTTACCCATGCAGGTGACAATTCAATAGGATTTTTACTGCTAGAAAGCAGCTTTTCAAGGATAGAGGGAAGATCAATGTTGTGTGCTTTCTTTAGCAATAGCTACAGCGACCTACTCCTGCTAAAAACCTTTTGGAGAAAAATAAACTTTAAAAATGGCCAGAGGTCCCGTCTCGATGGGTCACATGCAGTAACAGCAGCAAGGTTAGGTTTAGCCTTGTAAGCCAGTGAGTGAATGTTAACATTACCATTACACAGTATAGCTTTCTCAGCAGCCCTTAAGGCCACATCTGTGTAATTATGACCCATTCATAAAACAAACTTTTTTTTCCAGGTAAGAGTGGGAAATTTTTAAATGTGTGTTTGTATATTTGGAGTTTTATGGACCAGCATGCACTTGCTGTCACAGTATTTTTTACCCATTGTTTCTAGGACAATCATCCTTTAGCCAGCCTTCCTCTACTGGGATATTCACTTACCATTCCTTCTGAAACTGAGAACATTCACAAAGATTATGTTTTCAAGTTACACTTCAAATCCCATGTGTACTACTTCAGGGCTGAAAGTGAATACACATTTGAAAGGTATGTCAGTTTTCTGCTAAAAAGAAAATAGTGACTTTGTGTCAGGCTGTTCCAATGAGGTTAGGGCAGATGTAAGCAAAGTGAACTGTTACACAAGTCTGTACAGCCAACTCATTCATCATGGATAGAAAATTATACTACTTTATTTTGAACACAGTGCTGCAAAGTAAGGTACCAGGTGGTGACAGATGCAGGCTAGTTCTCTGAGCTGCCATACATATTTTGAGTAAAAGCTCTTTTTCAGTTATATACCAGAAAGTTAGTTCATTTAAAAACCAGCAGACAATGTGCTGCAGCACCACCCCAGGCGCAATCATGTGCATCAGTCCTTTTTATTTGTGGAGTATGAAATGGATGTAAAACCCTAGCTGCCAGTCAGTGGGTGTGGAATTATATATAACTAAGCTGCCTTTACCCCAGGTGTGGCTCTTGTTTTATACTTAGTTTGTAAGTGCTTTGGGGCAGGGATCATCTTCATTTTGTACAGGGCCTAGCACAGTGGGGTGCTGGTCTATGAATGGGGCTCCTAATTGTTATGATAATACAAATAATTTCAATTGCTATACCCTTCTAGCGCAGTGTGTGTTAGAGTTTTGCACACCCCACAATTCCAAATCATCAGAAGACACACAGGGCATAAAAGGTGGTGCCAACTCCAACTCACCAATGTATTTGTTTTCAGCAGGAATAAATTTAGCTCTTTACTTTAGCCAAACCATATGATGTGTACCACACTCACGATTTAAGGAGGTAATATGCAAACCAATAAAGCCCCTCATCTGAAACATATGAATTTGTCTGTTGGGCTGAACATGTTACTGTTAGAAAAATAAGGCTTTTTTAATACCTGAGAATTAGACCAACTGGAGTCATATAAATATCAACCAGCATCTCAAACATTTTTTTTAGAAATGTACATAGAAAGTACCTTTTCCCTCTAATGATGCTTCAAATTAACTTACAATGGACTCTTACCAGAC
Organism: Emydura macquarii macquarii; assembly: GCF_026122565.2. Classification (NCBI taxonomy): domain Eukaryota; kingdom Metazoa; phylum Chordata; order Testudines; family Chelidae; genus Emydura; species Emydura macquarii. Next base: position 7,536,995 of record NW_027133808.1, on the reverse strand, counting down.
GTCAGTCCCTATCTTCATTTGAGAAGGAGCACATGCTTTAAAACCCGTTCACTACTGTAAATAGGAAGGGCATCCTGTGACCCCTGAAAATAAAAAACACATAATATAATGGACAGTACAGTGTAGTTTAACACAGTACACTGACAGCCAAGGAGGGCTTTCTGAAAAGATGCAATTTACCTCATTTTTTCTTTGTCTTCCCTCCACAGATGGATGGAAGTGATCCGAAGTGCCACCAGCTCTGCCTCACGCACCCGTGTGTTAAGTCATAAAGAGTCTCATGTGTATTGATGGCTAAACACTCACCAAGTTGATTGTTCTAGCAGTTGCTGCTTTTCTAGAGGACATCTGAATATATTTTTTCCCTTAAATTTTAGTACAACTTACATTTGTTTAAAAAAAAACCCACCACCACAAATGGTTTTGCAGCAACTTTTTGATTGCCTCAGCAAAGCTGTTTAACCTTAAGCCCTTCACATCTTCTGACTAGTTAATCATCATCCTGCTGGCAGCAATTAGTTTCATTCCCTGTATTTTTTGTCATTCTGTGTGCTGTTTTTTAGCTTGTGCCAGTATTAAAATATTGTCCTCCTTAGAGTGCCAAATGCCAAAAGATATTTCCTTGCCTCAAAGATTGCAACTGAAAAACAGTACAAATTAATTGGTAACTTTAGTGAGGCAAATGCTTTTTCTTCTCTTTTCAGAAACTTTTCTTTTTAAACATCATAAGCTGTAGACTGCTGGATTTTTAAATGTAGTATGGATTTTCACAGTATCAAATATAAAGATATACACAGTAAGCAGTCTAACAGTAATGAGGTAATGTTCAGATTTAATTTTTCAGTCTTTCTACATACTAATCAAGGAATTACTAATTTTCTATCTTAAACAGTTTACAGCTCACCAATCTCATTTCACTTTGGGGTTACATATACTATAAATGAACTATAGGATTTATCCTGCCTTTTTCTGGGTGCAAGTTGACCAAAATTGTGTGTGTGTGTGTTAGTTTTGAACAGGGAATACTACTTGCAAGATGAATAGTTTTAAAAATGATCAGTGCAATATTATTTGGGCTATTAATGTACTGTGAATAATGCGTACAAGGAGAAATTAAAGGCTGCGGTAGTGTTTTGCTGTTTGTTTTTCAAACTTGACAAAACCTGTATGCTGCAAGAACCACAGCTAATTGTGACGGAGTAAACTGAAGAGTGTTCTTGGTAATTAAAGTGGACTCAAACACTATAAACTTATGGTACTACTTTCCCAGGCTTTCATGATGCCTGCATCTGAGTGCAACTGTTTCATTTTTAACATTTGTAGTGGTCTACAAACTTTTTTGAAGCTCTAGTCTCTCTAGAGTGGTACTACTAATATCTCAACAAATTATGTCTTTAGAGAGAGGGCGAAGGATATACACAGTAGCTAAGACATTGGGCATAATATATTTTATCTTATAGAGTTCTTTGGATCATTCATTCATTGAATCAGAACACAGTCTGTCAGCAGTCTATTTTCTTCATTGTTTTTCTTAAGTTTATATTATGTATATAATATAAACACAAGTTCAACCACCTGCACACCCAGCTCTCTCCCATTTAAGGGGTCCTTTCGGGGAACACTGCATGAAGACAGAGGGGCTTGGATAAATATGGGAACCACGAAGAAAGGAGTGGGGATTATTCTACGACCATTTTTTTTATTATGTAGCTCTTGGATTTGTTAATCACTTGTTCTTACATTATGTATAAAATGGTTTAAGTATTGCTCACAAGAAAAGGGAATAAAATACCTCACAACACAATCAAGCATACTGCAATTTCAAGGCAAAACTTTGTCATGTGTCTTTTTTTTTTTTTTTTAAAAACTTTAATGCTCCCAAGAAGTACCAAATTGCTTAAGGTCAATGCTGAAAAGTTATTTAGATTTAATTCGTAACCCCATGCCACCATTTTCAAAAATAGGAGACAAACTGCTAGCCCTGACGGAAAAGTATAGTATGGTTGAATCATTTCAGCTTTGTGATGTCTGTATGTTTATAGGGGAAGGTAGTGTGAGTTGCAAATATAGCATAAGCTAGCTGTTTATGGTGTTCTCACTGTAATGATATTACAGGCCCTGGACTTGTCTTTTTTTCGCATAAATTTCTTAGGAAACGAGACTTTTTCTATTTGTTAGCAGACTTTCATATTTACATAAAGAAACAAGTACAAAACATCCTCTTTCTATTTGATAATCTTACATTTCTAAGAAACTAGCAATATGTAAATAAAATTATGATTTAAAGTTTATTTAAAATTTGTTTTAACCACCCTGAAAGAAGTCTTGTATTGATTGCTTAAACACTCACTAAATGATCATTCAGGCAGTGCTCTTTTCCTTAGAGACAATTATCTTTCTCAACATGCTTTATATGTTGAGAAGCTCAAAGCTTCATCTTACTGTAGGGCCCAACAACATCAAATTATTCTACAGATTGGGTACAAAATAATATTACAGTAGGTATGTTTACATCTAAAGGTTGTTTTTTAAACTATATTTAAGTTACAATTTTTTTCAAAGGTTAATTCAGATAAGGGCAAAAAAAATGCAAGAAAAATTAAGAACAAACCACAGCATAAGTCACACAGAAACTAGGTGTGAAATTCTAGACTTTGGAGAACTCACAGTACTGACTGACTACCTAGAACTAAGTGAAGAACACTCACCGACCCTATGGAATCTGTAAAGCAGGTGTATTGCAATGTCCCAGAATTTATTTGAAATGTGAACATGGGTGTGTAGAGACATGAAACAGGAAATGCATAACTGAACATGGACTGGTGAATCATCAGTAGATTTGAAAAATCTAAACAACATTTTAACACAGATTAGCAAACAGTAAAAAGTATTGCTGGGAGAAGTTGAGAGTTTTTTAGGATGTCACCAACTAGTTCTGATACTCTTATAACTTCAGTCTGTACCTCTTTTTAGTATTATGGTATAGTTAGAATATAGGAAAAACGGTTTAGTACCTTTAAACACACAATGACACTAGCTTTTTATCTCAAGAGACCAGAGCTCAAATCCACCATTAAGACTGCTGTAAAAATTTCCAATGAGTATCTAGGATATGTCTCTGTGTGTGCATGCATACACTACACGGTTGACCTAACACGTCTTTCCCATGCTCATCCTTTCCCCTTCAAAGAAAGATAAAATGTATGTGTGTTCAACCCCTTTGCTGTCAATTTCAATTCTTTAATTGTAAGCAGTTTTTTATCTCAGTATCAGGCTATCATGAGTTCTACTGATTATACAGTCAATAATATCCAGCTCCTAAAGATTTTCTCTTTTTGAATTTTTTTACATCTAATGCTCTTTTGATCATTTATTATGGGAAAGGGCAAAAAGGCATCTGACTAATTCTCTATCTTTCATTTAATTTGTTTTCAAATTTAAAAATTCACCCAAAACAGCTTTTTTAGGCAAATGTACAAACAATATTTAATACGGCTAAAAAGTAAATTAGCCTCCCACCATTCGGAGTACAGCATAAACCTCCCAAAGAATAAAAGGATTAGCTTTGCACAGTGCCCTGAAAGTTAAATTCAGGCTGGATTAGAAGAAAGCAAATTACAGATTCAAGGTCCCGTTACTGAAAAAGCTATGGTAGTAACTGCCAGCTATGGAACAATTTACACCAGCTGAGGATGAGACCATAGGTCTTAGTACTGATCTCTAGGGCATCCTCCTCTATAATAGTTAACAATTTATTCTCACCCTTTGCTTCCTATGTCAACTAATTTTTAAATCCAGAACAGGACTTTACATCCTACCCCTCAGTTACCAAATGAAGTGGATGATGCACAAATCTTTTGGAAATCTAAGCATCCCACATTCATCAATTTTCCTTTATCCACTATTCTGTTAATGACTAACAAAATGAAGAAGCACACTTACTGTTTTAACAGTTTGTCTCATTTTCACTACCTAGGAAGGTAAGTGCAGGGGTGACATTTTTTCCATCAACCTCTGTAATGAAGATCAACATACAGCACTATTACTGATGCAAGCAGCAGTCTGTCTAAATACAGCTTCTCAGCATTTAACCTCCCCCACCCCACTTGCCCATTTTTCCCTTTTAGTTTCTCTGCAGTCATACAGAAGTTTAAAATGAGTGTTCTTACCTGTCAGTTTGATTTGTGCATCGACACTTTACCAGTATGCAGCTTTTTCAATACCAACCAAATAGGAATTGTCAACTACAGTGGCCTACTTTTCCAGCTGTCAGGTCACCCAGAAAATGCTATGAAATAAAAGCTAATAAAACAGTATTGACATTAAACTTGGCATGCTGTTATAACACAATTACCTGTAATACCTTACACGAAGTTAAATAATTTATCAACAGCATACTGGCTCAGTTGCATACAAGCCCAGGCCTCAGCAGACATGCCTCCTCACCAAAGACATACATAAACAACCACTTTAAGTGCTGGATGACGACTCTGCAATGACTTCGGTAGTTTTTGAAATAGCTGGTACTTAAAATGAATTTTAATTGATGCAAGGAAGCAAGACAGGGAACAGACGGATGCATCTTTCATGTCAGATATCTTGTGACTAATAATAAACCTATAAATTACAGGCAAGCTGTGGTGTGTAGCATTAATTTCTATCCCTGGTTCACCTCAAAATATCATAACTAAAAAATACGGACCATTTACTAGACAGGCCAGGATTCTTTCAGCATTCCAAATATCGTGGGCCGCATTGTCCCAGACAAGTCTAGTACATTGGTATAAATAACAAAACCACACCATTCCCTTGTTCAAGCAATGGAGGGATCATTTAAAATTAGTCAACTAAAGAGGAAGTTTTACTTTTTGGCATTAAAGGAAAAAAATGTTACTAACCTTTCTGTAACTTTTGTTCTTTGAGATGCGTTGCACATGCCCATTCCACTGTAGAGGTGTGTGTGTGCCCCCAGCGGTACCCGTCAGGGCAGCTTGAGTGTCCTCTGCTGCCATGCGCTCATAGAACCAGCTTAGTCAAATCCACACCCCCCTCAGTTCCTTCTTTCCAGCCAACTAGAGGGGTAGCAGTATGGGTTGTGGAATGGACATGTGCAACAAACAACAACAGTTATGGAAAGATTAGTAACTTTTTTCTTCGAGTGCTTGCACATGTTCATTTCAAGCAGTTGCACAGAAGGTGGGATCAGAGTTCATGGACATGCTGACTGCAATACAGATTGGTCAAAACTGGCATTGTCCCTAACCTGTTGAATAATGTTGCATGATGGTCAGACAACGTATGCACTGATGACCAGATCACTGCTCTGCAAATGTCCTGACCTGTACTAGGAATGCCACTGATAATGCTTGCACCCTTGTGGAGTGAGCAGACACAGTAGCTGGTGGCACAACACCCTACTTAACACTTGTGCCTGCATGATGTGATCCAATACAAGATTCCCTGAACACAGATGGGGAGATTTTTCATCCTGTCAGATGATTGGATGGATTTACAGAATAGTTTGGTCCCTTTTTAATTTAGAACGCAATGGCATTATTTATCTAAGGCTTCAGGTAGAAAACCGGTAGGAAGATTGCTTACCATGCTTTCCCTTATCCCACTTGTGCACAAGGTTCTGCTAAAAATCAAAAGGGACCAGGCGCATGGCAGTCTTATAGCCCCTGGTTGGTCCTGTCTATACTGGTTCGCCAGTGTGCTAGGCCTTTCAGTGGTGGCTCCGATTCCACTTCGTTTACATCTGAACTTGATCTCCCCGTAACAGTAAGAAGGTGTCTGAGTGAACCTGGTGTATGGCCTCACAGGGAACAAAAAACAAGGTTCGAGTGATTGCTCATATGCAGTCCAATATAGGTGTGTGTGTGTGTGTGTGTGCGCCCAGTGCACAGACTCCCGGAACTTTTTTCCCTAGCAAGCCCCGCAGGGCCAGCTCAGGCGCCCCCTGGAGTGCCGCGCTCATATCGCAGTATAAAGGGCGCTGCTGGCTCCGCGGGTCCCCAGTTCCTTCTTTGCGCCTGTGACGGTTGCCGGAACTATTGCCTCTTGCTATGTGCAAGTAGCACTCGTACCCTAGCTGTTCTTTAGAGTTTTGAGTAGTTGTAATAGTGTTAAGTTAGAGAGACGTACCCCTGACGGGGTCCTTTATTGGAGCCATGCCGGGCTCTTCAGGCTTTAAAAACTGCGACCTTTGTGCTAAAGCCTTCCCGGTCAGCGACCCACACGACCGATGCCTCGGTGAACAACACAGACGAGCTACGTGCCGGATCTGTAAGTCCTTTACGCCTTGGACTCAAAAAGAAAGAGATGCGCGGCTGAAGGTGATTGTGATGGAGTCAGCGCTCCAACCAGCGTCCGAGCCTTCTTGGTCACCGTCGGCACCGAGTGTGGCGTCGGTGCAGGGCGCCTCCCCCCTCCCCCCCGGCACCAACACAGGTACCGAAGGGGCCAAAGAAGACGGCACGGTCCCTGACCGCACCTAAGGACTCCTCCCTGCTACCACAACGCGGTGCGAGTAAGGAGACACCCCAGCCACGGGCCGTGGAGATCACTCCAGCCCCGGTGTCTCCACGAGGGTTGCCTCCCCCGACTCCTGGGGGAGTGCACCTGCAAGGGCCGTCGACGCCGGAGGCGTTTACTGCAGCACGAGCCCTCATGGCCATGCCTACGCCTCCGTTTCCCCCCCCCCCCCCCCCCATGCCTCTCGGGGCAAACCCGCGCTGGGTGGTCCCAGTGGTTGGAGATGTTCTCAATCTAGGTCGCCATCCAGAGGGTCACGGGTCCATCGCCGGAGTTAACGTCGGTCCGACCCCGGCAAGGGCCGCACTTCGGGCTCGCGAACTCCGGTACGGCGCCCGTCCCGGCACCGATCTTGGTCTCTGTCCGCTACATCAAGGGACAGTAGCCCACGACCAGCGGCACCGGAAACCCGGGAGCCTCCGTCCGTGCTGGCCCCGGTCATTACGTCGACGCCGATGGGCCCAACACCGATGACTGGGAGGACAGAGTCTCCCCAGCATCGCCACCGTCGGCACTGCTCACGCGCTCGAGGGGGTAAGCGGCACCGCAAATCTCGCCGTAGGGGCAGGTCCTCCACGTCGTCGTCTTCCTACCGCCGGCACCAGTCAACATCATCGTCGTCCAGCCGTTCTCCATGTTGAAGGGGCAAGCGACACATGGGAGGCTCAGGAGACAAACGGGCTGCGGGACAGCAGCCACCCCCTTGCAGGCCCCGGGTTGGAGCCAAGTGCTATGGCAGTGGCCATACTGGGGACCGTGGAATGCTCCTATACCCGAAGGTGTCTATACAGTCGGCGGTGGCCCCTCCAGTGCCCCCACTCCCCAAAACACAAGGGCAGGTCTCGGGAGGATTCTGACCCAGGGGAGAGACCCTCCACTGGACCCATACCTCCATCCTCCTCCTCATCACCTGATGATGCGGCGGCCAGGGATCACAGGGCTCCCCTGTTTGATTTCCGCGCCCACCGGGACCTCTTGAAAAGGGCAGCTGAAAACTTGGGCATGGAGGTCAAACTCATGTCCGAAGACCCCCTCTTTGGACCCTCGAGCTCCGTTGGCCCATCACGGGCAACCCTGCCAGTTCATGACAGAGTCATGAAGATTGCCAGGAACCTCTGGCAGACCCCTTCCTCCCTACCTTCCACTTCCAAAGGGGTGGAGAGGAAATACTATGTTCCCAAGGAACCTTTTGAGTTCTTATACAACCACCGTGCGCCAGACTCTTTGGTGGTCGATGCGGCCAATCAAAGGGACCGCCAGGGGAACACTCCCAAGGACAAGGAGGGCCGGAAGCTGGACTTGTTTGGGAGGAAAATCTACTCTACGGCAGCATTGCAGTTTAGAGTAGCGAACCACCAGGCCCTCTTGGGCAAGTACAACTTAAACCTCTGGGCCTCTATGCAAAGATTTGCAGCCACGTTACCCTGACCAAGCGGCGGATTTTGCCACGGTACTGCAGGAGGGGGAGGCGGTGGCAATCGCTGCCCTGCAGTCTGCCAGCAACGCGGCGGACACTGCTAGCAGGGCAATGGCCTCCGCTGTTGTCATGCGCCCGTTCTTGGCTGCAGGCGTCTGGCCTGTCCCAGGAGGTTCAACAGGCCATACAAGACCTGCCTTTCGATGACTTAGGGCTCTTTTCAGAAAAGACAGATGAAAAGCTGCATGCCCTTAAGGACTCTCGGGCTACCCTGAAGTCCCTCGGGCTGTATACCCCCCAGGCCTCAAGGTGGCAGTCCAGGCCGCAGTCCAGGCCACAAGCCCAGAGGCAACCGCCACCCCCACCTAGGCAGGCTCCCCAACCCGCCCAGCAGAGGAGAGGGCCCAACAGAGGAGGCTGGCAAGGGTCCTCTGCTGGGGCCCAACAAGGGGGTAATGTTAATAAACGCTTTTGACCCTGTGCAGGAGGGTAGTACTCTTCCTTCTCCCTGGGATCTCAACTGACCGTTTGCAGATAGGCTCCGTCCCTTCTTTACGGAATGGGAAGCCATTACTACGGACCGGTGGGTGCTAGAGGTGATCGCCAAGGGTTATACCCTCCAACTCATGGCCTTCCCCCCTGACGCTCCCCCTAGGATCTTCCCCATTGGGGACCCTGCCCACGTTCAACTCCTGGTGGGAGATTGAGTCACTCCTGGCGCTGGGGGCGGTAGAAGTAGTCCCAGTGGCCGAAGAAGGCCAGGGATTTTATTCTAGATATTTTTTAATCCCCAAGGCGAAAGGGGGCCTTAGACCCATCCTGGACCTACATCGTCTGAATAAGTATATCAGACGTATTAAGTTCCGCATGGTTTCCCTTGCCACGATCATCCGGTCCTGGACCCGGGGGATTGGTACGCTGCCCTAGACTTGAAGGACGCGTACTTCCACATCTCCATATTACCTGCCCATAGGAGGTTCTTACGATTTATGGTAGCTGGGCGACACTACCAGTTTCCGTCCTTACCTTTTGGGCTCTCCTCAGCACCCAGAGTCTTTACTAAATGCATGGCTGTGGTAGTAGCCCACCTGCGTCGCAGCGGGGTTCAGATCTTCCCCTACTTAGATGATTGGCTAATCAGGGGGAAGTCGAGGACTCATGTGAGAAATAGTCTACTCCTCACCCGCGAGATATGCACCAGACTTGGGTTGCTTATTAATGAACAAAAATCCACGCTCACTCCAGTGCAATGTATAGATTTTATTGGAGCTACATTGGATGCGGTACAGGCCAGAGACTAGGTTCGAGGCAATGGCGGCTATTATATCCGATCTCCACAGGTCCCCCACGACGACAGCCAGGCATTGCCTGCAGCTGTTGGGACATATGGCAGCTTGTACGTATGTAGTGAGGCTGGCCAGGCTTAGGCCTCTCCAGTCATGGTTAGCCTCGGTATATGTGCCAAACAGACATTCTCTAACTAGAGTGGTCATGGTTCCCCCACGGGTGCTGGGGCCCTCCACCAATTGAGAGATGACAAGGGAAATGATGATGGGCGTTCCGTTCAGAGAATTAACCCCATCTGTGACGCTCATCACAGATGCATCCGCTATGGGATAGGGAGCCCACATCTGTCACAACCGGGGCAGCCAGGGGCTTTGGTCACCGGAGGAGAGAGCTCTGCACATCAATGTATGCAAGCTCAGAGCAATCCGGTTGGCCTGCAAGGCCTTCCTTCAGTTCCTGAAGGGCAGGGTGGTCCAAGTCCTCACGGACAATACGGCAGCTATGTTCTACGTGAACAGATTGGGGGGGGGGGGTGTGTGTGTGTGTGTGGCAGCCCGTTCCTCGGCTCTCTGCCAGGAAGCTTATCTGCCTCTCACCTCCCGGGGGTCCGGAACGACAAGGCAGACCGCCTCAGCAGGTCATTCTCACCCCGCCACGACTGGTCATTACACCAGGACATAGTGACTTTAATCTTCCAGAGGTGGGGTGTTCCCCATCTAGACCTGTTCGCATCAGCCTGGAACAGGAAATGCCCGAGGTTCTGCTCACTCAGGGGTCGCGAGCCGGGCTCGCTGTCCGATGCATTCCTGATAGACTGGACAGGGGACCTAATGTACGCATTCCCCCCCATTCCGCTCCTGCCCCAAGTCCTTCTCAAGATCAAGATCATCCTTATCGCCCCAGCGTGGCCGAGACAGCATTGGTACAGCATGCTGCTCGACCTCTCCATCACCGAGCCGATTCCGCTACCCAGACGATGCGACTTGATCTCCCAGGACCAGGGGAGAGTGTTGCACCCCGACCTGGACTCCCTCCACCTTACTGCCTGGAGACTGATGGAGGGAGAGAGGGCCTGTTCCCTGCAGGTTCTTCTGGGTAGCAGGAAACCATCCACGCAAGTTACGTATAAAGCTAAGTGGAGGAGGTTTCCGGGTGGGCAGAATCGAGAGGTTTACATCCGAGCTTCTCACCCATACAGGCTATCTTAGAGTACCTGCTGCAGCTTAAGCTGCAAGGCCTGGCCCTGGCTTCCCTCAAGGTACACCTGGCAGCCATTTCGGCTATCCACCAGCCGATGGAGGGGCGGTCCCTATTCTCTCACCCCATGTCAGTTAGGTTCCTTAAGGGGGTGGAGAGGACTTTCCCTCAGGTCCGGGAGGCGGTGCCGCCCTGGGACCTCAACTTGGTCCTTAACATGCTGATGAGACACCCCTTTGAGCCGATAGCCACGTGCTCCCTTCTCCTTTTGTCTTGGAAGGTAGCCTTCCTCGTGGCCATCACCTCGGCCAGGAGGGTCTCCGAACTAAGGGCATTGACCTCGGAGCCCCCCTACACAGTTTTTTACAAAGATAAGGTCCGGCTGAGACCTCACCCGGCTTTTATGCCTAAGGTGGTGTCTCAGTTCCACTGTAATCAGGACATTTTCCTTCCTGTGTTCTTTCCAAAACCCCACGGTTCAGAGGAGGAAAGGAGGGGACATTCGCTGGATGTCAGGTGAGCCCTGGCCTTCTACATCAAGCGGACCAGGCCATTCCGGAAGTCGACGCAGCTGTTTGTGGCGGTAGCAGACCGGATGAAGGGTTCACCTGTCTCCACCCAGCGCATCTCTACCTGAATCACCGCCTGCATCAAGACCTGCTACGAGCGAGCAAAGGTGCCGCTTCCAGGAGCTGTGACAGCGCACTCAACCAGAGCCCAGGCCTCATCGGCGGCCTTCCTGGGAGGAGTGCCCCTGCAGGACATCTGCAGAGCAGCGACCTGGTCGTCGGTCCACACCTTCACATCCCACTACGCCATCGTGCAGCAGGTGAGAGAGGACGCAGGACTCGGCAGAGCAGTACTGGTGAGAGTAGCTCAACGCTGACTCCTACCCACCTCCAAGGTATGGCTATTTAATCACCTATACTGGAATGGATATGAGCAATCACTCGAAGAGAGAAAACAGGGTTACTTACCAGTAACTGTTGTTCTTCGAGATGTGTTGCTCATATCCATTCCAAACCCACCCCCCATCCCCACTGTCAGAGTCGGCAGAAAGAAGGGACTGGGGACCCGCAGGGCCAGCAGCGCCCTTTATACTGCCATATGAGCGCGGCACTCCAGGGGGTGCCTGAGCTGGCCCTGCGGGGCTTGCTAGGGAAAAAAGTTCCGGGAATCTGTGCACTGGGTGCGCACACACCTATATTGGAATGGATATGAGCAACACACCAGTAACTGTTGTTCTTCGAGATGTGTTGCTCATATCCATTCCATTCATGTCTATAGGTGAGTGCATGCCACCATGCACGGGTTCCCGAAACTTTCTCCCCCTTTGCAGACCCCGTAGGGTCAGCTCTGGTGCCCCCTGGAGTACCACGCTCATGCCGCAGTATATGAGGCACCACTGATCCTACGGCCCCTCCGTTCCTTCTTTCTGCCTGTGATGGTTGCTGTAACCTCTCTTGCTTCTCGCAAGTACCATTCCCCTTGTTGAACTTTGTTGTTGTTGCATAGTTAAGTGTTAAGTAAGGTCCTCTCTAGACTTACGGGGCCCCCCTTTGAGCCTATGGCTTCATGCCCTCTGCTCATCCTTTCATGGAAGGTAGCCATTACCTCAGCTAGGAGGGTCTCTGAGATTAGAGCTTTGACCTCAGAGCTCCCCTATACTGTATTCTATAAGGATAAGGTACAGTTGAGATCTCACCCAGCCTTCCTGCCCAAGGTGGTCTCCTAATTTCATTATAACCAAGATATTTTCCTCCCCGTATGTTTTCCCAAGCCACATGGTTCGGAGGGGGAGTGGTGGAGATGGCATTCGCTGGACATGAGATGAGCCCTGGCCTACTACATTGACAGGACAAAGCCGTTCTGGAAATCGACACAGCTCTTCTTAGACCAGATGAAAGGATCACCTGTCTTCACCTAGCGCATCTCCATGTGGATCACCTCCTGCATCAAGTGTTGCTATGAGCAGACAAATGTGCCACTTCCAGGTGTCATCATAGCGCATTCAACCAGAGCTCAGGCCTCATCAGTGGCCTTCCTGGAGAGGGTGCCCCTGCAGGACATCTGCAAAGCTGCCACGTGGTTGTCGGTACACACCTTCACGTCCCACTACGCCATCGTTCAGCAGGTGAGAGAGAACATGGGATTCAGAAGAGCCATGCTGAGGGCAGCTCACCAGTAATTCCTACCCACCTCCAAGGTATTGCTTTTTAATCACCTATATTGGAATGGACATGAGCAAGCACTCGAAGGAGAAGTACTGACACTTCTGTTGTGTCAGATTGCAAACAGGTCTATCTGGGGAGTCCCCACCACTGGAAAACATCCCTTGTGATATCCAAATGAAGGGACCACTCATGACTGGAGAAAGACCTGCTGAAGCCATCTGCCAGTTCGTTCTGCGATCCTAGAAAGTGCAATACCTTGAGGGGGATTGAGTGGGCTATGCAGAACTCCCACAGCTGAACTGTTTCCTGAAACAAGGGGGAAGAGCGAGCCCCTCCCAGCCTGTTGAAGTAGAACATGGCTGCTGTTTTGTCCATAAGAACCAAAACACTTTTGCCCGTAAGGTGAAGTAGGAATGCCTGACAGGCCAGGCAAACTACCCTGAGCTCTCTGACATTGATGTGTGGCGATAGCTCTTTTGGAGACCAAAGGCCTTGAGTCCTGAGGGGTCCCAGCTGAGCTCCCCAGCCTACTGCTGATGCATCCAAGACCAGGGATATCAATGGCTGGGACTGTGAGAAGGGAATGCCCACACAAATCACACGCAGGTCCAGCCACCAGCTGAGGGAGGCAAGGACCAGTGAAGGTACTGTGAGAACCAAGTCCAGATGGTGGTGGTTTGGCAAGCACACCGAGGCCAGCCATGTCCGAAGGGGTCAGAGATGCAGTCTTGTATGCTGCACTACACACGTACATGTGGCCCAGAAGTCTCAGACTGGGCTGCTGTAACAGGGTGGTCCTTGAGGTGCACTATCTAGGATGTGATCATCTGAAACAGACCTTCTGGCAGGAAGGCTCTGGCCTGGATGGAGTCAAGCACTGCTCCAACAAACTCTATCCTCTGTACCAGAATAATGGGTAGACTTTTGTACATTTATTAGCAGGCCTAGGGCCTGGAATGTCAACTGAAATAAGGTGGATGCTGGATTCTACCTGAGCCCTGGACTGGCTCTCTGACTATCCAGTCATCCAAATCCAGGTAGACTGCATTCCCTGTCTTCCCAGGAAGGCCGCCACTATCGCCATGCATTTTGTAAACATTTGCAGGGCTGCCGACAGGCCGAACACGAGTACCGTGCACTGGTAGTGCGTTTGCTTCAGGATGAAGCTGAAGAACCTTCTGTGGCCTTGGAAGATTGATATGTGAAAGTAAGCATCTCTTAAATCGAAGTTGGTGTACCAGCCTCTGGAATTAAGGAAGGGAACAACAGTAGCCAGTGAGACCATGTGGAACTTTAATTTCTTGAGGTAACCATTCAACTGGTGCACGTCTAAAATAGGTCGGAGACCACCCTTGGCTTTCAGGATTAGGAAATAATGGGAGTAAAACCCCTTTCCTCTTAAATCCGGTGGAACCTCTTCCGCAGCTCCCATCTGGCGGAAGGAATGGACATCCTGGACCAGAAATTATTCCTGAGAGCAGTCTCTGAAAAGGGACAGGGTTTAGAAATAAATTGAAGGGAATATCTCACTTCCACCACGCTCTGCATCCAACGGTCTGTGGCGATACAGGACCATGCACAGGTGAAGTGGGACAGGCAGTCTGTAAATAAAGGGAAAACGGGATCTGGCATCATGGGAGCTGGTACAACGTCCTCAAGTGTCCCATCAAAAGTTCTGCTTAGAGCCCTCTGGGTGCCTGGGCAGGGCAGACAGTGTTGCAGAGGCAGAAGGGGGTAGCGGTCTGCATCTGAAACCCCTGCTCCATTTCCTACGTGGGTCTCAATGGGATGACAGGGCAGAGTATCAGAAGGACTGTGGAGGCCTGATTTCTGTGAAGTCACCGAGGTATACAATTCAAGGGATTTAAGTGTCGCCCTGGAGACCTTCAGCCCACGAAGCTTCGCGTCAGTCTACTCTGAAAAAAAGAATGAAACTCGCTCGTAGGAGAGGTCTCGTAGGATCTGCTGGACCTCATGCCGGAGACCAGAGGACTATAGCCATGAACTCCTACGCATGGCCCTTTTGGAGGCCATAAACCTGGCTGCCAAATCCAGGACACCTTACAAGGAAGCCGTGGCCATCGACTTCCCCTCATCCATGAATGAGGAAAACTCCTGCCTGATCTCTTAAGGAAGCAAGTCCTTGAACTTCAATATGGAGTCCCACATGTTCAAGTCATATCTACCCAGCAGCGCCTGCTAGTTAGCAATCCTAAGCTGTAGCCCCCCCAGTACAGTACACCTTTCTACCAAAAAATTCTTGGAATCTTTCATCTTAGAAGTCACCCCTTGCAAGCCCTGCCTCTCTCTCTCTTTGGCTGTGGACACCACCAGGGAACCCGGGGGGAGGGTAAGAGGAGATGAGTATATAGCAACTCATAACCCATGGCAGGGACAAAGTATTTCCTCTCAGCTCTTTTTGAGGTGGGGGGGGGAAGGGAATGGGGGTTTGCCAAAGGGCTTTCATCAGGTCCATAATGGCCTCACTGAGAGGCAGGGTTACTTTTGATGGGTTTACTGTCAACCAGGGTATGGGAGGATGCCTTTACTATCTCCACCTGTAAGCCCAAGTTTAAAGACACCCTCTTCAGCAGTTCCTGGTGAGCCTTATAGTCCTTCTGGGGACGCAACATGCCCACACCTGATACACCCTCATCTGGGGAGGAAGCGGCAGTGGCTGGCACTGGCTAAGGGTACCCCTCTTTTCATTCAGCGCTGATAGGATCCCACAGAACTGGTTCCTGAAACTCAACACCAGGCTTAGTACCGAAGTCTGGAGCAGGTACTGTTTGATGAGATGGAGATGCCCATCTCTCAAAAGCCACCGAGTAAGAGCATCTTGAGTTGGGTCCTGGGACTGGGGGAAAACCCAACAGGTTTCAAAAGGGCCACTGAATTGGTATAGGCCAGTGACCGCTAAGCCAAGCACTCAATGGCACTCCTGTGCTGGGATCCACGGCAGGGTAAGGATGACTGGAGAGGTAGCAGAAGCAAATCCTCTGATGCAAGGAGTATGAACCAAACTCCAATTCCGATGATGACAAGCCTCCCTCTGGTGACCATGGAAGTGTGGGT
This sequence comes from Emydura macquarii macquarii, assembly GCF_026122565.2. Taxonomy (NCBI): domain Eukaryota; kingdom Metazoa; phylum Chordata; order Testudines; family Chelidae; genus Emydura; species Emydura macquarii. The sequence goes on along the minus strand of NW_027133808.1, from coordinate 7,521,311 downwards.
TCCCACCAGTGCCAGAGATTGGTGCTGAGGGGGCGAAGCTTGTGCCAGGAACCATCATGGTCTGTTTCCTTCTGGATGGTACTGCAGGGCCCGGAAATAAATGGCAACTGGGGACTACATGCTCCCTGTTGTCCACCAGCACTGATGCCATCGACTCCTGTATTGCTGGTGCCACCGGTATTGAAAGCATTAGCAAACGCTTCTGGTGTGGACGGCACCGCAATGGCACTGGTGCCACGCTGTCCCTCCAGTGCTGACCATTCATCTGCGTCAAGGCCAGAGTCAATGGTGCCAATGTTGATGCTGAGGCAGATGAGTGGACTGACCTAGGTTGCATTCCTGCTCTGCTCACCATGCCTGGCCTTCCTTTAGAGTTGGGGACTGTCCCCTCTCAGCCAGCTGCTTTCTGTGCTTCTTCCTCAGCAACGGGGATGGCAAACAGTGCCAGGACTCCCACACGGTAGGAGGAGCATTTCTCATGGACGCTGAGGTGAACTTCACCCAAGCACTTTAGCCAACTACAGTGCGAGTCACTCAGAGGCATAGTCTTGTTGCAGGAGGCACAGGGCTTGACGCCCAGTGACCAAGGGATGCCTCGGGCCATCAGGAACAGATGAAACTCCGCTAACAGAGGAACAACTATACCAACTAATTAAGACAAACTATTTACAAACACTAACTACATACAACTATGACAAAGAAACAAAGTCCATTGAGAAAAGCTTGCTATAGCAAGAAGAGCAGCACAGCACCAGAGGGCACCCAAGCTGCCCCAACTGTGGGAAAAATTTCTGGCAACTGTGCGGAGTGCATGCTCACATCTATAGTGGAATGGACATATACAATCACTCAAAGAAGAAAGGAAGGCTGCTTTCTCTGACTTCTGACTATAATAAAAAAAATGGTAGGAAATATCTTATGTCCTCATACAAACAAACACTAAAAAATGACTATTAGCCACAGACTATACACAAGACTATCAAAAAGGCAACCACCTTCTAAAATTAAAATAGGGGCAATACCCCCCAATTACAGGCCAAGGTGGGAAGAACACCTGAAAGAAATTACAAACACATCACAACAGCCTAACCTTGATCTTTCACCAAGCCAATCCCTTATCAACCTTTTTCTGTAGGAAATTTTAAACATTCAAACGAAAGTAGCCTCCATCCACAGATCCTGCACCAAAAAGCTAATTTCCCTCTGATACTTGACACATAAGATATGTCTACACTACAATTAGGCCCGAGCCTGAATGTGTACACCTCAATTTAAACAGCCCTTAACCTGAGCCCCACGAACCCAAATCAGCTGGCATGGGCCAGCCACGTGTATCTAACTGCAATATAGACCTCCCAAGGGCTTGTCTAGATAAGAAAAGTTTCACCAATGTAACTACATATCTGTAGTTATGGCCACTGCAATCCCCCAATGTAGACACTCCACACTGGAGCAAAAGAGGACTTGCAAAATACTGGCTTACTATGGCAGGAGTTATACAGGTGGGGGATATGTACATTAAGGGTTTCTGTCAGCATAACTATATCAATGTAGTTAAATATTACTATGGCCTGGGCTACTCCCAACCTTGCAGTGGTTTCTAACTAAAGGTGTGACATTGTACCAATTTAGCTACGAAACTGATGCAACTCTGCATGTGGACATTTACATCAGTTACCTCCAGGACAAGCTAAACTGCTGCAAGCCATATTAAATTGATAGAAGAATGTTTACAAACAGCGGCAATGATTTATCTAAAACAGTACAACATCACACCTTCTGTTAAACTGGTCTGGCTTGCGTGTAAATGAAGTTCCAGTTTAATATATTCAGACTTCTTGAATGAGAAAACCTATCTTCTATAATCAATCATCACAAATTAGAAATCCATTTTTAAATGTTCTGTTTAGCATTACTTAAGACTGGTCAGACCCGATCCAGAGATTTTCCCCAAAAGAGGATCTAGAATACAGTAGAAACCTCAGAGTTATGAACTGACTGTTCAACCACACACCTCATTTGGAACTGAAGTATGGAATCACACAGCAGCAGAGACCAAAAAAAAAAAAAAAAGAGTAAATAAATAAAATAAAATACAGTACAGTACTGTGTTAAATGTAAACTATTAACAAAATAAAAGGAAAGAAGCATTTTTCTTCTGCACAATAAAGTTTCAAAGCTGTTTTAAATCAATGTTCAGTTGTAAACTTTTGAAAGAACCACCATAATGCTTTGTTCAGTGTTACAAACATTTCAGATTTACGAACAACCTCCATTTCCGATGTGTTCATAACTAAGGTTCTACTTATCTTCTTACTGACCACACAGGTGTCATAACTGCATTAATTTTCTCCCTCTGTATTTCTAAGTCACGTAGTTTACAAGGTGTTCAATATCTTCAATATCACTTTCACAGAAGTGAAATTTAGATACAGGGAGCATAAATAATCAGCAGTGTTCTAGAAAATAGAATGTACATATTAGATTCTGCTTAGAAAGGACCATTTCATGCATGCTTAAAGGAAGACAGAAACCCAATCACATATGATAGGGCTACTGCATATGCCTACTGTAACTGACAGCACTTAAAATTTTATGCAGTCTGAAGAACGAGGCTCAGGCTTTCTGCTACATTTTAAGATGTCCCCAGTCCCCAAATACAAACACACAAATTACAAAAAATAATTTATTTTCTGTGATCTTTATTGACCCTTGCATTGTATCTGTGCTCATGAACACTTCCTGGTGATTTCCCACTTTATTGCCATATTGGTAGCTGAAATACATTAGCTACTTTTTTTTAAGAAAGGAAATATAAAACTGTTACAAACTAACATCAGTATTATGTGCTCTCACACACACAAAAAAATACAAAGTGCTACATAAAAGATGAAGAACTGAACCAAACACTTCACAAGTACAACTCAAAGACCATTTGCAAAATGTTGGAGCTTCCAAGAGGCAATGGCACTTGATTACATTGTGCGAAACAGAAGAGCTGTTTCATTATTTTACCAGAGATATGGTGCAATGAATTGTTACTAATGCCACGATTCTACTAACCAGTGTTTATCAACTACTATAGTGCAACTGCAAGGGAAATTAAGATTTATAACTAAAAAATGTTTACACCTGATGCACAAAAAAACACCTTTCCATTTTCAAAGAATTGGTCTATTGAACTGGTTAACATTTTTTTTATTTTATTTTTTTAAACAGCTTATATAGTGCCTAGGCTTGCAATCCGTTACAAGTGAAGAGCTCTACTGATTTCAACATCTGCATGACTAGGGTAATACTTGTTAGTAAGGTCATTTTGGATTTTGAAATCTTAGCTACATTACTGGTACCAGAAAAACTTAGCATAAGTGCAATATTATAACGTCAAGTTCTTATAAGACGACATTTTCTCAAAATATTATTAAAATGGTCTTAAGTATCTTGCCTCAAAGACTGCTTACCTCACACTGACCTCAGAGACATACTGACCTCAAATGAAAGAAGTTTCCTATTATTGGTATAGATTTTATTTCTGAAACTAACATTTTTCTCTAGCAAATGATTGTCATTTTACATTCAAGACAAAATGCTGATCTGTGCAGTGAATCATGGTATCTTAAGAAAATTCAGCCGCATTTATATACTTTATATTATATATAAAAATACGCATACTACATTATAAATTAACAATTGTTTTCTTTTTAAGTACTATACTTTTGACCAATTGGTCTTCTAATTGGGTCTCTATCTTTTTAGTTACTTAATCAAAAACTGCCTTCACGAAGCATCATCTGTTACAGTCATCCTCGAGTCTCAAACTGATGTCTCAAAACAAAATTAAAGGACTGATCAGTGATTACACCTTCCGAACATCAGACAATTTTCAGACTAACTTCTGCTTCAGAAATTTCAAAGTGAAACTCATATTGTCTTGTAAATCTGGCTAGCTTATTAAATCTTAAAAGTGTGCTCTTTCCCAATTAGCTCATTTTAATGCTGAAATTCTTATAGTAACAGATTACACTGGGAAGGTTTCAGTAGTTCCATTTAAATTTCAATTTACCTCATATCATTTCTGTATGCCACCCACAACACTACCACTACATATACTCATCAATGGTAGAACCGGCTCTCTACTGATTTCTGCATTGAAAAGGGTAAATTCCTCATTGCACTGCATCAAGATTCAAATGCACATTTCCAGTTAGTAATAGTGGCAGTTGTGTGTTTATTTCCTCAAGATTAAACTATGTCTTCAGAGTTTAAAGATCACATAAAACAGTACATAATCATTAAAAATGATAAGTTATGAGAGGGTTGAAAAACAGTGCTTTACTTCATTAAATTCTTAAATGGTGTGGTTCCTATTTATCTTATAGCATCAGCCTTTCCCTGGCTAATTATGCTATAGGCTGGCAGGTATAGTAGATCTAAGTTACTCATTTATTTCATTCATTTCCTAGAGTCATTTGCTTTCTAGTTCTAACATAATATGAGAACAGATAACTAGAGATCTGATAATTACATAGCATCAGAAATACATACCTGACGTGTTATCAATTTGTGGAGTGAAACAGGACAAAATCCTCCCTCTCCTGCCTACCAGGGAAACAAATTACTTATTTCTGCCCTTAGTAAAGCAGTCTCTACTAAACCACATAGTAAATACTATGAAAAGATGTTACTTCACCAAATACGTATAACTACCATTTCCAAGGAGACTGAAACACTTAATAGAGATATGCAGAAATGACCACAGCAACATTGGAGATTTTCATTTCAGTCGATTAAAATTCATGTACTTTTTTTCTAGTGATAGAGATTATGGGATACTGCAAGCAGTACTCTCGGCCCAATGCTGATGTTAGTAACTCTCAATAGGAGATGCGTAGACTTAAGGACTGCAGGATTGGGCTTTTCTGTACATTGATTAATTCATTTTTTTTTCTTTTTTTCCCCAAGATAATTTCATTTTATAATTAAAAAGAGCAGTCATCTCCATGAAACATTTTCCAATCTCTGAAAGCCAAGGTTGTAAGATATTTCAAGATTTCAAAATATATGTAGGGTATAAAATTTATTTATGTAAGCATTCAGATATGTTTAGTTGTAAAAGGTATTTAGATTTCACTACAAGCTTCAACAAGCATATACTACTAAAATTGGAAAATACATGATTCAGAATCTGCAGGGGCACAATTTAAAACAAAGGGAAAAGGAAAAAATTCTGTAGGAAAAAAATGAACAATTTAAAGCATTATATAAGACAAGATGTGTTAAATTTAAAATCAATCAAAAGTAGTACCATACTCAGAGAAAGCCAGTTTCAGAGTGTAAAAAAAGAGAGGGATATAAGATAAATGAGGAAATTTGGATATGTTGAGGTACAAATAATCAGGTATTTACTATCTTTCCATGGCGAACCCTTCAAATAAAAAAAAAAACCAAAGCAAAAATCACTAGTCACATAAAATAAAGAAAAGGCAACACTTACTTATGGCCTGTCAAATATCTACAGAAGCGTTGGCCATTTTGTACAGTGACTCATTATACAGGTTGAAAGGGCTTCAGTACAAAATGACACTATATACAAATCTGTACACAAATCCAACAGAACGTTTTTCCATCTCCCATAGGAGTTACCTTAAAGCAAGATACCTGAGGTTTCACAATATCTTCAGTGTCCTTATCACAAACAAATATATGTTGCAGATTTCATAAAAAGACACCTCTCCCTTGAATATGTGCATTATGGTTAAAAAAAACTATAGCTTTAAGAAGCTGAAAAAACAACACCCCATCTGAGACATTTCATTTTTGCTGTTGCACATTCAGGAATGTCCTTTCACTGAAGAGCACTCCATTGATTGAGGGGTAGATCAACGTGAGAGAGCACTTCAATGCTGACACCACAGGGTGCCTGTTGACTTAGAAAAATTCAGAAATAATACTTCAGTGGGATGAAGTACTTCCTCCAGTCAGTGAATATCTGGAGAGGAAAATAAATGGTTATTTTTGGTCACTCTTGTTACATAACAAATGAAGATTAGAGAGTCATTAAATTGTGCTGCTAAATAGGAACTTCCAGCTTTGTTCATTTCAGGATCATACTTAGCGCAACTGACACTCTCCTTTCTAAAAAAATAACTAAGCTTTAGACCTGAACACTACCATATAAATAAGACCGTGCAAGTGCATAACTATGCGTCTGTCCACCAGAATGGCATGGCTCTGTTCAACAGAATGACAGCAGCCAATTCTTAAATTTATTTTAAAGGGTACACAATAATTTAATAAATCCCATGTATTGTGGACAAATTTTATTTTTCATCCAAATCACCTAGTTTGGGCAACTTAGTAACTCAGCCATCTCTAAGTGTTCTGGGACAGGAAATAGTTTTTTTTTAACTAGACCTGCCTCCCTCCCACCAAAAGAAAAAATAGTTTTCCCATTCCAAAACTACTTAATTGGGGGGCAGGGGGTAGTTTAATATATTAAGTTTCACTAAATGTTAAAGCATATTAGAGACCAAGATATGCTCTTTCTAATCACTATACCCGAACCATGTTTAAGAACTTCCATTGTTCCTCAGTAATTATCACAACTCGCTAGGGCTAGGTACTGTACTTTAAAATAAAAAATCTTTTTAATGGCAAGAATTACTGAGATCCACCAGTGACAAGATAATTTTAGACACAAAATGTGTAAAGAAAAGAACTTGATACCATAAAAAGACTACACCTTTGTTCAAATATGTGAATAAATAGTAACTATTTAATATTGAGAATAGACTGAAATGTGCACAAATCAATGATATCATTTCACCTTCATTGCTGTGTTAGAGAGGAATGTCTGAAATCAGTAACTTGGATTATCATTAATGACTTGGATAATGGAGTGAAGAGTATGCTTAAAAAAATTGTGGATGACACCAAGTAGGGAAGGGTTGCAAGCACTTTAAATGATAGGATTAGAATTCAAATGACCTTGACAAACTGGAGATTTGGTCTGAAATCAAGAAGATGAAAATCAATAAAAGACAAAAGTGCAAAGTACTACGCTGAGGAAGAAGAAATCAAATGCACAAATACAAAGTACAAAATACAAATAACTAACTAGGTTATAGTACTGCAGAAAAGCACCTGTAGGTTTATAGTGGATCACAAACAGAATATGAGTCAAAAATATAATGCATTTGCAAAAAAGGCTAGTATCATTCTCGGGTGTATTAACTGTAGAGTGGTACATAAGATGGGATGCTCTTGTCCCACTCGACTTGGCATTGGTGACGCCTCAGCTGGAGCACAGTGTCCACTTTTGGGCACCACACTTTGTCCATATCTTTCTTACACTGGAGAGAATCCAGAGGAGAAAAACAAAAATTATCAAAGATTTAGACATCCTGGTTTCTAATGGCTATTATACAGTGACCAATATTTCATGTCCATTCAAGGTAGGACAAGAAGTAATCGGCTAAAAACTTCAGCAGGAAAGATTTAGATTAGATAATGGGAAAATCTTTCTAACTATAAGGATAATTAAGCTTTGGAATAGGCTTCCAAGAGAGGCTGTGGGATCCCTGTCACTGGAGATTTTAAGAACAGGTTAGACAAACACCTGTAAGAGATTGTCTAGGTATACTTGATCCTGCTTCTGCCCAGGGAACTGAACTAGATGACCTCTCAAGGTCCTTTCCAGTCCTACACATTTCTGATTATCTGAAACTGACAAAATGATGAGTATGCCTGAAAAAGCCTGTTATTCAAATGCAAAAACATTTTTCTGAGGGAGTCCAGTTTTAAAGTCTTTTAAAAAATTTTTGAAGACTTTTTGATCAACTTGTCATGCTCACTCAGTTTCAAAACAACCAAGAGAGCATGGGTGACCGATTATCCTATGTAGAAGGGGCTAAAAATTATGCTAAATCACTGATTATGGCATTAAAATTGAAAATGTATTTATCAGAAATAAACTGGTTTTATATTTTAGGAATATTAATTATTTTAACTACAAAATCATTGTGTTAATTACAACTTCATTAAATGAGTAATAATACAAGGAATTTCTTTGAAGTAATTTATACAGCACCATAAAATTAAATAGCAATGTACAAATACAGGTAAAGACAGCCCCTACTCCAAAGAGTTTACAATCACAGTAAGATAAGAAACAAGACAAGACTCTGAACAACAGATAAAGTATTAAGTAAAGAAAAAGCAAGAATTATTGATGAAAAAAGAGGGATTGTCTGAAGGTGTGCATTTAACAGAGGGATTCAGATGAGGAGTTAAAGGATTGCTTAAAGAACATGTACTAAATATTAATTCTTTATACTTGTCTCTAATAACTATAGGCAAACATATTATATTATAGATCAAATGTCATAGGTGGACAACGTGTCTCCTATGAAGCTTCTATTTTCGTAAGTTTATTAACTCACATTCTTCCTGTACAGAAATTTGGCATATATCAATACAGTACAAAAACTGATTAGCTGATGTACATAGTTAGCTGTGAAATATACATTTTTCCAGAGGTTTATACACTGCATTTCCTACAGTTTGAAATATTCTAAGAGGGGGTTGGTTTCTGTATAGCTCATCTGCTGCTGCAATGCATAGACGTAACAGTTAACGCTCAGTAACATCCTTTGTCCTTAATATACATTTAAAATGGCTTTTTAGGTGACAGTTTTTGTTCATTCTCTAGATAAGTTTACTATTAATACATTTTAATTACATCAATCAATGAACAGCTTTAAACTAGACTTGATAAAGCAATTTAATATTTTAGCAAATTTGCATTTTTTAATTTTAAAAGTAAATATACAGTGGTTGGTCTGACAGAAAGTTTCTGAAAGCAACCTGTATAATACATACCATTATAGCCATGGATGCTCAGTTACTATCAATATGTTTGGGTATTTCTCTAAAATACACAAAACTTAATTTTACATTAAGTGACCAGGGGCACCAGAGCCGACCTGACAGATACCACTGATGGAAAAATTTTCTGGAGGTGGTGCTTGGGGCAAGCATACACCTACAATGGAAAGGACATGAGCAAGCATTTGAAGAAGAAATTAAAGTTCCTGACAGGCTGAGAATTTGTTCTATTAATTAAATTTTCATAAACAACTTAAAAAGCACATAAAAATATTTTTATCTTTTATAATACAGAAATATCAATCAGTACTTTTATTTTACAAAGTATCTGGCAAATATTAAAGTAAATCTTGCAATTTTCTGTATGTCTTAATGCAAAGGTATTTTTATTGTTACCTCTGAAGCCTCTGTACAAGCTGCGACACCATCGTATCTGAAATGCCTGGACAAGCCTCCTCAGCTAAATAAATAGCTTCTCTCAGTTCGTCTATGGATCCCACGTTATCACCATATGCCTGACTTTTCTCTTTCAACTAAAAAATGGCAAAACTAAATTAATGTAATTATCTGACAAATATTTGTACATTTAATATAATGTGTCACTTTCCATGTTTCCACAGAAGTAGACTCTTGAAAAAACAGGGTTACTTACCAGTAACTGTTGTTCTTCGAGATGTGTTACTCATATCCATTCCAGTATAGGTGTGTGCGCGCCCCGTGCACAGATCCCCGGAACTTTTTTCCCTTAACTAGCCCCATAGGGTCAGCTCCGGCACCCCCTGAAGTACCGCGCTCATGCCGCGGTACATAGGGCGCTGCTGACCCTGCAGCCCCTCAATCCCTTCTTTCTGCCAACTCCGACAGCAGGGACGGAGGGTGGGTTTGGAATGGATATGAGCAACACATCTCGAAGAACAACAGTTACTGGTAAGTAACCCTGTTTTCTCTCTTCGAGTGATTGCTCATATCCATTCCAGTATAGGTGATTAAATAGCCATACCTTGGAGGTGGGTAGGAGTCAGTGTTGAGCTACTCTCACCAGTACTGCTCTGCCGAATCCTGCGTCCTCTCTCGCCTGCTGCACGATGGCGTAGTGGGACGTGAAGGTGTGGACCGACGACCAGGTCGCTGCTCTGCAGATGTCCTGCAGGGGCACTCCTCCCAGGAAGGCCGCCGATGAGGCCTGGGCTCTGGTTGAGTGCGCTGTCACAGCTCCTGGAAGCGGCACCTTTGCTCGCTCGTAGCAGGTCTTGATGCAGGCGGTGATCCAGGTAGAGATGCGCTGGGTGGAGACAGGTGAACCCTTCATCCGGTCCGCTACCGCCACAAACAGCTGCGTCGACTTCCGGAATGGCCTGGTCCGCTTGATGTAGAAGGCCAGGACTCGTCTGACATCCAGCAGGTGCCATCTCCGCTCCTCCTCCGAACCGTTTGGTTTTGGAAAAAACACGGGGAGGAAGATATTCTGGTTATAGTGGAACTGAGACACCACCTTAGGTAAGAAGGCTGGGTGGGGCCTCAGTTGGACTTTATCTTTATAGAAGACCGTGTAGGGGGGCTCTGAGGTTAAAGCTCTGAGTTCAGAGACACTCCTAGCCGATGTAATGGCCACGAGGAAGGCTACCTTCCAGGACAGGACGAGCAGCGGGCATGTAGCCATGGGCTCGAAGGGGGGTCCTGTTAACATGGCGAGGACCAGATTTAGATCCCAGGGAGGCACCGGGTCACAGACCTGGGGATACAGCCTCTCCACCCCTTTGAGGAACCTAACTGACATGGGGTGGGAAACAGTGAACGCCCCTCCATCAGCTGGTGGAAGGCCGAGATAGCTGCCAGGTGCACTTTCAGGGACGCCAGTGCTAGGCCCTGGAGCTTTAGGTGGAGTAGGTACTCCAATATCGCCTGTATGGGCGAGCTGGACGGTGGGACACCCCGGGATTCCACCCAACAAGTAAAACGCTTCCACTTGGCCCAGTACACGACCTGGGTGGAAGGTTTTCTGCTGCCCAGCAGGATATGTTGGACCTGCGCCAAGCAGGCTCTCTCTCCCTCCGTCAGCCACAGAGTCTCCATGCCGTCAGGTGGAGGGAGTCCAAGTCCGGGTGCAGCAGGCGACCCTGGTCCTGTGAGAGCAGGTCGTAGCGCCTCGGAAGTGGGAGCGGCGTGTCAATTGACAGGTTGAGCAGCATACTGTACCAATGCTGTCGTGGCCACGCTGGCGCAATCAGTATCATATCCGCTCTGTCCCTCTTGATTTTCAAGAGGACCTTGGGCAGGAGCGGGATGGGGGGAAACGCATACAGGAGGGGCCCCGTCCAGTCTAGGAGGAATGCATCGGAAAGGGAGCCCGGCTCGCGACCTCGGAGCAAGCAGAACCTCAGGCACTTCCTGTTCCAGGATGACGCGAACAGGTCCAGTTGGGGAACCCCCCACTTCTGGAAAATTGAAGTCTCCACCTCCGGGTGCAGTGACCAGTCGTGTCGGGGTAAGAACGACCTGCTGAGGCGGTCTGCCTCGTCGTTCCTGACCCCCAAGAGGTGAGAGGCAGAGATGTGAAAATCGTGCCTCACGGCGAAATCCCAAAGACGAATGGCTTCTTGGCAAAGGGCTGATGAGCGTGCTCCCCCTTGTCTGTTGATATAAAACATGGCTGCCGTATTGTCTATAAGGACCTGAATTGTCCTGCCCCTCAGGAAGTTGAAGAAGACTTTGCAGGCCAAGCGGACTGCTCTGAGCTCTCTGACGTTTATATGGAGAGCTTTCTTGTCTAGTGACCATAGCCCCTGGGTGCTCAGGTTTCTGCTGATGTGGGCTCCCCACCCGTTGTCCGAGGCGTCCGTTATTAACGTCACTGAGGGAGCCAGATCCCTGAAGGGAACACCTCTCAGCACCTCCTCTGGGTCCTTCCACCAATCCAGGGTGGACAATACCTGGGCGGGGACCGTCACTACCTTGTTTAGCCGGTGTCTGGCGGGTACATACACTGAGGCCAGCCACCTTTGGAGAGGCCTTAACTTGAGGCGAGCCAGCCTCACCACATAAGTGCATGCCGCCATATGTCCCAACAGCTGAAGGCAATGCCTGGCTGTCGTCGTGGGGGACCTGTGGAGATCGTTGATTATGGCGGTCATGGTCTCGAACCGGGTCTGAGGAAGGAAGGCTCTGGCCTCTCGTGCATCTAATATGGCCCCTATAAACTCTACGCGCTGCACCGGGGTGAGAGTAGACTTCTGCTCGTTGATGAGCAACCCCAGTCTGGTGCATGTGGTGCAGGTAAGGGCCAGGCTGTCCTTGACATGGGCCCTGGACTTGCCCCGGATCAGCCAATAGTCCAGGTAGGGGAAAATCTGGACCCCTTTGCGGCGCAGGTGGGCCGCTACCACTGCCATGCATTTTGTGAACACCCTTGGTGCGGATGAGAGGCCAAATGGCAGGGCAGAAAACTGGTAGTGGAATCCAGCTACCATAAACCTTAAAAACTTCCTGTGGTCTGGAAGGATGGTTATATGAAAATATGCATCCTTCAAGTCGAGGGCGGCATACCAGTCCCCTGGATCTAGGGTGGGAATGATGAAGGCTAGGGAAACCATATAGAATCTGATTCGCCTGATAAACCTGTTCAGGCGGCGTAGGTCCAGGATTGGCCTCAGTCCCCCCCTTGGCCTTGGGGATTAGAAAGTACCGAGAGTAGAATCCCCGTCCCTGTTCCTGTATAGGAACCTCCTCTATCGCACCTAGCATGAGGAGGGAATTGACCTCTTGTATGAAGAGTTGCTCGTGAGAGGGGTCCCTGAAGAGGGACTGGGTTGGGGGAAAATGTGGGGGGAAAGCTGTGAGCTGTAATGAATAGCCCCTGCGAACTATGCCGAGGACCCATTGGTCGGTGGTGATGCCTTCCCATTTGGCTAGGTATGGCCGAAGTCTGTGGTAAAAGGGTTTGGACTGATTGTGTGTGTGTGTGTGTGTGTGTGTGTGTGTGTGTGTGTGTGTGTGTGTGTGTGTGTGTGTGTGTGTGTGTGTGTGTGTGTGTGTGTGTGTGTGTGTGTGTGTGTGTGGGAGAAGTGCCACCCTCGTGCACCCTGTCAAAACTTCTTATGGGGTACATTGCCCTTGTTAGGGCCTTGTTGTGACCCCTGATGGGGTCCCTGCTGGTTGCGGCGGTTAGGCACCCGGTACCTTTCCCTACCCCTCCTGGGCTGAGTAGGTCTAGGGGGCAGCCTCAGTGGAGGTTGCTGCTGCCTCTGTGCCTGGGCCGGTTCTGGCGCCTCGAGGCCTGAGGTGTATAAAGTCCAAGGGATCTCAGGGTGGCCCATGAGTCCTTTAAAGCGTGCAGCTTTTCATCGGTCCTCTCAGAAAAGAGGCCGGAATAGTCAAAAGGAAGGTCCTGAATGGATTGTTGGACCTCCTGGGACAAACCTGAGGCTTGGAGCCAGGAGCAGCGGCGCATGACGATGGCCGAAGCGATCGCCCTGCTGGCTGTATCCACTGCATCACTGGCAGACTGCAGAGCCGCCCTAGCTACCGCCACTCCCTCCTGTAATACAGTGGCAAAGTCTGTGGCCTGGTCCAGGGGCAGCCCCGAGGAGAACCTCTGTAGCGAGGACCAGAGGTTCAAATTGTATTTACCCATAAGGGCCTGATGACTCGCTACCCTCAGTTGTAGGGCCGCAGTGGAATACATCTTGCGCCCATAAAGGTCCTGTCCTTGTCTTTAGGGGTGTTACCCTGGCCACCCTGGCGGTCCCGCTGGTTCACTGCATCCACTATGAGTGAACCTGGAGCGGGATGAGTATATAGGAATTCAAACCCCTCCTTTGGAACATAGTACTTTCTCTCAGCCCCCTTCGAAGTGGGAGCTACTGAGGAGGAAGTTTGCCAGAGGGTTTTTGCAATTTTCATTACCCTCTCGTGAACAGGCAGGGCCAGGCGTGATGGGCCTGCTGTGTCTGAAACACCAAATAGAGGATCCTCCTCCTCCAACATCTCCTTAATCTCCAGACCAAGATTATCAGCCACCCTCCTCAGAAGTTCCTGGTGGCCTTTGAAATCAAAGAGGGGGGCCCTAGTGTCTCTGGCTGCCGCCTCATCTGGAGAGGAGGAGAAGGAGGATTGTGGAATGGGTCCTGTGGAAGGCCCTTCCTCTGGGTCAGACCCCTCCTCAGAGGGGTGACTCTCCTGTGGGTCTGTTGTGGGGGGCATTGGTGGGGCCACCGAGGTATGAGCAGAGGCGGTCCCCGGCCCCATCTGAGTACCCCACGTCCCCCATATGGCCATTGCCAGGGGCCTTGGGGCCATGCAGGTACCGGTGCAGGAGCCTGTTGAGTTAGCTCCATCCTTCCCCCTTTACAGCCCAAGCCATTCAACCTGTGCTTATGGGCTCTGGAAGGGGAGCGGCTCCTAGAGGAGGAGGATCTTCGGTGCCGACGTCTGCAGTGCCGGTGAGGGGAGGAGCTGCTGGAAGAGCTGTAGCTGTCACAACCTCTCCCTCCAGACGACTTGCGGTGGTACTTCCCAGACCTAGATTGGGAACGGTGCCGCGGCGCTCGGTGCCGCGACAGGTGCAAGCGGTGCCAGTGGTGCCGGGGCTCTCGGTGCCGACACAAGTCTCAGTGCCGAAGAAGGCAGACTGGTCTGCGTCAAGGCAGTCGGTGCTGGGGAACGATGTTTAACCGGGCTCCGCACCGGAGTGCCAAAGCCCATACTCAGGTCCCCACTCGAGGCAGAACTGTACCGCCTTCGCCTCGAGCGTTTTTCCCTGGACCGCCCTCGGTGCCGCAGTGCAGGGGAGCTCGATGACTGGGAGTCGGAGCTGGGAGGGGAGCCCGCACTCTCTACCCTCCCTGGCCGTCAGGGGGGAGACCTCGACTCCTGTCTCCTCCACCCACTGGGGTAACCCAACGCGGGTTTACCCCGAGACACAGGTCCCGGAACCCTCGGCCGAGGGGGGGATGGAGGCGTAGTCAGGCCCATGAGGGCGCGTGCAGCAGCGAAAGCCTCCAGTGTCGACGGCCCTTGCAGAGGCGCTCCCCCACCCCCAGGAGTCAGGGGAGGCTCTCTGCAAGGAGATGCCAGTGCCGGAGTACTCTCCACGGCACGTGGCTGGGGCATCTCCTGTCAGACCCCCAGCTTTCCCGGTAGCAGGGGGAGTCCATGTGCGCGGCCTCGCGCCGCTTTTTCTTCTTTGGTGCCGATGTACTCGGTGCCGGTGCCAATAATGTCGGTGCTGATGTCGGTGCCGATGTCGGTGCCGGCGGAGCGCTCCGCACCGAGGAAACGCTCAGTGCCGCCGGGGAGCGCGACGGTTTGGAGTCCGGTCGAAGCACGGACTCCATGAGGATTACCTTTAACCAGGCATCCCTCTCCTTTTGGGTCCTCGGTTTAAAGGACCTGCAAATCTTACATTTTTCTTTCCTGTGTTGCTCTCCGAGGCATCGGAGGCAACCATCATGAGGGTCGCTCACAGGAAAGGCTTTTGCACATTGAGTGCAGGCTTTAAAGCCTGTGGAGCCAGGCATGGCTCCGCTCTAGCCCCTAAGGGCACTAACTACCTTTTAACTAACTGCTAACTAACTAATTCAAAACCAAAAAACTCTAACAATGAAGGCTAACACTAAGGGATGCTACTTGCATTTGAAATCAAGAGGCAGATGTTCCGTGTGACTGTCACAGGTGGAAAGAAGGAACTGAGGGGCTGCAGGGTCAGCAGCACCCTATGTACTGTGGCATGAGCGCGGTACTCCAGGGGGCGCCGGAGCTGACCCTACAGGGCTAGCTAAGGGAAAAAAGTTCCGGGGATCTGTGCACGGGGCGCGCACACACCTATACTGGAATGGATATGAGCAATCACTCGAAGATAGAATACATACATACATTCACTATGGTTTTGGGTTTTTTTAAATTTTATCATAAAGAGTCTAGTTACAGAAACATACTTTGTAATTCGAGATTTTTATCACAGGTCTCCAAAAGATCTAAGTCTTCACAAAAATAAGGTGATCATATAAGATGTGCATCCCTCAACCCAAGGAAACCAAGGATTATGAGGTTACAAGCAATTCTATTTTACAGGATTATAGAAAGGTGTAGTTGCATACAAAGTACTATTCTGTCTCTGCTGTGAATTATTTACTATTAATTTTGTACTACACTTTGTACTTACACAGCACCTTCCATGTGAGGATTTCACAGCACTTTAAACATGTTAGTTTGCTGAGAAAAGCAAGGTCTAACGCTCAACTCAGTGGCATTTATTTGTCTGTTACACAGTAACTTTTGAAAACGGCAGCTGATCTATTCCAAAATTTCAGTGAATGTTCTAGGCATCACTGAGCAGAATCCTATTGATTTTGATGCAAATCAGACCACTAGAAAAAGCTGTAGTCAGAGGAAAATCAAGCCCCCACACTCCCTGATGCTGCAGGCAGGGAATCTGCTGCTGCCTACACATATGAGAAGCAGCAGCTTAACTTGCTGCATTGGGAGTGTCTGTAGCCTGGATTCCAACAGAAAACAGAGAACCTTACTAGCAGAGTGTGTAAGGGGGTAAATGGGGATGAGACTGGAGTGGGAGAAGTATGAAACACGTGAGGGAGGAGTGGAAGCAGGAAGGACCAGAGAGATGGGGCAGTGGTGCTGGGAAAAGTAGGGACTCAGAGGGGCGTGAGGAAGTGGACTTGCTCTTGGGAGGGGAAAAGCGGATGCGAAGGCACAGACCTACGATGAAATCAAGTGGTGGGCGGTGGTGGTGATGGGGGAAGCAGGAACCCAAAGGGAAGGAACCATATGTGTGGGTGTGGAAGCAGGAAACCAGAATAGGGAGAATGGAAACGGGGAGGGGAAAAAAGAATGGTCCCAGGAGCGGGGGGAATGGCAGTTCTAGGAAAGAGGGGGACACACATACAAAGAGCACCCCTGCCATGGAGGAATGGGGTGGAACAGAGTCCCTGCCATGGGGAGGGGAAGGAGAGGAAGAGGAGGAGGACAGCACACAGAGCCCTTGGTGCGAGAGATGAGGGTAGCTGCAGGGAGACTCTAAAATAGAGGGACAGACGAGAGTGGCACACAGGGAGAATGTGTCAGGGAATGGAAGAATGCAGAATGCACTCTGGTGTTTGCAATGCACTCGGCCTACAGAAGCTATAAAGTGTCCAACCACCTAGTAAATTTAAGTCCCAACACCTCCATGAGGAAGGAAATTGCTATTCATCATTTTATAGATGAGGATGACAAGCTGACTATCTGTAGAGTCTGAATAATCACTGGTGCAAAGAGCACTCTGCTGGGTAAGCATCTGCTTTACTGTGTTCAGTATGCTTGCTATGTGGCATGGAAAGCTTCCAGGAGCCTCCTCAGTAACAGGGCTCCTTTGATTAAGTCAATACTTTTGGCACCCTCTACTTTTTCCACCCACAGGGGAAGTACAGTTAAGATTGAAATATTGTTTAAAAGAAAATCTTGTCCTCATTCTACAAGCAATGATAGAATAGGAAATGTTGCTTAACAACATCAAATACAGTGCTATAGGTATTTTTAAAGTAATTAATTCTACATTATGTCTGTCTTCCCCTTTATGTGTAAATACACTTACAAAAAATACAACTTCCACAGAATATCTGCATAAAATAGTTTGTTAGATTCCAGTACAAGTTCACCATTTTAAACTTCAGGGCTTTGAAACTTTTAAACTCTCTTAGGTTGGTGCACCAGGCAGAAGTTGGGGAGAAGTGAGGAGCTGAATGCAGGTTAGACAAAGACCCAATAATAGGAAAAACTGGTGCACTGCAGACCAAGCAGTAACACAAACCTCCCTTCTTTATTTAATCATCTCTCAGCTTTATTTTCTCTCCTTATTCTCTTCAATTAGCGCAAGTAATGTGGCTGCTCTGCACACATAAGAATTGCTGTAAACTCAAACTAGGGAAGAAACAGATGAGACACCAATTAACGAGAATGCTATTGCTGGACCATAAGGAGAGTTAAACTATTAGTTTCAGGATCCTTGGATATGTCATTCCCCAAAAGAGACAGATAGATCCTAGAAATAACTAAGTTTTCAGAGGCAGCTTACCTCTACAAATAAAGGAGATATAATTGCAGATAAACACTGAGACAAAGGACGCCTGGGGGTATCTTCTTCCTTTAAGAGAAAAAAAAAGTGACATCTGTAATGGAGTGAGTGCAATTAATTACATTGTACCTTCAGATAACTCTTGAGTTTAAGCTATTTGATTTCTGAAAATGCATCCTCATTGCTTTCTATATTTGTTTAATAAAAGACTTGTTCCAATACATTACATGTAAATATAAAAATCAATATGTAAACATGCACACACAAAGTAATTCATTTAGTCCATTATGTTTTAATACCATCTATCAAGATGTGTAAAGTGATTACATTATGTTTGGTGTGAATTCTCTATGAAGAATAATTGAAGATTAGGATTTTATGAGACAAAAGTATATTACATAACAATGTTTTTCTAAGCATGTACAATGAAGCTTACTAAAAATAAAAAGGGTCTGATCCTTCTCCCAATGTCTTGCTAGGTACAGATACAAAATGTGTAGATTAAGTCAACCATAATAAAATATTTAAAAACAACATCACATATATTTACAGAAAATCAAACTGAAAGAGCAAAAAAGTAATATACAGGATGAAATCATTTGGACAAGAGAGCTGTGCAATATAAGCAACAACTATAATCTAAATATTTTAAAAGACAGTTTAAATATTTAGAAATCTGCAAAAACTACCAAAGGAAGATCTTAAATCAATCAAAATTTGAAAAAAACTGTTGGATGACTAAATCAGATTAGTATATTTAGAGGTGTATTTTTCTAGTATTGCTTTTAGCATTAAACATTAATACGGTACCTTATCATTTTCTAGTTTCTGTGGCTGGGTTGCTCCATTCTCTATATTCTTGGGGTCTTTTTCTCTGATTGTAAAGATCCAGTCCCCTGAATCACGGCCACCTGAGGCCTCGCCATCTGTTTCACTTAAAAAAAAAAAAAAAAAAAAGACTAAGAAGTTTCAGAATTTTTCCTCTACTACATTAGTAATATTGATTTAGTAATGCCAAACTAAGCTTAAAACCTTCACATCTGAGAGTGAATTTAGGACACCAAGCTTCTCAGACCAGTGAAATCCAGGCATGTGGTAAGAGTGATTAGACTGCGTCTTTAGTAAAGATTTTGTTCGAATATTGAACTAAGATCATTTTCTGTATATTAAATAAGAGTAAGGAGAAAGACAAACATCAGTTTACTATCTCTGAAAACGGTTTCCGAAACAGTATGACACCAGTGATTACTTTTTATCGGTATAACAAATGCTAGCAGAGGGCTCCAAATTAGTGGAAAGCTGGAAAAAGTTTTTGGAAAGTTTAAACACAATTCAATCGGTGCTTGTTCAGCACTGTAGTAGGCTATGCAAAGAACCCAGGTAAGAACAGAGTCAAACCAGGCTTATTTGTATTTATTTATATTTAAAGTAATGAAATAATAAAAATACCTCTCCAAGGCTCTAGGTGCCCTAACAATTATGCAATCAATACAATTAAATTAAACCTCAGCAGCATTAAAATCACAACAACTCAGCCAGTCCCGAAGCCAATGAATGCTCTCTTCAGACTACATAGCAGTCTTGTAACAGCTGCAGATCCCAGGTGGCTGAGAGCACAGCCAGCACCCACTCTGCCTGCCAGGCCCTCTTGCTGGAACCCATTGTGGCTCCTCTCCACACTGCAGACGCCTGGGGCCAGCAGGAAGGGTAAAGAGCTTATTGGGGTACTGGGAGAGAGGCAGGCACTCCCAGCAGGAAGGAGGACATGGCCCATATATAGGGTCCTGCTCTGTCTGCTGGCACAGGCCTGCCTTCTGATTCAAACTGAAAACAATAAGCAGATTAGAGCGTCTGCTAGGGATTTGGGATTCTCCCAGGTAGAAAACTTATCTTCTGTGGCAATCCTTCAGTGGGATGTTTGCCGCAGGATGGGCAAGGTTTGCAGCCCAACTTAGATTTTGTCATGAATTACATAGGGGTCTATATAAGAGAAGGGGGGGATGTCTCCATGCTGCCTAGGCCCACTGGGGCGGGGTGGGGCTCATTGACAACACAGGAAAGACTCTCCTTGCTCTCAGTTCAGATGCCTACGGTCAGAAGCCTGGACCCAGCCCAGTCCACAGCTACGCAGAACTACAACTGCAGTGAAACTCTTGTTCAGCCCCTTAAGCCCCTTGCTGAAGTATGCCCAATACAAAGATGACAAGAGCTGGACCTGTGGTGTAAACAGACTGGGACAAGGAGTGGGGATGGAGGGAGGATGATAAAACTGGGACTGGAGGCTGGCAAGATGGGAAGGCAACTGACTGGGGAAAAGAAACTGAACTGCTGAGGAGCCAGGGTTCAGCAGAGAACTGGGACTGGCTGGACAGAGACTAGGACAGGGGAAGATTGGATGTGGAATAGAGAGGGATGCTGTGTACTAGAGGAATGGAGATTCGGACTGATTAAATGAGAAAAATGAGAGGAGGACAAGGAAAGAGAGAGGACTGGGACAGGGACACAATGGAGGAGATGGGGCAGAGGGGTCTCCACCCACTAGAGCAGGGGGTTCTCAAACTTAGTCATAGTGAGCCTCCCTGAGCTATGAAAAAAATGACTGTGCCTCCCCAAAGTTCACTAAAACAATACAGCAAACTGAAAATTCCTGCAGCGCCCCACAAGGCTGAGTCTCCTGTTGTCTGCTCAGGGTAGGATGCATTTCCCACTGTCCCCTTTATCCCTTCCCCCCACTTCCCAGGTGTGCATGGCCCTTCTACATGAGCCCCAGCAACCTAGGGCTGACAGCAGGAGCTTTTTTTTAAAAAAAAAGAAAAAACAGAGTCTGCACCTCCCTTGACACACTGGAGGTGCATCCCATAGTTTGAAAACCGCTGCACCAGAGAACACCCCCCTCCTGAACCTGAAGTGGAACCCAAGTTCCTAGAGTCTCACCATTGTCTGCTGTCAGCAAAGATCTGTGAAACCCACTGGCAAAGTGTCCCATCCCCCTCTATTACTGGTCCACAGAGGATGACAGCCTACTACTGCTATCAGTTACATTGTTAGCTCAAAAGAGAGAGACCTGTGCAGTAAATTTAAAAGTTCCAGTTCTCCTGGTGACTTGTTGGGTGCCAATAAGATGCCACATGATTTTTTTTTTTTAAAAGCCTAGGAAATTAAACATACAAAAATACATTGAAAAGAACTTTTATGTTTCAAAGTCAAGCACTCAATATTGAGAAAAAGCCAGAAGTAACGTTGCCTGTGCAACCTTAATTTGGCCCCTTTATGTGTATACATTACAATACAGTCTTTATTTCTGTGATCACATACTATTTTTCCACAGGATCCCTGGCTCACTCAGTACACACTCACTACCCCTGCTCTGGGGATGAACTAGGACTGTGTAGTCAAGGAGACTTGTTTGTCAGGCTTTTGCTTCATTTGTTGTATAAGCTGGAAAGTGTGTAGTGAATGAAACGGGGGACTGCAGGAAGAGAAAGGATGGTCTCACAGTTATGGGAATGCTGCCTTAGGGAACTGGGTTTCTATCCCTGCCTCTGCCACAGAGTTCCTATGTGATACTGGGCAACTCGCATAAGCCGAACTTTTTCCACAGGTGGTCACTAACTGTGACTCATTTTCTGGGTGGCTGACTTGAGACCCTGAAGTGTGATCTGCAGAAGTGATGAGCACTCACAACTGCAACTGAAATCAATTGGAAGCTATGCTTTGAACACAAAGTGCTATATAATGCTAAGTAATCTGAAAAATCAGGTTGTGGGCATCTCAAATTGGGCATCCAAAATAAGTGGATAATTTTGACTTTAATCTCTCTGCCTCATCTGTAAGATGGAGATAATATCTCTTTCATCTCATGGGAATTTTGTGAAAATAAGTTATTTTTTGTGATGCAATCAGATACAACAACAATGAGCCCTACAGAACTACCCAGGAGGAAATTGATAATTTTGTCTTCAGAATTGGGTTTGAATAGTATGCAGTAAATCAGACATGGAGTCACACATTGAACAATGAGGATAAAACAAAATATTGAACAGCTGTTCATTAAATGAGCAATGTCGATTCTGTGCTCTGAATGAGTAGGGTTCCATGGGGGAAAAAATGTGATCATGTAATTAAAAGACTGTATTATAAGGCATAGGCATAAGGAGGCCAAATTAAGATTG
The DNA here is from genome assembly GCF_026122565.2 of Emydura macquarii macquarii. Classification (NCBI taxonomy): domain Eukaryota; kingdom Metazoa; phylum Chordata; order Testudines; family Chelidae; genus Emydura; species Emydura macquarii. Next base: position 7,499,186 of record NW_027133808.1, on the reverse strand, counting down.
CCCAGGCAACATTAACTCTGGTATTTCCTAACTTTTGAGAGCTTGACTTTGTAACCTTAACAATGGCCTTTTAACACAGTATGTATGAAATATTATCTACACTTTTATTTAGTGTACTGCAGCTGATTAACAGAGACTGCTGTTAGGACTGGTCTTATTTAACACACCTTAATGATTGGAGGGTGGAATTAATTATGTGCTAATTATGGAATTAATAAATGTGGGGATAGAAATAATGCTGATGATCAGGAAGCTAGTAACACACGCAAAAAGATTAAAAGGACTAAATACGTAAAGTGTGGTTAAACAATGAATAAGGCAAAGAAATGATAATAGTCAACAAATATTTGAAGGGTGTACATACTAATGAGGAAACCATTCTGTTAGGCTGCAGAACAATATGCTAAAGATAGCAATGGCAACTCCATCTCATGGAGTATTTGTTGATGATGATGGCGGCTCACGTCAATATTGACGTAAAAGGATTCAGCAAACACTTTAGGTGAACACATATACATGAGGTCAAACCACTGGGAGAACTACAAGCACAGTTACATGTGGGACAGAGAAGACTGTCCAAGATCATTATAAGCTGTTGTATCCTTGCATTGCACTGTTCACATTTTTCATGAGGAGTTAATACATTTTGCTTCAAAGCGGTTAACAGTGACATGACAGCCACTTTCCTCTATTGTGGGCTGTTGCTGGGGTCAATGTGACATGCTTTCAAGTTTAATTTCAGTGTGACTTTATATTGTTTGTACTGGCCACTATGTGTAAGGTGCTTTAGCGGACCATAAAATACAGCCTTGGGTACTCTCAAGTCAGCTATACCAATGAGATGCTCAGACCATACAGCTGGGCTTTCATGAGCATGCTCTGAAACCCAGATATCCAACAATGATTAAAGACTTTGATATTGAGAATCCTGTCTGATATTTGATCCAGCAAACAAACTGAAGACATTTGATACATTTACATTTATACCAAACAAGACACGAGAACACAGAGTGTGGAACAATCCTGCACTTGCAGAGAGATTGACTGAATGACTTCACTTTAATATTTTTATTCTCTTTATAAAACCTTGACTACAAAATACAATTAGCTTTTTCAATACAAATTATTCATTTACATGTACCCCTCAAAATGGCAGAATCTCCTCAAGTTACCTGCTATCTATCATCTCCTTTCCACCAATCACAAAAAGGAAGAAGGCACTAATAGTACTTTATCCAGGTTCTTATACTACACTCATCATAGCAGCACCTGAATGCCCTTAAGTATATCTATTCCTATAGTCCTAATTACCCTGTTGACAATATTTGGAAGCCTTAATTGTGAACTTCCATAATTTAAAACTGAGCATCCATCAAAGTAAGGTCTGGGAATGCGCAAACCACCTCTCAATGATTTTTAACAAATCATTTGCAAAACCAAGAAAGATCAGACTTGATATTTCTGCTATTTCTAAGGCTATGTTTACACTGGCGGCGGCAAATTCGCCGCTGCCAGATCGATCTTTCATGATCAATTGAGCGGTCAGTGAGACCCGCTCAATCGATGAGGAAGTCGACTGAATAAGTCCACCCCCTCAACTAGCATAGCAGAAGCAGTCGACGGGAGTTACGCAAACTACTCTGCGTGGTTTGCGTAACTCCCATCGACTTCCGCCAAATTTCCGGGTAAGTGTGAACAAGCCCTAAGGGCAGGTCCCTATACTGCTTAAGTCGACCTAATTTATGTTGCACGCAGGGGTGTGAAAAGGACACCCTCCTTAGCGATGCAAGTTACAGCAACCTAAGCACTGTGCACAAATGCACTATGTCTGTGAGAAACGCTCTCCTGCTGACATAGCTTCCGCCTCTCGTGGAGGTGGAGTAACTATGCCGACGGGAGAGGACTCTCCCGTCAGCATTCAGCATCTTCACGAGACATACTGCAGTTGCACTGATATAGCACTTCTAGTGTAGACCTGCCTTAAGAAAAGAAATAAGAACTTCCCATGCTCCTCGTCCCACCCCCCCTTAAAAATCTCCTTTAGGAGATCTTTAGACAAGAGCCTCAAAGAAGCAAAAGACAGCAACCCCTCATTTTTTCTCCTTTACAAGTCCTGTTTATTTCTAGACCTCTTGGTTTCTTCTTAGTCTTTAAACCACCACCAATGTACTTACAAATTGTTTAGCTTTCAGTTGCTGATACGTACTCTTAATCCTAACATCAAGTTAATAGAGTTAGTTTGATTTAGTCATGAACATGACTTATTTTTTGTACTTTCTAGTATGAAAGAAAGGAGTGTATGTGAGCACTGTAAGACTGAAACTAACAGTTTGAGATGCCAGAGCAGATGTAACAAACAGTTTGCACCATAAAAGATTCACAAAAAACACACCTTCCCGCAACAAAGAATTAGATAGTTTATAATTAGTCTTCTTTCACCTTTCTGGGCTTAAAAGCCCTCAAAATATTTCAATTAAGTTTTTATCATTTTCACATCTGATGAGTCAAAAAATTTTTAAATAAAGAACATTAGCTAACTAGACAAGATGATACACAACAGCTTGAGAAAGGTTTCCTCCTCTATTCCTGTGTTTACAATTAGTATGTTACAGATTCAACAAACTTACGCATCTGAGTCTTCAGAGCTGGAGTCATCATGGCTCTGTTCAGACTTCCACCTCTTGTGCCTATCAATGAGCTCCGTCAGGTAGGATGTTTTCTTTGCATGTCGTATTATAAATTTGTGTTTCAAGAGCTCCTTTGCTGTCGGTCTCTTAAAAATAAAAATTAATTATAAGCTACAGTAACTTTTTTCTCTATATTTGAAACAACTGAGATGACTCACTTATTGTGATTTGAAAAATGAATGAGGAAAACTCATGACAAATAATATAATCAGAAACAGTGATAACTTAATTCTGAACATAGACATGTAGGACTAGAAGGGACCTAGAGAGGCAGGAGAGGCACTGAGGCAGGACCAAACACACCTACAACCATGCCTGATAGGAGTCTGTCTAACCTGTTCTTCAAAACCTCCAATGAAAAAGATTCCACAATCTCCCTTGAAAGCTTATTTCAGTGCTTAAACATTTTAAAAGTTAGAAAGCATTTCCTAATATCTAACCTATAGCTCCTTTGCAACCTGATTACTTCTTGTCCTACCTTCAAACAATTGATCGCTATCCTCTTTATAACAGCCCTTAACAGACTGGAAGACTGTTATAAGGTCCCCCATCAAGTCTTCTCTCTCAAGACTAAACATGCCCAGTTTAACCATTCCTCATAGATCAGGTTTTCTAAAACTTTTATCATTTTTGTTGTTCCAGTCTGGACTCTCTCCAATTTGTTCATATATTTAAGGCATGGCACCCAAAACTGGACATCATAAACCAGAGGCCTTACCAATGCAGAGTAGAGTGGGACAATTGCCTCCTATGTCTTACATATGACACTTTTCTTAATACATCCCAGAATGACAGGCAGCCTTTTTTTGCAATTGCATCACACTGTTGATTTATATTCTATTTGTAATTCACTATAATCACATGACACTTCTCTACAGTATTACTGCGTAGCTAGTTATTCCCTATTCTGCAGCTGGGCATTTGATTTTTTCTTCCCAAGTAAAGTACTATGAACTTGTCGTTGTTTAATTTCATCTTGTTGATTTCAGATCAATTCTCCAGTTTGTCTCAGTCGTTTTGAATTCTAATCCTGTCCTCCACAGTGCTTGTAAGCCCTTCAAACTCAGTGTCATCTACAAACTTTATAAGCACACTCTCCACTCCATCATTCAAGTAATTAATGGAAATAGTGAATAGTACCAATACAAGGACAATCTGCAGGACCCCACTAGATATATCCTCCCATTTCAACAGCAAACTGCGAATAAATACTCTTTTAGTATAGTTTTTCAGCCAGCTGTGCACCCATCTTCTAGTAATTTTATCTAGACCACATTTCCATAGTTTGCTTATGAAAATGTCATGTGGGACAGTGTCAAAATAAAAATATATCCTGTTTATTTCCCCCATCCACCAGGCCGGTAACCCTGTCAAAAAAAAAAATTAGGTTGGTTTGGATTGATTTGGTCTTCACCAATCCATGTTGGCTATTGCTTTGGTTGCTGAAGACTGGTTTTTAACCACTCAGATCCTGGGCACTTTTAGATGTGTATCTTGGAGCCAATGTCTTTTGTGCTGATGAGATCTCAATGCCAATCAAAGACAGTCTACTATGTCCCTTCTCAGAGACAGAAGGTTTATTTGTTCCCATATCCAAGAACCAAGGCTCCTATGGACTCCTCAACAAGGAAAGGCTCTGAGAACCTCAGCTATGCTTTTTTGAACATCTGATTTGCAAAGGCCCCACTAACAGAGCAGCAATCTGGTGACTGGGATTTCACAAAGCAGAACAAACAGTAGTTGTGTGCATTAACCTCTGACATATAGCAGACACACACTAATTAAATTATCATTCTTATCATGATCTTTATGAGCCAAAGTAGCCATTGCTCTGTAATTTAAGGACCAGACCCAAGCATCCACTGCAATGGCACAGAAAATCAAGAATGACAGATGCTCTAAAAGTTCACCTAAAACTATTAATTAATAAAATGATACAAAAGGGCACTTGAGGGTATAAAACCCCAGCACTCATTCCAGGCATGAAGAGAAAATTCTTAAACTTGTAACTGGCCTCAGAATGGAAGAAAGTCAGGTCACAGGAGTCACAAACCCCTTTTAATAACTTCAGTTCTACACATTATGTACCTATGTGGCTCTAGAAGAAGTTCTGTGGCACCAGTGTTACTGACTCATATCCAGCAAGTGAGAGTGTAAGAGCAATCAAATCAAAGAATTGATAAATGCTCTAAGATGAAAGTATCAAAACAGTTCCACATACCTAAGAGAACAAAGATCACTTCCTGAAGTCCCTTGTTTGTAGAAGGGGCTACAAACACAAGATGGGAGAAAACTAATAGGTGATGAGTAGGTAGAAGCATTGACACATACTGTTCAAGATAAGGACAATAATACAGGTCTTGCATGGCATACAAGATGAATGAATATGAATTCCCTTGCTCTGATGCCACATAATGGTGCTGGACCAAACCCTAAGTGTTCCAAGAATACTCATTTGTACACCGGTACATACAAAAGCTGACAGATTGACCAGTTTAATAACGAATTTTCATAAAATAAGCACAGCTTGGATTTCATGGTCAGCTGGAGGCCTCTGTATATTTGAAAAGCATGGTTACTTACTCTGCAGTAACTCTTTTCTTCAAGATGTTGTCAGTGTGGATTCCACTGCAGGTATGCTTGAGCTTCATGCATGAGAAACTGGATATTTTGGCACAGCAGTGTCCATCAGAGCTATGCATATGCCCAATGCCTCCTTATGCTCTCAAATGAAGGTATAAATAGGGGAGTGGCTGTGATGCTCTCAGTTAAAAAGCCCCTGGTAGAGCAAGAATCTAAAAAGCATAGAAGGGTGGGTCATGTGATACTGACAACAGCATCTTGAAGAACTACAGTTACTGTAGGACAGTGTTTCTCAATTGGTGTTCCGCGTAACCCTGGGGTTCCACGGGAACACTGTTAGGGTTCCACGAGAAAGTGACATCATGCCGCCGAGAGCAGCTGTTCTCCGTGCCGCCGAAAAAGGGAAGATGTCCCGGATTTTTCAGTGGAGGGTATTGAGTATGAGTGTAATTTCCCCGCGGAGCCTAAAGGGTTCCGTGGGAAAATTTAATTGAGAAACACTGACCTAGTTGTTTGCATATAATTTGCTTATGTCGACATTTTTTTTGGCCCCATATGTAAAAATACTGTTAAGAGTTTGAGGGGTTCCGCAATTATCGAGTTCAAAAGGGTTCCGTGGCCAAATTTAATTGAGAAACACTGCTGTAGGATAAGTAACCATTCTTTCTTCTTTAACTATGTGCAGGGTGGCTTCTGCTATTGGCAAGCAGTAACACTGCTGGTATTACCAACTGGTAACACAGTGAAATACACTGAATTATCTATTTTGATATCCGCTGGAAAGAGAGCTTGACCTTTAGAATGCCCAGCTATGGCAATAGATAGATAAGGCAAGAGTCTGAATTGTGTGGTCCTGTTGATGTAATAAAGCAAAGTCATGGATACAGCTAGTGTGTGCAATTTCTCTTCTCCTAGTACAGACTGTGGCTTCAGGAAGAAGACAAGTAGGTTGACTGACTGCTTTAAATGACATTCTGAGATCACCTTTGGAATGAACTTGGGTGAAATCACAAAACCACCTTGTCCCTAAGGAATGTTGAAGTGGGCAGGTTCAGCCATAAGTTCTTGATGCTCACTCACTCTCCTGGCTAAAGCAATAAAAAACTGTTACTTACCTCGGAACTGTTGTTCTTCGAGATGTGTTGCTCATGTCCATTCAGAATTATGTGTCCGTGCGCTGCATGCACTGGTGCTGGAAATTTTTCCCCTACTGGTATCCATAGGGCTGGCTCTAGTGCCCTCTGCAGTGGCGTGCATATAGGCTTGTATATAGGGCATTGCCGGCCCCCCTCCTTCTCAGTTTCTTCTTGCCAGAACTCCAACAGAGAGGAAGAAAGGTGGGTTGTGGAATGGACATAAACAACACATCTTAAAGAACAGTTATGAGGTAAGTAACCATTCATTCTTCTTCGAGTGCATGCTCATGTCCATTCAGAATTAGGTGATTTACCAGCACTGCCTCTGGAGGAGGGCAGGAGTTCATATATGTAATGATTGCAGCACTGCTCTGCCAAATTCAGCGCTGTCCCACGCTTAGTGTGTGATGGCATAGTGGGATGTAAACGTGTGTATCAACGACCATGTAGCGGCTCTACACGTCCTGAATGGGCACACGGGCCAGGAAGGCTACTGAAGACACCTGCACCCTTGTGGAGCAGGAGGACAGGGAAGCTGGGGGCATCACCACCACTTGCTCATAGCAGGACTGGATACAGGCCATAATCCAGGACGAGATCTGCTGGGACAACTCCGGACGTCCCTTCAGCTGATCAGCGATCACAACAAAGAGCTGCGTGGAGCAGAGGAATGACCTGGTCCTGTTGATGTAGAATACCAATGCTCTCCTCACATCAAGAGAGTGAAGATGCCTCTCCTCGTTGGATCCGTGAAGCTTCAGATAAAAGACTGGCAGGAATATGTCTTAGTTCACATGGAAGTGGGAAACTACCTTTGGCAAGAAAGCTGGGTGAAGACGAAGCTGTACCTTGTCCTTAAAGAAGACTGTGTATGGTGGCTCCGAGGTCAGGACTTTTAACTCGGAGACCCTCCGTGCCAAGGTGATCGCCACCAAGAATGCCACCTTCCAGGACAGATACGTGAGGAAGCAAGAAGCCAACAGCTCAAACAGCGGTGCTGTAAGTCTTGAGAGGACGAGGTTTAGATCCAAGTGAGGGACCGAGTCCCATATTAGAGGAAAAAGTCTCTCTAGGCCCTTGAGGAACCTTGATGTCATTTCAAGGGAGAAAACCGACCTGCCTTGGATCGAAGGGTGAAAGGCTGAACTCGCCACAGGTGTACCTTAATAGATGTGAAGGTCAGGCCCTCCTGCTTCAGATGAAGCAGATAATCCAGGATCATCTGAATAGGGGATTCAGTTGGCAAAATGTTTCGACTTGTTGTCCAGCAGGTGAAGCACTTCCATTTGGCTAAATAAGATGCTCTTGTAGAAGGCTTTTTGCACTCCAGTAGGATCCTCTGAACTTGGGCCGAGCAGTGGCGCTCGTCCCTGCTCAACCACGGAGCATCCATGCTGTCAGCCGCAGAGTGGCCAGACCCAGGTGGAGCAACCAGCCCCGGTCTTGAGAGAGAAAGTCCAGACTCATCGGGAGCAACCATGGTCAGGCCACAGAGAGCTCCAACAGCATCCCAAACCAATGCTGTCTGGACCAAGCCGGGGCTATCAGGATGACCGGTGCCATGTCCCTCTTGACCTCCAAGAGGACTCTGTGTCTGAAATGTATCAGGAGAAAAGTATATAAGAGACCCCTTGCCCATGACAGGAGAAAGGTGTCCAGCAGGAGGTGTCCTCCGCTCCCAAAAAGAAGCAGTACCAGAAACACTTCTTGTTCTCTTTGGTAGCAAAGAGGTCTACTTGGGGAGTTCCCACCTCTGAAACATGCTGTCAGCTACCTCCTTGTGGCTAGACCACTCGTGGTGAGAGCGAAAGAACTTGCTCAGATGATCTGCCAGCGTATTTTTCAAACCCGGCAGGTGGACTGCCTCCAGATGGACGTTGTGGCTTACACAGAACTCCCACAGACGCAGGGCCTCGTAACACAGGGCTGAAGACCTGGCTTCTCCTTTCCTATTGATGTAATATATGGTCGCTGTGTTGTCCGTTAGGACTCTTATCACTTCGCTGGAGAGATGTGGCAGGAAACCTTGCAGGCCAGGCAAATCACCCTGAGCTCTCTGACACTGATGTGGAGAGACGACACTTCCTTGGACCAGAGATCTTAAGTTCTCAGGGCACCAAGGTGGGCAGCTCAGCCCACATCCAAAGTGTCTGATACCAACAACAGAGTCAATCTGGGAGCCACGAATGGTACCCCTGCCAATACGTGTCAGGGTTCCAGCCACCAAGACAGGGAGGTAAGTACATGAGGGATTCTGAGCACTCTGTCCAAGGAGTGCCTGGTCAGGGCATAAACTGTGGCAAGCCACAGCTGGACAACTGGAGTGGCCGAAGTCATACTCTGGAGTGCCAGACCACGTATGTACATGTTGCCATATGCCCTGGGAGACTGAGACACACTCTTGCCATGGTGAGGGTGTAGGCCGTTAGTCGGGCTATGAGCTGTGACAATGCCAAGAATCTGTCTTCAGGCAAAAGCACCTTGGCTTGAGTAGAGTCCAGGACTGTCCCTATGAACTCTATCCTTTGAACCGGTGTAAGTATTGATTTTTGCTCATTTATTAGCAGGCTCAGTGACCTGCAGGTGTCTTTCACGATCTCAATGCTGCATCGGACCTGCCCTCTTGAACAACCCTGGATCAGTCAATTGTCCAGGTAAGGAAAAACCTGAAATTCTCTGCGCCTGAGGTGGGCAGCCACTACCGCCATGCATTTGGGGAATATGCACAGTGCAGTGGAGAGGCCAAACGATAGAACTGCAAACTGGAAGTGTTGGGCACTCACAGTATACTGCAGGAATCGCCTATGTCCCGGGAAGATAGCAATATGAAAATAGGCATCCTTTAAATCGAGAGTGGCACACCAGTCGCCCGAATCCAGGGAGGGGATGATGGCCACCAGGGTGCCCATATGAAATTTTAGTTTCTTGAGGTATTTGTTCAAAGCATGTAGGTCTAGAAGGGGCTGCAGTCCCCCCTCCCCCTTTGGCTTTGGGGATCAGAAAGTAACTGGAGGAACTCTTTCCTTTCAATGCTTGAGGGACCTCTTCCACTGCGCCCACACACAGCAGGGCCTGCACCTCCTGAACGAGGAGTTACTTGTGAGAGGGGTCCCTGAAGAGGGACTGGGAGGGAGGGTGGGAAGGCGGGAGTGAAAGAAACTGGAGAGTATAGCCAAAAGCCATAGTGTTTAGAACCCAGCAGTCCGTTACTATGGCCCTCCAGGCAGGAAGGAAAGATGCTAAGCAGGAAGAAAATAATCGAGAACTTTGTAGGTTGCTCTTGGGCACACCTTCAAAAGCCTCGTTTTCCCCCTGAGGGGTTGCGGCTTGGCCCTGCTCTCGAGGTCGAGGCCGGTGAATTGCTTCAACGGCACTTATGGTTCTTGTGCCTCCTCCTGTAGGGCTCTGTCCAGGGCTGACCCCCAATTAGTTGCTGTTGAGAGAGCCTGAAGTGCCTCCTAGATGAAGACGGGGTGTATAGGCCCAACGATTTCAAAGTGGCCCTTGAATCTTTAAGCCCATGCAGCCTGGCATCAGTCTGGTCCGCAAAGATGGCAGAATCCTCAAATGGAAGGTTCTGGATGGATTGCTGGACTTCTGCTGAAAGGCTGGATGATTAGAGCCAGGACGCTCTCCTCATCGACAATGCCCACACCGCCAAGCTGCTGCATCTAATGCTGCTTGTAGGGAGGCTCTGGCCAATGCTTTCCCTTCCACCAGGACTTCCTCAAATTCCTGCTTGGAGGACAGTGGGAGCGAGTCAGAGAACTTCTCCAGTGACTGCCAGATATTAAAATGGTAGTGTCCTAAAAGCACCTGCTGATTTAACACACTCAGCTGCAGGCTTGCTGTTGAGTAAACCTTGTGACCAGATAAATCTAATTTCTTGGCCTTCTTATTTTTAGGTGTTGAACTCATTTGTCCCTGCCTGTCACGCTAATTAGTTGCTGCCACAACTAGCGAACCCAGGGATGGGTGCATGTATAGCTATTCAAACCTCTTGGCTGAGACATAATATTTCTTCTCCGCCTGCTTAGACATGGGGGGCAGGGAAGCTGGGGTGTGCCACAGCACTTTAGTGAACTTCAGCACCCCATCATGCACCGGGACGGCCACCCTGGAAGGAGCCGCGGATGCCAGGCCTCCAACAAGCTCATCTACTGGATCAGACAATTCCTCTATTTTAAGGTCCAACTTAGCCGCTACCTGCTTCAACAAGTCCTGGTGCACCCTGTAGTCTAGAGGGGTGGCATGGAAGGAGTCTTGTCCAGTGAGGAGGATGAGGAGGCAGGAACCTGAGGGGAGCTGGATCCATCTCCCTGATTGGGGTGGCAATGGTGGGTCTGAAAGGTCCGACTCCACATACCCCACTGGTGCCGCCAGGGTCCCCAGAGGGTTGTGATACCAAGGCGCTCACCGATGACTGAGCATATGTCATCGCAGCCTGAGGGAACCCCCCCAGATTCCAAAATTGCCAAGGACCTGGCCCTTGTTCTTGTGGCAGGCTGCTTGGGGACTTGTCCCTTCGGGGGGATGACCAGTTCCTTCCCTGAGTCTGAGGAGCTGAGTGTTGGTGACCATGGTGGGGCCGACGCCATGTGCTTCATTGCACCGCTTCTTAAGCGCCCAGTCTCTGGAGATAAGGAGCAGTGCTGAGAACCCGAGCGTCATTCGTACCTAGACCTGGACTTGTCCTTGGGTTTCTTGTAGGGGTTCTCGCGGTGCTGGGGTTCCGGGGATTCTCTGCGAGGGCTCACGGGGCAGTACCAAGGGCTTGGAGAGCACTGGCATTTTTTGGTCTGGTACTGGTGATCTAGTGATTGACACCTAGCACCCAGTGACCAAAGAATCAATCCTGGCCTGCGTCGATGCAGTACTGGGAAGCGGTGCCAGGACTCCAGCAACTGCTTGAAACCGGTGTGGAAGGCAGGGGCTGTGGCGGAATCATCATCAGTTTTGCCTTTGATTGGTTCCCAGTCTGGGCATCTGAACTTTGATACCCAGCTCTACCCTCCTGCAGTGTAAGCAGCACCAGCAAGGCCAAGAGGTCCTTCATTGCCTGGAACACCTCAAGTGTTGAAGGAACTAGTAAGCAGTGCAGGCCCTTGCCACTCCCGAGAGTTGGCAGTGGCACCAGAGTCAAGCTCGATGCCCTCGCGGGCGGAGGCGTTCTCAGGGCTAAATCAACTTTCCCCACGGTGCCCGAGCTCTTCTTAGCTGACTTCGGCTCGCGCCTCTCTCTTCCTTGGTGTGGCGATGTCGACCAGTGCCACGCGGGCATCCATGCAGGGGGAGTGCTTCTGGTCGATGCTGCCATACTTGGTGCTGAGTCCAACCGCGGCTCCGACACTGGCCTGAGAGCTGACTCCATGAGAAGGGCCTTGAGCCTAATGTCTCGGTCCTTCTTGGTTCAGGGGCAAAACCCCTTACAGATCTTACACTTCTCGCGAAGGTGGGCTTCCTCCTCCAGGCACTTCAGACAGCTCTGGTGTGGATAGCTTAAAGGCATAGGTTTCTTGCACGAAACGCAGGGTTTAAAAGCTGGGGACCGAGGCATGCCCTGACCCTGGGTAAACAGCTAACTAACTAATTCACTAACTACTAAAACAAATTCTAAAACAGTAACTATATACACTATATAAAAACAAAGAACCACTAGGAATACTGTCACTTGCAGGAGCAAGAGAGTGTTCCAGCACCGGCGGTAAGAGGGAACAGGGGGTGCGGGCGGGCCAGCAACGACCTATATACAAGCACATATACGTGCCACTGCAGAGGGCGCTAGAGCCGGCCCTACGGATATCAGTACGGGAAAAATTTCTGGCACAAGTGCATGCGGCGCACACAAGCCTAATTCTGAATGGACATGAGCAAGCACTCAAAAGAATTATTCCCAATGGTTCTACCTTCAGAGTGAGGTGGTGAAAGGAGCAGTATGATAGAGGTTAAAAGGGAGGCTCCATAAGCCCCAGGACTAGATGGAGGTCCCACAAGAATACATTCCGTGAGTGGTGGGTGTGCAATAGCCCTTTGGTAAACTTTGATACCATGGGGTGAGAAGAGATAGAGCAGTGGTTCTCAAACTTTTTGTACTGGTGACCCATTTCACAGAGTAAGACTCGATGAGTGCGACCCCTTGGCCCCCATGGGCACCCCCTCATTGCCCCAACCCCCAGAGGCACTCCTCCTTTTGCCCTTGGCCCCCATGGGCTTCCCACTTCCCCTTCACGCCTGGCCCTCATGGGCTCCCCACTTCCCCTTTGCCCCTAACCCCTGCACTGTGCCCTCTTCACCCCTAACCACTGCTCCTGTGCCCACCTGGGGAAACTGACCTGCATGCACAGAATGGTTGGTATTGCTGCTGGCTCCCCCATCAAACATTGCTCCTCCATGCACCCCTAGGGAATTGTGAGTGGTGAGGGAGTGAGGAGCTCCTGCATCCATCACTTTCTCCACCTGTGCTGCATAAGGGGAGGGCAGAGAGTAGCCACTCCTGATATTCACAGCACAGCCCAGGTGGGCAAAGTGACCTGGATGCAGGGAGCCCTGGTGTTGCTCCTCACTCCCTGCCTCCCAGCCTCCTGAGGGGGGAGTAGAGGAACATTAGGGGGTGGGTGAGCAGTATCTGTGTCACCGCTCACCCTCCTTCCCCCATTTTCCTCTGCCAGGAAGAAGCAAGGAGGTTCACATCCCTGCGCCTGGCTGGGGTCGGGGCTCAGAGTGCCACGGTTGGTGGCGCTCTGGGCTCACGACCCCCCAGTTTGAGAACCAATGAGATCGAGCATGACTGCATATGTGGATGGCAAGCGGAGTTCACCACCAGGTGAACTTTAATAGAGCACTGAACAAGAGGCCAGTCAGTTTTAAGTTGTCAAGGATCTGAGATATCAGGGCCTGGACTGAGCTTGGACCATGCTGGGCTGCACATATAGACAACACATAGATTAATGCAGTTTTCTGATAGATGTTTTCCTGCTCTTTATCAAGTTTTCCTGGATCTGTAAGGAGCAACTGTCCCTGGCACTCAACCAGGCAAGAGTCAGCAACTTCACGTTTGAATAGAACATCTGGCCATGGTTTCATGAGATCAGGTCCATACAGTCTGGGAGCTGGATAGGGAGCTGAATGGATGTATTGCAATAGGTCTGTCAGTCAAAACTGACTCAGCCAATACAGTGCTAAAATAATTATCATGGATGTGTCTCTTTTGACTTGGGAAGTCACCTTATGGATAAGGGAAATTGGTGGAAAGGCATACAAGAGGCCTTAGACCACTGCAGAAAGAAAGTGGTCCAGTAATGACCCTGGATTCTTACATAAAAACACACAGAACAAAAGTTCCAATACTTGACATTGGTCGCAAACAGGTCTATCACCGGTGTCTTCCAAAACAGAAGTACTGGCTCTATGATAGACTTCCACAGTGACGACACCAACTGTCTTCTCAGAAGTCTGCCAGGATGTGGTTGATAGCCAGGAGCTGAAGAGCCATTGAGGTTATCCCATGTTGATGGCATCATGTCCAAAGCTGATGACTTGGTTGACAGAAGATGAGAGGGCACCTCCTTTCCTCTTTATGTACTGTATCAAGTAGGTGGTTGTGTCCATCAAAATTCTGCACTGTGGAGTTTTGAAGAACAGATAGGAAGGCCATGCAGGATAGCATGAGGGCTCTGAATTTCAGGAGTCGGGCACTGATGTGGAGTCTTTTGTCCTTTGGAGACTAAGCCCCTTAATGGCTTCTGAGGTAGTGCAGGTGTATCCCCAACTTGTACTGACATGTCAGTGATTAAATGTCTTTGTTGGGGAAGGGATAGAAAATGGTACCCCATGAACATGTATTGGTTCCTTCTATCAGCTCAGCAACAATCTGAGGTGGGACCACCACCATCTTGTTTACTTGGTTTTCTGTTGGGGAACAGATCAACTGGAGCCAGTGCTGAAGCTCTCACAGATGAAGTATGACAAACAGTATCACATATGTGGATAGCAACATATAGCCCAGTAGCACCAGACAAATCTGCACTATCATAGTCAAGTTTGATTTTATCCCAAGCACTAGGGATCGCATTGACAAAAATCTGTCCTTGAGAGACTAGGCTCTCTCTGAATCAGAGTCAATTAGGACTTCTATGAACTCTTGTAACCTTTAATGGGATAAGACAATTTTCCATAGCTCATGAGAAGACCCTGACGCAAGAATAGGGAGAAGGCAGCAAGCCTAGAATATGCAAACTTCTTCTGGATTCTATCAGTCAATTTTCCAGGCAGCGGTAGATGTGTAAATAGGAAAGCTTCTGCCTCAGTTGGGGCTGATACTTGTAAAGCTTCTTTTAGGAGTTGGTTTATAAATTCTCAGGGACGTTAAGGTAGCCCTTGTGGGAAAGGAGTGCTTCATCTGTTCTCTGGTTGAAGAGGACAATTCCCTTGAAAGGCAAGTCCTTTGTCATGGCATGTATATCATGTGATAAGCCCATTGTCCAGAGCCTTGAGCCTCTGCCATAGTAATAGCCTTTGTCATCAGCCTTGCAGCACACAGGAGCCAGAGTCATGAGCACCAAACTACTGGTGCCATGGTAATCTGTGCCAGGATTGTTGAGGTTAAGGCTGTCTGTGCAGAGGTCTTTCATGCTGGGGACTTGGCCAATGTTGAGGTGGCCGGCATTTACATTGTTGGTGCCGACTCTGCCAGTGCTTTCTTCACTATTCCTTTGTCTGATCGCAAAGTGTGATGAATGCTCAAGAAAATGCTGGCTGATGCTAATTGATGCTGGTCCTGTCACTTCTGGGTCCAAAATGACCTGCATAAACTGCTCAAATAAACGCAACTTGTTCCTAGCATACCTGGACTTACCTTGCAGGTCCTGGAGGAGAAGGATTGGCATACAAAGCACTTATCCAAGATGTGGCACTCTCCTAGGCAGAAAAGGCATTGTGTCGTGTGTCATCCTTAATGGAGATCAGTCCATTGCAGGACATGCAGGGTTTGAACCTCGGGAGTTTGGACTTCACCACAAGGTGTGCTAGTTAGCACGAGGCACCAAATCTGGGGCGGTATGTGGCAGGGGATGGAGGGGTTGTTGATCAAATGCTTTTCTTCTTCCAGTCTTTTTCAACTTGTTTGATTAGGGTCTCTGAAGAGTAATTGGTCAGTCACTCTCTGGGTTCCATCTCATTGCCACAGGGCAGTAAGAGGTATCTGGGGAGAGTCGGGCCATTCTACTGTTTATGCTTTCACACGGGAGCATAAACAGGTATAAGCAGACACAACGGATAGCGCATTAAAAATGAAATTAAATCTCAAGCACATGAGAAGCATGTGCTCGTACAGGGGGTTTTTAGACAAACATCATCATGATCTGACTGACACATCTATACTGACATATTCAAGAAAGAATTCTCATCCAGCGAAGTTGGGGTAATGTCTCTAGGGCTGGGAGATACACCAACACTTTATTCCAGGCTAGTCAAAGATGAAGAATGAGGAAACAAAATAATAGATTTCAACAGACCTACTGGGTCAACAGGGAACCACAAAGCCTTGCACTATGAAAATTCAAGAAACATTCCAGTTAATACTGTCAATGAGAAAGAAAACTCCACTGTATGGAGGCTTTTAAAACACCTGTATCACAAAGACACCAAGCAGTAACTTTTAACACATTCTAGAAGAGATGGAGTTCAAATTGCCCATCTTTCCATAAAGCCAAAGGGTTTGAAGAAACAATATGAATGCAAAACAAGGGGCTTTGGGGGAAGAAACAGGCAATCTAATAAATCATTATGGAGTACTGGAGAATCTCATCAGGAAGAAGGCAAAGTAACTAAACAGGATACATGGTACTGCCCTAAACAAAGCCCAAAGGACTGGTTAAGAGCTAAAGGCAGCCAAGATATCAGTTCTGACTCAAAGCTCCTTTGCTGAGGCACTGGCTATTGGTCTGTTTTTGTGAGTAGTGGGAATTCCCCCTTCTTTCACACTGGAAACATGACTTAAGTGTTGGAAAATAGCCAATATGGCATATTCAGAGTGAGATCTTTACATTTTTCTGTATTTCTAATACTGTCACCACAATCTAAATAAAGATAACTGCTGTCAAACATGACTTTGCCAAAAGGAAGATATATAATTTTTCCTGGTCTATTTTCCTGTAATGCAATTTGTTCACAGGTTTGTTTCTATCAAATGCAAGATCCTTGTTAGACTTAATACAAGAGTTTAAAAATGAGAAAAGATTCAGTTCTGAAAGAGGTAATACCAGACAGCACTGGATAAGCAATAGGTTTCATTTTACTTAACTAGTCAAACATTTTACGTAGTCTGAGTTTTCACAAAGTTGTATTGAAAATGGTCTCCTGATTTTCGAAATACTGCATCCACTCCAATATGGTCTCATCAATTTTTAGCAAAAATTAATTGAACTTTTAGTATATCAACTTTGGTCATCATTAACTTTGCCCTTAATATATTAGGTTTTTTTACTTCAGAATTTACTTTTGGTTTAGTTATGTATTTACTGTACACTCATTTGAACTTTGATTATTAACTTCTTAATATTCTCCTTCCCTGAATCCTACATTTGCAAAAAAAACCATTTCCTTTCTTAAATCAAGAACTTTAAATTCAAGAAGTTTATATTCCACTTTAGACCTGGGAAAAGGAGTATTTGAAGATACATATACACCATACACTCAACCCTTCCAAATCTAAAATTTGAGCTGATATAAAGTATCAGAATATTCTCCCTCATCTTAAATTTAGGGGGGGAAAAAAATCAGACCAAAAGCAGGTAAATCACTTCATGCTAGTTTTGAGCTCTCTCCAGCTCATCACTTGGACTTCATATAAATTAATAAGAAACTATTGCTGACTGACCAAAACAACCTTTACATATATTTAAAAACAAAAACAAAACCACTTCCCTCCTCCTTTTCTGTCAAGATCTAACTAAATTAGATTTTCTCCAATATGATTTGCACTGCATCAAGAGTCGACTATTCTGAAGTTAAAAATTACACTCACATGCCTTATGAGAAGAGACTCAAAGAGCTTGGCTTGTTTAGCCTAACCAAAAGAAGGTTATGGGGAGTTAGGATTGCTCTCTATAAATACATAAATATTTGGGATAGATACCAAGGGAGGGAGATGAATTATTTAAGTTCAGTGCCACTCTGGACACAAGAACAAATGGATATAAACTGGCCATAAGGAAGTTTAGACTTGAAATTAGAGGTAGATTTCTAATCAGAGGAGTGAAGTTCTGGAATAGCCTTTCAAGGGGAATAGTGGGGGTAAAAAACCTAGCTGGCTTCAAAACTGAGCTTGATAAATTTATGGAGGGGATGGTTTATGGGACAGCCTAATTTGGCAATAAACTGATCTTTGACTACTAGTGGTAAATATGCCAATGGCCTGTGATGGGACATTTGATGGGGTGGGTTCTGAGTTGTTACACATTCTTTCTTGGGTGTCTTGCTGGTGAGTCTTGCCACATGCTCAGGGTTTAGCTGATCGCCATATTTGAGGTCATAAGGAATTTTCCCCAAGGGCAAATTGGCAGAGGCCTTGGAGGTTTTTCGCCGCCTTCTGCAGCATGGAGCACGGGTCACTTGCTGGTGGATTCTCTGTACCTTGAAGTCTTTAAACCATGATTTAAGGACTTCAATAACTCAGTCATAGGTTAGGGGTCTATTACAAGAGTGGGTGTGTGAGGTTCTGTGGCCTTCATTGTGCAGGAGGTCAGACTAGATCATATTGATCCCTTCTGACTAAAGTCTATGAGTCACATTTGAAAGTGAGCATACATATATAAAAAAAATTGGCCAGTATTTTCCTAAATCATTTTACAACTATAACCTTTTAAACAAGTATTTTCTTCTTCTCAACACTGAACTTCTGCTTTGTCCTACAAGGACTATTAGGAGAAAAAGCTAGGGACTCAATTGTAAAAGATGAACATAGGGAACTTAGCAGTACAAACGAGAGGTACTTTGGTCAGGGGGCTCCCTATAGAAACACCTTTTCCCCATGCACAAATGATCTGCTTTTAATTAACAAAGTGCTCTGAACCACACATGCAGAGCTAGGTAGGGCTGGAAATTATTTTGCAAATAAAAGGACTTAAGTAGAGGTACTAGTGCAACTTTGGGGGTCACCTAGTTGAAGGATTTAAGAGACAGAGCCCCTCCAGTACCAAACACACAATGGACTTGAATACAACATAGTTCTATGATACTCAGTGCTGCTGAGTACAAGAACTGAAATGTAGACAACATTGAGAGGTTGAGCACCATGTCAGTTTCAAGTCAGTTTTGCCAAGCACTCTAAAATTGAGACAAGCTGGCATGCCAACATTTGTGTGTATTTTGGGAATGGGAGTGTTTTGTTCTGGTAATTCTGACCTTCTTCTAATGTATATATATAATAGACCTTAACTCTGCATTTCCAGTTCTGCATTTTGGGAATTAAGTGCTCATGTTTGGAAATGACAAACAGCACTGGGCAGAACTGAGCATCTATAAAGTCTTCTGTGTGCAGATTTTACTCTGTGTCTAATGCAATCTGCTGCCAACTAAATTATTATAATGCCACACATTCAACATGATTTCACTCTCTGAATTTGTCTAAATAAACTAGCTAGTGTGCAGTAACCTGAGGTGTAAATCCATAGTGCACTAGCATGCCATACACTAATTGTTCATGTGGACCCTCCTGCATACAAAAACTTCTCTAGTGCATTCTGCTCTACTCATTTGCTGTGCAGTAGCAAGGTCTATATGGACAGTTAGTGTGTGGCACATTTGTGCACTGTGGATGTACACCCAAGCTTGTAAAAAGAAACACTCAAAGCATTGCAGGGAACAGAGATCTCAGCAATTCATTGTGTTCAGATGATATCACCAACTAGCACAGGAGAAACAAAGACTGAAGAGCTTGGCACAAACTTTTCAGTTCACTTTTAAATAAACAGAGCACTCTAGTCCATAGTAAAATATTTTATGAAAAATATTAGAAGTACTGTACTTTGATAGAGGCTAGATAATTAGATAAATTTAATTTATTTGAAAGTTTTCTTCAAGATGAAAGTCCTTTTTAGTACACCTGGATGAAAAAAATCTCCAAATAATGGTTATATTCTCAACTTAGGTCTTTTTTGGAAGACCTCTACATACTAAGATCCACAATACATATACATTTTAAATTACAAAATCTTTGTTGCTTTAGCTAGCATTCAGTCATCAGTATATAACGTAATTCAGCTTTAAATAAAATGAATTAGATTTCTACTCTAAAACCTCAGTGTAAAAAGCTCCTTATAATGAATTCATGCAAAACAATTAAATGTGTTACTACATGTTGATATTTGTATGAAAAATTGAATTTGTAAAACTCACAAAGCTTGGCTCCTTGTTCAAGCAGGCCTCAACAAATTCCTTGAGGGGTTTAGTGTAGTTTCCTTCCAGTGTTGGTGGATTGTTCTTTGGGATAAGGAATAAAACCTTCATCGGATGCAACTCGGAATGCGGTGGCTCTCCTTTTGCAAGTTCTATGGCTGTTATGCCTAAAGACCAGATATCTGCCTGTAATATAAACAATCTTTATAGATATATGTGTGGGGGTGGAGTCAAGGGGGAAAAGAGAAACAGCTGATTTTACAACTTTGTTGAAAATTACTGCTTTCAAGAGCCTGATTTATTTTTGTCAAAATCCATTGGTTATCTTGTGCCCCAGCTTCCCCTATTCTGTGTCTCCTAGAAAAATGGAGTAGTTTGAACAAAAATACAGAATTAACTCGTCTTATGCTTCATTTACTGAATGAAAATACTATCTTATTAAAAATGACTGGAGTGTGAACCTGTTCTCCGGAACTCTGGGCTTCTACTCTTCTTATAAAATACACCCATTAGACCCTTTTATTCAACAACCTACTGCATTCCAATTGCAGTTTTAAGTACAGGACACAGTAATTGAATACACTTTCTACAGAAGGCCAAGATTACTTTCACATGGGTCAATATGATTGATTTTTGGAACACCGTCCTTAAGGGAGCAATAGACACATGATGGTTGCACTCAATTAACTAAATACCACATCTGATTTGCATTTTATGTTATGATTAAACAAATGCCACATTACAATCATGTTTATTTAACTCATTTAAACTCCTATCCGAACCTAAGGCAGTATAAAAGGCTTTAAAACGGCAAAAATAAAAATTCTTAATACAACTAAGACAGAAAGATTTTCAGCCAAGTTGCAATACAATATAACCCATATAGTAATGTAAGAATATATATCTACAGTCAGCACATAAACCCATAACATAACCACATAAAAAGCCTATTATAGGAAATAAAACCACCAAATGATTTATACCAAATCCCTCAGCCAGCACTTCCTGGAAAATCCTGGAAGAACAGATATGCATTGCAGCATCCCCTGAAGATTAACAGATCCAGGCTCTAAGAGACCAAAAAGAAGGAGAACAGAGATTCAAAGCAGAGAATTCCTTACAGTCCCTCATTTAAATTAAGGGACTGTAAGCTCAAATGTCTCTGCTGACAGCATGACTTCACCCAGAGAAGCAATATTTCTGATTGTAAGGGCCCAAAACATGCAGGGCTGTATAATCACAAAATGATTTAAATTCCACTCAGAAACAAATCTGAAGACCGTGCAAGTCACAGAGCACAAGGGTAATATGCTCTCCACATGCAGCACACTTAATATACAGCTTTCCTAAGTTTGAGAGATCTTAGAGTGCGGTCATGATTTGAAAAGTGACTAACTATAAAAATGAATTGCAGGCTTCCATAGTGACACCTTAATATTGACGCAAAAATTATATTAATAAATTAGAGAAGGTGGATATGGTAATCTTTTATTGGACCATCTTCTGTTGGTGACAGAGACAAGCCTTTGAACTTACACAGCGCTCTTCTTCAGAGAGACACCTCACCCATCTTGCCTCTCTAATATTTCTAATAACAGGACTACAACAACAACTTATTTTTAAATTTTAGGTCATTACAAATGTGTTGGGCCTTTAGTAAGATATAGATAGCTACCAGTAGTTATAGCCAGAATGCTTGAAACATAACAATACCAGTGTATGTATGTTTTAAAATGTTCAAGCTGACCAAAGGAATTCCAGGAGACTTCTGCTTTCTATCTCCCCAGAGACAAACACGTCAGGAAAATAGCCCTCTTTAGCCATAAAACTACATTTATTACCCCCTAAAAGTGACTTATCTAGACCAACACACCTCCCCTCTTATAAAAGAATAGCAGTTGGATAGAAATGTAATCCTTATCTCAAGCAAACAAACCACATAAAACATTCATGATTTAGGAAAAGACCTGACTCTGAAAAAGAATGTAGGGTTGTGTTACCAGAGCAATAAATCTAGGTGTAAAGTGGCTTTGTTTTCCACTTCATATGAGCACCCAAAGCAGGAAATGCCAGAGGACAAGAGGCACCCCTCTTAAATCCTGGCTACTTCCTCTTCAGATCCACTGTGGGATCCATAAACCCATATAGAGGTGAGGAAATGAATAAAAAAATTGAATATTTTTTTTTAATCAACAACCTAAAATTTCTAATCCTAACTAAAGAAATCTAATTAAACACTGAGTCTTCAAAGAAGCTGTACTTGTGTATGTCCAGCTTTTCTAAATATTCCTGAACCTGTTTTTTCAGCACTGAGGGCTGTCCACCTTCTCCTCATACTGTGCTGCCCAGTGCAGTAGTCTGGGAGCTGAACTTATCTGTGAAAACAGAGGCAAAAAAAGCAATGAGTTCTTCAGTTTTTTCCACATCATCTGTCACCAGGTTGCCTCCCCCATTCAGTAAGGGGCCCACACTTTCCCTGACTTTCTTCTTGTTATTAACATATCTTGTTATCCCTCACATCCCTTGCTAGCTGCAACTCCAATTGTGCTTTGGCCTTCATGATTTCACTCCTGAATGCTCGAGCAGTATTTTTATACTCCTCCCTAGTCATCTGTCCAAGTTTCCACTTCTTGTAAGCTTCCTCTGTGTTTAAGTTCACTGAAGATTTCTTTGTTAAGCCAACCTGGTCCCCTGACATATTTGCTATTCTTTCTGCACATCGGGATGGTTTGTTCCTGCGCCCTCAATAAGGTTTCTTTAACAGACAGCCAGCTCTTTTGGATTCCTTTTCCCCTCATATTAGCCTCCCAGGGGATCCTGCCCATCAGCTCCTTGAGGGAGTCAAAGTCTGATTTTCTGAAGTCCAGGGTCTGTATTCTGCTGTTCTCCCTTCTTCCTTTTGTCAGGATCCTGAACTCTACTATCTCATGGTCACTGCTGCCCAGGTTACATCCACTTCTACTTCCGCTACCAATTCTTTCCTGTTTGTGAGCAGCAGATCAAGAGGAGCACAGCTGCTAGTTGGTTCCTCCAGCACTTGCACCAGGAAGTTGTCTGCAACACTCTCCAAAAATTTCCTGGATTTTATGTGCTATATTGCTCACGCAGCAGATGTCAGGGTAAATTGAAGTCCCCCAGGAGAACCAGGTCCTGTGACTTTCATTAGTGGTCTGAACAAAGCCTTGTCTACCTCATACTCCTGGTCTGGTGGTCTATAAACAGATGCCCACCACATCACCACCCTTGTTGCTCTTGCCTCTAAACTTAACCCAGAGACTCTCAACAGTATTTTCTCCAGTTACATACCAGAGCTCTGAGCAGTCATATTGCTCTCTTACATACAGGTTAACTCCTCCACCTTTTCTCCTCTGCCTCTCTTTCCTGAACAGTTTATACTTCATGATAGTGCTCAGTCATGTGAGTTACCCACTTACTCTGGCAAGCCAAACAATTCCAACAACCAGGCAGTAAGGGGGCTCTGGGCAGCTGGGCCTTTTATACACATGACAGCAGAGGATAGTCGAGCCACTCAGAGGGATACCATTGTGAGGAAAATTCCAGATGACTGTGTGGTGCGTGTCATGTGCTCACACTATGAGATTATGGGCTGCAAGCTAGACTAGTGAGGGGCTGTGTCACCACTTGCTCTGCAACCTGGGGTGCCTCACAATGCTTTGCTCTTATAGGTCCCAAACTGGGTTCCTCAAAAGCAGCCAAAGAGCACCTAGATCACACCTTGAGTATTTGCGTATAGCCACAGCTCTGGGTCCAGCAGCTCTGATGCCAGTAGCCTGTCAGCAAACACCACCCACACTACTCGCAGTGTGGCTCCAACACACCCCTAGTACCGGATTTTACCCCAAAGATGTCTGTTCTGCATTGTCCAGTCCTCTCTTGGACAGTCCAAATAGATTAGGTCCGTTGCCCCTTTAAAGAGTCAACGTACAACACTCTGCTTCCTTAAATGGAGTTACCCAAACAATTCACAACCCTGTATTAGTTTTAATTAAATAATGTGTTTATTTAACTACAAAGAGGTAGATTTTAAGTAAGTGCAATTAATGAGGCAAGACAAAGTAAGAAATGGTTACAGGAAAAATAAAGATAAAATAATTTCTAAATTTAAACTAGATTTGGTTTAAGATGAAGTTCTTAACACAGATTCCCAGTATTACTGCTGACCAAGTTTCAGGTCAGGATCTGCTCCCAAAGTCCATATTTTGTCATCTTAGATGGAAAAAGGAGAGCTGGATAGGAAGAGATAAATACAAGTTACTAACCTTTACGTAACCATTATTGTTCAAGATCTGTTGCTCATGTCCATTCCCCTGTAGGTGTGCATGCACCACGTGCACGGTCACCGGAAGTTTTTTCCCTAGTGGTATGTGCTGGGTAGGCTCTGGTGCCCCCTGGAGTGGTGCCTTCATGGCACAGCATATAGGCAGCAGCTTCTCCTTCCTTCTTGCCAGCTACTCCAACAGAGGGGCAGGTGGGCAGGTTTTGGAAGACATAAGCAAAACATCTCAAAGAACAACAGTTACAGAAAGATTAGTAACTGTTTTTTCTTTGAGTGCTTGCTCAAGTCCATTCCGATGTAAGTGATTTCCAAGCTGTGAGTCAGGCGGTGGGGTCGGAGTTTCGTGCAGACGTGGACTGTAAGACTGTGTGACCTAAGGCAGTATCACTTCTTGCCTGTTACATGACAGCACAGTAAGTAGTAAAATGTGTGTATGGACAACCAGGTTGCCTCCCTGCAGACGTCTAGTACCACTTGGGGAAATCCCCACTTCTGGAAAATGACACTTAGGATGTCCAGAAGAATAGACCACTCGTGATGGTTGATGAAAGACCTGCTCAAGTGGTCTGCCACTTTGTTCTGCGAGCCTGGCAGGCAAAATGCCTTCAAGTGAATGGACTGGGCTATGCAGTAATCCCAGACTCACCACCTCCTGATGTAAGGGGGAGGTGCAGGCTCCACCTTGTTTGTTTATGTAGAACACTGACGTAATATTGTCTGTGAGTACAGAGATGCACTTGTCCCGCAGGTGGGACTGAAACACCTGACACGCTAAGTGCATCGCTCTCAGCTCTCTGACATTGATGTGAAGGTATCCATAGATTCTGGGTCCTGAGGGTCCCCAGGTGGGCTCCCCATCCCATATCTGAGGCATCGGTGACCAGCGACATCGATGGAACTGGTCTCGAAAATGGGATGCCCCTGCACATCGTGTCCCGAACAAGCCACCATGCAGCGTAAGAGTCACTGGCGATACGTCTGTAACCACCTTGTTCAAAGAGTGACAGCCTGGTGTGTATACCAATGCCAACCATGTTTGGAGGGGTCTGAGACAAGCATGCTGCACCACATAGGTACAAGAGGCCATGTGACCCAGGAGCTTCAGATAGATCGTTGCTGTGGTGATGGGAAAAGCTCTTAGACCGTTTATGAGGGTTTTGAAGACTCTGAAACGACTCTCCGGAAGGCAGGCTCTGGCCCAGGTCGAATCGAGGATTGTCCCTATAAATTCTATCCTCTGTACTGGCAAGAATATTGACTTCTGTTGGTTTATCATGAGAAAGTGGACTGAACAAGACTCATATGCCTTTCCATCAGTTCCCTAGAGCAACCCTTGATCATCCAGGTGTGGGTAAACTTGCACTCCTGCTTTCCCGAGGGAAACTGCCATGCACTTTGTAAACACTCTCAGCGCTGCTGACAGGCCGAAGGGTAGCGCCATGTACTGATTATGCCTGTGACCTACAATGAACCAGAGGAACTTCCTGTGGCCCCTGAATATCACTATGTGAAAGTCTGCATCTTTTAAATTGAGGGCAGCATACCAGTCCCCTGGATCTAGGGAAAGGCTGACTGAGGACAGGAAGACCATGCAGAATTTCAGTCTCTTCATGAATTTGTTGAGATTTCACAAGTCTAGTATGGGTCTGAGATCCCCATTGGACTCTTCATGTTACTATCTGATCCCAAAGAATCTTGTGCCTCTTAGGTCCATCGGAACCACCGCTCCCATCCTTAAGGACTGTACTTCCTGGTTAGAAGACTCTCGTGAGAAGGGTCCCTGAAGAGAGACAGGGAGGGGAGATGGGTAGGAGCGGAAGAGATAAATTGAAGGGTGTATCCCACTTCTACCGTGCAGAGCACCCAACGGTCTGATATAATGTTTACCCATGCTTGGTAAAAATGGAACAAACAAAATCTCCAAATCTTGGGGTAAGATCCAAGATTTGGACTGGTGCATCATCCTTGATTGCACCTTCAAAAGCTCTGTCTAGGCCCCGACAGTTGCCTCATGGATGTAGCTGTGGGGCCTGATGAGTAGTAGTACAGGTGCCTTCTCCTGAGGCCCCTATTGCACCGCCTCCCAAACTCCTGCCTTAGCTGTGGGCGGCGGAAGCGGCCCAGAGGCTGGGGCTTGAAGTGTTTCCAGGATGGGGCCGGTGTGGGCAGGCCCAGAGATCTTAAGGCGCCCAGAGAGTCCTTCAGGCTATGTAGTCATTCATCCATTTGGTCGGAGAAGAGGGAGCCCCCTTCAAACTGTAGGTCCTGTACAGTCATCTGTACCTCATAGGGTAGGCCTGACAACTGGAGCCAGAAGCTTTGCTTCACCACCACCACTGTGTCCATCGCATGTGCTGCTGCCTTCGCAGAGTCCAAAGATGCCTGGAAGGATGCCTTGGATATCTCTCTGCCTTCCTCCACCAATACTGTGAACTCCATCCCAGACTTTGATGGAAGGAGTTCCTTAATCTTAGAAATAACTGTCCATGAGCTGAAGTCATAGTTGCTTAAGAGAACTTGGTGGTTTGATATTCTTAACCGGAGGCCCCCTGTAGAGGATACTTTTCTACCTAGCAGGTCCAATTTCCTGACCTCCTTAGCCTTGAGATGGGCCCTATTGCCCTTGTCGCTCCCACTTATTGGCTGCGGCCACCACCAAGCATCCCGGAAGAGCATGAGGGTACAAGTACTCGTACACTTTGGGGGACACGAAGTATTTCTTCTCAACCCATTTCACCGTGGGCTGAAGAGATGCGTGGGTTTGTCAGTGTCTTTATTGGCTTTGAGATACCCCTCAATGAGGGGTAAGGCCACCCTTGATGAGACGGGTACTGTCAGTATGTCCAACAATGCTGGGGCAGAGTCCTCAATTTCCTCCACCTTCAGGCCAAGATTTGGGCCATCCTCTAAGAATTCCTGATGGGCCTTATAATCATCCTGTACAGGGGCTAAGGACGTACCAGCTACTGCCTCATCCAGGGAGGAGAACAAGGTGGCCAGAATCGCCACGGGGTCCCGGGATTCCCCCAATGCTGGCAGGTCTCCCACAGGGGTCCCGCAGACCTACATCATCTCCGCTCCTGGTATGAGCCCCACTCCGACAGTGGGGAGATCACTCTCACCTCCGAGGGGGCCGAGTACAACCAACTCATGTGAGAGCTTTGGAAGGCCTGGGACATCCACCCCCGGGGACCAGTGTGGGCTATGTAGAACCTACCACTGGGTTGGGATCCATGTTGGTAGGACAGGTCCCTGAGATGTTACCTTATATCTCTGGCCTGACCAGTATTCACTCCACCGTGATCCCTATGATTCCATCTGGGATGCTGAACCAGAGCAGTCACTTCTGGGTGACCGTGGCGGCACTGTGCCGTGTACCTATGCTGTGATGGTGAGCAGTGCCACGACACTGAACAGCATCAGGGCCGCAATGGGCGCCATGACTCAGAGCATTGTTGGGACGGCGAGCAGTGTCAGGACTCCAGCTGGTGGCAGGATTGTGATCTATACCATGCTGGCAATTGCTGTCGTGGCGTCGAGGCTCACAGTCTGGACAAAATAGGGAAATGGTGCTTCACCATCATTGCTGGCTTCCCCAGGCCGTGGTTGGTCTCCACAAGACAGCCTCTTGAAGTGGAGTTGCCCCTTGCTGGCCCCAGCTCGGAAGAGATGAAGGTTCAGGGAGGGTCGAGAGACTCCTCACTGCCGCGTATGCCTCTGGAGTTGATGGTGTTGCCAGGGTCAAATCTCCTTTCTGGCTCACCTTCAGTAGGGAGCCCATGTACATCAGACTCAACGGTTTCCCTTGCAGGGCCAGAGCCAATGGTGTAAGCTGGCTGGCCAGAGAGGGGCCCATTATCGGCCTCGCCTTCTCAATGTCCTTCCTCATTGGGGAGCATCCCGGGTCTGATTTCTTCAATCTCTTCTTTGGCACCGGTGATGTAGAATGGTGCCGTGCTAGCAGTGCCAATGATCTGGCTTCTGGGGGAGAGTCATGGCACCAAGCGGGCTTCAGTGCTGGAGACAGACGTCTTGGTGGTTCCCTGATTGACGTTGGTGCGCTTCTAATCAAGAAGGTGCTCGGTCTGGTTGACGCTCTGACACCAGGTGAAGTGCAGTCTCCAATAAAGGGAACTTTAATCTACTGTCTCCAGGCCCAAAAAGGACAGAAGTTCTTGCAAATCTGGCACTTCACAGGGATATGCCCGTCTCCCAGACATTTCAAGCAGCTGTCGTGTGGGTTGCTTACTGATATCTTCTTTGGCAGGTCACACACTGTTTGAAGCTCTGGGAACAAGGCATATCCCGGTGCAATGGGTGGGTTAGCCCAGCAGGGTGGGGAACTTAAATGATAACTTAAATATACTTTAATAACCAACAATATACAATTAATTACAAGCACAACTACTGGTTGATACTACTTGCACATGAAGAGGAGAACAGCGTTCCAGTGACAATCACCAACAGAAAGAGGGAACTGAGGGGGCAGCAGCTGCCTATATACTACACCATGAAGGCGCCACTCCCGAGAGCACCAGAGCTGATCCAGCACCTACCATTAGGGAAAAAGCTTCTGGCGACAGTGCACGCACACCTACATGGGAATAAACATGAGCAAGCACTCAAAGAAGAACTTGGGGTGTTTTTGCCCCTCACTTTTATAGTTCAGTTACACTTTGAAATGTGTTTTCCTAAGGGTTACCCCTAACTGAAATTAATTCAAATAGTGAAGGCAGCAACATGGTGTCTGATGGTGAAAGCACTTCCATATTGTTTCTTCTCACCTGTTTGCTGAAATGCAGATTTTCCTTGTCTCCTGTCTTCCCCCTCTCACGGAGGATCCTGTTTACACCTTATATATAAATTAAGATAAAACACACTCCTTTGTTTAAGACCTTCTTGACCAGTTTTGCCTACCTGGGGCTATGTGACTAGCAACATCATTCAGTGTGGGAATCCATAAATTTACATATAATATTGCTACATACATCTACCATGAGATTAATGACCAGCAAGATATTAGTTTTCATATAATACCTTACAAGACATTTTATATAAAGATTATTACAATAGTCTGTATGATGTGAATACAGGGGTGCATTCTGTCACAGTGGAGTGTGCACACAACAAGAGTAGAATGCATATGTGAGGGTTTCAGAGGGTCTCTCACTTTGTAATTTCTTAATAGGTCATGGAGATTGGTGCCCCTGGAAAGGGGCCAGCCTGACTCCAACCCTGGACCTTTACAGGGAGTCCATGACCTATTTGCTATATTGGGAGACAATGCTGGGCCAACACTGCTGGCAAGGAATAGTCCTGAGGAACTGCAGGATTGGGCATGGAATACTGTCGAATACAGAGTTATTAGGCCCAAGGGCTGGGCAATTGCTCTGTGGTCATCAGACATGGCTGTGAACACGGGCTCCATCAGATGGGGAGTAAGCTTCCCTGGCCCTTCGATAGCATGCTTCAACTTACACTCCTCCATGTGGCAGTGTGGAGGAGAGAGCTGCCGTTTGCTGGTCTCAGAGCTGCTGCTATTGCCTGTGTCAGGCCCAGGGGATTTTGCTGATGAGATTCTACCACTGCTTCCTAGGTGCTCTCCTGCTCGGGTAGGGAGGCTGCTTGGAAATCCTGACCCTGCCTGAAAGAGCCCTGGATCTCCACGGAACAGGCACAGATTGCCATGCAGACATGTAATCGGGCAGAAGGTGCAACAAACACAGGATCTTGTTTTCCTTCTTTGCCATGTTGAAATCCATGTGGGTGAGCAGAGACATGGGAACTAAGGAGAAAGATAATCCTCTCTGCTGATAAAGGCAGACTCTGAAAGCCTGAGATTGTAAGCCTCTCTTTTCTTCTTAAGTTGCTCTGCAGCAAGGAGAAGCTAGTCTGCCTGTCTGCAGCTAGAAAAGCAGACAAAAATATGGTTACCTACCTTTCGTAACTGTTCTTTGAGATGTGTTGCTCATGTCCATTCCAAGTAGGTGCGTGCGTGCCACGTGCAGTCACCGGAAGGTTTTTCCCCTAGCGGAACCCATCGGGTTGGTGCAGGCGCCCCTGGAGTGGTGCCTCTATGGTGTTGTATATAGAGCCCTGCCGACCCTTCTTGCCATTCGGCTCCGACAATAGAAGCAGGCGGTTGGGTCTTGGAATGGACATGAGCAACACATCTCGAAGAACAATTACAGAAGGTTACAGAAGGTAGGTAACCATTTTTTCTTCTTCTTCGAGTGCTTGCTCAAGTAGGTAACTCCCAAGCTTACCATAGGAGGAGGGAGTCAGAGCTCACTATGCTGCTGGTTGGAGCACTGCTCTACCGAATGCTGTGTCATCTCTGGCCTGTTGGGTAATTGCATAATGTGATGTAACTGTGTGGATGGAAGACCTCGTTGCGGCCCTGCAAATCTCCTGTGTGAAGATATGTGCCAAGAAGGCCACTGAGGAAGCTTGCGCCCTCACAGAATGTGCTGTCAGAGTTGGGGCTGACCCAGCACCTTGGCCAAGTCATAATAGGTCCAGATACTAGAGGTAATCATGAAGAAATCCTTTGGGAAGACACAGGAAGACCTTTCATCCTGTTCGCTACAGTGATGAAGAGCTGATTTGATTTACAAAAAGATTTAGTCCATTCTATATAGAACGCCAGCGCCATCTGACATCCCGAGAGTGGAGACTGCACTCCCTGCTGTTGGCACGCAGCTTTGGAAAACAACACTGATAAATAGATTTCCTGATCTGTGTGGAAATGGGAAACCACCTTGGGGAGGAAAGATGGGGCCTTAACTGCACCTTATCCCTGTGAAACACTGTATATGGTGGATCTGAAGTCAACACCTTGAGCTCAGACACTCTCCCTGCTGAGGTAATCGCAACAAGGAAAGCTACTTTCCATGAAATGTATAAGAGTAAGCATGTTGCTAAAGGCTCATATGGTGGACCCATTAGTTTATTGAGTACCAGGTTAAGGTCCCATGCTGGGACTAGGTGATGTACAAGGACATAAAGCCTATCTAAACCTTCAAGGAATCGAGACACCATAGGGTTGGCAAATACTAAGCGACCACCTTCCCCCGGGTGGAAAGTGGAGATCACTGCCAAGTGCATCTTCACCGATGCTGCTGCTAGATGTAGATGCTTCAAATGTAACAGGTAGTCCAAAATAAGAGGCAGTGAAACCTAAATCGGGGAAATGCCCCCTCTGTATTGACCACATGGTGAATCTCTTCCATTTAGCCAAGTATGCTACCTTGGTGGACTGCTTCCACTACCAAGGAGGACCTCCTGTATTTGTTCCAAGCACGCTGCCTACCTAGGGTTTAGCCATGCA
Source organism: Emydura macquarii macquarii (assembly GCF_026122565.2). Lineage (NCBI taxonomy): Eukaryota > Metazoa > Chordata > Testudines > Chelidae > Emydura > Emydura macquarii. Next base: position 7,467,758 of record NW_027133808.1, on the reverse strand, counting down.
GCGAGATGAAGTGACCCTAGGTTGGGATGCTGCAGATGTCCGTGGTTCTGCGTGATCAAGTCCAGGACCAACAGCAGGGTAATTGGGGTGTCTGTAAATAGCTGAAAAAGCATTGTAAATCCAGTGTTGTCTGAGCCAGGCTGGTGCTAGGAGTATCACCAAGGCCCCATCTCTCCTGATTTTCAGGATGAACTTGTGAATGAGAGGGAACAGAGGGAAAGCGTAGTACAGATGGTGAACCCATGGAAGGAGGAATGCATCTGCCAGAGATCCCTGACTGTGTTTCAGGTAGGAGCAAAACTGGTGACACTTTCTGTTGGACCGTGTAGTGAAGAGGTCTACTTACGGAAACCCCCACCTTTGGAAAATCTCTCTCATGATATCCGAGCGGAAGGATCATTCGTGGGTGTCGAAGCATCGGCTGAAAAGGTCCGTCAGCTTGTTCGGGGACCCAGGCAGGTAAGACACTTCCAGGTGTATAGAGAGGGCAATGCAGAAGCCCCATAGCTTGAGAGGCTTCCTGGCACAGGGGAGAAGAGTGTGCTCCCCCCTTTTGTTTATATAAAACATCACCGTGGTGTTGTCTGTCATTACTGACATGCCTCTCCCTTTCAGATGAGATTGGAATGCCAGGCAGGCTAACCTGACTGCTCACAGTTCCCTGACATTTATGTGAAACGATAGCTTGTCTGGGGACCAAAGGCCTTGAGTTCTCAGAGACCCGAGATGCACACCCCACCCCAATGCTGAAGCGTCCGTAACCAACACCACAGACAGCTGTGGTTTGACAAACAGAACCCCTTTGCAAACTTGTTGAGGGTCTAGCCATCACTGGGGAGATTCTAACACTTGAGCTGGGAGGCAGACCACCTTGTCCAGACTGTCCCTGCTGGGCCGATATCCTACGCCAGCCACAATTGGAGAGGTCTGAGTCACAACCTTGCATGCTGGATCATGTACGTGTAGGAGGCCATGTGGCCTAGAAGTGTCAGGCAATTCTGAATTGTCGTGGTGGGAAAACGTCTGACATTTATTATGGAGCAAATGGACTGAAAATGAGACTCTGGGACAGCGCTTTGGCCTGGACCGAGTCCAGGACTGCTCCTATGAACTCTATTCTCTGTGTGGGCATGAACGTTGATTTGTTTACATTCAACTGAAGACCCAGACTGGTGAAGATTGACCATATTAGAGAAATGTGGGTGTCTATCTGTTCCCTGGAGCAGCCCTTGACCAGCCAATCGTCCAGATACTGATACACTTGAACACAGTGTCTCCTTAGGAAGGCAGCAACGATGGCCATACATTTGGCGAAAACACTCAGGGCCGCCGAGAGGCCGAAAAGGAGGACTGCGAATTGATGAGTGTGTCCTATCACAAATCTGAGGAATCTCCTCTGGGAAGGTATTATTGAAATATGAAAATAAGCATCTTTTAAGTCGAGGGCAGCATACCAGTCCCCCAGAACCAGAGAGGGAATAACTGAGGCTAGGGAGACCATGAAGAACTTTAGTTTCTTTATGAATCTGTTGAGATTCCACACATTGAGGATAGGTCTGAGTCCCCCTTTTGCCTCCAGAAATATCTGGGGTAAAACCTTTTCACCTTAGGTCCTGAAGGACCTCCTCTACCACTCAGACCCAAAGCAGTTGCTGCACCTCTTGTATAAGAAGTTGCTCGTGAGTCTCTGAAGAGGGATAGAGAAGGGAGGTGAGAACATGGGGTGGAGCAAAACTTGAGGGAGTATCCCATTTCTACTGTGTGCAAAACCCATCTGTCCGATGTTAATCAGGTCCAAGCTTGGAAGAAATGGGATAAACTGTTTAGGAAATGGGGACAAGGATCTGAAAACTGTCCTGGAGTGACACCTTTGGGCGCACCCTCAAAACTTTTGCTTTGGTCCTGGGGGCTGTTTGCCTGAGCCTCTGCCAGGGTTGGATGGTTGGGGGAGTTCTATGCTCATTGTTTTTACGCCTCTTTCTGGAAAAATCCTGCCTGGGATGACGTGGGTAGAACCTCTGGCCGGACTGGGACTTAAAATGCTTCCTCTGAGTGGAAGATATGTGGAGTCATACAGATTTCAAAGTTGCCCTCGAGTCCTTGAGACTGTGGAGCTTGGAGTCAGTTTGCTCCAAAACCAGGCCTGCTCCCTCAAAGGGCAAGTCTTGGATAGTAGATTTAATCTCTGGAGGAAGGCCTGAAACCTGCAGCCATAATCTTCTTTTCATAGCCAGACCTGAAGCCATAGTCTTGCTGCTGAATCCGTTGCATCTACTGCGGCCTGAAACGATGTCCTGGCTACCACTTTGCCTTCCGCCACCATGGCCCCAAACTCTGTCTTGGAGTCGGTTGGGAACATATCTTTAAACTTCATCATTGCTTCCCATGAATTGAAGTTATACCCGCTGAGAATTGCATGTTGGTTGAAGCTGAAGACCACCGGTGAAATAAACTTTCCTCCCGAATAGTCGTGTCTTTTGGGCTCCTTCAATTTGGGTGTTGGACGCCCTGCTGGCCCTGCCTCTCCTTCTCGTTCACTGCGGACACCACCAACGAAACAGGTTGCAGGTAAGTAAATAGGTACTCATAACCCCTGGATGAAGCACAATACTTCCACTCTATCGGACCTCTGCTTTTTCCGGGTCACTGGCGAATACTGGTGCCATACTAGTTTCGGTGCAGGCAAGTGTCAGTGCTGGAGTTCCCTCGTGCCAAGCTCTTCTTCTGTGCCACCAGGTCTGTGATGGACATGGGGGCACTATGCACCGATGTGCTATGTGCTGGGTCCAGAGGTTGTGGCTGAAGAGCTGCATCCATGAGAATCTGCTTGAGGCGAGCACTCCACTCTTTTCTGTTCTTAGGGAGGAAACTCTTGCAGATCCTGCAGCGATCTGTCTGGCGCAAATCCCCTAAACACTTTAAAACAGGAGTCATGTGGATCACCTTTCAGCATAGGCTTGTGGCAGGATGCACAAGGCTTAAAACCTTGGGCCCGAGGCATGCCCCAGTACCCCGGGAAGGGGAGTCCAAAAAGGGGGAAAACATCCCCTAACACACTTAAGACTTATCTATAAAACTGTAACTAGAAACCACTAATTGATTCTAACTACTACTAACTATTTATAGGAACTGCAGAAATAACACGGGGAGAATGCTTGCTGGTGCAAGACGACTGAAGCTCCAACGACTGTCACGGACAGTAAGAAGGAACTGGAAAGGCAGTGGGTCAGCAGGGCCCTCTATACAATGCCATGGAGGCGCCACTTCAGGGGGCATCTACACCAACCCAACGGGCACCTTCTGGGGAAAAACCTTCCGGCTTCTGTGCATGCCTGGAATCGACATGAGCAAGCACTCGAAGAACTGGTGGTTTCTCAGAGGTGGAACCACACCTCCCTGGCTGACAGGTTTGGTCTGCCACCAAGGCTTAATACAGCAGAATACCCAATGTCACAGATCTGTGAATTTTATTATGAATAAGAAGGAGGCACTTATGACGGTTGGAGCCTTGTATAATTTTGGGTGCAAATATTCAGTTCATCAACTGGGACTTGTTCAGCCCCAAAGGACGTGGTTTCCTGAAGGTTTCAGAAGCCCAGATTCTTAGGAAGCACTATTCCCATAAGAGGGAATCTAGAGCAACTCTAAGAACTGATATAAATTAGCCATCAATATCTATGCCTGAAAGAAGATAATTCTTTTGCTATGTCTCCCTCTGCCCAGCACAACAGGTTCTAGGGGCCAAAGCCCTTTCAATAGCTCACTCTCTCTCGCTCCACAAACTCAGCCAAATTTTTGTTGATGTTGTTTCTCAGGTGGAATTTGGCCCTAAGTTAGTCAACAATGCTTATTAGTTTTTTTCTTAAAAACATGTATTTTGCTCCTTTCTACTCCATATTTATTGGATTTATTACAAGTGTTCATTTCAAGTGTGCAAACTACACGTTAATTCTTTAGAGCCAGTGAAACAAACCTCAAAACTGGCTTGCTTGCATTTGTCCTCTGGGAAAAACATAAGCGTGAAAATATTAAGAATGCATGTATACTTCTACCTTTAAATTATAGGATACATTTACACCATTTCTTTTCTTCTCATCAGTAATGGACCTCTAACTCAGATATGCATTAGGAAAGCAGATATTGTACTTTTGCATAAACCCAGATCAATAACTTCAACATCCTGCCTTGTTTCCACCAGTCTAGGAGCTAATTTGTCTCTGAACATAAGGCTACATAACATTATGTACAGCCATCAGTTACATTTTACTATTTTTAAAAACAACTTCAAATCTTGCCAAAAAGTTAGCTCTTTCTTATAAAGATAGGATTGGGCACGTAGCTGCCAATTATTATTTGTACTACAGTAGTCCAAAAGCTCTATTGTGCTGGGTAATAAGTGGACATGGTACTACATCGAAGAATTTACAGTCTAAAGAAAATAGGAAATGAGCAAGAGGGAGAGGAATAAAATCAAAATTTGTACAATTTTTATATAGCTTATATATGTATTAGAAAGAATGGTCAACAAAGCATGGGGAAGTACTGAAAGATAAGAAGATAAAATGCACAGAAAATAAGTGTCCAATTGCTATTTTATGTTATGGATTTTTTTTTAGCCTTCCTGTCTTTTTAAATGAAAATAAAGGAATTTATTTGCACAGATAAAATGTACATATATTTGGCACAATGTTTACCAGACTAGTTTTCAAGATCATTGCTTTATATCCAAAGTCTGTTTCCCAATATAGTAAAGAAATATGCAGTTCAACACGATACATTTGCTTTACATAGAAGGTCTGCAGTGTACTTTCTATAGGCAAATTCTAAAGACATCTGCCTATACTGAATTCTCAAATCTATGTCTGAATAGTGTGGTAACTCAAAAGCATAGCTGAAGTCAGATTAAATGCAACTATGTTTTACTACCTGAAAAATGTCTAAAGTTAAGTTAAAGTCACTGGAGTAGTTCTGAGAAAAAAAAGGGGAAAAAAAGACCCTAAGTGCATGAGCAACAATAATACAGAAAGTGACCCACGCATGTCCTCCGTGTAATTCACAACTATGTAAATTCACAGCCTGCACAAAGCATTTTCTTTATCTTATAAAAGAAACTGGAAGGGAAGGGGCTGTGGTTAATGCCTTGAAATAAAAAAGTCTATTCTAATCTTACCTTTGAGTCATATGCTGACTGTTTTATTACTTCAGGTGCCATCCAGAATGGTGTTCCCACAAAAGTATTTCTCTTTATCTGTGTGTCTGTTAGTTGTCCTGCTACTCCAAAGTCTGCTAATTTTACCTCTCCTTGTTCAGACAGCAAAACATTGGCAGCTAGTAAAGAAAAAAGGCAGTTTAAAAGTTTACAGCTTTGATGTTTCAAAAGTTTTCCTCATCTCTACTGTTTGAACACTTAATCAAAACTGTTTTAAAAGCTGATAAAATATCTTACCCTTAATATCTCTGTGGATTTTCTTTTCTGAATGCAAGTAATCGAGTCCTTTAAGTATCTCTCTTAATATAGTAGCAATCTGGGTTTCATCAAGACAGCCAGGCTCTAACTAGGAGAAGAAACATACAAGAAATATTTGTAAATACTTGTAAACTACAAATTTTACCGATGACATAGAAACAGTAGGAAAATGACATACGTTCAATAAATAAAAGTAGCCTAAAAGGTTTTAAAATGTTTCATTGCTTCTGATGCCAATTTTCTCTCTCCTTCATACAGTGTAGTTTCCTGTTCCTTTTTCTCTCCCTCTCTCTCTCGTACGCACATGCACACACAGCTCTGCGTAAATCTGCTCACAGAAGGAAAGCAGTTGCCTACAGTCTAATGAATTGAGAAGTGCAAGTGTGCAATTCCCACCCATAACAGCAGGTGGCAGTCTTCAGGTTTCCTCTACTCTGCCCAACCCCAACTCCAGGCCCAAATCTGAATGCACAGGAAAAGGATAGAACAGGAATAAGAAAGAGAGCCTGGCAACACAGAGCAGATTAGGAGGTGGCGTATGAGAGCAATACAAATGAGATCAGGTGAAACAGAATGGCACAGCAGAGCACCAGGGGACCAGCAGGGCAGAATGAGGACATGCTGGTAGGCAAGACCATTTCCATCAAGCCCAAACTGGTCCCAGTACAGATCCTTAGAGGATCCAGCTATTTACCTCTCTCCATTATGGAAATTGACCATTTATTCCTACCCTCTGCTTCCTATCTTTTAACCAGTTACTGATTTGAAAGAAGCTTTCCTCTTATCCCATGACTGCCTACTTTGCTTAAAAGCCTTGGGTAAGGGACCTCGTCAAAGGCTTTCTGAATGTCCAAGTACACTATATCCACTGGCTCACCCTTGTCCACGTTTGTTGACCACCTCAAGGAATTCTAATAGATTAGTGAAGCATGATTTCCTTTTACAAAAAGCCATGTTATGATCCTTCGCTGCGGGGAGAACCAATTTTTTTGTATGGATTAAATAGAAAGTTTGTCATTCTGTGAAGCTTTAGCAAGGTTCTATTGTATTTAATCACAGAAAAAAGAAAGTTACTAACCTTTTGTAACTGTTGTTCTTCGACATGTGTTGCTCATATCCATTCCATGATAGGTTTGCATGTGCATCACATGCACCGGTGCCAGAGATTTTTCCCTCAGTGGTATCCATAGGGCCGGCTTCAGCACCCTCTACAATGGCGTGCATACGCACCAATATATAGGGCACTGCCAGCCCCCTCCCCGGTTCCTTCTTGCTGGAACGCCAACAGAGGGGACGGAGGGTGGGTGGTGAAATGGATATGAACAACACATCATGAAGAACAACAGCTAGAGAAGGTTAGTAACTGTCTTTTCTTCGAGTGCTTGCTCATGTCCATTCCATGCTAGGTGACTGACAAATAGTATCTTTGGAGGTGAGCCAGGAGTTCACGGACATGTCGTCTGCAAAACCACCCAACCAAAGTCTGCATCATCCCAGGCTTCTTGTATGATTGTGTAATAGGATGTAAAGATATGCACCGAGGACCAAGTTACAGCCCTGCGAATTAATCGGTACTTGGGCTAAGAAAGCCGCAGAAGAGGTCTGAGGCTCATTCTGTGGGCTGCTAGGATTGCTGTGGACATGGCCTTTACCTGCTCAAAACATGCTCAGATGCAGGAGGTGATCCAAGAAGAAATTTTTGGGATGAAACTGGTTTGCCTTTCATTCGGTCAGCTATCACTACGAAGAGCTGTGTGGACTTCTGGAAGGGTTTAGTCCTCTTTATATAGCAAGCCAACACTTGCTGATGTCCAATTCGAGCTGTGTGGCTTAGGAAAGAACGCTGGCAGAAAGATATCCTAGTTGACATGAAAATGCGACACCATCTTTGGTAGGAATGCAGGGTGAGGACGCAACTGGACTTTATCTTTGTAGAAGATAGTGTAGGGTGGCTCCGAGGTTAGGGACTTGCTTTCTGAGACATGCCTCGTTGATGTAATCGCCACCAAGAAAACGACCTTCCAGGACAAGCAGAGAACGGAGCAAGACGCCATAGGCTCGAAGGGAGGCCCAGTGAGACTGGAGAGGACCAAGTTAAGGTTCCATGGAGGGACTGGATCTCTGACCTGTAGGAAGATCTTCTCCAGGCCCTTTAGGAATCTGATGATCATGTCGTGGGAGAAGACTGAACTGCTCCAGATCTGCGGATGAAAAGCTGAGATGGCTGATGGCTGCTAGATGTACTCTGATCGATGCCAGTGCCAGACCTTTCTGCTCAGGTACAGTATGTATTCCAGAATGGACGGCAGAGGTGCTTGACATGGGGAAAGTTCACACTGCCTCGCCCAGTAGAGAAGCGTTTCCATTCTGCCAGGTAAATGATGCTAGGGGAGGGTTTCCTGCTCTCCAGTAAGACTCTCAGGACCTGGGCAGAGCACGCTCACTCTTCTTGGCTCAACCACACAGCATCCAAACTGTCAGGTGCAAGGAGGCCAGGTGTAACAACCGACCATGATCCTGCGAGATCACGTCCAGATGGGCCGGGAGCATCCAAGGGGCTGCCACCACTAAATCCAGCAGCATGCCGAACCAGTGTTGGTGGGGCCATGCTGGTGCGATCAATATGACCTTTGCCTTGTCTCTTCATTTTTATGAAGACCTTGTGGACCAGAGGGATTGGAGGAAAGGCACAGAAAGTGTCCCCTGACCATCGAAGGAGAAAGGCGTCGGGCAGGGAGCTGCTGCCATGTGCTCTAAGGGAACAGAACATCTAGGATTTCCTGTTCTGTTTGGTTGTGAACAAGTACACTTGGGGAGTCCCTCACTTCTGGAAGATAGTTCTTGTCACCTCCAGGTGCAGGGACCACGCATGGTAAGAGAAGACCGACCTGCTGAGGTGATCAGCTAATTTCTTTTTGACCCCCAGGAGGTAGGAAGCTTAGAGGCTGATCGTGTGCCCCACACAGAAGTCCCACAGCTTGAGTGCCTCCCAACATAGGACTGAGGATTTTGCTCCCCCCTTGCTTGTTGATATAATGAATTGCTGCCTTACTGTATGTCAGCACTCGCACTCTCTTTCCTGAAATGTGGAGAAGGAACACTTTGCAAGACAAGTGAATTACCCTGAGCTCCCTGACATTTATATACAACCTCAGCTCTTCCAAGTACCAAAGATCTTGCGTCTTGAGTGTGCCCAGGTGGGTGCCCCAACTTAGGTCTGAAGCATCCAACACCAAAATAAGTGATAGGTGTGGGGCCATGAAGGGGATCCCTTCCATCACATGCACAGGGCTTGTCCACCAAACCAGAGAGGTAAGTACCTGGAGCAGAATTGTGAGGACCATGTCCAGGCTGTGCCTTGCTGGGGAGTAGATAGATGCAAGCCACTTCTGAAGTAGTCTGAGATGAAGCCTCGCATGCTGTACCATGTAGGTATATGTCACCATGTGGCCCAGCAGTTTGAGGCAAACCCTTGCTGTAGCGAGGGGGTGGATAGTGACCTGACAGATGAGGATTTGGCATCCTGACAAGTCTTGACAAGATTTGGCATCTGGCCTGAGGTAGAAATGCTCATGTTCAGGTAGAATCAAGGACTGCTCCCATGAACTCTAGCCTCTGTACCGGAACTAACGTGGACTTCTGCTCATTTATCAGCAGGCCCATACTTTGGCAGATCGCTTGGAGCATCCTAATCTTGTGTTGGACCTCAGACTCCAAGTGCCTTTCAACGAGCTACTCGCCCAGGTAAGGATATATTTGTATTCCTCAGCATTAGAGGTAGGCAGGCACCAACACCATGCATTTCGTAAAGACTCTTGGAGCGGATGACAAGCCGAAGAGAAGGGTTGCAAACTGGTAGTGGTTGTTTCTCACTATGAATCGCAGGAAACATGTGTGGCCCTGGAAAATGGATGTGTGTGTCATTTAGGTCGACGGCGGCGTATCACTCTCCCGGATCCAGGTAGGGGATGGAGGAGGCCAGGGAGACCATACGGAACCTCAGTTTCTTGAGATATTTGTTGTGGCAACACAAGTCTAGTATGGGTTGCAGGCCACCTTTGGCTTTTGGGATCAGAAAGTAATGGGAGTAAAACCCTTCCTCTCATTCATAGGGGAACTTCCTCTACGGCCCAAACTCATACAAGGGCTTATACCTCCTGGGTAAGAAGTTGCTCATGAGAGGGGTCCCTGAAGAGGGACAGGGTTAGGAGGTGGGGAGGAGGGATGAAAATAAACTGTAAGGTGTATCCCACCGTGATGGCGTTTAGGACCCACTTGTCCAAAGATATAGTTGACCATGCAAGAAGGAAGGAGAAAAGGCAGTTTGAAAAGAAGAATGGGCATAGATCCCAGTTTGAGACTGCTAGGTTGCCCCCAGGCACACCCTCAAAAGTTCTGTTTGACACCTAAGGAGTAACAGCCTGAGCCTGACTGGGGTGCTGAGGGAGATTGGCCCAGATGACGCTTAAAGCTTTTATTTCATTTTCTATAGGACTGACTCCTTGACTGAGGCATGAACCGGTGTGGCCGCAGACTAAAATGTTTCCTCACTGCCGGAGAAGTGTACAGTCCCAAGGGCTGGTAGCCCTCGAATTCTTAAGGCTGTGCAACCTGGAGTCTGATTGGAGAAGAAGGCTGGGTCGTCAAAAGGAAGGTTCTGGATGGATTGTTAAACCTCCGCCAAGAGGCCAGATGACTGCAGCCATGAGGCCCTCCTCATTGATACCACCAATGCCATGGTCCTGGCAGCTGAGTCCATGGCATCGGAGGCCACCTGGACAGAGTCCCAGGCTATTGACTCATCCTCCTTCATGATGGCTAGGAACTCTTGTTTGGACTCCTGGGGCAGGGAGTCTGCAAACTTGGCCATGGGACGCCAGAACTGAAGTCATATCTCCCCAGCAATGCTTGCTGGTTCAATATACAATGTTGGAGGCTGGCAGATGAATAAATTTTGCACCCAAAGAGGTCCAGTTTCTTTGTCTCATTCTTAGGGGTTGAGCACGACTGCCCTATCTATCCCTCTTGTTGGCTGCTAACATTACCAACGATCCCGGGGACAGGTGGGAGTAGATACTCAAAGCCTTTAAGTGGGCACATAGTATTTTTTCTTCCCCCATTTAGATGTTGAAGGCAGCAAGGAGGGGTTCTGCCATAGGGCCTGAACCAATCTGATGACCCCTTCATTGACAGTGAGGGCCTCTCTAGAGGGTACCACCGCTGCCAGGATGTTGAATAGCAAGTCGGCTGGCTCCTTTAGCTCCTCCACCTCCAAGCCCAGATTGGCTGCCACTTGTTTGAGGAGCTCTTGGTGGGTCCTAAAATCACCCTGGAAAATTGTGGTAGAAGGTCCTACTACTGCCTCATCAGGCGATGAGGATGCTGGTAGGGAAGGAGTAGGTAACTGCTCCTCTGCCATCAGGGTCTCTTCCTTCCGGTGGGTGACCAGCGTTTCCTCTGCCTGGCCCAGATCCTCATCAGAATCCAGGGGCAGCTTAGACACTGTCACAGAGCGTCTTTCTGGGCCCCAGAGATGATGAATGCTGGGAACCTGAAACCATTAGAAACCCCCAAGGGTTCCAGAACTGCCAAGGTCCAGTTGATTGAGTTGGTGGGCAAAAGCCCAGTGGTAGGTCAGAGGGAAACCCAGCAAGCACAGCTGGGTACCAATGGCCCCTGCAAGAGGGATTTTCATCCTCCTCCAACTCGAAACCAAAGGACCATGGCAGTGCCGATCTTGTCTCTGGTTCCTTAGGGTGCCGAGCATGGTGCTCCGATACCGGGGAGCAGCAACGAGATTCTGGTGATCAGTGCAGAGATTTCCTGGGCTCTTGGCGTGCTGGCAAAGACCGCACTGAGTCTGGGTATAGGTGCCGGGATCCCAGTGCTCTGTACTGGGGTTCTGGTGACCGGCACTGGGGATCAGGCGAACCACACCTGGAGTCAGATCTGTGGCTGCTGCACAATGATGATCGAGGTGCCAGCAATCGCTGTTGAGGCGTTGGTGGGCGCCACGGAGAAGGTGAGTGGTACCGCGATACTGGAGATCCGAGTAGGGTCGCCATCATGGGCTTGCACTTGGACCCACTCCTGGCCAACTGGCCCAGCACGCAGGTAAATCATCCCAAGGGGTAGGTGGTATCAGGAGTGCCAGCAAGTCCATCATCATATGGAAGGCCTCGGGGTGGAAGACACTGACAGGTACCAAGGGCTTATGCTACTACCAGGAGTAGGAGTCAGGTCCTGGGCTGGACTGGGAGCTCTATGGGGTGAGGCCATGGCCGCCCCGAATTCCAGAGGAGACAAGCAGCCCGCATGGGTCTCTACTTGTCCCCTGCTCCCGATTTGCTCCAATTAGGTGAGGAGCGCCCTCTTGGCATGCAAAGTTTTCTTATGCCATTTCTTCAGCACCAGGGATGGCTTGTGCCGTGACAAGCTTGGTGCCAGGGGAGCGCTCTGGATCAACACCAAATCCAAGCAGCTGGGTTCGGACACCACTAGTTTAAGGGCCAATTCCATCAGGAGCGCTCTCAACCTATTGTCCTGGTCCTTCTTCGTGCGAGGTCTAAAGTTCCTGCACTTTTCCCGAATATGAGCCTCAACCAGACACTTAAGGCAGCTCTGGTGAGGGTCATTCAAGGGCATAGACTTGAAGCTCAGGGACCGGGGCCCGTGAATGGGGAATAGTTAATCCCTAAAACTACTATTACTGCTAAAACACTAATTTGAACTATTAAAACTATATACAGCGATGCAAGATAGAAAAAAAACACTGAGAAGTGCTTTCCAAGGCAAGGACACTCCAGCACCATTGTAGGCGATAAGAAGGAACTGGGAGGGAGGGAGGGCAGCAGTACCCTATATACCGGTGCATACGCATGCCACTGCAGTGGGTGCTAGAGCCGACCCTATAGTATCACTCAGGGAAAAATCTCTAGCACGTGGTGCGAACACACACCTACCATGGAATGGACATGACCGAGCACTCAAAGAAGAACATACACATCTGACATCCAGAATGCAAAACTGTCTCAAAGATCTCCTGGACATACCTACCAACTCTGTAAGGGAAGAGGGAAATTACATCACTAGGTCCATTCAAATCTCAGTGGAGACTACATGAGTGATTCGTTTTTTTTAAAAATGTGTGTTAAGAAACTAATGTAATAGTGCCATGAAGAGCCAGCAGACAGTAACAACTTTCAGTCATTAATATTTTCTGGTTGGATGAAGGTCAATTTTGAGATGACAGTTTTCATAGCTCATTACTAACATCCTGTGTTACCTAGCCTCCTTGCATATGAGCACAGCAACCTGTCATCATCTCATGGAAAATGTATTTTAATTGATATAGGCATAAACACTTTGCATGAAAACAGGGCTTTTGTTTCTTAATATATCTGGTTATACTGCTTTATTTCTCTACTGAAGCAATAATCATATGTTTGACAGCACAACTGCTATAGAAATAATGATGTCACAGACAGTATCACATTAGGGTGTCAGGTGAATTATAAACAGAAGAATTCAAGAAATAATTAAAATTTCATTAATGTAATTAAAATAATGAAGATCATAACTAGTTTACTTACTAGATCAAGAGCAGAGCCTCCACCAAGGTATTCCATTATTATCCATAACTTTGTATCCTGCAAAAACAGAGTAGACGAAATTAGTACCTTCATACTTCACACACTTCACACTTAAGTTTCATGGCAGAAAAATGCTGCCCCTGCTCTACATTTTTATTTATTTGATGATGACATACACTAACTTCATTCCATTTTATTCATTTTTTCATCTGAGATTTTAAAATCTGTATTTCCATACACTGTCTTATCCTATAGGAACATAGACACTACCCTATCTAAACAGACTAGTGGTCCATAAGTGCCAAATACAGATGGGTCAGAAGAAGGTGTAGATCTCCTTAACACTGCCACAGTATACCACTTAGCAGAGCAGGAGATTTCTCTCTAATTCCAGCTAATGAAAACTATCTGGAGCAGTAGGGAAGCCCTAGCTAGTTGAACTGCATATATAAAGAAGAGTATTTATGAACGTCTAATCCAGTGTTTTTCAGCCTGAAAAGTAAGGGGCACAGGACAGAGGAGAGGACCAGTGAACAATAAAAATGAAACAATACAAATATGCTCCTGAGACTTAAGAGCTTATGGTTTCCCAAGAGCCATGTACTTTCCCTCCCTTCTCTTATAACAGCACTTAATGTAGTTCATTGCAGAAATAGCTAATATTCTCTGACCGAAAAAAAATTTAGTTAATGCAGATTAAAGTTGCCCAGTAGTATACTTTGCTTAACTCTGTGTCCGGGAAGGCACAACAACTTCTGAAAACCAAGAAATGAAGAGTTAAGGTACATGTCCACACAACCTTAACACTGTCCTGTGGAGCTGGCCATAGCCACTGGGAATTATTGGCTTGTGCTCCAACATTCACTGCAGAGGTGTAGCTGCATTGAATGGTGGAGGGATTGGCAAGAGCAGCTTAGAAGAGCTGTGATTGTGATATGAGGCCATCTAGTGGGTCTGCGTCCCTTTCTCTGCCGTGTGTGTGAGACCAACGGAAAAAGATGCATGTGTACCTTGGGAGATCCAGGATGCCTTATTTCAGCATTACATTATGTAGTAACAAGTAGCAGGGCACAGGGGTCTTCCTTCCATGAGGACTGTCAGCAGTGCTATTCTATATAGGTTTATATAGCATGCTTACCGTAGAATGTGAGAGCCTACCAGTAGTGCACTGAGCAAAGTGGCTACACAACTGCCATGTTTGTTCTATGATCCTCACTCCAAAGAGAGATGTGTGTGTAACAGTGTGTGTAATTTTTGTGGGGGTTTTGTTTGTGTTTGTTTGTTTTTGTTAAATATACCTCTAGATATGGCTAAACAAATATACCTGTGGTTTTAATTAGAGAAGGCAAGCTCAAAGAAAAGTGCCTTGCACTTGGAGTGGAAACTTTGTGATGATACTTACTACTCCACAGAAAGAACATCACATCTGCTATGTATTATGTACCCTTTACAACCCTTCTATCCTTATGCACATGTTGCCATCTAATGCTATACTTTCACTTACCTTTAATTAAACACACAGACCACTCTAATCTCCCACTTAAGTGAACGACTGTCTAAAGTTTGGAATAGAGACCATGGTAGACAGTCAACAGAAGAAGCCCTTCTATCGAGATAGCCCTGACTGTACCCAAGGTAAGGTTGGTATAACTGCATCACTCAAGTGTGGATTTTTCACACTCCTAAGCAATGCAATTATATTGACTTAAGTCTGTAGTTAGATCAAGCCTAAGCAATAAAGGTTTTCAGGAACAAATAAGTGTGAAACTGACAAAATGCTCCTCAGTTTTATCCTGGAAGAAAAGCTCTAGGATGATCTGTCCTGCAGCATTGTCCAGCAGTGCAATGCTTTGTGGTTTTGTTTGTTCATTTGTGTTTGTTCGTTGGGGAAGGTGTGAGGGAACGGAAAAGACAGGAGAACACAGGGCTGTGAAGGCAAAATCATGTGGGCTACCCACATTTCAAAGCTTAATATGCATTTCCAGAGTTCTAAAGATTAGTTACATGAGACTATTTTCCAAAGATTAGTTACATGAGACTACAAGACATGAAGTATTTCCTTTTTTGTCTTCATTTAATTGAGTACCCTCATGTGTGCAGTTTAAACTTTCTCCAATGTGCATGACATTTCTCTATATTGAATTTCACCTCCAGCTTGTTGACAAAATCACCCCATGATGTTAAATATCAGAAGTTATTCACAACCCTCCATAATCTCTAAACTATTAGCAAATTTTTCCACCTTACTATTTAAATACCTCCCTCCCCCAACAGAGGCACTATTCTATATTTCTCTTCCAGTAGAAGCTCTCTTATGAAATATGTTAGAACCACAAATCCATTTTATACCTTCAGAGCATTTAACTCATGAAAAGTGTAATTTTTAAGCTGTGCTAAAGTTACCATTCTTTTTCAGGTTTCGATACCATGCTGAACCTGCTTCTATTCTGAGTGTCAATCAACAAATACTCAGAAGAGCTCTGAGGTAAAAATGTAAAGATATATATATATCCTTCACAAGTTGAACTTTGCCATATATGATGGCATGGAAAGAATTACAAAATGCATCATAATGACATAAAAAAGGCTTCTTTTTAGACAATAGCTCATAAGCAAAACAGCAAGTATACATGAGTCTGTAGTCATAGAATTTTAGGCAGATTCAACACCCTGTCAAAAAGTTATACAGGAAAATCTCTAATCTTTATTTTTCTAAGAAGTTAAGTTTCTATACCTTATGGTTGTGGTCACAGTTATAGGATTAGTGACATGCTTTCCCTTTCTGGTCTCTCTGAGTTCATCCTGTGAGATGTTAGGCCTTGCACCTGAAGGAAAATAATTGTCTGCTTGACTATAGTTACTTCATTTTTGCAGCTTCTTTGTTTATAAGGCAAGGCCGTTTTACTCTGTGTACAGATCATGGAAAGTTCTTAGGAATGCAGAAGGAGATAAGCCTCGGCTGAATTCAGCAAGCTCTGCAACCTTGATAGATAAGTTGTAGTTAGCTGCAAAACATCTGTAAAAGTATCTTATGAATAATAATATAGACCAATAGATATAAAGAAAATAGGTTTGTGCCCTTGTAAGGGGGATATGTATAGTCTTGTCATGAATGTTTAAGTAGCAATAAGGTATAAAACTGTCTGTAATCCTTTGTTCGGGGTCTTTTTCCACTGTCCACTTGTGGGCTTGGGAATTGACCTTCTGCAGAATAAACTCTTTTGGAGACTGTCCAGCCTGAAATCCTGTGTGGGTCTCTTATCGGTGCAAGGTAATGAACCACACTGGAATCTTTTTCCAACACACCTTTACCTATCTTGAGATGGAATTTCACAATTCTTGCACGCATCGACTGGGCCCAGAGCTATAGTAACATATATCCACAATTCTTATACTGCAAGTCCACCTGAATTCAGATGCTTGCACTTTTCTTCAGGAGTCTGACCACTGATATGGTGATAAGACGAAGTACAAAGCAGCAAAACAAAGATTTTAGAGAAAAAAAGGATTTGAAAAATAGCAAACATTCTATGGGCATGTCTATATTACCTAAAGCCTCATCATCCTTTGCTGATAACCTAATAGCTCCTCCCGACACCCCCACGGGTGTCTCTCTCACTCTGGTTCTCCTGAACAAAGTACAGACTCTCTCTTAGAAGAGAGTCCATTTTAATCCTATCATCATTATTTTGTTCTTCCTGTGTTCTCAGGCTTTGACCCTTCCTGGTCCAAACCGGTGTTGCAGGTTGGCAGGACGCAGAAATAAAGTAATCAAAACTAATAGTTTTAGTATTGTCCTTTAACAACTCTTAGAGTGTTTGCTGAGAAGCGACTAACCCTGAACATTCCACTTCCTTTTTGCCTGGTTTTCTCAACAGCCTATTAAACCAAACCAACATACTCACACAGTAAACATCTCAATAACCAGGCCAACATGCAGTATTCATAATTTGACACACAGCAACTCTAAACCCATTTCTTTGTGAAAAGAACAGTGATGTCTTCCTGAGTCCACAAACCTGAACGATAACGCACACAGACATAAACTTACATAGTTCATCTGGACCATGTGCTACCTGTGAAATCTAACAACTTAATTGCCAGTAGGTAAATATTTCATTGTGGATTATTTCAGCAGAAATATCCAGCTAATAAGCTTACCCACATTGTTCAAGCAGAAAAAAGTGAGACTCCTAGGTGTATGTCTACTCAGCATTTTGAAGTGAGCTTCCCAGGCTGGGCTGACAGCATAGGTTGGTGGCACACTAAAATAGCTGTATATACACATCATTTTGAAGTTGTGGTGTGGTCTGAAGCTCCGCCTCTGAAACCTAGGGAAGAGGGTGGGCTTCAGAGCTTGAGCTGTAACGTCAAAGCACTGTATCCTGTCTCTGCAGCATATGGGTGTGGGTCACTTGTCAGGATTATCTGGGTATATATCATTTCCCTTACTTTGCAAGGGCCTTGAGCACCTTGGTCCCTTCTATTCTCTGCCTGTGACTCACAACAGTCTATTCTCCTATGGGTCTCATTTACTTTGGTCTCATTTCCATTGTTGGGTTCAGTGTGCAGATGCTGCGTGGTGTTGCTGGCCTGTGATATACAGGAGATCAGATTAGATGATCTAGTGGTCCTTTCTGGCCTTAAACTCTATGACTGTCACTTTGCAAAAGCACAAAGCAGCCAGAGCCTACTGGTCAATTAAGATGGGTTTACAGTTGTGTTCCATGTCACCAGAGGAACATGGGAGTGTACATCCTGATTTCCTGAGAGGTCTGTTGTGCATATGAAATCCTCCAGTATGGGCGGTGCCAGTGGTTGTCAGTGCCAAGAGGCTCGTTGGCAACATAGGCCTAGCCATGTGGTCTGGCAGTGCCATGTGCACCAGTGTCGGTGCAGCTGACCACATCGATGTAGCCTTCCCCGCGGTGGATCTTCTGTTTCTCTCATGCCTCCACATTACTGGTATCTCCTTGCTCATGCTATCACTACTCTCACTTTTGTGGGTTGTGCTTTCCCCCCAAGCAGCGAACACACCACAAAATGACCATCCATCACTGAGATGGGTTCTTTGCAACCAAAACACTTTTTGAAGCTTGGAGAGCCAGGCATACACTTCTCCAGGTGGGTCCACATAGGGGTTTGCAGGAGACTGACCCTTACTTTGTTTTCTTTCTTGCTTGCTTGCATGGCCAACTAGAAAGAAACAAAGTACTAAACAAAAAAGCTTCAAGGGAAGCTAAAAATTTGCAAAACTATTACAAGTTAATGATCCGTGAATGGACAGCTCTCAGCTCTGCCTCTAGCCAGGGGCGCCTGAGAAGGAACTGAGGAGGGAATGCCCGTCCACGGTGGCTAGCCTCATGGCAGGCGGCGGAGAGGGGGAGCGAGTACGCGGGGAGGGACAGGCTGCTTTTGAAATTCTCTGATCAGCAGCATAAGGGCGCACACACACCTACCCAGGGACACTACTTGAAGCTTGTTTTCCTCTTACAATCTATGAATAATAATGAGGTGAGAGGATGGAATTGACTAGTTCTAAAATCTTGAAGACCATGGTGACCAGAAAAAAAAAATCAGCTCAATTCACTTTAACTACTGATAATACTTGTTTACTGTCTATTTTAAATGCAAAACATGTTTCATAAACTATTTTATTCCTTATGTAGCCACATTTAAGCTAGTTTTATTTAACTGATAAAAACCATTTTTAAAAGTTCTTTTGTGCATTTTTTATTCCATTCCAATTTCCATCCAAATGCAGTTTAACACAAATCATGAGTAAAAACTAATCAATACAATAAATAAGGAATTAGTCAGTTATACTTTTCTAACAATTAAAAAATGTAAAACTTAATAATCTGAATACATGTATGTTAACCTATATACTTGCTTAAATAAATGTGCATACATATAGTGTGTCCTGCTGGTAAGCAAGTAGCAATTTAATCTTTTTGAAGAAATTCAACCTTTAAGAAAATAACTAACTAGCAAGTGCAAATGTAAAACAAGATTAAAACTATTTATTGTATTTAAGGTTTCAAGCTTGCCGATTTATCATGACTAAAATCAGTGATTTAAATCAATCATGCCAGCTATGCGCACACACACACAGAGCACATATTCCCTTTATCTTACATCACTCCACATTCTCCTGCATTATATCCAAACCCAAATTCCTGTCCCTTTTGTACCTCATACTGAAATATTCAGAAATATTTAGTGTAAATGTTATCTTCATAACTGAAATTTTATCTGCCAGGAGACTAAGAACTAAACCTCCTTCAGAGAAAAAGAATTCCCCTCTTTCAAAATGGCTACCATTTCCCTAGTTCTCAATAAGCTTGAGGTCACATACTGCCCTCAGGTAAAATGTCCTCTTTCAAAATGGCCACAAACTCCCATTCTTCCCAATGAAAGTGAAATCAAGTTACCCTTACAGAACATTGAAGCCTCATATGCTCTCAGGAAGCAGAGAGGGGGTATCCTGTTGCCTCAGTCCTATTGAAAACAATGGGAGACAATGGCCCTTTGGAAAAGGCCATCATAACTAAGAGCAGCCTGTGGGTTCTGTCCTAATTCTATGCAAAGAGTTAAAATTCTCCAGATCCTATATGATAAGCCAGTGTAGATTAGTAGCAGCATACACAAAGTAGGTTGTAAACAAGTGATACTGAGAGTTTAAGTGTGTGTTTCTTTAAACAACCAGGCTGAAGGTGGCTTGGGTTTTAAAGACTGAGTATGGAATCAACTCTTTGGAAATTATATCTGGTCTCTGTGGAAGCAGAACCAAATTATTTAATATATAATTAAAAGAAGGTCCATACACAGCCAGTACAATGCTGTACTGTCCTGCTTCAACTTCCTGCATACTACTTGTATGTAGCAGTATTGATGGAAATATGTAATTATGAGAGTCTGTTCTTTGGTATGCAGAAGTCTACAAATCCACCCCGAATTCCAAAACCTTGAGCAATAAGCAGACTCTTAAAGATAGGCAAAGGATGCAAACAGATCTACATCTGGATGTACACTACAATTTCAGTTAATATATGAAACTACTTGGTCAAGAGACTACCCTCCAAGGTGGAATCCACTCTCTACCAGGAAGTTGTACAAACTTGTTTTATATTTGCACTTGCTAGTTTTACCTCCTAAGCGAGGTGTTCTATTACCTCTAGATGCTTTTTTGCCCTATTTAGTACTCTGTATCTAGCCAAAATGGATCAAATCTGAAGCCTACCTGCTGGTGGATTAAGGAAAATACTGCCAAGGTGTCATATCTTGCAACAGCTATCTACTGTACTGTTGGATGGAATCTTTCTGGAGCTTTTATCACTAATTTTTATTCACATTTATATGGAAGAATGCTTTAGCTGCATGTCAGGGGCCACAGATTTAACTTTACAGAAAGTGTTCCTTTATAAATCAGGAGTGATCATTCTGGTTCTTTTTGCTGTATTCCTCAAGAAAGATTCTTGTTCTGTAGTCATCATCATAGATGAGGTAGAACTGTTTTGGACAGGAGAAAAATCTGAGGTTCTATGAGCACTCTGTCCCCTATTGAAATAGGAACGTTGGTGCCTTAGTCCAACACATGGAACTACCCTCTGGCACGACTTTAGAAAACCCAAAGGCACCAAAACGTGTCTCAAGCAGCTCAGACTGATCAGCATAAGAGTGTGATCACATTTTGTTGTTCTCTCTCACTTGACCTGAAGAAAGAAAACTGCTCTTCAGTGCTGCTACAAGCAACGCCAAGTGTTCCGTTTTAAGAGCGGGAAAAAGGAACACTTTCCTGTATTTAATGCCAGTCACAACCTCTGAAAAGATTCAGGAGTAAACGGAGAGCTGAAGTTATTTCCACATAAATTGGGACTTTGATGAGTCATTAGTCCAGATATGAGATTGGATTGTTATTGCACTACCACATTCATTCACATTTACAAATGCTCTTGGCTCACTTTCTTTTCTTTAGTAGGAGCAAAAGAAAAACTTGTTTTTCCCTGAAGCCATGAAACTGAGTGGAGAAACTACAATAGCCTCTTTGTGATTTAAATGAGGTTCTATTACTGAAGTAGGAGTATGGTTTCTTGGCATGATTTAGCTAAGTTTTTATTTGCAGGACTTGATCTAGGGACTTCCCAAATTAACTTATTTTTTTGATAGACTGACCTCTGATTTTAACCAAATAGCTATGCAAACATCCACATGCATGGCCATATCTCTAGGAAATGTCCTCAGTAAACCCACTGCTGGATCATAGAAATATGTGGCCTAAACACTGTGGCAAAGTGAAAATATTTTCTAACACACGTAAACCTAGAAACATTTGACAATTCATTTTGGCTCTCCAAACTCCATTTTAAAGAAAACCTGACCAGCATAGAGAAAGTGTGTGGAAAGAAGCAACTCAGATGCAACACAGCCAAAGGTTTTCTGTAGAAGTCATAAGAACGGCCATCTAGTCCAGGATCCTGTCTTCCGACAGTGGCCAGTGCCAAGTGCGTCAGGGAAAGACCAGAACAGGCAATCATCAAGTGATCCATTCCATCATCCACTCCCAGCTTCTGACAAACAGAGGCAAGGGACAGTCAGAGCATGGTGTTGCATCCCTGCCCTTCTTGGCTAATAGCCATTGATGGACCTATCCTCCATTAACTTCAATCTTTTTTTAACCCTTTTATTGTTTTGGCCTTCACAACATTCCCTGGTAAAGAGCTGCACAGGTTGGCTGTGCCTTGTTGAAGAAGTACTTCCTTTTGTTTGTTTTAAGCTTGCTGTCTATTAATTTCATTGGGTAACCCTAGCTCCTGTGTTATGTGAAGGAGTAAATAACAACATTTCCTTATTCACTTTCTCCAGACCAGTTGTGATTTTATAAACCTCTATCATATTCCCCCCTTAGTCATCTCTTTTCCGAGGTGAAGAGTCCCAGTCTTTGGAATCTCTGCTCATTCGGAAGCTGTTACATACCCCTAATCATTTTTGTTGCCATTCTCTGTACCTTTTCCAATTCCAATATATCTTTTTTGGGGCGACCAGATTTGCACACAGTATTCAAGACGTGGGCGTACCACGGATTTATATAGAGGCATTATAATGGTTCCTAACACTGTTAGCTTTTTTGACTGCTACTGCACATTGAGTGGATATTTTCAGAGAACTATCTGCAATGACTCCAAGATCTTTTTCTTGAGTGGTAACAGCTAATTCAGACCCCATGATTTTGTATGTATAGTTGGGATTAAGTTTTCCCAAGTGCATTACTTTGCATTTATCAACACTGAACTTCATCTGCCATTTTGTTGCCCAGGCACACAATTTTGTGAGATCCCTTTGTAACTCTTCACAGTCTGCTTTGGACTTAACTATTTTGAGTGGTTTGTGTCACCTGCCAATTTTGCCATCTCACTGTTTATCCCAAGTCAGTTAACTATGTTAACCATAGTATCATTAGAAAATGTTTTCCTTTAAAAGAATAAGGACTTTTTCTGTCCTGGTAACATGGAGGATGCCTCACTTGTAATTTTTCTTAGAGAGCATATAGACACATTGGTTGACAATGTAAACTTGGAGTCTGGGTTCTCTTGCTGAGATCAAACCAAAGAGTCTACTGCTGAATGCACAGGAAGCATCTTTCTCTGTTCTTTGTGGAGGAAGACAGAGTATGGGACCTAGAAGGAGATGCCAACCTGCAACGATCCAGGTAACAGCAAATGAACTGTAAAACATTACAAACTCAACCACTCTCCCAAGATCCTATTTCAAGGGAGGCTGCTAGTGAAACAGAGAAACAGTAACACAGCGGTAAGCACCATCTTGTATAAAACCTGAATTGAACTGAAGTTCTGCCTATCATGAGAAACAGTAATTGCCAACAGCCAAGAACCCATCTCCATGCCTGCAGTACCCAATAAGTAGCAAAAGAATAAATGTATTATAATTCTTTACTGAAGAGAAGACTTAGTTATTTTTAATTTAAACATGTCTTGTAAAGTCTGTAACTCAGTTCAAATATCAATGTTATTTGCAACCAAACAATTGCTTAGTTAGAACAGTGTTCATGAGTGCCTAAAGCAATTGCATCCTTGAGGTTACATGTTAATTGTTGAATTAAACAGACAGCTTCTCAGCCAAAATAGTTAAGTTTTTTTTAATTGATCTGTAAGCTAAAGACTTTACTAGTGAAGTAATTAGATAAAATAACATAAGAACCTACAACGTTGGGCAATTTCTAGAGAAACTAGAATAGCTTTAAAAATCAAACCTGCAAATATATGGATGTAGTGTGTGATATTGGGGTGTGAGCATGAGAAAACGATTTTTTATTAATACCTTAACTTTCATGTGGGAAGCAGTTTTAAATTGAATTGGCTACATTTCTGAAATCTGACTTCACAGACAAGAACCATAGACTGACATAGACAAGTGCCATAGTTTAAAAGGCATACAAACTTGATTGGCAAATTGATAAGGACCTGTATTGAAAGATCCATTTTTCCATGTTGGTATAAATTTATATCAACTCTCATGTTTGTTCTTTAGCTGAAGTACTAAGATCCATAAAATCCATACATAGTGATAACATTTCCAGCTGCTCCCCCTTTGTGGGTTGACTCTTATGCTTTCATCAATCACCCTTCTTTAACTCTGAACCACATTTATGAAAAACTCAATTAGGTAACAGACCAACAGAGTAGATTACAACTTCAAAAAAAATCCAACAAATAGCTAATCAGTATCAACATATAAAGTCCAAGAACATTCTAGATCAGTGGTTCTCAACCTATTTACCACTGTATGCTCCATATGCAGCTCTCTATGTGTTATGTGTGCCGCATCCACACAATACTTACACTATCTGTATGGCCCTGAGGATGTCACATGGGCCGCATCTGTATGATGATTGGGCCGCAAGTGGTCCACAGGTTGAAAACCACTGTTCTAGATTATCAGATACATAATCACCTCCATACATACAGATAAATAATTGATTTACAGATAAAGAAAATCTCCCTTTCTACACCTATTAATTTGATAGTTTAGACCAGTGGGCTATAAGTAGCAATGCCCACTTGCTCCCCAGTTCACAAGGGTAAAGACTTCATAAATCAACAGCATTTGACATGTGCCTTCCAACTGTGGTGCCTGTTTAAGCAGATGTGTTAAACCCTATAGTGCCTTGGAAAGACACAAGGTGGTAACCTTACATAACTCATTCATAGAAGTTTTGTTTTCCACTTACCCCATGAAGTGGCCATGGCCCTAGCCCTGGAAGAAACAGCCTATAAATCCTGCAGAAAGCCAGGACACTAACTTTTTACACACACATTAAAAAGAAAAATACTGACTACCTAGCTATAGTAAAATCCGGAAACATTGGCATTAGAGACCCTTCAAGGACACAAATAGGAAGCAGGAATGGATGAGTTCTATGGAAATAAAACTAAGGGATGTGATCACATCCAAATAGTGCCAAAATCTCTTTGGAGGAGATACAAAAGCTTAGTAGGATAATTTCATAATTGAATGATATGCAAGGAAAACCCTGACTAGTGAATAAACCCCGAGGATTTACAGAATCCTTTGAAGATCAAAACAGTTTTTTTTACCAGAAAGGACAATTAATGTACCCATACCATTGGCCTGGCCAAAGTAATCACAAATAAAAAGGCCATTTGGAAAGATGAAGATTTAGGGAATGGCACTGATAGACTTGATAAAGAGGTGGAGGAAAGAAGAGACGGGCAAATATTAAAACTAAATGTAGACTCAATGGATAAACTATATTGAAAAAACTTTGGTTTCAAAGACAATACAGGACTGAAAGTGTTTGATAAGGAGGACGGGACTACAATATACCTAATTTCATTCTCCCTCCAATTATCCTGAGAACAGAAATTTGTGTCTGCAGGGTGCTAGCTAAGAATCCAAAACCCAAATCTATTTGATAGAACTCTAAGACTGAATAACTGAGTTGGTCTTGCAGGAAATGTTTGTAAACGCTATTAACAAAAGGTCATCCATACTATTACAGGTTTTGGAAGTGACAATGTCTACTAGATGTTAAATTAATTTATATTACAGTTGTGCTTAGAGACTCCAATCAGATCAGGGTTCCACTGTGCTAGTACTGCACAAACATATCAAAAAGCAGTCCCCGTGCCAAAGATCTTACAGTCTAAGTAGGGTCCTGAGGACAGAATGTGATAAATTCATATCTAAGATTCAACAACAGACCACTTACAGGTCATCACAGGGCTGAGGTGGAGGACTGAATACTGAGATGGGAGGGAGAAATCAGAAGAATGATTTTAGAATCTGTAACTAGGAGCAGAAGTCAGAGGACCAAGACCTCCAAAGTCATGGTGGCACTTACCCTGCCCATTATACAGTGGCACCTCTGGCATGACTTACTGGATCCTTGAAACTGCTACAAAATTTGCCAACTTTCCAATTCGTGTGTTAGTTGACAGATTTATTTCTGCAGTTGTCCAAGAGCTGCAGATTCCCAATGTGACACCTTCCCATTTGCCAAGATAAAGCAGTCTGCTGATGAACAAGGGAGTCTAGATATTAAAAGCCCCTGCCAGGTATGCCATTTTGACAGTGAGAAGATGGTGTTTCAAGGCTGAGGACCTTGTTTCTTGTCTCTAGTTTGGATGCTTTTGTATGTGTCTATAAACAAAAGTCCTAGCACAATCTTCTGCAAAACCATTTAATAAGATTTGTGTATTTTAAATGCAAGTAAGAATGGTATTTGGATTCTCACAATCCAGTGACAAGCTTAACACCTGTATATTTAAAACAGACTACAGAGAATAGAATCTCAAATTCCTAAAAGCGAAAAATATCAATATATATATAATACACATTATATAAAACAAGACTTCTAAAGATATTTTTCTAGAGAAAGTTATAAATGTATACTGCTGCGTAACAGAAGGCCCAGCATTTGAAAAACTAACACTAGTAAATCTTACTGAACACAGATGCAAGTGAGGGAAGATCTAGATATTGAGTAAATGCAGAACAGAATAACATTCTGATCAAGCAGTTCTATCAGCACTTTCAGGAATCTTAAATTTTCATGTTTCCTAAAATTAGATATGCACAAATTACAAGAAATAGGTGACATCTAACAGGCAGTTCTGTATCTCCTTATCTATAAAAAGGCGTTAAAAGTTTGTTGTGGACTGACACACCTTCTTGTTATCTTCTACACTGAAAGGGTAGAAGTCCAGAAGAAAATTAATTGGATGGTGGTAATATGATGAAAATAAAAACAACATTTTGCAATAACTCTAAAATAGTATTTTTCACCCTAAAGGATCCAAAAATGCTTTACGAACATGACAAGCCTCAACTACTGACTGTTAAATAGCAGGCCCATTTTACATATGGGAAAGCCAAGGCTAAAATGCTAAGTGTGTTGCCAAAGGCCACACAGTGGATATTAGTGCCATGTGTACAACTTGAGAGTTCTAACTGCCAACTATGCAAACACATTCCCTTCAATAGGAAATTTTTCAGCAAATGCACAACTGATTCCATATTAATAAAAAGTCTTGACTCATCCCCAAAGATACGCAAAATGAAAGATTATTTGACATAAAAAAAACTTCCTCTCATTTATGGAAGAATATGGGGTCTTGCTCCTCATTTGTTTCACAGAATGCTCTTTTGAATAATAAGAAGAAAAGCAAGACCTCTAATATCTGACCCTTCCTGTGAATCATCTGAATGCAGTCTTCATCTCTGGAATTAAGACTGGGATCACGGTTTATTCTTCTTAGCTATCTAGCTGTTCACCAAAAGTCTCTGTCCTCTAAATGGAAGAACAGTAACAGCAATTTAGAAAAATCTGCTGCTATTAAGAACCTATCCAGGGAGCAATCATTATTCTGAAGGTGTAAACAGCTGCACTTCACCAAGAGGTGAGCTTTTCTCAAGACTATGCCTTTGACAAGCAACATATTCCTTCAGGGACACATTTCCCTCTAAGAGGCTTCTGTGGTATCCAGTTGTAGAACAATTCTTTCTAGCGATCTACATACTATAGCTCATACACAAAGAATTAAATGGAAGAGTCTGGTATCTAAAAGTCCTCCAGAGATCCTTTAAAAAGTATTTATTTTATATATAGAGGGGAATGATTATTGGTATTTTACCCAACCTGATCCCTAGAGGACATAAATTCAGAGAAACTCAAGTGTTGAGATAGGTCCAAAACATGAAAACAAAAAGGAAATGGGTGGCAGGTAATACCTGATTTAAGTACAAACCACAGGAAGTATAAAATTTCCTCTATTTAATGACACATTCTCAGCTGAATGAACCAGAGTTGGTAATGATGTTTATTTCCACAAACCTAAATGGGACTGGAAGCAGCTGATGAGGCTTCCGATAACTTTCATAAGATCTGAGCAAAAATTTTCAGAGAGGAGCCATGAATAGAAATCTGTGGGAGATGGTAAAACTGTACTGAAGAATATTACCAAATCGAGATGCAGGACTGATGAGAAGTATTTGGCTAGGGAGCATTTCTGAGGTGCTTACCTCCTTTGAAGTCTGTTGGCATCAGGATGAATGTTAGGTGTCCTCGGGCTGCCATCCCTTTGAGGGGAGGGAGATACAGATGAGCCCAAAGGTTCTCTTCTAAACACAAGTCCTTACTCGAAGCTGGCCAAAAGGTCCCTGCAATCAAACAAATCATTGTGGTTTTGCACAGGGCGCATTTAGGTCCTTTTGTCAAGGTCTGTCAGCCTTCTAATATGTTCAGCCACAAAGAGAAAAAGAAATAAATGTATCTATTGAGCAGCTAAGGCAGAACAGGGACTAGAGAAAGAAGGAAAAGTGGGTATTCTTAGACATTCCTGTAACTCATGTAAATGTAGGCTAAAAGATCATCTTACATACCTAAGCAGAACATCCTTGGTGTATAGTATATGTAAGCAATTTTCCTTTGGAAATTTATAATTAATTAACATTTAGACAATCTCTGCTTTCCTCAGAGCTTGAACAATCAGGTTTTAAACTTCCATAAACACTTACTGGTCTCTGAGTCCTACAATCTAACCTAACCATAGCAGTTAAACTGTAATAATCAGAAATCATTCAGCAAAACCACATTCAATTAGCCTCTGCAACTACAGAAGTAGTAGATCATTAATCCTGTGAATTTATTCTCTTTTCAATAAGCCAGTTTTACTAACCTTACTTGTAAAATCAATTGCTGGAATGTGTATAATGCAAAAATAATCCAAATTCTCTCACAAAAATTTGACACACTGATTAGTCCACACTACAACTCTCTAAAAATCAGTTTAATTTCCTTACAGAGAACTTCATCTCTTAGGAAGAACTGTGCTCCAACAAAAGTAGACTATAATAAATGAACTTCATAAAATGGCTTTATGATAAGCTATGATTTTATTGGTTAAAAAAAGATTTTTCAGCAGATATCATCATCCTTCAACAAATCTTCATGATAATATTAATCCTTTTCACCAGAAAATTGCCTTTACCTGCAAACTTTTACTCATGCAAGCACCTCCGGTGAAGTTGACTGAAATACGGACATAAAGCGTTCCAGATATGGCCCATTCAAAAAAAACTTTAAAAACAACTAAGAGGTTCCCATAACTTTCCCCTAAGGTCCCCCTTCAGACTGACATCTGCTCTGCGTCTCTGATCTCTCTTCCTGGTTGTCCCACCAACAATTTAAACTCATCATGGCAAATGTACTCAATATATTTTCTCACTCTCTCTCTCGCACATGCACGCGCACACTCTTACTCTTCTTTTTCCACTCCCAGAGTAACTCCATAAGCTTTTCCATGTGCCAGGTCTGCAACCCATCTATCATCCATGACTTGTCTTTTCCCTTTACTCACTGTGTTTATGTTGTTGCTAAATCCCATTGCTTCTTTTACATTTCTACAAACTAGCCCTCACTTTCTAAAACCCCTGTCCATACCTTTATAGTCTCCCACTTTGATTACTGTAATCATCTTCTCTTTGGCTTTATCATCCAACTGGCTCTTTGGCCGCAAAACACTGCCAAATTAATCCACAACTCTCATCAGATGTCCCTCCCCTTTATAAAATCCTTTCATGGCTCTGCAGCCCCTTCTTGTTAATTTTCAAACTTACCCTTACTTTTGAGATGCTCTATAGTTCTTCTGTTGTCTATATCCCATTAATGATTGCCAAAAACCTTTTAGATCCCACCTCCCAATTCTGCCCCTATATCCCTTCTATTTAATTATTTTCTCATCCTGCTTCTTGCTCACCCTGTGTCCAGCTAATAATAGCTCAGTGATGTTTTTCAGTGCTTTGGGTAGCTCAGTTTGGGTTGTGATGGGGGACGAGATAGCACAGATAAAATTGTTAATAGAACTGCATTCAAAATCTTGTAATTGTCTACAGCAGCAGAAGTTTTAGGACAGATTATAGTACATAGGTAATATTATTAAATAAACCCATCTCAACAGAACTTATTTTCTTTTGTATATTAATATTTTTGGTTGTCTTTTCAATTAACCAATTTATGAAGTAGCAATACTTATAAATTGTACATTCATTCTTCAATAAACAGTATAATGGCCATCTAAAACACACCTTTATTTATTATTATTTACACATGTAAAGATTTTTCCTCCAACCTGCTCCTACTATTACCTCCCCCTCAGACCAGTTTGAATTGGCAGAATACACTTGAAGACCCAAACCAAACACATTGACATGCTAAACTTGTGATGTAATGACAAAGTTAGCTACCTTTAGGCTACCTAAGGGTAAAATTGTAGTATGAAAACATGTAATGAAAGAAAATAGATAGGCTTACTGAATCTCCAATGTAATTATTTCATAGCATTAACAAATTAAAAATAATTTAGTTATTTGTGACAAATTTTGAAGTATATTATGAGTCCCCTTCAGTGGTGGGCCATTGGTGGATAGTCATCTGCTACTGCTGCCAGCTAGCAGGCTTAGTCTTTTAACTCAAGGTAAAGGTTTGTGCTTTAGAGCTGAAGGTCCCTGATTCTAACCCTGCTGACAGTCCATGGAGTGAAGGGTCATCATTACATCA
Source organism: Emydura macquarii macquarii (assembly GCF_026122565.2). NCBI lineage: Eukaryota > Metazoa > Chordata > Testudines > Chelidae > Emydura > Emydura macquarii. The sequence goes on along the minus strand of NW_027133808.1, from coordinate 7,437,601 downwards.
GCTACCTTAATAAGTCATGTTACAGTGCAGCATTGTTTTCTATAGGGATATTGGATTTTCTACATCCCAGAAACTTCAGGAATTATGAAAGCAAATCCTAAATTAGCTTTCAACAGAAACCCCATTGCAACCCTATCTACCTTTGAAGAAAGTTCCTAAAATGACTGGTTTGCTTTTACATAGTCTGTGTGGTTTAAAAGTGCAGGAAGGAGCCACACAAATTATTTGGGTCCTCCCAGACAGAGAATTTGCACCTGGATGATCAGAAGCATATCCTTTTCAGCTCCCTCCAAGACTCTGTGGGCATACAGGGGCATGAAACAGCATGCAAGAGGCTACAAGACAATTCCTCAGCACTGACACATTGCGGGGCCATTCTGGCTCAAACCACAGGCAGCACAGAAGACATGACATAACTTAGATCAGCTCCCTGGGCTGGCTAAGTTACACAAGTGTACGTTTCACTACCCACAGAACCCCAGAATAGGAAGAGTACAAAGGTAACTTTATGCTGCCTCATGGAGGCACTGCACTGAACATAATCCAGTTTCTTTAGAAGAAAAACCCATTACATAGCTGTTTGATAACTCTTGTTTTTTCGAGAGATGTTGCACAAGCCCACTCCACTTCAGGTGTATGTGCCAGTGCACTGAAGTAGGAGATCTTTTTCCCATAGCAATACCTTTCAGAGCTCATGTCATCCTCACACTTGTGCTGCTAACCAATGGTACAAAGGGTGGAGCTGCCTTCCTTCACATGAGACGACTACGTTATCTTTGACTCTGATGTAAAGGGGAAGGAGGCTAGGTCATGGAATAGACATGTGCAACAACCCCAGGAGAACAATAGTTACCAAACAGGTATTTAACCAGTTTTTCTTCAAGAGCTTGCACACATCCATTCCACTTCTGGTAGTTCCAGATGGAGGAGTGTATCAGAGTCTACCTGAATAAGGACTGCAACACAACTCTCCCAAATCTAGCTTCATTTCTTGAGGCTTGAGAGAGCATGAGTGGTGAAGTTATGAAGAAATAACCAAGTCACAGCCTTGCAAATGTCATTGAGAGATACGTGAGCTAAGAAAGCAGCCATCGCTGCTTGCACACTTATAGTGTGCACTTTAATTTTTGAGGTGATGCAATCTTAATGATATAGAACAGAGGGATGCCGGAAAAGATTAAGGAGAAGATCATGTGTGAGGTGATCAGCTGCCCTCTCATCCTTTCAGCAAGAGAAGATAAATAATTTGTGGAGACATCTCCAACTGTTTAGTCCTGTCCAAATAAAATGTTAACATGCTATGGACATCAACACATGAAGCTTTTCCTCATCTTTATAAGAGAGAGGTTTGAGGTGAGGGGAAGAAGTATATAGATTGATTCAGGTGGAGTTTCAACATCACTTTAGTGATAAATTTAGGGTGTGGTTGCAAACTAACGTTCTTTTGTAAAACACTGTATAAGAAGGGACAGCAACTGAAGCCTGAGCTTCAGCTACTCTCATGGTTGAAAGTAATAGCTACCATGAATACTACCTTCATTTTGAGATGAGAGAGGGAGTACACATAGCCATTGGCTCAAAGGGGCTAGGAGAGTGAATCGTTAAAGCTGACAGAACAAAATTTAGATCCCAGATTGGGGTGGGATCTTTTATAGGTGGACAGTTTCTATCCAATCCTTTCAGGAATCTGTCATAGGGTTGGGAAAAAACAGACCTCCTTTCCTCATGAGGCAGAGATAGCTGCCAACTAAAATCTCAGAGAACTGATAGAGAGCTTTTTCGCTTAGATGAAGCAGATAATCCAGAGTAAATTGTATGGAAGTCTGTAAAGGAGAAGTTCCTTTCTGCTGGGACCTCTTCCATTTTCTAAGGTAAGTAAAATAGCTGAAAGCCTTCCACCAGGTTAAGAGAACATTTTGGAGTCCAAAGGAACAGTCAGTTTCATAAGGAGTTAACCACTAAGCATCCAAGCAGTCAAATGCAGGCCATAAGGTTTGCGATGCAATGTCTAGTCATGGTTCTGTGAAAGTACGTTTGAGACCTGAGGGATAGACATGGGATCTTGAATCAAGAGACTCAACAGATCTAAGAACCAATGCTGTTGGGGCCAGGCTGGTGCCATCAAAGTAGTGTGATCCTGCCTGAGTTTGAACAAAATCCTTCATGTGAAGGGGTTGGGGGTAAAAGCATACAGAGGTTTCCCCTTCCAGGACAGTAGGAGGAAGACATATGACAAAGACCCCAGGCTGCGACCTGGCCTTGAACAGAACAGATTACACTTCCTGTTCTGTTGGATGCCAAAGAGGTTTATTTCCAACATTCTTCAAGTCTGGAAAACAGAGTTTGCTACATCAGGTCTGAGCAATCATTTGTGATCTCTGCCGAATGTTCTGCTAAGATGGTCTGCCAGACAGTTCTGGACTCCCTGAAAGGTGAGACACCTTGAGTATAATAGCATTCTTGATGCACAAAGTCCAAAAACTTACTGCCTCCTGGCAAAGAGGGCCTGATCTGGCACCTCCTTTCTTGTTCATATAGAACACAGCAGCAATGTTGTCTGTGGGTACTTGTACTGTACACACCCTGATACACATACAGAAATACCCAACAGGCCAAACAGATAGTTTGATCCTCTCAAACACTGATGTGGGGAGAGAGCAGGGTGTATAAAAATCAATGATTTAAAAAAAAAAAAAAACCTCAATCAGATTTAAAACCATCAGTAAAATACTAAATTTCTCTCGTTTAAAAAATAACAGTTACAATTAAATCTCATCACAAACATGCTAAACCTACACTTACAGTCTCATAAAAACAAATTAATGGCTCTAGTCTGTCCAGCCTAACTACCAGCTCTTGCTTCTTGAAAGTTCCAGGCTTTCAGTTTCTATTTCTCAGCAGACTAAAGTCACATGTGCAAAGACAGACAGGCTGGATAGGATTCTTGTTGTTCTGTGCTTATATGGTGGTGAAACTGGGCCAAGCAAGGCAAAGGAGTTAGTTAAGAAACTGTCTTAAAGACAAAGGACGGAGGCAGAGTAGAAAGGAACAGTGGAGTGCACTGGAAAGAAAAAGGGAAGACATTATTCAGTGCACACACAGCTTCCTATATTCCACCACACTTTTGCCACGGAAAAATTTTCATGGCTTCTGGGCGTAAGAGAGACCCTATCTGGGAATATTTTGAAGAAATTCCTTCTCTGGTTAAAAAAGGAAAACATGTTAAGTGTAAGCAGTGCAAGGAGAAGATGCAGGGCCTACTTGCAAGAATGAAACATCATAATGAAAACTGCTTATTGGGAGAAAATGATGTGGATGAAGATATGGATATGTCTGAAAAACAATATGGATCAACTGGTTAGTAACTTAAATAATTCACTTTGCAATGCATCATTCTTCAAGACTCTCTTTATGCCTTTTAGTGTAAGTGTGATTTAACAAGTAAATTCCCAAGCTGTTTGCCATGCTAGATGTTGCTAGGAAAAAAAGCTTAACTTAGCTAATCCTTATGGCTTGTTTAATTAGTTAACTAGGTTTAGAATCTATTATCCAAGTATACGGTACAGAAAGATGTAGTAAGAGAAATCTAGAATTGTCAGTTGCCACTGGGTGTCATTTTCTTATTTTATATTACATAATACATGCCCCTTATTTTGGAACATCATGGCCACAGATGTTATAATAAGCTATAATAAGTCTGTAAGTTACAAGTCTATAAATTATAATACATCTATTCCCTATTTTACTTCAGCATAACTCAGCTTTCCCAAGGGAACCCCATCCTATACTCTTCTTCTCAAAAAACAGAAGTGTCAGTGAGTTCTATGGGGCTTACTCCAAATTAAGTGCAGTGAGTCTTAGCTTTTTTTTTGGTAATTTGGAATCGGATCTGCATCCTTGCTGAAAAAAATGTAAATGATTAACTAAATAATAGAGTAAAGAACTGAAGATCGACTATTCAAAATCATTTTTTAATTTTGTTTCAGTATTCCATTTAAGCATAAGAGACTTTGACTGACTGTCTATCTGCAATCATAGTCATCCGTTGGTACTTTTAGCAGCAGTGCTGCAATTAAACTTATTTCAGACAACAAAGTATCAGTAGCAAGCAAAAGATTTCAATCATCCAGTAAACCACCACCACCACCAATGGATTTGTAGTAAGGACCAGCAAAAGCAACAAGACACCATAGATGAAAAGATTGCTCGGTTCATTTACGCCACAAATTCTCCTTTTCGCATTACTAACGAACACGTCATTGACATGATTGAGTCCTTATGACCAGGCTACACTCCACTTGGTAGAGCGGATATTGGTGGAAGGTTGCTAGACAGTGTATGAGAAGGAACTTGAACAGTTTGCAAGAAATACTGAGGGGAAATTTGCCAGTGTAAGCCTTGATGGGTGGAGCAATGTACACAATGATCCAATGATATGTGCATATGTGACAAGAGAAGATGGGGTTGCATATCTTTCAGAAACAATAGATACATCAGGAAATGCCCACACAACAGAATATTTAAAAGAAGTGGCAGTGAAAGCTGTAACAAACTGAACAAAATTTAACTGTTACATGAGCAGTTTTGTGTCAGACAATGCTGCAAATGCGACAAAGATGAGAAGATACTTAGAAGAAGAAACGGAAGGATGCTCCTTAATAACATATGGCTGCAGTGCCCATTTAATGCATCTTTTAGCCAAAGACTTAACGTACGTCTTCTCCAGGAATAAAAGAAAATGTTGTTGAAGTTGCAAAATACTTCCATAACAATTTTGCTTCAGCTTCACTGAAGAGACCAGGAGGATCCAAATTAATTCTCCCTCAAGATGTTTGATGGAATTCTGTAGTTGGTTGTTTTGAACAATTTATTAAGAACTGGCCTATTCTCATAAAACTTTGTGAAGAAAACCGTAATAAAATAGATGGAAGTATCTCATCCAAAGTATCTAACATTGGATTAAAGAGAATGTAGAGGATATGCTCAGTGTACGGAAGCCTATATCCATAGCCTTAAACAAACTTCAGAGAAATTGTTGCTGCATTTCTGATGCTGTCGAAATTTGGAAGGCACTTCAAGAAACATTGAAGAAAAATACCTCATCAGAAAGTTAAACTGCAGGCAATAAAGAAGTGAATGGATCAAGCACTAACTCCACCTCATTTTCTTGTGAACATTCTCGACCCCAGATACAAAGGTAGATGCCTAACTTCTGAAGATGCTGCTGCCATGGCATGGGCATCTCAAAATCACTCCTCAGTTATGCCAGTCATAATAAATTTCAGGGCTGCAGCGGAACCATTTAAACAGTACATGTTTACTAATGATGTTTTGAACAAAGTCACTCCCCTGAATTGGTGGAAATCATTAGCCAGGCATCTTGAAACAGAGTTCCTTCAATTGCTAAGCCAACTTTTCTCAGCAGTAGCATCCTCTGCAGACAGAGAGAATATTTTCATCATTCGGTATTACTCACTCAAAGCCAAGAAATCAACTGGGACTTGAAAAAGCAGGAAGACTCCTATTTCTGTTCCAGTCTATGAATAAAAATGACAGTGGGAGTGGGGAAGATGAGAACTAGTTGTAGAAGTTTTAAGGACAGTGTACATTTAGTGTTGTGATGACTTGTCTGTTAGCATTAATAAAATCTGAAAATTTAAAAAAAAGAGTTTAAGGACAGGCAACTCAGGAGACTGCTGCAATTGCAAATGTGAAACATTTATGTAACATTTAAGATTTAGTTTAATAAAATATAAGTGCTATTTGTGTTTGTGTGTGATTTAGTTCTTACCATTCCTAATGTACTGCTGTTGCATCTGCAGCTTGACGCAGGTAATGAGTGTTATGTACTATTTCCTAAATCAATAAAAATCTAAACCTAAAAAATTACACCAAGTATACCCTCCTAGATGTTGTAAAATGCTGTACTGAGTTATAAATTAACAAGTTTTAGTGATCAGATTTGCACCTTTGTTTAAGAAATATGTGAAGAAGTATCAGTGGGAAACTTGATTTAAATCAATGATTTTCTTGGTGATTTAATCAATCCACCCTGCTCGGGACCCCATTAGAAAAACCCCAGTTAGATGATTCCCCATTTACAATTACTCTGAGATAGATCTCCCTGCCACTTTTTAATTCCTTTAATATGTGCTACAATGATTTTGTAAACTGCTAAATTTTTAATCATGAATCAAGATAAGTTGTATGGTAGTAAATCAAATGCCTTACGTGAGTCCAAATATATATGAAAGTTATAAGGGAATGAATAACCATGGGTAGGGCAACACTTAATAGGAGACTACATATGCCAAAGGAGCCAAAAAGCAAAGTAATTTCTGGCCACTGATGCTACTGGGGTGTCTAAGAAAAATGACAAATCCAGATGGACTGTAAAGCAGTGAACTGCACCTTGACTGATTGGGGTTTCCTCAGTGCCCATCTGACTCACAGAGCTCCCTCCCAAAAGAGTCAGCACCAGCTGCACCCAAGGGCTAAGTGGTCAAGTCAGAAACTTCCAGCACTGCCAATCAGAACCATCCAGGGTTCTAAGGCTAAAAGCCTCCTCTTTCCTCTACACTGGGAACAGTAGCAGCTACCAATATCACCTTTACAGCTTCCTGACATGATCAGCATTCATTCAATTCTAATATCTAGACTGATTCCTTCCCCCTTCCGCTGTATTGACATTGATTCTTGCTCCCCCACTCCTTTTATCCCAAGCCATCCCATAGCAACCCTTCAGCTGATAAACTTCATTATTCATGTTCATTGTACTAAGTGCCCTCCTCTCCTTGTACCCACCTTCCTTCTCTTATACCTACAGCCACTTCCTCCTCCCGCCATTCTTCTGCCCCACTTTGACCAATGAGTGCTGACCCAAATCCAGTATTCCCATTGCATTGTCTCTCCTCACACATACACATACACACATAATATAACTAATAAGATGTACCCCAATCATGCCCCTGTATGTTATGTCTCTTTCATCCATTTTAGATTGTAAACTCTTCAAGGTAGGGATGGCATCTAGTACAGTATAAGAAATAATGCCTTCACTTGAAACAGTCAGAACGCCTTTTTTCTAACATTATGTAAGCCTTATATTTTCTGCCTGTCTCATGAAGTTGTATGTTCTCAAGGAAAGTGTCACCTTATTGTCATACTCATTGGGAGGAACTACATGCATGTCAAGACTATATGACCAGGTGTATTCAGAGCTGTAAAATAAAACCAGTTTACTGCTTGCAGTCCTCTATGAGAAGCACAGTCACCACCAGCTCTGTGGAAGAAAAGAACTTTATGGGAACTCTGTCTACTTGGAACATTTCCCTTGTGAATAAGGATGAGGAAGGGATTGATTTCTCCTTACAGAGGGAAGGAGGTCTCATAATTCAATGAGAACAGGAGAAATTCCTGTCTTACTGTTTCTGAAGGCCCTGCTTCACATAATCACCAACCCTTGGTCAGGAGATTTCAAGAAGGGAATGGGGAAAAACTAAAAGCGGACCCCAGTTTAGTTTTGTGCAGCTAAACGCTTCACAACCTTCCAGCTGCTTTTTAAACTTACTTTACACCTAAGTTTGCATCAAGGCAGTCAGTGGTGGGATATCAAGTCTGAAACCATGCATGCTGCCCTTGGGTTCATGTCAGTGTTGGGCTTTTTCCTCAAGTTGCTCTATGCCAGTGGTTCTCAACCAGGAGTATGTGTACCCCTCAGGTATGCAGAGGTCTTCTAGGGGATACATCAACTCATCTAAGTATTGCCTAGTATTTACAATAGCCTATATAAAAAGCACTAGCGAAATAAGTGCAAACTAAAATTTCATACAGACAATGACTTGTTTATACAGCTCTATACACTATACACTGAAATGTAAGTACAATATTTATATTCCAATTGATTTATGAAGTAGAATGTTCCTAGAATGGCAAAAGTGGGCAGAACTTTGTATTTAAGATATTTTCTTCCCTTTGGTAAGCCTCTCAGCCATTTTTCAAGTGATTTTTCAAGGTTCAAATTCCTGCATACACTGTCACTGAAAAAAGAAAACTGAGCTACGCAGATGGGATAAAGTCAGGGAAAAACAGTACCCAGTGTGGTTGTGCTACTGAAGCATAAGAGAAACCTCAATCATGAATTTTTTTGCGGAGAAGATATACACATTTGTATTTGTCACTGTTAAAACTCATCTCAGCTGATTTACTGTCAAGAAATAGATCATTTCAAAGAAAAGAAATGAAAGCCAAGAGGTGATCAGTAAAGCTTGTAGTTTCAGATGAAACACCAGCCAAAACCCATACAGAATATATCAGTCTTCATTTAAGGCTACTCAACTAAATACCTTCTGCAAATAAGTCAGAAGTTAACAAGTTAATTTTCTGAGTCATTCAGGTCAAAAATAGGACCAAGTCTAAACAAATCTCAATTTTTAAAAAACAGACCACTATGAATCAAGGGCTGACAAAACTGTTATACTTAGTAAAAAAGCTGGTACTGAGTTCTAATAGTTTTATTATTACATTTTCAATGCATTCCAAAATTGAAGTATCTAAGAATGAGAATATTCTGATCTAAATATACTACTGATTGACAAGAGTGCAGTGTCCCCATTAAAAAGTCTGTTAAACAAATTTCATTTCTTCCTGCTTTTGAGTAAAGTGGCAAAACAGATGCATACATTATTTATTCTCAAACTGGGTCTTGAAGCAAACTCTTCACAAACTACAAACAGTTCACTCTGTCATCAGGGCTAAAAGGGTAAAAATATTTCCCCTCTTATTGAAAACTATTCTGCTATTATACTGATGTCCTTGTCCTTAAAAATATGAGGATTAAACAAAATCTTTCACTGTAAAACACAACAAACAAACAAACAAACAAACATCAACTTACCTTTAAATAGGATCCATAATATTTGGTTACGTAAGGACTGTCACACTGACTCAGCACTGTGATTTCTTGTTGGATGTCCTCTATTTCATCTTCTGCTTCTTCTAGATCAATAATTTTTATAGCAACCACTTTCTGAGTCTGATTGTCAATTCCTTTAAAAACCTCACCAAATGAGCCCTTCCCAATTTTCTCCAGTTTTGTAAATAGTTCTTCTGGATCTTCTTTTAGATTCTGTTAAATTTAGAAAAAGAAAAAGATATTCAATACTTGCAGTGTTACAAACAAAAATTTTAGCACTTCTAAAGATAAAGACTAGTGACTTTCCACAACTCATTAGAGTCTATGGAATCTTATATGTATAATGCTACTCTCCCACCTCCAAGACTTATCTGCCCTTCTTGCATAGTTAATAGGCAGGTATTGCACCATTACATTGATTTTTGTCCTTCCTGTTTCAGTAGTACCTATCATGTCATGGTCCTTGTAACAAGATACTATCCAATCTAGTGGCAGATTCTGCTGCTGCCTCAGTTTCCTCTTCTTGGCCAATAACTGCACTCAGACTTTGAGAGTCAAACACCTCTTCCCAAAATCTTTATCAAAACATCACAGTTCAAATGTCAACTAAAATCAAAACAAATGTTTTCCCAATTGTAATTTCTTCAACCGCTTGCTGGGCTCAGTAGTTCTTGCAGAAATGCCAGGTAGCAGGACCTGGGTTTTGAGAAAGCCTCTTCCAATGATTTGGCTCCTGTCTCTCACTGCAGGTAACTCCAGACCAGCATTTCCATTTAACTAATATGGCAAGCAGCTTTCTCTAGCCCTCTCATGCTGGATCCCATTCAAGAGCCTTCCTTGCTTCCTACAGGTCCATCTCTCCCCCATTCACCCCCGAATTCCCTACAGAAGTCTCTTTGATGGAGCAGATTCCCTCTTAAAGGAAGGCACACCCCCAGCCTATTGTCATGTGATTCTGGTCACATGACCCAAACAATGGCCCAAGCCTAAATCCATTACCTGGAGCTGGATAACCAGGTACATGTGGGGCTAAGTCCATTCCTTTAAAGGCCCAGCCCACACTGAGACAGTCCTCTTCCACCGTCAGGCATTCCATCCAGTTCACCTAATTTTGCTTTTAACTTCTTCCTTTCACAAACAGACATTTAGGGGGTTTTTGGCTTTGCACCCTTTTTCTTTATTTAGCTCCTTAGTCTGACATTTTCCTATTTTTCCACATTTTACCTCTGTGCTCTGAACCTGTGCCTCCTCCAGTTCAGATGTAATTTCTGTTCCATTCTTTATTGTATGCAAATGTATCTTTGCATTACTGGTATTTTTAGCAGATCTCTTTATGCAGCCCAAGTGCTACTCAGCACCTGTCATCCTTCCCCCAAATCCTTATTTAAATGGTTACACAAAACCTTGTCAGTTTTCTGTACCAGCAATCTAGTGGGTACAGTCACATCCATCCCTTTTGAGGAAAAGAGCTTATACAAAAAGTTCATTACTGCCTAATAAGTATAAGTCCCTCTTTTTTAATACCATTTACTCATCTAAGTTGTCAGGGTGGATAAATATCAATTTTTTTTTTAATTTTTTAATTTAAATTGGATTTTTTATTTGAAATTTGAAATTGACAACCTGTGTTAAGGTCTACAGCTACTACAATCTATTAAAATACTTTACATTAAATAAAAAATATTAAACAATACCTTTGCTGTCAAGTTTTAAAGAAAATCAAACCACTGAACTGGTGAATGTCACCAGCTAAGCACCTGGAGTCAGTTTACTAAGGGCTAAACCAGTTTTTGATGAGAGATAGCCTCTTCTGCATGTGCAGAGAGAATATTTTCTTCATCTCAGTTTCTTCAACTAATTCAGTTCAATCTTTTCAGCTTTTTTAGTCCCCAATTGGTTTCTTAGCTTTAAATGAACTAGTCATTGATTTTCTCCTCCAATATCAGAATAAAGTCTAGGTGTGAGAGGATGAGAGCTACTAGTTCTAAAATCTTGAAGGACCATTTGACCAGAAACAATCAATTCCATACATTAACTACAGATAATGCTTCCTTTGTTTAATAAAGGAGTCAGTTTTAAATGCAAAATATGTTTTGATAAATTTACTTTTTGTTTCTTATGTATCTATGTATCCAGCACACAAAGTAATTTTATTCAACTAAAAATACCGGAAAATGCGTTTGTGCATTTTAATTGAATTCCAATCTCCATCCAAATGCAGTTTGATATAAAACACGTGTAGAAAATAATCTAGTTAAATAACGAATGCATCATTCGTCTTCTAATATAAAAGTAAAAAGTAAAAATTAAAAATCTGAATAACTTACATTTAAAGTTAAATGCTTAAATAAATGGAGAGAGATATAGTGCATCACCTGGTTAGCGAAAAGCAGCACCAAATTCAGTGTAAATACTATATTTATTTTCAAAGTAACATGTTTTAATGGTAACCAACCAGTGAGAATCAATCTTTCTTAGGACAATAACTAAAAAGTACAAATGCAAAACATGATTACAATTGATTATTTAAATCAAAGTTTCCTGCTTGCTGATTTAAATAATAATTAAAATTGGTAATTTAAATCAATCCACCCTTCTTTCAGTTTAGTCATGCACGTGGAAATGAAAGCATTTCAAAGCATTCCAACAGGCCTATTTTTTTTCCTAGTAACCTAAGGATTCAGATATGAACTCTGGTCAAATATAAGCAGCAACCATGTTTTCTTGAATATTACTGGTCTTGGTACATAAACAAGCATTCCATTCATTAGTAGCATTGGCAAAGTTTTCCTACTTCATCATTTTTTGTTCACCAGCCACCAAAAGCTATATGCCATTCACTATGCCTTAGTTGAATTTCAGTTCAGCTCTCCACAAGCAGCTTTGATTTTCACTACCTTCCCCACAGAGCGGTGTGTATACATGTTTTCTTAGCTGCAGCACTGACACACACTTAGACACAATATGAACCCAATTCATGCAGATCTGTCATAAAAAAGCCTCAAACCCTCAAATTCAATATATTGTTCCTTTTTACTTTGAAGTGATAGCTTCAACAGTATCAGCAACAATTACTTCCGGAAAAGAAAGACCACAAAACTTTGCTCTACAAAATCTCCCCCCCACCCCCCTCCAGTCAGCAACAGTTTTGTTTTCAATTATATGCAGGAAGGACTTATTTCCTGCAGCAGGTGGGAAACTTAAATTTAAGACAGAAGCAGTATGCAGAGAATAAACTGAGGTCAACTCCACTCAGCTGCATCTGTCTTACTATCATTAAAAAAAAAAAAAAAAAAAAAACCTAACTAACTACAAATCACATTTCAAGTATTTGGATCTATTATCTAGGGCTGTCATCTCTTCACAAAAAAAATGGAACTGGCCATCTTAGAAGATTTTCAAGGTGAATGGCGGAGGTTACAACTTACTAGTTTTAAGATGACAGCTACAATACATTCCATGGAAAATAAGGCAACATTAACCTTGTGAATACTCCAGATTAATTTTTGGAAGATTGTCCAACAAAAGGGACACATCTTTCACTTACAGTACTCTAAACACACCTTAACAGGGGTAACCACACACTTGTGATGTGCCCTGCTGAACACACTTCACTTAATGATAGTGAATGGCAGTGATTGCTGCAATTAAGGACTTAAGGATAGCAAAATGTTTGTTTAAGATGCATTTAGCCAGTTCCAAGGAGTTAAATATTATTTTATCCAGTGTAAAACTGAGCTCCAATTATTTCATTAAGAAGCTGCCAAATTCTAAGAAAAAAGAAAAGCAGGGAAACATTTTTATTCATTACAGTTCTAACACATACACACACCCTGTCCTCCCCATTTTCTGTCTTTCATGCAAATTTAGAATATTACTATTCAGTTAAGAATTATGCTACTCATTTTTTTTTCCAAAAACTACACCTTAATTCAACTGGTTTTCATGAAGAAAGCCAAGCCAGTTAAACAAACAAACAAAATTATGAGAATGTTACTACTGAAAGACCTGTTTAGTCTGCACTACAGTTTTGTGGCAGATCTAAGTCAAAACTAAAAGAAAATCCTAAACTAAAATGTAGTAGAAAATAGTATGGGATATCAACAAGACCTATCACAGACACTGTAGATATTTATACAGACAGACATATACATACACACACGCGCATACACAATTATATCCATGTGATAAATTGCATTTGTCATGAGCTTTGATCATTTTGCTTCACTCTGACTAGAAGTAACATTCCAAAGGCTAGACTGTGACCAAAAGCACCCCGTATTCACACCCTACATACTACTGTAATGATCTTTGTACAAAATATGCCTTGTAAGATATCATTTGAAAACTAACAACACACTGATCATGAATATTCTTGTGTAATATACATATGAAAAAAGAGTTATGAACATGAGATAAGACTAAAATGTGTTTACCAAACAAGTCTGGGGAGGGGGTAAACCTGTTTCTCAAAGACGAAGGACAAGCTGACGCATCTAGCCAGATGTCATCAAAGTTGATTGACAATCACCTGTAAAGTGGCCACACTTTGGCAAAGAAGGGGGTCAGGAACATATGGATCTGCATTTTAGCAAACAATAGCATATAACCTCTTATCAGCAGACTCCATGTCTCTGTCCTCACAGCTATAATGAATTTTATCTAGGAGTAACCCTCAGGAAAATGCTTTTCAGTACTATAAAAGTGAGAGGCAAACACACCCCAAGCTACTCTCTCTCTCTCTCTTTCCTAAGACAACAAAGGAACCAGCCGTTTGACTTTTTGGGGAGATCCTGACCTGAGAATCTGGTCATCCATGCTGCTGGGAACCTGTGGTAAGAATTTTACCTTCAACCAAGTTGAATTTGTTAAGTTTTAGCTACTAGAAAGCATTTTCTCTTTATTTCTCTAGTAACCATTTCTGATTATAATACCTTCCACTTGTACTCACTTCAAATCTCTGTAGTTAAATAAACTTATTTTATTTTTAATCAACACTAATCCAATGCAGCATTTAAACTGAACTGTTTGCTTCCAAAGTAGCAAATGTTGAATATTGACCTTTCCCAGGGGCAACAGACCTTTAATATCTTCACTGTCCAGGAAAGAGATGGACAGTGCAGAACACGTTTTGGGGAAAATTCAGGGCTTGGAGTGTGTTGGGGTCACCCTGAAAATAGTAACTAAGACTGGTGCAAGCCAGGGTGTGATTGCAGTGTTGCTTATGGGCTTCTGGGGTCAGAGTTGCTGGACCAGGGCTCCAGCTACACACACACACAGGGTGTGACATGCATGCATTAGACTGTTCGTGAGCAGTCCTGGTTATGAGCTACAACAGCAAAACATTGTGAGGCACCCAAGATTGCGGGGCAGGCAGTGACACAATCCCTCACTGGTCTGGACTGCACTCTAAGTCCTTTCTCATACAAAACACAAAAAAATAAGAAGGTACCTCCCCTTAAAACACTTTTAGCCCAATGGTCAGAGCACTCATCCAAGATGTGAGAGACTCAGGTTCAAATCCCCCCCTCAACCTGAGGGGAAGAAGGGATTTGAATTTGGCTCTTCCCACTTCTAGGGGAGTGCCCTATTCTGTGAGCTATGGGGTATTCTGGGGCATGTCTCAATCTCTTCTGTTGAAGCTGTTCCACTGTGTATAAATTATGAAATATTCATTGGAACAGGAGTCTGGAACTTGAGTCTCCCACCTCCCAGATGAGGTGCCTAATGACTGGGATGTACTCAGTCTTTGGCCCAATGAATATTTAGTTATTTACACACAATGGAACAACTTCAACATGAGAGATGAGAGAGAGACCTGCCCCAGAATACCTCATAGCCCAGTGGATAGAGCACTCCCCTAGGAGGGGACAGACCCAAGTTGAAATCCCTTCTCTGGCAGAGCAGAGAATTAAACTCACATCCATTACATCCCAGGTGATTACTCTAATAACTGAGCTAAAAGTCATAAATGGGACAACAGCATCAACTCTTTCTTACCCTCCTTTCAGGTGAGAATTCCTACCAGATCAGACACAGAAGACAAGGGTATGCCTAGTTTGAGAATCCTATTGAGGATTAGGCATGAGAGCTAATGAGAGGCTGGAGCAGAAGTCTTCAAACTGAGGGGTGGGGGGGCACAGAGGAATGTTGGGGGGGGGGTACAGCTGGGCACAGGGCCAGCCCCCCAAGAGGAGTGGGGAGGGAGTACCACCCAGCCCTGCTCTGCCCCAAGCTCTACTTCATGCCCGGCCACAGCCTTGGCGCCTGGCTCCCAGCTTCGTTGCTGCCAGGCCACAGCGCGCGTTCATGGTCTTGGTCCCAGGCCCACGGTGCAATCTTGACACCCACCCCAGTCTCTAGCCCCTTGGCTCACCGCAGCCCCCGGCCCTGATCACAGGCCCTCATCCATGGCCCCGCCCCCAGCCAGGGAGGGCTGGGGGGGCATGGACAGGGATAAGGGGGGTGTAGGGTAAACATTTGGGGACCACTGGGCTAGAGTGAGGCAGCTGGGATACACTCTCTGGCAGATTTTTAGACACCTAAAGAAGTTTAACAGCAGCAACTTAGGTGCGTAGAGACTAAGTGCCACAGAGTTAGGCAGCACCTGAACAAAGGGTTTTAAAGATATCATTGGCACCTAAAAGTTGGACTTAGGCATGTCCTTTTATGGATCTAGCCCAAGCTTCTAAGCGCTTTTAAACATGTCACAAAAGTTCTCTTTCCCCCAATGTGCAAGTTCTCCTCCTTTCTTCCTCCAAGGAAGATACCTTTTCTGGGCCTCCCATGTGTGTAACATTTAGCCCCTGACAAGCAACATCATCCCGCAGGGGAGATTCCCAGATTCGCAATGGAACGCACATCATGCTTCCAGCTCTGGAAGTTTCTGTAACATTATGCCTTAAAGTCAAAACATTTTAAATACAGAAAGCTATTTAAAGTAAGCTGAACTGATAAGAGAAGAGTCTGTTTTTCAGAAGTCTTAAGCACCAACAAATCCTTCTGAAGTTAATGGGAACTACAGAGTTTCAGCATCAAGCCATAAACCACCTGGGCTTTTCAGACAAAAGATACAGAACAGTCCCATTAAAATGTTTGAAAATTCTAAAACATTTGTTACAGAAAAGCTATTTTACATGAGAGATATACAAAATACAGTGGCACAATATTAAAGCCTTATTGAATGATATACCTAAACATCACTTGTGAGTAATACAGCTATCTCAGATTAAAGTTGATATAATTTATAGCACATCATTATGCATTCTTTCTCCTCCCTCTATTAGATTGGGGAGGGGTGTTAAATTAAACTACTGAAAGTGAAAAACCTGTTCAGTCACCAAGTACATGATTTAAAAAAAAAAAAAAAAAAAAAAGACACCATCAGCATGCTACAAAGCAGAGACCCCAGAATATTTTACACCAGCGGTTCTCAACCGGTGGTACGCGGAAGACAGCTGGGTGGTACGCAAGGCGTACCCTGCCGCCAATTCCACCACCGAATCCCCCCTTGCCACCGGCGAGAAAGCCTGCCGCCACCGAATCCCTCCCCCTGCCGCCATCGAGAAAGCTCACCGCCGCCGAAAGTCCCACCCAGCCTGCTGCCGAAAACGGTCAAACGGCAGCAGGGTTTCGGCGGAGGGCATTGTTCCCTCTACGCAACCCCGCCGCTACCAAAAGTGGTCCCCCCACTTATTTACCGAGTACCACCCGGGTCAGGTACAGTCAGGTCAAGCGGTACTTGACCTGACGGTACCTGACCCAAGTGGCACTCGGGAAAAAAAGGTTGAGAACCGCTGTTTTACACATTAAAAAGAGCAAGTACACAGTACCCTCGAGAGTTTTAAAATGATGCTGTAATAATCTCCTGCTCCCATTCTATTTTTAAAGAGATTATCTAAATGCAGTATATTCACTTATACTAATCTACATTTTCAGAATTTAGTCACTCTTTCTATACATTCCTGGTCATACAGCTAGAAGGCTGAACAATAAGAAAAACCACTGTTTCGGAGATGTTGCAATCTCACTGTAACATTACTTAGGAAAGAAAAAACTTGCCCTAGTTGTCAGGAAATACTTCCCTCCCAAAATGTGAAGGGATGAAACTACACTTCCTGTACCTTCAAATCCTGTGTCCTACCTGTCACTTTTAACAAAGAAATTCAGTCACTTGCCTCCTAGCATCCACATGGTTTTCCTGCTATAACAGACTCATTTTTAATATAATCACCTACAGCAAGTTCATGATTAGACATCTAGGCTGTGAAAACACCAAACTACTATACCAGTAGAGATCTGTATCAGTATTTGATTATAATCTCTCATACCTATTTTTGTTCATTAAGAGGGAGAAACTAATTTATTCTGTAATTGAGCTGAGTACCTTGATAAACAATATTTATCTCAATGGACGCAATCACATTTCACAATCATTTCCTAGTCTTAAGATAATTTTGTTGATATTAACCATAACCTATTTAATTCACTTATTTAAAAACTAATGACTAGAGAAAAGTAAAGATACAGGGTGAAACTATACTATAAAAGGGACCATGACACTACACTATTCTCCACGCTTAGTGGTTTTTGAATTTTATTTTCCTGTATTCAATCCCCTCTGAGAACCTATTCTATTCTTATTCTATGCTGCTGAGAGAGCGAAAACAAAATAATTCATATTAAAATGTTTCTAATCATTTACATTAATTTCTCCAGACAGTCCCCTAGACACATCTTCACTCCTTCCCCTCCTAGCCTCTCCACCAATTTGTGAATTTCTGCTGGAAGAAAAATAGATGAAACTTTCAACTACATTATTCCTTCTGCAACAAAGGGTACGTCTACACTGAGAAGTGAAGTCTATTTAATTCCAGCAAAAACAACGAGAGTCCTGTAGCATCTTAAAGACTAACAAATTTCTGCAGGCATAAGCATTCGTGGGCTGTAGCCCACTTCATCAGAGAAGCGGAAATCACAGATAAGAGGTGTGTACACACACACACACACACACCCAAGGGTAAGAAACATAACAATGGGGAGGGCAAGTGCTAACAAAGTCATTTCAGTTAGGGTAGATCAGGCCTATTCACAACCATTGATTAGAAGGAACTTTTCACCATGGAAGGTATTTAATTTCAGTCCACATTCATCTGCCAAACTAATGAAGTTAGTCAGCTGTGACCACACATCGCTCATTACGTAGGGGGAGGGCATCCCCACCAGCTGCGCTTTTATCAATGGACAAAGCAGTGCATTCTGAGTACCTATCCCACAGTGCTGCTAGCCACAGGGGCTTTTGGGAAGGTCTTCAGACTCCCATGATGCAATTTCCCCCCTCTCCTGATGTCAACAGCAAACAAACAAACATTTTTTGGGCCATTTTTCAAAACCCTGGGTCAGTGGCATGTACGCCAATGCCCGAGAAGCATGGAGCTCACTCGGGCTCTACACTATCATTGTGAGCATCACAAACACCTCATGACTTATCCTGAGGTATTTCCAAGGCCAAAAGAGGAGTCGCAGCGTGTCAAATTGCGATGTTACTCAAGCCACCCTGCTACAAGTCACAGAACACATATCCTTATCTTAGCACCAGACCACCTTGCCACACAGTGCATAAACCAAAAGGGATACTTTTCCATGGTGTTCCAAGCACTGATGGATCACAGGGCATTTCACCAACATCAAGGTATGGTGGTCTAGAAAAGTGCATGACGCACGCATCTTTAGGAACTCAGGTCTATTCAGAAAGATGCCAGTGAGGACTTTTTTTCCCAGACCAAAAAATAACTGTTGATGATGTTGAAATGCCAATAGTGATCCTGGAAGATCCAGCCTACCCTTTGCTCATGAAGCCATACACCAGACACCTGGACAGCGATAAGGAGCAGTTCAATAATAGGCTAAGCAAGTCCAGAATGGTGGTAGAATGTGCCTTTGGATGTTTAAAGGCTTGCTGGCACAGTTGGCTCAGTAGATTAGATCTCAGTGAAAGCAATATCCCCATAGTTATCTCTGCCTGCTGTATGCTGCATAGTGTCTGAGAGACAAAGGAAGAGAAGTTTTCATTGGGTTGGAGGCAGCGGAAGATTGGCTGGCCGCAAACTTTGAGCAAACTTTGCCACCCAGAACAACCTCATGTTAGGGAAACTTCAGTTGAGGAAGCCAGAAACCAGCCCATGACGGAGGTCACATGCATTGTTGTTTTCAGTATGAGCACGTGTATTGTAAACTTGTACCGTCTACCCTATGTGACGCTATATGATATTAGCCTCCTGAGGATAGTACAGGAGGAAAGGAATCAGTTACTGCAGGCATCTGGGTACACACCTGGTCCTTATGCTGCTATGCTGTGTTCCGTGATGATGCCAGGAAATTTAATAATGGAGTGGAGTGGCAAAGTGTTGTATTGTGGTGGAAGAAATAAGGCTGCCCTCCCAAAAATCCTTCTGCAAAGGATTGTAGAGTACCTCCATTAAAGTTTCCTGGAGATATCCAGGAAGGATTCTCGGGCCATCCCTGGACACAAACAGTCTTTTCTGGGAACAACCCTTTGTACAGTTGGAGCACCTATAGGGAAGCCTATCCCCACTACACTGTAAAAAAAAATTTCATATTAAATGGAACACATCAGAGGATGTAAACCCAACACTGTGACTGACCAAGGTCAGCCAAGATGCCGTCCTGAGTCCAGCTAGGCTGCTCTGGGGTTAAAAACAGCTCCCGGCTCTCAGGGAGAATGGATACCCTGCTCGCCTGCCCCCCATTCTCCTCCTCCTCCTTTTCCTCATCCAGTCTCATCATCAATGGCCCTAGACTCAGATTCCCCCGAGGTATCTGATATACCTGCCTGAGTTCTTTGATTTTAACACAGCACTGCTGTGTCCCCATTCTGCCCCTTCTCCAACATGTGCCACAATATCTTTTCATAGGATATTGACGTTTCTTCTACTGGATCAGAGCTGTGCCTGAACAGACTCTTCTCCCCACAGACCGATAAGATCCAATATCTCAGGTCTACTCCAGGCTGGAGTGCATTTGGGGCATTTAATCGTCATGATCAGTGCTAGCAACCTCTCTCCACGCTGACCAAAAAGGAAATAGGAATTCAAAATTTCCAGGGGTGTAAGCAGGGGAGGGGCTTTTTCCTGTGCATGCTATCGCGGTGCAGCAGTTAAAAAACATGCCCAGAGTGGTCACAGCAGAGCATTGTGGGACACCTTCCGGAGGCCAATGATATCAATTTACACAACACTCCGCCTACACTGCCTCTCATTCGACCCATCTGCTTAGATTTTAGCGCTACACCTCTTGCAGAGATGGATTTATTGAGTCGATGTTTCTGCCAAGTTAGTTCAGTGAAACAGACCTGGCGGTGGAGATGCCAACATTACGTGGTCGATGGAAAGTGGCTTCCGTCGACCTAAATTCACAGTGTAGACCAGGCCAAGCATTCTGTCTGTCTTATTTTCCCTCTTTTCACATATAAACAATATTCACTAATTACAAATACAATTAATCAAATTTTAGGGCTACATTCCCTATCAAAAATATTGTTACCTGAATTCAAACTTTAAAATTTGTCTAACCTTGAAATAAACCAATGTTTAAATTTTACTGGCATCATCTCACCTGGTGCACTTGGTGTCCATTTTCTCAGTATGTCATCCATTTTTTTAGGCTGCAAAGGCCCTTCCACTTCACTTCCACATAGACCTAGCCATCACACATAAGACCAGAAGATTTGACCACAGAGTACCACCTCAGAAAAATAGGAGCAGCCACCCTACAAGCCAGATTGTTGTAATTTGCTTGTAGAACGTGCATAGACATGACATACAGCTGAGTCACTAGCTTCTTTGCTACTTCTTTTTTCTACTCTTCAGAAAGGAAATTGATAACAGGTAGCATCCAGTCACAAAGATTAAGTTGGTTCTTGGTCATTTATGACATCTTGGAAATTTGCCATTCAGATACCAAGAATATCTATGAGTAGACTGGATGCAGATCCCAGCAAAAGGGCATCCTTATCTCATAGGAGGGTCCACCTGTCTGGTTTTGGGTCTCTAGGCACAATCTCAGGCTGCAGATCCTCTATCGAGCATGCATCCCTTCTGACAGCTGAAACCCTGTGGCCCAATTACCTAGGCTCTGTGACCAATGCTGGCTAGCAGAAGGTCCCCATTAGCTTCAGCACACCCTTTTCCAGAGCTCCAAACTTGAGGGCACTCTGGTTTATTTATTTCTCTCTCCAGGGACATGTGACAATTGAAGTACATAACACACAGGCTTTGCAAAGTTTTGTGTATTGTTGGTTGATTTTTTTGTGTGTGTATTTATTTTACACACAATTACACTTTACTTTAAATAGCACAAGAAATATACAAATCTAGACAAAACAATAGAATACCTATATACCATTCTTTGGGATCTGAGTCAGTGTCTTCTAAGAATAACCAGGACCCTTCCTCTCCCCTACCCTCCTATGCATGGCTTCTCCTCTGGTCTCTTCTCTTATCCTCCTCTCGAACAAGACCAGTGAGATAACCTTCCTTTTATAACTTCCAGTCCCTCTGTCAGGTGATCCGCTGCTTAGTTACCAGCTCACCTGAGCAGACTGGTTCTCCTGGGCAGTAGACAACTCCTTGTCCAAAATACTTCCACATGAATAGAGGGCCAACAAGGTTTAATTACCTTTCATGGTCAGCCCTATGTCACCATCCCTTGGAATTTTGGTTCATCATGGATGTAAAAAGACAACAGAGCATGAAACAAGCCAGATATTCAACATGAAACTCAGAGTCTGACACAAATACACACAGATAGTCCCCAATATCAAACAGAATTCAAAAGCTATACACGGACAGATTCTCCAAATTGTCAAACTACGGTTATAGGTTTACTTTAAAATGCAGTCTAATATGATCTGCTCCTGTAATTCTATGTACAGATATGTTGCACATAAATCAATCAATCAGGAAGACAAAGTCCACCTCACAGAACCAATTTCTAAATTCTGAAAAGAGAAGGAAATTGAATACTAACAAAAACATGACAATCTGATACATTTTGAGGTGTGTGGGGGAAGGGGTGGGAGAAAGAAGATGAAAAATTTCCACCTGCATTATCCTTATTTAGACTTTCCTACAGTAACCTGAAGTTCAGCTGATGGCACGCTGGTTGGGATACACTAATCTAGGCTACAGTTCCAGGGATAAAACATGGAGGGCAGATGAACACTAGAATCTGTCCGTGTACAGCTTTTGAATTCTGTTTGATATTGGGGACTGTCTGTGTGTATTTGTGTTCTCCCATTGGCATAGAGCATCTTCACCTGACACGCTACAACGGTGCAGCTGCACTGATGCAGCTGCGCCAATGTAGTGCTTCTAGTGTTGATCTGCCCTCCATGAAGCTCTCCTAAAGTAGAAAGACAAAGGCCATGTGCAAGGAAGGGGGGAGGGACAACAAAGAAGCACACTATGATTAAGTTTGGGATTGAGCCTTAACTTGAATGAGTTGCATGTTAGGGCTCTGAACTGATTCCTGCTCTGCTCAAATGAAATGCATGGAAGCAGAAAATACATGACTTTATCCACATGAAACTGATATTACTAAATTAGTTAATAAAATGCAACATAAGGTTTAAAAATGTCATTGGTTAACACTCACTAATCATGATTTCAATTTTAGAGATTTGTTTTTTAATACTCTGCCAGATGCTGACCACTTGCTTAATTAATAAAATTATATTATATTAACACACACACAGATTTTTGTATAGTGCCAATTACAAGGTCTTTTAGGGAAAAGTTTCAGAAATATAGACCGAAAATAAATTTATTTACTGAAAAAAAAAATTAACATTAACACAGAGTTAAGATTCCTCAGAGGTATACTGTGTCCTTACAGAATATCAAATTCTGCAAAATTCAAACTTCTGAAAACCAGGAAATAAAAAGTTACAGTACACATCCACGCAACCTTAACTCTGCCCCTGGGAGCTGGCAATAGCCATTGGGAATTATATCCAGCTGAATTCACTGTTTGGTGTAATTGTTCAAAAGATTAGCTGGAGCAGCTTGGAAGAATTATGATCATGATACAAGGCCATCTGGGGAGAGTAAAAAATATGTTAAATAACTTAGACAGACCTCCAATCAGCTGTTCCCCAGGAGAATCCTAACATATTTTTTAAAATCCTTCTTATTGTCCTTAACTCTGCTGGCCATAGAGTTCTCCTTGTGTTCCTTGGCTTCCCTTATCAAGTGTCTACAATTTCTAGTTTCTGATTTATGTTCATTACTATCAAGTTACCCTTCCTTCCACCCATCCTGGCTTACAGACAGCCCCCCAACCTGAAGCAAATACTCACCAGCAACCATACACCCTACAAAAAGCCCAACCCAGGAACCTATCCCTGCAACAAGCCCCGTTGTCAGCTCTGCCCACACATCGACTCTAGTGACATCATCACTGGTTCTAACCACATCAATCACACCATAAGGGGCTCATTCACCTGTACATCCACTAATGTTATATATGACATCATGTGCCAGCAATGCCCCTCTGCCATGTACATTGGCCAAACTGGACTATCACTACACAAAAGGATAAATGGACAAATCAGACATAAAAAATAACAACAACCATAAACCAGTGGGAGAACACTTTAATCTCCCAGGGCACACTGTCACTGACCTGAAAGTCCCCGTACTTCTCCAAAAAAACTCCAAAAACAGACTTCAAAGAGAAACTGCTGAATTAGAAATGATCTGCAAACTTGACACATTCAAACTGAGTTTAAACAGAGATTTGGAATGGCTCTCTCATTACAAGAGGTAATTGCTTTGCTCACCCATTCTCACCTCCTAATCAATGACTCTCATTAGCCCTCAAGTACCCAGCTTTCATCCACCTCCCCCATTGTTCTTTATGCACTTGTATATCTGTTTCCTATTTACTGTATAATTCTACCTCTGCATCTGACAAAGTGAGCTGAGTCTCAGGAAAGCTTATGCCTACAAAAATTAAATTTGTTAGTCTTTAAAGTGCCACAGAACTCTCGTTGTTTTTCCTTCCATTTGTTTTTTTAATTTAATTTTATATAATTTTTACAGCTGCCTTCACTGCCCCTCTAAACCAGGTCAGTTTTTTTAACCATATGACCTTCTTCTTCAATTGTGGCTTTTTTGACATCTAGTAAAGTGTTCTTAAAACAATTCTCAGTTATCACTCACTGAGACCCTGAATGATTTATCTCCCAGATAAATAAATATTGGTGGGGAGTGGTGGAAGAAGGAATGGGAAGGGCATGGCAGAGGGGAGGGAAAATGCACGCAACTCCTGGCACGGAAAAGTGGGACGAGAGGCGAGAATGGCAAACCCTGGTATGAGAGAAGGCAGGAAAGGAGTGCACACAGAACCCCTGGCAGGGGGAGAACTGCGCGGATCCAGGTATGCGGAAGAGAAACAGAGAACGCCTAGGCATGGAAGTGGGGGGTGATCGGTGGAAAGGGTTGGCAGACAAAGCCCTTGGCATGAGGGGGAGAATAGGGGACCATGGTATAGAGGACAGGGGGAGCACAGACCTCTTGGTAGGGAGTGAATGGGGGACCCTGGTATGGGTAGGGGGACATAAGGTGTAAGAAGGGAATTGGTGTGCACAAAGATCCCATGCCAAAGGAGGAGTATAGGGGTATGGGAGATTAGGGGGAGTTTCAGGGAGTCCCTGAAACAGAGAATGATACGAGGGTGACACAGTTTGTGAGGTAAAATGAAGGAATACAAAAAGCTCCTGGCACTTGCTATAAACTTAGCCTACACAAGCTACAAAGTGTGAAAAGCCCTAGTGATACATATGGACAAAGAAGTCCAAATAAGATACGAGCAATCTTAACTTTGGCCTTTTTTAATGTTTGAGTGCTTGATTTTGCAACCTTAATGTTCCTCAACGTAGCAGAGGTTTGTATGTAAAAGGAACATATGTAAGGCCCTACTTGAACTGCGAGATGACTGTTAAAAAAATTGTAGCTGAGTTGCAGAGAAGCCATGGAAAATTGCAGAAAAGTAATAACGGACCTTATGTGCGGTAATATAGTCCATTATTACTTTTCTGTGATTTTCCACCGATGGCCACCCAGGGCTGAGAGCAAGGGCTGGGGCTGACAGCAGGAACATGGGAGTGAGAGTGGGGATTTTTTTTTTTTTTTTAGTATTTTATTTTTACTATAATAATTGGGGTTGTTAAAACAATATTTGGTAATAAGAAGGGAGGTAAACAAAATATGTCTCTTGGCAATGGAAAATGTTTCCCCAGACATTTAAGAATAACTTGTTATTCCCATTATCTAAGTGCAGCTGCAAGTAGACATATTATGTATTTCATTTTATTATGTGCCATGGTATGCAGAAACTGAGACATCTGCAAGGTTACTCAGTATTCCTATTTGTTTCTGTTACCTGGAGGATGTCAGGCTACTGAGGCCAGAATGGTCAAGCAAACAAATTAAGCAATGCTAAGCCACAAAACAGTGGTCAAGCAACTCAAATTGCACTGAGCCTCCAACAGCAGTGATCAGTTTCTATTTGAACTGTAAAATGTTTGCTTCTCTGTGATATATAGACCTAGCCTAAAAGGTGGTGATGTATATTTATTAAAAAAAATAGAGGAAGGGGAGTTACTTTTCACCTCAGAAAGCATCAATACTTTTAAAATTTAAAAAAGCAGCTTTCTTTATAGAAGTCTATATAGCATAGACAAGCAAAAACTATACACAATTCTTTTTTAAAATCACCTGCAGGTGACTTAACTATAGCATTCACTATTGCAATAATGTAATAAATGAAGCTTTAAATGCCCCAATGTCAGAAGCAGTTAAAGTTCCATGGAACCATACAGCCTCTTTACATATATTCTGCATTATATTTCACATAGTATAACTTTTCCTTATCTAAGGTCCTGATCCTGCAAAGCAAAAGCATAATTTTACCCTTGGCTTTCAATAAAAGCAAACGTATACATGCACTTAAATGTTTGCAGGACTGGGGACTAGATACTCACAAAGCCACCATAGTATCTGAGGACTTATAGAGTTTAAATTGTTCAATGGGTTTAAATTACAGTTTCTGCAAGAAACACAATGAAATCTCATTCTTTTCTGAATTCAAATCATCCATAACATAGTTCAGTAGTATCTTACATTTTATTTCTTTGTTTTAAACAATCCCCAGACATACCGAACACCTAAGAATATTCCTCTGAAAAATAAAGGGTGATTTCAAGGGTATCAGCAGGAGATGCATGACGTGGCAGAGTACGTGAAAGTCAGGAGACCTCCAGGGCATAAGGATGACTGGACTGAGTGCACACAATCTAAAAGTAAAAATACCACTATGCATGTAGAGTATATGCCATGTTTAACTATTTCTTAACTATTTCCCATCCATCTTCACCATACACTTTTGCAAACACATATTCCTCAAAAGATATATGAATGTGAAGTTTTCAAATAAAACCTCCAGGCTATGTTAGCTCAGAAAAACATGAATTAATGTATTGGATAGATAAAAAACTAACCAGAAATAAATTCAGTTTTAAGCCACTACCATGCATACGAAATTTCAACCCAAAAGGTAACTGGAGGAAATTAGAAGGCCAAAAAGAAAAGAGTCTCAAAGTGGCATCAAATGAAGTAGCATGCACAGCATAGTAAAGATACATGGGAAGATTACAGCAATACGCAAGTACTGACAGTTTTAAGGTTTCTCTGCGAAACGGTTTATCATTTTATTTGGATTAACATATAGGGATGCCAACCCCAGGGATGAAGAGCCCTTGACACTTATCCAGAAACCAGCCACAACGCAAACATAAATGCCACAACAAACCAGCTGTAACTAAGCAACCCTTAGAACAACCCCCCCCCCAACACCCGGGGCCAAACATCAGCCCGCCAGCTTGCCAAAGCCCATCCTACAGAGACGGGCACTCCCAGAGCACAGCAGGGCCACCCTCTTCCACTGCAGGCAGGGTTTGTGTTTCCAACCACGTTAGCTCGGCTCGACTCGACTCGACTGAGGAGCGCCTGGAAGAGGCAGGCGCGGAGGGGCGGGCAGCGGTTAACGCCACGGAAACAGCCGCCCTCCCGCTCCAATCGGGCGCGCCGCGAGCTCTCCCGGGGTCAGGGAAGGAGCGAGCCGCACGGTCCAGGGACCTGGGGCTTTATACCGCTGCCAGCGCAGTTTGTTTCCAAACAAGCAGCTCCGCGTCCCCGCGCCGCCCCAGCGCCCCGGCTCCTCTCCGCCCCCGAGAACTGACGGGGCCGTGCCAGAGCGAAGCGACGTTTCCCGGCGGCGCCACAACCGCCCTGGGGGACTCAGACCCCAAGGCCCGGCAGCCGCTTCTCGCGCCCGAGCCCCTCGACCCTCTCTGCGCCCAGCTAAGGCCCCTCCCCCCGCAGCGGCACATATGCGAGGAAGCACGGTTCGGACCGCAGACGCAGGCGGCCCCTCGCCCCCACCCGGAGGTCTCCGGGTGCGTTTCCGTGGAGCACGGACCCTGGACTGCGCACCCCCTCCCCCGGAGAAGAGGGGTACCCGCACCCCCAGGCCTGAGCCGAGCTTTCCCCCCCCCCCATGCAGTGTTTGCCGCAACCCTATGGCCGGGTGGGGCTAGATTCTCACCGGTATCTCCCGCAGACCCGGCTGCACCGGGGAGTGAGCCATGGCGGCGAGGCGCGCTGCGGGGGTCGGATCTTCTCAGGCGGCTCCAGCGACTGGAATCAGCTCAACATCGCGGGCCCCTCCCCGCGCAAGCGACCGGCGGCGGTCCGGACGCAGAGTCTGCGCGCGGAGCTCCCTGGCGCTGCACGCACACCCCGCAGCAGCAGCAGCAGCGGCGGCGGCGGCTCATCACCGCGTTACACAGACGCAGCAGCGTCAAGCCCGGCCTCCCCTCCCCAGTCCCATTCCCCCTCCTCCGCGCGCACGGAGCGGCCGTTACTGGTCTAACGCGCCGGGCCCTGCCTACGTAACGCAAAGTAACCGCCTCGGGCGAGGGGCAAGTGCCGCGCCGACGTGCTCGCGCGCGCGCGCCCCGCCCGCCGCCCCCCTCCCGTATCTGCCGGCGGCACGCGGCCCGTTCCGAACTTCTCGCCCGCGAGGCTGGTGACTGGATCGAGCCGTTGGCGCGCCCGGGTCCGGATTTAGCTTACTCGGACCCGGGTCTGTTCCCAGCTAAATAACAGGCGTCGCCTCACCGTGCATCAGTCAGCATCTCCTGTGCTCAACCCACTTACTGCGGCTGCCACACCAGCTACAGGAGGCAGCTTCCTCTTCTACCTGATGTGCTCTGGTACGGGCCCTTGATTTAGCTCCCTGGGCTTGGGCCCTCTTGTAGGCTGTTGCCTAGCAGATGAGATAACGGCCAATTAACAAACATCTGCGTAGATCATAGTCTGTCCTGCTAGACAGTCATGGTGGTGCATAGACATGTTCCTCTATTACCAACCTTCCATATTTTTCCTTAACACCCGTCATTTGTTGTAACTTCACCCATTCAGTGGAGATCATGCCTACAGAGGGCTTGATTCTCCTCTCACACCAGTGTAAGGCAGGGGAATATACTTAAAAGTTAGGTTGACATAGCTCTGTTGGTCAGGGATGTGAAAAAACACACCTCCAGTGTCACCACGCCTGATGGAAGAATGTTTCTGTAGATGTAGCTACCATCCCTTGGAGAGATGGTGTTCCTAGGCCAACAGAAAACCTTTGTCAGTGTAAACTGCATCTATATAATGAGGTTGTCTCAGCATAGCTACAACAAAATAGCTATGCTGGTATAGTCTCGGTAGTATGGACATGCCACACATCAGGAGTAAACTATCCCAATGCATAGGAAAGATAGGAAGTGTGGTGAGAGACCACCATGGCTGAACCAGGAAATCACAGCTTGAAATTCAAGAGTCATTCAGAAAGTGGAAAGTAGGTCAAATTTAAAAGGATGAATATAAAAAATAACACAAGTATGTAGGGACAAAATTAGAAAGGTCAAGACTTAAAACTAGATTAAACTTGCTATGGACAGAAAGGATAACAAGAAAATATTTGACGAATATATTAGAAGCAAGAGGAGAACCAAGGAGAGGACTTCTCATTACTCAATGAGAAGGTAAAGACAATAACAGAAAACACAGCAATGGCTGAAGTATTAAATGCCTTTTTTGTTTCAGTTTTCACCGAAATGTGATTGGATGACTAACATAGTGAACATCATTGTAAACGGGGTAGGATCTGAGGCTAAAATAGAGAAAGAATAAGTTAAGAATTACTTAGACAAATTAGATATCTTCAAGTCAGCAGGGCCTGATGAAATACATTGCAGAATACTTAAAGAACTAGCTGAAGAGTTCTCTGAGCCATTAGCAAATATCTCTGAGAACTCATGGAGGACAGAAGGGATCCCAGAAAACTGGAAAAGGGAAAATATAGTACCTG
Organism: Emydura macquarii macquarii; assembly: GCF_026122565.2. Classification (NCBI taxonomy): domain Eukaryota; kingdom Metazoa; phylum Chordata; order Testudines; family Chelidae; genus Emydura; species Emydura macquarii. The sequence goes on along the minus strand of NW_027133808.1, from coordinate 7,408,188 downwards.
TCTATAAAAATGGGAATAAAGACAATTCAGGGAATTATAGATCACTCAGTTTAACTTCAGTACCCAAAAACAAAATGGAGCAAATAAGCAATCAATTTGTAAGCACCTAGAAGATAATAAGGTGGTAGTAACAGTCAACATGGACTTGTCAAGAACAAATAATGTCAAACCAACCTAATATCCTCCTTTGACAGGGTAAAAAGCCTTATGGATGGGGGAAGCAATAGATGTGATATATTTTGATTTTAGTAAGACTTTTGATACTGTCTCACCTGACCTCATAAACAAAATAGGGTAATATAGCCTAGACTTACCTACTATTAGGTGCGTGCACAGATAGTTGGACAACATTATTCAGGGAGTACTTATCAACAGATCACAATTGAGCTGGCAGGCATAACAAGTGGTATCCCGCAGGGATCTGTCCTGGGTCTGGTTCTATTCAATATCTTCATAAGTAATAAAGTTCACGGACAATATCAAGCTGGGAGAGGTTGGAAGCACTTTGGAGGACAAGATCAGAATTCAAAATGATCTTTACAAACTGGAGAAATGGTGTGAAATAAATAGGATGAAATTCTATAAGGACAGGTGCAAAGTACTGCACTTAGGAAGGAATAATCAATGACTCCCTAGGAAGGAGTACTGCAAAAAGAGGGTTATAGTGGATCACAAACTAAATATGAGTCAGCAATGTAATACTGTTGCAAAAAAAAAAAAAAAAAAGCAAACATCATTCTAGGTTGTATTAGCAGGAGTGTTGTAAGCAAGATTTGAGAAATAATTTCTTCCACTACTCAGCACTGATAGGGTCTCAACTGGAGTATTGTGTCCAGTTCTAGGCATCACACTTTGGGAAAGATATGGATAAATTGGAGAAAGTTCAGAGGAGAGCAACAAAAATGATTAAAGATCTAGAAAACATGACCAACAAGGAAAGATTTAAAATATTGGGTTTGTTTAATCTGGAGAAGAGAAAATTGGGGAGGGGGGTCCATAATAACAGTATTTTAAGTACGTAAAAGGAACGTTCTCCTTAACCACTGAGAACAAGACAAAAAATAATGGGCTTACATTGCAGCAAGGGAGATTAAGGTAAGACATTAGGAAAAACTTCCTAACTGTAAGGGTAGTTAAGCACTGGAACAAATTACTTAGGGAGTATGTGGCATCTCCATCATTGTAGATTTTTAAGAACAGGTTAGACAAACATCTGTCTGGGATGGTCCCTAGATAATACTTAGTCCTGGCTCAGTGCAAGTGACTGGACTAGATGACCTATCGAGGTCCCGTGCAGTCCTACATTTCTATGATGTCAGTGGAATTGTACAGATGTAAACAAGAAGAATCAGATTCAGTCTATAAAATTAGAATAAAGAAACTGGGATGACTTTATAGTTTAAGATGGTGATAAGAAACCCTAGAAATTTCTGGTACTGTATATCCTTTTCCTGCCTCCCCTTACTCTGGTACTTTTCCATCAAAGTTTGGGATGAGTTGTAAAGCAGGATCAGACCTCTGTATATTACAGCAATTGTCCAATAATTATAGTTGAGAAGGTACTTAAAACAACTTATGACTTTTCAAAAATAAAATTTTAGGTGAAATTTCTTGCATTTGTTCTCTGGCTAACGGTGAATTTCTCTACACATTAGGAGGAAATCTGTTTATCTGTTTTTGAGTTATTGGAACATGGGGAGAAATGGTGTGTTTCAGACATTAAGAAAATTATTCAGATTCTTTTTTGGTCTTGGTTATATGGAAAACAGCTGAATATTTTCTTCAAGTGCATAATATCAGTAAGAAATACCTCATTTACACTCATGAGTTTTAAGGCTGATTGTATGATCTAGAAGTTAGTTATGAGAAATTGGAAATTACCATCAGTTCATATTTTATCTTTGAGGTTAATTGTTGTTTTGTACCTGTTGTGTCTCAGCCTGAAGGAAGGACGGTTTAGACAAATGAGTCAGATCTCCATAAATGTGCACACTTTCATAACACAACTCAAATGAAGAAATGTGATTAGTGGAATTCCTGTTATCTATTGAAGTTAATTTGTATTCCAAGACAAAAAAAAAAAAACTTTGTTAAAGTAGAGTTAAGGCTATCCATGCAGGCCAATAACTAAAAGCTGGAGAGACTATAAAAATATTATAATTTGCCTCCAAAAATAAATATTAGAAAGTAATTACATTATAAGTTAGAGGTATACAGTTGACCTTTTCCTTAGCTACTTGTATGGAAAGGCAAAGTGAGAGTACCCTGAATAATTTTAATTCCATCCAATATCTCCTTTACACCATTCATCTTCAAAACTGACCACAATTTGAGCCCCAGAGCCCCAGCTATGCTGTACTATATTCACCATTCTAATTTATGCATCATCAATCCACTACGTATGTGCCACCAACATGATCACATCTGTTGTCCAGTAGGCCTTCTCTTACACTCTTGGCAGCTGCTCAGTTTGCTTTATATTGCTCCAGCAACACAAATGAGGCAGAAAGCAAGCACAAGCAGCTGGATGGAAATTCCTTTGTTGGTGAGGAATTGTTAGGTGTCCTGTGCCTCTTTGCAGCCTCCTTGGTGCTGGGATTTAGCAGGAGAAAGCAGCCTGGCTGAAGCACTGCTGCACTGCACAATCATCAGCTGCCAGATAGCCGGCACAGCTTAAAGCAGCCTTGAAACTGCTTGAGGTATGTTGGCTCTAGAGTCAGGTAGCCACCCCTCATACTCTCACAAGCTGCATAAGGTGTAGAATAGAAAAGTTGGTCCCCAGGTCTTGACCCTCAGCATCTTGCCTCCCATACTTCATATACATAACAAATACCTATCCTGCTTTCAAAATATAATCCTCTTCTAGCAGGCATTGTAAACTTTACACCTATTTTCATCCCTTAAGATTAATAGTTGTCTAGCTGTCTGTGGCGTGAGACATTAAATTGTGTACTGAGTGAAAACTAACAAGAGTCCTGTAGCACCTTAAAGACAAACAAATTTCTGCGGGCATAAGCTTTCATGGGCTGCAATCCAGTTCGTCAGATGTTAGTCTTTAAAGTGCTGCAGGACTCTCGTTGTTTTTGCTGTATACAGACTAACACAGCTACCCCTCTGAGCCAAAACTGAGGGTTGGAAACAGGAATTTGGGGTTGCAGCTCCAACCAGCTGAAATAAGCTACATATTTGTATTAAAATGGGCACCAACGCATCTAATTTATTAAAAGAATTTTTGATCTGTTACCTTCCCTGTCTGTGTAAAAGGAATTGAAACCTTGACTGCCCCATATTGATTGCTACTTAGATGGAGTGTCCTGCATGTTTATTGTTTACATGGTGCTGCAATGCACTCAGGGTCCTGCGTACAATATGGTTATACAGATGGGCAAATGGATGCATACTTTAGCTTTTTTACCAAAATGCTGGATAAAATCTCTTAACACTGTACACATTTACAAAAATGGCCCATTTCCTGCCATCATCCATTTCTGTGTCTTGTTCTCCCACCATTTTGCTTTCCTTCTCCGTTTCCGTGTTTTTCCACAAAAAGGAGTTCATTTGGTTTCTGGTACTTGCTCCCAACACTGTTGTCCTTAAAAGAAGAGAGCAAGAAGCAGAAGGATAGAGATCCTTTCTGGTTATGGATGTCAGCAAGGATGAGAGTCTGTCTGTTCAGATCTCTCAAGAGATAGGAGGGCAGAAATGACTGAAGCATTGCATTGATGAGATGAGGTGGGGTGGGGGTGGCGGCTGTCATTCAGGACTCCAAAGGTGCATAGGAATGGATTCTAATGACATATACTGTGTTCTCTTTATACACTAATTTTGTACTTTATTTTTAAAGCAAGTTTGTCTAGTGAGACTCATTCTTGATAAACTCTTGCTGTGCTATTTACAATTTCTGTTCCTGTGACCATCTATCATATTGTACTGAGAGAAAGCTGCACAGATCCCAACTAGTTACAAGACAGTCCCTATCTAGTCTGAGAATAGACCATTTTTCCTTCCTGTAAAATAAGAGTTTTTCCAATCAGGTCAGTCTCTAATGCCTTTCCTTTGGACTTATTCTAATGCTATCCACCAAATTACATCTATTTTCTTCAGTCCTGTTTCTGAAATGTAGCTCTCCTTCGAAACAGGCACTCTCTCTGTGTTGTAGTTTGCCCTTTTCAGTTAAAAGATGTTCCCTTCAATTAAGCTTGTGTAGACTTCATTTCTTTCATCTCTTTCACTTCAGCCAAATGTTGTCTCTCACCTCTCAGCTTGTAGCCATACTTTATGTCAACTATTCATGGCTAAGGAAGCCACATGCCCCAGGACCACCTGAATTGGCTTCTGCAATTACGATTGCTTGTGCATGTCCAGATCATGCCATAAACAATGCATCTAGTTAGACTGACCTTGTCTATTGGAGAAATACAACTTACAATTTAAAAAGATTGTTATCCTTGAAATCTCATTAATATTGGTTGAAAAGTGGCTAATTAGGTTTTGTATGTCCCTCCAAAAATAAATGTACAGTATGCCATTCTACAGACATCTAATTTTCTTCAATGGTACATTTTCAAGTAAAATTACAGTTTATTTGAGATCCGTACCAACTAAAGAAAGTTCACTAATAACTGAGCACTGAGAATTATAAGGGATGAGCACTGGGCTATAACAGGCAATGGAACAAAAAGCTATTATGTGGTATGCCTATAATGTGCACAATATAAGTGCGTGCAAGTATTTTAGTATTTCAGGCAGACAACTCAAATTGGATGGGGACCTAGCACTCATTAAGAAACATGAGACTGTTTGAATTTGTTACTCAGCACCTTAGTCCCAAATAGTTTGATTTTATTAAACCTTGTTTCTTTTTTAAAATGGAAAACAACACAAAAGCAGAATGAGATGTAGTTTTCTTGTTTTCTTTTCATATTTCATTTTTTATAATGAGGATACCAATTCTTTTCTCAAACTGATAAATATGTCCGGAACAGATTAGCACAATCCACAGACTAATGGATCAATTAAGGTTGACCCAATGATACTGATAAACTGCAGTAATTTAAAATTTTGTCTTATGACAATAATTTTTATCACAGATCTAAAATATTTGCCTGAAGACTGTATTTGCCCATGTGGAATAAGTTAAATAGAGGCTTACCCTACAATGACTTGGTAACAAAATTATTGCAAGTAGTGGTCAAGTGAAAGTTAAAAGTTAAATTGGTTTGTATAATGAATTGTACTGATTAGTTTTTTTAACTGTAATATTTGAGCTCTTTACTCACCTTGTAATTCATTTGTAATTTTAAATAGTTGTATCTTTCAGTCATTGCTCTAAGTCACTCTGTGTCAGTAGTAACAACTGAAAGATATTATCGTCTGCTGACTTTTTTATGTTCTATGTGAAATGGGTTGTTAGCTTCAATGGAGTTCCTGTCACACAGTCCACCTTCACAACGGGCACTACTAAGTATCCCCACATGCAGTCTGAGCAGGGAGACCAAAGACTGGCTGAAAACTCATCTACCTGCCTTTATATATGCAGTGTTGTAGCCATGTCGGTTTCAGGATATTAGAGAGACAGGGTGGGTGAGATAAGCTTTTGAACTTACATAGAGCTCTTCCTTAGGTGTGGAGGAAAATAATAAATAAATAAATAATAGGCAATAATAATATTTTCCCAGACTTGAAGAAGAGCTCTGTGTATGCTTGAAAGCTTGTCTGTGTAACTTTACACCTTTACACCTGCAGAGATGATTCCCTGTAGAGTTGAGATACCACAGAAGGCGGCGTGGGGTGCCTGCACTGTTGGAATTAAACTTTTTCAGTAGCTAAACAGAGGGCGTCAATCTTTAGTGCCAGCAATCTACAATATTGCCAACCCCAAGAATTCAAAATTCATGAGTCAGAACCATGAGATTGGCCTAAAACCATGATTACCTTTATAAAGAGAATAAATTATGGTTTATTGTTTGTGTTCTGCTTTTTGAACTTCCCCCAGCCACCCTCAAAATGCATGTGTGACAATTACAGGTTGAAAATTCAATCTCAAATGCGTAGCAAATATGTACACACAGGACCACCTGGATTTGCTTCTGCAATTAGGCAGTAAAATGGTTGGGTGACTTTTCATGTTGCTTCAGAGCATCAGTTAAGTTATGCCAGCAATTGTACCCAAAATGTGCAAGCAACAATTTGGCATTCTTATAAAATATTTTGCAACAAAAACAGAAAACTTTGTCAGCGGATTTCAAATAAGCTAGCCAACGCCGATTCAGTTTTTCACCATTCTCAAGCACTTTTTCCCATGACTTTGAGAAGTGTCACTTCTGCTCGTTTACTGAGACATCATATCCTCAATTTTGCCCAGCCCTTTCAAAATTGTACAATCAATATCAGCAGAGTTTGGGCTCGCCAGCCATGAAGCAGGATCTACTGTATCAATTTGTGGTGTGTAATTTTTCTCACTGCCATTTCCTGTCATCATGCGAGGCTGATTCTTCTTTATCGTTTCTCTCGTTTCATTTAAACCAGATTTTTCTTTGTCATAACTGTCCTTTTCATGTGAGCCACATTCTTCTTTATCATCACTCTCTTTTACGCCACTGAGCAAACTGGACAATTCTCCATCAGTTTTCTTACATTTGCATTCCTTATCTTCAGGTAAATCTGCTAATTCCGTAGTAATAGGATTTCCATCATTTACGCTTCACTCCTCAATTTCTTCTGATTGCTACTGCCTAAACCAGGTCTATGTTCTTCTGTTTCATATATTTTCCCATCAAATTAGCTCCTTGCTGCAAACTAGATTGCAGTTGAGCTTTTCACTTCCTATACTGAGCACCTGATGGCTTTGGGAGCATCTTTTATTTTCTATGCGGGAAAACAAACTGTATTAGAGAAAGCAAAACTCTATGTTCTTCAGTCTTAGAAAGTCATAAAATGTTACGTGTTAATCCTGGTAAAAGAAGTAACAGTATTTCTTTTAACTTTTTGCCTAGCTAGGGGTTTGATAGATATTTCTGGCATCTCATTAAGTATGTCCTTTATTAGTTGCTACTTATGCTCTTCAAGACTTAAAACACAAGTGCACTTTCAGTTACACTAATAAAACAAGGTTCACAATATCGCAGCTGGACTCTCACTTCACTTCAGTTCGTTCCTATATCTCACTGACTGGTTGGCGATGCCTCACCCCTTATATACCTGAGAGACAACATTCTGGGAGGTTAGAGGAAAATGTAGTTCTCAGAAAGTCTGGAAGGCTCCACGAGATTCTACAAAGGTCCAGAACATTCTAGGAGATTAGTGGAAAATGAATCCACATACGGAATACCTGAAGCATTTTACTTCAAGCATTCTATTTTCCCTTTTGTCACTAACAACAAAAACAGCACCCCAAATTAGGGATATTAAAGGTTAACCGTTTAATCAGCTGTTTAAACATTTTAAACAGTTGATTACCGTTTAAACTGGGGGGAAGGGAGTGGCAGCTGGGCTGGCTCCCCATCAGCGAGAGCGCAGGGAGGCACGGAGCCTAACGCAGGGAGCCGCAGCTGGGCTTGGCTCAGCTCCCCACTAGTGAGAGCTGTCCAGCTACTGTGATGGGGGGAGCCACAGCTAAGCAGCTCTCAACTTGGCAATGAGGAGCTGAGCCCAGCATGTCCCCCGCCCCCAGCATTTAACCATTTAAACATTCTATTTTTAGAATGTTTAAATGGATTTTTAATTAAACTAATTTTTACATCCCTATCCCAAACCCAGAGGGACCCCCCACAAGCCTGGCACCCTAGGCAGTCACCTGGTTACCTGCCCCTAAATCCAGCCCTGCTTACAATTACAAATATATTTTAGAGGTGAAATGACAGGGATTTTTTTATTATTATTTTTTGTAAATCTTTCAGTACCAGAGTTCAAGGTTCTCCTTTTTGTGTTTGATGGCATCAGTTCTTACAGGAGAAATACAGAAACTCTGCAGCCAGGCTTCAATTCAGTCTCTACCTATTTCTAACAGATAGTATTAATTATTACTTACATTGCTATATATAATACAACTTGATTTGCTGGATAAATATCAGTCTGGATTTCATATATCTCATAGTACGGAAATGGAATTGTTAACTATTTATAGTATTTTTTTAAATGTGGTTGAGTGGATTTTTTTCTTTATTTCCACCTTATGGCTATTTTTGATAGAGTCAATGTTTATGGGTTTTTTTTAATTAAACCTATTTGCAGTCTTTTGCAGGACTGTCTGTACACATCTGCATTTGGTTTAGTTACCATATTTTGTTTTGATTTGATTAACGCTAGTTTTACTCAGTCACAGAAAAAGTTCAGCTTTGTGATTTACTTTTCAGCAGTTATATATTGCTAATGAAGTTTCTTTTTATAAAGACAAGTTAGAGTTGCACTTGTAAACTGATAGCATGCATAGTTATTTGTGACTTCTTATTTGCTAGGTTAGTACAATCACAAGTTTTTAACTTGTTCTCTGATGTTCTGGCCTGAAAGGTAAAGAACTTTAATAAGCTATAATCTAGTACAATTGAAGTGATATTAGTTGGCCCTAGACATCTCTTCGGTATGGGTCCTTCTCTGATGATTTAATTGTAATGCGATTTTAACATCTCTTAGTATAACAGTGTTAAGTGTTGCACTGTGGTCAGCTTTATTCTTTGATAAGTATTTTAGCATTTTCTACTTGACAACAATACCTCTTTTCATAATTTTTGTGCTATTGATTGAGACCCTGGCTTTATGAAGAAGGCTATAGAGATGGTTGCCAACATGGTTGCTGGATGGTATCCTTTGAACCAACCAGTCAGAATGTTGTTTTTCTAGAAATATAGAAATTCTGTAATCTTCACTAGCAATTTATGCATTAGATAATTAGATAATTTTAATGATTAGACTGCTTGTGATAATTATGAATGCTAATCCTTATACAAATAAAAATTTAAGCAATCAGCCCTTGATTAATTCACTCCAATGATGCCCTTTGAAGTCTTTATTAATATGTGATTTTCTGCCCCCTAGTGGTTGAACAATTATACTTGAGTCCTTTCTGTATCTATACATTTAAAACTACTAATGTTCTGGGACAGTTTTAACTGAAAACTCTACACTCTGATATATACAATGCTGCCAATTTTAATGATGAAAGAAGACGTGAATCTCTACTGCACAAGGTAAAATTGTAATAAGAATTTAAAATAAATATACTTAAATGTCTTATACACAATTTCAAGCCATGATTAATTGCTGCACCCAAACTTTACTTGGCACAGTTCTTGTGGGGAGGGTTCCCTAGACACAAGGGGCTCTAAACCATTTGTCTGTTCTATTCTGAAGCCATTTGGAAGCTGCTTCAGTCTGCAGTGGAGGTTAACTTGTTCCTGTCTGACTTGTTCCTGTCTGTCCATGGTCCCAGAAGTTGGGAATACAAATTGCAAAGCACCACTCCTGCTCTGCCTCCTCCATCTGGGTCTGTGCGTGGATGATGTAGAACTAGTACACCAGCTCTACATCATGCAGAAACTCCTGTTATGCTGGGGTAATTCTTCACAGGCTGGATCCATTTGCTATACAGCTTTCTTGGGTCATCAGAGCAAAGATGAATCAGGCTGCAATGAGTAAGAGAAGTAAACAAAACAAACTACAAGTGAGTAGGAGTTCTCTTACAGTTGGAATGTTAATGTTAATATTGGTGGGTACATTCTGTCCCGAGAGTAGGGGTGTGTGCAACCATGAGAACAAATTAAGTGCTGCCTCTTGTAGCAGAAGAGGGGTTGTAGCATGCTTGTCACTTACCCTTCTCTAAGAGTAAAAACCTGAGTCCTATCAAGGAAGAAATAAGACAGAGATGCAGCCTATTTCTCCCCACTCACTTCCATTCTATATTCCCTGAGGTAGCTCTGCCTATTCAGTGATCCAGGCCTTGTCTATATGAGAAAGTTGAACTGATTCAGTTTAGTTAAATTGATGCAACCCCCATGTGTGGACACTCTTATCTTAGTCTTAATCGACCTTATATCATCAATTCATCTTCTGTTAGTAAGGGACGTCTGTAAGCTAAATCAATATAAGACATTCTCTTAAAGCAAAATAAAAGTGTCCATCCACCCAATGGGGTTGCACCTATTTAACTAAAGTTTAGTAAATAACTAAACTTAACTAAAGTTTAGTTAAATCAATACAACTTTCTTGTGAAGACAAGACCCTAGAAAATAGGAGAGCCCTCCTAAGGATAAGCTATTCCTGATCTATTTTTTACCAATAGGGGAAAATAGAACACAGCTCGATGAAGGTATTGATTTTTCAGGAAAATGAACTTACAAGAATTAAAGTAACAGTCCTCATTGTTCCATAGAAATAAATATTCCAATAGACATGAAGTGAATGTTCCAATTTAGAGTAAAAAAAACCTTACTAGAGAAGGCAAAAGTGGGGAGGGATTTGAACCAGAAGGTACAATCCAGTCAGTTAAGGCTTGCAAGGAAGACGTAAAAGCAGCATAAACACAAAATGCATGGAAGCAGACAGCTGGAAATCTAGGTTCCTTTTTCATCTTGTTGGCATTTATTTGTCTCTAATTCTATGCGTGCTCAAAGGAATGCTCACAATCAGAAATAGGTATCGATCCCAGTTAACTGTTGTGTTTTCAAGCACCATTTCCCTCTCATATTCTTAAAAATGTATTTTCTCTTTTTGTTTGACTTTGGAGGCTCCCTTTTTTCTATTTTCTTCTTCTTCTTTTTTTTTTTCCCCAGGAAGAGAGCTGACACTCCTGTCCAGAGTTTGCCGAGGGATCACGCTGTGTCATTCTTTCAGCATGGAATACAGTGTAGTGATAGCACTTCAGAAAGTCTGCTGACATTGTTGCCTTGCGTGGAACATCTGCCCTTTTCTTTCTAATGTAGATCTCACAATGTCATTCCACCCTAAAACTGACAAAGGCACAACTATTATAATTTATTCCTGCAGTAACTGGAATCCCTTTGAAATTGATCCAGGGACTGTTGTAGTGTAGAATATAGATGTCTAGTTGCTCTTTGATACGTAGGGTCAAGGAAAACAGTAACGCCCATCCTCCATGAGCTGTCCTGGTTGCAGAAAAAATTGTGGATTCAATTCGACATCTCACTGACAGTAATCCTTTATCAAGGCCCAAGGTGTTTGGCTGTGCCTATCCCTAGTGGCCTCGAAGTGAACTGTTTTTAACTTGAAGGCCCTTCACAACTATGCTCCTCCTTACTTGTCTGCTCTTATAGTTTATGTTCTTTTCCTGCTTCCAGTCATGCCAGGCTTGACCCCCTTGCTTGTCTCCTTCTCAAACAAATGATTTTGTACTTTCACTCTACCACTTATGCATGCAACACATTCACAAAACTGTCACTAGAGCCCTGACCCTCTCTCAATTTAATACCTCCCCAAGACTAACTTCTACCATGATGGCTACAGGAAATTGCCAAGTGATAATGAATAGGTAGATGCCAGTGGGGATTGCTGATATTTATTTATATAAACATTTTAAAGCGCATGTATGTGCTTTGGATCATCAAGTTAAGTACATTGCTAACCTGTGGAAAACACAGGTTCTTATTGCTATTCTCCTGATCCTCCCTCCCCCTCTGTTTATTACACACGTCTTGTCAAATGAAATTGTAAGCTGTCCAGGAAATGGACTATGACTTCTCATGCTTTTGCACACATAATGCCAGGCATTTGTGTTTGTACAGGAGCCTGAGCTTGAGTGGGTATCATATTCCAAGATGCCAGTCTCTCCCCATGCATTATATAGGGAGCCTAAGCGCTTGGATTTGTGAATTCCAGCAATTTCCTAGGCATCTAAAAGTTAGGTGCTGTGATGCTCAGCGTTGCAATGCCTAACTCCTTTTGTGCATTCTGGTCTCTGTGATTGTCTTCAAGACTTGGTCTAAGGCCTGTTGGGATCTGTTCGCCTTTGATGATTTTGGCCTCCTTTTTTGCATTTCTTTTTTGGCTTGGTTTTGTTTTTGATGACAGATTGGCTTGTTCTTTCTGAGCCATTGGAGGCAGTTTTCTGTTTTGTCATCATTACCCTACCCTGTGTAAGAGAGCCAGTGATATGACAAGAATTATACAAATAAAAGCAAATCTCTGATTTTTATGAAGTTGCACGAGTTAATGGTATTAAATGAGGGCATTGCAATTACATGCAGTGAATATAAAGTATTCCCTTTTGTAGACAATTTAACCTTTTATTCATTCAAAACCCTAATGAGGTCTATAGACTAAAACACCCAAAAGCAGTATGTTGATCTCAGACACAGCAGGAGGGTAGACAAGAATACCTAGTGTGAAGACTTGGTTTGTATAAGACACTTCAAAGTTGAACATAAACTTCTAAATGTCCCAGTGGATTCTCATTTAAACAAGCCAGATGATTTCAGAATAAAATAGCAAACTTTGTGTTATGTAACATATAACATTAGCAGCATGTGGAAATATAAATTCATACATCAAGATTAAAATCAACCTCCACATACAGTTTTCATTTCTAATCAGAGTTACAGTAGATTTTTATAATCAGCCTTGCACTTATGACAAACTTCAATGTATCATATTATAACTTGATTAATATGAGCATATCCTGCCTTCAGCGCAAAATATATCTGAAGCCTAATAATATCCCTCCAAGTAGGCTGGTGGTCTAACTAGCATTATATTCTACCAGACAGTGGTAATTCAACTTCAGAAATTGTCCTTGCACTCTTAACCTGGAATAGCAGGGGCTGGACATTCAATCCCTGGTGAGACAGAGACAAACACTTGTCACTTTGCAGTGACTCATCTGGACATTTAGGCAGCAATACTGATTAGATCAAAAGCCTCATATCCAGCTCTCTTATCAGCTGCAGAGTCATTATGTCATGAGTTTGCAGGGAAGGGGGAACAGGAAAAAGAAGTGTTTTTTGGTTTTGATTCTGTTTTTATTTATAAACTATTAGGATATAATAATCTCTGTTGAAAAGGAGAGAGAAAATCCTGGTAACAACACACCCTCCCCCCCCCCCCCCCCCCCAAAAAAAAAAAAAAAAAAAGAGCAAACAAATCTGAGATCACCTGACTTTATCTTCAATAGGATTCTAATCCGTTAGAGATTCATTATACAATTTCTGTTCTCTAATTTGTCCAGCTAAAAGGAAAGTTTTATCTTCTGTTACTGCATCAGTAACACCTCCCTCCCCCATGTCACTCTGGATTCTACATTCTGAATGGAATATACTAAAATTCCAATTTGCTCAATACCAAGGAAGCAAAATTCTGTTTCAATCCAATCTGTGATGACAAGAATCTAAAACATAAGCTATATTTGTATGCATAATTCATGGGGGAAGTTGGTATATGAAAATACAGAAGAGTGGCCTAGAAAAAAATTCTCACAGAATATAATAGTGGTAACTCTGAAGCACTTCAATATTAAATTTCATACTTTTAAAAAAGTAGTAATAAATAATTGCAAAATTGTGTTTATAGAATATGAGAATAGCTCCCTTTAAATGTAATTAGAGATGAATTGAAATTCCTGTATTCTGTTTAATTAACAATACCAAATATATTTGTAGTATCTTTTTCATAGTATAGTTAACAAAAACTAGCTATTTAAATGTATAGCTAACATGCTTTGAAAGATGGGGCTAGCTTTTAATGTGCTTTATTACTATCATCTTGTTATAATAAACACACTAACATAATACATGTAAAGTGTTATTTGTTTGCTTACCCACTATTTAGTTTCAGCCATATACTACTTCCAGTTATTCAGTATTTGGCCAAATATTACAATTAAATAGTTGTTGTGCCCCCAGTGCAAACATCTGAGTGAGATACTCAGCAATACTTCAAAGGAAGCTACTGTAATGTAGTAAATGCTGAGTGGCTGATATAAAGGCTAATTGCATTGCCTCTCATAGTTGTATGAGTAACAAGTTATTTGAAAATTTTCTGCTAATACTGTTGTGTATCTGCAAGTCAGCTCATCTCTAATTTCAAAAAGGAAGTGGACTTGGATTACTTAATGTTTCAACAGAAGAATAAAGTTAATATGTACATGCTTCTCACTGAATTAAATGTATTTTATGTAAATGAAAAATGCTGCAATTTTTCTAATATTTTAGATGGGATTTGCATAGATCTTTGAGCTCAGATAATGAGGCAAGCGTCTGTTACCTTCTTGAGCATTCTGCTGTACTGTAAGACTCAACCTTTCCCCACTCCCACTCTGAGCATGACAACTTTTGCCAATCCCCACAATATTATGTTTTCCTTTCAAAGCATATTAAAATAAATCATCTGCCTCAGAACCAAATAACCAAGAAGCCCACTCATCAGTCTTTTTGCCAATCTAAAATTGTACCCTACAATGTTCCAAAAAATGCCGATTCCTTACATATTCACTGAAGATTTATCCCTCTTATCTTATTTGAATGCTTCCCCAGATACTTACCCTCCATGCCTATTGGAGTAGCATTTGATGTACCTGTGTATATACCTTTTTCTACCTATTATTTTAAAGTTAAAAGAAAAGAGTTGACAGCCTGCAAATCAGTGCTATATTTGTTAAGGACAACACTTTGCGCAGAAGATGTTGTCCTCATTAGGAACTATTTGCTTCTGTTTGTAAACTTAGTGGGCAAAAGAAAGCCTGGCAGAGGAGTCTGTCATAACATCTTGACAAATCCACTTCAAGTAAGATTCTTATGACAACCCCAGTTCCTCAGATTCCCAACAAATACACAGTAGTGTGTGTGTGTATGATGATGATGACGATAACAGAATGTACTGCTTCATTTAACAAATTCAAAGACTGTAGAGAACAGAACAAACTCACATTCTCACAGAAAGGAACGGATCCCCACCCCAAGGTATGAGTCTAAAGTTCTTCCTACCATGAAACACTATATCCAACTCCTTTTTCCCTAAAAGAAACAACTCAAACGACAATATTTTGTTACTATGTGAGGTTTATTTTAGATGCTACTGCTCATTCACAGTTCCATTCTCCTTTGTCTTCTCCATGTCTAAAAGACCTGAGTCTAAAACATTTGGTTAAAGTTTCCAGCAGTTAAATGGACAGACAGAGTGCACAGGTGAATTGGAGGGGTCTGTAGTGTAATACTAACTGGAAACATATACAGTATGTAGAGCTTTCTATTCTGAAAGTTGGATATAATTGATCCATTTTGCAATCATTAGTTGTAAGGCAGTTAAACAAGGATTTTCAAAATTTCTCTGACCAGCTGCTCTTGAATAACAGTGGGCTGCTAGGCCATGCACACAGCTTAACTTTAATTCATATTTTTCTGGCAGTAATTTGCCTTTTTCACAATATAAAATTAAAATACAATATAAAAATAATACATCTTTCATCACAGGGTCTCTTTAACACTGTCAAGTGCAATTTCAGTATTTTAATGTTGGGGATTTAAGCTTCAGGTCCATTTTTAAAGTGCAAATTCTTCTGGGAGCAAGTTTCCGTCGTTTTCCTAGGGTATCTGTACAAAAGACTACACTCTTGATCTTGCTCCTCAGGAGGGTCTGCATTTTAAATAAGCAATGCTCTTTCCTCCCTTCCCATGAGAGAGCCCATTCAATGGTGGTTAAGGAAAACCTAGTTCCTCTTACTGTGGCTGTAGTTAATGGGATGCCATAAATTTACATCATTCAGCTCTGAATACACCTTTACATCTCACTCTGAGAGACAGGCCCAGTTCCATTTGCAGAAATGCTTTTCTCATTTTGCATCTTCTTTTTTTCATCCTCATCCAATTGGGCTTCAATCTCAGCTGGATCCACATAGGTGTAAAAATAAGCCATGATGGAAAAAATAACGCAAACTGCCAACAGTAAAGAAGCAAACAGCACATATTCTGCCCACTGTGAAGAAACAAATGTTAAAGTTATTTATCTATAGATATTTCTATTGTTCACCATCAGAATGCTATTTTACTGCAAACGAGCAGACATTCCCGAATTAGTTCAAAAAATGGACAATCGTTTATATATATATAAAGAGAGAGAGAGAAAGAATTATGATGTGACCTTAAAAGGGATGAGGTACCCAAATTAAGGCACTTTGAATTTTACTTTTTGTTGCCCTCCGCTGTCAAATCTCCAACTTGTCCACATCCTTTTTGTATTGGGGGGCCCAAAACTGGACACAATGTCCAGCTATCTCACATACATTTAAAAATAAATCAAAGTTCAAAGGCTGAGCATGCTGAGAAGGCTCTGCAGTCTGTTCCAGATGATGCTGTAGAGTTCCTGACTGTCTACAGATGAATCTCTATACAGTTCTTTTTGTCTGGAAAGACTGGCACCATGATATTTACTCTAGTGCAGTGGTTTTCAAGCTTTTTTAATTTGCAGATCCCTAACAAAATTTTGAATGGAGGTGCAGACCCCTTTGGAAATCTTAGACATAGTCTGTGGATCCCCTGCGGTCCATGGACCTCAGTTGAAAACCACTGTTCTATGATAATGACAATCGTTCGTGGACCCATTAGACAGAGTCTGCGGACCCCCAGGGGTCCACTGACCACAAGTTGAAAACAACTGCTCTAGTGAGAGCCAAACAGGCATGATTCTATTCCCACTGAAGTCTATGGCAAAGCTTCCTCTAATTTCAGTGACAGCAGGACTGGGCAGTGGGTGAAACTGGAACCCTCAGGCTCACTCAACCGTTCTGTTCTTTGTTTGTACAGCACCTAGCACAATAGGACCATGGTCATGACTAAGTCTCCTAGGCACTATGGTAATACAAATAAATAATAAATAAAATAAATAAATACGTACTCGAGGAGAAAACCATTGCTCAGCTTAACAGAGGTCAGGAATGCCATAAAAGCCCACATTTGCCAGAGGGCTCATTTCCTCTCCCCTCTCCCCCGAACTGCAGCCTTTTTGACTAATTAAAGAGTGGCACTGATACTTTCTGAAGGATCCTGTCTAGTCCTCTTTGGCCAGAAGAAGAGTGACTCTGCTGCCAGGCATTGAGGGTAGAAATTTTTAAATAATGGAAGGGCATAAGGGGAATTTGCAGTCTTCATGTGTGGATATGAGATCATGTGTGGGTAGAGATTAAAAATCTTCAACATGCTTTTCATGGGCTGCCTTATTGTTGTCTAATTAGCCCAACCAAGCTTCTACCATTTGCAGGAGAGGTCTCTCCCTCCTCCTGGTAGCTGTAGTAATTTCTCTTTCAGGGTTGCTAAAAGCATTTGCTATTTTCAAAAGGGCTGAATTAGCCTGTTTCAAGAGCAGAGCAGGAGGTAGGAATAGAAAAAGCTTGGTGGAACCAGCTGGCAAGAACTCCTAATAGGAATTTTTAAAAAAGAAGAGTTGTTTTAAAATTAATCTTGGATGAACTGGAGAAGAGATCCAGCAGAAGATGCTCCAAACTCCAAGCCACCAACTTTCTTTGTCCCATATAGTAAGGAAAGCGACTGTCCTTGGTATGTAACCCAAGATATGGAGGAGTCCCTCCACAGAACTGAATCTTACTATAGTACCCAGAAAATCTGCTTACCTTATACTGTATACACACCAGACTTTATCTAAATAGATCACAGCACCTTGTGTGATAATGTTAATTACCCAATTATCTCAGTAGTCTTCACATGGCTGAGTGAGGCCTTTACATGTGAACTGAAGTCACTCAGTTGTAAATGATAATTGTGCATGGCTGATTGTGGGTTTCAATGACTCTCATCCAGCTAATATTTTTCATTTTTTTTTATTTAAATCACATGCTCTGTGTCCTGTTATAATAACTACAAATTGTAATGAAGTGATGCAAAAAGATTATGAGGCTTTTCTATGATCATTCTCCTCAGTACCATAGCTGTATAGTATACTGATACTGTACTGTTGCATCTGATGAAGTGGGTTTCTGCCCACAAAAGCTTATGACCAAATAAACGTGTTAGTCTTTAAGGTGCCACAGAACTCTCATTGTTTTGCTGAAAACAGACTAACACGGCTACCCCTCTAGAACTGATACTGTACTGTTATAGTAAGAATACAATATATCAGTACAGCTTTTGTGTTAATGTCTGTTTACCTGCTCACTGAGTTTTGATGCCCCAGCCACAATAAGAACGATGATGTTACCAAAAGCCACAGTTAGCAGCCAACCTGCCTGAAGCACCGATTTCATGTTGGAAGGTGCCTGCAGAAACAAAATATTTAATTGAATTGCTTTGCACCTTAACACATCTGATAAAAGTAGATTATGTAGGTTCATGTTTGATCTTCAAAGTTTATATGATTCTTAACATTAACCTCAAATGCTGTTGCTTTTTTATTTAAAGAATTGTGGGAGGGGTAGAGAAGGATTGTGGGATCAGTAAATTTCCAGTATTGCTTATAATACTGCACATATTGTGTACAATAAGTGATTAACAAGCATATTTTACTTATGACTCAAATTTACTTGGTACAAAATTGTTGCTGAAATCAGAGTTCAGAATAACAAACCAAATTATATCTTTCTAGATACTTATAATGTATCCATCACAACAGTATATTAGCAACATGTTACAGTATATATACTATTGATCAGAATGAAAGAAAAGGAAATAAAAAAGAAAAACATGTATGGCTAATAGGTAGACAAATCGGAGTTTCATAAAAATAAGCGGAGAGGAATTATTCAGGATGATACAAAGATGTACACAGTTAAACTGATACAAAAGGCTCTTATTTCAGTTTAAACCAGACTTGTTTTGTTTTAGCTTTAAATTGATTAGGGACACTTTTAAGCTAAACCAAAATAAACCACTCAAACTAAAATAAGAGTGTCCACACAGGAGTTTAAAAAGCAATTTTAATTAAACCAGCACAGTGTATGTGTGTTAGTGTGTAGACAAGGTCTCAGTATCTATTCATTCTATTTTTAACTTTTCCCCATCCAGAACTGGCTCCATAACAAGAAGCAGTATAGCCCTGGTGCCAAGAGTTTCCACTGACAGGCAGTTTGTGTGATGGAGTGACCTGAAGACTGGTGGTCAGATTCTCAGCTACTGTAAATCAAACAGCTCTGAAGAAATTAACATAGAAGTCATGGAACAATGCCAATTTACACCCCAAAAAAATCCTGTCAACCATTCTGATTCACATAGATGGTGCTGGTGACTATTTTTCTTTATGTGATAGTCAAATTGTTTTTCTAATTGCTTGGTAAGACCATTACATTCATCAGTACAGGGTAAAGACATATCTCAGGAATACGAATGTAATTGACAGAAACCACCAACCTGAGAATATGAAAATGCTAGTCCAGTGACAGAGAAGACCACTTCACCACATGTGATAATGAAGTACTGAGGGATCTGCCAAGCCATGTGAATAGTATTGGGTTGGATATCTTCAACATATGTGAGTGCCAGTGTTTTGCTGTTACACTGAAATAATGTTAATTGAAAATGGTACATTAGAAAATAAAGCTGCACATTTTCTAAAGATAAAAATATGTTATGAGATTTTCATCATGAAGCAACCCCCTCTCCCACCCCAGCTATGTTAAAATAAATTTGATAATTTTGTGGCCGAGTCCATATTAAGATCTTTAAGCTCTGGGTATCTGGCAAGGCTACAGATTTTAAAGTCTCTTAGGCAAAAACAAGAACCACTATATTATTAACTTATTCACCATGTGTATTTTGATTCAGAATGCAACCCTTTACATCCATTATTATTTTATAATTTATTAAAACTATATTAAGATAAAAATTGTATTATAGCTAATATATTAGATAAGTCCATGTAGTTATTGTATACTGCATCAATAGCAAGTAGGAAATTTGTTCAATGGCAATTAAAAAAAAAAATAATGCAACACAAAGTTGTTCTGCATCTTCAAGCAGCACTGGCAACTTACCCCTTCAATTACAATAGTGTATGCACTGCCATATCCAAATGACATTGACTGATTTTTGCAAAGCTCTGAATTGTTTGCAAGAACAACAATCTCTTTTCTGAAAAACAAAGAAGTTAATCTAAATAACTCTGGATTAATTGTATTTACATAAATAATACTATGAATTCTTCGTACTTTTTTTGAGGCAAAGACTACTTTTTCACTAGAAGTCTGGATTAAGGTATAGCAAAATACTTACTCCCCTCTGGTAAAGGATGTATAATTAGTGACAGAAGAACTGTTCACTTCTCCAAGATTAGTACCACCCATTGTGATGTTGATGGCTGAAGCCAAATTGTTTATGAATCTTTAAAAAACAAAAATAATATAGTATTTGTTTTTAGATCTTATAAAATATAATGACACTGGATAAATAAAACTTATACAAAGCTAGCATTCTTCACATTATATACTGCCAATGCAACAGATATTTGAAATCATTTTCCTCCCCAGCCTCATTTGAATAGTTTTTGATCAATTTTAAATGACATTCCCTCTTCTCTTTAATAGTGTGTAGCTGATGCAATAAGCGAAACAGACTCCATCTCCCTTTCCATTGCTCTTATAGATGAATCAATTAGCTAAAATCTGGGTTTTTTTAGTAATAAATGAAGATTCAGGTTGAAGATGCCGAAACAAGATGTTGACTACAAAGGTGCCATTTTAATACTTAGCTGCACTTTAAAAGCAAAGCAAATGTTTATTAACTATACCTGATTGGATTTTTTCCATCTTCTGGCTTTGATGTAAGGCCATCAAGCAGCTGGTGGAAAAGACAATTATCATGAATAAGATATTTGCGTTGGTATCTTTGACGTGCTATGATGTGCACTATTATGTACCAATATTCAGTACCTCTTACTTCAGAGTAAGACTCCAAGGGCTAGATCCACAAAGTTATGTGTCTAGCTATCACTTTTGGTGCCTAAATACAAAATTTAGATGCTAAAAACCTCAGCTGCCATCTAATCCTGTAGGCAATTAAATTTCCACTGGTAAAGTCCCCATGGTACCTAACTTTCTGCTGGTGGGCACGTACAAAGCCACCTAAATACTGACATCCAGCTCACTCCTCAGCACCAATGGGATCCTCTGTCTATCTCATCTGCAGAGGCTGCCTTCCAGATTGGGCCTCACACAGAACAGAAGAGGAGGTGATGCCAATGCTCCCCTTATACTTAATAGCCCATGATGTGGAAGAGACCCAGGTTCCAATCCCCATTATGTCTGAGTTGGAGCAAGGATTGGACACAGGACTCCCTCCTCACTGATTTAACCACTGAACTATACAATATTTTGGGGTTGGCCTCTTTCAAACTCTCCTGTTGAAGCCCTTCCACTTTGTATGAAATACTTAAATGTCAATTGGGCCAAAAAGAGAGTGACGATGATTTTCTAGGGCACTCACCTGGGAGACCCAGGTTCCTGCTCCAATGGCTAAGTATTTCTTACAAAATGGAAAAGCTTCAAGAAGAGAGTATAATCTAAAGTTTAGTGGTTGGGGCATTCACCTGGAACATAGAAGAGTTGGGTTCAAATCCCTACTCCAGCTCAGGCAGAGGGGGAGAAATGAACCACTCTAACTACTGGGCTTAAAGGAGGCACTACCATCTCCTAATTTGTGTGTGAGTGAAAAAGGACTGGGTTAGGTGCCTAAGTTGAGGAGAGGATTCATGGCCATGAATCCCTAGCAGAGGGAGATGATTCCTGCTAGTCCAGAGATGGACACCTACCTCACTTTGCTTAAGCCCCCTGCCCCTTTGGCAGGTCCTATTGACTAGCTTGGGCACCTCCCTGATCATCTTGTTGACTTTTGTGAATCCCTTTCTTAGGTGTCTTACTCTCCCCCTTTATGCACTGGATAGGGAGTCTTGGTGCCTAACTCAGGTCTATGGATCCCATTAGGTGGCAGGGCACCTCAGTGCTAGGTGTTGCAACATGTTAGGACAACATAGCTTTATCACTCAGGAGGATGAAAAATTCATGTCCCTGCTCAACGTAGCTATGCCGATCTACCCTTGATGTAGATGCAAGCAGGTCAACAGAAGAATGTTTCTATCAAGCTTGCTACCACTGCTCAAGGAGGTGGATTACCTACACCAATGGAAAAACCCATGCCATCACTGCAAGAAGCATCTATACCACAGTGTTACAGCAGCATAGCTACAACATCATAGCTGTGCTGCTGTAGCACCTTTAATATAGACCTGGTCTAAATCTAAGTCCTTTTTGTGGACCTGCCCCCATGTGTCATCTTTAGAGGTTTGTTAATACATGTGATTGTTGTGAAGCATGAAACTAAAACCACCCATTTCAAATTATGTTTATCCTGAACTGTTTAAACTCTATATTAAATGACATGTTGCCTTGCTGTTTACATATTAATATAACAAATATATAATGTAAAGTATAAATATAACATAAACATACAACATAAAGTATAACATAAAACATTGTCCCACTTCTCTCTCTCTGTGGCTTCCCCGAGCTCCATAGTATTTTTTCTCCCAGAAAGCGGGAGTCACACAGAGCTGGCCTCTTCAGCCTTACTTGAAATTAGACACTGTCCATTTAAGCAGATTAGAAGCTAAGAGATTGGTATACTAACTAAGAATTAAACAAACTTACCAATTTAGCTTCGATGCCAGCTGTATTTTTTAGTGTAAGAGTATGACGTTCTTTTCCCATAAAGTTAAGAATCTCCTGTAAGGTTTGATTTCCATAGGTTATATTAATTGCTTTTAAGCTAGTGGCGTCAAAGGTCATGTAGTTTGTCTACATAAAAAAGAAAGAACGTTTGCCATGTATATTCACATAATTGTGACTCTGTCTATGCATTTATCAGGATCCTGCTGACTCAAGAGTTCTAAAATGTATTAGGTATGTTGCACATGGTCTCTAAAAAGATTAATGGTGACCAGGTACTTAATACAAATAATGTTACCATTAGGGAAAGAATACAAACCAAAATAGGGAAAGAACAGGTTAAAGAATATTTAGATAAGTTAGATGTATTCAAGTCAACAGGGCCTGATGAAATTCAACCTAAGGAACTTAAGGAACTAGCTGAAGCAATGTCAGAATCATTAGCCAGTATCTCCGAGAACTCATGGAGGATGAGGTCCAAAAGGATTGGAGAACGGCAAATATAGAACCTATCATTAAAAAGGGGAACACAGCTGCATGGAGGTTTCTGGGGGCCTGATGCAAAATCTGAAACTAAGGCCCCCATCCTTCCAAAAAAATTGCATCCACAGAAATCATTAAACCAAGGGTGCAAAAACAGTGAAGAGAGGCCAGTAGAGGAAGGGAGGTGGAGAGCAAGCCTGTTCTGCATTCACCCTGCAGTAGCAGCTCCTGTCCTGTGAGGCTGGGCCCAGCTCCCTGTTCCAGGCACTGCAACTTGGAGCACGGGGCTGCAGCACTGCTCAGGTTTTGCCCAGCCATCCCTCTGTCATGATGATGAGTGGCGACCCTGTGCTCTTGCAAAGCCACTTGGTTTGGTGGAGGTGGGGGGCTCTTTC
This sequence comes from Emydura macquarii macquarii, assembly GCF_026122565.2. Taxonomy (NCBI): domain Eukaryota; kingdom Metazoa; phylum Chordata; order Testudines; family Chelidae; genus Emydura; species Emydura macquarii. The sequence continues at coordinate 7,384,707 of NW_027133808.1, read as the reverse complement.
CAACAGAGGGCTTAAGGCAAACTAGTCCTTTTGCCTGTTCCCCCATGGGCGGCCCTTATGGGGAACAAAGAGAACCCAGGAAAATTATAGACAAGTCAGCCTAACTTCGATACTTGGAAGGATATTGGGACAAATTATTAAAAATCAGTTTGTAAGCACCTAGAGGATGATAAATAATAGCCAACATAGATTTGTCAAGACCAAATCATGCCAAACCAACCTAATTTCCTTCTTTGATAGGTATACTGGCCTAGTGGATAGGTGGGAAGCAGTAGATGTGATATATCTTAATTTCAATAAGGATTCTGACATTATCCCACATGACATTCTCATTCTCATAAGCAAACTAGGGAAATGTGGTCTAGATGGGTTAAAAACTGCTAGAAAGATCACACTCAAGAGTAGTTATCAGTGGTTTGTTGTCAAACTGGGAAGGTATATCTAGTGGGTAAGAAACCTGTGGACAAATTGAAGAGAGGCCAGAGGACACAGGAAAAATGACAAAAGGTTTAAAAAAGCTGACCTGTGAGGAAAGTTTTAAAAAATGGACATGTTTGAGAAAAAAAAGACTGAGAGGGGACCTGATAACAGTCTTCAAATATGTTAAAGGCTGTTGTAAAGAGGATAGTGATCAATTGTTCTCCATGTCCACTGAAGGTAGGACAAAAAATAATTGGCTTAATCTGCAGCAAGGGAGATTTAAGATAAATATTAGGAAAAACTTTCTAACTAGAAGAGTACTTTAACACTGGAATAGGCTTCCAAGGGAGGTTGAGGAATTCCCATCATTGGAGATGTTTATGAACAGGTTGGACGAACACCTGTCAGGGATGGTCTAGGTTTACTTGATTCTCCCTCAGGATAGAGGGCCTAAAACTAGATGTCCTCTCAAGGTCCCTTTCAGCTCTACATTTCTATTTTTCTATATTGAGACACTGTGCCAATATAATATTCCAATGCATTTTACTATGGTAAAGCCTGCAGCTTTTTATGTAATATATATTGACTGAGGAAAGACTTCCCTATCAGATAAACATAATTTAGAGGCTAGAGTATAAGTGATGATTAATTACTAGAGCTGATCAATTTTTTTCTAATTAAATTATTGTTTTTCATGAAATATTGTCAACTTTGTAGAAATGTTTGCTTTTTACAAAACAATTAGTGACTTTTTTCTCCAAAATTGTTATTAAAAAGTTATTAAAAACATTGTTGAAATGGTTATCAAATTTTTATTTACTAAAAAGTAGGCTTTCAGTTAACAAAACAAATCAAAATCATTTTCAGTCTTTTTTTTTTAATCTTGTGAAAAATTTAGAAAATAAGTTTTAATTTTTTGACCAACTCTATTCATTATTCTTTCTTACCGCCTTCAGAGATTCCACAATCACATTTTCATTCCCAGGGCCAAAGTCAACTTTTGCAACATCAGTGCCTAAATTTATTACTTTGATTTGGGATTGCCCTTCTTTAGGGAAAACTGGAAGAGTTTTCTTGGTGGGAAAAAGAATGAAATAAATTAAACACTAAATAATATAATATAATATAATATAATATAATCACAATGATTTTAGTACATATAAAGAAAATTTACATTTGCACAATAAATATCTGTGATTAACTCATATGGTGACATCATATTACAAATGGTTTTGGCCACTGTTTCGCTATGCTTACTTACTACTTATAGTAGAAAGTGAACCCCTTATTCTCACCATGACTTCCACAACCCCATACAGCTACTATCCATTTTCCTTCTGTCGCTTGCTGTCAACATCAGGACCCCCTGGGACTCAGGGCATAGAAATCAGGGGCACCAAGACTTTCTCACAGCCTATGACAGGCCATATTTCTGAATTCCCTTTCATCCTACCTTCTCTCCCATTTACAACAGGTGATGACTAACAGGGTATAGCCATAAATGGGACCCTCCAGCAGGAAGATATCTGACCTTGTGTGTTCAGGCCAAAGAGAGAAACCAGGCTCCATTTTCACTTCCTACCCAATCTCAGTTTTCATTTCCTACCCATTCTGACAAGAAGAAACCACCATATTAGTGGATAAAATGGCCTTTGTACCTGTGTGCATCGAGATTTGGTAGTGCCATACTTATTTTAATTTCTTTCCCACAAGTACTACCCTACCTAGCATTTAATGTTATCATCTTTTCCATTGTCTGCCTATATCACCATCAAAAAAAGCTCTCTGGTCTTTTTCTACTTTCTATAGGTAACTAATTATCTTGGGTGAAGTTCATCCCTAGGTATGGGACCAGCATAGGACTATGTACATTTAAGTCCCCCTTCCTCTCAAAACAGGACATAAAGCTAAATGGAACTACACCTATTTACACCAGCTAAAGATGTAGCCTTTTAATAAGCAGTGTTGAAAGAGAAGTTCATTCTATTTCAATCAATTCACTCATTAAATCAACAACATTTCACTCTTAATTGGTGACAGCACATAGCTCCAGGTTGTGTCACGCTTACCCTTAACTCAAAACAAATAAAAAGGTCAGATATGCAAAAGAATTCCCCAATGAACTAAACAGCTAAGTCTTCTGATTTTCACCTTTGAACTTTAGATAAAATTTAAAACGCATAACAAAGACAGATAAGAATATCCTGTTAGGAGCTCTTCTAACTGATTAACTTTATCATTGATCACATTATATTCACTGACAGATATATACCAATATTTGCCCTTCCCTCTATTTTTATATACACATTCTTGAAACAAATTATTAATTGCCATGGTTTGGATCATCTGCATGCTCACCAAAATCTGTATTGTAATTAAAAAGCTATATAGCAATATCATCATTTGGTTGTGTTCGGCTCAACTTACATCAATTTGCACTTGTACCAGTGCAGCAGCAACAAAAGCCAGAGATGCAAGTAACATACCAACTGTAATCCTCCTCAAGGGCCTAATATAGCAACAAAAACATGAATTTTAGGAGCAGTATTAATCCAAAAATTCAACTGTGATTTTTTTATTTAATTATGGACAACATTAAAATGACCATTGATAGTATATTATTACCCTTTTGAGGACTGATACAGTTATAGAAAATATTCCATTAAGCCTTACATATCTCAGTGTTAATTCCCAGTTACCCTATAGGGAAATCTAGACTCCTTGAAATTACATCACTAGTCTATTTAATAATCTGTTGCTCGAGATCTATGTAGGTTATTTCTAGATTTAGCCATCATCTGAACAATTGTTATTAGGTTGCATAGTTGACCTGAAAAGTCTGATTTACTCAGTAAGGGAACTTAACCCAATTAAGGCTGCAAAGAATTAAAAAAAGCTATAGAAGTGCATAGTTATGGCCTGTACAAAAGGAAGATTATTTATTATGCATATACTACTATGTTAAAATCTGAAAAGTGCTGAACTAAAAAAATTTGGATAGATATGGTTTTAAGGTCTAACGATATTTTAAGAAATGATTAAATTTAGGACCATGACAATAACAGTCAAATTATCTATTTATGGCCTCAACAATGGCCCATGTATGAAGAAGTCAAGTAAAATTTGCATTCCCAGTAAAGAACATAAAAGGTTCTGTCTCTTTGATGTAATCAAAATATAAGTCGGCGAAGGATGGGAGGGCCAGCAGGTTTGCAGCAGGGAAATTCCACATTCCCACAAAAGTTTTCATAAATGGATAAAAACTAAATGTAATAAATGGATCAGAAAAGAACAGTACGTACTCAGGAAATTTGATTTTTAAATTTCTCTTACTATTGCATTATTTGATACTATTTCTCAATAATTCCCATATATCAGTTGTGTATGTTTGTTTGGCACACTATGGTTGTAGTACTAGAAACATGGGTTGTAGACTTATATAAAATCAATTAGAAAAGAAAGGGAATCAGAGAAAGAACTCAAGAGTATACTGTAAATACCAAAAATGAGGAACTTTAATTTGAAACCCCATAAAAACAAATTAATATGGCTTTAAAAATTTCAGTAGCTTCTTTATAATGAATCCCTCCTTCCTAAGACTCAGTTATGAGAGACTATCTGGCTAAATTCTAGCCTAATTTTATGTCTTCGTGCCACTGAGTCTATCTAGACTGGGGGGAAAATTGCTTTTTTCAATTGAGTTAATTCAAATCAAGCTAACTTAACTCACTTGAAAACCCTATTAGGCAAGCTTGATTGAGCTAACTCAGTTGAAAAAAGCACCTTTTTACTTAGGTTCTCCTCTTTTCTCTTTTGTTTCAGCCAATGAACCTCCTCCGTCTTTCCAGACTGCATTCCTATCGGTGCTATACTGCTAGTAAAACATGGTGCTACATGAAGGTATACATAGCAGCTCTCTCAACTAGAGCTGGTCAGGAAATGGTTTTCCTGTTCCATTAATATTTTTGAGAGTTCCAGTTTTTTTCCTGTTTCGAATTGGGACAAAGTCAAAATCTCAAAAACACTCATGAACTGAAAAAACAATTTTTGTCCATTTTCAGTCAATCAAAATATTTTGTTTTAATAAGTTTTGTTTTGATTTTGCCCTTTTTTGCAACTTTTCTTTCAGTCTTAGTATAGTAGCTTAAATTTTGAAAGAAATAATCATTTTGAACCAGAAAAATGTATTTTTTCACTTTGACTATTTCCAAACATTTTTTTCTCAACATTTATTTTAGTCAGGAAATTTGTTGAATCCAACCCTATTTAGCTCATCGTTTATGTTTCTCTGAATTGGCATTTTTTGACAAAAAAGTGACTTGTCAAAAAATTCTTGGCCAGTTCTACTCACATCCTAAAGTGCAGTCCAAGAACTACCAGAAAGTACATCTGGTTTCCACCAGTTCTGAGGCAAAAAGATACTCCCACAAGATAGGAGTAACTATGTGTCTATTTTTTATCATACAAAACAGAAAGGATGAAGGAAGGAAGGAAGGAAGAAACCAAGGGTGAAATTCTGACTCTCCTGAAGTCAGTTGGATTTAAGGTATTGACTTCCAGGGGGCCAGGATTTCATCTCCACTCTGTAGTTTTCCCTCTGCAGCTGAGCTCTCCTTCTCTGTGTTCTTAGGGCTTGATTGCAACTAAGGATTTCAATAATATAAAAATACTTTTTTATATTAACCCATTATTAATAGTTCTACACCTTAGATTTCCTTATCTTAGCAAAAGCTTGCTTTGTCACAATATTATTAGCACAGTACTTTTAAGATAAATCATTAAAATGCACCTAAAGATGAAATCAGGCATATGAGTTAACTTACGTGAAATTGATGTGGCATTTTTTAATTAAAGGATAAACCACAGCATCTACAACTGGGACCATAACAACAATTAGAATCGGGTTCACGGTCTGTTGAATGTAAAAAAATCAGGAAAAAAAAGTTAAGCACTTTCCAAAGTCTTTTTTTAAATGGTGATTTTAAAAAAAGACTTTGGAAGTATTTAAAAATATCCCAAATGTAGTTTAGTGTACCTGCATCTGGTCTGGTTGGATCTGAATAGCTCCCTAGGGAAAAGAAAAGGTAAATGTGTTTTAACATTAGAACACTGACAAAATGCATAAGAACAAATTAAAACTTTAAGTGAAAATAACCTACAAAGTTTCCATCCATTGTTGTGGCTTGTATAGTCCATCTTGATCCCTTAATAAAACAAAGTCATAATGAAATGCTATAGTAAAACAATCTGCTCTAGTTCCTGAATTTTTTAGAAAGGAAAGGATGGGGGAGGGGAGAATCAATAATAAACAAAGACTAAAACTTTCCTTAGGATTACTTTCTTCTCTTCAATCTTTGACAAAGGTCTGATCCTGAACTACTGAAGAAAAATGTTGGACTTGCAAAGGGGTCTTTGGAGAGCAGCTTTACAGCTGTCTTCCACAGTGTCCATTCCGGGGAGGAATCCTCCACCTGACACAACTGGGGCTTTTAGAGGCCCTTTATGCTGCTCTGGTCTTTTTATCCAGCACATTGGAGCTGGAACCAGGGTGAGGATTTTACTGTTAATATTTTTGTTGTCATTATGTCAACTTAGATGTATTTTGTAATATATTTGTTTGAAGTATTAATTGATCATACCCTTGAAGCTTTAGAGGAAGCAGCTAGTGTATAATAGGAGCAATAAATAAAATAATAGGTACAATATATCAATAACTCTGTGATTCATAAGTACTATTTTTCATTACCAACAATTTAAATTCTGCCCTGCTGTGTCCACTGATTTCACCACATAATGATTGAATGCAATTGTACAAGTAATTGCAAAAAAATTACACATTTTTTCTACCTTACCTGCTGATCAAAAAGTGCCCAGAACATCGGGAGAGGAATATACAGGAAAAGCACTCTCAAGACCATCTTAGTTTGAGTAATAAGTCGTTTCTATAGTGAAGAATAGTAAAAAAAAATAGATGCTAAAAATAAATAAATTCAACTAAACCACAAGTTTAATATACATATTATCTGCTATTATTCACAGAAACAGGTAAAAACAAGGTCCTATCACGCAAAGACTTATACACATGCTAAACTTTACAGGTTGTGAGTAGTCCTTTAGACTTCAGTGGAATTATTTACAACGTTACAAAGATAACATGTATAATTTTGCGCTACTGGGGGTCTAAATTAAAGTGACGGTAATAAACAGACAAGACGACTGTCGGTGTGTGGAGAAAAGACAAAAGGGGTTATGTTAATAAAGTCCGCTGTTACTCAGTAAAGTCTGATACATGTATTCGATGGTTACATTGAACTAGATTTTGTTTTTGTTAGTTTGTGTAATTTTATCTCATTTCTCATAGGTGATGTTGCAAAAATGAATTTTTAAGAGGGATTTGAATGATGAGGTGGCTCTGAGGAGTCTTCAATGAGGACGAGTGGCATGGAAGAAGGCATGTAGGCAGGAATCAGAGAGGAGACAGAGGGGAGGTTGAGATTTGTGTCACCATTGAAAAATCAGCAGGAAGTGTGGGAGGTCACATAAAAGGAGACATATAGATAAGGGCTGAATAGATTGTGGGGCTTTAAAAGACTTGACAAGGAGTTTGAACTCAGTATGGATTACCAATGAAGAGATGAAATATTATAATAAAGGCCCTGTACAAAACAACACATTACTGCATTGGTTCCACTTAGTTCATATTTTCAAGCTTATTTTCACAAACATGAGGGCTAGGAACCTCAGCTGGTGTAAACTGTCTTAGGCCCATTGGCTTTGAGGGGCCTGTGACAATTTTCACCAACTGAGGATTTGCCTGTTATGTTTTTTTAATGTAAGTTTAGCACGTTACACGGGATCATGTTCTGCAGCTAGGAGAGGATTCTGTGACAAATTTCATGGCCATAGAGCCCATGGCGCATCAACTACAATCCTCATTCGTGTAATGTGCATTGTTTGCATGTGTTGTTATACATACTGTGTGTTTTTATTCAAAGTGTATTTTGAAGATGGCCATTTATATCAAGGCCATAAAATCTACACTGGAGATAAAATGCTTGCTATCATATTGCAACTAGTACCAGGTAATTTTAGGTATTCGTTCTGAGAGAGAAATACAATTATGTTCAGCCCATTGGAGTTTCCCCAGTGGAGCATGTGGTTGTGCACAAAGCCCTGATACCTGGAGGACAATCTGAAGCTACAATAAGCCATGATGGCAACCATCCTATCCTGCCAGAGCAGTAAGATCTAACTAGAGCATAGCTTCTGATTGCTGTAGACAGACACAACATTAGCTCCACTGGCATTTGGCATGGAGTTGTGTAACTAATGAACAGGGCAGGTGGAACAAAAAAGAAAAAGGGAGAGAGACATAACCTCTCTATCCATGCACATGTGCACATGCACACACAAATGATACTTACATCATACTTTTCGCTGGCCCAGTCCAGCCAATGTTCTCTTTTGGGGAATTGTTTGCTGCGATGCCGAAACCTGTTTTTGACAGCAAACTGTGAAAAGAACATTATTAAATTTAGATTAATTACACTGAATATCATTTAAACATGATGCAACAAATATTTGTAATTATAAGGTCACAGTGACTTACAATAATAAGAGAATCTTTCCTTAAGAGCAAATTATACTCCTCAATTTATTTTTAATTTATATGTATTATTATTAAAAGGTAAATGTTTTTATGAAACTGTTTTAAACACTTAAAGGAAGTGTTTTGCTGTATGTCTCTCATGTCTCGGATTCAGGGAAACACTCCCAATGTTAGAGGAAACCAAGCAGTTCAGAAAAATAGGTAGTGCCTCTTAACATTGGGCGCTGCAGGGAACTCTGTGTGGCCTTGTCTACACAGGTAGGTTTTTGCAGAGTACACTTTCAGTGTTTAAAAAAATAAGAAGATAGTTTCATTTTAAACAGAAATTCTTCAGAATGGAATTGCACTTTAAGGATAAATCTTGTTTACATGAAACATTAATATGTATTTGCCAATGAATTCCTCATTCCAACAAAAAATAGTATGTAGCTGTGCTAGAGGTACATTAGCAAATCTGTATGTGGGGAGCCCAGAACTGGAATAGCAGGGGGTACTACAGGTCAGGATTGAGGGAACCTTCATAAAGCCCCACTGAAATCCCTGGCACAATGGGGCCCTAATTTTGCTTGGGGCCTCAAAGAACCATGATACAACTAACCACATAAATAATAATAAACTTTTACTGAAATTAAGAGAGTTTAGCAGCTGGATTGTTAAAAGCTGGCTGGCTTGAAATCAAGTCAATGCAGGATTATTTAATGTGTGCGTTTGTGTTATACAATCGTTAGGCTCAATTAAGAAAAACAAACAGAAATCAGAGGGAATCTCAAAAACTCAGAAACTTCTTTTATACCTGTTTTTGACAATGTTTGCCCCCACTATTTTACTGGTAAAATTAAAAATTATTTTGATTGACAGCCAAAACCCCATAAATAGACACAAAATCTTGTTTTATAAAAAACAATTATTTCTTGAAGATAAATTGAAGAATCTTTCTATAAATCTAAACATGTCAGCAAGAATCCAGCCAACTGAAAAGCTCAGATTACTTGTGACAGAAGTAATTGCAACATTATGATGGAATTTCATTTCTGACTGAAATGGAATAAACAGTTTGCAAACTACAAAGTTTATGAATGTCATAAATATTATCCATAGGTGGTAAAGACCAACCCTACTGGAAAAGTCCAGCAACGCTTTTCCAGGTAGTCTGGCATTACTTACTCCAATGCACTTGGACACCTGGAGCATGATATTGCCTTCAGGATGAGCTTTCTTATACATTCTGCTTCCAAGTATGAAGACCACTACAGTAAGTAAACAGAAAACATTTCAGGATTGACTGAAACTAGAGGAAAATACTTTAATACACAAAACATAATGACGAGCTTTTAACACTAGGTATATAAAAGTGTAACCGTTTAAATGTTTAAATGGTAACCAGCTGTTTAAATGTTTTAAACAGCTTATTACCATTTAAACGTGAGAGGGGAGCGGCAGCTTGGCTCAGCTCCCTGCCAGTGAGAAGTTCCTTGCTGCTCCAGGGACAGAATAAACTGCTCCAGGTCTATAGCAGGCACAGGGCATGCTCCCTGACATGCTGGCACAGCAATGCACATTGTAACAGTCTGCCCACTCCCATCCATGTGCATGAAGGTGGGATGTAATAGCTCTTTGGATCTTGCTTCTCTTCTGGTGCTATCACTCATGATATGGTTAACTGGTGCAGGAGCATAATCACACATCTTGCACCCCTTTATGCTCTGGCACTGCCATGCTGGCCCAGACCATAATTTGGCCCTTAATAGTAAAACTCTTTTTATCAGACAATTTTCCCTTAATTATTAGATTTTGATTTTACTGCTATTTCTAGAGCAAAGGTACCAAGCCTAACCCTTCATTTGTACCCCTAATATGAGACCTTGCTTTCTCCCTGATCAGGTTTTGGGATGTTGTGATGGAGTCACATCTGGTAACCTGAGAAGATGTAGTCCATTAATTTTCTACTTTAATATTGCTGCCATAGTTTGAACCTTATCCATAATGCTATGCAACACCTGAGCAGCAGTACATAAATGTGCGTTTCTATTTTAGCTTTCTAGAGTGCAGCAGCACACCCAAGCACAGGTGACCCTCAGAGTTACAAACACCAGAGTTACGAACTGACTGGTCAACCACACCCCTTATTTGGAACTGGAAGTACTCACTCAAGCAGCAGCAGAGACCCCAAAAAAGGCAACTACGGGACAGTGCTGTGTTAAATGTAAACTACTAAAAAAATAAAGAGAAAGTTTAAAAAAAAAGATTGGACAAGGGAAGGAAACTGTTTCTGTGCATTTAAATTCAGAGGGGTCAAAGCAGCATTTTTCTTCTGCACAGTAAAGTTTCAAAGCTGTATTAAAGCAATGTTCAGTTGTAAGCTTTTGAAAGAACCGCCATAATGGATTGTTCCGAGTTACGAACATTTCAGAGTTACGCAAAACCTCCATTCCCAAGGTGCTTGTAACTCTGAGGTTCTATTGTAATTTCAACACATGGAGCTCTCTACCATACATATATATCTACCTGTATGGTGTTAATCTGCAGAGATGCAAATGCTACATCAGGAATCTTGGAGTATAAAGAACAAGGCAGCCTCCCCCTTGAATTCCATATTTCTAAGCAAACAGTCTTGTTTTCTCTTCTCATATAAAGAGTAGCCAATATAATAAAGTGAATTTGTGCAGTAAATAAAATGGAAAACGTGCAACGTACTCAATGAAACAGCCATGAGTGCGGCAGGCACTCCAAAGGCCAGTGGGTAACACTGTTGCTTGGTGTGAATTCCACATTCTTCGCCTGAAGGAAATAAAACAGTATTATACAAGAGTATTGCATTTTAGTGTTTCAGCTAGCATTTAAGCTATAAATTTTACCTAGAAGTATCTTGCTAGCGATTAATCTGTCTTGCTCTGACAAGTTTAGTCAGTTTTAATTTAGTTTAGTCAGCTTTCTAGTCAAACCATTGAGTAAAGGCCTATCTTTCTTCCTTCAGTTGACTCTTTCTGTTTAAGCTACAGAAGTTATTTTCAATGATATACCAGCAAGGAAGGGCCTCATATATTTTTTCATATGCTCATCTGCCACCTATCCCAGAAAGGGATAGCAAATTATGTTAACTAATCTCCTAAACTAATAATAAAATGACAGCAATGAACTGGAATAGGATGCCAGGAATCGAAAGGTCTAAATTTGAGCTACATTTATTTGGGATCATCTGCATAATTCACTTGTGGCTTTGCCAATCTTGAGAAAGCAGCCATTTCAAAGTCATGCCTATAAAATCTATAATCCATCATACAGTATATCACATACTCCACTTACAGATGTATGTGTGTGCATGTGTGTATAGTCACTACACTATATAATCAGAGTTAAACATAGAAAGGAAGGACAGAAAAACAAAAGCATATTCAGTCATATACAGTTTATTAAGGAATGAACCTCAGATGCTGGTGATTTAGAATTTGCTTTACATTTAGCAGGCTATCACTTCCATTAAAACAAAATCACTGAGACCTTTATCATTAGAACACATTAAAAACTTCCATTTTGATAGACTTAATGTGTTGTATATTTAAGTGTGTATGTGCCTATACATTATGTATGTATTCATCCCTTGTAATACCCTTTAACCTCTGAATAAAAAGCTCCCTTTCTTCCTTCCCCACCCCTCAAACATAGAAAATCAAATGATATTGTTTTCCTTCCTTTTTTGGGGGGGGGATGATTTTAATTATGATTAAAAAAATGCTGTATTAATATCACTGTAGAACAAAGCCTTCTTTGAGCCACAAAAGACTCACGGCAGCAGTGCTGGCTTCCACACCTTCCCATCAGGTGTGAAAGTCATAGAGTCTCCATGGCCATTCCATCTTTAGCCTCTCTGAGGCTGCAAGAAAGATGCCAGCTAGCCTCAGCTATGACAATGGGTTTTTGTGATCTTGATATTTCTACTTTAGAAATAAACTGAAATTATAAACGTCTCATAAGCCATCAGATAGTAATGACTTCTGCGTGGACTCAAAGTAGTTGTCTAAAACTAAAATACCCTTATGTGATACTAATCCAAGAAGTATTCTAGCCCCACTGCCTTATTATTATTTTTTTTTAGTATGCTATGCTGTTTAACCAGTTTGTAGACAACAACATGCAAGTTTACCTCTGAGAATTGGAGTGATTATAGTAGAAAGGAGACTTCCAGCATTAACAGACAAATAAAACAGAGAGAAGAATCTACTTCTTTGTTTTTCCTGCAGTGAGAGTAAGAACATACATTTTTAAGACTTATGTAGAGCATGGTTAGTCAGAATTACGTGGCTCAGACTCTGCTGGCCTAAATTAACAATGTAAAATTGGAGTCAGTCCAATATTATATTTAGTGCTGTCCTGATGACACAGAACATGTATTTATAGAGAACACTGTAGTAGGATCTAGCTCTTCTTTTGGACACCTAAGGAGCAGAGCAATGGGCCCATCTGAAGATGTATATCTATTATTATTAAAAACGAAATATGAGTCCAACTACATTTGAAACATATTGTTACCTGGTCCTCTTCAAACTGATCTCCACCAAATGCTGATACACAGGGCTTGATTCCACCAGTACCAAGAGCAATCAAGAGCAGGCCAAGCATAGACAGACCACTGGGGAAGGGGGAAAATGTCACTCAGTTTACTTTAGTATAGGTAAAGGAACATCCCACCAGGAGAAATGCCCATGCTTGCTAATAGCAACAGCATTAAACAAAAGAATGCTTAACTAAGGCTGTGTCCTAATATTCAGAAATGCCATTGACCAGTTTCTGGTCTATATATGCCACCGGGGTGGCTTCAAGGAAATGCAATGGACTGGAGAAGAATGACCCCAGTACAGGAACAGCATAGGGTGAGTTAAACAGTCCTACACTGCCCCCCCCCCCTTAGATGCACAGCATAGAGGGCATGCTGGGGCCAGGGACTCAAGGGAGTGCATTGGGGATGAGGGTGCAATTGTAGCACTAAGCACTATAGGGATTCTGGATTTCAGAGAGCCTACTGGCAGTCCAGGAAAAGCTGCTGTAAGTTAAAGCAGCTCATGGAACTAAGCTACTTTATACCAGGGGCCATTTCAGGCCCTCTCCTCCTTTCCTCTCCTTTCTCTACGAGTGCAGCCTGGAATTTACTCCTCAAACACCTGTGTCCTAAAGCACCTAAGGCAGAAGGGGCCCAGCTATAACAATTCCCAGTTGGGAATAGCTTCCAAGGTGCTGAGAAGGTGAGTTCTAACTTCTAGAGATAAATAAATAATGGGGATTAAACTGTCCAGGAATAAATGTAGGCTGGAAATGAGAAGAAGGTTTCTATCCATCAGATGAGGGAGATTTTGGAACAGCCCCCCAGTAGGAGGAGTGGGGGAAACAATGCAGCTAGTTTTAAGACAGCATGAAAGGTAGCATAAAACCATCTTTTCCGACGCTGATGCTGGCCTGTGCTTTCTGTGCTGCATCTCAAGGGGTGCAGCACAGTCTCTAGCATGATACTCATGATACTCAGCTGTGCCAGAAAGTGAAGATAAAGTAATGAACTTTAGTTTATTCAGATATTCTTTCTTGGCTCATTTATCTGGGAGAAATATTCTATTTTATTTAGGAGTAATGATATCATTTACTTGGAAATAAAGATACAGTTTTATGAGGCAATTTGAATGGTGTTATTGTATCGTGCACAGTATGTTTCTGGATGTTAAAATTCCAGCTCCAAAATCAAACTAATGTAAAATAGTAAATTAACTACAAGGTTTCAGTGAACCTTTTTTGCCGAAACCTTGTGCATTGATGAAAATCTGCTGTCTGACTGATGAAACTCATAAAATGTATAGTTCATACTCGATATAGAGTTAGTCTGCCTTTGTAACCATCCCCTTACAGAACTCAGATTTTCATAAAATTTGAATGAAAGAAGTCTGCTACAGGTAAATAAATGGCTGCCCCACTTAAAGTAAGTGAAATCGGTATGGTTTGAACTTTGCACACATCCTGTGAAACCTTTCAGGTGGATAAAATAAAAGAGAGAAACTATTTAAAAGCAGCAAACTACATGTGTTCTCTTCTATAAAACTATGGGATCTTAGGAAAATTGATTGTGTAAATTAAAGCTGCTCTAGGGCAGCTATTTAAGCAGCTGATCAATACAGGTCTCAGTGGTCTTTTCCACATTTTAGGGGTCATATAACAACATGGATATGATAGCTTCCTTATAAATAGCAATAAATAAGAAGAGGCTGATCATTAGACAATTTAAATAACAAGTACAATAAATGAAAGACCTAAATTATTCTATCATGCATTAATCTGGAAGACAGAAATGTGTAATGCAACTTACATGTGCAATGGAATGTTATCAGGAATTCCATCCCTGTTATAGTCAGTCAAGTCATTTATGGAACTTACTGCCATGACCACCTGTCCAATGGTATAAACAATGGACAAGGAGACAATGGTCCTGTTGTAAAGGAAAAAGACAGAAAATATGTCCTTTTAGCTGCACAGTTAACTCAGATTTCTTTCTAGTTCACAAGGATGTTTCAGGCAGAAAGATAATTGGTTAGAATAAACATGATGAATAAATGAACCATGATATAGCTAAGAGACTCTTATCACAAGACACTGTAAATATATCAAAACATTTCTCGAATGAACAATTTATCTCATACCAGTATACTTTTAATACTTAATTTTAAAAGTAATCTCTGTTTAAGCAAAATAAATAATTTAATTATATTGCTTAATTAAATTAAAATAAGGTAATGAGACAAAAGGTATCAGAAAAAAGATTTGTATCCAGGCATGTTATTTAAAATCTACATATTGTGACTACATCATCTGCCAGTGCTTAAGTGATTGCCTCATTAATAACCAGTGAGGAAAAAAAGCAAGACTGTGAAAGTTCTTTTGTCCTATTTAATGTATTGTGAAATTTTAATTGTGTATTGCATTATAGCAACAATATGCAATGTGTGCTCTGGGTATGTTACTGTTCATAGTTCTCTATTTTTCTTCATTGAAACTGCAGGAAAAAAATAATGAAAACTACACAAAAATATCTTCAGAAATAATGAGAATAGCTCATTAGCCAGTTCACTCAGATTAAAGTGTAGTCATCTATAAACGGACTAATATTCAAAACTAGCATCAGGATAATGCAAACTGCTAGTATCAAACGTGACTTTCTCAGTTGCCATGGGGCAACTGAGTGTGCATATTGTAGTGTGACCAAGATGTTCATAACTTTAAACTTGTGTCCATTCTTCTTCCACAAAGCCCTTAAATATGTTCTTAACTTTAACTTCAATGGGACTTAAACATGTGATTAAAATTAAGCATGTGCTTAAATGCTTTGCTGAACGGGAGCTTAGTACAAATCCACAGACACACACATTACGGTTTTGGAGGAAATGGACCAAAATCTAATGTGCAGTGAGAGAGGCAGACATGCATCCGGAAAAAGGAGAAAAAAAGCAGGTGTAATAGTGGACAAGATTGTCACATGGTGAGGAAAATATTCAAAATTCCACCCAAATAACACCGGAATTCACCTTCCTGTTCCAAGAACAATGCAGGAAAGGCCATGCTGAGAGACTGCTTGAATCCCAAATCGGACAGACAAAAGTGAAAGAACTGAAGGAAGCTGAAATCTACTCAATTTACAAAAAAATGTGCAAAGCGTAATTTCAGGAACTACAACTGCCAAATTCTCCTGGTTTTATAGAACATTTTCCTATTTTTAAAAAATGTTTTGCAGTGTTAAAAATCCACACAACTGAGGGAAACAGCAAAATGCAAAGTACTATCAAGTGCACCAAGTAAAAAACAGAAAGAATATAGAAAATACATTTTTTCTCTAATTTCTGTCAGTTATAATCACTTTAGGTGCTAGTCTTAACAACAATAGAAAACACATTTCAGATAGGAGTGTAACTTTTTCTGAGCTGATAGTGAGAAAATCTTGTTGCTGTTCTTTATTTGGCAGGCTCAGATACTACAGTGATGAGCGCCCTATAAGTAATAGAGACAATTTATGCAATTGGTTCTGTATGATTTATTTATATGCACAGCACATTACAAAAATGCTATGTACTCTCTACCACAGACCAGAACTCCCTGTCCAACAAAGTATGGAGAAAGTCCGAGGGTCCTCCAACACAGAGATAGTGTACAGGTACAGTGAATGATTACTTGAGGACTAAGCCTCCATGATATTAATGTTATAATTATTAGTACTTTGGCTAACCTCCACACAGTCATAATAATTAATAAGCTGTCTGTCTGTTAACCATCCTCATGAACTATACTGTGTTAGTTTTTGGACATAGAGCTTTAAAAATTACAAAAAAATATATTTTAGAAGTAAATCAAAAGGTTTATTGTATTTCCACTTGTCAAGACTCAGGTTCTAAGTTCCAAGAGAGCAGTTCATTGAACTCATAGCAAGTTTTTGCAAGATCAGCAATTTAAACAGCTTTGACAATCTGATATAAATCAATTATTGTATGAAAAACACAGAACCCTAAAGCCTGGTCTTGGTAAATGAGTTAAAAGTTGAAGGTTGGAATTCACAAGGTGGCCATATGTGCCACTTTAGGCTCCTAAGTCCAATATTTAGTTGCCACTGGCATTCACAAATCCCCTGTGCAGCTGCCATGTAACCCTATAGGTGCCATGTTTCCCCCATTAAAGTCTCCAGAGTGCCTAAGTTCCATGCACATAGCTGACTAAATCTTGACACCAACCAGTAGATTGGTGCCTAACTAACGCCTAAGCCTCAGTGGGACCAGAAACTATGCATACCCTGACTGTCTTGCCTTCAGGACCTGCTCAGGTAGGCATGCTGAGAGCACACCTAAACCCCCACAAAGACAATGAAAAGAGAGATGCATGCCCCCTCCACCTTATGATCTTTAGTTTAGTGGTTAGAGCACTCACCCAGGATGTGTTCAAACCCACCCTCTGCCTGAGGGAGAGGAAGGATTTGAATGTGGGTTTCCCACCTCCAAGGTGAGCCCCTGGGTTATGTGGTAGTCTGGGGCAGATTCTTCCTGTTAAAGCTGTTCCACTGTACATAAATAATTAAATTTTCAGCAAGGGAATTAAAACTGGTATCTCTCACCTCCCTGGTGAGTGCCCCACCCATTTGAATATGGACTCATTCTCACACTCTCACTGTCCCAATGAATATTTATGTCAGTGACCGAAATGTGGCTTTAAAACTCAAGCTATTCCTAACTTCCAGTTCTGAGCAAAATCTACTAAAACTTGAAGCGTCTATATGAATCTGGATTCATGAACTCCAGCTCCTGACAGAGTATTCCTGTATCCTGAGGATGGTTTGAAACACTCCTTCTCTAAAGCAACAGTTGGCATTTCATTGCTTTCTTCAGTCATGCCTTCATTTGATATTTTTCTTTTTGAATAAGCACTCACTTGAACTTTCCAAGCCAGGAGTCAGCAATGATTGCTCCAAGGATTGGAGTCAAATAGCATACAGCAACAAATGTGTGGTAGATCACTGTAGATAGGTTATCATCCCAGTGGAGAAAAAATTTGAAGTACAGAACAAGCACAGCTACAAGGGGGAACAAAACAATCTGTTAGGGAAGTGATAATCAGTAACTGAAACCAAAAGCAGGTGAAGAGTGGAAAGGAAGTTACCTCGCATTCCATAGTAGGAGAATCTTTCACAGAACTCATTGATGACAATGAAGAAGATGCTGAGTGGATAACCAAGGCAACTTGGCTGAAAGGGAACAGTGGAACAATGTGAATTACAATAAAGCCATGAAGTGTATAAATAGGATCATTATCTGGCCAGAATCATTAATTCTAGCCCACGTCAGTACAAATGTTACCAATTATGGGCCAGCTAGGGTATATCAGTGTAGGTAGATCTATTGACTGCAATGGAACTAGGAAAAATTGTAATTGAATAAAAACTTTGTGTTTTACATATTTGGGATACTAGGCCTCTAAAGTCTAGCGTAGTTCTGACTAGTATCCCAAAATATGCAAAACACTAAGCTATTATTCAATTACATTATTGTATTAAAATCTAGTGGCATTTTTAGACATCTCTTGTCAAGTGCAAATGATGAACCTTTAGTGTTGGACTAAAGCAAATCTTCCAGAAAGGCAACCATATGAAAACATTGAGAGATGGAGAATCCTCCACTTCCCTTGGTAGTTTGTTCCAGTAGTTAAACACCCTCACTGTTAAAATTTTTGCCTGATTGCTAATTTGATTTTGTCTAGCTTTAACTTCCAGACATTGGTTCTTGTGTACCCTTTTCCCTAGATTAAAGAGCCCTGTAGTACCCAATATTTCCTCCAAATGAAGGTAAAATTTAGGCATGCAAATACATGAGTATATTACTGTGAGTATTTACATGCTGGATCTTTCAGGCCCTAAGAGTTTATGATTACTGAATTATTGAGTTGGATAGCCATGCTGAGTACCGAGGTGAGAGCAATTTAGTTCAAAATTAGTCAAATACAGCCTATATATATGCACAGATCTTTAAAAATCTTTTGTTATCTAAAATGCCTGCATAATGGTTAATGATTTTGAGGCAATAATTATTATTGTTTTATCTGCCCTGAAACTGGAATCTGCAAGCTCTTTGACACACAAACTGAAATGCCATCTCGTATATTTTCACTGTGACGTTGATAAGTACCTCTGTGCCATTACCTTAAATGTTATTTTGCACCTTTACAAGATAATAGAATATTATGAATCACAAACGATACCTCTACATCTCAGCAGCAACAGTACACTAGCTTCACAAACTACTCTGCCATGTCTTAACTCTGGCCTTCTCAGTATCAGTAGGGTTCCACAAATATAGTAAAGATCTCACATACAGGCTAACTGCAAAAAATACATCAGATCTGTGTTTTTAGCTATAACTATAGGAATCTTCCTATCTACCAAAATAAGAGAAAAAGATTCCAATGAGGAATGGAAAGTAGATGAATACAAAAGTTGTTTAAATCCAAACCTATAGGAACAGGGAATAGTAAGTACCATGCAAGGCCCAAACACAACCTCAGGTAAAGGCTACTGTGATGGGCACTTTCAAATTGTCTGAACAGAATGCAGCCTGTCTTCTTGCCATAACTACAGCACAAAGCTAAAACTGACCAGCTGCAGATTTTTATTGCTGACGATACTGAATATGTAATTTCTCCTTATCTATCTAGTAGTTTTAAAGTAGATGCAGATATGATGACTGTTTAATTTTGATAACATGATTTACATATATGAATGATGGTCAGGCTACCAACCAGTTTTCAGTGCAGTCCTTTGTGTCTCAAAATGTGGACTTCTCTGCTATAAATCATAATTTATCAAAGCAGTACAGCTTCTGTTACTGAACACTATGAGACACAGTATCTTGAAAATAGAAAAGCTAAAACAATGTCACAAATTAAAATTAGTTCTCTGTGGAAAAGCAAGAAAGGGAACAGAAATGCTCTGCCTTTCCGATGTATGCCATTACCATTCATAGCTTACTGGTTTTGGGCCTGATCCTGCAAGGTGCTATTAGTTCTGCAGTTTGCAGAATCAAATTTCAAGAAAATCTTCATCTGATTTCAATGGAGCTATGCCAATTTACACCTGCTGAGGATCTGGTCCTTAAACTTTAGTCAGTTCTGTGATTAATACCTCGCTTTTTAAAAAGCTTGGAAAACTTTAGTGTGTACTATAAGAAATTACTTAACTTCTGAAAAGAATTTCATAAACTACACTTGTTTTGGATATCTCATAGTTCAGACTTCTTAAACTGGGGACACTACAGTCTTGTGAGGCTAATTAGTACAGAGATCACAGGAAATCATGATACTTAGCCATATAACCCTGGTGGCAAAAGATCAAGTACAGAAGAATCTTTGAACACAGATTAAACATAATTGTGTATGTCAGCTACAATTAGTTGAAGTGAAAAAGATTATCAAATAGTGGCTTTAAAAAGCAATCAATATTAATATGCAGGCTAAATCTCACAGATAACTTAGTTTGATGTTTAAAAAAATCAATTGTTCCAGAGGTCAAATTTTTCTGAAATTAAAAAACAATTTGTGGTTGAAAAATGGCATTTGATATTGTTCGATTTCATGTTACGAGATTTCAGTAATGTTTATATTTAGACTATTGCAGTAGTGTAAATAATTCAGATCCAATTCAATGCAAAGAAAAACAGCCCAGTCGGTTCAAATGAAAGAAGTTGTACAATGGAAATCCTGCCTGCAGCTAGTGAATTGAGAAGCTTTGGTCAATAATGGAACCTCTGAACATAACTCAAAAGAAATGCTCACTGATTTGCTCATTTATTAAGGAAACTAGATATGGAAAGACTTATTGAGTCCATCACACTGGAAGTATAAACTAGTGTCTTTTATCTATTGTATTAAACTGATACTACATTTGAATCCAGGGCATTCACAAAAACACAGCTTAGTATGATGGTCAGTATCTTGCCAACTGTTATGAATGACATCTGTTGCAGATAGTACCTAGCAATGGGTATGTTATGAGACGTGTTGTAACACCGATCTTGAGTTCAGAGCTGGTTACACTTGCATGGTTATGAGACATCCTTCCATGAAACTACATTGATGGAAGATATGCTAATGGCAGATCCTGGGTTGGGGGTGAGAAACCTTGTGCTGCATGTAAATAAGTATTTTTGTAAAGATTATGACTGGGAGAGAAATAATAAAAAAAGATAAAACTCAAGGATGGGCCTGCCTAGACTACATCCAGTTTACTCCAGGCTCAATTTGTTTTATGTTTTACAGTTTCTTGATTCAAATATTGGTGTACTATATTGGATAAAATCTTCAACAAATGAGCAAAAGAATATATTTGCTTATTAAGGTTTCTACCCGAGAAAAATGAGGCAGCGGGCACCACTCCTCTTAAGGCCAAACCAGAGCAGTCAGCTGAACAAAGGCCTTTCCTAATATGTAAAACTGTCATCTTGCTTAACTGCATCACATAATTATACTTAAGAGTCTACAGTAGGTAGCAACAATTCTTTGTAGTGAAGGTATTTGCTGTGTTTACATTCTGCTTCATTTTTATTTCAGAATTTTCTCTTTATTTTTTATCCTAGGCCTAATAAACTTTACTTTTTTGATAACTGGACTTGGATACTGAGATTTAAAGCATATTGCAATTAGATACTGTTGGGAACTTCAGAAAGAAATAAACTGAGCTCTGATCTCAGTAGAATGGAGTCAGGAGCAGAGATAATGGTCTGGATACACTTTTCAAGAGGTGCTTCAAGGAAGTGGATTTAGGTTAGTTTGAGCATGAGGAAAGCCAAACCCCTAAGGTGTGTTAGAACTGGTTACAAACTGCATGAAGTATATAAATACATGTCTTTTTTCACACTCTGATAAACAAATCTTTGTTTCACGGAAACATTCTCACTTTAACTGAAACAAATGTGACAAGGTATGAAGTACTAGGACTCTTTACAAACCACCCAGCTCTTATTAGCTCCCATTTAGGAGTATGCAAGGGCTGAGAATCTTTCTAAGGGCCTTATCTAATGCACACAGAAGTCAGTCAAAAGACTCCCATTGACCTCGATGGATATTGGATCAGGCCCTAAGCCAAATTCTCTGCTGGGGTAAGTGGGCATAACTCCATTGACTTCAGCTGAGATTATGCCCATTCACACTAGCAGAGAATTTGGCTCTGCATGTCTATAGGAATAATAGGAACATTACTTGAGTACAACAGTCAAACACGTTTTAGAGTTAAAAAAATAAATACTAACCCCATATTTCCTTTCCTTCGTCTTTTTCTCTATTAGGAAAAAAAAAAAAAGAGAGAAGCAAATTTATGTAACTTGGAAATAACATTTCTTACCAAGACAATGGAAAACACAATAATCTTAATTTAATAATAAACACAATATTCTTAATAAGAAAAAATAATTGTAACTAAATTAAATGGTAAATCATTCCGTGTAAACCTGGTGGTGTTAATTAGACATAAGTATTTTTACAAATAAAATGTATGCACAGGGAAAGAAAACTTTCAGACCTCAAAGTGTGGCTTTTTGTAGTCTGAAACAATTGTTTCAAAATTAAATTAAATTGTTTTTGTATTGTGTATCTACAGTAGAGCCATTGCAACTTGAAAGCTATATTTATTTTCAGTCTCATACCAAATTTAGTAAACTCCAATATATTTAAATTTGTTTGAATTAAGAGGCATTGACTATATATGAAAACTTGACCAATGAAGTGTTTTGGAAACAACTGAGGGCAGTAAACGGGATTAGAAATTAAAAAGAAAACAAAAAATTAAGTTAAACTTGAGTATATACTAAAGTTACCTTTCTATTAAATAGAAAATGTAGAGATGAAAACTTATTGTTTAATTTTTGTAGAAAGCCCCACTGTAAACACCAGCTTTGACTAATATCTGCAGTGCTGTAGTCTCCAGGCTTAGGTATTTTAATGCATACACACAGAAAACTATCCAAAATATTTGAATTTACTTCAGATTATCCTAGTGTTAGAAGTTTGGTTGCCTTTTACTTATCTGTTTAATAGAGCGAAGTTAAATACTTCTGTAATTAGCACAAATTCACATTTGGCATTGTTGTTTGAATACTTAGTCCAGGGCAAAGGAATATGAAACTGAAAACAATTTCTAAAGAAGAAAATTGTGATATTTTGTACAGACTGAAAAAAAACTCTTTAAAATGTACTTTCAACCAGCAGGGAACAAGTACTAATAATTCATTTTACTAGTAAGATGAGGGGAGCTAAGAAATACACAAGAATGTAGGAGTCCTAAGATTCATACATAGCTCAAATGGAAAACAATCATGAACAATGCAAGGCAGCATCACACATTCTGTATAGCATGGTCAGACCACATAACCAGAAGCAAATCCATCACTAGTCAGGGTGACACCAAAGTATCAATCAGCCCCAAAGTAGTATCCTGCTTCAACTCAAATCTGGGTGTGCTACCTTTACAGGTTGTTTTACAGACAGGGCACAAATAAAAAGACAAGAGACGCTAAAGGCAAATGCCATTCAGCTGAATCCTGTAGTGCATAGTGTTTGATCCTGCAAAGTGCTGAGCACTATGGCCTGATTCAGCAAATCACTTAAGGATGAGACTAACTTTAAACATGTGAGTAGTCTCACTGAAATTAGTGGAACATGCTTAAATTCGTTGCTGGACTGGACTTCTTTCTGCTCAGCCCTTTACAGGAACGATCCCACTTTAGTGGCCCAAAGTGATTTCATCAGTTCTGCAGGCATGTTTTTCCAAAGAGAGTTGTTTTGCTGGCAGACACGATAAAGAGTTGTTCATGAGAAAGTGTAATGGACGTCAGCATTTCTTATGTTAAAGTTCAGTATCTTGAAGATAAAGTTTAAGTACAGCAGGGATGTGTACTTTGGTTTGCAAACTAAACAAAACTGTAACAGAGTGTCATTATGAAAGGAAATTATATTTCTGCTTACTTGCGTAACATGTGGTCCATAGTTCATTGTGTACACGTATACATGGGCACAATGTACTGACAACAGCAGTCCTGGATACTTTTTAAATTTAGCACTTACTGCAAAGGGTACTAACAAGTATATTTTCAAGGATTTTTAAAAAAATATTTAATCTCTTATTTTGACAAATAGAATAATTATGCAAAACAGACAAAATGAATATGGAAAGTAAGGAAAATCAGCACATGAAAATCATGGATATATTTTTTCTTTATAAAAATAAAGAAGTATAAAATATACCAAAAGCGATTTTGACAATACTTTCAGGATACATACCCTTACATGATGGTTCTGAAATTAACAAAACTGTCCCTTATGGAACTCAAAGAGACATAGAAGTGGATGTCAAAGTAACCATGCTAAAGATTACTTCTATCAATAATATTATCCCTGAATATTTTAACATGTTGACATTTCCAGGGCACATGCAACGTTGTGTCATTTGCATGCCATATCTCCAGCAGTTAGTATTATTTTAAACATATGTATTTATGTTTGTAATTTTTTTTAACCTAAATTGGAAGAAAAAAGAACAATAAAAGCAGTATAGATCTGTGACTTCCACAGGCACTGTGAGGAGGGCTTAGCTTTCAAATTCAAAAGTCTATTATGTAAAATAATTGCAGTATATCACCAGCAGGTGGGGGGGAGGAGGGCGGAATGGAGCACAGGACCAGTCAGTCAATCTCCATAGCCTTGTTGTTCACTGACCATACAGCTTTCCAGTTTGAAATCTAAGATGAAGTCAACTCTGCTTGAGACAGCATAAGGCTACGGAGTCTTCTCTGTGTCTACTGCTGTGCAGCCAAACTAGGATTCCCCTGTTTATGTATCCCAGGGAGTTGCAAGCCTGAGAAGCTACCACCTTGCTTCCCTTGTGGAGTCTCTTAGCCTTCTCATTTGAGGGGAAGCTTTGAAGAAAACTCCACCAGATAAACTGGCAGAATTTCCTGGGTCATCTTTACACCTCACAGTGGTATCTTCATGGGTTTAAATGATTAGGCCTCATTTAACGTGTAATATTGGTGGCCTCGCCAACAAACAAACAGGTAATGTCAATCCCACTAAGCATTTTTTAACACACAGAGATCTTCTGCAGTGTTAATTAATGGGTCAACTACTCCTCTGTGTTATTCTATCTAAGAATCTTGCAGTGAGTACTGAATCCCTAAGCGTGAATTTTTCCCGTTTTTAGAAGGCCTTAGTTTTTGCCAGATAAAAAAGCAAATCCTCAACATCCACTTCTTTAAATGAGGGGGGAAATGTTCATACTCTTTGTCATACATTATGGGGATTTGGGAGCTGATGGACTCCTGGGCATAATACAATCTCTTTGTTCCCCCGACAGCTCTGAAGATCTTATTCCTGTCCAGTATCTAAGCTTTGGAAGGCAATGTTCTTCTCTGGCTTGAATTCAATTGATTCCTCTTGCTGTGCATTTGGAAGCAGCATCCCCATCAGAAAGCTCCATCATATGCATCCAGGCTGAGTGCATTTCACAGACATTTTTCAAATACTAGATGTTACATTGTGAGCGTCTATGTTTCTGGAAATGAGTCGACACTAATGTTTATGGCTCTGACTTGTTTCTTGACCTATTCTAATCTAAATCTGAGGGATTCATTCTCCTTCACCAGGGCAGCTGATCAAGTTCTTGAATGCACTGGAGCCAAGATTTTTCAAAATGGGAGCTTAACCTTGTGCTACTAAGTCCATATTTAGGCACCTAAATAAGTGGCCTGATTTTCAAAAATGCTGAGCAGCTCCCAGCAGTTCCCACTGACTTCAATGTCAGCTCAGCACTTTAAAAAATCTCTATGTGTTGGCGGCATCGCTTTTTGTTTTAAGTAATCCTCACTGTCCTTGACTTTAAAAATGGGTACTTTAACTTAGTGTTAAAACTAACTTCCACTAAACTGACTGTATATGCATCTTTTCCAGGGCTGTCTGTCAAGGACATGAGTGACAGTTCATCTGGCCCAGATGGTATTACTTTATGAGTGTGGAAGTCTCTGGTTTTTGTTGTGAAAAAGTTAATTAATTTTTTTTTTCCCCTCATTGGGTATCTTTTCAGTAAGGTCAGGCCCAAAGAAGTCAGAAAGTATTTTCCATTTATATCATTCTCCTTGATTCTGCCTTATAACATTTGCTCAAGGAATGTATTATTTTAATGGCAATATGACTGTCATTTTTTTCCATTTTCAATGGAAAATGAACCACTTGACTAATTTATGTTCATTGCAAAAGAATATTCCCCAATATATATCTCATCTCATCTAATCATTTCCAAAATATTTTTAACAAATTAGACAAATGATACCTGTTTAAAGCAAAAAGAAATGAGATACCCTTAATCCTCTAGTTAAGCACTGAATCTATCTGAACTGATTATTTACGGATGGGTAAATAAACACACCATGCAACCATCTGCTTGGATTATCCATTTAACATTCAATACCAGGCTGGTGGAAAGTGTTATGGGTGTATTCCCATTCCAAAGCATGAAAATTCCAACTCACATTAGTATTAATGTGTACATTGTACTCTGGCTAAATGAGACCAATCTAGAGAAAAAATTGGGTCCTGCTTTAGAAATCTGCAAAGTTTCTAGAATCCCTGGGCCAACTATTAAGAACTCAAATCATAAACAACAGTCATGTCCTTACACTCCTAGGGCAATTCTTAAACATTTCCGAATTCTTAGTGAAAATGGATCAAGGCAAGAAAGGAAGGTATTTGGAGCAGTGTTCACATGCTCCCAGATTTGGAATGGGCAGCTCTTCCCAGCAGAAAATCTTTGAAGTTACTGAAAGTTTTATTTTACTTGATTCATATGAGGTGACAATACTTTCCCCCTTAAAATATGAATTAATTTGGATAGGGAAAAGTAGGTTTTTGCTGACTATGAAACACCTATTGGATAAAAAATTGCTGGGACAGAGAGCCCTGAAGTGAAAAAAAAAATCACTATAATTAAATACAGTTAAAATTTCAGAGAGGTTCATACAGCCCTGCTAACTCACTGGCCTTATATTTATGTGGTACTAGTTCTGGTTTTGTCCCACAAAACATTTGCTGTGGGATGAGTTTATGTTTGAACAGAAACCTTAACTTTCCCTGATTTTTGTGTAACTCGAATTTCTTCGCATCCTATTTTGTTTTTCCAACCCCCCCGGTGATTGTATTATTTTAGCTATGAAAGGGGTTGGTCGGTCAGGGTAAGGAAGCTTAGCGCGACCCCTCTAGTAAGAGGGGCTGCCCTGGCACGCAGACACGGCCAGTTTCGGCGAGCTCCACGCCACCCCCCAGCTCTCTGCCCTTCAGTGGGAGCCCAGCCTGGCGGGGTTTCGCCCACAGCTGTGCGCGGGCCCAGCGCCAGGAGCTGCGAGCGGAGCACGCCGGGGAGGAGCAGAGCGATTTAGCAACTAGGCGTCTTGCAAAACGTGCCTCTGCTGCAGGCGCCCCCAAAGGATTTGCTCAGTCCGCCCTTCCCCGGCGACAGCCGCTCACTGCCACGCAGACACGCTGCTCCCCGGCCAGTTCGTGGGAAGATCTCACGGGTCGCCCGGACACCGGGCGCGGCTGCCGGAATCCCCCGCAACCTGCTCGGGGAAGGCGGGCACGTTTGGGTTGCATCACCGGTGGCTGTGAGCCGAAAGGCCGGGCGCGGGCAGGACCGAGAGCAGGAATCGCCTGTGCCCGAGAGAGCCCCGGGCCCCGCCTCTGCTGGCTTGGCTGAAGGCGGCGGGTTCACCAAAAGCACGTTTGTGCTTGGCCCGCCGGGACGCGCTGCGATTCCCTAGGGCAGCCCAGCGCAGGTTCTGCCAGCCTGGGGCCGGGCGCTGGGGGCAGCCACAAAGCGGGGGTCGCACCAGAATAAACTGCTTGCGCAGTCGGACGCTGCTGTCGGAGAGCAAGCCCAGCGAGGAGGAACAGCTAGACACCACGCAGCCCCAAGTAGAAACTTAACTCCAACGAGCAGACCCAGAGCCCTGCATCTCCCACCCCTGCACCCCCACGAGCAGAGACCCAGAGCCCTACATCTCCCACCCCTGCACCCCCACGAGCAGAGACCCAGAGCCCTGCATCTCCCACCCCTGCACCCCCACGAGCAGAGACCCAGAGCCCTGCATCTCCCACTCCTGCACCCCCACGAGCAGAGACCCAGAGCCCTGCATCTCCCACTCCTGCACCCCCACAAGCAGACCCAGAGCCCTGCATCTCCCACCCCTGCATCCCCACGAGCAGACCCAGAGCCCTGCATCTCCCATCCCTGCACCCGCAGAAGCAGATCCAGAGCCCTGCATCTCCCACCCCTGCACCCCCACGAGCAGACCCAGAGCCCTGCATCTCGCACAGGTGCATCCCCAGCTTGCCCCAAGAACGAAGACCTGCAGCGGCCAATACACCTGCGGGATGCCTCCCAAAGCCCCCACTCCAGTCGGTGGAGGAGGACTTTGGCTCTTCTTCCCCCATAACCCAGTGCTAATCTCCTCGCAGACCACCTGTTCCAACAACTTCCTCATCTCCCGCCTCTGGGGAGTTCCCGCCGTGAGGCTCCAGCCCCGGCCACTTACCCATTGCTGCTGCTGCTCCTGACACGTATAAGTCCCGGGCGGTGTGAGGAGGAGATGCTGGCAAAGGCTTTGCTTTAGAAGTGTTCTCCCGGGCCTGGTGCCAAACCCTCCCCAATGACCTGGGCAGGAGCGGCAGGGACAGCAGCAGTGTCCCGGCCCAGCAGCGTGCCAGGCGGGAGGAGTCATTCAGAGCCTGGGGGAGGGGGCAGGACTCTGCACCAGACCCGTGTGGAAACGCTGAGGGAAGATTAAAGCTTTGAGAGTGTCCCTCGTTCCATCCCTGCAGGGCCACTTCCTTGGCTGCCCCAGAATGGGAAGCCAGGAAGTTCGGAGCAGACATTAGGGGCTTATTAAGACTAGGTTAAACGAATATTTTTAAGGGTAGAGAATGACCCCCACACTTGGGGGAATGGGAAGACCAGCAGTAGAGGAAGGAAAAGAAGCCTTAGCAGTAGTGAGAGAGGTGGGGGGGACATGGAGACAGAAATCAAGGGGATTTGTGAAAGACCACAGAGGGGGACTGAAGGAAGATAGAAAGCTGGGTGGGGGGAGTAGAGAAAATGATGAATAGGAGGGAAAGATGGACAGAGCAGTGGAGAGGTTGAAATGTTGGCGCAGATGAGGGGTTGGAGAAATATTGCCACAGAACAAGAAGAAAGGAAAATAGACAAGGAGGAGGTGTGTGGAAAGGGAACTGGATAGAGACGGAGAGACAGACAAGGGAAGAGGGATTAATAGCAAAGTCAGGGATTCAAATGTGAAAAAATAATCATGGGAGAGAGCGAGAGAGAGAGACCACAAGAAGGAGGGAGAAGCAGAATTACAAAACAAAATCTGACAGACATCGTTTATTGGACCGTCGTCTCTTGGTGGAAAAGACAAACTTTTGAGCTACACAGCGCTTCTCTTCAGGCCTGGAAAAAGTCAGACCTATTTCCATGCGTAAAGAAGAGCTCCATGTATCTTGAAAGCCTGTCTCTTCCACCAACAGAAAGCTATTACTTCACCCATCTAGTCTCTCACATATCCTGGGACTAACACAGCTACAACCACACTGCAAGCAAAATAAAATCTGTCTTGAAGAAACATGAGAGAGAAACAATTTTAGGAGTGGGGGATACAAAATGTAACGATCATGAAGCAAAAATCTGTCTGAATGAAAACATAGATACTGGAAAAATTCAGCAAGAAAATAAGAAAGGACAAAAGGACAAAAGGAAGAACAAATATTGGAGCCTACAAGTAGTCATGGTTTCTTAACTTATTGAAAGTTTGCTGTCAAATGAATGTACATAACACACACACACACACACACACACACACAAAATCTAAATGGCATACTTTAGGCTTCTTTTGTACTATGCTTGTGGCTGGGCACTGGGACTAACTATGATGGGACTAAATTCTGCTTAGAAAATGAAAACATAGTTCCTGTGCCATCAACCTGGCCAGTTTTGAAATTGGAACTAGAAAATATTAAATGTTTATTTGAGTAGAGTATGCTTTAGTTTGACAACAAAAAGTTAACTTTTGATATTCCTTTTGCTAGTCTTATCTTTTAAAAAGTTATTGCTCTGCCTGCCCTTGATTTTATACTTTTGACTCAGCTAATGTGGTCACTGGCATTGCTCAGTCTGAAAGTGCTTAGAGAGTTGGTAACAATCTTTCTAATCTTTCTCTTCTAGCATCTATGTTCACTTTTTAAATCTTAAAGCATAAAGTTTGAATAGTGAAACTAAAGGCCCAATCTGCAATAATCTTAATTCCATGGAATAGTTCCATACTTCACGTGTAGCACTTTTTACTTCAATTAAGTTACTTGTGATGTAAGGTACTATTAAAAATAGTAAGGGTATCACAATCTGGCCATAGGGAGAGACCAATTTCTTATCTTACTACCTAACCTCAGGCTAGAAAGGTAGAGAGATGTTCTTTTTGTCCTAGTATTAATTTATCCTGGATAAACTGGCATCAGGTATTGATGATGATATTTTTTGTTTTGTTTTCCCTAACCTTCTCTTTCCCAAGTGTTAACTACTTTGCTTCTGTACTCTGTTTCCTTTGCTATTAGGCATATATGTATTATGACCAAGATTGTGGGTGCCTCAATTTAGGGGTATCAAATGAGCCACTTAAAAAGGGCTTGATTTTGAGAAAGTGCTGATCTCACAACCTCTGTTTCTTTAAGATGTCTCAGTTTGGCCACTCAAAAACTGAGGTACCCAAAGTCAGTAGTCACTTTTGAAAAGCATGGCCATTAACATTTTTTAACCCTTTTCTCAATTGAAAAATTAAGACTGTTAATTAAGAACATATGAACATAAGTACTTCTTCACACAATGCACAGTCAACCTCTGGAACTCGTTGCCAGGGGATGTTTTGAAAGCCAAAACTATAACAGGATTTAAAAAAAAATTAGATAAGTTCATGGAGGATAGGTCTATCAATGGCTATTAGCCAAGATGGTCAGGGATGCAACCCCATGCTCTGAGTGTCCCTAGCTTCTGACTGCCAGATGTTGGGGATGGATCACTCAATGATTACCTGCTTTATTCATTCACTCTGAAGTACCTGGCATTGGCCACTGTCAGAAGACAAGATACAGGGCTAGATGGACTATTGGTCTGACCCAGTAAGGTAATTCTATGTTCTTATGTTATTCTTATGAAAGATATGCAAAAACATTAAATTAACTCACTTGAAACTACTTCAATTTCCTGGCACTCAAAAATAGTATGGAGTTTGCAGTGGGCTAATGTCTTTGAGTGTTGAGCTGAAGAATAATGAAAATACAGGTTTGTGGCTTCTGATACTTGTGATCTCTAATGACGACAGATCTATAGATACAATTTGCGATTGTGGGTTGCTGCTGCTTCTATAGCCCAGTCTATAAACTGCTAGTTAGTTTTAAGGCAAGGACTCAAGTACTCTGCAGCTCATGGATCTACATTCTGCAATAAGACATTTGTGCAGCAAATCAACATGGAATTCTGTGGGAATGTTGATTAGTAAAGAAATATATGATATCCTGATGTGCGCTGCAAAGTCAAGTACAACTAATGCACAGACATCACCCTACAAGGTAAGAAGGATTTAAAAAAAACAATCATGTTCTTGAGTAGCTAGCAAGAGTGGAACCATTGAACAGTAGTGCTAGCTTGGGAAGCAGGTTGAGGAAACAGCATATGACTACCCTGCCCCTTAAACTCTAAAGGTACTTAGGAGGTTCACAGAAACAGAGCTATTGGAAGATTATGTCCTGCTAGGGTTTCATGAAGGAGGAGACATCTGCCATCTGAAGCTAGTAAGGCCTGCAGGAGTGGGGTTGCTCCCTGGTAGGGTTTATGAACTCTGCATGACAGACACCTTTCCCTCATGCAGAATGGATTTAGTAATTCTTACCTGGCTTTTGAATAAGTTATTCGTTTCTTCCCAGCTACTCAACCAAAGGCAACTTGCCAGGAGCCTAAGGGCTGCTCCCAACTAGCATAAAATAGAGCAGACTGCCATCATTTTTAATATGGTGATTCAGCCTGTGATGAGTACACATCCCAAGCCACTTGGATCAACAGAGTATTGTATGTTGCAAGCTGCAGTAACTACAGAACATACCTCTGTATTAAAGAGGAGTGCAGCTGTGAGCTACAGTAGAAAGCTACCATGTACAGGCCCACCCTTGATTTAATTCAACTGGTTTTGGTGGATTGCTCCATGTGTTTGTGTGGAGGTAACCTACTTGAAAGGCAGCTCTGAACTTTGTCATAGTGTTAATTATCCACCCTATCGTTTGAATGACCTAAACAATCAATCTAGGGCTCTTACAAGCTATTTTATAAAGTTTTGCAGATTAAGAGCTAAAGAATGAATGTATAGTGATGGGGGCGTTTATACTGTGCGCTCCTGGAAAAAGCATTAAAAATAAAAATCCAAATTAATTGAATATAGTCCTGAGGATGTGATCAGTCACTGGCTGCTTCTAATCTAATACAGCAACCAAAACCCATGAGCACTTCAGGTGACCCAGTGTCATGCAACATGCTGAATGAAAAGAAAACATACAGGACTTCTTTCTAATGTGGGTTTGTTGGCTAAGCCAACAGAACAAGTAACCAAGTAAGTGTGATGCCCAAGCCTCTGAAGGCTCACCCACACACAGAAATAATTTACATATTTACCATTTCTGAGCACCTAAACAAAAATAGCATGCAATCAGTAATGCAATTTCTTCTCCAGCCATTAGATATGGCCACTTATTCTTCCATGTGAACAAGGGCGAGGAACAGGAAATACAGAATCCCAGATTATCTGCCTAGATCTAATGTATGGAAAAACAACAACAACAACAAAAAACCCAATAGTTCCTCCGATGATTCTTTCTAATAGTGCAAGGCAACTATGAAAAATGAAAGTGGGAGTTGGTGGAAATCAATTTTCTGTTAATAATTTAAGAGCATTGGGCTAGCTCAGTAGGCCTGGCTGCTGATTGTGTTATCTTTGAACACTGACGACTCATTTTTTCATGTGATCCTTACAGTTGTGGGAATTTATACAATGAATCAAATTCTGCTCTCAGTTACCCAAGTGTAGCTGTGGAGTAATTCTATTGACATCTGTGGAGCTAAGCTAATTTGCCAATTTCAGTGAGAGCAGAATATGGTCTAAAAGTATGGTCCCAACTTGGACCTTTTAACACAGTCTAAGAGGTGTACTGTCTACCAATACTGCTAAAAGTGGTTTTCAATGAAAAAAATTGTGGCAGCAACTCTACTTTGTCCTGCCTTGACCCTGACACCAAGAAAAGCAGTTCACTTTCAAGGTTGTGAGCAGAGTGTCATTTGATATGAGGTAGGATGCAGGGGGAAGAGAATTTCCCTTCTTGCTCCCTGTTGGAGGTTTAGTATAATTTGAGTTGCTTGATTATTATTTTCTAGTTTTAATATATTTTTAGTTGTTTGTTTGGTTATTTTGATTTTTATAGTATGATGTTTTTAGTTGGTAGAAATAAATAGGATTATTGAATAATTTTGTAGATGTTTTAGTTTTTGTATATTATGGTATATAAGAAGATAAAATATAAAATATGTATGGTTGTAGCTGCACATAAATAACCGTGATGGGAACAATAGGTTATTTTTGAATGTTTGGGGGTATATTGTTTTATCGTTAAGGGGTATTTTAAAAATATTTTTATTATTATTAAATGTTTTAATTGTAATTTATAATAAAATAAAATATAATTAAAAATAAAAACAATATAAATAATTAGCATATATAATAATAAATACAAATAATTAAATAAAAGATGTTTATAAAAAAGTATAAAAAAGCACTACTTAAACCAGCAACACCTGACTCCGCGGAAGGAGCTGCCAGTAAGACCAGAAGCCACTGACTCCCTGGTGGGGCCCCTGAAGAAAGCCATTCCTGTATGCAGCCTTCTGAGTAACCGCTTAGCTCTCTAGGCTTAGTGAGTATAATATATTGTAGTTAATTTTAGGTTTTGTATTCAACTAGTATATCTATAAAAAAGACCTTGCAAGTTAAACCTTATTGATCTGCAAATCGGGTGAACCGTGTCTCACTAATATTTACACTAATCACTAGGTGTCCATTAGCAACACTCCCAACTTTTCATAGCTGCTTTCCTGCTGGCACTGCAGTGTCTTCCCTGGGCCTGAGGGGAGGCCTGGGCTGAGCCAGGGTTCCTACTCATTGTGTGGTCAGCGCCGCTCTCTTTGCCCCACCAGCCAGCCATGAAGCAGCAGTGGTGGCCTAGGCCAGAGTCAGTCGAGCCGAACTCCAATCCCTACTATGGGCTGACCATTGGTGAGACACCCCACCTCCCCAGCCCATTACTTTCCCCTACCTCTTGGGATAGGACTGATATGCCAACTCCTTGCCCCCCTCCAGAATGGGACTAGCCTCTAACCCCCTCACAAGCAGCCATAGCCTCAGTGGGGAGACGGTAGCAGTGATGCTGTCACAACTTTGCCCATCCCCCACATTTTTCTGAAATGACTACATATTTTGTTCTTTTGCATGCTAGCACTAAAGAGCAAGAGAACCCAGTGGAACGCAGAGTCAATATGAGATTGGGAAGAGACTTGATGTAACTGTTTTGGACAACATTAGATTTCAAGACTAAAGTATGAATTACTCTTTGTGATTACAAACTGTTAGAAGGTACAGTCTGTGATTTTTGTAAAAGGCTGTGTAGGTTTTAGTTACAAGTTAGTCCTCTCTAAAATGATATCCTGGCACAAACAGCACGTTCAAATGCAGGGGTGGGAATTTTCATTGATGGGTTACTTTAGTTTGTCATTAAATTAGGTGCCATAAAATATCATTCAGTTTTAACATTTATTAAGGTAGTAAGATTGTTCTGTTTTCATGTCTCATCACTGAAAAGAACTTTAGCCTTTCAGAGGGGAGGGGGTTAAGCTGTAAAGCGTTGGCTTTAAAAAAAAAATTGATCAAGGACCGACTCATCTTACGGTGGACCAAGTCAGTCCCCGTATAAATCCATGAGTATTAAAGGAAATGAAGATAGAAGTTAGTAAATTTTTCACTTACAATTTTAGAATATGTGCCATATGCTTTTTAAAGATTCTATAGTTGTTTTATGACTGTTTAACACCCCTCCTTGCCCCAAGCATTTATGGATTTATCCTCACAAAGTGTCATTGTCCCCATTTTATAGATGGGAAACTGAGGAAGAAAGAAATTAAGTGATATGTCCAAGGAAGCCTTACACATAGTAGACACGCTTTCTAGTACAACTGATGCATTTAGCAACGCGTGGGAACATTATTCTGCTGCAGCTCAAAAAGAAGATATAATTGACTCTTCTGTGGTCCTCCATTACTATAAAATGAGTTTGCATTTTGTTCTTTGCAAGACATGCACAAGGTTACCAGTGGTAATTAGCTTGCATAGTTATTAAAAAAGGTTACTATTGCAGCAAATAAGGACCTGAAATAGCAAAATGGAATCTGCTTTGAGGTTTATTTAATGCAATATAGACTAGCTGTAGTAGCCAAGTTTTGTGCAACCCCCTGTGTTACACTTTATGTAAATTGTTTAACAAGTTAATTTGCATAGCTTCAACTAAGTTACATATAACCATATGGTAATGGGGTGTACTTCTTTTTAAGCGTAAGGCTGCATGGTTGACAGGAGCATAGGAATTTGGTATGAACTGTGGAGTTGTGATGATGGATGTTGTGTTTTGGACACTGAAGACTTCTTTGAATTACTCTGGGCAACTGACCCAATTTCAGGGGAAGACTGATGAGTATCCTGAGAAAAACTATATGCCACTTCTGTGGGTCCCTGATGAGAAGGCTCTATGGAAACACCTCTGGCTACAAGAGAGAACCAAGCGAATGTGGCCCTCCTACATATACACTCTGGTTTTAAAAAAATTTGTGTGAATATAGTATTTGTGCAGTCTGGTGAATGAAGCCATGGCTTTATCCACAGGGCAGCAGCAGGGCAAGCTTCCTATACATAATTTCTTGCCAGTGTGCCTCAATCTTGATGTGGAGGGAATTTCTTCTAGAAGTAATGGGCATTTGTTCTCTATGGCCCATGAAGTTCTTGGCCTCTCCAGTAAGTCTGCCAATTCGCAACAAGTGTGGCAATACATATGTGGGAACTAGAACTGAGACCCACTCATCTCATATAGAGGCCACCTAACATCCATTAGATGGGATTTTTAATTCCTGTTGAGTTGGGCTGGATTCATTAACAGGCTCTGTAGAACGTAAGCAGTGTTATCCTAAAGCAACCAGACCCCTAATAAGTGCTAACTTTACACCCCGGGGAATGAGATTCACTTTCTGGAAAGTCACTTTTATTAATCAAATTCTGACCTTTTTTGAACTTGTCCTTTTCAGACAGGTAGAGTCCTCTGGGCTCTGGCCTACTGAGCAAAATCTTCCTCACACTTCTCAGTCTCCTTTAGACAAACCCTATAATAAATATCCTAGCCTGTTCTTAAAAGGGACAGCTATTAGTAACCAACATGAAAAATACTAAAAACACTGCAAATTTATTTTAAATACAATGTTTTGCAATATAAAAGTCATTTCAATAGTTATAATTAGCCGAGGGACCTCATATTAACATATATGGGTTTGGATCCACAACCTTCATATTCACAGCACAAACCTCTTCCACTGCAGCTATAAGAATGAAGGTGGGGGAAGGTACACTGTTAGCCTCTATGAGGATGCTCCCATAAACAGAGAAAACACACACGCTACCATTGAATTACAGAGCTATTCGCGAATTAGCACTAGAATGTTGGGTACCAGGATTCCCGTGTTCTCTCCATAGCCCTGGGAAGAAGAGTATGGTCTAGTAGCTAGAGACAACATTGCCAAGTGTAATGACACTCATGTCTGGGTCATCTGCAGGGGCTGAATCTGGGATCTCTGGATCTGAAATGGGTGAATCATAATTATACCTCCCCTAAGGCGTTAATATTACTTATGAAGTACACAGAAACATTAAGAGCTGTCAGGAGAAGAGCTTGAATTAGAAGTCCTGGGCTCTTGTCTCATAGCTCAGAGCCCTGGGCTACAGGGTATTGTGTGAACAAATCAGTCTGTTTCCCTCCCTACTTGCAGACCCCTCTGCTTGTGCAGGAAAGTGTGAATATCACATGAGATGTGTGACAACCGACAAATCTGACTAGCAAGCTGATAATGGAAATTGATGGGTTATATGCTCCAATAAACAAATGAATTGTTAAAGAATGAAAGGCACTGGCAAATAAATTAGGGAAATAGTTGTAGTGTGCCTGTAAAATGCCACCAAGGGCTGGAACTTTAACTTGTGTGAGGCTTTTGGCTACAGTGCTACATTATTTTGCAGCAGCTGTGAATCTGGCCGCAAGCATCTTCTTGGAGCTTCTCTTTCAGAGCAGCCACAGGGCACAAATCAGAACATTTCTATTTCGATAGCACCGAATCTGAAAAAAGAAATGGAAGCAAATATATTTGCAAATGAGCCATAAAGCTTTCTCTCAGAATTTTCATCATGATGTTATTGCAATCAACTTTAGACTGCTGTGGTACCAGCCCTGAACCTTGGGATGGAGATTAGGGAGACCATATCCCAACCGCCTCTGGTATGTAGGCACGTCAGTTCACTGGAGGTACACTGGAGATTCCTGACAAAGGTATTGCATAAATGAGTGTCACATATTTGATTTTTCATGTGGTTCACACTGTACTTCTGTCACTGCCTCAAAAATTGTCATCCTTTATAAAGGATCCTACTAGGGTACTTCCTCCTGACAAAAATGCGAAATTGTAAGGCCACTTACTATGTAGATTCTTGATTTAGTGAGTGTAGTGGCTGTTTGTGTGGATTAAGATTATTGAAAACATTGTCAAAAGTGCAGTATAAAATGAAAAATCTAAAATCTCCTACAATTATTCACTTCTTTATTTATGTATATAGAATGCGTTCTTCACAATTCTTTACACACCCACAACGGTAAGCAACGAAAACTGCACCTGTAATATTACTTAAAAATATGAAGTGGCATTTGTTTCTCAGGGATCCCAAAAAAAGTACAACATAAAGCAAGTTACGTCACTGTTTATAAACAAGCAGCAATAGGCTTAACTTAATGGGATACAATCAACTTAAAAAAATCACACTTCTATCCAAAAATGTTTCATCTCCTTTTTTTTTTTAAAACAAGTTTCACCCAAGATTATCAAAATTGAAAGATGTTAGAGACTCCTTCCCTCCCCCTCATTTGTTTACTTGATTTGATGGTGTTTTATGTATGGTCATTTTTACTCTTTCCCCTGTACAGTCAATTTAATGCAATGGTACTTTATTAGCACGATAAGATATAAGGCTTGCCAGTGGGGAAAGAGACAGAGACCCCTGCAGGTATCTGTCCGAGGTAGGTAGAAATCTGATAGAAATGAGACTCCACACACTGTGGTTTTATCCTATGTCTGCTTTTCATTAATATCCATTCCTGATATAGAGGCAGGTTGGTGTGTAGCTTGTTGCCATCTTTGCTGTCTGTCCTTTTTCTCCCATGGGTAGGCAGTGTTTCCTCATCAGTTTTTCATAAAAAACCTTTTATAATTCCTGATAATGTGAGAAAATTCTCACATTCTCTTATATTTTGGACATTGGAATAGGAACTGTTTCTCCTTTCTCAGCCTCTCCTCTATCATGCTGATTTACAGTCATTTGTCACTGATTTTGGACTGTCGTTTGTGCATCTCTGTTTTGACCTCTTGGCTTCAGTCACAGGTTTTGTATTTGGTTTAGTTTTCACATTTCCCTTCAGGGAGATGGCTGCTAGTATGCAAGTTTTGTTGCAGGGATCTGTAACAATCTAACTTGTTGCTGTTTTTGATTTGTTCCCCCAATGGCTCATAGGGGCGTTAGGTGCCGGTCTACAATCTTGAGCATGTTTTGCTCAAGTTATCTGCCGTTTTAGCTCATGTTATCTGCCATTTACCGTTATTGAATCCAGAGAAGGGATTTAATTTTTGATCCTCAAGGTCAGTCTAACCTCGAGGCCAACCACCGACTAGGTGGTGGGATGCTGTATGAAGGGACATGGCCAGGCTGGGCTACTTGGAGGAACAAGCAAGGGGCAGGAATGAAAGGCAACTCTGCATTGCTCCCCATGTCTTCAAAGATGCTTTGGGATGCAGAGAGAAAGTATTCTGCAATGGAGGAAGTGTTTGCTGTTTTGGTCGCAATGGCATCAGAAATTGAATGGTCTTTTCTATCTGTTGGTAGTAGGAATCAATCCACTTCTTCTCTGGAGCCATTGTTATCTATTGGGTATTTTCCCTTCAATCACTTTACTTCCAGATGGCAGAATGGGTTGGATTGTACTGTCAAATAGTGTTACTAGAGGACTGTATTTATCTAGTAGTTTGTTTATGGTGTAGGTGCCCTATAATGCATTATCTTGTGATATTTTTATAGCCAGATTGAGGTTCCCTGATGTATTTATTATATATTTATTATGAGATTCAGGTATGCATTATCAGGGGGTGTTCAGTTTTCATATCAGTGTAATAACAGTTTAAAAGGCAAAATATAATAATTTCCCCGTTTGGGTGTGCCTGTCACATAACAATAGAGAAAGAACTGGGGCAGGTATAGTGTCAGAAGCATCTCACTTTAACTCATCTTGTGAAACTGACTAGATTTTAAGTTCGTGTCAGTTTAGTAAAGGAAAAAAATCAGTTAGGAGTTTCAGAAGAGCATTCTCAGGGCAAGAACAGTGGAACTGTCATAATTCAGACTGAACCCAGGGAGTAGCTATGAGCTAATCTATGCCTGATGGAATTCATCCTGTTTTCTGGGCACTTAAACTGCCCCTGCCTCAAAAGTACTCTAATTCTGAATAGTAATTTATTCTGCCATTGAAACGGCACTTTTATTCATTCAGTGCAGCAATAGAATTGTCAATTTAACAATTACATTGTTAGTGAAACCCAAATCCCCTCTTTCTTCAGCCAATCAGTGTTGTTATGCACAGAAACCCTGGTACCGTTCCCTGAAAGGAACAGAGGTACTGGGGAGCCATAGAGCACAGGAGCAGCTGTTGGGAGACCAGGGGAAGAGTTCAGATCTGCAGTCTGGAGCCCTGGATTGGGATTTGCTTTTGGGTTAAACTCTCTTCCCCTCTGCAGCAGTCAGAGGCGGAACAGAAGCCCCAGCAGCTCCCTGTTTCTGTTGAGGGTCAGCAGTAGATTAAGAAGAAGGAAGAGGGGGCTATCTGATGTCTTAGAGCCAGTGAACTTTGGGTAGATTATTAGTATTTCTATTACTGTAGTGCCTAGGAGCGCTAGGCATGGACCAGGAGTAGGACCCCAAGCTGCTAGGTGGTGTACAAACAGAAATGTCAGCATCAACATGGGGAGGGAGTTTAATGTATGCTAAAGATACTAGGTTAACAGCTGACCAAAGATATTAAGAAAAGAGTCCTTGTGATTCAGCCACTCACCTTTCCTGTCTCATCAGTCTCTGTCCCCTACACTCTGGAAATAACACCAGACTTGAACTTTCATTTGTCTGCTTTGCCCCACAAACGTTTCCATGCTGCCACTTACATATCTGGATGCTTTCTCTGAACTAAGCTGTAAGGCTAGTGCCGTGGCACTCTTGGGCTATATCTATACTACAAACTTTGGTTGACATAAAGTGGGTATATCATGCGGCCATGTGTGTACTTGGCTGATTGCGTCAGTACTGTATGCACTCACCTGGAGTACTTGTGTCAATGCAAAGTGCGGTGCACCATGGGTAGGTATGCCATCCAGCACAATGCCTTCAGAGAAGTTTTTGCAATGTGTCGTAGGGTATAAATGAATCATGTAGGGATCTCTGGGAGCTAGGGGTCAAGTTCCCTCCATGCAATTTCCTCCATCCCATCACACTAGCTATATCTGATAATTTTTGCCTTTAAAAAAAAAATCCCACT
Organism: Emydura macquarii macquarii; assembly: GCF_026122565.2. Taxonomy (NCBI): domain Eukaryota; kingdom Metazoa; phylum Chordata; order Testudines; family Chelidae; genus Emydura; species Emydura macquarii. Next base: position 7,344,062 of record NW_027133808.1, on the reverse strand, counting down.
AACCTGCATGGCACTTTTCACTGTCCACTAGCTCTGACAGAAGCGTGGAGCCTGCACAGCTCTGCACTATTCTCATGAACATTGCAAATACAGGACACATGAACCTCTGGCTTTTGCAGACCCGCAGGAAGTACCACAACAGGAAACATGATGATTTCTTCAAGGACAGATTGTACAGGCAACAGAGAAAAACAATTCAAGGTTGTTGGTGGTGTCCACAGAGCAGCTGCAGATAGTGGAACACTGCTTCTGGACCTGACAAACAAGCATTGATTGGTGGACTCACATTGTACTGCAGGTTTGGGACAACGAGCAGTGGCTGCAAAACTTTTGGATTGAAAAGGCCACATTCCTGGAGCTGCGTGCTGAGCTGGCCCCAGCCCTCCTGTGCAGGAATGCCAGAATGAGAGCTGCTCTGACAGTTGAGAAGCAAGTGGCGGTTGCACTCTGGAAGCTTGCAGCACCAGCCTGCTAAAGGTCAATGGGAAATAATTTTTGAGTTAGAAAATCCACATTGAGGGGCCGTTGTCATGCAAATGTGCAGGGCCATTAATTGTGTCCTGCTATGCAGGCCTCTGACTCTCAGCAACGTGCAGGACATAGTGGCTGAATTTGCAGCAGTGGTGTTCCTGTACTGTGGTAGGGCAACAGATGACATGCATATCCGTATTTTGGCACCAGCCTGCCATGCCACAGAGTACATGGAAGAAAGGGCTACTTTTCTATGGTAATCAAGCACTACGGCTCAATGAGGATGCTTCACCGATATCAGTGTGGACTGGTCAAGGAAGGTGCATGACGCTCACATCTTTGACAACACAGAACTGCTCAGAAACCTGCAAGCAGGGATATTTTTTTTCTGACCAGTGGATTGGTGATATTGAAATATCAGTAGTGATCCTGGGGGACCCAGCCTGCTCCTTGCTCACTGGCTCATGAGGCTGTTCACTGGCCCCCTTTGACAGCACCAAGGAAAGAGTCAGCTACCGGTTCAGCAGGCGGCAGGGGCAGAACAACAGTTGAGTGTGCTTTTGGTAGACTGAAGAGATGCTAGTAATGTTTACTTACCAGATTGATCTCATGAGAAAAATATCCCAGTGGTTATGGTTACCTGTTGTGTCCTGTGAAATATTTGTAAGGAAAAGGAAGAAAAGTTGTTGCTGGGTGGCCCAGACATTAGGGCCATTACAAGAGCTCAATGTGGAGCTATGTGGTTGCCTGAAGCAGTCTGGGCCTGTATGCTGCTAACCTGCTCACTGTAATGGTGCCATCCAAACTCATTGCTGAGTGGTGTGAGAAGGAGCCCTGCAGAGGAAGAAATAAGCCATCCGTCCCTAGACACCTTGGGGAAAGGATTGCAGAACATCTCCAAGGAAGTTTCATTGATATGTCGCAGGAGGCTACAAGGGACATCCCAATGTTCATGAACAAGCTGCTCTGCATGTCCTCCCATAATCCCCTGCCTACCCCTGCAGGGGAATGAGAAGCAGGTGATGACTCTACCTTTGTTTGTTGTTCTGCTACTTCTTCTTTCATGAGAAAAACAATGAAAAGTCGATACCTGTGTTTTGTTAACTTGAGGACGGTCTGGGCGCCATCTTTACATTTAAACGTTGTAAGGAAAAATGCATACACGCACTTACCCAAGGTTCCTTTCCATCCATCAGGCTCAGCTGTGCTTAGCTGACAGGACGGGCTAGAGTGCAGCAGAGTCTCAGATAGCATAGCTGGACCTCCTCTGCTGAATCTTTCCCTTTCACCACTTCCTTGCTGTTTACAGAAGGGGATATCTGTCTCAGGCTTCCCTGAGGTATCTGTGGGGTGGGGACATGGTCTCCAACAAGTAGGGCATGCAGCTCATTGTAAAAGCAGCAGGACTCGGTTTCAGCTCAGATCAGCTGATGCCCTCTCTGGACTTCTGATATGCCTGCTGCAGTTCCTTCACTTTCCAGCAGCACTGCTGTTGAGTCCTGTCATACCGCTTTGCTTGCATTCCCTATGCAATCTCTTTATAGATGTTCACGTTTCTGTGACTGGTCTATAGCGGTGCCTGCACAGCCTCTTCTCCCCGCAGGCCCAGGAGATCCAATGCTCCAGTCTACTCCAGGCAAGACCCCTTTTAATGCATGGAGCCAGCATGTAGGCTGAGCAGTTGTATAACAAAGGAGAGCTGCTAGGTGTGCTTGCCAAGGAGTAGTTTAGAAAAGGCATTTAAAAAAATATGCAGGGATTTTTTTTAGGGGGAAGGTGTTGAGCATTGTGGGACAGTTGCTGGAGGATTGTTAGGGTTGACATAGGTTATGCAGTGTCTACTCACCCAAGGTGTCAACCTCAGTAGGTCAACCAGGGCTCAACACTGTTTGGGGAGGTAGTCTTACTGCATCACCTTAACAGGGCACTTACATCAGCCAGAGGCAAATTTGAATGTAGATACATGCACAGATAAGCTGATGTGAGGCAACCTAATGTTGACCTAATTTTGTAGTGTAGACCAGTCCTTGGCATCTAGCTGGGAATGCTGATTTGTTTAAAGTGACATTCTAAATGGCTGAGTGGGCATCTCTGCTGATGTCATAGCTGTGTCCCTAATGCTGCATTGCTGTGAGCTCATCAGTGAAACACTAAAATAATCCCTTCATCTGTTATGTTAAATGAAGGTCCGTGGAGAAAAATGTTGATCAAGGGAGGGCAAAGTTAAAAAGGCACTATGGGTATTGGATTAAGAATGGCACTTTGATGAGGAGACAGAGAAAGGAGAAAGTGACAATTTTACATTGTCTCCTCCTCTCAAAGTACAAGTGACAGGCTAGTGAGTGCTGTTTCAATGTTCCAAATATAGATTTAATAAAATACAGTCAATCAGACTGGCTAGTGACTGGTGTTGAAAAAGACAGGTGGGTTTCTGGGACTAGTGAGGAAAGAAGGGATGCAAATAGTCCAAGGAACATAAAGAAGAGGATATTAGAAACAGTAAAATACTAATATATATGACATAGTAAAGGTAAAAGAATACTTATAATACTTTGCCCTATGATTTTATCGTTTTACTAGAAATACTTTTCATAATGGAAGGCAGCATTACAAAACCTCCCAAATGTTTTTTTAAATGAAATGTAAAATTAATTAGTTATGTTCTAATACCAATAAGCTATAGTAGGTTGTATTAAATAGGTTATTGGTGCACTTCTTGGTGGTTGCAGGCACTCAGTCTTTGGCCTCAAGGCTCACATTGTATTCAAGAAATGCACTGATACCCAACTAATGTGCAGTCTTTTGTCTTATTATTGTAATAGACTAAGTATGGACTGGGACTCCAGCCACCTGTGTAGTAATCCTGCTTCTGACATTGGTTTGCTATCTAACCTTGTGTAAATCAACCTGTTATGTTAGGCTATGAGTTTCCCAAGATGCAAAATACGCACACATATGTCTACTTCATAGGGATGTTATGAGTCTTAACTCAAGTATTAAGGCCAGTCACTGACAGAGGTAGGACAGAACTAAGGAATGCCTGACTCATAGCCTTGTACTTGTCATTTTAGAACATGGGGGCTCCAATAATGTTACTCTAAAGCATAATCTTCAGTCTGTGGTCTTTTTTGTACTCCAGTGACATTAGTGATCATTGGTGACCTCTTTTCTCTTCTTTTTTTAGTGGGGATATAAAAAAACCAGCTCAGATTAAACCAAAAAAAGTGAGACACCCCCCACCTGCCAGAAGCTAGTATTTTTGCTTCTCTCTCAATACAAATCTTTTTTTGAGTTTTGAACATATTTTTTTAGCTTCTGTGGCTTTGTTTTCTTCCTGTTCACGTGTCTCTTTCTCATTCTGGACCTGAATCTGCATAGTGCTGAGCATCCTCAGCTGTCATTGAAGTCAATGTGAGTTGGAGGTACTCACTACCTTGCAGAATTTGGCCATCTGGTTAGTACAAGACGCACCAAATCACCATCCCAATGGCTATCTTCATCTATATTTCCAACCCAACTTTGTCCTCATGAGACTCCTAGTTGACAGACCTGATGATGTCAGGTAAACATCTGAACTTTTGGGTGTGCCCTACCTTTTGAGGTTCACGTTGAGTTCTTTTTATACAAGGTGCTATTATATTAGTCCAACTATTACCTCAATGCAATACATTGAAACTGGTTTACTGGGCACTGCACCAAGCTCCCTGAGGTTAGCTGAAATATTTTTTAAACTTATGTGAGCAGTGTTGCAAGATGAATTGTTGTTGTTACCTGGACACCACACACTCTCGGGTAACTTTTGGACCTGCTTTTTTGTATTTTGACCAATGTAACACTCTAAACTTGATCACCTTAAAGAATTATTTCAAATTAAGTAATTTTAAGCAGAAATATTGAGATATTTTGATTTGTATTCACATAATTATTTTGTGCCATAGCAAGTAGTGCGGTGTTGGTTGACTGAACTATATATTTCCCATTTAAAATAATTAATGCACACACTGCAAAAAATAATGTTGTTATAAGATATGTGAGCACATTTATAGAAGAGAAAATATGAGTTTGGATGTTATGGATGCTTTGATGGAGTAAGAGATGGAGAAACTGCTATGCAAAACACTATTCACAATACGACATAACATCAAGAAGCTGAAACAGAAATAATAATGGGAATCTTGTAGCTTAAATGCTGGTCATCTGATGCATCTGCTGAGACTATTTCAGTGTCCAGAGATGTATTCCTTAGTTTGGAAAACCTACCATTAGATATCCAAGCACCTGTGATGTCTAGAAGTCAATATTGGCCAACTTGGAAGTTTGGGGACAGGGGTCCCTTCTGAAATTGATTATACCATTCACATACAGATTGTTGTGTTCTTACCATAAAATAAAAAACTTACTTTTTTCCATTTCCTAGAATCTGTACTGTACACCTTCCTTAGAGGGTGTAAATGAAGATTTTAGCAGCAGTAACTTATAGACATTACTTGTTGGTAAATGAAATCACCATACAATGTAAAAGAATGATCTCTAGGCCCCTCTAATGAAATTTCTGGAAAGAAAACTTTGATTTATTTAGATAGGTCTTTTTGGTTGCTTAACAAAACTCTCAGCTGGAGCTGCATTCCCATATCAGTCCCTTTTCAGGACATTTAAGAGATAGGTTCTGCAATTCTCTTGCTTTTAATTAAAGAATGTTATGTGCATGCCTGATTCAACCCCCTTAACCATCTTCTCCTCAAGTTCAGGTTATCTTAAATGAAAACAAAGATTATAGAAATATCAGTGCTAATAATATAATAAAACATGGCTAAATAATACCAGTGCCTTATCTAGTTAAAAAAATAAAATTTGTTGTGGCTCACAGTTGTCTCATTGTCCCAGTACCTGTTTTAAAGCCATAAGTTAGGGACTCAGAGGAATGGCATAAATGGGGAAGTGAAAGGGAAAACATTAGCTATTTGTAATATTAGAATTAGTTACTACATCCTGGAAGAAGACAGAAAAATACAAAGGCACTGTCAATAGCTCTAGCTGCTAAGTCTTCTGGAATGGATATACCATATTTGAGGTGGCTGTTATTACTACATCTATCCAGTGCAAAGTAACTTTTGTTAAGAAAATGGAGAAAAAAGTTGGTACTAATGATTAATGACTGGTACAGAGATATGGTGGAAGTCACAAAAACAAGCACAATGTTCACACTTCATATAAAAATGAGCTGTTGATACCCTTACATTGACTGGGGTGGCAAAATATGCGGAGGAAGCTCAATCTGTGTATGATCCTGCACTAATATTATGAAATGATGATAATGGCATTAGTAAAGACCTTTGGCCAGTGGCAAGAAGACGAGGAAGTTATACCTGTGGAAAATACTTTCCAGAAAGACACCAAAAAGGAAAAAAAATATTTCCCTGTAATTCAGCATTCAAATATATAACTACAGGGATGCTGGAAAATTTTACAATGTTAAAGTGCTTAACAGCCTAATTATTCTATTCTGGATAAGTCTTTATACCGCCTTCATTACAGACGTATCTGAGCACCTGGCAGTAGTGTACTAAGCAACATGCCTAACATCTGTGATTTATTCTCTTTTTTCATACGAATGGACATACCTGGTCAGATCATTGGTCCATCTAGCCCAGTATCCTGTCTTCTGACAGTGATCAGAGATAAAAGCTTCAGAGGGAAAGAACAGAGCAGAGCAATTATCACGTACTCCATCCCTTGTCATCCAGTCCCAGCTTCTGGCAGGCAGAGGCTTAGGGACACCCAAAGCATGGGTTTTCATCTAGATTAATAGCTACTGATGGACCTATCTTCCATGAACTTACCTAATTCTTTTTTGAAACCAGTTATACTTTTGGCCTTCACAGGTGTAATGGGTCCTGGGGGAGTTTGCTCAGACCAGCCTCCAAGAAAACTCTGTTTCCTGCACACATAAGCTTTACCCATCTGGGGAGTGCATTTGTTGATTGATAACAGTCCTCATCCTGGATCTATAACTGTTTTTTTAAATGTACTTGACCCAGGCAATTTAGTGCCTTGATAATAAGGACTGAGACCTTGACCTTGACTTGATATTTTATGGGAAGTGTAGAGAGTGGCTTGATGTGTTCCTGGTGGCGTGTGTTATGAGGGGCACTGCAGCATTTTGTTATAGTTGGAATTTCCTAAGGTGTGAAGGCTTCGTGCACAGGTGTATCACATTGCTGTGGTTCAGAGAGAAGGGGATGAAGTCATGATAACTGAGGCAAGATCATCATCTGCTGAGATGGGACGGAGTCTCCTAGTCAACCAGAGATGGTAAAAGTGTTACTCATAGATGCTGCTATTATGAAAGGGAACTATAGAATTTAATGGGGATGAAACTAGTGAAGGGCTATTAAAATGTATTCTAATAATAAAGGAAGGATGGTGTTAGGATGGCTATGTCTTAAGTTTCTTATATGATCATGGGCACACAATCTCTCTATGCTTCTATTCACCATCTATAAAGCAGGGGTAATAATACTATCTACCTCAATGGGATGTTGCGAGGATAAATTCATTAATGTTTGGAAAGAGCTCAGATATTATGGATAGAGGGGCATTTAAGTAAATAGACCAATTTAAATTCCCTATTTTCATTGATTTGTTGGGACCCAGCTTAGCGTCTCATACACAGAATATGTATTGAAGCATGGCAGATTTTTAAAGACAAGTACTCATTGCCTTTATTATAACATTCATAATTACAGCCAGATTCATTTTTTTCTTAATGGAAGAGTTGATGGAGGCACTGAAGTATGAATCTGAAGAAAAACCACGTAAGATAAAATGTAATGATTCTAAAGTACATGCTGTAAATCTTATCTCCTCTAAGTTGTTATCTGTAGGTCAGGCTTGGAGTGATTTATCAAAGCAAATTAAGTTAAGCAAAACAAGACTGTAAACTAAAAACAATGTTCTCCAATTAATAACTGGAAAAATTATTTCTTCATGACTGAGGCCTTTCAACATATCTCCTCTCAGAAGTTACAGTTTAAATGGGTATTTTCCATACATTTTAAAATACATTCTGTTTGTAAGCCAAGCTCCTGCAGACCTAAAATTGAATGAAAAAATGACAGGTTATTTACAGGGAAAATAGAACATGTTAGACTACCTCCAAAATAATTCTTAAGTCATTTGTACAATGGGCTTCCTTATCCTTCAGAGGTCTTTTAATTGGATGTTGTGATGGGAGTTACAATAAGGTGCTTCCCTCCTTCCATAAATTACTGTTCCTTTCTCTATATATGGTGGTCACAGAGTGAGGGAGAACAGTTCCTTTAGTCTTTAACTAGCTGCTCCTCTGACACAGGCCCTTTGAGAATTGTTACTGTTAGCTAGATAATCTTCATTAGTTCTCAGAGAAAGAAAAGTTACTTACCAATAAACTGGATCTTTGAGCAATTAGAGGGCATGCTCCACCCTGTGCCTTTTTCTTCAGAGTCTTTACTAGAGAACCTGAGTAAGCGGAAGATACTGAAGGATGGCTGAGACATGGTTCCTTATCAATCCTCAGTTTTGAATCTTTCTCTCCAGAACAAGGCATATGTGCAGCTCCAAAGTCAATGCTTTCTAGAGTGTAGTGATTTGATCAATGCTGATGGCACAGGGGCATCCCAAAAATGTGGCTATGTATTGCCATTCCAGTCAAAGAACTAGAGTTAGTGGTACACACTCTTTATTTCTGCCCTTTAATGGAAGAGGGACGGCTGCCTTGTGTTTTTGTTTTGAAAACCTTCCCTTGCTTCTGTGGAGGACTGACAGTAAGCTGAAGGCTTGTTCTACACCTAAAACTTGGGTAGACCTAGCTACATTGCTAGGGGGGTGAAAAAACGAGAGATGTTGTTAAACTGACCCTAATCCCCCCAGTGTAGACACTGCTAGTTCGATGGACAAATTCTTCTGTTGACTGGCTACTGCCTCTTGAAGGGCATGGATTAACTACAGTGGACAAAAAAACTGTGCTGCAGGAAAGAATCTATCTCTGCTTAATGATCCACAAACAGGAACCAGCCACCTGGAACTAGGCGGCTTAGACACCTAAGCTGCTTCTTGTGGGAATGAGTTAGGCATCTGCCTTGCTTAATACAAAGTGGGAGGAAGTGCAAGTGACTCCCACCTTATAGCTTTTTGCCCAGTGGTTCGGGCACTCACCTGGAGGAGGAGCTAAACCTGGGTCTCCCTCATCCCATGCACTTGCTCTAACCACTGGGCTAAAAGTTAGAAGGTGGGTGTCACCACCACTATGACTGGAACCCAGTGTGGTAAGCATGCTCAGAGACCTCCTATCAGATGGGGCCTTCCATATGCTAGGTGGCCTAATGTCCGTCTTCCCCAGGGTTCCCGAATCTTTCTGGGGCTTAGGTTGGAGATAGGCATCTGGAAGCCTAGAGTGGGGTAGCTGTGCACACGCCCCAAGGCCTAAAACTTAGGCACCCAGGGAACTTCTACAGCAGAACGTTAGGTGCTGAGTGAGGTTAGGTGCCTACAGAGTTGTGCAGCAGCCAGGCATGACTGTCGTGGATTGCAGTGGTATGGCGGATAGGGATATATGTGCCTAACGCTGGAGTTTAGGCACCAACATGGTTTTGTGGATGATACCCATAGCCCCTAGGAAAGAATGTGTTTATTCCCTCTCTTCAGAAGGGATGCCTTCTGATTTGCCTGGTCTTTCAGAACTTTGGCCAGGGTTCATTTTCCAAATTCAGTAAGACCCTGGGTTGTTCTGGGTGTCAAATTGGCATAATCTCAAGCAATTAAAGCCCTTCTGCCCACTATATTGTTGATAAGGGAAGAAGAGAGAGCTTGACTGGGTCGAGGGAAGCCTCATTAAGGAATATGATAAAAGCCTGAAGAGCTCCTGCTTTTTTCATGGTTCTTCTGGCGTACCTAATAAACAGCTTTTTCCAGATTTGCTGGTCATGAACCTAAGGCCTCTGTGTAAAAGACAATAGTTTGCAAAAAAAATATGTAAATAGGGATACTGGAAAACTAATAACCAAGCAGCCTGATTACATAGGATTACATTCTGCCACCCACATTTACCTGGAGTAGTAACTTACTCCTTCTATAGGATGGCAAAATGCAGCCCATAGAAAAGCGAAGACTTGTAGCAAATGAAAATGAGTTTAGACACCAAATAAGTCCAGAGCACCGATGGAGTATTTTGGACTTAATTCTTGTTCTGAAGGTTGTTAAAGGCTTCCAGTTTATTTCAGAATACATTGTATTTACCATTGAATTATAAACTTATGTCAACAATCTCTTGTGTGCTTGAAGGTGGCCACATGCATTTTCCATAAAATATGGACATGGAAACATTTTACTCATTGTATGCAGCATATATGCATAACTCAGTGCTGCATGCAGCCTTAAGCATGTTATTACATATGTTGTGCATCACTGGCAGGTCCAAAACTGAGTGAGTGGCGTTGCAACCTGGTGCATGGGGGTTCCTGTGTCAGTCTGGTTTGGCCCAGGTGCCCCCTCATCATGACCAACCCCTCCGTTCCCGTCAAGCCAACACTCCCAATGCCTCAGTTTTCCCATTTGTAAAATATGATTAATATCAACCTTACAGAGATGTTTTTATACTTTATTAAATTATGTTTGTAAAGTGTCTTGAGATTATAAGGCTCTATGCAAGTGTAAAGAATTTAATATATTTCTTTATGCTATTTGCCAGAGACTGTACAATGTCCCTACCTTGGATTATACAGCACCTAGATATTTGATTTAGCACTTCCTGTTTAATTTTTTTGTCACAAGGCTTTAATGGCCTTACACTGATCAGCTTATGTTTATATACAGCTTTTCATCCCAAGAGATCTCAAACTGCTCCACAAGTGCAAGTGAACGAACAATGCACAGGGATAATTTTATCCACAACTGAAATGTAGTCACTGTGGTTAAAACTGTTCACCAGTACACAGCATTATTACCCATCTGTTTAGGTCAGGAAGTGAATAACAACAGGGGGAATTTATGTAGGCACAGCATAATTGCCCAAGTTATTTCTTCCTAACACATGCTTAATTTGGTTTCTAACACAATGATATATGTGTCACAGAGTACCCTATCGTGTGTTGATGTTTTACATGGGTGAGAGAATATAACCAGCAAGGGCAAAATTCTGAACAGTTCAAAGGATGGGTTTTATGCAAATCCACTGTATGCTAAATTATTTTCCAATGATTAAAAAAAAATCCTATGTTGCTTTTAGTAGATTGGAATGGAATTAAACATGTTTGAACAATAACTCCTTTCAAAGCATTTCAAGAGCCAAACAGCATAATGTATTCCAGATTTTTAGTAACGGATGTTTATAAATGCATCTCCAAGAGGAAAAAAGTTCTCACTATGCTACTCAACTCATTCAAGAAACTGGAAAGAAGGGCAATTTGCACAACTAGAAGTTAGGTCAGGTCTGTCCCTCCAAGCTACATGAGTTCCAAGTGAAATCACTCTTCTGCATTATGATGATGCAAGGCTTAAATTCAGAATTGTCTGTTTTAGTAACAGCGTTAAACTGAGATATGCTTTGACTGCCAAACAGTTCAGCATTTCTACCATTTTGGTAAGTGTTCACCCTCCCTTTGAACATTTGGTATTTGTCAGGATTTCATTTGTACCAAAGTCTTGTTTTTACAGCAATGCCAGTTTTCTTCTTCTGCCAGTGTGTGACGACTAACTCTATCCAGGCAGCAAACTCCTATCTGTATTCTTACTTTGTGCAATGCTGGAATGCTGGTTTCATCATCATAGTTTTATAGCAGGGCTGTACTTTCTGATCTCTCTCTTGATAATTTAGGTTATATATTAATTGCTTTTTTCCCCAAGTACAGCAGGTCAATTTTATGACCACAGATCTTATGAATGGTTATATAAATTATTTTTATCCCTTGCACAACAAGGTATTTGAGAAGTTATGCACACTCAGAGCAAGATTATAATAGGCACATTGTATATACATTTGTTACCATTCGTTATTTACACTATCACTGAACAAATACTAAATTAACTTGTGCACCATACTTACTGTACATTTTGAGATGTTCAATTCTATGAACTCCTTAATCCCCAATTAGTTCATAAAATAGGGGATCTACTGCAGAAGCTGTTCATCTTATTTGGCATCTATGAAACCACATCCTAATTCACACTTAGCTACTTTAGTCTCTCTCCTCCTCACTCTCTCTGTAAGAGGAATCCATCCATATTTATTAAAAAAAACCCAAACAACAAGGGTCCTATAGCACCTTAAAGACTAACACATTTCTGTGGGCATAAGCTTTCATGGGCTGCAACCCACTTCTGCAGCCCACAAAAGCTTATGCCCGCAGAAATGTGTTAGTCTTTAAGGTTCTACAGGACCTTCGTTGTTTTTGCTATATACAGACTAACACGGCTACCTCTTTGGAACTTTTCATTCATATTTATGTTGTTAATTATTCCTGCTCATGTTCATGTTTAACCTTATTTCCTTTTTTATAATAAAATCTATATGAGACTCTATACAAGTGTTAGAAAATGTTGCCAAACTGCCCGGTTCCAACCGCCCTTCTTCTGCTTCCTTGGGCATTCCTCTCTGGCTGGAGGCTTTAACCCACTAATGACTCCTGGGTGTGGTTGGCAGCTCCAGTTCAACTGGTAGGTTTTGGTCCTGCTATGGCTGCTGCTTCCTTTCTTCCCTGACTACATAATGAAGACAGTTAGGGTGGCTCCTTCTTGTTTCTAGCTGCTTTTACAGTTCTAGGTGATCAGCCAGCTCTTCACAGGACACAAGCAAGTAGTATACAGACCACAATTTGAGAATCAGTGATCAAGTGGGTCTTTCTCATCTCTCACTGCTATGACTGCTAAGGAGTGCTGAAGTCAGAGTGGTTGATGAATCTAGATATACATTTTTAGGAATTTTTCCGAACATGGAAATAGAATAAAATATAAAGCCATCTACTGAACTTCAGTTTTGACCTGCAGTTAATTCCACTTTAGGCTCTGATCTTGCCTAATCTTGTCAGCTAAACCAGATTTGAGCTAAGTCAATACTTTCATGAGAAACCACCATGAAAATCTAGGAGATGTTGCGGGAAGTGATTCAGTATGCTGCACTCTTATTTCAGTATCAGTTCAGAACCAATGCCCTATTACAGTGTCAGGGGCATTTGTACCATTGGAGATGCTCTATTTTAGATGAGATGTAGGTATTGTGGCTGTGCTGTAGATGTGTCAGAAAGTGGGCAGCAACATTCTGCACACTGGAGTCCGGAAAGCTGAGGAAGCCACAGAGAAGAATGTTGGAAATAGTCCAGGGGAGAGGAGATGAATGTATGGTTAAATATTTCAGTATTGAACACAGAGGCTTAAACAGAGTTGTAGAACTGGTGATAGATTTTCAGAAATAGGAGATACAAAAGAGAGTGATGGTCTGGAGTCAAAGATGACACTAAAATGATAGAGAATAAAGGCAAATAGGATTTCTGTGGTGATGTGTACTATGTGACTAGTGCACTATACATACACTACAGATAAAAGTGGAAGATGCGGAGTTGTGCTTGAGGATGCTCCTTGTCTTACCCAAGCAAAGCCCTTGTGAGGTTATCTGAAGGAAGTTGTGGCAAAGCCATATGTTTACCTGGGTAAGAAAGGCAGAGAGGGTGGACATGGAGGAATCAATTAAAATGTTGTTGAAAGATACACCACATTTGAATATTTTCAGCATAAAAGTAAGGTAAGGTGAAAGGTACAGATAAAAGTTGTTAGCCCTAGTGACCTGGCTAAATTCCAATTTAAGTAATTACAGTACAATCTCCACTGCCATAGTCCAACAGCAGTTTCAATTATCCTTCTCTTTACTCCCTCCCTTAACTGTTGTGTATTGTCGCTGTACATTGTTGCCACATTTTACTTGAAGGCATTGCTCCATTTTGTATCAGGTGAAGTGAGTTTTGTGTGTGTTATACACTGTTTTCAAAGAGATTTGAAATGAAAGGTGCTATTGTAACTGAAACGTATATATCACATCTCTATTCTCTTAATTTTTTGGGTAGTGATTGGAACATCCTTCGCAGCAATTAGATAAATTACTGTAGAAAACTTCTCAGCTATAACAGAGGGAGGAGGGAATACTAAATTAATTATAAAATACGTTTTCAGTCATGTTTACATCAGTGTCTTATGTAATGACTAACTCCCCCCAAAATTATGATTTATTGTGAATTATAAGGATCAGTGGACTTGAAGCCAGGCCTACAGGGCTACCAGCCTCCTTACACTGCCATCCAGCTGCAGCTGTAACCTAGCTGCTTCCTGCAACCCAACAATTTGCAGAGGTTGCACATCATGAGAAGTTCCACCTTCAGTGATCTGACAGTGGTCTTAGTGATCCCTGATTGTTTCCTTGATCCTATATAAGCCCATGGGCAGTACAAGCGTCAAGACAACCATGTGGATTCCTAGCTAGCTGCCATGATCACCCCACTTCTGTGCCTACAAAATCCTGGTATTGACCTTAGCTCCACCTTGGATCTTGATTCCTGATCAACCCCTGGAGCCCCAACACTGACCCTGATTCCTCGTACTGACCTTTGGCCCAATTCCTGACTCCATCTCTGACTCTGACCCCTGGCTTTGATTCCTGGTTCCCAAACTACTGCTGCTAGTCCTGCCTACCTTCACCCAGGATCCTGACAGCTAATTAAGAATTACCCAGGAATCGTGACTTCAGAAGAGAAAAGACAAAAGACCTGAGAGAATAGAAACTCAAAGCCCAATGGCAGAGTTTCTTCAGCCTTTCACAAGAGCGCGTAATGCAACTTGGTGCAGGCAAGTCAGGAAGCCTGTTAACCATACTGTTATAGCTGAAGGTGTAGCTGAAGAGAAACTAGCTTTTTTCCTTTTCTCTAATCTACTTTGAAAGAATGAATTGAAATATAACTACTAAATGTTAAGATACTATATGATTTTGCCAGGTATAGTAGTGTCATGGGGTGCACCACTCACCACTTGTCTGGCACCTCCTCCTGATCACTCTGGGGATTGGCTCTCCAGGTTGATGCCCGTCTGTGGTTGCACAGCATCACTCCATCTCTCTCTACCATAGCAAATATGGTAGGCGTCCAGCTTGGCTTAACAAAGAAGTCTTTGGCGAATTTAAACGCAAAAAAGAAGCTTACAAGAAGTGGAAGCTTGGTCAGATGACTAGGGAGGATTATATAAACACTGCTCGAACGTGCAGGAATGAAATGAGGAAGGCCAAAGCACAATTGGAGTTGCAGCTAGCAAGGGACATGAAGGGGAACAAAAAGGGTTTCTACAGGCATGTTGCCAACAAGAGGAAGATTCGGGAAAGTGTAGGCCCCTTAAAGAAAGAGGGAGGCGACCTAGTGACGGAGGATGTGGAGAAAGCTGAGGTACTCAATGCCTTTTTTGCCTCTGTCTTCACAGACAAGATCAGCTCCCAGACTGCTGTACTGGGTGGCACAGAATGGGAAGGAGGCGAACATCCCGCAGTGCTGAAGGAACAGGTTCGAGACTATTTAGAAGGATTGGACATTCACAAGTCCAT
The DNA here is from genome assembly GCF_026122565.2 of Emydura macquarii macquarii. Taxonomy (NCBI): domain Eukaryota; kingdom Metazoa; phylum Chordata; order Testudines; family Chelidae; genus Emydura; species Emydura macquarii. The sequence continues at coordinate 7,328,986 of NW_027133808.1, read as the reverse complement.
GGGGCCGGATGCAATGCACCCGAGGGTGCTGAGGGAGTTGGCTGAGGTGATTTCAGAGCCATTGGCTATTATCTTTGAAAGCTCGTGGCAACAGGGGGAGGTCCCTGAGGACTGGAAAAAAGCAAATATAGTGCCCATCTTCAAAAAAGGGAGGAAAGAGGATCCGGGGAACTACAGACCGTCAGCCTCACCTCAATCCCTGGAAAGATCATGGAGCAGGTCCTTAAGGAATCCATTTTAAGGCACTTGGAAAGAGGAAGGTGATCAGGAACAGTCAACACGGATTCACCAAGGGAAAGTCATGCCTGACCAACCTGATTGCTTTCTATGATGAGGTGACTGGCTCTGTGGATGTAGGGAAGGCGGTGGATGTGATATACCTTGACTTTAGCAAAGCTTTTGATACGGTTTCTCACAGTATTCTTATCAGCAAGTTAAAGAAGTATGGGTTGGATGAAAGGACTATAAAATGGATAGTGAACTGGCTAGAGCATAGGGCTCAACGAGTAGTGATCAATGGCTCCATGTCTAGCTGGCAACCGGTCACAAGCGGAGTTCCCCAGGGGTCGGTCCTGGGGCCGGTTTTGTTCAACATCTTTATTAATGATCTGGAGGATGGGGTAGATTGCACCCTCAGCAAGTTTGCGGACGACACTAAGCTGGGGGGAGTGGTAGATACCCTGCAAGGTAGGGATAGGATACAGAGTGACCTAAACAAACTGGAGGATTGGGCCAAAAGAAATCTAATGAGGTTCAACAAAGAAAAGTGCAGAGTCCTCCACTTAGGAAGAAAGAATCCCATGCACAGCTATAGACTGGGGACCGACGAGCTGGGCAGCAGCTCTGCAGAAAAGGACCTGGGGGTAACGGTGGATAAAAAGCTGGATATGAGTCAGCAGTGTGCCCTGGTTGGCAAGAAGGCCAATGGCATATTGGGCTGCATTAGGAGGGGCATTGCTAGCAGGTCACGGGAAGTGATTATTCCCCTCTATTCGGCATTGGTGAGGCCGCATTTAGAATATTGTGTCCAGTTTTGGGCCCCCCAATACAAAAAGGATGTGGACAAGTTGGAGAGAGTCCAGTGGAGGGCAACAAAAATGATTAGGGGGCTGGAGCACAGGACTTATGAGGAGAGGCTGAGGGAACTGGGCTTGTTTAGTCTGCAAAAGAGAAGAGTGAGGGGGGATTTGATAGCGGCCTTTAACTACCTGAAAGGGGGTTCTAGGGAGGATGGGGCTAGGCTGTTCTCGGTGGTGGCAGATGACAGAACAAGGAGCAACGGTCTCAAGTTGCAGGGAGGGAGGTCTAGGTTGGACATTAGGAAAAAGTTTTTTATTAGGAGGGTGGTGAAGCACTGGAATGGGTTACCTAGGGAGGTGGTGGAAACTCCATCCTTAGAGGTTTTTAAGCTGCGGCTTGACAAAGCCCTGGTTGGGATGATATAGCAGAGGTTAGTCCTGCTTTGAGCAGGGGGTTGGACTAGATGACCTCCTGAGGTCCCTTCCAACTCTAATATTCTATGATTCTATGATTCTCTCTGGTTGGCAGCCCCTCTCTCACACCAGGAACTGCAGCATCCTCTTTGTGACTCAGCCCTTCGGCTCTGTCACTCAGTGATCCTCCCTTCCAGAGTACAGTCTTCCAAAGTCTCTGTCACTCCCACAGTGACCCAGGAAGTCTTCTTGTTAACTGCACTGCCAGTCTATGCCACACCCTTGGTGGCTGGTAGGGGAACCCGGGCCCACCTACTATTCTGGGTTCCAGCCTAGAGACCCTCAACCCAGCATTTCTGGGCTTTCCTATCCCAGCCTTCACTGCTCCTTCCTTGGACTCCTTCCTACCACTCCTGGTTCACCTTCTTGCTCTGGCTCTTCCAGCTCCAAATTCTCCTCCTTCCTCAGGAGTGACTCCCTTTCCCAGCAGCAGCCCCGTCTATTGCCAGCTTCCTGGCTTTATAGACCCTGCCTATTCCTGCCCAGCTGAACAGACTTGCAATCAGTTCCCTGCTCCCTGGCTCTCCCTCCAGGTGCAGCTTGTGAAATTAATTGGACTACCTGGCCACCGTAACCCCTTCCAGTCTTGTGTGGGGTAGACACCCCATCACAAGTAGTTAGTATTAAATACCAGGAACTGAACCAAATACACTATTTCTACAGAAAAGTTTTAAGGGAAGGTTAAATGTTGATACAGCTTTATGTGAGACATTGTAAAAATTAATGACAATGTTTACATTTGGAAAAATTCTGTTGGGAGGGAGGGAGGGAGTTGTGTTCAAATTGATTTCTTTAAAATTAGGATGAAGTTAAGAAGTAAGGATATTGTTTGCAATCAAGCATGTTTGTTACCACAAGTTAGTGAAATACACCTATACTGGAAGATGCAATAATGAAAGGGGTTTAAACCAAATCTGTTATAAGGCACTTGATCACCCAGTTAAATAATCAAAAATGTAATGATTTGATCAATAATGCACTGACACACCTCAGCCATACACATAAATAAGGAGAACAGAAATGAAAGATTTATAGAGCTGTCCTGGTCTGCTGGAGAACAGTGACTATTTTACCGCACAGTGAACTGTTAAAACAAGTATAAAGAGCATCACAGAATCTGGATAGACTTTGCATAAACTATGTAAACTTAAAGAGGATATTTCAGCAGTCAGCAAAGTGCTAATGGAAAAACTGGAACTTGGGCAAGCATAGCTATGTGAAGTTTGCTGGGGAAAGAAACTTGTGGCAGTAGGTTGCTGACTAGAACTAAGTCAGCAGGTATTCAATATATGCCCTAAGATGGCTGTACAAATGGTTATGACCTAACTTGTGTTACATAAACTGGTAAGGCTCAAGATGTTTTGTACAATGAGACTGGAATTCTCCACACCCAGCTGCAAGAATCTAGAAGTGACGTTTCATTTTCTGAGAGGATGATGAGAAGTAACAACTGTTATTTTGGTTGGACATTTCAAATCTGTGTCAGAGGTTTGGATCACCATTTGATTGGTGCACATCAGCTTCTGTGAGAAGAGGAACCATCTTGTAACACCTAGAAGAAATGGAATAAAATGGCTTGACTCCTTCAAAACATCATATTCCAAAAGCTGATGACATCTGGAAGGGAAATGATTGAGACCCTTGGCCAGCTATCTGAGAATCTTTCTGGGTGATATCAAGTACCTATCTTGACTAGACACCTTTAACTAAACCTCTCTCTTTTCCAGCTGTTGAGGTTGCTCGCTAGTACACACCTATACAGTCATGATTGTCATCTGCTTCATCTGTGTTTGCAGTGTCAGCTACTGATGTGAACAGCAACTGTGCTGAAAGCTGAGGCTGAGCAAAGATATGGTGAGATAAGTAATAGATTTTTGTCTTGGGTGATGACCCAAATCAGTCAGTTGACTACTTCTTGAAATGAGGTATCTAATAATTAGTAAGGAAGAGTAAGTGCGTATGTATGTGTATTGAAGATTATCACAGAGTAACAGTATATGCCCTTGTTTTTGTAACAGGTTCCTATCAAGATTGTTGTAATAGGCCTATGTCAAGGCTAGGATTTTTTTTTGTCCCTAAAAATCTCCTTATTGTCTTTAGCCATGCTGGCTATGGATTCTTCCCTTATGTCTATAATTCCTAATTTCTACTTTATACTGATTGCTATTTATTTCCTCCATTTTCCATTTGCTTTTTTATTTCTAAGGTCTTGTCTAATGAGGAGATTCAGGAAAGTTAATCCAAATTAACAAAAACTATTAATTTAAAGTGGACTAGTGATAGAGTGACCAAACAGCTAGTGTGAAAAATTGGGACGAGGGTAGGGGGTAATTGATGCCTTATACAAGACAAAGCCCTGAATATTGGGACTGTCCCTATAAAATTGGGACATCTGGTCACTCTAAATAGTTAATCCACATTAAACCCCTATGTGGACACTCTTATTCAGAAGTGGCCTTAATTTGGATAAGATTAATTCTTAAATGAATTAATTTAAAGCAAATTAAGGCCACTAATTCTAAATAACAGTGTCCTCAAAGGGGTTTAATGTGGTTTAACTAGTCCACTTGAAATTCACAGCTTTAGTTACTTTGGATTAATTTTCCTGAGCATCCAAATGTAGACAACCCCTAACTGCTGCCTTCATTTCAGGATGGGCTTTTAGCCAAAATTGTCCTCTTTCCTGATTGTAGAATCATGTGGAATCAGATAGCTTTTGGCTACCTACTAAACTTTTCTCAAAGAACTTCCAACTTTCATTCTGATTGTGCTCATACTTTTCATCATCTTTGGGAAATTAGCCCCTTTGAAGCACCAAGTTCATTATATATTACTAGTTGGGATTTCTGTGTTCCCACATTGAATGTAATCAAGTCATGATCCCTGGTCCCAACTTCCAGTTCAGTGATTAATTCGTCTTTATCCATCATGACATCCAAAACAAAATTAGCTCATGCTGAGTTCAATATCATTTGTATTAGAAAATTACCATCTATAACTTTTAGAAACTCTAATGATGTTTTACTGCTGGCTGTGTGAGACCTCCAGCATGTATCTCCCAAACTGAAGTCCCACATAACAACAACACTTTTTTTCCCCACATGTTACGGACTGATGCTTAAGGAGCAACTCATCCTGTTCTCTAGTTTGGTTCTCAGTAGTCTATTCCATATCACCTCCTGAGCTTTGTTAGTTAGGATGTTGATCCATATGCATTCATGATAATGTGGTTCTAAGTTATCAATAACTCTAAAACAGGGATAATGGTGTCTTTAACATAGAGTGCCACTCCCACTCCACTTCTTTTACCCATTCTATCTTCCTAAATGGGTTATAACCAGTGACTTTAACATTCCAATCAAATGAATCATTCCAGGTATATACAAATATAACGGTTAAGTGGGAAAGACTCTTAGGTAGGATTCAGTCTATCAAAGTATACGAGTTCAGGTTAGACAGTCAGGAGTGTTACTTAGATCTTGGGGCTAATATAATTTATGTGATGTAGGGTAAAAGGATTGACTACTAAAGATCTATCTTTGAGAACGATTTCTTGGCATGTGAGTACTTGACTAAACTGTTTTAATATCTCAGTTTTGGATTGTTTTCCTCCTGTGTCAAGTAATACCAGAGTTTCTAACTGATTGGCATAAATAAGGTCCTGTTCTGGGGGATTCAATCAAAAATCCATACAAGGTCATCTTCCTAGAATAACTATGGACTAGGAATATTGTTTTCTATTATGGTTGTTTTATGTAATTTTAAAAAGCCTGGATGGTTATACATATTGACCAACTTTTTAAGTTCACATTAGTCCAATCATAGTTCAGTGTCGTTTGCCTTCTTCTACCCTAGACTATTGATTTCTGTTAATGGTGGCTAATAAAACTCTATAAAATTAAATAAATATAACTCCTGAGTCCTTTTCTTAGTTAAGCAATCAATAGCCAAAGAACTCTAAGAAAGATGGCATGGGTAATCAGCTGAGCACTTTTCTTAACTAAGGTTTATTTTATGCGCTACCTTTCTTACTCTTATTTGTGTTTTCTTTAGAATTTCTTATCCATGTTTCCTTTATAATTCAAGTAATTGACAATTTGGTAACTATGATGCTGTTAAAATTGAGCTGAGCCAGATATTGCAGGCAGATTCTGGGCAATTCTTTCCTCTGTTTCAACCTCTAAGTTTGCCAATGAGTCTAAATCCTGATTTATAAAGTCACCTACTATTCAACTGCTGTACTAGCCACTCCTCTTGTTTAAAGACAGAGTTGTTTCAGAGTGTGTGGAAAGAACAGCTGTCCACCAAGGGCTAGAGTGAGATTACAAAAATAGTTTTCAACTTTCATTTGAAATCAGCTCTCTAGATGTGAAAAATTAGTTTATTAACCCACACTACCATTTAATACTGTGAAATGAGATGTTTCAGTAACTGGAAGGGATAGCAAATTCAGGACTTAAGTGGGTATTAAAGAGGTCATAAATAAATCTCTCTTTAAAGTCCCAACAAGCCTTCCAATAAGGTAAATCATCTTATTCATAATTCTAATTTGTTCAGTCTTTAGATTTGTGATTGCAAATACATACATTTTTAGGAACTCAGATACCACAGTGATGAGTGTGGAGAAATGCCTAGATAACTTTATAGCAGACACAAGGAGAATATTTTAGAATACATCCTTTCCACCTTTATTTAGGTGCTTAAATATAGATTTAGGTGTCTAACTTCAGTGGAAGTGGAATATCAAATAAAACATGAGTGTGTGAGAGAGAGATAAATAAAAGCCTCACAGGAACCAAATAATGTTTAAAAAAAATTCACACACTAGTACTTATTCAGCTGCAGTGATGCACAGAGTCAGCTCTACCACATGAGAACTTTCTGTTGTTCTGGAAGATGAAGTGATGTGGGGAGTATATCAGACTCAGTGCAGCATGTAGGGAGAAGACAGGTTGGACAGAAAGGCCTTTTAAATGTAAGAAATGCTGGTTAAATGCATAATGACTTTTCAGTGAACCAAAGGAGGAAAGACCGGTGACAGAAATGCCCCCATCTGCACTGTTCATGTAGGCCTAAACTTAGGAGGGCTGCAGAGGACCTATGAGGTCTTTACCCTCCCCATAATCATGTGACCTTTGGGAAAGAAACTGCAAGGAGGAGCCACCGAGACACTGAAGCTGGCACAACAGCTGCAGAAGCAGTTCAAGAATACTGAAGGACACTGATGATGTGAGATTGTTTTCTGGTTTTCACTCTCAACATTCTCCCCCCATGGTGTTTACTTCAACTCTTCTGCCTCCTCCTTTCCTTTGTCTTTCCATCTAGCTAATGCCCTCCTACCCATAATCCCACAGAAAAGATTTAAATGACAAAACAAAGTCACATAACTAACACGACATTTGCCACCACCACATTGTTCACTCTGCTTGTATGTCTATCCCTTTCCCTGACCGTTTGTCTGTCTTGTCTGTTTAGATTGTAAGGGCAGAGATTGCTTCTTATTTGATGTTTGCACAGTGTCTACCCCATTTGGGGCCCCATTTTCGGTTGGCCACTACATAGGTACTACCATAATAAATATGACAAATAAGAGAGAAAGCAAGAAATATCATTAGGGATGGTGATTCAAAAAAAGCAGCCCAATGTTTTTATGTTTTTGAAAAGTTGAGAAAAGTGACCAAAATACAGTAGTTTCATATTAAAAGGAGGATGCAAAAATGGATAAGAGGTTAATATTTCTTAAGTTTCTTATATGTTCCCATCAAGAAAAAAAGAAAATGCAATCCCTCAAGACCACAATTGCACACTTAAGGATGACACAAAAGACTCAGTCAGGCGAAGAGCTAAAAATCTTTAGAAAAGACAGTTACTTACCTTGTAACTTGTTCTTCAAGATGTATTGCTCATGTCCATTCCATTGCTCGAGCCCCCGTGCACGGTTACCGGAATTTTTTTCCCCTTAGCAGTACCTGTAAGTCTGGCTTCAGCGCCACCTGGAGTCCCTACACCCCCTTCTTGCCATCAACTCCGACAGCGGAGATGAGGGGTGGTTCATGGAATGGACATGAGCAACACATCTTGAAGAACAACAGTTACAAGGTAAGTAACCGTCTTTTCTTCTTCGAGTGCTTGCTCATGTTGATTCCATTGTAGGTGACCCACAAGCAGTATCTTGGAGGTGGGTTTGGAGTTCACAGATGCGCTGACTGTAGCACTGCCCTGCCGAAGCTGGCATTGTCCCTCGCCTGCTGAACTATTGCATAGTGGGATGTAAAGGTGTGCACCGATAACTGTGTAGTGGCTTTGCATATGTCCTGGATGGGCACTTGCGCCAGGAACGCTGCAGAAGAGGCCTGTGCTCTAATAGAGTGAGCTGTGACACTTCTCGGAAGGGGAACCTTCACTTCTCATAGCAGAATCTAATGCAGGAGGTTATCCAAGAGGAGATTCGCTGTAAGGACACAAGTAAGCCCTTCATCCTGTCAGCCACTGCCACGAACAGCTGCGTGGACCTACGGAATGGTTTCATCCTCTCGATGTAGAAGGCCAATGCTCTGCACATCCGCTCATCCTCTGAAGCATGCGGCTTTGGGAAGAACACTGGCAGGAAAACGTCCTGACTAACATGTAATTGTGATACCTATCACTTTGGGCAAAAAGGCCGGGTGGGGCCTCAGCTGGACCTTGTCTTTATAAAAGACCGTGCAAGGTGGCCCTGAGGTAAGTGCCCTAATCTCAGACACCCTCTTAGCTGAGGTAATGGTCAAAAGGAAGGCTACCTTGCACAACAGCAGCAAAAGGGTGCAGGTAGCCAGGGGCTTGAACAGTGCCCCCATAAGCCTGAAAAAAACTAAGTTCAGGTCCCAGGGGGGTAATGGATCCCTAACCTGGGGGTAAAACTTCTCTATCCCCTTGAGAAACCTAATTGAATCAGAGGATGGAAGGCTGAAATGGCAGCCAGATGCACCTTCAATGAGGCCGTGGCTAGACCCTGGAGTGCAGGTGCAGCAGGTAGTCCAACACTGAGTGGATTGAGGCTTGGTAGAGATAGACTGCCTGGGCTGCAGCCCAGCATGTGAATCTCTTCCACTTGGCTAGATATGACAGTCGCTGGAAGGTTTCCTGCTACCCATTAGTATAGCCTGCTTCTGAGATGAGCAAGCATATTCCTCTAGGCTCATCCACTCAACCTCCACGCCGCCAGGTGCAAGGACTCCAGATCCGGGTGCAGGAGCCACCCCTGATCCTGGGAAAGCAGTTTGCACCACCATGGCAGTTCCAGAGGGGGAGCAATAGACAGCTCCAGGAGCATCATGAACCAGTGCTGCCTAGGCCACATGGGTGCTATAAGAATAACATTTGCCTTGTCCCTTTTGATTTTCAACAGGACCCTGTGGATCAACAGAATGGGAGGAAAGGCATACAGCAGCCTCCCCGACCATGTAAGTAGGAAGGCATCTGACAGTGTTCCCTCATCGAGCTCGTGAATGGAGCAGAACTGACTGCACTTCTTGTTGACCTTGGAAGCAAATAGGTCCTCTTGGGGAAACCCCCACTTCCGGAAAATCATATTGGCTACCGACAGGTGGAGAGACCACTCGTGGCAAGGTAAGACTGTCCCACTGAGTTGGTCCGCTGTGGTGTTCTTGATACCTGGGAGGTGAGAAGCCAATAGGTGAATATTGTGCCCTATCACCAGGTTCCACAGACTCACCAACTCCTGACACAGGTCTGGGGAGCGGGCCCTGTCCTGCCTGTTGATAGAATACATTGTGGCAGTGTTGTCCATTAGAACCTGGACCACCTTGCCTTTCAGGAAGGGGAGGGACACTCTGCACACCAAGCGGATCACCCTGAGCTCTCTGATATTTATTTGCAGTTCCTGGTCTTCTCTTGACCAGATCTCCTGAGTGCTGTGGCCCGAGCAGATGTGTGCTCCCCACCCCAAGTCCAATGCGTCCGAGACAGGGTTATTGAGGGGGGCAGATCTGCAAAGGGGATCCCTTTCATCACCGACAGGGGGTCTAGCCACCAGCCCAGGGAGGCTAGGACTTGTGCGGGCACCATGACCACCCTATCCAGGTGGTGCCTTCTCGGGGCATATGCAAGGCCAGCCACAGCTGGAGCGGCCTGAGTCTCAGACATGCGTGACGCAGCACGTAAGTACATGCCGCCATATGCCCCAGTAACTGCAGGCAAGTTCGTGCCATCATAAGAGGAGAGGCTTGTAGGCCCATAATCAGGCTTGACATTGTCTTGAATCGAGACCATAGCAGGAATGCCCTCGCCCATGTAGAATCGAGAATGACCCCAATTAATTCTATCCTCTGCACTGGCATCAGCGTGGATTTTTGCTTGTTCACCAGCAGGCCCACGTAGTGACACATGGCTTGAACTACATCTATACTGGTTTGGACCTGGACCTGCAACCTGTCTCTGATCAGCCAGTCATCCAGGTACAGGTAAATCTGAACCCCTCGACGCCTGAGATACACAGCCACCACCGCCATGCATTTTGTAAATACCCTTGGGGCAGATGACAAGCCAAAAGGGAGGGCTGGTAAACTGGTAGTGGGAAACTCCCACCACAAACCGGAGGAAATGCCTGTGTCTGGGGAATATTGAGATATGAAAATATGCATCCTTCAGGTCTAGGGTGGCATACCAGTCTCCAGGACCAGTCACAAGGAGGGGATGATAGAGGCTAGGGAAACCATGCAGAATTTCAACTTTTTGATGCACCTGTTTTAGCACCCGCAGGTCCAAGGTAGGCCTTAGGCCCCACTTTGCCTTGGCAATGAAGAAGTAGTGGGAATAAAAGCCTCTTCCTCTCATACCCACCGGAACTTTCTCTATAGCTCTGAGCACGAGAAGGTTCTCCACTTCTTGCATAAGGAGTTGCTTGTTAAAGGGGTCCCTGAAGAGGGATGGGGGGTATGTTGAGGGGGGGAAGAAAACTGCAGGGTATAGCCCACTGCAATGGTCCCCAGAACCCAGTGGTCTGAAGTTATATGGGTTCTTGCTGGTAGGAAAGGGGCAAGCCAATTTCGAAATGGCAGGGAAGCAGGATCCTGGTGAGGGACTGGAAGGCTGTCCTCATGTGCACCATCAAAATGGTTGGCGCTGGCCACCAGTGCCAGGATTGGGCCAGCTGGTTGGTTGAGGAGGAAGACGGGCCTGACCTACGCCATCTAAAATTTCTCTCTCTTATCTCCCCTCCGGTAGCTCTCAAAATGCTGGGCATGGTATCTCAGCTGTTGCTGTTGCTGCTGTGGGCGGAACTGCCTCCTTGCAGCCTGTGGCATGTAAAGGCCCAATGAGCGCAGGGTGGCCCTAGAGTCCTTGAACCCGTGGAGTTTGGTGACAGTCTGTTTGGAGAAGAGTTCATTCCCGTTCAGTGGCAGATCCTGTATGGACCCGTTGCATCTTCTGGGACAGACCAGATGGCTGTAACCATGAACAGCGTCGCATGGAGATCATGGAGGCCATCGACCTTGCAGCTGAGTCAGCTTCATCCGATGCTGCTTGCGGGGCAGCCCTGGCCATTGTCTTGCCCTCCTCGAGAAGGGTGGTAAAGTCTGGTGCTTGCTCCTGGGGCAGAGCCACACCAAAATGCTTAAGAAAGTCCCAGAGGTTATAAATTATACCTCCTTAGCAGCACCTGCTGATTCATGATTCTAAATTGCAGGTTTGCCATAGGATAAATTTTCCTCCCAAACAAATCCAATTTTTGGTTGTCTTTGTTTTTGGGGGTTGTGTCAGTTTGGCCTTGCCTATCCCGTTCGTTGGCAGCCGCCACTACCAAGGAACCCGGGGAAGGGTGCATAAACAAGTACAAGAACCCCTTAGTGGGGACGTAGTACTACTTCTCTGCCCTTTTAGAGGTTGGTAGCAAGGAGGATGGCGTCTGCCACAGGGATATGACGACCTTGAGAACACCTTCGTGGATTGGTAGGGTGACCTGGACTGGCGCCGCAGCTGCCAGCACATTGAAGAGGTTGTCCAATGTTTCTAGAAGTTCCTTAACTTCTAGTCCCAAATTTGATGCGACCCTCTTGAGGAGCTCCTGATGGGTGTGGAAGTTGTCCAGAGGAGCTGAAGGCTCTGCCTCGACCACCTTGCCTGGAGAGGAGGAAGATGACTGACCTGGTGCAGGGGATGGTGGCACCCCCCTTGGCTGTTGGGGGACCGCAGCAGATGTCCCCTCCAGTGGGTCCGACTCCACTTCAGAGACCGAGCTGTGAATCTCAGCCGGGAGTGCCAGGGTCACAGACTGTTTCTCCGAGGATTGGAGGGACTAAGGGCCTGTAGTCACAGGGAACCTGAGGGATTCCAAAAAGGCCATTGAGTCAGCCACTGTTCCTGAGGCCATCCTGGAGCAGCCAGGAAGGGGCCTTGGTCCTGATCCCAGGTCGATAGGGCTGGCTAGGGTGGGGTGCTGGTGTTTTACCCGCCCCTGCGGAATCGGACTCGCTCCCTGATGACCAACGATGGCCTGATCCTGACCCCTTTCCTGCTGAGTGGTGCGGAGGAGAGCGGGATCAGTGTCTGGTCTCCTGAGACCTCCAGTGCTCCAGCGACCGCCACCCTGGCGATGGGGAGCAGGACAACGGTGACCAGAGATGGCGTTCCCCAGACTGGTGCTGAGCCAGAGAAGCCCTCTGTCGGGAGAAGGAGCGGGAGTGTCGGTGCAGAGGATCAGTGATGATGCCAAATCTTCTCTGGAGGAGTGTCTCGGTGCCGATGACAGGGTTCTGTGCCGTGAGCACATGGACGAACTCGACGGTGCCGGAGAACATGACTGGTGCCGACTCCTTGGTGGTGATCATCTACTGGACCGCGATTGAGACGGGCGCCGCCCAGCCAAGTCTGTGGTTCTAGGTACCAGTGATTGGGAATGGTGCTGAGACGACGATGCTGAATGCCCTCCGCTGATGGCATTCCCTCTCTGGCGATCTGTTTGGTGACGGGGATTGGAGATTGGTGCCTGGACAGAGGGAACCATCTCCTTGGTGATCTGGCTCATAGGGAGGCACACCGAGGCTCTGGAGAGCTGTGGAGCCATCGAGGGGGTCCCATGGGGGCTTCCCTTTTGACGCCAGTACTGTCTTCTCCTGCTCATCCGGGGCAAAGGAGCCAGAGGCAAAGGCAGTGCCATTACGTCTCTCCCTGCTTGAAATGCCTTCGGCGTCGATGATATCATGAGCTGTGAAGGGCCTCTTCCACTCCCCAGAGTCAGAGAAGGCTTCCTTGAGGGACTGAGGGCTCTAGGCAGTGAGATCTGCTCTTGCAGAATTTGCTTGGCCTAACGGCCCTGCACTCAATCCCACTTCCTTAGCCTTCTTCGGTGTGGGGGAGCGATCTCTCTCTGTGCGCTGTTTCTTCTGCTTCCTCTTTGACAGCGAAGCAGAAGATTGGTTCCAGAGGGGCACTCTGCACTGACAGGGTGCTCGGCACTGAGAGGGAGCAGGACGGTTCTGAAGCTAGTCTTAAGGGCAGCCTCCATCAGTAGGGCCTTTAGATTAATTTCCCGCTCCTTCTGCGTCCTTGGCCTGAACGCCTTGCAGATATGGCACTTGTCCTTCCTATGTGATTCCCCCAAACACTTCAAACAACTATCGTGGGGGTTGCTAGGCAGGAAGGGCTTGCTGCAGGTCTTACAGGGCTTGAAGCCAGGAGATTGGGGCATGCCCCACTGCCAGGCAGAGATCCCTAATGGGACTAAACATTAACTACTAAACTATTTACAACTACTTATCTAGAATACACTAAACTATTTCTTTTTAACAGCTACTTAAGAACACTTAAAATTAAAACGCTAAGAGGCACTTGAACACAGCAATGAACTGTAACTGTCAGTGGCGGAAAAAAAGAACTGAGGGGGCGTAGGGCCAGCGGTGCCTTAGCTACCGCATCATGTGCGCGGCTCCAGGGGATACCGAAGCCAGACCCATGGGTACTGCTAAGGGGAAAAAAATTCCGGTAACCATGCACAGGGGCGTGCACGCACCTACAATGGAATTGACATGAGCAAGCACTCGAAGAACTGAAAAGTATTTAATAACAAACTAAATGAAAAATTAGATTGACAATAGAACAGATATCCAAAAACTATTCTGAACATTGGAATAAAGCAAGCAGACTGCTAAGTACTGAGGCTGAGGAAGACATTGTCCTTCAGAAACCCCCCCCCAGTTTTTTCTACCCAAAATAGAATAAAATAATCAGCGAAGCAGAATAAATAACTCTCTCTTCACTATTATCAAAACGTTTTCAGTGAGCAGAGGGAACTGTGAAATTTCCTGGAACAGCCGCCAAATTGACTGATCTTACTGAATATCAGGCAATAGCTTTTATAAAATACTGAAAACAGAGAGATCATTAAATCTGTTAGAACACACAAAACTCTTAGACTTGATGAGTATGGGGCAGATTTATACAATAGAAATACAGCACTAATTTTAGAACAACTCTGGAACAGGAGAGTAGTGGGGACAAAAAAAACTAACTTGTTTCATGACTGAACTGAATAAGTTTATGGGAGGGGATGGTATGATGAGATTGTCTATAATATAGATTGTCTATAATGGCATATGTCCCAGCTGTGACTACTATTAGCAAATGTTTCCAATGGCCGGAGATAGACTCATAGACTTTAAGATCAGAAGGGACCATTATGATCATAGAATCATAGAGTTGGAAGGGACCTCAGGAGGTCATTTAAGTCCAACCCCCTGCTCAGAGCAGGACTAACCTCAGCTAAATTCATCTAGTCTGAGCTCATGCACAACGCAGGCCAAAGAACCTCACCCACCCACTTCTTTAATAGACCCCTAACCTATGACTGAGTTACTGAAGTCCTCAAATAATGGTTTAAAGACTTCAGGGTACAGAGAATCCACCAGCAATTGACCCGTGCCCCATGCTGCAGAGGAAGGCGAAAAAAACCCAGGGCGTCTGCCAATCTGCCCTGGGGGATAATTCCTTATGACCCCAAATATGTCAATCAGCTAAACCCTGAGCGTGTGGGCAAGACTCACCAGCCAGACAACTGGGAAAGAATTCTCTGTAGTAACTAAGAACCCACCCCATCTAACATCCCTTCACAGGCCATTGGGCAATTATGGGTCGGGGAGGTTCTCTGGCATGTGATGTGCAGGAGGCCAGACTAGGAGACCAGGAGGCAGCAGTTCTCAAACTTTATTGAACTGTGACCCCCTTTTGACAACAAAAATTACTACATGACCCCAGTGCCCTGTGTTACTCTAGAATCAGGGCTGCCATTAGGGCATGGCAAACAGGGTAATTGGTTTTAATTACTTAACTTTTCAGGTCCACAAGGGAACTTGACAAAGGCTGTCCCTTATCCCTAATACACTGTACAGAAACAAAGCTCTAGTTCTTATGATAAAAAGTAATTAATATTTACATATCAGAAATAGAGAGGAGAATAATAAATAAAACTCTTCATAAAGGGGACATTCTACTATACATCACAAAACTAAAAAACTGCTTACTTTTACCCTAAAAGAGCAATTCAGTGTGATGTCTGGCTACAAAGTAAAAAGAATTCAAGACAGAAACCAATGATAAGATGACACATCCTCAGGAATCTAGATCATGAGTATGGAGGACTTCTGATTGCTAAATAATAGTGTACACAATATAATGACCCTGAATGAAAAAAACAACCTCAACTATTTTAACAATTATTAAATTGTCAATTCTATAATTAACCCTAGCAGGTAGAGTAAGAACTATTAAAATCAACACCATAGCAAGATCTCTCTTCCTTTTCTATTTAATATCCAAGATAAACCCAGCAGTCTTATTAACTTATTTGATTTATTTGAAGAAAAAAATAGCAGAATATGAAAGACCCAGAAGGATTAGCACTCCCAAACTTCACCAGATATCCTACAGCCCTATTTAGTAGTTTAAATATGAATACTATGCACAAAACACATTAAAACTGCCCTTCAACAACACAACTGAAATAAATGCTCTATAGATACCACACAGACTAATATACAGGACAAATCTCACCTATTTGGAAAACAAAAAAAGAAACTGGACACGAAAACTATTGTTCCATCATGTAAACATTTCTGATTTCCTAGCTTTTGCTATGGCTTTTCCAACAAAATAATAACTAACCTAGAAGAGTCAGAAAGACAGACTCATCTAGATTAACTATTTCAGATTTTCCAGTTGAAATTATCAGGCAATTTACTCAACAAATTCTACCTTCAAAAATAGGTTTCTCTCTCCTGTAACATTATATTACTACCAGGACAGACTGGGCAGACCTACAACAGCCCATGACATCCAGTCTGAAAATCAATTGCTCGAAACCAGAAAAGACAAATTACTATTCTCTATGCAATTCAGTAGCAGTGAAATACACAAGATAGAGCACCTGTGGGGAGGCAAAACAAAAATCAAACAAACCCCTTTCCCCTCCAAAAAAACCAGAAGCAAAATTTTAGGGTACAAGAAAAGAGAACTCCCGGGCAGATAGCCTTAAAAAATGTATGCCACCAACTCACAATCATGGAGAAAACACCAATGGAAGCCAATCACATGCCTCTTCTATACGTGATAATCATGCTAGAGAAGTATGTAGAAAAGTAAGTTGCCTCACGCACTTTCTGGAACTACCCACATATCAAACATTTTGGTCATAGAAAAACCCCAACAGCCAGCATTTTCTGATCCTTCAAACCTACAAAACATTCAAATGGTATTTTTAAGGAATAGTAATAGCAGAGAAAATCATCACAACACTGATGCAGAAGGAGAAAATCAAGGAATTGCTATTCAATATGGACAAATAAAATGCAAGGAACTTAGAACACATCACAACCGAGGTGAGGTAGACAGGCAGATGTTTGGAGCAAGGCTTGAGCTAATGTATACCAATATTCTTACTTGTATAGAATACTACACAAATGTGTAATTTTCCTCTTACTTGTGTACTTACTTATAACTATTCCTGTAAAACAAGTAATTAAAAAAAGATTATTATATTTGATGAGCAATCTGTATACGTTAAAGAACTGCTTTGCACCTCTTTCTGTGCCACTGCCATCCTAATCTATGCAACCTATCTGAAGAACTGTTCAATTACCTGGAAAAATACATACTGTAATCATGATAATTTATTTGTACTGAGAGAGCACCCACAGATGTGCTAGCCACACAAAACACAGTCTCCACCCTGTAGACCTTACAGCATAGGAGTATTAATGTATAGTTCCTTTGGGACTTCTGGGACAAGAGGTGCTGCAATAAATATACTTTTTGCAAGTTGTTCTTTTGTAACGGAAATAGAACTGGGTCAGCCTAGAAATATTTATGCTACCTCTGGTTCAGACGAGCGTGAGCAGGTTAGAAAAACTGTTTGCTTTATGATAATTGATGGCCTATGAAGATGTTGTGATTAACTGATAATAAATCATAACAAAATGGTATCAAGTCTGGTACCCATTTAAGTAAACATGATGAACAATAGACAGAAATTAAAAAACTGTGACTTGTTTGAGAAAAAATTAAGCAGACAGCTATTTTCAGTACAGTAGGAATGTCTGTTATTAGTACATGCAATCATATTTCATTTCTAAGTTATAAATGAAGTGGATATATCGGACTCCAGCACATCATAGAAAAACTTGTATTACTTGGAGTTATTTTTTAAGGTTTCTGGAAATAAGCATTTTTTTTAGACATTGATGAAGACTTCAAAACATGAAATAAATATAATAAACTTAAATTTTACACAGTCACACCTGTGTTGTATGAGAGAATGCAACACATAACCCTTTGAAAACTGGCTAATTCCTAGATGGATAACACCTGGGAAACAGCTGTTTTGCAAGGGCTGGCAGTATTAGTGCAGGATACTTGTTATCATTATCATTTCCTGAAATAGAAATATAGAGCAGAGGTTCGGACTCTTGGCTGCTTGAAAAATTGTCCTGATGCGAGTTTATGCAAACTCCACTGTTTGGCAACCTACAGGCCGCTGAAAATTGGGGCAGGTCTAAGTATGGAGAACCAGCAGCACTAAATGGACGGGGCTTGGGAGAGAAGGAACTGGCCTGAAGAAAGGAAGGATGTTGCGGATCTATATTAAGGAGGGGGAGGAACCCATTTTTGTTGGGAGAGAGCTTCAGTGAGGATAGAGGAGACTGAGGAGCTGGAAACTAGTATATTCTTTTTCAGTGGCTTATTGTATTGAATGAGAAAACCTACACACTAAGATGTATAAAAAAAGCATTCAACCAAGGGCAAAGAAACTGAAGATGTCCAGATGATATTCAAGAAGTAACACCCTACAACAGTATAATCTTAGCATGTTTAAATATGAAACAAACACAAAAGGGTGTGTTCCTTTACTTAATTGTGTCAGTGAAACTCAACAAAATGAGATCTGGAGAAATAGTTAAGAGATTAACACATGTTTCAATCATGACTGCTGCTAAAGAAGCCTGCTTAAACTGTATACTTTGCTATTTCTCACACACCAGAGGGTAAGCAAAACTTGGTAGACATGATAAAAATGAAATAACATACTTACTCATAGTTCTTTTTCTTTGACATTACATTTTCTTAATGTCTTAGTTGTTACATGGAACAAAATATGTTAATGCAGCATTAGGATTGGGAAATCAAACAAAACTCAGGAAATTCCGAGAGAGAGAGAGAGAGAGAGAGTCACTTCTACAGTTTTGGTTCCAGGTCATAAGCAAAACTAGAAAGGGTGTGCTATCCAGTTATTATTATTATGATTATAGGCAGTGCTGGTAGCACCGCCTATTATTAAGATTGGCAACACTTCCCATTATAAGATTATGTTTTCAGGTGTTTATAAACTTTGCCAAACTTTAACCACTGAAGCTGAAATTTTCCATGGTGGGTGTCTGCCTCAGGCTGATTTTTTTTTTTTTTTTAAATTTCAGCACAACAGTGCAGCCATTTCTGAAACTGAGGCTAGGGAAAATAACATTTCTCAATGTTAAAAAAAAATCTGGTGACCTTGTCATTATAGAAAGCTCAAGTGCCCCCAGACTGTGGAGTAGGGACTTGAAATTTGGCAGGATGTGGCCTTCTGGGTCAAGGATGTATCTTTTGCTGTCCCCATGATAATGTGCCCAAATCTAACCAAGTTATAAACCATTGAAAAATCAATTTGCACATGCTCAGTAGAGTAACTGCTAAAATCTTTGAAGATTGTGTCCTCACCATGCTCAACCCTCTAACAGCTCCTATGTGTGACCAGACTGTGTATGTGCCATCCCCTCACAGCGTCTATATGAAACTAGACAGCATAAGCGCCATCTCCACAGAATGACTAGGCATACTCCAGGGCTAGAGAGGACTTCCTCTGTAATGGCTGCATCTGGATGCTCCAGGCCATGGTGGGTCCCAGAACCGGAACTAAGAAGCTTTGTCCCTCCTGTGTTGTCAATAACCCCTTTGTTGGCCCCCAGGTAGCCTGGAGGAGGAAGCCATCAGATTCAAATGCAAAGGGGAATCGAGCTGGACCTAAGGCACTGCAGAAGAGGGCCAGTGGAGTAGATTGGGACAAGCAGCCTGGGTCAGGGAGCTGTGGAGGGAAATGTAGGGGGAGACAGAGAGACAGCAGGTGTGTGTGTGAGGGAAACTGTGACTGAGGAGTCAGGCAGGGGAGACTGGGATTGGGAATGAGTGGGGTGGATGGAGAAGGGGTTGAGCGAGGAGAGACAATTCTGACAAGGAGTGGACGTGTGGGGGTTGAACTCAGAATGGCTAGGCAAGGAGACTGTGACAAGGAAATGGTGAAGGCAAGGACACTGAGAATGGATGAGAAGCTTGGGGAGGGAGACTGGGACTGGGAGCCAGTGGGCTGGGGAACATGGGGGTGGTGGTGACAGATTGAGAAGTAAAGACGGGAACGGGGACTGTCTGGGCAAGGAGAATGGGGACAAAGAATCAGTCGGTTCGGGTTGGGGGAAGAGAGACTGTCTGGGAATGGAGAAGAGTGGGAGTGAGGAGCAGTCAGAGTAGGATGTACTGGGTAAGGAGAATGAGACTAGCGCCAGAAGCCTGAGGAGAGGGGACTGGGACTAACTGGATGAGAATAGGATTGGGATGAGCAGCCAGTGGTGGGGTAGGGAAAAGATTGGACAAGCACACGTTGGAGGGAACGGGGCAGAAGGGGTCAGGTTTGGGGAGAATGGGATGAAGAGTCTGTGGCCACTAAAGAACTCTCCCACCATTCTTCTGATGTCAGAAAATATCTGTGAAACACTGGCAAGCAGTGCTAAACTTGTGCCAGGGCTGAGCTCTGGTACCTCTAGGCTTGGCAGCTCATAGCCCAGCGTCAGTTATGAAAGTAAAAAAATTGCTTGAGCCTTGGCATCTTTTTTATTACAAATTAAGTATTGCTGGCAAGTGTCTCATTCCCCTCTTCAAAGAGGATAATCACCTAATACTGCTATCAGTTACTTTATTAACTTGAGTGACAGAGGGTGGTGTGGTGGATCTAAAAGTTCCAACACTGCTGGTGAACAAGGTAGGTATCAATATGATGCCACATGATAGAATTTCTGTTTTTTCAGTTTTCTTTTTTAAAAACTTAGGAAATTACACACAAAAACCTATGTTAAAAGAACATTAAGGTTACAACATTGAGCACTCAAAAGTTAGGAATTCAATGGGAGCTGTGTTTGACTACATTAAATATCACATAACGCTAAGCACTCTGAAAAATTCAGTCCTCGGTGTCTCAGATTGGGCACTCAAAATTAGACAATACATTTTAACCTTACTCTATGTGCCTCAGTTCTCCATCTGTGAAATAGAGATAATGAGCCTCTCTTTCCACTGGAGAGTTGTGAAAATAACTTCATTAATGTTTGTAAAACACTCATATACACACTGAACTGTAAGGAGAAAAATATCAAACAGTTGCTCATTAAATGAGCACGGTCAGTTCTGTGCACTGAATGAGGCAGGGATCTTGTGAAAACAACAGCATGTGGTCATGTAATTAGACTATCATAATGCATATGTAAATGGAGGCTGAATTAAGGTTGCACAGGCAAGCTTATTTCTGGCATTTTCTAACCTCTGAGTGCTTGACTTTGCAACCTTAATGTTCTTTTAATGTAATGTCTAATGTGTAATTAAACCAATCAGGGGTCCTGTTGTGCTAGGCACTGCACAAACATATAGGAAAATGACAGTCCTTACCCCAAAGAATTTACAGTATAAAAAAGATAAGATATATTAGGTAGATGAAACAAATAAGCAAGCTGGGGGAAAATGGGCATAAATTGAAAACCAGAATATGCACAATTTAATGTGGGGTAGTAATCACATCTCACTATCTGTCTAATTGTTACCAGACTGAAGTTTACTGTATATTTTATACAAGAAACATTGGGAGCTTTTCCCACTTATAAGAGGCAGCATGGGAGAAAGTGTGAACAGGGTTGTTGGTGAAGGTGAGAAATGAGCATTCAAGGCTGGCATCATCAGCAGAATGAAAGCATGAGATGACCTTTCATTAGGCCTTAGAGTTGAAAAGTAAGATGGGGTTAAAATGGGAAGGGCTTTGAAAATAAAAGCTAGAAATTTGTGTACAATGCAGTGGAACAACTTAACTCGGTGTAGGAATTTAAAGAGGGGGTGACAGACTAACAAGCCAAGAAGATTATTTTAACAGTAGCTATTTTACTTGATGGGATCAGAGATTGCAGGTGTTGAAGCCGCAGAGAAGAAGCTCATGTAGAGGTAGACATGTAGTAAGATGATCGGGGCTTGGATAAGAGTTTTGGCAGTGTGGATAGACAGGAAAGGTTAGGTTCTGAAGACGTTGTTCAGGAAGAAGCAACAAAACCGAGACATGGCCTGGATGTGGATCAAAACAAGATCCAATAGCTGGCAGTTGAGGCTAGACAAATTCAGACTAAAACTAAGGTGCAAAAAACCTATTTTTTTGTTAAAATAGTGAGGGTGATTAAGCACTGGAACAATTTACCAAGGGATTGTGGTAAATTCTCCATCACTGGACATTTTTAAATCAAGATTGGATGTTTTTCTAAAATATATGCTCTAGTTCCAACAGAAATATTTCAGGGAAGTCCTACAGTCTGTGTTACAAAAGAGGTCACACTAGATGATCACAGTGTTCCCTTCTGGCTTTATAATCTACGAATCTATGAAAAGAGAGGGCAGCATCAACGATGCCTGAGCAACAGGGAGGATGGTGGTGATGTCCATTGTGACAGAGGGCGGGAAAGAGAAGCTGACTTGCGAGAAAAGATCAGGAAGCTCAATTTTGGTTAAGTAAAGTTTTAGTTTGTGACTGGACATCCACTAAGAGATTTTAGACAGAGCCTGGTTTGGGTGCAGAGAGCTAGGTTCTGGTAAATCTGTGAGACATCTGGCTGAATATGATAATCAAAGCCATGTTTATGGGTAAGATTCTCAAAGATGAGATGGGGGCCAAGGATGGAGCCTTGTGATACCCAAACTGCAAGAGTGAGAAGACTGAATGAGACACTGAAGGAGCAGAAAGAACCTGAGAGGCAAGAAGAGTACCCAGACAAGGCAGGGTCATGAAAGCCATGGGAGGAGAGGCTTTCAAGAAGAGCATGGTCAACAATGTCAAGGAAGCTGAGGCCCTGATGTTTTGCAAAGAGGAGGTTATTAGAGGCTTTGGTGAGAGCGGTTTTGCTGAAGTGTGGACTCAACAATAAAAAAAAAATTTAAATCCTTATAACTTAAGAAAACTGGACTGGTTTTTCATAAGACAAGCCAAATGTTAAGTTTTTAGCTTCAAGATTTTCTTTGATGAGTTATGCAAAAGCAAACTTTCAATTACAACATCAGAAAACTAAAAGCTAAGACCAAGCATGGAAAGATTCAGCCATGAAGTTCTTCTTTTTTAGAACATTTATTTTTTCTAAATTATTCCAATTTAATTTTTAAAGACACTTATCCAGTTCCCCAAGCATTTGTTGCAATACTTAAAATACATAACCAGAGGACAAACTTAAGTGTATGCTTAGCAAGCAGTCCTTTTTCATTTGCTATGTAAATTTGAAATGATAGAACTGCATAATGACCTAAAAACAAGACCACGGCCAAGATATTCCAAAGTGACTAGCAATGTTGGGTGCCTTATTGGATGTCTGACTTAAAACATCTTAAAGAAGCCTGATTTCTGGAAAGTGGATGCTCAGCACGTTCTGAAAAAGCCAACTATTTTCAACTGCCAAGCACCCCAAAAATGAGGCACCCAAAATCATGTTACTATAATCCAAATAAACATATTCTCCAGTCAAGCTCCTTCAACCTTACACCACCTGACTCATCATTTTTTATGTAGAGTGAAAGAAGGGGATCAGCACAGAAACCGTATCTCAGCCCTAACTAGTGTTTTCCTCCCATGAAAGCCATAACAACAGAGCACTATCTAAATTACAAAATTCAGCATAAGCTCTGGAAACTGATTGGTAAATTCTTGGAATGAGAAAAGGGGCATGATATAGTTTCCATTCAAATTCTAAACCTAATCTTCAAGCGTCCTATTCAGTGTGGATGACTTGCTGATATTTTGGAACTAGATATGTGATGCCAGCTTTGTAAACTGCAGAAATCACTGGGGCATTACTCCAGCAAGGATAAATTTAAATTTCTCTCAGTCTGGTATAAATTTTAGGACCACTCTTTTAAGAACTTTGGGTTAGTTGCCTATGTATATCTGAAACTCTCTGAACTACTCACCTTAATATACGTTATACATAATGAGCTATTAGATTAAAAAAAATGGCCTTACCTGTAAACTTTTCTTTCAAGTAGCACATCTGACCACTATATAACATGTGAGCAGGTCTTCTTCTCCATCAGGAGAGTTGGAGGCAGTTAGAGCCAACTCCCATCTAGTGACACCAGATCCATGACCATGTGCTTCTTAAAACAGCTTGTGTGAATAGCTGTAAAAATAGACTCTAGAACATCCACTTAGCAATCTAGACATTAATTGCTCTGATAATGACAAGCTCTTGATACTTTCAGCTTAACTATACACATTTTATTCTCAAAACCTAGGTTTTACATGCTGCTTTCAGGTTTGTTCTGGTAATACTGACCTTTTCTCAGGCTCCACCTAAAAGGCTGAGACCTGAGGCATGGGGATGTGTCAACATTTGACACAACTCAGCTTTGCTTGTGATGATGGATGGAAATTTGGGGGGTTGCCCTAAATGGCCTTACTAGGAGGAATCCAGATCTGTGCTGATGTGGGCAGCGCTGGCACTAAGCCGTCTTGGCTTACTGCGATTTTAGTCATGAGAGTTTACGGAACCTTGATTACTTCCATAACTGAAAACCCAAAGAAAAGGAAAGCCCTGATGAAATACCACAACTCAGCCATAGTTGTTGGCTTTTGCAGCTCATGGACTGTTGAAAAGTCTGCTCCCTGAGAGTAAAGTACCACTGCCCATTTTCAGTAACATTCCATAAGGGACACTGCACTACTCAATGATTTGGAGATTTTTGGTATATGATTTTTTCCTGATACAGGATTCGAATATTAGGTTGTATATGTGAGTTGCCTGTGGATAGGCACCACGTAAATGAAGCACATTATTTTTATTATTATATATGAAAAAAGTTAGTGCAGTGTGTGTAAAACATACTGGAAAAGGAATTTTATGATGGTTTCTGAGCTGCATTTCAAAGGATGTTTCCCAAAGCTTTATCATCAATAAAGTTAACATACTGTAACAGAAAATTTTAAAAGGTGGTTGAGAGCAACTAATTTTCAGAACATTTCTGTAGGCACATAAGAAAAATCAAATTGTCTTTTAAAGACAGACAAAAAACATTTGGATACTTTGGCTGCTCTTAGAACTGATACTTTAGCCTTTAACAATATATCTTGTGAAAATATTGTTATGCTTGACTAAGGCTGCACCTCTCCTGTCAACCACATGAAAAGTTAAATCACTTTGGTAGCCTGTAGATTCTAATAAAGTTACTTATATCTAGTACAGGTTTAATAAAAAAAATCAAAGAGCAAGTAGAGGTAACATCAGAAAATGTCTATTTCATATATGAATCTCTATCACCTTTCAGGATTTTATAGTTGCCAAGCAAGGAATTTGCCTGTTTTGTTTCTCCTTCTGACTTTAGAGTACATTGTAAATTTAGTTCCTTCTTAACTTTTGGAAATCTTTAACAGTTGCTTGTTCAGGCTCTAGTTTTACAATACTTGTTATAATGTAAATGTATGTTGTTAATTCTTAAGAATGCCCTCAATTGAGTATTAGAAAAGAATGAGCGAGAAAGCTGAAAATTAAATTATTTGTAAAGCTCATCTACACTAAAAGAACACACAGAGGTTCTTTCATACTGAGAGGCTTGAAAAAAAGACCCAAGTTAAAGGATTTTAATGCATCTTTGCCCTATTGTTCAGTATTCAATCCTCCCTTAAAAAAAAAAAAAAGATACACCAAAAATTTAAAAGTCATATAATTAAAAAATGATTACTTTCCCTGTGCAACGTACATCGTAAAAACTAAATTAAAAGGTTTAGTTTACTTCTCACCATTTATGCTCTTTCCTTCCTTTTTTACAGTATAGCCATCTTTGATATTGAGACTAATTAATGTCATTTTTGCTTATAATCAAATTCTAATTAACTTTTTAGTTTTCATACATTGGAGGTTGTGGCATTGTTTGAACTATGAATCCTGCAGGTAATATTATTCTCTTTTTTTCAGTGAAATACATTGAAACATTTTCATTGACAGACTTCCTAAAAATTCTTTTTGAAGGGACATTTTCCCAACATGTAAAATGAGTTTTGAGAGTAGCTACACTTTTATCTATAATAAGGGGTTCCCATGTCCAGAGATGACTGATAGGAAGGTGAAGGACTCAGAAGAGAAAAGACTGTTTTGCTACAGCCTCAGGTATTCACTTGCTACTAACTCTTCCCTTTTTAAAAGTAAAACAAAACCCACTTTTTTTTTTTTTTTTTTGAAGCAAATCCATATCTTTCAGCAATGTAGTTGAAGCAGTGCTATTCAGAGTTTCAACCTAAATATTGCGAGAAACAAAATTCACTATGTATTAGTGATACAAAGCAAAAACATCTCTTAAAATATCATTGGCAAACAATAGCGACCTAGATGTTCACCGCCTAGTAATGAAAATGTCAGCACATCAATGCTGTAAGGAAGAGAAGATTCTTTAAAGTATTGCTTGATGAAAAGTTCTTTTTTTTTGGAGGGGGGTGAAGGGGGGACAATGGCACTGATTTACTGATTATTAAGGGCGGTGTTAGTTATTACTACAAGAAAATGTTGGGTGGGTTCACGAAAGGACAATGCTTCAGTGAGAAGAATTTCTATGGGGATAATAAACTAACAATAATGAACATGTAGGACTATACCACAGGTAATAACTTCACTGTAGAGAAATAATTCTTCTATATTGTATTTATTTGTTATACTTTAATTACAATAATCTGATTCTGTCTGAGTGAATTTTTTTGCGTTCTTGCCCTTAATAGATGAACTGTAAAACAGTAAGACCCAAAACACATTGTAGAGAAATTAGCTACTTTTTTTTTTTTTTTTTAATACAGATGTAGTACAGAATGTTTAATTACAGCAGGACAGTGCTTCCAGTTAAATAAAATTTAAACCTTTATTTCCCCAAATATAAAATTACTAAATTAATGTCTTAAAAGAACAATAATATAGTAAAGGCTTTAAATTACACCACCATTTAACAGAATATGATCACCTATTACGTATTCCATTGCTTTGGCAAAAAGTATGATTTTTTTAAAACAGTGTATAAACCTAACATAGCAAAGACTGTATACATCTTCATATTGCACTTATTTATATACAAGAATAAAACAAACTGTATATAGCGTATACTTGGAATGAGCACAAATATGTAACAATTAAACTTAAAGCAGAAGGCTTCAGAGCTGGTATGACTATTAAAAATTGTTTAGAAATGTAATACATTTATGTACAGAACATATGGACTGTATTAACAAACAATATGTACAAATCAGTTTACTACTACTTACATTTTAGTGTAACTTGGTGCTTGATGTTCATTAATACAGACCTTTGGTTGTACTTAATTGCTTGATCAGCTTTAAGCTCACATACTTTCAATATGACAACAAGGTATAAAATGGAGCACAACAATTTGTCAATGGTACAAAAACTACTATTGTCAGTTCCATTAGATAAAAAAAATTAGTGTCTCTATCTAGCCCAAAATAGTTCTTGAATTTGGAATCAATCTGCATGTGCCATACTTAAAAAGAATACCTGAATATTATATATCCGCAAACTTACATTCCTCAACACCTTTTTGTAATGTGCAATTCATTTTAATAATACTTTCTAAGGAAAAAGAGAAATTAACTATCATAAAAGTTCCCAACACCGACTTCTGCAAAGACATTATGAAAACTTTTAATATTGCCAGCAAAATTTAAAAATATATGTGCACCTTTCTATGTATTTTAGAAGTCTACCACCACTATTGTTTATTCCTGCCTGTCCCGAGATTTAGTGTGCTCAGTGTTTTAGAGTGCTAATTTACATGGCTTGCATATGCCCAATATTTAGCTTTAAAATCATCCTGAGTTTGCAAATGATAAAGCAAATCCATGCATATATTAAGAAAAATTACTTTCTTTTACAAAACAATCACACAACTGAAGAAGAACTGGGAATCCCATGAACTGCTGTGCTTGTCGGAGTTCCACTTATGGCATTGAAAATGTGTAGTGAATTAGGCATAACACTGGTCTTTTCTTCAACAGGAACAATCTTAAACGGAAAATAAACAGAGATATAACTTCATCCAAAGATTGATTGCAGGTACACAAAAATCACTTATAAAATAATTAAATAAGCTCAATAAAACAGTGAGCTATTTTCAAAAGGTACTATTTATCTAGTCGGTTATTTTTCATATTGTCTTCAATTGCACAGAATTTTCTCTTTTGCGGTAGTGAGTATTATTTTAGTGTTGCACTGGGTGCTAATCTTTGCTTCAACATCAGATGATACACCTTTGTAATTAAATGATTACACTTTTCGTGCTGGCTGAGACTCAAATAACAACTCTTTCACAAGTTAACAATGGAAATAACTTCTCATGGAAAAAGGAAGCAATCATCAAATCTCAGCTAGCTAGGAAAAATTTAGAGGGAGACAGGGCAGTTGGCATGATTAAAATGAAAGTTCATTTGCAGACCATTCACTTCTCAGCCAAACATCAAAAAGTTTACTCTTGACTGCTGCCAGAGAAAGAATTATGGACAATTTAATGATAAATAGAAAAAATGATAATACGAAAATTATGTTAATCATTCAAAACCCTTGGTGTGCTTTGCCACTAGGACTGCTCTTCCACCATTCTCCCTCTGAAACTAGATTCCCTTCTTCCTAAAAGGCCAGGAATGTATACCAGGAGTGTGGAACAGCATATTCCTCAGGATGATGCCTATGGATTGACAAAAAAAGCAATCTTACACAGTGAGGAATGGCCACACAGACTCCACAAAATACTTAGGATGTGGGAAAAATATGAAAGAGACCCAAAGTCTGTTCCTAACTTGGGTCAGTTTTGTGCCATGGAACAAAGTGCTCATCCTGTGTTATAGTGGTAAAAGAAATTATACAAAACTAGTCAGAATCTGATATCAGAAACAAAAAACATTACCATCCCGTCTGATCGTGTTTGCAGCAGCACAGGGAAGAAAGAGATACATCTGTTAAGATTAATTTGTATTAAAAAAATACCCCCAAGACCCTTGATATACCATTTAAAGATTCTTGCAATCAATTGTTTAATCACTACACTAATTATTTAAAGCAGTTGATATTAACTTTTTCATTGCCTGTAGAACAAACATTAAATTGCTGAAATGTCCATTGAATTTCTGAACTACAGAAATAAGTTATAGTCATATAAAATTTACATTTTAAAAGAATTCAAAATGAATTCCAGACAAAAGGTTGCCAGTGAATTATAATTTTTAATGACAATTTAAATTTTCTTCCACTATAATTTTATTTCTCAGTGCAGACCTTCAAATGTTGGAATTTAATTTTAAACTTGCAAAGAATTACTCACTTCACTTTTATCTAACCTTTAACTGAATTGACACATTTTCTAATGTATCATATTTGTATAGTAAGAAGATATTGGCATATTATGACAGTCATGTACATTACTGCAGCTTTATTGTAGGTCATGTGTCAGGTTTTAAAATTACAGGAAGGGTACTGTGTAAAGAAATCAATTGTATGCTCATACCCCATCCCTGGTCCTCAAACATCTACATCTGATTACACTCATCTCAACTCAATTTTTTCATATTTCCGCTTAATGCCTCTATAATCCCTCCTCTCTCATGTTGCTGAAATTCTGTTATCTTTAGACTTTTAACTGTAGTGTTTATTTTAGATTCCTCAATCTCCTCCATCCACTTGACCACATTCAAGTTCTCATGTCTTATTATTTCTTCCTATGTAATATCAACATACAGCCTTTTCTCACTATTGCCATTGCTAAAGCGTTTATCCACATCTTTGTCATTTTTCCTATTACTGCAAAGCTCTTCTCTATGGCCTCCCACTTCTCACATATATCTCTTTTATCTTATCCAAAAAATGCTGCTACTCAGTTCACACCTGTCATTCCAGCCATATTAACCCCTTTTTGAACCCCATCCACTGGATTTCCTGCCTTTTATTACATCAGGTTCAAATATTATTAGTCAAACTATCCCATTTTTTATCCACCAAGCACAATCTCATTTCTTCTAAACCTGCTTCTTACAAAGATCTTTCTCATCTAGTCTCTCTCATCTGCACTGTTGTCTCAAGTCTTTTCTGCCTTTGCAGCAGGGAAAAATTTTTTACTCTAGGTTTGGTGTAAGGTCATGTACATTTATTCCAATATGTAAATAATATTTTTATATCTAATTAAGAGAGAATGCACATATACAATTTTTTGTAGAAAAATGCATTCTCTATGCCTACATTATGCTGTGAGACACCATAAAAGTCAGATGTAGTAAATTTTCTTCTTTGAAAGGGCAATATAGAGATGTATGTGAGAGATAGGGTCTTATATTGCACTTGCTATATTCCAAAGCTTCACCATAACATTTTGAACATGTCATAACATGAAGTTAACTAAAGACAATTAAGAAATAAAAAATTTAAAGATGGTACACTGATGTAACAGTTCTACGCATTTAAAATCACATTCCTCTGCAAGAACAAGAACTCAATGAATGTTATTAAATGGAATTCACGCTACAGAGCAGAAAACCCTTTGCAGGGAGGGATGACATTGTGAACAAGACTGCAAGATGCCAATCATAAAACAAAATGAGTACACAATGATTTATGGACAGAGAGATATATTAATTATAGAATTTAACTAAGAAAATCATAGTTCACACATACACAAAATCTTTAGTGCATATAACATTGTCAGAATGAATATTATTTCTGAAGAAAATTTTTAGTTAGATATTATACATAATTACATTATGTATAGTTAGGTTTCTTAAAAGAGAAAAATCTTAGTATTTAAGTATTTTTCATTTATAAGAAATTTTGGCTATAGTCAACAAAAATGTACTCTCTCAGCATGAAAAAGTCAAATCTTAAGCCACCTCCTCTCTACTAAATTATTACTTTGTGGCATTTAACATGTTATCATTTCAGTAAAACTTATGTAGGGTGATGGCCACTTACAGTAACTGCTGTACTTGGTTCCATATAGGCTAGTTACTGCCAGCCAATTAAAAAAAATAATGTATGAGTTTTTGTTGTATCTTTGTTGATTATTAATGATTACTTTTTAAAAAGAACTAAATTATTTCATTTGCATGTGTAAATCTGGGTGAGTATTTACAAATATGATAAATTAGTGACAAAATTAGAGAAAGCCATGCTGTGACCACACTTCAGACAGTTATGATGCAAGAGCAAAACACTGAAAAATATTACTGAATATTTTCCCTGCTGGTAATTAATGGGTGCACATTATAGCACTGTCAACCATATCATGGATGGTGTTACATATAATAATTAGGATTCAATACATACTTGTTCATGCATTATTTCTGAAAGTTCTTTTGCCATTTCTCTGTAGTTAGCCTTCATTTCTTCTTGATATTCTAACTGATCTTCCTTTATAAGTCGTTCATTTATACCCAAAGCATGACCACAAGCCTCAACAAATTGTCTGCAATTGTATAAAAATAGAAAAGAAAAAGAAAAAAAGACAATGTGTATGCAAAATCCAGAGGAGTAATTTCAAATGTTACTTGTTAGTTTTAGAATACTTTGTTAGTCTGGGAAGGTCATTGGTAATGTTAAAGATAATGACTAAAACAAAACTTGCTTAAAACATCAGTCTTTTAAAAGTTATTCTGTGTACTTTCAGACAGTTTACCTGAAAACTTCCTTTAGTAACTTCACTTTATTGTCTGGATATTTTTTGGTGTTTGTGTCATCTAAGAAAGCTCTTGCATATGCTAATGGACCAGCATTAACCTAAAATAAGAAAAAAGAATTTTAAATATAGTCAATTTGTCATATTACCATATTGTTCCAGCTAAATGTTTGGTTAGGTTACTTTGTTCTTTTTAAGTGAATTTATCGTTTGTTGAAAGTACTGAAAAGATAAAATAGGAAACAAAATTCCTCTGTTTATTCAACAAGTAGAACACAGCAATATATTTCCCCATGCTTCCCCCTCAATGTGCTGAATCCTGACCTACAGGGATCATTTGAAGCGTGGCAGGAAAATACAATCTCTGTTAAGACTGACAACAAATAGAAAATTAGTCTTCCTTACCTAAAAAATTGGCTAGGCAGATGGTGAGCTCAGACTACTGCCACTGATCTGGTTATTTATCTCCATTATTAAAAAACAACACTCTGTATCTAAAATTTTGCACACAGTTCGTCTATGCAAAAACATGCTCATATTACTGTTATCCCCTTCTCTCTCCCCATTTTACCCACCTGCTGAGGCTCATCTTAAAGCTTAAGACCGTAAACTCTTTGGGGAAAGCCTGTACAGTTCAAGATCTGGTTAGCGCTTCCAGACAATAATGTAATATGAATAAATATACAGTAATAATAAACCTAAAAACTGCAGGTGAAAATACATCAATGGCACCTTGAAGATTAGTATCCAGATTTTGCTGAACCTTTCTTGTGTCAGGAAAATTGACTCATTTTTAACTCAACCTGTAGGTGTTAAAAAAAGAACTCCCTGATCCTCTTTTAAGTTTATCAGAATCCAATATACATAAAGCATGGAGAGGATCCTCAGGGTCACAGCCATGTATATTGTCTAAGAATAGATATAAATGAGTTCCTAAACTTCTCAGGCTGATTATCATTACTAACTGCTTTTGTGAACACCCAGGAGATGAAGGACAATGTTTTGTATTTGATTTGTAGTATGGATTCCCATAGGTGAAACAGAGGAACTACTACTGGTGGCAGATCATGTATGTAGAAAATCTTGTACCAGTCATGGATGTCAAAAAGTCTCCTAGAGAGATTAGCTTCCATTATTACTGTAAACTCCCAATCCTGAATTTAGTCTTCTTTACTGACCTACTCTGCCTCCAAGATTTAGGACAGCCCAGATTCCTCCATATCAATTGAAGATGTGAAGAAAATGGAGAAGAGCTCCTTTAGACATGAGACGAGCTTTGTTGCTCCTAGGAGATGCTGCAAGATCTTTTTGCATTGCTTGGCATTTCTCGTCATCCTTTGAGGCTGGATGAGAGATCCAATACCCTTGGTCTAAGGTTGACCGAAATTAAAGAAATCTAAGAAGTTCGATATCCAGAACCCCAGACTTATTTCTGGGCAAGGCATGCTCAGTTGCAGCCTCACTTACGTCTTAGACTGGAAGGAGGGACTGGATAGACTTTTTGACCCAGGGTTCCTCATGATGCTCTTTGCCAGAGATCATTCTCTTTAATCTTTGTTGTGAGTAGGAACGAAAGGAAGTTCTGCTCTCTCAGGGGAAACAAACTCATTGGCTTGTCTGTATTATTGTTCATTACCATTTCAAGCTTTTCCCTCAAATGAGAGTCTGCCAGAGAATTCTGAGGCACAGAGAATTTGCTTAGAGTAATTATCCTCTACCGAGAGTTGAAGCCAAAGTTGGTATTCAGCTACAGAATTTGTGGCTATGAAACTATAGCCAGAAATTATTTTCTTTAGCAATGAAACTGATTGTGGGTTTTGCAGATGAGGCTTTTCAGGTTATTGCATTGTGAAATCATGTGCCTTTTGAAAAGTGGTTGCCAGAGTAGTTCGGATGATTAAAAACAAAGCCTTTAAAGTCACTTCCGAGGGTGGCTCAGGTGTGAGGCTTTGGGAAAGAATTCAACTTCTGCAAGAATTCTCACATTCTTAACCACAGATGCATTAATCTTAGGAAGTACATATTCTTGCGTAAAGAATTCTTCAAAGAAGGGCATAGAGTGATGGAAAATTCTGTCTTGTTTATGGATGGAAGATATCTACTTTTGGACTCTGCTTGCTCATTCTCTCTTTTTGAACTAATATTGATGGGGTCCACCATCTTCTTCTCCAAGGACTCAAACACATCTGGAGGAAAAGATTATCTCCTGCTTCTAGGGCTTGAGGTTATCATGGTCTAATAAGCTGAGAGTTATTTAGAGGAGGAGCTAAAACTCAGAAAGAGAAGGATTCTTAGCTTTTTTTCTTCTTTTTTCGGCCTTTTATACATTTTTAGGTTTCTTTTTTTTTTCTTTTTTTTTTTGGGAGGGAGTGCTTTTGTCCCGGTCTTGGGATCAAACCCTTTTTCTAGATGGTGTGCCCTTCTGGATTTTAAACTGTTGCCAGGCTGGTATTTGGGAAGTTCTTGAGAATTGCCCCTTATGTACTAATTATCTCTAAATTCCTGCAGGGGGAGGACCCAACGGTTTCTTGCAATGTGGGCAATTCATTTCATACAAGCCAAATAACAGCTGTCACCTGACAATTTTGCTCATTGTTGTTAGTTTGATTAGAGTTGTGGCTCATATTGAAAGCTATGAAATATTTCAATATTTCAAAAGTTCAATATTTCAAAAGTTCTCCAGTTATTCCTTCTATTTATTTATATACTGATTTGATTTTGTAAAGCACGAGTGCATCATAAAATGTGCTGTATCACATGAATAACATCAAATATAAGTATTGTCTCTGTACAATATAATTGTTGTAGGACTCATCTTTGTGAAGCTTAAATATTTTAACCTGTGAGGACATAGCTACTTTTTCTATGCTAGTGTTTGAAAGCTACATAATTATCATTGCTTGCCATCTAGAAAAAAGAGATGGTCACAGTGAGCAGATCACCAATCTTAGTTTTTTAAATAAAATTTCACAATTTAGTTTAGGTTGAGGCCTCTGATAATTTCTTCTCTTAGTTTTTTGCATACAGAATCTCTCATTCCAAGCTCAAGTAGTTTCCTACGTCAACAATAGAGAAGAAGGCTAGCAATGAGTGCACTGCGATCAACAGAGGCTGCCTGAAAGCATCAGGCTACTGCTGCTTCCAATGGCATCTTGTGTATGTATGTATTTATTGCACATTGGTTGGAGTCATCTTTTTTTTTAACATTGTTTTACAACCTATCAGAATTTTGAAATTTTCACATAATTATAAATAAAACAAAGAAAACAGGGTTACCTACCAATAACTGTTCTTCTTCGAGATGTGTTGCTCATATCCATTCCAATATAGGTGAGTGCACGCCACTGTGCACTGGTTCCCGGAACTTTTTTCCCCTTAGCAGACCCCATAGGGTCAGCCTAGGCGCCCCCTGGAGTACCGTGCTCATGCCGCAATATATGAGGCACCGCCGACCCTGCAGGCCCTCAGTCCCTTCTTTCTGCCGACTCCGACAGTGGGGTAGGAGGGTGGGTGTGGAATGGATATGAGCAACACATCTCAAAGAACAACAGTTACTGGTAAGTAACCCTGTTTTCTACTTTGAGTGATTGCTCATATCCATTCCATTATAGGTGATTAAATAGCCATAGGAGTCAACGGTGAGCTGCTCTCATCAGCACGGCCCTGCCAAACCCCGCGTCCTCTCTCGCCTGCTGCACAATGGCGTAGTGGGACGTAAAGGTGCGGACTGTCGACCAGGTAGCTGCTTTGCAGATGTCCTGCAGGGACACTCATTCCAGGAAGGCTGCCGACGAAGCCTGGGCTCTGGTTGAGTGCGCTGAAACTGCTCCTGGAAGTGGCACCTTGGCCTGCTCGTAGCAGCACCTGATGCAGGTGGTGATCCAGGCGGAGAAGTGCTGGGTGGAGACAGGTGAGCCTTTCATCCAGTCTGCCACTGCCACGAACAGCTGTGTCGACTTCCAGAACAACCGTGTTCACTCGATGTAGTAGGCCAGGGCTTGTCTCACGTCCAGCGAGTGCCATCTCCACTCCTCCTCCGACCTGTGTGGTTTTGGAAAAAACACGGTGAGTAAGATATCCTGGTTATAATGGAACTGGGAGACCACCTTAGGCAGGAAGGCCAGGTGGGGTCTCAATCGCACCTTGTCTTTATAAAAGACGGTGTAGGGGGGCTCTGAGGTTAAAGCTCTTATCTCGGAGACCCTCCTAGCCGATGTAATGGCCACCAGAAAGGCTACCTTCCACGAGAGGACGAGCAGCTGGAATGTAGCCAGGGGCTCGAAAGGGGGTCCCGTTAGTCTGGTGAGGACCAGGTTCAAATCCCAGGGAGGCACTGGGTCACGGACCTGTGAGTACAGCCTCTTCACCCCTTTGAGGAACCTGACTGACATAGGGTGGGAAAATAATGACCTCCCTTCCATCGGCTGGTGGAAGGCTGAGATCGCCGCCAGGTGCACCTTCAGGGAGGCCAGCGCTAAACCCTGGAGCTTCAGGTGGAGCAGATACTCCAGGATCGCCTGTATGGGCGGGCAGCTCAGCGGGATACCCTGGGACTCCGCCCAACAGGTAAACCGTTTCCACTTGGCGCGGTACAATACATGAGTGGAAGATTTTCTGCTGCCCAGCAGAATCTGTTGGACCGCCCTCAGTCAGCCACAAAGTCTCCAGGCCGTCAGGTGGAGGGAGTCCAGGTCCGGGTGCTGCAGGTGACCCTGGTCCTGGGAGAGCAGGTTGTAACGTCTCAGGAGCAGCACTGGCAGGGCGATGGACAGGTCCAGCAACATGCTGAACCAGTGCTGTCTTGGCCAGGCTGGGGTGATCAGTATGACATCCGTTTTGTCCCTCTTGATTTTCAAGAGGACCTTGGGCAGTAGCAGAATGGGGGGAAACGCATACATGAGGGTCCCCGTCCAGTCTATGAGGAATGTGTCGGAGATGGAGCCCGGCTCGCGACCCCGGATCGAGCAGAACCTTGGGCACTTCCTGTTCCAGGACGACATGAACAGGTCCAGTTGGGGAACACCCCACTTGTGGAAGATAAAAGTTATCACCTGCAGGTGTAGCGACCAGTCGTGTTGGGGTAGAAACAACCTGCTGAGGTAGTCTGCCTCGTCGTTCCTGACCACAGGAAGGTGAGAGGCAGATATATGGAAGTTGTGCCTCACCGCAAAGTCCCAAAGTCAAATGGCCTCCTGGCAAAAGGGCTGAGGAGCGTCCTCCCCCTTGCCTGTTCATATAGAACATGGCCGCCGTATTGTCCATGAGGACCTGCACCATTCTGCCCCTCAGGAATCTGAGGAACACTTTGCAGGCCAGCCGGACTGCCCTGAGATCCCTGACGTTGATATGGAGGCTCTTCTCCTCATTCGACCAGAGCCCCTGGGAGCTCAGGTCGGTGCTGATATGGGTCCCCCACCCCACATCTGAAGTGTCCGTAATAAGGGTGACCGATGGTGCCAGATCCCGGAACGGAACCCCTCTCAGTACTTCCCCAGGAATCCTCCACCAGTTCAGGGAGATCAGGACCTGTGGGAGAACCGTGATCACCCTGTTCAAGGAGTGCCTGGGTGGTGCATACACCAAGGCTAACCACGCCTGGAGAGGCCTGAGTTTGAGGCGAGCCAGCCTCACCACATACGTGCAGGCTGCCATATGCCCCAACAGCTGCAGGCAGTGCCTGGCTTTCGTCATGGGGGACCTATATAGTTGTTCGATTATGGCGACCATCGCCTCGAACAGAGGCTGTGTGAGGAAGGCTCTGGCCTGGGTGGCGTCCAGGGTGACCCCAATGAAATCTATGCACTGCACCGGGGTGAGAGTGGACTTCTGCTCGTTTATGAGCAGCCCGAGTCTGGTGCATGTTGCGCAGGTGAGGGTTAGGCTGTTCCGAACATGGGCCGTGGATCTGCCCCGGATCAGCTAGTCGTCCAGGTAGGGGGAGATCTGCACCCCTCTGCGGCGCAGGTGGGCTGCCACCACCGCCATTCACTTCATAAAGACCCTGAGGGCAGACGAGAGGCAAAGGTCAGGGCCGAGAATTGGTAATGGCAGTCAGCCACCATAAACCGGAGGAAGCGCCTGTGTCTGGGAAGGATGAAAATGTGGAAGTACGCGTCCTTTAGATCAAGGGCGGCATACCAATCTCCTGGATCCAGAGCAGGAATAATGGAGGCTAGGGAAACCATGCGAAACCTGAGACACCTGATAAACTTATTCAGTCGTTGAAGATCTAAGATGGGTCTCAGGCCCCCTTTTGCCTTGGGGATGAGGAAATATCTGGAGTAGAATCCGCTCCCTATTTCCTGTGGGGGGACTGCTTCCACAGCCCCAAGGAGGAGGAGGGAATTCACCTCCTGCAAAAGGAGTTGTTCGTGAGAGGGGT
The DNA here is from genome assembly GCF_026122565.2 of Emydura macquarii macquarii. Classification (NCBI taxonomy): domain Eukaryota; kingdom Metazoa; phylum Chordata; order Testudines; family Chelidae; genus Emydura; species Emydura macquarii. Next base: position 7,291,597 of record NW_027133808.1, on the reverse strand, counting down.
CCCTGAAGAGGGACCAGGTGGGGGGGGAATCCGGGGTGAAGGCCATAAACTGAAGGGCATATCCCCTGAGAACTACGCCGAGGACCCAGTGGTCTGATGTAATATTCTGCCACTTGGTGTAGTAGGGTCTGAGCCTTTCCGCAAACGGAAGTAGTGGATCCGAGAGAAGGTATTGGTGCCACCCTCGGGCGCACCATCAAAACTGCCTCGTTGGGCCCTTTAGCGGCTGGGAGGCCGCGGATGACCCTAAGCGGTCGCGGCGCCCAAAGCCCCTATTTCTGTCATGGCCCCTCCAGGGCTGAGATGACCTGGGCAATGGCCTAGGGGGCGGTTGGGCCATTGGGGCTGTGGCCGAGACTGACGCCTCGAGGCCTGGGGTGTGTACAGACCCAGAAAACGGAGCGTAGCCCTGGAGTCCTTTAGGACAGGCAGCTTCTCATCTGTTTTATCGGAGAAAAGGCCTGCCCCATCAAAGGGCAGGTCCTGGATGGATTACTGCACCTCCTGGGACAGCCCAGACAACTGCAGCTACGAACACCGCCGCATGGCAATCGCAGAGGCCATGGCTCTGCTGGCAGTGTCCACCGCGTCACTGGCGGTCTGCAAGGCTGCCCCTGCGACTGTGGTGCCCTCCTCCAGGACCGTTGCAAAGTCCGCCGCCTGGTCCTGGGGCAACCCCTCTATGAACCTGCACATTGAGTTTCAAAGGTTTAGGTTTTACTGACCTAGGAGCGCTTGGTGGTTCGTGATCTGCAACTGTAGGGCCCCGGTGGAATATACCTTGCAGCCAAACAGGTCGAGTTTCTTATTATCTTTGTTTTTAGGCATGGTGCCCTGGCCACCTTGCCTATCTCGTTGGTTGGCCGCGTCAACCACCAGGGTCCCAGGGGTTGGCTGAATGTATAGGAATTCAAACCCCTCGGATGGTACATAGTATTTCTTCTCGGTGTCCTTCGAGGTGGGGACAACCGAGGCAGGGGTTTGCCAGAGAGCCTTGGCCAATTTGAGGACTCTCTCGTGTAGCAGCAGGGCCACATTAGATGGTCTCGCTGACCCAGCTACCCCAAAGAGGGGGTCCTCCTCCTCAGAGAGCTCCTTCATCTCAATATTCAGGTTGCTGGCCACCCTCTTAAGGAGCTCTTGATGGGCCCTGAAGTCAGGGAGGGGTGCCTTATGGTCCCTGGCGGCCGCCTCATCAGGGGAAGAGGAGGAGGATTGCGGAAGGGGCCCCGTGGAGGGTCCTTCCTCAGGGTCCGCATGCCTCCTCCGAGGAATGGCCCTTAGCCGGTTGGCTAGGCAGGGGGTACTGGGTATGCTACTGAAGATGGGACAGATACCGTGCCCTGTCCTGTCTGCACCCCCCATGGGCCCCAGTAAGGCCACTGCCACGGTCCTTGTGGCCAGCCTGGTGCCGGTATCGGTGCTGGCTGTGGTATGTCGGAGTGGGACTTGCCCTTGCGGGACCCTGAGCAGCTAGAGCAGTGCCGACAGTGCCTGCAGCTTCTGCTCGTCTTTGCCGGGGACCTGCCCTGCGACGACCCCAATGAGGTGGAGGAGCGTCGGTGCCGTCGCGAACAGTGCCAATGGGTAGGCATGCAGCTCGACGAGCTGGAGGAAGATGACCTCCGTCTCGGTGCAGAGGACTTCCGGCGTCGCTTCCCTTTTGTGGATTGGGAGCAGTGCCGCCCATGCTGCCTCGGTGCCAAGCCCGACTCTGAAGATCGCAAGTGGTGTCGAGTCACGGTGGTCTGCGCTGTCCGTGCAGGATCCTTCGGCACCGGGATCCGTGCCCGACTCTGCTCCGGGGATCGGGACCAGTGCTGTGGAGGCGAAAGGCTCGGTGCCGGGGGGCGGGAGTGCAAGCTGCGCACACCGCGTGAGGCAGATCTGAATCTGCGCTGCTTCGAACGCGAAGCCTCCGGTGCCGTGAACCTTCCTTGGTGCCGCGGTGAGGAGGAGCTCGATGACTCATAGTCGGAGCTATGAGGGGAGCCAGCACGCTCTACCCTCTCTGGCCATCTGGGGGGAGACTTCGTTCTTGACAGGGATCTCAACCACCCACCTGAGGCACCCAGCACGGGTTTACCTCGGGACACTGGTCCCTGCACCCTCGGCCGAGGGGGGGACGGAGGCGTGGGCATGGCCATCAGGGCGCATGCCGTGTGGAATGCCTCTGGCATCGAAGGTCCTTGTAGGGGTGTTCCCCCACCCCCAGGAGTCGGGGGAGGCTCCCCACGCAGAGATGCAGGCGCTGGAGTGGACTCAACAGGCCATGGCTAGTGCATCTCCCGACTTGATCCTGGCCGCACAGGCGGTGCGGAGGGGGGGGGGGGGGTGTCTTGTCGCTCGGTGCCCTGGAGCTTCCTTTTCTTCGGCACCGGCGACTGGCGGCAACGGGTCGACTCCGGTGCCGGTGGAGCGCTCCGCACCAAGGAGACACTCGGTGCCACGGTGGAATGCGCCGGTTCAGAATCTGGACGGAGCGCTGCTTCCATTAAGACAGCCTTCAGCGGGATCTCTCTCTCTCCTTCTGGGTCCACGGCTTGAAGGCCTTACATATTTTGCACTTGTCCCAACAATGCTGCTCACCCAGGCATTTAAGGCAGCAGCCGTGGGGATCGCTCACAGGCAAGGGTTTGCCGCAAGCGGCACAGGCTTTAAAACCCGACTCTAAGCCCCTAAGGGCGCTTATGTATTCTAATTCTAAACTAACTACACTTAACAACTATTAACTCTAAGTACTTAACTAGTAACAACAACAACAGTTCAAAGGGGAATGCTGCTTGCTAGAAGACAAGAGGCAAGATGTTCCAGTAACTGTCACGGGCGGAAAGAAGGAACTTCGGGCCTGCAGGGTCGGCGGTGCCTCATATACCGCGGCATGAGCGCGGTACTCCAGGGGGCGTCTAGGCCGACCCCACGGGGTCTGCTAGGGGGAAAAAAGTTCCAGGAACCAGTGCACGATGGCGTACACTCACCTATATTGGAATGGATATGAGCAATCACTCAAAGTAGAACTAAAAGATTTAATAGCTAAAGGAATATCTGTTTTACAGATGGACTGTCATCCTCAAAAGCTATAATGATACAAATGAGTGGCTTTGATACAGAATGTGTGTGTGTATATCTAATACACACAAAAGCTATTTTAAAAGGACATCATTTAGGTTTTAAAAACAAGCACTCAAAAGTTAGAAAATGCCAGATTTATGATTGTCAGAGTAAACTTACTTCTGCCCCTCTGAGCATGCATTGTGTCCATTAAATGAGGCTGAGGTCCTGTGTCATAAAACAGTATGCCTGGAAAGTATTAACCAAACCTACACTGCTTGCTACCAACTCCCCCGATAATTCTCTCACAAACTATTTTTTCTCATATAAATGTTCTCTCCACCCATGTTCTATATTTTTAAAAACTTTATACTCATTATCTACTCCAATTTTTATTCTTTTCCTCTCCCTTTTCTGACACTTTTTGGGCTTCTTTTTCCAAAAAGTATCTGACTGGAATTCAAACCCAATAATGATTAAGTTTGAACAGAACATTTGAACCCAACATGAAAGTCATTTTGGAATTAAGCAAAATGAATTAATTTATCCTTGTTATTTGAGAAGCCAGTGTTTTATACCTGTTCAAGCCTCTCACTGTTACCAAAAAGAGCTAAGATTGTCATACAAGTCAGTTATATAGCTTTGGGTGCTTTGTTTAATTCTCAAAAGCTGTTACTGTTTGATATGCAAAATAGTTTAGAACAATGAATGATACATCTCATTTCTTATATGAAATATTCAATAATTTCACATAAAAATAGAAACACTTCGTAAAGATAAAAATGCTGAATGTTCATTTATCATCATTTGTTAGGAAAAGGAATAAATGAGATCTAGTGCACAGATAGGTATACAATCTTACCTGAACACTGACACTTCCCTGTAGCTTTAGCTGCAGTTTGATCATATCTACTTCAGCTGAAGAACAAAGCTGCCTGAGCTCTGCAACCTTCTTACTCATTTCATCAATGGCTACTTCAATTGGATTTAGATCTGTATGGTGCTGATACATTACAGGAATGCGCTTTTTCACATAGGGGAAACAATGTATAGCTAGGAAAAGAAAACAGTTTAAGTAATCAATTTCAGATTATTTTAAACACTTTATATATTGATGGAGTTTTACAAAATTATTCAAAAAAGTTTACTATGCTAGTAATGCTTTTTATCAGTACAACCATACAGCAAACAATCTTTTGTTACATGATACACAAAAAGTGCTGTCAAATGCATAAAGTGAATAAACAGACTGAAAAACACCACAAATATTTATTCTCCAATATCTTTCTGTTATACTAGCCTTCAGTATTGTTTGTTAAAAGTATAAAAAAGTCCAGAGCGTCCTTTTAAAGCATTTTAGTTAATAAAATAAACATATTCCAAATTAAAACTATTAAAATGTTTTGGGTTGGCTTTTCAGAAGTGCTCAGATTGGTATGATTCTGTTACTACTGAAATCAAGAGGGAGAGTGTCAGCCAACTCTGAATTTCTCTGCTTTTGTGGATTATCAAATTCTTAACATTCTTAAATCAGCCTTTTCCAAACTTTTCAAAGGTGCCCCCTTTTCAGGAAAAGGAAGCCAATCACTCCCCATTCAACTCCACCATGTGGTGTTAAAGTTTTACACATTCCAGGGGGATGTGCCCCATACTTCAGGAAATACTGTCTTAAATGATCAAACTCTGCAGCACAGTAACCTATGAATGGCATTTGTAAATACTTTTAAAGTATTTACAGTTTGTTATTTTATATTTGTATTTAACTTTATGTGTTAAGTATTTATTAAGTACTTAAGTTTGTTATAATCCTAATGGAAACAGAGTGCATGAATCAGCATGTAAAATAATCAGGCCCTGACCTTGACATATAAATGAACTAATTAATTGCAAATCAGAAGCAATAAAGAAACCATGTGTTAAATTAAACTTCTTTTGCAAAGGAAGATCATAATTTTAATTTAAAATTAGATATTTTAATTGCTTTAGAGAAATATAAAAATGTAATAATTTGGTAACTATACAATAAAATACCACTTTCCACCAAAGAATATGTTATAAAACAGGATTATAAATTAAACTTGTTAAACTTCTTAGCTAAATTTAAATATATTTTCCTTTAAATGATAAACTGTCCTAGTGGAAAATTACTACTACTATACCATAATCTATTTCTAGCACTGCACTGGAGAATGAAATCCACCAGGATAAAGGTATACCAATATGGCTATTATTTTTTAAAAGCGTGTCTTCATTAGATGTACACATTGTAGCTATGATAAAAGGTTATAATATTTGCTAGCTAATAACCGTCAAGAACTTGATTCATAGTAGTGCTGTGTAACATTTCCTTGTAATCTGCTTCTTAATTCTAAGGGGGCAGAGAGAATGTGAACTAAATTGTGTTTACCACCATGTTAGTTAATGGGATATAATATTTTCCAGTACAGACAAGTTCCAAAGTAGTCCTCCAGTTAAAACAAGGAAGACCAGATTTGTGATTCCTGACTTTACTAAGATAATAACTGAGTAGGAAAAAAGGCACAAATTCAACTTAAAAAAATACTTTGGAGATCACCTTCAAAGAGTCTTCTCAATAGTATAAGTTTTCCAAGGTAAAGTCTTTGACACCAATGTTTTTGCTCTACCAAATGTCAGAGCTGTCTAGGAGACCCTTGACTTTGACCATTGTTGACCCAATGAACTCAGCGCCGGCCTTAGCCATGAGAGTGATGTTGAGGAGCCCTATGATGTCGTCTTTCCATGCTTTTCAGTGTTGACAAATGGTATTAACAACCTCTTCTAACAGATGGAGTTTGAGACAGCCTTCTTACTCCCTTTGAAGTCAAGGTGATAGAGATGGCCTGTGTATTAATCTGCACCGTGACCCTCATCTTGGCACCATACAAAATCATCAGTAACAGCTATTATAACATCTCTTGATCTGCAAAGCTTAAAGATGGTGTTTTTATTGGGATCAGCCAGGGTACAAACTGGAGATGGAGACTGGGAAAAATGGAGTGAGCCAAATCCTGTGTACAATCAACATGAAAAATGAAGAATGAAGGGTTATATAAATGGGGTCAAATGCCAGTACAGCCACAATGCTGCAGAAAAATCTAACTAAAAAGTTAAGAGCTAAAACTACTGGAAAGAGTAAAGGTACTAATAGATGAAAGTGTCAAGGACACTGCTGGATCCTCACTTGCTGCTCTTACGGGAGTTAACTAGAACAAAACAGCAATTGGGAAAGAGTTTCCCCTTTATATCTTCCAATTTAGGATGTGGCATCAAGAGGGTGTGAGCAGACCCACTAGATGCTAATAGCTGAGGTTGGGCAAGCACACAGGCAACTCTAGAAAGAGAATCACTTCTACTTGCTACACTTGTGTAGCTTGAAAACAACTTCAAAAAATTGAAGCTTTTGGATTTTTTCTTTAATCCCGAATCAGGACAAAAATCCAAAAATTTGATTGTTTTTTCATGGAACTGCAAGCCCACAATAATTTGTTAATCTAAAATGAAATATTCTCCCTGGGATCCCAAGGAGCTTGCAAGTCCTGGAACCCTGGGCTGCTGAGGAGCTGGGAAACCAAGCTTCCCAGCAGCTTAAGAATCAGGCTGCCAAGGAGGCAGGAAGGTAAGCAGGAGACCAGGGAAGTTTCTGTCAGAAACCCGCCTGATTTCTATCAAACGTTTCATAGAAATTGATATGTTCCTGAGGAATGTTTTGATTTCAAAGAATTGGAATTTTCTGATGGAAAATTGGTCCACTGGAAAATATCCAGACTGCTCAAGTAGCAAGTTTAACCCCATGCAATAATTTTGGACATGAAGTGAAAAATACTTTAACAACGACATAGGATTTTTAGCAAGTAAACTGAAAATACCCAAACTGTAATACAGCAAAGACATTTGGGATAATGCTCCTACTTTTGATCAAAGCCTGGCAAGATGTTTAATTACCATAAACTGTCAGGACCCAAGGTTTATATTTTATCCAAAAGATAATACTTAAAATTCCACATTTCTATAGTGCCTTCCATATAAAAACCACAAAGCCTTTTGTAAACATTAGTGAATTAAGCCTCCTTACCTCTATACCTGTAAGAGGTAGAGAAGTTTATTATCCTCATTTTAAAAATAATAATGGGAAAGTTAAACAAATGAATGACTTGCCTGAGATCATATTGGAAATTTATGACAGAACAAACCAATTGAACCAAGACTCAGTCCTGCTCTTCCAGTAACATAGATGTCTTTTACAATATCTCGAGGCACTAATTAAGAACCAACCAAGAAGGAAGATTGACATCTGCTGAATCACAATAATTGATTCTTATAGCACATGGGTTTTCCACAGAGGTGTCTTTTATCCAAGATCACAGCCCTAACTGATATGAAAACTAGGCCTAAGAGTTATCCTCATATTCTTATTATTTATGGAATTATCACAAAGGGAGATAAGCACAAAAAAAAAAAAAAAAAAAAAAAAGACTGAGGCATTCTTTATTAAAAACAAAAACATTAATGTGAATGTAAAGGCTATGTGGGATCCTATCCTCCTCCACATTCGTAAACAGCAGTTATTGGAGTGCAAAGGGATTACGTGACAAAATGTACTGCCGGAGGATTAATAAACTCTTACAGAAACATCAGAGGACTTCTTTATTACATTTTAAAATACTATCATGAAATGTATGAATAGTTTGAAAGAAAAGAAGTGTGCTTGATCTACACCTAATCTTTGAGTTTATTTTGCTTTAGTTGCTAACATCAACATTCTTGCAGGAAATCCTTGAAGTGAATTGGGATTCTCCTGACAAAACACAAGAAACAAGGTTACTTACCAGTAACTGTTGTTCTTCGAGATGTGTTGCTCATATCCATTCCAATGTAGGTGTGTGCGCACCCCGTGCACAGATTCCCGGAACTTTTTTCCCTAGCAAGCCCCGCATGGCCAGCCTAGGCGCCCCCTGGAGTGCCGCGCTCATATCGCGGTATAAAGGGCGCTGCTGGCTCCGCGGGTCCCCAGTCCCTTCTTTCTGCCAACTCCGACAGTGGGGACGGGGGGTGGGTTTGGAATGGATATGAGCAACACATCTCGAAGAACAACAGTTACTGGTAAGTAACCTTGTTTTCTATCTTCGAGTGATTGCTCATATGCATTCCAATGTAGGTGATTGAGTAGCCATACCTTGGAGGAGGGTAGGAGTTATTGGTGACCTGCTCTTGACAGCACGGCTCTGCCGAACCCTGCATCTTCCCTCGCCTGTTCCACGATGGTGTAATGCGACGTGAACGTATGGACTGACGACCAGGTCGCTGCCCTGCAGATGTCCTGCAGGGGAACCCGCTCCAGAAAGGCTGCAGAAGAGGCCTGGGCCCTAGTGGAGTGTGCTCTCACCGCACCTGGGAGGGGTACCCCTGCCTGCTCATAGCATGCTTTAATGCAGGCAGTAATCCAATTGGAGATGCGCTGGGTGGAGACAGGTGAGCCCTTCATCCTATCCGCCACAGCTACGAAGAGCTGTGTCGACTTCCGGAAAGATTTGGTCCTCTCGATGTAGAAGGCCAAGGCTCGCCTGACATCCAGCGAATGTCCTCTCCTTTCCTCCTCCGACCCATGGGGTTTTGGAAAGAACACAGGGAGGAAAATGTCCTGGTTACAGTGGAACTGAGACATCACCTTAGGCATAAAAGCCGGGTGAGGTCTCAGCCGAACCTTATCCTTATAAAACACTGTGTAGGGGGGCTCTGAGGTCAACGCCCTTAGTTCGGAGACCCTTCTGGCCGAGGTGATAGCCACCAGGAAGGCTACCTTCCATGATAAAAGGAGAAGGGAGCACGTGGCCAGGGGCTCAAAGGGGTGACCCATTAGCCCGTTGAGGACCAAGTTGAGGTCCCAGGGTGGCACCGGGTCCCGCACCTGAGGGAAAGTCCTCTCCACCCCTTTAAGGAACCTCACCGACATGGGGTGAGAGAATAGGGAGCGGCCCTCCATGGGTTGGTGGAAGGCCGAGATGGCCGCTAGGTGTACCTTGAGGGAGGCCAAAGCCAGGCCCTGCAGTTTAAGCTGCAGTAAGTACTCCAGGATAGCCTGTATAGGTGAGATGTTTGGGTGCAACCCTCTCGCTTCTGCCCACCCCGAAAACCTCCGCCACTTAGCTCTATACGTTACTTGCGTGGACGACTTCCTGCTGCCGAGGAGGACCTGCTGAACCTGAATGGAACAGGCTCTCTCTCCCTCCGTCAGCCACAGAGTCTCCAGGCGGTGAGGTGGAGGGAGTCCAGGTCGGGGTGCAACAATCTCCCATGGTCCTGGGAGATCAGGTCGCATCGTCTGGGTAGCGGAATCGGTTCGGTGATGGAGAGGTCGAGCAGCATGCTGTACCATTGCTGTCTCGGCCACGCTGGGGCGATCAGGATGATGTTCGCCCTGTCCCTCTTGATTTTGAGGAGGACTTGGGGCAGGAGCGGGATGGGGGGAATGCATACATTAAATCCCCTGTCCAGGGAACTAAGAAGGCATCGGACAGAGAGCCCGGCTCGCGACCCCTGAGCGAGCAAAACCTCAGGCATTTCCTGTTCCCCGCTGTAGCGAACAGGTCCAGACGGGGAGTACCCCACCGTTGGAAGATGAAAGCCACTATGTACTGGTGTAAGGACCATTCGTGGTGGGGAGAAAAGGATCTGCTGAGGCGGTCCGCCTCGCTGTTTCGTACCCCCGGGAGGTGAGAGGCAGATAAATGAAACCCGTGCCTCACCGCGAAGTCCCATAGGCGAATAGCTTCCTGGCAGAGTGCCGAGGAGCGTGCCCCTCCCTGCCTGTTCACATAGAACATGGCTGCCGTATTGTCTGTGAGGACTTGGACTACCCTGCCCCTCAGGAATTGGAGGAAGGCCTTGCAGGCCAATCGGACCGCTCTGAGCTCGCGTACGTTGATGTGCAGAGCTCTCTCCTCCGGTGACCACAGCCCTTGGGTGCCCTGGTCGTGAGAAATGTGGGCTCCCCATCCCCGATCGGATGCGTCTGTGATGAGCGTCACAGATGGGGTAAACTCTCTGAAGGGGACGCCCATCATCACTTCCCTCGGGTCCCTCCACCAATCGAGGGACGACAGCACCTGTGGGGGAACCAGGACCATTCTAGTTAGAGAATGCCTGTGCGGTACGTACACCGAAGTCAACCACCTCTGGAGAGGTCTAAGCCTCAATCGTGCCAGTCTTACTACATATGTAGAAGCTGCCATATGTCCCAACAGCTGCAGGCAGTGCCTGGCTGTCATCATGGGGGACAGGTGGAGATCAGATATGATGGCTGCCATCGCCGCAAACCTCGTTTGAGGGAGGAAGGCTCTGGCTTGTACCGCATCCAACCTGGCTCCAATAAACTCTATACATTGCACCAGAATGAGTGTGGACTTTTGCTCATTAACAAGCAACCCCAGTCTAGTGCACAATTTGCGTGTGAGGAGCAGACTATGTCTCACATGAGAACTCGACTTCCCCCTGATCAACCAATCATCCAAGTAGGGGAAGATTTGAACGCCGCTACGGCGCAGGTGGGCTACCACCACGGCCATACATTTAGTAAAAACCCTAGGTGCTGAGGAGAGCCCAAAGGGTAGGGACCGAAATTGATAATGGCGTCCCGCTACCACAAACCTCAAAAACCGCCTATGGCCAGGCAATATTGAGATGTGGAAGTATGCATCCTTCAAGTCAAGGGCGGCATACCAATCCCCTGGGTCAAGGACCGGAATGATTGTGGCGAGTGAGACCATACGAAACTTAATACGCCTAATATACTTATTTAGGCGACGTAGGTCCAGAATGGGTCTAAGGCCTCCCTTCACCTTGGGGATTAAGAAATATTTAGAATAAAATCCCTGGCCCTCTTCGGCCACTGGGACTTCCTCCACCGCCCCCAGCATGAGGAGTGACTTGATCTCCTGTACTAGGAGTTGAACCGAGGCCGGATCCCCAATGGGGGACAGCCTCGGAGGGGTGTTGGGGGGGAAGGCTGTGAGCTGGAGGGTGTACCCCTTGGCAATCACCTCCAGGACCCACCGGTCCATAGTAATGGCTTCCCATTCTATAAGGAAAGGGCGAAGCCTATCTGCAAACTGCCGGTCAAGATCCCAGATAGAAGGAAGAGTACCACCCTCCTGCTCTGGGTCAAAAACGTTTATTAGAATTACCCCCTTTAGCAGGCTCCTGCTGGCCCCCCGCAGAGGACCCCTGGTGGCCTCCTCTGCTGGGACCGCGGTAGCGCTCACGACCCCTCCTCTGCTGGGCGGGTCGAGGAGCCAGCCTGGGCGGGGGTGGTGGTTGCCTCTGGGCCTGAGGTCTGGACTGCTGTCTGGAGGCCTGGGGGTATACAACCCGAGGGACTTCAGGGTGGCCCGAGAGTCCTTGAGTGCGTGGAGTTTGTCGTCTGTCTTCTCAGAAAACAAACCCAGGCCATCAAACGGCAAGTCCTGAATGGCCTGCTGAACCTCTTGGGTGAGGCCAGAAGCCTGAAGCCACGAACAGCGGCGCATCACGACCGCCGAGGCCATCGCTCTACTGGCAGTGATCGCCGCGTCGCTAGCTGACTGTAGCGCAGCGGTAGCCACCGCGGCCCCCTCCTGGAGGATAGTGGAGAAATCCGCCTCCTGGTCGGGGGGCAGCTGGGAGGCAAACCTCTGCATTGAGGCCCACAGGTTCTTATTGTACTTCCCAAACAGGGCCTGGTGGTTGACTACTCTAAACTGCAGCGCCGCAGTAGAGTAGATTTTCCTCCCAAATAAATCCAGCTTACGACCCTCCTTATCCTTGGGAGTGCTACCTTGGTTCCCCTGACAGTCCCTCTGGTTGGCCGCATCGACCACGAGGGAGCTCGGCGCGGGGTGGTTATAGAGGAACTCAAATGGTTCCTTGGGAACATAATACTTCCGTTCCACCCCCTTGGAAGTGGAGGGCAGAGAGGAGGGGGTCTGCCAGAGCTTCTTTGCAATCTTCATGACATTGTCATGTACTGGCAAGGTCGCCCGTGAGGGCCCCACAGAGCTCGAGGGCCCAAAGAGGGGTCCTCCTCCTCAGACATGAGCTTAAACTCCATGCCCAAGTTCTCAGCAGCCCTCTTTAGGAGGTCTTGATGGGCCCTGAAATCAAACAGGGGGCCCTTACGATCCCTGGCTGCTGCCTCATCTGGCGATGAGGAGGAAGAGAAAGGTAAGGGTGCAGTGGAGGGTCCCTCCCCTGGGTCCGAATCCTCCGAACCCTGTTCTTGAGCTTTAGGGGGCGGGGGTACTGGGGGGGCCACCACCGATTGTAGTGACACCGAGCCCTGGGGCATAGGGGCATTCCAGGGCCCCCAATACGGCCACTGCCAAGGCCCCTGGGTCCACCTGGGGGCTTGCACAGAAGGCTGATGCAGCCGCACGGCCTTCTTGTCGCCGGAGCCCCCCGTACGTCGCTTATGTCGCCGACGCGTGGAGCGGTCCGACGAGGACGACGTGGACCGGTGCCGACATCTGCGGTGCCGGCGATACGAGGAGGTCGGGGACGACGATGACGATATAGCAGACCTGCCCCTGCGGCGAGAGGACTTGCGATGCCGCTTACCCCCTCGGGACCGAGAGCGGGGCCGACGATGGCGATGCTGAGGGGAGTCCAGTCGCCCCAATGTCGGTGCCGGGCCCATCGGAGTCTCTGGACCTTTCGAGACGACCGACGGTGACCTGGAGCGGTGCCGGGACGGGCTCCGCACCGAAGAGTGTGAGCCCGAATTCCGGTCCCTGCTGACGTTAGAGCTGGACCCACGGCTCCGGCGACGGACTCGGGACCGCCCACGGTGCCGTGGTGCCGAGTCGCTTGACGACCGAGAGTCGGAGCTCGGAGGGGAGCCGACGCTCTCCACCCTCCGTGACCGTCTGGAAGGAGACTTGGATTGGGAACGTCTCCAACCACCGAGACCACCCAGCGCGGGTTTGCCTCGAGACGCGGGTCCCTTCTCCCTCGGCCGGGGGGGACGGAGGCATAGGCATGGCCATGAGGGCTCATGCCGCAGTAAACGCCTCCGGCGTCGACGGTCCTTGCGGGTGCACTCCCCCACCCCCAGGAGTCTGGGGAGGCAACCCACGCGGAGACCCCGGTGCCGGAGTAGACTCTACGGCCCTTGGCTGGGGCGTCTCCGTACTCCCGCCACCCTGCAAGGGCCGGGGGGAGACCTCCAGTGCGGCCAGGGGCCGTGCCAACTTCTTCGGCCCCTTCGAGACCCGCTGCGGTGCCGAAAGCGGTGCCGGTGGGGGGGCGCTCCGCACCGACGACACACTCGGTGCCGACGGAGACCGGGACGGCTCAGAGGCTGGATGGAGCGTCGACTCCATAAGAATCGCCTTTAGCCTCGCGTCCCGCTCCTTTTGAGTGCGAGGCTTAAAGGACTTGCAGATTCTGCATTTGTCTCGACGGTGTTCTTCTCCAAGGCACCGGAGACAGCGATCATGCGGGTCACTGATAGGAAAGGCTTTAGTGCACAAGACACAGTTCTTAAAGCCTGTGGAGCCCGGCACGACTCCCTTAGAAGGAACCCCGTCCGGGGTTCTAACTTAACACTATAACTACACTAAACTAACTCTATAACAACTATATAACAACAAACTTGAAACCAGTAAATAACTAGGGAATGAGCTACTTGCACGCAGCAAGAGGCGATAGTTCCAGCAACCGTCACAGGCGGAAAGAAGGAACTGGGGACCCGCGGAGCCAGCAGCGCCCTTTATACCGCGACATGAGCGCGGCACTCCAGGGGGCGCCTAGGCTGGCCATGCGGGGCTTGCTAGGGAAAAAGTTCCGGGAATCTGTGCACGGGGCGCGCACACACCTACATTGGAATGCATATGAGCAATCACTCGAATATAGAATGTTATTTACTTACAGAATTCCAAGCACCAAGAGTTAAATACGAACACATAATACAAAAAAGCAGTCCTCTTTAAAAAGAGAAATCAATCATACAATACCTGTCAAAATAGTTCGTCTTTTACACTGTTCTTCCACTCCTCCTTGTCTTTTACCAGATTGAGTAAAAGGCATTTCAAACATAAAACGACGAATATTGTGAGTTCTTTCAAACTCTGTTTTTCTCTCTTGCAATTCTTTTTCTTCAAAATATGGGACTACATGTGTAACTTGTATATATGCATATTTTGAGTCCAAATCCCTGGGATTCACCTTTAGAAAAAAAAAATTAAATTGCAACTATTTAAAATTGAATTTTTAATTTGAAATTGTATAGTTTTTAGGAATTAAATTTGGCGCTGGTCCTGCAAGTAACTACATATGTAAAACTCCTGAGCTCCACTGATTTCAAAACTGAAATACCCTCCTTTATTAACTGAAAAGTTACATGCAGCTACAGCATAACATTAGTACATTTGTCTAGTAACACAATTTTGTGCATTTTTAGAGTACATGGCTGCGGGAAAAAGACATATCCAGAGCAGTCTTAACATAGCAAACGCTTATATTAAATTCCATTAAGAAGCTACATTAACAAAAGATTAAGTTTGCACAATTGAGCACTCAAAAATGAGGAAACACATACTGGTGCACTGTCTCTCTATGGCTGGTACAAGGATAGTCTGGAAGTAAAAAATTATTGTTGTTATATTCTTACTAGTTAAAAATGTTCTTTATAGCATACCATCTTAGAGAGAAATATTATCAAAAGCAAAAAAAAAAAAAGAGGAAAAAATCATGTAGAAAAATTAAAACGAAAACAAAACATCCCAGAAATGTCACTAGAACATGACAAATCAAGTCTGTAAACACTAAAGGTAAAAACAACACTACAAACATTCACTATGTGAAACCTGATATTGAAAAAAATGGGAGTTTTGTTCTGCGGTCAGGATTTCACTTTGTGATTAAGGCACTGGGTTGGGACTCACAAGACCTGGGTTTAAATTACCACCTCTGCCACAAACTGCCTGTGTGACCCTCCATATGTAATTTTATCTATTTATCTATATATCTATTTTACTTGTCATCTGTAAAGTGGTAATAATTATACTTCTGTACTCCAATACAATGGTGATAGGGATCATAAACCCCAGTTACTTCTGACAGCCATTTTTTTGTATAGTATTGTGTCTGTTTTTCCTGAAAGGAAGAGGCCTGCACAGGAAGATAATATGAAAGAAAATGTAATATCTAACTCTTATACAGTGCTTTTTATCTAAACAACTCGATACTTCCCCCTCCTTTGTAAAGTGCTTGATTTCAATATTAGATATGGAAAATGAGGCACAGAAAAGTGAAGAGATATGTCTAAGGTCACCCAATAGCAGAATTGGGACTAGAACTCAAGTTTCCTACGGTCCCAGTCTGGTGACCTACCGCAGTCAGACATACTGTTGGATTCTTTTTTGGAGAAAAGTCTGCAATATTTTCAGACCCCTTCACTGGGGCTTATGGGTAACTGCTTGCTGAGTATGAGACAAAGACAGGAAGACAGACACTTCCCTGAAAACTCTGATTAGATTGCATGATGGAGGCAAAACCTGAGAATAGTCCATAGCTATGAAAAGGATAGGGTATAGACTATTTTTCTCAAACACACATTTTAACTAGTTGTAAGATAAATCCTCATTAGGTTTAAAGCATTTATTTAAGCATATTGGAAAGGTTATGAAGAGTTGGGGATACAGTGTGGATTTATTGCCTTCCATGACCTGTGAAGTTTGGTCCAAGCCTGAGTTTTTATTCCCATTAAACTTCCAGTATGAGTTGGGGCAGCTTCTCCCTCACTTCCACTCTGTTAAGCTGAAAAGTGTTGAATGAACCTTGTGACCTTCCTGTCAGACAGATGCACACAAACAAGCAGGAGAGGTAGGAAGTGGTGACTTAGGAGGGAATTACTGCTGGCTCTGGAGTTTGGTGGTGGGTGAAGCTTAGCTGCTGGTCAAGAGTTCTGAACTAGACGTTGAAGAGACTGAGTTGGGACCTAGAATGGCCTCTTATGTGTGAGATGTCCTTTTCAACATGAGTGGCGTTGTTGCTCTGTTCTGCTTGATCTTCTGCGCTGTGTGCACCATCTTGGGAACTCTCAGCCATTAGGGAAACTATCTCCAGTTGAGTGACAAAGCAGTCAAAGAGCCAATTTGAGAGGCCAATCATATAAAAGAGATTTTGTAGGCAAATTATCAATTTTTACCCCCAGAAAATACTTAGCGAGGCTTGCCAAATGGTGCTCTAGTTCTACTGTACACTAGACTCTGGAAACAGACTTCTATCGAAGTACTAATATTGCCCCATCACTATAGTGTCTGAGAACCTGAGAAAGGGTTTCACAAAAGAGTGGTCTGTATCTCTCACTGCAACAGAATCCATTTGGACTCTACTCCCAAGCTGCAGAAGTGGGGAAAACCCTCTATGAGGCTAATTGAGCATGCACAGGAAGGAGAAGGATCTATGGGAACCTCTGTGGGCAACAAGTACCCAAATGACCTAAAGATAATATGGCAGATTTAAAAATTACTCAATTTTGTCTTAACAGAAAAACCTTATATTGCGATGCGTGACAAAATCTAGGAAATTCAAAATTAAGGAATACTTTTATGAGAGCCATCATGCCCCTTTACCCACTACAGCCAACACTTTATTCAGACATGCATGTTTAAACATATAATGAGGATAGGATAGTGACATTTCAAACTCAGCCTCTTGATTTTCTAGAGATTCACAAAATGAAATGATTAGATTTTGGAACAAACTTGTTTTAGTTTTAAATAACATATCTTGCTTTATACATAAACACAGTCCTACTTTGCCAGAATCCTGGATCATTCTGACGTTTTCTGATCCAAATTTGTCAGAGTAGAGCTTATGTAGTCTCTGGGAAATCTCTGAAAGAGGTGTGAGTTTAGGTTCTTTATAAATATATTCCTTTCCATCTTCATCCTCGAAGAATCCCTGTAAGAAACAAACAACAATTAGAATCCTTAAAGAACAACAAGCAATTGTTAAAACATACAGAGTGGTTTATGTTTTTCAAGGCAAACAAATGTTCAATGTCAGGGTTCAAGCAAAAGTAAAAGTATCTATAAAAAACTAACAAAATAAAATCCAAGTTAAAAAGTTATCCTATGAGGAAAAAAATGAATTATCTACTATAGAATGAGTGCACAGGTAATGGAAGCACACAAAATTACAAACTTATTAAAGGATTGTTGTAATTACGTGATGTGCTAACATTAAGTTTTGGATTCAAAACTGATTTTTCATATTCTTCTAAGGTGTTTTCATCCCTGTTTCACTTGCCAAAAGATCCATTTCCTTGCCAAAAGGGATTATTTGACTCCCCATTGAATGCTGCAGTAACAACTTACAAAGAAGAGTGAAGAACAGTTTTATAAGGGCGTTACATACTGGATTGTACAGAACAATAAAATAAAACCACACCTACTCTCTCATTTAGAACCCCTTTCATTATGTTGAACATAAATATTTGTGTGTTTGCACTAGTTAAACCATCTGTTTTGAAACCGTGGTTGAATCAAATATAGAAGTGAATGGAAGGTGAAACAGGTGACTGCTTTAAAGCAAAAAGCCAAGTCTGAGTTAATGTTTTAAATCAGAAAATAAATATTTCTGTCATAAGATGGAACGGACAAAATAGTGAAAGAAACACAACATACCATGTATAAACACAGGCTACACTGACAAAAATACCCACATCAAACTAAGCTGAAATGCAGTAATTTTTACTGCATTGCTTGCTTTGTAAGCAGGTACTGTAATTACCTCCACATCTCTTTCACTTTCTGTAAACTGGTATTGCTATAAAGTTATAAAAGACAACAAAATAAATTGAAGGTTATATTGCTCAAGGTATTTACAATCTCCCCCATTCCCTAAACAGTCTGTCAGCTATCCAAATGAAATCAGTTAACTAAAAACTGGGTTACACACACACACAAATGTACACAGTATTTGGCTACTGTGCCATATTTTACTGATACAAATACAAATATTACAGGATGTGACATTGTCAAACGTACAGTCAGCCAGAACTTCTGATTTATTTTTTTTTGATAGCATGCAGTGTTGATGTATAGAAAATAGGTGATTTGTTTCTGTAGATGGAACTGACTGTTATTTTTGGAATTGTAATACTAGAATGCATACAGATCTGAAAAGCAAACTTGCAAACCACACTGCAGTACCAAAGATATTGCTCAACAAATTGCTAAGAATTGTTATTATGGAGAACTTACCGCTGCCTTAAGATAGGAACAAAAAGGAAGAAAAAGAAAAGCAGAAATTTTACTGAGGAATATAAGGAAGAATTATACTGGATATGACAAATGTATTAAACCAGACAACATTATTTAAGATGTTTAATCATTTCTACCAGAACAAATCTATCATGCTTTTTATTTTGCAGTATCAATATAGAAATCAAAGGAAGACTGTGAATCAGGATATGTTGCAAAATTTTTAATAGTCTTTTTACTGTATTTTATAGCTGAAAAGGTGATATTAAATCATGCTTACCTGTCCAAAGAATGCTACTCTGAAATAAGTGCCAAGTAGTCTCTTGCCTGTATGCATAACTTCTGTTACTTTGCTGTATGCACGATGAAGTGTGTCATATAGATGAGCTAGTCTCTAAAAAAAATAAATACCCACAGAATTTTGGAAAGGCAGCACTAAAAGCAACTCTTTCTATTTATTTTAAACATAAGAAAGCACTGTATTAAGAAGAAAAGCTCTTTTAGTCACTAACATCAACCTTTTAAGAGAAAATGTATTAACAACAACAAACAACACTACCAACATTTAGGATTTATAGCAGTGGAGTTAAGACACTAAGAGCTAGATTATGTTCCTTCTAGTCCTCACTAAAGGACAGAGCAGAGAAAGAATCATGCCTTATTTCTTCTCTGTTCCCCACTTGTTCAGAGGTGTGTGGATATGTGTGTGGGGGAAGAATAGGGAGAATAAACTGCTACCAACTCATAACAGTAGCAGATTACTAATCTCCATATGGTGGCTCAGTTGTTTTGGCTGGGGCTTGACACTGCCAATGTTAACATAAGAACGGCCATATTGGGTCAGACCAATGATCCATCTAGTCCAGTATTCTGTTCTCCAACAGAGGCCAGTGCCAGACAGAGAATGAACAGAACAGGACAATTATTGAATGATTCATCCCGTCATTCAGTCCCAGCTTCTGGCAGTCAGAATTTAGGGACACCCAGGGTATGTCTACACTGCAATTAAAAACCCATGACTGGCCCCTGCTAGCGGACTTGGGGTGAGTGGTTGTTTAATTGTGGTTTAGATGTTTGGGCTTGGGCTGCACCCGAACTCTGGGACCCTCCCACTAGGCAGTGTCCTAGAACCGGGGCTCCAGCCCACGCCCAAATGTCTACAGTGCAATTAAACAACCACTAATCCCGAGTCTGCTAGCATGGGCCAGTCAGGCATCAAATGAGTACAGTACTTCCCTCAATATTATCGATATTGCATTTTCAATACTATTACAGTAATATAATATCAAATGACTGCTGAATAAAGTTTATGAAAAACAATCCTGAAAGTAAGAATACTAAATTCTAAGATGTGTTAAACATCTGCAACCCCAATTGACTTAAATGGTAGTTAAAGATGCTCAGAATCTTTTTGAAGTTGGACTTATATTTGACACTAGTTTCCAGTTGGATAAAAAATGCTGAGAATAACTTCATTACATTACCTTTTTATCATTATATGTACACACATTCAGGATCATGTATCACCTGCATCTGAGATAGAGTTTCATAAAAAAATCTGTTTTTGAGTATTGATTTTTAATTGGATGCACAGTATAAATGCTAATGATGAAAGGCAAATACAAAAGTATTTAGTTCTTCAAGGTGTACATGAAATAGGACCCGTGCAAGTGAAAGGTCAAACTTTTTTGGTTTTAAATTAAATATGCCAGTTTAAATTTGAACAAATACTTCAATTAAAATTGTTCTGATACTGTATTATTCAGAGATATTTGATACATCATACTGTTATAGATTCAAAAGGCTAGATTGTTGTCAAAGATATATTTAAAAACAGAAGCATATCAAATACCTCAAAATCCCTCCGCTTTTCATAAATGGGAATGATAAGTTTATAGATGTCAGCAATCAGTTCATATCGTTCCGCCTTCCAGAGTCCATCTGCACATTGCTCTAACAATTCCATGAGCACATCCTAGAGTTACATAAAATTAAAATTTAGTTGTTTTGCACTGTTCAGTTGTGTACTATACTAAGGAACTTCTCAAGAAAACACGAGGAAAATGGCAGTTTGTTGAAAAAGATAGACTTCCCCAAACAAAAATATTGGTTTAAAAAAATCCCACACAGTAACAAACACACAAATACGGTTTTGGGTGTGACTATACACACTTTGTATTTTACTATGTATAGCAGTTTGTTTTAGAGAACTTCATGAACTTCAAAGACAACTCAGTGGGAGTACACTGAACAAAAGAACACGCTTGCCTTATATAGCTTTTGTTCTGTGTATGTTTATATGCAGTGATTTGTAATTACTTTTCAGAAGCCATATTATAAAGCAAACGTTCTGTTTCTTAGGTGCTTTTTTATGTTCTGTTTGTGAAAAACATTATTTAATAAAAAGCCAACTGGATACAACACTTACATTTTATTATTTATTTAGTTTCTGCAAAGTACTATACAACTAAGTACATTTTCAGTACAATTACCTGCATTACACTAATAGGTACTCAGAAATATGTACTTATTAATGCATGTTAAGTGAACTTCAATTTGATATACCATGCCTGAAATGAAAAGGTAAATAACAAGAGCAGGAAAAATTTAAGAAACTGAGAAATATGAGGAAGCAGAAAAGGCTACTTTGGCAGATCATTCCCTGCTTTCTTTGTTTTGTTTTGTTTTTTCCAATCCTTTCTTTCTTGCTGCAAGAAGATTAGTTAGAGCAAATAGTATATGCACTTAATTATGGTACCATTTTATACAACATATGTTTTCCTGTTCTATATACCACTATACCTCTTAAGAATTCAGCACAACAAAGAATAAATATTTCATTCCAAAAACCCACTACGGGTTTTTCTGGTCATTAAAATGTTCATTTTCCATACATTTTCTAATGGAATGTTATTACATTAAAAATCATAAGCAAACTTGAACTACCAGACCAATTCTATCAACTTGAGTACTACATGCACATTTGCAATAATACAGTAAAGAGAAATTGGACAGAGTGAAGAGAAAAGCTACTACCGTAGAATGATGAAGGTTTTGTAGGAAATGGACTATGAGGAAAGATTAAGGAAATGTATTGTGTGAAAAATGCAGGCTGTAGTGATTTATGACTGGTAAAGAAGTAAATAAAGAACTTCTACAAAGACAAAAGAGAAACTGTTCCCATAAATTTGCAATGACTGTATTAGAATTAGTGACTTCAAAGGGAAGAAAAAAAAATCAGTTAAAATTAGTATAATGAACAAAGTTTCTTTCAGGATTGGGAGAAAAAGTAAAATATTTTATGTGGCCAAATTAGAAATGGCATTTGTTTTATATGGATTAATAGGGTTACAGACACCAGCAGATTTAAACAAGTATACAAAATTATTACATAAGTAAAATCTTAGCATACTATTAGCTTTGTATACTAGCTTTATTCTTTAGCACAAAATTATGGCCAATGTATTTTATTTCAGTAAGTAGTATTTACATGGAACTATTTTTCATTCTAAGCCGTTTCAATAGGTGTGGTACAATTTGGCAAGTATTTAAAAAATTTTTTTTCATTTGCTTTGTTTGGGCCACCATTTAATGGTTAGAAGTGCTGTGTTAATATTTTGCATGCACTTCAATATAGCAAGTAGATATATTATGAAACTGGTAACTTTTTTTTTTTTTACCATAATTCCCTCTTTCATCCTGTTTTGCTTTTCCATTCCCTTGCTCATCTGTAGACTATTGGAACAGTAGATTATAAAATTTAAAAAGGGAGAGACTAAATTTTCAAATAGTGAGTATATTCTCCTCACCTGGGTCTGATTTATTTTTTATTCCACATTAGGCTCAATTTTGTTTTTTTAAAGTAATTATATAGACTGCATTGTTGGGCCTGATACAGGTCACCATAAGGCATAAAATCATCTTTGCTCCCTTGTTCTCTTTAGCTGTGCCTTTTGGGCTTCGCTTTATTAGAGGAAGAGCACAGAATTGCATAAGAAATTTAACAGGAGTAGGATCAAGACCATAATCTTTTAATTTTCTATATGTAGACATCAGGATACATGATTGTGCAAAAGCTGATTAACAACTCCAGCACTTTAACTGTGTTGCCTTGATGTAGCATATTCTTTCTTCCACCATGTACCAAGGTATGTAATGCCATATTCATGAAGTTCAAGTGCTGCATTTTTTGGGGACAGCATGATGGTGCTGCAGTGTTTATTCCTCTTATAATGTGGCTTAAGGTACCACTGTGTAATGGGAACCTCACTTTTTTTTTTTTTATCTTCTACCTATTTTTATATGATTTGACACTGAACTTGTATATTACTATTTAACTACTTTAATTTGAGGAAATCTGAAGTACTTATTCTTTTTGTGCTTATTAAAACATATACATTTGGGTTATTTTTGTAAGTGTTTTCACATGGTTAAAGTTCTGAGAGATTCCAAATGCACATTTGCAGCTATAACGTAATATCAATTACAGCTAATTTCTATGTATGCATATACTATGCTCACAAACACCTTTGTCCATTTTAATCAATAATAAATATATTTTGTTAAAGCGCATTAATAGATTCCAAAATTACAGTATATGCAGCTCAATTACAGTACGTTACCGTATCACCAGCTCATTATTCTGCAGAGTATGATACTAAAACAGTTGAACTATTATTATTGGTATTATCGTAGCACTTAAGAGCCCCAGTCATGGACCAGGACCTTGTAGTGCCAAGTGCTGCATTGTGACATACATGCTGCTGCTCAAGTAGACAGCTATAGACTGGGGACTGACGAGCTGGGCAGCAGCTCTGCAGAAAAGGACCTGGGGGTAACGGTGGATAAAAAGCTGGATATGAGTCAGCAGTGTGCCCTGGTTGGCAAGAAGGCCAATGGCATATTGGGCTGCATTAGGAGGGGCATTGCTAGCAGGTCACGGGAAGTGATTATTCCCCTCTATTCGGCATTGGTGAGGCCGCATTTAGAATATTGTGTCCAGTTTTGGGCCCCCCAATACAAAAAGGATGTGGACAAGTTGGAGAGAGTCCAGCGGAGGGCAACAAAAATGATTAGGGGGCTGGAGCACAGGACTTATGAGGAGAGGCTGAGGGAACTGGGCTTGTTTAGTCTGCAAAAGAGAAGAGTGAGGGGGGATTTGATAGCGGCCTTTAACTACCTGAAAGGGGGTTCTAGGGAGGATGGGGCTAGGCTGTTCTCGGTGGTGGCAGATGACAGAACAAGGAGCAACGGTCTCAAGTTGCAGGGAGGGAGGTCTAGGTTGGACATTAGGAAAAAGTTTTTACTAGGAGGGTGGTGAAGCACTGGAATGGGTTACCTAGGGAGGTGGTGGAATCTCCATCCTTAGAGGTTTTTAAGCTGCGGCTTGACAAAGCCCTGGTTGGGATGATATAGCAGAGGTTAGTCCTGCTTTGAGCAGGGGGTTGGACTAGATGACCTCCTGAGGTCCCTTCCAACTCTAATATTCTATGATTCTATGATTCTATGATTCTAACTTTCCTTAGAACATCCCTGAACTGACTGTCCATAAGAAAAGGTTACTCACCCCATGCAGTAACTGAGGTTCGTTGAGATGGGTGTCCCTGTGGGTGCTCCACTTCAGGTGAATGTGCATCCCTGAGCCTTTGATTGGAGAATTTCAGCAGCAGTGCTTGTCTGAGTCACACACACACTCTCTCTGTCTCGTGCCGTCATCAGCACTTATCTAACAAGTGCGACCAGACCCCGTTCAATTCCTTCTCTACCATAGAGTCCAAAATTGAACTCTGAAGTAGGAGGCGAGCGGATAGTGGAGCACCCACAGAGACACCCATCTCAAAGAACCTCAGTTACTGCACAGGGTGAGTAATCTTCTCTTCTTCCTTGAGGAGTATCCCTGTAGGTGCTCTACTTCAGGTGACTGTCGAGCAGTACCCCTTGTTGGACAGAAGGGGCTTCAGAGTTGCATGAGTAATTGATGATAACACTTAATTGATGGTAAGACCTAACAGCATGCCTGATCTTAAACCCTGCTTGACTGCATGTTTTGTGAATGTGTGCGTGGATGCTAAGTGGTTATTCTGCCTATGTCCATGATCAGTACACTGCTTAGGAAGTCTACTGAAATTGATAGGGATCTGGTGGCGTGTGTTTGGATCCCACACTGGGGGTTGAAGATCATTCTATTGGCAGCAGAGATGGATACACTCGAAAATCTATTTAGATAGTCTCTATTTATGGTACCTTTACGTTGTTCCACAGTGGAAATAAAAAGCCTTGGTGATTTTCTAAAGGGCTTAGTTCTGTCAAGGTAGAACACTAAGACGTGCCTGTCGTTTAGTATATGTAGTACTGAGTCCTGTGTACTCCCGTGAGGTTTAGAGAAGAATGAGGGAAGATGGATTGGTTGATTTAAATGGAAGGAAGAAGATAATTTAGGTAAAAATTTTGGGTGAGATCTCTGAGTGACCTTGTGCTTGAAAAAGATGGTGTAAGGTGGGTATGCCATGACAGCCTCTAGCTCTCCCATTTAGCAGGCTGACATGATAGTCACTAAGAACACCACCTTCATCGATAGTTGTGTCAGAGAGCATGTTGCTAAAGATTCGAATGGGGGCCCACTGAGACAGTACTAAGTTCAAGTCCTAAGGGGGTAGGTACATGTACTTCAGAGTAGATGTTTCTGATACCCATACGGAAATGTTCGGTGATAGGATGAGTAAATATTGATATCCCGTTCATCTTGTGGTCGAAAGCAGTCAAAGCCAAGAGATGTACTCTGAGTTATGGGATAGTCCAGATGTCTTTAGCCCCAATATGTATTCCAATACCATGGGTAAGGGGGTGGAAACAGACCTGGCTAGTTTATTTTGACACAATGTGTTGAATCTCTTCCATTTAAGCAGGTAAGTATTATGCATGGTTGTCCTTCTGCTGTTTAATAATATGTCCTTCATCTGTTCTGAGCAGGTTAGTTCATCATGATGGACCCACGTAGGAGTCATGCTCTCAGATGAAGCCTTGCCAGGTTCAGGTGGTATCCTGTCTGGCATCCTGTGATAAAAGGTTAGGCATAAGTGGAAAAGTGCAAGGTATGCATACTGCGATCCGCAACAAGTCGGAGTACCAGGTTTGTCTTTGTGCTGAAGAGGGCTATGTGCTGAAGAGGGATGGGGAAAGAGGACAGATGCGGGGAATAGAGATAAATGGTATTGAGTAGCCTGTATGGATTATTTCTAGAACTCATTTCTCTCTATGGTGATGGATTTCCATGCTGAATAGAAAGGGGTCAAACAGTGTCCAAAATGGGGAACGGTCAGTGATGGTGTCAGCATTGAGGAATGAGAGAGGTTGCTCTGGCCCTTGACGAAACCCTCAAAATTGTTGTTTTGCAGAGGGTTGTTGGGATGCCAATAATTGAGGTGGAGCTGGTTGATGCCTTGGAGGTCTCTGTCTGGCGTTGTGTACTGTATTGCCGCTGTTGTTGTCCATATGGGGAAGATCTGCTGTGCTGCAAGGGATAGTATTTAACCTGTTTTTTTCTGGTTGCATGTATATCCCCAGGCTATGAAGGGTTGCCTGAGAGTCCTTCAGGTTGTGGAGGGCCACATCCGTCTTTGGAGCAAAAAACAGCTTCTGGCCATCAAAAGGGAGGTCCTCCACGGTGGATTGTACCTCCCTTGCAACTACACAGGTGGAGCCATGAAGCTTGGCACAGAACTATAGTGGTGTCCGTGAAGCGTGTTGCTTCTGCATCTGCCACATCTAGAGATGACTGTAAGGCAGTTTTGGGTAGGAGATGGCTCTTGGAGATGTTGGCTTTAAATTGGTCCTTTTTGTCTTTTGGTATGTAATAAAATCTGAGAGTTTAGAATAGTTTGTGTGGTCATATTTCACCATCAATGTGGCATAACTGGCAATCTGAAATTGAAGAGTGGCTGATGAAAAGGCTCTGTGGCCAAAAAGATCTAATTGTTTCCACTCTTTGCTGTATGGGGTAGATCTGGATTGTTGTTGTCTACTGTGTTGATTGATGGTGCCAACTAAAGAGTTTGGTGTGAAAATAAAAAGTCCATCCCTTTTGAGAACATGTAATACTTTTTATCCACTCTCTTGCAAGTGGGCTGTATTGTTGCCAGGGGCTGCCATATGCTTTTGGCTGGCTCCATAAGTGGTTTGTTTACTGGTAATGCTATTTTTGACAAAGATGAAGTTTGTAGAATATGCAGTAATTTATGTTACTACTCTGGGACCTCCTCCAGAGGGATCTCTAGGGAATCGGTAATTCTTTTGAATAGCTCCTTGAAATGTTTGAAATCATCAGCAGCTGTAGGTGATCAAGGCATTATAGCCTCGTCTGGGAAAGAGGAGGAAATATTGGCTGGTGGTGTTGTTTCCTGTTACAGGGTCTCCTCCTGCTCCTCAAAGCTTTCCTAAGGGGACTCTGATGGTGCAGCCTCTGAGGGTGGTGGGGGGAGATCTAATTCTCTCCCTACAGGAGCTTGGGGGCATCAAGTACTGTCTCCTGTATGCTGACCAGGGGTCCTAATAGGGCAACTACATAGGGAATGGCATAGGTGGTGGCATCTAGGGGTGTCTATACCATGTCTGGGTGTCAATCCTGTGATGAGATTTAGGCTTTACAGGTGTGCCCAATGCTGCAGTAGTTTGGAAGGGAGAGGAATGATGTGATGAAAAAATACCCTCCTCGTTATCTTCCTCCTCGCTAGAAAATGGAGGGGCCAGAGGTGAAGTGGGTTGACATGGTACCATGCATACTGTGCCGTAGATGAGGAGATGGGCTTCTGTTTGCCTCTCGACTCCGAGCCTGCCCATTTGGGGTCACTGGCTTTCATGGCATGTACAGTACTCAAAGATCCTGGTGCCTTGTATGTACTCAGTCAGAGTGCAGTCAGTACCGAGGATATAGAAAGACTGGAGACCATTTCTTTTTAGTGGCTTTTTAAAGGGGCAAGTTTATGCTCTTTTCCTCACTACCTCTTTGGAGGAGTGAGCCTTCCTCTGTGAAGAGAGTGACATCTCTGGAGATCATTGTCCAGAGGGAGTCTGCTGGCCGGGATTAGATGCCGGGTGCAGAGATTTCTCCATCAGTATAAGTTTGAGAGGTAGGTCTCTGTCCTTCCTGGATGGAGCTTTAAGTTGCTGCAATAAGAACACTTTTGTGAGACATGTGTCTCACCTAAGCACCGGATGCACTGAGAGTGTCCATCCAAGACTGGGATCGCCTCCAGGAAAAGCAATGCTTGAAGCATGGTGAACTAGGCATGGCTTGAACTATGGCGGTCAGCCCTTAGCGTGAACACAAACTATTCTAAGAGGTAGGAAAAATGTATATATTTTTTACAGAAAAAATAAATGGGGAGAAAGGGATATGTAGATCTAACTAGTATACTGAGACTACTCCAAAAGACTATTCTAAGCACTAAACATAACTATCAATTTTCACACTGCTGGGATCTCTCTCTTAGGCCAAGGACAGTTGAGAAGAAATGGAGATTGCGCGTGCTAGATAGGGACTGACAATGGTACAAGACGTGGAGACCCAAACTAGCACTGCTGAAATTATCCAATCAAAATTGCAGGGACACACATTCCTATGAAGTGGAACACCCACAGGGACACTCTTTGAAGAAGAAAGAAGGCAACTGCCTTATTGGACTGAATTCAATAGTGCCAGTATTAAGTATAACCAAGACATTTCTATTCTCTTAATAGGAAAGAGAGTGACTTGAACAGAGGAAAAAATTGGTTTCTAAAGACCACACTAACTTGTTTAGAAGATGTCTTCAATAGCTAGTCATCCAAGCACAAGGAAAACAACTTGATGATCACCAGACTAGTAGTATTAAAGAGTATTAATATTATTTGCAACTGACACTATGCGCTCAGCACTGTACAAGAGATACATACAGTTCCTGGCCCTGAAGATCTTAGAATCTTAAAAGAAGATATGATACACTAGAAAATTCAAACAATGGAACAACAGACACTGCGACTTCATTATTATTTATGAATTCATTACCTGTAATCCAACTGTGCTTTTGGTAAGGTGGAAGAGGATAGTGTTTTTTTGGAAGTTGCAGTGGTGGAACAGAAACATTTGATTATTTTCCCCCCTTATAATCAAATTGTAGATTACACCTTCCAAGACATTCATAAAAGCTTATCACTTGACTACTGCTACATTTATGCTAGACTGGTCTAATTTTTCTCATTTAAATATGTTAAGATTCTCCTCCCCATCTCGCTCTTACATATACACCTAGGTACTTTATAACCCCCTCAGTTCTATCATTTTGTGATAATCTTGTGAACCATAGACTTTGTTAAAGGTTTATTTATTTATGTCCTGGAGATGAAAAGGGTGAAACCACATTCAAAAATGATTGATTAAAAAATAGCGTCACGCCCTAAGTTCAGTTATCACTCAATGTTGCTTGTTTGTGCTTCCAAGATAAAGGAAAGTATTAGAGTTCATACTAATATGTACATTAAAACCACTAGACCACAGAATTTACTGTTATCAAATTCTAACTTCATTTTTACAATCCCATTTCTATTGCTTGTCAGATGCTCAAACTAAACTGGTATCACCACTATACAGTTTATTATATTTACCTGTGAAAAATATAATTATCAGAAACTGCTTACAGTATAAGGGCACTGATTTTTTTAAAACATACCACTATGAAGTCACACTAGGGAAAGAAACTCTGGTCCTTACCTGTAATTTTTCTTCTCTGAAACAGTATGTTTGTTAACCTTGAACAAGTGGGTGGATCTGCTGTCCACCAGGGGACTTGAAGGCATTATGTATGACTTCCAGCAGGAGGCACTAGAACTCATCCACCAACTGTTTCTCAAAACAGTTTACTTGACTAATTACAAGTAAGACCATAGGAGCTGGTTAAAAACAACCAATTCCTTTTGATAATACAAACCCCTCAGTGCTTAACTGCATTATTTTCTTCTCAGAACCTTCCTGTTTCAGAGATTAAAAATTTTTGCTACATGCTCATTTCCTTTTTGTGAAGATCTCCACTAGTTTTTCACATCTGTGTTGTCTCCCTCTGCAGTGGTTCCAGAGGCAGCTGAAGATATTGTTTAGAAAGCAGTCTACTGTGCCACACTTATTCCTGCTGCCATCTGGATGTGTGCTTCCAAAATGATATAAGAAACTTCTTTAAAACAAGATTAATTTCAGCATAAACCTTCTTCTTTAAACTTCAGCTGTGACTTCAATTCCTCTTTGTCTACATAAGGTCTCCAATATGCACTAAGATAAAAACAAACTTACTTTTATTTTTTCCATTTTGGGAAGGACTAGTGAAGATGTTAATCACAGAAAGGAAATTCTCAATAGGTATCAAATTTTTCCATTCTGTTTTTATAACACTTTCACTTGTCCATTGAGATTGGGAAGCAGGTGTTCACCGAGATTCTTAAAGAGGGGAGAAAAAGCAAATGAAAGAAAGACAATCCCACTCTTCTGATGCTACATTCTGTGTAGTGTAGATGCTTGTGCAAAAGAATGAAAAATCTAATGTACAATGTTTTACAAAAGTAAACAGTAATATGTACCTTGCTGCTTTGTAGTTTTGGTCCCCAAAAGAACCAAAGTATCTCTCTGCCCAAGATGCAGTTAAAGATCAGCAGTGTGCTCTGGAATGGAATTGTTGGCTATGGGATTAAACATTTGTTTCCCCTGATTCAGCACTGCACCTATATCCATCCAGAGACTATTTAGATTGACCTGGTATCTCCCCATGAAATGAGAACATTTTGAATTTCTTTTAGATTCTTTTTGTATTAAATGGATATAAATCACTCTCCACATTCCAGGTTGTGCTAAAGTGTTTTCACCTCATGCTTAGAATGCAGACAGAGGGAAGGCAGGATAATTTCCTGAGATGACACACATACATTTACCTTTGTAAAAAATGACAGAGGGGCTTATATAATACAATCTCATTATTGTAAATTGTGCAGTAAAGTTCTTGCATTTAGAGATATGCATGCTCTGAAACCTTCCCTGGTGAAGGATAATGGCCCATAAGAAGTATGTTCTAAGAAAACACATACACACACACACGTTGAAGGCTGTCTTGAAGGGAGTATTAGAGCTTGCAGGAGTATAGTGGAGTCCTATTTTGGAAAAACATATCTGAATGCACTTGTTGCCAAGTTTGCTTCCTTGAAGAATCTGGACCTGATATGGGTGTACTAAAGACTACTGAGATCTTACATATATCACTCTGATCATAGCAGAGCCTGGCTTGCCCAGGATTCTTAGTTGCAGGCTTCTGACCATGTGATCTTGTAGGAAGTCCAGAAAATCTGGGATTTCCAGGTTTTCTTGGATTTAAGCACCAAAAGGGGAATTTGGCTCAAGTTGTTGAGTACACTTTCTAGATGGATAGCCATCTGAATGAAATGCACTTGATTTCTCTGTTAAAAGAAATGTTTTGTCAACATTTCTTTTAATTTTTAGATTGGCAAATTTAGGGATCTGGTATCTGGATATATAGCCTTGGCTGAGGAGCCTGCATCTGACTAGGAATTGACAGAATAACTAAGACTGAAATCAGAGATGACCAAGCCAGTGTGACGAGACTGCCTCCTTAGAGTCTTTTATCTTCTGTAGTGTCTTCCTTATCAGAAGCATGAAAGCAAGCATATGTAAGTGTTTCAAGCAATCACTAATCTGGTAGGAGTGTTTTGGGGAACTGATCAGAGTCCTGGGAGAAATTCCAAATTTTAAGAAAGAATTTCTGCAGGGTCCTCATTTGAAGGTGTGCCCATGGGATAATTCATATGCAAGATTATCATTGTGCTCAGTAACTGAAAACACAGCTGGATGGATATGTTCCTGATTTATATATTTCTGTGTAACAATGATCTATATTTTGAGACTCTTGTATTAGATACCACATTACACAAACTATTTCTATAGAAGGTCCCAGATGTTTTATCATCTAGACAGACGTAGGGAAAATATTTGGATATTAATAACAATTCATGATCAAGACTGTGGATTGTTTATGAGTTTGAAAAGTATGTGCTGCTTTTGTAGTCGCTTGGAGTCCTGTGACAACAAATGGATACCATGAAATCCCAACAGGGATTTTTGTAAATCTTTTTAGTGTTGAGAATAGACTGAATGAAAGTGTCTTGTAATAGAAATTTTGACTCAAAACTGACAGAGAAATCCACCAGGAACTGCAGGATGGGAATACGAAGATATGTTTCTACCACATCTTCTAATGTTATCTCTTGGAGATATTCACACACAACTGAAGGAAGAGTTCAAGATACAGTGTCAATCCTGAAATGGCCCTTATTTTGTTTCTTGAGTTCTAGGACCACTCATTCTTCAAAACGTTACTCTTGAGTTGACTGGCTCCATAGCAGTTTCAGGCGATGTAAGATTGAGAAACAGAGAACAAATTTTGAGAGGAAGTGATTTGCGTTCTTACCTTAACCGTAATGCAATATCTCCACTGCCCATTTGTCTGATATCAAGTATATCGATATGCGAGATGTTAGGTAGGTGTTAAACTAGCTCAAGGTATGGGTGGACATCTAGACTCTGTTTGTGAGTACTGGTGTTTTTTGTTAAAAAGAAAAGTTGTAAGTTTGTCTTGGGTTTCCATTCCAGTAATTTCCCTATTGTATTGAGCAGTCTCTGAGAGAGAATCTGTGTATGTAGGAATGAAATGCCTGATTTTTCTTTTCTTGTACTCCTTTAAAATCTTTGTATGGTCTCTTGTCAAAATACCACAGTTGCATCAATCTGTGGTACCTTCCCATAGATGTTTTAGGATCCTGAAATATAAAAATCTTCATTATTATAATCCTTCTGCTTTATTTGAGTTTTCCTGTTCAGAATGAACCACCACATCAAATGAGGAATTTAACGGGGCATGGCAGTTTTTCCTTTGGTTTTTAGGGTATTTACGCCCTTGTCCTTGGTTTCCTTGGCTGTACATGTAATGTGATGATCAAGATCGTAACAACCTTTCTGCAAAGTACTTTGGTGAAAGAATGACTAGCTCAGTATTAGTCAGAGAAGACTGATGAAAAGGTTTAGCAATGTCTGCAAGCAGCAGAAAAATTTATTACAGCTACCTGGATCTGCCATTGGAAATAGAATATTTGTGTAGCAGAAGGAAGAGGCATGGCTGAGCAGACATGTTGCTTAGCAACAAGTACAGTCAGTTGCTTAATGGAAATGTTATGAGGAATTATAGGTAAAGACCAAGTTCTCTCGCTTTCAAAGGTACATCTGGAAATCCTGTACATGAGGGTCACAAGCACTGTAGCAGTATGTCAGAATAAGGATAGAAGTAGTCAAGCACTATTTTTTAGTTACTAACTTTTTATTAAAAATATCTTTTACTGCCAACAATTCTGTTAATTTTCTTAGGTATTAAAAGAGACATACATGAAAGAGATGGGGATATAGATGACTTGAGGCAGTACAGGTTCTGAGTTACAGCATATATATATATATATTGTATATGTATTTTTTTTCTAAATGTGTTCATTTCACTTGACCCATCTTTCCTCAGATAGTGCAATCAATAGTGGTAATCAATAGAGGCTGCCAGTTGTTCCATTTCTTAATACTTTTACTACTGTTAACCACATATCTGTAGTTGGTATTTGTTTTACCAATCATAGTGATGAAATACAATTACTGGCTGCAGTGAGAAAAATTCTAAAAAGGTAACTCTACTTAGTATCAACAATTCAGGACATTTCCCTAACCATAACAGGAATTTGGAGATATATCCCAGAAATAACTCTTGCATCAGTGCTCTAATCACCATATGAGTTAGAGACAATTCCAGAAGATATAGAGAACATTTCCCCCAGCATTTTGCTGTGAATTTCGTCTTGCAGCACATGTGTAAAAATGTATATAATCATAATTCTCCACTAGTATGCGTTGAGAAAACCAATCTTATACTGTATTTTGAATACATGGGAAATCTACTAATTTCCTGTAATCTTTCTGATTTAGTTAATTTATAAAAGGTAGCTCTTTTAGGGGTATTAACTAATTCCCTTTTTTAGTACGTAACCAGTTAATCTAATTGTCTTTGATCCAATCTAATATAAACCTTAATTGGATTGCACACTAATATAATTAAATTTGGCAAGGCTAGACCTCCTCACGTTGTAATGATATATACTGTACTCTTGGTTTATTCCTGTTCCATGGGAATATTGAGATATGAAGCTGAATTCTGTTAGGATTTGGTGACTCTTAGGACAGAAGAATCCCATGCACAGCTACAGACTGGGGACAGATGAGCTAGGCAGCAGTTCTGCAGAAAAGGACCTGGGGGTAACAGTGGACAAGAAGCTGGATATGAGTCACCAGTGTGCCCTGGTTGCCAAGAAGGCTAATAGCATATTGGGCTGCATAGTAGGAGCATTGCCAGCAAATCGCGGGAAGTGATTATTCCCCTCTATTCGGCATTGGTGAGGCCGCATTTGGAGTATTGTGTCCAGTTTTGAGCCCTCCACTACAAAAAGGATGTGGACAAGTTAGAGAGAGTCCAGAGGAGGGCAACAAAAATGATTAGGGGGCTGGAGCACAAGACTTATGAGGAGAGGATGAGGGAAACTAGGCTTGTTTAGTCTGCAAAAGAGAAGAATGAGGGGGGATTTGATAGCGGCCTTTAACTACCTGAAAGGGGGTTCCAGGGAGGATGGAGCTAGGTTGTTCTCAGTGGTGGCAGATGACAGAACAAGGAGCAACGGTCTCAAGTTGCAGTGGGGGAGGTCTAGGTTGGACATTAGGAAAAAGTTTTTTACTAGGAGGGTGGTGAAGCACTGGAATGGGTTACCTAGGAAGGTGATGGAATCTCCATCTTTAGAGGTTTTTAAGCTGCAGTTTGACAAAACCCTCGCTGGGATGATATAGCTGAGGTTAGTCCTGCTTTGAGCAGGGGGTTGGACTAGATGACCTCCTGACATCCCTTCCAACTCTATGATTCTATGACTCAATGGAAGCAGAAGATTTTTTTGTGGGTGAGTGGATAGGAGTGTTGGAGTGGTGCTAAATAGGGAAGTGTTATAGAAGGGACATTAGTAAAGGATACTAGAGAATTTAGCTATGAGATGAATTAGATTTGGAATGTAGCACAGTTAACTGTTGGTAAGAAATTCTCAAAGAAATCTTCTCATGAACTATAATCAGAAAGAAAATGACTGCTGGATCACTCAGAAGATGCTATGTTTGCCATAAGAGATATCATGAGACACTTTATGGTATAATCAAAGACCCAGAACTTTTGAGCTGAGTGAGTTCTTGTGTGGCATATACATCTGCTGAGTTGCCTATCTTTGGAGAAGGGAAATTTACCTGTACTTATCACTGTATTCTTGGGTGATGTACTTTCCAGTGTGAGAGAGAAATCCTAGGTTTACAATTTTTGGCCTTGTGAGGCATTAGTAGATAAGCCCTGAGTGGACTCTAATTGCTAATTCTTCAGCTCTTTCTCAGTCAACTCCTGAATGTGTGTGACCAAAAGATCTCCCAAATGAGCTAATCCTAAGAATTTTTCAAGGAACAATTCTTTAGTGAAACTGAAGGCTGGGGAATCATTAGGACCCCAGTCACTGATGGATTTTATGCACATACTGGTGAGTGTATAGAAGTATTTTTGTCACTGTCCCCTTGTGAAATAATCACTAAGTATTACTGTCCTAATATTATAGATGGGGGAACTGAGGCAGACAGATTAAATGTGACTCTACTATAACCACATTATAAAATAGCATCTGAGCTAGGATTAGAATACAGGAGTCCCCTGCTCAGTTCACTAAAACTTGCTACCTCATACATTACTGAGGTACTCTGCTTTGAGGCCAGAGACCATAATGGCTGTTCAGTACCTGAGACAGCTTAGTTGGGTCTCATCTGGAAGTGAGCTTGCAGCAACTCTTAGAGCAGGGGTAGTTGTTTATTTTTGTCAAGGTCCAAATTTCTTGATCAATGTATAATCAAATATAGACTCCATGGAAAATAATTTAAACCCCCTCCCCCTCCCCAATAATAATGATAACTACATACAAATATTTTTGCGTCCGTTCTAAAGTGCCTGGAAGTACAGATTTGGACTGTGGTCCACCTATTGACTACCCCTGTCTTTGGGGCAGCTCAGATGGCACTGCCCCCACATCTAAGAACTGGTCAGAGGTTTATCAATCTTTTCTCAGTTGGCAGAAGTGAAAGTACAGATATAGCAAATCAATCTATACCTTCACACCCAATTCAAACATATGATATAAATTAAATAATGTAATCAGACTACTGGTAGACATTACTTAAATATAAGTCTGCCTCTTTGTTGGTGAGGTGGTCAAAATCTTTACTATGATTAGTCATCTGTGTAGTCTGTCAGTTAGCATAGATTTTTACCCCCTGCAACACTCCTTTTTACTTGTTTTATGTTCTTAGTTAATCTCTTTAGGTTATCTTTTTGTTTCCTTTGGGGATTTTGAACTACTAATATTCTGTTACTATTTTTCCAGAAATGTACACCCAGTTATTTAAAGGCTTGTCAGTTCAATTAACCCATTTTATAATTAATTCCAAGAGTGAAATAGACAAACTTGAAAAATCATAAAATTAACACTCTAAAGCAATACTCATTTATATGAGTTGATTTTAATATATATGAATTTTGCTTACTCACTTCATTGAAGTGAACATCTTGCATCCCAACATCCTCCATCATTGAAGCCTCTTCATCTATATTTGGCGTGATTATTCTGAAAGTGGTACAGCCTTGCTTAAACATTCCTATTGTTGAAAAAGAAAAAATATGCACATTACATTCAGTACAATCCAAATATTTTTGTCTGCTCATTAGAGTTATGTTAGGTCACTGTGCACCAGTTTTGATTGGACAGAGAATACAGGCTAATATATCTGAATGCACCTATCATAAAAATGATAAAGAATAATTTGCAAAATGCTCAATGAATTATTTAAACCAACACATATCTTTAATATTTACTTTGGACATGTAAAGAAGTAAAAAACTTCAATATTTCTAGTCTCTTTCCTCCAAAAAATGAAAATGGTCATGGCCAATGTATTAATGGATAAACTTGTATACCCATATTATCTGAATACCCATATTATCTGAATCTGGCTATGAATACCTCCATCATCTTTGTAAAGACACTGAGGACCAAAGACAGGTCAAATGGGAGCATTGGGTACTGATAATGCTTCCTGCATTAAGCAAACCTTAGAAATCTGTGGTAGTATGATCTGATAGGAATATGGAGGAATGCATCCCCCAATCCACTGAAATCAGAAAATCCCCATGGGACAAGAATGACATTGTAGAGGCCAGGGACTATCCATCCAACACTTCATTTTTTTCATCCACTTGTTGAGCCTTTTGAGGCTGAGAATGGCTTAAATTCCCTCCATGCACTTCTGAACAATGAAGAAGATGGAAAAGAAACCTGAGGACCTTTCTTTTGAGGGAATGCCCTCTAATACTCTCATACCTAAAAGATAAAATATCTTGTTCCTGATCAGATTACAGGGTTATCAGAGATGGAGAAGTAGATGAAGAACAGATGGGGTGGAGCCTGTCACTTGAGGGAGTATCTTTGACTCACTTGTCCCTGACCCACTGTCTGTGGTTGATGCAACCCATTCCACCAGGAAATGGGAAATTCTGTCCCTTACACCTTTTCTCTTTTCATAGGAATCTTACAAATTTAACAGGACACCACTGGCTGGGATCTCTGGAGTCTTTCCAGTTATAAGTGATCTTTCCCTTTAGATTGAAAGCAGGAAAAAAACTTGAGAGTGATCAAAAACCCTTTTCCTTTAGACAGCTACTGGTACACAATCTCTAGACAAGTCTTCAAGCATTTCTAAAATTAAGGGGCTCACATAATAAGTCTTCAAGGAAGAGTCCTCAAAAAACCAATACTTGCATTTATTTTGGCCTCTTTTGCCAGTGGTATACAAGTCAGCCTTCCTAACCTGTGTGTGTAACACTTTGTTTGGTGAATAAGAATGCTTACTGCTCTCTGCATGTTAGAATAGAACTTCAGCAATTAGGCTGAATGGGAATGGGGGTTGAGGTAATAGCTGTGGAGACATTTTGTTTTCTGAAAACTTTACTTAGATAGTTTACTAGCTTAAAATCCAAATTCTGCGTTTAGAGTATGTCTATACTGACGGTGGCAAAGTCACCGCCATCAGATCGACCTATCTGGATCGATTGAGCGGTGAGTGAAGACCTGCTCAATTGATCCAGAAGTTGATGCTGATAAACCACCCCCTCAAGTGGCGTAGCGCTGCGTCGACGGGAACACGGTTCCCGTTGGTGCAGTGCATTGAAGACGCTGCGCAGAAGGGAAGCACAGCAGTCGAAGTTACGCAAGCTATTCTGCGTAGCTTGCGTAACTCCCATCAACTGCCGCCGAATCACCAGTTAAATGTAGACCGGGGCTTAGATACACAGATGAAACTTTGACATTCTTGGGAAATGTATGCATGTTTCTAATAACAGATTTTTGCCCTTAATGAGCAATAACTTTCCCAACCCTTCTCTCAGACAAATCAATGTTTTTTGTTAGTCTCAAAGTATAATGAAAATTAAAAAATATTGATGTAATCATGGAGGAGTTTAAATTCATACCTTTGCGTTTGAGATATTCTGCCACCAGTGCTGCTACATGGACATAGCACATTGCCGCCTAAAGCATAATAGAAATAGTAACAATGTCACAAATGGTAATTATAATGAAACTTCTAACACAAATAATTTACATATACAAAAACACATAAATTTTAAAAGCTAGAGGCAGCACAAGTTTTAAAAGCAAGGCAGAAGATACAAGTCCTAATTCTGCAACTATTAACACACAACTCCTATCTAGGTGAACAGAAAATCTGAATGTGCCGTAATTAAGATTGGACCTTTAGATTTTTTATTTAAATACATTTAATAGAAGAAGCAAGCCTCATGTCAACAAGAACTTAATTTAACAGTCAAGAAGCAGAAAATGAATGAGAAATTTCTTAATCTGATAATTTCTTTTCTGGTAATATAATCTCCCAGAATTCTGAGAGGTATGGGTTGTTCCCCTTTGATCTACAGTTCCGCAGGTGGTTTAATGTTATAATGTGCTGGTCACATCCCCTTCACTGGCTTGCCCCCAGATGATTCATTGCAAAGTTGTGTCAAAAACTTAGAAAATATTAAGAACTTAAATGCTAACTGTAAACTATGGACATTAGGCTATCTGGCCTACAAACTGAAAATATAATTACTTGACCAATAGGCCATCCAGAGAGTTTAGAATGGTAAGAGATGCTTCTAGGAGAAAGGAAGTTATTGGGTAAGAAATTTCCCATTCTGCAGTCCAGTATCTCCCATATTTCTGAGATGGATGAGAAGAGTAATGAGCAATGAACATAAACAGGGAATGATAAGAAAGAAAGACTGAGATAGGAAAAGACTCCCCCTGAAATTAAAAGTCAAAATGGCAAGATATTTCTTTCTGGATCACTGCATGAAGCACTTTCCAGCCAAAGGAGGACTCTGCAAGGGATAGAAAGTCTATAGTGTCTTACAGTGTCTACTAAAGATATGAGAGGGCCAGATTGCTGCCCTACAGATTCTTCAGCTCTCTTCTGTCCAC
This sequence comes from Emydura macquarii macquarii, assembly GCF_026122565.2. Classification (NCBI taxonomy): domain Eukaryota; kingdom Metazoa; phylum Chordata; order Testudines; family Chelidae; genus Emydura; species Emydura macquarii. Next base: position 7,252,568 of record NW_027133808.1, on the reverse strand, counting down.
AATCTTGACATAGACCTGTGAAGTGTGTTTTGATTCCATCAGGAGTAGGTTCACCTGACGCCTTATATTGGCACATGAGCGTGCAGCACCAGAGGGCACTAGAGCCAGCCCAACGGACACTACAGAGGGAAAAATCTCCAGCAACTGTGCATGCAGGGCACGTACACCTAGCATGGAATGGACATGAGCAAGCACTTGAACATTATTTTGTGTCATTGAAATGAAACATCCAGACACAGCTGGGACACAGTCTATGTGCTGATTAAATATAGTCATTTATATTGATCAAAGAATATCCAATTGTTTTTTCCCAACATGCTAGAAATACATATTTTAGCAATGGAATGTGATATCAGATAACATTTTGTTGTGAAAAAAATCAGTGACATTTTAAATAAATACATTTTCTGCAAACACTCCGAACTAGCAGTGTACAACTAATTTAGAAATTAATTTAAATAGAAACTATTGGGGGGTTTCAGTTACATTAAGGCTATAAAATACTGATAAGTGAGGGGCATTTCTAACTAGAGGTCATGCCTCCTGTAGCTCACGCAGAACACTTCTGCCTTAATACAACATCATACTATGATACTTTAACATATGTATTACACAGAGTCAGTGACCATGGTAACTTACTAACTTTTATGGGCAGCATGGAAAGCTATGACAGCTATTAACACAATGATTATCTAGCATGGGAAATGCTGAAGAAAAACAAGTATTTTCATTAAGCAGCTAAAATATTTTGTTTTTCATTTGCTACCTCTGAAAGATCCCCATTTTTAACATGAATTCTCGCCATGCTGTCCAACCACGTCTTCCTTAGTTCAGGTGTGCTGGCATAAGATTTTGCCAAACTGTACTGAAGATCCACAAGCATTTCTGGATCATTCTCATGCTCCTTCATTTGAGCTGTAGCCATTAAAACCGTACGAATCCGCTTTGTCAAATCTTTTACATCAGAAGAGAATGTAGTATGCTAAAATATATTAAAAATAAGTTTAACCATTTGTATTTTTTAAATTCCTTTTATAATTCAAGTGATAGTTTCCTAAAGTCTTCTAATATTCTATTTTAAAACAAACTCTCTGGAAGCCTTTATGTAATATTAAAAAGTCAGTACTAACCTTAATAAGTCTGTCACTGTTGGCACAGTTGTTTATGATGGAAAGAGATTGCTGAAATCTAGTTCCTCCAATTCCAACAACATCAGCGATCAACTGACTTACTGAAATAATAACCTTGACAAGAAAAAACATCTAGTAAATATATATTTCACTATTCACTCTGCAATTATCCCGAAAAGAGTTTTAGTTCAGAAGGTATGTCTGTATTCTGTTTAACTGACAATTTTTTCTACGATATAACTTAACAGTAAAATGTCAAAAGCTTACAATTAATGACAAATACACAATCTGAACTTACTGCAAATATCTTCTCATAAAGGAAAGTTACTTACTGTGTCGTAACTGGAGTTCTTAGAGGTATGTGGTCCCTATCTGTATTCCACTGTGGGTATGCATACACTCCATAAGCCTGGAGTTGGAGAATTCTTGCAAGCAGTTTTCGCTGGTTGGCACCTAAATCCCTGCTCTCCTTGTACTCTGAACCGAAGGTATTAGGGGCATGGTGGACCAACTGCCTCTCCAGTTCCTTCTCTATTGTGAATCCAGATTTGATCCAAAGCAGAGGGGAAGGAGGGTGGGTAGTGGGATACAGATAGGGACCACACATTTCAAAGAACTTGAGTTATAATAAGGTAAGCAACTCTTCTTTCTTCTTTGAGTATTGATCCCTGTGTGTATTCTACAGTTGCTGACTGAAAAGCAGTACTCAGAGGAAGAAGGTACAAGGATGCAGGTGGTACAGTGCTTGTAGAACCACTGTTCAAAGAAAGTGTCAGCCAAGAAGTCCTGGATCAAGGCATAATATCTTGTCAATGTGTGGATGGAACTCCATGAAGCTGCCCTGCATATATCAAGCAGGGGCACTTCTTGAAGTGATGCTACCGAGTCTGCTTGTGCCCTCATAGAGTGAATCCTTAGCCCATGTGGGGAATGAAGCTCTGTTAACTTATTATAGAGTAGGATACAGCCAGAGATCTACTTAGAGATTCTCTGAGAGGATACAGCTTGTTGTCATACTCATTCTGCTATAGCAGTGAACAGTTTACGTGACTTTCTGATCAGTTTCATTCTCTCCAGGTAAAATGTCAATGCTTGTCACATGTCGAGGGAATGAAGTCTCCTCTCCTTGCTATAGGCATAGGGCTTCAGGAGAACACAGGTTAGTAAATTTACTGGTTTACGTGAAATTTCTAAACAATCTTAGGAATGAATTTTGGGTGTAGTTATAATGAGACTTTGTCCTTATGGAATACTGTGTTTGGTGTATTGGCCATTAGAGATCCAAGTTCACCTATGTTTCTGGCCATGCTGATGGCAGTAAGAAAGGTGACTTTCACTGACAGGTGAGGCATGCAATATATACCTAGCGGTTCAAAGGGTGACTTAGTGAATGCCAAAAAGCATTAAGTTAAGATATCACAAGGGATTGGTTTCTTTACCAGTGGAAAGGTTTTGATCAGACATTTTAAGAACATAAGAACAGCCATATTAGGTCAGACCAATGGTCCACCTAGTCCAATATCCTGTCTTCCAACAGTGGCCAATGCTAGGTCCTTCAGAGGGAACGAACAGAACAGGTAATCATCAAGTGAGTCATCCCGTCACCCATTCCCAGCTTCTAGCAAACAGAAGGTCACTTCAGAGCATGGCTTTGTATCCCTGTCCATCATGGCTAATAGCCATGGATGGACCTATTATCCTCCATGAACTTATCCAGTTCTATTTTGAACCATGTTATAGTCTTGGCCTTCACAACATCCTCTGGCAAAGTGTTCCACAGGTTGACTGTGTGTTGTGTGAAGAAATACTTCTTCTGTTTGTTTTAAGCCTGCTACCTATTAATTTCATTTGGTGACCCCTAGTTCTTGTGTTATGAGGAGTAAATAACACTTCCTTATTTACTTTCTCAAACCAGTCATGATTTTATAGACCTCTTTTATAGACCAATTACTGGGTGAGTAAAGACGTCTGTTGGTAGGTAATGCATTAATTGCCACTAGGTGTGTCTGTAGTAAGCTAAGGGAAAGGCCCATTGTCTTGAGAGTAAGAAGATAGCGGATATTCCTGATATTTTGTACTATATCTCTGGAACTATATGGCTTGGCTGGGCCCAGATAAAAGAACACTTGGCTAGGTAGCAATTCCTGCTGAAGCCTTTTCTACTATTATGAAGAATGGTTTGCATAGCTTCAGAGCACGAACATTCCAGGCTTGAGGATCCAATTCCTAGCAGTGAGATGAAGAGCATCCGGGCTGCGATGCCTTACCCTGCCATTCTCCTTGGTTAAGAGATCTGGCAAGGCTTGAATGCTGATAGAAGACATGGAAACCAGAATTGTATGAACCACTGGGGTTAATGAGGGTAACTTGTGCCCTGCCTAGTCAAATCTCCCATAGAACCAGTTGTAGTAACATGATGGGAGGGAAGGCACAGCTCAAGTATCTGTCAAAGGCTGTATGAGAGCATTGCTTTTGGAATACTGTCCTTGAGCTCTCTTGCAGCAGTGTATGTTGCAATTCCTATTTTCCTGAGAGGCAAACAGGTCCCAAGTGGGAGTTCCCCACTGAGTGAAGATGCTGTTTACCATGGAATCATGGAGTCCTCACTGTCAAGGGAAAAGAAGATGGGGTCTCTGTTTCTTATGCAAACTGATCAATAGAAATGGCTGCAAAAGCCTGAGATTGAAAGTGCCTTTCTAGCAGATGTTTAAATCTTAGAATGTTAAGGGTTAACAAGATAGTTATGGAACCTGGGCGCTAGCAGGGATGGAATGCAGAGAAAGACCTTGTAACTTAGATAAGGAAAGTTGAATATACTGAGCTAGAAAATTCCTAGATAAATAGTTTTTTTTAGTATGTCTGATCATGGAAACTGTGACGTATAAAGACTTGTTTGTGTGAAGCTATAAAAGCCTTTAGATATTTCTGTTAAGGGTCACCCCTTACATTGAAGGGACCACCTTCTTTACGTAAAGAATAAACTTTGACTTTGCTAATCTGTTGTTTGGCTTATTCTGGACTATCCGCTGGGCAATGGACTTGTAAGTAAGGACCCCTGAGTTTGGGTTCTTCCACATCACTCATGATCAGTAGTGCAATGCGTATTGAGGCTGTCTGCTAGTGAATTCTGGGTGCACAGGCAGTACACTGCTAACTGGGTGATATGGTACCAGATACACCATTTCCATAAGTTGACCATTTTTATACTACAAGGCAATGGATCTCATCCCTTCCTGCTTGTTTATATAGAAAATGGTTATGTTGATTGATATTATCAGGACATGTTACAGTTGTATGCGTGGTATGTTTTGCAAACTTCATGTACTGCTCTCAATTCCAGAAGATTTATGTACATTCTGGCTTCCCGAAGTATCCAATGCACTATATGATCATCTATGTGGACTCCCTAGACTATCAGGGAGGCATCTTTAAATTACTGTCTTGGGTGTGGGGGCTAGAAAAGGAACTCTCATGTATACATGTCTAAGTTCCCTCCACCACGTCAGTGAGGCCTTCACCTTGCAGGGGATCATCATGATAGTGTTCATGCTGTGCTTGGTCCATTTATATGCTGTTTGGAGCCAAGCCTAAAGGCAACATAGGTTGAGTCTGGTGAATGATAAATACATGATGCCATATATCCCAAGAGAATGAAGCATATCTGAACGAATGTTTGAGGGCTGTACATAATTCGGTCTATGAGAGCACCAATAGCATTAAATCTGTTTTTGGAGTGGTAGGCTTCCCTGATAAAAAACAAGGTTGCTCCTATAAATTCTATGGTCTGCATTGGAATCAGAGTAAATATCTCCATGTTTACACAGATTCCCAGGAATGCGGGAAGATGGAGCAGTTATGAAGTTGATATTAAGATGGCCAGGAAAGACCTGCCGGTTGAAAGCTAGTAATCCAAGTACAGGAAGATGATGGAGTTGCTTCGTTTGAGCTGAGCTGTTATTATTCAGAACACTTTTGTGAAGACTCTGGGAACTCCTAGCTAACACAAAAGAGAGCACCCTTTATTGACAGTAAGTGAAGGCCCACCATAAAGCTGAGGAATTGTCTGTGGGAGGAGTGAATATCCACATCAAAGTATGCACCTTTCATATTGAGAGCCATGAACCATGTGTCCTTTTCAAGGGATGATATCAATGTCAATGTAATCATGCAAAATTTCAGTTTGTGAATAAAACCATTGAGTTGATGCAAATCAAGAATGGGTGGGTCTCCAGCCTCCTTTCTTCTTGAGAACTAAGAAATAATTTGAATGGAACCCATTTTCCCCACAATGCACAGTCGTGGTGAAAAAGGCTAACAGTATGTTAGGAACTATTAGGAAAAAGATAGAAAATAAGACAAAAGACATCAGAATGCCATTACATAAATCCATAGTACACACACACTTCAATACTGTGGCCAGTTCTGATTGCTCCATCTCAAAAAGGATATAGTGGAACTGGAAAAGGTTCATAGAAGGGCAACAAAGATGATCAAAGGTGTGAAACAGCTTCTATCTGAAGATAGACTAAATAATTAGGGCTGTTCATCTTACAAAAGACGACTACGAAAGGGGGGTATGAAAGAGGTCTATAAAATCATTAATAATGTAGAAAAAGTGAATAGAGAAGTATTATTTACCCTTTCAAACAAAACAAAAACCAAGGGTCACCAGATTAATAAGCAATACATAAAAGAGGAAAGTACTTTTTCATACAATGCACAAATAACCTGTGGAACTCTTTGCCATGGGTTATGATGGCCAAAAGTGTATCTGGGTTCAAAAAGAACTGAATAAATTCATAGAGGATAGGTCCATCAATGGTTATTAGCCAAGAGGGTTGGGGCATAACCCCATGTTCAGGGGTTGATGGTAGATGACCCTAAAACTCTGATTACTAGGATCCAGGAGTAGAAGACAAGGGTGATCTCTCCATAATTGCCCTATTCTGTACAGTCATCCTGAAGCTCTGGGCCACTGTTGGAGACAGGATACTTGGCAAAGTAGACCATGGTCTGACTCAGTATAGCAGTATGGCAGCACTTATGTCCTTCTACGTTGAGAGGGGTAACTTGTTTTATTTGCTCCACACTGGAGATGAGATTCTACCTCTTGAAGGATGATGCCCTCATGAAAGTGTCCATGTAACGGAGATGGGGAAGGGAATTTTGGAAAAGACGGGGAAAGAAACTCAGATCGTATCACAAGAATGGAAGATATCTAGCACCCAACTGCCTGTTATCACACTCCACTGTGGGAAATTTTGCTATTTGTCCCCTGAAGTGGATCTTGGAATGGGGGTGAAGAAGGCATCGATATTGATTTGCACCTCTAGAGTGACTTCTCAAAAATCTCTCTTACTTGTGAGGTGAGGCTGAACAGCTGCAATTGAAGTGGGAGGTACAGAATACCTTGGCCTTTGCATTTTCTCATTTGTGCGTTGGCTCATAAGAGCACTGGTGATGGAAGCGTTGCAGTTTGTAGGCCTAGTTATGGTATTTGCCCTTTGGCACTCGTGGACAGTTTGGTGTTTGGTTTGGAGGAATGATGGAGAAGAGAAGAGAAAAAGAAGGGGAGATCTAGAAAGATGACAGGTGGATTTCGTTTGGGCCTGTCAGTCTTCAGATATAAATTAATCAGACTAAGTTATTTTAACATGATCTTTTAAAGCTGTTTTAGCAATCTAAAAACAAAGGGGGTCACAGTGACACATGATATTGCTAAGGTCATCCACGCTTGTGAGTACAGTGTCACCCCAGCATGTGAGAGCTAAATAAGGTGAAGACACCACCTTAGCCACACTGCAGAGCCACGTTTTTACCCCATTAGTTTTTGTTTGGGCATGGTAGGAAAATCAAGCAGACAGAATCCACACTACTTTGAAAACAATATCTTTGTTTAGCCCATTTAAACACTATGCATTAAAGCAAGGGAGTAGAAAACAGGATGAGATTTAAGAAAAAACATACAGAGCTGCTTCACAACAAATATCTTCTTGCTTGACCTACATAACTCCTGTCCCCTCCACTCAATAATGGTATAGACAACTCAATATTAATTCAAAAATATTTCACCATATTAATTAGTAATGCATATAATTTGTATTTCATAGTTTTTCGACAGCCCCACCCCCCAGGTTCGAGATAGTTAATCAACTGGGTGTCAATTTTAAAAATATACGACATAACCTAAAGATCTGACACATGAAAACAGAACACAGCTTATTATACAACAATTCTTGAACTTAGAAGGGCTATAAATATTAAAGCTGTGAAAGCCAGTGATAAGTAAATAATTATACTAACTTGCAGATGAGTCCTTACAAAAGACTTCTTCCCTGTGTAATCAAAATTATTTCTCATTAAGAAATACAGCAGTTGTGAAGCTTCAGTACGAATTGAGCTGAGTTTGGAATTACAGCATTTCAAAATTTCATAACACAATGCAGCACACATGTCAGCTCTACCTTCATAAAATGCAGAGGGAAACTGAGGAAAGAATGAACCAGAGAAAAATAATCTGTTAAGGCTAACTTCAGTAAAATAAACAAATGTCAAGAGAAAACAGTGCATACATTCTGAGGATGGTGAAGCTATTAAACAATAAATTATAGATTTATAAAGAAAAAAATAGTGCTAGTCACACTTCATGACTTTTTGATAGAAGTCAGTGGATGAAAGGAATTAAAAAAAAATATGTGGATTTTAGTAAAGTATGATATTGTGTCATAAAATGGTACTTGAAAAAGTAATTCAGACTGATTGGATATTAACAGTTACAGAGAATAAAAGTAGCAAAACAGACATAACAAAAGATAAACAATAAAACAAACGTATTGCATTCATTATAGGGGGAAAAGGTGTGTAAAATGGGTCATGGAATCACGAGTTGCAATGCTAAAGTTCTATTTTTCCTTTTAAATCCAATTTCAATTTGAGACAAGATATTATATTACTTGTATAAATAGATAAAATACAGTGGTAACTATAAAAATAATTGAAGATTAACATTTTTATTTTAGAACGACTTACCTTAAAAATTAGTGCCCTTAAAGCAATGAAGACACTTTTTAAAGCTGTTTCAGACTGGTTTTTTTGAAGGAAGCAGAGGTACACATCAAAAACCTTTTTCATCAGTGGATTATGTCCGTGATCAGTCAGTAGCTGGTTCTTAAAATTGATATAGAAAATTCAGGGTTTTCTTTAAATATTTATACTCTACCAAGGAAGTATATAAATTGTGTAAAAAAAAAAATCTTAGCTTCAGCTAAGTCTCAAGGATGTTATTCACAAAACTTTCACATATAGCAGTACTGAAGCATATTAAAAACTATAAGCAAATCTAAACAGTTAATATTCCAATATATTTAGTAATCTGTAGCCAAAGTGATGGATCTATAATAGAATTATAATATGACAGTATGCATATGTTACTGTGGTCTCAAATATTTAATTAGTGACTCAGACATGAAGAGGGTGGACACAAAAACATGACAGAAACCAATCAATCAAAACTAATAAGGCTTTGACTGCAGTGTTTCTTTATCAGTCCCATATGACCCATAAAGGACAGCTATGTCAAAAGGCTAACTACACAGTGAGATTTCTGCAGATGGGTTTGGAGAGGGAAGGTGGGAGGAGGGGGAGGAAAAAAAGCACCCAATGGAATGGTGCTGACCAGTAAGAGGTTTTACTCTCACTCTACCCTGCTTACTGTTGCACTGTTTAGTAAAAATAAACTAAGAACATACATCATTTAAACAGATCTATTTACTAGCAATTTTCTATTTTTGAGTTTAAAACATTTAAGGTCCAGTTCTATAATCCTTAATCAGGCAAAAATCTTGCTGATTTCAGTGGAAGTTACTAGAGACAAATTGCAGGATTACATGACAACTGGCTGAGTTCAAAGCATATTGTTACTACTAGCAAATGAGACTTTATTATACTAACAACAGTAAAGGTTATTAGCTATTGTATGGCATGATTATGAATGACCTGCTTTGACTGTTTTAATACAGATGTTGTTAGTAATATAGCTCAACATGAGAACTCCTTTTTTAGTAATTTTCTAGGGAATAAATATTTAAAATGCCAAAACTCAAATCATCTATCAAAACTATGTTAAGGACAAACCTTAAACGCCATTGTGAATAAAGATAAAGTATCCAGAGTGGTAAGGCAAACTTCAGTGGCAATGTTTGCTTCGAGCAAGGACTGATGAAGAACATCTGCATCTGAATGGCCATAGCCTGTAGAAATTTCAAACAAAATGCTATTTTATAATTATGAATTTTATATTTTAAAATTATGAATTTTAAAACTAATGCTGCTAATTCATGTAGACAAACATTACAAAAGACTTTCTGCAGTAGGGGAAGGTTAAGAAAAATAAGGACTTTGAAAGATGTTTACATTCAATAATTGAGTAATATTTTATAGTTTGTTTTTTTTACACATTTTTCTAGTCAAGATACAATTATATATGTGTACAATATACTGATATGGTATTCATATAATTTAAGACTATAACAAACTGAACTGCAAAGATAAAGTGTTAAAATAGTAGCATTAAATGTATTTAAAATAATGGATTTAAGTAACTGGCAAGATGAAGTTACTCACCTTGTGCAGTAATGATGGTTCTTCGAGATATGTCTCTCTATGGGTGTTCCATTGTAGGTGTGTTTGCATCCCTGCACTGTTGATTGGAGAACTTTAGTTGCGTTGTCTGTTCAGCCACTGCATGCGCTGCTCCTCTCCTGCCACGAAGCTAGCCAGCAGGCATGGGCAAACCCTCCCCAGTTCCTTCTCTACCGCATAGTCAATGACGAGACCTCTGAATTAGAAGGGAGGAAGGTATTTTGTGGAGCACCCATAGGGAAACATCTCGAAGAACCATCGTTACCACACAAGTTGAGTAACTTAGTCTTCTTCGAGTAGTGTCCCTATGGGCGCTCCACTGTAGGTGACTCCTGAGCAGTGCCCACCACTGGAGGTTGGGACTTTGGAGTTGAGTCTGTTATAGATGGTAGTACGGTGGCACTGAATCTGGCATCTGCAGCTGAGTCCCTGAGGATGGCATAATGGTCTATAAAGGTATGTGCAGATGCCCAGATAGCTGCTCTGCAGATTTCCAATATAGGGTTACCCTTGGAGAAGGTGACGAAAGAAGAGATTGATATTGTCAAGCGCGTGTGTGCATATTGAAGACGAGGGTGGTACATTATGCATCTGGTAACAGAGCTTGACACAGTTTGAGACACATTTGGAGAGTCTTTGAGCAGAAATCACTGTACCCTTTGATCTATCTGCAATGGAGAAGAGGAGCCTCAGATTTTCGGAAAGCTCTTGTTCTGTCTAACTAGAAGGCCAAGGCTCTCTTCATGTCAAGCGTATGGAGGCTGGCTTCCCTATTATCCTGATGAGATTTAGATAAAAGATTGGAAGTTGAATAAGCTGGTTTATATGAAAAGTGGAAGTCACCTTGGGAATAAACTGTAGATGTGGTCTAAGGGTGACTTTTCTCAGGGAAGAACACAATGAAGGGGGAATGCACCAACAGGGCTGCTATCTCCCCTATCCTTCTTGCTGAGGTAATGGTGATCAGGAACACCTTCTTCACTGAGAGGTGAGTTAAGGAGCAGGTTGCCATGGGTTCAAATGGTAGTCTAATCAGTCATTTTAACACCAAGTTGAGATCCCATTGAGGAGTGGGAAGTCCAGGTTGGGGAAAGAGGTTCATTATGCCTTTGAGGAACCTCTTCATAATGGGATGGAAGAAGATTGAATATCCTTTCACTGTCGCAATTGCTGCTAGGTGAACCTTTAGCCAGCTGATAGAGAGACCCGATATCTTGAGAGTCAAGACATAGTCCAGGACTGCTGGTAGGGTGGCTGTATTTGGAGCGACACCTTTGTATTGGCACCAGATTTGAGATTGTTTCCATTTTTGTAGATGGGTATAATGAGTAGCTCTTTTCCTACTGTGTAATAACACCTCCTGCACCTCCTCAGTGCATGATGTCTCTACATGTTGGAACCACGAAGGAGCCAGGCTTTGAGCCACAGAATCCATAGGTTGGGATGGAGCATCCATCCCTCGTTCTGCAATAGCAGGCATGGAGTGACTGGAAGAGTCCTCGGTGGACATAGTGCCAGCTGTGACAAGTAAGGGTAACACTTCTGCCTGGGCCAAGTGGGAGCAATCAACATGATGTTTGCTTTCTTTTTTTTTCCCTTTCAACAGGACTTTCGGAATGAGAGGAAATGGGAGAAAAGCATAAAGAAGACCTCTGTCCCATGGGAGGAGAACATCCCCCACGGAGTGTTGCCCAATTTCCGCTCTGGAGCAGTACTGAGGACATTTCTTGTTCTGGTACATAGTGAACAGGTCTATAGTCAGTGTCCCCCAATGATGGACTGTATCTTCTAGGACAACTGAATTTATTTCCCATTTGTGGTCGAACAGGAATTTGCGATTGAGGATGTCCGCAGTCATGTTTTGCACTCCCGGCAAGTATGCCGCTGAAATTATGACATTGCAGTAAATACACCAATCCCATAATTTTAGTGCTTCCATGCACAGGGAGTGTGATATGGCTCTTCCCTGACAGTTTATGTAATACATGCAGGCCACATTGTCCGTCATGACCTTTGTATGTATGTCCTTGATTAGTGGGAGGAAGTAAGCACACGTTTCTGATAGTGCTGAATTCGAGCAGGTTGATATGAAAGCACTTCTTGGATGGTGACCATTTGCCCTGCACAGTGAGACCATTGAGATGCGCACCACATCCTCCACACCACATACATGAGATTCCCATACATACATTCACTGGGTCTTTCCACCAATCCAAGGATTACTTGACCTTGGTGGGCATCGACAGCAGTTTGTTTATGCTGTCTCTGTTCAGCCTGTAAACTGAACTGAAACAGGCCTGGAAGCATCTTATGTATAGTGTGGCATGAACTATGACTGGTATGCCCATGACCATATGCCCCAGGAGCTGCAGGCAGTGTCTGGCTGAAATCTGGGGGCTGGATTGTACTGTCTCTGTCAGCGTGGAAAGGCAGAGGAACCTGTGATGTGGGAGGAGCACCTTCACCTGAATGGAGTCGAGGTCGGCTCCTATGAATTCTAGTCTTTGTACCGGAGTTAATGTTGATTTTTGTGCATTGATTTCAGACCCAGATTCTAGAACAGGTTCAGTGTAGTCTAGTGAATTCCAGAGGGGTAGCTGTGTTAGCTTGTTTTTAGCAAAACAGTGAGAGTCCTGTGGCCCCTTAAAGACTAACAAATTTATTTGGGCATAAGCTTTCGTGGACAGAAACCCACTTCATCAGATGCATGAAGTGGAAACTTCAGTTTCGTAGGTATATATATACACACATGCAAGGATGGGTGAGTTACATCACAGTGGGGAGGGCAAGTGTTAATGAGGTAAATTCAATCACAGGCTGGATGAGGCCATTCAACAACAGTTGATGAGAAGGTATGAATGTCAAAAGAGGGAACACTATTCTTTGTAGACGGCTAGCCACTCCCAGTCTCTATTCAGACCTAGTCTGATAGTGTCAAGTTTGCATATGAGTTCCAGCTCTGCAGTTTTGCACTGGAGTTTGTTTTTGATGGCTTTTTGTTGAAGTACGACAATTTTCTAGTCTGTTACTGAATGTCCAGGGAGATTGAAGTGCTCTCCTACTGGTTTTTGAATGTTACCATTCCTGATGTCTGATTTGTGTCCATTTATTCTTTTGCGTAGAGACAGTCCGGGTTTGGCCAATGTACATGGCAGAGGGACATTGTTGGTACATGATGGTGTATATCACATTAGTAGATGTGCAGGTGAATGAGCTCCTGATGGTGTGGTTGATGTGGTTAGGACCTCTGATGGTGTCACTTGAGTAGATATGTGGGCAGAGTTGGCAATGGGGTTTGTTGCAAGGATACGTTCCTAGTTTAGTGTTTCTACTGTATGGTGTGCAGTTGCTGGTGAGGCTGGGGGGCTATCTGTAAGCAAGGACTGGTCTGCCTCCCAGGGTTTGTGACAGTGAGGGATCGTCTTCCAGGATAGGCTGTAGATCCTTGATGATGTGTTGGAGAGGTTTTAGCTGGGGGCTGTAGGTGATGGCCAATGGCGTTCTGTTGTTTTCCTTGTTAGGTCTGTCCTGTAGTAGGTGACTTCTGGGTACCCGTCTGGCTCTGTCAATCTGTTTCTTCACTTCCCTAGGTGGGTACTGTAGTTTTAAGAATGCTTGATAGAGATCCTGTAAGTGTTTGTTTCTGTCTAAGGGATTGGAGCAAATGCGGTTGTATCTTAGGGCTTGGCTGTAGACAATGGATTGTGTAGTGTGTCCTGGGTGGAAGCTGGAGGCATGTAGGTACGTGTAGTGGTCGGTGGGTTTTCGGTACAAGGTGGTGTTTATGTGGCCATCATTTATTTGCACTGTAGTGTCCACGAAGTGGATTTCTTGTGTGAACTGGTCCAGGCTCAGGTTGATGGTGGGGTGAAAATTGTTGAAATCCCAGTGGAATTCTTCAAGAGACTCTTTTCCGTGGGTTCAAATGATGAAAATGTCATCAATAGAGATGTAGGTAGAGGAAAGGCACTTTGGGATGAGAGTTGAGGAAGCGTTGTTCTAAGTCAGCTATGAAAATGTTGGCATACTGTGGGGCCATGCGGGTACCCATAGCCGTGCTGCTGACTTGAAGGTATAAATCGTCTCCAAATCTGAAATGGTTGGGTGTAAGGACAAAGTCACAAAGTTCAGCTATCAGTTGTGCCATGGCATTATCGGGGATACTGTTCCTGATGGCTAGTAGTCCATCTTTGTGTGGAATGTTGGTGTAGAGAGCTTCTACATCCATAGTGGCCAGGATGGTGTTTTCTGGAACATCACCAATGGATTGTAGTATTCTCAAAAAGTCAGTGGTATCCTGAAGTCAGTTAGGAGTGCTAGTAGCGTAGGGCCTGAGGAGAGAGTCCACATAGCCTGATAACCCTGCTGTAAGAATGCCAATGCCCGAGATGATAGGGCGTCCAGGATTCCCGGGTTTGTGGATTTTGGGTTGCAGATAGAATATCCCTGGTTTGGGTTCTAGGGGTGTAATCTGTGTAAATTTGTTCCTGTGCTTCTTCAGGGAGTTTCATGAGCAGTTGGTGTAGTTTTTTTTTGGTATTCCTGAGTGGGATCAGAGGACAGTGGCCTGTAGAATGTGGTGTTGGAGAGTTGTCTAGCGGCTTCCTGTTCGTAATCCGACCTATTCATGACGACTGTTGCATCTCCTTTGTCAGCCTCTGATTATAATGTCAGAGTTGTTTTTGAGGCTGCGGATGGCGTTGTGTTCTGTATGGCTGAGGCTATGGGGCAAGTGATGCTGCTAGACAATTTCAGCTTGTGCATGTCAGCGGAAGCATTCTATGTAAAAGTCTAGTCTGTGGTTTCGACCATCAGGAGGAGTCCATGCAGAGTTCTTCTTCTTGTAGCATTGGTGGGAAGGTATCTGAGGGTTAGTGTGCTGTTTAGTAGTGTGGTGGAAATACTCCTTAAGTCGGAGATAGCAAAAGTAGGCTTCCAGATCACTGCAGAACTATAACATGTGCGTAGCGGTAGTAAGGCAAAAAGAGAGTCCCTGAGATAGAACAGACTCGTCTGTTGGGTTAAGTGTGCAGTTGGATAGATTTGCAATATTGTTGGGTGAGTTAAAGGTATCACTGTTGTGGTCCATTGTAGCATGTAGGAGTTTAGATAGTTTAGTGTCCTTTTTCTGCTGTAGAGGAGCAGTGTGTGCGTTGTAAATGGTCTGTCTAGTCTTAGTAAAGATAAGCCACGTGCAAGTTTGTGTGGAGGTTTGTTTTTTTATGAGAGTCTCCAGTATTGAGAGCTCTTTCTTGGTCATCTTCTGTTTGCTGTACAGGATGCTGATCAGGTGGTTCCGTAGTTTTTTTTTTTTTTTTTTTTGAGTGTGACACACTCACTCACTATAATCTGTGTAGTATGTCAATCATAATGGATTTTTCACATTCAGTCCATTTGGTATGATGTCTATTTGTTTGCACCTGGAAAGGAAGATGATGTCTGTCTGTATCTGTGCAAGTTTTTGCATGAAGCTGGTAGATTTCCATTTCATTCAGCTAAATTCAGTGCCTTGCATGCTGATGAGTTCTAGAGGAGTAGCCTCTGTAGTAGCCTAGGTAACTCTCTGGGCTTCGGTGAATGAAAGGGCCCTGAGAAGGCAGTTGTCTAGGTAGGATAAATCATAATACCCTGAGAGCATAAGTGGGCCACCACTACTGAAAGGACCTTGGAGAATATCCTGGGGACTGATGTGGGGCTGAAAGGGAGTACTCTGTGGTCTTGGCATGAACCTGAGGTATCATCTGTGACTCGGTATGATGGAAATGCGGAAGTATGCACCTTGTAGATCAAGGGCTGAGAACCAATCTGCTTTCTCTAATGCTGGAGTAATTGTTGATAGAGCAACCATCTTGAACTTCTGCACCTTGATATATCTACTGAGCACACTGAGGTCCGGTATGGGTCTCCAACCTCCGTTTTTCTTTGGTATTAGGAAGTGGCGAGGGTAGAAGCCTCTGCCTCTTAGATGTTTGGGCACAGGTTCTATGGCTCCTACACTGAGGAAATGGCCTAGACTCTCGTGAGAAGGGCCCCTGAAGAGGGACAGGGAAGGGTGTTTGGGAGTGGGAAGGGAAGAAAAATGGATGGCGTATCCATCTTGGATGATCTCTGGCACCCATTTGCCAGAGGTTATCCACTCCCAGGTGCTGCAGAATGCAATAAGATTGTCTCTGAAGGGATGCACTTTCCAGCATAAAATGACGAGAAGAATGTTCTAAGGGCACCTCAACCAACCCGTTAAACTGCCTCTTTGAAGTTGAGTGCTGGGAGAAAGTTGGTTGAGATCCTAAACTAACTATTCGTCTGGGGAACGTAGGCTTCTTTCTCTGTGGCTTGTAAGATCTCTGAGATGAATATTGGGCTGAATATTGAAGGTATTGTGATGAGCAGGGCTTGAATGGTGGCTGAGGGCAGTACTTCCTCTTGTAGGCCAGAGTATAGATCCCGAGGGCTGAAGATTTGCGCTAGAATCCTTCAGTGTGTGAAGGGATGTGTTGGTCATCTAGGCATACAACTTCGTCCCTTCAAATGGAAGATTCTCCATCATAGTTTGGACCTCTTTAGGGAAGCTGGATAAATGAAGCCATGAAGCCTGTCTCATCACAATGGCCATAGAAATCAAGCATGGCGCCATGTCAGCTACATCTATGGGATGCAGCTGGAGGGATGTTTAGGCCATCAGTTGGCCCTTACTGGCTACGGTCTTGAAGCCCTCAAAGCCATGGCTGAAGGAAGGTGTTTCCTTGTTTTGATATGCCACACTAGAGGCGTGGAAGACTTGCTGTCTCTGAGCTTGCCAAGAGTCCCACTATGGCCACTGTGGTGGGTAAGCTGCTCTGTGGTTGGTACCATGGTTGACCAAGCCAGAGGGGCTGTGAATCAGGTGGACAATACTCCTGATGTCCATTGTGAAACTGAGTCCCATATGGCGGGTGAGAAGAGCAGAAGGAAACCACATCCTCTCACTCACTTTCTGACTTTTATGATGAGAAAAGCAGTACTCAGTAGGAAGACATCGGTGACTTCTGGGCTCTGGGTGAACTCGGTCCCAGGGCCCCAGTACTGAGTAGGAGCAAGTCCGGTGCGTTGGACACTGAAAGATCCACTGTGCAACAGAAATCTGGAGATGCGGATGGCATTGACACTGGAAGTGGTTGTCGGTGCTTAGTGTCTTGCACTGAGATGGGGTTGGAGATGCGGAGGGCTTCAATCGGGGCTCACTATTGGGACTCACAGACCTTTTCTTAGAGGCCTTGTGTGAGTGGCTCATCTCTCTGGACTCACCTCCCTTTGAAGTAGAGAGTTGCGATGATAGTTCCTGCTGGGACTCCTGGTGTTGAAGGGCTGATATCATGAGTAGGAGTTTGAGTCTTAGCTCTCGGTCTTTCCTGGATCTGGACTTCAGTTGCTAACACAAGCCACGCCTGTGGAATGTGCTTCTCTCTCAGTGAGCAAACACACTGTAAGTGTCCGTCTGTCACTGGGAAGATTCTTTGCAACTGAGACACTATTTGAAGCCCGGGGAGCTGGGCATACCCCTGTCAATGGGGGGATCCCCTTCACCAGTGTAGGCGGGAGACAAACTCTTTCTTCTTTCTTTTTTTTGGCACAATAAAATACAAACAGTATAATAAAGAAAAATGCTTCAAGGAAAGGTAAAATTAAGAATTCTAAAAGAGTTAACGATCTGTGAACGGACAGCTATAGCTCCGTCTCCAGCTAGGGGCAGTTGAGAAGGAACTCAAGGCAGTTGAGAAGGCAATTGAGGAAGATGGTTCGCCTGTGCATACTTGCTAGCCTTGTGGCAGGAGAGGAGCAGCGCATGCACGGGCCGAATGGACACTGCTACAGAAATTCTCTGATCAGTAGCTCAGGGACACAGACACACCTACAATGGAGCACCCATAGGGATATTACTTGAAGAAGAATACTATGTTAATATATTAAAAAACTAAAAGTACATGGATAGTTGGAGTTAAATTGAGAACAAATATCAGTAATTTAGGGTAAAATTTAGGATATTGCAATTATCTCAAACCCAAGCATTATAAACGCTGAAAATTCAGAGTTAAGGTTAAATGTAAAGACATTTAAACATGTTGAAGCATCAAAATACACAACAGGACACCCACTAATTCTTACTCTGCCCTGTAGTGACGCCAGGCAGTAACCACATTCTTACAGAATAGTTCCAGAGGGGTAGCTGTGTTAGTCTGTATACAGCAAAAACAACGAGAGTTCTGTGGCACTTTAAAGTCTAACAAATTTAATATTTGTAGACATAAGCTTTCAAGAAGAGAGCTGAAATCTCTCGAAAGCTTATGTCTACAAATATTAAATTTGTTAGTCTTTAAAGTGCCACAGAACTCTCGTTGTTTTCACATTCTTACAATTATGTGTATGATTTTGTCAAAGTAAAATTATGAATAACTGTGGGAAAAAAATAATTTCACATTATGGTCAGGGCAACCTTATAGACCTTGCTGACACACATTGACAATTTGGTAGTTTACTTCGTTCAAGTCCTCTTTGAAATGGGACTAGATTAACATGAACTAATGAACTGTTAATTCATGACAGCTGATCAAAACGGCAACAGGATCCATGTAAATGGCAAAATTTCACTGTTACGTGATAATGGTGACCACTGTGACAGAATCTTATCCTTACTTATGATAAACACAATTTACTATTTGTTGGTCTCAGATTAACTGATTTTTAAAAGGTGCATTAAATTCCAAACTTCTCACCCACTGGTGTCACTGTAGGGCAAATATATGGTTGTTTGGGTCTCCTATCTGGTTCTAACTTTCAGGGTCAGATTTACATGCATGTTCTGGCTGCTTTACGCCAATATGGAGAAGCACAAAGCAGGCAGAGCATACTGACCTGTTAACCTAGGTTTACAGCTACTTTGAATCATGAAAGCAGTGGAAAACAAAATATATACTTGTTTATCCTTCCACCTGCCCTCAAAATTTATTTTGGATTCAGAGAAAGTGCTGTAATTTTAAGAAAGATATATTACATTCTTCTTATATAACAAAGAGATTGAATCTCAATTTTAAGTGGCAAAACTCAACTCAACCTCAACTATGGAACTACACAGTAACCAGATTTTAAAATTTGTCAAAGATAAACTGGCTGTTGAAAATTACACTGGTTTTTCCATATTCCATTACACTTACGTAAAATTTGATTAAATCCAAAGAAGTTAATTCTGATTAATACTGCTGTGACAGGTCAGCATCTGGTTTCAATCTGCACGGGTTTCAATCTACACGTTGTTAGATTGTGAATCACAGAGGTGCTTCACTACTCTGTGTCAGCAACTCCTATCAGGACAGACAAACTTACTACATCTATCACATTGCTATCACTCTGTTTACTTATAAAAGATGTTGTGGGAGGTATCAAGTGAAAACTGGTGACACGCTGGTCATTGATATCATTGTGAAATGTACGCATTACACTATATGAGGAATTATGGATAATTATTGATATTATGCTTTGAAGTCTGTAAACAAATACAGGGAGAAACAGATTTTCTTCCAGACAGAAGGGAAGGTAATTATGTCCTCACCTCTAATGTAAATCAAGCATTGTAAAAGCCAAATACAATGGGAGCTGCATTTGCATGTTAGTGAACAGGAAAAGCCAGGTTAACAGAGGGATGTGAAATCAGTATGTGAAGACACAAAAGACTAAAACCACTGGGAGCTATCTTGTTTCCAGAGTCAAAATCATGAATTTTAGGAAAATATAAAGAGAAGCAAAAAGACAACAGAAGATAACAAGATAAAAAAAATTGTTATCATTTCACTGAAGAACACTCTTGGTGAAGGGGAGGGGTTTATGACCATTATGGATCCTGGTTTTGACTGAAGAGCATCAAGCTCTTGAGACAGACTTTGAGGGTGTGAAAACTGCTTTATCCAAAGTATTGTAACTCGCTAAAGTTATGTCTAGTCTCTTAGAAGCATGTTATATTTTTGTTTTATTTGTAATCAATGTTGTTTCAACTATCTTTATTCAGTATCACTAAATCTGTGTTCTTTATAAATAAGCTTTTTCTTGGCTTTATTATAAATTCATCTCAGCGCTGCTACAGTAAGTAAAGTGAGAGTCCTCAGCTGAACCAAACAAGCTTGTGTGTACGCTGTCTCTCTAGAGACAGAGAACATGGTAATTTCTGTTGTGTGTCCAGTGACCGGAGCTGGATGCTACATGGCAATTATCTTCCAGAGAGTTTGGGGTGCACCTAAAGTTAACCTGCAAGGCAAAGTAAAGGCTGGCAGAGCTTCTGAGGAGATTGTTTGGGTGACTAACAGACTGCAGTGATAGCAAGCTGACATCCAGTTTAGCAGAAGCAAGTCTCTCTCTTGCTGAGGCAGGGTGGGTTACAAGATGACTCATAATCCTGAGTAACTGAGAAAGTGCCATAGATATTCTGTGGAAATTTTCTTCAAGTCAAAATAGGTAGAGGAAGGTAGAATTAAAGCGAATACCCAAATGCTTTAGAAATTTAATATATTCACTAAAAAGCATCTAATTTATTTCCAAACTTAATAATAACAAAGGACATACTGAAGGTTCCAAAGAGCCTTGGGGCATAACTTCATCTATGAAAATTATTTTGTTTAGTAAATGACTGGGAAGAAAGAAAATAAATTATAAATGCAGTGTCTTCCTAAGTTCATAGGTGTTCATCTTGACAAAAGGACATCATTACAAATGAACTTGAGCAACTAATTCCCTAAACATAGATGTTACACTCAGCACACCCAGAAATTTAAGAAATGTAATGTATTATCCCTCTGCCTTAGCAAGTGAGCTTTGCTGGAGATTAGACTGTGTGTCAAGCTCCTTGTTACACCAGTATATTCACTTCACCAGCAAACTCCTCGAGATTCTTCCAGTCTTAACCTTGGCTTACAGGTAACAATCAGTGAACCCCAGTTCCCCAGAGATGTCTCTCTGTAATATCCAGTCTCTCTCATTGGACACTCATGGAAATTATTATTAAGTTCACTGAGACAGTGTATACACCAGTCTGTTATGTTAGCAGAAGACTCATTTTATATTTCAATGTAACAGCATCAAGATGTTTTATAGCAAAACTAAGAATAAGTTTATTAACAAAGAACAGAGATTTAGGTCATACTAAATAAGAGAAAACAGACAGGGATGGTTACAAATAAAACAAAACACAACACATTTTTGGTGACTAAAACTTCTTTCTAGCAAGTTACGCATTTGCCAAAATCAGTTTTTCACTTATAGGAAGGTATCAGCAGCTCCTGCCCTTCAGGCCAAGAGGATCAACTTTTATAAGCTCAGAGGATGCTGTTTCCTATGTCCCTTAAGTGATGAATAACTAGAACGTGTTTCTAATCCCCCTTATATTTTCCAAAGTATACTTCCTGGAGGTGCAGACTTGGACCCCCAAGCGAGCTCACTAAGCTCTTTCCTCCATTGCTTGTTAGCTTGATTGCTTTGTTTACCTTATATGTAAATGTGCTTTCATTGTTCTCTATCTGTAACCAAGCCCAGTCAGACAGGTGAATCCACAATCCTTTGTCTAGAGCAGGCTTGGTTTACACACTGGTTTCCAAACACACTTTAAGAACATATTTCTAGCACACATATATAACTCTTTGTGCACAACCCATGCATACATCACACAATGATTTTCAGGATCAGCATGTCACCAGTTCACATGACACCTCACATGTCACCTTTGAGATACATATTATGACAAACAGTATTTTGGGACCTTAGTGTGTTAGGCTTAACATGAGTTACAGTCTGTTGGGCGGGCCCTCTGTCAGTTGGCCTTGAGGAGCTCTAATAGAGTAGATAACATCTTTGATCTATGTATCTATGTGAGACAGAATACACCAAATTTTTTTTTATTAAGACTTCAGAATAATGATGTCAAGATATAGGCTGGGCCAGCTATAGAAAACTGAAAATTATGGAAGAATTATTGAATATCTTCTCAGATTATTTTACTGATTTAAAATTAATTTTAAATTTGATTTGATTGATTTTAAGTATCATACTTCTGGCTCCCAAATGTGTAAAATATTTGGGTTCTATGGTCTCTTATACCCATTAAAGTCCCCTTGAATGCTAGAGAGTGTTAAAATAAGACTATTAAAAGAGCCTATCTTAAATAATTGTATTAACTAGTTTACCCAAAATTCTTTGATCCAGATGCTACACTGTCCCATTCTACCTAGTACACATGAGGAAATTAACCAGATGCTTCTCTCTTTTTCCATTAAATATGGTTAAAACAAAGTTATTAAGCCTATAAACATTATAAATAAAAAAGATTTTTGCTAAGATCAGCGACTGAGAGAGCTCTTTGTATACACACTTATCCAGAAACAGCCATAATCTCTCTTTTTTTGCTGACTTTTAAAAACATTCTCTCTGCCCAAGAATAACATTTCAATACAGTAGATGAGTAGCTCTCCACTTTAAATTCCCATGTGATGGAATAAAGTTCTTGCTCTTTGTTATGCACAAAAAAGAAGACCCAGAAAAACCATAAATCACCCGGATGTAATCTTCATTATTCACTGATCAATGTGATACTTATGTAACATTTGACTGTTCATCCAATAAAGATTCCATTTCTATAATCATACTGCATATGGTTAAGAAACATTTTCAATGCATATATTTGCACTTGTTTACATTTGGCACATTAAATATAAAAGGAGAATAATCAACATTTTTTTAATAGAAGATGTGCTGTTGCCCTCTTTTGTTTTGATTCGCATTCATATAATAGAGAGATGAGTGAACTATAGGACAAAACTGCAGGATGATACAAAATAATTACATCAAAAGGTTCTACTAGTAGAGCACATTTGTAATTTTTAGAAAAAGGTCATATACACAACCACCTCCCTGTTTCTAAAAACCAGTGTATAGAAATATAATACTGTATAAAACATTGTTTATTAATTTATATAATCAAAATCATTGTATAGTAATGATTTTCATAGCAACTCTGCTACATTACATATTCTTTATATTTATGGGATAAATTGTTATATTCCATATAAAAACTACATTAAGAATATTAAGCTTGCACACTAACCAGTCAAAAATCACAACTGCATGATTTCACTTTGCAGAAGCAAATTTAACTATCCTATGATAATTTTGTATTATATGATTACCTACTATTTTACAGAGACTACATGTCTGAGGTAATATCTTTTATTGGACCAACTTCTGTTGGAGAGACAGACAAGGACAGACCTGAAGAAGAGCTCTGTATAGGCTCGAAAACTCGACTCACTCACCAGCAGAAGGTATTACTTCACACACCTTGTCTCTCTAATATCCTCTAACAACACTGCATACTATTTTTACATGAAAACAACTTAATATACTATTTTTATTCAATCATAGGAGAGATGCATCATAATCAAGCTCTCTCCAGTGGGTCTCCTAAGGTTTAAAGTAGAGCTCTTCTTTTGTTCCTCCTCCTGAGGAATATGGGAGGGAAATGCCACTAGGTTCTGATCTAGCATAGCACTTAAGCACATGCTTAAAGTTAAACTGTGTATACATAGCTGAATAGGGGCATTGCTATTAACAATCCTGGGTACTAATCCTATGACAAAATATAGCAGGGGTTCATTGTATGCGCACATCCTAAATTTATAGAGTATTTCCATAACATCCTTTTAAAGTTAGGTTTTTCCATGGACTGTCCTAGGCGTGGGTTTTTTTACTTTTTGTTTTAAAGGAAAAATTGATAAAAAATTCTATAATTTAGAATTATTGGCTACATACATTGGAGCACCTTTCCCACACACCCTCACACACAACTAATGATTTAACCCATGTACTTCTCATTCATGCAAACCTAACAAAACTATACATTCATTATGCAGCTGAGCTAGCCACATGTGCACAGACTCAATGTTCCAATATTTCTTGAGTGTAAGATATTCCAAAAGGATTGGTTTCAAATACTTTAGTTTCAAAAGGAAATAGCTTCCCTTTGGAGAGAAGAGATTCCGCTTTAAGCTATCATTTTGTCTGAAACACAAATATATAAAAACTGGCTACTTACTTTACAGTAACTGGTGTTCTTCATGATGTGTTTGGAATCTTTTGACTAGTAGTGCCCACTGGCTTATGCCTGTGCCCTACCTACCCATGTGTCTCCAATCCTGAGGGCATAAAAGAGACGGAGCGGGGCCAACTGCCTATAATTCCTTTGTAACTAGTATCAGTTTGATTATGGACTCTTAACACAGTTGTAAAGGAGGGCGGGTTGTGGAATACATTTAGACAACACATCTTGAACCGCACCCCACTTACTATACGATAAGTAACCATTTTTATTTCTTCTAGCTTCCACTCTTGGTGACTCCCAAACAGTTACCTCATGCCAAGAGATGGGATATTGGAGTCTCAGTGAAATAATGATTGAAAAAACGCATTACCAAAGCAAGTGCCAGCTCTAGAAGCCTCCATTGTAGCACAGCATTTTGTGAAAATATGACTTGAACTCCAGATGGCAGTTCTACAAATTTCAGAGATGGGTATATTTCTAGAGGAAGTCACAGATGTAGCCTGAGCTCTGGTAGAATAAGCGTTTATCTGAATAGGGGATCCAGTTTAGCTATATGAAAACTGCTTGATACATGCTGTAATCCACTTGGATAGTCTTTGGGAAGAAAATGCTCTCTCTACTTTTTTGACATAGGCAATAAACAACCTCAAGGAGATTCTAAATTATTTTAGTTCTGTCTAAATAAAAAGACAATGGCTCTTCAAACATCTAAAGTGGGTAATTTTCTTTCAGAATTATTGGTATGGGGTCTGGGAAAGAAAACAGGTAAATGAATGGTTAATATTAAATGATTAATAAAATCAGAAACTACTTTAGGGAGAAATCTTAGATGAAGTCAGCTAAGGGATCTCTATGATATATGGTGGATCAGCCATTAAGACTTGAACTTCTCCAATCCTAGGAACAGAAGTAATGGCAATAAACATGAACACGTGGCTAATGATTCACATGGAGGGCCCATCAGAGCTCCTAATACCACATTAAGGTCCCATGACAGAGAAATCCCTTTCCTAACTGGAAGGAAAATCATGTACTAAACCCTTTAAAAATCTAAAAACTTTAGGGTGTGAAAATACTGTGTGATTTTGGATTTCTGGAAACAGACATTTACAGCTGCTTGATGAGCTTTTATAAAACTAATAGAAAGTTCAGTTGATTATGGTGAAAGCATGTAATCCAAAAATGAAAGGGTGTTAAAAAGGTCAGACATGGTGTTGCTGAGTCCAAATGGCAAATCTTTTTCATTTGGCATTATGTGTAGATCTTGTAGAGTCCTTTCTATTATTAAAATATTTTGGACTTCTCTAAGTAAGATCTCTCCACATCAGTTAGGCAGCAAGCATCCAAGCAGTAAGGTGCAGAAATTCTAGTTCTAGGTGAAGTGTGTTGTCTTCGTCTTGAGTGATAAGACCAGAGAAAGGAGACAATGATATTGAAATCCAAACCAATAGTTTTAACTAGTCTTGGAACAGAAAGTCTGAGCCAAGCTGGTGCAGTTACAATCAACAACACTGCATCCTGCTTGAGTTTTCTCAATCTGTGGGTAGGCATCCATAAGGCAATGGGACTATGATATTAAGGAGGAATCTGATAGAGACCTGAGATTCTGTTCTCCTCCCTAGCACAAAATGCCACATTTTGTGTTTACTTCTGTGACAAAGAGGTCTCTGACCAGGTGACCCTGTTCTTGAAAAAATTGTTAATAACTGTATTCTTTATGCACCATTTGTGGTTGGAGGAAAAATTTCTGCTCAACTGATCAGCCCAAATGTTCATTAGGCCTTGAAGATTAGCAGCAGTTACAAACATTTGATGTACTATGGAGCACTCCTATAGTTAGATCACTTAACACAGAGGAGAGAATCTGGTCCCTCATGGCTTGTTTATATAAAACATTGGAATGGTGCTGTCCATCATCATCTGTATGTTCTTGCATCATATTAATGGTAAGAATGCTATATATGCCATACAAATTGCTCTGAACCTAGTTATGTGCAGAAGTGATTCATCCTTGGACCACAGACCCTAAGTCTGATGTTCAAGGTTCAATCTTGAGTGGACACATCCTTCATCAGGGTTAACATGAGTAGAAGACATGAAAATAGGAGAACAGCCTTGCATACATGATTCAGTTCCTTCCACCAGTGAAGAAAAGAATGGGAAATTTCTTATCTTATAATTTCCTTTCTGCTTCAGCATCTCCCACTATTCTGATACATTTGAGCTATCCCCCTCCTGCCCATGGTTTCTGGAGGTGGTTCAAAGCTACAGCATAGCTTGTGCCACCCATGCCACATTCTCCTGCTTGTTGCAGATGATTCATTCCAAAATTGTGAAAAAAACTCTTAGAAAATTATTAGTAACAATAATTTCAGAGAAAACTAATTAACTATGTACAATAGGCCATGCCTACATGGTAACTACCCAAAGAAAATGCTGACCTTTGGCTCTGAAGCCATCCAGGGTGGGTAGAATTGTGGAAGACACTGCTAGCAGAAAGAAAAATTATTGGATAAGAAATTTTCCATTCTGTAGCCCAGCATCTCCCACAATTCTGATATGTATGGGAACTAGAAAGCCATGAACAGGAGTAGGAAAGGATAAAAAAGTGACCAAAAAAACCCAGGAAACGACCCCATGACTACCCATTTTGAATTGCTCAAATGCCCAGGTTATGTCTGGACCACTGCCTGCAGCACCTTCCTGCCAAAGGAGGCCTCTGCAGAGATAGAAATTCCACCTTATAGTGTCTGATAGAGGCGTCAGTTAATGAAAATGTGGCTACTCTGTTGAACTCTGCAGTGGAAGCACAGACTCTTTTGGTCCATGAGGTTGCCATGGATTTTGTAGCATGCCCCTTGATTCCTTCTGGAACAAGTGTGCTAGAACGTGTGTACACCACAGCATTGCATAGCTTGATTTATCTACTAAGGGACACCTTGTATACTCTAAGCCCTTGGTACATCAGGATGAAAAGAAACGAGCAGGGAGCCAGTTCTTCTTGTACATTCTGTATACTTGATGTAAATCTTGAGTGCTCTTCTGACATCTACTATGTCACTGCTTCTTGGTCAGGTAGAATGTAGGAAGTCATAGGCTCAAAGAGATGGGTGGTTATTGCTTTCAAATACCAGTGGTAGGTTCCACTTAAGGAAAATTGGTCTGACTGCTGGTCTGGCCAGTCTGATTGCTCTGAGAAATCTGGACACCTGAGGGTTCTGCCAAAGAGCCTGAGGATCCTATGAGTACCACACTACTTAGGGTTGATATCTGGCTTGCTACAGCTGGGCTGAAGGCCTTATTCACACCTTCCTGAACGAAGCCCAGAGGGGTCAGAATCCCAGGAACCCTTGGATCTGCATTGTGCTCTTGGCACCATGAATTGAACTTAGTCCATATGGAGTAGACTTTCTAGTGTGGAAATTCTCCTGGATGAGAGCAAAGTCCTGATCACTTTGGAAGATAGGCTAAGTGAGGCTAACATTAACAATAGCCAGGCTGTCAGTTGAAGATGATCTATGTCTGGGAGAAGGAACAGGTCTTGGAAAAAAGATGTCTGTTCTCTTCAGAAACTGCAATAATTCTATCAGCTTCAATTCTATCAGATCAGAAAAATCGAGGTCTTTGTGGCTGTTATGGAGCTAGCACTGTCACCCTTGCTTCTTCCTTGCTTTTTTCCTAGGAGAGGGAAGGGTAGGAATGTGTATAGCAGGACTTGTGGCCATCTGTATAACTGAGCATCTGTTTCCTGGGCTTGAGGTCTGCTTTTGGATGAAGAATTTTGGCCATTTTGCATTCTTGCATTTGGCAAACAGGTCAACAGAGGAAAGAGTAAACATCTGAGAGATCAAAGTGAAGACTTTCTGGTTTAGGCATCACTCTGAGTAGTCAACTTTGCACCTGCTGAGCAAGTCTTCAGCTCTCCTTTAGTGCGTATCACCATTAGGGAAGGGAAAGTCTTGCCTGCCCATTGCATTGTCTCCATCGCTTCTGCACATAGAATATACTCCTTTTTCCTCCTTGGTTGTTTATGTATACAACCATGGCTGTCTGGTTAGACCAAGACATGATTGCCCTCTAGGAAGATGTGGAATCTCAGTACAGCTTCATGCTGTGGTTCCTTTCCCCAGAGCTCCAGATACCCTATGTTGTTCTGGATCCCAGAAGTGCTCCCCGTCCTTTCAAATTGGTATCTGTTGTGAAAACCTGTTGGCCCAGAAGGCATGGGGAAGACCCCTGTAGACATTCTCTAGGACTGTCCTTGATCTTAGGGGATCCAGTACCTGGTTGGGAACAAGTACCTGGTCTTGCATTCACTCCAGGGAATGGTCCCATACTTTCAGAAGAAAGGCTTGGAGATACTGGATAGAAGACCTTGCCCAGGTAGCCATGTATGCCCAATGGCTAGAGACACTGAGCTATGGCTGGCCTCATGCATTTGTCGAGTATGGATATCAAATCCTGATTCTTCTGGAATCTGCCTAGTGATGGGTAGATCTCAATCACCAAAGTGTCTATGTCCAGTCCCAGGTGAATTATATTTGTTGAAAGTACCAGAGAGCTTTTCCTAGTGTTATTGCAAAGCCATGCACTCGGAGGTGATCCAGGGCCTGGTTGTGGCACTGCATGATGCAGCCTGTGAACTGTGCCTTGCTGTGACTACAGCCAACTACTTGCGGCTCTGGTAAAGAAGGTGGATAAGAAGGAAGAGTCTTTGACATACTAAAGATTTTGTTGATTTGGAGTAAAATTCATCTAGGTTTCCTTGGAAGCTTTGGCTCCTGATAACCTGGCAGGGGGGAGGGTGGTAACAGTCCCTTCTTGGACACCATTGGTGTTGGTAGCACCCAATGGATTCCTTTGCTGGCTTTGACAGAGAGCTGAGTACTCTCTGCAGTCTCAGCTACTAATTTCTCTAACATTTCCCCCAATAACTCCCACTTGTAAATTTGGATGCACAAGATATCTGTTTAGGATGACTGATGACTATTCATGGATGTAACAGGACATCCTTGTAGCCATCAAGTTGGAATCCACTGCTCATCACAAATCACATTAAGGGTTTGACCAATACAGGTCCCAAGATGTCTCACTCCAAGCAAGAATCACACCCCTAGAAGATGAACTGCTTATTTACAACAAAGTAAATTTTTACTAAATGCATTAAAAACCTTTGGTCTGAACAGCTACCGCTGAGGATTTGAAATTGCTGTGCAATGTGTAATCACTCGTATATTCTATGGGGTCTTGGAAGGAAGTCCCTTTCTGAAGATGTGACTCTGTCTTTAACTGATGGAGCTACTGCTGCACCAACCTTAGAAGTCCCAAAATTTATGAAATTTCATTACATAAACATTTTACTTTAACTAAGTGTCCTCATTTAGATCCTATGATGCCCTCAAAGGAGGCATCAACAGGAAAACATGTATCATAATAATGCTTGAAAGGAAAAATATTTTATTAACGTTAAAAAGTTCCTTGTAGGCCACTGACTGATATCCCATTGTGGAAAAGTTCTATAGGGTTGTTGGTTTCATTTTTGTTTTTTTAATGTGTAGTTTTTCCCCTTCCTGTTGACAGTGGGGAGATTGTACACTATTCATCCTGGTCTGGGAGCAACACATCAGAGGAATGGTACCAGTACACATACCTTGATTGTGAAAACAGCTTGTTAGCTGTTCCTTGGAGCCTGAAAGACAATCCAGTCAAGCCACACCACAGCATTCTTATCAACCATGTTCAAGACATGAAGACCTCCAGGAAGTTGAGTCATTTCGCAGTCCTCAACAATGTGTGTCATAGTTTGTAGCTGCCCATTGACATAGTGGACTGTCTGTAAAACACTACTGAAATTCCACTGCAGCACAAATCCATGTCCAGTATGAAACTGGTTCAGAAGGCTCCACTGTCTTCACGGTAAATCAAACCCGGGTGGATGCTGACTGGGGTCTTAGACAAGGTAATTATCCATCACTTTCTCTGTGAACCATGAAGCTTGCCATGTGTCCTCTCTCGTAAATCCCTCACCCGGTAAACTTATCCACAACGGGCGATGTGAGGGCAGATGACCATGCAGTGGATTAAACAATTCTTTAATTAACAGTAGATGTGGCATATCATGCAATTTTGTCAGGAGCTTTGCTATGCTTCCCTCTCTGTGAACAATGGATGGAGAAATATTGCAGAGAACTGGTAACTATACTAGAGGAATAGATTTATGGGTATGGCTGATGATCAGAAGGCACAATTCTCATTCTGCTGCTTCTTGAAGTCTAAACCCCTTCCCCTGGCAGAGCTAGGGGTCCTTGGGCTGATAACCCTACAGGCACAATTTCCATTGGGCTGCAGTCTGAGGCAGGGCTGCAGGGCAGGGAGGAACAGGCTTCTCTGCATGCCCACACCTGTTGCAGGATGGGGAAGGAGCCATGAGCATCGTATAGAACATTGTGAAGGAGCCTCTCCGTATGAGATAAACCGCAGCAAACACTCACTCAAGAGGAGAAGACAAAGGAGAAGGGGTTTAACCCGATTTTCACCACACTCATTAATAAGAGTAATCACTGCCTTCGGAAGGATACACTTGCTTTTGCCTTTTTAGGAACCGGAGACTCTGGGGTTTGCAGGACTTACCCTGGACCGTCATGAGAATCCTCTGATTCATGGTGCAAGGAAGGGGAGCTATGTAGGAGCCCTGCTTCTCTCCCCAGATTCTAGAACCTTCTATGGGCAGACCAGAAGCCCAGAAAGGGTCTTGTCCTTATGATCCTTTGTTGCCCCAGGACTTACCTCCCTGGGTTGGCTGGATGAAGTCCTCCTCTTCCTCAGAGCCTCTCCCTATTATACTCTGTCTCCTGGTCAGGTTTCCTGTGGTGAAGTCATGGCTACTTGGGAGAGGTTGGGGCCCCAACATGCTAAATCAGAGTCCCGTGCTCTGGCAGACATGGGATTGGCTAGCTGGGTACAGGCTAGACATTTTTATATTCTACCAAGACTGAGGAAACTACCTCATATACAGAGCACCTTTTGGATTTTGCCTGGTGTTTGTGCGGCTCTTCTGCCATGTCTGAAAGGAGGAATGGGAACCTGGTGGGGAGACACTGTAACAGAGGCTCCAGGTGGCTGCAACCACTGTGCAACTCAGATCCCAGACCAGGAGGCGGCGAGACAACTTGATAACAAATAAAAACCCTTTAATTGCCTGAAAAACGGCGAAAAATAAGAAATCTAAAAAAAAAAAAAAAAAAAAACCAAGGGGGGGGTCGGAGGAAAGCAAACCACAACTTGACTGCTGCTGTGGAAGCAGAAGATCTGGCCACAAGCAGAAGAAGGGGGTGTCGCTAGCGCAAGTTGTGATACAGTTTGCAGAACTTCAGAAACTGCAGACAGGAGGGGAATAGCCCACATGTATAAGAATTGTGGGACACGCTGGACTGCAGAAAGGACATATTGAGTAATCATCACCCATGTGCCAACATGATGTCTTTTTAGCATGAAAATGGATTTCAGCCAGCCTTGCATACAGTGAAGATGAAGTCTGACTTGAGGACAGATAATATACATGATGCCATGTGTCCCAGAACTCTGAAGCATCATCTTCCTGATGTATGAGGACTGTTCAATAATTGATTATGATGTGTCATTGTCTCCAATTTGGACTAAGATAAATAAACTGATGCTACATAGGGTCCAGCAGAGCACCTATGCAGTCCATCTTTTGTAATGGGATCAGCTGAAATTTTTCCTGGTTTACTCTAAGCCCTAAATTGGTGAGCAGCAGGAGAATGAATGTTTTCACAGACTTGCTGGTGAGAGGAATGCTGAATCAGCCAATCATGGTGGTAAGAATAAACTAAAATATTTTGCTTTCTTAGAAATGCTGTGACAATGGCCAGACATTTTGTAAATGTTCGTGGGGCTGTTGACACTCCAAATGAATTCTATATTGGAAATGTTGAGATCCAACTATAAAACTCAAGTATTTCCTGTCTGGGGGGGGGGTGGATGAGAAGGGGTGAATGGAAATAAATATCCTGGAGGTTGAGAGCTGTGAACCAAATTTTGTGGATCTAGGAAAGGAATTATTGAGACCACAGTTACTGTGCTGAATTTTAGTCTTCAAATGCATATATTAAATCTATTGAGATTCAGAATAACCCTCCAATCTCTTGTTTTTTGGAATAAGAAAGAAATGAGACTAAAAGCCCTTTCCTCTGAACTGAGGAGGACCTCTTCTATGACTCTGAAAGACAACAAAGAATGAATTTCTTGTTGTAGAATATTCTTATGAAAGGGTTCCCTGAAAAGGGACCAGGATTGTAGGTTGCAGGTAGGGAACTAAATAAAGTAATCAGTCTAGATAATCTCAACGACAGATTGGGTCTGCTGAAATATTGTTCCAGGTTTCCCAATAATAAATGAAACGTGCCCCAAAGGAGTAAGGGAAGAAAAAAGATCCATAACTGTTGGTTTGAAGTTCTCAACATGACCATCAAACTAGCTGCCTATTGGCTGGCAAGGGTCATGAAAAAGTAGGCCTGAAGGCAACACTGTTTCTTCTTAGCAGGTTCAGAAGACTTTAGATAGGCATAGTGAAAGGACAGATGGCTGCCTTCAGTGAGATTGTCTGTTGTTGTTGTTTCTTTCATCTGAGAAGGCAGAGCCCCAACAACTT
The DNA here is from genome assembly GCF_026122565.2 of Emydura macquarii macquarii. NCBI lineage: Eukaryota > Metazoa > Chordata > Testudines > Chelidae > Emydura > Emydura macquarii. The sequence goes on along the minus strand of NW_027133808.1, from coordinate 7,220,017 downwards.
TAAAATTGCATTAGAGTCTTCTAGGGTGGGTAAGGTGTTATTGTTTTAAAGCTCAATAACACTAATCGCTCAATAGTGTTTTGAATCTCATGCAGGACACCTGAAGATTGTAGCCAAGACACTCACCTCATTGTTACAGCAGTTGCCACTAAACATACTGCAATGTCTGCTGTGTCTATTGCAGCTTGTAGAGGGGTTCTGGAGACTAGTTGTCCATCATTAATCAGAGATTGCAATTATTTTCTGGACTTCTGTGGTACTACATCAAGGACCCTGTTCGAGCAGAGGTTGACATATTTTGCAAGAGCTTGATAATCTGAGATTCTCATTTGAAGACTGGTTGAGGAATAAGCTCTTCCTTCCTAGTAAGTCCAGTCACTTGAACTCCTTTTACTTTGTTGTAAACATGAGGCTTAGTTGTTCAGTATGCTTGTGATTACAAGAGAAGTGGATGCACAGAGAAATAGTCAAATTCTATGAGACCTGGGATAATGGGACCTGGTATCTCTTTCTTTATGATATAGCAGGTATAGTGGCCAGTAAAGTATGTAATATGTACAGAAGCTTGTGAGACTTTCCACTCACCACTTCCACCTGGATCTTTAGTGTCTCTACTAACCTCTTCAGATGCTCCTGAGATGTCTTGTAATCATCTGGGGGTGATGATGAAGACAGTCAGACAAAGAAGAAGACAGAGTACAACAGGAGTGATGAGACTGTCCTTTCTCAGATGTGTGGATTTGCTGCTAAGAGGAAAAACTTAAGGGATGTGTTCTGCATGAGATGTGGAAGACTCAACTGGAGAAAGTGACTGTGGTCTAGAATGTGTATATGTAAACGAAGGACAGCATGAAGCCCAATATGGCCATGAATATAGATGAGATGCAAATTGCACAGGAGACCAAGGAAGTGACATCAGGATGAGTGTGTATTTCTGTGTTCCCTTTCCCAATGATAATGAGCTTGAGCCCTAGTGTCTATCAAAGTGGTTCTTAATTTTCTTTGGCTCAAGAGCCACAGATATAATTTTTACAACCCAGAAGGGCCACCAGTAGCTCTTCCCCCATCCTCCCCGTCCCAGCTGCAGCAGGGAAGCCCTGTGCGCTCCACCTGGGTCCTTAGGCAGTGGCTCCCTTCTGCTGCCAGGGGAATGGGAGATCAATGCTCCCCTCTTTCTGGCTCCAGCAGGGACCCCAGTGCCTAGGGACACAGGCAGAGCGCTTTGCTGTTACAACCAGGGGGAGGGGAGTGCTGATCTCCCGTCCCTTTGGCTGCAACAAAGAGCCTGCACCGGTCTTGTAGCCCCGAGGCAATGTGCTCCACCTGGGTCCTTAGGCAGTGGCTCCCTTCTGCAGCCAGCAGGAGGGGAGCAGCAGGCCACTTTGAAAGACCCCGTGGGCCGTGGAATGGGAACCACTGCTCTATCAGATGAAAAGCAGGCTGGAGAATATGATGGGGAACCCTTTCTAATCTCATTTGAGGAAGATAAGGAAAAAGTAGTCCTCTCCCATATGGGGAGCTGAATTAATAGGAATCCCTGTGTTGGGATACCATTAAAAGAAACTAAACAGAGGCTCTAAAATTAAGATGCTCCTCAAAATGCAACACAAGAAAATTTCTAATGACTATTTTGGTAATGATTCACAAACAAAATTGGACTTTGAATGAAAAAGGCCTTTAAAAATCCGTGTTTAAAGAACATTAGAAATGTTGACAGAAACAGATCATCATGTTTTCCATAACTTCCTCCCAACCCCACAAAACAGATTAAAGGGGTATGTAGATATACACATACAGAATATAATATTAAGATATAAAAATGAAGGATTGCTAATGGTAAGATTGAGAGCTTTGATAGCTATATTTTAATGATTTGTAACTAAGGATAGAGAATGAGTTTAGATGAAGTAGCATGTAGGCCAAGGCCTTGCTGGCATAAGTGTGATTTTGCCAATTCTTCTTTTACATAGAATTGATGATCTGCTTAAAGTGATGTTATTGCTGAGAGAACAAAGGTAAAATGTTATGCTGGAAGTTTTGAAGTCAAAACACACAAACACAAAAACAAGAAGCAGCCTTCCACTGGGAAAACCCAGGAGAGGGTGACAAAACAACATGGCACAAAATCTGAAAAATAGCACAAAACACACAACTTGGATAAACTGAAGCTTGTGCAGGAATAATGTATGGGTTACATAAAAAAAGCAAATGTGTGATGTGCTAAAAGCTGATTGGAGGAAAGTTAAGTAATCTAGAATTTGGAAATGTGTAGAAGACCTAAGAGAACAATGCCCAAATTGGAGAAACACCCAACCAGAAATAGAAGGGTGGAACTGAAGGACCACATCATGAAATCAGAGGAGGCAACAAACATCATCGAAGGTGGAATTACTTCCTGGTGCCCTCGAATGAGGTAAGTTGGGTCCATTTACTTATTTCGTCTTGTCTGCTATTACTGTCTAGCATAAATATACATTCAGATACTATAAGTGTCAATAATTCTGTCTGAAATTGTATAATAAAGGGGAAAATTGATTAAGGATAGATTGGGTGGACTTGTGACACAGCTCCCCAGTACACCCCCCAACACCAGAATCCCTTAACACACCTGAAGAAATTCCCAATATTGATCCTTTAGCAAATCCAAGTACTGATAAAAGGATTCTAACAGACTGTGCTAGCAATGGAGATTCAGAGAAATCCATGCTGTAAATGTTGGTGCCTATGTGGTCAGTACTGAATGCTCCAATTCACAAGTCTTCAGTGCTAAATGATGAGGTACAGAAAATGTTGGTACCAACAAGGTTGGTGCTGAGCTTGCCTGCAGTATGGTCAGTGCTGAGATTTTTAAGGCTCGCCTAGTTTGCAGCGAGCTGAGGTGTGAAGAGGACTAGATCAAAGAGCACTAACTGTTAATGCACATTCACAAGGTCCACACAGAGAGTTAGTCTGTGACAGTCTAGTATGGGGTAGATACACACCCCAGCTTGCCGCAAACTAATTATTCATGTAGACAAGACCCTAGTGATACTACTATAGCGTTTGTATGGCTGCTTGCAGGAAGCTACTCTTTCAACAGTACCAACGCATGTGTACCGAACTGTTTTAGGGCAACAGAGGGATCATGTTTATGCTTAAGCTATCCTTAGTGGTAATTTTCTGAGGAACACCTCTCAATGCCAACTGGTAAGGGGGTTACAAAAATATCCTAAAGTCTGTCTTAAGGCAGAGTTGACAAAAAGGTTTATGTCAGACAAAGCATGTTTATTCATCTGTCTCTTGGTCCGAGTCATTTACATACAAAGCCGGGAGGAGATGTGAAGTCAGCAGGAAGGCAGCATACCAGACAATAAACTACAGGAGGTTGTCCTGACTCTGAGGTACAAAACAATAAACTTTGGGGAATATAAAAGACATCCCTTTATCCTGCACCTAGGAAGTAATCCAGCAGTGCAATTACATTAATGAAAATGGGATCACAACCAGGCTTGGTTGAAATGCTCCAAAGGACAGTTGAGTGAGAAAATTAATTAAATTGGATGTTAGCCTGTTAAATTTAGTCTCTAGGAATTGTTATTATTTTGTTTTATATGTAACCTACAAAATTCATCCTAAACTAAATCCTACTACAAATACTAACTACAGACAAAATTTACAATGGAAAAAACTAGCTAAAATAAGGATGCTGCTAATTATTCTCTCTCTCAGACTATGCTGTAGTTAGAAGGAACAGAGATGGTTGGTCCTGCTTCACCCCTTCTACGTCCTCAGGTGGGCAAATAGGGTGCAGGCATGAGTCAATGGGCACTGCTGTTCAAAAGACTCCACTCTCTGGTGCTGGGGTCACATGTGCACTAAGAGTGGAATATATATATACACAATTACTTGTTGAGCTTTTAAATTTTTCTTATCTTTTGTTAATAAATCTCTTCTATTGCAAAAGAAATGACAAAGATGGAAAGACACCAGTTAAAGAAGGCACAAGGCTAATGCATTTATATTATTGTCTACAGTATGGAACCAGCTTTCTCAAGTTCTCACAGGGATTACATGAGTAAATATTGAAGGATGGATCAATTGTGTCCTTACATTAATGGCAATTAGCTAGGAGGGTTTGTGCACGTCTAAGGGGCAGTTAGGGGAAGTAGATGAGCAAGAACAGTTAATGTATAGTTAACTTGCACAGTACATATAGTTCTACTGTACGCAATTCTGTAAAGTCAACGCATTGCATGAATAAGTACTGTATTTTGTTAGGTTAGCTGACCAGTTTCTTTGATGCTTGAACTGTGGGAAATTGAAAAATGACATGTCAAAAATATTCTGCATCTTGTATAATTCAAAATTTAAAAGCAGCATATTTAAAAAGGCAAATATACAAAACTGTTTTCAATTAAAGCAGTCTTACATGAACTGACTTCAACCTGATTAAGTCTTACCATTGTCTACAGAAATTCCAAGCACACTTGATATCTTTCTTACACTGAAAACACAGAAAAAGTCACTTCATTATTGGAAGATTTTTCACATCCACACAAACTAAATCATGGACTTTAAATTCCTCATAGAAATTTTAAAATTATATTTTTCATCAAGAGATGTCAGAACATGGAGACATGATCAACTAAGTGCATATTATATAAAAAGTATAATCTACATGTTTAATGGGTCGTAAGTGGGTAAAAATAAAACTTTCAATAAAATCAAACCATATAGCTCAAAAGCAAGAAATAAATTCTTTCAGGATGAGCACCACACAATTTAAGTGTTTGTAATTTAAATCAATCCCAGATTAAAATAATTGAGAATTTATTAGTTATGTAATATTTTATGTACCACTTTAAAACATGTAATGCTATAGTTAGCCACGGTCCACATTATGTCATCACTCAGTACTGATTGCTCTGCCACAAAGTGGGAACAAACCAGTGAATTAATTCCACCTAATTGTTTGATCTGAAACAATAATAAAGTCCATGAAGAGCTCTGGTGTGGGTCTGGGACCTGCCTCTGGTGTTGTGGTAATGGATGAGGATGACAACTGTTATGGTGTAATGAAACTTACTGTGGTTAAAAGTGAGAGAGTTATCCAGGCTGCTCAGTTGTTGCAATCTGGCATGCATCATTCCTGTTCTGTTACGGGAAACAGGCAATGTCTGAGATTTTCGATCATGAACTATGGGTCCCAACCCCTCCTGGTTCCTGCAAGATGGGTGAAATGGGATAGAAGCAAAAGTTAGACATGTCAAACTGCAGCAAGACAGGGAGAGTTAGTTAAGCAACTACAGCATAAAAAGTACTAAAGTATGAACTATAATTCAGCCTATTTGTTGTTTTATGTTAGCTAAAACAAAAATAGGCATTTAAAAAAATATAGTGTCAAATTCTTAATTAGAAAACCTCAATGAGTGAAAATAAAAGCACCCAAACTGTAGCTCTTGAAATATTTAATTTACTTCAAAGCTTTTAGCAATGTTAATCTTAGATTATAACTCATTTAGGTGATATTCTGACAAAAATCAGAACTGAAAAATGCACTAATTTATTTTTATTATATAAGTTTTGGGGAAAAGCTAGGAAGAGGTGCAGTGGTAAAACTGGAAAGCACACATGCAATAAGAGCAGATATTAACTTCGACACTAACACCTGTATCTTACCCAAGCAGGAAGGGAGAAGAGCCATACACTTTGTTAAAACTTGTCAGCAATCAAGTGAAGAAAACAGAAAAGCGATTTGTGTTAGCAATCAGTACAGAGAAACTTCCTATTGTGTACCACCACCAGAGCTGATGAGAAATGAAAACTAGTGCTGGAATTACATATCTCCTTGTTCCCTTAACTAAGAGGTCTCACTCACTTAGTGTTATTCTGTGCAGTTTAAGAGAATATGCATTTACTGTGATACAATATGCTTTGGTGTGACATCAATGTTACATATTTAAAAGCTACATTGTTTGTGAAACAGCAATAAACCCACAGACCACCAGAGACTTCTATGGTTTTAACAGTTCGGTGCTTGTTAACATGTGATTATCAAGTGATAATCAAGATCAAGTGATAATTCAATATAATGGAAATGTGGCATGGTATTCTCTATTCAGTCAAAATGTTACAATCCTCTAATTTCATCACAAGTCAATTTAATGCATTTTATAATTAAAAATTTTACTTTTATAGTTATTTTTAAGACTGGAGATTCTTAAGTATGTTAAAGCACAAAGCAGTATAATCATAGCTAAAGCTACAATCTAAATTGAGAAACAGCTATAGATCCATTTTGTCACTGATTTTTTCTGACGTGTTAAAAAAAATATTTTTGGGAGGGGGAGAAGAGAAAGAGACATTGACAAGCTTCTTGTAAGTCCCCAAAATAGCATTCATGTAATAGGTTGGATGAGTATTTCACATTTAAATTAGGATGAAAGTTTATTATTTTCTTTTTATAAGAAACAAATTCCCATATCATTAAGTTTGAAAAAGTTTAGTTTAAAATCTTTCTGATTTGTAGTATGTGCTGTAACTCTTTGGTCCTTCAATTTCCAGTGTTAACTGCTAGTATAGTAGCCTGCATTTAGCCACTGACATTGGGGAAATATAAACGCCAGCACTGTTGGTGAAATCCTGACTCCATTAACATCAATGGCAAAATTCCCATTGACTTCAGTACGGTCAGGATTTCAACCCACAAGTTTAATGATATCACAGTGGCGCCAAAATCATGGTGGTGGATGCAGTATGAAAGACTAAACAGAACAGGTTAACTAACTTACTTCTTTGTTATAACAACTGTTACTCTACACTTTATTTGAGATTTATGCAAATGTGGAAGAAATACTCAAGTATACTGTACAGTTTATGGGCCAGATTCTGACCTCAGATACATGCATTAAACTCCCATTGACTTCCCACTTTTTAACAGACTTCAATGTGAGTGTCACACATGCCTCTGATGGTCGAACTTAGCTCTATGAACTGAAAACTATAAACCTAGAAAACAGAAAAAAATTGTAAAATGGCAACTTACGAAACATATTGCAATAATCAATGTGACTATAGATCTATGCCATACCTCATTTAGATCTATCCTGTCTTTGAAATGTACAATATTATAATTTAAATTTAGTAAAAATACTAGGTAGTAGTGCTTCGAAGAGGATTCAATCAAGACAGTTTCAATGCTTGTCATTATTCAAAATGTGTAATCACAAACTAATATTTGCTACCTCATGAGCATCATTTTTAGAAATAACCCTATTTTTCAAAATATATATATGTCTCTCAAAAGTAAATACCAATTAAATTAATTTCATATAAGCATATTTTGGTATATATATTTCTAATATTCTTAAGCAGCAATAATATTTTCAGATAGCATTCAAAAAAGTGTTGTGCATTCAATTACTCACCTTCAAATTGGTAGGCATCACTGAGTAATAATTTATTTTATAAGAAGTTTTTAATAAACAAGAACTCAATGGATAGTGTACATACTATTTTAATTCTCTCATAGCATAACACCGTAAATTTCAATTCTACACAGTACCTGGCTATGTATCGTTTTCCCATGTACTGGAACTGATGCAAGCACACTCTGCAGAGAACAAATTAGGAATCATTATAACAACATTTAAAAATGGTTTAAATAAAAGTTTATTACAATTATTTAACTATTATTTCTGCATGTCAGTCCTTCTAAGCTCTTTCCCCACAGACCCTTCGGGAAAAAACTCCATTTTAATTGCTCCTGTCCTTAAAGCAGAGCCCTGAAACCTGACCTGAACCTGATGGCTCGGGTTCAGGTCAGGTCAGCAAACAAACTGACTCTCCTGGGCTCAGGTCAGGTTGCCTTTGTTAACCTTCTCCTGACCATGGGGTCGACATGGTGGCAGATGTGTGCCCCTCTGCTGCCATGAAGAGAGTGTGCTGAGGAGTTGCAGTTCCTCTTACTCTGCAGTATACACAGAGCAGCAGGGGGTGGCAGAGGCAGGAGTGGGGCACAGAGCATGCCGAGCTCCCATCACCTGGAATCAAAGCAAAGAGCGCAATATCTTCGCTGGCCCAAGTTAGAATTTCTAATAATGACAAATGGGGAACATCAAGGATGAAAAACAAAAACCAAAGGAAATTATATTCATTGCTGCTTTTTAAACATTGTACCCTAAATAGACTTTATTATTTAGTATTTATATGGTAGTAGTGTTTAGCTGTACCTATCACAAGCAGGGCCCCATTGTATGAGATGATGTCTATACACATGCAAAGTTACAGTCTCTTCCCCAGTGAGCTTACAGTCTAAGAAAAGTGACTTGCAGATGACACGGGGAGAGTAACATAACTAAATGTATACAATTTTATATATAATTTTATTTTTAAATTGTTATTAAAAACTAATATGTCAACAATTCCTATCTGCTTCTTCACTTAGCCATCGTTAATTGGTTCATTTTTTAAAGATTCTGGGGCAGTGGTGAGTCTTGAAAGAGGAAGCTGTTTTTCAGGTTTGATTATAGCTAATGATAACTATCCATCTTAAAAGGCTTGGATTTTTGGTTCAAACCAGCATCTTGGTTTTAAGATGTTTATTGTATGCACGCAGACTTTCTTGAAATTTTGCAATACTACCTTGTTTTAGGTCAAGCAAGAAATACTGTGAGAACAGCCTGTACATGTGGATGTTCCTGCTTTTGGATGAAACAAGGATATATACGGATAAATCAGAAAAAAATTGCAAATGAGAATTTAAGTAAAAACATTTTCAAACTTCAAGAAAATAGTTCAGGTGAATGCTTATATTTGCTCTTATTTTACTTGACCCAGTTGGCACATATCTTGTTATAAGTTATGTCATTTCCATTAATATACAGGACACTTTAAAAGCAACTGTCCATCTTGCTCTCTTAAAACTACTTTGATTTGCTCATTAGAAAACTGCAAATCTGCACCGAAAGCTGGTGTGCAGGTTTATTTGTCATGGCAACAGACATCAGGAAGATGTTACCAGCAATATGTAAGGAGCCAGCCAGGCCCCAGTTAGTAGGAGCAGTTACAGAGGCAGCCAAATCAGGGACTGCTACGTTTGGTAGGAGGTGATAAAAAAAGGGCCCAACCAGGGTCACCCTTTGGACCCAGAAGCATTCAGGTGAGACCCCTCACTCTGGGGAAACTAGGACCCAGGTTGTGCCACTATTCCACCCATATGACCTTGCAGGGAAAAACTGCAGGGAGGAACCAGCTAGAGACGCTAGCTGGTAAGAGCAGAAGCACGGACCTTCGGACATTCACAGAATTTTTTAAAGTTCAGACTGGGCTTTCTGATTGGCTGCTTGCTCCAATCCTTTCCCTCAGAGTCTCTTCACCTCAGCTTCATTCCATACCTGCTCTTTTTCTTTCCTGTTCCTCTCACTCCTTGAACCTTCCATGTCCCCTATCCCTTCACTTTTCTTGGCATTTAACGTATCCTCTCCTAACTAACTCCTCCTCTGAAAAAAAATCCTAGACTATGACATTTGCCATCACCCCATTGTTCACTCTGCTTGTGTGTTATACCTCTTTCCACAGTCCTGTGCCTGTCTTGTTTATTTGGACTGTACCATCTTTGGGGCAGGGACTATCTACTAATCTGTGTTTGTAAAGTGCCTAGTATAATGAAGCCTCATTCTTGGGGGGGGGGGTGTGGTGTGTGTGTGTGTGTGTGTGTGTGTGTGTGTGTGTGTGTGTCCGTGTCCTTAGGCACCACCATAATAAACAAGATTAATATCATAAGGGAAGTGCAATTAGCAATGTGGGAGGTGGGCACAGGGTGTGTGCCATGTTCTCCCCCAGTTCAAGGGGAGTATGGAATCATCCCCAACACTAAGTAAATTAATACCCTGTATAATGGCTAGGGAACTATGTCCCTTCTCCTAATTGCTCCTCTTATACTACAGTTGGGATGGAGGGTTCAGGGAACCTCCTTTGATAATGAGATCAGCATGATCTTTGAGATCCTTTGAGATCAGCATGAGCATTTACTCATAATATAATCCTTAGCTTTATATTAAGTGGCTGTTGGCACAGCACTTCATTGAGAGGCCTTCAACTGCAGAACTCATTTTCTCTGCTAGTTCAACAGTCAACATCTGTTAACTTCCAGAAACTGCTTGACAAGCTCACCTATTTGATCAGGTTTGTGTCTGAGGGTATGTCCTAAAATTTGAGATAACTTTTTTTTGTGGAAGGAAGGGTGGGTTGTTTGACTCCCAATATTAACATTGTGCCAAATATAGGGAAGTTACTTACCTTGTTGTAACTGGAATTCTTCAAGATGTGTGGCTCTTATCGGTATTCCACTGTGGAGAATTCTTGGCGTGCACATCATTGGTCCATGCCTGCGTACCTGCTCTCTTAGTGCTTTGAACCGAAATTATAAGGGCTGGGGTGGAGCAGCTGCTTCTCCAGCCCCTTTTCTACTGCAAATTCAGACATGATCCAAAGCAGAGGGGAAAGAGAGCCCATAGTGGAATGCAGATAGGGATCACACATCTTGAAGAACTCCAGTTTCAATGAGGTAAGTAACCTCTCTTTCTTATTCAAGTGCTAGTCCCTATGTATATTTTATTATTGGTGCATGACAAGCATTACTCATAAAGAAGGGTGTGAAGAGGATGCAGGACATATTGCTTCCCCAAAGCATGCACCTGGATCAGAGCATAATGTCTCGTGAACATGTGGCTAAAACTCCACTTGGCTGCTCTGCAAATGTCAAGCAGGTGAACCTGTTGAAGTGATGCTAATGTGGCCGTTTGCACTCCTGTACAGTGAACCCTTCTTCCATGTGATGGAGAAAGCTATATCAACTGATAACCAAAGAGGATATAGCTAGAGAACCAACAGAGATACTCTGAGAGGATACAGCTTGACCTCAAGACTTGTTCTGCTATGGCAATGAATAATATAGCTGACTTTCTGATTGTTTTTTCTCTGTGGGTTAAATGGCAATGCTTGTCGCACATTGAGGGAATTGTTTCCCTCCTCACTAGAGGCATGGGGCTTCGGAAAGAACACAGATGAGTGAACTGACTGGTTTATGTGAAATTCCTGAAATACCTTAAGAATGAATCTGGGTGTAGTTGTAGCAAGGGCTTTGTCCTTATGGAATATGTGTATGGTGGATCAGCCAAGCTAACCTACACTTCTGGATGAGGTGACAGTGACAAGGAATGAAACCCACATAGACAGGTGAGATATGAGCATATAGTTAGTGGTTGAAAGGGAGGCTAGGTGAGTACTGAAAGTATTAACTTAAGGTCCCAGTGGGAGCTCGGACTCTTTACGGGCAAAAAGGTTGTGATCAGACCCTTCAAGTATCTGGTTGTTAGTGATGGAATAAAAATTGAGTAGCCATCCTATGGTGGGTGACACACACTGACTGCCATCAAGTGGATCTGCAGCATATTAAGGGAGATATCTGTCATCTTGAGAGTAAGAAAATCTAAAATAGTGGGAATTTCTGGAGATAAGCCATTTCTGGGCCCAGAGAGAGAAATGTTTCCACTTGGCTAGATAGCATTTCATGGTGGAATTCTTTTGGCTATTAAAAATGGTTTGCATGGCTTCAGAGCAAGGGCATTGTAGACCTAATGCCCATCCAAATATCATGCCATAAGACGAAGTGCCTCAGAGTTGGGTTGCTTGACCCTAAATCAAGAGATTTGGAAAGGACTTAATGTTAATAGGTGGATGGGATTACATTTGTAGACGACTCGGGAACCAGAACTGCCTGGGCCACTTGGTGGCAATGAGGATGACTCATGACTTGTTGAATTCTTTATAGTACCCGAGGCAGTAGCGGGATGGGAGGGAAGGCATAGTTCAGGTGATCTGACCAAGGCAACAGGACAGCATCACCTATGGAGTGCTTTTCTTGAGCTCCCCAGACTAGCAAATGTTGCATTTCCTGTTTGTCTGGGAGACAAACAGGTACTAAGTGGGGGTTCCCCATTGAATAAATATGTTGTGCACTACTGAATCATATAACTCCCACTTGTGATCAAAATGCCTGCTAAGGCAGTCTGCCAAGGAGCTCTGGATTCCTGGAAAGTACAGAGCTAAAAGGATGATGTCTGACATTATGAGTACATGGTGGAATTGGATGAATGGTAGAAAAGCTTTGCAAGCTTCTCAGACTGCTTGGCATTTCAGAAAATTGATGTGTATTCTGGCTTTTTGGGGTGTCCCAGTGCCCTGAGCTGTGTGACTTCACATGGCTCCCCAGACTATCAGAGAGGCATTCATAATGATTGTCTTATTTGGTGTGGGGGAGAGAAAGTTAACACCAACACAGACTGTTTGGGATCTTTCCAACACGTTAGTGAGGACCAAACACTGGCAGGAATTGTTACTATGGTATTCATACTGTATTTACTTTGTGTATATGCCATTCAGAGCCAAGCCCATATAAGCACATGAAACCATGTGTTCCAGGACAGAGAGGCAAATTCACACTGATGATGACTGCATGGTCATGTCTCACCTGGCGGAGCACTTGTGGGAGGAGAGGCATGGATGGGAAGGCATAATGTAGTTCCAGTGTCCAAGGATGGAGAAGAGTACTCCTCTAACAGCCTTGACTGAAAGCACCTTTAGAGCACAAGAGGAGAAGTTTGTGGTTGGTAGCTATTGTGAAAAGGTCCCAGCATGGTGTGCCCCATCGGCAGAAGTTGGAACAAAGAGTGAAGTTCCCACTTGTGGTTGCAATGAAAGGAGTGGTTAAGAGTGTCCACAAGGTTATCATCTATATCCAGTAGATGGGTTGCATGAAGTGTGACATTGTATCGTAGACACCAATTCCACAGATGAATTGCCTTCAGACAGAGGGTTGGAGATCTGACTCTGCCTTGTTTGTTTATGTATACGACCTATGTCATGCTGTTCGAGAGAAGTTGCACGTCTGTGGCGGACGAGAGGATGAAAAGCATGACAGGCACGGTGGACCGTTCATAATTCTAGGATGTTGATGTGCATCCTTGCTTCTCTGGGGAACCAGAGGCCCTGGGTCATGTGGCCCTCTATGTGAGCGCCCCAGCCCACAAGTGGCATATCTGTGGTGAGGGTGGTGTGGGGCATAGGAAAGTTGAAGGGGGTGCCTGCCATGACCTTGGACAGGTCACACCACCATGAAAGGGAAGTTACCACTGATGGCAGGAGAAGGATTCATTTGTTGAGGTGGTTCTTCTGTGGATCATACACTGAACGAAGCCACAGCTGATGGCATCTCATGTGAAGGTGGGCATGCAGAGTAATGGAGGTGCACACTGCCATATGTCCCAGAAGTGAAAGGCATTGATGGAGGTGTGTGCGGGGATGAAGTTGTAGTTTCATAATGAGGGAGGTGAGTACAATGAAGCGGTCTGTCGGGAGGGAGACCTGTCTCGCAATCAAATCCAAGTGTGCTCTTATAAAGATGAATTCTCTGGTAGGCATTAGGGTAGACTTATCCTCGTTGATACAGATGCCTAGACTGATGAAGAGTTCCCACAGTGTATGGATGGTAATGATGATGTGTTTGTGAGATGATGGCACGAGGAGCCAGTCATCTAGGCATGCCTCCTTCTGGAGAAGGTCATATGAGAACCGGGAGTTGCCCAGATGTCACATATAGGTTGCAACTACTGTGAAGACCTTTGTGAACATGTGAGGGGCGGTGGCAATCCAGAAAGGTAGGACACGGAATTGATAATGGGAATGTCCTACTGTAAAGTGAAGGAATTTGCAGTGGTCAGAATGGATGCCACATGGAAGTACGCATCCTTCATATCGAGAGCCGCGAACCAGGCCCCAATGGAGAGGGAAGGGATGATTTGGGGAAGATGGACCATTTGGAAACAGAACCTGTGGATAAACCGGTTTAATGCTCACAGATCCAGAATGGGGTTGAAGGCCCCTCTCCCACCTCCGTTTTTCAGTATAAGGAAATAGGAGGAATAGAAGCCTGAGCCACAATAGTGGTGCAGAACTCATTGTATGGTGCCTATTTGGAGGAGGGTGCATGCCTCCTTATGGAGAAGGTCATGTTGGGATGGGTCTGCATGGTTCCCATGTGGAGGGTGACGAGGAAGGAAGGTGAAAAACCTCTATGAGGTACCACCGGTGGATGATGTCTAATACCCAATAATCGATAATAATCTTGCTCCAATTTTGTGCAAAGAGAGCAAGATGGCTCTTGAAAACAACTGGAGAGACTGGAGGATCGGGTGGGATATTGAGGTCGGAAAGGCCCAGTTTTGGCAGCAAGTATGGAGTATGGAGCATAGAGGCCCAAAGACTGAAGCATGGCACGAGAGTCTTTGAGTGTAGACTCTCGTCAGTCTTATCACTAAAGTTTCTGATTGTTGAAAGGGAGGTCCTTAAGAGTGGTTTGGACCTCCTTAGGAAAACCAGATGCCTGGAGCCAGGAGTCCCTATGAAGAACCACCATCCCAGAGGCCAAGGACCATGATGATGTACCTGCTGCAGACTGCTGGTTGAAGGAAGACCTTAGCCACTAATTTATCCTTGATGAGGGACTTAAATTCTGCTTGTTTATCCTCCAGGAGTGAGGCTTAAAATTCTGAGTTTAGAGTATGACCTGAAGTCATACTCTGCCAGTATAGCTTGGTAGCTAGCACTGCAGAATTGCAGGCGTGCTGATGAATAAACTTTGCACCTGATCAGGTCAAGTTTTTTGGCCACTCGATCTGGAGGAGTGGTCCTAAAATGTTGTTGTCAGGCACATTCCATTGCCGCTTGTACTAGGAGAGAGTTGGGTGGCAGGTCTGAGAAAAGGAAGTCAGTGCCTTTGGCTGGAACAAAATAGCTCCTGGCAGCTTGTTTAGGTGTTCGGGTGCATGATGCCGGGGCATGCCAGGCCACCTGGGCTGGTTGAAGGAGTGCACTGTGAATAGGGAGCTCAGTGTGTGAGGGACCCATTGTTTGTAGGATGTCAGGAACTTGTCCTGGGGATTTTTACATCCTTAGCTAGAAGATTGAGGGCCATTGCAATCTGATGCAGGAGGTCTTGGTACTGGCCATTATCATGGGGATGAGGAGGAGTAATGAACGCTTCATCCAGGGTCGATGATGCTCCAATTGGAATCGGTGGGTCCGATGCCGATGGGGGCATGATGGTGCATCATGGTTTCTTGTAGACTGAGGAAGGGGCTGTGTAACTGGACAAAGATTGGTGATGAGGGGGTGGTGCTCCGTGACCACGATAGGGGTCCCAGTAGGACTAGGCTTACGGGTCTATTTGTGTTGGTGGTCTGTGCGGGTATCAGAACTACGGCTCTGTGGATGATGTGTATGCTGGTGTGTAACTGAGATTTTGTGGTTGTGGACTATGTGAGCAAGCTGGTGAAAAGGCTGGGCCCAGTTCCGAGGACCATTCAGAGTCTGATGACTGGTCCAGGAAGGATGGTGCTATCGAGGTGAAGCCAATAGGGCCTGTGATGAAGTTCCAGGCTATAGAGTTGGTGTTTGATATAGGAGCAGTGGTTTGTCCACTGGAGATGGAGACTGCACGATCCCGGGCGATCCATGCTGCAGCGGGGAGCTTGCAAGGGGCAGAAGCTGTTCTGCTGTAGGCATGAGAGGAGATAGTTGGCTAGGCATGCGTGGTACCGGGGGCACATTTAATATGATGCCTCCTATATGTTACCCATTTGCTGTATCATTTCTACCTACTGCATCTGAGGAAGTGAGCTGAGGCTCACGAAAGCTTATGCCTGCTGAAATTAAATTTGTTAGTCTTTAAAGTGCCACAGAACTCTCATTGTTCTAGCCTATTTAAGAACTTCAAGTGCCAGAGGTGACAAGTCTCTACCTTAACTCCCCAAAATTAGTGTGGAACTAGCGACACTCTATAATGTTGCATGTAAAATTAACTATGTGGCTTCTAAATTTAGATTGATGATGTAATTCTTTGAATTAATATGAAAAATCTAAATCTACACTGAGAAGTTCAACAAGCAAATTCAAATATAAAATTTTTATGAAAAGCTTAGCAAACTCACTCTGTGATCGTGAAAAAATCCATAAGTTCAGATGTTGAAGCTTTGTTCCAATACGTAAACAAAGCATCTAGAAAATAAAAGATTTAAAAAATAAACAAATCAAGGGAGTTAACAACAACAACATTTATGTCACTGGTTCTCAACTTTGAGGAGATGATGATTCATGCAGGCCAGTAAAGTGTTTTCTGGGAGCAGACAATTGCTACAATTTTCTATAGAATTTTAAATTTTCTTTGAACCTAATCTTGTAATTTCCAAAATAGTCTTTTGAATAACTATTGTTGCAGTACGCTATTGAATTAACTTTTACAGTAGTATTTATTAAATACAGTGTGTAAAATAAAGTATGCAGACAATGGTTTATTGTGTAATTATAAGAAAAATAGAAGACCTTTGAATAATTGAAAAAATACATGCATTTGCATGTTTCATATAAAGTATTTTACACAATGAATTTTATTTGTATATTTAAAAATGTATATATATATTTCAGTCAGTCATAGAGTTTAAGGCCAGAACAACTCACTAAGAGGATATTTTTGTTTTGTTTTACTCTTTCAAATCGCTACATGTAAAATCATATTCAAATAACTATATGAGGTATGGCATGCAAAGAATGTAATAAATATTAAACATATAATTAATATTTCTATTTTCCTTCCTAACACTGTAATAAGTGAGACTATGCAGTATCTGAAACTTTCGAATCACACAGTGTACACATTTTTACCGTTACATAAATCAAATTTGAAATGATCAAAATATGTGCTGAAAGTATCTACTTTTGCCATATTTGGCAGAGTGAACTGATAAAAATTAAACTTGCATACTAGTTCTCATTCCTTTTGACTTAATCAAACCATAGAAATCTGAGAGGTATGGTCATGGAGGAAACCATGTGGGAGGTTTGGGTTGCAGGCAGAAAAATTTTCTGCATCCTTGTTTTATGCCTCACAGAACTATTATTCCCATTTTACAGATGGCAACTGAGGCATAAAACGGCTAAGTGACTTGCCCCAGGTGTCACAGGAAATCTGTGGCACAACAGGGAATTAAATTCAGGTCTCCCACATCCTATGTTAGAGCTTCAAATACTGAACCATTCTTCTCCTCCAATCCCCAGGCAAGTCATATAGTGACATATGCCATGACAAATATTTGTTTACTGAGACCTTCAATTAACCAAACGCTATTGAATGGAATAAGTGATATTTACTAGCTACATGTTTTCAAGTGGGGCTTAATTTTATACTCAAATACAACAAAAAGAAATGTAAAACCATCAACTCATATATATAAGGCTTAACAATACATCACTGCCATTATTGAAAATAGTTTGAGAGGTTGTAGATTTATAAATCAAATTCTCCATCTCATAAACTTAAAAAATTAAACAGAATTGTTGTTTACTTACCATCAGACATGATTTTTAAAATATGAAGGAAACACATGAGCAGACTTTTGATTTCTGTTTGGTCAAATTTGTCACTTCGAACTACAGAACTTCCTAAAGTGCCACTGTGCCGGTTCTGAGAATAAATAGGAGTAAATTTGGGTGAAACATTTTCTTGAACCATTAAAAATTAGCAATTTTGAACTGCCTTTTTAACTCCTATGAAAAGAAGGGGACCTCAGACTGGAGACAAGACTAAAATTTATATAGAGATAAGTTTTAGTAACCCATATAACTATGCACACAAACTATGGAAAATCTTCACCTTCAATGTTGCATTTTCTCTTTTGCATGCTTTCCCCCTCCAGGAGGAAAACTACTTATCAGTAACTGCAATTTATGATTATACATTATACTTGTGGGAAGTGCATGTGCCCTTGGTGTCAAGTTAGAATCCTCTAGAAAAGAGCTGTGATTGTTAAGAGGCATATGCATGCTACCTTGCAGATCCTACGTTCAGAAAAGAGGTCACAAGGAGCTGTGGCCCTGACGCCAGTGATTTCCCCTCTCCCCCCAGATAAAGTCATACATAAGAACTGCAAAGAAAGGGTCATGTGTACCAATACAAGTGTTCTTGGAGAACCAGTTACTGGTAAGTAACCTTCCTTTTTCCATCAACTGCTTGTATAGTCCCCTTATTTGTGGGAAATTAGCTAAAAATAACAACTCTTGAAGGAAGTGTGTCTAAAAAGAACTAAACCAGCACTGATCTTCCAAACTGTGCATCAAGTTTAGTTACCAAATTAAGAAAATAGTATTGTGTATGCATATGAACTACGTTCATGGTAGCAGCTTCACATATCTGCGGGAGAAGCATTTCTTAGACATTCTCCAGAACCAGGTGGAAAGCATTATAACACCTTAAATTATAACACTTTTGCAATTTTACTTTCTAAGGCAATCTGACTAGAGATGATCTTCCCTCCTAGATTAATGCCTATATGCCATAAAAAGATAATCTGAGGGTTTATCTACACTCACAGTGCTACTGTAGTGCTGAGTGAAGATGGTCCTACGCTGACAGCAGAGCTTCTCCTGTCAACGTAAATTCTCCACGTCCCCAAGAGTTAGTAGCTATGTTGATGGGAGAAGACCTTTCATTGACATGGTGCTATCAAGATCAGGGGTTAAAATGGTATAAATACATTGCTCAGGGGTGTGGATTTTCCAGATCCCTGAGTGGCATACTTATACCTACATACATTTGTAGTGTAGACCAAGGCTATGAAACTTAAAGTAAACTCAGTCTTTTCTAAATCAGGTGGTCCCCAAAAAAGGAACAGGGAAGGGAAAAGCATAGCCACCAGGGTTCCTAGTGACCCATAAAACTTACTATTTAGAAGATACAGAAGAGAATGTATTAAATCACTGCTGAATGATCAGCACTGCTTGGCTTTGGGTATCGGTTTAAGATGCTGGTTTTGATCTTTATATTCCTAAATAGATTTGGACCTACCTACCTAAGAGACATCCCTCTCTCCCCGTGTCATACTGCTACAACCAAGATCCACAAAGACACTTGAGCAGCAGCTTCACTGGTACAGACGAATGGATGCGGCTGGCAGGGCATTCTCTGTAATAGCCCCACAGCTTTGGAATTCACTCTCTTTTTTAGTCTGAAATAGACCAAATCCAGTGGTCTTCAGGATATATTATACAATTTATCTTGTTTCCCAAGGATCTGAAGGTGGGGAGGGACTGCACAGGCAGGGAATTTTATTAAAGGAGGAGTGTGATGTTTGTTAAATTGTCTGAATCACTGGTGGTGATACATATTAAATGGTACTGCTGCACTTACGATGTATTTTTAAGTTATTGTATTTCAAAAGGTGCCTGGAATATATGAATAAGATAGTTTTTGCACTTCTATAAATCTAAATAAATAAAAGCATTCAAAGTCATGTTGAGGCACTTGATACAGTTTATTCATTCTTTTAGAAACAGGAAGTCTATATAAAGTGCAAGCACAAGTTTCTTAAAAAGCTCCAGAAGACCTCCATTGAGAGGCAAGAGAGGTTTTGGAAGCTCAAAAAAAAAAAAATTAGATGGAAAAGATCATATTTTCACATGGAACAATGAAGATGGAGCAAATGATTAAGCAGGACTATCTTTATTTTCCTCCTTAGTATTCAAACAGCTTCTCTACCTCCTCAGAGGAAACTAACGTGGCCTCAGGTGTATGATGAGAGATGGTAGACGCTCATTGGATTGTCAAGAAGCAGATGCTACTGAGATCTCAAGTGAAGTAAAGGATTTATTCTTTAGCTGCTTATCTAAGGTGGTTAACTTACATTGGTCAACAAAGCCAAGGGTATTAAGGTCTAATAATAATAAAATGGAGCTTATCCTGCAGAAGAGTGACCCCCAAGGTATAGGGTAAGTCCATGAAGGAAAGATATATGGCTCAGTAGGAAGATCCTGTACAAGGGTTTTTGCTGTGACAGTTTGGGGAAATATATCTGTGTCAAATTATGAATTCCATTGTATTTGCTAACACCATTTATGACTGTAACCTTCATTGTGAATTACAGAATCCTTTTTTGTATCAAAGGTTTGACACCTACTGGACACATTCTATCTCAGAAGCTGTGACAGAGCAATCGAGGGCCATTGACATTGAACAACTCTTCCCTAATGGAGCAATGGGTCATTGACTGTGAACCTATCATCTCTAAGCAGAAGCCAACAAGGGGGCTTGCAGCACATGGGAACACAGGGGATAGAGTTGATTTCAAAAGGAGTTATTTTTTAAGCAAGGGAGGCCATTCCATTGCCAGAAGCAAAATAAGTGACCAGACCAAGCAGGCAGGAAGGACTGCCTAGCGTTAGGATTCAGAACAAAGGATTTACGGGGTAGTGAGGTCAAACCTGGGAACCACATTCAGGAGTTTGTTTCCCACAGATCTGTAACTCTTATGTTTTTGTTTTAAGAGGAAAACATTTGTAGATAAGAAATTCTTTTGCTGAGCCTGTGTGCTTTGTTTACTGCCATATATTCCCTGAAAGGTATAACTAAAACAAGAGCTTCTACAATGAGATAGATTCAGGGAGCAGGAATGTCTCTAAGCAACTGGGAGAGCTGAGGCACTGGGTTTAGGTGGTTGGACTGCATGATACCACTGCCCAAAATAAGTGACAAGACACAAGATCTGCACCTAGAAGTGTGCTTGAGAAACTCACAGCTAGGACCAGTGATCAGTCACTAGCCAGACCCAGGGGACTTAGAAGCTCACAGGTTTCAACAGTTGGATTCAATCACAACTGACTGGTATCTGAACAGAAAATGGGACTAGGGCAGGCTGTGATATTTGCCCACCAGATGACTCAAAAGCAGGAGTTCCCTGGATATGAGAGCCCTCCAAGATGTCAAGCTGTATCCCAGATGACAGTGAAGACAACACTTAGGGTTTTCAGATCTGGGCCTTCTGATGCAAAGAGGACTCCTGATCCAGTGAACTTAGAAGGGCAATGAATCACAGTTCAAATAGTAAAAGAAAGAGAGGAAGAGCCTTCTTAGATGCAAGTAATGGAATAAGGTCAGAACCTAACAATGGAGCCCAAGTCACAGATTTGAAAGGGAAGGTAATTCCAAGAAGGCAGGATGCATACTAGGCAAAATGTTCAGCATCAAGGCATCATTGCCCTGTAGTATCTTCTATAGTTCCAAGCCCTCCCTCACTAGGGAATGCTAACTAGGGAAAAATAAGGGAAAATAGGGAAAAAACTAGGGAAAAAATAAGGATACAGGGACATCACTGCTGAAGTAATAAAAAAGGAACTGGGATGATGCTGAGGCCATGGCTCCTTGTAACCTTAATCTGAATCCAGAAAGCATGCATATCACATTAGCAGTCACTGGTCTATTAGCAAAATCTGATTTGATGCCACAGGAACATACACTTCCCACAAGAAGGGATCTTTGCAGGAAATTTTCAATGGAGAATAAAAAATTGCTCTAACTTTTTGTTAATGAAATCCTTATACAAATGGTGAAAAATTTCAAAGATATATACGGTGCATAAGTGATCTACTAAAAAGTGGATAATTGACCGGACTAAATATTATTTTGGGAAAACATTAACAGCAGCCACAACAAACAAAACATCTAAATAACCTGAACAGGTATACTAGAATGGGATTTTCAAAGGAGCTTAAAAGTCAGGCACCCAAATCCCATTGAATTTCAGTTTGACACTTAACTCCTCTAAATTCCTTTGAAAATTCCAGCCTAAAGATCAACTAATTAGCAGAACACTGCAAATTAAGACATTATCAAAACATTAACTAAATGTTGGGTGACAGTTTTGCCATTTAGCAGCAGAATACACCTATAGAACATGTTTTCAGTTAAAGAATTTTCTTACTTAGTCCATATTTTATATACATATATATTTCCCCAGTCCTATAACTTCAAAAAAAGGAAAACAAAATAATGTTTCGTCTACTTAAAATATGCGCACAGTAAGCTAAAGCCCCAATCCTGCCCATTTAAATTTAAACTTAAATTTAAATTTAAGTATGTGAGTAGCCCCATTGACTTCAGTGGGTCTACTAATGTGTTTAAAGTGAAGCTTGTGCATTTGCATTTGCAGGATTGGGACCTATGTGACATTTTGAAGAACCTTTTTGTGTTGTTTCGGTATTTGATCCATCATATTTACAGCAGGAATACACTGCTGCAAACGTGTGGCAAAACTCTCCTGATCACACTCTTCACCCAGAATCTTAACTATATCAAGCACAAAACCCAAAATACTTCTTGTAACTGAAGAGAGAGATCAACATGCAACATTTTCTCTGGTAAAGCTGGAATTGTCAGAATTGAAAAGTCCACTGTAACACGGCTGTTCTTAGCTGAGCGGGAATTTTCTTCTTCCTCTTCACTAGAGCGCATAGCATGAGCAGAATGCCTTCTGAGAAGTTTCTTCCTCTGCCACACGAAGGCATGTTAGAGTCAAGCGGAAAAAAATTAACATGTTGTGACATGCACAACAGGGTCTAAAAAAATTAAGTGTTAATGTCAGCTACAAACAGACATGCCTGAATACCTCACAGTTACTGCAGTTTCTTGGTTTGTAATTGGCTTAAACTAAAATGATTTAAAACACTCAGACCAATCCAACGGTGTCCCCCACTGGAATGTGGAGAGGAATCATGACAATTTAATTATATCTGTTTCTAAACAGATTTAGTTAAATGATGCACAAATGGTGTGTAGACTAGTCCTTATGCACTTCTGAAAATCCCACTCAAAGTGATTTAGGATCAAATCAATAGGACTTCTACTCCTACGTCACTTAAAGGCTTTTGAAAATTCTACCCTTGATTTTCAGTTCTGCTTTACTGAATGCAAAACTTAACATGTTTCATTTAGTAGATCAGAGTGCCCTTATCCAGCACAGGAAACAGTAACAGCTATTTTCTAAACATCTTTCTTAAATAAAGACCTCTGTTCATGTATTCTACAAAATATTTTGATGATGTATGCAGTGCAAAATAGCAAGTCCACATAATTACTTTTAATTTTGCAATAAAGAAGTTTATGTATATTATCACCATCAAATGAAGTTATTTCATACATACCATGTTTTAATCAATGCTGATATTCAGAATGCAATTCAACTCCCAATGGAGTTAGTGCAAAAAGACTCCCATTGACTCCAATTTGAGTTGGATTGATTTCTTAATATATAGTGGACAGTTTCCTAATGAAATTGAACTACATTTGTTAACATGAAGACATATCCAAAAGCTTATTTTTTACCTTGTCAAGAGAATTGCTCTTGTCACTATGTCTTTCTGGGAGGCTGTTTCCCGAATCTGTACTTATAAGAGAGCCTCTTGAATCAGCATGTTTTACATAATTAACATTTGGAGTTGATGAGGTATATGGGGAAGCTAAATAAAAAAATAAAAGAGACAAATATATATATATATATATAGAGAGAGAGAGAGAGAGAGAAAATACTCTAAAGATTACTAATGGAAGACTAGTTTCACAAAATTAAGTGCAGATTTTTAATAAGTAAAGTCTGTCTTCTTTCAGTAAAATTGATAAAATTTTAATTGCAATGCATTTAAAAGTGAGATTTACTTACCTTATAGTAACGCGTTTTTTGAGATGCCTTTGTCCAAAGAGATCCCACTGTAGGTATGAACAAGCATGGTCTGACCTGGAGTCATTTAGCCAGCAGCATCTGTTGGAGGCTGCACATTCAGCCTGCATGTCCTTACGCCCGCACCCCAAAGGCACAAAGAGGGGGTAGCCCCAAACGTCACTCAGTTCCTTCACCAATACTGAAATCCAGTAGGAGGAAGGTGATCCGTATGGACAAAGGCTTCTCACAGAACTTCATTTACTTTAAAGTAAGTAATCTCTTTCTTCTTTGAGCATTTGTCCACATAGGCTGACTAGCAGTTACCGCTCAGGTAGGTAGGTGACAAGAGTCCTATCTAAATAATGACGGCAAGATAGCCCTGACAAACTGAGCATCTGATTTAGAATCTGTACATATGAAGTAGTGTTTAGTAAAATACATAAGTAGAATGCCAGTAGAACTATAAGACAGGAGCTCCTCTAACATGCTGAGTGAGATTGCTTGAGCCATATGGAGTACACCCTAATTAAAGACGGAAAGGGAAACTTTTTCATGGCACAAGAAACCTTAATACAGAAATTTTTGATGTGGTCTCAGCATAACTCTGTCCTTATAGAAAAAGCACATCAAAGCTTGTCTTCATGTACAGTATAACAGCAGCGCAGCTGGAGTTGCACTGCTGTAGCACTTAAGTGAAAATGCTCCTATGCCAATGGGAAAGCTTCTCCTGTTGGCATAGTGAATCCATCTCTCTGAGAGGCAGCAGCTATGTTGACAGTAGAAGCTCTCCCATCGACGTAGTGCAGTCTATATGGGGGGTTAGGCTGGTATAACTATGTCACTCAGGAGTGTGGATTTTTCATACCCCTCAACGACATAGTTATTCCAATATAGATGTGTAGCATAGACCTTGTCTGTAACTCAGTCAGTCTATGAGCGGAAGTGAAAGCCACTAAAAATTTTGTCTTTATAGAAAAATGTTACAAAGAACATGTTAAAGATTCGAAAGGAGGGTCCATTGAAGACGTTAACACAATATTCAAGCTCCAGGAAAGAAAGGACTCCAACTGGTATAAACAAATGAGTCAGCCCCTTTAAAAACTTGGAAACAGTAGAGTTAACATTTGAAAAAAAATCTGAGTAACTGAGCAATAACCGCCCCCTTCCCCGCACTTTAACAGAACTGATAAATCAGAATGTTTCAAGGATAATAGTCTAAAATAGTTGAGACAGAAGAGTCCTTTAGCTGGATAGTTCTCTGACTAGATCATATTGAAAAATGCCTCCACTTATATATAGACTTATACATACACCTGGCTTGTAGCGGTTTTCCTAGCATGAATCAAGACTTCTTGAATAGCCAATGAGCAGTTCTCCTCAAGCAAAGTCAACCAGCTAGCCTCCATGCTGTCAAGTGCAGAATTTTTGGGTCTGGGTCCAGTACTAGGCTGTGGTTTTAAGAAAGGATATTTGGAGGGACGGGGAACCAAAGACGGACAAACTGAAAGGTGAATTAGATCATGAAACCAAAATTGTTGGGCCCAAATAGGAGCTATTAGTTTCACCTGAGCCTTGTCCTAATGAATTTTCCTGAATACTCTGAGAATTATCAGGTTGAGGAGAAATGAGAAAGGCATACAGCATGTTTTGATCGCACTGAATCAAATGTGCGTGTGCAAGAGACTTTGGACTTATTCCTGCTGGTGAGCAATATATGGGATATTTCTTAACATATGTGGCAAATAGGTCCATTGAGGGAAACCCTTTCCCCCCCTTCCCCCCCAATACTGAAACACTCAATTCAAAATGGAGTATTTTAGCTTCCATTCATTGGAGATGGAGCCTTTCCTGCTCAGATAATCGCTAAATTGTCCTGGATACCAGGTATATGAAATGCTGACAGGTTGATATGATGATGACTACACCATTCCATAACAGAATTGCTTCCCAATAGAGGGGAAGATCTTGCAACCTCCACCTGTTTATATAAAACTTTGCTGTCGTATTGTCTGTTAGGATCTGGACAGTGGTGTTCTGGAGCATGGACAGACACACTTTGCAAGCTAGAAGCTCTTAACTCCAATATGTTTAAGTACAGTTCCTCCTGGGCCTATAGGCTGTGGATCTGAAATTTGCCTAGGGTTGAACATTGCTTAGATGCGTCCTTTAGAGTAGTCTGATGGGGAAGGTGGATGAAAGAACTCACTGGCACACATGAAGGTGAGTCTATCCACCAATGAAAAGATGCCAGCATCTTTGGAAGAATCACTATAGGATGGCAGAGCATGTATGTGACTTGGTGATAAACTGTTCTTAAACACCCCTGAAGGGGGCAAAGGTGCAGCCTTGCATACAGAGTCACAACTTCAACATTTCTGGAAGAAGGAATCAGAGTAGATCAGTGTTAGATTTCTTTGTTAACCTCTCAGTTGCTCTAAAAAAGCTAACATTCATAATAATGTTGCATAATAAATTGCAATCTGCCAGGAGGTAGATTAATACAAATATTTTCAGGACCAGCAAACTTCGATAGTCTGGGACCAGTGAATAGAGAGATTTTTCAATCCATGCGTTAAGTTAGAAAAAGTACTGTTGAACCCATATAAAGGATATCTGTAAGAAGAGCCACCTCAGGAAGGCCAAGTTTACACTAGATTGTGGGGAATCTTGAGGAATGATGTTAGTGAGGTAAGACTTAAGAACAGTTCTAGTTTTCTAATTTAGATTTTTTTTTCCCAAGCAGACTGAAAGAAATAAAACCTTAAAAAGCTATTAAAACTAATACTAACTAAAAATCTAATATTGACTATTTATGATACAACAAGGAAGCAGATTGACACTGTGTAGCTCCATCTCACTGCAACAGGCAGTAAGAAGGAACTGAATGGTGGTCGGGATCTGTCCTTTATTACCCTCCTCCCCAGGAAGAGGGACAGGGTGCATATGCAGCCTCCAACAGACATTTCTAGCTGAAAGATTCTGGTCTTGTATGCATGGGGCACATGCACCTGCAATGGGTTGCATGTGGAAAAATGCTCAAAAAAGTACTTAAGAGATGAATAGTTCTAATGATAATAATATCAATTTAGCATTTTAGGCATTTCACCCATCACTTCAGTGTATAGTTACCAATAAATAAAATAGTGTTTTTTACATAGCATTTCTTATCCTGAAGGATCCCAGCTCACATAACAGATATTCCTTTTATTCATTCCACACCGCGGAATCTCTTAATTCACCACTGAAATGCTAGAGCTGTTTAACAGCAATACAACAAGTCAATTTAGTGAAGGAGCTGATGAAGAGCAAATCCAGTTGCAGGAGGAATTCAGGTAAGTAAAACATGATTTTTCCAAGTCAGAATTTTGACATGACACTGTGATTAATGCTTTTTTCCTTACTTTTCTTTTACAGAGAGAAGAGGCAGTGCTGTTTGTTAAGGACAGGGGTGGTCTACTAAACAGAGGCTATTTTTAAGCAGCAAAAGCCTCAGAAGATATGTCCCCAGCATTGGGGCAAGCACCTGTGATCTGAGAACAGCAAAGCAAGGATACTGGACTTCAGAAAGGTGGATTTCAACCAACTCAGAGAAACAGTAGACAAGGTCCCATAGAAAGACCAATTAGGAAGAAAAGGAGTCGAAGGGGGCTGGCAGTTCCTAAAAGATGTAATACTAAAGGCTCAGCATCAAGCTATTCTGATATAAAGGAAAGATAAGAAGAGCCACGGGAGGCCAATGTGGCTGCACAAGGAACTTTTTAGCTATCTAAAAACCAAAAGGGATATATACAGAATATGGAAGGAGGAGCATATCACCAAGGAAGTATACATGGGAATAGTGTGAGCGTTTTAGGGACAAAATCAGGAAAGCCAAGGCAAAGAATGAATTACAGATTGCAAGAAATGTTAGAGACAACAGGAAGGGGTTCTTCAAATGTGTCAGATAAAAAAGGAAGATCAATGATGGTGTGGGACTTTTGCTCAATGGAGAAGGTAAGCTGGTAATAGAACATGATAGTAAGGCAGAGCTGCTCAATGTCTACTTTGCCTCACTCTTCAAAAAAACAACAACATGTGACTGGACAACTAGAGAAGTTACCATAGACAATAAAGGGGAAGTAATGCAGATCGGAATAAGTAATGAACATATCAGAGATCTTCTGACCAATTGTCTAATTTTGGTCACCAAAGTATAGAAAGGATGTAGAGAAACTGGAAAGGATCCAGATATGAGCAACAAAGATGATCAAAGGGATGGAATGCAAGCTATATGAGCAAAGGCTGAAGGAACTGGGTATGTTTAGTTTGGAAAAGAGGAGGTTAAGGGGAGGATATGATAGCAGTCTTCAGATACTTGAAAGGCTGCCATAAAAAAGATGGAGAAAAGTTGTTGTCTTTTGCCACAGAGGGCAGGACAAGAGGCAATGGGTTAAAACTACAGCAAAGCAGATTTAAGCTCAGGAAAATCTTCCTAATTGTAAGAAGTCGTAGTTATGTTTTTGTACTGCTGATTGGAGAACTTTGTTAGCAGTGTCTGTTGGGCCCACACAGGCACTGTCTCTCCTCGTGCTGTGCCACAAAGCTAGCCAGCACACGTGGGCTAACTGTCCCTAGTTTCTTCTCTAGTACAAAGTCATAAACAAGAACTCTAAAGTAGAGGGTAGGAGGGTGGATTTTGGAGTACTTATAGGGGGACACATCTTGAAGAACCATCGTTACAGCACAAGGTGGGTAATTAATATTTCTTCGAGAAGTGTCCCATTGGGTGCTTCATTGTAAGTGACTATTGAGCAGTACTCCTTCTGAATGGCTGGGACTTTGGAGTTGGGTCAGTTATAGATGACAGTACTACAGTGCCGAAGATGGCATCAGAGGTAGAGTCCCCAGTGATTGCATAGTGTTCAGTGAAGGTATGGACTGACGCTCATGTCGCTGCCCTACAAATCTGAGATAGGGATAGCCTTAAAGAAGGCTACAGATGATGAACTTGATCTCGTGGAATGTGTATAGATCGAGTCTGGAAGGGTCACATTATGAATTTGGTGGCATTGTCTGATGCAATTTGAGACTCACTTAGAGAGTCTTTGGGCTGATATTGCTGAGCGCTTCCAGTCTCTGTGATAGAGCGCTGCCCTAGAATGATGTTAGCCACAAGAGTTTAGAGCATACACCATGATGGAATTGAGTAGCAGGTAGGTGAAAAGGAACTTTGATTCCTTTGCAGGTACATAATATTTCTTGTCTGCCTGCTTGCATGTTGGGGCTGCTGATGCTGGGGTTTGCCACACCATTTTAGCCGTGTCTAAGATGGCCTCGTTGATTGGGAGGGCATTTTTTGAGGATGACAGAGAATGGACGATATTGATGAGCTGGTGGTGCATGCCTTTGACCTCCTCCAGTGGTATGTGGAGGGTATTTGCTACTCTTTTCGCCAGCTCCTGGAACAGACGGAAGTCGTCTGCCATGAATGGCAGAGAAGGCATGACCACTTAATCTGGGGAAGATATGGCTTTGGGTGTTATCTCCTCCTCTGTGTCCCTTTCTTCCTCCTCTATTTCTTGAGGCTCTGAGACCCTTGATGCTGTGGCCAAGGAAGCATATCTGGAGGGTTGTTGGGCGATGCTTGACACTAGGGAGGCAGGCTATCAGTGTGCTGCCCAGGGATCCCAGTATGGCCCCTGTGGTGGCATAGGGCCTGGTGAAGGTGCCCAGGAGTAGCTGTACCAAGAGGGTGGTGGTACCATCCGCTGATACGTTCCTGGATCCTCTTGATAGTGGGTCCCATATGGAGCTTGGGAAGAATACTGTGAGGAATACCTCTAGCTCACTATCTGACACTTGACAGCGGAGGGCATGGCATGATTGAGGGGATATGCCCCGTGGCCAGCAACGGCTTGGTGCCGAGATCTCTGTACCGAGGGGTAACGGCCTAGGCCATCGACCTGATGGAATTCCCCTGGTACCGAACATCCCGGTGTCAGTAGCAATGCTGTGGAGATGGAGACCTCATCAGTACCGACCTCTCCAGGGCTGGGTGAGCTATTATCACTGGCGGTACCAATCAACTCGTGTATTAGGAGCATCTTAGGGTGCTTGCCCTTATCTGTTGATAGCAAAGATTCGATGCCCATGCACAAAATGTCCATGGACCTCTCAGCAGTACTGGATGATCGCCGTGAGTGCCAGATCATGACATTGGTGCCAGCAGTGACAAGAATATTGAGCAAGATGGTGATTGCTTTTGGCTATCCCTGGCCTCGCTGAGGAGACTTCCCGCTCTCTTTTTGAGAGAATCCCCAGCCCTTTTTTTTGACCCACTACCCTTTGAAGTCAAAAGTTGAGGGGAAGACTCATGCTGTCCAGAGGGCTGGGGTTGGACAGCGGTCCCCATAAAGATGATTTTTGGCGAAGCTCTCTGTCCTTGTGGGATCTTGGCTGGAGTTGCTGGCAGAGGGAACCCTTCTGCTGGATGTGGCCCTCGCTGAGGCAGTGGATGCACTGGAAGAGCTTGTCCATGACCAGGATCACCTCACTGCAAGTGTGGCACTTCACGAAGCCCAGAGAATCGGAAGCTCTTGTCTGGGGGGGATTCCCCCACAACCACTGGGGGCTGACAAAAGAAGAAAGTCCAGCCAAATGAACAGTTAGAATGAGGAAAAGAAACAAAAAAAGGGCTTCAAAGGAAGCTAAAATTTAGCAAATGCAAGAGACTTAATGATCCACGAAGGGACAGCTAAGGCCCTGTCTCTAGCCAGGGGTGGTTGAGAAAGAACTGACTATGGTTAGCCTGTGTGCACTGGCTATCCTCATGGTGCAGCATGAGGAGAGACAGTGCATGTTCGGGCCCAACAGACACTGCTACCAATATTCTACAATCAGCAGGGCAGGGATGCAGACACACTTAGATTGGAGCACCATAGGGACACTACTTAAAGAAGAACAGCAAGACAATGGAACAGATTCTGTCAAGATGTTGTGGTAGCTTCTTCACTGGAGGTTTTCAAAAGGAGGCTGGATAGCCATCTGTCTTGGATAGTTTAGATCCAACAACTCCTGCATCTCGGTAGGGAGTTAGACTAGATGACTCTTGTGGTCCCTTCAAATCCTATGATTCTATGAGCCCCAAAATAATCTGAAAATAGCTATGGGGAACCAGATAATTCACCTAAAGCACATAAAATGGGAAAACAATTGTGGGAGCAAACAAGGAGCAATTCATCTACATGATTGTTTTCTAACATTATCTCCTAAAAGGGGATTTGGCACCCAATCCCCAAGAAAAGGCAGGACTCAGCCCTGCTTTCTCTTTTCTCCTCAGCAGCATAAAAAAGAGACAGGCAAGAACTGATTATTTAGATGCCAAAAATTCTGAGTCCATTTAGGCAGAATTCATACTTCCGACAGCTATCTGGCAGTCTCTTGTGAGTTGCTGGGTCTTTGCTTCACTGGTTTGCTGATGGCTTCCTTAAGTTGCTGCTTCCTGAATTAGCAGCAGCAATCTAAATTTAAAGTCTTCAAACTAAACAAGAGGTGGATAAAATCAAAGATGTATCTGAAGATACTTCTACAAATATAAATAAGTTACACTGATTTGACCGAAATATGGCTGTACCAGAATGGATCTATATTCATACACCTTTTTGCCCAGGTTCAGAAACATCCAAATAGAACAACCAGCTGAAGTGATGTCCTTTGCATTCTCACTTTCATGACAAGCAGTTCATTTCAGTTTCATCCAAGAAAGGAGTTCTCATTTACTGGAATGAATAAACCTTTTCATTGTGTATGTTTTCAAAATGTGATGAAAATTAGACAAAGTTTTTAATAAAGAAACAAGAGGAAACTAGTCAGAATTTAAAAAAAAAAATGTATTACCAATGCCAGAGATTACACCAAACAGATCTTTGTGGAGGTTGTTATCCATAGTGTTTCCTGACTTTTGTGGTGTCACTAAAGGATTTGCAGCTGGCATACTAAATGATTCATCTTTTGCACTCTGTTTAGAAAAGAAAAAACCCAAATGATTATAATGTACATTTTGTGACATTGTGAAATTAGTGTGCACATATTACATCTCTCTCTCTTTCAGCAGGAACGCAATATCTGATGTTTTTAAAAGTCAAGGGTGACATCAAATTATATGCCACAGCACATTTAAACAAACATGGGCTATCTAAAGATATCTTTAACATATTAAAATGTTTACTTCAATATTGCCCACAGCTGGATATATTCCTTCTAACATGATTTTATTTAGATTTGCCTTACTTTTGTTAACAACATCCAGAAATTTCTGCTACTGAAAACTAATATAAACTTATCTTTTCTGTTTCACTTGGTAACTTTTTATATGTCATTTGACTGAATTAGATAATAATGAATAAAAGTTTAAAAAATTTCAACATAGGCTGTCTGCTGCGTACCAACAGAGGCACCTGTCTTTGTCTTCATTTTAACAATGACAGCCCCAGTCCTGCTAATATTTATGTATGTGCTTAACTTTATGTAATTGAGTAGCCGCACTGACTTCAAGCATGTTAGGCACATGTGTTAATGTTGGTAGGATCCGGGTGTGTAATATCAAAGATGCAAGCTGTTGTAGTTGGCAGGACAGCTCAAACACTAAAGCACAATTTCTGAATGAAATAGTAGGGAAGTTAATTTTTTTTGTGTATTAAAAATTTAATTGTAAATACTTTTTTTGAAAAGGAAAATTTCTAAAAGATCATGAATTGGGGGCATTTTCATGATTTCCATGCCTTTTCTGAAATCATGATTTACATATGCATATGTAAAAGAGGGCCAAATTAGGATAGCACAGACAAACATAATTCTGGCATTACCTAATTGCAATGTTTGACTTTGTAACCTTAATGTTCTTTTAACACCTTTTGGTATGCAACTGTAAATAGACTGTTGATTTTTTTTTAAACAAGTGAAAACATAAATGTTTCTAAATTCTAACGAACTTTTATGGAAATCTGGAGTGAGCAAAATACAGGAACATGATCACAGTGATTTATAAAAAGCAAATATTAACATAGATAGACACATAGATAAACACAAACCTACACCACTACTTTGTCCTTCTGATATAAATGGTATGTTGAGGTCTTTTCTGCTGTGGTGATCCTTGATGGCATAACAGCCCCTTTGGGTCCATTACAAGTTTATTTTAGTTTGAGCTGCTCTAATTTATGCAGCAGACAGAGCTAGCCTACTGCTGGCCCAGGATTTATGAAGTGCAATGGTGATTTAAGTGCACTCTGGCTGGATCCAACCATCTGGTCCATAGCATTCAGCATGTCATATATACATTATTGAATATATTCTGATAAAAATAACTCAATATCAAATAATAATAAACAGGGTCACTCACGCTGCTGGAAAGATTAACGGGAAAAGGTGACACATCCTTGACATTGATTCGTTGAACATTTTCTACCAGAAGTCCGAACATTGGTAGATACAAAGTGGCTATTCTTGCTTGATGGCTCTGAACAAAGATTCACAGTTCTTGTTAACAAACTAATAATGAAACCAATGATTTAAGAAATAAGGAAACAAACCAATCCATCAATGAGAATGTTTCTTCCAGCATTCATCCCCAAATTACAGAAACCCAATATTGAGTAATAGGAACCATTTGCTAAATCACAGTCTAGAACATGTATTTATTAATATGCAGATATACAATGCTGATCACTAAATATTCATTATTCAAGAATGATATTTAAATGCAATTAAAATTTACAGGTCAAGGAATTTGTTTCTTTACTATTTCAACATGCCATTGAAGAACAAAATGATGTGTTTGAAACTAAATACACAGGAAGACTCAAACTAAAACTATACAAGTTTAAGAAGTCCATCAGAACTGCCATTACAAAATCATGGAGGCTTCCCCATAACACAATACCCTCAACGTTTAGAAAACACCCAGAAACTTCAAAATCATCCAATGTTTACTACAACTGGCAATTCCACTTATATTAGCTAGTGTCCTTCTAATAGATCATGGAAGGACTAACCAAAATTAGTTGACTATTTTAATAAGAGAAGATTACTAACCCTGTGCAATAACTGAGATTCTTCAAGATGTGTCCCCCATGGGTGCTCCACTTCAGATGTTGGCGCATACTCACGTCCTCAGTTGGAGATTTCTATCAGCAGTGCTCATCTGGGTCACACATGCATTGTCCCCATCTCATGACACAGTTGGAGCCTTGCTTGGTGTGCACACGCACCCAGACCCCCTCTGTTCCATCTCTATTGTAAAGTTCTTACTTTGAACTCCAAAGGAGTTTAGGTAATGCAGCACAGGGACACATCTCAAAGAACCTCAATTTCTGCACAAGATGAGTAACCTTCTCATCTTCTTCAAGTAGTGTCCCTGTGGGTGCTCCACTTCAGGTAACTCTAGACCAGTGCCCCTCATTGGACAGAAGGGACTTCAGAGTTACCTGGGTGAACAGATGACAGTACTGTTAGGCCTATCGATGCATCCAATCTGGAAACCTGATCAACGGCATAAAGTTTTGTGAAAGTATGTGCGGAGGCCCAAGTAGCTGTTCTATATATGTCTACAATTGGCACTTTATTAAGGAATGCTATAGATGTAGACAGTACTCTGGTGGAATGTTTTGACCCCTTTGAGGGGCTTGGATGTTCTTTTGTTGGTAACAGAAATCAATGCACCCGGAGATCTATTTCAATAATCTCTGTTTGGAAATGGCTGTGCCTTGAATTGTTTTGCAATGGATACAAAGAGTTTAGAGGATTTTCTGAAGGGTTTTGTTCTGTCTAGATAGAAAGCTAGTGCATGTCTGACATCTAATATATGTAATAATGCATCTTGTGCATTATTGTGAGGTTTTGGGAAGAACGTAGGTAAGTGGATCAGCCAATGTCTATGAAAAGTGAAGTGATTTTTGGTATAAGTTTTGGATGAGGTCTCAGAGTGACTTTGTCCTTGTGAAAAACAGTGTAAGGTGGGTACACCATGAATGCCCTAATTTCTTCCATACAATGGGCTGATGTAATGGCCACTAAAATGCCACCTTTATGGACATGTGCATAAGCAACCATGTTGCTAAGCGCTCGAATGGAGGCGAGGTAATACCTCGCAGGACTAGGTTCAGATCCTATGGAACTGTGGGTGCATGCACTTTAGGGTATATGTTCTGAATACCCATGATGAAGCGTTTAACTGTTGTGTGTGCAACAGTGTGGTGTCATCGATTTTATGGTGGAAGGCATTGATGGCCACCAAGTGAACTTGGATCGAGCTCATTGACAAGCCTGATTTCTTTAAGATGCAGGGGTAATTTGTTTGTCTTGATACCATACGCTGAATCTATGCCATTTTTGAAGGGAAGTCTTTTGCATTATGGATTTTCTGCTATTTAGTAATATGTGCTTAACTTGTTCCGAACAGTTTAGTTCTTCAGGAAGGAACCATGTAGGAGCCAGGCTTTCAGGTGAAGTTTATTTAAATTTGGATGGAGAATCCGACCATTGTCTTGGGACAAAAGGTCATTGCACAGTGGAAAACTGATTAGGGTGCATACTGACATGTGGAGTGGATAAGAATATCACGTTTGTCTAGGCCATGTGGGCTCTATCAATATTACCCTTGCCCTGTCGATGTGTATTTTGTGGGTGACTCTGGATATCATTGGAATGGGTGGGAATGCATAATGGAGGTCTCTGTTCTAACTGAGGAGAAATATATCCCCCATCGATCTGATTCACAGACCTGCATTCGAGTAGAAGTGGGGACACATTTGTGACTCTGTGGATTCGCAAAAAGGTCAATGGTTGGATGACCACATTGTTGAAAAATGTGTTGCAGGATCATATTGTTTAGTTTTCATTCATGATTTTGACAAAACTGTCTGCTGTCGTGTTTTGGCATCCTGGTAGCTGATATACTGCTGTTGTGTTGGATGCACCAATTCAATAGTTTCATCACTTCAGTGCATAGGGATTGGGATTGTGCTCTCGCCTGTTAATTTATATAAAACTTGCATGCAATGTTGTCTGTCATTCCTCTTATCATCCCTGTTTTTTATGAGTGGAAGGAAATGAGTGCATGTGTTGCATACTGCGTGGAGTTCTAACATGTTTATGTGGAGGTGACCATCAGCCCTGGATCATATGATTCCGTAGATGCACCCCCCCTTCCTATTAAGGATGCATCCATGGCAATCATAAGAAAGGATGTTTCCTGTGAGAATGGGATCCCTGCCCACATGTTGGTGGGTTTTGCCCACCACTGTAGATAGTCTTTGACTCTGTTCGGCATGATCAGTTTTTTGTTTAGGTTGTGTTTGCGTGACTTGTAGATGGTAATGAGCCCTCCTGTAGACAGCGCATTTGTAGGTGCGCGTGTTGCACTACAAATGTAGTAGCTGCCATGTGTCCTAAGAGTTGGAGACGTGTGTGCAGTTATGTTCCGGCTGTTCATCACCAATTATATTAAATTGATTATGGTAAGAAACGTGTTCTCCAGTAGCAATGCCCTGGCAGCTAGTGAGTCTAGGTGTGCTCCTATGAATTCCAGTTGTTTTACGGGATTCAAAGTGGACTTTTGTTTGTTTGTTTATTTTTAGTCCTAGTTCTTGAAAGAGCAACATTGTTTGTTGAGTAACTTGAATAGCTTGTGCTTGATTGTGTGCTTTTATCAGACAGTTGTCTAGATAAGGGAATATTATTACCCCCTGCCTGCGTAGATGTGCTGCCACTACAGCAAGCATCTTCGAAAAAACCCTTGATGCTGTGGAAAGGCCGAAGGGTACCATCTTGTATTGATAGTGGTTTTCCCCCCTCGTGACTCTGAGGAATCTTGTGTGTGCTGGGTGGATTGTTACATGGAAATAGGCATCTTGTAGGTCAAGGGCTGAAAATCAGTTCCCCCATTCCAGTGCTGGTTTTATAGTAGATATACCATCCTGAATTATTGTACTTTTACGAACTTGTTGGGTCTTCTGAGATCCATGATGGCTCTCCATCCCCCATTTTTATTTTGGGTCAAAAAGTAATGGGAGTAAAAATCCTTCCCTCTGTGTTGTACATGTTCTACAACACCTAGAATAGATTATGGTTCTCTTATTGTTGTAATAGGTGCTTGTAAGATGGGTCCCTGAAGAGGGCTGGGGAAGAAGGTAGGATGGAGGGGGGATAGAGGTAAATGGGATGGAATACTATACCATTAGAGGGGATGTAATTTTTTTTTATCCATCCTCTTGCAAGCTGGTGGAATGGTTGCTGGTGTTTGCCAGATGATGTTGGCCGGCTCCAATAGTGCTTCATCATTCAGTAAGGCAATTTTTGATGAGAAAGTGGTGTGAAGAATTTGTAACAGCTTGTGGTGAGTGTTTCAGTGATCTCCCTCAAGCGACATTTCCAGATTTTCTGCCACTCTTTTAAAAAGTTCCTGAAACTGCTTGAAGTCATCTGTAGTTGTAGGAGGTATAATTGCCTCATCAGGTGAGGAAGATGAGTTTTGAATTGGAGGTGATGTTTCCTGCTCAATACTTTCCTCCCTTTCTCTAGTAGCCTCTGGAAGTGGCTCAGAAATGGGTGGGATAGATGGTGGTAGATATATGGTTCTGTCTCTATAGGGTTAGGGGGTCTGCTAGGGTTTAAGCAGACGATGTATCCCAGCTGGGCCACTGCATTGGGAAAGATGTGTGTGGCCCAAACCAGGGTGATCCATACCATAATTGTCTATGATGTCTGGTACATGATCTATATTTTGGAGATTTGGGAGTTGGTCTGGCAGGTGAGGAAT
Source organism: Emydura macquarii macquarii (assembly GCF_026122565.2). NCBI lineage: Eukaryota > Metazoa > Chordata > Testudines > Chelidae > Emydura > Emydura macquarii. The sequence goes on along the minus strand of NW_027133808.1, from coordinate 7,182,643 downwards.
GTTGGGAGGAGAAGACTCCTTCCTCTCCCTCATCCTTGACTCCACTGGAAAATGGTATGGGAGATAGAGCCTTGTCAGGTGCTATGTGTACTGGGGAGGTACCTATGCCAAACAGCAGCAATTGTGGTGTGGATGTTACATGTATATCTCTTTGATGGCAGTAATGTCATTTTGAGGTGTGCTTTTGTCCCAGTGGCGACATCAATACTCTGATTTTTGTGCTGTTGTTAAGGTCGGTGCTGTCATCATGATTGGTAACATAGTCGAAGTTGTTGCCGAGGTCAGGTCGGCTCCATCACCAGTGTCGGTGCCACTGTCGGCATCAGTGCTGCACTCGGTGCCGAGGTTAATGTTAAGGTAATTGGCTGCAGTTTGACTTGTGAAACTGGTCTCTGTGCTGCCCGTTTCGTTGGTGCTGTAATGGAGGAGTTCTGTTCATTTTTGACTCTCGACTCCACACCAAAATGTTAAGAGTTCTTCGGTGCCGCTGAACAGGTGGTACCTGAGGAACCTGGTGCCTCATATGTTCTTAATCATGGCACCATTAGTATTGCCAAGAAAGATTTTGCTGGTGATCTCTTTTTCTTTGCCGGTTCTCTCTGAGGCAGAGCTGAGGCTCTTTTCCACAGAGATTTTTCTGCAGTTTGAGCTCTTATGGACTCTGACAATGAGATTTCCTGGCCAGGGTCAGAGGTGGGTTTCAACGACTTTCCCATTAAATTGTGTTTGAGTTGGAGATCCCTGTCCCTTCTGATTCTGGACTTTAGGTTCTTGAGTGTGTCCATTTGATGCTGGTATTGCGTCTCTACAGGACGTGCATCTTTTAAATCCTGGTGAACCAGGCATAATAGCAGTTTCCCTAAGGGAAAAAAACTATTCTATGCTATGAGGAAAAAAACCTTTTTTTAAATTGGGTAAATGGGGAAAGATAAGTAACTAAGCAATGTCTAAAATAGTACTATCTAAAGACTATCTAATTGTTAGATAAGCTAAAGGTTGGAACTGCTGAGGGCTCTGTCTCAGACTGCAGACGTTGAGAAAGAACTGAGGGGGTCTGGTCGTGCGTGCACCGAGCAAGGCACCAATAGTGCTGTGAGATGGGAATGATGCATGCACTACCCAGACAAGCACTGCTGATAGAAATCTCCGATTGGGGATGGGAGGACGTGCCAACACCTGAAGTGGAGCACTTACAGGGACACCACACGAAGAAGAGTGGTTAATAGTCATTACAAATGAATTTGTTAAAAAGCAGTTATTTTCAGTAAATATTAGAAAATCTGACTAAACTTGTCTACACTGTATGTAATGTATCTAAATGTAACATGCAGTTATTTTATTAAGTATATTTTACCATAGTTAACAAGTAAAAATACAAATCACCTCATACAATTTTCAGAACCCAATGTTTGTATCAATATCTATCAGCTATATACTATATTGCGGTAGGTACATTTATTCTCTGTTGATACTATATATGCAAATTAACAGTGTTTTCCCATCCATAAAACCTGAAAATGTACTGAGAGACAGCAGGGCCAGAAGCCAGCAGGAGAGTGATTTTTTTTTTTTAAATTTAAAAATTAAGATTTTATTTTAATTCTCTTGAAGCCACCAAGTTTCATTAAATGACAGGTGGGTTTTAATAGATCATAAATTAAATCTGTTAGCACTCACAACATAAATAGACACATTGCGACAGGTGGCAGAGAGGGCTGGGAATTTAGGTGGAAGCCACAAAAATGGCAGCTCCTAACATGGTCACTTTGGTGGCCCTGCCACTAATAAAGCGGCTAATGGAAGACAGTAGGTGACCACCCCTTGGCACCGACTCAGTCATCAGGGGCTAACATCAGGGATCCAGGCCCAGCTCCCAGCCCCCCACTCTAACTACTAGATGCCACTCCCTTCCCAGAGCTGGGATAGAACCCAGGCGTCCTGGCTCCCAGCTCCCCCTGCTCTGACCATTAGACCCCACCCCCTTCCCAGCACCAGGAATAGAACCCAGGAGTTCTGGCTCACAGCCCCCACCTTGCTTGGAGAATGTAACTTTCTATGTCATACTTACACTGTCCCTCTACACAGATAATTCACTCGCATTCTAGGGTGCACACCCGGGTATTTCTGGGATCGGGGGGGTACCAGGAGAAATGGGGGGCAGGGGGAATAGACTGGAGGGGATAAACCCCCCAGCAATACCGACCCCGTTGGATTTGCAGCTGCACACTCACACCGTTTGAGGTACCATTGGTTAACCTCCACACCCCAACACTAGTAAATCCATTAGTGTTATTGTAAAGGGGCAGGGGCCTGGAACAGAGTGTCTGATTTGGGGGGCACAGATTGGGGGGCAGTTCTACCCAAGATTTAAAGGCACCCTAGACCACCTCTGGTGAACCCCAAATCTCACAGACATAAAAGCCCCAGAATGGGAGCCTTGTTCCCTGTGGACTTAATAGGGGTTACTGCAGGTCAATTAGGAGCACCTGAGGCCAATTAAGAGCCAGCCCCAGACCCAATAAAAACCCCTGCTCCAGCCAGACAAGGGAGAGAGGAAGGAAAGCTGGTTGGAGTACTGGAGGAGTGTGGTGGCTGACAGCGAGACCAAAAAGAACCAGGTGAAGAAGAATGCGAGGAGGGAGGCTTCCATGCCAAACCCCAGAAACACAAAGGTTCAGAGGCGTGAGGGAAGAGGACCCTGCCAAAAGGGGAGGAATGGGACTGAGACACTCCCACAGGCAGGAGGAATTGGAAGAGACCCTGCCTAAGAAGAGAGAGGATGGGGAACACCAGAAGCTGAAATTGCAGCTGGAAGCACTGGCAGCAGTGCTTAGCTGCTACTATTACGGCCCCTGGGCTGGGACCTGGAGAAGAGGGTGGATCTGGGTCCCTTCTCCTGCCCCCTTGACCCACCAGGCACTACCAGGATGGCTAATGCCCAGAAATAGGGGCAACAGGTGACACCCTGTCTGTTCACGAGAAAGAAAAGTGCAGGACCCACGATAGCAGAGCAGGCAATTTGCCACAGTACATAAACTTTTTATACTTCCTAATTGTTGAAGTAGCAGTAAACTTACCCTGGAAGTGTATCTGTCATCAAAAGAATGCTTTATCATCAAATTCTTGAGCACACTAATTGCAATCTGCCGGATGTCTCTGAATTCTTGTAATGCATTTCCCACCTCCTTCAGGAGCAGTCCCACTAAGAAGTGATTTTTGCAAAACTCATCTGTTAATGAATAGTCGAGCTGGAGGTCTGAAAGTAGAGTATAAGCTGTAGTTTAGGAAGGGTGCAATTAATATTAATTTGCCAGTTAACATGAGCATGAGCATTCCCTTTTGTTCATGCCAAGTTGCAAAAACAGTTTAGACATGCCTTGTTCAAAAACCCATCAAACTGTATGGCTGTGTCAGGTAGACATTTAGTATATATACTATGTGTTCATTCAACATGTTGGCATTAGACAGTGAAATACTAAATTACCAGAGCTTTAAGTACAATTTTATGAACACCAATAATATTGAATATTAAAAGTGAAGTATTTTAGGTTAATTCACATGGGCAAAAATATCTGAGTTTGGACACCTAAAATTAGACTCCTAAATCCATATTTAGGCATCAATTTACAGTGGTGCTGTGAACCATTTTCAATAGCAGTTGCAGACCCTGAACACCTCTCAGTAATGGGGCTGCTTAGGTTTCTAACTCCTGTTCCCATAACTAGATCTGTGTGGGTGAGCTCTTGTTTGTATGTCTTAAATATGGATTATGGGGCTTAATTTTAGAGATTCATGTTTTAAAATTTGTGACTGGGTGAACTGTATATTTCACACAATGGATTTATTAGGCACCCTAATAAAGGAATTATTGGTAAGGATATACATTTTATTTATTGATATTTTTCAAGTCAGTCAAAATACTTAAGAAAATGTTTAGCCAATATTGAAAACACTTACAGGTAGGCAAAAAGTCTTCTAAATTAAACACATTTTTCTATTCAGTTTAACAACATATGAAAAGAAATAACTACTAAGCATATTTGAAGGATTCACTTAATATATTTTATATTATAATATACATGCACTATGTTATCCTCTGGAATTTTTCATGTCTTATATAATAGTTGTTTAAAAATAATGTATCTTTGCACATTAAATATTGTGTTTAAAATATGTAGCTGCATATAAAATAATTAGTTTAAAACAAAAACTCCCATCATAATAATAAAAACTTTGCATCTGCACTGATATCAAATACCTCAGCAAATTAAAATCTATGGTTATCTATTATAAAATCTATGGTGATCTATTATACTAAGGTATATAGAAACACCAAATGAAATCAAACAATGCTTAAATAAAAGTGTATTTTTCAAATGAGAATAAAATAATCCTATAGCTATCTAATTTATGCTGTAAATGCAGAAAAGCTTCTCCAAGATGTCATATGTTTTGAAAATTGTATTTATACGTATGCACATCAATTTATCAGGTTTTACACTAGGTTATTAATCTAGGGAGCTGTCCTCCTTTAAGATCCCTTAGGTTCATTTTTATTGTTCTGCCTCTAGTCTCTTTAAAAACCCTGCACAGTGCTTAATATTTGTCTTTTTCCTAACTGATATTTTTACCATTTAGTTAACTATGATAACTATCACTCAGCTTTACTCTAAGAATTAATATGGACCAGCGATATCTGTTTAATCAGCAGAGAGGTATGGTTAGGACTGCCTGCCAGCCACTGGGGAAGCAGCACAAAACTGACAGGTACTTTAGGGAAAAGAGCATTCCCCTAATGTAGGCAATTAAAAGGTCTGGTATTGTACCCAAGCTGCAAATAGCTGAAGACACATTGTAATGGATCTGTGGACTTTAGCATGGTAAAGAATTAAAAGAAAATCATTGCAGGTAGGACTTCATCAAAGCTGGGAGTCCTGTAAGAAGGCTGCTGTACCTATTTTGTATTTGACATTCTTAAAAAGTGTCCTGCTTCACTTATCCTACAGCCCCAGCTGAGTCACAGGAACAAAAAATATATGACCTGTGCCCTGTTCTATACAAGAGATGGGGATTTCCAGTTCCACCCCTTCGCATTCCTCATTGTAAGGGAAAGAACATCCTCTGCACATAGAACAGAGCACTAGCAAACATGTTTACTCATTTCTGCAGCTGCCCTGGGTCTATGTGAAAGCACAAAGTTTTGGTAAATTCTCCTAAGGGATGTCATTAAAGAGGAGAGGAGCAAAGCTACAAGGACACACCTACTAAAGGTCTCTCTGCACTGATGATATTTGACAACTCTGCTGTCTGTCCACTGGTTCTGTTTTAGTTCTGCAATTTCAGCAGAATCATGGAAGCAACAGACTAGAATTCCCTTTCAGCAGCAGCACTTTATCCAGTAAATTTTGTTATTCAAGGCATTACTGAGGGCTAAGATGAGGCCAGTGTGGGACATGGAACACCCTGTTGCCTACAGGGAATATGACATCATCTGCAGATGCCCCACTCCAAATCCCAAATTTTATTAAATCACCCTGAAGTGCTTCCCATTAGCGAAATTATGTTTTATCAGGCCAATAAGGTATGATACCGTACATTTGTTGCAAAAAAGTTAATCCATCAAGAATCCATGCACTAGGCATGGCTTCTCAGTAGTTAAGAAGCTTGATGCAACATTTAAATAATCTTAACTGTTCTGGTTACTTCTCACAGCACCTCTTTCTTCATGTGATCCTTGATGACAGTTTAGAACATTTGAATTACTCAAGTTAACAGTCTGTTCTTATATACACACACAACTGGATGGACCTTATTATTAATTATGTGTCTTGTCTCTTTTAAAAATCAGGGCAAATGGTAGATATTTATTGAAAAATAGAACATACAAATGTGAAAAAAGTGAAAAAACTTTATAGAAGAGGCTCACTTAAAGTTCATTCCAGTTCTATAGATACTACCAGTTCTACTGGTATCCCCTCTTAAGTATAACTAATATAACTAGAACCAGTAACATGCAAAGGCCTTGATTCTACCATTGAATACATGTGGGTGGGCCACTGTGTCTGCGCAGAGCCTACTGACTTCAGAGATCCGCTCATATAGATGCAGTGTAAGGACTGGGGCTTAAAACTAGAATGAGGTATGTCAAACGTATGTACAACAATAGTTGATCATTAGAATGATTAATGTTGCAAATCAGCAAAGAACTTGGAAGGTAGGAATCTGAAAGTTTTGTATTCACATCAAACAGTATACTTTTTAAATTTTTTTTATTCCCTACTAGACCTCCTGTTTTTTAAATCATCACTACATTTGAAATTCTAAACCCTTCTTGGCAAGCTGGTTTACTACAAATCCAAGTTAATAATAGAATCTAGTAGTGTCTCCATAACCCACAAATAGAATAGTTGCAGATTACTTATTTTGGCACAAAGTTGTATTTGCTTTTAAATTAGAAAAGTAAAAAATAGAAAAATGTAAAGAAGAGTGAACATCCCATCCCACATCTACCTACAGGAGTGTCATAGGACTCCTCAGTTGGCAAAAGAAAAGCTAAGTCATAAAAAGGAAACAAATTGGAACACACAAAAACAATAAGCTGTAGGTAAGTAATATCTCTTACTTAGATACTTTCAGAGCAATGTTTTGCTAACAAACTACTGCTTTGCGGTTTAATAGAAAAAAGAATTACCACAGAAGGCTTCCATTTAGCAGTTTCACAACTCCTAAAATATACTAATGGTGTCTGTAGGTAACATCTTCCTTCAGATAGACTGTCCTTTTTAAAATGTTAACATTTATATAGTTAAAAATATGGATTTACCTTGATATCTCTGAATTCTGCCTTTTCCAAATGGCATAGGTAGATTCAAAGGGATGTAGTGTTCATGGTTACACACTACACGAAGAAATTCAAATTTGAATTCAAAAAGGGTCTGCAAAAATATTTCAAATATAAATCACAATTTAATAATTTAGTAGATTTTTTTGGTAGCATAGTTAAAGAGGAAACAGATTTCTTAATACTAGGGATTTCTCTCTCTCCTTACCAAAGCTACAATTTTAAGGACTACATGTGCCAGGTCATGCAGACTCAGGAGAGCTCTTCAGCACAATGTAACATTTGAAAGCCAGATCTAATTCTGCATTCAATCCTTACATTTCCTGTTTATCAAGTCTCTGTAGTGTGGCATGCACAGATTTGAGAGTTGTTTGAGATCCTGGAGGAGATCCTATGGACCCCGCTGTCACCCCGCCCCCCCCCCCCCCCCATACCCAATATTTTTTTTTTTTTTTTTTTTTTTTTTTAAGTGAGTGTCTTGATTGCATGGCACATCCAATTAGAAGGATCATAGATTTGTAGGAACATCTTAGAAATCAGAGGGCTCATTTTCAACACTTGTCAATTTGTTCCTTGCAACATTTGTGGTCTTGCCTAAAGTGCTCATTGATGTTTCATCCATTTTCTAGCTAGGGATGCTAAAGAATTGTACCAATTACACTATTCCTCTTTGAAGATAACACAACCCATCTCACATCACTGTGAGGCAAAAACACCTCAGGTCTCTTAGAGGCAAAAAGTAATGCACCTACTGCGCAGAAACGGGACTAATCTGAATAATATACCTAAATATAATTGAAGAGCATTCTGGGATCTCAACACATAATTTGCTATATAGGTGTACCAAAAAGAGAAACATATTTTTGACAATAAAGTTATTAAAGGAATGGAGTACCTTTGGATCTCCTGGAGCAAAGCAGCTGATGTAGTTATTGATTTGCTTGAACACAAAACCCCTATCCATAAAGGTGAAACATCTCTGAAAAAGATAAATTGTAAACCATTTTAAAGCAGTTTCAGATACAAAGTGTTCAGTAAATTAAGTATCCATCTTTTAAAAGTTTATCTTCCAAGAATATTTTTAACTTATACCTTAGTTTGAATATAAAGTCTATTAAAAACAAGCATTGTAAAGTACAAAGTTACTTCATTTTAAAAGGAAAATTTGATAGAGACCTTAACTTGGCTTCCATTTCATAGAGCAACCGTTGACACTCAAAAAAGCAAATATACAATCAGAGTCCAGATTTTGAAATGTGGCATATACAGTAGAGACAGGAAAAGCTTTTAATTACAAATTACTGTTTTCACACTAAGAGGTGTAAAATGATTACTTAAATGACCAAAAGAATATTTTTTTATAGTAATGAATCACAAGCTCATGGATGGATATGTTTGTGTGGTGTCTAGGAGAATGGGGCCCAATCTTGACTGGGGCCTGTGGCTGCTACTGTAATACAAACATTACATAATTTAGATCATCCTGGGTTAATACTACATCACCATTAACAGTAAAACTATTAACAGAACACAAAACACTAAATTTTCAAAGAGATAATTTGGTGTTACATGCCTAAAATTGACCTTAATATGCCTAACTGGGCACACCAATTGTGCTCACATGCATGTTGAAAATATTAACAGAAATGTGAGGGAAAGAACTATAAATTCACCTAAATGAGAGAATGAAAACAAGCAAGCAGGGCTTGGGATATTATGATTTGTTTAGTCATGCATGTGCATATTCAACATAATTAGGTGTGCAACTGGGCACTTGAATTGGATGTGCCATGCAATCAAGACACTCACTTAAAAAAAAAGAAAAGGGGGGGAGGCTAGGTAAATGAAATACATTATATCAAATCTCTCTGTATTTATATGGTCCCCATCACTATAGTAGGTGAGGGCCTCTATCTGTTCTCCACTTCCTACAAACCAAACCTGAGGTTGTCTGATTTTGAAGTCCCTTTGAGAAGGATTTAAAAATATTTTAAAATTTCCTTTTCTGAAGTAAAAAAGCCAAACAGATCACAAATAAGATTCCAACTAACTGTGACAAAACACAAAACAGAAGAATGATAAAATATAATAGACACAATGAAAGTTACTGAATACAGTAAAATCATACCTAAACAAGTAAGGATTCAAATAACACAGAGGAAAAGTGGCCTTCTGAGTCACATACAATTGAATCCAATGCAGCTAAGGACAAACTATCTAACGTGATAAGGGTAAATGTATGGAACTTAATGGAAGTTCATCCTCACTTTTTAGTGCTCATAGTTTTAAGGTAACAAACCTTAGTTTACACCACTGATGCATATTCCCATAAAATTAATGGAATCCTGTTCTTATTGAAATAACCCAAATTCAAGTAAATTGTGAGTAAGAAAGGGATTTTCAAGAGAACAAAGGCTCTTTTCAAATAAACATGATTTTTTAAGTTTCATTAGTTTTATCTGCCTTATTTGTTTTCGGGGGTTTTTTTGTTAGAATTTACTTACTGAATAAAAGAAAAGGAGCTATTGAGATTCTGACTACATAGTGAAAAAGCAGGCACATTATTACTCAACGAACTTAAAGTTAAGCATATGTTTAAATCTTTGTAGGATTGGGGAAATAATTGGATGGCACAACTACGAAAGAATCAAAATCATAATAAGCAATATGGAAGTATGAAACTGCTGGCACAAAAATAAATCCTGCATTTAAAAAAATATATTCTATACACTGTTTTGCTTAGAAGATCTTATTTCTAATTGCAGTGCATATTTAACCTGTTCTTTTATACATCTCTATTTGCACATGTAACCCTCAAGGAGATTACCTAGATTCCTGGGGCTATGTGTGCTGGTAGTTCAGGGAGGGGAAGTCAAGGCAGACTCAGTCTGGCCAGTAACCAAAAGGGATGGAGATGCCCCTCCCAGGGAGCTCAGGAGAGGGGAGAGACCATTTTGAGAGCAGTCTGGAGCCTGGGGAAAAAGGGCAGGACTGGTCATGTGGGGAGCTGGTGAGTCCAGGCCTTCATGCAGGGTTCCCCCTGAGAACTGGCATCAGGGGACTGGAAAGCAAGATCCCTCAGCTTGAGCCCTTCCTGCTCCAAGGGGTTTCCCAGTTTGTACAGTGTTGTTGGGAAAACTTCCCGCGCAGGCTGAGAGAGCCTTCCAGTTTCCTAGGAGGGAGAGTCACCACATGGCAAGCTCTGCTCTGGCTGCTAGTCTAGAGCTGTGGCCTGCTGTGAGTGTGTCAGGGCGCTGGGGTGGGAAAATAATGTTTGAATTTGTGGGATAGTTTTGTAATCTGCGCCTTGAGCACTGCACCCCTTGGTGTTGAGGGGAAATTCTGGAACCAGAAGAGCCTGATGCCTGAAGGAAGAGGATCCCTGCCAGCAGAGACCAGAGTCATCCTGAGGATGTCCTGAGTCATGAACCTGAGGATCATTCCAGGAGCATGTAAGTGAACCATCTTTTAGTTAGTCAGCCAGGGATACTGTCTGGGGAACCCTACTCCCTGAACAGTGAATAAGAATTTTGGGGATTTTAACAATCTGATGCCTATTAAACCTGCAGAGGGACTGACACTTTATTCTAATTGTGAGCCTTTTGGGCTGTGCTGAACCCAGTCAGCCACACTGCTAAACCACTGCCCAGAAGATATTGTGGTCACAGGTAAGCAAGGGCCCCAACAAAGTATGCGTACCAACGGGACATTAATTTTACAATTGTTACATCAGATCATGTGACTGGTGATCCTAAGAATAGTGTTTTACCCTGTTATGTTATATTTATTTCCTGTTTAATATAATGGCTGTGTGGAATATATTGTACGTGTTTGCGTTATTCCTTCAGAGTCTCCAATTATCCGGCAATTAAGTAGGAGTTATCCCGTGGTTAGAATTTTCTTCCCAAGCTGTCCTGGTGACCCTGCCAGGAATGAGCGAGGGGGGTAGAGACACCACCAATTAAATTCATAGGGAAAAATATAAAACAGATGCACCCTGCTGAGTGGGTGGCGGGATCCATAAGAACCCAGGCCTGTCCATCAAAACCTATAAGAAGATTGGCATTAAAGAAGCTACAGGGTGGAGAGGGGCGGTACACACACATAAAAGCATGCTTAAAATGCCTCTGACAGAGTGCAAGGGGTGAGCCTGCACTCTGATTACTTAGATGTTAATTAGCTCCCCTTGAGAAAGCTGATTGGCATAATTAGACAATCAGGCTGGCCAGCTAGATGGGATAAGGAGCCAATTAGTCCATCAACCAAAGGCTGACAAAGAGGCAGGAAGGAAATGCCGAGTGGGGACCGGGGCTAGTTAAACTTAGTTACATGGAGGTCTCAGGGGAGGGAGACCTCTGTTCTCTTCAGGTCCTGGGGAGAAAGTCAAAAAGGCACAGTGGTGCTGTAAATAGACTGTTGCATGTGGATTGTAGTGGAAATGGTGGATGGAACTTAAAATAAAAAGGTTGGGTGAAGGCACAACTATTGGAGTCCAAGCAGTTTCTGAAGGGAAGAAGGTGGGAGAAGAGCCAGGGCCCATTACAATGCCGTATACTATATATGCTGCTGTGTGAGACCTTGCTAAATGAGAACTTTCTTAAAAACCCATGAAAAATAAAATGACTAAAAATAAGCCTAAGCCTAGAGCCTATATTATTGTGGTTACTTACCTTTATAAAGACAGCAAGGCTATGGTTTGCATTTTTTGAAGCCTCTGGATTGTCTCTGTACTTCTGAGTGATGTGTGGCATTAGCATATTAACAAATGTTTCTACTGCATGGTGAAAAGCAGCAGGAAATCTCTGGTTTCGTAGCAACTGGAAGAATAATTTAAAATACACATTTAGAACTTTAAAATTGCAAAGTAACATTGCATACAGCAGACAATGATTTGCTATAGGTAAAGCTATTTCTCAAGTTAATTCAAGAAAGGAGAAAAAAGAGGGAACAACAGGTAAAATTTATATTATGAAATATTCCAGTTTGATGAAAAATCAGAAAGTTATGAAAAATTCAGAAGGTTTTTGCAAACCTTTCCGGATTATGAAAAAGGGCAATTTTGGTTGAGAAAAGTTTTGAACAAAGAATTTCAACCAGCTCTAGTTTCTCTCTATAGAGTTATTTAGAATCCAATTTAGAAAGTCATTTTCTTATTAAGATGACAAAGTATGTAGAAGTAAATGTGGAACTTGAAAGCATTTGGGTGTTTCATCATATAAGCATATTGAAATAGCTTTCATGGCAAAAACAGATTTCCAAGTTTAAAGGCACAGTTAAGGGCAGTAATCTAGAAATCAGTTATTCTAATTCTTTCTTAAGGTATCTATTTACACATATCTTGGTGACCTAGTCACTCCCAATAACTGCCTTGACCAAATACATTTGTTGCTTTGTTTTATGTTCTTCAACTAATTGTCACAGGCAAAAATGTGGCTTTTGTGAAAAAGAAAAAATATTGGAAGATATTCTATCATCCTTTTCAACTCAGGCCTCCCCCATTTGGCTCATCTGTACCAAAGATATCATCACTGGTCATGCAGTCTCCTCCCACATCTTCATAGCTGTATAACCTGGGTTATACCATCTCCAAAATATTTCTCCTTTAAAACACTTCTGTTTTGACTCCACCTTTGATGAAATTCTCATCTATGCCTTCACTTTTTCTTGTGTTGATGTTTGCAATGTCCTGCTCTTTGGCTATATCAGGTCTTAGCCCCCAGACTACAGTACACAAAGATTTTTTTTAATAGCTTTTTTGTATATATCAATAAACATGACCATATTATTTCCATCTTTAGACACCTCTACTGGCTCCCCAATCATTTAAGGATCCAGTTCAAAATGGCATTCCTAGCTTTCCAACCCACCTAACAGATGTTCTCTCAATAGCCCTGAACAAACTTCCTCTTTTTAATACGAGTCTGCTTTATTTCTGATATAAGCTTTCGAGAGACTTCAGCTCTCTTCTTCAGATGCAGTAATACAGAAAATAGGTAACAGAGGCATCTTATAGATATCCAGGTGCATTGAGAACAATGGGGGAGGTGGAGTCCGGTACTTAAGTATACAAATTCTTTGTTCAAAACTTTTCTCAACCAAAAATGCCCTTTTTCATAATCCGGAAAGATTTGCAAAAACCTTCTGAATTTTTCATAACTTTCTGATTTTTCATCAAACTGGAATATTTCATAATATAAATGTTACCTGTTGTTCTTAAGTACCAGACTCCACCTCCCTCATTGTTCTCAATGCACCTGGATATCTATAAGATGCCTCTGTTACCTATTTTCTGTATTACTGCATCTGAAGAAGAGAGCTGAAGTCTCTCGAAAGCTTATGTCTGCAAATATTAAATCTGTTAGTCTTTAAAGTGTCACAGAACTCTCATTGTTTTTGCTGTATACAGACTAACATGGCTACCCCTCTGGATTTATTTCTGATGTTTCCTACAATCTTGCCGCTATTAGTTTGAAACCTTTTTCTGAAGCTTCTTGCAATAAGAACACAAGAATGGCCATACTGGGCCAGACCAATTGTCCATATAGTCGAATATCCTGTCTTCCAACCGTGGCCAATGCCAGATGCTTCAGAGGTGATGAACTGAAAAGGGCAATTATTGAGAGATCCATCCCCTGTCATCCAGTCCCAGCTTCTGGCAGTTAGATATTTAGGAACTATCAGAGCACAGGGTTGCATCCCTAACCATCTTGGTTAATAGCCATTAATGAACACATCCTCCATGAATTTATCTCATTTTTTTAAATCCCAGTTATACTTTTAGCCTTCACAACATCCCCTGGCAATGAGTTCCACAGGCTGACTTGCACTGAGTGAAAAAGTACTTCCTTATGTTTGTTTGCCTATTAATTTAATTGGGTGACCCCTGTTTTATTCACTTTCTCCACACCATTCATGATTTTATAGACCATCATATCCCCTTAGCCATCTCTTTTCTATGATGAACAGTCCCAGTCTTTTCAATCTCTCCCCAGATGGAAGTTGTTCTATGCCCTGAATGATTTTTGTTGCTCTTCTCTGTACCTTTTCCAATTCTACTAAAACTTTTTTGAGATGTAGCCACCAGAACTGCATGCAGTATTCAAGGTGTGGGCATATAATGGATTTATAAGGTGAAACAACCTTCTTGTATCAGTCCACAACCCAGAATTTCATTTCTTTCAACATTTATTATGTAAACAGATCCTTTCTCTGTTTAGCATCTAGCATCTTAATTTCTGTGTTCCTCTATCATTGGCCTTATCACTATCTGCTTTAATATAATCATATTAAACATCTAAACATCATTACACATTTGTTTTCTGTAATTTATAGATTACATACACAAAGTGTTTGTATAAAAATATTATCAAATTAAATGTATTGTTCTGTACTTGGACAGCAGCTAATTATTGTCAGGACCCAGGTATTTTGTGACTGAAAACTTGCTACAAAATTCACCCGCTATTATGTTTCCAGATGAAAGTTGAATACAGGGTTTTATGGGTTTTGATTTGTTTTTTATAGACTTGTGCTTTAAAAATGTTAATGTTTATATACTGCCGTACAATTTAATCCAGTCTGATCTCAATTTAAAAAATAATTACTATTGTAGGAGAAAGTTATAATTAAATTACGGAAATGGGTTTGCATGATAGCATGTTAGTGGTTACTTCAAAGTTTTTAAAGCTGGTATACTATTTTTAGCTTGTGAGTTAGGAAGTGTAATACTGCAGGTTTCGTAACACTGTACTAGGTTTGTTTAATGGAGTGAACACAATCAGCATATTGTAAAATTCTTCAGACTATCACTGAGAGATGCAATGGCAAAACAATTACAGTACAAAATCAGCAAGGTGTGCATATGTTTCCCACTTTCTGAAAAATTTATTCATATGTCCCATAGAAAAAAACCCAAATTTTTTTGGTGCCGAAATATGACATTACACACTTTAAAGGATACTGACTGTATTATCAGATCAGCATATAAATACAACAAAAAAATAAGAACTTTAGTGTCAAAGGTAAATCTATAATGTTTAAGTTTAGTTACTCTAGTTTTACTATCATTTGGTTAGGTTTTCAGCACGTGTGAAGCGATACTGCTTTCTAATTAAATCCAGTGCTCTGTAGTAAAAGCCAACAGCTTTAAATGACACCTAAGAATCCAAGTAATTCTGCTCCTTCTGGGCATACTTTTTAAAGAAATTCCATGACCATTATAACGAATACAAAATGTAAGATGGCAGGAAACCAGACACATTACATTTACAAAACAGAGAAATAATGACAAGCTATCTTCTTGGAATAATCATTAAAATGATAATGAGACACATCAGATCTAGATTAATTTAAATACCTCATTGCCCCTTCTTAAATTATCAAAACAGAACCTCTTTGCAGACGACCTATCATGGAAGGAGAAATCCAGGAAGCCATCAGGACCTTGTAACTAAGGAAAGTCTTAGGTATAGATGACTTTACTGTGTAATTTTACAACTTTGTTCTGAATTAGTAAAATCTTTATCTTTGGTATGTTCCAAGAAATCAATGATGGAGCGCTCCCTCCCATCCTCCAAACGGTATTTATATTTGTACTATTAGATGTGAATAAGTTGCCGGATTCCTGTGCCAACTACAGACCTCTTTCTATAATAAATAGAGACTATAAAATATTGGTGACAGTACATGTCTGAAGATTAGAATTAACAATACTTATAATTATAGAATACTTATACCACCATCCAAATCAGGTGCGCTTTGCACAAAAACAATATGGTAGAACAGAGTTTCATCAGAAAGCGTCTTTGCAAGATGTTTTGGGCTGGAATAACAGTTCAGGTTCAATGAATTTTTGTCGAATCACAAGCAGGTTTCCGCCAGATTCAGTCAGATACTGCTGTGCCTGGGGAGCATATTTCATTTTGGAAACACGTGTTAGTGTTTCCAAATTGGAAACATTTCAGGATTTCTGGTTCATGAGAAATTTCAAAAACTTTGGTTTTGTTCTCATTTGGAACAGAACCGAATGTCAACTCTAAGTTGCCGCACTACGAGCCCACCTCAATACCCACAGAACGAAAGTGGACAGACAAGAACAAACTTGCTCTTCATCTGTTCTATGCAAATATAACTTTTCTTCTAGTATCCAACCGCTGCCTCAATCCCTAAATTATAAAATAATCTTCTTGGTAAAGATGAATATCCAGATAAGACTTCAAACTAGATCAAGACAGAAATGCTTACAATTTCTAGGGCCAGATGTAAGTTTCACTTTGGCTCTTCGGGCTTTAAATTGGCAAATGTGGACTTAAAACATTTAGGACTAGTCTACACAGGGAACTTTTGTCAGCATAGCTATGTGTCTCAGGGTGTGAAAAATCCACACCTCCTAACAGACATAGCTATACCAAACTAACCCCAATGTAAACAGTGGTAGGTTAATCAATGAAAGAATTATTCCATTGACCTAGCTACCGCCTCTCGAGGAGGTGGATTACCGATACCGATGGCAGAATCCTTCCACTGCAAATGAACAGAGGTTGTTCGTAACCCTGAAATGTTCGTAACTTTGAATAAAACGTTACTTACACTTCTACACTTAGCCTACTCCACAGAAGAGAGGGTTACTCACCTTGTAAGTAACTGAGGTTCTTCAAGATGTGTCCCCCTGTGGGTGCTCCACTCTAGGTGTTGGCGCATCCTCATGTCCTTGATTGCAGACTTTTTGTCAGCAGCGGTCATCTGGTTGCACATGCGCTGTCCCTGTCTCGCAGTGCTGTTGGCGCCCTTTCCAGCACACACACAACCTGACCTCCTCTGTTTCTTCTCTACCATGGAGCCCTAACACTTGACTCCGAAGTAGACGGGAGGAGCGGGGTAGTGAAGCACCCACAGGGGGACACATATCAAAGAACCTCAGTTACTGCACAAGGTGAGTAACCCTCTCTTTTTCTTTGAGTAGTGTCCCTGTGGGTTATCCACTCTAGGTGACTCTTGAGCAGTGTCCTCAGTTGACGGAAGGGACTTCAGAGTTATTAGGTTGTATGGAAGAAAGTACTGACAGTCCTATTGCTGCATCATCTCTTGATGCTTGACCTAGGGTGTAATATTTAGTGAAAGTATGGGGCCAAGGCTGAGGTAGCTGCTTTGCAAATTTTTGTGATTGGTATATTGTGCAAGAAGGATATAGCTGTGGAGATAGACCTGGTAGAATGTGTCATGACCCCTTGTGGTGCTGTTACATCTGTTTGTGTGTAACATGTGTGGATGCAGCTCGAGATCCACTTTGAGTGTATTTGTGTGGATATGGCATTGCCTTTGGAGCATTCTGCAATTGATATGAAAAGTTTGGGGGATTTTCTGAATGGTTTTGTTTTTTCTACGTAAAACAGAGTGGCTCATCTGATGTCTAGTGTATGAAAGGCCGCGTCCTGTGCATTGCCTTTGGATTTTAGGTAAAATGTAGGTAAGTGAATGGTTTCACGAAGGTGGAATGCTGATGTGATTTTTGGGGAAGAATTTTGGATGAGGTCTTAGAGTTACTTTATCTTTGTGAAATATGGTGTGTGGGCCGTAAGTGCGCCGAGCTCACCTACAATGTTTTGCCGATGTGATTGTCACTAGGAATGATACTTTCATCAACGTGTATTAGAGTGCATGTTGCTAGGGGTTCAAATGGCGGCTTGATAATGTTTCTTAGGTCTAAATTGTGATCCTATGGTGTTATGGGGGGATCGTATGTCTGGATATACATTCTATATACCAGTCATAAAACGCTTTACAATTGGATGTGCAAAGATTGTCTTATCAGTGTGTTTATGGAAAGTGCTAATGGTTGCTAGGTGTACCTTAAGAGAATTAATTGATAATCATGTTTTTTTTAGATCCAGAATTGGTGCAGCTATTGCGGTGACCTGCCTCTGTTGGCACCATCAGGACAATCTGCGCCATTTTTGAAGGTAAGTCTTTCTTGTGGCAAGTTTCCTGCTATTCAGTAAAATGTGCTTTTACTGGTTCTGAACATGAATTCTGCTTCTTGGAACCAGTTAGGAGCCATGCTATCAGATGCAATTTCTTGAGATCAGGATGAAAGATACGTCCTTTGTCCTGAGATAGTAGATTCTCGAACAACAGATTCTCGGGAGAGAAATTGGTGACCGAACTGACATTTGTATTAGGTAAGTAAACCATGTTTGTCTGGGTCACGCTGGTGCTATCATTACCCTCACTTTGTCTTTGTATATTTTGTGTATGGTTCTGCGTATCACTGGAATGGGTGAGAATGCATAGAGCAGATCTGTACTCCAGTTGAGAAGGAATTCGTCTTCCATTGATCCTTTTCCCAATCCTGCTCTTGAGCAGAAATTGCAGCATTTGCAGTTCAATGTTGTGGCAAATAGATCGATTGTGGGATGACCCCTTTGTTGAAAAATGTTTTACAGGACTTCGTTGTGTAATTCCCACTCATGGTTGTTGGTGAATTGTCCGCTGAGGTTGTTTGTGTTGGTGTTCTGAATACCAGGTAAGTAGGCCGCTGAAATGTGAATGTTGTGACGTATGCACCAGTTCCATAGTTTTATCACTTCTGAACACAAGGAGTTGGATCTTGTGTCTCCTTGTCGATTGATATAGAACATACACGTGATGTTGTCCATCATTATCTTTATAGTTTTGCCTGCTATCAGGGCTAGAAAGTGGAGGCAGGCATTGCAGACTGTGCATAAACTCTAGCAGGTTTGTATGTAATTTTATTTCTTGTAATGACCACCTGTCTTGTACAGTATGTTCCTGTAGGTGTGCTCCCCATCCAATCAGGAATGCATCCATAGTGATCATGATCGAAGGTTTTTCCCGTATGAACGGGATTCCTGTTATTACGTTGCTAGGCTGTGTCCACCATTTCAATGATTATTTGTTCTTTTTTGGCATTAACACTATTTTGTATAGTGAGTGTTTGTGTGGTCTGTATACTGTCGAGAGCCATATTTGTAGGGCTCGCATGTGTAATTGTGCATGTTGCACTACAAAGGTGGTGGCCGCCATATGTCCCAGCATTTGGAGACGTGCGTACATTCAAGGTCAGACATTTTTCTATTATGGATTGAATCTATGGTATTGAATCTGTTTTTTGGTAGAGATGCTCTGGAAGTGAGGGAGTCCACATGCATGCCTATGAACTCTAGTTACTGCATGGATTATAGGGTGGACTTCTTGTCATTTATCATCAACCCTAGCTTCTGGAATAGTGTTCTTGTAATTTGAACTGCTTGGATAGCTTGTATGTGGGTGCATGCCTTTATCAAACAATCGTTCAAATAGGGAAATATGGTGATCTCTGGTGTGCGAAGATGTACTTGCTGTCATAGCAGCCTTTTGGAGAAGACCCTTGGGGCTGTGGAAAGGCTGAAGGATAGCACCGCATATTGGTAGTGGTTGTTTCCTAATGTGAATCTTAAGAATCTTCTGTGCGCCGGGTAAATAGTAATGTGAAAATGTGCATCCTGAAAGTCGAGGGCTGCGAACCAATCCCCCTGTTCCAGTGCCAGTATTATGGTAGAGAGAATGACCATCCTGAATTCAGTACATTTGCAAACTTGTTCAATTTTCTTAGGTCTAAGATTGGTCTCCAACCTCCGGTCTTCTTTTGAGTCAAGAAGTAATGGAAATAGAGGCCTCTGCCTCTGTTGGTGAGGAACGTTTTCTATGGCACCTATTTGGAGTAAGTGTTTGACCTCCTGTTGCAATAGGTGTTCATGAGATGGGTTCCTGAAGGAGGACAGGGAAGGGGTTTGGGTAATAGAAGGCAATAGACATTATCTGATCTGGATATACTAATACCCATTTATCCATTGTTATGTTTGCCCAGTTTTGGTAGAAAGGGCGTAATCGGTGTTTGAATAGGATGGTGGATGTTATGGACTCTGACTCTGGACAAAGGGGGAGGTCAAGCAGACCCTCAACCAAATCCTCAAAATTGTGGTTTTGGAGGGGCAGCCTGGGGTGTTGATGGCTGCTGGTTCATTTGTTGGCGTCACTGGGGTCTTTATTGGGAGTGTGGTTGATCATATCATCTGTGTTGTGAATAGTGTTGATATCTGGAATTGTAAGGCTGGTACCTAAATGGTTTTCTTCTCGTCACAGGTGTGTAAATTCCGAGGGTGCAGTGAGTAGCTTGAGAATCTTTCATAGTATGCATGATCTCACCCGTCTTATCAATGAAGAGCTTCGCCTTATCAAAGGGAAGATCCTTTATGGTTGCCTGTAGTTGCTCGGGAAGAGCTGCAAAATGAAGCCATGATCACCTGCTCATGACAACAGTGGTTGCAACTGTTCTAGCCGGGATGTCCAAGACGTCGAGAGAAGCCTGTAGCGTGGTTCTTGCAACCAATTGTCCTTCTTTTATGACTAAAATTGCTCTTTTCTGTCTTCAGGGATATACTCAATAAATCTGACATTTTTGTGTAGTTATCATGGTTGTAATTTGATAATAATGCCGTGTAAATTGCTACTCTTAATTGTAAGATTGCAGACAAGTATACTTTTCCAAATAGGTCTAGCCTTTTGTCATCTTTATCATGTGGTGTCGACTTACGTCATTGTTTGTTTCTCTTGTTGGCCACTTCTATAACTAATGAATTAGGTGCTGGGTGAGTGAAGAGGAATTTTGTATCCTTAGCAGGGTCGTAATACTTTTTGGTTAGCCCTTTTACAAGTAGGGAGAATGGTGTCTGCCATTTGCCAGATGTTATTTGCTGGCTCCATAAGGGCGCATCGTCCACAGAGAAGGCGAATTTGGAAGAGGCTGAGATTTGTAAGATCCTGAGTAATTTGTGTTGTGATCCAGTAACTTCTTGGAGTGGGATCTTCAAGCTATCAGTCACTCTCTTAAACAGCTCCTGGAACTGCTTAAAATCATCTGCAGTTGTAGGAGCAGGAGGAATTATAGCCTTGTCGGGGGGGAGGAAGATGAGTTGTGTGCAGCTGGTATTGTTTCTTGCTGTACACTCTCATCTCCTTCTTCTGCAGGATCCCTTGGTTCAGGTCCTGTTGTGATAGGTCTATCAGGTGATCTGCTTCTCTGTTTGTGAAAGGTTGATGGTTTACTGTGGGATGTAGAATAAGTAGACCAGGTATACCATTCAGGCCACTGCATGTGGTATGGAACTGGTAGGACAAACCATGGATATGCTGGATGTCTGGGATGTGGTCAGTGTTTGGTTTTCTGCCCCTCTGGGTGATGAATGTTGTGGGGAAAATCTAGCCTCGCCTCCGTATTACTCCTCATCACTGGAGAAGGAGATAGGAGAGATGGGCTCATCCTGGTTAAATTGTATCGGAGATGTCTGTCCCATACAGTGATAGTGGAGAGGATGTTAAAAACTCCTCCATTTGCTCATGGTGTGGATGCTTCTCATGTTTTCACAGTGCCAGTGTCATTGGCTCCACCGTCAATGTCAGTGCCGAGGTCAGCTCCGTACCAGGTTTCGGTGCTGGCACAGTTGTCATTGCCGTTGGCACCACAGATATTATCGGGGCCATTGGGACGACAGATGTTATTGGGGCCATTGGCACCATAAATGCTATCGGTTCTGATGTAGTCAGCTTAGTGGATGATTGTGCTATGCCACTTGTCGGTGCCGAGGTCTGTGACAGTACCCGTATTGTGGTAGTTATCACCATTTTGAGAGTGCCGTCTCAGAACAGGACTGTTTGGATTTGTCTCTCGACTCCTTACTGGAGTGGCAAGAGTCTTTTGGTGCCGCAGTAGCCAGTATATGTGAGGAACATAAAGCCTCTTTGGTACCAAATCCTGTGCCCATTCTGGGTGATCTCCTTCTCTTGGCATGTTCAGTTCAGGTTCAGTTCAGTTCAGTTCAGGTGGAGCTGAATGTCATTTTCTGCCAGCCTTATCTTGTGAAGAGATATTACCCTGTCCAAGGTCAGAAGCAGGTCTAAGTTATCTTTCCATGAGTATACGTTTCAGGCACAGGTCCCTATCACGCCTGGCTCTGGATTTCAGATTTTTGCAGTGGGTACATTTCTGGGCAATGTGTCCCTCACCTAGGCATCTGATGCATTCTGAATGTCTGTCAGATGCTGGCATAGCGTCCCTACAGGAAGCACATCGTTTGAAGCTGGGAGAACCTGGCATGATGTTCCTATTAATTATTGGGAAGATGTGAGGGAAAAAAACTTTTTTAAAAATAAGTAAGGACTGAGGTAAACTAATCTAAACTATGGATAAACTGATTACATTTATCAGGAAAAATGAACTATTAAGGATTTTTAGAACTAGCTCTGAAGAACTGCTGAGGGCTCCGTCTTGGACCGAGGACGGTTGAGAAGGAACTGAGGAGGTTGGGTTGGGCACCCCAAAAAGGGCGCCAATGGTACCACAAGACGGGGATGGTGCATGCACAAACCGGACGAGCACTGCTGACAAAAGTCACTGATAGAGGATGCGCCAACACCTAGAGTGGAGCACCCACAGCGACACTACTCCAAGAAGAAAAAATACATCTGCTAAACTTTACAGGTCCTTCAATCCCTTTTACAACACCTTCAGCTTTATGCACACAATGCCATCTAACACTATATTTTCACTTACACCTCATTAAACTCAGACCACACTCATCTCCCACCTAATTTCTACACAATCTAATGCTGAAATGAGGCACATTAGATCTCTCAAGATAGCATGCATGTCATTCCTTTGATTATACACACAGGGGTCAGGGACAGGGCCTCACACACATCCCCAGAGGGGTATGGTCCCCCCAGTTATTTCATATCACAATTACAACTCTTCCAAGCTGCTCTATCTTATTCCTCTACCATTCATGGAGCTACACTTTACACAGTGAATGCATCTAGAGTGCATGCAAATAATTACCAGCGGCTCTTACCAGCCCCAGAGAGGCAGAGTTAAGGTTGCATGGATTTGTACCTTAACTCTACTTCCTGAATTTCACAAGTTTGAGTTTTGCTGAACTCAGTGTTCTGGAAGGGCACAAACTATTGCCAGACAACCATAACTTTGGGTTAACAAATATTTTTGCCATTTAATTTAAGTATAATTAGTTTTCTTATATGCAATATAAACATATAATAAAAAATGATGAAAGGGGAGACTGTGCTATAAAAGGCTCTTAATTGTCTAACAAACCTTCATGTAAATGTAAGTCTACATACCTTTACTTTAGCGTTTTCGATCAAATGCTGAGCCATTGATTTTATCAGAACTTCAAAGAAAAACCACGAATACTGAAAAGTAAATAAATGACTGCATTATGTAAAACTGTCAAACAAATCTAAGATTTTCAAAATTATATTAGTCTTTTTTCCAGTCAATGATAACCTGGATACAATTAACTATTTACAACATCTGTTAGGAAACTGATGACATATTGTTCCTTAACGGTTCAGTTATGAGGATCTGCTTTATTACAAACAAGAAGGACAAAGTAAAAGATTTTCAACAAATACCTTAAGTAGCTTGTTGCTTGTAAGAAAGTCAGCAGATGGTTTAAGAATTGTTGTCATGGATTTGGTCAGTTCTTCATGTACAGTCTTATATTCAGAAGCAATGTAAGGCTCAGCTTTATAAGCATACTTGGAGGACAAAGGAAACAATGTAACATGTTGAATTTAAATAAATGCAACTGACTATTTTTAATTAAATTATTTTTTAAAGAAATAAAATAGAAATGAACAATTTGCTTTATTTTGTATACCTTGACATATGACCTCAAGTAGCTATCCAATCCTTCTTCGTGGCACTGGGCAACAATATGGATAATAACCCTAAAAAATTTTAAAATAAACATAAAACTAGAGAAGAAAGTTATGTTCTCCTGTAACAAAAATGTGTACTTTGATTACAGATTAGTGCATTTCTGCAGCTTAATACTACACAGAGATCAAACGTGCACAAACCATTAATCATTTAAACGCATTGAACCAGTTAAATTCTTTACCTTGTCACATTAACTGTAACTTCCTCTTGAGTAGTTCTAGTGAGAACTCTAAACAATTGGTTTAGGATAGTAGGCAGGAAAGCTATCATCACATGGCCTTCCATAGCATGAAGGCTCTAAGAGAAGGAAATAGAGAAATAATATTACTTCCTTGAAGTCAAGGCATTTAACTTTATTTTCAAAACTCTTCTACAATCTACTCTGAGAACCACATTCTTAGAAAAAAGAACTTTCCCCTACAAAAGAGGGGGAAAAGGAGGAACTGGAAAGTTACAGACCAATCAGCCTAACTTTGATACCTGGAAAAATACTGGAACAAATTATTAAACAATCAATTTGTTCAAATCTGGAAAATAAGATAATTAATAGCCAACATAGATCCAACCTAATTTCCTTCTTTGACAGGGTTGCTGGCCTACAGGATAAGGGAGAAGCAGTAGGAGAGTGATATATCTGGACTTTAGTAAGGCTTTTGACCCAGTCCCATATGACAATCTCATATGCAAACTAGGGAAATGTGGTCTAGGATAAATTACTATAAAGTGGGTTCAAAACTGGTTAAAAGACTGTACTCAAAGAGTAGTTAACAATGGTTTTCTATCAAACTGGGAGAACATATCAAGTGGAGTCCCACAGTGGTCTTTCCTGGGTCCAATACCATTACATATTTTTGTTCACAGCTTGGATTATGGAGTGGAAAGAATGCTTATAAAGCTTGCAGATTAAACAAACCTGGAAGTGTTGCAAGCACTATGTAGGACAGGATTAGAATTCAAAATGATCTTGATAAATTAGAGAATTGGACTAAAATCAATAAGATAAAATTCAAATGCACTTAGGAAAGAAAAAATCAAATACACAAATACAAAATGGGGAATAATGGCTAGACAGACTACTACAGAAGGGATCTGGGGGTTATAATGGATCACAAATTGAATATGACAACAGTATGATGCTGTTACAAAAAGGTAAATGTCATTCTGAGATGCATTAAAAGGAGTGTTATATGTAAGACATGGGAGGAAACTCTTCCACTCTCCTCGACACTGGTGAAGCCTCAGCTGAAGTACAGTGTCCAGTTTTGGACACCATACTCAAGAAAGAAGTGAACAAATTGGAAAGGGTCCAGAGGAAAGCAACACAAATGATAAGAGGTTTAGAAAATTAGCCCTATAAGGAAAGAATTAAAGAACTAGGCAAGTTTAGTCGAGACAACAGAAGGCTTCTCTAGACTAAAAAGAAGAGGAGGGACATAACAGTCTTCAAATATGTAAAAGGTTATTATAAAGAGAATGATGATCAGCTGTTCTACGGACAAGAAGTAATAGGCTTAATTTGCAGCAAGAGAGATTTAAGTTACGTATTAGGAAAATCTTTTTAACTACAAGGGTAGTTAAAAACTAGAACAGGTTACATAGGGAGGCTGTGGATTCCCTGTCATTAGAAGTTTTAAAAAACAGGTTACACAAACATCTGTAAGGGATGGTGTACGTATACTTCATTTTGCCTGAATGCAGAGGGATGGACTAGAAGACCTCTAGATGTCCCTTCCAGCCCTACATTTCTATGACTCTATCCTTTACACATACTAATTAGCTATATGAAAGACGACTGCATGTAAGGGGGTGGAAAATACTTTTCAATATATTACATTTTAAACTTTGTGAAAATTATAGGGTTATGGTTAGGTAGTGTAGCCATAAAATTAAGATTTGGTTAAATAAAAGGATTTTAGAACTTCTCAGTCATCATTTTTTGCTTCCATGTAGGGTGGATAATCTTCTATGACAAGCATCCCCACATCTATCACATTAAGTTGACAAGCTGAACACTGGACATCTTGCTAGTTCAGTCAAGAACCCAGACGGTTACTTTGGCATTCAGTCTGCACTTGCAGACATATTAATCCAAGCAAATGGCTGTCTATGCAGAAGAATATACATGGCCTCACTTAAGTGCATAGCAAATTTGGTATATCTTCAAATGCAGAGTGTTCAATTACTGTGGAGAGTGAAGTGTTAAAATAATTAAAAATAGCCAATTCTTGGCATGAAGAAAATGTATTTGGAATATGGATGGGACAGGTTAAATCTCCGATGAATATATTAATAGGGCATTTGTTTTTTTAAGTTTGTCAGGTTTTATTTTTAGCGATTTTTGAGTTTTATGTAGATGTTAAAAATTGGAGATTTTCAAGATTTGCTCTTTGTTCATCCTGTAATGAATTATTTATATTTAGACTTGGCTGAATTCAATTTTTTTAAAATAATTTTGAGAGATAATATAAATGTTTATTTTTAATCTTTTTTCCCCCCATTTTTATCAATTTAAATTTTCACAGTTATGGGAACTTGTGGGAGGTCAGACAATAATAAATGACAGCCGACATTGGGATTCAAAATGTTAAAGATTAACCATTAAAATACAAAGTGTCAACATCATATATCAAAATATACAAAGTAAACAGCCTCAAATCAAACTCTAATAAGTTCTCAAGCAGAATTTTTCTTACTTTTGCCATCTGTAAATTTCAATCATCGATGAAATATTGTTTCATTGGTTTGTGTGTAAATGTTGAAATGGACATTTATTGACATTTACCGATAAAAATCTAATCCTTCCAAGGCTATGCATATTATAGATTACTTATTATAGAAGTGTATGCATATTATAGATTACTCATTACAGAAGTGTATACTGTTAATCGCAAGTATTAACTGCGATTAATTGACATCTCTACTCATTATGATTCTGTCAATGTCAATACTAGGATGTCAATACTGTAATGAGCAGGGATGTCAATTAATCGCAGTTAACAATTAACGCATTAATTTTTTTAGGGACGGGGAAGGAGGCATCAGCTTTGAGGGACCTGACTGTGTGCCATCGCCATTGGAGGGTGTGAAGAGAAGAGAAGAGGAAAGAGAAAGAAGCGGCTCTGATCCCAGTTCCAGCAGAGATGTAGGGATCCTGACTCCCTCTTCTCCCCTCCCACCCCCCCACGCTGCGCCCCATTATCCCTGGATGGCCATGCTTCCGGGACTGTCCCCCTTCAAGCCATGCCCCATTGTCACCGACCAGTCACTCGTTGCTGAGACCACCCCCCGCCCTCCCTGTGCTATGTTCCATTGCCCCTGTTAATAACATAGTAAAAGTTAATAACATAGCAAAAACATCCTGATTGGTTAATAACTTAGACTGGTTAATAATTAAATCACACAGGGTTTTAATATCATGTGCTGCAAAGAGGTTGCAGGGGCCACTTGCAGCTTGAGAGCCACAGTCTGAATATCACTGAGTTACTGCATACACATTACCGGGTTTCAGAAATCACCCCCCACCCCCAGTAGTCCACATTACTGATCCATGTAGACAAGCCCTTAGATACAAGAAAACATTTCTGGTTTTTTTTCCTGTCTGTACAAGATAAACACCAATTTAATTTCTTTTGTATTGGGATGTTTTATTGGTGGTTATTGATTAAAACTGAAAATCGGACGCCCAGTATATTAAATATAATAATACTGCTGTGTATTTATTTAGCACTTTATATTTGATGATTTCAAAATAATTTCAGGAAAGAAGGATGGTCTTGTGTGTAATGCACCACACTGGGACACAGAAGAGCTGGCTTCAATTCTCAGCTTTGCCAGACTTTCTGCATGACCTTGGGCAAGTCACATCATCTCTGTGTCTCAGCTCCATCTTTAAAATATGGATAATACTGTTTCCTTTCTGCCACCCTTTCTATGCCTTGCTTATTTAAATTGTAAATTCTTTAGAGCAGGGATAATGTCTTATTGTGTGTATGCACAGTTCCCAGACACAATGAAATCCTAATTTCAGGCGTGACTTCAAGACAGAAAAGTAACAGATGATAAATATCTTACAAACAACCATTAATTTAGCCTTAGTATTTTCTTGTGAAGCAGACAGGCATCTCTGTGAGGCACAAGGAGATTAAAGTGACTTGTACAAGTCACACAGAAAATCTGTAGAAAAGCCAGGAACAGTACTAGCTCTCTGGACTCCAAGTCATATGCGTTAACTACAATACCATTTTTCCGGTCTCCAGAAGCAAGATGTTGAAGCTGATGTGTTGTTAACTTTAATGCAATCACACCAGTGAAAATGCAGATGTATACAGTTTGGCACCTAAATTCATATTTCAGCCTCTTAAAAAGTAGCTTGATTTTCTGAGGTGCTGAGTACTCACAATTATGTCCCTGAAAGCTCCACATACTTATGAAAATAAGTCCACTTACTTAGGGTCCTGTACGTAGATTTAGGTGCCTGTCCTTGGGCATCTATTTTAAAATTTTGGCCAGTTTGTCTAAGTTAGCACTTCTGAGGAACCTTACCTTTTTGTTCAAGCTATATCAATCTTGAGAGAAGGTGACTGAGGTGACTGTGGGCTAAACCTAACCTAACTCCATCACCATTGCCAAAATATCCTTATTTGCAGCCCCACCCTCAACTGATGTGACCATAGTTCTTTTCTTCTGTTCCCCCACTTCCCAATTTTATTAAATCTGTTAAATTACTGCTGTTTTGTACCTTAAGATACTTTACAAGATCAGTTCCTAAGGCCTGGGCTCCAGACTCTGTTTTCTGACAGTACTCAAAAAAATTGTGTAAGTGCTGGTCCTACCAAAAACAAAAGACTCAAAGTTAATAAGTTTATTTCCATAATCAAAAGAGGAACAAAGCAATATTATCTGCATTTTTTAAAAATGTATTTTTTATATTTCCAGTTGGCATTTCCAAGTACCAATATAAAATAGATGTATAACGAACAGTCAAAAACTTCAAAGTGCACTCATTACAGTAATCACCTCTCTTAGTAACACTTAATATATTTTTCAACCACATTAAATGGGTCCATTACTGAACAATCATTGCACAAAAAGGCATGTATATTTCCTTAAAAACAAGTAACGGAGAAAATTTTTACTATAATTGCCCTAATTAAGAGTAATAAGCATGTGCTAGGTCTTCTATTTGATTCTATCAGTGCACAACCCAAAATACTAATCCAAAATATAGCAATCTGCAGATACAAGTATTTGTGAAGACAGCCACATCTAGCGGTGAAAAAGTAACTGCAGTTTTGTTTTGCTTTGAAATGTTAAGTGATTGTTTTTAGTAATCAAAGTTGCCAAGTGAATAGCTGAAACTGAAGTCTTATTTATCTTCAGATCAACATAATAAAGGTACTGCCAGTGCACCTCTCTCACACTACCACGCTTATGTATCTCAAACTGACCTAAAAGAACCAGCGGTAGCTGTGAGAGGATAGATCATGCTTCATGACCATTCAGTACTTAGACTGCCAACAAGCAAGTCAGTTAACACTGTGATGGTTTTAATGTAAACAACTGGAATAGGACTGAGACTGGCACTTTTCACATTTCTGACTGTACTAAAAAAAAATTGTGTAAGAGCTGGTCCTACCAAAAACAAAAGACTCAAAGTTAATAAGTTTATTTCCATAATCAAAAGAGGAACAAAGCAATATTATCTGCATTTTAAAAAAAATGGTTTTTTTATGTTTCCAGTTGGCACTTCCCAGTACCAATATAAAATAGATGTATAACAAACAGTCAAAAACTACAAAATAGCCTTCAGATGATTATGCGCTCTTTGGTCAAAAATGGGGCTGGACTCAAATGTGAACTAATGACTTAGATGAAAGGTTTTGTGTTCTGGATAATCATTTTAAAATCTGCTGCAGCAGTATGTTTTACACATGAACTCTGAGGGAAATTTTCAGAGGCACAAAAAAGAAATTGGTAACCTTTGGTGCATTTCTTTTGTGTGTTTGAAAATCTCCTATGTTGTATTCATACTACAAAGACACACTAAGCATAAAATATTTGTTCTGGTTTAAAGCATTTTAAACTTACCTGTGTATATACAGTAGAAACTAGATGAGTAGAAATTTTTAACAATGGTTTGCCTCCATCTACCCATTTAATTTCAGGACCAGAATGCTGTTTGCACACAAATAAGAAAAATAATACATTATGTCAGCATGCTAACCCAAAATAATAGGAAAGTGATTTGTGTACCATATATACACACATTTCAGAATGTCCTATAAACTGTAAACTTGTACATATTAAGTAAAATTGTGCAGTGAATAAATCTCAATAATTGGAAGGAATGCCACTCAAAATCATTGTGACATATATACAGTTACTCAATTAGAAATGGTTCTTTTTAAAGACAAACTGTCTCACTGTATTGACATCACATGAAAAACTTGCAGATCAATGAACTTTATGGGTTGGTACAGGCTAACTCACTCAGTGGATTTTTCTCGTAAGATATGGGTTTTCTGACTTTACTTTAAGTCTATAAGGACACCTGGACTACAGAAACTCCTCATTTGATTGGCTGTTCTTGAGAAGGACAGTCAAGCAGAGCTGCTGCATGTACTAAGATAGACTGGTCTCTCAGAATGTGTAGCAGCCTGTGTTTCCTTCCCCTCCCATTTATGAAGAACTGGAAATGTTAGAGAAGTACTCAGCCCTCTAAAGTGAAATTGCGTTGGAGAGCTGTTTCCTGCTTGCCCTGAATCTAATCATCCCGGTCCTCCTGATGCTAAGACTTGGGAGGAGAGAGTAAAGAGCTAAGTGCTTTCCTAAAGTTATGGGGAGGGTGGGATAGACATAGCTGGATTATGAAAAGCAAGGCGATGGGAGGGAAATTGAAGAGTAAAAGATTCTAGTGGGAGGACTGGAGACAGAGGAGGAGGAGAAGCAACTTGCCCAATTAATTAATTACCCCTTCTCATCTGAGTTCTGGCTTCTCCCTTCTTACCTCATTCCCCCTCAATGAATTCCCCTTTCACTTTCTGCATATCTCCCCCTGACCCTTCTTCACTGGCATATTTTTATGCAATTTATGTAAAATTATAATCTACAGATTTTGCTTTTATAATGCTGGCAGGTAGGATTTTAGCAACTCCAAGATTCAGTTTATGGAACAAGGGATATTCTTGAGTGAGAGACTTATTGAAAGAGAAGTGCATAGATAACGTGACATTCTAATGTAAGTTAAGAAAAGAACTTTGGATGAATTTGCAAAGCCTTCTTATGTTTATAAAATTTAATTTAAAATATGCCACACACTAGTTGGGAAGTTTTTCATTGGAAAAGATGAAGTGTCTAGATAGACTATTCCAAATCTTGGAATTAGGGGGCATGGATCATCTGTTAGGCATTCTCTTCCTTGAAGAAAATCTTGGCCACCAAACAATCAACGTAAGGACACACATGCATTCCCCGTTCATATATGTGTGGAGCAACAGCAACCGAACAATTTGCATCACTTGCTGAACAAACTCCAATGTTCAAGAGTCTTTTGGTCTGTCTGTTCTGGATTACAAAACTCTAAGGGAATATTTTGGGTGCAACTGGAATATTCTTGAAATGCTGATTACCTTCCCTAATATTATTCTGCTACACACATGTATGTTCCCAGCACATACAGAGCCACCAAAGAGGCTCTAAATAAAAAGCACCAAACTATGGTCATAATAAAAATCATGATAGTTTATTTTTAAGTTACATATACTAAAGATAACTAAACAAAAGGTTACAATGTAACCATTGGATTTTGAAATAAATGGAGGACCATTCAGTGTATCAAGAGAGAATAGATTTGGTATATAGGGAATACTACAGGTGTAGGAATCAATACAGAATAACTGTTTGAGCAGATGTTATTTTCTAATTTTTTTTATGTTATTTGTCTATTATTCTCTGCATACAGATACCATCCAATTTGTCATTATTATAAAAAACTCATCACAATATTTAAAAGCTTCTCAGACACAACAGATAAGGGATAATAGAAAAAAATCGATTGATTTAATAAAAATCTATATGCAAGCAGGTTGATTCGAGTCCTTGTGAAGCAAAATGACAGAATTTTCTCCTATGTATTCTCTAGTGTATTTATTTTTTGCTTCCAAATTAGTTACATCTCTTCTGCAATACATTCTATGTCACACAATCTGTACCTTGTAAGAGTCATAAAATAAATGTTTTGACTGGAAAATAACTAATTAAAATTCTTACTAAGCTTAGAACTGAACATTAGACATTTTTATTTCTTGTATTCTCTTTTGTGAAACACAGAGAAAAAATATTCCTATATACCTATCTAGATACTATACCTTGCCAATTCCAAGTTCCTGAGAGCTAAGATAGCCTGATGGAAGATTAGCTGACACAGGAATGTGCTGCTCATTTGTCACTACTCTCCCATCTTTTAATAGTCGAAGCCAAGAATAGCCAACTACAAGAAATAAGAGGAAAGTAATATTTTATATATCCTATGTATCTTTTAATTAAAGGCCTATATGAGAGCTTCAGTGATCTCTTCTCTATTTATGATAACATATGCATGGTTACATGATTTCTAGGTTACAAAGACCCAACTAGTTGAACAAAGACTACAAACAGTTAAAAATGTTAAAGAAATAATATATTGTCATCTTCAGGTAAGCAATTGTAAAATATTATGATCTGTTTGACACTCAAAAAAATGCATAATTCCTAAAAAATTGAATTTAAAGATAAATATTCTGCATGACAAATCTATTTTTCCACTATAATTAATATTAAAGAATTACCTGCATAAAAGCCACAGGTATGCAGTATACCAGCTAAATGTACTTTGTGAAATCAGCTAACCATTATTGAAAGTAACAAAGGGTAAACAAGCCAAACCTTGTGTTTCAATGATATCTTTCTTTTTGGTACTCCCTTTGCTTGAATTATCACAGCTGACATGGTAAAATGAGAACAACAAATGATGTTTTCCATGTAGCTGTGTGGGCAATTCTATTTTAATCTGAAAGGCATATAAACATAAGCTTCAGTGATTTTTGTGAAGGAAAAGTCTTCAATCATGCAGCAGCATATCATACTAGTTCATGTACAACAAACATGCAGTTGTCCACTCTGACCTGAGAACAACACTGGGTTTCAGGGATATTTGAAGAAAGATTTAAGAAAGCAGTCATGCAATGTGTAGGTTTTACATTAATTATTTAGAAGTAATAGTTAGATAATGACAGAGTCTGATTTAAATGTTTTTTGCAAAGTCAGTATTAAAAAAAATCAAAACTAAATCAAGGCCCAAAAAAGTTTAGTTTGTTTTTCAGAATATAAAAGTGAATCAGTCAATACGTACTACAGACAACACTAGATTTTCAATTACAATTAGAGCTTTAGTTCAATTTAAATTAAATAAAAAGTTATAAAGAAGTTCAGAAATTAAATACATAATACACTTTAATCTCCATCCGCCAAATGGGAACAGCATCTCCATATTGGTTTGTTTTGCTATTTGTGAAACTTATAAAAATACATACTGAAAACCAGTAAAAGTGAAGTTTCAATTAGAATTACTTACCTCATCATAAAACTCTGGGTTTTGATGGTGATGTAAAACGGTGGCAAATGCATTTCTTGTAAATACTGGTCCACCTGGTCTACCATAGATACACTAAGAATCAAGAGGGAAAAAATGGCCTTTTTTCATTCTTAATTTAAAATCCTCCTTGCTATCAAGAGTATAAAGTATTTTATTTTTTCCTACGTATCTCCTTTAAAAAGAATGTTTTGCGATGCACTTTTTTATAGGTCATGGAACATATTAATCAAGTTTCAGCCTCTTTTTAATATCAGCAACATACATTTATATGGAAATACAGTAGATACAGAGCTGAAACTCAGTGTGAAGAAAAATCTTCTCTTGCATTAATATCCTTTGGACTGTGGATTTGGACAAGTGCACTGTATTAAAATAAGCTTGAACAATTGTACTAAAAATAAATATTTTAAAAACAAATTGAAGAAATTTAAAACATGAAGAATGGAAAGCAAAGAAGTGTTCTGGTCAAAGGCTAGGCTCAATTAAAAAGATGTCACTTTATCAGTGATTGTTGTTCTTCAAGAGTATCCTCTGTGCATTCACACTTATGAGATTTGGTATCCCTTGTTGATGGGCTGATGGAGGGTCCCACCAGCTTGGTGAGCACCAAATTTAAATCCCAAGAATGAGATGGTTCTCTCACTGGTGTAAAAAGCTTTAGTAAGTCTGTGTGGGGTTGATATACCCCGCTGCGGGTGTCAGCCCAAGAAGGATAAAAAACAGGGCTTATGGCTCAAGTGGCAAGAGTTCCCTAGACTGTCTCTTGTCCCTAGGATAACGGGGCCCAGCCTCCAGGGTCAATACAACTGTCCCTGGCTTCAGGGCAGCATGGCCCAGCAGCCAGACTCCATGTGGCTGCCCTCAAGCAGCAAAGCGCGCTCCTTGGGGTGGTGACCACACCCAGTGGTTGATACATCCTGTTACAGAGTCCTTTTAGGAATCTGGCTACTGTAAGAGGAGAAAGTATTATTTTTCCCTGTTCTAACTAGTGATGTGCTGAGATAGCAGCCAAGTGCACTTTTACAGAGGCTAATAAGAGTTCCTGGACTTGAGATGTTGTGACACACTGCACCCTATGTACACCCTTATAGTGTGATTTGTGTATCATTCATGTTCGTCCTTACAGTGTAACTGTGTATTGTTTAATGCAAAGTATGTCATGTAAGGTATTTTTGGAATGCTCATGACATGCTGAACATGATTGTTATAGTAGTATGTTTCTTGCATTGTAAAGTGTATGGTTATGAAGCTTTGCTATGTAATATTCCCAAATGTGTATCTCACATGGCTTGAATAGATCCAGGCAAACACTAAAAGCAGAGATAATTCATGCCTCGCTGAGGCATGCATAAAACAACTCAGCTCTTCCAGGAACAATGGAATGACTTAAGTATCTGATAAGGTGATGCCCATTTGACTCAAGTGGAGGAAAAGCCATGTTGAACACTGCAGATCACCTGTCCCCAGGGGGTGCAAGGGGAACCTGTTAAAGGAAGAGACATTGTGGTCTCTGGAACTCTCTTTTACATTCCATCTACAAGACAACTCCAAGCAATTGAAAGACTGTCCACAGGGGGAGGTCCTGGCTGAGGAGGAGTCATCAGCCGTCTGTGGTGAGCATAATTTAACTTTGGAAGGCAACTGGAAGTATTAAGCTTAGTTTAAAATGCAATTTGCCTTTTATTTACTTTTGATTTCTCTGATTTATAATTTTCTGTCTTATCACTTAACATCTTTCTGTACTTAATAAATTTGTTTGTTTTATCTAAAGCAGTGCATGTGTTTTGGGTGTGTGTAGAGACTTCACTTAGAGTATTATTAGAGAGAAGCAGTTAAGGGAGGATTATAATTTTTTTCCCTTTATGGAACTGTTGAATCATCATTTACTGTTAGGCCTGCCTAACACCACAAAACCAGCATTAGGCTGTCTCAGCCAACTTTCTCCCCATTACAGTATGGCAGTCAGTCAGTCAGGCCCAATCACGAAACCAAATGCAATTGAGTCAGTCAGTGTTCTAAAGTTCTGCCCACATAACTTGGGAGATTTTTTATCTTGAGTAGGAGCAAACCACCCCACACCACAACAGGCTTCTTCTGTGGAAACTTCATTCAGGTGAGGATAGGAATAAAAGACCAGTGAGAATACTTTCACCAAGACTGGCCAATAGCAGTGGTTAGTGGCTCTGTCCATTACTCTTCTCAGATGAGCAAATCATCTCCAGGATACTCCAACTGCCTCAGAGAAGGAAGAACAAAGACCCCAACTCTAATCTTTGTGCAGACCTACAGTGTGTTAACTCTAAACCAGTAAATCTTAATATTTTTCATCTATTAGTTACCAAAACCACAGACAAACCTTTAAAGGCAGCGAATCTTCTTCATCCGAATCCTTGAACTCAATGCATACTGCGATATTTCTAGCCTAAAACAATATTCAAATGAAAAACACTTATTCAAAACCATGATCACAGAAACAGAATATATATTTGGTCATTGATAGCTGAATAGAACTGCAGTCGACAACAAGAGTTGAGTATTTTCCTTACACTCACCTTTGCAAATGACTTTTGACTGTCATATTTCAAGTGCTTTGGATAAACATAAAGGTGATTGTTGTAGATGGTGAAAGGCTGAGAATGTTTTGGAATACAGGGAACAAATTCCTCTACTTCAAACGTTACTACTGTCTTGGTATTGTTTTCAAACTGTTTCATGGGAATGTATGATGAGTTAACATAATCTGAAAATATATTAAAAACAATAAAAAATTTGAAGCAAAAAAGCTTATTCAACCATTTAGTAATGCTTATTAATACTTACTTGGAAAATCTGGAGAGACATTATCAATTGTTATGTCTAGATTTCCTAAAATAATTGGCAGCTTGGCCATCTTCTCAGGTCTATAAATAGAAACAACAACAAAGATCAGGCCAAAATCAATCAGAAATACAAAAGAGAAAAAGGCAGTACAGAAAAAGAAACAGGCAATGCAATGTTAAAATAGCTTGAAGGGGCTGATTTAACAAAACCAAACAGAAACATCTGCTGACACATCATGGAAATGTTCAACATTCAGTTTAGGCCAACTCCAGTTAACACACAAATTACTAAGACATATCTGGAAAAGCAGTATCTTT
The DNA here is from genome assembly GCF_026122565.2 of Emydura macquarii macquarii. Taxonomy (NCBI): domain Eukaryota; kingdom Metazoa; phylum Chordata; order Testudines; family Chelidae; genus Emydura; species Emydura macquarii. Next base: position 7,146,239 of record NW_027133808.1, on the reverse strand, counting down.
TTTTTAAAAAAAGAATCAGTATGGTTTTGCTTCTTTTTCTTGCCTGGAGTAATTCTTCTGTTCCCCAAATCACAGTTAAGCAGAATCTCAATGCTTGCAAATTCCTGAATTTTGTGAACAAAGAAAATAATGCGTAGCAGAATTTACTTGAGAGTTCTTATCTGAGGAGCATAATTTAGTTTTATTTATATGAAACGTCAAAAAATGTCATTAATGCAGAATTAAGGTTGCCCCTTCAAAATGTGGTGACTACATTTAAACCTCTGAAAAAGCAGAAATACAGGTAAGGTCCACGCTACTCCCGGAATGCAACTTCAACTTTGCCTTCTTTAAGTGATGCCCCAACATTCCAACACACACACATACTTCAGTGGTTCTCAACCTATTTACCATTTTAGGCCACATATGCAGCTATCTGTGTGTTATGTGTGCTACATCCACAAAATATATATACTACAGGTGTGGCCCTGAGGATGTCACATGGGTTGCAGCTGTGCTGTGCGCCATGGGTCGCAGGCTGAGAACCACTGATCTACCCTTTGAGATGCTACAGAACAATTTGACAACACAGCATATAAGCACTGCAGGATGAAGTTGAACACCTTCGGTTTCGTAAGGCAAAACTTGTGTTTAAGTTAAACATAACAAGCAGGAGCATCATACATCTGGCCTAGAACTCAAACACTGAGCCTACTCCATACAAACCAATCTAAGTAACAACCCCTTAACCCTTGCCCAGAGGATTTCTTCTGAGACTAATGGCTTCAAGTTACTCTTCACTAAGTCCTGGAGACTACTGTCACATGTCATCAGATTTCTGACAATCCATACACAATGAAGAAATCCTCGTGCACATCCGTGACGCTTCCCAGGATTGTGAGGCACCTTGCCATCACCTGACCTTAGAGGAAGGAAGTTTTCTTTGGGCCTGCTGTGGGTCAGCTCCCTGAAACCACCAGTCTCTGGCAACGCAAGACTGCCTCCCAGGCCTCCACAAGCCTCGCTTTCTCTGTACAGGTTAGCAATAGGCACACGTGACATTAGCCCTCAAGTCCTCTCAGCATCTGTTCCATTGAACATTCACAGAACTCTCAGATTCACTATTCCTCTTAGGTTTCAAGATTATTCTAGGGTCTCTCTCCCTACTTAACACAGCATCATATTATATATAGTATGTATAGTGAAAACAAGAATAAGTTTATTATCAGAGAACAGAAATTCATATGACTGAAAATGAGAATATTGGAAACAAATGGTTACATATAACCCAAAATCATAACACACTTTCTAAAGCTTAAACTTAACTAACGGTGCATTCCCCTATTTCCTACAAGATAGCTTACCCCAAGTCCTTTTCCCCAGCATTTTCAGCCTATTTCGCTGAGATCCCTTCTCATAATACCAAGCCCACTGAAAGGTTGTCCTCACAGACTGAAGGAATAACTGGAGGTTCATCTGCTTTCCAGATATAGTTTCAAAAGTTCATTTTCTTACCCCTAAAAAGGCTAACTCCTGCTATTTTTATTTTTTCCTCCAGACCCTGATGTCAAATGATTAGCATTTTGTAAATGGATGTCTATTATGAACAATATAATACTTAATTTGCAATGAGCAGCCAGAGTGAGGTAAGTCTCTTTTCCCCTCTGCTGGCCAGGAGTATGTGGATCATCTTTTGGTGACCTGTCTCTACTCAAGTCTAGGAAACTTAATTTTAGTATCTATACATAAGTTTTCACATATTTTTCATACACACGTTGCAATAATTATGACAATCAGTGTGACACAGGCTTTCATTAGAGTCTTTACATGACATTCTTTGTTTGCAGTGTTGTCACAGCCATGTGACAGCCAGGTTATGAAACACACAAAATGGGTGAGGTAATATCTTTTATTTGGTGGACTAGCATGTAGATACCAAACCCAGAGGATTCCTGTGATCCTTAGATATTCCTGTGCCACTGCCAGCTGGCATCAAAAGGTCCTTGGCTCACTATATCTATGGACATAACCTACAAGTTTCAGTGGATCTTATGCACCTGTCTTCATATTGGAGTCACAGCTCTGCTAAACTGCTCCATCCATCGTTCAATACAGCTATCCCTAACCCATTCTCAATACTTCCTCATATCTACTTACTGTAGATTCACTGATTTTAAGGCCAAAAGGGGCCATTAGATCATCTAGGTCGGAGCTCCTGTATAACACAGGCCATACAATTTAAGCCAGTAATTCTTGCACTGAGTCTAGTAACTTGTGTTTGACTAAAGCATATCTTCCAGAAAGACATTAAGTTTTGACCAGAATACTTCGAGATGGATAATCCATTAGTTTCCTTAACAGTTTTTTAACCTTTGCAACAGGTTACTGAACCATTTCCAGAGGTTTCTGCAGCTTCATGGGGAGCAGAGTTCAGGTTGTTTTGTAGGAGTGGTGTATCTTTATCTTTCCTGATTTTCAGAAGTTTACATTTATGTTACCTTAACTCATCATTTCCTGACTTTCAGAGGTTTACATTTAGCCACTTTCCACATTCCTAAAGGGCCTGAGGCACCAATGGGCAATCTTAACTCTGAATCAAAGACGTTATTCAACGTTCAATTTCCTTGTTTTTTTGTTGGTTTTTTTTTTTGTTTTTTTTTTTAAGTTTCTCAGCATCCCCCCATGTACCATAGCTCAGCTCTCCTGCTCCACTGCCTCTGGCTCCTTGGCTATAACTAGCTGGCCACAAAATACATTGACTGCTTGCTTATCCCTTCACTGCCCCTGCATCACCTCCTCATCTCCTTGCTTGCCTAGCTCAGTTCTCCCTCCATAGCCCACTTCCTCAGAAAAGTAGATGTCAGCTTGGATCCTACTGGATGAGGCACTCGAGAGAGACTTCAGCAACACTCCTGCAATGCTATGAGTTTCCCTATCTCCTCAGAACAAGCAAGACTGGGGTAGAAAGGTGATCCAGATGGTCCTTTCCCACTCCCGGAGGCAACATGGGGGAGATGGCGAGTTCCCCGATCAGGGAGCAGTGGAAGAAAAGGCGGCCCAGGAGACCCTTCCCTCAATTTGGGGGAGCATCCATGGGGGATGAGAAAAGGCACAAATGGTTCCAAGTCCCTTTTCCCTCTGACCTCCAAGTATGTCACTGGAGGGAAAGTATCCAACTTTCCCCACTTATGGTTCTTCTCTGTCAGCACTTCGCTACAATGTGTTATTGTATGCTATTAAATGTACTGTAATGTATTCTGTAAGAAGTAATGTTATCTTAGTAGTAATCAAAGTGAAAAGATACCAGTATTTGGTGTGCAATTTATAGATATGCCACTTACTGAAGTGCAAAGGTTCTAATGCAGTTGCTCTGGAGAACAGTAGAATTTTGGAGATAAAGAATGATATTATAAAATTATGAATTCATACAGTAATAAATTCCTAAGTATATACACAAAAAGGAGAAAAAGTTACTCACAGATATTTAACACAGTATTTTTCAGTTTTCTATGAATAAGGGTATCAGAATAAGCGGTAAATGAAACAGTGCACAGTACAAATATTTGAAAAGCGAAAACACTAAGGATGAAGAGAAATTTAGGGTGTTTCAAAAGAATAAGTAGGAATAAGAGGATGTGACATTATTAAAAGGAAAATTAAAGCTGACTATCAAGGAAAATGTCCTGAGAGGGAGACTTCAGGATGCTGCATAATTTCCTAAGAAAGATGTTAAAAAAACAGATTTATTACCACATTTAAAAGTGGACTGAACAAAATACTAGAAAGATGAACTTTAGGGAGCAATTCTTCATTGGCATTAAGACAGACTGGTTCAACAAATAGGTCTTTTCCATTTCTAAGCTCTATGATTTTATTAAGCCAAAAACAAGAAATGCAAACATTTGAAAAAAGTAAACCGAAACGTACTATACAGTAGCCAAATTTCTCAGGGAATTTCCTATAAATCTTGTTTCTAACCTAAAGAGACTATTCCTATATTCAAGCACTGGTGTAGAAACATTTATCAGAATAGAAGGATTGATGGCATGAAGAATTGAAGAAAATGATTAGTGGAGAGGAACCAAGTGCAAGTGTTTCAAGTGTTATCCTGTGCTATGAACCAAATAGCCTACTTTTGGTTCACACAGAAAACTGTTCTGACTGGAGTTTGGGAACCTGACGACTCAGAATCCTAGAGTACAAAATTTCTGTTCCATCTACTTTCTCACTAATACTGCCCCACACACCCACAAAATTCCAGAAAGTCAGGCCATTTTTTGTTCTAGCTTCACATTCAATATTCCCCAAAATATATAACTACAATAATACTGTGCTTTTTCTAAGTGCTGTACAAACATTAATAAAATATTTTAAGTAACTTGCTATAGCACAAATGTTAAATGCTGTAGATAAAGAGGCGTATTGAAATCATTATAGACAAAGAGGAATGCAATGGATAGAAGAACAGAGTGAGATATAATTAATGAAAGAAAAGAGTAGAGACTTATTCTACTGTAACTGTGGTTTTTCAGAATGTGCTGTCCATATTTATTTCACTTCTGGTGACTAGCAAGCAGTGACCACAGACAAGAGAGGGGTACTTGAAGTCTATCTAATTCTAAATAATGATTGCAGGGCAGTTCCGATAAAGGAAGCATCAGATCTGGATGCCTCAACTAAAGAAAAGTGGTGTTCAGTCCACATTTTCACTAAGGTAGCTGTCCTATAGATTTCAGAAATGGGAATGACTCTTAGAAATGCCACAGAGGGTCCCAGAGCCATAGTGGAATGGTCACTAATTTGTGGAGGTGGATCTAAATGAGCTGTACTACAGTAAGTTTGACTATAGTGAGACACCCATTTAGACAGTCTGAGTGGATGGATACAGGCTTACCTTTCAGCCTATCTGCAAAGCTTTGGAGAGTTCCTGAAGGGTCTTCTCCTGTCCAGATAGTAGGAGAGGATCCTAAATTGTTGAAGATGTGAGGTTTTGTTTCCACTTGTTTAGGGTGAGGCTTAGGAAGGTAAATTGAAGATGGATCACTTGGTTCAGATGACAGAAGTCAAACAACTTTAGGCAAAAACTTGGGATGTGGTCTAATGTTAACTTGCCTTTATGGAACTATGTTATGTGGGCCACTCATGAGAGCTTGAATCTCTCATATTTTTCAAGCAGATGTTATGGCTACTAAAGAGACTGTCCTCACAGACAAGCGATATAAAGAACAGGTTGCTAGGAGTTTGACAGGGAGGCTCTCCTCAAGCCTGTTAACATGATACAGAGGTCCCAGGATAGGGGTGTCTGAAACTGGGGAAAACACATGATTGAAACTCCTGAGGCATGGGTGTCAGATGACAGAATGACCTGGAATGTTATCTATTATTTCCAATATAGTAACGTCTAGAAGCACTAGTCATGGACGAGGAACTCATTTTGGTAGACACTGTATGAACACAGAACAAAAGATATTGCCTGCTTCAAAGATCTTTCAATCTAAGAGTAAGACAGGAGACAATAGATGAATACAGACAGGACAATACAAAAAAAAAAACAAACAAACCCCACAAAAAAACCCCAATGAAACAGTACTGATCAGCATGATTTGCAGTGGTCTCAGCACACCAGCAACCTAACCACTGCCACATTTTTTGTAGGATAGGAGGGTTATGAGTAGAAACTGTTGCTAAATGTGCTCTTATGAAGCTGATGGATAGCCCTAAATATTTTATAGCTAACGAATAATCCAGAATGGTAGCAAAAGGGCTTTTTAAGGGAGGCAAGTGTCTTTGTAGTCATCAAATAAAAAATCTCTTTCATTCAGCTGCATAGGTCACTGTACTATAGTGGTTGAGTATTGTCTGCTGAGCTGATCCTCTATAGAGTTTTCCAAGCCTGGAAGATGCAGGAACATAGGTCTGATTTGGTGGTGAATGCACCAGTCCTAGAGACTGACTGCTTCCTGGCAGCATGGTCATGAGTGTGTTCCTTCCTGCTTGTTAATATAATACACTGCTATATTGCTGACTGTCATTACTTAGACCATGGATCCTCGAATTAATGGCAGGAATGCTGTGCATGCTAAGCAAATGGCTCTGAACTCTAGGACATTTATGTGAAGCTACACTTCCTGCAGAGCCTTATGTCCAAAAATGGTCCAGACAAGCTTCCCCATCAAACTACAGAGGTGTCAGTCATCAACATCTTGGTAGGTAGAAGTAATGAGAAGAGTATTCTGATGAACACTTGTAGTGGATCCTTTCAATTTCATGAGCAGAGGACTTCTCATAGTATGGTAACCAGTATATCTATGTGGTACCTGTTGGGTAGATACAATGATTTCATCCATTCATGTAAGGAGTGTAGGTCAAGCCTAGCAAACTGCATCACATAGATGTACAAGGCTACATATTCATAGTCTGAGCTGTGTTCTGACCAATGTTTTTGCGTAAACCTAGAATTGATTGATTAGGTTCAGTATGGTGTGGATCCTCTCCGGTGGAAGCTAAACTTTCACGCCTCTGAACTCTACACTGCTCCTATGAACTCTATGCTTTGATTAGTAGACAGTGTAGATTTTGATGGCTTCCAGACCATGCGGGGTAAAGAGGTCTGGAGTTACTTGGATGGAATAATTAACTTGTGTCGACTATCCCCACATTAGCCAGTCATCGTGATACGGTAGGCTTGTAATTCTGTCTCCTCAGATGAGATCCCTGACTGTTAGGCACTTAGTGAATACTTTGGTAGCTATGGAGAGATGGAAGGAAAGCACTCTGCATTGATAGTATCACTTTCTCACCAGGACTCAGTTTTTTCCTGTGGACGGAATGAACTGCTATTAGAAAGCAGACATCTTGCAATTCTAAAGCCATGATGTCTTGAAGATCTCATGATGGGATTATGGAAACCAGATCACCATCCTGAAATTGAAGTGATGATGAATTTGTTGAAATGACAAAGATTAGAATGGGAAGACAACTCCCTCTCTTCTTTGGGATTAGAAAATTATGTGAATAAACCATCCTGACCTGGGGCTTCCTCTATTACTCCAAGTTCTAGAAGGGAATCTACTACTTTTTTCAGCAGTATTTCTTGACAAGGATTCCTGAAAAGGGGCAGGAAAGGGGGTGAGGGAGGGACTGGAACTGAATACCCCTTCTCTGTAATCTCCAGAATCATTCCAGGTTTCAGGAAAATTTAAAAAAAGCAGTTGCCAAAATATGGGAGTGACGGGAGTACAGATCCAGTAGTTCTAGTGAGCACTCAACAATGGCATCAAACCTGCTGATATGAGGTCAACATGGAGCATGTATTAGAAGAGGAGGCGACAGAGGATCTCCTCCTTTTGAACCTCTGTCTATTCTTCAGAGACTCCAATGCTTTCTGTTGGCAGAGGTTGTAAGAGGAACATGCCTCCTACTTCGAGTAGTTTTGAGATCTATACAGCCTTCTCCCTAGGGTTGGTGTGTATACACTTAGGAAGCAGCTCTAGTCTCTCTCAAAGAATGTAGGGCTTCAGCAGTGTGAGAGTTAAAGAGGTCAGAGCCTTTAAAGGGTATGTCCTTGATGGTGTTGGGACCTCCTTTGGTATCCCTGAAAACTGCAACCATGAAGCTCTGCACATTATTACTGAGGCTGCCATTTAATATGTTGCCATATCAGAGGCATCTAGGATAGTCTGCAGAGATATATGGGCCACTCACTGTCCCTCTACCACCAAGGACATCAGCTCCTCTCTATGTTTTTGTTGTAGCTTTTCTACAAATTATGAAATCCTCCCCAATTTCAGTAATCATATTTAGACAGAAGCACACAGTAATTCTTCCATCTGTAGGCTGGCAGAAAAAAAAGATGGTTACTAACCTTCTATAACTGCTGTTCTTCGAGATGTGTTGCTCATGTCCATTCCAAACTAGAAGTTTGCATGCCACATGCACGGTCTGCTGGAAAGCTTTTCCCCCAGAGTACCCATAGGGTCGGCTGTGGAGCCCCCTGGAGTCATGCCTCCATGACGCTCTATATATGGCCGTACCAACCCTTCCCTCCTCAGTTCCTTCTTGCTGGACAATTCTGACAGTGGGGTAGGTGGGTGGGTTTTGGAATGGACATGAGCAACACATCTCAAAGAACAACAGTTACAGAAGGTTAGTAACCATCTTTTCTTCTTCAAGTGCTTGCTCATGTCGATTCCAAACTAGGTGATTCCCAAGCCATACCACAGGAGGAAGGGTCGGAACTCAAACTCCCACAGACTGCAGGACTGCTCTCCCAAATCTGCATCATCTCTTGCCTGCTGAGTAATAAGCATAGTGTGTCATAAATGTGTGGACCGAGGCTCACGTTGCCATCTTGCAAATGTCCTGGATTGGCACCTGCGCCAGAAATACTGCAGAGGATGCCTGTGCTCTTGTGGAAAGGGCTGTTAACACAGGTGCGGGCACTTTCGTTAGGCCATAACACGCCCTGATACATGATATGATCCAAGACGAGATGTGTTGTGACAAAACTGGCTCCCCTTTCATCCTGTCAGCTACTGACATGAACAGTTGACACGTTTTCCTGAAAGGTCTGGTCCTTTCGATGTAGAAGGCTAAGGCCCTTCTAACATCGAGGGTGTGCAGCCTATGCTCCCTCCCATTGGTGTGTGGCTTTGGGAAGAAGTCTGGAAGGAAAATGTCCTGATTTGAGTGAAAAGAAGAGACCACCTTTCGGAGGAAAACTAGATGGGGATGAAGCTGGACCTTGTCTTTAAAGAAAACCATGTATGGCGGCTCCGAGGTCAGAGCTCTGAGTTCAGATACCCTCCTGGCTAAAGTTATGGCTACCAGAAAGGCTGCCTTCCAGGATAAGTAGAGGAGCGAGCAAGATGCCAGAGGCTCAAACCGAGGCCCCATTAACCTTGAGAGGACAAGGTTCAGGTCCCATTGGGCCACTGGCGAACATGTGGGCGGGAACAGCCTGTCCAATCCCTTCAAGAACTGCTTAATCATGGGGTTAGCGAAAACCGAGCAGCCCGCCTTCCCTGGATGGAAGGCCGAAATAGCCACCAGGTGGACTTTAACCGATGATCCCAATAAGTCTTGCAGCTTCAGGTGAAGCAAATAGTCCAGTATAACTGGGATCAGTGCTGTCAAAGGCGAGATGCCTTTTGTTGCTGTCCACATGGAAAACCATTTCCACTTCGCCAAGTAGGTAGTCCTAGCAGAGGTTTCCTACTACTAAGGAGGACCTCCCTAACCTGGTCTGAACAGACCAGTTCCCTGGGGTTCAACCATGGAGGTTCCACGCCTTGAGGTGCAGCGCATTGATGTTGGGGTGCCGCAGCATGCCCTGGTCCTGGATGAGCAGATCCAGGAGAAGAGATAGAGTGATCAGTGTTGTGACTGAAAGATTGAGCAGTGTTGTAAACCAGTGCTGCTGGGGCCAAGTCGGGGCTATCGGAATTACCATGGCCTTGTCCTGCCGGATCTTCATCAGCACCCTGTGGATAAGCGGAGTTGTCAGAAAAGCGTAGAACAACTGGTCCATCCAAGGGATGAGAAAAGCATCTGCAATGGACGCGGGGCTGTGCCTCTGAAAAGAGCAGAACCTCCTGCACTTTTTGTTGAGTTCTGAGGCAAACAGGTCTACCTGGGGAATGCCCCACCTCTGGAAGACATCGGCCAACACGTCCGGGCGAACTGACTATCATGGGTGAGGAAAGACCTGCTGAGGAAGTCTGTCAATGTGTTCTGGAGTCCCGGGAGATCTGATGCCACTAGGTGGATCGACCGAGCGATGCAGAATTCCCACAGACTGAAGGCTTTCTGGCACAGGGGAAAGGAGTGAATTCCACCGTGTGTGTTTATATAAAACATTGCTCGCATGTTGTCCATCAGAACCAACACCACCTTGCCTTGTAGATCATCCTGAAAGGCTTGGCATGCCCGACACACTGCTCTTAGCTCTCTCATGTTGATGTATGACAGCAGGGCTGTCTGTGTCCACAGGCCCTCCGTCTGGAGATTGCCTAGATGGGCACCTCACCCCAAGTCTGAGACGTCCGTCACCAGACACACGGACAGCTGAGGTGACCGGAAGGGAAGACCGGCACATACTTTTTGGGGCTTGCATGACCAATTCAGGGAATTTAGAACCTCGGGGAGAAAAGACACCACTTTGTCCAGTGCGTCATGCGCAGAGCGATATGCCATTGCTAACCAGGACTGTAGAGGTCTCAATCGCAGCCTCACATGCTGAGCCACGTAAGCACATGCTGCCATGTGCCGCAGCAGTTTTAAGCAGTTTCGTGCTGTGGTGAGGGGATGTCTCTCCAGGTCCCTTATCATATCCCTGATGGCCAAGAACTGAGCTTAGAGAAGGGATGCCCTCACTTGCCACGAGACTAACACCACCCCCGTAAATTCTATTCTCTGCGTGGGGACCAGCATCCATTTTTGCTCGTTGATCATGAGACTGAGGCTGTCGACTGTGGTTCTTAATACCTGTAGATGTGTCTCCACCTGGGCTCTGGTACGTCCCTTGACCAGCCAAGCATACAGATAAGGAAACAACTGAATCCTTTGCTTCCTCAGGAAGGCAGCAACTACTGCAAGACATTTCGTGAACACTCAGGGTGCCGCTGACAGACCGAAAGGCCATACCGTGAACTGCAGGTGCATCTTGCCTACCACGAAGCGAAGAAGCCTTCTATGCCTTGAGACAATGGCTGCATGAAAGTATGCGTCCTTTTAGTTGAGGGCAGCACACCAGTCTCCCGGATCCAGGGAGGGAATGATGGAGGCCAAGGAAACCATGCGGAACCGTAACTTGCTCAAAAACTTGTTCAGGTTTCATAGGTCTAAAATGGAGCGATTTGGCTTTCAGGATTAGAAAGTAACAGGAGTAAAACCCCTTCCCTCTCAGATCATGAGGCACTTCCTCCACTGCCCCCAACCTCAGAAGTGACTGCACTTCCTGAAGAAGCAGTTGCTTGTGAGAGGGGTCCCTGAAGAGGGATTGGGATGGGAGTGGGGGAGTGAGAAGGAGGCATGGAGGAACCTGGAGTGAGTATCCCAATTTACTGTGTGCAGGACCCATTGTTCTGATATAATCTGGGACCAGGCATAGTAAAACTGGGATAAGTGACTGCAAAACAAGAGACGGGTTGGATCCGGGTCTAAAGCTGATGTGCCATCCTCAGGTGCACCCTCAAAAGTTCTTCTTCGGCCCCGAAGACTGCTGTGATTGGCCTTGGTTCTGGCTGGAGGTGTGATGGTTATTCCTGCTGCCATTTTGACCCTCTCTGCAGCTATAGTTCTGTCTCAGTTGGTAGAAATGGAGCGTGGGTTTTGGTTTGAAGGGCTTCCTTTGGGACGCCGATGTTTGCATGCCCAAAGATTTTAGAACGGCCCTTGAGTCCTTCAGGCTCTGCAATTTAGAGTCTGTCTGGGACGAGAATAACTCTGGGCCTTCAAATGGGAGGCCTGGATGGCTGTTTGAACCTCCTGAGGGAGGCCTGAAGCTTGCAGCCACGAGCTTCTCCTCAGGGCCACCCCTGATGATGTGCACAGGTTGCTGCAATCTGCAGCATCCCAGATGACTGGAGCAGAGTCCTGGATACCACTTTGCCCTCTCGAACCATGACCGTGAATTCGGACTTCGACTCTTGTTGCACAGAGTCCTTGAATTTGTCCATTGACACCCAGGAGTTGTAGGCATACCTAATTAAGACTACTTGCTAACTCACGATCCTAAGTTGGAGCCCTCCAGTGGAATACACCTTCCATCCAAAGAGCTCCAACTTTTTGGCGTCTTTGGCCTTCGGCGTGGGCCCCAGCTGACCTTGCCACTCTTTTTCATTAGTGGCAACTACCACCAACGAACCTGGAGTGGGGTGGGTGTAAAAATATTTGTGCCCCTTGGAAGGCAGGAAGTACTTCCTCTCGACCCTTTTAGAAGTAGGGGGTAGAGAGTCGGGGTCTGCCATAAAGTTTTTGTGGTCTCCCTGATGGTCTTGATCAATGGCAGGGCAACCCTGGAAGGGCCTTCCAGGACCAATATGTCCACCATAGCGTCAGTGTCCTCCACTAAGTCCTCAGCCTGAAGGCCCATATTCTGAGCTACAACAAATCAGTGTAAAAGGCACCCCAGATTAGAGAATTAAGGGGACACAGCTGTTCAGCAGTTCAGATTGTACCCTGAGGAATGTCACAAATACAATTTAAAACTGACACAAAAATTATGAAATGATTCTCTGCCTCTGAAACTTGATTAGAAGTCACCAGAACTGCAAAAAAAAACAAACAAACAAAAAACTTGTCTGAAATTTAACCTATTATTGTTAAAAATATCACCTAATAGTACTATAAAAAGAGGTTAAAGAAAAACATCTATTTTTTCAGTTTATTCACTATGTGCATTTGACAGCATTTTGTGTTAATTATTTTCACTGATTCCCAACAGTCAATACCACATCTGCATGGGGCTGTCACAACCAGGACATGGGCTGTCTGACTTAGTGGTCAAAACAGGCATCAGAAATCATGCGGGGTCAGATATCAGGAGGTCAGAGTCTGAGACAGGCCAAAGGACAAACCGAGAGCCAAATAATAGAAGGCAGGCAGAGTCAGGTTACCAGGAGATCAGAACCAGGAGACAAACTTGAGAGCAGAACCGTGAATCGATAACCAGAGTCAGGCCAAGTTGGGGTACCAGGAAGTCAAGCCAGGAGAGCAGGAGCATGAAGCACAAGGCATACAGGCCAGAGCAAAGTAGATCCCAGTTGCATGGACAAAATTCCTGTTCCTGTGCTGGGTTTAAATAGGGGCTATGGATCAATCAGGGCCCCTAGCATTCTGCCAATCAGCTCTCAGGACTGGAATCCTCTGTCTGAATTCAGCTCCTATTTTGACAACAGTTTGCAGATCCCTGGGTGGCAGATCCAAAGAGCCCTGTGAACTAGGGTTTGAGACCCACAGTCTCTGATAGGATCTCTCTGATATGGATTTACATTTGTGTGAGAAATCCTAACAACTGACATGAGAACTCAGGGACGGGGTATTTTGAAAACTCAGATTTTAAGAAAACTCAGATTTTTTGGAGTAGAATGAGAAGAAGCTCAAAGATATGAACATCTCAGGAATGGAGGTTGTTCATAACTCTGAAATGTTTGTAACTCCGAACAAAATATTTTGGTACAGTACCCTGCAGTCAGTGTCTTTCAGCTGACGCTGGGAGAGATCTCTGCAAAGGTGGCACCTGGCAGCACTGCCTGGTTTGCAAGCTGCTCCCTGCCCTATTCCTATTTCTTGCCTTTGGGCTGAACTGGGGGAGACCAGCCCTGCATCCTTGGCACTACAAGCCCCAGCCCACAGCCACATCTCTCCAGGGCTCGCCCTGCTCTGTGCACTGCTCACTGTGTTCCAGAGGAAGCATGTGGCAGGGGGTTGGTGCCAGCCCGCTGCCAGAGCCCCTCCCTTCCCTGCCTCTTGAAATCACAAAGGTGCTGGCAGGACCCAGGAGTGCAGCCATGGGCAAAGCTTGGGCCGCATTGGTACGCAAGCTGTGGCCCTTTAAAACTCCTGCACCGTGCAGCGTGCAGGCAGCAGCTCGGACTCTGGCTTCTGCTCCACGCCAGTATTTTGCTGCAACAGCAGCAGCTCCTGTCCTAGCCAGCAGCAGTTCCTTGTAGCAGCTCGGGCTCAGGCTTGGACTGAGCTTGAAAGCTTGTCCCACTCCTGGGGGTGTGTATGAAAACAGCTTCTCCCTCTCAGCGGGTCAGGGGGGAGTGAAACAGTGCCCTCTGCTTCCAGAAAACAACAGACCACAGGCTACTTCTGTTCTGCACGCTCAAGTCGGGCTTTCTTGGGTTGGCAGCAGAGGCTCACAGCAATGCCTGTGAACCTCAGTGTCTTCATCTCCTACCTGTAAGTGGCTACCACATACATGGCAAGTGGAGTTGAGGAGAGGAAACCCAGATGTGCCAACCTTTAAGATGCAATACAGGCACAGTATAGTATTTGCTTTTTTTTCCCCCTTCCCCTCCGCTGCTGCCTGATTGCTTACGTCTGGTTCCACATGATATTCAGCTGACCAGTCAGTTCGTAATTCTGGTGTTCGTATCTTTGAGGTTCTACTGTAGTACAGTACAGCCAAACACAGCATCAGAAGCTAAGTCATGAATCACCATATAACGTTCAAGAAAGGTGTGTATGGAGGTCCTAGTTGTGACTCTACGTATCTCAGCAATTCGAACATTCTTAAGTATTTCTGCTTCAGTAGCCTGAGATTTCATTGAATGAGATTAGTAGTCCAGAAGGAGGTTGGAGGTCACGAGACTGATAACAAAAGGTAATACAGCCATATATCCATCTACAGAGACTTAGCTTGGAATCTGAAAATCCCTTACATCTTTCTCCAATAGAAACAAACAACGTGGGAGATTTTTCTAAATGGCTTAGTTCATTTCAAGTGAAAGGTTAACGTCCTTCTGACATCAAGTCTGTGTAATACCACATTCTCCTTATCCAGCTTGTTTAGGAAAGAAAACTGGAAGATGAAAACAACACCTTCAGTAAGAATTTGGGATGCGGTCATGCAATGTGCCATTGTTCTTGAAATATACCGTGAAGGGGGAATATGCCATATTAGCCCCTAACTCCAAAACTCTTCAAGCAGAAGTAATGACTAGCAGGAAGGATGTTTTCATAGATAAGTTAAGAAGGGAACAAATCACCATTGGCTCAAAAGGAGGTCTCGTGAGGTATCTAAACACCAAACTAAAGTCTCGAACTGGGGTAGAATGTTTGACTCATGGAAAAAAATTCCCCATCCCCTTAAGTATATCACAGTATATCGTAACATTGAAAAACCTTCAACTGAGAAATGGAAGGCTGAAATGGCTGCCAAATGTATCCTAATGGAATTCAAAGACAAACACGTCTTTTTCAGTTCTAGGATATAATCTAGTTAGTATATCTGACTGTGAAGAGGATGCAGATGAAAGATTTCTTATTCACCTCTCATCCACTTTTGTAGGTAAGTATTATGGTAGACTGCTTCCTACTATGTAAATAACTCTTACTTCTTTAGAAGAGATTGTTTCTAACCCTACGGACCACTGATGAGTCATGCTTTGAGATGAAAACTCCAAGGTCGAGGTGAAAAATTTGACCAGCATCCTGAGAAAAAAGGATGAGGGATGATCTGGAGGATGCCTGGTTGACAAGTAACCAACTGGATGAGGTAAGGAAACCATGTCTGTCTTGACCATGTCAAAACCACCAGAATAAATCTGGCCTTGTCTTTCCTTATCTTGATTAACACACTGGATATTAGAGGAGTTGGAGGAAATGCATACAACAGACTCAATGTCCAACGAAGGAGAAAAACACCTCCCAAGGAGTAGTGGCTCAGTCCACCTCTCGAGCAGATCAGGAAGCACTTCTTTTTCTGGCTGTGGTGAACAGGTCTATCTCCAGCACGCCCCAATACTGAAATATGCAGTAAAGTATAATGGGATTCCAATTTTGGGGGACATGTGACTACCCAAGCCAATGGACATACTGGGAGTGCCCATTGCTCACCAGGGTAGCCTTCCAACATGAAAGGCCATGTTTAGAACCCGGAGAGCCAGGTGTACCCACCAGAAATCTAAAGTTTCCTGCATGGGAAAAAAATGAAAGGACAATGGTCCTTACAACAATTTTTAAAAATAATTTAACTACTACTAACTATTGTTTACTACTACTACTACAACTTATGTAAAACTAAGAAAAAAAATTACAGCTGAGATAAACTCAACTTGGATACTGCTGAGGCTCTGTGTCACACCAAGGCGGTTGAGACGAAACTAAGGATGGTTCATCTGTGCAGCTCTACATCCCACAGTGCAGAGCACAAGGTGGAATACAGTGCATGTATGGGCTGAACAGGCACCGCTACCTAAAATCTCCAACTGAATGGGATTCATGCACATTTGAAGTGGAGCACCAATAGGGACACTATTTGAAAAAGAACTGCAGGTTTGTATTCAGACTACTCCCCTAAACATACCTGGAGAAATTCTGTGCAATATTAGTTCCACATTTTGTGTGTTAAAAACATAGATTTACATATATCATGAGAAAGGAACAGTTTGTTGCTTTCATTTGTGTTGATGAATGATATTAAACTTTTTAAAATTAAGAAATTATACACTCACTTCCTGAAATCTGCTAGCAACTTAAGCATGTCTTCATTTGAGAGTTTATTACTGTCTTGTCTGTAGAGAGCAGAAAATCTTGCATTTTTGTCCAGGGTTCCTGATGCATCTTTAAACAATGTCCTGAAAGTCAAATTCTATCTTTAAAATTTGACAACAAGAGGATACAGTAAAGAAATTACTCACACTGTACCACATTCTATGTGAACCATTTAATATTCTTAGATTTGGAACCAGGTGAGTTTCATCATATTCACAGCTAATGTTTTAATAAACAGAACAAGGACAATTTACTTTCTAGCAAAAGCAAGAAAAAAAATCTTGGTAGTAAAAAAGTTGGAAAAATTAAATGATTTGTATGGTTACGTGTTATGATCATCTATAATACCTGTCGTTCTAAAAAACAGAAATGCAAGTCTTGTCTGCCAAAATCTCTGACTGGAATAAAATGATAATTTAGAAAGGACCACACTGAAATAACCAAGAAAGAACTGATCTCACAAAGAGTAAGTTGAATTTTGACAAATGAGACTTACATTGCTATGTTGTAGGAAACCATGTTAAATAATCAGCTAGAAAAATGTAGCAAGTGACGAGAATTGCATCCCTTACCTAGCTGCCCAGGCAAATGGCATTCTATATTGTCCTAGTCTCTGACATGCCTGCTTAGCATTCTTCAACACTTTCTGTGCAACCTGCAAATGATAAAATATATTATATCTATTTATATATATGAAGTTTAAAGTTTCTAAAATTCAATGTACTCAATATGATGAGTTGAAGGTGCATAAAAATATAAACAAGTCTATGCTCAGACCAATTAGAAAACATTCTTAAAAGATTTTAATATTTATCAATATTACTATATTTATGAGACATGGTAACAAAAATAATAAATAAAACAAGTTCTCTAATAGCTCCGTAGGGTATAAGCAGGGCCTGCCATTCTCTGTAATTCCACAGGTGAAAAGGATCACCTAGCCTTCTATTGCCTCGACATCACATTTTGTTCTGTAAGGAAGCACTATCACTTTAGGCCCACTTGATTTTTCCCTTCTCTCTCCATCTCTTGTACTGACTACATCTCTGTAGTACCTTTAATAATG
This sequence comes from Emydura macquarii macquarii, assembly GCF_026122565.2. Taxonomy (NCBI): domain Eukaryota; kingdom Metazoa; phylum Chordata; order Testudines; family Chelidae; genus Emydura; species Emydura macquarii. The sequence continues at coordinate 7,128,970 of NW_027133808.1, read as the reverse complement.
CCTTCTACTGGATAAACTGCAAAGATTCAGTCAAAGGTCTAGATAGGGAAGGCAGAGTACAAGTGGGCCTGTAGATCACTTCAGACTGGTGAAGAGGTCTCGTGGCTACGCCTCTCTCCTTCCGCCTCTTACTTAGAGAGAACAAATGTTTCTCTCTTTTTCACTGTCAAAATACTCAACAGTATACTTTGTCTGATTCTGTAATAAGGAAACTTATTTTGTGATTTGGATATCTTTTTTCTTTTACTGTTGACATCTCTGCAGTATCTCCCATAGAGAGGAAGGAGGCTTTTTTGGTATTGTTTGTTAATTTGCAAGCATCCAAATGTTTATAATCATTACCGGGCTACAAGAAAATTACAAGTCAGAACAGAATGCAATAGGATTTAATGAAAAGGAGAAACGGGCCTTAAGATCCCACCAAATTCTACAATGCCTTAAAATGCAACATACTAAATGTGGGCATATTGATTAGATAGATATGCACTGGAAAGTTCCAGGTTTCATATGGTGTACGTTCCTACACATATAAAGTTAAGTTAACAGAATGTTAGATTTGCAAAGTCAAGCACTCAGAAGTTAGATGATGACGACAGAATTAACATTGCCTGTGCAATTTAATTTGGCCTTTTTTTTCCTAAATAAAAGTCTCGCCCATCATTCCATATGAAGTCTGTGGCAGAACTGGGAACAGAACCCAACTCTACTGGTCCCAATCCAGTTTCTTTTAGAAACCCTCCTGCTTTATTTATTTTCCATTCTGTGTGTTGAAAATTACTATAATTAATACTATAGCTGCACCTAGGAACCTCAGGCATGGATTAGAACTCCACTGTGCTAAACATTATACAAACGTTGAAAAAAAAAAGACAGACTCTGCCCCAGACAGTGTATAAGACAAGAAACAACAAATGGAAATAGACAAACTAATTTGGAAGTACAAGGAAACAATGAGAAAATACTGGCCAGTATGATAGGCAGTGTTCTCAGCACATTAGCAGCCTAACTTACGTCAAGTTTTTGTAGGCCTCAAAGGCAAAGGAGGATTTTAAGGAGGGTTTTGAAGGGGGATAATGAATTAGTTTTGTGGATGTTTTCAAGGAGAAAATCCCAAGCCTGAGGGGCAGTGTGGGAGAAAGCACAAAGGTGCTTGTTTGAAAGTTTAATGAGTGGGTGATTGAGATGTTGCTTTCCTTTCCCCTCCGTCCTCTTTCCTTCTTTTCCCTCCTTTTATATTACGTTACTTCTCCCCCTTCCCCCGTTCTCTCCTTAATTTGGGAGGAAAAAGTTAAGTAAAATATAAATTTTTTAAAAAGTGGGTGATGGAAGCAGATATCATGGACCAGTTGGAATCAGGATACTGAAATAGAGGTAATAGCTAAGGTGGGCATAGACCTGGAAGGGCCTTGAAAGTGAAAACAAGCAGCTTATATTTGATATGATAGAGAAGAAGGAACCAGTGAAGAGGTCCATAGAGAGGGCTGACATGGTCAAAGCTATAGACTCAGAAAATTATTTTTTATGTAGCATTCTGAATGGTTAGAAGCAGGGCAAGAATGCATTTGTCAAGGCTGGAAACATACTGAAGTAATTAAGATATGAGATGATGAGGGCTTAGATGAGAGTGTGGATGGTCACGGAAGGCTGTATCTTAGACTATGTCTACACAATACATTGCTTTCGGTGACATGTAGTGTACATATAGCTGTACACGTCAGTGAAAGGTTTCAGTTCATATCTGCTGCTAGGGCCTTTTTACTGCAGCAAGGAAAGGGTCTGGCAGGAGGAGGGGAAGCAGAGCCTTTTCTATGCTGCCTCCCCCTGCCAGTCTTTCCTCGAGGCCGAGAAGGGCTCCAGCAGGGAGCTGACAGTCCTTTCCCTACTGCCCCTGCCACTGGAGCCTTTCCCCCTGCCTGCCCCTGCCTAGACAGAGCCTTTTCCCATGGTAGGAGAAGTGGGAAACTAGCAGTCTTTCCCTGTGGCAGGGAGCTGCCTGAGGCTTTCCGTGTTGCCTTGCCCCACCACCTTTGCCTTTTCCTGCAGTGAAGAAGGGCTCGAACAGTGGGGTGCTGCCAGCCATTCCTCACTGCCAGAGCCTGAGCCTTTCTCCTATGACTCCCCCTCTTCAGTGCCTTTCCTCACTGCTGGAGTCTTTCCATGTGATGGGGAAGGGCTCTAGCAGAGGGGAGATGCCAGAGCCTTCCCCAGCTGCCAAAGTCCTTATCTGCAGCAGGGAAGGCTCTGGCAGCAGGGAGCTGGCACAGCCTTTTCTCGCTGCATCACTCTGCCAGAGACTTTTTCTGAGGCAGGGAAAGGCTCTCCCCCAGCTAGGAGGTAGCTGGACACTACATGACTAAAAATTGCAGTACAAGGAGGCATGGCTTGGGTGAGTAGAGAGACGTATATGGTATGTACGCCAGTACACACCCATACCCTTCAGGTGTGCTGTATTCTACTCACTTAAGCCATGCCTCACCATCTACACTACCATTTAAACCCATGATACAGTGGTACCTGAGCACAGATTATGGGCCTAAGTCACATGCATGATTTCACTGTTGTCACATATTTTGTCAATTTTCCACTGCCTCCATAAGAGAGGCTTGCTAGAGGGGCAGCACCAGATGAGGGGGAATCAGGTCTCTGTGAAAGCCAGGAGTTGGAGGAAGCAATATGTGAAAAGGTCTTGAATGATTAAGGCTGTTTTAGAGATAGAGTAGGTGAATGAATGAATCAGGGATCCTTAAAATAAAAGCATGGGGCCATAAAATTTAAGCCTGCATTATTATGAGCACACACAAGGAGCAAGGTTAAATTAAAGTTGCACAGGCAACTTTAATTACAGAATTTCCTAATTTGTGAGTGTTTGACTTTGAACCACAGCTTTCCTTTAACTGAGTTTTGAGAGTGCAATTTCCTACGTTTTTGTTTGTTTAATAAAAACAACAAATCCTATTTGATGGAACAATACTGGCCCCCACATGGGTCATCAGTAAGGCTGGAACCCAGTAGCTTTAGATTTGTAGCACAGACCTCTACCACTTGAACTAAAGTAGTAGCTGGTATCAGTAGTAGGCTGTTATCTTCAGTGGATCACCAACTTGAGAGGGTTACAACACACATATTGCCAGTGGATTATAAAGCCATTTCCAAGACAGCAAAGGAATGTTGACTGAGGTATCCTGAGTTCTAGTGGTTACAGACAGCTCACTCAAGCACATAGATTGGGAACATTCATTGTGACGGGCAGTATGCCTTGGATGAGACTTGCATGTTCGAGACCGGGCTCTTTTCCCAACTCTGCCACTGTGACCTTATGCAACCTCTCAGCTCCCCATCCATAAAATATGGGCAATTACATTTGTATCTTAGGAGACTGGCAAGTATGTGGCCTTGACCAATAAGAAGTCTATGCACTTCATAACCCTTAATATTAGCCAGGGAGAGCTGAGACAATGACTAATGATTTGGCTCCAGCCCAACACACCTTCTCCTAGGCCAAAGAGTCTGCTGGTTTTGTTTTCTCTATCAGGAGGACTAACTATGGGGCAAGGGAGCATGCTCAATGAAGCTCATGTGTAGCAAAGTCTGTGGAAGAATTTATTTTATTTCATTTTGCTGAAAAACATTAAACCTGAGGCAGAGAGCAAGAACAGAAAAATTTCAGCCAAAGAGTTAATTGAAAACAGGGGGTTATAATGGAACACATGGTAGGCAACCCTAACGCCAAATGTTGCTACCGGCTCCGTCTACAATAAAGGACATGATTTTTGCTCTAGTGCTAGGTACCAAATCAAGAGAAAGAATACTGCAGGCCAAATGAAACCTAATTCATGGCCGAGGGCCTTGTAACTAAAGGCCACCAAAAATAAGTTTGTGATTTTTTTGAAGTCTTTTATTGACTATTAATCAAAATATGTTTTAGAAACTGTTTTGCAGAATTATTTACTTTTATTATTTTTATTTGGAGGAAGTTCTGTGGCCTGTGTTATATAGGAGGCCAGACTAGATAATTGCAATGGTCCTTTTCTGGCCTTGGAATCTATGAACAAGCTTAGATTGTAAAGCTGCCCGTTACTAATGACAAAGATTAAAATATTGCTTACAAAACACACAGATAATTTAGTTTGATATATGCTAAAATGGACTAAAATATATAATGCTGATTCAGGTGGATGCAAGAACCTTTATATTAACTGGTAACAGAGATCATTATTTATCTGTAGAGTATTATACTCTGAAGCTTCCCTATTATATTTTGTACTCTTGTTTTGTTACTTCAATTTCTGACAAGCAATACCAACTGAAAAGACAAATAGCAAAAATAGTTTCTCAAATGCTGCATTGCAGAACACAAAATGTGAATGCATACTATCGTCTTCATGATGGAATCTAAATGGACAAAAAATGTTTAATATGTAAATATATAGAGGATTTAAGCCAGTAGAGCAGAGGTCTTCAATCTGTAGGTCACGCCTCCCTACGGGGGCATAGAGCAACGTTTTTTTGGGGGGACGGGTGCACCTGGGCACAGCCCTGCCCCCAAGGGGGACAGGGAGGGAGCACCACCCAGCCCCACTCTGCCCCGGACCTGCCTAGGCGCCTGGCCTTAGACCCCACCCCTTGTCCCCCGCTCCCCGTCTCATCCCCCACCTCCCCAGTGGCTGCAGAGCCCGGACATGGCACTTGCCCCCAGTCTCAGCGTCCAAACCCCATCTTGGCCCACAGCCTCAGTGCCTGGCTTCTGGCCACCAGGGCCCCCTGTGGTCCCCTGGGCCAGCCTTGGCCCCCAGCCCCAACCACAGCTTCCCAACTGTGGCCCAGCTCGCAGCCACAGCCCTGGTGGGTGGCCTCACTCCCCGACCCAGCTGGGGGGTGGTGCCGTGGACAGGGGTAAGGGGAAGTGTGGGGGTCAAAAGTTTGAGGACCACTGCAGTAGAATGATTCTAAAATGGAATAACCGAAAAATGTAAATAAATCACACTGCAGCAAAGAATTCGACTAGGTATACAAAAAATTAAACATAAGGTAACAGATTTGTTCGTGTGTATGAAAAACACATTTATACTTGTGAAACACTGGAGTTTTGCCCATACTTCTGAAAGTTTTGCCCATCCTACATATTCCAAATGCTTCAAAAAAAAAAAAAAAAAAAAAATCAAACTTTAAAGAAATTTTGTAAAATAGTAATCATACAACTTTTATTTTTAATGAACATGGAAAAGACTACAAAAAGCACTGTATACAAAGACATTTTACAGTATACAAGCTAATCTCAACATTTTAAAAGCAATATGTAAAAATTTATCTTTGAGACTTCAAATAAAGCCAATGGGTATCAGACAGTAAATACGAAACTGTGCAACACAAAATTAATCTAAAAGTTTTGGGCATTCCAAAGTGGAACCCAGCTTTTGAGTTGTTAGCTATAACACCACAAATACAGAGTAATTTTGTCTAAGCATTTAACCAACACAATTTTAAAAAGATACAGTACCTTAGAAGAATCTGAACTTTTCATATATGGCTCAGCGCAATGTGTAACACTTCCCTGAAGTACTTTTTCTATCCTTGCCACAAGAAACATATCAGGATGTGGACATGTGATTGAGAATATTGCCTAAAAAAAACAAAATATATATATAGATATAGATATATATATATGTACATATACACACGCACACACACATTTATATATTTACAGTTTCTTTTTTTAATCTATACTCAGTGGAAAAGCTATTTGAAATATGTCAGATAACCCACTGCTCTCGTTCTGAATCAGAACTTTATATTATTTCTCCTTACCTGTTTAGGACACTGCAACATGGACTCATGAATAATATCTTGAACCATGTGTAAGTAATCACCACTGGCATTCATCAACTGCTGTGTCGCATTAGGTATCATGTGCCTCACCGAGATGTGGTTCAAATCAACATGGAAATCTGCTGAGATCTTCCGATTGTTTTTAATATCAAATAATGACAATGTGACAAAAAAAGGTTCTACCTAGACATTAAAAAGTGTGAAAAAAGTTAACACCAGCATCTCCAAAATGTTATCTGCAAATTTTTACTGACATGCAAATGTAAAGAAATATGACTACGGTGCATTAGTTACAAAGAAGAGCCAGCATTCCTTGACTATTGTGTTCATGATGTGAAATACAATGAAGAAATAAAACACTTTCATTAACAGCACAGAAGAGGCACCTACAAAGGCTTTACAAAGGATTCATGATTTCTTTTTCATTTTAATGGATTAATCAGCAGCAAAAATAAAAAATACTTAGCACATTTAACTGCTTCCTAACAGTATCTGAAATTTATTGGTCTGAAGTGCATTGACAACTAATGCTAATATTAAGGGGTTAACTACTATATATCTGATGGTTACATAAAGGTAAAGTATTTACATAAAGAATTTACATTTGTTGTTGGTCCCTCTTCATTTTCGGCAACACAGCTTTGCAGATTGAAAGATAAGTCATTACACTTCACTAGAATCCTTTTCCCAAACTTCTCTTCAAATGGCTTTACTTCTGCTTCAATACCCGAAAAGTCAAGTTTCTTGAAAAAAAGAAAAAAAAAATTAAATCTGTTTCTCATATTACAAGGTACAACATAAAAACATTTATTTATTTATTTTTTAAATGTCAAACCTGTGCATCTGGATCCAAGACAAAAAGTTTAACTCTGCTTTCACTTTTGAATTTGATTTCTGCATCTCTGGTACTCTGCCAAAAATAAGAAAGTCACAGTTTTATATTTATTATTTAAACATTATAATCAAATGAAAGTTGTCTTTAACTTTGTTAATTTTTCTACAATTTTTGTTGTAAGCAATTTCATTTTAATCTACGGGTTTTTTGTCCCATTAAATTGAGCTTTTAAATTTACTGTATAATGCTTAAAGCAGATATACTAAGTATGAACTTGTGGTCCTCCAGCCCTCCTAATACAGCACAGTACATATGTCACAAAGACAGACGTTTTGTATAATTTGAAGCCTTGTATAAGTTTTGACAAAAATTATTAGTACTACGTAGCTCTCATAAAGTAATTTTCATCCTTATATCACTCTAACAAAGGTGCTTTACAAAAATAAAAAATTATCTTTGCATGTAAATTAAAAGTTCAGAACTATACTGAGGCCACAAAATCACTCAGGAAGCCACAGGTTAGCTATATTAAGAAACACAGTCTTAGCTGTCAAAGAAGTTGTTTCCCTGGGGGTGGCAGGAAAAACAAAAACACTATGTATAGCTGAGTATTGACATTTACTCCTTAGAATGACTTATCACTACTATGGAATTTATGGGTTCCTATTCATCAGCCCTAAAACTAAAGCAAGTCAGAATAAAATAGGGTGACCATATAGCAAGTGTGAAATATCAGGACAGGGAGTGGGGAGTAATCAGGGCTTTTTCTTTTATAGGCACCTAATATCGGGACTGTCCCTATAAAATCAGGACATCTGGTCACCCTAGAATAAAATAGCATGTGACAAACAATGATACATTTAGTTTACCTGCATTGTAAGAGAGTTCATTTAAATAGATATTCTACCATTTTTTAAAGTTAGTAGGCAAACATCTCTCAAGAGGTGGGCAAGTGACCACATATAGTAACCAAATTACCTTTGTAGTCAGCTAGTACTTCATAATTGCAGCCATCTGAAAAGGAGCATGTAATCTTAATCCAGGTCTACTTTTTTTTAAAAGTACAGTCTATATTTTAAGAGAGATTATTTTGGGTACCACATCTCAACCTCCTATTTATGATTACACAGACAGCCTCCACTCCCACCCACAATCCCATAATATCCCTTTGACAACCATAGTTTGTGCTTAAATAAATTTTGCATACACTTTTATATTGTGGTAGCACCTATTAACCTCCATCAGACTGGGGCCCCATTATGCTAGGCACTATACAAACATAGAAAATGACAGTCCCTTCTCCAAAGAGCTTACAACCTTAAAAAAAAGAGAGAGGTCATAATAGATGGATGAGACAATCAAAGATGTCTCAATGGGGAATGGGAGAGATGATATAACAAAAATTCAATGTGCATAATTCTTAACTCAGTCGCCATAATCATAACTCATCACCTGCCTGCCCCTTAACAGATGTAATTCCTGTATGTATTACAGAAGAGGTGAGTTTTGAGCAAGGACATGGAAGATAAGTTGATATCTTTGTGGCTTGTGACTTTAACCTTTTTTCTCTACATAAGAGGTGGCATGGAAGAAAGTATGAAGATGCTAATAAGAGAAGCAGACAATCAAGGCTGGTATAACTAGGAAATTAAAGGCATCCAGAGGTGTAGCCGTGTTAGTCTACTCTGTATACAGCAAAAACAACCAGAGTTCTGTAGCACTTTAAAGACTAACAAATTTAATTTCAGCAGGCATAAGCTTTCATGGGCTTCAGCCCACTTCCTCAAATGCAGTTGGTAGAAATAATACAGCAAATATTGGCAACATATATAGGAGGCAACAGACATGTTGCCAATATCTGCTGTATTATTTCTACCAACTGCATTTGAGGAAGTGGGCTGAAGCCCACGAAAGCTTATGCCTGCTGAAATTAAACTTGTTAGTCTTTAAAGTGCTACAGAACTCTCTTTGTTTTTAAAGTAAAGGCAGATGCCAACCTTGCTTTAAGATAGATAGGTAACACAGAGCTAAACACTGTGGAGGGTTTAAAAAGTAATGATACAACTTTTGTGTCTGATGCACTATAAGAGCGGGAACCAATGGAGTGAAGTGAACAGGAGGATGACCTAGTCAGAGATGATATTGTAGCACAAACAGTTTGAATGGAAGGGGTCGAAATTATAGTCACTGAGGCCAAATAAAGATACTGCAATAGTCAAGGTCTGATATGATCACGGCTTGAACAAAAGTTTTGGCACAGAAAGCAGACATTGCACAAGGACATACGGTATAACTTCAATACAACCTGGATGTGAGGATCAAAGAGTCAAAAATGAAGCCAAGGGTCCTTCTTCTCTATCATATCAAACACTTTCAAGGCACTTCATGACCTAACATTTATTCATATTCCTAATTTTCACTTTATTTTATTACAAGTATTTTAGAAAATGGTGAATTATTCGTTGTTTTACTTTTGATTTTTGTCAAGCTTTATTTGGATATAAATGCAAATTCAATAAAAATGCACAAAAACAACATTTTTAATTTTTTAATTAAATAAAAACTACCTTAAATGTGCTCGATATGTAAGAATTTATCATCAGAAATCAAAACATGTTTTGCACTGAAAACTGTTATCAGAAATCAAAATATGTTTTGCACTGAAAACTGTTATCAGAAATCAAAATATGTTTTGCATTTGAAAATTGATTTATTAAACAAAGGATGTATTATCCGTAGTTAATTAATTGAACTGGCTATTTCTGGTCACCCTATCCTTCAAAAGCTGGTTGAATGTTTGACTTTCTTTAAAACCTGGCAAACATATACTGCTTATTATTTTTATATTTAAATTATTTTAATAGATAATAAGTAGCTTAGGCCTTAACAAATTGTTAATTTGAAATTTAGTTTTATTTTAATTTTTTTAAATAAATTTGTATTTACTTTAAATAAAAAAGAAATCTAATTAAAAATATCAATTTTTATCCACTCTGAGGCCAATGAAGATGAAGAAAATGGAGTACCCAGCACTGAAATCTGGCCAGAAACAGTTCATTACAAACCTTGATGAAACCTTATTTCCTTTTTGGGGACGAAAGAAAAAAAAAGGTAACTGTGACTACTTTTGCTTTCCATTTTATCTCTCCTTGTTCTGTTTTTCTCAGTTGGAATGCAGGAAACAGCTCCGTGAGAACAGCCACCTCTCTGCAGACAATCAACAAATATTCTGTAGACCATAGTTTGTGGACCTTTTTTCTATTCCCACTGTAACAGGCTCCTCTAGAAAACATCTTGAGGAAAATAATCAGAAGAAGAGTGACTAACCCTATTTATCTTTCTCTACTTCATGCTCTTAGTACTCATGGAAGGGCTGTACAAACAAACTCAATTGTTCGGCAGTTTTGTTCTGGAAACCTTCCACATATAAAATAATATTGAGAGGGTTTTTTTCTACAGAAAAGAAAAAATAAGGGGTTGGGAAAAGGACACAAACATTTGTACACGAAATGCAGTGAAAAAGGAAAGCACATCAAGTGGAGAAAAAAAATGAAAAGGTGGAAAAGAAACATACTGAGCAGAAATTACAGTAGTGGTGCTATCATTGGCATTCCACATATTTTGCCTACTGGGAGGAATAGCATGTAACACGAAAAATTAGAGATAAGCCACAAAAGTTTGTATTTTGGGAGGCAGTCCAGTGGTTGGGGCACTAGTCTGGGACTTGGGAGACCTGAGTTCTATTTCCTGCTCTGTCACAAACCTTCCAATGTGGCTTTTGGCAAATTATTCAGCTTCTGTGCCTCAGTTTTCCTATCTGTGAAATGGGAAGAGTCCTTAAATTAGATAAATATGAGGGATTTTCAGTATTTAATAGTGATTTAAAACTTTAAATTCTATTTATCTTGACAGGAGGAGTTAACTCTAAGAGGCAAGCTGATCTCTAGATAGATACAGTGCCAGTGTTCTAATGTACAAGTGTTGAAGCGCACAGACTCTGTTACAAAAATGTGTAAACCTAACATTTTCAAGTTTATGCAGCTTGGCACACAACTCCAAAAGACTCATATCTGCACTCCAGAATATTGTACGTTATCATTATTTTTGTACAAAAATACAATCTACCTGTCTATCACATCCTGCATGGCAATGTTTCCATTTCAAAGAAAAAGACAGACAGGAAGCATAAGACTTGGTGCTATGCTATTCTTATTACAGTCCAAGAAGCAGTTAAAGTAAGCCCAAGTGTTTTACATGATGCCCGTCCCTTAGGGTCTTCCTTTAGAGGAAATAGTAGAGAGATCAACATATCAGATATGCTGGCGGCAGATGGATACCATTAGTAACTTGATACAAATGTACAACAGAAGACAGACAGACTCCCAGAAGAGCTGACTACATAGAAGTAATCCAGTCAAAGCACAGTGAGTGCTCTAAGAAGAAGTTACTCAGCATATGCAGTAATGATGGTTCTTCTCCCAACAGTTGCTCCACTGTAGGAGTGTCTGCATCCCTGATCAGAGAACTTTGTTAGCAGTGTCCGTTCAGCCCACACATGCGTTGCTCCTCTCCTCCCAAGAGGCTAGCCAGCACTGCATGGGAGAACCCTCCTCAGTTCCTTCTCTATTGCAGTTATTGACAAGAACTCTTAAGGAGAGGGGTGGAGGATGGGTCATGAAGCACTCATAGGAAGACATCTCAAAGAACCATCGTTACTGCATAAAGTGAGTAACTTCTTGAGTAGGTGACTCCCGAGCAGTAACCCTCACAGGAGGCTGGGGCTTCAGAGTTGAGTCTATTATGGATGATAGCACTGTGGCACTGAACCTGGTGTCTGCGGCAGAATCCACCCAGGATGGCACAGTGCTCTGCAGAGCTATATGCAGATGTTCACATAGCTGCTCTGCCGATTTTTGATACAGCGATACCCTTGGAGAAGGTGATGGATGAGGAGATGGATCCCACAGTATGTGTGTATATTGAAGACGGGGGAGTAACACTGCGAATCTGGTAGCAGAGTTTGATACAGTTTGAGATCTATTTGTAGAGTCTTTGAGCCGAAATCACTGTGCCTTTTCACATATCTCCAATGGAGAGAAAGTATCTCAGAGATTTTCTAAAAACATTTGTCCTGTCCAAATAGAATACCAAGGCTCTCCTCACATCAAGTGTATGGAGGATGGCTTTCCTATTATCCTGAGAAGATCTGGGATAAAAGGTTAGCAAATGAATGAATTGGTTCACACGAAATGCAGAAGTCACCTTGGGAGTGAGCTTTGAATGTGGTTTAAGCAAGACTGTCAGTGAAGAACACTGTGAAGGGGGGATGCTCCATCAGAGCTGCTATCTCCCCTAGCCTTGCCAAGATAATGGTGATCAGGATTGGCCAGAGGTTCAAACTGCAGTCTAGTCATTCCTTTTAGTACTAGGTTGAGATCCCATTGTGAAGTAGGAAGTCTGGGGTGAGGACAGAGGTATGCTATGCCTCTGAGAAACCTCTTTTTTGTAGTCAGGTGGGAGAAAAGTACCCCTTCTACCTGTTGCTGGAAGGTTGCAACTCCTGTCAACTAGACTTTTAGCGAGATAATGGAGAGTCATGATTTCTTGAGAGTCAATTGATAGTCTAGGATTACAGGTAGCGTGGCTGCATCCGGAGTGATGCCTTTGGGCTGGCCAGATCTGAAATCTAGTTCTCTTTTGAAGGTAGGTACAATGGGTAACCAGCTTTCTACGGTGTAACAGCTCTTCCTGTACCTCTTCAGAGTAGGATGTTTCTATAGGCCAAAAATGAATTTGAAGAACAGCTAACCAAAGACTCAAAAAGTAACAAAATTTTGTTTTTAAATACATCAGAAGCAGGAAGCCTACTGAACAACTATTTGGGCCACTGGACAATTGAGATTCTAAAAGAACACTCGTGGAAGATAAAGCTATTGCGGAGAAACTAAATTAATTCTTTGCATTGGTCTTCATGGCTGAGACTGTGAGGGAGATTCCCAAACCTGAGCCATTCTTTTTAGGTGACAAATCTGAGGAACCATCCCAGATTGAGGTGTCATTAGAGGAGGTTTTGAAATAAATTTATAAACTAAATAGTAACAAGTCACCAGGACCAGATGGTATCCGCCCAAAAGTTCTGAAGGAACTCAAATGTGAAATTGGAATACTACTAACTGTGGCATGTAATCTAACATTTAAATCAGCTTCTGCACGAGATGACTGGAGCATAACAAATGTGATGCCAATTTTTAAAAAAGGTTACAGAGGCCAGTATTATTACAGACCAGTAAACCTAACCCTTTAGTACCAGGTAACTTGGTTGAAACTATAGTAAAGAACAGAACAGACACATAGATAAACATAATTTTCTGTGGAAACGTGAACATGGTTTTTGTAAAGGGAAATCATGCCTCATCAATCTATTAGAATACTTTGAGGGGATCAACAAGCATGTGGACAACGGTGATCCAATGGATATATATTGTACTTAGATTTTCAGAAACCCTTTGGCAAGGTTCCTCATCAAAGGCTCTTTAGCAAAGTAAAGAGTAATGGGATAAGATGAAAGTTCTTCTCTTGGACCAGTAACTGGTTAAAAGATAGGAAATACAGGGTAGGAATAAATGGCCAGATTTCAGAATAGAGAGATAAACAGTGGTGTCTCCCTGGGGTCTGTACTGGGACCAGTAATGTTCAACATATTCATATATTCATAAATGATCTGGAAAAAGGGGTAAACAGTGAGATGGCAAAATTGGCAGGTGACACAAACCACTCAAAATAGTTAAGTCCAAAGCAGACTGTGAAGAATTACAAAGGGATCTCTCAAAACTGGGTGAGTGGGCAACAAAATGGCAGATGAAATTCAATGTTGATAAATCAAAAGTAATGCACATTGGAAAACATAATCCCAACTATACATATAAAATGATGGGGTCTAAATTACGGTTACCACTCAAGAAAGAGATCTTGGAGTCATTGTAGGTAGCCCTCTGAAAACATCCACTCAATGTGTAGTGACAGTCAAAAAAGCTAACTGAACGTTGGGAATCATTAGGAAAGGGATAGATAACACTGAAAATTTCATATTGCCTCTTTCTAAATCCATGCTACACTCACATCTTGAATACTGCATTCAGATCTGGTTTCCCTATCTCAAAAAAAAATATTGGAATTGGAAAAGGTATAAAAAAGGGCAATGAAAATGATTAGGGGTATGGAACAGCTTCCATATGAAGAGAGATTAGTAAGACCGGGACTTTTCAGCTTGGAAAAGAGACAACTAAGGTGGGATATGATACAATTCGATAAAATCATGACCAGTGTGGAGAAAGGAAATAAGGAAGTGTTATTTACTCCTTCTCATAACACAAAAACTAGGGGTCACCAAATGAAATTAATAGGCAGGAGATTTAAAATGAACAAAAGGAAGTATTTCTTCACACCACGCACAGTCAACCTATGGAACTCTTTGCCAAAGGATGTTGTGAAGGCCAAGACTATGACGGGGTTCAAAAAACAACTAAGTAAATTCGTGGAGGATAGGTTCATCAATAGCTATTGGCCAGGATGGGCAGGGATTGCTGTTTGCCAGAAAATGGGAAAAGGTGACGGGATGGATCACTTGATGATTACCTGCTCTATTCATTCCCTCTGAAGCACCTGGTATTGGCCACTGTCGGAAGACAGAATACTGGGCTAGAAAGACCATTGGTCTGACCCAGTATAGCTGTTCTTATCTTCTTATAAGGAGAAATTGAGAGAACTAGGCTTGCTTAGTCTGCAGAAGAGAAGAGTGAGAGGGGATTTGATAGTAATGTTCAACTACCTGAACAGAGGTTCCAGGTAGGATGGAACTATGCTGTTCTCAGTGGTAGCAGATGACAGAACAAGAAGAATGGTCTCAAGTTGAAGCTGGGGAGGTGTAGGTTAGATATTAGGAAAACCTTTTTCACTAGGACGACGGTGAAGCACTGGAATGGGTTACCTAGAGAGATGGTGGAATCTCCATCTTTAGATGTTTTTAAGGCCTGGCTTGACAAAGCCCTGACTGGGATGATTTAGTTAGGGTTGGTCCTGCTTTGAGCACGAGGTTGGACTTGATGACTTCCTGAGGTCCCTTCCAACGCTAATCTTCCAATATTCTATGATTATATGCCAGAACCATGAAAGAGCCAGGCTTTGAGGCACAGTTTCCATAGGTTGGGTTGGAGAGCGCACTTCTTTTTCTGTGATAGAAGTTAAGGAGTGATTGGAAGAGTCACTGGTGGACTTAGTGCCAATAAACAATACCCTGTCTGGGACATGTGGGAGCAATCAATATGGAATAATGTCTTTGCCACCAGTTGGCCTTCATTAACA
The DNA here is from genome assembly GCF_026122565.2 of Emydura macquarii macquarii. NCBI lineage: Eukaryota > Metazoa > Chordata > Testudines > Chelidae > Emydura > Emydura macquarii. The sequence continues at coordinate 7,113,948 of NW_027133808.1, read as the reverse complement.
ATGGCCTTGAATTACTCCTTGTGTGAATCTGGGAACTGCTCAATGAAGGAATTGACTCTTGAATAGTTCTGGTAATCATATTTTGCCATTAAGCCCACTCAACAGTTCTGCATTGTAAACTGAGGAGCATGTTTTCCTTCCAAAAAGATCCAGCTGCTTCCAGTCCCAGCCATAGGGGATGGATTTGAAATGGTGCTGGCAGCCTTTTGAGTTAACCGTGTCCACTATGATTGGATTGGATGGGAGAAAAGAAACTTTTGACAGCACGTAATATGTTTTGTCAATCGTCTTACATATTGCCGGGACCAATGCAGGGGGTCTGCCATATGATTTTGGCAAGGTCCAATGTGTTTCGTTAATAGGGAGGACTACTCTGGACGAGGCAGAAGTACGTAAAATGTCCACTAGTTTGTGGTGTGACTCAGTCACCTCCTGTAGTGGTATCTGTAGTGCCTCTGCCATCCACAGGGCCACTTCCTCAAATAGTGTAAAGTCAGCTGCCATCAACGGCAGAGGAGGCATCACCGCCTCATCTGGTGATGACAATGAGAAATTAGCCTGAGGGGTAGCTTCTTCCTCAACTTTAGCCTCTTATTCCTCCCTCATCTGTTCAGGGGGTTCAGATGTCTTTGCTGAAGGAAGGTATCTCCTGGCAGGCCACACTAGATCTATGGGAGGCATGTTGTCTTTGAGCCTGCTAAGGATCCCAATAGCACCACTTCAAGGCTGTGAAGGGGCCTGGTGGTTGGTATTGTGGCTGCCCCTATCAGTGAGGCTTTGGATCAGGCTGATGGTATGGTTGCAGTCCATAATGGAATTGGGCACCACATGGAGAGTGAGAAGAATGGTGGGAAACCATATCCTCTTGTTCACTTTCTGACTCAGTGGATGAGAAGGTGGCACACTAAATGAAGTCACTGGTGAGTCAGGAGTTCCAGGTGAACTCTATTGGGGCCCTGGTCCTGAGCAGAGCCAAATCCAGCACATCAGACACTGAAAGGTCAGTCGCGTACCAGAAGTCCAGTGGTACTAAAGGTGTCAGTACTGGTGGTGATTGTCGGTGCCAACATACTTGTACTAAAGGAGTTGGGTGATGTGGACCTGATCAGTGATAGTGTGTTCTTTTGCTGCCTGGAGTGTCACAGGTGGTACCAATGTCAACGTCCATACCACAGGAGCCTTCCCCGGGCAGGTTTTCTATGTTTCTCGTGCCCAGACAATAACAATGGCTTGTGTCTACTGGGTCCTTAGTCAACCCAACATGCTCTGTCAGGGTGGTACCGTGAGAGCCCTGGGTATCAGATTTAGACAGCTCCGGTGCTGTCAGTGCTGATTATACTGATTGAGCCGGAGATTATTTTTGGCTCAATCGGGGCTCACTGTGCAGACTCACAGCCCTTTTCTTAGGGGCCTTAAATGAGTGGCTCATGGATGCCTCCTTGGGCAAACCTCCCTTAGAAGTAGAGGGCTGCCATGAGGTTTGCTGCTGCCCAGGGTCTTTGTGCAGCTCGAAAGGTTGAAGAGCTGCCTCCATGAATAGGAGTTTGCACATCAGTTCTCTAGCCTTTCTGGATCTGTGCTTCAGTTGCTGGCACAAACCACATTTCTGAAGGATGTATTTCTCTCCCAGACAGTGGATGCATGCTGAGTGTCCGTCAGTCAGTGGGATAGATTCCTTGCAACTGAGATGCTTCTTGAAGCACGGGGAGCTGGGCATACCATGTCCAAGGAGGTCTTCAGACAGGGGGTTGAAGAAAGAACCAAGTCCTCTTTTTTTTTTTTTTTGGCAACCGCCAAATAAAAGAAACGGAGTAAAGAAAGAAAATAAGCTTCAAAAGGTAGCTAAGTTTAACAATTTTAAAGAGGTTAACAATCCGCTAACAGACAGCTAAAGCGCTATCACTAGCCAGAGATGGTCAAGAAGGAATTGAGGATGATTTGCCCACGCAGCACTGGTTAGACTGGTGGCAGAGCACAAGGAGGCAGCGCATGTATGGGCTGAATGGACTCTACTACCAAATTTCTCGATCATCAGCGCAAGGATACAGAGACACCTATAGTGGAGTACCACAGGGACAATACTCAAAGAACAAAATGGTACAAAATGTGTGTGTTTGTTTCTCACTAGGAAAAATCTATGCACTAAAAAGAAAATATTAGAGCAAATTTTACAGGTATCATTTATGTAGCAAGAAGAAACTACACTAGGATAGAATGAGTGAGTGAGCTATTTTCTGGAGAAAATATTTTGAGGGAAACAACGTGAAGCAGACCGGATGCATGGAATAACAAACCATCACTGCCCAAAGAAATGAGGAAAATAACATACCAGAAAACAACTAAAACAAATATACAGGCTAAGAAGCCAAAACAACTCCCATCAAAGTTCATGGAAACAAGAAATAGCATTTTCAGCACTAAAATTAGCTTTAATAAGCAGGTGCTAAACAGACTTGAATAAAAGCAAAATCCCAATGTCATCTAGAGAGCTAAACATTCCATTTTTTGTTTTTAGATTTTGTATTCTAAAGAAAGAAAAAAAATACTCATTGTACCATTAAAAGGCCAAGTTTTATATTCATTTTCTAAATTGTCTTCCATATACTAACAAACTTAGTTCCTTTGTGCCTATAGAACTATGTAAAGGAAAATTCTGTATTTAAATGTTGATTGCAAATGATAATACAATTTCATTTTCAGTATCTTAAAAAAATACAAGTGAGCTGGTGTCAAAGCCAACAACTATAGATTTATTTTCTCCTACTATTGACTGTGCTGCACAATAATTTCACTTCAGACTTCATATGTATGAAGCAACTTTCTGCAATATCTGCAAAATGATTCTCAATGTAGCCTACAAAAGTGATGCAGACAAATGACGACAGCAAGACTGGTTTTGAATATTGCCCTGCTAGTTTATTCTGATTGAATTAAGAAAAGCATTCCAATATCACTAGAATGTTTTAGTAATATAAAAAAATTTTTAAAGTGAGTACTAATAAATCAACACAGATGATTTTACTACCTCATTTCTACACAAAATGCTATTAATTTGTAATGTATTCATTCTCTATTTAACACTATTTCCTTACTTATCAGCACCTGAAATGTGTTAATTCTGAACACGGAAGGCTCAAAGTTGCTGCACATCAGAGCAACGTCCAGGTTAAAGATGTCAATTGCTGGCATCTCTAAGGTGGTGCTTCAAATGCCCACCAACTTCCCTGTGAGAATCATCTTCAACTTTGATCCAATTAAACCAAGATGAGAAGACCCTCTTCCACAGTCAGTCTCACCTGTCCCTCACAAGCATATTACCCCAAGCTTAAGATTCTGTCACAGGTATTTTTACTAAAAGTCAGGGACAGGTCACGGGCAATAAACAAAAATTAATGGAAGCCCACAACTTGTCCCTGACTTTTAGTAAAAATACCCTGGGGGAAGAGGAGGGAATAACTGTCAGAGCACTACCGTGGGCTGACCTCCAGCAGCTGCTCCAGCCCCATTGCTGCTCCAGCCTCAGTGGGGCTGACCCAGTCCCTGCAGCTGCTTCAGCCCTGGGGCCGCTACTCCAGCAGCCGTGGGGCTGACAGGTGCTCCAACCCTGTCCCAGAAGACGTCACAGAGGTCCCAGAAAGTCATGGAATGTGTGACTTCCATGACCTCCCAGACAGAATTTTATCTTTACCCATAATGCACCAAATTTGGCTCTGGCCAGAACCTCATGGAGGAACATAACACGTTCAGTGTCCTCTATGCTGTCCAACTGATAGCATGAGAACTAATGAACTACCAACCTTATATAAACTACATGCATAGCACTGGCGGGAGAATTTTCCACATTGTCAGGCTCCTGAGATCTGAAATATATAGGAATCACTGCAACTACTACTAAGCTTCTTTCTGACTATAGAAACAAACTTGTATAAAGCAGACCGGTTAACTGGCTTTAGCATAAAAGTGCTTCAGCACTCATTTGAATGTATTAAATATTAGAGAGCTAAATGTGCCTACATATCAATCTTTAAGCCAGGAGCTATTCTGCTTTCACAAGCAGAAAATGAAGGAGCTCAATAGTGCCTACTGCCCTGAGAACCGATTTTGAGAGCCCCCAAGTTATCTGGCTGCCTCCATCAGCTCTGTGGTAAGGGGAGTTAAGAAGCCATCATTTACCTTTCCTGATCTCCTAACATTTTTTAGGAGAGAAACAACTTTATAATTCAGTTATTTAAGTACATCAGCATGCACTATTTTATTTATATGCTTAAGTGCATAAATCTTTACACAAAAAAGCGCTTATCTGGTTAGGCTATTAGCAAATTAACTCCTATCACAATATACTTTAGGATATTCCCACACACACTTATTTCAATACCCTGCAGAGTTTTTAACTTTTCAAAGACAAGAGACTTGTGGAGTTAGGAACTTCATGGGATAGTAAGAACTAAGGTAGGCAGCCTCCATGACAGAATTATGAGGAACAGCAATATCTAAAGAATTTTTTTTTAAATTTTTCAAAATTAGCTTATGTTAGAGATGCCAACATCTACAAACGAAGACATTTTCAAGTGAGTTTCTAGCTCAAATCAACTACAGATCTACAACTATGCCTCCATAGGTTTGGCCAGCTGGTCAATTGGTTGGTCAAATAATATCAACTGTCTGGTCAACTAACTGCCTATTATTTGACTATGGTCAAATACTGTCATATATTTCAGAAAGAATTCCTGGATATAGGCAGGATATCAATATATCAATCAATCAATATAATTGATTGAATTATGGTGCCATTTGTTAGCAAACCTACTTAAATGTCTTGATTGCTCACTTTACTACATAATAATGCTGCCTGCTGGGGAAAAAGGGGAACAAACTGAGTATTCACCATCTTAACTGGCTGGAGTTGTCTAGAACAAATGTATGTATGTATGTCTTTATTTGCAAACCCTGCCATCAATATACCTGGCAGTGTACAAAGCATATTAAATCAGTTAAAAAGACAGTATCTCTACCCAAAGAGCTTACAGTCTAAACTGACTAAACAAACATACAGAAATTAACTCAGAAGGGAGCGGGGTTCAATCATTAAACCTCCTCCCTCATTAAAGAGAAAATAGAAAGAGCCATTAACCTTCCTGAACAGTTGGCCTGCTGCCTACCTACATAAGTGCACTTAAAAATTACTTTTTTTATATATATAGCGCTGTGTGTTTTATGTTTAATTTCATTTTTCTTTTTTGTAACTGTTCAATCTTGAACAACGTCCACATTTAGATGCTAACCTAACATTGCTAAAAATGGTAATGACTATTCTTTCATGTTTTATAACTTCATTTCACTGTGTTTTACATTTTTCTAAGTTAATATAACTCAGTTAAGTAACTTATTTTTTATAATTGGGCATAAGTATTGTTGTAAGTATTGAGGCCTAGCAGGCTATTTTAACTGTTAGCCTAACTGGTGAAAAGTGGATAGAGTCATGAATTGTTACAATGATCTGTCATATAAAACTATTTTAGAAAAAATGTGAGAAGACAGAAAGCCTGGCTTAATTTAAACAGTAAGGATCTGCTGATGCCACTGATATTAATATTATGACTGGCAAACAAGAGAAGCAGTGGAGCAGAAATCAATGAACCAAAACTGATGTGTTGAAAATTAGGCCTAACTGTGGACAACATAATGAGAGAAGATGGGACTACTCCACCTATTGCCTTTTTGGAGCCCTTAAAAAAGAAGAGATTTTGAGCGGAGAAAAATACTTTCACTATCGCTGACTGCAAAGAAAGAATTGTTGCCGTGATACCAGACCTTGATACTCCAGTAGGGAAGCTGGACTCATTACTACACCAGTGAGGAACCCAGCCTGATAAATGTGAGATCCTGCTCTCTTCCCCTTCCTCATATGCCCCTTTCTGCCCCTGTTCTTCCCCATATTACTCCAGTCCTCTCTTAGCTTTTCACCTAATCTTGAGCCGTACTGCATGGCACCAGCACAATGAGACAAGACTGTCCATCCAGTTCTGCTCAGCCTGAAAAGGACCAGTAAAGAAGAGGGACCTGAGCAGGCCAGTTACATGATGTCATTGACCAGGGACATGAGCTAGGGTCTAGAGAACAGCTGTCGTGGCCACCTGCCATCTCAAACCATCTGCCACAACTGACCAACCACCCTATATCCTCAGAAGACCAACAAAAGGTGTATTTCTCTCATCTTTACTATATTATCTCTTCTTTCCCTACTATGTCTGCATTGTCTATAGCAGGCAAGAGAGCATTCTTCCCAACTCAGAATTGAGCAAAAGAACTCATCTTCCTTCCTTCCTAACCAAGGAGGATTGTTTGACTGAATAAGAAACTTTAACCAATCAATATTCACTGGCTCCATAAAGGGAACTTTGTTAGGTTTTGATTAAGTTTGTTTTGCATAATCAATCAATGCTGTTTGCAGAGTTGTAGCCATGTTGGTCCCAGGATATTAGAGAGACAAGGTGGGTGAGGTAGTATCTTTTATTGGCCAACTTCTGTTGGTGAAGGAGACAAGTTTCAAGCTTATACAGAGTTCTTCTTTAGGTCTGGAAAAGAAATGTCACAGCTAAAATACAATACAGATTGTTTAGCATAAGGAGTTAACATGTCGTAAGAGACCATTTAAGGTGAAAGAGGCAGTAAATACCTCTGAAATCACAGGACAAAGGAGGGTTAGTGAGTTATAGTTTGTTGCAATGAGCTGTAAATCTAGTGTCTTTATTGAGTCCATGATTTCTAGTGCCTACAAAGTTATGAATTTAAGCTCCCAGGCTCATCTTTTGAAGGTGTTGTGCAGGTTTCCTTTAAGGATGAGGACTGAGAAGTCAGATACGGAGTGATTGTTTTGTCGAAGTGTTCGCCCACGGGTGACATGGTGTTTTTGTCTTTTACCATTTTTCTGTGTGAGTTCATTCGAGAGAGTAGTGATTGTCTGGTTTCACCCACATTGTTGCTATTGGGGCTTTTGGTGCACTGGATGAAGTACCCCACATGTTGTGAGGCATGTGTAGGACCCATGGATCTTGAAAGGAGTATTGTAGGGAGTAATGATCATCATAGCAGTAGAGATATGTCTGCAATTTTTGCATCTGTTATGGTTGGGTCTGGTGCCCTTTTGAGTTGGTGGGTCCTAAGCTATGGGGAGCTTGCTTCCGATGATGAGGTTGGAGAGGTTGAGGGGTTACCTGAAAGCCAAAAGAGGGGGTTCGGGAAACATCTTCTTCATGATGTGATCCCCATTGAGTATGGATTGTAACTGTTATTGAAACCCAGTATGGGATTTCAGTGTGGGATGGAAGATGAGAACCAAGAGTGTGTGAATAATGGTTTCCCTCTCCCGTGTTGAGGCAGGTTCTCTCAGGGTATTTGTATGGCCAGTTCTATGATGCGATCGACTTCGCTGGGGGAGGATCCTTCTTTGGTGTAGGTGGCTTTTAATATGTTAAGATGTATATCCTGGACTTTTTCCTCAGAGCATATTCTGTGATATCTGAGTGCCTGTCTGCAGACAACAGATTGCTTGGAATGTTTGGGGTGGTTACTGGATCTGTGAAGGTAGATGTGATGATCCCGTGGGTTTCTTGTATATAGTTGTCTGTAGAGTTGCATTGCTGAAGCTGATTGTGATGTCCAGGAAATTGGTGCTAGCATGAGAGTCTGCTAGAGTTTGATGGATGCATTGTGGTGGTTAAAGTTGTGGTGGAAATCTTTGAGGGAATTTAGGTCATCTGTCTAGAGGATGAAAATTTCATCAGTGTATCTCAATATACGATTGGTTTTGTGGTGCATTTGTCCAGAAATTCTTCCTCAAGGTCACCCATGAAGAAATTGGCATATTGGGAAGACATACTAGTACCCATCGCTGTTCCCATGGTTTGGACAAAGTGTTTGTTGTTGAATGTAAAGTTGTTATGGGTGAGGAGAAATGCATGAGTTTGGCAATATGTTTGGGGCAGATAACTTAGTGTTGTCCATTGTCGTGTAGATATCGGAGGTGGGCTGCGATTCCATCATTGTGAGGGATGTTAATCTATAGGGAGGTGAAATCCAGAGTGGCAAGTATGGTGGTCTGAAGACACTAATGTTGTGAAGTTTCTGGAGAAAGTCGTCTGTGCTCTAAAGGAAACTGGCATTTGTGTGGTGAGTGGTTTGAGGAGGGCTTCTAGGAGTCATGCATTCCATCAGTAAGAGTACCATGGTCAGATCTGATGGAGCTGACTGCATTCCCTTGTTTGTGTATATCAGGAAGCATGTTGAAGGTCCCTAAGGTGGATTTGTGGGGGATGAAGTTGCAGAGTTTCTCTTGGGGTTGTTTCAAGAACAATTTTATATTCTTAAATTCTTGGGTAAATTGTGGTGTGTGGTCTTCTCTGAATTCTTGATAATAAGTGCCATTGGACGGTTGTCAGTTGGCCTTGTTGACCAAATCATCATGGCTGAGGACCACAAGGGCGCCCTCTTTGTCTGCTGATTTAATCATATCTGGTGGTTGGATTTTAGGGACTGAATAGCTGTTCTCTGAGTGTTGGAGAGATTTTGGTGGATGTTGTTTGTTAAGAATTTCAGCCAATTTTTTCCCAAAGAAATCAATGTAATGATCAAGTGTGTGGTTTTGTCCATTGTGAGATGTCCAGACAAATGATTATTTTTTCTTATGACTGTCGGTGAGCATATGATAGTTGTGATGGTATCATCTTTGTTGTGAACGAATTCTTTGAGGAAGAGTCGGTGAAAAAATTCTTCTAGATCTCCACATTAGTACCATATTAGGTTCTTTCTTAGACACCAAAAGTCATGGACTCAATAAAGACATTGGATTTATGGCGTATTATGACAATTTGTAATCCCTTAACCCACCTTTAAACTATGACTGCACAGGTGCTAACTGCCCACTTCACCTTGACTTGTCTCTTGAAACACATTAACGCTTTATATTTAACAATCTGTTCCATCTTGTATGAGCTGTGACACTGTGAATACTCTTCCCAGACTCGAAGAAAAGCCATGTGTAAGTTTGAAAGCTTGTCTCTTTCACCAACAGAAGTTGTTCCAATAAAAGATATTACCTTACCCACTCTCTCTCTCTAATAATCAATCAATTTCAGTTTCAAAGCTCTTTAGCCAATTTTGATTCTTTTCTTTTTGTGTGTTTCAATTAACAAATTTCTAACCTCTAGCATGAATTTTCTAGTGGGTTTGCCATCGTACTTAGCAGCCTGAGATATCTGTATACCAAACCTGAACCTTGTTTAACACTGTTTAATTTTGGACAGTGACTGGCTTATGTTAACACCTTTAACTCTTTGGGGCAATATATTTCATCTAAATTAACACAACAGTTTCTATTTAAGGCTTAGGCTACAGGAGACAAAGTCTCACTCTTCTTTTATTACAGTTGTTATTGTTCTAATAAATTAGTGCTTTAAAATATATGACCATTTTTGACATTATTTGACAATATCTGACCAGTCAATTGACCAACCTTGTCCCTCCATAATTATTAAAATGAGATCTCACTTATTTCATTTCAATCACTGATACAAGCTTTAAAAGAATACACTACCTTGGCAATTTCAGGAATGTAGCTATCTAAACTGGATGAGCTTTCCATTTTGCTTTGTTCATCATCTGCAATTACAAAAAAGAAAATTTTAAAATTAAACAGCTATTGATAACTTGAGGAAAATGCTTCATTTCCAACAACTAGCTTATGACTGTAATTACTATTTCATCAACAACAAGAAATTTTGGTATCAACAAATAAAAAGCTGACAACTGTATGCTATTGCCCACCTTCCCATTTTGATCCAGTGAATAGTCTGTATCTTCTTTTCCCATATGGACATAAAATCCATTACCTAACAATACACACAGGGTTCAATCCTGATTAAAGGAAGGGCTTGTGTACATGGGAAAGTTGCATCAGTGTAACTTCCTTTTTTTTACAGCAGAAACTGCTTTGTGTCCATATATAAGTTGTCTTATATTTTTATCTTGCTATCTAAAACATTGAAGCCAGACTGCTTTCCAATCAACTTAACTATTTTGGATGGAGATATATCAATGTAAGGTCCATGCGGAGGCACTGTCATTCCGATATAACTACACCAATTCAGTTAGTCCTCCCACTGCTATTGCACACTGCACCCGTTCACACTTGAAGCAACCTGTCTGGCTACTTGCACACACTCCACTGCTCACAGGTCAACTGGACTGGATTGGCCCTCTCCCAGGGGCTTAAATGCTGCTTGAGAAGACCCAAAAATTTCTGTTTGTGACTTGCATTTGCTCCAAATGTATCATCACAACTACACTCGGGCTTCCATGCATAAATGGCATGGTGTACCAAGAACCAACTGAGAGGATAATGCAGAAGAGATCATGGAAGTTTAACTTAAATATCACAATCCTCTGAAAATTGCCAAGAATGCACAGACCCTAGAATATCCCTTGTTGCTGTGTATTACCCATGCTTCTAACAGACACAGAGCTGTGCTGTGTAGATACAATACTTTACAAATGCAGTAGCTCAAACCAGTTCATGCACATCAGTGTGCTACTGATTTAGTTATATTGTTTTAATTAAATCAATATAAATTATACTGGTGCAATTTTCTCATATAAACAAGGCTGAAATGGCAAAACTCTCATTGATTCCACAAGAGCAGAATAAAGCCCATGATTTCCACTATTATGGCAAGTGGAAATTATGAGGTCACTAACCACCAACCATGACAAATCCTTACTTTAGAATCTTACCTACACAGATATTGCCCAAATAAATTCATATACAGCCACTAATAACAATATCACCTACCTTCATGAGATTCTCCATTTCTTTTTTCTTGCATTGCAGCTTCAAAGTTTAGTTGGAGAATTTTGTTTAAAGTAGTTACCCATTCCTCCATTTCCAGTTCACTGTCTGCAGCTAGAAGATAACTACTCTTGTCTTGCATCTTGAGTTCAAAAGCAAAACGTCTTACTTTGGTGTTCTACAATAAAAAGACCTTTCCATATTAGCCAAGTTTCTCCACCTCCCCTCTTCCGACAAATAAGGGGAGGAAACAGCCTACCATAAAGTTTTCTGGGGTTCACTTATGATAAAAAATGTATATTGCAACACAAGTGTAATTTTTTTTAAAGTTGCAATGCTTCCTTTTTCTGCTGCTTCATCTTTGTAACGATTTTTATAATGCAGTAACAGTCTAAACACTGAAAGCAATTTAATTTACCTATGCTTTTGTTTTCCACCATCACCCTATTGGTGATTACATTCTAAAAGCAAATGCAAAGTGCAAATAGGTAGCACTAAAAATTCAGTCTACAGGCATTTATTTAAATTGTGTGAAGGTCTAAGTAATAAAATTCTTACAGTAAAAGTTCCCACTTGTATGAGTGTCCTTAGATCAGAGTTCAGAAGTGTGAAACTATCTCACCAACATTATAGGTATCAGAGCCCTCAACACACTGGCAAGTTAAGACTGAGAGGAGTGAGCTGTTATGACTTACTTTTTAATGAGTACTCTCTTTTGTCTGTCCTTTTCAATAGACAATATGTTAGGGAATTAGTCCTGCTTCCTCACTTCCCCTATCCACACAGACACCCTGTTTTGTAATTATAGTAAAGACTTCACATACTCTAAGGCCAGCTTGACATACATTCTACAAAAAGAGCCCTTGATCCTCTGGTGTAGCCAACTGGAAATTCTGTGGCAGCTTAATTTTAATTAAAAATTGGCATTTAATGAATTAAACATGAATATAAGTAATACAATTGCTACAGTAGCCTTGTTTTTTATTTTTATATTAAATTCACTGTCCCCACATATTCAATATATACCACAGATCTTTATACTGATAACATCAAGTGAGAGTTCTTAGAAAGAAAAGCTAGAGGTTTTGGCAGCAGAAAAAGTATGGAGAGGTTACTTTAGTTACTGTACAAGTTAAGTGACCTTTCCTTCTTCAAGTAGTGTCCCTATGAGTGCGCCAATTCAGGATGTGTGCTCACCCATGTACTCTTGATCGAAGAATTTTGTCAGCAGTGTCTGCAGACCCACACCTGTGTCCTAGATATCCTTGTGCTCTGGGGGAAGGAGCTGGACTGTTGTTGGTCCAGTTCATTCTCAACCCTGAATTCCAGTAAAAAGACTCCAAGGCAGAGGGGAAGGAGGGAGGATAGTAGAGAATCCGTAGGGACGCAAATCTCAAAGACACCAGTTACTGTACAAGGTAGGTAAGAAACAATAACTGAGGTTCTTCCAGGTGTGATGTAGACATGTCTTCCACTTAAGTGTGTGTGTGCCCAGTCTACTGGAATCAGAGGCTTTTGCCTACTACCCATAGAGGGGAAGCACTCGCATCTCATGCCTGTAGCCCATCCCTTAGCTCTGTGAGGCGGCACCATCCTGACCCTCCTCAGTTCCTTCACACTGAAAGTCCATGTGAGGAGACTAATATAGAGGGGATGGAAGGTGGATCATGGAATATACATCTGCATCACATCTTTAAGAACCACAGTTACAGTAAGTCATTTTCTTTAAGTAGATGCAGATGTGTATTCCACTTAGGTGACCAATGAGCAGTACCCCAATCTGGACGCAGGACTCAGAGTCTACTGAAATAGGGATCGCAGAATTGCTTTTCCAAGGCCTACAGCCAGTCTGGAAGATGCAGTAATAGCACAATGGTCTCTAAATGTATGGATGGATGACCATGTGGCCCTCCTGCAAATGTCCAGTATGGAAATGTCACTGAGGAACACTACAGATGTTGCTTGCACCCTTGTGGAGTGAGACATCTGCTGAAGAGGTGTAGGCAAAGCTATCTTATTTGCAGCCTTGATACAGGATGTTATCCATCTAGCGATGGTCTGTGCACAGACTGCTTTGCCCCTTCATTTGGTCCGCATATGACACAAACAGGTGAGGTGAAACATAAAACCGTTAAGTCTTGTCTAGATAAGAGGCTAAACATTGCGTCATATCCAGAGTATGGGGGCGCTGTTCTTCCATGGAAGAGTGCAACTTAGGGAAAAACACAGGTAAATACACTGCCTGACTCCAATGAAACTGAGAAACCACCTTGTATAAAAACTTCAGGAGTGGTTGTCATGTCACCTTGATTTTGTATGACTGAGTGTAAAGCAGCTCAGCCACAAGGGCCTGCAACTCATAAACTCTTCTTGCCATAGTGATTGGTTATCAGGAATGCACTTTCGTGAGACAGGATGGGCAGTGGGGCTCGACCAGAGGGCCCATCAGAGCTGCCAGGACCATGTTTTGGTCCCACAGAGGAGCCAGTTTTTGGACAGGAGGATGAAAGAAGAGAAGTCCCTTCAGAAATCTTATCACATTACTAAAAAAAAGACCTCTTGAATCAGGAGAAGGAATGCTGATATTGCTGCCAAATGCACTCTCCATGAACTGAGTGCAAGGCCTGATTTCTGAAGATGCAGCAGGTACTCCAAGATGTCCTTGATGGAAGCCCCTGTTGGTTGAGTTCCGAAAGGCAAGGACCACATCAAGAATCTCTTCCACTTCACTAAGAAGGACGTCCCAGTGGAGGACTTCCTACTGTTCAGCAGGACTTGTTGGACAATCTTCGAGGATTGCTCCTCATCATCATTCAGCCATCTAACAGCTACACTGAAAGTTGTGGGGAGCTGACTGCAGAAGGATGCAACCATGGTCCTGAGCGAGCAGGTCAGGGCGGAGAGGAAGTGGTATGGGAAGTTGAACCGACAGTCCAAGGAGGTCTGAGAACCAACACTGTCTCGGCCACGCTAGAACAATGAGGATGAGTATGGCCTCACCAATCGTGAGCTTAAGGATGACCTGAGGAATAATCAGAATAGGAGAAAAGATATACAGCCGAGATGACTGCCAGCTGCAGTGGAAGGCATAGGAGGGGTAGCCTAGACTTAGGCACCCACCAGGAGCACAACAGGTACATTTTCTGTTTTCCCTTGTCACAAACAGGTTCACTATGAGGATGTTCCACATTGGAAAGACAAGCCGGAGGACACTTGACTTCAGGGACCACGTGTCGGTCAGAGAGAAAACCCTGCTGAGATGGTCCGCAAGTTGATTTTGCACCCTTAGCAAATGGACTGCTACTGGAGTGATGTCTTCTTCAATGCAAAATTGCCACCAGACAGAGTAATTTGGATTATCCTCCCCCATTGCTTGTTCACACTGTACATTGCGGGAGCAGTCCCAGGAGGCACGACATGCATTATGGATGGCCCAAAGTTGCAACACATTGATATGGTGTGAAACTTCCTGTTGCGACCATAGGCCCTGCACCCTCGATGAGTCCAGATACACACTCCAACTTGAAAGGAAGAGTCGGTAACCACTGACCTGGCTGGAGAGGGCTAAGTGAAGGAGACTCCTTGGCACACATTGTGTGTGGACTTCCACCAGCACAAGGAATCTAGGACTGATGGAGGAAGAAGAACCTATCTGTCCAGAGAATGCAAGACAGGGTGGTAAACCACTCTGAACCACATCTGAAGAGGGCAAAGGTGCAACCTGGTGAACTGAACCACCCGTGTGCAAGCAGACATGTGGCCCAACAGGCTCAGATTGTCGTGAATGGCTGAGATTGCAGATTGAGGCAGAGCTGTTGAATTGCCTGGAAGCAGTCGGTCAGCAAGAACACCCTCAACCTTGTGGAATTTAACAGGGCCCCAATGAACTTGATTTTTTTTTTTTTTTTAAGTGGGAGCCAAGGTAGACTCAATGATATTTAAAATGGGTGCCAGATGGTTAAAGACATGCAATATGGTGGCAATGTGGGTGAGAACCTCCATTCTGGACCTACCCTTCAGCAACCAATCATCAAGATACTGGAAGATATGGATTCCATTCTTCCTGAAATATGCCATGATCATCTCCATGCATTTGGTGAAAACCCAGGGGACAGAAGAGAAAGCCGAATGGGAGAACCATATACTGAAAATGGCATTCTCTGACCACCACATGCAGAAACTTCCCGTGGCTTAGCAGAATCACTACATGAAAGCAAGCGTCCTGAAGGTTCAGAGCAGTGATTCAATCATTCTGAGACAGAACAGGAAGGAAAACCAGTAGAGTGACCATGCAAAACTTTACATCCTGATGAAATTGTTGAGGCTACAAAGGTCGAGAATGGGTCTCATCCCACCCTCAGATTTAAATTTCAGGAAGTACTGGGAGTAAAATCTGTGGCCTTGGTGCTCCTGCAGAACTTCCTCCACCGCTTCCAGCCTCAAAAGAGAGGACACAAAAGTTGGAGGTAATTGAAGTAATTCAGTCCCAAACATTGTAAAAATGGGCAAGCCTGTCCCCAAAAGGGAGGGGAATGGAAGAGGTGGAATAACAACTGGCCGGTGCTCTGGACAAGAGTGTCAAAATGTGCACTTGGCCTGTGCCGAGGGGGGGGGCGCCATATGGGCTGTCCACAGCCTAAGACCAACCACTTCCTCTTCTATTTCAACCACTTCTATTTCCTCTTTTTAGGGTAGTCATGTTGTTTTCATGGGAAAGGTTTCAGAAGGAATGCTTCAAGCAATATTGTTGCTGCTGCTACCCCCTTAGTGGCGTCTTTGCATGGATAGCGCGTATACTCCCAGGGACCTCAAGATAGCCCTGGAATTCTTGAAGGAATGCAAAGTGTCATCAGTCTTGTCCGAGAACAAGACTCGACCGTCAAAGAGCAAGTCCTGGATGAATTACTAGATGTCCAGAGTGATCCCAGATGTTTTGCAACCAGGAAGCATTCTTAGTTACTACAGAGACCATAACCCTGGCCAAGGTGTTCGCAATGCTAAGATGCAGGGAAGTTCTGGTGACCAAGCAGACTTCTGCAACAAACGCCAGGAACTCCTCAAGCAAGAACCTGGGTAACTAGTCCTTGAATTTAGCCATGACTGACCAATGAAGGAAATCATACATGGCCAGCAATCTTCTTGATTCACAACCCTCATCTGTAGGGATGATGAGGTATAGATCTTCCTTCCCAGAAGATCCAGCTGCTTGGAGTGTCTATTATTTGGGGTAAACATGAATCTAGCCTGCTCGGCCCTGTCATGTACCACCATAAAGACTAGGGAATTTGGGGCCAGGTGGGAATAGAACCCCTCAAATTTTTGCATTTTGCCAATGGTACTACTGAGACTGGTGTACTCCAGAGCGCTCTCGCTGGCTCAAGGAGCACATCATTGATCAGAAGAGACACTCTCCCAGGAATGACAGGCTGTAAAATGTTCGTGTGCGTGTGCACACTCCTGGAGGAACTCTGCCTGGATGCCCAGGTATATGACTATGCAGTGTAAAAGATACTGGCATGTCTTAAAGTCTTCCAGAATACAAGGGGAGGATGAACCAGGGAGCACAGCATCCTTCAGTGATGAGGATGAAGGTCTCAGCTGAGTCAAAACTGGCTCTCTCTCCCGGGAAGAAGTACCCAGGAGGGAGGACTCCATCAGCTCCACAGTGAAGAAGACCACCAATGCCTGCACTTGTAGCTGATCCAAAGCCACCGTCAACCTGATGGGTGACTTCAACTTTGAACAAGGTGTAGAGCAGGATCTCCACAAACAATGAGTGTTCCACTGAGTCCAAGGCCACCTCTATGGTTATGGAATTGGTGGCTAGTAGAGGCTGGGACAGGTACCTCCGTCCCAGCCACAGGGCACATGCCAACCTTGGAAACCATACTGGTCCACCGGTGGCCACTGGAGCTCATCAGGTGATGTGGTGTGGGAGAATGACAACTTCAACTCAGAATCAGAGCCCCAGGATCTCAATGACATGGGCAGAGTGACTCCCAAGGGAGCCAATAGGCAGTCTGATTCAGCCGTTACCCAGAACGAGGAGGGAATCAGCTCCCCCAGTGAAGGTGGTACAGTCAATACCAAACATACCATTACCATGGGCAGTGTTAGTCCTGGTGCAAACAATGGTACCAGAGCGCCCAAATTCGTTGATGAAGGTGGTGAGAGACTCCAAGGGAGCACTTGTGACGTTGAATGACTGTGGATCACAGCCTCCTGCTGTGCCTCGAGTTCCTCTCCCTGCTGCTGTCTCCCTAGGCTACTGATCCCAGTCCTAGCACCTTCTCTGCTCATCCTCAGAGCCTGCTACCACTCACTCCCAGCAGTAACACTGTCTCAGGTGCCTCTCAGCCTGAGAGAGAGACCGCCTTCCCTTTTTGAGCTCCAGGCAAGTGACTGCTCTGCTCTGCCCTGCAGCTCCTTTTATTTGGGCCTGCTGGCCTTTGATTGGCTGTGCCTCCCAGACTCTCTTCTATTGGCTGTCTCCCACACAGACGCCTTAAAAGGGCTGCTTTTAACCTCTTCTGTGCCAGTGTGGGGCAAACACCCCATCACATGATGGCTGTGAAGAACTATGTCTTATGGGGCAAATGAAAGAGGGAACAGCTCCCCGTAGGTTCAGTGGGTGTTTCCTCAGCTTATTAAGGACTAAATTGAGGTCCCAGGGTGGAGTAGGTTCCTTGACAGGAGGAGGAAGGATGAATAGACTCTTAATAAACCTTGCAGTGGGCAAGTGAGTAAAGACTGAAAAACTCTCAATGGGGAGCTGAGTGGGAGGCTGTGACGGCAGCCAGGTGAACCTTAATTGAGTTCAGTGATAATCTTGTGGTTCTTAAATTCTTATTGCACTAGAGCCATGTTCCGCAACTGGGTATTTAAACAGTACTGCAATACAAATACTAAAATGCATCAAATACATACATCAAATTATTGTGGGCAACAAGGAAAGCAGGATAAGATTAATGGTAATAAAATTGTGCATCTATACAGGGTCACTGTGTGCACAACCTCATGGTCCAAAATAAGATGCAAGTTTTTTTTCTCCAGCTCTCCAAAACTGCAGTTCAACTGAGCTATTAGCTTCTTGATTTCTTCCTAGCTTCTCAGCAAAAGTGGGTTTTGATGAGCGATTTTCATGTTGTTGATATTTTACTGCATGTTTGGAGCAGAAATTAGTGGTTTTTAAAACTAGATACAGTCTTGAAATCCAAATTGCCAGGACAAATTAGCATGGATGAATGACTTGTGCAATTTAATTGATTATAAACTTGCATGAGCCAAAAGTGCAAATCTTAAACTGGTGAACATATATTATGGTCTCACACTAGTGAGACAATAAAGTTGTGTCAAAGAATTTTCTATTTTACACAGTCTATACCACTACTTCACCTTTTTTCTGAACCCTTTTTTATAAACATGTCAAGGGCAATTTCCAAATTTCAGCCACTAATTATTACCTATGGCATGATTTCCAGGGTGTATATTATCTGAATATTGTTTTCAGGAAATTTGGGGAAACTGGAACACCAGAAAAGCCTGATTTTGCCCCTCCCCCCAGTGCATACTTACTGTCCAATGCTGCTGCCTGAGCAGTAATACTGTGACATCAGAGATAATCATTCATTCAGTCAATGCAGTTCATTGGCATATTTGGGAAGTGTCACTATGGCCCTAGTTGTCATGGCAACAGATGACTTTAATAACTGATTTACATCAAACTACACTAACATTATTACATAGAAAGGTCACAGGAGGAACTGTCATGAAAGCATACTGTGTTTTCATAACCTCCTGCTGTGTTCCTTTGTGCTCTTTTAGTAAGTTACACGGTTTCTTTTAAAAGGGTAATTGTTTGCTAATTTCCTCAAAAGGAGTTACATGAAAAGAAGATATACAATTAAAGCGCCTTTTCATATTGTTGATATGCTTCTTACAAATTGAGGGCTATGCTTTTCTTAATATTTACCTTAAAAAAACCCAAAAAATTATAAAAATGAGTCCCTATTCAGTGTTCTGTTACATAACTTAAAATAAATATTATTTAGAAGTTGCAATAAAACTGAAGTTGCAGTAAAAAAACAAGTTTTGTTTGAATACAGTTTAATTACTTCCAACACATTGGTCAGCATGAGACACTGGTAAAATAAGGGGCATCACAAAGATAATGGCTATAAGATATACAGTGAAGACCAAAATAAGGAAGTGCCATATTATTTAAACAGCACATACATAAAATATTTTCAATTTAAAAACTAAGGAAATTCACAAATAAATTTTAACATTAGTTATGTTTGCTCTTGTTAATAAACTGACCATAAAAATTAGGAAATAATTAAAGGATTACAACAGTCAAACATTTGTTAGGAAATGCCAGAATGAATGCTGCACATGCAACCTTAATTCAGCCCCCTTGTGAGTATGCATTGATAGTCTTTAAATACATGATCACTTAAAAAAAAAATACACACAAGACCCCCTGGTTCATTTAGTGTACAGGATGAATTTACTCTGGGGTTCAACTGGAGTAAAGGAGTATGTTATTTGTAAGAACCCTTCAATATGGAGTGAAGGAGCATGTTATTTGTAAAACCCTTCTCTTCGGTTGCAGAAGCTGGAAGGTTTGTAATAAATGAGGCAGGAAACTGCAGAAAGAGAAAGGACAGCCTCATGGGCAGTTAAATGCTATCCTGGAGACTAGGATTCTATCCCTACTTCTGCTACCAAGTTCCTATGTAATGCTGGGCAAAGCATTTACATCATACGTTTCCTAGATAGGCACTTCTGCATGTAATTAAAGACAGTACCAGAATGCGTACCGACAAGAGGGCTGAATTAAGGTTCCAAGGGCAACATTAATTCTGACATTTTTAACTTGAAAGTGCTCATCTTTGCATCCTCTTAATCCTTAACTTTGTATTTTCTAATTATGCTTTAGTTTATTGCTGTCAGCAATCTTAAAGTTTTTTGTTTGTGAGACAAGGATGGGTGAGGTAATATCTTTTATTGGACCACCTTCTGCTGGTGAAAGAGACAAGCTTTCAAGATTACACAGAGCTCTTCTTAAGGTCTGGGAAAGGTATTCAGAGTGTCACATCTAAACAGAAGGTGGAACAGACTTAAGTATAAGGGGTTAACACATGTTGCAAGAGACCACTCAAGGTGAAGTCATAGGTTAAAGTTGGGTTAGTAGGTTGCATATCATTATAATGAGCAATAAAATCCAATGTCTTTACTGAGTTCATGATTTTTAGTGTCTAGCCAAGTGTTTTTTTTCTTATGTTAGTATAACTTATAAGAAAAGTTCACAGGTTCACACCTTTAGGTGCAACAGGGAATGGGGGAAGAAAGCAAGAATGTGCGACTAACCCCCTGGACAATAATGCTGAAGAACTCCACAAGAAATTCCTACACAAGCCTCCTGAACTACAGGCATAGAGGCCCTGGGACAGGATTTCAAGGGAAGATAGTGTAGAACGGGGAAAATTAGAGGCTTCTCAGTCATTCATAAACACAGAGAGGACCTTTGTTGGAAAAGTTCAGGAGGGAGAAGAGGCAGAGGAGAGGAATTTGCTACAGGTCAAGTTTCAGCTTAGTTTGATTTTATGTTTGTTTCTAATGGTCAAAAGCTGTATAATGTTAAATACTAACAGTAATGACTAAAATAGGAAGAAAAACACTGCTCTCATATTTATGAACTATTCCTGTCCTTTGGAATCTAAAGATTGGGATGTTGTTGTTTTTTTAAATTCACTAATTGGGGGGACAGAACAATGCACTCAGATTTTTAGTCACTGGGACCAAAGGTTGAGCAACAGAAGAGTTTGGTTGAGAGGGAAAAGAAACATATCACCTGTTGTGCACCCTTTCCTTTCCTACACTGTGTTTGCTTTTTGCCATTTCCCTGTGCACAATATACATTCATGGTGAAAAATCCAAGACCATCTGTTCCAATTGTGGGCCCAATGTGCCTCCTCCTCCTCTGCCAGTTGCTTCCTACAGAGTATTAGTGCTCCACCATGCTATGAATTATGGAATATTCTAGACTGCACCCCATAATCTACATCACAGTAGCATAAAGAGAATCAGTGAAAGGAACTTGCTGTTTGGGAGGACTGGTGGTGTGTCAGGCCCGGCACTGGCTCCAGTGAGCTAGAATTGATCATCATCTCAGTCAGGGATGCCAAAGAGGCAGGGAAGGGTAGGGAAAAAGTGGAATGAAATGTACAATGCAAAGAGCAATAGGAGGGCAATGTGACCAGATGTTTATCTGCCATGTTCTAGTTAATTCTGAACCAAATTACAGTTTCAATAGATTTAGCCAGGACTAACTTTCTAAACCAAGACAATCTGGTAAATCACTACATCCGATCAACTTGATGCATAAATAAGTGTGTTACAACTACAAGACTTTTCTTGCAAAGTTTACATTAATGATTTATTCAAACATTTTTTGTGCTATCTATTTGAAAAATAATTCAGGTGGAACTTTTTAAGCTTCTATACAAATTTATGCACTAGGGTATAACAAAAAATCAGGGAAGTACATATACAAAAGAATTTATAAATGTTTCCTTTTCCATTAAGGTTACTATGTCCAGATTCAGGAATTAATACAAAGACCCTAAAAACCCAGTTGTCTCCAGGTCTGTTCTGCCTAACAAAACAGATACATGCTGTACTGTAAACATATAACACAACTGCATGAAAACAATCCTTTTCTCTGGCACTTGCTACTAGCAAAATTTTTTTGCCAAAAGAGCTTACTTTATCTCTTTTGCTTCAAACATTTATTTTTAAAAAGGAAAAGGTCAAATGAAAGCAATCAGGAAGTGTGGCTGTGAATATGATGCAACTCCCGCAACTAAAATCCCACACAAGAAGCTATGCAAAACATTTTACAGCCCATATAAGTACACAAAATGGAATAGCATTTAATTTTATGCTTTCATTAATTTTCCATGCTTTCTTCAATTTCTTTGTATGATTCCATTTCCCTTCTTGCTTGCCTCCATGTGTTTCTTTTAAACACATCACATAAATCAGTGACTTTGTCCATTTTCAGAAACACTTGGAAAATTCAAAACACAAACTAAAAAATGCAACTGCTTTTCTTCCTAAAATGTAGCGTACCTGCCCATTTATGTGACTATTTAAAAAGATGAAGTATCTGTTTAATAATTGCATTCCAGGATAATTATGTAGATTTTGAAAAATACAGGTCTAATAAATTCAACATCTACACGCTCAATATGTAAAAAAAAGACAACGCAATTATATTTACCTGTACCACCCCCATACAAGAATCCAAAAATATCGATCCTTTCGGCTCTTTAGATATTTTCTCATCTTTGTAGAAATTGAGATTATATGATCCATCACCAAGCTGGATTAAGTGGAAAAATCTTCTCTTAAATGACTAGTTAAAAAAAAGAAAAACATTGTTAACAGCAGTACTATTAATTTCATATTTCAAAATCCATACTTGCTATAGTAATGTACATCAGTACATGTAGCTTAAAGATGAAACCCTCTTTTTCTTATTAACCTCACACATATTAAAAACATTAAAATACAATTACATCCATTTAATTTTTCAAAAGGAGAAAGCTTCCTTACACTATAAAATGTGGGTGGGAGGGAGCAATTTATCTATCATCTCATGATATTGGTTGTAAGTTTAAAGATATTTAAGTCGGCCCCAGCACTTAAAAACTAAACAATTATAAATGGATGTTTTATAAACAAAAAATGAATGGCAATGGATTTAAGTTTATACTCTGAAGTTACTGTAGAATGTGCATCATTAGAGTTCAATGTTTCTCTCAATTTGATCTGTAAAAATTCTTGTATTGTGGTACTGTGGTACTAATAAAAGCAAGTAGAAAAAAAAATATTTTTAAAAATACAGTAAGCGAATCAGACTCAACACAGAAAAGGGAGATGACCTGAATAAGAAGGTCCCATATTATATGGTGTCTTTTTATATCACAATTACACCTTGTAGTAGTCTGATAGTGACTGTAAAAAAACCCACCTACTTTCTCACAAGATCTGCTTTGTGAATGTCTTCAGGAGTATCTTTTAATTTAGTGAAGAGATGGGTAACATTTTAACTATATTTTGCTACTGTAAGATAAGCAAAAGCTTCCCCTTCTTCACCCTAAGCTTTTTTTTAACAAAAGCAAACTATACACAGTGACTTTACAAAGCAGCAGCATACTGAAATATTACATATCTATAAAGTCATTTTTTGGTGTGACACAGGACATTACTGAACTTACCCTCATAGTTACACTGATTGCACTATTCATGTTGCCTTTGTACAGCCATCCTTGTTTGGTTATCCCACCCTTCTGAGATCCTAGAGATGCTGCATCCTAAAAAAAATTTGCACAAACTGAAATGTCGGTACATAATATGGACATTTAAGAACCTATCCTTTAAAGAAAAAACCTTATTGACTTCAGCACTGAGCTTGATACATTTATGGAGAGGATGGTATGATGAGATTGCCTACAATGGCATGTGGCCCATCTGAGACTGCTAGTAACAAATATCGCTGATGGCCAGAGATGGGACACTAGATAGGAAGGGCTCTCAGTTACTACAGAGAATTCTTTCCCCAAATTATCTGTCTGGTGGGTCTTACCCACATGCTCAGGTTTAAATGATCACCGTATTGGGGTCGGGAAGAAATATTCCCCCTGGTCAGATTGGCAGAGAGCCAGCAGATATTTTGCCTTCCTTTGCAGCATGGACACGGATCATGGGTACAGTTTACACTGGAGTAAATAGTGGACTCTCTGTAACTTGAAGTCTTTAAAATATGTTTTAAGGACTTCAGTAACTCAGCCAGATGTTATGAGTCTAATGCAGGAGTGGGTTAGGTTAGAAGTAGCTTTCCAAGAGCAGGTGGTCAGACTAGATGACCACAATGGGCCCTTCTGATCTTAAAGTCTATGAGCCTATGTAATACCTATGTTCATAATCTGGTGAGTGTTTAATGTCCAACAAATCAAAACTTGAGTGCTGTTTTCCATTAAATTGACAATTTAAAATTTTTACTCCTTCAGCGGACAAAAGAAAAAAAAAATCAGGAGCATATTTACATTAAAAATTTCTCACATATTTGAGGTTTTCATTTTAAGTATTTCTACTGTGAAGATACAGCTTTCACAGTATAAGCTGATGCGATGCTGCCCTTTTAGCCCAACCTTGCAGGAAGCTGTCTCCAACTAAACTGCAGCAGCTGCAAACAGAAACAGATCACTTCCCCTATCATGTTCATTTCATTGAGGTGATAGCTAATTATTTTCATTCCATATTTTTAGTTTATAATATCCATCTAAATGAAAACTCTACTCACAAAACCATACATTTATAACACATTTTATAAATAAAGATATGTTGATTCAAAGTCATAGAGGGTAAAATACTCCTTATCCCACAAAAATCAACTATCTTGTAACTCAAGCACCTCCACACCATTGCCCTCAGAAACAGATTGGATAAATAGATGAGTTTTGCTCTTTACCTTGAAGATCAACAAGTTTGGGATCTTTTGGATCAAAGGAGAAACAGCAAGTTCTAGGACCAAGAGCTGTTGCATTCATTTAGATAGAATAAGAGGGCCAAAGGTGTTGTCATAACCCAGTCACAGTCCAATATTCAACAGTGTTAAACAAGGTCCAGAGTTTGGTATATAGAAAACTCAGTCTGCTTAGTACTATGGCTAACACACCATTAGAAAGTTTTTTAAACCTTTTATTAAAGATAAAGAGAAGAAGGAAAACCAGGTAATACTTTACATTTCAAATGCTTTAAGTAAGGTGTCATGCTGGCTGAATGGGGGAGGGGGCGGGCATTTAGTATATTGTTTGACATCAGTATGTCAAAATCATAGTAATTCATGTAAGATATGCCATGTCAGGTACTGTTAGAAAGGCTATCATGTGCTAAGTATGATTATGATGTTTGTGTGTTGTGTGTGTAATGGAAGTTATGGATATGTTTGATATATCTGTATTTCAAATTGTGCTGTGTCTGTGTCACACCAGACAGGATGGCTGCAGAACAATAGCCTGCTTAATGACCCATTAAGAGATTCACAGGTGCAAAGGGCCCAGGGGGAGAAGCCAGGGATACACCTGATGAGTCACCAGGACTGCTCATGTGACTCTGGACTCCATTTTGGTTCCTGTGAAATTCCACAAGCAGCATGGCAAGGGCCAGAGGACATAAAAGGCAGAAGCCCGGGATCCATTTGGTCTTCAAGTCGGGTTCAGCCTTCAGCCACCTATTTACCTCTGGATCAAATCATTTGCAACCGAAGCTGTGAAACAAAGGACTGAGACTCATCCAGGTACTGTATGTATACCCAAGGGACTATACAAGCCTGCAAACTCCACAATTCTTCTTGAAACCTGATATATATGGACTTTCAAATCATTTGTATGTATCTGATTGCTTTAATCCTTTAACATTTCTCTTATAGTTTGTTTCTTTCTTTTTATAATAGACCTTTATTTTAATTTACTAAAGGATTGGCTGGCAGTGTGGCATTTTCGGTAAGATCCAAACTTATATTGATCTGGTACTGTGGCTGACCCTTTGGGGTCAGAAGAAACCTTTTGGTAAAGAGCATAGTTTAAATAACTGGTCTCTTTACTGGACCTAGTGGCTGATTGGGAGCCGGAGACTGAAATGCAGTAAAGGGGGCTGTGTGTATTTGTGTACTGGCTTCTAGATAACTGGTTTGGGGAATAAGAAGCACAGTTTGTGGTTGGTTGGAAAGTCTCACTTCAGTGTCACCCACCAGCGCCGGGAGAATCTGCTCTCCTTTTACAGCCTGCCCTCACCTTGGCATTTTCAGGTGGCTACTCTGGGCACGGAAGGGTTATATAAGGCTTTCATTTTAACAATCTTTCATGTTTCCTTTCCATTTAACTAAGAGTTTTAGATGAAAAAAATGCTTGTTTGACAGTCGCAGATGGTATCAAGGATGGTCCTTTTGGGTAAAAGAAAGAAAGATAGTGGAAATGGGCTAGAGCAGTGGTTCTCAACCTATTTATCATTGTGGCCGCATCCACACAATATATATGTTACCTGTATGGCCCAAGGGATGTCACATGGGCGACATCTGTGTGCTGATTGGGCTACAGATATTGTTGTTGCTGCTGCTCTTTAAATCTGATCTTATTTCAACCCAAATGATGTTTGGGAATCAGCTGGAGCCAGTAGAAGTGGTGATGTGATCTGGATCCCTCTCTCTGGCCCAGTCTGGTCAGGACATATCTCAGGATTAGAATGACAAAAGCCTAGGGTCCTAGGAAATGGTGCAGTTGGCAGCTAGGATGGTGAAGCTTGCTCCAGTAGCCTCCTTCTGGTCTTCCATATTTTCCCCCCTAAAGGTCTCTTTCTTTAAGGATCCAAACGGGGAATGATGGACAGAATAGCCCATCCCTTCATTATTTTGTTCACCAATTAGGCCTAATATCTGACTCACAATTGGTTAATTTCTGGTTTCACATCTTCTGTTTTTACCAAACATGAATTCAACATAGGTCTTGAATCATACCAAAGTGGCCTTTTTTGGTCTGGACAAATTTAGTCTCTGTCTGGTTCTCTTACAACTTTTTATAACATTCTTTACTGAAAGCAATTTGACCTACTTTCCATCAACATTTGTTATAAATTATTGTAACACCTTACGAACTTTGATATACTTTTTACAATTGAGCTTACAATTAGTGTAAATCTGTAGCCCAATTATCACATCATCATCTTCAACTCTCTATTTTAGAATTTCATACTGTTGCCCATTACCATTGTATCTGAACATCTTTCACATAAAATCAATAGTTAAATCCTTAGTGGACTTCATGAATCCTCTGATTCTTTCCCCTTTTCAGGGTATAGAAACTCTGATTGGGTAGGAATTATTTTTTAAATTTAGTTTAAGATCTAATTTTATTATTGTTTTGGGAAGAGGGAGTGTATGTCAGTGTTGTAAATGTCACTTTTGTTATGCTGGAAAGACTTTGTAGAAGAGAAAGAAAGTTGTGCAGCATTTCCTAAAGATGGTCAAACCATGGATTTACTTACCTTCTCTGGAAATTCATGCTATAGCTGGATTCCCTCCACCAAGGATGAGCTTCCACACACTTTGGAACAATACAGATCAAAGTCCAAGACAGAGGAGCATAGCTACCTTAAGGAGTCATAGATCAAAATACAGTTTTAAACGTAGATGGGGCTTGATCCATTAATTGCTTGGAAGATTATGACCCAGAACTTAAACGAATACCAGAAGTGGACTGGGAAGTTGTGGAGGCACAGGAGACCCAGGAGCATGGGCCTGATTTGTTTTCACAGTGGCCCAAACCAGGGAGGATGCATCTGAGAATGCGTTGCAATTCTTCAAATAGACAAAGCTGGAGGACTGTAAACTTGAGTGTCCCAGGTGACCTCAGCTGTCCCGGTGTAACACAAGAGATGAGGTACCTCAGACACACAGAATCCAAGCTGTAAAAGGCTTTTGGGTTTAAAACCAAAACCTTGAATTGCACCCAGAAATTGATTTTAAAGCAGAACATTCTAAGGATCACAAATGTAACATGCCCCATACAAGCAGCACTGTTAAGTAGGTCACTGCTAGCTGAAGCCTGAGTCGTCTTCAAGTGTAGCACCACACAGGTAATCCATTCCGGTAGGACAAAAGAAGCAATGAATGAATGAGGACTAGGAGTAGTAATTTCCTGCTTCTAGACATGCGAAGAGAGGAGGAAAATACTCTTGGTAACATATTAGGATATCAAGAAGTAACAAACCAGCTATCAAGTGTGCATGGGATGGAGGTTTGTATTGAAATGTTCTCCAGTAGATAATTAACATTGTTTAGCACAAGAGACTAAAATAGAACAATTAATCTTTAAAAGGCACCATTAAAATGCATATTTATTCTGACTAGCAGCAGCCTATACATGTGTCAAGTGCCACAAAAATGTTCACAGAGGGCTGCACAATTAAATCTTAAATCTGTAAACACATAACTGCCAGTCAGTGTGGCTTTATGGAAACTAGAACTTGTCAAATATGTTTCTCCTATGGAACGCCAAGTAGCTTTTAAGGTCCTATAAGTAGGGTACTTCAAAATCGGGCAATTCCCTGCCCATATCTCTGAAAAGTACTGAGATATCTCAACACTAATATGTTATAAATACCTCAATAAGACTAAAAGATACCTGGGGAATACTGTTTCCAACCATAAGCTCCCTCCTTTCCCTGGAATTAAAGGAGAAGGGGTAGCTAAGGGCTTGTCTACATTTGAAATGATACTGCTGCATAGCTGCGTCACTGAAGCACTTCAGTGCAAACACCACCTATGCCAACGGGAAGTATTCTATCATCAGCACAGGTAATCCACCTCCTTGAGGTTTGGTAGCTAGGTCAAAAAAAGAATTCTTCCATCAACCTAGCACTGTCTACACCAGAGGTTATAGGGTCATCTTTACTATGCCAGTTAGGGAGGTGGATTTTTCATACCTCGGAGCAATGCTGCTGGGTTGACCTAACTTTTCAGTGTAGACCAGGTCTAAATCGTGACCTAAGATGACCCTGTTTTTCCAGTTCCAGGCCTCTGTTGAGCTGACTTTGCCAATTCTGCTGAATGGTGTGATGTTTTTGTGGTACAAAACTGAATTATTTTGTGTTCATCTATTCCACTATTGAACAAGAGAGTTTGAACTCAAGTATCCAGAGGTGAAAAGCAAACGCACTTTTACACTGCACCATCTGTTCATTCAAAGGAAGGCAAAATTCCTGGCCAACAGCAAAATGCCTTTGCATTGAAAATTTACTTCCTGTTTCCTACAGATTATAGGATCATTTCCCCATTTGTATTGTTGTTGCATGCTAGGGTTTATGTTTTCAGTCATTTTTCCACAATAAGATCCAAACCCTGCTCCTGAACAGATTATTGTTCCAACAATCACCTATTCCCTAACTTCTTTCCTCACTCACAGTCTGATTTTAAAATTCACCTACATCAAACAGTATTTTCTTTTCAGATTTGATGGAGCTGTTCCTTGTTTGCTCTTCCTTCAATTTTTGCATTATCTGCTAACTTAATAACTTTGTTTTATACATTCTCTGTAAAATGATTTTTAGACATAAAGCAGCTTTTTTTACCTACTAAAAGCCTATTTTACTGTTTGAAAGAAGAAAAACTTCCTGCTCTATTTGATCAGTTTTATCCATGAAGTTGTTTATCTGACACTTTTTTTATGTGCTCACTGAAGTTATTTTTTCTGGATTTCCCCCCACCCCCAATTATTACTGTTTGAAGAAGCATTTATATATAAACAGATATCTTCCATACTGATTGCCATTAGAAATGTTATTACCCTACAGTATTTGAGTTGTGGTATTTTTCCTATACCTGGTTAACTTTATTAGGAGACACTGTCACTACTGCAACAAAGTTTATTTTTTTCTTAGTGGTCTTCACACTCAGGCTATTTCTCCACCTGATTCATTTAATGATATCTAAACAGCTTTTGTGGTGATGACCTATGATGTCAGAAATGCTAGATTGCAGTAATAATAATATTTAGGTCTTTTCTCATCTCAAAGAACTCTAAAAAAATATTATTCCCATTTTACAGATGGGGAATCTTGGGCACAGATAAGTAAAGTGACTTGTCCTAGGTCACACAGCAAGTCAGTGGCAAAGCAGGAATGGAACTTAAATCTTCTGACTTCTCATCCAGTGTCCTATCCTCTGAACCACTCTGCTTGGATTAATGCATCAATCAAGCAGGACAATTAAAGAGAACTGATTCTATTTTACACAAAATTAATTAACTAGTTATGGTGACTATTCTGGAGATTGAAAAGCACTATAAGTATTAAGCATTACTATCAGTGGTAATTATATGATAAGAAATACAAAAATGTGTTAGCTTACTTGAAGGCTTTTGCAGTGGTAGAAGAAAGTTGATGTATTTATGAAACAAGAAGGCATCAGCCTCAACATTCAATCTCTTTGTTCTAAAATATACCACGGTAAAAACTATGTAGCATACACAGACAACAGAAAGAGTTTACGCTGCTTTAAAAACATTTTTTGAAGTTTGAGACCTTTAAACCAGTTGGTACTGCTGAAATCATTGTTCTCAGGGAATAGAGGATTGGAAAGAAAATAAGTAAAAAGGTTTCCGCCATTTTTTATTAGTTTCTGCTTTCTCTGACCTTCTCAGGGCTGGTCTACACACAAACTTACACCAAACTAACTAAATAGTTTTTAATCATATTTTTTGTTATTCTGGTGCAAGGCTATGTGTGGATGTTCTTATATTGGAATAAAATTGTTCTATTCTCACTTTGCTTCAGTTGTAAATTAAACTGAAATGGAACATTTATTCTGAAATGAGTGTCCACACATAGACTTGCATGAAAGCAAACTCTGTGAATTAAAAACAGTTTAGTTATTTAGGTGCAAGTTTGTGTGTAAACCAGCCCTCACCAATTATAATCCCCTCACCTTCAATACAAACCCATGCTTTCTGCTATCAGAATTTCTCCTCCACGGATATGACAGATATTAGGAACACAAGACTGGTTAAAAACCAGCATCCAGTGTACCTATACATTTTTCACTTTCAAACTCCAAACTAAAGTGACTGTCCAATTAAACCTCTATTTTTATTTGATATGAAAATTTATGTGACTATTTTTAATGAAATAATGTTACAGAATAGAAAAACATTAAATTACTGAATAGAAAAAATAGAAAGAATAGAAAGATTAACATCTCCTCACCTCATCTTTATCTGCTTCTTCATCAACTTCATATACATGAACTGGAAGTTTCTCTAGTTTGGTCCCTTTGCTAAAGAAGAAAGAAAATTTAATACTCAGATATTTTGTGATCACTTACATGATCATTCAGTATCCAAGCTTCTATAATTATTCTGAAAGGAAAATATAAATCACACTATTAATAAGCAGTAACTTGTACTCCTTGGTGGAATACAGTTCATCTAAGCCGTTTCCAACTGTTGCATCTTCTGGCCTCTGCACAGACTTCTTACTGGCCTGGGGAAAGCAGCCCTTAGATTGAACTGTGGAGAAGTGAGTGCTCTCCTCCCACTTCACTGCAATTTTTCCTTCTATCCTCCTATCCTGGGAGAGGAGGACTCGAGACAAGCAGGTCCGTCCTTATCTTTGGGATACCGTATTTGAATTTAATTGCTGAATGTATGTTATACCGATTAATCATTTTAGTTTGGGTCAAACAAGAACTACATTTGAGTTTTCACAAGTTCCACTATGTTGTGTTGCAATTTGGGGACAGTCATAGCCTATGTCTACACTTGCCGCCAAATTTGTCGACTTCCTAACTCCTACTTAACTAACTCCTTCTGCAGTATCTTCAGTTCACTGACTGACGGGAAATACACTCCTATCCACGCAGTGTTACTCCATTTGGCAGAGGTGAATTAATAGTGTCGCTTTCCGGGTCAATTGAGCAGGTCTCCACCTCCACTCAATCGATCCAGACAAATCAATCTGACAGCGGTGAATTTGCCACAGTCATTCTAGACATAGCCATAGCCTTTAGTGGATGGGGGTAGAATACATTTATTCAGTTGTTAAGGTCAGGACAGCAGGTGTGGAGGAGTATATTGTGACAGATATGCATGCAATACCTTTAGGGACCATACTGTATTAAATTTATGAATGTTTTATGTACCATTGTGGGCCAAGGACTGTATGCAATTCAATGGGGGGAGGGTTACCTACAGCTCCTCCAGGAACTAAAATCAGTGCAGGGTGATTATTACAGTCCCCAAGATCGTAAACAGCTCCAGAAAAGTACCATTCCCCAGGGTGGGGTTTGCATATATTGGTTCAAGCCAATCCCAGAGTAGAGGCAAGAGACAAAGAATGAACTTCAGTTATAAAGACTGAGTTTAAACATACTCAGGGCCTTTAGGCAGATTGGCTTGTGGGGGAAACTGAAGCCAAAAACTCCAGTCTGGAGTCAGAGGACATGGGTCCCTGTCCAGAAAGAGGTGAAGGCTAAAGGCCTGAAACCTGAACACGCATTCGTAGAGCAAACAATGAAGGGGGGTCAAAGGTGCAGTTACCCCAAAACTGAGATACATATTTTCCAGAATTGTGGGATTCCATGTGCAGCTGGGACTAAGACTGCTGGAGATGAGACTGCCTGAGTCTGTCTCAGAGGCAGCTCTAACCCTCTCTGAGGATGCAGCACAATTTAGCACAAACCACATGTCCAAAGTTAGGAGGGTCATATGGTTTCTAGGGCCAGTCAGAAGTTTTCACCTCAGGATTTGCCAATCAGAAGAACAGAATTCTGGCTAGGCAAAGCAGCTACTGCTACCCTTTGCTGCAAAAGTTCAATTCATTCTCATTCTTCATTTATTTATTTAATACAAAACAACATAAATTTGCAGCCATTGTGCCATAAGCTATCCTTGGTTTGAGTCGCCTTTTTGGAAATCCCCTAGGGAAACCATGCAAGAAACATTCAACAAATTTTCATACAATAGCACTTAATAGAAAAAAAAGGAAGAATAAATTATCTGTCATCTGACAATTCAATTTGTTGCAGGAAAAATAAATAAAGTTTTGAGCACAGATTTAAGAGGTTGGAGGCCTTCAAATTGAAATTATCAATCAATATGAACAATACTAGGGATTAAAAATACCAGTGATGTGAAATATTGTGAAGATGATTATACTGATCACATTTAATTAATTCAAGATTAAATATTTAGGAATGTAATTAAAGGCAACATCTGAAAAAAGACAATGCTAGAAGGAAATGTGATGGGAAGAGAACTAAAAAAGGAAACAGAAAAGCTACCTGGGATACATGAAGAGTGGTTGAAGCCATATAAGTAGGATTAAAAAAAAAAAAGATGAATAAAGTGGATTTGCAGTACAAAACAGGCCTAGACTTGGGAAGAAGGATAATTCTGATACATTATCAGGGCCCATACATAATCATTTGTCCAGAGGCATTAATTTTTAAATTATTTGCTAAATTAAAAGAGGACACTGAGAATTTTGGGCTCAGTTTTGAACTGAACCTTTTTTCTCTTAAAAAAAAACCTTTAGCTCTTATGTTTTCACAGAAAACATTCAAAATTTGAGCCAATTTAGTACTTAGTGAAGCACTCAGTAGACAGTCTTGCCAACAAATAAAAATCACCTGCTAGGGAAACGAATTCTCTTATTCATCTCAATGTGTTAACTCTAAGGTCTAATAGCAAAATTTTAAATGTAAAAAATATTGCATGATTTCACTGATTATTTTAGAGGGAACATTCAGCTCATGCGCTTTTGCACTGTTTTTACCTAGAGCAACAGATAGTGGGACGGAAATGGGAAAGGGCAAAGATGGCTGTTGGTTGGTTATGTCAAGGATTGCAGAGATAGAAGAACTAGCAGTTTATGCCCCACAAAACATAAAATTTAATAAAAATAAAACATTCAAGCCACATCCACCTGTGCCCAAACAATAGAAAGAAAAAGGATCCTTTCAACAATGCCAACAGTAACCCATGAGTGACAAAAACCTGAATCACCTTTCATATCTTCCCATTTGTCATAAGCTTCCCTCTGACAACTTCTACAACTTAGTTGTGGTGTTGGCAATACAAAAAAATCCAAAAAACCTGTGGCATGCTGAAAGTACTGGGTCAGCAAAAAAAATAAGAGTAACAAAATAAACTGTTCAAGTTTTTTATTCATTTTTATAGTTAAAAATGGAGGGTTTTTTATTGAATTATCTACTTGAAGTAACATGTTTCTCAAATAATTCAGCACTGGACCACTTCAGAAAAAGATTCTTGTTGTAGAATTTAGGTGCAGTTTACAGAAGATTATTATTCTCATACGTAGATGACATAGGTATGTGGCCTCATAAGTTAACTGCTTTTAAATGGTTCAGGACCTGTGAGGCATGCAACATCTGTGAGAGCTTCACAAGCAGTATCAGAAAGAGGAATTGATCTCTCTACTTTAAACCTGCATCCCATAAAATATGTGTGTCTACTTCAAAGATGGAAAAAGACAAAATCCTAGTCTTTCATCAATACTTCTTTACTTGAATTGATCTCTCTACTTTAAACCTGCATCCCATAAAATATGTGTGCCTACTTCAAAGATGGAAAAAGACAAAATCCTAGTCTTTCATCAATACTTCTTTACTTGTCTGCCCCCAAACTTGTGCAAAGCTGTCAAAGCTGCCATCAATACTGAAAATACTGTATATTGCCATAGTAGCTTAAATCAACTTTTACCATATTTTAATTATCAATTTTATTTTCATATTTATCAATAATCAAGTTGTTCTTCTGGTTATGCCAAATTACCAAGGGCAGCTTTATTATGATAGTTTTTCAGATAACACTTCAACAACTTTTTTTTTTTAATTTTCAAAGGGCTAAACAAAATTAACCAATATGAATTCCACCCTGAAAATGTCAGGGTACAGTACAGAGTACCAAACATTGGTAGTCTAGATCCGAGGTTCTACATTACATGAAATAACTTTTGTTTGACTTAATATGTCATATATATATCTATATATATATATATATATAGATATATATATATGAAATTTTTCTGCAACTTCAAAATCTATAACAGTACCAGACAATTTACTCACTTTGGAAGCTGTCGAAACTCTCCTGAGTAGTCTTCATATTTATAATTAACAACATGCCAGTCTGAGTTGTAGGTTTTGATGCACTATTTCCACAGAAACAAATGTCAGAATACATCAAGTTAAGTAAGTTTAGATGAAAGCATTACCTAAATACACATAGTGCTCTCCTATATTACAGCTGTTTGTGAAGCATTATATAGTTTTACCTGTGAAGCACTGCAAGTTTGAATTCATTATAAATATTTATTCTGTGAATGTCACATTTTATTTCTTTTGTTAAACATTAAGTGTATCTTACCAGTATGGTCAATGTTCAGATTCAGAAGCTGAACAAATGAAAGCGTGCCTATGTCAAATGAACTATGGCTGGTAGCAAATGTTAAAAGCATAAGGAACTTATAAATCCAGAAAATGATAGACTAGTTGTCGTCTGAAATAAAAACATCCCCTCCAACTTCCTGAGAAGCAAGGAAGCTAACTGTAGGTGGAAACAATATGATAAAATGTCTTCAGTATATTTAGCCTAAAAATATAGACATACTATCAAAATAGCAGGATCAATTTAGTACTTTCTCTCTGGAACAACTAAAATCTAAAGTCACGTTTGTAAGTATTCAATTTTATATTTTTAACCCAACCACAAGAATGTTTTGAATCTGAGCTGCATGCTTGCAGCTGTTGAAAAGCAATTATGTCATTCTGTTCTGGACTAGATCACAGGAAGTATCATTTTACTACACCCTTGTTGCTGTAACAAACAGACCTATTTATCTTGGCTTTAAGAGAAGTAGCATAAAAAACTTTCAAGTATGTTGCAAGAGACAATATTATACAATACTTGAAGCTTTTAAACATCACATGAACACACACGCAAATATATTCCATCATATTTCCAATGCATCTGTATACATACTTAGCAAATACCAAGTCAACATTTACTAGGCAATTATTGTTTAAGTGTGCATAAGTAAGATGTTAAAATTCATGATTTAACTCGTGCATACCACGCTGCCTCCATATATACTCTAGAGTGACATAATCCATACACAAGTCTCATTTGCAAAGCACAAAAGATATAAAGTGAAGACAGACCCAAAATGTTCAGGCCTTGGCGACAAAACACAAAGGAAAGCTTGTCTGCGCCCTGAATTTGTTCCTAAAACAGTACAATTACTGACAATTTTACTGCAATATAAATACTTGAAAACTGGTCTTGCCAGTGATTAATAGAAAGTTTTTTCTGTTCAATAGGTGAAAGGCGTCAGCAATAGAACGAAATTAACCAGACTCTGGTCGGCTCCATAGTTGTTCCCAATGTTATACTGAAGCAGCAACACTAACCAGAAATCCTTGAAATTTCCAACAACCCAAAAGAGCCAAGAAAGGAGACAGGGTAAGAAGTTTCAGACTCCTATTAGCCATATATGATATGAAAGTTTTCTCTCAAGTAAAATCTAGGACATAACCCCTCATTTCCAGCAGCTGAGAAAGGGATCATTGGATTTCTGTCTTTGACCCCATTTGGGGCTCCTCCTATATGCTTTATTAACTAGATGTCGATAAGAGTCTGGTAAATGTTTTCAGCTCTATTGAAATTTAATCTACGAAAGCAAGTAGACAGCTAAACTGTATGCTTGTAGTTACCTCAGTTACAAACAGGCTTTGAGCTTCTTTTTCTGCGTTTTCAGGAACAGTAGAGCATATATATCGACCCTGACGTTTCAATAATGCTGTCTGTTAATGACAAAATTTAGTCTGAGACCTTCAATCAAATAAAAGGCAAGTAAAAGGTAATGAATTCCAGTTCCCATCATTCTGAATTATATTGATAAAATTAGTTGAAGCATGAAAGATAAAATTCCCTGAACAATAAAGCATGTTTATACCAATATACCCCTAAAATGTCCTGAAGCAGTGAAATTGCTAATAAAGTTGATATTTAAAGTATTGTCTCTGGGAATCTGACTTAGTACCAACTAAGATGAATTAGGCGCTTAATGCCTCAGTCGTTTTTTTGGATTCTGCAAATGCAGATACACATTTACATATGATTTCATGGTTTTTTTGAAGTGCTCTCAGTAACCATAACTAGATAAGACTTTTTTTTTTTTTTTTTTAAATGAAAGCTTAGATTCTGGAGAACAAAAAAGCAGAATGAAAGAGGTACTGCTACACTGTATCACCACAGAGCATCTCAAGCTGATCTCTAGTCTCCAACCCTGACTTAAATTCTGAAGTTGAATCTAACCATCCACAGCACCTTTTAAAAAAGAGCAAAGAATCTGTACAAGAATAATATGGCAGACAGAACTGTCTTAAAACCTATATGAAAGAGCAGTATTTGATTTTTTTTATCCATTAGCATTAAGTAATTAAATAAGTGTAGATAGGAATTGATTGATATTGCAATTGTTTAAAGTACAGTATAATTTGCAGCCTGAACATGGGTTGCATTTTTTTGTGTGTTTGTAGTTTTACTGACTTTGTTTAAGTTTTGGTTTTAAAGAAATTGAGAATAATATAAGCCAAATGCAAAGCCCATTGAAAATGTTCCATTTACTTCTGTGGGCTTTGGATCAGTCCCATAGTTCTGGAAGCGTTATAGATGAGACAAATTTTAAGCGGTTTCTAAGAGATGTTAAATGCACCGTGTTAATGCTACAGACATACTGATACAACTATTACAGCCAAAATTTGGACTTTGCAAAAAAACAAAAGAATAGTTTGCAGAACAGCCTAAAACAATTTATTGGGGGGGGAGGGGGGAAAAATATATGTATTTTATACTGGGCTTACATACTGGGTCAAACCAATAGTCTATCTAGCCCAGTAATCTGTCTTCCCACAGTAGCCAGTGTCATATACTTCAGAGGGAATTAACAGAACATGGCAATTATCGAGTGACCCATTCCCTGCCATCCAGTCCCAGTTTCCGGCAATCAGAGGCTTAGGGACATCGAGAGCATGGGGCTGTGTCCCTGACCATCTTGGATAATAGCCATTGATGGACATATCCTCCATAAACTTATCTAATTCTTTTTTTAAGCCAGTGATGCTTTTGGCATCATCCCCTGCCAACGGGTTCCAAAGGTTGACTATGTGTTGTATGATGAAGCACTTCTGTTTATTTAAAACCTGCTGTCCATTAATTCCATTGGGTAATCCCAGTTTCATGGGTTATGTGAAGGGACAAATAACACTTCCTTATTCAGTTTCTCCACACCATTAATGATTTTATAGACTATCATATTCCCCCCCTAGTCATTTTGTTGCTAAACTGAACAGTCCCAGTCTTTTAATCTCTCCTCAGACAGAAGCTGGTCCATACCCTTAATATTTTTGTTGCCTTTCTCTGTACTTTTTCCAATTCTAATATATTGTTGTAGTGATCAGGTGATGTGATGTGTGTATAAGCCCCCCACTGGGGAACCAAGGTTAACAGGCAATTCTTGGCCCAATAGGCCCCATCCAGCCACACCTGCTGGGCATGCTCCCAATTGAAGGAGAGCTCAAAAGGGAGAGGTCCAGGTCAGTCAGACCAAGGGAGCAGTCCTATGCTGTTTCCTCCTGCAGACAGACTGCAGGACCCCCACATTGCCTGGACCAGGCCCCACTGTCAAGCCACCAAAAGCCCCCATGGAGACTGGGAAAAGCAAGGTGTGACTGGTGGGGAAGAGCTCCCAGATAGCTGCCAGGGAGAACCCCCCTACTTGGTGAGTCCATAAGCAGACTCTGCTGTAACTTTGAAGGGGGAGAGGCTGTGGTAGGAAGTGACCCAGAGAGCAGACTTGGGAGATGTCCACCCCAGGCCGCATATCCAACCTGCCTCTCAGGGCACTGGGTTGGAACTCAGTGGAGCAGGGAGGGCCTGGGTTCCCCTACCGCCAGCCCCACAGACTCTCACCAGTGGCTGGCACTGCTGGGCTCAGACACTGAACCCAACAGGCAACCAGAACTGCACACAGTATTCAAGCTGTGGGAGTACCATAGATTTATATTGTGATATTATGATATTTTCTGTCTTATTATCTATCCCTTTCCTAATGGTTACTAACATTGTTAGCTTTTTTTGACCGCCGCTGCACAGTAAGTGGATGTTTTCAGAGAACTATCCATGATAACTCTAAGATCTTTCTTGAGTAGCAACAGCAAATTTAGACCCCATCATTTTGTCATTACAGTTGGGATTATGTTTCTCAAGGTGCATCATTTTGTGTTTATCAACATTGAATTTCATCTATTTTCTTGCCCAGTCACCTGGTTTTGGGAGATCTTTTTGTAACTCTGCAGACAGTTCTGGATTTAAATACTATTAATATTGTAACGTCTGCAAACTTTGCCACCTCCCTGTTAACACCTTTTCCCAGATCATTTATGAATATGTTGAACAGCACTGGTCCCAGTATAGATCTTTGGGGGATCCCACTATTCATCTCTCTCCACTATGAAAACTGACTGTTTATTCCTATCCTTTGTTTCCTATCTTTTAACCTTACTGATCCAGGAGAGGACCTTCCCTCTTATCCCATGACTGTTTACTTTGCTTAAGAGTCTTTAGTGAGGGACTCTGTCCAATGTTTTCTGAAAGTTCAAGTACACTATATCCACTGGATCACCCTTGTCCAGATGTTTGTTGACCCCCATCAAGGAAATCTAATAGATTAATGAGGCATAATTTCCCTTTACAAAATCCATGTTGCCTCTTCCCCAACACATCGTGTTCAACTGTATCTGATAATTCTGTTCTTTATACTATAGTTTCAACCAATTTGCCTGGTCCTGAAGTTCGGTTAACCAGCTTATAATTGCCCTCTGGAATGTCTCTTAAAAATTGGCGTTACATTAGCTATCCTGCAGTCATTTGGTACAGAGGCTGACTTAAGCAATAGGTTACATACCACTAAGTAGTTCTGCAATTCCATATTTGAGTTCCTTCAGAACTCTTGGGTAAATACCATATCTGGTATTTGTGACTTATTACTGTTCAATGTATTAATTTATTCCAAAACCTCCTCTACTGACACCTGTATCTGGGACAATTCCTCAGATTTGTCACTTAAGAATAGCTCAGGTGTGGAATCTCCCTCACAACTCTGCAGTGAAGACTGACACAAAGAATTCATTCACTGCCTTCAAGCAGCATATGACTATCAAGGAAATTAAAGATATACTATCACATTGCAAGAGGCAAATAGAAAAATGGATGGAGTTTTCTATTAAAAGCCAATGAACTCAATTATTTCTTGTATTCGAGTTTAAATTTTTTAAATAAATACAACTGGCATTTAGGAGTTTGCGCCTGGTGGCAGCTATGGGGGGAGGAAGTGGAGTAAGGTATTTTTGAAGTATGAGATCTCATACTAAAAAAAAATCCATTCAGCTTTCATGTTGGTTAAAATTTAACATTAAAAACATTTAAACAAACAGTATTTGAGTACAATACAGATGTATTCAGTCTGACTTTGAGTTCCCAGACATATTAATTTCAAATGACATCACTTTTAATTAAGTCAACCACCACCAACAGGAAGCTCAAATATGGCAATTAAAACTAATTTTCATGATATAGAATAATGATTATCTTATGAATAACTTTCAGATTGCTGGGCAGAGCAAAATGGGTGCAATTTTTCATCAAAAATCTAACTTCATTTTAAACTCCCATTTTACACACAGAGATCAACAATTTAAGGTGGAAAGTGTTGAAAATTATTGCAAATCAGATACATAGTTACAAGTGTTTGTGTGTGTTTGCAGTTATGCTGTAATCTGTTTGAAACTACTTGGAAAATGTCCGTATATTGAAGGTTTGGAATGTGGGCAATATTAAATAAGATTATTAGGTAAATTAGGTAATTTTATTTTATCTGTAATAACTAAACATTTATTATAGGGTACATTAGTCTTTTGCAAGAGACTCAGCACCACTGTAGAGTGGGGATTATATCTAGCAGAAGATGTTTTTCTTCCTACCGAAGACAAGACTAACTACATGTCACATTCTGGCATCTTGGACTCACCAACATGTCTTGCTTATGCACAAAAAAAGTGATGCGATAAGAGACTAAGTTGGATAAATAGGGACAGAATGAGTTGTCTATGGCACTGAAGACTAGGACAAGTTTAAAATGTCATGGCATGGGAAACGGGCAAACTCATGAAAGGATTTTTAAAAATGGATTGTGGAAGGCTACACACAGCCAGAGACATGGTAATTTTAACTGTCACTTCTGGATGAGAGAGATGTGGCTTCTAGCGAGGCGAGAGAAGAGGAAGCTGCAGTGAAGACCACAAGATAATCAGGACACAGAAAAGTTTAATGTCCTGCACAGATCTTCAGGCTAAGGGACCAATATGACAATTCTATTTTAACCTCCACCACGGCATAGCCCTTACAATTTCACCTAGTAATTCTTGCAACAAAGGGAATCATTCTTCCTTACTGCATAAATGAATATCAAACAGTAACTTGTGGTTGAACTAGTGCATCTTTTTTAGAAAGATTCCAAAACTTAATACAAGGAGTCTCAGGGATTATTAATTTACCACTTCTCTTGGTAAGTAGTTCCAGTGGTTGATCATACTGATTGTTAAAGTACGATCTTCCTTCCAATTTAACTCTAACTTACAATTATCACAATCTTTTATCCTTCTCTCTGATAAATTTAGCAGATTGAGCTCATTAACTCTCACTGGAAGACTTTTTTCCAGACCTCTAATCATTTTTGTAGTTCCAATTCTTCAGCATACTTTTTAAAGTGTGGATATTGCAACCGGATGAAATACTCCACAGAGGTTTCACCAATGCTATATTACTTTTGTTTATCACCTCCAACCCTACTCTTAGAAACGTCGTGGAGGAAGAAACAGCAAGCTCCAGATATGGCCTGCATGCAATGGTAGAATGAGAAGGCGGCCAAAAATGACCTCCCCAAGTTACAAGTGTTCATGAAAAGATTAATAGCATTCTTATTAATGCCAAAAGTTGTAAGAGGAGAGGGTTTGGATGAAAAAATAAAGCTTGATTTTTTTCCATGTTAATCTGAAATGTTAAGAGATGCCAAATTTGACTGTAGAAAATAAGTTTATTTTCAGCTATTTGATTGGCAGTTCTTTTCCCTAAATGTAATACAATTAATAGTTTCATATGAAGAGAGAACAGTATTCCATGGCTGGTGACTATACACACTGAAGTAAAATATTTATGTAAAAGCTTCTTATAAAAGACCAAATACTTCAGCATAGAACAACCATAAATCCACTCACAGTACAAAAAAACCTTAGACTGCAGGATCATAATATGGGTGGAGGCTTTTGGAAGTCACCATTCTTTTTCTTTAGTTATGTATATGGTTTTATTTCCAGAAAACATTTATTGAATACTATGCTCTCTACA
This sequence comes from Emydura macquarii macquarii, assembly GCF_026122565.2. NCBI lineage: Eukaryota > Metazoa > Chordata > Testudines > Chelidae > Emydura > Emydura macquarii. Next base: position 7,071,999 of record NW_027133808.1, on the reverse strand, counting down.
CAAAACTAATGAAATTTAAAGAAAAAAATTATATAGGTGAAACATTATTCATATCTAGGTCTCTGCAATGCCTTTCACTGTAGTACCTGGTTTCTCTTACAAAAGAGAATCTCCATGTACTGTACACAACAATGGCCATAATGCATCAGAACAATGCCCAGTATCCGGTCTTCTGACAGTGGCCCATGCCAGGTATTTCAGAGGGAATGAATAGAACAGGTAATTAAATGATCCATCCCATTGCCCATTCCCAGCTTCTGGCAAACAGTATGGTTTTACATCCCTGCCTATCCTGGCTAATAGCCATTGATGGACCTATCCTCCATGAACTTATCTAGCTCTTTTTTGAACCCTATTATAATCTTGACCTTCACAACATACTCTGGCAAAGAGTTCCACAGGTTGACTGTGCATTGTGTGAAGAAATACTTCCTTTTGTTTGTTTTAAGCCTGCTACCTATTAATTTCATTTGGTGACCCCTAGTTCTTGTGTTATGAGTTTACTTTGTCCACACCAGTCATGATTTTATCGAACTGTATCATATCCCCCCTTAGTCGTCTCTTTTCCAAGCTGAAAAGTCCCAGTCTTATTAATCTCTCTTCATATGGAAGCTGTTCCATACCCCTAACCATTTGTGTTGCCATTTTCTATACCTTTTCCAATTCCAATATATCTTTTTTGAGATGGGGCAACCAGATCTGCACACAGTATTCAAGAAGAGAGTGTACCATGGATTTATACAGAGGCAATATGATATTTTTTGCCTTATTATCTATCCCTTTCCTAATGATTCCCAACATTCTGTTAGCTTTTTTGAGTGCTGCTGTAGTAGATGTTTGCAGAGTACAGATGAGTAGATGTTTGCAGAGAATTCTCCACAGTGACTCCAAGATCTCTTTCTTGAGTGGCAACAGACAATTTAGACCCCTATCATTTTATATGTATAGTTGGGATTATGTTTTCCAGTGTGCATTACTTTGCATTTATCAGTAAAAGCCACAATATTTGGTATTTTTTCTTAAAAGCCTAAACCCCTGGAGCCTCGTGATTAGATGAGAATAACAGCTTTCATCGAAAAAAAGTTTATATCCTTCATTGGTGTGGAGAAAAATCTTGAAAAGGTGACTGTACTGTACCCTAAAGAGTAAAAAACCGGACAGCAAATGACTAACAAATTTTATTTAAGTTACCCTTTTTAAGCCAATCATGATTGTTGGGTCTAGTGGACAGCACCTAATCCAGCAGGTACATGAACAAAATTGAAGGTATGGAAAAGTTTTAAAAAGCAGTAAGGGCTGCCACTGTCTGACCAACTGTCTCAAGCTGGAAGCAAGCTGGCTGAGTTGAAGAAGTGGAACCTTCTATATCTTGAAAGAATGACAGCGTTGGGTCAGTACTTCTTTAAGCTCCACTAGAACAATCAGGCAAAATAGAGACCAAAAAAATTATGACTATTCAAGGACTCAGCTGATAGAAGGATCCTTAGGTTTAGAAATTTAATACTGTACTTAATAGTTTTTCATTCATCTACTACAGTATCTCATGTCTGTAACACTACTAATAAAATTTAGTGAAATAGAAGTTAAATAATTACCTGAAAGTCATCGTAAGGGAAAAGTAACATCTCACGTAATGCATCATTTAAAATTTGTGTTTTCTTCTGAACAATGACATTTTCGTAGTCTATTGGCTCAATTAGCTTTGGTTTTGCCTATAAAATGAACAGAAAAGATACTCAAATACATTGTGAAAAATTACAGTTGTGTTCTCTTTTATTTGTCTAAAATTGCTATATAAAAAGCTACTTGACACATAACTGAGACTTCAGCTAGCATCACAAAAACGTGCAGCATTCAAAAATAGGATTTTTTTAGAAAGAAATTACATTACACAATACAGTTGAAATGAAATGACTGACAGTTACACAAATATACTGAGTTGTGTTAAGAGGTAAGACACAAAAAGTGTCTGGAAAAGTAGAGGAGGACAGAGTAGAAACTAAAGCAACACGCATTGTAGCAATACTCATTTAGGGTATGTTTTCACTGGGCTCTAACCCAGATGTTGCCCTTAACTTGGCTACCAAACACACAAAAACCTCTGCTCTGGCTTTAGTGGTGCTTTAAATCTCATCTAGGTGGCACCATTGGGGGGGTATAGGCTTGAGCCTGAGTTCTGCTTTAACCTGGGCAGCTAACACACCTGCTTTGCTATGTGGACGCAAGCTAATCAACATGGGTGCTGATACTCCTTCAATGTCTATACACAATTTTCCTGGACCATATTTTCTTTCACTGTTCCTACTCCCTTCTTTTGCACTGGAAGACTCCTGCAGTCTAAATACAGCAGTTCAGCATTTAAACCCCACATTGAACACAGCCTGCTACATTTCTACTGTACTTCCACAGTACTTGCAGTGATGCAATATGGGAAGTAAGCCTCCCAGTGCAATGCTAGCTAGTCAGATGCTGACACCAAGGTTCGGGTGGGCCTCTGGATGAGGTAAATTAAGACCCAAAATTTTAATAGATTTACATGAAATCAGACAATCAGACAACACCTGAGTGGATTACTTAATGAGTTTGCTAACTAAGCACACTTCCATATAGGGCCACAGAAATAACATAGCAAAAGAATTCATAAAGCAACCTAGTGTAGGACACTGCAGAGAGACCTGGGATATCGTCCTAGAAGTTCTAGCATCTCACATAGGTAAGTATAGCACTGGTATGAACACAGCCACACATCTGGCAGAAATTAGGACTTTGCAGGGGATGCTCTATCCAGGCTAGGTTAATCCAGATGCCAATCACCCAAGTTAGCATTGCAGTGAAGACATCCCCTTAGAATCACATGTAGCTTGAGGGGCACACATGCAGTTTTTGCCAAGTCCACAGGTTTGGTTAGAGCTACAGACACTTTGCCTAGTAATACAGTATGTCTATTATAGAGAATCTATCTTGAGGGTTTTGTTTTGTTTTTTGAAGTAAGTTAGAATTCAATGTGACCATTAAGTGTTCATAATTAACAGCTTCTCCACATGGAGAAATTGAGCTGCACAGCTATAGCAAAATACTTATTCTGCTATAGTTATGCTCACATAACACATATCCCAGCCCCACCCCATGTAGACACTACACTGGAATAAAGTCATTTTTGTTTCAGAATGGAGCATCCACACAAGAGAGTTATACCAGCATAGCTAGCCTTAGCTATGCCGGTCAATTTCACAATGTAGATAAGCCCTTATTTTTTTATTAGTTTAACTAGGTGTTTTAGGTCAAATGGAGGTTTTTAGAATAATCATGAAGATTAGGCTCTAATAATCAGGGTACTTCCGCATCTGATTCCTACTTGGAAAAGTCTGAATAGTATTAAAACACATGTTAATACTTCATTTACATGAAATCTGTAAATTAGCATCTCTGTTGATGTTAAGTTGTTTCAGTCTGTCTTGCTGAAATGTGAAGAACACTATGCTGTTTATATTTTTAAAAGTCTTCTGTGCTATCAGATAACCTAGAAAATGTTAAATGTCATCTCAGATTCTGGAAAATAATGTTAAATTTGGATTGAGATTTAAGATTTCCTTGCTTTGGTTAAACTGATTTACCATAATATTATAACATACCAACAATGGAGACCTTAATGACAATACCGAAAGCTTTTCTACACCAGCGGACAGCAGACTTTCATTTGCTAGTGCTTACTGCATGTGGTCAGTAATTCACTCCTTGATTAGATCCACTGGGGACAATGGAACTAATCTGGAAATAAACTGCTACTCAGTATCAGTTCAGATCCTAGAATCTGGTTCTTCCTGAAAAATCAGCTGCATAAGATGGGACTCATCTATTTCTCTAATTTTTTTCTTCATCTAATAACCACTTAAAATCCTATATCCTACTATTTACAATACTAAATCTATGAAGTGATTATTTTTGTTAAAAGTGTTTAATCTATTTTTAAAAAGTAAATGTTAATCAATCATGGCAGAAGACATCTTAAAGTTGTTTTTTCTTCCAAGAATGGAGCAGACCAGTCAAATTTTGATAATAAAGCTCTGTACTTGGACGGCTTTATCCAGGAAAGGTTACTAGTGTTCACATGCTTATTATAAATTACTCAGAAATAACTTCAAATCTTCTAATATCTACCACATGGTAACATTCCTGGTAAGTAAATATTAGAATATTGGGGGGAGTTCAAAAGGACAACAAAATGATAAGTTTGGAAAATAAGACTTATTAGGAGAGATTACATGAATTGGGTATATTTAGTCAACAGAAAAAGAAAAAGCAATTATTTATAAATACATTGGAAGGATGCCATAGAAAAGAAAAGCAAATTCTAATATGTTATTTGTACAACACACTATGCTTAGTACAACAAGACCAAAACAATAGGAAAAGATTGCACATGCAGTATAGAAGGGAGATTTTAATTTAAAAATTAGGGGAAATGTTTTAATTATTATATACAATGACCAGTTGAAAATGGGGGATTAGAATCAAAGTATTCACACAGCCTTAACTATAATGGTTGCTCCCTCTCCCACTCTAGCATATGTGCTTACCAAATACTCTGATCCACACAGTGATTACAAAACACTTATGTATAAAAGTGGATTCGAAAAGTAAATTCTAGTTGTGTGTAGGCTGGGTTTGTTACAGTTAAAAGCTCATAATGAAAAATAAATGCTCATAACTCCTGCCAGTGCTGCTGGAGTTAAAATTCTATCCCCTATTTAAGGAGTTAATAGTCTAGCAGTTATGAACCACCTTAAGTTTAAACACAGTGCCAAGTTTAAACCTAAATCCAGGAGTGATTTAAAAACAAAACAAAAAACAACAAGAAGATTTGATTGCTTACTATCGAATTAGACATGGACCAAAAATTTTGGCTTAAGTTAAATATTTGGTGCTCCTCCAGCAAAAAGGAAAGAACATTTTTTTTCCAGTTTTAATTGCATGTGGTAATAAAAGCAAAAAGATGTGACTTCTCTATGTGCCTTTGTTACTGTGACCCTTAATATCCAACAATTACCTATCCTACAGTAAGTGTGGTTCTTTGAGTGACAGTCACTAAGAGTGGAATCTGTGTGGACAAACATCCAGTTGTCTAGTTGCTTCAAGGTAGCTAACAGGAATTCTACTTAAATAATGACTGCAGCACAGTCCTTGTGGAATGAGCTATAACATAGCTACATCCATCTACCCAAGTTAACTGATAACATGTCTTTATACAGCTTGAGACTCACTTGGATAACTTCTGTGGGTATGTGTATACCACAATCTAGGCTATCAGGTGCAAACAGTCTGGGTCTGGCTACAGGATCTGACCATTACTCTGGAAGACTATGTTGGACAGAGAAGATAAGGTGATCAGTGGCTATACTGAAAGTTCCATGGGATCCAAATACCAGAACTGCCTGGCACATACTGGGAATAACAATCATGTTCCCCGCATCCTAATTGGGATTGGTGGAAAGGCATATATCAACCCCAAGGGGATTGGAAGGCATCTGTCATGGAGCCTGAGCCTTGAAACCCAGCTAAAACAGAACGTCAGACACTAGTCGTTCTGGTCTGTTGCAAGCAGATCTACTTTTATAAATCCCCATTTTAAAAAAGTGTTTCACAGAACTGAGTCTTTGAAAGATCATTTATACTTGTCAGAGAATTGCCTGCTGAGCTAATCTACAAAGGTGTTCTAAAGCCCAGAAAGGTGCAGAGCCACCAGTGTGATTTAGTTCTGGAGGAACCAATTCCATAATCATATGGCTTCCTGACAGTGGGGATGATTTTTCTCCCTCTTGCCTGTGCATAATGCATGATGTTGTCAGTCAGCAACATCTGTGAATCCATGAAAAAGCGGTGGGAATGCCTTGCTTGCCAGGCAGATGTCCCTGTGCTCTAGGATGTGTATGTGGAGATGAGCTTTCTGGTGGGACCATAGGCCATGAAACTGAAAGTGATCTAGATGAGCTCCCCAGGCCTGCATGAAGACATCTATTACTAGAGTCCCATAGGCAGAAATGTGAAGAAATGTACTCCATTCCATGTCAGAAAAGGGTCTTTCCACCCAGTTTAATAAGAAGAGGACTTCTTGACCATCATGTCCATGCAGTGGTCTGCTGCATAGATACAGTGATATCAACCACCTTGCATAGAGTGTAGGTAAAGGCTGGCGTGTTTTGACATAAGTGCTTGAAGCCATGAGTCCCAAGAGTCAGACAGTTTTCACTGATGTTCTTAGGTGAACTTGAAGTTGATCAACAAGCCATGTTATTGTTCAGTATCTCTCCTGTGGAAGGTAAAATGTTGCTGACTTGGAGCCTAACAATGCTCCACTGCATGATGATTGCCTGAAATGCCCTGGGGATTCCAGAGGACTGAAGCCATTACAACCTCCTTGTAGCTACTGTAGGGGCCATTGCATATGCTGTATCGTCACATGCGTCCAGTGTAATCTGCAAAGTATAGGCAGTTACTTTTCCCTCTCTCATTATGGATTTCAACTGCTGCTGTTGCTTCTTGAGCAGTTTTTCTATGAATTGAAACACTTTGTCCTAATTTTAAAAAAAAAATCATATTTGATAGATAGCCACTCATCTAGAGACTTGCTGAAGAATACACATTGCAGACAAAGAACTCAACAATTTTTGGGGGTCCTTTTCTCTGTGTGGACTTAGGAGGCCCCTGCTGCTTTGATCTCTTACTTATTGATACCATTATGAGAGAACCCTGTAGGATGCGAGTAGAAATACTTAAACGCTTTAGCTGAGGCCTGTATCTCCGTCTGCTCTTTTTGACATGGCCAGGATGGAGGTGAAGATTTGCCAGATGGCTCTTGCAGGCTCTAGTAGACCCTCATTGAATAGATTTGGCAAGTCTTCCTGTCATGAAGGACAAAGAATGCCTAAGAATTTGGGCAGTTTACCTTGGAACACTTCTGTGTGTTTCCACCATGCATTTAATCAGAGCTAGAAAACCTTAAACTCATCAGGTCACTGTAAGTGAATTCACAGCCTTGTCAGGAAGAATGAGCACATTTCAACAAGGACTGGACGCTGTTCCTCAGGAAAATGATGTTCCCTTTCACTCTTTTCATCCTGCCTCTCAAGAAGATGTGGCTGAACTAACTGGCTCAACTGAGGTGGCTTGATTTGTCTCTCTGGGAAGGGTGATCTAGCCTTTGTGACAATCAATGAAGCAGGCTTCCTGGAATAAAACTGTATACCCCACGGGATCAATAAGGCTGTTGCTGGTATGGGTAGTAGTAATGTGGTGGCAGGCACATGGGCAGTACCAGGTGGGGTGGTCCCACTGAAGCTCAGAGCTCTTTCTACTATTCCTCATGGACTCTGCCCTAAAACCCCTCGATTATTCCCAGTGAGTTACCCAGGGAACGGATGAATCACAATGGGAGATGGTTCTCTGCTCTGTTCAGCAAAAGAAGAGAAAGGAAATATACCTCCTCTCAGGGAGAGGCAGTTCTGTCACGTGTACCCTTTCTTTGCATAAAGGAGGTCAATTCAGAGGATGCCTCTTTAATCTTGCATACCAGTGACTCCAGTGCTGGTGGTTTGACAATCACCTCTCTTCGTTTTCCTAGTAGAGGCAACTCAGGACTGAGCCCTCCAATAAGTCACTTGGCACCATATAAAAGGTTTTGATGACAAGGAAGTCTGTACCAAGGCAGAGGGTACCATGGAGGTAGTCTGTACACAGGTGGAAGTACCACCACTACAATAACAGAGGCACTGATTACCACGGTTCCAGGTGCCAAGGCACTTGGTGCCAGGGCTGGTGCAGAGGGATCAGTACCAAGGTCTGTTTTAGAGGATACCATATGTGCTGCCTTAGACATCAGTTTCAGGATACCAGAATGGGCCTTCAGGCTTATGAGCCTTAGACATATTAGCCCAAGATAAGTCATACAGTTGATGACTCTTCCAAGTCTTGCCAAATGCAAATAAAGGCATCTTGCACCTGGGCTAACTTTGGAGTAGGCTCTTTTCAGCCCTCAGACATCAATGCCCACACAGTTGCAGACAACTGGGACCTCTGAGTAGATGTGGCCCAGGAGTTTGTTGTAGACTCTCAGCTCTCTGGAACAGTGACTGAGACACACTGAACCAATGTCTGAGGCAGCTTGTATTAACATCTCTAGAAGGAAAACTTGCACCTCACTTCCGTCATAATCTTGGAGAAAGAGCAACAAATGGAACATCATTATAGGTCATTTCCTTCTCCAAGGAAAAGTAGGCACCAGGATTGAAAGAAAACAGTGAAATATTTGTTGTGTATATTTACGCGTATTACGTTTTTACCGTTCTCAGAAATATGCATATTTCAAGTATGTATTGACATTAGACAAAAAAAGTTTTCTTTGCCTTCATTAAAGCATGTATGCTAACTAATAGGCTTCCATAATAACTTCTACTGTAAGGCTACATCTACACTTAGAGCTGGGGATGTGAGTCCAAGCTCAAGTTAACATACTTGTGCTAGCTCTCATTGAGCTAGTTACCCCGAGTACAAACCTGCCCAGACCCTGGGGGTACATTCTTGCTGTTTGCCCATGCAGCTGTGGCTAGGCTACTGTTTTTAGAATGCTAGCTCAATAACAGCTAGTGCAAGTATGTCTACTCAAGCTGGGAATACACTCCCAGATCCAAATATAGGCATAGCTAAAGAGTCTTTTAAATATTTTGCAGGATCATCGAACAAGGGAGGTTTATAACATAGTACCAAAAAACAAGATTAGATACCAAAATGTTAGTTAAAAAATCTGTCTAACTAAGAAAGCCACAAAATCATGATTTATGGTTGAAACTGTCATACTTCACCTTCTTGAGTTACACTACCACTGACAATATAGCAATTTAAACTAAGTTTGAATGTCCAAACTTCACAAATAGTAAACTATACCCACAGTAAAATGGCCTTTTAGAAAAAATGGAGGTGAATGTTTTCTAAAAACAGTGTTTAACTACTTTCTAAAACAACACAATTTTAAAGGGTTATATTAAAAGACAAATGAGGGAAGCTGCACCCAGAATCTCTGGATCTGTTTGCCTGTGCACTGGTATATGTAGGATAATTTAGCTATCATGCTAGCACATACAGTATGAGTAGCACTGTGTTTTATAAGCACAGAAAAAGGGAAGTTTCCCACACACCTATTTTCTTCAATGCAGCCAGCCTTTCTTTCAGTCAACCCCTTCTTAACTCTGTTTGCCATACATTTAATCTTCTCCTTAAAATACACTTTTTGCATAAGGCCTATAAACACTAGTCCTTCAATCAAAAGATGTGTAAAAAAAGCTGTAGTACATTTAAAGTAAAGAACACAAGACAAAAACCCTGGCTCTAATAAGAAATCCTTTGCTTGCTATGTTTTATAGACTACAGAGAGGGAGTGGTATTTACTTTGTTGAGATCATTACAAACCATGTACTTCTGACTTCCCAGAAGAATTGCTCATCTAGGATTCTCCCTTTTTGGTCTTGTGCCTCTAGCATGAGATATGAAGGAAAATTTCTAGCTCTTAAGATATTTTGCTCTCTGAGGCAGCTATAGGGTCTCTCTTTGTAGATATTAGCATTGTTTATAACGATTATTAGTGTTCACTGTTATACTCTTTAGTTCTGGATATCCCTGGAGCGATTTGCACTACAAAAATGAAAATCTTGTCTTGTAATTCAGATTTCCCGAAGATATACAAGATTTACATCACACACCCCAACTTCCCCTCAGAGACTGGAGGACTAACTGATGACGTGAGATTTGCTGTGCACAGCCTATAGATAGTCATTTTTCAACTGCAGTTGTTCTGGAATTTACTTCTTGTTGTTGTCTGCATTAACAACAGGAGAAGGAAAGGAGACTTTAATTAATTTAGCATGGAAGATGTTTTGGGCTAACAAAATATTCTAACCTCCTGTAAGAATCTGGCTCAAATGTTCTTAAGTCTCTGAAGTTACAACATGCTCATAGGAGCAGTACTCTTGATCCAGCCTATAGGTACCTCAAACAATAAGTAATAATAATAATAATAGAATAATAATAGTCTTAAAAGGAAGGGGAGTTTTCCTGAATGACTTGCACCTGAGACACAAGATCCAAGAATGAGAATCCTACACTACTGGTAACTTTAAACAATGTAAGCTCTTCAGGGCAGAGATGGTGGATGAAATCCTGGCTCAAATGAAGTCAATGGGAGTTTTGGCACTGACAAAATGGAACCAGGAAACCACCACTCGCCTTCACATTTGTCAATAATGCCCATAGCACATTATAAAAAACTATATTTTTTTTTCTGTGACTTTTCCTGAACTGTCATTCATCTCTCTTTTAAAAGCCACTTGCTAGGCCAGGGAAATTCAGCAGCAGTCAACAAGAGTTACACAAGCTACATAGAGTGGCTTGCGTAACTTATATGGACTTCCTAAATCCTCTTCTGCGCGCCATCTCCACTACATTGCACTAATGGGAAATGTGTACCCATAGATGCAGCGCTACGCTTTTAGGGGAGGTAGTTTTACTAAATTGACTTCTGGATCGATTGAGCTCAATTGATCTGGATAAATCGATCTGATAGCAGCAAATTTGCCGCCGTCAGTGACGACACACCCCTAGATTCAGAAATGCCATATGATCTTAGTAAGAAGAAAGGTTGTTTCATCAACTCAAACCAGATACATATATACAAAAAAGGCAGCATCTCAACTTTGGCATTTATCCACATCAAAAAGTTCACTTTTCTAAGAACCAGAATCTCTCAAGTTCCTTCACTAAAAAACATTTTCCAGTCTACAATTTCGCTTAATAGAAAAGAGACACTAGAGAAGTTGCAGGTGTTGTTGTAAAGGAAATTAGTTATGTTTAAGTATGTTTTTGATTACTATTGCTACTCATTTTTTTTTAGTTTTGGCTAATTTAGTGCTTCGTTACTTCCTGTACATGTGATATATGTGATTTGATACTGCATATATTTGAGCAAAAATAGGTTTCCCTTAACCTGTTTTTTTAATCAAACAAGTTTTAAAAAAAATACTGCAAAGCTTTTTAAAGTTAATCTGATTTATTGTTCGCATCCTATATGCTAACATTTTATATCCACACCTAAAAGAAGTGCTTAGTATACTACTGCAATATGCAATTCAGATGTAAACCACAGACAGAATGGACAGGAAGTAACCGACTTTTTTCATTATATTTTTGGAAAAAACTGTCAGTTATTTTATCAATTTTTTCAATTTAAACTAAAAATCAGAATCCCTAGTTACACCATTTATCTAAGGGGTAGTTTATATTCTATGACAAAGGGAGAGAGCTCTCCCATCATCATAATAAAATCACCTCCACAAGAGGTGGCAGCTAAGCTTCTCCTGCCAGCATAGCATTTCCACACTGGCGATTAGGTCAGTACAACTTAAGTTGCTCAGGGGATGGCTTATGCACACCCCTGAATAACATAAATTATACCAACATAATGGTAATGTGTAGAAGCTCTAAGTCTTGTGTAGTTTGGAATTCTATCTGAAGTAAGTTTGAGTTTCTAGACTCAGTCCTCAATGAACATCAGTCAGATTACAAAGCAACATGCTTTTCTTAAATACAAATGGATGTTTAGTTGATTTAACAAGGGAGTGGTTATCTTTCAGATCTCAAACATTTTGATAAAACAGACAAGATATTCTGCACTATTGTCACACACATTTGAATGTGGATAAACGTCCACTTCCAATATGGCTTATCTTCTTTCCTTCAAATACAAAAAACACAACACTGTATATGAGAAAACGATATCCTGTTACACTCCAAATTCTCTTGTCAGTCTACAGGCTGTTAATAGCAGGGGGATGGACTTGGGCAATATCTTTTTAACCAATCAATACTAAAGAGAGGGGGTACTTTTAGGAGTATCACTACATACCCTAATGTGCATTTTGAGACAGAAGGCAGAAAGAGTCTCCAAATTACAATCTTTCAGAAAAACGAAGTGTGTGAGGTAATGTCTTTTATTGGACCAGCTTCCGTTGGTGAGAGAGCTCACCCACCTTGTCTCTCTAATATCCTGGGGCAGTCACTGTTAGCTACAATGCTGCATATGATCTCCCAAAAACACACAGTGATTCTTTTTTGATGTTAAAGAACAGTTTTTACAGGGGTATCCTGATCTGATCTGCAGTTTTTGTCAGATTTTCAGGGAAATAAGTGATTGTAATTTTAAAAAGCAAAAGCTGTGGTTTAATAAAACAAAATGAAGAGTCACTTGAATTGTCCACATGTAACTAATGATATGCAAATTCTTCACCATATTCATTGTATTGATTGTATGTATTATCCACATTCCCTCCCCTTGTTCTGTTTGTTTTTTAATTTGTGAACCCATGAGGGCAGAGATTGTTTATTTTCTTGTGTTTGTACACCACCCAGCACCGTGGGTCTTCAGACTTGATTAGGGACTTCGGACACTATCAGTATTTACTAATACTCAAAACATAGCAATACTTTCCCAAGAGCTGTATCATGCCCTTGGTTTTTAAGCATTAAAGTTAAAAGATATGACATGGTATGATATTTTTAGTAGATACAAGAACAGTGGCCACACTAATGCCGCTTCAACACTGGAGTCACCATACCAGAGCATTCTTTCCTAAACTCATCCAGGCCTTATAAGATGTCTTCTACCTGGGATTTTTGGGAAATTAAAGCCGACCACAGAAAGAATTTATGGCAGGAATTAAAAGGGATAGTTCCTGCACGAGAGTCCATAAGACTTTTGAAGTTAACCTAAAAGTCTGGCTGAGTAATGTACTAATCTTAATACGAAAAATAGGAGTCAGAATGAGTTATAGAACAAGATAAATCAATAATTTTAAATATATAGATTTTTCTACTATTGTTTTAATGTTGCTGTTTTCCCCATCTCTTTTTCCTCATTCTAGCCACTGCCACCTGAAGACAACATCTCTTCAGAAGAATGCAGCACTTTCATAGGCTATTGCTGCTTATCCAAACAGCAGCAATTGTTGCCATTTAAGATATCCAGACAACTTAAGATCCCCTCTCCAGATGAGAAGAAAACACATATTTGCCTGGTGTGCATGGGATAGGCAACAACTTTGGACTGTATGTGTCTGAGGGGTGGGGAAGGGGAAGACGCGAGCATGTGAACAAACACTAACCAGAACAGAGTGGTGCAATCAGCACCACTGCTGAAGACCAAATAGAGAACCACTCAGCCCAAATCCAGATAGGATTTAGAGAGGAAAATGGCGGTATGGGGCAGCTTTAGGGAGAGGGTCAGAGAAAGGATAGGTGTGTGCGGGGCATTAAACCAGTAACTAATGCTGTCAATTACCTGCTGTCAACAGCTGCGATTAACTGAAAACAAAGTTAACGCTTCCATTTTTTAAAATGGCATCAATCGCATACCTCTGGGCAGGGTGGGAGCCATCGGCTGCAGAGGGACCTGACAGCATCTGGGTCAGGCACAGTAACCCAATACACCATGGGAGGGTGGTAAGAAAAGAGAAGTGGAAATGGCTCCCATCCTGGTTCCAGTGGAGAGGTAGCGATCCTGACCCTAGTGTGCCCCATTGCTCCCAGCTGGCCCCTCACTCCAGGAACTGACACCCACCCCCCCATGCTGTGCCCCATTTCCCCTGGCTAGCCCCTCATCATGCCTCATTGCTATGGCAGGCTCCTCTCCGCACTGTGCCCCATTGCCCCCGTCCACCCACTCGCTCTGGGAAACGACCCCCTCATCTCCCCATGCTGTGCCCTTTCCCCCAGCTGGCTCCTTGCACCAGGGACTGACCACCACCCCTTGTGCCATGTCCCATTGCCCTTGGCTGGCCCCTCACTCTGAGGACCCACCACCACCCCCATTCCTGCACTGTGCCCTATTGTCCCCAGCCGATGCTTTCAACCCATGCCCCATTGCCCCCCTCGCTCCAGGAAGTGACCCCCTTCTCCCCATGCTGGGCCGTATTGCCCCCGGCTAACCCTTTGCTCCAGAGACTGACTCCCCCCTCCACCCTGGGCTGTGCCCCACTGCCCCCAAATTTTTAATCACTTGTGAGCCCTACTAACAACAGAAGGAGAGAGTGAAAAGAGGAAAGACATGAGCACTCATTTAGCACAAAATCTATATCCTGAGAACAAAACTAATAAAACAACCAAAAGACATGAAGAGGAGAAATTCTTTAATTGCCTATACACCGATGCTAGGAGCCTGAGTAACAAACAAGAGGAACTGGAATTGTTCATTTATGAACACAAATTCAAAATGTAGTTGGTATTTCTGAAACCAGTGGGATGATTCGCAAGATTGGAAGGCTAAAATCATTTGTTATAACCTATTTAGGAAGGATCAAGGGGACAAAAACAGAAGGAGAGTGACACTCTATGCAAAAATGCTATTATCTGTTTCTGTGTAACTGAACTCAGAAGAAAATGATCTTGAATTCTTATGGATCAATGTCCTAATAAATAAAGCACAACATTGGGTATTAGCTGGTGTCTGCTACAGATCACCAAATCTCATTGGAGAACAGGATGATCAGCCCCTTACACACTTATCTGTAATGTGTGGGGGAATAAGCTCCATGTTCAGAGAGGAGTTCAATTTGAGTAACACATGCAGGAGGTCTCTTGCTGCTTGTACTAAAACATCCTTGGAATTTTTAAATATTATAGATGACAATTTCCTAACTAAAAATACGTTGCAACCAACCGAGGGGAATTCTACATTAGCCCATGTCTTGACAGATAAAGAGAAACTGAACTAGAACTAGAACATAATTGTAACTTAGATAGAAGTGATCATGCCTTGATCACATTTATAATGTGAAAACAGAATGATGTCCAAACCAGTAATATATATACTTGGTGCTTTAAAAGAACCAATTTCACAAAGCTGAAAACAATTATAAGCCAAATCGGGTGGGAGAAAGAACATAATCAGAAAAATGTGAATAATACTCGGGAATTGTTTAGGAACACTTTACTAGATGCCCAATAAGCAACAATCAAGGAAAGAAGCTTGCTTAAAAAAACAACCTGATTTAGAGTGGAAGTGAAGGCAGTTATAATACGTATCATTTTTTTACATTTTAACAAATGAAAGAAAGGGGAAATTGATAATAATGAATATAAATCAAAAGCTAGTATTTGTAGAAAATTGATAATGGAAGCAAAGGGACACAAAAAGCAATCTAGGGTCAGCAGCGTTAAAGACAATAAGTCTTTAAATAATAATTTTTAAAGTGTATGAGGAACAAAAAGATTCCTGACAATGGTATTGATCCATTATTATATGGAAGTGTTAGAATTATTAATAATAATAATGCAGAAAAGGCAGAAATGTTCAGTAAATATTTCTGTTTTGTATTTAGGAAAAACATGATGATAGTATTCTTTCCATTCCACTAGTATCTCAGGAGAATGTTAAACAGCAGTTACTAAAGAAAGTCATATTTAACTCAGCAGATTCAGATAACTTGCATCCAAGAGTTTTAAAAAAACTGGTTGAGAAGCTTGCTGGACCATTAATGATGATTTTCATTTATTCTTGGAACACTCCAGAAGTTCCAGAAGACTGGAAGAAAGCAAATGTTGTGCCAATATTAAAAAAAAGTAAACAGGATGACAAGTTGTTATAGGCCAGTCAGTCTGATGTCGATCCTGAGCAAGATAATGGAACGGCAGATATAGCACGCATTTAATAAAGAATTAAAGGAGGGCAATATATTTAATGCCAGTCAACATGTGTTTATGGAAAATGGAACCTAACTTGATTTTTTTTAATGAGATTACAAGTTTGGTTGATAAAAGGCAATAGTGTTGATGTAATAGATTTCTGTAAGGCATTTGTCATGGTACTACATTACATTTTGATTTAAAAACCAGAATGCTAGAAAGTCAACATGGCACACATTATATGGATCAAACGCTGGGTGGCTGATGGATTTCAAAATGTAATTGGTAAGGGGGAATCATCATCTAATGAGTGTGTTTCAAGTGGAGTCCTATAGGGGTCAGTTCTTGGCCCTATTCTAACATTTTTATCAGTGACCTAGAAGAAAACATAAAATCATCACTGATATATTTTGAAGATGACACAAAAATTGGGGGAGTGGTAAATAATCAGGAGGACAGGTCACTAATACAAGTAAACGTATGTATCTAGGAACAAAGAATATAGTCCATTACTTACAGAATGGGGGACACTAAATTGTGGAAAGCAGTGACCCTAAAAAAAGATAAGGGGGTGATGGTGGATGATCAGCTGAACATGAGCTCTCAGTGTACCACCTGTGGCTAAAAGGGCTAATGCGATCCTTGGATAAATAAATAGGGAATCTCAAGCAGTTGTACTAAGGTTATTTGACCTCTGTATTCAGCGTTGGTGTGACCACGGCTGGAATATTGTGTCCAGTTCTGGTGTTCACAATTCAAGATGAATGGTGAAAAACTGGAGTGGGTTCAGAAAAAAAGAGTCACAAGATTAATAAAAAGTTTAGAAAACTTGTCTTAGAAAGTTTAGAAAACTCCCATAGTATTTATAAATGGTTACAAAGTTTTTGGTATGCAGGACCAAATTGATCCACCAGTGAAGAAATGCAATCATCTACGCAGCAACTGATAAATGGTGTTCAGCACCACTATGTAACAGATTAGGGCAGAAAAAGCTAACTGAAACTACAAGGATGACATTTATGACAGATATTTTTATATTGAACACATCATATACTAAAAAAAGTTCTGATCTAAAAATTAATATTTGTGAAGCATGTTTAGAGCAATTAGTATTGAAATTATTATGTAAAGCAATTTTTAAAATTAAGAATACTAAACTATAACATTTATGGGTAAAGAAGTATCTTGTTCCACTACAATTTATTACTTACTGATGCCTTTAGATCAATTGCAGTATTTCTAAATATCTGCAGAACACTGTGTTGTTACCCTCTCAAAATATTCATGGGGAAAAAAACCCCATTGTATTCTCCGTGTAACTATACTTGTTATCAACACAGCTTGCACCAGCTGAGTGATATATTGACAGAAAGAAGCACACTTCTGTTTTGTTAATCAAAATATATTTTTATATTTTGCTTGCTGAATAGAACAAAAACTCCAGTTCTAAATAAAGAAGCTAAACATTCCAATGGTGAACAAAAAGCCACATAAAAACATTAGCTCACATTGTCCAGATCAAGAGCTGGACCAAAATTAGAATACACTCCCCATAAATAAAACAAGTTTAAATAATGGCTTTCCTGAATAAAAAATGAAACTAGAGAGGTGGGCTTCTGTTGGTTTATATTTTCTTACTAGTAGACACTTCCTTTGGGAACAGATTAGACTTCCAGTGATATATAAAATGGAACTCCCCCTAATAAAGACACATTAAAAGAATAGTTTCTTACATACGCATGTGCAAAAACATTTTTTTTTAAACTTGGGTGTCTAAATCCATAATTAGGCTGCTTATTTAGTTGATTTAGTTTTCAGAAGTGCTGAATACCCACAGGTGCAGAGCAAATAAAATTGAGGCCACTTATTTAGGTTCTCCAATTGTGGATTTTGGCCGGTCATTTTAAAAGCTTATTTGCTAATAAGCCACACAATTAACACCTTATGGCTCTAACTTGCCAGTACCAGTAGAGCAATAATTTTTCATAACCAAGTATAGTTTACTAGCTTTACAATCTCCTTGCCCAATATCTGAAAAGATTAATTGTTTTAGCTGTAGTGTGTTGGAGGATTTCTTGCAGCTCACTTGCAAAAATACTATGCTTTCTTATGTACTACAAAAATTCCAACATAGACAGCCCACACAACAATACAGAATAAACCCCTTTGTGAAATTCCTCCCTCAGAAAATACACAAATTATTCACTTTTCCTCACTAAGGATTATTTAGCAAGTAAAATTTTAAAAATCCTACAGGTTTAAACTAAGGACACCTGAATACACTAGACTAATCTCAAAAATAATTGAATTAAGACAAATTCTGAAGTCTGTAATAGATAGACTTAAAATATTTAAGGAACAATTTAGAAAACCTCTAAAATGTAAAAACACACCGCCCACTAAAAATACATTTACGGTAGTGTACTGCTTATATATTTCACAAATAACTAAGTTTTTACCTCCATTTAAAGAGGTGTATGACAACTTTAGACCAACTAAATTCAAAAGACATTTAGGTAGTAACAAGCCAGGGAACAAAAAAAATGAATATTTTGCTATCGTTAAACAAAGGAGCCTCATGAAAACCAAAGATGCATAGATAAAACAAACATTTATGAGATCATTGAAAAGAATCAAAGAAAATTAATCTGAAAATGTATATATCCTCATCAACAACAAGTGAATGTTGAAATCTGACTCACTACTGAAACCTAGAAGCATCTCAGAAAGTGACAGAAGTAAAAACAGTAGGGGAAAATATCTCTTATCTACACAGTTCTTACCAGCACTTCTACTGGACTGTCCACTTCTACTTCACATGGAGTTGCATCCCTGTATTGCTGGGGAGACTCGATAACAAGCTCTTTTTTTACACTTCTACTGTTTGCTCTTGCCTGCATTCTTAGCCAGAAAACAGTTAAAAAACCTGAGAAATTCTGTTTTTTGGCATTGAAATAAACAGCATGCCAGCAATTCAGAGAAAACAAAAGCTTTTTCCAGGCACAAGCTGCAGAAAGCACAAACTAGTTTAACTACTAAGCTGCAGTTTGCTAAGTCTGTCATGGGGGAATGCATGACAAACGAAGCCCAGCCTCTAAAGGGTGTACCCTTCCTCTGGGAAAAAAAAGTGGATCCATTTCAGAAACACAAACCAAAAATGGTTCAATACAGAATGTACCTAATTATGATAACTGTGCATAATACTCACAAAATAATTAATAAGCAGTATTTAAGTGAAGTATTTCAGAATAAGATTAAAATGTATTGTAAAACAAAACTTAACATGTTCACTGCAGTTTGAAAACTCTACAGAATAGCAAAATTCCGAGTGTTATTCTTTCCAGATTATTATATTGCTCCATCTTTTGAGATTTTTATTAGCCCAACAGCTAATTAAGTATTATCTCTAGAGGCAATTCTCTCTAGAGCAGGGGTATTTCTACATAATACTGACAACCATTTTCATTCTAGTGTTTCTAAACCAAGATTAAACATAGTTTTTCCTAATTTCATGCTTTCTTCACTATAAAACCTCAAATACTTTGCAAATATGCTAATTAGATTTCAAAGCCTGCTGTCTATTTTTCCTTTAATTCCAAGAGTGCTGTTAGTCTTCTCTCTTCCTTCTATACCATTACTCTTATCCCGCAATCCAGGCCTAATTACCACAATTCATTATCATAACTGGGGATGAAAGATACTTTCCTTCCTCTTCCTGCACCTTTCAGACATCCAACTCTATAAGAAAGCTACTGCTACCTTTGATCCCCTTCCTGTAGGGATGGTCTTTCCACATTTGATTCCTGCATTACTGCCACTCTCAACTCTTTTTCATCTTTGAAACCTTCCCAAATCTCTAAAATCGATCATTGTCAAGCTTCTTTTAATAAAGCACGCTTTTCTCAACTCTGGCATGCCCACTCCATCTTTCAACTTTCTCAGTGAAGCACTGGGAAAAAGCAATCTTCTCTCTCTCCAAACATGTTTTACACAAAATTTACTCACTTTCATTTTGCCTATACCACAGAAATGGCAGTTTTATGTAGTGAATGATCTTTCCTCTGATGAGTGGCTCATTCTCTTATCTCAGTTGTGCAATCAACACTTCATTTTTCTGGACCACACTCCAGATCAATATAAATTTCCTTCTCTAGGTCTTTCTCTATACCAAGATCCCTCCTCTAAATAGTTAAGGGTAATCTTAACACTCTATTCTTCCTCTCATCTTTATTACCAAAACTGCAAATTTTGTACTACAGTTGGAGCTGGTAACACTGCTTTTAGTTAAGGTTGCTCAACACTTTTATCATAAGTCCTAGTTTTCAGTTGCTTATAAAACTTTGCTAAACTTTAACCATTCTGGCTGAAGTTTTCCATGTCTAGTGTACGCTTCGGGCTGAATTTATTTTTGGAAATTTTCAGCAAAAATGGTTTGGCCAGTTCCAAAAAACATTAAACGAAAATGTGGTTTTGTCCATATTATAAGTATGTAGTATTATAAGTATTGTAGTCTTACAATACTAAGTTAAAAAGCTTTAACATCTTCAGGGTTTGGAGCAGGATCTTGAAATTTGGCACAGGGGTTGATTTTGTGTCAATGAATGTTTTGTTTTTTTTTTGTTTGGTTGGTTTTTTGTTTGTTTTGGTTTGCTGTTTTTTGCCCTTCCTGTGAAAAATCATCCAGAGTCAGCCAAGTTATAAGCCTCTGAACATGGCAGCTAAATTCTTAAAAGATTCCAACACTACTGGACATTCTCCAGGCCAGGACAGATAACTTTACCTCAATTGCTTCTCCTGCTGCTGCAAACCAGTGCGCACCAGACACCAGAACTAAGATGATCTGATGATTATGCAATCAGACTGAAAACATTTCCACTGAAAGGTATAGCACTTCCTCACGGACTCCTTTCTACGAATGTTAAGGACAGTCTGAACCACTTCTGAACATGCATTCTCTAGGTTCGATGCCCATTCAAAAACCATCCTTACAGATGGAGAGAAGTTGGATTGAGATGCTTGACTCTGCCTCTGTTCTATGTCAATAGGTCTGGGATGGATGGTCTGCAAGCTGATGTACGGGCGTGTTGACAACTGAAGGAAGCTTGGGAACCAAGAAATGTCTTGCCTACCTGGAAGCAATCAGAATGACCACTGTGCCATCCTGCCTGATCTTTCTCAGAACCAGCTGTAAGAGAGTAATGGGGAGAAAGGCATACATCAACTGACCTGACCAGTGAGGGCATCTCAGAATTATGGCATTTAAGGCCAGATGGAACCACCATATCATCTAGTATGACCTCCTGTATATCACAGGCCACTAACACCACCCAGCACCTGTACACTAAACTCAACCACTGAAACGAGACCGAAGTATTACAGCCCACAAGAGACTAGACTATTAGGTACCACTGGCAGAGATTAGGAGGGACCAAGGTGCACCAATGCTTAAGGCCCCTGCAATAGCAGGGATATTATATACCCACATGATCCTAGAAAGTGACCTGTACCCACACACTGTAGAGGAAGGTAAAAAAAAACACGGTCGCTGTCAACCTGACCCGGGGGAAAATTCTTTCCCAGTCCCACATATGGGGAGATCAGTTAGATCCTGACCATGTGAGCAAGAACCAGACAGCCAAGAACTTAAAAGAGAATGCTCAGTGCCATGGCAGGGCACTGGCCCAATCCATCCAAAGTTCCATCTCCACCCGTGGCATCCCTGATGCTTCACAGGAAAGAGTTTTTTAAACAGAATATACTTGGGGGCTGAAATTCCCTTCCTGACACCTCCAGGTGGCTGGCTGTAACCCTGAAGAATGAGCTTGTGAGGACATAACACAAAGTGAGCCCCAAGGCTGCTGCCCCTTACCATCAAAAGCAACACTGTCGTACAATCACACTTATAAATTTGTCCAGCTCTCTCTCAAAACTATGTCGTTTGCCCCCACAACTCCTACTGTGAGGCTGTTAGAAACCTTCTAAATTCCAGCCTGTATTTGTTTATGGCCAGTTTACACTCCTTTGTTCCTTTGCCAACACTGTCCTTGATATTAAACTGCTCTTCGTACTCCTTCGTACATCTCCCCTCTGATGTGGTTATAGGGAGCAAACATATCCCTCTCTTACCCTTCTTTTTGCTGGACTCAACAAGCCAAGCTCTACCAGTCTTCACATAACATGGGCCCTTCATTCCCCTGATCATCCTACTAGCTCTTTTCTGCATTAGTTCCAGTTTGAATTCATCTTTCTTGAACATGGGTGACCAGAACTGTACACAGTATTCCAAATGAGGTCTTACTAATGCCTTGTACAATGGCATTAATACTTGTCTCTCTCTCTACTGGAAATGTCTCGCCTGATATATTCTAGGATCACATTTGCCTTTTTCACAGATACATCACAATGATGGTTTACTGCCATCTCCTCTGGAGCTTTGACCTTGTACTCTCCTGGAACAGAAAATTCTACATTTTCTGTTTTCACGAGATGCAAAAAGGTCCCATGTCTCCCGGGTGCAAAAAGTGCCACCCACTGATTAAATATGTTCTGTGCTGCAGAATTATGTAACTCCCATTCACACTCTTGGGGAAAACATCTGCTGAGATTGTCTGCCAGTGAGTTGTTCATATCCAGCAGATGAACTGCTGACAGATCTGGTGGCAAATGCACCATTTCCATAACCTGACAGCCTCCATATGGAGAGGGATGGACCTCGCTCCCCCTTAACTTGTTGAAGTTAACTACTAACATGTCTGACATCATATGAACATGTAGTAACTAAATTAGAGGATGAAAATACTTCCAGGCTTTGTGGCTTGCCAGCAGTTCAAGCAGGTTTAGGTGTATTCTGGATTCTAGGGAAGTCCATATCCCTTGTGCTGTATGTTAGTCTAGATCAGGGGTGGGGAATCTTTTTTCTGCGAAGGGCCTGATGGTGGTACGCGGAAGACGGCTGAGTGTCCGCCGCCGAAAAGGGGCAAATGGCGGCAGGGTTTTGGCGGCGGGCACTGCTCCTCCCCCCCACGGAACCCCGCCGCCGCGAAACCGCACCGCCGCCGAATTCCCCCCGGCCGCCGAATTCCCCGCCGCCGCCAGGGCCTGACCAAATGGTCCCACGGGCCGGACCAAATGATTTCGCGAGCCTTATACGGCCTGCGGGCCGGACGTTCTCCACCCCTGGTCTAGATGATCACACTATTCTGACAAGGAAGTGTCCTTGATCAGTGTCGTCTCTGCTGGGAAAGGAGCAAAGAGTCTTCATTCTCCCACCAGGTTAGTAAGGCTTGCACTTTGTGCAGGAGCAAGACTAGCTTGCTTACAATATCTTTACCTGGTGAGTAGCCTCTCAAGAGCTAAGCCTGCACTCAGCAGAAATGAAGCCTTGCAAAGGGGGTTACATGGGTGCAGGAAGCCACATGACTTAGAAAGACGAGACATGAACAGAATGATGTCTGTGGACTCAGTCTGAGTTAAGCAATAAGTTCCTTTGGGGACTGGAATCTGTCCTGGCGAAGATATACTTTGGCCCTCATAGAGTACAGAGTTTCCCTGATAAACTCTGTAGAATGTGTTGGAATCAAAGGAGACTTATCTGATAACATAGCCCCACCAATTGTAGAAGATTGGTAAGGGATGCAGTTGATTTCAATAATTCCAGCCAATCATTGAGGCAGGAGAAATCTGATGACGTGTGGCTCTGAAAGTGAGCTGCCACTATTGATAGAATCTGTGTAAATACTTTCAGTGATGTTGCAAAGCTGAAAGGGTCACCCTGTACTGACTGTGATTCAGTGCGACAGTGTACTTCTAGACCCTTCTGTGGGCAGGGCTGATGTCTATATGGAAGTAGGTATCATCCTTCATATCGATAGTGAACCAATCCTTTCTGTTCAGGGAGGGAATCAGATGCCAGGGTCACCATTCTGAATCTCAATTTGTGGATAAAGACATTTAGTTATTGGAGATCTAATATAGGTCTCCATCCCCCCTTCCTTCTTGGGGATGAGGAAGTATTTAGATTAAAACACATTCACCCAATGTTGAGGAGCTCTAGGACTTCCTGCAGAAGGAGGAAGAGTTCATCTCTTGAATGAGAACCCTCTTGTAAGAGTGGTCCTTGAAGAGGAACAAGAAACAGCGTTTTTAATTGGGGGGAAGGGCGCAAGAGGGCAAGGGAAGGAATTCTATAGTGTAGCTGGACTGAATCATGTTGAAAACCCATCTGTCGGTTATATTCCAGACTTGGGTGAAATGGGCCAGACAGCCTTGGCTCTTGAGTCTCATGGTCAATGGATATGGGATCAAAAGTGGTTCTCACAGCTATCGTAAGTTCCATCAAAAGTATTTCCTAGCAGGAGGCTGAGAATAGAGGGAGGAAGGAGGAACATTATGTTTACTCAGCTGCAGTTTCTCTCTCTTTTGTGGCAGTTTGTAGTCCCTTTGATGTTAGAACGGTTGAGGTGCTAGTCAAGGCCTATATGACTGAGATCTGTGGTATTTTCTCCTCAGTGCTGGGGTGTAGATCCCCTATAAACAAACAAATCACTGCCCTTGGTCCTTTAATGAATGCACTAATTCATCTATTTTCTCACTGAACAGATAAGACCCTTCAAAGGGCAAATGCTCCACTGTGGACTGAACCTCTCTGAGGAATGAAACCACAACACTCAATGCAAAACAACAGCTGTCACCATTGAACGGGAGACTGTGTCCGTTGCAACAACCAAAGCATGTAAGGATGACTTAGCTTTCAGTTTACCTTCTTCAATCAAAGCCTGGAACTGTGCTACAGTAGGAGTTTATATCTGAATTCCAAATGAAACTGTATTTAGACAGTAACATTTGGCAGTTGGTTATATGGAACTTAAGGCTGAATAAAATGAAAAACTCCCTGCCCACAAATTAAAATAGAGTCTGACTTTCTGTACAACATAGACTATAGAATTACACCCAGTTACCCCTCTACTGAGCCCAATAACTTGTGTTTTACATCCAGTCTTGAAGACTTCAAAAGATGGAAACTCCATCACTTCTCTTGGTATAGTTTGTTCCAGTGGTTAATAACCCTAACTGTTAAAAATGTGCATTATTTCTATTTTGAATTTGCCTGGATTTAAACTTCCAGCCATCGGTTCTTGTTATGTCCTTCTCTGCTAAGCCATTCAGTACTTGCTGTTTTCTCCCCATAAAGGAACACATACATTGTAATCAAGTCACTATTCCATTTTCTTTTTGATAAATTAAACAGAGCCCTTTAAATCTCTCACTATAAGGAAGGTTCTCCAGTCCTAAAATAATTTTTATGGCTCTTTGCACTGTCTCCAGTTTTTCAACATCCTTTCAAAAATGTTGACTCCAGAACTGGACACAGTATTCTAGTATCTCTCACGAATGTCATACACACAGGTAAAGTTACCTTCCTACTCTTCTTACTACTCTCCTGTTTGTATATCCAAGAACTGCATTAACTCTTTTTGCCACAGCATTGCACTGGAGATCATGTTGAGTTGCTTGTCTACTATGACACATAAATCCTTTTGAATCACTGCTTTCAAGGATACAGTCACCCATTCTGTAAATATTGCCTGCATTGCTTACTCCTCAATGTACAACCCAGCATTTGGCAGTATTAAAAAAGCACTTTGAATGGGTCCATCTTACCAAGCAATCCAGATCACTCTGTATGATTGCCTTGTCCTCATCATTATTTACAATTTGGTAGCTAGCCTGTCATCAATAAATTTTATCAGCAGCGATATATTAATCTGCCAAATCATTGATGAAAAAAGTTATTAACCTTCCATAACTGTGGTTCTTCAAGATGTGTTGCTCATATAGCTATTCCATGTCAGGTCAGGTGTGTGCGCGCCAGATGCACCAGTGCTGGAGATTTTTTCCTCAGTGGTATCCATAGGGCCAGCTCTAGCACCCTCTGCAGTGGCTCACAAATATGCTAGTATAAAGGGTGTTTCCAGTCCCCCCCATCTCAGTTTTTTCTTGCTGGAACTCTGACATAGGGGAAGGAGGGTAGGTCATGGAATGGACAGGAGCAACACATCTCAAAGAACAACAGTTACAGAAGGTTAGTAACTGTTTTTTCTTCTTCGAGTGTTTGCTGATGTCCATTCCATGTCTGGTAACTCACAAGCAGTACCTCTGGAAATGGGCCAGGAGTTCACAGACTGCTACTTGCAATATCACTCTGCCAAAGCCTGCATCATCCCGGGCCTATTGCATGATGGCATGTGGGACATGAAGGTATGAACCGAAGACCAAGTTGCAGTCCTGCAAATGTCCTATATTGGAACCTGAGCTAAGAAAGCTGCTGACGAAGCCTGTGCTCTTGTTGAATGGGCTGCCAGGGTGGCTGGAGGCATGACCGTTGCCTGCTCGTAACAAGTTCGGATACAGGTGGTCATCCAGGAGGAAATCCTCTGTGATGAGACTGGCAAACCTTTCATTTGCTTGGTGACCGCAATGAAGAGTGCGTGGATTTTTGGAAGAGCTTAGTTCTTTCGGTGTAGAAAGCCAGCGCTCGCCTGACATCCAAGATGTGCAAGCTTCTCTCTTTGCTAGAGCTGTTAAAATTTGGAAAAAAGACTGGCAAGAAGATATCCTGGTTGACATGAAACTGCGATACCACCTTTAGTAAAAATGCGGGGTGAGGGTGCAGCTGAACATTATCTTTGTAAAACATAGTATAGGGAGGCTCCAATGTTAGAGCCTTGATTTTGGAGACTAGCCTCGCCGATGTAATTGCCACCAGAAAGGCAACTTTCCACAACAAGTGAAGAAGTGAATATGGGCTCAAAGGGAGACCCAGTGAGTCTGGACAAAACTAGGTTGAGGTCCCATGGGGGAATGGGTCTCTGACCTGTGGAAAGAGCCTTTCAGGAATCTGGCTGTCATCTCATGGGAGAAGACTGATTTGCCCTAGATATGTGGGTGAAAGCCGAAATGACCACCAGCTGTACCCTAATTGATGATAACGCTACTTGATGTTTCAAGTGAAGTAAGCATGCCAGAATGGAGCGCAACGGTACCTGGGTCGGGGACAGATTTCATTCTGCCACCCAGCAAGAGAAGCATTTCCACTTCGCCAGGAAGTAGCTCTACTATAGGATTTTCTACTTTCCAGCAGGACTTTCTGAACCTGAGTGGAGCAAGCCTGCTCCTCGAGGCTTAATCATGCAGCATCCACACCGTCAGATGTAAGGAGGCGAGGTTCAGATGTAACAGCTGACTGTGATCCTGTAAAATCAAGTCTGGAGGATCTGGGAGTGTACAAGGGGCTGCCACATACATGCTGAACCAGTGTTGATGGGGCATGCTGGAATGATCGTTATGACCCGCACTTGTCCCTCTTTATCTTTATGAGGACTTTGTGGATGAGAGGGATCGGTACAAAGATGTACATTAGGCTCCCAACCACTGCAGAAGAAATGTGTCAGGAAGTGAGCCACTGTTTGGTCCTTGCAGCAAACAGAAACAGTAACATTTCCTGTTCTGGTTGGTTGCGAATAGGTCCACTTGGGGAGTTCCCCACCTTTGGAAGATAACCGTGAGTACCTCTGGGTGCAGGGTCCACTTGTGGCAAGAAGAAAAGGACCTGCTGAGGTGATCTGTCAATGTGTGAAGTGTGAGCAAGGTGTGAGGCTTTGAGGTGGATTGCGTATTGCATGCAGAAGTCCCATGGACGGAGTACCTCTTGGCAGAGGGCTAAGAATCTCACTCCTCCTTGCTTGTTGACATAATCCATTGATGCTGTATTGTCTGTCAACATCTGTACTACCTTTCCTGGGGAAGGAACATGTCGCAGACTAGATGAATTGCTCTGACTTTTGTGTGTAATGTCAGCTCCTCTGCTGACCAGAGATCTTGGGTCCTGAGACTGCCAAGGTGGGCTCTCCACTGTACGTCCGAGACATCCGATACCAAGGACAGCATTTGGCAGGGGGCTGCAAAGGGAACCCCTCTTGCTACGTGGGCAGGGTTTGTCCACTAAGGCAAGTATTCAAGGCAGGATCATAAAGATCATCACTAGCCACATTTGAAGGGGTCTGAGGCACAGTCTTATGTATTGTATCATGTAGGTGCACGCTGCCATGTGACCCAACAGCCTGAGGAAAAACTCACTGTGGTGAGGGGGTGAGCTGTGACCTGAATGCTCAGCTTTGACATTATTCAAAGTCTGGCTTGTGGTAGAAATGCTGTGGCCCAGGGAGAGTAGAGGACTGCCCCGATTAACTCTCTCCTTTGCACAGGTCCTAATGTAGATTTCTGTTCATTTATCAACAGGCCCAATTCTTGGCAGGTAGCCCATAGTACTGTGATACTGTTCAAGATCTGAACTTCCGAGTGACCCTTGATGAGCCACTTATCAAGGCACAGGTAAATTTGTATTCCCAATCTGAGATAGGTCATGATTACGGCCATAAATTTTGTAAACGCTCTTGGTGTGGCTGTCAGATGAGAAGTTGCTTGTGAGAAGGGTCCCTGAAGAGGGACAGGTATGGGGGTGTGAAGAAGGGATTGAAATAAGCGGAAGGATGTACCCCACTGCAATGGTGCTTAGCACCAGTTGATCTGACGTTATAGCCACCTAAGCAGGGAGGTAGGGTAAAAGGCGGTTTGAGAAGAAGGGGAGGTTTGTATCCTGGGTTAAGTCTACTAGACCACCCCTAGACATACCCTCGAAAGGCCTGCCTGCCACCTGGTGGATAGCGGCTTGAGCCTGACTGGGCAATGTCAGCAGGGGGTTGACCTTAACAGCACTTATAGCCCCTGTTGTTCTTGTAGAGCTCACTCCTGACCTGGCCCATGAACCGCTGCAGTTGCTGGGGCGTGAAATGCTTCCTAGAAACAGATGGAGTTTACAGGCCTAAGAAGTGGAGTTTGGTCCTGGAATCCTTTAGTCTGGTGCAGCCTGGCATCCGTTTGGTCAGAGAACAGTGCCGCACTATCAAAGGGGGAGGTCCTGGATGGACTGTTGGACCTCCACAGATAGGTTGGGTGACTGTAGCCATGAGACCCTCCACATAGATAACACTTGTTCTGGTCACTAAGTTGGCTGCATCAGAGGCTGCCTGGAGGGAAGCTCAGGCCACTGATTCACCCTCCTCCAAAATAGCCACAAATTCCTGCTTAGAATCCTGGGGCAAGGAGTCAGTGAACTTGGCCATTAAATGCCATAAATTATAGTCATATCTCCTCAACAGAGCCTGCTGGTTTGATATGTGGAGCTGGAGACTAGCAGTCAAATCTTTCTGCCATAGAGGTCAAGCTTCCTCATGTCTTTGTTCTTGGGGGTTGAGCTTCACTGCCCTTGCCTCTCTCTTTTGTTGGCAGCTGACACCACCAACAATCCTGGGGACGGGTGAGAGAACAGATATTCAAACCCCTTGGCAGGCACATTATATTGTTTCTTGGCCCTTTTAGATGTAAGGGCGGAGAGGATGGGGTTTGCCAAAAGGTCTTGACAAGTTTGACAACTCCCTTGTGGATGGGAAGGGTCATTCTAGAAGGGGCTGCTGTTCCCAAAATGTCAGAGCACATCTGAAGGCTCCTTGAGCTCCTCATCCTCCACGCACAAATCCATGGCTACCCTCTGGACAGAAGGACCCACTACCACCTCATCAGGCAATGATGATTAATAGGTAAGTAAGGGTGGAGTGAGCGACTGTTCTGCTGCAGTTGGGGTAGCCTCTTCCAGGGGTACTGCTGAAGCCTCTGAAGCTTGGTCTGGTTCCTCATCTAAATCTGGGGGAGGGTGCAACACTGTCACTGAGTATCTCTCAGATGTTTCTGATATCAACTGTTGCACCTGCGATCCTGGGGCAAGAGGAAATCCCCAAGGGTTCCAGAGCTGGGCCATTGTGTCGGTGGCCATGAGCTCGGTGGTAAGCCTTGGGGAAAACCTGCAGCCATGGCTGGGTTCACTTGACCCATGGCCAATGTGATCTCCTCCCTCTATGAATCCAAGGGGTCCTCTTCCGAGGAGCATGGAGGCAGGTTCTGGGGAGGACTAGGAGCTCTGAAGGGTGAGGCCATAGCAGAGCCAAGTTCTGGGGAAGATGAGAGGCCCAGCACAGGTCTCGGTTCATTCCCCGCTCCCTGTTTCTCCTTCATAGGGGCCAGAGAATGCCCTCTTCTGGCATGCAGCTTCTTGTGCCGCTTCTTTGGCACCAGGGATGGTCAGCATTGTCGGGATTAATTCAGTGTCAGTGGGGCACTTTGAGTTGATGCCAATGTGCTGGGTGCAGAGTCCAAGTGGCCAGGTGAGAGCAGACTCCATCAGGAGTGCTCTTAACCTGATGTCCTGGTCCTTTTTAGTGTGGGGTCTGATGTTTCTGCAGATCCTGCACTTATCTCAAATGTGGGTCTCATCCAGGCACTATAAAGCAGCTCTGGTGAGGATTGAATTATGAGCATGGGCTTCTTATATGAAGTACATGGTTTGAAGCCCGTGGTCCAGGGCATGCCCCGTCCCTGGATCTATGTCCCCGTGGGACAAACTAACTACTAACTCTAATTAATTAATAGTCTAACAAACTATGTACACTAAATCTACTGAGGAAACCACTGGTAGAATGCTTGCCAAGGTAAGGATGTTCCAGCACTGTCACTGGTGGTAAGAAGGAACTAGTGCCCCTTATACTGGCACCCACTCACGCCATTGCAGCGGATGCTAGAGCCAACCTTACAGATACCACTGAGGGAAAAATTTCTGGCACCAGTGCATGTGGTGTACACACACCTGACCTGACATGGCATGGACATGAGCAAGCATTTGAAGAAGAAACACTGAATAGCATGGGACTAGGACTAATCCCTGCAGAACCTCACTAGAAAAACCTCCATTCAGTGAGGATTCCCGCTGACAACTAGTTTGAGATTGGTCAGTTATCCCATTCTTAAGCCATTTTAGTATGTGCTTTATTGGTAGTGTATAGTGCTAATTTTTTAATAAGAATGTCATTTGGTACTAAGTCAAACACCTTACAAAAGTCTATTACATCTACTCTATTACTATTATTAACTAAATTTGTTACCTCCGCTAAAAAAATCAAATTAATTTTTTTACACGCATGATTTGCCATAAAACCAGGTTGATTGGCATTAATTATATTTCCACCCTTTAATTCTTTGATTGAATCCCATATCAGCTTTTCCATTATTTTGCCCAGACTGAGATCAGGATAACTAGCCTACAACTACTCACATTGTATAGCACATCCTTTTTGAATTCTGGCAGAACATTAGCACTCTTTCAATCTTCTGGGGAATTTTCTCAGTATTCCTGATTTATTACAACTTAATGTCAAGAAGCAAGATCTCAACCAATGCTTGAGTGAAAGTTATCTGTACCTGCTGATTTAAAAACTATTATCTTTAGCAGATGCTGTCCGATATCCTTAGTTACTAATGGACTGGAAAGTAGTTGACCTTCATCTGACAGAAATACATTATTCCACTCTTTTTCCAAATACAAAACAGAAATATGTATTGAACACTTCAGCCTCTTTTACAATTTTATTACCTTTCTCAATTTGTACCGACTAATGGGCCTATCCCATAGTTTTGTTCCTGCTATAAACTCCCTATTGTCCAAAGCCCTGCCCGCTATGGATGTTTCCCTGAAGACTATGCATTATTTTGTACATTTCCTAACTCCTAAATTATATTGTTTATTGCAACTTCCAAGATCATGGATACACAGTGGACTGATTTAAGTTAAAGCAATTTAAATCATCAATTTCAATCATGCTTTTCATTTATACTTTCAAGTTATTTTCCTGAAGAATTCTCATTAGTTGGTAATCTTTAAAACATGTTGATCTGCAACTAAACACAGCCTTTATACCAAATGTGGTTCTTCTTTTTGCGAATCAGGAGAATAGAATAAATCTTATACATTTATTTAAGCAAGTATATAGTTTAACATTTTACTAGATAATTCAATGTTTTACTTGTGACTAAACAGCACTAGCAGGAAGCCCACTCCTGCCAGGAGCAAGTACTAGAGAGGAATCAGTAGTTCCTGGAGCACATCCTGTCCATGACCACGTAATGATTTCCCTAGGCACTGGAAGGATATATTAGTGGTCTCCCTTGTGAGAAATCAGGACAAAGAAAGTTAGAGTGGCAGAAGTGTTAATATTAGGGCAGTCTGGTGGTAAGGCAGGAGAACTCAAATGGACCCAGAAAAGGCCTTAGAAGGCTTTCCATGAAACTGCAGACCAGGAAGCTGGCTCTTCGGAAGTACAAATGCTGGAAGGCAGGGAGCAGGAGTCTGGGCCAGCCAATGGAGTGTTTCTGGTGGGGAACTTAATGGTCTGCCCCTTTAAGAGCCATGACTTTGAGGAAATGAGTCACCACAGGACAGCTGGCATTCAGAGTTATGGGAAAATCCTGAAGACAAAAGTGAAATAATGCCCCAGGAGGTGAGGAGGTTACAGCAGGTCCATATACATAGGCTAGTATACACAGCAGCTCACAAGCAGTTTCCAGTACTGAATTATTCTGTCAACTGTTCATGAGCCTGATAGACTGCTGGAGCTGAACACAAAAATAGCCCAACTGGAAGTAAACTAGACTTGGAAATAAAGTAGTGCTCCCTGTCTGTGGCTGCAAGGAAGAAGCTGGTGACAGTCTTAAAGGAGATAATGAACCATATCAGGATAGGCAACAAGGAGAGTAATCATCCAGCTCCATAATCAGCATGCCCAGATTTGAAAGAAAATTACAAGATCACAGGGTAAGAATGTGGTGCAGGCTAACGTGAGATGATACTTTTAAGAGAAGAAAAATAGAAGTAGCACTGCTTGCTGCTAGAGAAGGAGCTAACTAATCTCTATGCTGAAACTGAAATGCAGACACAGAAGCTTGATTTGGGAAAAAAGGCCAGTGCCAATAGTGAGCTACAGACCTTAAAAGTACAGCCACAGCTGCAGCAAGAGCCAAGTAATCTCCAAAATTTTAGCTTAAGCATTTAATTATACAGAATTTTTAAAATTCTACAAATGCCTCAGGAACCTGGTGGGACAGGAGAAAGTCGAGAAGTGCTTTGTAAGATTGACACTGAATCATTCCTACATTATATAGCTAGCAGGATTCCATATTGTATAGCACAAATAATAATATGAAAGAAATGGAGTGATTGCTATATCTTCAAGTTACTTTTATTTTCACAAAAGCATTTGTAGGAATCAAAACGGTTTCCCATTAAAACTGACTGATTAAAAAGCAAAAGACTATAACAAATGAAAATAGAATTATGCTTTAATTTATTACATCTATCAGGTTTTCTTTAACAGTATATCTGCCAGTTTGCTACCTGCTTCTTGTTTCATCCTGAGAATAGAAAGAATAATTTTCCTGCTTTCTTGAATTTGAATGAAATAGTCCAAATGAATATGTTCTCTAAGCTTACGTAAAAGGAAGATTCTGCAGACAAAAATCTAATTTACCACTTTAACCAACGCTGCCTTTAAGCAACTAGAAAGTGACTTCAGATAGTTCAGTGAGTTGGAGTTTAACTTCAACCACCAACATGCATTTTTGGAACACTTACCAATCCCAAAATATATAATGGCTGACCTCAGAGTTTGAAAAATGTATCAGACACCTAAATAGCCAGAAGTAGACAGGAAAAAAATCAAATGCAGTGCCATGGTGAAAAGCCTAGCCCCTATTCCCTTGCTGGGGAAGGAGAAGGAAGTTGGATTCTATAATAGGGCTGCCCCTGATCTTTTCTGGGGGCTTTATCCTTCATATCAGCCTCTATCTAGTGAGTGTCTGAAATGTGAACAACCAATCATCCCCATTTCATTAGTGTGAGGAGCTTTGTCTTTTTTCTCTCTCTCCAAAAACTACTGAGTATTTCAAGTATGGAGATGGGTGTCCCATTTCCCCAAAATCCACACCAACCACCACCCTCCATCTGCCAGACTACTTGCTGTTGTAAGGAGATATTGAGGAGAGGTCTCTACTACTGCACCCCTTCCCCATTCTCATATTCTACCTTAAGAATAACTCTAGTGCCTACCAGTAAAGCTGCCTACAGCTTTACCATGTGACAGAGGCATTTGTTGTCTACAGTCTCAGTCAACGACAACGACATTGCATCATTTACATTCACTTCACATTTGGAAGATAATCTTTCACAACCATAAAGAGCTAAAAACTTATATTTTTTAAGGCACAAGTTTAAATTCTGCAGAATTGATGGATTAACTTCCCATATTGACAAAGAAAAATTTACCATTCACTTTAATTTTTCATGCTGGTGCATAATTGGTTATGCACTGTTAAACAACCGCTGCTTTCCAATAATGAATTCAAGGAATACTGGTAATGTTCTGTTTATGAAATATTTTGGGACCCAATGTGACCAAGTAATCTATCTATAAAACACTCCTTTAAATTTGTTTAAAAGTTTATAAAATCTTTCACAGTTATTTTTATTATTGGCTCCAAGCTATGTAGCATTTCCACAAACACAGCTTTTGAGGTAATGGATTTATCTTCACTTAAGTGAAATGGTAATTTTGTATCATGTTACATTAACAATACTTGGGAAAATCTCTTTATAATCGCTGAAATATTTTCCTTCCTTTCAGGATAACATTTCAATGGAGATCAACAGATGATGTGTTCCTTCCTATCCTGTTATCCAAATCTCTCATTTGAATACTCACCCATTTCTCACAAATTTAAGAGACCGTCAAGGGAAAGAGAGCTAGGATGCATTTCCAGTGAACCCACATTTATTATATTTCCAATTTACGCACCATCCAAACAAAATGCTGACTTAAAGGAGACAGGTTCTTTCTTGGCTGTAAATCAATCAGGGAGGAATCTGAGAGATTTCATAATCTCAAATTACCTATTACAGATCAGAGAGGCCTAAAGGGGCCAGAAATTCTCCCTGTTTTGTTTAACTTCCACACATAATTAAGCCACTCTGAGCCATACAGTCAAAAGGTCTTATGACCCTCAGGGAATATGGAGAAGAGAAAAAAAAATGTCAGTCCATAACAGAATTACAGCTACTGGAGGCAGAGGACTCATTTCTGGTTCTTATAAAGCAGGCTAAACTGTTTCATGATTAACTCCACCTTGGGGGAGGGGCGCGGGCGAAGAGAAAGAAGAAGAAGATTAAGGTTATTTGGATTCTCTAGCCTTCCCTAAACGTTTGAATTTCTTTTCAATTTTAACCTTCACTCTGATTTTCCTGGGATTTTAATGCTTGTTTTGGAATAATTACAACATCCCTATAATGTACTTTTACCTAGGGTTGAACATTTGAATGGTCCAAAAGTAACTGGTCAATTGACCAGTCAAATGCTGTCAAATGTCAAAAGTGGTCAAATATTTAAAAGCACCAATTTATTGGAACAGTAACACTAACAAAAAAGACTAAGATTTTATGTTATGCAGTAGGTTTAGTCTTAAATACTTATGCCTACTTATAAAGAACTAAGTTATTTAACAGAGTATTTTAATTCAGAAAAATGTGAAACAGTGAAATAACATTCTAAAAAATGAAAGAATAACTATTACCCTTTAGCAGAAATTAAACAAACACATAGTAATGATAAAACAAAAACAGTCATTTTTAAATGCACCTAATGCTACATAGACAGCAGGTCAAGTTTGAACTGTAAATTCTTTGGAACAGGACCGTGTCTTTTAACTTGTTCAATGTGCTTTATAAACCACCATATACACTGATGGACTGGTAAACAAATAAATATACATTTGTCTTAGGAAATTCCAGATTCAAGATGCTTACCTTTCAATTAGTTCATCCTTTTCCCAACAGGTGACATCTTCTATAAACATTGTTCTGACGTAAGACCTTGTACTGACACCATTCTGAGCCAACAAAGGGCAGCTACTAACCCTAGCTTCCACTTGCAAAGATGCTGTTTTCCCTGTTGTACTTTTGAGACTACTTCAACTTCACCTATGTCTTATATTCTATTCTATAGCATCTAGCAGGAGTTAGGCTTTCAACAGAATTTTTCTAATGATTCTGAAGAGCTCCAGCTTACCAAAAGTTTCCCATTATATCCTTAAGATAGCTTGAATCTGTCTGGGATCTGGTTTCTCTGAGTATCTGATCACAAGGACCAAAACGCCATATGCCTGCATGAACAGAATTGAATCTGAATTTTTCACTCACCTTTCTTTCCAGGAAAAAGCCATTAGGCCAGGCCATTTTTAGATTGAGAGCAACCATGCTTGCAACACTGTCCACCCATGTTAGCTCTGCTTGTGAAAGCATATCCAGGCATGAACAGTGTTAGCTGACAGTTCATGTTTATTTTGTTGGCCTGCTGCCATCTGTGTATTAATGCTCAATGGTGGGAGGCTGAGCTAATGGTTTCTCGTGAAGGGCATATAAAATCAGGAGGCCACTCTTCCAGGTAAAAGGTACCCCCACACCACATTAGAAATGCCAAGCCCCTGACCCCCAGTGACAATAGATATTTATCTTCAGTAATGATACTAGGATATATTTTGACTGGCACACACTGGGGAATCTTATAGCCTTAAAATATGTAGGCCAGGGCAGAGAAATATACGCAGAGGGACCAAGAGGCTCCTTGCTGTCTACTGGTTCTTCCACTCCTGGGCTGCTTCCTCACACCATTCCATAGCCATCTGCTGGGGGGCAGATGGTGGTATAGAAGCTGTGGTGATGCATGGCCACCTGCAGAAACAATAACCTGGACATCAGAGCATGATGAACCACAGCAGCAACTAGGAGCAAGAACCAATTCTGTCCCAATTTTTTAGGTGTAACAAGAAACTCCCTTCCCTTTATGATATCTTCCCAAAGTGCATGAGTAGGAATATATAGCAGGCTTTCTAAGCCCAGTTTCACAATATTCAGTGCATTTTTGCCAGATAGTGTATCCTCGGGGGTGGGGGTGGGGTATTTAGTTTGTTTTTTCCAACACATTTTACTATTTGATTCTCAAAGGGCTTGTCTACACTTAAAACACTGCAGTGGCACAGCTGTACCACTGCAGCTGTGCCACTGTAGCGCTTGAGTGAAGACATTGCCAGAAGGGGTTCTCCCGTCGAAGTAGGTATTCCAACTGCCCAAGATGCAGTAGTTAGGTTGACAAGAGAATTCTAGTACTGTCTACAAGGGATTAGGTCGCTATAACTGCATCACTCTTGCGTGTGAGCAACGCAGTTTTATCGACCTAATTTCCTAGGGTAGACCAGACCTAACTCAGTACTTCTAGCCTTCCTCCACTAAGTTTGGAATTTTTCCTTCAGAAAAAGCTCAACAGGGAGTATGCCTCCCTCTGTGGAGACAGAAAAAACTGGAGGCAACATCAAGAGACAGTGCATTCTCCTGCTGCCAGCAAAACTGACAAATACAGTTCTGCCACCAAGCTGCAAATAGACTGAAATACCCATTGTAATGGATGGCTCTGTGAACTTTAGCATGAATATATATCATTTGCTATCTATCCATCAGCAACACAATCAAATATGGATTATGTAAACATAAACAGTCAGATTTCCAGGCCACTGGGATCATCAAATCTGGCCTCCTGTATAAACACAGGTCATAGAACTTCCCCAAAAAGAGAAACCAGAGTATCCCATGAAAGACAACTTTAATGAGCTGGATCTTTTACATATACTATTTTTGAACTGACACAAATAAAGGCATTAAATACATTTGAAAATTAAATTGAAATGACTGTTTGCTGAGAGACCACCTCCCTGTTGGTCTTTTTCCCCCAGCGTGATTTATAAAAATGCTTATTCCACATTGGGAGGTTTATCATCAAACTGCTCTAAAAAAAATCTCTTTTGAATGAGTCTTAACTCAGTATTAAAGCTAGAATGGAGGGGAACGACATTTGGAAACAGTAAAAGTCAAACTATAGAATTGCTAAATTGTAGCACAAGCAAACAGTAGTAAGATATCCACAAACTGAAAGCACCACACACACCCCAATTACACGTTTGTGTTTGAACTCTTCTAAATCTAAAAAACTTCTAAAACTAACTGCGCTTGAACAGACCGCGAATTTCCAGCAGTGGTAATATCAACAGACCCAAACAATATAGTACAAAGTCATCAAAAAGTTCTCCTCGCCTTCCAACTGTTTCAAATTCAACATTAAGTTTATAAAACTAAGCTACAGATCATCTACACATATCTGCCCTAAGTTCCCTTTTTCAATTTTATAATGAAGAGATTTGCTATATTTCTTTTAAAGGTGTTGGTTGAGTTAAACTGTATCAAACATTTCTGATTTCCTCCTAGAGCTATCAAGCATGTGATGTCCAAAAAGTTCTCTCAACACTATTGCTAGAGATATGTAGTAAGGCTCGCTATTATCAGATTCTCTACTGGAGTTGATGCTATTATTTTGTTGAAAACTGTTCACAGACTATTTTAATCATGTTCAGATTACAAGGTTGGGGAGCTAGCATATCAGCCACTCCCCTGGGTGGTATCACTATAATATCCAGTATAATATCCAAACTACAACAGTACCTTCCTGTTAAAAGGGTTACCACTGGTCAGTCCATGATCCCTTTTAGGTGTCTGCATTAGCCAATTATGATGGGGTGTCCATTCCACAGAAGGCAGAGCAGTTTAAGTGACATTCATTAACCTGATAGGCTGCAACTGAGGGAGGGCCAGGGACTGAAAGGCTGATTGAAAAGAGAACACAGATAAAAAAGGAATAGGCAGGGCTGGTATAAAGCCAGGAAGCTGGCAACAGAAATAGGCCTAGTCTGGCTTACTGGGCTGAAGAGCTGGGCTGGTAGGAGATGGAAGATTTTCTGACCTCAAATGAAGTCAATCTAGAAACTCAAGAAGAGTCTATTAGGGAGAACAGATACAAAGTGTTGGGGGGGGGGGGGCAAGGGGGTGTTACTGGCTGGTGAGGAAAGGGGAGGGGGCAAGAAGAGCCAACAAGCAAGCTACATCGCTTCTAGCTGTTGTTACAAAAAATCAGAATAGGGCAAATGCCACACTCTGCTAAAAGTTGGTCGGCCCATGGTCCGGGTGGCCTAAACCATTCCACGGCTTATGAGGTGAAGTGTTAATAAGTAAGCAAGTGACTAATTAGTAAAATGTGAGGAGAAAGCAATCTATCAACAGCTGTACTGATTACATTTAAGGGAGGCACTCCGCCTATGAAAGTAATACAAGGGTTTCTGATATGCAGAACCAAGCCACATATCTCCCCCCACCCTTGAGGGATTATAAGTGCCAAAAGTACCAGCACATAGCAGTTGTTTGTAAAGGGAAAACAACATGCAGTAAATGTGGGACAGAACATTCCTATGAGAACTGTATAGATGGGACCAAGGTCAAATATAGTAACTGCAATGATAATCACAGTCTGGCACAGAGAAAGTGTATTACTGGAAGATGCTAAAGAGATACAAAAGACAAATCATTAACATATTTTATGCAGAAGCTGTAAGGAGACTCTCAAAGCATGAAGTGGTAAAGGAAGAGACAATCAGCACAGGAAAAGGGGGAACTGCAGACAGCCTCATTCTATAAAGAATATGCTGAACACTGCGGAAGGATTAGTCGATGATATATTAGTAATGAAAAAATGTTTACTGTATTTATGATAGAAGTGACGAATTGTACATCACAAACTGGGGAAAAATCAGAAAAAGAAAATGATAGCAAGGGCAGTGGAAAAATACTTGCATATTAGTAACTTGTCAACAGGCTGTATTCATGCAATTTTGAATTAAGTTAATGGTAAAATATAAAACTAGTATTGAGAACTCAATCTTTTGCTGGAATGCGCACAGTCTCATAGCACATGGTCAAGAACTAAAAGAAAATATGCTGGAAATTAAAACTAAACCATGTGTCATATGTATCCAGGAAATCCTGAAAAGTTTGCTTTTAAAATTCTAAGATACATTTCCTTTAGGCAAAATCAAAAACTAGGAAGAGGAGGCACCATTTGTACTTTCAAAAGGGAAAGATTAAAATACACAGCAGTAGAGAATGAAAAAGTAAGCCTAGAGTATAATGCTGTTGAGATCCCAATTCAGAAGAGTAATATTTCCTTAAGGATTTATAATATCTATAACCCATGTGAAAAATTAGAAGTTTGGAGCTACAACAAACACTGAAGAATGCTAAAAGACCATATTATATGTATATGCAGTGACCATTAATCCTCATACATTATGGTGAAGAAAGACAATTGATAAAAATGGTGCACGCTTAGAAAAGTTCATTGATGAAAATAATCTAGTGGTTTTTAACAATAGCACCCCAACAAGATTTAACAGCAGATATTGAAGTAAATGCAACTAGGAAATAGATAAGAAATAGAGTGATCATTTACCTATACTTTTACTTTTCAAAGGCAAGATAAGGTTGAAGGTAAT
This sequence comes from Emydura macquarii macquarii, assembly GCF_026122565.2. Classification (NCBI taxonomy): domain Eukaryota; kingdom Metazoa; phylum Chordata; order Testudines; family Chelidae; genus Emydura; species Emydura macquarii. The sequence goes on along the minus strand of NW_027133808.1, from coordinate 7,031,862 downwards.
AGAAGCTGCAGGGGGCTGCCACCACCCGTGGTGGCTGGGGGTAGTGGGGGACCCAAGCAGACAGCAGTGGGGTTCCCACCACAGCGGTGGCTCAGAGCCATGGGATCCCGGCTGACGCTGGGGCTCTGCTGTCACCGGGTACCTGCTGCTCACAGTGGCTTGGAGCTGGGGGAGCTGCCGCTGGCATCTGAGAGCTATCCCCACCCACTGGGAGCTCGCTGCCTGTGGCACCTGAGAGCTCCCAGGTCTCTGCAGCCTCCAGAAGCTGACAGTTTCAGCCTGACTGCCCCAGGGCATGGGGTGGAAGTTGAAGAGGATAATTTCAGAGGTCTCTCCGTGACTTCCCTGACCTCCATGACAAAATCTTATCTTCAGTGATGACAGAGAATTTAAATAAGTATGTAACAAAGGAATTAATAGCACAGCCACTGTAGTTATACCTAGGATATCGAAGTACAGTAGAACCTCAGTTAAGAACACCTCAGGAAGGCAGGTTGTTTGTAACTCTGAAATGTTCATAACTGAACAAAACGTTATGGCTGTTCTTTCAAAAGTTTGCAACTCAACATTGACTTAATACAGCTTTGAAACTTTACTATGCAGAGGAGAAATGCTGCTTTTATCCATCTTAACTGAAATGAAACAAGCACAGAAATATTTTCCTTCCCTTGTCAACTTTTTTTTTAAACTTTCCCTTTTTGTTTTAGTAGTACTGTATATTGGTGGGGGGAGGGGGATTTTCCAGTCTTTGCTGCTGCCTGATTGCATACTTCTGGTTATAAATGAGGTGTGTGGTTGACCAGTCAGCTCATAACTCTGAGATTCTACTGTACCCCAAAACTAAAAACTTACTTCCATGGTGGAATAAGAAGGACAAAATGGCAGCTAAAGAAAGCAACAAAGCCTATAAAAAAACAAAAAGAAATAAAATGAATAATGAAGATCTAATGAAGTATAAAAGTAAGGCACTAACACAAAGAATTATTTTTAAAAAAAATCAAAGAAAGAGTTGGAGGAAGTACTGAGAGGCGATAAAGAAAGATACCATGACAAAAATATAGAGGCAAATTAGAAGAATGAATAGAATTCAAACTAGGAGTAACCACATCCCAGGTCTTACTGGGACTGAAATTCCGATCATGAGAAAGCAGAATTTTTAGCAGAAACTTTCCAAGGGGTGAGTTATGATGAAAACCAAAGTGATGTTTTCTATCAGATTAAAAGACAATTCATTGAAGAGAATCATGATCTATTATGTATCTGGGATAAACATGAAGAAACTATACTGAGTTAATGGTTTTGTAAGCAAGAACTTGAAAGCTATTGATATCAGTGATAATACAACCCCAGGTAAAGATAATATATGTAACAATGTTTAAATAGCTCTCTGAAAGCAGTTTGAGGGTTATCTTGGAATAATTTAACACAGTATGGGGAAAAGAAGGGATACTAATAGATTGGAAACATACAGTAGTAATTCCAATATGAAAACCAAGCAAACTATCCACAAAAGTGGATGCCTATAGACCAACTGTCCTCACGTCCTGTCTGAGTAAAATTATGAAGAGACTGGTGAATGAAAGATTGGTTGCCTATTTGAAAAACAATAGCATTGCAGGTAAGGTGCAGAGTGGTTTTAGGAGAGGAAGGTGCATCACTAATCATATTGCTAAATTAGAAACTGAAATACAAAAAAGTATAAGACTCAAGAGTTTCATGATAGCTGTTTTTCCTAGATATTTAATGCTATGGAGGGCAGGCTTATTGTACAAAATAGGTGCACTAGGAATAAGGGGAAGATGCTATGGATGGATTAGAGAATTTCTGAGTAAAAGGACCATGAAGGTCAGAGTTGAGAAATTTATGTTGAATATATATATTAAAAATGGTACACCACAGGGAAGTATTATCAGCCCAACCTTATTTAATATTATGATAAATGGTATCTCAAAAGAAGTAAGTGCCAGGGTAGATGTCACGCTATTCACAGATGACTGTGCTCTGTGGGTTGGGAGCAGTATTGACTGAGATGGCAGAAAAGAGAATCAACAAAGAGTTTCAAGAGACCTCTGACTGGGGAAATGCATGGAGTTTCAAGTACTCCAGAGCTAAAACCAAAAAGATGGATCTTTACACAAAGAAAAGTTACAAAGTAATGTAAAGTGTATCTGTATGGAGATCAAATAGATATAGTTAAAAAGTTCAAATTCTCAGGGGTAATATTTGATACTAAATGACTTTGGAAAGATCATATAAATTATGTTAAAGATAAATGCACAGGAATGTAACCTGCTTAAAAATCTTGCTGGGACTAAGGTGGGGGGGGAGGAAAGGGGGATAAGAAAACATTGCTAATGGTACGCAGATCATTAATCAGACCAGCTATTGACTGCAGCTGCCAACCCTTTGGGTCAGCATCAAAATCAGAGCTTAAAAAAATTAGATTTAATACAAGCCCAGGAGCTACAAATTGCATGCAGCTTTTTAAATTGCATTTATTACACCACCTTGATGTACGCTACGGATAGCTTCTAGTGAAATAACAGTTCCACTCTGAATGAAACTCCTGGACCTAACTTTCTGGGACAAAGATAATGGGAACTGCTATGAGGATTGTTGGGAATTCGATAGGTAAACAATAGCACAATATTAGAATTCAACATGCCATTCAAGTTAAAGTGTAGATGCAGGAGTAAAAAGACAAGGAAACGTTGAATGGAGTCAAACTTTTAGTCATGGGGAAATAAGTTATGGATGGAAAGTCACATGTCCAAATGTGGATTTAGATTTATTATATACACTTAAGGGTAAAAAAAGACAGTAGGTATTAAAAATGAAGTATACCACCATATACAGATGAAAAATGCAGTCAGTTTTGTCAAGAATATACAAATGGGTCCAAAAAAGGAAAAACAGGAGGAAGAAAAGGGATGGCATATTGTATACCAAAATTGGAAATTAGTACATCTAAAAGAGTACTGAGCATGTTGCTGTCATGAGAGCCGAACTAGTAACAATAAGGCATTAAGTTGCATCTGGGATGTACGCCCAAGCAGCAGCGGTCATTTTTTCTGATTCCATCTCAGGCCTTATGACAATAAAAAGGGTGTCACAGTATGCAGAAGTGATTTAATCAATGAAATCATATTTCTAATAACAGAATTAGTACAGATGGGGAATACACTTAGCATTAGCTTGGACCTCAGCACATATTGGGATAATAGGAAATGAAGTAGCAGACAAAGCAGCTAAAAATGCTGTAAGACATGGAAGGACTGACATATAAGATACCCTTGAGTAAACAGGAATTAAAAATTCTACTACAGAAATTTTTAAAAGAAGAATGGCAAAAATATTGGATGAATGAAAAAAAAGAGGAAGACTTTTTTTTTTTTTTTTTAAACTGAGCCTTAGAGTTTAGGATTATGACTTACTTCAGGGCCTACATTGAACAAATGAAGTGCTTCTGTTTAGAGTATTAACTGGCCATTGTGTCTTAAACAAAAATCTTTTTCCAATATATAGACACAAAGATGGACCATATGCATCCTGTAAGTTGGAAGAAAGAATTGGTCATTTTTTATGGGTCTGTAAGGTCTTTGATAAAGAAAGTAAAAAGGTTTTTGAGGAATTCAAACATCTTAAGATAAAAAATACTCTGTTATTTAGTAAAAACATCAGGGAAATACAGTATTATTAAAAAGATGCAGTTATATTACCTGAAAGGCACAGGGCAAAGTGAGAGGATATAAACCATTAACTACTGAGGAACTATAGTCTATGGCAGCTATAGACTATTCAGTCGAGTCTGCTTCATCATAAAAAAGAAAAGAAAGGGCCTGCAGGGGAAGTAGTCTGCAGTCACTCCCTGGGAGAAGAGAGTTTGGGCTGATAAACCCAGAAGGGGGGGGGGGGGGGGGGGTCAATATAAGAGCAGAGAAGGAGGAAGGAGTCCAGGAAACAGCAGACCCATAGCTGTGGACACAGGGTCTCTGGAGTGGAACCCGGAGTAGTGGGCAGGCACAGGTTCCCCTACCAGCCGCTGGGCAGTGGAGTTGAAGATTGCCTGGGAAAGTTGTCCAGTGGGATTTTGATACCCTGGCAGGGGAGGACTGTACAGTGACCTTACCAGAAGGCTGAGTCACAAAGAAGGAGTATCCCGAGTCCCAGGGAAAGTCAGATCATAGGGCAAGGAAAGGGGCATCAGACTTGAGTGGAACTAATCCTCAGACATGGTCACAAGGAGGTGCTGCAGGAGTAACCGTACGGTACCACGTGACACAAAGTTGTTGCAGATGCTCCACTCATAAAAAGCCATGTTGGGAGGAAACAAGCACTTCCTTGCTTTGTCCTCTAAGAAGAGTTACAAGCATTATGCCTCCATGGCCCAGTCGATACCGTTTTGTACAAAAACTTAAGCTATTGTAGTTAGGGAGTGTTAAAAGCCATATAGATACACTAAAGGTGCTTATACTGGTATAGTTTATTCCCCTATATTTCGTTTTTATTATGGTTTTACTTTAATGTTCAGATTTGCTGTACAAGTCACTGAAGCACACACATGGAACTCCATGATGCCAATTGCATATATTCACTTTGCAGAGTAAAGCCATACTTTGGACATCAGGTGTTCACAAATGCCTTCAATTATGGAAGTGACAGTTAATAAAGCACAAGGAAACTTTGATAAGTAGCAAGGATGTGTTTTTTTTCCTAAAGTCCAAATCAAGAACCTGTAACAGTTACAGGCAATTCAGATGGCACAGTGTAGTTTTGTGCTCTTCATTCTGGTTACAGATTCCTATTCCAATTACTATTCAGAGCCTGGGGAATGTCTTGATATACACCTCCTTCCAAAATGTAATGTACTTCAAATACATCTCCAACCTTGGAAATGCCTAGTCAGTCAGCAAAAGTCCCATTGTTAATAGGAGCTGCTGGATTTTGAGGACTTTAAATAGCTCATTTTCATATTTATTTTTTTTTAAATCAAGTGCTTTGAGGCCTGCAAGAAAAAAAAGCAACTGAAATAAGAAAAAAGTTTTAGCTACACTCTTTGAAAAAACAATTTTTACTCTGTATCTTATCTACCTGGAAAGCGTGCATGCATTTCTAGTGCTACGACTTCTCAAAGAGATGGAGGAATCCTAACTGACAAATATTTTTGTGCTTTAAACAAAACAAAAAAAAACCAGTAACAATTCTATCTGAAGTCTCAAAGCACTCAACCAGCATTCTTTATGCTATACCTACCATAAAGGGGTGTCAATTTACAAAGGTAAATTTCTTTGTTAGTTGGGGAAACTGAGGCAGGATTATGAAGTGACTTGTGATTATTACAAAACAAGTCACTGAAAGAGCCAGGAATACAATCTAAATAAACAAATGGCTTGTCTTCATTTATGAGTTAATATGAAGTTTAGCGCAAGGATTGACATTACACTTAGCTATGGAGAAGACAGCTATCCTGAGCACAAATGCTGGGTAGGTAAGCACAAATCACAGGTCACATTAGAACTCAATTTGGTGAAAGCCTAAAATGACTGCAGTGTGTGGAGCAAAGGAATAGATGACAGTAACACAATACTGGGAACACATAACTTTCTGCTTCCATGATTTAAAAGGTTCAGCAAAAAGCAGATTTATTAAATTCTGAATCTCCAAACAATCAGAAGAAGTCAGTGTTTGAGGAGTTTCTTAACTATTTATCTAAAGCATGCTACATACCAATTACTAGCTCACATACAACACAAAACATGCTAATCTTTCAAAAAGTAATACAAAGAAAGCAATTGCCAATTTTATAAATTAAGACTGTAGAGAGCATATCATCTACAGCTTTTAGGAAAAGGTACAGATTGCTTTTAGATTACAGTCATTACTGATTGCTTGAATGTTTGGGCACCATCCAACTCTTTGTATAAACAAGCATCTGCACAAACGGTCAGAATTTCCACTGGTTTAAAGCACACCAGCCTCCAGAGATTAAAATCTAGACAACAACATGAATTTTCTGTAACAGAAGTCAGCACAATCCAAAAGGTAGTTGAGATTTTGGGATAAAATAGACACTAATTCACATCTTATTTAATGTACGTAAAAACTCAAGAAATCTAAACAGAATCATGTTAACTAAAATTAGCCGAAATACTCTATTTTTTGTTACAGGGTGAGAAGTAAAGACTTGTCAAAGATAAAAAATTGATTAATAGGTACCAAAGACCACACTTAAATGTCCTGTTATGAAGGTGAAGAACAGATTGTTAGGGGATGTGGAATGCCAAGGTTAAAAGTGGTTTTAATTTACTCAACCTGAAGAGCTGTCAAGAAGGGCTTGCAACACTGGAATGGAATTAAGTGTCCCAGTTCTGAGCGCTTAACAGAGATCAGACTGATCTTAATGGGATTGCCTTTGATATCTACAAAAGAATTGAGAACTATACCTGCCTGAGCCAGTAAGACCTATGGTAATCATTAAACTGTATCCCCATAGCTTGCCAGGTCCTTTGCCACCAGAGGGAATGATGGAAAGGCATACAAGAGCCCCTTGCTAACACAACCTTTTTTTTTTTTTTTTTTTTTGCTATGAGCTGAAGATGGACAAGCTTTTTGGTACAGATAATTAAAAGGAGATCAGCTCTTAGGGTATGTCTTCACTGATGGTGGCAAATTCGCCACCATCAGATTGATCTATCTGGATTGATTAAGCAGTCAGCAAAGACCTGCTCAATCAATCTGGAAGTCGACGCATTAAAACCACCCCCTCAAGTGGTGCAGCGCAGTGAAGATGCCATGTAGAAGAGGAGTTACTAAGTCGACAGGAGTTATGCAAACTACTCTGCATAGCTTGCGTAACTCCCGTCGACTGCTGCCGAATTTGAAGGTAAGTGTAGACCAGGCCTTAGAGTCCCCCACTGGAGGAAAACCTGGTCTGTTACTTCCTGCTACAGAAACTACTCATAAGGATCTATTGTTACTTAACTTTGGTGTCTGCAGTAGCACTCTCCTTCTGACAGGTATGTGGCACATGGGTTTCCAGACAGAGTGCTTCCTTGCTTATTTATGAAAAACGTGGCAGCCTTTGAATTGAGACCATCACAACCACCTACCCAAATGTCCCCCCCCACAAATACACACACCAAAAAACCCTAAATGAACAATCAACCAACCAGCAAAACAAAACCCCATACCTGAAGCAGAGTTTTTACTCTGAAAAATGGGATGAGCCTGAGACTCTGAAGTACAATAAGAACTTTGCTATTGATTTTAGGTGGAAGGCACTGATAGTGCTATACTGCTGCCCATTATCACAGTGAGATAGGATATCATGTCTCTAAAAATCCTTAGTTCATACAAGACTACTCTTGTAAGAATATTTACATGCAACTGCCCTTGAGCTATGTGAGTATTCCAAAACCACAAGGGAACTGAAGCTATTACCATCCTACCATTTTGCAGTGAGACACAGAGAGCCAAGATGAAGAAATTTTTTTTTCTTATCCTTTTAGTCTACACTTAACAGTAACAAATTAGAGCCTGATTTGGGGATACCATCTTCATTCCATAAAAAAATTCTCAACTCCCTATTGCTATATTTACATTGTGATCTTTCCTCAGATATTCAGCTAATTATGATCTCACTTCCATGTATTATGTATCCTGATTACCTGTACACCAACCTCATTTTTTTTGTAATTTTTTTCTGTTAAGGACTAAGGAGTTGCCTCATTCAACAGTATCCAATAAATACATTACTTAATCAGTCTTTGCAAATGATGCAAACATCCCCATCACAAACTATTTTGACTTACAAATCCCTGCAACTGGGAAAATGAGTTTGACTATAGATTCTCTTCTGAGAGCAAGTACTTAGAACAAAAACATAGTTTAGTGTTTGCAAGCATTGCACAGAGTAAGGATACATAATGGATTAACTGGCCATTTTGAATCTGAAAAATATAATTATATTTTCCTATTAATGTGTTAGTTTTCTCCCTTCAACAAATTAACTTAAAGCTCAATGTGTTTAATTTTAAAAATATTTCTTTACAACTTGAGCACTGAACTGCCGAAAGAACAAAAATAGTGCCTGGTAAACAAAAACCTTCTTCACAGCTGTTTTAAAATTTAGGAAGGAAACCATAGCAATTTTAATTTAAATTTACAAAAACAGATTATTTTCCTGTGTAAATAAAAGCAGACAATAGTTCACAAATGTTTAGTTGCACCTTTGCTTCTATTTTACACTGCCTCCTTTTGTTTTCACAGAACGGAAGTATAGAGCAGTTTAAACTAAATTATACCATTACTTGAGGATGCAGCTGCCAAACAGGAATCTGGTCCATCAAGATTGACTGTGATTTTTATATACTTAAGATATAATCAAAATTTTAAAGGTCACAAACTTCTACTAGGCGTAGTGAATTTGCAAACATTAATTTGAACAGTAAAAACTATTACACTATTTACATTGTAATTTTTTTTTTTAAAACCTCTTACTGATATGGCTTCTTAGGTCAGTCATGGCCAAAATCCTTCATTTAAAAATCAAATGGCATTTACTCCTGTTCAGCAGCTTTTTTTTTTATATTGAATTAAAATTAACCTAATGGCATTCAAATAAGGAGCTTCTCTTCTGCTCCCCAAAAGAGTGGAAGAAAAATATAAGGAGGCTAATTTTTAAATAGTGTTAGTTTTAAAAATACAAAAGCATTTATGAAAAATGTTATTGTACTGAACAGCTATAGCTGTATAGTATAAGTTTTACTCTTTTTTTTTCCCCCCCGACTTTTTTTAGTTTATCCTCTTCTGCATTTTCAGTTTATACACAGATTCCATAAAAATGAATGCATCTCTTTTGACTTAGGCACTGACATTTTTAAAATATGATTGTATGAACAGACTGCATCAGGAAGCCCCCCAATTAACTAATTATATCTTAGCAAGTAAAAACATATTTCCCATGTGTAGGGTCTCCCACCAGTCTTCCCAGTATTTCTGACCAGTCAGCTTGAGACAAAACTCAAACATTAATCAATTAGATATTTTTTAGCAAAAGAAAAGACCAGCTAAAATGTGTAATAACTTCCTGCCAACCACAGCTGTATCAATAAAGTTGTTCAGTAGATCCAAAGTTAAATTTAAAAAAGCAAGATGCCAACAAAGTGCACTTGATTTACTGGTGAAGGGTAAGATTTCAAAACATGCCTATGTAACTTTCAATGGGGCCTGTGCTCCTAAACTCATTTAAATGCTTTAAAAAATCCCACCCAAATTGAGTTGGCATACTCTCTTACTGGGTAGTTTAATCAAAGGCTGAATGGAGAAAAATAAGCATATTAAAAGAGCAGAAAATACGGTATATCAAAGCCAGGAAAGAAATAATGAAATAACTTTATTTCAGCCTTAAAACATATCCCCAAACAAAATAACTTACCTTACAACAGCAGTTCCCAAAATGTGGGTTATGACCTCAGCTAGGGTCACACACTCAGCAGATGGGGTTGTGGTGATCCCTCCTGTGCGGAGGGCATCATTTTGCTTGCAGAGCATGACTTCAAATGTGCAATGCATGCAAGGTCATGATGCATAGAGGACACCATTTTGCCCTACTAACTGGCATTCTCTGCACAGCATGAACTTGCACACACCATACGTATGAGGTCAAACTGTGCAGAGGACACCATTTTGTAGAACAAAATGGCTTCCTCCATGCACTGTGACATCACACGTAGGGTGCAAGCAAAGTCAGTGTGTGGAGGATGACATATTGCTCTTCAAAATGGCATTCTCTGTGCTGTCTGGGGTCCCGGCAGGGAAGACTTCATTAAAATGGGGTCATATCGGCAGAAAGTTTGGGAACCCCTGGCCTTACAAGTTAAAGTTACTCATATGTATTTCCTAACAACACACTTGCTAAAAATCCAGGCAATTTCCACTTAAGCCAAAATTCACCCCATATCAACCTCAACTCACTTATCCTACTACCTAACAAAATTGCCCAAAACTCAGTCTCTTCATCTTTACAAACACACCACAATATGCACTGGTGGTTGAAGGGCTCCCCATAGCACTGCTGCCTAGTGCAATACTTAGTGCCCTGGGAGCACCTTCCACCCCACTTGCTTGGAGCAGATACTCTGGCTCCCCCCCACCCGTGCACAAACACTAATGGAGAACAGCCTTCAAAATACCAATGCCTTGGCAAGGAGACACTGGACTCTCCTGACCAGCCCAAATCCCTAATGCACCCAGGCTCCCTGCCCAACAGATAACTAATCTCCCATTCTCAGCCCTCCACATGCATGTACCCTTCCCACTCCCAAAAGATATGCCCACACACATCTGATTCCTTGATGCATAACAGCACACCATGGATGGGGACTAGCAGGGATGTAGAAAATATGAGACTCTCATATGGGGACTTTGAGGAAGGATGGGCAACTTTGAAGAGCAGAAGAATGATAGTATTATTGGAGTAAGGACCTGATGCACAGGAGTGCTGATAATTCAACTTCATCCGAAGCCCAGTCCCATGATCTGGGTCAGGATGACAAAGGTCACTTACCGTCATTACAAGCAGGCATCAATATATACCAACTTCTGTGGCTATATGTTACATTAATTAATTTTTCTTTATTGAGACATATTAGAATAAGTTACAATGAATTAGAAAAAAATATTACTTTTTCTACAGGAACTGTGGCTCTTCGAGATGATGTTGTCAGTGTGAATTCCATTGTAGATGCACAAATGCATGAGACTGGAGTTTCTTTGCACACTAGTCTCTGAAGAGCTGTGCATATGCCTTGTGCCTTCTCGTGCTCCCATGTGAGGACAAAACGAGTGGGGTGGCCATGACCCTCCCTCAGTTCCCCTGCAATTCAAAGCCCATGTTAGCTGAGGACTCCAAAAAGCAGGCATGGAGGGAGTAGTCAGTGTGGATCCTATGACCCAATATCTACAAGAACCAGTTACATCAGGGTAAGTAACATTTTCTCTGAGCATGGCACTGTAGGTCACTAGCAAACAATGTGCTCCCTGGATGGTAGGAACCAGGAGTTCCAGCCATATCAAATGCAAACTGTCTCTCTCCTTGCTGTCACATCAAAGGCATAATGTTTAACAGAAATCAGAGGAGTTACTCCACAGCCTTACACATCTGAGATTGGAATGTTCCTGAGGCAGGCAGTAGATGCAGCCAGCACCCTAGTGGAGTATGTTGATGTTTGGAGGAAGAGGCTTTCCAGCCAGCTGATAGCAGGTGGAAATGCACTGTGTGCCAGAAATGACTATAAAGAAGCGAGAAGACAGCTAAAAAACCTTGGTCCTATTAAGGTAATACAGCACAGCTTTGCAACATCCAACATATGCAGTTTCCTCTCTCCAAGCATCAAGTGCAGCTTAAGGAACAATCTGGCAAGATTATGAATTAGTTCAAATGAAAGTCCAAGAACACCTTCAGGTGGAACTTTGGGTCTAATCTTACCACCATCTTGTCCCTATGGCTGGACTACCTTATGCATCCTTCCATGAGAGCTTGGAGCTCACTGACTCCATGCTGAAGCAATGGTCACCAAAACTATCTTGATGGTAAAGTGATGTACTAAGCATTTGGTCAGTGGTTCAGAGAAGGAGACATGAGTTGCAGGAGGGCAAAGTTGAAATCCTACGGAGTCTGGTCTGTACTCACAGGGTAAGTATAAAAGAGGTCTTTAAAGAATTGGATGCGAGAAGACAGAGTGTGACTATACCATGATATGCTAATATTGCTGCTAGGTGGAGTTAAATGCCAGTTTAGCAAGTAGTCCAGGATCTTCAGTGTCAGTGCCTATATTGAATCTATTGTTTTGGCCTGTCGATATGGAAAACTTTTTCCATTTGGAGAAGAAAGTCTTCCTGATGGAAGATTTCTTGCTTTGAATAACAATTTTCTGAACCTGCAGGGCCACAGTCTATCGATAGCACTCAACCAGCCAACATCCAAGCCATCAGGCACAACATTTGATTTTGGTTATAGGTTATTATGGGATGACTGGACAGATCAGGAGGTGTAGGGGAGATTGCATGGATCTCAGTAGTATATCTGGTAGCCAAAGCAGTCACAGTCAGTAAGGAGCTAACAGAATGACCACAGCTCTATCCTGTTTGATTTTACATACTGTTCTGGGCATCAGGAAAATCAATGGCATCTAAGAACACCAAAGGAGAGAAACATCTGGTAATAAATCCAAACTCACACCTCCTGTTAAGCAGAATATGCATTTGGTGTGTTATGTGATAAACACGTCTATCACAGCTGGGACTAGTATTTCTGCCTGCTCTGATGAACATCATGGTGCAGATCCTGACAGACTGGTCAGGCCAGTCCAATGGATTCAGCCCCGTGACATTTATATGTAGCTCCAGGTATCCTGAGACCATGTCCCTTCCATCTGCAGATAATGCCGGGACTCTGGCGACTGGTGCCTAACATCCGGTGACTGAAAACAACCCCAATCCATGTTGATGTGATTCTGGGAAACAGTGCTGGGACCCTGGCAACCGCTGTGGGACTGGCGAATGGGGTCCCATGGAAGCGAGGTGCTGAGGTGGAATCAGAGCCGGTTTCACTTTGACTGACCCCCAGCCGGGGCATCAGTTCCTTGGTAACCTGCTCTACCCTCCTGTGGTGTAGGCGGTACCGGCAAGGCCAACAGCTCCTTCACTGCCTAGAATGCCTCAGGTGTAGAAGAGACCAATAAATGGCAATTGCCTCTGCCACTCCCTGGAGTTGGTGGCGGCAGGAGGAATTGGTCTCGATGCCCTTTTTGGCGGAGGCGTTTTTGGGACCAAAACAGTTTTTCCCACGGTGCCCGAGCTCTTCTTAGCTGACTTCAACCCCTTCTCGGCGTGCGCCTTCCTCTTCTTGGGTGCCAGCCATGTTGAACAATGCCATGAGGGCGCTGACACCAGGGGAACACTCCTGGTTGATACCGCCATACTGGGCGCCGAATCCAATCGTGGCTCTGACACCTGTCTGAGTGCCGATTCCATTAGAAGGGCCTTAAGTCTAATGTCCCAGTCCCTCTTGGTTCTAGGGCGAAATCCTTGGCAGACCTTACACTTTTCACGAAGATGTGCCTCTCCCAGACACTTCAAACAACTCTGGTGCAGGTCACTCAATGGCATAGGCTTCTTGCATGAAACACAGGGTTTAAACCCCGGGGATCGGGGCATGCTTCGACCCTCTGTAAACCACCAACAAACCAACTACCAGATAAACTCTTAAACAACAACTATATATATACTAGAAATACAAAAAAACCACTAGGAATACTCGGACTTGCAGGAGCAACAGTGTTCCCAGCACTGTCACGGGCAGTAAGAAGGAACTGAGAAGGAGGGGATGCGGCAGCACCCTATATATGAGCACATACGCGCACCACTGCAGCGGGTGCTAGAGATGGCCTTACAGATACCTCTAGGGGGAAAATGTCCAGCACCGGTCCAGGAACACACACCCCTAATTCTGAATGGACATGAGTAAGCACTCGAAGAAAGCTGGCTTGTCTACTAGCAAGATCCTGGAACTCACCTCCTCAGGGTCTGAGAAGTCCTTCATGGATTGTTCCAGAAAATAGTTTCAACCTCACATCTCATGACTTGTGCAGCTTAACAGAAGAATGGGTACATTGTGAGTCTCTGCTCAGTATTTTTGACACTCCTAGACAGAAGAAACACCTATTGTGTCCCTCTTTTTAAGAGAATTAGTACATCACATGATAGACATAGCTTGAAGACTGCATGTTTTGAGCCCACCATGATAAGGAGCCTTCCACCGGGGGAGGGGGGAGAGGGGGAGGGAGAGACACGGGATGGACACGACACGACACGACAGGCCACTAGAAGCTGGTCCACATAGGTTAAAGTCATCACAGCTGTTAAAAATCAAGGTAATCAGAAGTCCTCGGAGATATTTAGAGGATTTGTCATAAGGTTTAGCAAAAGCTGCAGACACTTGTCAGGTTCTGTTTTGCTGTCACAGCCACCCCACTCTTTATGCCATCATACAGGAGCCCAGAGAGGCACTGGGCACATACACTGATGCAAGAACAATGCCAGTCAAAAAATTCCAATCTCACACATGCGCACCTTCACTGGATTTCACACTGACACGAACTTGAAGAATGAATAGTTACTTTTGGTCTATTTGTAAGTTTTTTTAAATGTGTCCTTTACCTAAGATGTGGAGATAGATTCAACTGACCTATTACAAGTGTCTAGTCGTACAACACAAAGAAACAATCTCTATTTTAAGTGTAAATCAATACAAGCTTAATTATGAGACCCACGAATGCACCACCATAATAAGGTTTTGGCTACGTGAGGGAAGTTTCCCAGCATAACTTTAGCAGAATAATTTGTCTGCTATCTTTATCCCAATATATTTAGCTACTCTGGTATACTCCCCCATGCAGAGACTATTCTGGAATTTAAAAAGTGATATTCAAAAAGAGTGTTTCTGCACAGGAAGTAATTCTAGAACAGCTATAGCGGAATGGCTTATTTCACTATAGCTAGTCAATTTCCCCCATGTAGACAAGCCCTTAGTCTTTCTGACATCTCAGTGTATTCAGAGGCATCAGGGACTCACCAGCATTACTGTCATTAGACTTCATGCTGAAGATGACATTCAGCAATATCTAAAGTTTATACCATTGTTGTGTCAACAGATATATTAAGACATTTGGAGTTGCTTGAGAATTTTATTTTGTGTAAATTAGGTTGGCAGATTTTTTGTTTTTAGTAGATAATCATACCTGAGCCTGCTTTTGAAAAGTTATCTAATTTATCACATTCAGAGTCTAGGCATGCAACCTTTCAGAATCCATGAGATGACATGACCAGTATTCCCTTTCATGTCTAGGGAATCCTGCATATAAAAATTAAGTATAATAGTAGTGTTCACATTAGGATATTTTCCACTGCAGACTAATTAATTGAAATATAATTGAATACTTATTAACCAAGTCCTTTAGAGAGCCATGTTATAGTTTACAAGCTACATTAAAGATCTCTAAAATCTGATCTCAATGCTTTCATTAATAAGCAGCAATTTTAAAGATTAAGTTCAGCACAGGACTGAAAAAATTGAAACTAGCATAGCACCACAGAAAGCAGTTCAAGCATACTGAAAATTACAGATGTCACATTGCTTCCTGCAGTTTTCATTCTGAATATTTTTTCCTGTGCTGATTGGCTGTTTGCTCCAACATAACCTATCCCCTCCTCTCCAACTCCAATACCCTTCTTCCATTTGTATTTACATCTAGCTAATCTTCTCCTAATATAATTCCACTGAAAAGATTTAAATGAAACAAGTGTATAAAAATAGAACTAATGATATTTACTGCCATCACATGGTTCACTCTGCTTCTGTTCTATCCCTTTCCGCTACTATTTGTCTGTCTTATCTATTTAGATTGTAAAGTATTTAGGCAGGTACAGTCTTACTCCCTAACACAATGCCCAGAGAATATGGCATTGTTAAAATTTTTAAAAATGTAATTTAAAATCAGAAATTCCAAATAAAAGATATTGTAGATGATTTTGTTATCAAAGCCCTTGAAGTAACAGTAGCTATGGAAAGACAGAATCCTTAACTCAGGCAAATTACATGCTATATTACAAGGGATAATAGTCCAGGTGCGGAAAGGCATTGAGACACAGGGCTTGTCTTTATTTGGATGGGATTTGAGGGAAAGAACACAATATAGATAAGCCCATAGTTATTAAGAATACCAATACAGAAGAACTTCAAGAAAGAACTGGGTATTAAGGACCTATTTTGGAATATAGGCTATGACATTCCAAGTGCAGGTGGTAGCATGGAAATAGAAACAAATCCAAGATTGGGAGGAGACAAAAGGAGTAACTGGAGTAACAAAGACTGAGATGTGGAGAAGTGTTAGATGAAATGAGAGATGTAGGCAATGGACACATATAAAGAGCTTTAAAGGCAAGGAATTGAGTAAAGTGATTTAATCAGTCCTCTCTGGGTTCTTGAAAAAATAAAAATATATATACAATGGCTTGTTTCCTTGCAGCTTAATATGAGCTGAACAAATTAAAATGTGTGCTTAATGTTTAATGTTTTCATTGAAGGAACTGCATTATGGAAGAAGGCAGGAAGCCCCAAATTGATGAAAATCCACGGTGTGATCTTTAATATTATCTGGGATTCATTTAAAATCCCCTTCACTAAATTATTTGTATCCATTTGGGTATAGAGGCCCTACTGAGATCTTCCTGCAGACCCTGAGCCTTGAGGTAAGACCCAAGGGGAAAGTGGTGTGCTGAAAATACTCTTGACCTAAAGGGAAAAACTGCTGCAGGAGGAAGCAATGCTTGGTGGCAGTTGTCAACCAACAGCTAAAGGACAGAGCTACCCAAGTCAGAGCCAAGAAGCAACAGTTACAACTCCAGATGGGGAATTTTTGCAGAAAGTTTTATTTCAATTATTTAATTTACAAATTAATGGGCTGGTATATGAAGAATACTATAGACTCCCCAGTCTCCTAAAGAAACAAAATGGGATGGTTTGAGTTTCAAACATACATCCTAGAAGACAAGTTACTCTTGAGAAAATAACATCATCCATCTGTTGTGCTACAAGGGGAGTAGAAGAAAAAGAGAATATTGTAAAGTGATGCCTTGCTAAACCCTTGAGGTCCTGCTTACTGCCGGAGCTGTGTGTGGCCAGCCCTACAATTTCTCACCTCAGTGATAGTAACCCACTAGCCTCTCCCTTCCTAACACAGCTCTTAAACATGATTCTTCTCTCAAAAGTAATCTTCAGTTAGGGGATGTGGTACAAATTTTCATTCAACCTGTGATTGAGAGATCCTAGAATTTAAAACTTAACTATTTCTTCTTGCATGAGTTTTGTAAACTAAATTATCTTTGTTGCCGAGTCAGCTGTAACTCTGTTCCTTGTCTAGTCTCACTGAATGCACCCCCTCAGGTGTCAAGCTTCATGCCTTTATCTCTCCTAGAGAAGAATTACTCTTCTCCCACTCTTAGACCAGGCACTTGGCTATTGTATTCTATGTATCAACTATGCTTAACGAGCAGGTCCAACTAGGTTCAGTACCTGGTGTTCTTCCCTTCTGAAATCAGTGGTGTATACAGTTGCCAGACAACCTTCTTAAAGCAGATATGTATTTGGTTTATTTACCAAACACTGGAAGAAAGCATAAAATAAATGAGGATTTTAAAACAAAAGAATCTACAAGCACTTCTCTTACCTAAGGCTTGCCATCCCGATATCTAAATTGGCTAAGCTTCTTCAGACACCCAGTGGGTGTTTGTGAATTAGTCTGCTCTCCCAGAACAGCTTTCCCAAAAGCTACCTCCCTGATTGGGAGGTGTCCTTTTTACCCAGACAGAATTCTTTTGTTCTTGTCAGTTACTGGGTTTTTAACCCTTCTGGACTAAACCAGTACAGTAAGCTTGGTAAGAGATAGAGCCAGACATCTTAAAGCCAATTGTCCTCCCACTATTTCATAACAACCCTGAAGTGTTTACCATTGGATTGTTTAACTTGAGCCACTATTTCCTTCCTGTTTCCTTACAGCCTATTAAATTAAATCAATATATTCATACAGTAAACATCCCAATAACTAGGTCAACATATAGTATTAAAAAATTAGAGCAGCTCAATGTCTGTCAAATAAATATCACCATGATGGCAACAGCAGGCAAGTAAGTTTTGTGCCTAATCTGATCCATTTATATGCCAATTTTGCAAGGCTGAATTAAACCATATAAACTGAAGCCTGGGGCAACTGCAGTTGAAACAAAAAATTACTAAATAAAGCAAAGGAATAAGTGACAATCTGAATGCAATAGAAGAAATTTTCACTCCAGCTCTTAAGTTATGAAAGTTATGAAATGCATTGAATTATTTTTTCTATTTCTCTACTCACATATTTGGATTGACGTAACTAATTTGAGTTACTGCAGGTTAAGGACTTTTGTTTTTATGGGTTTTTAAATTTTGTATTGTTAATACTGATTTTAGTGCAAGACAAACTGATATTTTCCAAGTCAGTGAATAATTTTTTAAAATAATGTTTACTTAATAGTGGAATGAGATGGATGGTTCAAAAATGGCTGACAGTGAGGTTCTGATTGAAGGTTTTTTTTTTAAGGAAGCCATTCTTTTTATGCTAGCTTTTACTTACACACACACGTGCGCACACACAATTACTCTTTGAAAACATACAACATAGACACTTAAGGTAGAAGGTATGTTTTCTAAATTACTCAAGGCATTTGAGAAGAATGATCAAAATTTTCAGCATTAACTCCTATCTTCAGAAAGCCCCTACTACTTGAATCAGATTAAGTCTTTTGTTATAGTAAGATTGTAGGAAGAAAAAAAGGGCCAAGGTGAGTATTAAAAAAAATTAAAAGACTTCTTTAAAAAAAAAATCAAGCATACTGTTGAATTAATTTCTCTAATGCCCTGATGAAAGCATGAGCTTTCCTTAACTGCAACTAGTCTCAATCCAAATACCTAAACAGACACTATAGATTCTCCAACCCAAACTTGTACTCATAAATACCCTTTAAATCTACCCTCAAACTCCCATAGCTCTTTTGTTCAGCTTGTCAGTGACATTAGAAGCTAATACAAGCAGTACATGCAGCCTACAATCATTTAAAATAACCCTACAAATCTACCAAAATCACTCTGTGAACTGGTCAGCAACTGGTGCCCACTTCCACCTCCTCATGCTCCTACACAATAAATCTGATGTGTATGTGCGTCACCAGTCTGGGAGTCTGAAGAAGGTACTCCCATCTTAAAGTCTGTTTCCTATGCATCAGACAACACCTAGAAAGCCTCACCAAAAAACAGAAGACATTTAGAAAGCAATTAGTTCTCCCATAAAGATTTTTCTTCTAGCATACTTCCCCTACCTACCCCTTTCACCAGTTTAATTTACTGTAGTACATTTCCTTTAAAAAACCCACTCCTAATAAGTTCATTTGAAAATGAAAAATTTAAACCTGCATTGGGGTTTTTCTGACATACCAGTAGTCATAAGGTTTCTTTCTTTTTCCAAATATTATAGTCATCTGTCTTGGTCATTTCAAATTAGATTAGTACTTTAAAAGATTTTACTTATAAGACCTAATAGAAGCAAATTGCAGCCTAGGGGCACATGTTAACCCTCTCTAAAGAATCAAAAAGCTTCTTCAAAGCTGTAACAGTACACATTTATAAAACATTTAAGATTTTGGATCTATACCAGTGCGCACACATGTTTAGCGAATGACACATTCCTGCAAGCATTGTCTACAATATTATTAAATTCATTTTATACAGTAGATATTACCTATACATTATCTTGTGGATTTTTAATTTCTCTAATTGAAAACTATGTTAAACAAGTCAGTATTTACCAGAGATGAATGAATCAATAGTCCTGAATCCTCGTTGGTCAAACTGTGTCCTGCATATTCAAGGGCATTATTCTCTCCTTGCTGTTTGCAAATATAAGCACAGTTTCTCTCAAAAACTGTACGAATGCCTTTAAACAGAACCACACTAGTAGTGCAACCCATTCCAAATGTGTTGAATTTTGCATCTCTAGCAATCCTGGCTCCATTTGCAGAATGTCTTCCTTTGCTCCACAGGAATAATTATCCTTTGTACCATCTTCAATAGGTCCAGGATCAAGCACCTTACTAAAATAAAAGCCACCAGCTACTATAATGCAATCCTGTTTAGTTAAACATGAGCCTGCCAAAAATCCAACCTTAGAAAATAAAATAGGAGGCAATAGAAAAACAAAATGAAAGCTCAGCTGTAAAACTCTCTCAAATAGGATGCTTTTACCATATGCTATTACTATATCATACAGCTGAAAAAAAGTATTTCAATGTCAAAAAATAGCTTCTGATTCCTGTTTTTCAAAGATCTTCAGAACATATCCAAGATAAAAAGAAATTGCGAGGATAGTGCTGCAGTTTCTGCTGCCAGCCACAAAGAACCCTCATCTGCTGCAAGAAAGAGCTCTCCCAGAATGCTTAGCACAGAGTTCGTACTAGCAAACACTTCTTTACTTGACCTAAATATGCTTTTTGTTGTTTAATACTGCCCTTCAAAACTGATGAGGAGCAAAAAAAGTCAAGTGAAGAAAATTAGACTACAGTTGCTGTGGAAACACATTACTTGTTACTGTATAAACCTATTTCAAATAAGCCTATGCCTGAACTTATAATAGCATGCTGATAGCGAACCACAAGGGAGCAGAAGACTGACACAGAAATCTTTTTGCTTTCCTTCTCCTTCCTATGAGAAAATGGTTAGTAAGATCCCATTCAACCAGAAAATGACATTTAGTCCTCAACCACTAACAATCAATAATCATGCAAAAAAGAACATGGCCAAATGATTATCTAGTTCAGATTAACATCCACCTCTGGAACAAAAATACAGTATGAAATTTTAAATACATATACAAGATCCTTGGTTACATAACGCATGATATCCACATATAGAGCCCTAACACAACTCATTATGACAGTCAACACGCTCCCATTCCAGAACTTGTTTTGGTGTCTTTATGAATGATAAATGTGCAAATGCCCTTCAATGATACTGAAAATCAGAAGAGATGTTCTTACAGACTTCACCTGTTTTCTGTAATTTTCACTAGTTGAAAATACAGGCTAGTGTATTAGAAATCAAGACAAAACACACATTGAAATGCGGAGTCAATCTCAACATTACTGTATTTGTCAGATTATTTTATGTTAGTCTGTGAAGACAGGACCAATGTTTTTAATTTTGAATTAAAAGCTATGGATCCTATCCTGAAACTGGAGGATAGCCTGTAGTTTTAACAGCTGAGTAAGGCACTGTTGACACTTTTAGCACCAGGAAGGCATGGGAGTTGGTTCTGTATCTCACAGGTAGCTGAGGCTTTTGTTAACACCTGTGTCATAGGAGTAGGGATAGGGCAGGAGGTGCACCAGGAAACAACTCCTCCTTCCTCCTTTGTAGAGGCAATTTAAGTTTAAGGGGACTGAATTCCTTATTCTACATCTCAACTACTAATGGTTTCTACTGCACCCAAACCAAATATCCAAAAATTACTGGCACAATAACTTGATATTTCTGCTAAAAATTGATCCACAGTGAAATAGTTAATGTAGATATGGAAAAATATTCTTCCAGTTTTCCAGCAAGTGACTCAGGCTCTGTTGAGGCCACGTCACCTGACAGATATATATATAAAAAAGTCTAGAGCATTTTCCAATCATGAAGCACTTCAGAAATGGACAAGTATCATGCCCATTTTTAGATGAATTAACTAAGGAACAGAGTAGTTAAATGATGGCCATAGGTCATTGTTTGTCAGGACAGAGCTGGAAACAGATCCCAGGCCACATAACTCCCAGTCCTAAGCCCCATCCCTCATTAGCCACTTTGAAAGGAATGAGTCAATCCAGTTCTGTGGCTTGTACAGTTGGTAAATTCAGGAGAAAAACTATCATGGATAATGGGAACTGCTTTTTAACTGTATTTCCTTACTGCGTTATGGCATTTCTACAGTACAAAGTTAAGTCGACCTAACTATGGAAGCATACACATTACAGTGTTCCTCCCATTGCTGTAACACGCTCACTAGGCCAACTGAGTAAATCCACCTCAACAAGAGACATAAAGTTTAGGTCGACATAGTTCAGGTGACTTACTTGCATTGCCTGTTGGCTATCAGGGTGGCTGACTAGAATGTCAATTTCACTGCTAGTAAGGTCCCTGTTTTGAAATAGGGTGTTGGGAAGTCCAGCTGTAATTCCCAGCAGTGATGACAGGTGTAGCCTCACTGCTCGGCACTGAGAACCCAGGCTCATGGAGCTCTGCAGAGAGTCCGGGCAGCAACTGGGCTCCAGCTGGGAGCTCCGCAGAGAACTAAGCGCGGGGCTCCCCCCCCCCACACACACATGGCCCCTCTTAAGTCAGTGCAAGCACTCCTTGTGAGGACGCGCACCACTGACAGAAGGACGGTAGTGTTGACATGAAAACCGCATTAATTAATGCAGTGGCTGTAAATCGACCAAGCATAGGTCGACTTAATCGTTCTTTAACTGGTGGGTAAGTATGTAGGAACCTCTTAGGAATCTGAATACCATAAGACACAAAACTGAACAAGTGTGTGACACACAGAGGCCATGTCTATACTGACGGTGGCAAATTTGCCGCCACCAGATTGATTTTTCTGGATCAATTGAGCGGTCAGTGTAGACCCACTCAATCAATCAGGAAGTCGATGCTGGTAAACCACCCCCTCAAGTAGCATAGCGCTGCGTCGACAGGAACACAGTGATTCTCTGCGTAGTTTGCGTAACTTCCATCGACTGCCGCCGAATCTCCAGGTAAGTGTAGACCAGGGCAGAGATTGCTGTCAGATGGACTTGAATTGAACTAACTGAAATCCAGATAGTTTCAAATGCTGAATATAGTTCAGGATCTTTGGAATGGGACATTCACTGGACAGAGGTCATGTTGAGCTGCTCAGATTGGAAAATATTTTCCATTTAAAGCAACAATTCCTCCAGATGGAGAGCTTCCTGCTTTGCAGAAGGGTCTCTTGTACTTGTAGGGAGCAGTCCCTATCCATAGTGCTCAAACAGTCATTCAGGCTCTCAGATGCAATGACCTTGAGTCTCGATGTGGTACCTGACATTCTACAATAATTATAATCCAGAAAGTCTAGAAGTGGAATGAGAGGTTGGATCGACAAAAGATCAGTTAGACAGAATTCTCTCAGCCAGTGTAAAGCTACCAGGATTAGAGTGGTGCTGTCCTGTTTGATCTTACATATTGTTCTGGGGAAAAAATCAAGGGAATGCATACAGGAGATCTTTGGTATGAGGAAAGCATCTTTTAGTGAACCTCCCCTGAACAAGAGCTAGACATTTCACGCTGATTTTGGATGCAAACAGACCCAAAGTGAGATTTCCTTACCAACAAAATACTGGATTGATGGAACTTTTTAGACACCATTCATGGTTGGTGATGGATAGTCTGCTCAGGAAGACTGTTGCTGACTCCTGGGAGATGGAAAGCTATTGGGGTTATCCTGTGCTGTAGCAGCATGTCCACAACTGGATGATCAATCTGCACAAGATGACACCTCTTTGGCTTGTTTATATAGTACACAGAAGATGTATTATCTGTTCAGATTTGCATTGTGGAATTCCATAAACTGAAACAGCATGAATGCTAATCCTATCTTGGAGCTACAAGCAACCAGATGTTTATATGGAGAGTCAGGCCCTTTTGAGCAGCAGTCTAGCACTGATGGGACATGTGCTGGGACAGCCATTTACACAGTCATTTGGCATCTTGCTGGGAACACCAATATGAACCAAGCCTTTAATAAATACAGGTGAAGACTGGCAAGCAGAGTCATGGAAGTGCAAGCTGACATTTGACCTAGGTGTCCAAGACAGCTCCACACCATGGTTGCTGAATTCAATCTGAAACTGGTAATAATTAACTGTAAAGGTGGAAATCTATCTTCAGGGAGATATACCTGTGCTGATTTGGAGTTGATCAGACATGAGAATTCGATCATCTGACAGAATTAAACAATTTCTTGTAGTTCATTAGAAGGTGAAGCTAGGTGAATATTTGGAGAACATAGTTCAGGGTTGTAGAAACATGTTGATTGTATTTGCTTCTGATTAGCCAATCATCTAGATGTAGAAAAACCTGGATTCCCTCAGAAGATCGGCTGCCACTAGGGCTAGGCATTTTGTGAAGACTGTGCTCTGGAGAGAAGAAAGGTAAGGCCTTGTACTGACTGATTGGGCCCCACCGCAGATCACAAGTATATCATGGAGGCCATGTGGATGGCAAATGTGGAAGTACACATCCTGCAAGTCAAGAGCCACAAACCAAACTTGAGACTGAAGGAATGGCATGATTAAATCTAGTGTTATCCTGAATCTGAGACTGTATTTGTTTTATCTTCTCAGCTATAGGATAGGATAAAGACCCCCTTTCCTCTTCAGAATAAAAAAATATTCAGGAGATTAAAACTCTTTCCCTATACTCTAGAGGTGCTTTCTCTATGGCTCCTAGGCAAAGCACTGAAGCTTCTTATTTTAGTTGGCTTTCATGAGAAGGGCTCCTGAAGAGGACAGGAACTGGAGGGGGTAGCCATGGGTAACAACTTTTAGCACAGATATGTCAGTTATTGCAGACCTATCCCACTGGAAAGAAAAGAGCAAGGCAACAGCCAAAAGTAGGGATTGGCTCTTGAGAGGTTCTGGTATGTTCTCAATGCTCACGTCAAACTTGCTGCCTAGAAACAGGTGTAGGGAGACTGTCAAGGAAGATAATCATCTCCTCCTGGAGTATCCGGCCTTCTTCCTCTGTGGGTAGTTGGAAGGTCTACTTTGAGAGTAGAAAGGTGCTTTCTGTCTGGGCTGCATTTGGTACCTTAAGGGCTTGTGGTTCAAACCTCATTAGGCATAATGTAGCACTAGAATTCTTGAGGAAATGTAAAGTGTTGTCTGTGGGCTCACAGAAGATTTCTGTTCCCTTGAAAGGCAAATCCCAGTACTCCACTGCATCTCCTTAGGGAGGTCTGAGGCTTGCACAGGGCTTAGTGATTGCATGAACTCGGCAGGGGCCATGGACCTAGCAACTGCGTCTGAGGCATCCATGGCCTCTTGAAAGAACATCTTTGCTGGTCCCCCAAGATATCTCAGCTCCTTTCTCACCTCTTACAGGAACTAGGATACAAAGGGGAACACCTTGGAACACAGTGTATTTAGCAGTGGACCTGGTATAGTTGGTGATTTAAAGCTGCAGTGATGCCAATGAATATGATTTCCCTCCAAACAGGTCCAATTTCTTAGAATCCTTCTCCTTTGGACTACTCTTTGCATGCTTAGCTTTTCATGCATGTCTGAGATTGAGAGTCCAGTGTGGTGTCAGCATAAAATTGTTTGAATCCTTTATGTGGTTCCTGGTAACAATTCTCTGCTTTTAGGCCTGGTGGAGAGAAGCTGGGATATGCCACAAGGTCCTACCTAGGTCCAGGGTGCAGTTGATGTGTAGGCAGATACAGCCAAATATAAAATGTCAGAGCTTCTGGGCTTTTTCATCTATCACTGACATTTCAGCTGTCCTGCACCATTACTAGGACCAAAAATCATACTTTTGTCTGGAGAACACCATAACAGGTCCTTGGGAGGGGAAGGTGGATGCTCCTGAGGGATATGGTAGTAATCCTTCCTCAAATATCTTTTCTCTCTCCTAATGGTGGTCTGACCAAAGAAGCAGATGGAGAACAGGATCATACCCA
This sequence comes from Emydura macquarii macquarii, assembly GCF_026122565.2. NCBI lineage: Eukaryota > Metazoa > Chordata > Testudines > Chelidae > Emydura > Emydura macquarii. The sequence goes on along the minus strand of NW_027133808.1, from coordinate 7,006,480 downwards.
CTTTTTAGGAAAGGAAGACGACTGACTCCTTGAAGCTTAGGATAGAGGATCCCCAATAAGCCCAGCATAGCCATGGCACCACATTATATTTGTATAGCCGGTTCAACTTAGATTGCTCAGGCTATTGCTATGCCTCTGACAGATGTGAGTGGGTCCTAAAGGATAAGGGGGCCCTCTTCTGACCCTAGCCAAGAAGATTCCCTACTGGGCGTAGGTGAAGAGATCTGCCCAGGCTACTGACAAGGAGTCAATGTAGCTGAAGGGAAATGCTGACATCTGATGATATCTCAATGTTGGAAGGTCAGGAATATGTTCCACAGCGGACAGAGTTGTTCATGCCAGGAAGTTGCCTCATGGCAACGCAAATTCCTCTAGTAAAGAGTCAGACAGTTCAGTCAATGATTTGATGGACCATGCTGGTTTGGAGACTGCCAGTGGTATTGACGGCTATGTCAGGTGGTGTCCTGATTTGTGTGGAACTGTGAAACCGCCTTCAGTAGGAAGGTTGGATGAGGGTGAAGTTGGACCTTGTCCTTGAAGTATGTCAAGTAAGGAAGCTCCGATGTGAGAGCCTTGAGTTCAGATACCCTCCTGGCCAAAGTTATGGCCACCAGAAATGCAACCTTCTAGGATAGATAGAGGAGTAAGCATGTTGCTAGGGGCTCAAATGGTGGTCCTATCAATCTTGAGAGCACAAGGTTAAGATCCCATTGGGAAATTGGCTGATGCATTTGAGGATATATCCTTTAAGGAAACACCAGACCACAGGATTGGCAAAGACAAAGGCCTGCAACCCAGAAATGAAATGTCAAGATTGCAGGCAGGTGGACCTTAACTAACAACACCAACAGTCCTTGCTGCTTGAGATGTAACAGATTGTCCAAGATGAAAGGTATTGATGACAGCACTGGCGGAGTACCCTTCTGCATCAATCAGATGGAGAAACTCTTCCACTTAAATAGGTAAAGTAGCCCTGGAGGAAGTTTTTCTGCTGCCAGAGGACCTTTCTGACTGGTTCCAAGCACTCTAGCTCCAGAGGATGCAGCCATGGGGCTTCCATGTTGTGAGATGGAGAGACTAAAGATTGGGGTGACGAAAGCGGCAGTGGTCCTGAGTGATCAGGTCTGAACCTGAGACAGTGATTGGAGCCTTCCACTGATAAGTTGAGGAGCATGGTGTACCAGTGTTGATGTGGCCAGGCTGGAGCTATTAAAATCACGGAGGATCTTTCCTTCCTGATCTTCAGCAGTACCTTGTGAACAAGGGGGTATTCAAGAAAGCGTAGAACAGCTGACCCATCCATGGGATGAGAAATGCATCCGCAACTGAGCCTGGACTGTGTTTCTGGAAGGAGCAGAACTGCAGGCGCTTCTTGTTGTTTTGTCACAAATAAGTCTATGTGGGGAACTCCCCAATGTTGGAAGATGCTGCTCACCCCATCTGGACAAATAGACCACTTGTGGCTGAAAAAGGATCTGCTGAGGCTGTCTGCCAATTTGTTCCGAGCTTCAGGAAGGTAGGATGCCTCTAAGTGTATCGAGTGAGCGATGCAAAAGACCCTCAGTCTGAGGGCTTTATGGCAAGGGGAGAGCAGCATGCTCCACCCTGTATGTTTATATAAAATGTCACTGTTGTATTGTCTGTCATGACCAATGCACACTTTGCCTTCTAGATGGGCTTGGAAGGCCTGACAGGCCGGGCATACCGCTCTTCATTCTCTTACACTGATGTGAAGGGAAATCTCTGCTTGAGACCAATGACCTTGGGTCCTGAGTTCCCCAAGATGAGCTCCACAGCCCATTTCTGAGGTGTCCATGACCAGGCATAGTGATGGGTGAGATGTGGAGAATGGTACTCCTGTGCAAACCGTGTTCAAGTTGAGCTACCAATTTAGCGTTTTGATCACCAATGGAGGGAGTCAGACTAACCCTTTTATGTGGTCTCAAGCCAGATGGTACACTGAGGCTAGGCACACCTGAAGTAGTCTGAGACATAACCTTGCTACCATGTGCCCCAGCTGCTTCAGGCAATTTCGAGCCATGGTGGTGGAGTAACATTTTAAGTCTTCTAGGATGCTGCATATGGATGGGAAATGAGATACTGGAAGGAATGCCTTGGCCTGGCTTGAGTCCAGCACTGTCCTAGTTAATTCTATCCTGAATGGGAGTGAGAGTCAACTTCTGTTCATTGACCAAGAGACCCAACTTGTCGAAGGTTGACCGTATCAGGTTTACATTTGCCTTCACCTGTGCCTTGGTGCATCTCTTGATTTAGACAGTTGTCAGGGTATGGATAGACTTGTACCTTCCATTTCCTTAGGAATGCAGCGACAACTGCCATGCACTTGATGAACACACAAGAGGCTGCAGAGAGGATGAAAGGCAGGACTGTAAACTGATAGTGGGTCCGATTTACAACAAAGCGGAGGAATCTCCTGTGACTTGGAAGGATAGACACAAGAAAGTATGCATCCTTCAAGTTGAGGATGGCATACCAATCCCCTGGATCCAGAGAGGGAATAACTGAGGCCAAAGAGACCATGCAGAATCTCAGCTTCTTCATGAATTTGTTGAGGTTTTGCAGGTCCAAGAAGAGCCTGAGCCCACCTTTGGCTTTCAGGATTAGGAAACATCAGGAATAAAATCCTTGCCCCTGAAGTCCTGAGAAACCTCCTCCACGGCTCCTACCTTTAAGAGTGTCTGCACTTCTAAAACTAAAAGTTGCTTGTGAGAAGGGTCCCTGAGGAGGGACAGGGAGAGTAGGGTTTGGGTAGGAGGGAGGGAAGAGAACTGAAGGGAGTTTCTCAGTTCTACCGTGCATGATCTGACATGATCTGGGCCCATGCACGGTACAAATAGAATAGGTGGTCCAAAAAATAAAGGGGTGAAGGATCCAAGTTTTGAATTGGTGCACCATCCTTGGGGCGCAACCTCAAAAGTTTTGTTTGGGACCAGTGGATTGCCTTCCACCTGGCTGGCAGAAGCTGAGAAGGCATTCTCCTGTAATTTCTGCTCCTCTTATGGTTATAATCCTGCCTGGGCTGGGACTGGTAAAACTAATGTGGGGTTGTGGCCTGAAATGCCTCTTTTGTGGCACTGGAGTATGAAAACCCAGGGACTTCAAGGTAGCACAAGAATGCTTGAGGCTGTGAAGTTTTGAATCTGTCTGTTCAGAGAACAGTGCTTGTCCTTCAAAGGGGGGGGGACTGAATAGTCTATTGAACTCGTGAGGGAGGCCTGAGACTTGTAGCCAGGAACTCCTTCACATGACTACGCCAGATGACATAGCATAGACTGCTTTGTCTGCCACGTCAAGTGCCGCCTTGAGGAAGGCCTTTGCCACAACCTTACCCTCATCTATTAGGGCTGTGAATTCCGACTTGGAATCTGGTGGTATTGACTCCATGAACTTGGACATGGACCCTCATGGGTTGAAATTATACCTACTCAGAACAGTTTGCTGGTTCATGATGTGGAGTTGGAGTCATCCAGTAGAACAAACTTTTCTACCAAAAAGGTTCAACTTTTTTGCATCTTTGCCCTTTGGCGTGTTGACCTTCCCCTCTCAGGCATATTCGCCACAGCTACTATAAATGATCCTGCTGGGGGGGGGGGGAAGGAATTTGTGGTCCTTGGAGGGCACTTTGCTCTTTGCTATAGGACACAAAGTGGCTGGAGTTTGTCATGATTGCATTGTATCACAGATGGTCTTTATTAATGGCAATGAGACCCTGGGGAAACCCATCGGGGATAAGATGTCAACTAGGGGTCTGCACTCTTAGAGACCTCCTCTATTTAGAGCCTCGTGTTCTGTGCCAAGCTTCACAACAGCTCCTGGTGAGCCCTGTCATCATCCACAGTAGGTGCTGCAGCTGAACCTGCTACTGCTTCATCTAGTGATGATAAAGAGGCTTGACTGGCAGAAGGCATTGTTCCTGCCCTTCTGCACTGGTTCCTCGCCTTCAAGTGCTAGGTTTGATGCCCTGCTTGGTGCCAAGTTTGATGTTGGGTTCAGTGCCGGGTCCAGTGCCATGCAGTATCTCCCCAGTTGACTGAGACAGATAGGTTCTGCTCTCAGAAACAAGCGAGAGCAACTACCCAGAGTGTGGCCCCTGAGCCTGGAGGAATGCCCACGGGGTCTAGAATGGCCATTGAGCCAGTATCTGCCATGGGGAGGCCAAGGCATGGAGAGAGGTTGTTCCGCCTCAACCCTCTGGTGACGCCTCCCCAATCAGTGCCAGATATTCCTTGAAGTGTACGACTCTGTCTCAGAGTCAGAGGTATACTGTTCACTTTGTAGGGACCAAGGCAGTGCAATGCTGGACAGTGCCATAGAGCAGTGCCATGGGGAGGGTGACCATGTCATCAAGGCTGGCTTCTCCCTAGACGGTACCGGGTGCTTTTTTTGTTACTGGTGGTTTGGGGTCCGGGACTCAATCCCGCCTAGGAGGAAATGGCAATGCTGGGCTTTCTCTGAGCTCTCTCGCTGCCTCGAAGGTTTCCGGCATGGAGGGGAGCTATAAAGGGAGGTTACTTACTACTACTTCAATGGTCCCTATCTGGATTCCATATGTGGGTGTGCATGAAGGCCATGCGCCAGAACTATTTGAAGTAGTCTCCATCAACCTGTGCACCATGCGTGGTCCACATGGCTGCATCCGACATCTTATGAGGCTGTGCGGGTTGACGCCCCCTCAGTTCCATCTTATCAGCAGGCTTTGAGCCTGTAGCAACGGGGATAGAGGGTAGGATTGGAATCCAGATAGGGACCAAACCTCTCGAAGAACCATCAGTTACAGTAAGTAACCACCTTTCTTCCTCGTGGATTCCATACGTGGATAGTGCATCAAGCAACATTCAATTTGGAGGTGGAAGCGAGGGCACATCGGAAGTAAGTGTTTATAGTAAAGCTCAGCTAAACTGCTGTGTCTGCTGCCACAGAATGCAAAAGGGTGTAATGAATGGTAACTGTGTGGATGAAGGATCACGTTGCTGCTTTACAAATGTTCTGCCATGGGATGTCGGCTAGTAGGGCTAACGTGGCAGCCTGTGCTCGTGTAGAGTGGGCAGTAACACCCAGTGGTGGAGAGACTTGTGAAAGGGAGTAAACACTCCATGATGCAGCTGACATGTTGGGCGGAAGTGACAGCCACCAGGAAAATCACTTTCATTGAGAGGTGGGAGAATGAACAGGAGGCCAGAGGCTCAAAGGGTGGTTTAGTGGGGGCTGAGAGGACAAGGTTGAGGTTCCACGGAGGGATAGGTTTTCTGACCAAGGGGAAGACATTAAGGAAGTCGCGAAGGAATCAAACCATTGTTGGACAGCTAGAGACAGAGTCCATATGTAAGAGAAAAGCACTGATCAACGCCAAGTGCACCTGAACGGAGAAATGGTCAAGGCCTGAACGGTGAAGGTTAAGTAGGTAGTTGAGAATTGTTGGTATGGATGCTGTTTATGGAGTGATGGTTGCGTGCCACCCACTCCATGAAACATCGCCACTTGGCTTGGTAGCATGCTCTGGTGGTGGGGTGTCAGATGTGCGTGAGTACATCACGTACTGGTGTACAGCACATGTTGTCTACTCGCAAGCCCCATCCAAATACCAGGCCTTCAGGTGAAGAGGGTGTGTGTTGGGGTGGCAGATTTGACCCTGTTGTTAGATGAGGAAGTTCAGAAGAGGGGAAAGACATAGTGGTGGGCAGAAGGAAAGGTCTTATTGCTGTGAAGCAATAACGGCGGGTCCAAAAGGGGGCTATGAGTATGAGGGCTGCTCGGTCCCACCTCACCTTGCAGAGTACTTGTGGGAGAAGTAGGATGAGAGAGAAAGCATAACATGGTTCTTGTGTCCATGGGCAGAAGGAGAGCATCCCCCTATGATCACCATCCGATGGCACCACTGGACCAAAAGAGTGGGATTTTGTGGCCCTCACAAAGAGATCCCATTATGGTGAGCCCCATAGCTGTAAGATAGAATGCAGAGTAGGGTTGTGCAGTTCCCACTTGTGGCTGAAGTGAAAGTAGCAGCTGGGGTATCTGCAAGGTCATTGTCTGTTCCTGGTAGATGTGTTGCATGACGTATGATATGGTGTCACAGTCGTACGGTCTCCCAGCAGAGTGCGGGTGACCTGGCGCTGCCTTGTTTATGTAGACAACTAAGGGCATGTTGTCCAAGAGGAGTTGTATGTGATTGGATTGCACAAAGGGAAGAAGCATCTGACAGGCACAATGGACTACACATAGTTCCAGGATGTTGATGTGCATCTATGCTTCTCTAGGAGACCAGAAACCTTGTGCCATATGACCCTGTATGTGGGTGCCTCGGCCTACAAGGGAAGCAGCCGCGGTCAGAGTGGCACATGCGATGGGGGGGTTGAAAAGGGTGCCTGCCATGATCGTGGATAGGTTGCACCACCAAGATAGGGAAGCTAATACCATGGGAGGAAGAAGGACCCATTTGTTGAGGTGGTCCCTTTGTCAGTTGTACACAGAGCAAAGCCATAATTGAAGGCAGTGACGAAGTTGTGTGCATGAGTGGCGTCGATGACCTTTCTGAACATGCAATGGGTGGTGGCAATCCCAAATGGGAGTACACAGAATTGGTAATGGGAGTGTCCGACCGTAAAGTGGAGAAACATGTGCTGGGCAGGATGGATGTCCACACGGAAGTATGAGTCGCTTCTGGGCATAGGTTTCTTACAGGCCTGCATGGTTTAAGCCCAGGGGATTGAGGCATGCCCCAGAACCTGGAAAGGGGGGAAGAGGCGAGGAGACCCCAGTAGGCAGGATCTTAATTACTCTTCCTATACTACTCTACAGTCTATCACAACTAACAATGTTCTTAACTATTTACAGGCAACATTTGAAAGTCCACTAGGGAAGAGCTTACTAGGCAAGAATAAGGTGATGTTCCAGCGACCACCATGGGAGGTCAGAAGGAACTGAAGAGGAAGGGCCACATATATAGCACCATGGGGGCACCAGAGCTGACCCTACAGATACCACTAGGGAAAAACTTTCCAGAGACTGTGCATGTGGCATGCACACACTTACTTGGAATTAACATGAGCAAGCATTTGAAGAAGAACTAAAATATGGGTGTTAATGTTCAATGGCCAGGTTGGAAAGTAAAAATTGAAAAGATAATAAGGGTCAATAAATCTAACTTTGACAAGTCTAAGAAACACTAAGGGGCAGTTTACCATGACTAGTTCTGTCAGGTTGCTGCAGGTAGAAAGAGAGAACCAAGAGACAGTTGAGGCTACTTTGCAAGATACAGGTATGGCTCAACTGACACTGTAATTCAAAAGATTCCAATCTCATGTGCATAACGCCCACCTGTACTTAGAATGTAATCCACACTGACATACTCCAAAAATTAAAATATTAACTCACTGCACATAAGTGATTTTAAATATCAGAACTTATGTCTTAAAGTCATTAGCTATTAAAATTTCAGAAAATTCCATCTTCCATATCCATCTTCCCATATCCTATATTCAATATAGGAGCAAAACTGATTCAGTTTTATTGCATTTTCATTCACTGATATCATGAATCAGGAATTCCCTGTGCATAACTAGTTGTCAATAAAACATGCACCAGCAGCTAAGCGTTGACTGCAGAGTCCAGACGACAAGGGAGTTTAAAAATAACTTCAAGTGCTGCAGGATGATTCTGTATATGTCCATAGCCAATCTAAATTTAAAACAGACTTTCCACATATTAAATGACAGGCACAAAAAAGTAAAACAGTCTTGAGAACATGCTACTTTTATTTCAGAGAATGGTATTTCTAGTCCTAAAGTATGCTCAGTATACTCCATCTAGTGGTTAAGTTATATCAATTTTTTAAGTTTTGTCCTAGCTTTCATGTGTTTATTGTAGGCTCTTCACAGTGAGATAGGATTATTACAACAAAGAGTAACATATTAGAATATACTATACAATCTACAGAATAAATGTGACAATTACAGGACAACAATTCAATCTACATAGAAGCCACAGGAACAAGTCTTGAGTGAGTTATGTTACCTTAGGTAGCCACCAGAATTCCCAAGTGTAAATTAGCCCCAAAATTCTTTTATTGAAAAGGGACATCATAATCTGGAAAAGGAAGTCCACTGTTACCCCAGCACAACTGAGTTGGCAATTTTGCTGACTCTCTAAGATAAAGTATCCAAGCATACTGCCCAGTAAGGTACTTATATTGCTAAAAGACTCAAGTAATATTTTAAAGAAGCCACATAGAGTCAAACCTCAAAATTGTACCAATACTACTTATATTTCTCCCCAACACAGAGCTTTTTTTGAATAATTAAGATTTCTCAAAATAGTTCGTCATTTACCTAAAAACCACAAAATACAGGAAGTAAACTGTTAAAAGAATGGACAACTTATGTCACTTGTACACACCACCTCACTCCTATCTAGCTATAAATACCCAATCCTGCATGATGGTTTAGTCACATCTATTCCATCAAATGTAACAGCAGATGTGCAGGTATAATTAAAACCATGGTGTCCTATTGTACTTACATTTGTGGGAATAATGCTGCATGAAATGAATTTTATGAACAACTGAAATATATGTGATTGTATAGAGGAAAATTAAGTAATTTTAATGGTTTGGTTCTGTGTGATTATTAGAGTCCCTGAATCAGCCCTCATTGTATGTGTGCGTGAGAGAGAAAGAGAGTATGTGTTGGGGATGGGGAGGGGAATTTGCAGTGGTCTTATCTAATTACCTAAAAAGGAAGAAGACCAAATGTTTAGGTGATACCAGCGTAAACGTTAACCTGAGAAGTATGAATGAAATTTGTGGTTGTAGTTAGGCTTTTTGCTGCTGCATTTGAAGGAGTAGATCTTACCAATCTGCATATGCTGTGTGGGGTATTTTTACCTAATAGGAGAGGATGTGTGTAGACACCATTCACACTCTATTGTCTTGACACACTAGTTCCTTCATCAGATGGAATATTAGAGCAGTTCATATGCATGAATGGAGCAACATTAACAATTATCTAAACAGATTTTCATGGCTAACATTCTTGGTTTTTCAAAAAACGGTTTAGGTGTTATACAGTATTGTGGGGTGGACAGGAAATAGTGGTGTTCAGTTGGAAGCTTTGGGAACGAGATGTTTGATGGAGAGAAAGAGGTTTAGAGGGCAGCTTGTGCTTAGGAGTCCAAGTGTATATATATAGTTGGTGGGATAAATAAGCACAAATAAAGTTCAGCCATCAGATACAGGACAGATCTTTAATCCAAACAGTCTGCATATATGTATTACAATGTATTAAAATTCAGTGAAACGGGGGAATGCCTAAAATCAAACACTCTCTCAAGCTTGTATTCTTTAACTGAAATAAAAAATCCTTCACAGTGGCAGTATGTGGAAAGTTTATTGCTATATAGCTGCTAGAACCCAAAACCAGCAACATTAAAACATTTGTCTCCGTGCATAAGAGAAATAGCTTACTGAGAATCTGAATGAGATGGCAATGCTAAAAGAGAATACACGAGGAATTTGGGGAAATGCTTTACCTGAAGAAGTTGTTTAAATTAGTGCCCAGAAGAGTTTTATAGAATATGTGGAGCAGTTTCTTTCTGCAAGCTTTTCATTTTGAAGGAATTCCTTTTCATTTCCATGTATTTCTCAATTTCCCATATTGTGTCTCTGTTTTGTAATTAATCTCATCTTATCATATATTAAGTGCTTTCCCAATTTGCATACATATAATATGTACACATTTAAATAAGGACATTTAAATAAAATTTAGTACACAGCTACAAATACTGCAAGATCAAGCACTCAAGTCAAGAAATTCCAAAGTTCTTCCACTTCCTCTACATTTCCTGTACTTTTTTATACTGCTTGGCAATGCAGCCAAGTTAGAAAATAAGGTTGCTCTGATATAGCTAACAATGTTAGGAGTTTGTTTTCTTTTGGGTTTTTGTTTGGTTGGTTGGTTGGGTTTTTTTTTTTTTTTTTGGGGGGGGGGGGGGGTTGGGTTTTTTTTGTGGGGTGGAGGGAAGGTTTAAACTTAATGTCTGACTTCAAATCTTACCATGGCATTAATTTCAGTGGTTTTGTATTTCCCCTCCCATACGCTCCATCAGTTTATAGCCACCATCACCCATGTTTAGAAATATAGAAAGGAAGAATTGTTACGACCCTAACTCCAATTTTCAATCCCCAACTTAAGAATCCATGTCCTGGCATTTGAGAGGAAGACAGAAGGGGTCTGCTGTATAACGATTATGTACCAGTAACTGCTGGTAACAGTCTCTCTTTTGCGCAGTCACATTTGTGAGATGTAGCATTTCTGGTGTCAAAGATATTCAAAACTTTCACTCTGCCTGCTTTAAGGTGGGAAACAATGAAGATGAGGTCTGCCACATTGTCTTTATAGGCTCTAATATTGCCTCACTAATTGGCAGTGCCACCTAGAAAGTCCTGACATCAATAAAATGCCAGTCACATGATGTGAAAACTCCCTGACCTCCTCAACCTGAATGCCCAACTCTGAACAACTCTGCCCTCTAACAATTCCTGATAAGCTTTAAAATCATCAGGAGGGGCTGAAGTTGCCACTGAAGAAACTGACTTGTCCAGAGAGGACAACGAGGAAAATAAGAGTGGAAGTGGTTGAATCTCTTCCATTGGCTGTTCCTCTGCTTCCAGAGCCTCTTCTTGATGTTCGGTATCAGGCCTGGTACTGGACACTGGAAATAGGTCAACTTGGTCATGGACCTCCCCATCTTACTAGGAAATTCAGGGGTTCCAAAAAGGCCACTGATACAGAGTTGGATCCCAGTGGGCTCCTGGCCACACTTCCCTGGTAGTTTCCCACTGTGGGGTGTGGTGATAGGTGGAGAGGGAGGATCTGTGAAGAGACTGGAGGGTTCTGCTCCAGGGTTGTAAGATATAAGATCAAAACTCCAAGTTCAAGACTCCCCTTTTTCCAACCATGGAGGGGCCCACTTCAGTTGATGGTGGGGACCGGTGCCAAGAACCTGGTGATAATAAAGTTTGTACTGATAGTTGAATAAAGATAGCTTTGTCTCCAACAGTTGCGGTGAGTAAATATTGATGCCATATGGTTCTCTAAGGAGGCTACAGCCAAGCTACTATAGGACATGAGGGAGCTCCCATTCAAGATGGAGTTAGTCTTTCACTTTCAGGCCCGATAATAAAATGTTTCTATAATTATCTAGTAAATAAGAAGCGTGTCAGTCACCATTTTCTAAAATAACTAAAAATTAAGAATCTGAATAAAGGTACATTAAGCTAAATAATTGCTAAAATAAGCGTGTTCACAAGGTACTCTCTTGATTAGGAAAGAGTGCCAAATTTAGTGTAGAGGCTATATTTAGTTGCAAATTGGTATATTTTAATGTATTACAAACCACTGAAAAATCAACTTGTCTTTAGGAAAACAATGCAAAATAAGATTAAAATTGATTATTTAAATCACCAAGCAGGAAACCTTGATTTAAATCATGATTGAAATTGGCTATTTAATGCACCCTGGTTGTAGATGGTGTCCGGTATCCAATAATCAAAAGTGATCCTGCACCAGACACTAAAAGGAAGAAAGACTAGATCTGAAGGCAGATGAGGACTGTGTACACCCCAAGGATCAATCAGTGACCTTAGTAGCTTTAATCTTTTCCAGTGTCTCATCAGTCCTGTCACTAAAGAGGTTCATGCCTTTAAAAAAAAGGAGGTGTTCCATCCTTTTTTGGGATTCAAGAGTGAGGCCAAAGACCTCAACTAAGAATAATTCTGAGAGTCGCATCTATGGCCATAACTCTAGCATGGGTGTCCAAGGCACCAAATGCCAGTCTCAGGAAATGCCTCATGAGTTGGATCCCTGATGACCAGAGTCCTAGCCACTTCCTTTTGCTCCTTAAGTAAGGAATCCAGAATGGGGCTCATAGCATCCCAAAGAACGTAGTTATAACAGAACATAGTGGCTCGATAATTAGACATGTGAAGACCTACCTATTTCACCGAGCTGTTCAGAGGATTGATTAGTGTCAGTACAGTGCTTTGAACAAATTAAATGCTAAGCATCACTATTATTTTCAACTGCTTTAGAGCTCAGAAGTATGATAATGTAAATATTTTAAATGCACAGTGGTACTATTCTATCTGATGCTCTCATGTACTTTTTGGCAGGGTAGAGCAATTTAAAGACATTCGGGTTTTTTAATTCTTTGATTTAAGTAGGTTGAGACTTTGTGAAGCTAGTTTGAAAAATATGTGCTGTTGCAATTTTAGATTAAAATTTATGATGAACTAAGTTAAAAATGCCACAGCTGGTAAATTAGGCTTGATTTTTACAAACGCTATAGGCAAAAAAATTAGTGAAAGGCCCTGATCCTGTAAACACTTAAGTAGATATTTAATTCATGTCAATAGTCCATTAACTTCAATGGGACTTCATGTGCTTCAAGTTAAACATATGCATAAATGTTTGCAGCATCAGCAGCTAATTTAAATCAGTTTATTTTTGTATTCAATCTTAGTTACTTCTAAACAAAATTTCTTTAGTGTTACTAAAAAGTTAAACTTTCAATACATTAACAAAGTGTTTTGTTTTTTTTGGGTTTTTTTTTTTAAAACCACACAAGTCAAATGTTCAAATACTGGAGCCTAAAATAAAGCACTTAAGAGCTCTTGAAAATATTACCTTTAAGTAAATTATGAGCACAGGTCTAGCAAAAGCATTACCAGTTATCTCATTCTGGATAATGTACCCAACCTTGCTTGTATTACTGAGGTATGGCTCAATGCCTCCAACAATCCCACCCTAGCACAGCTAGTCCCTACAGGATACCCCTAAATATTACAAACCAAGGCATATGCCAAAATATATCAGAAAAAAAAATAAGGTGGAGCAGCAGTCCTGCTCCCCACCAGTCTGCCAATCTGCTCTACCCCAGAAACAGACACCTTGAAGTTTTCCAGATACGAGACACAAAAGATAAGAGGAACCTAAAACTCCTATAATTGAACAGGCTCACAGAAGAAAGCCTTATCAACTTACTGGAGGAACTGATGCCCAATATGGCACTGAAATACTTTCAATTCTTCATCCTCAATGACCTCAAACTCCACGCAGAAAATGCAAAGAATACAATAGTACCTGATCTCATGTCTGACATGGAAAGCCATAGGATTCTCCCAGGCTGTATCTGAATTCATATGTACAGTCAGACATGCTGGATCCTACCTTCAAGCCAAGGCATGAACACTGGAGATAGACACTCTTCTGATCTCAAACAGGCAGAGATCAGAGCATCCGAAGCTAGTCCACCTGCAAAAATTCCTGAACCCTCTACCACAACACTAGGAGAATAAGCCACCCAAACACAAGGTCAAAGTGCCAATGAGTGAGTACAATTGAACAAACCACTCAGTCTACTGCCATCAATATCTTGGCCCCAAGCCACACATTCCTCCCACATCAACCAAGATGAGCACCATAGCTCACAGATTAACTACACAAGTAGAAAAAACACCAGTGAGTGGTGAAGAAAAAAACAATCCATTGCCAATAGCACAATAACTCAGACAGGATCAGGCCACTGCAGTAATGGAGTCAAAACAAGCCTATTACTCTGCAACTTACAGTAGAAGCATCAGCAGAAGAGCTATACTGCACTGTGAGCTAGCTAACCTACCCACACTACATAGTCCAAACAACAGATGCAAGTATCTGCTGCTGTGAAGAGGAGTTGATCTCAAAGTATACTAACAACTGAAAGCAAAGAACTGTGAAGAGAAAATCCCACCTCTGACCAGACTGTATTATAAACCCCACAGCCTCTGACTGAGTTTGGCCCTCACACATCTTAAAAGCCCTGAAATACATCCACAATTTATTAAGATAAGCCATACCCCTCATGGCTAGTGAAAGCCAGTCAAAAAACCAACTATGCGCAGTACTAATGGAAATTAATGCCTCCCCTTCAGAGAAGCATACCTACCAACCTCTGAAAAATACTACAGTTTTCTAAATCTTGAAGAAGCTATTACTCAACCCTGAGTACCATCCTAGAAGGAAGAAACCAAATCAGCACCACCACCTCAGTCAACATCCTAAATACTCGCAATCAGGATTCAGACCAGGGCAAAGCACAAAAAGTTCAAGTGGCATTGAAAAGGTGATCTTACAGCCATTTCCACAATCATATTACTGGACATCCATGCAGCTTTCAACACAGTAATATGCTTTTCATCAGTAGATCTCAAAGCTCTTTAGTGTATTTATCCCCACAACACCTTTGTGAGATATAATCCCCTATTTTTATAGATGAGGAACTGAGGCATGGAGAGGCCAAGTGACTTCCCAAGACCACACAGAAGTCTGTGGTGTAGCAGGAAATTGAACCCAGGTCTACTGAATCCTAACTACTGGATAGACCACCCTTTGTTTCCACAGACACAAGATAGCGATAACATAAAATAGAAGCACTACATTCATTCCCCCAGCAGAACTCAGTGATGGGTACCTGCTCCTCCACTCCAAAGGACCTCATCTACAGGGTTCTATACTATTCCCTTTTTAATTATTAGTGGTCCAAGGGGGCTCCCCAAACTGTATTTGATGCATACACAATTAATGTCCTTGTTGGGAAGGGAATTGAGAAAGTTACCTTTCGTTATACATTTTTTGGGTTATAACCACATCAGTCCTGCAAGGACATGAGATGACACTCAGACCTTCCTGTCCATCAAGTGTCTTGCAAGTGGTGTTCTGTATGTGCAACACCAACACATGGTGCAACACTCCAAAGCAGGACCATACCTCCACATCTGGCTTCAATTTTCTCTCAAGTTATAGTGATAGCAAACTCAGACAGGTACACACACTCCAACCTGGAATCGATCAAAGGTCTTATGAGCTCTATCTTCTGATGGGATAAAAGTTTTTTATAGTTAACTAGGATACCCAGCCAGGCAAACAGAGAGCTATTCTAGGCTCATCATCTCCTCTTTCTAGGATCTGTCCCAATCAGCCATTCATCCAGAGAAGGTAAACGTGGATGCCCTGTCTTCACAGGTGCAATGCTGCCACTGCTAGATATTTTGTAAAGACTCTTGATTCTTTAGAAAATCCAAATGGCAGTACCTTGTACTGATACTGAATTGACCCCACTGTAAATCTTAAGTACATCTTGTGGACTGGACAGATGACTATATGGAAGTATATATCCTGCAAATTGAGAGCCATGAACCATTCTTGAGTCTGCAGAAATGGAATGATAAACTCAATGTATGTATTTGCCCAGTCTCCTCAGATCTAGGATAAGATGAAGACCTTCTTCAAAAAGAGGAAATATCTGGAGAAGCCTCTTTCCCTGCATTCCTGAGGTATCTCCTTGCCAAAGCAACAAAACTACTTTTTATATTGTGTGGCAGCCGTCAGCTCCCCTCTAGTGGGTTCCACGCTTCTATTGTCTCTAGTGGGCCAGGGCGTGTCCAGTCACCCCGGCTTCCCTAAGGAGGGGGGTAGGGACCCGGGCCCACCCGCTCTTCCGGGTCCCAGCCCAGGGGCCCTATGAGAGGCAGCTATGTGCTGCTGGCACTGTTTTCCCAGCTGCACTGTCTTCCCCTGGGCTGATTTTCCCCCTCCTTCTGGCTCCTTGAGCCGGATACCTTCAATTGTCCACAGGCCTCTGTACTCTGTTCTGCTCCTCCACTTTAAATCAGCTTTCCGCTCCGCTCCACAGCACAGCACTCCTACTCCTCCTATTTGTGCCCTGACTGTTTGGGGCGGGGAGCTTTTATGAAGCACCTGGCTGGTCCTTCACTGGCCCCAGCTGCCTCTAATTGCCCCCTGATGGTATTTAGTCAGTCCACAGGGAACAGAGCCCTGAGCATTCTCAGGCTCACATACCTTCCTTCCATCACTCTCCTGCTGTCCCCTGCCCTCGCTATCTCACAATTGTCTCTCTTGAAAAGAGTACCTAAAGAGGGATGGGTAAGGGGACAAAGTGTGCAAATGAATAGGTAACAATACATGATGATGTCCAACACCCATTTGTCTGATGTGACAGCGGACCAAGGCACAAAGGGACAAGGCAGCTCCTGAAAGGTGATGACAGGCTTTAGATAGGAGCCACATCACAGCCTGCCACTCCCATGAAACCTGCTGCCTCTGTAATAGTGCTGGGTGTTCAATGGAGAACGACAATGGGAGTCTTCTGGGTCCGAAGTGTCCTACATAAATTGCTCCAGCAGACGTAACTTAAGCTGAGCATCCCTGGACTTGGGGGTCATTGAGGACAATGACTAGCACACCAAGTAACTGTCCAGGATATGGCACCCCCAGGGAGAAAAGTCATCAGATGCATCCCTCAGTGAGGGGAAGGAGTCTGTCAAAAGACAGACATGGTTTGAATCCTCGTTTTGAGTTCACCATTAGGCATGGCAGTTGGCACAAAGCACCTTGCTTCACTGTACAGAGGAGTTTTGGGTTTGGGGTTTTTTTTCAGAACATAAAATTCAAGGAAGTAGCATGATGAAGATTAAATTTTTTCACCAAATTACTGAAAAAACAAATGAGTTTGTAACTTCCAGAAAGTACTGGGTCAGACACTCACTGCATTCTACCTCATGCCACAGGTAGCCTGAAGGAACAAAGGAATGTGGCTGCTACACCCTTTATGTCCTTGCACAGGAGCATGTGTAGCCCTGACAGACACAGCTCCTCAAAAAATCCAATCTCACACGCATGAGGTGCATGCACACCTACAGTCAGATGCACATCTACACTAACACATATTCAAAGAAAAATAGTTCCACTGCACTGACTTACTAGTTTATACAGACAGTATATTCACTAGTAGCACATGGTCATGCAAATATTCTGTTTCAATAAAATTGCATATATTTAGTTACATACATTTACAGATTAGTCCAATATTAAGTAAAAAGTATACAGAGGCAAGCATTAAAGATGATGTAGGCACTTCAACGTTGGCAACAACTAATTGTATTAAATTAACATTAAGTTATTTGCAAGGGATATGTTTTTAACTACACTCTCTTTTAGAATGTAAACAGCAAAATAAGGCACAGAGCTTCACAGATACAAAACCCAACCTCAATACTTAATCTATCATCTAAGAAACAAAAGGTAGAAACAGATAAGAATTTTAAAGATAGCTCCATCAGTTTAAAAATAGCTCTACAGTTTAATTGCTAAACTGGACATAATCCAAGCTAAACAGAAAACAGTTGATACAGAAGTAAAATGGATGCCAGAGACCACCTAACTTGTAGTATTTGGATTTACCTGCAATCTCCCAAGATTAACATTTATTTTCAAGAAAACTGAATGAGGACATGTTCTTCAATCCTAAAGTCAAGAGTTTTTGCGTAAAAGGCAGAATGCCAATTAAGATGGAGACAAAATCTTTTGGGTGTTATGGTGACTGCTGGATAGAAGGCATAGATAATGTTGGTTTGATGACATGATCGTTGATGTACAAACATGGTTTACAAAAGCGATATTCATACATGGTTTGGATGAAGTTTAGATACTGCTCAAGTAGTATATTTTGAAAGGCAAACCACTGGATATTTTAAGTGGTGCTACGCCCTGTTGAAATGTCAACAAAGTTGACACTTTGAAGTTTCTTTTGTAGTGTGCTTTAATATACATTTCTGTGCTTGTATATTCCTATTCTTTGCCTTGAAGGGCAAATAATGTAACTGGCAAAGAACTTCCTTTCATTTATTAATAGTTGTAAATTGGGATTGCACCCAGAGGTCCTAATCTGGATTGGGGCCTCTTTCTATTGGGTGCTCTACTAATACAGAAAAAGAGACTCTCTGCCCTCAAGAGCTTACTTTCTAAAGACACAAACAGAAGAAGGGTAGAGCATATGGATAAACATACAAACAAATAAGTATGGTAAAGAATTAGCACAGCTTTGTTAGTTATATGTATTGCAGTTTTGTCTTTGTTTGTGGTTTTTGGTTTTTTACCATTTTTAGGCTATGTCTACACTGCAGCACTAATTCGAATTACAGAAAGCGATTTATAGAAAGCGCTGCAGATTGTCCACACTACAGTGTTTGTGCTGATTTCTTGCGTCCACACTGGCCAGCCTTAATTCAAATTAGAAAGCACTGCAATGTGGGAAGCTATCCCACAGTGCAACTAACCATAGAGGCTGTTGTGACGAGTATCATCATCCCAGGATGCAGCGCTGCTTCCCCCACCCTCTTCCCCCACCCCCAAACAAACAGGAAAAGGATTTTCATGCTGTTTTTTTACTCCCCCGATCACCATTGCTGCAGGCACATGGAGCCAGCTGAACTATGCTCTCATTTTGACCGTAACAAATACATCGCAGTTTATCCTGGATTACTTTAGAACAGTATGCTGTTTGCCTTTTATGCTCCCCCTAACCCCCCTGTATATTGATTGCCTTTGATTTTGATTCTACAGGTGTCTGTAGAATGTAAGATAAATAACAATAGAGTCAGTTAGTATATTAATATAGTGATACAAATGTTTCCATTTCACTGATGGAAAGCATGATATAATGTATCCACATGTAGCACTGTGAATAAACTCTTAAGAAAGTATCAATTTCCATGATTGGCCACTAAAACAATGTAGCAAAGAATTTCCTCTCACTGCCGGCATTTAAAACACATTCACCACGTGGGGAGGGGGTGGGTGGTGAAATCTTTCAAAGGGACAAACTGCAAAGGGTTTGTTGTGTGTGTGGGAGGGGGTGATCGCAGCTTGGATTTTAAACCCATTCACTGCAGGAAATGAAGATTTAAGTCTTCCCGGGGGAGGGTACTGAAAGGGGGCATCATGGGATACAGTCTGGAGGCCAATTAATTTGAATTAAGTCCCATTGCGTCCACACTCACACTAATGCGAATTAACTGATGTGCTTCAGGCGCTAATCCACTTGCAGAGGTGGTTTTATTAATTTGATTTTAAAGGCTCCTTAATTCGAATTAACAATGTGCAAGTGTAGACGTAAGGGACTTTAATTCGAATTAAGCCACCGGTATAGACCAGGCCTTAGATGAGATTAGAGGAAGGAAGGAAGTACAGAAGGAATAAACAGATTGTCACACATCTAGCCAAACCTGTGTGGCACTTTTCACTGTTCTCCATCTCTAGCACAAGCAAGGGGTCTGCACAGCTCTGTGCTATTCTCATGAATGCAACACATACAGGACCACATGCAGGAAGAACTGCAACAATGGGGGACATGATTTTTTCAAGGACAGGTTGCTAAAGGACACAGCAATAAACAGTCAAGGTTGCTGGTGGAGTTCATTGAGCAGCTGCAGAGAATGCAACACCACTTTTCAGCCCAAGAAACAAGCACTGACTGGTGGGATCAGATCATAATGCATGTTTGGGATGACTAACTGGCTGTAGAATGGATGTAAAAAGCCACCTTTTCATGGGTTTGTGTGCTGAGCTTGCCCCAGTCCTCTAGCATAAGGACATCAGATCAAGAGCTGGGCTGACTGTGGAGAAGCGAGTGGAGTTTGCACTCTGGAAGCTTGCAATGTCGGATTACTACTGGTCAGTGGAAAATCAATTTGGAGTTGGAAAATTCAGTGGGGGTTGTTGTCATTCAAGTGTGTAGAGCCATTAATCGTCTCCTGCTATGCAGGATTGTGACTCTTGGAAATGTGCAAGACACAGTGGATGGATTTGCAGCAGGGGGGTTCCTGAACTGCAGTGGGGCGATAAATGGCACATATATCCCTCATTTGGCACCAGCCCATGTTGTCACAGGGTACAGCAACAGCTAATTTTCTATGGTTACAAAAGTGTTAGTGGATCACCGGGGATGTTTCACAGATATCAGTGTGGGCTGGCATGGGAAGGGGCATGATGCTCACATATCTAAGAACATAAGACTGTTCAAAAAGCTGAGAGCAGGGATATTCTTTTCCAACCAGTGGATTACCATTGGCAATACTGAAATGCCAGTAGTAATCCTGGGAGACCCACTCTTACCCCTTGCTTCCATGGCTCACTGCACACTGGCCACCTTGACAGCACCAAGAAAAGATTCAACAGCTGGCACAGCATGTGCAAAATGACAGTTAAATATGCTTTTGGTAGACTGAAGAGATGGTGTTTACTCACAAAATTACATCCCAGTGAGAAAAATACCCCTGTGGTTATAGCAGCCTGTTGCATGCTACATAATAGCTGTGAGGCAAAGGGGGAAAGTTGTGACTGGGGTGGAGGGAGGAGGAGTTGCTGTCTACTGAGTTTGAACTGCCACATAAAAGGGCCACCAAGAGCTCAATGTGGAGCTATGCAGTTGCAGGAGGCTTTGGAAGAGCACTTTAATGGCCAGCCACATAAATGTGCTGGATTGTACTCTGGCCCTGAAGGTTTGGGAGCTATAAGGAACTGTGTGGTGCTTGTATATTTATAATTATTACTGTGTCTTCACCGACCCTATGAATTATGCAGTACCTGCTATACAATTACACATATGACAGTGTTTTGGTGAACCTATGATTTTTGTGGTGCTGTATACTTACAAGTACTTGGTGCTTTGAGTATTGCTATACATTCTGCAGTACATGTGGTGAACTAATAAAAATGAGTTTATTTTCAAAAAAATAAATTTATTGAGTGAGAAAAACAGTACAAAAAACAATGTGCAAATACAAACGCCTAACAAATTAATGGAATGGAACTTTAAAATTAGAAAGACAGCAAACATTTCTGACCATTTCAGTGATCAAATGCAGTCCATTTTGACTACACATACACTGACCTTTGAGACAAACGGTTGGTGTATGTGAATCTGTGGTTGTCCTTACTGTCCCCCATCACGGAGTGGTAGGGGTAGGGATGCAACCCATGATGTCATATGGAACATTGGGGGATATAGAGAGCTGCCACCATGAAGTTCTACCGGGACTGCAAAGGGTGTCCAGAGTCCATAATTGTTGGAACTAAAAGTCAACTAGATTCTGAAACGTTTGTTTGCTGCCTGAGAAACCCTGTTATGTCCTTATGCATCTCCCTCTTCTTTTCCTGCTGAGATTACTGGGTCTCTCTCCATTTTCTCCTGTCCTCTCTGTCCCTCTCCATGCTGTCTGCCACACTGGCCAGCTAGGCCCTTTGTTCAGTCTACAACACTAGCTCACAAGATCTCGATGAACACATCCTCCTTAGTCTTCTTTCCCTTCCTCATCAGTCAGGCATTTCACAAGTGAGGTGGGAGCACCCCTCAAGGCCGCATCAGCAGCAGCTACAGATAAAACAGACAGATCTATCATTGGATTGACAGTCACCATGGAAAGGGAAAGAAAAGTTTCAAAATTCCCTTTCCTTGTTCCAATGAAAAATTTTAATAAGATATGCTTATTGATACTTCAGCTTTGGAGCGCCTCTGCCCAGCACCGCTCTCCAGTCCCAGCCATGGTGAGTATGGCCTGGTGGGGGTGGGAAGGGCGGGAAAGAGAAGGGCATTAAGGCTATCAGTTGCATAAAACACAGTTTTGGTCCCTATTTCCACTGGTAGGAGTATAGGGCAATGGCACTGATTATTGGGACTATTTTCAACAGGCAGTAGTGATTTTAGCTGATCTCACTCCTGAGGGTAACGAAGGCATGGAGAGCACAGCAGCCGCTGGTATCCCAAAGCTGCTCAGGCTTCTAAGCCACTAGTCTGTTTACTGCAATGGTGCCAGCCAAACTCTTGACGGAGTGACGTGATAAAGTGTCCTGCCACACAGGAAGAAATAAGGCAACCATCCCTCCAAGCCTTCAAGAGAGGATTGCACAGAATCTCCATGAAAGTTTCATTGAGATCTCTCAAAGATCAAAGGAACATCTCTAGGTACATAAACAATGGCCCTTTACCATTTAACTCAACAATACAATGAAAGCAGATACCAACTGTACTTCTGTTTGTTGTACTACTACCTTTTCTCATACAAATAAAACAGTGAACAGGCGACACCACTGTCTTGTTAACTTGGAAAATGGGCTGGTTCCCATCTTTATAATTAAACATAAGGAAAATGCATGCACACACTCACCACAGGTACCTTCTGCTTCATTGCGCTCATTTGTGCTCAGTTGGTGAGACCAGCTAGACTGCGGTAGAGTCTCAAACAAGTCCTGGCATAGCTGAACTATCCCCCACTGTGTCACACCCCTCCTCCTCATTGTTTATGGCAGGGGTCACTGTCTCAGGCTCCTCCGAGGTATCTATGGTAGTCTGCAGTGAGCTGGTAGAGTCTCCAATACACGTGGCATGCAGTTCATTGTAAAGGTGGCAGATAGACTGTTGGACTCCTTGGATTTGTGGTACACCTGCTGCAGTTCCTTTGTTTTCATGTGATGCTGCTGCTGATCCCTGTCATTCTCCTTCACCTGCAGCCCCTTGCAGTCTTCTCTCAGATGTCTATTTCTATGTCTAGTCCATAGCTGTTCTTGTACAGACTCTTCTCCCCCCAGGCCCAGGAGATCAAATGCCTCCTGTCTACTACAGGCAGGAGCCTGTCTAGTGTGTGGAGCCTGCATGGACAGCTGGGCAGTTGCACACAACAAGGAACAGCTGCTAGATATGCTCACCCAGGAGGGGAATCAGGAAAAGGTATTTTAAAAATATGCTAAATGTTTTCAGTGGATGTGGCTTCCAGTCTCGGTAACCCCTGAGCAACAGAGTTCACAACTGTGGCCAGAGCAGTCATTGTCAGGCATTGTGAGACAGATGCCAGAGTACTGTGACTGCTGATACAGGTCATGCAGCATCTTCACTTGCAGCATGTTGACTTCAGTAGGTCGACCATGGCTCAACACCATTTTAGGGAAGAGGTTTTACTGTGTCACTGGCCTTCACATCAGCCAGAGACAAATTTTAATGTACACACATGCACAAACAGGTTGATGACTTATGTCAGCCTAACTTTGTAGCCTGGTCTATACTACAGTGACAGGTTGCTGGGGGGTGAAGGGGAGGATGTAACCTAACAGAAGTGGCCAGAACACTATTTAAAGACTGGATCTTCTTGAACCTGGGTGCTCACTGGCCTTCCATTGGCTGACAACAGCAAGACTAAGCAAGAGGATTGGGATGCAGGAGCTGCTTCAAAAAACCCATCAGGTGATCAGTTCCTTTGTTCTAGCTCCCTCTCAGTCCAAACTGGAAAAACTAGCTCCTGTGGGCTACAGCCAGACTTTTCTTCTAGGAATTGACTCATTTGAATGAAAGACCATCAAGTTACCAACCTTGATAGCATTTCTATTATTAGCCTTTCTTCTAGACATAAGGATTTCTGCCAACGCCTCCCAGATCTAGCAGCACAAGACGAAGGCTACCATGAAAAAGTGAAGTGTTACAGTAGAGGTTACAATCAAAATAGCATTTACAAAACAGGAAGAACTTTGTAGATTGATGTAGCCATACTAATCAATCATAGAAATTACACCAATATCTACACTAGAAGAGTTTACAGGTACAGGTTTATACTAGCAAGTCTTTCCTAGTGCAGACCTGGCCTCAGTATCAGTGACAAGGGACGGGACTGAGCTAGGGAGTAATGGTAGGAAAGAGTGTATGTCACAGTTTATACTTATAAGACAGCATGAACACAAAAGCTGCTGTAAAAAGTAGTGTCACTCTCCAATTGCAAGAGCTAGAAACTTCAGGTACTTACAATCAACTGTGCTTGAGGTGGTTTCATCTGCTGTTGATCCACTGTTTATCTACTTTATTTTGCATTAAGCATTTTAATAAAGTACAGACCTGTGGAAACTAAGAAGGTGGTGGGATTTTTCCCCCCATTTCTGTTAGGTCTTATATTGCTTGCTGTTGCTATTTGAAAGTCAAGTTAAAGTACAGATACTGACACAAGGGTAGTCTCTAGTAATTATTAAGCTATACATTTATGGACCTAAACCTGCACAATTTGTTCATTTAGGAAGCCCAGGGACTGCAACAGGAGAACCGTGAAAACAGCTACAAATCAAAGCGTAAATACACAAAATTAAGAGCCTGTCTTAAACCAAAAATATAGGAAAGTGAGCAAAAGCATGAATTCTTCCATTAACTCAACTCACCGTGCCCACAGGTCTGAGAAATTTTAGATGCTAAATGTGCATTAATACCTAGATGTTTTGTCATGAAGAGCAACCCCGCTGGCATAGAAAGATGTTCTCAAGGGAAGATCCTGTCCCACTGCCTTGTGCTACATCACTAGTGGCCATCATGCTAAGTCTGTGCATGTGCACATGGACTAGCCACATCTCACTGTTAAATATGTTCTGTATAAAGTCTTATCCTTTTAATACCAGAAAGATAATTAAATCCATAGTTTCAAACATGCACTCAACTCTTCCATGGAAGAATCTCAAAGGACCTTTACAGATATCAGTAAGTTAAGCCTCACAACATATCCATGAGATACACAAGTATATACCCCCATTTTACAGATGAAGAAACAGACACAATTAAATGCATGATTTTTCGAAGGAACTGCCCATTCCCATCCATTTAAATTTGAGTTTTAGTTGCTCAGCACCTCAGAGAAGCCAGGCCCTGCAAAACTTGCCCCAGGACAGTCTGTGGCAGAGGTGGGAATAGTATCCAAGTCTCCCAGTCACATGTCTTATTCATAACACTATCCTTCTTCCTCATCAGTATGAAAGTGTAAGTTATGTAATTATACAGATATAGTATGTGGTGAGAGTCATAGGGAGTGCCTTCTCAACCTCTAGATGAGTTATTTCACAAAAATTTAAAGCAAAAGGCGATCTCGTGACATGTGCATTATTTTAGACAGTTTTAACAATGGAAAAACATATTTCCTGACAGACACGTTCAATCTAGGAAAGAAATCTGTACCATTGCCTCCAAATTTGTATTGTTTTCCCCAAATTAAACTGTCCTTAGTATTTACCTGAAATAAGGTTAAAGATCATTAGACCTTGAAGCCTAAACTAAGGTCACAAGGAATTTTATCCACATTTCTACTGTATATGTTTTTAAAACAGGACCATTAGAGAGGGAACAGTTAAATTTCCACCTGAAGCACCAGGTTTTGACCACTATAAACATTCTTGAGCCACTGGTTTGTTCCAGAATTGGTCCAGGTTTGTGCCAGTCTTTTCCCATCCCAATGAACAAAGCATCATCTCCATTCCCTGAACCCAGCTACTTCAGACTTTCAAATCAATACCCACATGCCAAACAAAGAGCCTGCATCAAATATGTTCATAAGTGTACAAGTAAGCTTGCTGCTCTCTGATATTGAGTCAGAGAGTTCCAGTTTTTCCAGTGAGACATTAATAATTTTCCCTTCCATAGTATTTATTTTTGAAATTAAAAATCAATGGACAGATTTTCAAAGATAAACTTATGTAATTTATCACAAACTTATGGCTGCTTTACAGTCATAAGCCCATGATGTGCACATGCAAGTAAGCCATGTGTGCATAAACCTGGTTAGCTATTCATGTGTGTAGACACTAAGCAATGACAAGCAGCTAACCAGTTATACAGCCACACACACACACGCAAGTTAAGCATAGATCTGCTCAATGAAGTGCACCTGACTAATAAACCTGCCCACTTCTGATGCACTATGTAGTATCATCAATAAGACTCTGACAAGCTGGGCATATTGTATTGCACAAGGTTACTGTATAAAACTTTCAGTGTAACTGACCAGATGGGTTAGTCCAACTATTGTTTAATACATGAGAATTTAAATTATTTTAAAATCCTGGAAGTCTATTCTATTCCTCACTGAAAGTTTTATATAGTAAACTTCTGAAATACCCCACACACAGAAAACTCATGCAATGCTATTATATATATAAAAGCCACCTAAATGAAATTTTGAAAACATTAACAAGCTACTAGTCTATATATGTTTTCAATAATGAATAATCCAAAGGTTTCTACAATAATACAAAAGGATGCTGGTCTCTACTAAAGAGTTACCAGAATCTGTTACTGTAGCCTAGCAGCTTCTCAGAACAAAAACATGTTTTTCCTTAACAGATTAGTTCCCTTTTCTAGGCTATTTTTCTTTAAAATTATCTTTCTTTTGGTAGGAATATGAGCTTAGATCTCAACCCTAACCTGAAAGAGGCTCAAGATTCCACTTATCTGGCTCTTCGTCAAGGTAGGGCAATCCCTTAATGCCTTCCATCCTCTCCTCCTCCTAAAAATCCCTATCATAGAAGATATACCGTATTTCCCCATGTATAAGACGCACCTTTTTTTGAAAAATTTGGGGTCTAAAAACTGGGTGCGTCTTATACAGTGGTACTTACTTGTGATGTACCGTAATACATTTATTTTCAAATTTCGGGCCCCAAAATTAAGGTGCGTCTTATACATGGGAGCGTCTTATACATGCGGAAATACCGTATGTATGAAGAGGTCAAATGCTACAACTGCCCATAAAATTAGTCACTTCCATCCAAATTTGATACAAGTTAACCAAGAAAATGGAGAAGAGGTTAATAGTATTTGTCTATATTCCTGTATTCACCGAGTTCTCCATCTTCCAGAACAGTTTATCAGGCAGGGTAAGACTGAGCAGATACCATCATGAAGAATAAACACTTCAACTCTGCAACAGCCACATATCACATGGAACATAAAGAAGTTCTGACACAATTGCTAGATCTTAGAACTCTATGGCTGTCACTAGGACTCCAACCTCCCTCTCCACACACCCTTCCCCCCATGTTTTATACCAGCAATTTTTAAAATCTGGAGTAACACACACTGGTTACTTTGCATTGCTCTAGAGAAGGGTAATGCAGCCAGAGCAGTCTGATGAATTTAGCCCTAAAGTTAATTTCTTTTTTTAAAAGTAATTTAATGTTGATAATAGGTCTTCAAGTCATTAGGAATATCACCCAGTAAAATTCTCATTGGGTCATTTGTTTTGTATTCATGTATGAACTAATTAAAAATACAAAGGAAATCCCCAAATAAGAACTATGTTAAACTAGGACTAAGGTTGCATACATATCAGCCTTTAAAGGTTAAACATATTGAAAGATGTTTAGTTAACCAAAAACCAAATCTCACAAAGTCAGGATATTCAGAATTAGATAAGGGCTGTGTATTATCACACCTTAACACATTTGGATTTCTTTCAAATTTAAGTGTAACCCTGACTTTCCCAGGTTTGTAATGAAGCTAATCCAAAACAAACACACTATGTTTTTATCCTTAGAATACCAAGATGTACACAATTTTAGTTTAACAAAACAAGTAACTCATTCTAAAACCAATTGAAAAATATGTGGAATACATTCAGCATTTGCTTCCTTATTGTTTGCTCGCTTATTAATTTCTCTAGTTTGCAAACAGTTGCCATCATTTTGTGAGAAACAAGATTCTACTTTTTGGGGGGAGAGTGGGAGGGAGGAGAGAAAGTGAGGTACTAGCACATGTCAAAGGCATGTCTGTGCCTTAGCACCCTTGCTGGCTGAGCCTCAGTTTCCCCTCACCATGGTTTTCTCTCTCCTGGGGATTCACATGGTTCAGCCCTCTGGCTGGGTTACTCTCATAATTCAATCCCCTTCTAGGGAAACAAAAGGTTCTTCAGCCCATCCTCTGGGCTGAAGACTTTACGCACGTTTAAGACTTTAAAGACATTTAAGTTCATACAAACGACAATTTTCTTTAATCTTCACAAACATTAAAGTGTTTGTTTATCTTGTCAAGTATCTTGTTGCCAATGGCTGTTTAATAGGAAAACTAAATGTTGTCTATAAGTTTCTTGCAGCCAATTAAGACTGCTTTGGTTACACCTACAAGGTTAAAATTATTATATTCACCAACAAGATGCTTCCTTGTTTGAGCCAATACCTTAAACCATTGGAAATTAT
The DNA here is from genome assembly GCF_026122565.2 of Emydura macquarii macquarii. Lineage (NCBI taxonomy): Eukaryota > Metazoa > Chordata > Testudines > Chelidae > Emydura > Emydura macquarii. The sequence continues at coordinate 6,978,584 of NW_027133808.1, read as the reverse complement.
TCTTTTTGAGAAGTTAGATTTACTTTTATTCATTTATGCTATACACCTCTTGCACTTCTCCAAAAGTCAATGTCAATCTTTCAAATGAAAAAAGTCTTTTTAAACAGATCTGAGGAACTTTAAACTGAAATCTATTTATTGCTACAGATTTACAATCACAGTAAACTCACTTAAGTCTCCTGATATTGGACTCCTAAATATTAGGTCTCTGATTAAATAGTCAATTTCAATTACCACTTCTTCAGGAAGTGGTAAGTCATTTTCCCTTTCTACTCCTAAATCAATTCACAAAACTCCATTTGCTGGACGGAGGATGTGAAATTAGAACAGGCCTGCTCTCCAGGACTCTTTAGCTGACCCACAGTTATAGAAAGTTCTGGCCAGCTTTAAAAAAAAAAAAACACAAGTCAATGAGGCCTGGGGGAAAGGTTCTGGGATTCTAGCCAGCCAGAGACAGCATTAAAATTTAGAACACTGAGTGAATAAATATATGCACTACTCTAAGTTTTCCAAAGTACCACGCTCATACTGCTTAACAAAAAAAACTTTACTCATGAACAATGGGAACCAGACACCAATTCAAGTTTAACAGGTTAGTGCAGTTAGGCAAATTCATCAAAATAATGAATAACTTTTTCATGGGTCATTTTACTTAAACTTCACAAACCCAAGTTGACAGACTTTGGGTTGTCCAGTCACTTTAGACCTGGTCTACATTACAAGTTATGTCAACTTAAGTTGACTTGTTTCGACCTAGTTGTGCATGTGTCTACACCTAAATTTGTCTCCCCCCATTAACAGCAATGCAACACCAGCACCTCCCTGAAAGATGCAGAGGCACAATCAGCCTACTTACACCAACACAGTACAAGTGTAGACACGTTGTTATGTGAATGGACCCTAACAATCCTCCAGCAGCTGTTCCATAATGCCCGTACTCCTGTCCTGTATGAGGCAGTGGTCACTCCAGTCACAATTTTGAACGTCACTGCCCAAGGATCACAGAAACCAGAAGCCAGCCCCACTTCCCATTCCTACTTAAAACTCCCAGCATACCTCTGACCTGCCTTTTCCTGATTACATACCTTTGTGAACATCCAACCACACTGGTTTCACATACACCGAACTACTAGACATGCTCCTGCCAGGAACAGGAAAGAAATCACAGATCTCCTTGACCTGTGGGGAGAAGAGACTGTGCAAACACAGTTAAGGAACAGATGAAGAAACATATCTACATACAGGGGATGCTGAAATTGGGGCACAACTGGGAAGGGTAGCAGTGCTATGTGAAAGAAACATCAGCAAACATACCAGAAGATGAGGGAGGTGAACAACAAATCTGGGACTGCCAGCAGACCTGTCAGTCCTACAGTAAATTTCAAGCAACACTTGACATGGACCCTACCAGCACCTCATATACAACTGTGGACACTTCACTGGAGCCTGACGCAGAGATTGCTAAAGCCCACAGCCAGAAGGAGGGACATGATGCAGAGGATGACACACAGCACAAGACGAGCTAAGAACTGTTTAAAACTCCACTGGTGTCAAGCCAGCTCCTCCAGGCAAGTGTAGATGAGCCCACTCGTGAAAAGGAAGAGAGCTCAGATAAGAATGTGTGTTATTCCCTTTTTTTTTTTTTTTGGTTAACTTTTTGTTGCCCAAAATCTCCTCTCCCTTCCTCCCCCATGCCCTTCTTTCCATTTAATAGTAGCACCCAGGCCATCTGTTCACTTAGAGAACAATTGCATTGATTTATGCTTGCCTATTTTACTTTTAAAGTGCTAGAAAATAAGTTCAAAAAAATTAGTATATCCAAATTACACAGTCCACAATAGGTCAATGTTCTATGCTTGGATGTAGAGGTGGCATCCAGTTCTCCATTCCTGTTGGCTTGTTTGGCTAGGCACGGGGGGCCCATGCAGTGTATTTTGTTTATTCGAATAGGAATGTCCCTTTTATCCTTTTGATGAAATTTTCATCAAGATACCGTGCAATCTTCTCCCGAACATTTGGGGACGCCAGCCTTGTTTCTTTCCCACAATAGGAGACTTTCTCATCCCATTTTGCAATGAGTTCCTCTGGTACCATTTCTGTAAACAGGCTAGCAGCATACAGGTCTAGGCAGCTTCAGGACAGAGTAGCAGCTGGATTCCCTCTATCTGACCACCACCAGGAGTGAGGTATCAGCCAGATAACCACTTACAGTGAAAATATTGGCAATATTTACCACACTTTCCTATGCTCATACCCAGGGCCACCCACCATCTAAACCTTCCATTTAACAGACCACCACCACCCCTGCCAGATCATGATTACCATGTCTTGAGCTGCACAGTGGTGCTGTAATAAGGTGCTCCAAACCTTAACTGACAACAATTAGCACTTAAAGATATTTAAAGGAATAATGTAATGGAGTTTGGAGACTTATCTTTCCCCTTTCTGTTGTGACTGTAAATCTAATGGCATATCTCTGTTTTAATCAGCAGCCTCTAGTGTAGTGGTCTTGAGATGCCCCCTCTATGCCTACCAAACTGTAAGGTCTGAGGCCTTTTTTTTTGCCTAAGCTTGGGCCTTATTCTTGAGCTAAGAAGTAGAAGCCATATTAGAAGAGACAGCAGACATAAGCTAAATAGCATGTAGTCACATCTCGACAATCCTGAAATTACATCAAAACAATGTAGTATCAGGCTATTAAGAAGCTGATACTGTCCTAACCGATCACCACCAGATAAAGAAACAGATCTTAAAATGCTTAAAGAAAACTTTGTTTGATAGCATTCTGTCTGGCAAGGAATCAACAGTTGTGGTTGTAAAATCTACACTTTATTGTCTTTATGGTTATGGTACCCACTTCTCTGTTGTTTATCTGAATGATTTCTGTCTGGTTCTCTTATTGTTTCTGTCTGTTGCACAACTAAGTGTGAACTATTTAAATCAATTAAGGTAGTGGGATATGATTGGTTAAAGAACTGTTTCGTAATGGACTAGGATTGGTGTTTTGTAGTACTTTACTTTAAAATGATTGGTTAAGGTACAGCTAAGCAGGACCCAAGTTTTAACTATATAAACTGAGATCCAAAAAGAAGTTCTTTGGAACCTAACTCCAGGACACAGCCTCAAAGCTGCCAGACCAACACCCTGCCAACAGTATTTACAGAAGCTGGAATTCACAGATGATCTAAACCTGACTGGCCACCAGGAGAAGTTAGTCTGCCTTATTAAGAGTGGTGAGCATTGTATGCTTAGCATGTGTATTCTGTTTTGGTAATTGTTAGTAAATAGAGAATAAGAATACTACTCTGTAAGGCTCCTTCACTGGTAAAAGATCCTGCAAACCTGCAGAGAATTACACCCAAGCCCCATGAATTGGGACAGGGTGGGCACTTCAATCAACCAAGTTACTCCTGGAGCCTTACGGCCTGGGAATGGGTGATACTGAGTCCTACAGTGTCAATTGGGTATGGCTAGGTGCCTTTACCCCAGAACCCTACAGATTGGAAAAAAGTGGGGGACCCTTAACTGGGTTAGGCCTTAAGCCTTACGGATTGGGGTAAAGGTGGGGCACCCTCGTGAGCAGGTAACAAAACATCTGACCCTGATCAGATGGATGAAGTAGACGACCAGGGACAACATGTTCTGCAAAACTCTCCATTCCTCTACAGTTAGAGGTCATGAACACAGGTCTTGGAGGACTACATGTCTGTGAAAGTAACTGCTTCAGGAGAGGCATAGGGACCAAAAGGCACAGCAGAAAGTGCACCAGAACATCATGGGTTTGCTCACAAAATTAACTCAGATGCTGCAGAGCATTATTGACCTACATACCTAAAAACCCAAGTCACAACAGCCTTTCCAATTCACAGAAAATCCCACTGTTGCTACCCCTTATATCCCACAACAAGTGGCAGTACAGTCTGAACTCTCACCTTTACCACTCAACACCAGAAGAAACAAGAACTACAGCTACACATACAGACATGTGAAAACCATAGGATCAGACACACTGCATTACATGTTTTGTAAAGGGTCATAATATGTTCTTAAATATATAAAAATAAATGTTTCTTGTTCACTTGGGTTTTTAAAGTATGGGTTGCCCTATAGCAGCATTGCTAAAATGTTTTTAACTTGAATATTTGCACTTGAACTTTGTTTCCTGTTTCTTTGTACACAATAGAGCTCTATTTTTGGAAACTCAGTTAATTTATTAGTTTACAGCAAGTACAATTGCCATATTACAGAATTCAAAATGGGAGTCAATAATCCACACATAACAGTGAAGTGTTCCCAGTGATCCGTTAGTATTTACATAACCATGGAAAAGTATTACCTTCTGTTCACGTACTTATTGGGAAGTTGGGGTGATGCCAGAATAGGGTATGTGTTCTATCACATAGTTTGGGAACCCCGTTGCTGCCCATCTATCCACTATTTCCTGCATATTGCCAAGAGTCAGTCCTGTGCAGGAGGATACACTTAACAGCCTTGTATAGTTGGATGACAATAACCCACACCATGGATTTCCAACTCCAAACTGATTGCCCACTGACCAATAGCAATTCAGCATTGCTTCCAGAGCACTTCCAGAGCACAATCATCTTTCTTCTCCAGTCAATGCAGCTTTCATTCTTGTATCACTGTGCTGCAGCAAGCTTTGCACGGAGATCTAAAAATGTGGCCTTTTCACATCCAGAAGTTCTGCAGCCACTGCTAGTCATCCCAAACCTATATTACAATGTGATCCCACCACTCAGTGCTTGTTTCTTAGCCCAGAAGCAGTGATAAATCATGTGGAGCTACTGCCTCAATGCCAGCAGCAGCTTGACTATTTATGTGCTGCCCATCAGCAACCTGTGATGGTGGTTGAATAACTCCTCTTCCTCCTCCTCACATGCCCACTTATAGTAAGACTCATTGGAGAACTGCACATCTTATATTAGCAAGTCATAATTAATTACAGTCATAATTAATTTTTTTAATCACTTGACAGTCTTAACCAGCTATTCTTTTGAATCTACCTCTAGCTGCAGCAGAATTTCCAATCTGATGCACTAGAATACTGCAGAAAGTAGAGGGCTATGCTCTAGAATTAGGTCCAGCTAGCCACAAAGCATTCAAGCCCTTGATCACAGGCAGTCAATAGGTGGCCCATGGTCCTTTTCACCAAACTGCAAGGTGTGCCGGGACTCAGGCCTTCAGCCCCACAAGAGCCAGCCTGGCAGGGCAACATTTAGAGAAGGCTGGGGAGGTCACCTGCCTCTCCTCGCCAACCCCACCTCCCAGAGTTATGAGTCAGCCCCAAGCACTTGCTGGGGCTCCTGCTGTCAGCCCTGCAGGTGCAGGGCTCTGTTTAGGGAGGGTAGGGGGGCACCTGCCACCCTGAATTACCTGTCAGCCCCAGGCACCAGCACCCCCAAGCCCACCAGCTTGCAGTCAGTCACTCCTCTAACTACACTAACCTCCCTCTATGGCACTAAATGCCCACAGCGCACCAGAGTTCCGTGGTCCGGTCAAAAGCTTCTGTCACTCTGGATTTGGCACACGGTCCACCTACTGACTACCCCTGCAATAGGCCCTGGGTATATTGCACAGCACTGTATGTGTTCGTTGAACAGGGGAACTTGATATGTGAAAAAACTTTCTCTGGAGTCTGGACCTTGATCATACCTTTACCAAGAAATGTGGACCTTGACAAAAAAATAGTTGACTACCACACCCTAAATCATAAACCCAGCACTGAATTACTATGCAGTATATAAGAATGGCCATACCAGGTCAGACCAATGGTCCATCTAGCCCAGTATCCCATCTCTGACGGTGGCCAGTGCCAGATGATTCAGAGGGAATGAACAGAACAGGGTAATTTTGAGTAATCCTTCTATTGTTGTCCAGTCTCAGCTTCTGGCAATTAGAGGTTCAGGAACACCCACTGCATGGGGTTGCATCCCTGACCATCTTGGCTAATATTCACTGATGGAACTAAACCTCCAAAAACCTATCTAATTCTTTTTTTAACCTAGTCATAATTTTGGTCTTCAGAACATCCCTTGGCAATGAGTTCTACGGGTTGACTGTGCCCTTTTTGAAGTATTTCCTTATGTTTTTTTTAAAACTACTGCCTAATAATTTCATCGGGTGATCCCCAGTTCTTGTTTTATGTGAATACATAACATTTCCTTGAGGGGTAGCCGTGTTAGTCTGTATACAGCAAAAACAATGAGAGTCCTGTAGCACCTTAAAGACTAACAAATTTCTGCGGGCATAAGCTTTCGTGGGCTGCAACCCACTTCATCAGATGCATGAAGTGGAAACCACAGATAGGAGGTATATATATATATATACATCCAAAGGTGAGAAACATAACAATGGGGAAGGCAAGTGCTAACAAAATCAATACAGTTAGGACAGATGAGGCCTATTCACAACCATTGATTAGAAGGTGAGAATGTATGAACAGTGACAATTACTTCTTGTAATGAGATAACCATTCCAAGCCCCTATTCAGACCCCGTCTGATTATGTCAAGTTTGCATGAGTTCCAGCTCTGCAGTTTCTCACTGACGTCTGTTTTTGAAGTTTTTTTTATACATTTCCTTATTCACCTTCTCCATATGATTAACAATTTTATAGACCTTATCATATCCAACCTTGGTCATCTTTTTTTTAAGCTGAATGGTCCCAGTCTTAAGATGTCCTCGGATGGAAGCTATTCTATATTTCTAATCATTTTTGTTGCCTCTCTCTTCACCTTTTCTAATTCTATCTTTTTTGGGATGGCAACCAGAACTGCACGCAGTATTCAAATTGTTGACATACCAAGGATTTATACAGCAGCATTATGATATTTTCTGTTTTATTATCTATCCCTTTCCTACTGGTTCCTAACATTGTTAGCTTTTTCGACTGCCGCTGCACATTGAGCAGATGTTTTCAGAAAACTATCCATGATGACCCCAAATCTCTTTCTCAAGTGGTAACACCTAATTTAGACCGCATAATTTTATACGTATATTTAGGATTATTTTTTCCAATGTGCAATCCATAGCACTTGCCAACAACTAATTTCATTTACCATTTTGTTGCCTAAATCACCCAGTTTTGTGAGATCCATTAATAACTCTTTGCAGTGAGCTTTGGATTTAACTATCTTGAGTAGCTTTGTAACATCTACAAACTTTGCCTCCTCACTGTTCACCCCCTTTTCCAGATCATTCATGAGTATGTTGAACAGCACAGGTCTGAATACAGATCCTTGTGGGACCCTGATATTTACCTCTTTCCATTATGAAAGCTGACCATTTATTCTTACCTGTTGTTTCCTAACTTTTAACCAGTTACTGATCCAAGAGAGGATCATCCCTCTTATCCCATGGCTCCTTACTTTGCTTAAGAGCCTTTGGTGAGGAACCTTGTCCAAAGTTTTCAGAAAGTCCACATATACTACAGCCACTGAATCATCCTTGTCCACATACTTGTTGACTCAATCAAAGAATTCTAATAAATTGGTGAGGCATGATTGCCCTTTACAGAAGCCACATTGACTCTTTGTTTCAAACATTTTCACATTGTTTCAAACAATTTGCACGACACTGAAGTTAGGCTTACCAGCGTTAGGATCATCTCTGCAAATTTAAAAAAAATAAATGTTACATTAACTGTGCTCCAGTCATCTGGTCTAGAGGCTGATTTAAGCAATAGGTTACATACCATAATCAGTAGTTCTGCAATTTCATATTTGAGTTTCTTCAGAACTCTTGGATGAATACCACCTGGTCCTGCGATATTACTATTCAATGTATCAATTTGTTTCAAAACCACCTATACCAACACCTCAATTTGAAACAGTTACTCAGATTTGTCACCTAAAAAGAATAGCTCAGATGTTAATTTGTGTGTCTTTAGCTAGTTGTTCCTCAAATTCTCTCTTGGCCTGCCTTATACTTCTGTGCTCCTTTCTGTTTTCCTCACTAGGATTTAAGTTGTTAAAGAAAGCCTTTTTGCCTCTAACCGCTTCTTTTACTCTGCTGTTTAGCAGTGGCATTTTTTGGTCCTCTTGCTGTTTTTTTTAATTTGGCAGGTTTTTTAATTTAGGGTATATATTTAGTTTGAACCTCTATTATGATGTTTTTAAATAATCTCCATGCAGTTGGCAGGCATTTCACCCTTGTTACTGTTCCTTTTAATGTCCATTTAGCTAACTTCCTCATTTTTGTGTAGTACCTCTTTTTGAAGTTATATGCTACTGTGGTAGTTTCTTTGACATTTTTCCCCCTTACAAGAATGTTAATTTAATTACATTATGGTCACTATTACTAAGCGGTCAACTAGGCTTACCTCTTGGACCAAATCCTGTGTTTGACTGAGGACTAAATCAAGAATTGCCTCTCCCCTTGTGGGGTCCAGGACAAGCTACTCCAAGAAGCAGTCATTTAACATGTCTAAAAATTCTCTCTCCATCATCCCGTTGATGCCCTACGCCCATTCAACACAAGGATAAATGAAATAATCCATTATTACTGCATTTCCTGCCTTTGCAACCTCTCTAAGCTCCCTGAGCATTTCACAATCACTATCACCATCATGGTCGGATTCTCAGTAGTATATTCTTGCTGCTATTTCTATCCATAGTCTATGGTATAGTTCGATTTATTTAAGTTTTTTACTTTCTTTGACTTTTCTTAACATATAGTGACTCCCCCACCAGTGCGACCTACTCAGTCATTCTCACTCCATCCAAGTTTACGTGATGTCTATTAGATGAGGATAGAGATAGAGTTCCTGGCATTCTAGTTTACACCTTTTAATATTTGGACTTCATCATTTGCATAAGCTCTCATGCATTTTGTCAATATTCAGTTGCTTGCCTTCAAGTAATATATTTAAATGGGACTCATGTTTGAGTATTCCTCAATAGCTCCTACCAGTACTTTATTCCCTGTAAAGAGGATAGGAAAAAGTTGGTAATTTAATAAATTCATCCCTATAGGATGTCTCCGCCAAACCATGTGTTCCTCCATACCTGTCAGCTTTCCCCCAGTCCTCTAGTTTAAAAAATCCTCTACAGTCTTTTCAACTGTACCTACTAGCTGTCTGGTTCAGTTTTGATTTAGGTAAAGGCCGTACTTCCTGTAAAGGCTCCTCCTTTACCAAAAGGTTACCCAGTTCCTAATAAACCTAAAATCCTCCTACCTATATATCTTCTCATCCACATATTAAAGCCTTGCAATTGTACCTGTCTTCCAAGCCCTGAGCATAGAACTAGAAGCATTTCAGAGAATGAGACTATGGAGATCTCTTACCTAGCAGCATAAATTTTGGCCTCCAGGACCTCTCTCCTACTTTTCTCTATGTCACTGGTACTAACATGAACCATGACCACCAGCTCCTCTCCAGCACATAAGTCTGTCTAGGAGGGTCTCATAACAAACTTTTTGGTGGCCTTCGAGTGCGGCCACCAACTCTTGTTGGTGATCATTTTGACAATTTTTCCAAGCCCAAGCCCCGGCACTACCATGCCAGGGCTGAAGTCCAAAGCTGGAGCCCTGCCATCCCTAGGAAAGTGGACTGTGTGGAAACGGAGAGATAGGTTTGGTTTGGTCTCTGATAGGTTTGGTTTGGGATACAGGGGGTCGGCGAGACAGTGATGATTCTGGGGGTTTGCTTAATCAATAAACCCTTTATTTTACAATAAACAATCCTATCCTTATAATAAAACAGTTCTATTTCTATAATAAACAGTTTCACAGCAAGCAATTGCACAGCAAACAGTGATAGCAAAGGGCAGGAGAACTCCGTGCACGAAAGGACAAAATGTGCCACCCAAGACTTTAGCGTTTTGTGATCTCTCCTGGATCATCGCATGGCTGCCAGCATGTGATACTAGGGTGCCCGGTTTTGGAGTTCCCCAAAGAAGTTACAAGACAAACACAACAGAAAACAGTTAATCCATACTCACAAACATTATATACAGGTATACCATGCTGGCCAAATTCAGTTGCCGTTTGCTTTAGATACTGCAGACGGGAGAGAGCCACTGTGAGTGATCAGTTCACAGCGAAGCAGGCTGGGGAAGATGCGTCAGCCCGCCGAGCCGACACGACCAAGAGATACACGGGTGCCGGGTAGATTCAATTCCTCTCTGCCCTCTGCTACCTGGGTTTGAACTTTTATAGTTTCCCACGGTCAGCAGAGGCTAAGCCCCATTGGTTGCTATTTGCTGCATGACCTTCTAAGGTCATGGCTCGGAGTTTAGCCAACCAGGTGCTCCTGATTTCCCGGGCAGGTATGAACCAGCCAACCAGGTGATTACAATTATCCTGGGCAGTTGCTGACCACGCACCAGCAGGTGGGGTCACTTCATTTCCTTATAAGGAGACAGGTACATGCGGCTTGTGCTGCTGAGTCAACCCTCCCTAGGCTGCCTCTTTATCCACGTGGGGGGGGCAGTGCATGTGGTGCTGCAGACGCCACTATGCGATTCAGTCTCCATAGACTGGGAACTCACTGGTCACCTGTGGAGTCCCAAGTTCCTTCCACACGTCTCCAGAGGTGCTGCCCGGAGCCCCCAAGGAGGCTGCGCAATACAAAGCACCAATCCCTGTTGGCAGCGCCAGTAAACATCAAGGCAATAAATCCAGGCACAACAGCTGGGCACTACACAGAGGGGCTGCTGCTTTGCCTTCCCCCTGCCATCTCCACCCCAGAGGTTGTGGTGGCCGCAAAAAAATTTGCCGGTGGCCGCATTTGAGAAACACTGGATGTCTCATGAGATCCGCAACGTTTGCACCAGGCAGGCAACTTACCATGCAGTCCTCCTGGTCATCACAAACCTAACTATATATTTCAGGGGTGGACAAACTATGGCTTGTGAGTCGCATGTGGCTCTTTTATAGTTAAAGTCTGGCTCACGGAGCCCCCTATGTCTCCCTCATTCCCCACCTCCCAGAATGGGGTGGGGAGCTCAGAGTTTCTGCCCTGTGGCAAGGTGGTGGGATTCTTCCCACTGGGGAGAGGGGTCGGGGGTCAGTATGTTTGGCCACCCTGATATATATTTCTAATAATCAAATTCCCTATTACTATTACCTGGCTCTTCATAATAACTGGGGTTCCCCAGGAAGGATAGCCTCATTGTATCCTCTCACAATGACATCACCTGGAAACAGGCTGCCAACTACAGATTGTCTGCCTCCACTCCAGCTTGGTGTTCTCCTTCTCAGAGACTTTCATCCTCCTTATCAGCACGGAGTTTGTCAGAGTGGATACAGGACCATCACATTGTTTCCCTGAAAATTTCATCTATGTACCTGTCTCTCCCTTAGCTCCTCCCATTCAGCCACTCTGGCCTCAGAAGCCCACACTGTATCATGAGCTGCTTGCACTGTATGCACACACATCACCTGCCCACAAGGCAGTTAATTGTAAATATTACATTCAGTGCAATAAACTGTATCACTCCACTCTGCTGCTGGACTTCTACCTGCATTATTTTTACTCTGGAAAAGTTTGTTGGGGGGTTTTGGGTTTGGTTTTTTTGTTTTGTTGGTTTTGGTTTTGGTTTTTTTTGGCCTAAGTTTACTGTTAAATTAGATGTATCTGCTTCTCACATTCCCTCTCTTAACTTCCATGAAAAACTCTTCCAATCGCCTAGGAGCTGGGGTTTTAATCCCTATTATCCCTAAATTAGCCCCACCTCATCAAGGAACCCCAAAGGGTTCGGGATCAAAGTATATCAGGCTAGAGTTAGTGAGCTCTCAGCCTAGCCTAACAGGCTGCTCAGGTCAACACACAGCACCTCCCCTCCCCCAACACACCAAATTATAACCTTTAATAAAGCAAGTATACAAAAAAAATTCTAAATACTGCCTCCTAATAATATACAGTTCTACATATTACCTTTCAACACTGCCTGGCACGCAAATGTTTATTTATGACACCTTGTATGCAAGGTGAAAAGTTTTACCCACTGGTGCTACTCATTAAGAATGCACCAACATCTAAAAAATCTGAACTCACATCCTTCTATGGCTTCTTCTAGGAGATTCCAAATTCACTCCATTTTTAAGATTCACATGCAGATTCTCCAATGAACAGCAAGTTTTTGATGCCTAAAGGGCTATACACTATTTCACATTATACAGACAGATTAGGCCAATTATATACTTCCTTCTGCAGATAGCTTTAAGTTTCACCCTGCCTTTCTAAATATGTTAGAAAGTTTCAGTGGAGAGGAAAAGGCAGAATACAGATTGGAGTGGATATAATATGCAATTGCAGGAGAAGTTGGGACAATAGTCTTATACCACTCACTCCATGGGTGTGAATGTAGAGAAGAAAGTAGATGGGGCAGTAGCTGGAAAGGCAGATGACAGAGTTGGAAGGGGCAAAAGCAGAATTAGAGAAGTTAGGTAGAAGGTGGTCAAATGATCGGTAAAAAGGGATTAAAGGACAGCTGGCAAGAAAAATTGGTGACAGGGAGAAAGATGGATCACAGTAGATACAGTCAGTCTCTGAAAAACACATGGACAGAGAGTTTGATATCTACCAATCTCCTCTCTTCAAAAGTTGAAGGTGGATGCGAAATTCAATGAATAAAAAAACTAATGCTGCTTTACAAGGCATATGGCAGAAATGAAGGAGAAAAAGAACCAATTTGTAAATCAAGGAAAGTCCCATGATTACTGGTCTTTCTCTAGAAGTATTAAACTGCATGGGTAAAAACAAGAACAGAGAAATCAGATGCTACAGTTAATCATAGGTGGGGATTAGCAGGATGGACTTCACAAAAGTAAAAAGGAGAAAAGGAATAAGGAGAAAGGAGAGATTTAACAGAAGAATCAAAAGAGGAGTGGAGGATGAACTTTATTTTGTAAATTAACCAGATGGGGAAGAGCCACAAATATGCTTTGTTTGTTCTTTGTTTTAATTCAAATGCTATTAGACCAGCTGACCATCAAAAAAATATCCTCATTATACCATCAGGATAGCCCCATGCAAAAAAAGAGTCATACTGAGCTGGTATGCCATCATTTATTTGCTGGCCCTAAAAGTTACTGTTTTAAAAAGTTTCTAGCCGTTCCAGTTGCACAGAAGTTTTCTGAACATGCATCAATGCAACGCTGTCTTCTCAGGTTTAAACTTCCTGAAAAAGCAGCTCTACAAGACAGATACACTTTATCCATTCATTTCAACAGCATCATTTATGAAGTTGAAGATAAAATTCAACACCAACTATTTTTCTGTTGATCTTTTCAGCATGAGCAGTCAATGATGCTGGGATTTTGGGAACAACTACCTTTGCATTATGTCACCCTTTCTGCCCTTGTCTTCACTAGAAAAAACAACACATTTTTAACATACATTACTCAATACCTTATTACTCCAAGTATTCTCATTGGATTCAGCGAAACTACCCAAAGGAGCAACCCCTGTGAGTAAGGAATTCAACAGTTTGTTACCTTGGTAGTTACAAAAAAAAACCAACCCAATCAGTTATGTATAAGATGAGTAGATGGGTAATATGATGCTTTTTCAATTGTAAATACTGAAACACTTTACAAAGATAGGTAAGCATTACCATCTCCCCTATTTTAGAACTGGGGAAAAGGAGGCAAAAAGGTTAAGTGACTTAGGGCTTGTTTACACTTATTGCACACAGGTGCAGCAGCGCCAGTGCAGTGCTTAATGAAGATGCTACCTATGCTGATGGGAGAGCTTCTCCCATCGGTGTAGGTCCTCCACCTCCGCAAGTGGCAGTAGCTATGTCGAAGGGACAAGCCCTCCTGTTGATATAGCACGTCTACACCAGAGTTATGTTGGTATAACCGCATTGCTCAGGGGGATGGATCTTCCACACCCCTGAGCGATGTAGCTATCGTGACAAAAATCTGTAGTGTAGAGCACGGTTTAGTGGGGGTTGAGTGGCAGAGCCAAAAACAGCACATAACTCCCCCCCCACTTCCAGTACGATCCGCAGAGCAGTTCCCGAATCCCCACAAGTGCCTGCTGGATTACAACCGCGTCGTTGACACGTCGGGGTTTAATTACGGGGTTAGGAAGAGTTGAGAAAAGAAGGGAAGAGAAACGACCCAGCCTACAGGTCACGGCGGCGAGGACGGCAGGCAGTGTCAGCGGGCGCGGCGCGCACCTCCTTTGGTATCACTTGTTCCGACACACCCACAGGCTTCCTCCACGCAACGCGCCCAGCTACGGCAACGCGCCGTGATGTGACTGGAGGGAAGTTTGCAGCCGCGGCTCCCAGCGCCTGTGCCGGCGGAGAGCTCCCAAGTCCCGGCCTCCCCCGCAGACTGCGCCCCCCGCCCCAGGCTGGACGGGCCATGCACGCACGCAGGGAAACGTCCCCGGCTGGATCTCATCTCGGCCGCGCCGCACCGACTCCTCAGCCCGGGCCAGAGCCGCAGCCCAAGAGGCCGCAGGCGCCCCGCCGCGAGCCAGGAGCAAGCCCGGCGCCGTTACAGCCCGGCGGCTCCCTCCCTCCCTGCCTCCCGCCGCGGGAGTCGGAGCCCTGCTGATGCGGGGAGCTCGGCGGCAGCACCAGGCCCCGGCGGACAGGGCTCCCTGCGGGCGGGTGACCCGCCCGGCTTCCACCCACCCCTGAAGGGATGCGCCCCGGGCCCCTGTGCGGGGAGACCCGGGCATGGTCCGCGCCGGCCCCCGCAGGGCTACGCAGCCGCCCAACGGGAGTGACCGGGGGGGGGGGCATCTCCGGTCCCCGCCCGGCCGGACTCGCACTCACCAGCAACACGGAGCCCCGCACCGCCTCGGAGACGCTCTGCCGCAGCTCGGCCGCCGTGCCCGGCTTGCTGAGCGCCCGGGTGAACTTCCGAGTCTCCGCCGGGGGAACCAGCCCTTGCGACATGGCTGCTGCCGCCGCCGCCGCCGCCGCCGCCTCGCCGCGCTCCCGGCCCCTCATTGCGCCGCGGCCCCCCGCGCCCCCGCAGGCATAGCCCGGCCGTTGGCGGCGAATGTCGCAGCTCGGCTCGGCTGGCGCGCGCGGCTCCGGAGTCCCGATCCTGTCCTGTGTTCTCCTCTCTCAGGTGGCCCCGCCCTCGCTCAATCAATCCATGCTCCCAGCGCGCGCCCCCCTCCCCACCCGAAACACTGAGTCACACGGGGGGGGGCGAGCGAGAGGGGCGCAGCCTCGGCCGCCGATTGGCTCAGCCGAGGTGGCGAAGGGGGTGGGGCAACCGTCAAGCCCCGCCCCCACCTGTTCCCGTGCCACACGTCGGATTGGAGGAGGCTGCGCTACCTGCCCGGCCGCTCCCCCTCGCGCTCTCCGCCCGCCCATTGGGCTCACCAGGGAGCCGAGGACAACATTGGGGCGGGGCCGGCGTCAGCCGGAAATTCCTGCCCGGCGCTGAGCGCATCATTGCGGCCCCGCCGCACAGGGGTTGACTCCGGGGCCGGGGAGCAGCTGATGGCGATTGTGGCGATCGCTGGCGGGGACAGCAGAGCAGGCTCCAGCCCCCTCAGAGCCAGCGTTTCACAAGCCTCCGCGGCCCCTGTCACCCGTCGATGCAGGGCCTATTTCTGCTCCTGGCTCTGCCTTGGGGAAAGGGCCCTCGCCCAGGCACCTGCCCTGGCAGACAACGGCTTTGAACCTCCTAAATTCCCTGAACTCACTGCACCATGCGCTTAAAGGGGTGTCAATTATATGAATGCCAGAGTTACCCACTGGGTGGTTCTACTCACTTTTATGGTGGAGAATTATTTACATCGGAAAATAAGGAGCTATGGTGATCAAATGGTAGAGTTATCTGCACCAAAGGAATTAATTCTACCTCTCTTCTAGTTTTCCTGTAGGTATGAATTTGTGTGGCTCTAAATTTTGGGTCTTTGTCATCCTGGGTAGCTTGCATTTGGGCTTTGGCAGGTTGAGAAACATGCCCTAGGCTGGGCAGGACGTGTCCTTACTGCTGTTGATGGTATCTGCTACATTTGATGTCCACCATAGCAAAGTGAGATGCTCACCACATCCTAGTTGCAGTTGGGCTCAAACCACTGAGACCAGAGCCAAACTTCTCCAAAATTGTAGTCTGTTCAGAGTAGGGGTCTAGTTGCAATGAAGTGTTAATAATGTTGCCAGCACTGCTGGAGAGGAGACAAGTAAACAGCCACAATGTAGATTAGATGCCAACCACAGACACAACTGCAGTGCTTTGCTTCCTTAATGTTGTTTTGTGAATAATTTGTTTTGTGGATAATTTTGATATTGATGTTTACTTAATTTTTAATCAATTTAAATGTTTAACTTAGAAGGGAATTTTAAAAAGTTATTCAAAATAGGACTGCAGCAGTTAAGTTTCATGGCAGATTTGAAAAATCAAGAGTCTTAATTTTTTAAGCAGCAAAATGTATACATGTACATTCTGATAAAACTTCATTCTTTTTTCTAATGTTTTTGCTCTGCCTCTCTATAAAGCTTGAATCAGACTGATAGAAAGTTTAGTTATCTAAGTAAAGTTTACATACATGTATGTTTGCAGGACTGAGACTTTAGTGCCTAACCCTACAAACTCTTTTATGGGTAAAGTAATTTTTTCAGGTGAGTTGTCCCACTGAATTTCCACTGAGGAGCTTTACTCCTATGACTAGTCTTAGTGAACTCAATGGAATTACTCATGCAAATAAAGTTACTTGTGTGAGTAAGTATTTGAAGGATCAGGTTCTTACTAAAGCGTCTTTCACACAAACTATATCTAAAAATGCTTGACAGGAATTAATTTAACACTTCACAAATGGGAAAAACAATTCAATGGTGTAGCAAAGGGAGACAAAAATATTATTTAATCTGAGATTTAAAAACAACTGTAAATTTCTGGGTCACAGAGCATATGTTTGTGCGGCACGTAGTCCAAGTGGTCCCTGTTCTTCATTGGGACCTTTAAAAATACAACTACTAATAATGCTCGGTGTCACTGAGGCAGAAATATTGAGGAAGGCGGCAAGGGTTAAAGGAAGAAAGACAGTACAAATATACAAACATAAGTCAGACTCAAGGTAGTATCAAAGGAAAGGATCTTGGCCCAGTGCTGTAAAGAGACTTAGGAAGTGCAATACCTAACTTTTAGGCACCTAGAAAGTTACCAGAACAGCAACAGGATCCATAAAGTGCTTGAGTTAGGTGCCTTGGTTTCTTATACAATGAATGGGAAGAGATAGGTACCAGACCATGGGATCCACACAAACCAGGATGGTAAGTAGATCCCTGCATAAATTAGCCAGTGGGAGATAAGAGGGGAGTGTCCAAAATGCTGTCTCCTCACAGAGTTAAGCATCTAAATTTGGGCTGCAGTGAAGCAATTATCTCTTCTTGCAATCCACAGCTGGGAACCCCTCTGCTAGAGTAAGACAGTTTAGGCACCTAATTTGCTTTGTATAGGAAACACCAGAGAAGGAGGTGATGCAGGTGCCACCAGCCTTATAACTTTCAGCCCACACACAAACGCATTGAGGTGGGAGTCCCAGAGTCAATTCCCCCCTCTACTTGCTGGGGAGATAGGATCTGAAGAGGCATCTTCCACGACTTAGGGGAGTGTCCTCACCAATGGGCTATTCTAGAGGATACTCTGATGCATGTGTGTGTGTTAGGGGGTACTCCACCTGTCCTGTTGAAGCTGTTCCTCTGGATTGAGTAAATAAATAATTGAGCCAGAGAGTATTTTATATCCTGGTGATGGTTAGGGCATCTATTTGGGAAGTAGAAGACCCAGAGTCCAGCCCCCCTGCTCCAATGACTTTTTATTTAGCAAAAGTGGAAAGAGAGACTGAAGGAGTGCCATATCAGAATATCCCATAGTTCAGTGGTTAGGACACCTTCTGGAGAGGTAGGATACCCCCTGATCAAATCCTCTTCTCCTCATCAGGCAGAGGGGTAAATTGAACTGGGATCTCCTGCACCCTAGCTGAGTACTGTAACCACTAGGCTAAAAGTTATGAGGTTGACAGCCCCAATTCTTCCTCTAGATAGATTTTTTGAATGGGGCCCGAACGACCCAGTGTGCTCAGTACATGCCTACTAGATCAGGTCTCGTGTGTGGGATAGAAGCTCTTCTGTCTATCTTCCCTGGTTTATAAATTGTGCTGGGCTCAGACTGATACCCAGAGCAGCTGCAAGCCCAGAGGCAAGAAAGTAAGGCACAAATGGAGCTTTTACTCTGAAAACATAGGCACTGAGTGAGTTTAGGCACCTACAGGATTAGGAAGCAGTTGAGCAGGGATTTTGTGAGTCACAGTGGCACCTAAAACTGTGGTTTAAGCACCTAAGTACATTTGTGGATCTGGTCCCTTCTTTCTATGTTCCTTGGCATCTTGAAATTTATTAATTCATTCATAAATTTAATGAAATGTACAAATGCTTGAAGCCTGGGCAATAAACAAGAGAAATTAGAAATGCTAATTTATTAAAAGAAATTAGCCATAGTAAGTAGTGGTGAAACATGGTGGGAGGATTCACATAATTGGAATGTTAAAATGACTGGCTGCACCCTGTTTAGGAAGGATAGAGTGGAAAGAAAGGGAGTGGCATTCTAAATCAAAGATACCATTCCTTACTTTGGAGTACTTGACAGTTCAGTCCTGTTCCAGCCGACAAATCACAAGATGGAGTGAGTACTGCTGAGAGTTTGTCATAGACACCACCCAAGTCGGACTAGAGACCAGGATGAGCAGTTTTTTAAAACATATCTATAGTGACTGGAAACTAAAACTGAATTATCATGGGATGTTTCAGTCTAGGGGACCCATGCAGGAGATCTCATGCTGTCACTAGAAATACTTCCCTGGAATTTTTAAAAATTAGAGAATTTTTACACATTATCCAGGGAAATTCTATATTAGACCTTATTCTGACAAATCAAGATGAATTGATTACTGAAATAAAACTTAGTCATTGTATCAGGGTAAGGGATCACGATCTAATGACATTTGTTATAGGTAAACAGAATAAGGTCCCAACCAGCAATATATATACACATGGTACATTCTTTAAGAGGATACATTTCCCAAAGCTGAAAGCAACAAAATAGATCTTTATTTAAAATTATCCTCCCAATGTGAATGATAATTAGGAATTGTTTAAGAAAACCTTACTAGGTGACCCAAAAAAAAAAATCAAAATTCCGCAATGACAAAAGATACTTTTGTCAGTTAAAAATCCATCCTGATTAAGAAGCAAATGCATAAAGCAAATGGGAGAAGGAGGGAAGTTGATAGCAATCAGTATAAATTAGTAGTCATGTAATACAAACAATTGATAAGGCAGGCTAATAGTGCCAATGAAAATTATAGTGAGGATCTCACAAGAATTAGTTATTAACCCAATGTTATTCAGTATCTTTATCAATGAGGAAAATATAAAATCTTTGTTGACAATTTGCAGATGACACAAATTGTCATGGTCACAAATTGTAGTAAATATAAGAACAAGTCAGTTCTACAGAGTGATCTGGAGTTCAGGGTAAACTGGTCTCACTTAAACAACATTTTTAAATGCAGCTAAATTAAGTAATTCATCTAAGAACAAACAATATAAATCACACTTATAGCATGGGGCACTGTATTTTGGAAAGTAGACTCACAAAAGGACCTGGTGTCATGCTGAAATTCTTGGATGTATAAGCTGGGGAATATTGAGTAGAAATAGTGAAGTGTTATTGTTACTATTTATGGCATTACTGAGACCATTACTGGAATATGGTGTCCACTTCTGGTGTCCATACTTTAAAAATAATGTTGACAAAATGGAAAGGGTTCAAAAAAAAAACTACAAGAACCATTCAGGGTCTAGAAAACCTGCCTTATAGTGACAGACTGAAGAAGATCAAGCTATTTAGTTCATGATCAAGTCATCTCTTAACCTTTTATTTGTTAGTCTATAAATACTTATCTGAAGAGAAGATTTCTAATAGCAGAGGGCTCTTTAATCTAGCAGACAAAGGCATAACAAGATCAAGTGGCTGACAACGAAAGATAGACAAATTTAGACTAGAAATAAGGCACGCACTTGTTACTGTGAGGGCAATTAACAGTTGGAATAACTTACTTAGGGATGTAGTGAATTCCCTATCACTTGATGTCTTTAAATGAAGATTGGACATCTTTCTAAAATATGTGCTATAACTCAACCAGAAGTTATGGAGTCAATGAAGGAATCACTTAGTAAAATTGTAAAGCCTGTGCTATGCAAGAAGATCATCATTTAAAAATCTATGAAAAAGGAGAAGGTTGTCTAACCAATGGTCTCCGAACCATAAAAATGGACAGATATAAAGTCACTGTTTGATCAGTGGAAGAGTAAGGAAGCAGTCATTAGGAACGCACAAGGTCCATGAGACAGTCTGGAGGTTTTAAAATCAATGGGCAATTTTGAATTGGATATTAAAACGAATGAACGTGATTGAGGGTGGAAGTGATGTGGTTGCACATCTTTGTATAGATGAAATGGTATGGGAACTGCTTATGCAATTAATTATGTGCAGATAAACACCCAAAGTCAGTGGGGCTCCACATAGGTACAGGGGTCTGCCTGTGGAGCACAAAGGATGTTGTGGAGCTTGGCCTTAGCCTTAGCAGGGATGATTCGTGACAAACATATTCTGAACCTGGAATATTTTTGCAGAATTTATAGGCATCAATTTAACTATGATAAAAAAAATCTTACTACAATCACTGCTTTAGATGCTTGTATGTGTGCGCGTGCGCCTCAAGGCTGGAGCAAAATTATCTCCATTTAAACAGCTCACTGTGGCATATATATGGTGTACTTTTCATAGTAAAATATGCTATTGCCTTCAGTAATGTGCTGGAATAGGTTCACAGGAACCCCTTGTTAAAATTCTTCCATCAACAGAAAGATTTTCCTGCCTTCTGGGGTGCCTCCTCTCTAGTTACTACTAATCTATCCTTTTCTCAAAGATACCATTGTTACAAGAGGCTCTTAAAAATGCTTCTGAATAGCAATTGTTTTTATATTGGACTGTCCCAGAGTGTACCAGTGTTTTATATATCATCATATATATGTTGATAAATTGATTATTTAATCATTGATTCATTCTGGAGCACTCTAATGGCAAAAAATTACTCATCAGGTAAATATATATGAATTTCCCGTGAAGGATATCCCCTGACCTAGAAGCTTTTCTCACCTGCCTATTTCAGATGATTGACACTGAATAGATAGCATGATATATATATATATAATGGATATACTTAGTATATTTTAAAGAAAATAGTATTTCCATCAAGTAAATGTAATACAAGGTTCTTTGTGGTGGTGTCTCCTTCCTTGATTATCGTTATGAGAGAATGTGTGTGGGAGGGGAGGGTGTGTTTGTTTGTTTTTGGTTTTTTTAAAAATACAGGGGAGAAAAAAAAGATTCCTCAGTCACTTACTCTGATCTTTGTGAGAATTCACAACCCTGTAAAGCAGGATGTTTCACATGTTAAGGGGTGGAAGGAATTAATGCAAGTCCCTAATTAAAATACTGGCAGCGCATCATTGTCCTTCATACTATTATTTTTACATGCACACACACTTACATCTACTTCACTAAATGTCATTGGTTTAAATGGTTTAAATGTTATATTGTCACTCTAATAGAATTTTAAGTAAATAAATAGTTAGTAATCTTACTACATATCCAGATACAATTCTAAAAGTTAATTTTTGAATGTAGTTTATAATATTCAGTGCAAGTATGCTAATATTTAAATAAACAAAACAAAATGCTTCTGTAAGGATCTAGTTTCCACTGATGCATTGAATAATTAGAGCTTTTTTCATAAGTGCAGAAGGGTTAACCCTCATGCCCTGGTCAAATTTCAACTGGATAATTATAGTCCATCTATAAATACATTCCAAATATCCTTTTAATGGGATACAGTATAGTTCATTTCCTGTCTTTCCACTAATTCATGAGAGAATTATAGCACTTTTTCAGAATAAGTTTAACTAACATCATAGCCCACATTCATATTTATTTCCTACCTAAATTCCTCCTGCAAGGTTAGGGTAAAAACCGACTCACCTATATATAAAAGCAGAGCCATTAAGTTCTGTAGGGTTATTTATGTAAGGTGAGCAGGATTTGTCCCATAGAACTTTTCTGGTTTAACTAAGGATGTGATTTTAAACCCATTTAGTTAAACTAGTGCAAAATCTTGTATGGATGCTCTGAAATTATTTTAAATCAGACATATTGATTTTGTTTCACTCCGTTCATTTTAAACCTGCCTCATATAATTCTAATTAAACAAAATCAATATAAACTAGGTTTAAATTGAATGAAGAATATCACATTTTATATCAGTTTAAGTAAATCATATTTTAAATCAAATTTAAAGTTCAACTGGTGTGACTTTGAATATAGACAAGGGCTTAATTGGTAAGGTATTTACAGTGTTGTCATGTGCTGTTTAACAGATGTCACATGCCTCAAAGGTGGCTGTGTATTGCAGCTCTGGGAAGAGGAATTTTTTCCACTGAACATCAAGGAGATCTCCAGTCCACAGTTCACCCAAGTGGTTTGGTTGCTAGGGTAGAGCTGCTTTTTCACCTTTTCAAATCCTTGATATCTTTCAATTAAACCTGCAGAATAATTCTGGCATTTTAATACAAAAGATGGTGAGTTTCAACGTGAAATGTAGTCCACACTGGTGAGTGCTGGAAAAATTTGGAATATCATCTCAGGAGCGATGTATGACAAGCGTATGCCACAGACTGAAAGCCTAATTATATAGAACAAGAGTGTCCCCGGCAATGTGCAGAATGGGCAGTAAAGAGATGGCATATTTAGTGCCCACAGGTGTTCAAAATGAGCTGTGTTTGCACAATAAAAAGTTACATGAAGGGTTCCAAAATGAAAGTAATAGGATGGAAGTTCATAATGTGGTCGACAAAATCCAGGAATCATGACTTCGCTGGTTTGGGCACATACAGAGAATGAATGAAGAGGACCCAATACAGATAGCGTGGCAGGAAAGCGACACCGAGGAAAGCCAAGAAAGTGATGGATGGATTGCATCAAAGAAGATGGTTAGCAGATGGACCATAGTGCCACCTCTGGACAAACAAAGATAGTTGATGTTTTCATGATGATGTGACCCCAGCTGATGGGATAAGGAGAAGAAGAAAAATATTTTAATACTTTAATGTCCTAGCTACAGTACTTGTGACTGGAAGAAGTTGCTCCTTCCTCCCAGGTAGTCACAAACCACTAACACAAATCTTGCTGTACTAATATTTATAGGTTTGAGGGTTTTTTCCTCCCTTCAAAGTCTTTTCACAAAATAAAAACAAGTTGTCCAATATCATCTTGTCAGGACCAAAATGGTTCCAAATTTCCATTTTGGGCACTTCCTGGGAGGATCCCTACTTGCAGAAGTTTAATAAATTTTGTATTATCCAATTTATCCACTTAATTATGTAGATCTTTATTATCCTTATAAGATCTCATTATAATTACTCCTATTATCTTTGTTTACTTTCACACGGTTACTTTCCATTTGTATAATTTTGGCCTTTATCCTTTAAAGATTTTATGTATGTGCCTAACTTTCCACAAGAGACTAGTCCTATGGACTTCAAGGGATGTACTCATATATGTAAAGTTAAGTACTCATCAGATTTGCTGGTTTGGAATCTTACTTAGGTTATAAATTGCTCAGGGGAAGAATAGTATAGTTTAAAAATCTCTATTAAGTGCCCATTCAATCAGGTATGCTGCTGCTTACATTTTGAGAGAATATTAATTCATAGTTATTAATCCTTGTAACTGTTTCCAAAAAGGTTGTAGAAAAATTCTCTACTCTTTTACCTTTTTTAATTAGGTTCTTACAAAGAGTCGAGCCTTTTTGTGCTAAGTTCTTGTTTTTAAATATATGGCCAGATCCACAGCAGCTCAAAGCAGCTGGAAAGCTGCCCTAAAGATACCAGTGAAGATTCTCCTAATGGGGGGAATCTTTGAGTGGTATAGAGATGATGTACTTGACTCTAAATAACCTGCTAGCCCCCACCTCAATGTAGAAGACAGCACACCAGTGGTAGATGGAGTGCATGGCACTTTGCCTACTCTCCAGCTGATGCACAGGTCTGTGTGGGACCACTATTGGTAGTGCAATTTAGAGCAGCCTTTAGGATTACAAATCCAGTATCACAGTCTATAGCTGATTATACACTTACAATTTACAGCTTCTACCTTCTTTCATTGGAGCTAGCTAACTTGTTGATATAATTTCATGAAGTCTCCCTCAGATTCACAGGCATTGTGTGTATAGGTTTCAAGGCTTGGCCAGGAAAAAGAGTGACAGTATGTGTGAAAATAAAACAGGAAAAATCAGCACTCTATTGAGATGTAGTAATTGGGCAATGTTTACACTGTATATGTTTCCAGAAGATCATAGCTCTCAGTTCCATGGCAGAATACCGAATTCAGCACAGATGTTTGCTGGCAAGGAAGAACCAAGTTTCTCACATTCAGATTCTAGTTATGTTTCTCCATGAGGAAAGAAGAACATGCTTTGACCTTCAGACACTCTGTGTTTGTACAATGCTTATGACAGAAGGACTCTGACTTAGTTGAGGGCTTATTACCACAAGTAAATGTTTAATAATAATAAACTAATAATAATAAATAAATAATGTAATGATACATGCTTACTATGATTCCCTCCATTCCACTTCAGCTGCTTGTCATTTGTACTAGTTACCTAATTGAGATTGTCATACTCAGAAAATCCACTAGGTATAAAATAATGTATAAAGTATGCTTTTGATATATCTTTATCGTTTGTCCTGGTTGCTAGTTTGCTTTAATTTCTGTCATTTTAAGCTTTGATTGCTGTTTTATCCTCCTGCTATTATTTTGTTGATTCCATATTTAAAAACTGTTTTTGAAATGTTTTAAAAGTCTAATTTTAATTGATTGTATGCTAGTACCCTTCCCCCCAAAAATGCTCTCCAGATATAAAAGGGATTAAGAGCTTTACACTTCCTTTAAAGCAGTGGTTCTCAACCAGGGATATGCATACCAGGAGGTACATCAACTCATCTGAATATTTGCCTAGTTTTACCTCAGCCAACTTAAAAAGCACTAGCGAAGTCAGTGCAAACTAAAATTTCAGACAGACAATGACTTGTATAGGTAATTTTTCAGTAACAGTGTAGTGACACTTTTGTATTTTTAGGTCTGATTTTGTAAGCAAGTAGTTTTTAATTGAGGTGAAACTTGGGGCAAGCAAGACAAATCAGACTCCTGAAAGGTAGTCTGGAAAGGTTCAGAGCCACTGCTTTAAAGCTTTTGTGTAAACTAGCAATGATTTAACAGCCAACAAACAAGGTCCTACATTCTGCAAACCTTACTAATAACAACAAGCCTTATTCACACAACTAACCCTACTGCAATCATTAGAAAATCCCATATGAGTAAGGGCTGGAAGAATGGATCTTGTTTAGGGCCAAATCATGGCCTGGCATCATGCATAGCAGTGCAGTTGGGTAAACAATTTTCACAGAGCCATTACTTTTCCCCCTGCCCCTCATTCATGTTGGGAGAGAATTAGAGTAGGCAGAGCATTGGTTCTGCCACCCCAATGCACCCAACAGAATAGCTATGCCAGCAGGTGCCATGACTGAGCTGAATCTACACGTGGCTCAGTTTACTCCCTCCTTGAAGCAGCGGAAAGACCTGGGGGACAACTGTGACTCTGTGTCATAATCTTCCTCCCCAGCTGCTTTAGAGAAAGCGCAAAAACATACTGTCTCATACACTGAACAGAATGTAATGTCACAATCTAACAGTTATTTACAAAGATTAATAGATAAATTACTGTTAAAAACTCTAGAGCATAGTTTCTCAACCTGTGGTACGCGTACCCCTGTGGGTACGTGAGACACAGGCAGGGGGTATGTGGCAAAAAATCCAGTGAAGGGAGGTGGGCGGCAGCTGCCGACTTCTGGGGGAGGCAGCTGGCAGCTGCCGGCTTCCCGCCCGGTCCCACCTCCTAGCTGGGAGGTAGACAGCAGCCGCCCAGTCCTGGGAAGCTGGGTGGCAGCTGCCAGCTTATTGGGATGCTGGGTGGCAGCCGCTGGCTTGGGCAGCAGCCCCTAGCATTTTAGGAATATGGATGGCAGCCGCCTCTGTCCTGCCTGGTCCCAGCTCCCAAGTGGGAGCCCGGTGGCAACCTCCTGTGCCCTGCAAGTTGGGCTCGCAGCTGAGTGGCTGTCACCCACATCCCAGCTCTGAGCTGAGAGACAGCTTCCTGCATCCTGGCTTGAAGATGGGCAGCAGCTGCCTGCCTCCTGCCCATATCCCCAGGTCCCAATCTGCGCAGAAGCCTCCTCCGCCCTAGCTCAGAACTAATAGCAGCCCATACAACAACTCTCTGCTTACATAACAATTCAATTTTACTTAAAAATCCTTTAATAAAAATTATTATATGAAAAATTCAAAATCCTTTCAAAGCAGTTTGTCAGGTGGTATCATTGCCACTTGGTTTCAAAAGTTTTGTCACTATGTGCTTTATAGCATGTTGAGATTAAATCATGTGAGAAAAATTAGACAAAAAAGAAGGATTATCTCCACTAGTAATCCACTAATAAAAATTTAGGGTCCAAATAACCAAGAATAGAAAAATTGGCAATTTGTTTTTTTCAAGACTTCCTAAAATACCAGAACTAAGGAATAAACAGACAAGAGAGTATACACACCTACACATGTTGCTGTGATTTATGTTAGAGAAGGCAAGATAAAAGAAATATGCCTTACATTTAAAGCAAATCGTGATGAGATTTGTGATGGTCCAGGAAATGTTTATTTCCACAGTATCAGACCAGCCCCTGAGAAATCTGTCTATTGCACAGATGAGCTTTATTCTTACTGTATAAAATTCCATCCTACCAGAGAAATGAAGTTGTTGACCACAGTCTTTATCCCAGCTACAACTATTTTCCAAACTGACAAGTACATTGGACTTTGCATAATTGTAACAGGGTGTGAGTAGCCTTATGCTGATTTACCACTCTGGGCACTTAGTAATTGTTCCCATGTGGGGGCAAAAGAGTGAGATTTGGTTAAGAAGTGAACAATTAATCAATTTACAAGGTGGCTCATCTCATCAGCTGAGGACAGCTAGAAGAGACAGTGGGTATGGGTTAGCTTGGTTATGTAGGCTAGGAGCTCAATGGTTGGTGGCTAAACAGAGTTAGAAAAACAGGCTGAGAGGGAAAGACTGGGAGTTATGTTGGAAAATGAGGGAGAAGAATCAAGGGATGAGGAATGGCTTCAGATTAGGAAGAAGGGGGAAAAAATCTGAAAAAGAGGGAGCAGACAGATTGGAAAAAGAATAAGGAAAAGGATCAACATCTTATAATTATCAAACCATTAGCTGAAGATGTAAAGCTAGGAGATGTTAAGCCTTTGAAACCAGCAGAGGGAATTAGGCTAAGTATTAGAGATATATTAAGAGGTAAAATAATGCAGGGTGGACATTTGTTAGTAGAATGTATGCATAAGTAACAGACTGAGAAACTTTTAAAAACTACAGTTTTAGGGAAAATCAAAGTAATTTGCCAGCCACATAAAGTTATGACAGAAGCAAGTGGGGTTCCACTAGGCATGACTGAGGATGAAATTAAAAGTAGAGGTAAAGACTAAGTGTTGTGTGTTAAGCAACTGATTAAGAGGAGATGGGGAGAACACAACCTGTCTACAACTACTTGAGTGACATTTAAAGGTACAACACTACCTGATATCAACTCTTCTGGGTTAAACCATATATCCTGGGCCCTGTGAGATGTTATAAATGTCAAAGGTCTGGGCATGTGGCAACTGTTCGTAATGAGTTGTGGTAAAGGTGGAGAACACTCCTATGAGACCTGTATGGGGAAAAAACAGAATTAAAAATCCAGCAATTATACAGATAAAATTAGTATAGCACACAAAGGGTATGTAGCAGCAGAATGAGCTATGGAGATACAGAAAATTGAAACTATCCATAAAATATCCTATGCAGAAGCTACCAAAAGATATTCACAGTGGAATATGATGAAGGAAAATGCCAGTGAAGGAAAAGAGCTATTGATACAACAACATGTAGTTTAGCGCAGGAAAGACAATATAAGAGAAACAGATGAAGATGAACTGCTTGCAGTCAGAGAAATGTATAGCATTTATGCTAGAAATGATTAATTGCACTTTACATATATGGAAGAAGAGTGAAAGAATAAAAATTATAACAAAAGCCACAGAAAAGCTTTTGCACATAGGCAATCTCTAGCTAGACTGCATTCATGCAATTTTAAATGAAGGTAATAAAGCAGTTTAAACAACATGGTCCCGACATTTATTTGCTGGAACACACATTGTTTAATAACATAGACTGAAGAATTAAAGAAAACCATTTTTGAAATGGAAAACAAACCTGATGTGATAGGTGCAAAAGAAACATGGTTAGTGAGAGCTTATGCTTTAGATTCCCAGGATATGATGCAATCAGTAGAGCGCTGTGCGGATACAGAATTTATATCCGCATCCGATCCACAAAATTTGTCCATGGATATAAAAATGTATTTGCAGGGCTCTAGCAATCAGCCAGGACAAAGAAATAACAGGAGAAGGTGTGTAGGGGTGGGGTGTGTGTAACATAAATGTACAGAACTTAAGTTTTGAGTACAATACTGTTGAGAGTCCTCTGCAGAGTAACACCTTTATATGAATCTATAATGTTTACAACCCATGTAAAAAAAACCTAGACAATCTAGAATTGGAAGAGTTTGTTAAGGTTGTCAAAGGCCCCTATATTATTTGTGGAGCTGTTGATAGCCATAAAGAATTGAGCTGAAATGGGAAGTGATCACTTCCCTATGCTAATTACATGTCAAGGCCAAGGTAAGGTTGAAAACATTGAAGGAATTCCTACCTGGAGCCTTAGAAAAGCAAATCGGGGTCTTTTTAAGAGTAAGTGTGCTGAGTATGTAAATATCAATTGTGTATGTGATAATCTAGAGCAATTTCATGATAATATAATAAAGGGAGTTGTAGCAGCAGCCAACTTAATAGCTTTATGTAAGATATCAAATAGCCACAAACTCAGAAATCCAGATCCCTGGTGGAATAAAGATCATAAAGCAGCAATTAAAGAATGAAATAATGCATACAAACAAGCAAAAAGTACAATGAATAGCAAGGACTTAATGAACTATAAAAGATATAAAGCCATGGCACAAAGAATTATTCAAAAAGGCAAAGAAAGAGTTGGAGAAAGTATCATGGGAAAATGAACAAAGGTTCCAAGGTTTCAGAGCTATATAAACACATTTTAAAAATGGGATATGGAGTAAAAACAAATTTTATAGTAAATGATAAAGTTGAAAGTTCTAAGTTAGGAAAAGTGGACATATAGCAAGAGTTCCAAAAAGTTAGCAGTAATACAAATGCAAGTATAGAGTTTCCAGAACAATAAAAAATGTTTGCTGAAGAAAATTTTGAGCTCTTACATGGTTAGTAGAATATAAAGATGATGCACTGAATGAAAATTTCAGCATAAAGGAACTCTAAAAAGCTATATACAAAAGTAAAAATACAGCCTCAGGTAAAGACAGCATATGTAAGCTTAAGCACCTGCTGGAAGCGAATTGAGGAGTTTTATTAAAATGTATATAATAATGTATGGGGGAAAAGAATGCTACCAGCAGAATGGAAGCAAGTGGTGGTTATACCAATAGGAAAGCCAGGCAAATTGTGCACAAGATCTGATTCATATAGACCTATTCTCTCACATTGCGAGTGGACAAAATTATGGAAAGAATGATACATGAGAGAGTAGTATCATACTTGGAAAAAAATGAAATTATAAACTGTACAAAGTGATTTCAGGAAAGTAAGATGCACAGTTGATCATATTGTAAGATTAGAAACAAATACAAAATACCACAAGGAACAAAGGGTTTATGATAGCTGTCTTTTTGGACCCTGAATGGGATGGCTTTCGGCATAAACTGTCCGCAACTGAAATAAGGGGGAGAACGTTCTCATAGATAAGAAACTTCTTAAGTTATAGAACAATACAAGTCAGGGTGGGGGTGGCTTTCTTTAATATTTATAAACTTACTAATGGCACTCCACAGAGGAGTGTTATCAGCCCAATCCTTTTAAACATTATGATTAATGATCTCCTGGACAGAATACAGGCAGGAATAGGTATTACTCTATTTGTGGACAACTGCGCTATGTGGGCCAAACAGAGAAGACTCAAAATAGCTGTGGAGAGAATCAAGAGGTACTCATGGGGCTTTCAGAATGTGGAGATACTTGAGGATTTAAGTTCTCACATGCTAAAACAAAGGGAATGAACTTAACGAAAGGGAAGATTGGGGAAGAATGGATATCTCTATACAGAAAAAATACTGCTAGTGAAAATTTTACAGTTTTAGGTGTTATGTTTGGTAACAAATTTCAAACGGTCATATATATGAGATCAAGACTAAAAGTAAAGATATGATGAATCTGCTTTAAAAGTATTGCTGAGAAAAATTGGGGTGCAAATAAGAACGTGTTGATGCTTTTTGGGCATTATTAAGGCCAGACATAGATTATGGGTGACAAGCCTTTAATTCAGCTTCTAAATCAACACTAAAAAAATTAGAGCTCATCCAAGCCCAAGCTCTGCGAATCACGGGGTGCAAGTATTATGACTTCGTTGTGTGTGCAACAAGTGAAATGCCTATAAATTTAAGGATGAAATTGTTACATTTAACTTTTTGGGCAAAGGTTATAGGAACTAGTGAAGATAAGCATACTAAACAAATATATGAGGACCTTTGGGAATTAAGTACGAGAGAAATAATGGGGTGCCACAAACTCCCACATGCTAACAGAGTCAAAAGGTGGGTAAAAGGAAAGGTCTGGAAGACATTAAAATCTTTAGACATGGAAAATCAAACTATAGCTGGACAATTGACTTTCCAGTTATGGATATAGTATTATACGATAAAACAAAGGGAAGGGCAGAACTGTCAAATATAATAACTAAGATTTATGAGTTTATAAATGGCAAATGAGGTCAGTATTGCCAAATCTATACTAAATACAATATACCATATATATTATATACCAAATCTATACAGATCTAAAGATGACAACAGAGGTCTTTTGTATTCCTAAATTTGGAATTAAGAAATCTGAGACTATCCAGTTTTGTGCCAATTATGACAGCCAAATTGTTGGCACTGACCTGGATAAAGGATGTATGCCCAACTCTGACTGGTCTCCTATCTGACTCTTTATTGGGTATAATGGCTATTAGAAAGGGAGCCTTGGAAAGCAGGAATGACTTAATCAATTAAATATAGTTCTTAACTACGGAGATAGTACAATTAGGTATACATATAGTTTAGTGTGGATACTGGCACATGTTGGAATACCAGGCAATGAAACTGCAAATAAAGCAGCAAAAAATACCTTAAAAAAAACAAGAGGTTGATATAAAGATTCCTCTGAGTAAACAGGATATCAAAAGTTTGGTTAAGAGAGAACATTAGAAGGAATGGCAAGAACTATGAACTGAAGAGAGAAAAGGGACAAAGGTTCTATGAATATGTCCTAAACTTGAGGATAATGCTATACTTAATAACTATGAAAGAAGAAGTGAAGTAACTATATTTAGAGTGCTAACAGGTCACTGTGACCTGAATGGTAATATATATTTGCTAAACAAGCAAAAACAAGCAACACATGCAAAGTCTAAGAAACAGTTGAGTATCTGCTGTGACAATGCAGGGAGAATTACACAGAAAAATTCTTTATGAAGAACTGAGATGCCTCAGGGTGAAAGAATATAGTCTGAAAGGACTGGTGAGAATGGGAAAGTGGGGTAGCATTAAAAACATTACTTCATCTTTTTAAGGATACAAGACTGGGTGAGAGACTATACATTTTTGCATAAGCAAAAACTGGTAGATGACGGTCATAGCCTCATGCTGAAACTGCTGCACCATAAAATGACAGGAGAAAGAAAGAAAGAAAGGGGAAAAAAAGGAAAGAGAAGAGGGAGATGGGTAGGCTAGAAAGAAGGGCCAGAGGAGCCCAGGATCTATGGGAGATGAGATTTCTCACGCTGTGCCTCGGGAGAACATAAGTACCTCAAGCTGTGGGGAACTTGTTCAGTTACATTCACACTATAAATAAAGCACTTGATGTTGAACTTGCTATGAGTTCTATTTGCAGAGAGGAATCCAGAGTGAGGGAACCCTGCCCTGCGACAATAATGTTCCAGATTTTTAAGATGCTGTAGGCAGAGAACACAAGATTTGCTGATATATTCCAACTGCTTTATGTCCTTGCAGTGATGCAAAGAAACTGTAATAAATCAGCCATAAACCGCACATTTATGGCTATTTTGTATACCACTGAATCTGGCACAGGGCCTGATTCTTTGCCCCTTGTGTAGTCACTTACTCCTGTGCAAATTGAGTGTAAAATGGTACCAAATTTAAATGTTATTACTTTTACATCCACTTGGTATTTTATTTTGCACTGGCGCAAATGATGACACAAGATGTTAGGCAGTAGAGAATCAAGTCCACAGTTCTTAAAGTTCCATTAACCACAGGGTCATGTTCAAATAACTGGCATAAATTATCTAATAACTGTACAATAGCTCTCTTGCTAGCTCAGCCAACATTCCAGTCATGTTGTTTTTCTCTCACAGTCTTCTTAAATCTTAACCTCAGTAAAAGCATCTGCTGAATTTGTGAAATCACTACTGATCTATGTTTGGGATACAACACTTCTTACATTTTTTTCCTAGCCTTGTCATTTCCTGGTTCTTATTAAAGGATATTTCCATTTCTCTTTCTTCAGACCTTATTTACATATCCAGACTTTTATTATGTTGTAAAGTTTACTTTACTTGCTATTATTTTTTATCTTCTAAATTGTCATAATCTTTTCTGAGAGGTTCCTGTATCTTAATTCTGATCTAATCCCCCCATTTTCTTCTCTGTTAGCTTGTAAGTCTTTTGCTCAAACTTCTTCAGCCTTATTTCTTAGAGCAAACACGGCTTTTATTGTTCTTATCATACATTCTTTCCTGCTTACATTCTTCTTCAGATTACTGACCAGAAGAAGTAACCTGCTTATAAAGTCACTTAGAATTGAAAGGAATGCAAAAAAAGTATGTCTTTAACCTGGTTTATAAAATAGATGTATCTTTTAATAGACTTAATCTGTGAAGATTGGTAGAAAATGCTATGTTAAGTAGATAAACTACACTAGAGTAACACCTCTCCTGGTTCTTGTTTAACAGTACTTAAGGGCTAGGAAAGAACAAATAAATCACACAAATATCAAGGAGCTTAATAGAAAAATATTTAAGCCAATCTGTTAGTAGATCTGTTAGTGGATTTAAATATAAATGGAGCAGCACAAAGGAAATTCTGACTTCCAGTTAACAGTTCTGCTGAAGCAGTCTGAACCTAATAGTTTCCTGGCAACTCATAAACACGGAAACACATGCAGCTTACTAAAAGTCAAGACTTTCAAGACAAACATTTCATTTTGCAGCTAAAATGAACTTGAAGGCTGGATTTAGTCTGTTTATTCAAGTCTATTGCACTTGGTTTTCAAATCATAGAGCTGCAGTGAACCAAGGTGAATGAACGTAGGATTTATGATTATAGGCTTTCAGAAGAGCAAATTCATCAAACAGTAACAAAGTATAATTATGTAACTTTGACATAGCTAGGGTCAACCCCAGCATTTTTTGCCAAGCCTTTGAAAAATTATTGATTCCTGTTCCATTCTACCCTTGCCTCCAAAAAATTAACCAACTCTTGTCTACTATGCTCACATCCCACTTGCAGTAATGAGAATGAACAACACAATTTCCATTTGTTTAAATAAATAGGATAACTAGGTGTCCCAGAAAACTGAGAATGTTGTTTTCAGGGTCTGCTTTTTTCACAAAACTGTTTTATCATCTATTTCATAGATCTCACTGGCTTTTAATGCAACCGTAGCTCCTAATGGTATGTCTAGACAGCCTTTGGAAGCAAGCATCCCAGCCCAGGTGAACAGAGTTGGGCTGCTAATTGTTTAAACAACACCATCCTTAGGCTTCAGAGCCTGAGCTCCAGCCTGAGACACAATTTCAAAGTGCTGTCAATATAGCTATTTTTAGAGTGCTAGTGTGAGCCCTGCTAACCTAACTCTGTTGACCTGGGTTGGGAATCTCACTTCTGTGGGCTGTATAGACATATCCAAAGTGTCTAATTTACTTTTGAAAACTGAACTAAGCCATTTTCAGTTGCTTAGGCCTTACAATAGTGAGCAGAGCAGCACCAAAATATCTTTAAAATCTGGACTGTACATCCCTTGAGAGAAAGATGATAGACTAGATGAATTTTCAGTTCCTATCATAAGCAGCCAAAACTGAAGTTACTGATTTCTGTTGAAGGACAAATGCCAGACTCCTTGTAATCCTCTTTCTACCAAACTCTTCGAGTCCAATGGGAATTTTGGTTTAATAAATAATACAGAATTATGTTTACTTTATTTTAGTAGAACACAATAGAAATTTACATAGGTTTCTAGAGATTGAAAGGCTAATGTGAGATAATGCTGTCATTTTGTAAAGATGCTGATGTAAATTATTCAGTTCATGATTTGATTGACAAAAGATAGCGTATTATATTTCAGTACAACATATTAACAATGCAAATTGGGATGAAATAATCCCCATTTCCAATTTTACATATGTCAGTGTTACTGTCAATGATGTGTCATTAAAATAGTGTTATTTTGGAAGAATGTAGCGCCTGGACCAGTAAGGTGCCAAGCACCCACAACTCCAACTGAAAGCAATGGGAGAAAAGGAGGCTCAGAACTCTCTGGAGAAGCACAGTACCTCACAGGACTGGGCAATAGGATTGTAAGAAATTGTAAGAAATTTAATTCTACATGATTTAAGTTGTTTCCACTTTTTATTATGGACTCGTTAATTAGCTTCTGCATAGTGACAGCAAGTCATAAAAGGACTGTTTAGGTAGAACATTTTTAGATGATAGTAATGACTCTGAGCTACTTACTGCCTTTAAATTTTACACTAAGTAATGGCCTCTGAGGTTGAAATTCTCTCCCCTTCCCACACAAAACACACAACTGCAAGTGGTATGGATTGTATGGATGGTCTTGTACAAGCTTCCAGTCTGGAATGAATTTCACCCTAAATAAGCACTAATTAAGGTATACTTTTGAAAACAAATATCAAGGATGAGGCATACAAAATGTTGACTGAAATGTATCAAAATGTACAGCTCATTTGTGATATTTTCCATACCCTCTCTGTTGTCCAACATGAGGTTCTTCTGCTATACCCAAATGCAGGCTAGTTCAGAGTTGGGTCTTTGGCAAAATGCGCTAGTGGACTCTGTTTGTTCAGTACAATGATAACTAATTTTAAAATCCCCTGACTCAATATTTTAACTTTTATTGAGTGTAGATCATGGATTCCTGAGTCAGGGGATTTTAAAATTAGTTTTCATTGTACTGAAAAAACAGTCTAGTTTCCAATGGATGGGCATCTGCATCACAAACATACCTAGATTCCCTCTAACTGGCACCCTTGCAATTGCAGAAAGATCAAGGATTACTTGCTCATGAGACTGAATTATCCTCTTTCCACAATACATGTTTTTTCCCTGTCAATGAGGAAGTATGTTGATCAGTGCAGTGTGCCTATGTTGTACCCTGTCTGTGGATAAAAAGAGGATTCAGATCTGAACTTTTCTTGAGTAGTAATTTCCCTTGGCACTTTAAAAATGTCTTTAAAAATATGCCATTGACTTCCACAGTTACGTGCACAATTAAATGAAGGCAAAGAAACTCACAAGAATTCTTATATTTTCCCACATAGCATTCAGAAAAACTCTGTGCTGTTTTTGCTCTTTGGGATGCAATGTGTATTTTTAGATTAATTCTTCATTCTTTCATTTAGGGGGAAAATGTAATGTGAACCACATATG
Organism: Emydura macquarii macquarii; assembly: GCF_026122565.2. Lineage (NCBI taxonomy): Eukaryota > Metazoa > Chordata > Testudines > Chelidae > Emydura > Emydura macquarii. Next base: position 6,942,544 of record NW_027133808.1, on the reverse strand, counting down.
GTGAGTAAATGTACATTAATAAAATTCCCTGGAATGGTAATAGATTTTGCAGCAGTTCCGTCATACTAGGCTCTCATGTATAATACACGTATAATACATTTAAATTGTTCAGCTCCATAGAAGGACAGTGGCATATCAGATTGTTTAATACAGATGAGGCTTTTGGCAGATAATCCATCCAATAAAGGATTTTAGAATGATATATCCCAGTTTCTAACAGGTTCTGGTTGTAATAAAAGTATTTAAGACTCTAGCTTATTTTAAGTGTATTTTTTATTAAACTACTTTAAACTAATTTTAAAGCGTATAAAAAGATAATCTATTTTTATAGGGGTTTTGACTATTAAAATATATAAAATATTATATAATATCCTGACAAATCTAGCAAATTCAGCATATTTATTACTATAAAAGTGTTTTAGGGCCAGATTCTGTCAACCTTACCTTACCTCACAATAAGTAGTATTCACTTATTCCCTGAATAGTTCCACTGAAATCAGTGGGACACATTGAACAATAAAGCCCTAATTCTGCAGACTAGTGTATATGCTAAATTTTAAACACCTCATTAGACTCAGTAGGAGTGCTCTTGTGCTGAAGGTTAAGCATGTGTAGAAGGACTGGGGGCTAAGTTATTAATCAGTGTAAATAAAGTTGGCAGAATCAGATCCATAGAAAATTTATATTGTTGTCTCATGTAAACAGCAGGTATAACTACATGACAAATCGACAAAAATATTTTTATGTATACATTTATTGTTCTAAATGTTTATAATTTTGTAAGAGGAATTATTTTCTCTAGGGGAAGTCACCTGTTTTCATACTATATACTGATGTATCTGGAAGGTGGGTCTAATTATATTGGATGTTGATTAAAAATCTGAAGGAAATCCTGTTAGAAGTACAACTGCAGAAAGTTATACCCGACTTCTACTTGCATATATACTTTATGTGACCATAAATTCCTTCAAGATGAATGAACCTTTGCCAGCACCTTTTAATCTGTGTTTTTGTTGAGTTTTTTTTTTTTTTGCTCATCTTCTAACCTTGCCCCTCTCAATAACCTTCATCATTTTTGGCCGTATCACATTGGATGCCAATAATATACTGGTTACTTCTTAGCAGCTCTAATAGTGATTGAACCAATATCATCCTGGCAGGTCAGTTACTTACGTGGTTTCTCTAACTTATTTCCTTTCCTCACGTATCATCAAAGCTGAACATGCACCTTGTCCCTTCCAGATGGGGTTATTGCGTGTACTATACATGAGACTATACTTGAAACATGGCTACTCAGAAGCATGAGTAGTAGTATCTCCTCTAATAATGATGTTGGCCATAGGGAGCACATTACACCAGTGCTTCAAAGATTTCACTGGCTTCCTGTTTGCTCTGATTGCCCTTCAAGGTGTTGAGCTGGATCTTTAAAGCCCTATTGGTGTGGATTCTAGCTATCTGCAATACCATTTCACTCCCTTTGTCCTGACAAGACAGTTGAGATAATCTCACCTGCTTCAGCTGACAGGTGCTTAGATTCCATGGTGATGACAAGTGCTATATTAAAACTAAGTAGTTCACCTAGGGACTAATGGCAGGCCCCCAACTTCGCAATTTTCTTCACCAGTTGGTCCAACAGTATCCAATGGCATGAACTAGACTAAGGAATTGTTCTTCAAGATGTGTTATCTATACAGATTCCACTCTTGGTGCGCATGTACTGCACACCCATGAGATCGGATTGTTTTTGGCCAGCAGTGTCTGTAGGGGCAGTGCCTGTCCCCCTAAGTACTCTCATGCCCCCCCCCCCCAGAGCATAAAGAATGGAGCAGGCCTAACTGTACCTCAGTTCCTTTGCCAATACAGAATCCCATAGGAATAGGACTCCACAGTAGTGGGGGGAAAGGGCAAATTGTGGAATCTGTGTGAACAAGAGAGCTTGAAGAACCTCAGTTACGGTAGGGTAAGTAACCATTCTTTCTTCTTCAAGTGGTTGTCCAAACAGATTCCACTCTTGGTGACTAAACAAGCAGTTATCTACTTGCTTGGAGGGGGTAAGAGGAATCCTTTTTTAAAGAATGACTGCAGAACAGGCCTAAAACTGGCATCTGACTGGGAAACTTCTGCTGAGGAATAGTGTCTTGTAAATATGTGTCTCCAACCCCACATAGCTGCTTTACAGATTTCAGGGATGTTCTTTAAACAGGCAGCAGAGGTTACCTGAACTTTAGTACAACTAGGTGGATGTAACCTGGCTAACTCATACCATGTCCTCATACAGCTGGAGATGCATTTGGACAACCTCTGTAAAGATACAGGTTACCTCTTAACTGTAACATTGAAGGCCACAAATAGTTTAGGCATGTTTCTGAATGTTTGTCCTGTCTAAATAAAAAAGACAGTGTCCATATTATATTGTGTGTGAAGCACTGCTTCCCCTGGGGTTGAGTGAGATTTAGTAAAGAAAACCAGAAGGCAAACAGATTGGTTTAGCTGGAACTCTGAAACAACCTTATTAGAAATTGGGGATGAAGTCTTAGAGTAACCCTCTCCTTATGAACCACTGTACACAGAAGACCCTAGCTCTCCTAGCTGATACAGTGGCCATCAGAAAAGCAGTCTTCACTGTCAGATTCTATAGAGAACAGGTTGCTAAGGGTTCAAAGGTTGGGAGGAGGACCAACAAACCATGCTAATACTATATATACTATATATATATATATATATATATATATATATATAAAAAGGGTTTCAAGAAGGAAAGGATTCCCAAACTGGGAACAAAACACATGTCAAAGTTCAGGGACAAGATGCAACTGTTTTTTCACTCTCAGTCTCTCCTGTTGGCAATTATTCCTTTCCAAGTGACAGGCCTCAGGCTGCACTCCTGCCAAGTGCTAGGCCTCTGTCTGAACTCTTTTCAGCATGGAACTTTGTGGTCCAACCTCTTTAAACTGGATCACCAGGCTCCAACATCCTTTGTTCCCACATTCCTGCCCTGTACTCTAGTTATAGGGCAAGTGGTGCTTTACATCTCCTTGCAGTCCCTCACAATTGCACTGCTTAGGTGACAGGTTTCATTACCTTCGCCTCTTTCTGGGTAGAACCCCATGGAGTTCTACCACTCAGAGTATGTCTACAGTTGTGAGTTGTGGTTGTAGACTTGATAGCATGAGCTAGTAACACATATATCCAGGGTCCCAGCATGCTTCCACAGACTGAGCAGAAGCCCATGCTGCCATATCTACACTGCTATTTTTTTTAGCTGTGCTAGTGTGGGTAAAATTCATACAGCCATCCAACACCTTGACAGATTAAAGGAAACACAATGAAGTCAGTCAGTCAGTGGTGGTTTGCAGTAGTGTGGGGGAAAAGCCCAATGCGTGAGCGGCAGACCTTCCAACAGTGACTACTGGTCCACTCATCAAAAGAAGGTTGGAACACACTGTGCTTCCTGGCCTGCCTATGGACCTAAGCCTGGGCCTTCTGATGACTCTTCGCGATGACTACACCAGCCTTGACCTGTCTTCTCCAGACCGAGGGGTTGTGGGCAGGACTCTACCAGCTGTCAGTGGGAATGCTGAATTTCTTGAGACCCTGCTTGACCTTGTTGGTGTATTGGCGCTTTGGCCTTCCTCTCCATCGGGTAGTTCTTGAGTTGGCCATAGAGCACAACCTTTGGCAGACATCTTGATGCATGTACTCCATATGTCCCAGCCAGCAAAGCCTGCAAGCATCCAGCATAGTCTGCATAGACTGTCTGCCGGTTCTCTCAAAGATCTTGTTGTTAGTGATCCGTTGGTCCCATGTAACTCCAAGGATTTTTCTGAGACAGCAAAGATGGAAGCTGTTCAATCTCCGCTCTTGCCTGGAGTATGTGACTCAGCTTTCACAGGTGTAAAGGAGGGTACTGAGGACACAAACCTGATAAACAGACACCTTTGTATTCAGGGTTAGCAGCTTCTTGTTCCAGACACATGAGGTAAGTTTGCCAAAGGTGACGGAGGCTTTGCTGATTCTTGCATCAAGTTTTGTATCAAGTCTAAGTGAGCTGGTTAAAGTTGAGCCAAAATAGCAGAAGTGATCCCCGTTGTCCAGAGCTTCATTATTGATATGGACGTTAAGTAGGATGTTAGTGCCCTGTGACATGATAACTGTTTTCTTATTACTGATTACCATGCTGAACATGATACATGAATCAGAGAACTTATTAATCATGATCCGCAATTCATCAGGTGAATTAGAGGCGAATGCAGCAGCATCTGCGAAGAACAGATCCTGAATAGTGAGCTGGGTGATATGCCTTTTGCTCTGAAATCGCCCAATGTTAAACAAACTGCCATCCATCCTTGATTCAGTTAGTATGCCAGATTGTTTGTTTCCAAAAGCATACTTATAAAGAATAGAGAAATGCCAAAACTGGTAGACACTAAGATGCAGCCTTGCTTCATGCTAGTATCAATGCTAAACTCAGACGATGCTTCATTTTCATACTGGATAGTTGCCTTCATTCCCTCATGGAACTCCTTAAATAGGGAGAGCACTTTTTATGGACAGCCAATTTTCAACAGGATTTTGTGTATGCCATTCCTGCTAACTGTGTCGAAGTCCTTTTGTAGGTAAATGAATGCTACATAGAGAGGTGCCTGTTATTCACAGCTTTTTTCTTGCAACAAGAGCATTGTGAAGGACATGTCAGTTGTGGAGCATCCAGCTCGGAATCTGCACTGGCTCTTAGCATAAACTCCCTCAGCAAGGACTTGGAGTCCTTTCAGCAGGACCCTTGCAAGCACCTTGCTGACCATGCTGAGCAGAGATATCCCTCAGTAGTTGTTGCAGTGTGCTCTGTCCCCTTTATTTTTGTATAATTATGTTTGCATCTTTCAGATCCTGGGGTATGTGGCTTTCTTCCCAGCAGGCACAGAGAAGTGTGTGGATGTCGCTAACAAGCTTTCTCCTCCTGCCTTTTTGAGCGCTGGAGATATGTGATCATTGCCTGCTGCTTTCCCAGGTGCAATCTCTTTGATAGCTTTCTCTACATCTTTGAGAATTGGTATTTGGTTCAGCTCCTGCATTGTTGGAAGCTGGGGAATGGCAGTTAACGCAGTATCACAGATAGTGGCATCCTTTGAGTAGAGTTCTTTGTTATGCTCTGTCCATCGGTCAAGTTGTTCTTGCCTGTCAATCAGGATGATACCATCTTTCACTTTCAAGTTTGCAGTCTTTTTACAAATTGAACCAAGTGCCTCTTTGATTTCCTCATAAGTACCAAGAAGGCCCCCTCTTTCAAAGCAGGTCTGAATCTTCTTGGACAGATCTTGCCAGTACTCCTGGGCATATTCTCTAGTGGTTTTCTGGACTGCAGCTTTAGCCTCTTTGAACTTAAGAGGTCTGGACTTAGTTGTTAAAGTAAAGTTAGGCGAACTTGCCTTTTCTATGAGTGGGAGCAGCAGATGTTCAGACTTTGCGAACCAGTCAGGTTGTTTTCTCTTTGTTGTTCCAAAGGCATCCTTAGCAATAGCCAGTATCTTATTCTTCAAATTGTCCCACAAGATGTCAGAATCAGGGGAAGCGAGTTGATCATTTTCAGAAACACGCTCAAGCACATGTTGAAACTTTGCACAAGTGTCAGAGTCCTTCATGTTAGTAACCTTGAGGCAAAGTTTGCCTTTTGGCTTTGCATGATGGATCTTTTAAAGATTTAATTGGAGCTTGGCCCTGACAAGGGCATGGTCAGTGTTGCAATCAGCGCTATGCATTGATCAAGCATGCAATACATCGTGAATGTTTCTGCAACAGATCAGGATGAGATCAAGCTGATGCCAGTGTCCAGAGTGGGGATGCATCCATGTGACCTTGCTTCTGCTGCTGCCAGCAAAATAGGTATTCAAGACTTTCAGTCCACAAGAGGCGTAAAGGTCAAAGACATGCTGGCCATTTTAATTAAGGCTACCTGTGCCATGTTGGCAAATGATGTATCCCCAGTCCTTACCCACACAGGCATTGAAATCACCAAGAACGAGTCTGTTCCTTATGGGGACATTCTTGATGATTTGTTCCAGATGAGACTAAAACTCATCTTTTTGCTGTTTAGAGTAGTCAAGTGTTGGTCAGTAGATGGACAGAAAAGTCAGGGTTCCCGAGTTCATATTCACATCCAGCCACATGTTCCTCTCATTAATAAATACTGGAGGGGTACATGCACTAAGGACAGTCTTCTTGACAGCAAATATGACACCGTATATCCTTGTTCATTTTCAGGTTTCCCAGACCAGCAGAAGTGGTAGTTTACTTCATCTAGTGATCCAGTTTCTGAAAGTCTTGTCTCACTGAGGACTGCAATATCAACATGCAGTAGATGCAGTCTTCCAGTTCAAGTCTGGTTACATAGTATGAATATTCCAACAAGCAATGATTAATTTAGAGCCAGGAAATAAAATGTTAGAAGGGAGCTTTTTTAACCCACCTTTTCTAGGCCCTTTCCCAAATTGGGGCCAGCAGGCCAGCCCTAAATAGGGCTGCTTGAACATTTGAGTTGCTGCCGACACCTGGGTCCTTTCCCACCAGATCAAGTGACCATCGAGCACAGACCTTCAATGTGTATGCCTAGATAAAACAAAGAAGGAAGGGGTTGCCATAGGCCCTCCACCTTCTCCCTCAGCAGAGACTATAGAATTCCAAAGGCAAGGCAAAGGTCAAGACAATTGGTATAGGCCTACTGCAGCTTCTAGCTGGATCACCACTCCAAGTTGAAGGAAGCACCCACCTTATCGTGTCCGCAACTGCACTTTTTCTGAATGGGTATGGTCCCAATAATGTGGGTACCGTTGGCCAACAAGATTCTGGCTTATCCACTTTTTCTGGAGACATTTCCTTCACCCAGGAGCTTCCACTAACTCACCCTGGGGCGCTTCCTAAGGGGAGACAGGTTTATAGAGCCACACCTGTCACTTGCCGTTGCGTTGCTAGCTGCACTCTCTATGCATCCGGTGGTGAAGCCTGGAGGGACTGGTCAGACAACAAGGGGCAAAATTAGTGCAGGTATATCTACCTGTGCTACAATCATATCTTAGATTACAGTGTAGACACATTCTTAGACTGGATCCCTGTTAATTACACTATCTGGCAAGGCAAATAGCTTTAGGATTATTTTAATCGAGTTGATCACCTATTATGGTGTTCTTTCTTGAATTACCCAGTCATCAACGTGAAGATAAGGGGACAAGGAATTTTGGTCTATGTGAGCTGCCACTACTGCCAGACACTTAGCGAAAACCTTTGGTGATATAGAAAGACCAAAGGGCAGGACCGTGTACTGATAGTGGATGTTCCTACCAGGAATCTGAAATATTTCCTGTGAGCCAGGTGGTTTGATATATGGAAATAGGAATCTTGCAGGTCAAGAGCCATGAATCAGACCTGAGGAACTAATGATGGGAGTAATGGAGGGATGAGTCACCATCCAGAATTTGAAATGGCAGATAAAGGTGTTGAGACATTGAAGGTTCAGGATGGGTTGCCAATTCCTTTTCTTCTTTGGGAGCAGAAAGGAATAGGAAACCCCCCACCTCACACCCTAAATATCCAAGGGGATGTTCTCTAGTGTCTACTTCTTGCTTTAACAGTCTTTCATGAGAGAGGGCCCTGAAAAAGGATAGGAGAGAGGAGGAGGAGGTGGGAAGGGTTTTAAATGGAATGGGACACCCTTTACTAATCTCTAAAACCCACTGATCAAAGGCAAATCCCAAGACCAAGCTTCTCAAAAATAAAAGAAGCAATTGCCAAAGGGGGACAAGTAGAACAAAAAAAATCCTCTGGGGGTTCTATGAGACTTTTGATATTGATGTCAAACCTGCTGCTTGGTGGAAGCCCTAGACTGTGTGGCAGCATCGGAGGAGACAGGATTGTTTTCAGTGCGGAATCTCTGTCTTGTCCTAAGTGGCTCTGAGGATCTCTGTAGCTGACTGTAAAATTGGACAGAAGAGTGCCATCTAAATGATGACTTGTCACTGCTGCTTTCTCTTTAGGCACACAGTGTCCCAAAGAGCACAGACTCAACCTATGATGAGGTAGATAAATCACATACTGGCCAAAAGGGAGTTAATGAGGGCCTCCAAGCCACACCAGCCTCACCCTGGTACACCTACAGCAGATATCAGGAGTGGAGAGTGGAGTTGAAAAGAGAAGGCTTAGGTCAGGTGGGGGCTAACCAAGAGAGAGAGGAGACCTCTGCTTCTCCATCTGTGAGAGGCCCTGAATAGAAGGTTGAGATCCTGCTAAAGACTTGCTGGATGACCTTCTTTTGAGCTTCTTGTTTTGGGACTCTGGTACCCTAGATGGGGTGGAACTAGAGAGTGTCTTAGCTGTAGGGCTAAAGATCCACAGCGCTGGACCCCCTGAGAAGTGGTGGAGGACCAAGGAGACCCCTTGGGTGAGTAGTAACATGTCAGGCTGGTAGGGGGTGTTGTGGAGACTAACCTTGCAACACTCCCTTAAATCCTTCAGGGAGCAGAAGGCTTCATCTGTCCTGTTGTTGAAAGGTTCATTACCCTCAAATGGGAAGTCCTTGATTGTTGTCTGTTCCTCCCTTCTGATTCTAAAGGACTGAAGCCATGACAACCTCCTGATGGCTATTTCAGTGGTCACCGTGTATGCTGCAGTATCAGATACATCCAGTGTACCCTGCAGGAAAGTATAGGCAGTAATTTGTCATTATGGATTTCAGTTCCTCCTGGTGCTCCTTGAGCAGTTTGGCAGTGAATTGAGATGATTTGTCCGAGGTAAAAAAAGTCCTATTTGCAAGGAGAACCTGACAGTTAGCCACTTTCCTTTGTAGGCTTGCTGATGAATACACTTTGTGGCTGAAGAGGTCCTAGTACAGGGAGTGATAGCATAGTAGGATAACTAAAATCTCTCTATTTTTGCCAACCAGCATAAGCAAGAGAACTGCTAACTATATAAGCAATACTATTATACATAAAGATAAGTAAATTGCACTATGCACAGAGGAAGGGGACACTGCAGGGGTTCTGTCTCACTCTCCTGGGTGATAAGAAGCAACTGAGGGATGGTTGGGGCCGCTCCACCTCTTATGCCCTTAGGTAGGGCCATAGGGCCTCGCCTTCTTCCTTGTCTGGGTGGGCTGCTTGATCCCAGGCCTGGCTTAGGGTTAGGTCCTCTTTCTGTTCTTGGAGGAAATCCCCGTCGACCTTTAGCCCTGCCTGTTCATCCTCCTTGGGTGTCTCTGTCGCAGGCCAATGGTGGTCCCACACCTTAGGTCGATTGGATGGCCCTTCCTCATGAATGGGGGTCTGCTGGTGGCCTAATAAGCCCCTCTTCACTGGTCTCCCCCTTCCTTCCAACTACGGGGTGTCCTCTGCATTCCCGTAAGACTTTGTGGAACCATGGTCAGTTGCACTCTAAGATCATGGGGTATGCCAACCTCGGGGCCAGGCCGACCTGACAGACTCTTTCACACCAGGTAGCCTCTAGCCGTACTGGGCAGTTGGGTGTGGCCATACATCCCCATGGATACATTGTAGGTGGACTATTGCTCCTGCCAAATCTGGGACTTCAACCAGGTCAGTTCGGACAAGTATCTGGCTACCTCCACAGCCAACCAGGGCTGTCACTGGGATCCTGTTTTCCTGTATGGGGATCCAGAATTTATCCAGGCTTCTCTTCCAGATCTGGAGGCCTACCACCCACACCTAACCATAGTTGCAATCAATGAACAGGCAGTCCCATCGGAAATGTCCCTCTTATCTACTCATAATAGTAGTCCTAGGCCCTCCTGGCTGGCAGGTCTGATTTTGGTTGTGCAGTTCCTCCCGGTAGGACTTCTTCCCTCTGTGGAGGGGACTGGCTGGCCGGCTGTCTCCAATCAGGATTTGGGACAGCTGTAGGTGGTCTGGATGGGCATTGAGGGCCTCCTGCCTCAGTTTGGCAGGGACCTTGTTCAGTTGGTCTGTCCTGGTTGCCCGGGATTTCCAGTTTGAGGTCGTGGCTCCGACTCTCCAGCTGCAAAATAATCTTCCATCAATGTGATGGCTTTGGCAAGGTCTCTGGCCGATGTTGCTGTACCCTTTCCTTCTCCCCACCAGGAAGGACTTAGGTAAACTGTTCCAGGGACACCATTTCCACCATTTGGACTCTAGTCTGCTTCTCTGGTTTCAGCCATCACCAACAGTAATCCCAGAGGTACTGGGCTGCTACTCTTGCTCTATCCTGTGGTGGGTACCGTTCATGGCGGAAGCATCAGTGGTGCATCTCTGTGCTGATGCCAGTCTGATCCAAGATGGCCATCTTTCAATGCTTTCTGAGGGTCTAGGTTTCAATAGGCGGACTGGGCCAGTCCAGTAGGGTAGCCCAGTGTTCTGGCAGCCACTGGGCGGCAGTGGTAACCCATTCAAATGTTACAAGGAACACCTCAGGGTCGTTGCTGGGCCCCATATTCATGAGATGCACAGGGAGGCCAGCCAAGACTTTCTCAGCCTCCAATCCACTGGAGTGGGGGATGATGGTCCACCTGGCCAGAGTTGTGCCGCCATGTGCTGGACTAGGCACTCCTGCTACACCTGGTGTTGGGTGGCCAACTCTTGCATTATCTGCTGCTGCTGCTGCTCTTGCTGCCATGCCATTTGGTGATCTGTTGTAGCAGCTGGGTCTGGTCCTGCTGCTGCTGCATCACTTGCTGCTGGCTCTCCAGCTGTCATTTCAGAATTCTGTCCATTTCCATCTTAATCAGGCACAATAGGAAAAAAAAAAACCAGGGGGCGGGGGGTCCATCGTCAGCCTTCCCTTATTCTGAACTTTTAGTAGGTCCCAGTCGCTGCCCACGTTCTCCACCAATTGTTGTGGGGTAGGTGGCCCTTCAGCCCCTTAGGGCAGTATGTTCTTGCGGTCTGAGTCACTAAGGCAGGCCCAGTCTTCAGGGCAGTAAGATCTAGTAGCCCAAAGTCTAAGTAGCGGCCCTTCTTCCCTGGACAATATGGCCCAATGACCAGAGTCAATAGGGCTGTCCCAGGGCTCAGGACGGTGAGGCCCAGTGGCCAAAGTCTAAGCAATGGCTTTTGGCAGCCTAATTCACCTTCTTGGCCATTGACAATGTCCATGGCAAGTTGGCTGGGGTAAGGGGCCCCAGGTCTACCCTTCTTCACCGAGTCCCAACCCAGAGCCCTAGGGAACTGATACCTCACTGCTCATTCTTGATCACCTGTAGCTAAGTCCCATTCCCTGGGTTGCTTCCTACCCCTTCTTCCAACGTGGGGGGTCCCTTGGCAAGTGCTGCCTCACCTGTGTCAGCCTCAGCAGTTGGCTGCGGTTCAGTAGAGATATCAACCTGGCTGGAGTTGGCATCTGGTGACTCTGGCTCTCTCCCAGCAGGAGCTTGCAGCACATGTCTGTTGTCATCGGTGGCCAGCCCAGACTGAGCTGAGCTGCTCCCTCATACTGCAGTTCCAATTGGAGCATGCCCAGCAGGGGTGAGGAGGCAGCCCATAGCATAGAGGCTAACCCTTCTAGCCCAATGTGGGATAGGTATACCCCGTCACACCTGCGCATGGCACTGAGGGATCTGTGTGGAGAAGCCTCTTGTGGAAATTATGGGGCACCAATAGTTTACTCCATACTTCTCAGGTTTGGGGGAAGAGGGGGGTCTCTGGTCAACCAGTAGATTTGCTCATTCTATAGCTCGAAGTGGGGTCACTTCTTTGACCATGGACTTCGCCTACTTCCCTGTCAGGGATGGCCACCTGCTCCCAGGCCTGGTTCAGAGTCTGGTTTTCTCACTGTTCCCATACAAAGTCATCATCTTTAGGAAACCAGCTGAGGCTGAGGCTAATGTGTTGCTGGGCTGTGTAGGACAGGCTCCTGCCCAGTCCAGTCCTGGCGCCCCTTCCGCGGGCCCAGGCTCGGTGGAAGGTCACTGCGCCTTCCTATTTCAACAGGGGAATGTTAGTTTTTGCAGTCTTTCGCCCCGGCCCTCAGGCAGGGCGGGCGAGCAAGGAGTCTTTCACCCCGGTCCTCAGGCAGGGCGGGCGAGCAAGGAGTCTTTCACCCCGGTCCTCAGGCAGGGCGGGCGAGCAAGGAGTCTTTCGCCCCGGCCCTCAGGCAGGGCGGGCGAGCAAGGAGTCTTTCGCCCCGGCCCTCAGGCAGGGCGGGCGAGCAAGGAGTCTTTCGCCCCGGCCCTCAGGCAGGGCGGGCGAGCAAGGAGTCTTTCGCCCCGGCCCTCAGGCAGGGCGGGCGAGCAAGGAGTCTTTCGCCCCGGCCCTCAGGCAGGGCGGGCGAGCAAGGAGTCGTGAGCCCGAGTCAAGTGGACGGTAGACGTTAGTCACTCTTTGGGGGTTGGCAAGGATCGGGGGAAGGGGAGGGGGACGCAGGCCCACCCAACTCCACTGCGTCCCAGCCCAGGGCCCTAGCTGTGGCACGGGTGTTGCCACTCAGTCGGCGGGGCTCCCGCCGCAACACGCCGACAGGGCTTACCCCTATTACAGCCACGCCTCTGGCTGTCCCTGGGCTTCTTCCTCCCTGGGCTCCCCAGTACCTGTGTCAGTCAGTTCCTCCGGGTCGTCGGGGTATACCGCACGGGGTAGCCCAGTCAGTCCCTCTGCGTCCATGGGGGATAGAGTGGGAAGCTCCTCAGCGAGGGGCAGCTCCTCCAGATCACAGGGTGGGGGGTAGGGTTCAGCCTCCGGCAACTCCTCCAGGTCTGGTCCTGCCTCCAGTGGTTGGGCGTCAGGCAGCTCCTCCAAGTCCGGACCGGCTTCTGGGCGGAACTCCCAGCTCTCCAGTTCAGGGGGCTCGTCCCAGCCGCTGCGGGCCTGAGGCTGGGCCCAGCGCTTCGGGCCTGTAGGCCTCGACCAGTCCAGGGGGCCCGGAGCCCAATCCAGGCCTTAGAGGCGGGTCGCCGGGGTCGCCCCAGGGCCCTCAAGGCCGGGAGAGGGTTACCTGAGGCGGAGGCCTGGCACGGTTCAGCCCCTTGCTGCAGCTGGCGAGACAGTACGTCTGTCTCCGCCGGCAGCCTTCTTCCCTCTGAGCTGCAGGGCCTGCTTTTTATGGCTGCCGTCCTAACTAAGGCCCCGCCCCCCTGCTGCCGGGTTGGCCGCCCGGCAGGACCTATTGGGACCCAGCTGCCTGGTTGCCGGGCAGACTGGGCTGCCGGCCGGTCTAGGATCCGATTGGGTGCCTGTGGCCCTTCCTCGGGCCCAGGCTCAGAGGAAGGCCACTGCGCCTTCCTACAGGCTGGCATCCCTGGCTGGCCTGAGGGCCCTTCACTGAGCCTTCCACCTTATCTTGGCCCATCAGCCACCTCATTTTTGGGTCTAGATTGTTCTCAACCAGGGGTCCTTAGTTGCACTATTGTAGGAGTTCCCCAAACCATTGTCAGTCCCACCCCATTATCACTGGGTAGGCCAGACTGTCTGCTAAGCCAACATAGCAAGTCTCTGAGTAGCCTCCCACTTCAAGTTGCACCTGTACTCCGGTCTGATTTTCATTGTTCAACCAATGCCAATACTGTTCCTTCAGATGTTGGGCCACCACCCAGGTCCGGGTTCCCAACAGGTATCTCTCTTTAAGGAATCTTTGGCAGAACATCTCAAGGTTGATATCCAGGTAGTCCAGGATGGCAGCCTTTACCTTGGCATATTCTAATGCTTCTTTGAGGGCCAGGCCCTTATAGGCTGCTTGTGTCAGGCCTATCAAAATACATGGCTAGAAAGGTGACCCAGAGTTGTGGCCACTGGGAGATGGTGGCCACCTGCTCAAAGGTGACCAGGAAGGCTTCTGGGTCATCCCTGGGGCCCATTTTCTTAAGTCTGATAGGAAACCCAGTTGACAGGGTGTCTCAGGAGGGCCTAAACATCACAATGTTAGATGTGCCCCTGATAGCTGCAGTAGTGTCACCACTTGCTGAATCAGGATTCCTGCCATGCCTGATGTTGGGCCTCCAGGTCTTCAAGTAGCTGTTATTGCTGCTGCACTGCTGGGCAGCTTGCTGTGGCTGCTGAGCCAGGATCTGATGTAATACCTGGCCCTGTTGTTGATGTTACTGGTTCTCCTGCATCCATTTCAGCAGCTTTTCAGTTTCCATAGATATGTGTAGATCACTTCAGTGAGTCTACTAGTGGTCCTTTTAACAGGGCCTGGGCATTATCCGTATTCTCCACCATGTGTCGGGGGGTTGGGTGTTTGGTGTCAGTATTGGCCTGTGGCAGGGGTCCATGGCCAGGAGCAGGGGAACCCGGGCCCTCCCTGCTCCACCAGGGCCCAATGAAACAATAATTCAAAATATTTGGCTTAGGGTGCAGGTGCCCCTATGCTTGCTTCTCGGGCTACTTCCTATCCTGACTTTAGTTCCTCTGCTGGCATCACTGGTTTGCTTCCGAGTTCCCCAGAGTCCTCTCTAGTCACAATCTATATGGTCTTCCTCTGTGTTGGGGATCATCATTGCCATCCTCCAAGGTTGAAGTTCCTGTGGCAGCTTGGCAGTGGGGCCTGGTCCCAGCTGCCTGTGGCCCCAGCAACTTCTTGGCAGGACCCTGCACCACATTCCTCTTCGGTCCACCTACACTGAGCTGAGCTGTTCCCTTTTGAGCTCAGGCTCCATTGTGACCATGCCCAGTAGGGGCAGCTGGGCATGGCTTTTTGGGCCCATAGCTGCCTTTAATCCTTACCTCCCAGTTTGGAGCTTGTACAGTCCATCACCAGGATACTCCTTATATCTCTCATTTTTCAACCTGATTTTTTTCCCCCTCTTCAAATTGCACCTTACTCCATCTTCCTATGATGCTCTCTCTTATTTCAATACTCCTTTTTCTAGAGATCAGCAGGAGTTTCTGCAAGTCTCTCCTTTTTGGGTATTAAGTCTTACACTAACCTAATTATATTTTACCATCATTGTATCCCAAGAGTTCTTCTCAAACACAGATTGTGTTGCCTTGCTTTGTCTTCATTTGTTTTATCATTCTTTTGGTTATTTTCATACTGCACAATGGGAACAACACTATGTCACTCTCAATTTATCCTTGAGGCTGATAAATTATTGCACTAAGATCTCCATACATTTGCTGAAAGTAACTCCTACAGGTGATAATTTCTTATCAATGTGCTGGTAAATTATCTATTCCTTTGCCTCCTGGCTGTAATGAAGGTTTTCACTTAGCCGTGTATGTATCAACATTACATTATGGACCATTTTGCTTGTGAGATGCATGCTTCCTTTAGCAAACTCCTCAAAAGATATATTCACTTTTTGGACTTTAAATAGCCATTCTGCACAGAGAAAGCTTGCAAGTGTTTGAAGCTCAGTAGGGAGGAAGCTGTTGTTGGAGGCAGATGTGTCTTCCTGGAGGCCAGACCCAGCAGCTGTGTGGAGCAACCGTCCCACTGAGCAGAGCATCCAAAACCTGCCCAGATTGCTGGGCCCTAGTGATTGGGTGGGGCTGCCAAGCCCTAGTGATTAGGTGGGGCTGCCAGGCCCTTGCAGCTGGAACAAGCCACCCGAGACTCCTGAGTGGGAAATACCCCTTGAGGCCAGCCCTGACCTGGAGGAGCTGCCTGATGCTGGGGACCTCCAGGAGTTGATTGAACCCTGTGGACTGGAGGAACCCCTGTGACCTGGAGGAGCTGCCCTCCACTGACGATGCAGAGGAGTTCCTGGACCTGCCGCTGGTCGATGGTGAAAGACTTGTGGAACTGCCGCTTGCCTTCTACCCTAGCGACCCAGAAGGAAACTGCTTCCTGCAGGTACCCGGGGACAGGGTGGGAGGAAGTGGCCCAGGGACAGCCGACTAGCAAGCAGCTGAGTCAGGGGAGAAACCCCATCAGCATGTTGTGGCTGGAGTCCCGCTGATCAGTGGCAAACGGCTTTGCCACTGATAGGCCCTGGACTGGGACACAGTAGAGTCGGGTGGGCCTGTGTCCCCCTTCCCCCTTCCCTAACCACCCCGGGAGGGAGTGCTACTCTCTGCTTTTGGGAGACAGAGGATCCTGAGTTCTACTGGCCCCACCTGCCTAAAAAGCTGGGGTCCCAGACTATTTTTCCAGACCCACCTGTGGGAAGGCTGGCGGCTGCTGACTGCCCAACCAGCCCTGCTCGGATTGCGGGCCAGGGACTGCAAACTGCTTTGCCTGCCCCGCCCTGCCTGAGGGCCGGGGGCACCTGACCCCTTGCTAGCACGCCCTGCTGGGGCCGGGGCTAAAGACTTGTAAATGGGCACTGTTTATTCCCCTAAAGAAAGGCGCTGTGGCCTTCCTCGGAGCCCGGGCCTGCAGAAGGGTCGCAACACCTCGGCCGGATCATGCCACTGGCCTACAAGGTATTTATTAAAAGGAAATTCCATACTTAGCTCTGATCATCCTTCCAAACATTTAAGAAAGTCAAGGAGGAAAATTTTTAAAAAAGCCAGTAGTATAGACCTATACAAACACCATTCCCAATAAACCATATATATTACAGCACTTCAGTAACTAAAGGAATCTTAACACAAATGCATTTGCACAAATTTACTTGCGAGAGAATGGAAATACTGATATTTTGGATTTCAGTAGCTTTCATTTTCACAAGAGTTAAAACACCAAGGCTGGTATTTTTACTCAAGTTAAATGATTTTTCTTTAATCTGTGAATTCTATCCAGTTCTTGGCAGTTTGTGTTCCAACAGCTGTTAAGTTGGACTTTTCTGACTTGTCTAATTTGCAAGTTTTTAAGGCATCTTTGAATATCTTGGCTTAAAGACTACATTTAAATTTATTGTTTAACATGCAGACAGGAGAATGATAGCATGTATCCTCTTGAATCCTCCAGGATTCTTCAACCCCATATTAATTTACATACACAAGAGGCCGATGCATGGCACCTATTGAGACTCTGAGACTGGGGGGTAAAACTCTGCCCACAGCTACAGGCCTTCCCCTCAGCCTAAAGGGAGGAGCTACGAAACCCAGGTCTCAAATGATTTCAGGGGACAACAAACTAAAAAATCAGGGACAGGCGTGAAGGTCATGGGGACAAAACCAAGGATCCAGAGGGGGACACTGAGCAGAGGAAGTCCTGGTAAAAGATTGGCAGCTTAGAGAGGTCTTGCTGGAGACCCTTTGGATGGAGGTAGATGAGCTGCTGGTCATATCAGAGCCTGTGGAGGAAGATTTGCAGCAGCGCACTCCACCCTGGATTATCTGCACCATAAACGAGTCTCTGCAGGGCCTGGAGGCAGAAGATGTGGACCTGACTGAAGCAGAAATACATGGCAGCTGAAAAAGGAGCAGTTGCAGTATATGAATGATTTAGCAACCCGTTGGGTGGTGCTGGTAACACTTCCAGTTTGGTTAGGTTAACTGTCATGTGAAACATAAGATTATTAGGAAACTATTAAGAGGTGCAGGAAAGTCCTGATTTGGTAAAGGGTATTGTAATTCGGAAGCCTAAGCAGCACCTTGCCCCTATTTTCCCCTTCTGCAGGGCTCCTTAAGAAAGCCGCACACAGGTTCTCATTCAATCACAGCTCTTCTGGGAGTCTGGTTTCCTTATTTACAAAGTTCCAAAAAGCAAACACAAACATAACTTCTACCCAGGCTTAATCTGGTCACAGTCCCTCTCACAGGTACTGTCTCAGCAGGGACATCTTTCTGAGCCCCATCATCCTTCTTCTGACACCTATGCAAGAGACCCTCTCTCCCTGCATCTCCCCCTTCTAGCTCTACCCTCACTGAACTCCCTCTGGCCCTTGATAGCCTAGGTGCAGCCCTGCCCCTTAACTGGATCAACTGAGAGCACCTGCTCTAGCCTAGGGGAACTGGACCTGTTTCAATTACTGGAAGTCGCCCTGTCACACCCTGTGATAAGTACAGAAAGCAAGAGAACTTTTGTGTGGGACAGAGGAAACTGATTGAAAGGATGGGCCATCACATTCACTCTGGCATAGTCTGGTAATGCTTGCTTGAGTCATCAGTGACTGTCAAAGATAGATGACACAATCTGCAGGATTAGTTGATGTATTGTTCTGACCCCACTAAGCACTGAAGCTCACTTCCCTTTTCTTGCAAAGATGTAATTTCTGATCTCGAGTATCAATAATAAACTATTTTAATAGCTTACTGTTCTTGAGACTAAGGCAGGCGGTGGGATCTAGCTCCTCTTTGCCATAGACTTTCAGGATCCAAGGAACTTGGAGACCATACTCTCAGCATCTTCCACAACTCCACAAGTAAGTGTGATGATGTCTATCAGCTCTTCTCTATCCCCTGCAGGAGATGTTGCCCTTACATCTCCCTGGTGAAGGAAAACCTACTTAGACCTGACTGCCAACAAGACTTAGTCTTCCAGAAGCCCAGAAGAGACAGGAGGAGATACTGACCAACCGGGAGCTAGCAGGCTACTTAAGATGGTGTGCCTACTTGGGACACTGTGGAGATGGACTGGGACAAGAAAGCTTCACCTCACCTCACTGCTAGCCCAGAATTCCAGGGCCACGTCACGGCCTTGCCTTCAAGTACTGCAATGAAGTGCTTGCCTTTGAATTTTGTTTGCTTGTTTAAAAAGAGCCAAATTCTAAGTTTTCCTATCTTTAGCTAACAGTTGAGAGACTGACACTGAGATTACAGCATGGGCCACCCTTCCCCAAGCAGGCAGCCACAACTTGTGGAGTCAAAGAATGATTGAACCCTCAAAGGGCTATGGAGCAGCCCCATCTGTGACAACTTGGTTCCAAGAGTGAAATCAACGTCCCATTTCTGTAAAGGGGAACCATGGAGGAGGCTGTTTGACTCTTGGTTTAGCAGGCCCGGGAAGTGGCACAGCAGCTTTCTCTGGAAGCACAACAGGAGGGGGGGCCCAGCAGCCACAGCAGATGTGCTCCTCGAGCTACTACAGCAGCAACAGTGGTTCCAGGAGGTGATGTTCAAGGAGATCACTGGCCACACTGACTCCGAAGTGATGCCTTTGGCACCAGGTATAACCCTTTCCAAATTAGGACTTGCTGATGATCTTCAGGCATACCTCATTATGTTTGAGTGGATGACTCTTGCTGCTCAATTAGAGAAGACTGCCTGAGATGTACGATTAACTCCTTTTCTGTCCATGGAAGCTCTGATGGCTCACTGGGCCTTAGATGATGAAGATACAAAGGACTCTGATACCCTGAAAGCTGCCATCCTTGACTAACTAAAAGCATCACCACAGACTTACAGGCACCAGTTTCGAACAGAAATTCTCTCACCTGGGGCACAACCCCAGGCGATGACCTGGGCCATTGCCCAGCAACTAAAGGACTGAGCCACCCGCAGGCTTCAGTCATTGTCCTGCTCTCTAGCTGAGATGTAGAGTCTGTGTTGTTCTAACTGTATCAAGAGGTCTTGCCAGTCAACATTCAAACCTTGGTATGCTGACACAACCACAGCACACTGACAGCTGCCATTCAATTCACTGAGGATTTTATGTCTGCAGGCTGGCCCGGCCAGTATGAGCGATATAGGCCAAGTGAAGTTTAGGTCACAGAATCTCTACCTCCACTGAATCTACCTATGGTACCAGGAAAGGACCAAAAGGTTCTCAGAAGTCCTAGAACCATGTGTGCCCTGTTGGTGGACTACAGATGGCATCCCACAACACCGCCATGAGAGTAGTCAGATGAGTGTGCAGAGTTGTGCCTGAGAGCAGGTCAGAGAGCTTCCCCTAATCCAATGGTCATCTGTCTCCACTGTGGAAAGCTGGGGGATGTCAGCCACTTGTGCCTCCTTGTGGAGTGTGATCTCCTGGAGTGTGGCTTCGTAGAGTGCTGGGGCCTCTTTGGCAGAACAGATGAGAACTGTCTGTTGCCAAACATTTGTAGATTCAGTAGTCCTCAATGTTTGGGGCTAATGGACTCAGGATATTCCCAAAGCCTTGTCTGGGAGATCCTAATGGATCCTGGAGATCCATGGGAGTGTAAACCTCAGGATTGGGCCTCATACTGATGTATTGGAAAAGGTATGTCATATTGCAAAGGTACAGAATTTATATAATCTTGCAGTGTGTTCTAATTGTAGTTGTGCATTATGCTAGATCCTCAGCTGGTGTAAATGAGTGCCGCTTCAGTGAGGTCAATGGAACTGCATCCATTTACATCAACTGAGGATCTGGCCCATTATCTTTGTGTATAATATATCACTACATTAGCATTTCAAATAAGTTCTAGAAATAGTACTTAAATGACACCATTTAAAGTGTGGTTCCACTCGGAAAAGTAATTATGTAAAAACGGTACCATCTTATTCAACAAATCTTCTTGTCATAGCTGTTTTACTTTAATGACAAAAATAAGTCTACTATTTTTAACTCAGGTTAGCATTGCAGAGTCAACACTGCTAAGAGCTGGATTCTATTCCTTCTTGTACGTCAACAGAATTGTTTGCTAAATTCCAGTCAGATGTACCTGTGCCAATTTCCCAAAGCATTGAAGACATTGGTGTTACAGAGGGGCCATTTAGGTATAACTGGAAGTCAGTGGGGATGCCTTGATGTAACCAGCTTAATTTGGCTTGTGGAATTTCTATTACTGTTGATGACCTATGAGAAGAGCTCAAATTGAGATTGCAGTCCTAGTAGTTAGAAAAAAATTACTTGTAAACTACGCATATTTGATCTCAAAATCATAGAGCTAGTAAACCTGGAACCTCAGAATCCCTTTTTTAGAATAAGTCTTCAGAATAAAATCATACTTTGAAGGGAGGGGAGAGATAAACAAGAGCTCAGATCTTACACAACCAGCAGCAATAAAGATCTCCTTGGGAGCAGCAGCTGTGGAGACAAGGGTTGGCCTGAATTAACTTTATTGGTGGTGGTGGGTGGCCTGACCTGAACTAATTGTAGTGGGTGGCAGTGAGGCAGGCTGGCCTGAATTAACTGTACTGTGAAGAAGGAGTAATCATGGCAGGGGCCATTTCTCCACCTGTTACTCCAAGAAACCCAACTAGTGACTCTAAGCTCAAAACAACCTGGGCAGGTTCCTCACCAAAGCTGTCCTCATCTGTAACAGGCTACAAAGCTGATTTATTTAAATCATACTGAGAAGATATCCATAATCAGGGTTTATATATTGACAAAAAAACAAAAACACCCCTAAAACTAATCTGTTGTAGTGTAACACAGAAAAAAGAACGGTTACTTACCTTGTAACTGTTGTTCTTCAAGATGTGTTGCTCATGTCCATTCCTAATTTAGGTGTGTGCGCACGTGCCACCTGCACCAGTGCTGGAATTCTTTTCCCCTAGTGGTACTCGTAGAGGCCGGTTCTAGCGCCCCCTGCAGCGGCACACACATGCATCCACATATAAGTGCTGCTGGCTCCCCCTCCTTCTCAGTTCCTTTTTGCCGGAACTCCGACTGAGGGGACGGAGGGTGGGTTGTGGAATGGACATGAGCAACACATCTCAAAGAACATCAGTTACAAGGTAAATAACCATTCTTTCTTCAAGTGCTTGCTCATGTCCATTCCCAATTTTAGGTGACTCACCAGCAGTGTCCCTGATGGTGGGCAGGAGTTCATGGATATGACTCTTGAAGCACCGCTCTGCCAAAGCCAGCATTGTCGCGAGCTTGCTGTGTCAAGGCATAGTGGGATGCGAAGGTATGTACCGATGACCAGGTAGCTGCTCTGCAGATGGCCTGTATTGGGACATGCGCTTGAAAAGCTGCAGATGATGCCTGTGCCCTCGTTGAGTGGGCTGTTAAAGACACTGGAGGCGTGACTCCGGCCTGCTCATAACAAGCCCAGATACAGACTGTGATCCACGCTGAGATCTGCTGTGAGGACACCTGCAGTCCTTTCATTCGATCCACAACCGTGATGAAGAGTTGCGTTGAGTGATGAAAAGGTTTGGTTCTGTCAATATAAAACCCCAGAGCCTGTCTCACATCGAGGGTATGCAGACGCCTCTCTTCACTGGAGTTGTGAAGCTTGGGACAGAACACTGGCAGGAATATGTCCTGGTTAAGGTGAAAATGAGAGACTACCTTAGGCAAAAAGGCCAGGTTCGGGCGTAGTTGGACCCTTGTCCTTATAAAACACAGTGTAGGTGGGCTCTGAGGTTAATGTCCTGATCTCTAAAACTCACCTTGCGGATGTAATAGCTACCAGGAATGTGACCTTCCAGGATAGGTGCATAAGGAAACACAAGGCTGGAGGCTCAAAGGGAGACCCAGTGAGGCTACGGAGGACCAAATTCAGATCCCACTGGAGAGAAGGATATCACATTGGTGGAGAAAGCCTTTCTAATCCCTTAAGAAATCTGGCCGTCATTTTATGCAAGAAAATTGTACTACCCTCAACCAGAAGGTGGAAACCAGATATGGCCACTACATGGACCTTAATGGATGGGAAGGCCAATCCCACCTGCTTTAAGTGGAGCAGGTAGTCCAAGACTGTTGGGATTGATTGAAGAAATACCTAGCTCAGTCACCCAGAAGGTGAAGTGTTTCTGCTAAGCTCTGTTAACTGATCTGGTGCACAGCTTTCTGCTCTCTAAAAGCATCCATTGGAGTTGGGTTGAGCAGGCCTCCTCCCTACTCAGCCATAGAGCATCCATGCTGTCAGGTATAGGAAGGCCAGCTCCAAATGGAGCAGGCGACCTTGATCTTGGGACAAGATGCATTGCCTGGACCCTGCCAGCTCTAACAGCATCCTGAACCAATGTTGTCGGGGCCATGCTGGGGCCACTAGGATGACCTGTGCTTTGTGAATTAAAGGTATTGGTGGAAAGACATACATAAGGCTACCTGACCAGGAGAGGAGAGAAAGGCATCGGTCATGGAGCCTTTGAGCCCTTGACGGGAACAGAACTGACTGAAATTTTCTGTTGTCTCTGGTGGCAAAGAGGTCCACTTGGGGATTGCCCCACATTTGGAACGTGCAAGCCACCACCTCTGGGTGAGAGCAAAAGGACTGGCTGAGGCAGTCTGCTAAAGAGTTGTTTATCCCTAGGAGATGGACTGCTTCCAGGTGAATGCTGTGACTGATACAAAAGTCCCATAAACATATGGCCTCCTTGCACAGGGCTGAAAACCAGGCCCCACCCTGTCTGATATAGTATACAGAGGCCGTATTGTCCGTGAGTACCTGCACTACCTTGGAGAGATGCTGCAGGAAAACTGTGCAGGTTAGGCAAATTGCCCTGAGTTCCCGGATGTTGATGTGCAACGCCAATTCCCTTGTTGTCCACATGCCCTGGATTCTTAGGGGACCTAAGTGAGCTCCCCATCCCAAGTCTGAGGCATCTGAGATCAGTGATACTGATGGCTGGGGCGCATTCCCATGGGTACCTGGTGAGGTCTTGTCTACCATGTCAGAGAGGTAAGTATTTGCAGAGGTAGTATCCTATCCAGGTGATGTGTGGCTAGTGAGTATACCGATGCCAGCCACATGTGGAGGGGTCTGAGGTGCAGTCTGGCATGTCGAACCACGTAGGTGTAGGCTGCCATGTGGTCTAAGAGGTTATGGCATACCCTCACCGTGGTGAGATGGTGGGCTGAAATGTGAGCTATAATCTCTGACATTGCCAGGATCCTTTCCCCTGGAAGAAATGCTTTGGCCTTGGTAGAGTCCAGGACCACCCAATAAACTCTATCCTTTGCACAGGGACTAATGTTGATTTATGCTCATTAGGAGGCCCAGCACTTGACAAGCGTTCCGGATAGTCACGATGCTGGCCTGGACTTGAGACCTTGACCTGCCCTTGATGAGCCAAGGAAACCCCTGCACCCCTCTCCTCCGGAGGTAGGCCGCCACCACCAACATGCATTTGGTGAAGACACTCAGTGAGGTTGAGACTCCAAATGGAAACACCGTGTATTGGTAATGGTGATCTCCTACAATAAACCACAGGAACCTTCTGTGACCTGGGAAGATCGAGATGTGAAAACAAGTGTCCTTTAAATCGAGGGCAGTGTACCAATCGCAAGGATCCAGTGAAGGAATAATAGTGGCTAGGGAAACAATATGAAACTTTAGCCTTCTGAGGTACTTGTTGAGGCGCCTTAAGTCCATGATGGGCCTCGGTCCTCCCTTTGCTTTTGGAATCAGGAAGTAAGGGGAATTAAATTCTTGTCACCTTAGGTCCTGGGGAACTTCTTCCATTGCACTCACCTGTAAGAGGGCTTGCACCTCCTGAGCGAGGAATTGCTCATGAGAGGGGTCCCTGAAGAGGGATGGGAAAGGAGGGTGGGAAGGCAGGAGTGAGGCAAACTGGAGGCTGTAACCAGTAGCTACCATGCTGAGCACTCATCGGTCTGATGTTATGGTAGCCTAGGCTGGGAGAAAAGGGGCTACATGAGAAGAGAACAGTGGGGGGTTGGATCTGTGGGTAAAACTGGTAGGTCACCCTCGGATGTACCTTCAAAAGGCCTACTTTCTGCCTCAGTTATGGCAGCTGGAGCCCAGTTGAGGGGTGGCAGACGACAAGCAGCTCTGGTGCCTTTTATATCCCCTATTATTTCTCCAATAGGAGTCACTGTGGGAATGGCCTCCAAACCACTGGCTATGCTTGAAGTGCCTCCTGGATGACAACGGTATATATAGGCCAAGGGACCATAGGGTCACCTTCGAATCCTTCATGCCATGCAGCCTAGAGTCTGTTCAGCAAAGAGGGCCGTGCCATAAAAAAAAGACATCTTGGATCGATTGTTGGACCTCTGATGGAAGACCCAAGGACTGCAGCCATGAAGCCCTTCTTACCACCACCAATGTCATGGTCCTGGCTGCAGAGTCCACTGCATCGGAGGCTGCTTGCAGAGGTGCCCTGGCTACCATTCTCCCTTCCTCCAAGATAGCTTTGAACCCTTATTTAGAGTGGGGGGGACAATGTATCCATGAACTTTTCTAGTGACTGCCGGATATTAAAATGGTACCTGCCCAGCAGCGCTTGTTGGTTCGCCACTTGTAGCTGTAGGTTGCCGTGGAATAAATTCTTCATCCAAGTAAGTCCAGTCTTTTAGCTTCTTTATTTTTGGGTGTCGAGCTCACTTTACCCTGTCTGTCCCTCTCATTGGCAGCAGTGACTACCAGCGATCCCAGGGAGGGGTGGTGTATAGGTATAGTATTTCCTCTCCACCCTCTTTGACATGGGGGGCAAGGAGGGTGGGGTTTGCCACAGTGCTTTGGCAAGTTTAACCACCCCTTCATGAACAGGGAGGGCCACTGTACTGGGTGCTCATCCACAGGCTCATCCAGTTGCTCTGTTTTGAGGCCCAGATTAGATGCCACCCTTTTTAAACAGATTTTGATGGAACCTGAAGTCATCCAGTGGCACTGCTGAAGAAGGTCCTGCTACTGCCTCATCCAGCAATGACCAGGAAGAGGCTGGTAGCTGAGGTGGGGGAGGAGGCCGCTGCTCTGGCTGGGATGATCCCCCCGACTCGAGGTAGGTGAATCTTCCTGGTCAGATTCTGTATCCAGGTGTGGCGCTGCACTCTGAGGAATAGAGGCCCTCGGTACCAAGGCCCCTCTTCCGGAACTGGCCTGCGGGATCCCAGAGGGAAACCCCCAGCAGTAAGACCATGGCCCGGGCCACTGTCCTTGCAGCCACCCCCCCATTAATGGCATTGTTGGGAAGCCAGGTGCTGGGGGAGAGGCCTGCCTTGTCTGAGTGACTTCCTCACTTTCCAGGGATGAGGCACCACTGTGTGATGGCCAAGACGGTGCCAACTCTGAGTATCTCCTGGTGCCATATGGAGCGTGGTGGTGCTCTGGGCCAAATGGCACGGAGAGCGCGAGTGTTGGTCATGACGGGACATGCTCTTGTCCTTAGGTTTCTTGTACAAACTACGGGAGCAGAGTCAAGTTGCCGGGGAAGTGCACTGGGAGTCCGGCGACCCACAGCATCAGCGGCACACATATTGCCCAGAGGGCTTTCATTACTTGAAAGGCTTCTGAGGTCGATGGCACCACCAGGTACTGAGGTCCTTTACTACTACCGAGAATCAGTGGGGGGCCTATTGCCAAGGTCTAAGCTCGCAGTGGCAAGGGACCCCTCAGAGGTGGAGAAGATTGGCAGCCCGACGCGAGTCTCACCTGGTTCCCCTTAGTCTTATCCATTGGTGAGCATCCTCGCTCGGTGCATGTCTTCTTGGACCTCTCTTTCATTACTGGGGATGGTGATCGGTGCCGAGAGAACAAAGAGTGCCCAGAGGGGCACTGCATGCAGAGGTTAGCGGGCTTGGTGCAGAGTCTGATCTGCCTGGCTCTGATGCCGGTCTAAGTGCTGACTCCATAAGGATGGCCTTAAGCTGAATGTCCCAGTTTTTTAGTCTGTGGACAAAAAACTTTTGCAGATTTTGCACTTCTCCCGGATGTGAGCTTCCCGTAGATGCTTTAGGCAATTTAGATGCAGGGGTTGTTCCTTGGCATAGGCTTCTTACATGAAACCAAGGGTTTAAATCCTGGGAAAAGGGGCATCCCCCAACCCTGGGACTCTAGCAACTACAATACTGTGACTAACTACTGATAACAATTAATTATATACACTAGAATAACAATGAAAACAAACCAGTAGGTTTAGTGAGAGAACTTGCAAAACAAGAGATGTTCCAGCACCATGACTAGCGGCAAGAAGGAACTAAGAGGGAGGGGAAGCTGACAGCGCCTATATGTGGGCACATGTGAGCACTGCTGCAGGGGGGTGCTAGAACTGTCCTCTACATGTACCACTAGGGGGAAAAAAATTTCTGGCACTGGAGCATGTGGCGTGCAAACACACCTAAATTGGGAATGGACATGAACAAGCACTCGAACACACATTTTGACTGTTTGTTAAACATTTTGATGGTTTGTCTCTCTCACTAGCAGGTTTGATGGTTGAAGTAGTCTGTGAAGACTGAGGGAATCTTTCTTTTCTCTCTAAATGCATCTGTGGCCTTTGTCCTTTAAACTTCCCTGAAACAGTTATTTTTGGATTTCAGGAATTTCCATCTTCCCTTACAATTACATGGCTAGAATACTTGGTCAACCTCCACTTCACCTTCCTCTGCGATTCCTCCACCTTTATATCTCTTCTGTGTGCATTGTTGGGGGATGGAGAGATTCTACAAAATAAATGCATTCATATGACTTAAATTCTTATAAAGATTGTTTTTGAATGGAATTCTAGTGTAATAACACAATAAAAGGACTGATACTCGTTTGTCGCTGAGACTTGTCTGCTTTTTGATGACTGAGTGAGGTTCTTGATCCTTGTCAGTTAAGACAAACTCTGATTTGTGCCATCAACATCCTTTTGGCAGTGGACTGTTCCTATTCACCTTAATGTGCTATCTCCTCAATTGCATTAAAAATATATGCAGTTTGCAATCTACTTTTTAAACTCTCAAATAATTTTAAAGAACAAAAATGAAGTTTGTTTAAACTTTCAAAGAGTGACCACCAACACACTAAAGAACGCTGGTTTTCTTACTACCACCACCTACATACAAAGAAGTCATGGGGAAATATTTACTTGAATGCTGTAAGCACATATGTATTTTTGATTACACCTGTCCCAGGTAATATACATAAGCACCTACATCCTCAAAGCACTGCACGTATATTAATTAATTAATGTATCCTTACAACTCCCCTGTGAAGTAAGTAAGTGTTCTTACCCTCTGCTGAAGCAGAGGTGTAATGACTTGCCCGTAGCCACACAATGAGTCATTGGTGGAGCCAGGATTACCACACACAACTTCCTCATTCTCAACCTTGTGCACCTTCCTGAAGATGAGCTTGCCTGCCGAACATGTAATTACATATCACCTTTAACCGTTTCTATATTTTTATTTATGAACGGATTCTATTTCTCTTAGCCCATTGTTCCTTCGCTACATCAGCTGCTTGTGCTTTACAAGGGAGCTTTTTATCTCACGTTCATGAAGTCTGCTCTAAAAAAGGTGTTAACTAAGTTCTTATGTAACCTAGACGACAATATAATGAACAATATTAATGAAGATTTGTTTGTCCAAGTGGACAGGGATAACAAAATAACACACATGAGCTGAACATAAATATGGCTATAACTCAGGAGGTGAATTAAGAGAGAGGAAATTATAGTTTGTTTATACTCATCCAGGAGGATAGCTTGCTTAAATAAAACATGCTCTGACATAACTGTAAGAAACTCATGCATTTTATAAATGAAATGCTTTATATAAGAGGAAGCTATATCTGTAGTTTGTTTTTGGAGGCAGAAGGCCAGTTTCTTAGTTGGTGCAAACTGGTATATTTCCGATGAACTTAATGGAGATATGCTGACTTAAACCATGTGAGGCTCTGGCTCAGAATTTTTTCCTATAGACCTATCACTCTGAAGATAAAGTTGATAGGCTGAGAGAGAATACATGGGTCTAAAGCAATCTTTCTTAACCATCATGAAGGCTCTTAGGAAGCTGAGAAAAGTTATCTATGTGACTGAAGTCTGCTCACCATTTCAGGTATATAATTTATTTTCTGTCTTCTCTTTTGTAAATGTCTAATAATTAACTCTTTGGTTCTATCCAACCTGAATTAAATATTGTGTGGACTGGCCTGATTAACTTAATTGGTGATGCTTTTAAAAGGATCTTATCTCTGTCCTCTTTGGGGAGGCTGGGAAAAATACAAATAGCCTAGATATTACTTATGGATACAGAGAAGATGGTGTCATCTTCTTTTGTCTAGAACAGTGCCAAAGGAAGACCTGTGGGCACAGCTGTGAGAATAATAGGGCTTAACCTACCTGAAGGCACAATTGCATAACACTGTTCTGATTTCTCTCAATTACCAGCCACGTTCTGACCTGTCCTAAACTCCACTGACAACCACACTGTTGGCTGGCTGATTCTTAAGGTTAACAGTCCCAAGGAGATCACTAAGATGCAATAAGACTCATTATTTTTCTATTGCTCTGCATCTTATATAGACAATTTGTACTATTGCATAGTAAGTATAAAATGTTACTAAATCTGAATGGGAGTGTTTTTTGCACTTACTTTGCTAGTGTAAGTGATTACACAAGGTGCAGGGCAGTGGAGTCAGGTCCAACACAGTATTGCAAACACCATGTGTTCAAAAATCATGAGTCAGGCTCCCCCAAATTGGCTTAAAAAATCATGATTTTGTAAATGAACCATTTTGGGATTCTTTTTATTTTCTTTCTGGTTCTGAACTTTTCAGTTGTACTTAGGTCATATTTTTCAAGCTTTTCTCTGCAACCAGGGCTAGATACTTTATTCTTAAAAATGAAAAAGATACTCATACAATCTCTCGATGCCAGCAGCTGGGGCTTTAAAGAAGACACCAAACATCTTGAATCCTGCAATAAAATTGCAAAAGTTTGCAACACTGCAACATAGCCAAATTACTTTCAGGGTAGGGAAGCATGCACTACTCTGTTACTGCTTGTCTGTACCTGTTCTGTGGATAAAGGACTTCTTTCTCTAGAGCTGTCAATCTTTGAGCAACTGATTCTTTATATATTTTGGGCTTGAGTCTGAACTCTCACTAGTGTTAGAAGAGAATCAAGCCTTTTAATTTTACATTACACCAGTAGACACTGTTAATTTATCTTCAAGTGACTAATGAATCCTCCGATATCTAACTCTTCATTCTGTGGTGCACAGTCCAACTGGGCCTGATTCCATTAATATCATCTTGCTCACCCACTACTGTAGCCATGCCTACTTCCTCTTTTAACTGCATCACATTCAAGACGTGACAATTTGCACAACTCCACCCTTCCTATATCTTTTCCCTCATCTCCTCCTCCACTCTCCCCAACATGTTTCCCTACATTCCACCCAGTCTTCCTGCATGACTACTCCCTTTGTCTCTTTTCCTATTTCTGACTCTACACCGTCTTTAATTTCATTACTGTATACTTGGAACAAGCACAGTCTCCTACCTAATGTTCACTAAGCATCCTCCCTCTCCTCCTTCAAAAAACTACTGTGGAACCATCTGTTCCATGAATCATTCCGGCTACAATGACTGCATCCCATCTGTTTGTTCTGTATTATGCTAACTTTGGATACTGTTCCAAAGCCCACAGATGTCAATGGTAATCTCTCTACTAACTTCAGTTGGCTTTGGCTCAGGCCCTGACATCTTTGGGTAGCGGTGCTATTATTTGTTTGACACTTTTCCCAGTGATGTACTGATAGGTCTACACTGCTGTATAAGAATGTCCAACAGGGCAGAAACTACATATTTTTACTTCTGTTACACTTTAATGCCCCCTCTGCTTAATAACTTAATTTCCTTAATGTTTTCCCCGAATTGTATGGAAAAATTTGGTCCTTTTCAGGGCACACTCCTTACCTGTTTCCTTTGTGGGCTTGAGGTGATAAAAACTTATCTGGAAATGGATGAAACAACCATACTTTATGTAACATATGATTGTGGTATAGTAAACCAGGGCAGTTTGCCTTTTGCCCAACAACATAAGCGTATATAGCCAAAAGACACTGATACAGTATATCCAGCCTAAAAGCTGAATTTTCTCTGTATATCAAGAAATAAATAGTCTCTCACTAACCTTTAGTAGATAATTAAATTAATCAGTTTCTTACATGAATGTGTGTGTCCAAGTCATTAGTTTTTGTAATACCAATACATACCATTGGGGAAAGACTAACTGCATTTAACTCTTTTAGCAAAACCATAGGGAAATGAATGGAAATATTTACTCTTGTAAACTTTCACATTTAAAATGAATCAAAATATAACAATCATAATGGCAAATCCAAAGGGACATGCCTCCTTGCAGATCAAGCGCCACCCAGATTGATCTCTAGTATTGTCCTTAAGGTGGTCTAATTGGACATTTAGTTTGTCCATCACTGGTGATTTCACTGTGCTACTGAAGCTTTTGCTGACCACTTGATCACGGGCTATGCAGTGACATTCCTTGGTAAACACACTTCGTAAGTTGTTGGTCTTCCATCCTAATATGTCCTTATCAAGAAAGCCACCAAAACCAAACCAGTGCAGCTGGGGGTGGTTGCGGGGTTTGGCTACAAATATCCTCGTTTTTCAATCTTATGCTACCAATTAATATGGAGCAGTTGATGAAGACAATGAGAATAAAAAAAAAACTTCAATGTATTGCTCTTCAGCCTTCCTCAGAGTCCATGTTTCACTACCGTATATTGTAGGTATAAGGGCGGTTCTACAGATCCAGTTCTGTAGCAACCTTGATGTCACAACATCCCCACAAAGGCTGCTGAAGGGCCCGCAACATGGCAGCAGATGCTGCTTTACAAGCATCCAAATCTTTTGAGCATCCTCCAGCACTGTCTATGATGCTTCCCAAGTATTTGAGCAGGTAGAAGCTATCAATGTCCTGCTGGACGAGTTAATATGGAGCTGGTTGTAATCTGAAGCTGGAGCCTGCTTGATGGTAATGGCCAGAGGTTTAGTTTTACTTGGATTAATAACTAGACTAATGCATGCTGCACTTCTTGTCCAATCAGACTGGCCATCAACTACAGCAATTCACTAAACTGAGGCAACAAGATAATGACATGGGTGTATTTGAGATCTTGAAGCAGATTAGTGTTCAGCTCAACACCACGGATATCTGATTGCTCAAGATTATCCATGAACCAATCAATGCAGCTATTGAACAATAGTGGTGACATAGTGCAGCCTTGCCAAACTGTGGAGATGGTAGATACACAGCCTGGTTTCCTATTAACTCAAACATGGCTTTCTGTTCCATTATAGAGCTCTTCTATCAATGACACTATCTTCCTAGGGATGCCAAGTCACCTCATCAGATCCCACAAACTTGCTTGGTGCACTGAATCACAGGCCAGATGAAAGTCTATAAAAAGTTCTGTGCGCAGCTTATTAACTCAGACATCTTTTAAAAAAGCCATCTAATAAAAATATGTCCACTACTACAATTGATAAATACATAGAAAGATAACTATCAACTCTATATTTACAGTTAACATGCTATAAAATACAACTTCAATAGTCAATATGGATTTACTAGTTGAACAAATACCACAATATATTGCCAGTAAGTACAGATGAGTTTATTGACTTTGCTGCAGTAAATAGACTATTTTCTCTTTCATTTACTTGAAAACATACTAGTTTAATATATTATAGAGATGAAAGAAAACTAATAAGCACCAAATGAACTAGGGATGATGTTTATATGCAGCAATATTTTCTAACCTCAATTTATATTAAATGCCCCCACACAAAAAATGAATGCAACCTCAAGGATGCACTGTTTAAAAAGAGTCAGGAAACAGAAAAATTAAAGCCCAATAACTTTCATTCTACCACACTGCAAGTTCTGTGTTCTTTTATGTATATTCAGGGCACCAAGTACTTCATGCTATACAAATTAAGTTTTGTGGTAAGACCTCTGACTGATATGATGCACCAGTGCAGAGGAATTGTATTGAATTTTATATACTTATTTGAATATTAATGAAAACCCTCTAAGTTTGGATGTTTTTCTATGCATTTCAGTCTGCTGTCTAACTTCCCATTTGCTGTAGGGTCATATAGGAGAGCCTTGGCTGAAAATTCTAGGATCGCTGTCCCTTCATTCATTCATCTATCTACTCCAAATTGGTAGGAAGCACGTAGAAGCGGAAAGTAGAAGAGAATAATCATTAGTCAAGAGGATTCAGATAGGTTACAGAGGGCATACAAACAACTCTTGGTAAATTTATGTTCCAGACTGATTATTTTTTAATTTGAAGATGATTCCAGCCTGAAGTTTCAGCAGTCCTGGTCTAGCTTCCTGGGAAATTCCTTCTCATGGCTCAGCTGTTAAACTTGCTTCCTCATGAGTACAGCCACTGAAAATAGCTGGAATTCCCCCTTGTGTTGGGGAGACAGGAAACCAGATAGAATAGAGAGGCAGCAAGGAGCCTATAACAGCAGTGTACTGTATCCAAAAAAAAAATATACTCAAGAAAATGACCTTCACCCACAATACATAAATAAGTAAAATCTGTGGCTCATGTCATGATGATTGCTGCAGCAGCTGGCCTAAGAAAGGGAAACTCTGTCAATGATTTTGTAACCACAGAATTTACAAAGCCCTGTATATATTTAAAACAAATCAATAATATATATGATGAATAATGCTATATGTTGAACAAGAAAAAGAGGAATAGAAAATATATACATACATTTATTTGTTTTGGGAGTCTTAATTTATTTCCTGATTTATTTTTTTAAACTGTGCAACATTAATCATAGACTCAGACTCATAGGCTCTAAGGTCAGAAGGGACCAATATGATCATTTAGTCTGACCTCCTGCACAATGCAGGCCACAGAATCTCACCCACCCACACCTGTAATAGACCCCTGACCTATGACTGAGTTATTAAAATCCCCAAATCATGGTTTAAAGACTTTAAGGTACAGAGAATCAACCAGCAAATGAACTGCTACATGCTACAGAGGAAGGCGAAAAATCTGCAGAGCCTTTGCCAATCTGCCCTGGGAGAAAATTCCTTCCTGACCCCAAATATGGTGATCAGTTAAACCCTGAGCATGTGGGCAAGACTCACCAGCCAGACACCCAAGGAAGAATTCTCTGTAATAATTCATAACCCACCCCATCTAACATCCCTTCACAGGCCACTGGCATATCTGCCAACAGTAGTCAAAGATCAGTCAATTGCCAAATTAGGCTGTCCCATCATTCCACCCCCTCCATAAATTTATCAAGCTCAGTTTTGAAGCCAGCTAGGTTTCTGCCCCCACTGCACTCCTTGGAAGGCTATTCCAGAACTTCACTCTTCTGACGGTTAGAAACCTGCATCTAATTTCAAGTCT
Source organism: Emydura macquarii macquarii (assembly GCF_026122565.2). Lineage (NCBI taxonomy): Eukaryota > Metazoa > Chordata > Testudines > Chelidae > Emydura > Emydura macquarii. The sequence goes on along the minus strand of NW_027133808.1, from coordinate 6,908,755 downwards.
AAACTTCCTGATGGCCAGTTATATCCATTAGTTCTTGTGTCCACATTGGAACAACTTAAATAATGCCTCTCCCTCCTTGGTATTTATCCCTCTGATGTATTTATAGAGAGCAATCATATCTCCCCTGAACCTTCTTTTGGTTAAGCTAAACAAGCCAAGCTCTTTGAGTCTCTTCTCATAAGGCAGGTTTTCCATTCCTCGGATCATCCTAGTGGCTCTTCTCTGCACCTGTTCCAGTTTGAGTTCATCTTTCTTAAACATGGGAGATCAGAACTGCACACAGCATCCCAGATGAGGTCTCCCAGCACTTTGTATAATGGTACTAACACCTCCCTATCTCTACTGGAAATACCTCATTTGATGCATCCAAGGACCACATTAGTTTTTTTCATGACCACATCACATTGGCAGCTCAGTCATCCTGTGATCAACCAATACACCCAGGTCTTTCTCCTCCTCTGTCACTTCTAACTGATGCGTAAAAATCATAAAAATGTAGAGCTGAAAAGAACTGCAGGTGCTTATTTAACCTATTCTTAAAAACCTCCAATGACAGGGATTCCACAACTGCCTAGATAACTGTTCCAGTGTTTAACTATCCTTATAGTTAGAAAGTTTTTCCTAACATATAACCGAAATCTCCCTTGCTTGCCCATTATTTCTTGTCCTGCCTTCAGTGGACATGGGGAACAACCCATCTATGATCTGTGCAGTCTCCCACATACAACCAATGAAATTGCATAAAAATTAACTGTGGAATTGATCAATTACCCTTTGATATCACAATGGTTTAGGACCGTTAGTATGGCATAGATAAATGCCATACTGTAGCTGTTCACCGTCTCAGAGATGATTGAACCTGAAGATATTCTAAACAAAAAGAGTTCTCAATCATGCTTGTAGCTGTTTTCATTGCTTCACACTGACTGTATAGGCACTCTAGACTACAGAGTGATAATCCTGGAATCTTATTATATAGATTAAGGGGGAGAAGAATTAAAGGTGTGCTTTCATGGAAAGTTATTCTGTATATGGTCAGCTATTAGAACAAATAAACAAAAACCTCACAGAATATAGGAAGATACAAAAAAATCTACCAAGCATAAAATTAACTTTTAATACACATCAAACTCTAAACTATACAAATTACTTGTACGCCTCAATTTTCTAATGTCACTGGTAATCTGACATCTGGTAATTTGACACCGATGCTAAATCATGAAGCTATCAATGGGAATAAATTCAGTCCATGATAGATTGCTAGTCTCTAATCACTAATGAGAGGCTGGAGTTGTTCTCTTCATACCTAAAAAGTACACATTAGAAAAGTATGGTATGTTATGTGTTAATAAACATAATGCTTTGCCCTGCTAATTAATTCTTTCTTTGGGTCTTTTACATGCAACGTTTGAATTTCTACTATTTTATAGATGATTGCAATGTATCCCTGTCTTTCAATTTTTTGTGTAGTAAAATGAATGTCCTTACACACAGTGGATTTAAAATGCAGTAACTCAGCTACTCAACAAAGAGCAGCCAAAGTAGTAAGTTTTCCAGTGCTTCTCAGAAGAATGAGGCCTTCAGTCCTCTAGACACATTTAATTTAGATATTAACATATATATTACATTAAAAAACTGTTAAAAGAATGCTAATGCTGCAAAGTCAAACACCTGTAAGTGAGGAAATGCCAAAGTTAAGGTTTCCAGTGGCACCTTAATTTGCCCCCCTTGTGCGTATGCATTATGATTCAGTCCTTAATTAGAAAAATCACTTCCTTTTTTTTTCCACGACTCCCTGACAATCCTGGCCCTTATGTCTGAAAACTTACCCTTAGAGATGGCAAATTTGAAGAAGTAAATATTTACAGGTCTTTAGAGGCAAAGCTGCAGAAAAATCAAATCTAATGCTTGATGCTGCCATTGGGATGCCAGAATCTGGCTACAGCAATCACCATTCATGCGGTTTTAAAACTTAGGCATCACATGAGCCTAAGGATGAGCGGGGATAAAGGCCTCCTGGCCCACTGGGGGTGTCTGCCATACCAGGGGTGGCGTGACAGAGGCAAGGGGACACAGGCCCACCCAACTCTACTGCATCCCAACCCAGCACCCTGACAGTGGTGAAGTGCTTCACCCCTGGTTCAGTGGGGCTCCAGCTGAAACATGCTGACTAGTGCTTCAGGACAAGCACAGCCAGATCATGGTTGGCTATCCCTGGGCTACTTCCTACTCCTACCCTACCTGAGTCCCAGGGCCATCCTCTGCCTCCTCAGGGTACACAGCCAGTGGTAACCCCAGCAGTTCCACAGTGGTGGCCATCTCTAGCGATTCTGGTAGTACAGGATCATAGCTGGAATGGCAGGCATCTCTGGTGGCTCAGGGACTGGCAGGAGATGTCTGTCTCCCTCAGTATCTGCTCTCAACTGAGGTACCAGGCCTGCCTCTCATATTTCCAGTTCCTGTCCTGCCCCTCTGCTTCCAGTCTGGTGGGCGTGGACTTCCGGCTTCCACCCACCAGGGGGTGGATGGACCTCCCACAGTGTCAATCTCAGAGGGAGGGAGACCACACCCTCCCGGCTACAATCCACTATAGCAATGTACAAGCTGACAACTTGCTACATCATTTTGCACACATATTAAGTGAAGAGGAAGATGAGAGTGCCCTTCAACAGCAGTTGCCCCTAAAAGTACACTGAAATTCCATCAGATCCCCAACAAAAGACACATGCACATGCAGCTTTGCCAAAGCTTTTAACTATATGGCCACTTATCTTTCAGAACATATTGCTTTTGATGGAAATATTGTTCTCATTGTTCTGTAGAACTGCTGTGGCAGAAAGTGGGTATTTCCCCAATTCACTTTAAATCAAGCCCACATATATGTATGCAGAAAATCACCTTCATGACTTAATGTAGATATGAGTAAATGGCCCAAGTGTAAATGCTTTCCAGCCCTACCATGCTATTTTCTATTGGATGGAAGGGGAAATAGGAATAAAATAAAAAAACAAGCCAAAACATAAACTATAAACTTTGAGCGCTATTTGAATATTTCATGGTGGTATGATGTAAAATGAAATGATACAGAAACAGTAATAAGAGTTGAAAAATCAGCCCTTTTGGCAATTTTTTTCACTGAATTATCTCACTTTAATTGTACCACTTTTTCAAGAAACTTAAACACCCTGGGGCATGTCCTTTGGCCATAGTGTTATTCCTCAGGTTTTGATTTCTACTATATCAGTTATACAATTGGAGTGTCTATAAAGTATTTTTAGCTATAATGGAACACTTTAAAAGAGGTTTTGTACTTAAAAATGATGATAAACTTGTAACTTATGGTGCAAAACACCAAAATATACATCTCACATTTCAATCATTTGTCACTTCAAACTGAACGCACCGATTTTAATTTGGTGACAAATCTGCTGCTGTGAGAAAGTATCACTCACTTCTGGGGGAGGCAGAGAGACAGAAAGCTCTCCCAGAGCCTGGAAAGAGGAGACCTGGAGTTCAAGTCTGACATGTTCCAAGTGCTATTTAAATTCCAATGTAATTCACTACCCTTATTATTGAATACAGCCATGAACCCCAACACAGGAGATGGGAAGGAAAGAGATGATGAATATTTTCCCCCTTTTTTAAATAAAGTAGCAGAGACTTTATTCATAGACACTGCAGACTCGGAACCCAAGTCTCTAACGTGTCAAGCCCCAATGTTTTCCACTGCTCCACACTCTAATCACTATAAAACCACCCTCCTCACCCAGAGCCAGGAATAGTGTCCAGGATTCCTGTCACTGATATTGACTAGTAAATAGCTGTATAACTCACTAGAGCATCAAATCCTCCTCCAGTGGCTAGTCTACAACGGGCCTACTGAATATTTCTGTACCTCAAAAATAGTAAAAATCTAAGCTAAAGATCTGAAGTTAAAGTGTTCAAATCTTGCTGCTGATCTATGTGGGAAGACAGTATAGTTGCATATGATTTGTATAGTGAGAAGATAACTTTAAAACAGGTTTTTACATAAAAACTATGAGAAATCTGTAACGTATGGTGTGAAACACCAAAATACACATTTCAGTCAGTTGTCACACATTTTGCTTGTGTAACCGTGTCCCCCTTTGTACCCAATCCACAGAGGATATAAGTCTGCATTAGCTCTCTGCTTGAGACCTGGACTCTTTCGCACCAGCTATAAAGACTTTTAGCTTTGGAAATCATAGCTTCAATCCTTGGTGCTGGCCAACGTGGTGGCCATCACACTTGCAGGTGTCCTGGCCCACACTGGCATGTTGAGAGGTATACTTATATAGAGAGGGTTGGAGGGGCTCAGAGGAAGGTGAGCACATAGGCAGACCTGCTGGTGTAAAGCAGGCAAGCTGCAGCTGCTCCTGGCTGTATCCAATTTCTCGAAGTCCATGAGAAACTACAGAGTGTTTCAGGAAGTGAGTGATGATACAAACTCCTTCACTGATGTTCCCTCCAGCTGACAAGTTATGTTGTCACTGCTAAACCTGGAGTGTTGTTCTTAGTGCTCTTGTTTTAAATGGTGATAAAATTTATAGACACAAAAGAATTTACCGAGGCAGGTCACAGCCTTTCACACACTTCAGGAGGGTTGATATAAGTCAAGAGTAGCTTCAGCAGCATAGTTTCTCCCTCTGATTCCCAGGCAGGTACAGCTCCTTTTCTCCCTGACTGTTGGGAATTACCTGAGATATACCAAAGCGTTCTTAAAAATATTAGGAAATTAACAAACAAAAGCTATGTTTAGTGACAGTAAAGTTTGTGACAGGACACAGCACCTCTGCCCAGAAACCTTAAGACATGAAAATAAGAAGTTAAGGGGAAAGACTTTTCTCCATTCATGGTGCCCACAACTCTGTCGAAAACACATGCCAATGCTCTGCATAAGGCTTTCATCTCCAACAGACACTTAAAAGCAGTATCTACCCCAAATGCATCAAACTTGCACTCTAATGCAAAACCTTAACACTGACCTGCTCACTGATAAGGCAAAATAATGTCCCAAATGCCTGGAATATGTGTCAGTCAGATGTGCTGATCTGTTGAGATAGCTGACAAACCATATGAGATCACTGTTAAGATTTGCATTAGGGCTTTAGTTTGAACATGAACCTGAGAATCTCTGCTTTTAGACAATCATAGCAGCAATAATATTTCCATTCAATTTCTGTCAGAGAATTATGCCGCAACTCAGACATGGAGACAAATATATTTCCTTGCTGAGTAACACAATTTGAAGACTTAGCTACCTGGGGACAAGTGATCAAAATTTTTTTTCTTAGCCTGACTCCAACCCAATGAACCAGGGGCATCTATGTAGAGAGCCTGCCTTTAGTATTTTGCCCTGCTTTCCTACAACTTCATGGCAGCAAACTGAGTTACCATGGGTTTCTGCCCTATAGTTGTGCAGTACCTACTCTCTCCCTCACACCTTTTCCAACTGGGAATAAGTGTTTGAAACTGTAGTGGGAGGTGATAATGCTTTTTGCAGCATTAGCTCTGGCACAGATTTCTTTTCAGAAATCTGCTGTTATTGGAGGGAATCGTGATTCAAGACAACTGCTCACTGCTTTCACCTGCGTTCCATGCCCCCCCACATCTGCAGCGTTTTAATCATCTGATGTTAGCACAGAGAGCCTTTGGGGGCATTTCCACTTTGTTTTACTCTTTTTTTTTTATCCTCTGTGAGATATAGCAGAGCTAGGTTCTGGCCCTTAGCGCTTAGATTCCTTAGTATTTACACTTGGTTCAAAAACATTGCATGCATAAGGAAAAAACAAGCTAGAAAATATTCAGCTAGCCATGTTAGAAAAGGGCTAACAAATAATACAATTTCTAATTACATTTTTGGGAAGAAGGTAATTTGAATGTGTTTGTTCTGAATATACCAGATTGTTCACACTAGCTAAATATAATACACAAATGCTGAAATTTAAACTGACACTTGGACAGTGTCAAACCCCTTTAAGCTTGTACTGAGTGGCTTAGCAGATAAGTACTAGCTTTCCTATTCTGGGATCAGTTCCAAGAGAAGTGTTAAGTCCAGTAATTTCAGCCATCTAATTTAATTCCAAAGTGGACAATACTTTACATTTAAATAATGTAAAATAGCTGCTTAATTCATATGACTAGATCATACAACACAACAAGACTCAAGAGAGAGACTATCTAGCTAGGCTTTTTAATAGTCTTCCATCATCATGGCATCTGCATGCAAAGGCTAAATTACCTCTATGTTCTGGTCTATGCTTGAAAGTTTTACCTGTATAACTATGTTGGTTAGGGATATAAGGGTTTGGTTTTTCTTCTGAAACAGTTAGAGCGGCAAAAGTCCTATAGTGGACACAGTTATACCACTATAAAGATGACATACCAGTATAGTTATTCCCCTTCCCTATGCTGGTATAAAGCGCCTTTACACCAATATAACTCTGGCCACACTAGGAGGACTGTGCCATTTTAACTATACAAATATAGCCCTCAGAAGATAATCCTCTTCCAGTCCCAGGTGAAATAAGTGAGTATTCACTGTATTTCTGTAAGGAAATCATCCAAAGAATTATTTTACAGCATATGTGTGCGTAGTTCTCTCTTAAACAAAATGTGCCTCTCGTACCTACTGATTTAAAGCCAAAAAGGATGACATAATAATTAAGAAATACATTTTTTCATGTGTGCCCTAACATATTTTAAAGATTCAGTAATATGGTTAAAGAATGACAAAATAACCTTAAATAATGATACATAAGTCAAGAGGCAGCTCATGATACCTGGGTAGTCTCTAGCTTTTTAGATGGCAATATTGACCACTGTGGAGGAGTTTGGAATGGTGTGTGGAAGTTTGCCAGCCACCATTATTAATTCTATTTCATTTTGATTGTAGATTATAATAAATAGGGGCCTAATCAGCAAATCACTTACGTACTTGCTTATGTCCATTCCTGTTCAACAAAACATATGCTTAAATTCTTCATCTATCTCCTGAACTGAATGTTAAGAATCACTTGCCATACATAGAAGTTTTCTGGTGAAAGAAAAGTTTCTCTCCACATGCCCACCTTGCAGGAGCAACATTCACTTTAGGGGAACCTTCAAAACTGAGCCTGTAAAGTAGAAGAGCATTAGATCTCTGCTACCAGAACTGTAAGTCCCAAACTGAAGTTCCTCCTATCCCTCTATATTGCATCTCCTTACAGAGAAATAAAAACAGCTTGAGAAAGACAGAATTAAAGAAAATATTTTCTTTTAGAATGTGCATCAAGCATTATTATGGAAAGCCCAAACCCATATATTAATAATCTGGTCATTTACTAGTGCTATGAAATAGTTTCAAAATTTTAAAAATCTCTTTTTTGTTTCTTCAGTGTCTGTGAGTACTAATTGCATTCTGAGAAAAATTCTCAGGCACATGTAAAGGTCAAATAATTCTCTATTAACCCTCCTGTTTTATGTACCATGTGCTGGGTAATAAAAAGAAAAAGCTCCATGCTTGTAAAAAGAAACTGGCTCTATATTAAGAGAACTATTTGCAGAGATGCTGTAACTGTAGCTAATGTTTCAGCCATGTGCACAGAGAACAAAGTCCTGGTACCACCTCCAAACTTTTCCCTTCTGCAACCTGTGCTCTTCTGGATGCTATACTTGCCATATTGCAAATCAGTTGCAGGATTGCAAAAACAGTTGAAACAGCAACTAATTAAACCTCAGGATGTATTTAATCTGCTTTGGGGATCATAAAGTATCCACTGTACCAAAGATACTCAGATATACAAATAAAAATTCTGCTGAAATCAAATAATTTCTTCAATATACTTCATCTTAATTCCAGTACATTCAGCAACAAAACAAATAAGGACAACAGCATTTTACAATGTATTTAGCAAACAACTTCATCAGATTATTTGTGTCCATTAGTGAGTCAGCCTCTAACAACAACAGAAAGATTCCTACATATGCCTGTGTTATCTTTAGCCTCTCATTTTTCAAAGCTAATTGTGAAACATTTTTCTCACTTACTAACAATACTGTGATTAGGCTGTCAAGTAAAATCTTTGGCCTATCAATCTTATATATTGATTATAATGGGAAGCATGACTACCAGAACATAACTGAGTGTGTTTGATGACAGAGTGCAGGACTTTTGTACAATTCTGCTTTGCTGTCAGTAAACTAAAACAAAGAAGATGTCTGGATATACCCTATAAAGTCCAGCATTCAAGTGTATACTTGTGTGCATAATTGTAATTACAGACAAAAACTATCCATTGTTCTACTATCAGAATGTTAAAGTACAGTTTTTATTAAGTATTTCCTATTTATTACAGGCATTTGTATGGTGCCAAAGGTCACTTAAGGTGACCAGATGTCCTGATTTTATAGGGACAGTCACGATATTTGGGACTTTGTTTTATATAGATGCCTATTACCCCCGCACCTCCATCCTGATTTTTCCACACATGCTATCTGATCACTCTACTATCTCTATAGTACCTGGATGGACTGTACTTAGTTTAGATTGAGACAAAAACAGCTCTTATGCATGGGGAGCTGATGTTTAAAAACGAACTTTCATATTATTATATGATAAATTACAAAGGGTATTGTGTCCTTCATTTTTTCATTTATGAAACCCCCAAGAACAAAGTTAGTAGGAAGACACCATGAACAGTTTACTTCAACTGTTAAAATACCATAAAGTACCAACCACTATCCTTTTAAGTTTAATAAAAGCAGTAGCACATTCAATATGTAAATATATCTTTCGCTCTTCAGGCTCTAATCCTGGTAAATGTAATTTGGCTCCAGTAGGGCTAGTCATAGTGCATTACGTTAAGCACCTGTGTAGTCTTTGCCGAAGGGGGCCTCAGTCAGTGAACAAGTCTGTTGTCTAATAGTCACAGCCAACTCGCCTGATCCTCTAAAAAAGCAGCATGAGCCTCAAATCCCTCCCCCTCCCCGAAATGCCGCTCTAGCGCTATCACGGAGGCGTGCATGAGATCAGGGAGAGCAACGTGGAAATACCTGCCCCCAGAGGGTACCTGGGTGCTGTGTCCGCACAGGACAGGTGAAGGTCACTGACCCAATGGTTAGTAACGGGAAACTACGCCCCAGGGGGGGAAGAGGGGCGTTTCAGCGACAGCACTAGCCGCTGTCGGCGGGGCGGGCAGGGCAGGGCAGAGCAGAGCAAGGCAGGGCAGGGCAGGGCACTGCAGACACAGACTGAGCCTGGGGCGCCGACGGCTCGCGCCCTCTCTACCTCGCGCGGGCCCCGGCCTGCAGGGAGGCGGCGTCCCCGGGAGGGGGCGCTGGGGATTCACTGGCGTTGCTGCCGCCGGTCCCGTATGGCCCATCCCGGCCGCCTTACATCTCGTCCCCGGCCGGGTCCAGCCGAGGCGCCTCGGGCCGGCTCCGGCCTCCTGGGGTTTCTCGTGAGACTCCCGGGCGCCCGCCCCCTCCCCGGGGACCATGTTCCCCAGCACCGGCTCCAGCGGCCTGTGTAAGTATCGGGAGCCCCCGGCCAGAGCGGCGGGTCCGGCCCGGCCCGGCCTCGCCTCGCCTCCCCCCTCCCCCGGGCGCCCCCTCTCGGGGGAACGTTGCTGTGTCCGGGGCGCGCCTCCTGCCCTGTCCGCCTTCGGGGGGGCGCCCCCGGCAGCCCCGAGTCCCCCTGTGCCCGGGACACCCCCCCCGGCAGGCGGGAGCTTCGGGGGCGTCTAGTAAAGGCGCCTCTGCTGCTGGGGGACCTTCCTCTCGGCTCCGGCCGTGTGGTGTCCGGTCCCCGTCGGGCTCGCTGGCGGCGGGTTTCACTCGCTCGCTCTGCGCTAATCCCACCCGTGGTCTCCCGCCTCTAGCGCTGGTGGGCTGGAAACAGCTGCCGCCCCGAGAGACGCTCGGGACGTGCCGCTTTGACACCAGACAACACATTTGGTTTAACTGTAAAGCAGGCTGCCTTCATCCACTTCTCCGTTTCAGTCCCCTTCCCCCCTTTCTCTTGGAGTTAATTGTGTGCTATCCACCATCTACACCCGTGACTCTCAATCAGGGGCCTTCCAGGGAGGGATGTCAAGGCAACTCCTCTAGATATTTGCCTGGTTTTACAACAGGCTGCATAAAAAGCATTAGCGAAGTCAGTACAAATGAAACTTTTGTACGATGACTTGTTTATACTGCTCTCTAGACTGAAATGTAAGTACAGTATTTATATTCCAATTGACTTATTTTATAATTATATGGTAAGCATACAAAAATAAGCAATTTTTCAGTAATAGTGTGCCATGACACTTCTGTGTTTTTATGTCTGATTTTGTAAGCAAGTAGTTCTTAAGTGAGGTGAAAGTTGCAGTATGTAAGACAAAGCAGATTCCTGAAAGGGGTGCAGTAGTCTTAAAGATTGAGAACCACTGATCTACTGATCCCTTATGACAGGAAAACTAGCTCCCATCTAGTATTGGCATGATCTTAAAACACTGGGTGAACTATGGCTTAGTCTCGATCTATATAGGCCACAAAAGCCAGTTATAAACTCCCTTTGCAGCCACATTTGAGCTGTCTGTAAAGGAATTCTCAACTTGAAGAAAAATCATACTTTCTGCAAACAAAATGACTTACTGCTATTCAAAGTTGAAAAATTAGAGGGAGCAGGTCTCTCAGTTTTACTCTGAATTTCACAGCACTTTGTACAACTGATTCCACAATTTCCTCTTGTGAAATATCAGCTATTTCCAGTCTTGCAACTGACTGTACATGGGTGCAGGAGTCCACCACTGCCTGTGCAGATTTTCCTGTTGTTTGTGTGGGTCTTTCATGTAACATAAAATATTTTTGAAAACGTTACTAAAACCACTGCAATTGGCAGGGGGAATTTAGGGGCAAACATAGTCTTTGTGAGTACTAACTTTTTTTAAGTGACTAGATGTCAGGTTGATGTTAAAGAGACAGCTTTTCTCAAAAGCTTGTCTCCCTCACTAACAGAAGTTGGTCCAATAAAAAATCCTACCTAATCCACCTTGTCTCTCTTAATATTCTGGCACCAACACTGCTACAACACCACGTGAAGCTGATGTCTATGGAAATTTGTTTAAAATAACACATTGAAGACAATCTCAGAGCTGGTGTACATTGCTGTGATTTTTAAACAGTTAATTTTTTGTAAAGAATTCAGTTAGTTGACATAATGTGCACTATGAGATAATGTGCACTACGCTCAGTGTAGACCAGGTCAAATTATGGTCAGGACTGTGTCATTTAAATGGATTTTTTTACACCCACGTTAAGCCATACTCAAATTTTGTAGTGAAGACAAGTCCTTAGTATGAGGAGATAAGTATTGCACTTGATTTGAAGTACAGAATGTGTAGGATCAGAAAACTGGCACTACGGGGTGTGGGGGAATCTATTACTGCTTTACTTATTGAAAAAATAGGAGTTGTAAGTTGCAGATAGAAAGCAGACAAGGAGAGCCTTCAGCTGTACTCTGTGTGTGTATATACACATGTATACAAAGAAGGTATGTGTGTATACATATGCGCACACATTGTTTCATGTACTTCCAAACCTGAGTTAAATTAAGAGAAGTACAGTGCACATAAGTTTTTCTAAGATGGTGCAAAAGTTAGACTATTGATTTAGGCCTTGTCTGCGCTTAAAAATTTTGCTGGCATAGTTGGTTAGGAGTGTGAAAGAAATCACACTTCTAACTGACATAGCTATGCCAGCAAAAGCCCTGTTACAGATGCAGTTTATAATGGCAAAAAAAGGTATTTTTGTTGCATAGTTTGTCATTCGAGGGCATAGCAGAACAACTCCTTTGTTGGTATAAACTGAATCTCCACTAGAAGTCTTTGCCAGTTTAGCTATATCAGCAAATGCTTTCTAGTAATGTTCCTGCACTTGCCATGACAAAGTTAAATTTCCATTTGAAATCAACTAAAGCAAGAAAATAGTTCTCTTTAACCAGTACTGCAGTGCTGAAGTTTTTATTGCACAACTGTTTGAGTTATCTGATGAAGTACAAACATTTTTTAAAGAGTGCATGAAAAGTGCATTAGCTGGTGAAAAGGCACATTGTATGGTTGAATAACTTTAAACCTGATGAATAAAATTCCTTCTCACTTTCAAAAGCTAAGATAATCTTGGACTGAGAATATGTTAGACTCAAAACTAAGTTTCTGGGAAAATGGGGGGTTAGAATGAAAAGGCATTCTGAACCAAAAATGGAATGTTCCTACTGGGTTCCAGGTTTTTTAACTAAAGAAAAAAATAGACCAACAGCTACTTGTCCACCTTGTTGGAGTGTGGGGAGCCTCCCTTGGTCGGCTGGGTGGGGGGGGTGATGGTGGGGGACATGTCGGGGAGCTTATCCTTGAAGGGGAACTCCAAAGCGAAAATACAGCCCAAGAATCCTCTATTTTATTTTTACATAATACATAGATCAAAGTCTCTAATCCATGCCTTATTCAGGCTCACTCCCTGTGACCTTTACCCTAATACTGCTTCTTTTTTTCTATCCTTCTCTCCCTCCTCCCTCCAAATTCACATGCAGCCTCTGCCTTCTCTAGAGAAGTGTTTAACTAATGTCAGACAAAATTATGCTGTAAATCATAGGGAGAATATGAAGTGAATTAAGTTTTTAGAAAGTAGTGTGCTAAAGCAAGTTATTTCCCCCCCCCTCCCCCCCGAATGAGCTCTGGTCATATGAAATAATTTAATCAGAATATCAAACTTTTAAGGGAAGGAAAAGAGTTGTCACAGAGAACTATCAAATGTGGTGGAATGGGGAGCTTTGACATCCATTGTTTTAAATGGATAATAGATATTTAAAACAAATGAAGATGACATTTATATGTCTGCCAAAGCTCATTGTTTTAAATCTAAACCTTGTGGATTGTTAACTGATCTTTGTATTTATTCCTATTATAGTCAATGTTCATGGTAATGGCATTTGTAATTAGTTCTTATTTATATTGAATTCCACATCCCAAAGCCTCTAGGTGCCTAACAAAAGGTAACTTAAAAATAATAAAATTCAAATAAATATAATATAAATGCTTTATTACAAGTTCATCTACTAATGAACACCCGAAACATTTAAAATGACCAATTGAGTCATGAAGAAGAGGAGATAATGATGATTGTGAATTTGAATGGGGAGATGCTGTTGAACTGTAAACTGCCCACAAGCTGTTTCCAAGAAAGCTTGGGAGGCAGATTCTGTAGGTTTTCTTGGTGATGTGGAAGGAAAAGCAGTTAAAATTTGTTTGGGAGTATCTGTGCTGAGAGCATAAGGAATTTTCAGACATTTCTGAAGAGCTTGAGTACATTTCCTCAAAGAGGGCAGTTGATTCCATCCCTCAGAAGTTTTCAGTTGTGTGATTAAACTACCTTGACTGTGGGGGCTACTGTGAGTTTGCGTTTTCAAATATCTACACCAGGAATAGTGTAAAGTAAGGAAACGGCGCTTGTAGTGCAACCTGAATTTATTTTTTTTCTGCATTATGGGGCAGCTCTTGCCACATTATAGTTAAAGTGGAGCCAAGCTTTCTGTGTAAGAGCCATTTTTTCTAAAATCCACGAGTGTTGTGATTGTCTTGAAAATTGTTGTATACCATTGACACCCTGAGTAAGGTTAGTGGGGCAAATTTGGGGTCATTTGATAAAGGGATTCCTGAGATACAGGACCTATTGGGGAAAAGTCTCGGACATTTCTGGTGTTGCCAGATAATACCATCCTTTGAACCTTTTCCTAAGGTTTCCCACTGGAACATCACTTGCACTTACTCCCAGTGAGACCTGTAGTACACTGACATGTATGTTACCAGGCTGCTAAAAATCCCCACAGCAAGAATAGACCATTGCGCTTTTCTACTTGCACAACACAAACAAAGCTATTATGTAATACACATACTTATAGGCAATTATACAAATAATAAAATCCCCCTAAAACATCAGATTGTTGCTTGGTTTAACATTACTTCGTATTTTGTTGATTAATACCAGGAAGCTAGTGTGGAACATGTTAGACCCTATGTTTCCTGCAGTGTATGCTAACAGTAAGAAAATAATATGTTCTGTGGTTGGAGACAAAGAAGGGGATGCTTAGATGAGTTTTCTGTGGGTTGGTCTGCCTTTTTTTTTTTTTTAAATGGTGCCTCCCTCAGCCCCTAACCAATTTAATCCTGCCACTTGGTAGCCTCGGCTGTAGACTTCAGCTTTCTAAACAAAGCACAAATGGGAGGGAACTTGCTTCCAAGTTTGGCAGTATCTTTTTAAGAATAGATAAAAAGGATCACCTTTTCAGGAGCCAAATCTGCTGCCTCTGCAGCACTCCCATGTAGAGCTGGTCAGAAATTTTCCAGTGAAACATAGTATAGTTGGAAAATGACTATTTGTTATAGTTATAGATATGACTTTCTCATGGAGGTCACAGATTCCATGACTTTTAGGGATATCTGTGAGTTCTTCGGGTTCAGCTCCAGACGGGCTTGGGCACAGGCATAGTGGGGCTCGGGGAGTGAGCGCCCCCTCCACCCCCTGGCTTACATCAGTGGGCCACCCAGCCTGTGGGTCAGTGTCAATGCCTTTGCATTACACTGTAATACTTTGTTAAATTGTTACACTATTTTTGTTGCTGTGACTATATCCTGATTTTGTACATTTTTTACCATGACTATTCCATGAATTTTGCCTAATTTTACTGGGTCAAAATCATACCATAATTATAGGAAAATGTTTTGCCAAATCTGTTATGAATTGGACAAAACACAAGAGCAGGATTAGCAGTGTAACCTAGACATCTAGCATGATAGTGACTTGATGGTTAACATGTGCACTATGCTGCTCCCCACTTTTATAGTTAGTTCACAAACTTTTGCTGAAAAAAACTGCTGCAACTGTCATTTCTCACTCTGCAAGCACTTGTACTCTTGTAGTATGACTCTGTTGTATGCCTGGTGCTACGGAACTGGGAGCGGGAGTCACTTTCTGAGCCAGGGTATTTCAGTTGGCCATGTAATGTTTTGTGGGAGCTGTAGCTTTAGTGTTTGCAGGGTCAGTGGGAATTGTGTCTTTTATGTCTCATTTCATCCCTTTAATAATGGGAGGGCACTTCTGCTGGCTTGAACAAATTCTGGAAAGTCATTCGTCATGTCTGAGTAACTTCTTAATCAAGTCCTGGAGCCATATTCCTGTCTGACTAGTGGAGTATTTCACTGGTACTGTGTGTGTCAACGAAGCTCTCTTACTATTTTATGAAGGGTAAGGCCCTGATGCTTAGGCTAGTATAAAATTCAATGGACTTGCATTGAACTGGGGTTTTTCATGCAGACTTCAGTGCTTTACTGCTATTCCACAGTTTCTTTTGTTTTTGGCAGAAGGTTTTTGGATTATGTCCATGGTTAATGTGTGTGGTTTTATTTGTTTTTTGTTTTAAATTTTACTCAGAAGTGGAATACTTTCAGAGTTTTTTGTTTTAGGAAGATGAGAGAAATAGATTCATTCCAAGGAAAACTTGCAGTGCTTTACCTTTCTCCCACAGTCCTAATGGGAACCCCAAGCATGTGCTGGTTAATTGAACTTGTACTGCTTGGGGATAGTTAGAACATCATGGAACTTTCAATGAATAAGGTGTGAAAACTTCTCTGTGATTCATTGTAACTGTGTAAACATTTTCACAGTTTAAATATAAAGATGGATACAATGAGTATTAAAGGCAGTGGTGACTACATTTAAAAAAATAATTTCCATTATGAGATATAGACCAGTAGCATTTCTTATACTAAATTGTATGATGTGCTACTATCTTTTGGAATAACATCATGGATATTTATTGTGTTGCATTTAAATTGCAGTTGGGAGTGGAGAGGTGTGGAATGGAAATTTATCTTTCAGCTTGAAAAAAAGTGGGGAAGATACTCTCTGAAGAGCCCATTAATTTCTGGGAAGAATATATTTAGTAATCCTACCAAATATTTGGCTGCTATCTAGCAGTTTCTCCTTGCTCATCTCAGTGTGTAAGCCATGACTACAATGCTGCTCTGACCTGACGGTTGAAAGAATTATCATTTGAGTAGGACTGTGGAAGTGCTATTCTCATTATCTCTGATATTTTTAATCCCTTCTGGGCCAAAATGAGTTTGACCGAAGGTTATCCTTGCATCCTGGATTTTCACATGGCAAAAAGCATTGTACACGTTCCTCTTTGGACACTAGCCTTAGTGCCAGATCTTACTTCAATATTTGGGAGACCTTGACTTCCAGGTGTACATGTTTATTTAGATGGAATGGTGTGCAGTGCTTCAGAGCCACTATCTAGACCAGATTCTTGGGGGAAGGGAGTGTTATGTTATTTCTAGCCTTAAATTCTTTGCTTCACATTTCTTTTTTATTTAACTTATACTGGTGGCTTGGAAGAAAAAATACATAGATTTTTCTCAGTAATTGACATTCATGCTACTGCTAATTGATGGACTTACTGGCTGAGAGAGTGGTGGCATTCCATAGGAGCAGCAGAGTTGAGTCGTAGACCATGTCTACACAACAAACTTTGATCCACGCAAGTCACATTGATGTACAGCTGCTGAAGTTTGTATATTGCTCAGGTGCGTGCATGATTGGCTGCTTGCATTGTAGCTCTGTAATCACCAAGAATGTTTGTGTTGATGCAAAGTGCAGTGGGTAGGTATTGCAGCATGTCATATGATGCCATCCAGCACAATAACATTTGGGACATTTTTGCATTGTTGTGTGGGTTTGTAATGACTTGCCCAGGGACCTTTAGGAGCTAGGGGTCAAGTTCTCAGCATGCAATTTCCTCTCTTCCATATGGCATCCATATTGCATACTTTTCATGCTGTTCTTTTAAAAATCTCACAAACCCACACAGTGCTTTTTGGTCTCTGCCATCTCTGACAGAAGCATGGAGCTTGTGTAGCTCTGCATTATTCCCAAGAATGCTGCAAATACAGGACATATGATCCTCCAGTATTTACAGACCTGCAAAAAGTACTGCAACAATCAGGTTCATGAGGATTTGTTTGAGGATGGTTTGCTGAGGGACAAAGCAAAGAACAATTCAAGGGTGCTGGTGTTATTCACGGAGCAGCAGCAGATGGTGGAGTTCAGCTTCTGGGCTTGAGAAATGAGCACTAACTGGTAGGATCATGTAATGCAAGTTTGAGATGACAAGCAATGGTTTCAGAACTTTGGGAAGCGAAAGGCCACATTCCCTGGATCTGTGTGCTGAGCTCACCCCAGCCCTCCAGTGCAGGGACATCAGAATGAGAGCTGCACTGACTGTGGAGAGGCAGGTGGCGATAGCAGTCTCGATGCATGCAACGCTGCATTGCTACCAGTCAGTGAGAAATAATTTTGGAATTGGAAAATCCACATTGGGACTGTTGTCATGCAAGTGTATAGAGTTGTTAATCATCTCCTGCTATGCAGGATTGTGTGACTCTTGGCAGCGTGCAGGAGATAGTGGATGGATTTGCAGCAGTGAGGTTCCTGAACTATGGTGGGTCTATACATGGCACATACATCCTTACTTTGGCACGAGTCTGTCTTGCCACAAAGTACATCAACAGAAAGGGCTACTTTTCTATGGTTATGCATGCATTGGTGGATCACTAGGGATGCTTAACTGATGTCAGTGTGGGTTGATCAGGGAAGATGAATGCTGTTCGCATCCCTAAGAACACAGGACTGTTCAGTAAGCTGCAATCAGAGACATTCTTTCCCAACCAGTGGATTACCATTGGCAATACTGTCAATAGTGATTCTGGGGCATCCAGCATATCACTCGTTCTCCTGGTTTATGAAGCTGTACGCTGGATACCTCGACAGCCCCAAAGAAAGACTTGATCAGAAGGTGCAGAATGACAAATGAATGTGCTTTTGGGAGACTGAAGGGACACTTTCAGTGTTTACTGATTAGATTGGATTTCAGTGAGAAGAACAGCCCAGTGGTTATAGCTGCCTGTTGTGTCCTGCATAATATGAGGCAAAGGGGGAAAAACTGCCACCAGACTGGAGGGCAGAGGCTGAGTGGCTGTGTGACTTTGAACAGCCAGACACAAGGGCTGTTACAAGATCCCAATGAGGAGCTATGTGGTTGAGGGAGGCTTTTGAAAGATCATTTTAACAGTCAACTGCAACAGGACATAAAAGTTCTTCTCAGGCAGAAAACCCAAATGCTGGTTGATGTACAGGTTCAAGAGTCTCTGCTGCTTTAATGGAATTCTGTTTTTTGTTATCTACATAATATATTTGTGAGTCTTTGCCAGGTGGTATCTATTCTGCTGGGCCTGGAGCTTTGGGTGCTTCTGTGATTTGTGTGGTGCTTGCTGTACATTTATAAATATGGCTGAGTGTTTTCCTGAAGCTATGAATTCTGTGGTGCTTGGTGTGCATTTAACTATTTGCCTTGGCTATCACTATGGATTCTGCAATATTTGTTGTGAACTAATAAAGATAATTTAATTATCCCCAAAACAGAACTTTGAGTAAGAAAAAACAGTGTAGAAAATCAATGTGCAAAAAAACCTGCATGCAATGTTATACAAACTTTTAGCATAATTTAACAGAGTGGAAAATTTAAAATTAGAAAGTAAGGATTTATGTCTGTCTGTCTGTATGTGCAGCCACCACAGATTAATTTGTTTTCTTGATCGTGGTTCTCACAGGTCTGCACATGTGAAGCTGTGGTTTTCCTTGCTGTCCCTTGGTATGGATTGATAGGGGTAATGATGTGCCTATGATGCCATGTGATACGTTGTGGGGTAATGAGCAGCAGCTCTAAAGTTCTCAAAAGACTGCAAAGGGTAGAGAGTCTGAGACTTTTGAATCTGTGTGTCAGTCAAAGTCTGCAGCATTTGGGTTTGCTGCCTTTGCCTGAGAAGAACCTTTATGTCCTGTTGTATTTATTGCTACTTGTCCTGCTGGCCCTCCTGGGCCTTTTTTCTGTCCTCTGTTATTCTCCACAATGTTGGTTTTATTCGCCTTTGGTTCCCAGTCTGACGCAGTACTGGCTTGCAGACCATGTCCTTTCTAGTCTATTTCTTTCTCCTCATCAAGGTCAGGTTTTCTGTGGGCATACATGGGACAATCAAAGATGCCATGACAGAAGCTGCAGATAAAAATAGACAGTTGTACCATGAATTTACAGTCACAAGGGAGGTCCCTTCTCCTTTATCAGGTTCATTTGCCCTCATTTCCTAGACTTTGGCGGAGTCTTGAACAGGCACTGACTCACAGTATGTCTGGGGTTTCCCATCACATCCTCCTCGCCCCCTTCTTATCCTCCTTGCTGGTCATGGCAGGAGTCTTGGGCTCCTCTGAGGTATCCAGAATTTGCGTGGTACTGTTGAGGTGTCCACAAAGTATGGAAAGCAGTTGGTTGTAAAAGTGGCAGGTCAGTGGTGCAGCACTCGATCTATTGTTGTGTTCCCAGGCCTTGTGTTATTCTTCACAAAGTTCCTTTGCTTTCACACAGTACTGTTGCAGAAGAACCCTGTTGTACCCTTTTGCATGGGAGATGCAGGCAATCTGCTCAGAGGTGCCCACATTTCTATAGTTGCTCCGTGGCTATGTCTGCACAGTCTCTTCTCTCCACAAGCCCAGGAAATTCAGTATTTCTTATCTATTCCAGGCAGGTGTACATGTGGTTCCTCATTGTGTGCATGACGGCAGCGTGATCGGTTGGGCAGTTGCATGCAACATAAGTGAGCTGCTAGGTGTTCCTGCTGTGGTAGGCAATCAAGAGGAAGCATTTCAAAAACATGCAGGGGGTTTTCAAGGTGTGGGGGTGGCTTCTGGTCTCTGACACCAGGGCTTTCGAGTTTAATGTTGTGTGTAGAGCAGTCACAGTCACAGGGAATGGGGCATTGTGGGACAGCTGCTGGAGGACTGCTAAGGTCCACAGGTCATACAATGTCTACACTCACACTATTGACTTAAGTAGGTCAGTTATGGCTCTACATCTTTTGGGGAGGTGGTTTTACTGTATTGCTGTAATGTGGCGCTTATGTTGGCTGGAGACCAATTTAAGTGTAGATACGTGTACAAATAGGTTGATGCCAGGTGACTTATGTCGACTTAACTTTGAGTCCTGTAGCAATTTAAAGACTAACAAATATAATTTCTGCAAGCATAAGCTTTCGTGGGCTGCAACCCACTTCGTCAGATGCAAGCCTGCAGAAATTAAATTTGTTAGTCTTTAAAGTGCTACAGGACTCTCGTTGTTTTTGCTGTATACAGACTAACACAGCTACCCCTCTGCAACTTAACTTTGTAGCATAGACCAGGCTCCAGACTTGCTTTACCAATTTCCTCTAAGTAGGCATCATTAAGGACAGTCGTATGTTGGCTGGCCCCCATAAATAAAGTAGATCTAGCGACCCTATGCCAGAACAGGTGCTTGCATTTGGCCAATTAAGAGGGCAGGGCAGTACCTGGGGCCTATAAAAGGTCGGGGAGAGGTCCAGTGAGAGAGTATCCTGCTTAGAGTCAGGAGACTAGAGCAGGTCTGTGGAGAAAGCTGCTGAGTGCAGGCTTTCCCTGATAAGAGGGAGGAATTGACCTAAAAGACTTATGTTTGGGACCTAGGAGAAGGCTGAAGACAGGAGAACAGTAAGAGCAGTTTGCTGGCCGGCATCTCAGAACTAGGGGCAGGCGAGGGCTGAAAGAGTAGAAGAAGATGTAGGCTGGTTCTGTAAGCCAGAGAGTTGGAGCCAAGGGCCAGAGAGGGCTGAAGACAGGGAGCAGCAGAGGAGCTTACTTGCTGTCAGTCCAGGGCTGGAGAGCTGGACCCAAAGGAACAGTGGTGAGTGAGGGATGCTCCCCTGGCAAGGATGATCTCCCAGCAGAGAGGCTCTGGGGAGGCTCAGGATTGCACTCTAGTTGGAAGGGCTGAGGTAGCTGTCCTGGTGTAAGGACAGACGAGAGCTGCCCAAGGGCAATGGTTCCCAACCTGGGGTGGGCAGGACCCCTTGAGGGGCACCAAAGGTTCCAGGGGGTCCATGAGGCTTCAGTAATATTGAGGTCTTTTAGCCCCCTGAGCTCCGAGCCAGGCACAGCAGCCTCAAACTCTGTGCCAGCCGGAGTGGAGGAGCAGCCCCCCTGAGCTCCATGCCAACTGGGCACAGCCCTCCTGATTTCCGCGCCAGCTGGAGCAGAGGAGCAGCCCTCCCAGCCCTGCACAGGCCAGGCGCCTGGCTGGAGAGGAGCAGCCCCGCACCGGTGGGGGCCTGGAACAGCCCCAGGCAACCCACCAGAGCCCACCTTCATTACCCTCAGTTCAAGAGGGATGGGAAGAGGGGGGCCACATGGGGTGTGCGGTAGCAGCTTTCCCAGGGAAGGCTTAGCTTCTTACTCAGGTAAGAGTAATTTATTATTATTATTTTATTATCATATGTGTTTATAGGCATTATGTGTGTTTATAGCTGGTGATGGGTTGAGGTGGGGGACAGTGGGGGAGGAGGGGCATGTGTTTTACCTAGTGTTAACTAGTTGGGCTTTCTCTCAAAAAGGTTGGGAACCACTGCACTAGAGAGTCAGTGTGTGGTGAGGGATACTGGGAATGTATGTTGCATATACTATTTGAAATATGCTGAGGGAAATCTGGACTGTGGTTGTGAAATTTTTATTGTTATATATGTGCATGGAACTTTTGTAATAAATGAACTCTACAAGGGCAATATTTGTACTTGGGAGGACCTTGTGCACTATTTCTGAGGACTCTGAAGAAGGGAAACTGAGGCAGGTGTGCTTGTCATGCCATGGGAGAGTGATCCAGTCAGGGCAACGTTCTGACAAGGACATTTGGTTGTAAACCCACATGCTGCTAAATGGTAGGGCAATATATACTGCCACTGTCCAGCTGGTTCATTAACATTTTCAGTAAACTTGTAAAATGGTTAATCTAGAAGTGTTTATCTTTTTTAATAGTTTACTTGGACTAGTTTAGTGATGACATTTTGAGGACTTTACAGAGAGCTGAGGTTACTGTTATTCATGTGACTTTCCCTGTGGGTGACTGTCATATATACGGTTTAGCTGCTACTGTGGCTTTTCACTTTGTGACATATATAAAAATAACCAAATACTTGTTTCCTCTATGGTACGGTTTGAAATACCTGAAGTGAAACCTAAATGCAGAGCATTAGTAAAAATATTTATCTACTCTTTATGCAGAGAATAAACACATTCTAAGAGTTACTTTGATAGCACATACAAGGGGTTAGTCATTTGATGGTAAAATACTTAATGTGCATTAACTGCATTATAAAAATAATTTGCCATTGTAGAAACTACTTCCCTCAAGAATTTTAGGTTCCTTTCTGCTCTACACATTACATTAAACTATGAAAAGAGTGTTAAAAGTTTGCTTTAAACTCACAAAATTGACATTCAAAGACAAATATCAAACCATTACAGGAATATATAAATCACAATGGGAGACCACTTTTAACCACTGTCCAGCCAGCTATCGGTTGTTACCTAGGTTTTTGATAACATCTTAACTTTAATCAACTTTAACATAAATTGTTACAGGGTTTTGAGAACTTTCTAATGTTTGTAAACTCATAAAATAATTGAAGTATTCATTTTTAAATATTATCTCACTGGTATCAAGATGATAGATGGGTGTTACTGGGTACTGGTTAAGGAATGTCCTCAATTTTGACTAATAGTTGTTGTACGTGTTTGATCCTTGTTTTTGAATGTCAGTGACTTTATGGGTGTATAGCTTACTCTTTCACATTACAATATATTTTAAAGAATAAGATATTGTTTGTATCTTCCTGTGACAGAAAGCCTGTTTAACTATGTTCTTTTGCATGTTGTTTTCTCTCTTTTCCTTCTCTCTCCCCAAATTAAATTGAATGGCAGGAAAAGAGGAATATTGTTTTTTCTGACAGTGGCCATTACAGGATACTTCAGAGGAAACCCTTTATTGGAAAACGCTAGTATTAAAGATCAGTGTTAGTCAGTTAAGTTGTCATATTTGTAATTAAGTAGACTTAATATTGATAGAATAATTTATATAGAAGCTTTGTCTCTTAAATCTCTGATGCAAAGTGGAGGAGGAGCTGCTGGATCAGGTGTCACCTCCAGCCGATATAAGTAATATATAACACCACTTAGTAATATCATCAATTGGCTGACACTTGAAAACTATGAAGTTCATAACTAAAGGATGTAGGAAGAATCAAGCTGATGATAGTAGTCACATATATGCAATACAGTGGAACAGACTGCATATAATTTGGGGTTATTATAATTCTTGAGGGTCATTTTAGAACTATTCTGAATTTATGTGCTTAATGTACATCTTTTTCTCTTTGTGTGCTACCTATGCAGAGGAAGGAGATTGTCTATGCTATCTTCCCCCTACTCATCACTGTACTCTTTCTAGCAATTCACCTTTCTAGTGTGCAGCAGGTGTTGTAGTTTGGGGCATTATCACAGTAGATCCATCTTGGGCATTCTAGACATTTTTCAAGGTATATCGGTATATTCCCCTCCCCTTTTATTTAATAATTTAATAGGGGCCTTGCCATTCCTTTTGGTATCTAAAACTAGTGATAAAAGGGTCACAGATTTTTTTGAGTTGAGGAGAAGAAGCTAGTATCTCTTTTGAGACGCACGAGAGAAAAATACATATTTTGTTATTGTCCCAAATACTCCTTTATGTGGTGGGGATTAAGAGTGAGGAGAGGGTTTGAGAGGGCTTGGGTCAGCGAAGGGATGCTGAATAGGGGAAGGAGGTGTGTTGTGTGGGGAAATTGGGGCAAGGGGTTCTGTTGTTCCACATTCTACTCTTCCATTTGAAGGCTTTCTCCCCCACACCTCTGCCTTGCTCCCATCATCCTGGCTGAGCCTTGCAGATTCCTCCCACTCATAGCCCCATCTCTCAGCACAGTGGTTGTCTTTCATAAATGGTGAAGGTGGAGAGGAATGGGGCAGTAGTGACCCACAACCCTGGGTAGGGCAGAGATCCCACATGTATGAGCCAAGAACTTGGGGGATGTTTGCCCCCTGTGTGTGAGTTGGGATCTGGCCCTGCCCTTCTGTGGGGATAGTCTGAGTCCTTCTAATTGCCCCACATGTGTGAACCAGGATATTATATGCCCAGTGTAAAGGAAATACCAATGCCCACTGAAATGAATGGAGCAGTTCAGATGTCTGAGCTATTGTTTCAAGCTGTATTCATCTCCATCATGTGTTCTCATTTGGCTGAGAGAATCTCATTGACTATCCCCTTCACACCTCTGGGAACCTCCTGTGCTGCAGACAGATATGTAGATCCTTGTTCCCATACACTAGATCCTGATTTGGAGCTCTACTCTCCAATTCCTTCCTGCCTCCAGCTGGCACATGCACTGCTCACACCCCCATGGACCCGCTAAGCTTACCAGGGGCATGTAGTGACAAGTAGGAGTGTGAATGGAGGGCTCAAAGTGATGTGGGAGTGGTCAGATCAATGGTGTGATGGAGGGAATATTAGAGGAATCAAGGCAGTGGTGGGGGAGTTTGAACAGTTGAAGGGAATATGGGAGTGGTCAGAGCAGTGAGGAGGAGTGTGTGGAGGATTTTGGAATATCATAGGGAAGACTGGGGTGAGTAGGAAGGGGTCAGAGATGTGCAGTAGAAATTGGTGAGGTTCACCTCTGTCCCCCAAAAGTCCCCACATCCTTACCTCTCCATGTCTGTCCCCAGCCCATCATAAATGTCCTCATTGACTTTGTGCTAGTCCCTGTGCTGTTCTTGCATTCTTCCCACAGTTCTTCAACCTGCACATCCTGTGCTGTTGCCTGACTCTTTCTAGGGAGCATGGTTGAGGAGGAAGAACAAGTCTATGCTGGACATGCAGAGAAATAGGACAGAATGAGATTATGCAGAGGCACTGAAGAAATGGCCATGCAGCCAGTGCATTCTGTGGCTGGGGTAATCCTTGCCAAGGAGCCAGAGGCAGTGGAGGGCAAGAGCTGGGTTGTAGGATGTGGGAAGGTGCTGAGAAACACTATTTTTTAAAACCAAGGAAATGAAATGCCCCAAACCTTCATTAATTCAGAATTAAAGTTGCCTGGTGGTGTCTTGTGTCCTTCCAGAATGTGGAGAGTGGCTAAAGTTAAACTTTCGAAAATCAAGAAATGAAAAGTTACGTTACACACCACAATGCAACCTTAATTCTGCCCAAAACACACATTAGCATTCTCCTATTGCAGATGGTACAGAATACCCAGAGCGGAACATGTGAGCACTGTAGGATAAAGTTGAACAACACCTCTTTGCTAGAGCAAAACTTGAATTTAGGTCAGGCATAACAAACAGGAGCTGACTACGCTCAAACACTGCCCACTCCACACAAACCACCTCAGACTTGCTATATGTTGTTATCTCTTTGCTCTTGCTCTGAGGATTCCTCCTGAGACATTGCCTTCACTTACTCCTGACTAAGTCCTGGAGACTACTGTTGTGTGCTGCTAGACTGCTGACAAATTGCCATGGCAAGAAGATACCCTTGTGCACGTGCGTGCACACACACCTCTCTCTCCCCTCCCTCTTTCCCCTCCGAATCATCTTTGCAGATATAAGGAGTAGTATAGCATCACTGTTCATTCCTGTCCATGGCTTGTTCCTTCATTAAACCCAGCCAGGCTGTGTCCTAAAAATCATTCCATTTTACACTTACTGTGTTGTGAAGAACTCTCATCTGTACTGCCTCCAACCTTCTGTTGTTTTTTTAATTTAAGCAGCTGCTTCCACCACTTCTCTTGATAGTTTAACCTTTGCACCACTTTTATTGAACCATTCCTAGTGGCTATTGCCAGCTCCAGGTGGAATTAAGTTTGTATTGTCAGGGTACTTTAAGTCTTTTGCTAGTTTTCAAAAGTTCAGCCACTATCCACATTCTGGAAGGGCATGAGGCACTACTGGGCAACCTTAACTCTGTGTTTATGAAGTTTTTGGGTAGTTATAGTATCAGTTCCCTTTTTAAAGTGTTTATAGTGGAATTTATTTATTAGAATGAAATATTTTGTATAATTTCTTTAAACCATGGTATATTGCAAAAATAAAACACTCGGTCTGCTTCAAACAACAACAAAATGTCTGTCCTACTTGTTGTGGGTTGTACTTGGTGAGATAGGAAAATACATTTCATATTGCTCGTTAGGTAAATGAATGGAATTGTTGTAGACACACTTGTCATGTTGGTTTAATAATCTTCAAACTAATAATTTGGGAAGAGAGTAGTAAAAGTACAAGTGGCCAAAACCATTGTTATATTAGGGCTAGTCTACACTTAAAACTTACAGTGGCACAGCTGTATCAGTACAGCTGTGTGACTGTAAGAGCGCTTGTGTAGCCACTTTATGTCGGCAGGAGAGAGCACTAAATGGGGGGGCGGCAGCTATGTTAGTGGGAGAGTGTCTCTTGCTGACATAGCACTGCCCTCAGAAGCACCTATGCTGGTAAAACTTATGTCACTCAGCGGTGTGTTTATTTCACCTCCCCACCCCCCGGAGCAACAAAAGTTTTGCCGGCATAAGTGCTAGTGTAGACAGGGCCTTAAGTTAGTTGGAATATATAGGCCCAAAGAGTCAAAGATGTTAACAAGACCCTCTCACTATCCAGTGTTAAAAAAGGTTTGGGGGTTTGGTATACAGAAGCCTCAAACTGCTTAGTACCATGGCAAACACACCATTAGAAATCTTTTTAACACTTTATTAAAGATACAGACAAGAAGGAAAAACAGTTAAAGCATTTGACATGTAAAGTATTAAATAAAGTTTTCATTTTAATACCATCCCTTGTTCCCTTTCTCTTTAACTGACAAGAATGTTTAGAAGGGAAAAACCTTGTTTGACAGTCTCTTAGATGGTTTTAAAGATGCTAATGTATACATCCTTTTGGGGAAAAGATTAAAAAATGAGTAGAGATGGGCTGGAACCATCATTGGTTTGGTGGTGATAAAGTCTGGTCCCGTTTCCTAGAATACAAAACAAGACAAATGCACCCAAAGGGGGAGAGAAAAAAAGCAGCTCCTCTCTGGTGTTGACTCTCACTTGCAACCTCACTGCTGGAAAAACACAGGCATAGGACATGGTCCTATCAGCCACATAGAGACATGACAGACTTGCACCAGCATTGAGCTGTTTAGATTATTGCTTTAGCTGCCTCTTCTGGTCATAGGCTTTTCGAAGCGTTGCATAATATATAGTGTTGGCTAGCTAAGCTAGCTTCTTATTAAACAGAAGACAAAAGGAGAGAGAGAGGTAAGAAAATAAATTAGGAAGGAAAAGGACACACAGGGGAGGGGGAAGAGAGATTATGGGATAGAGCTGGAGCTCATAGAGCAGGCGGGATCATTGTGATCTTTCCGGTCTGGTCTGGTCCGGTCAGGACATCTTTCAGGACCAGCATTAAGAAGGCCCAGGGTGATAGCCATGATGGTGAAGCTCACTCCAGTGCCCAAATTTTCTCTCAAGGTCTCTTTCTTTAATGACCCCAAAAGAGAATGATGAGTGGAATAGTCCATCCCCTTATTATGTTGGCCACCATTTAAGCCTACTTTTTAACAGACCAGTTTTGGTTCACTTATTTTTTGTTTCGCACTTTTCTTGTTTACTCAGCATGATCTTAGCACAGTTCTTGAATTATAGCAGGCCTTTTTGTTTGGACTAATTTTGTCTTTCACCTTTCATACTTTTTCCTATCAACATTTGTCATTATAGATTATTGTGCCTTTTTATGAACTTCCAATGCTATTTCATCCTCCTGTCACTTGTTTTATTAAGTTGCTTTTTAAATGAGATCATTCGCTCTGAGATTTTTATTCCTTTTTTTTTTTTTTTAAGATAAAGCACCTCTGTCAAAGAGTCTTTTATTAGTCCCAAGTGCCCTGTCGATTCTATTGGCTCTTCTCTTCCAACATCATCAGAAGTTCTTCACATATAATCTGCAAGCTGTAAAAGAGGATTTTCAGGTAAATTTCAATTCATTTATATAGAAGGTGGAGGGGATTATTAAATATTAACTGTGTTCTCCTTGATTCCCCAGTGTATTTCTACTGTAGTTTTCTTTCCCTCCCCCCATTGTCTTTGTGTCTGGGCTTGTTTACTTGGGAAGTTAGTTTGTAATAAGCTAGGTTGTGAATTTAAGCACAATCAGAGCCCCCACCATATGGGGACGGGGGGCAAGGGTACACTTTACCGGGGCCCGGCCCAGGCTGCAACCCCCATTACCATGAGGAAAAAATTGAGGCTAAATTATAGATCATGCCTGAGGATATTTATAGAAATTTATTTCCCTGTATCTATTGTCCAGATCTTGTGAGATTTGCTGGAGCCAATCAGAAGCAGTGTTAGAGCAGTTTCATGGAACATTCTGAACAGTGAGTTGCTGGGCTTGCTGGCCCAGCCCAAGCCCTTCTCTAGAATAGAGAGTGTGTGCTTGTGCAGTTAAACTAGGATTTGTAGTTTGAGACTGAGACAGAGAGATTTGTGCTTCTCTCTGAGACATGGTTTATCCTATAAAGATCAAGTACTACCAGTCCCAGAGTGCCTTGTGCATAGACAGGAGGGAGGGACAGTTGGTGGGAGGGGCAAGACAAAGCACCATAAGACAGTGGGAGCCGGTGCTGCTGCTTCTTCTGGTAGGATTTGCAGGCCAAAATATATGTGAGTAAGTGTCTAATTAACTCACATTCACACACACACCCCATACTGCCATGTCTAGTGGTGGCTATAAATACAAATCAGGCAGCCAGAAACATAAGGAGGTAAAAGAAAGGGAACTAAAGGAAGCTAAAGGACACCAATCTATTCTCCAGTTTTTCAAATCAGACAAGGCCTTTTTGCAGTCAGGCAATATACAAACTAGGGAAGCAGATGAACAAAATCAAGATGAAATGATTTCAATATAGAGACTGTGTCTGTGGCATTGGCAATTGATGACAAAGAAAAGCTGCCAGAACATGCATCACTTTTTTTTTGCACACTGCCAGTGACTGTGGCAGAAGCTGAAAGAAGTTTCAGCAAGCTAGCACTCATAAAAAAACTGCAGGCATTCTACAATGGGGCAAGAACAGTTAAGCCGACCTAGCTATCTTGTCTACTGAGTGTGAACTTGCAAGAGAAATTGACTTTGGGGGGCTAATTCATGATTTTGCAATGAAAAAGACCAGAAAAATAAAGCTTTAAAGTTAATTGGCCTAATTATAAAATGTTTGCAGTCACATTGGTCCATTAGAATAAAAAAATCAAGACATTCACAGGATATAATACCTTTATGATGACCAGAAAGTTACAAAATAGTCAACAAACTTGTAGGATTCTCAGGCTGGGTGTTATATTAAACAAAATAGCAAAGTGGGGGCATTTTTCAGAAATGTAGAATATTTAATAGTAATTTCAGAATTCAAACTTTTTAATGGCTCATGAGATTGTATGTATGGGATGAGGGATTATGGTATGTGTGCGGGAGGGGGCCCGTGTTACAAGTTTGCACTGGGCCTGAAAAAATTATGCTCTGGCCCTGAGCATAATTGTTTAGTTAAACTGCACAAAGTCACTTTAGTGCAGAATAAGTATGTCCACCTGGGTAGTTAGTTAGCTGTTGTGCTTTAAATTCACGTCCTGTCTTATTCCATACTAACTTCCTGTGTAGGCAAGCCCTTAAATCACCAATCTGTTACCATCACTACTCCCATTTATGCCGTATCATGACCCATGATAGCTTTTTTAATTTCTGCTAAAACAAATCACCAGAGTAGCTCTTATTTCCTTCTGCTGGGACACTGATATTATTTCATCATCTGTCTTTCAACAGAGGAGGAATGTGGGCCTTGTACAGCTTGAGTATAAATAAACATATTTACTAGTATGTGATATTTTCATGTGAATAAGAATAATTTTATAGTATGCATAGATTTATTTTGTGGCAGAAGGAACTACTGTAATTATCTAGCCTGACCTGCATAATACAGACAAAGATTTCACACACACATTCCTGATCTAGCCCTAAATTTGAGCATCACTTTAGAAAGACTCATAATCTCATTGTAAAGAGGGAGAATGAGGGAGAATTTGCTGCATGACTGGGTAGTTTGTTCTATTGGTTAATTACCCTCACTGTTAAAAATTTGCAACTTATTTCCAGTTTGAATTTGGTTGTCTTCAGCTTCCAGGCATTGAATCTTGTAATGGCTTTGTCTGCTTAATTAAAGAGCCTTCTAGTATCAACATTAATCTTCAGTACTATATTCTGTATTTAAATATTACTGTAAAGTACTCTTCCTTTTTGGAGGCTGCATACCATTAGTCTTCAGATACTAAAAGACAAACGGAAAAGCCCAAAAATGTTTGGCTTTGACTGGTTCTTTATGCTATGTAAAGACTGTCTCAAAGGATTTTTGTTTGTTTTCATTTAGTTCCACTCTTTTTTTTTTTTCTGCTTGTTTTTTAAGTTAAAAATACTAGGTTATCACTGTCCTGTTTTTTCTGGAGGTTTTCCAGAGATCTTTGAGAGACCTGAACAGTAGTATCACTGTTGTTGTAAGTTGGTTATCCCCTGCTACTCCAAATCCCACTGTGGGGAGGAGGAAAAGCTAATAAGATTCCTTATGCCATTGCTGATTTTGGCCTGGTTTACACTTAAAATTTAGGCTGACATAGCTACAGCACTTGGGTGAGAAAAATCCACACCCCTGAATACCATAGCTATATCAAACTTCAGTTTAAATACAACCAGGTTGATGAAAGAACTTGGGGAGGTAGAGTTTCTACAGCAATAAACCCCCCTTCTGTTGCTGTAGATTGCATCTATGCTATGCTGCTATAGTCCCTGAAGTGACATAGCCTCTATGTATTCAGTTGTGTGGAGGGAGAGCTTCACCCCAGTAGCTCAGATTTCAGCTTCATGTAATATCATTATTCAGGTCTTCCAAGTATCTTGTTAAGGTCCTACAGCAAAAAGAGGGAAACGAGGACCTGATGTTTCTGATAGTTCAAATATAAGAATCAAGTAGAATAAAAAATTGGAGAAAAAGTTTTGTAGTAACTTTTTTACATTATAAATGAACAGTAAGAGCAAACCCACATTTTGTTTAAATTTTGCTTTGCAGTTCACCCTTACGGGAGTCCTAAAATCACTTGATTTTCTTTATGATGCTGAAAAATAGTTAATGGTAGCAGTTCCCTATTTAAAGGAGCCATCTTTTTCTGTTATCAGTACTGTTATATGCAAGTATCTGTGGAAAGCATGATATATTAGTATTTGTGAATGTGAACTATCGAAGATGAGTGGATTTGATTTGAATGGTAAGAGTTTTTCTTTTTAAAAACTTAAGTGGAAATGCTTTACTTTTTTAAACAAACTTAAGACTGGACTACACTGCCGTCGACGGGAGATATGCAAGCTACATCTCCCGTCAACTTACTTACGTTGCTGTACCATGGCATCTCCACTGCACTGTGTCGACGGGAGACGCCCTCTGGTCAATGCAGCCTTACTCCTTTTGGGAGGGTGGATTAATGGCATCGACCGGAGAGCACTTCTGGGATTGATTGTGCGGCTCTCCACAGCCCACTCAATCGATTCCTCTGCGTCGATCCCTGAAGCCCTGGCAGTTTAGACATACCCTTCCTAGTATTTACTAATCACTTTTGAAAAAATGATTACAGAAATATGTGGACCATTGTATTTTCTCTGAATATTGTCATTAAAAGTTTCCGCCTTTTTTTTTTAGTATGCTAAACCTAATTCTTCCCCTGAAGAATTTCCATGAAGGATGGAAGAGAATTAAATATCTTGGTGCTTTTATATTCTAGATTTGGAGACTTGTATTTGGGAGAACAGTATGTCTTGATCTGAAAGATGCATTCTGCAGTAGCTTGCTCATTTATAATTTTAGGATATTTGAAAGAAGATATGGTAGCCGAAAATTTTCAGTAAGTGCCAGTTTTATCATTTCTAATACCCACAATGATTACTAAATCCTCTGGTCTCACATTATTGTCAGATATTTATATTGTGTAATCTTTTTGGACAGATATTTTGTTTCATATTATGCAGGCTAACCAAGTTTTTTAAATGGCATGTTTGATTTTAAAGATAATGTTAAAGTTTATTCTCGAGATTTTATTTCTATTAATCAAAATTTATTTTAATTGGCATTTTTACTCATAAATCACAATTGAATAACCACAGACCATTTTTGGCTTTTTTTTTTTTTCATTTAATAAATAATGGTTCAATCTAAAAAAATGTTGGTAGACCACAGCAAGTGTTATTTACTCCATGAAAATGAATTTTATTGAACAATCAGTTATTTAAGAATAGAATGACTAGTCTGGTAGACTTGTATTGTAAAATTGTACTGTAATATCTGAGAAAATAAACTTAGCTTAACTGAAATTAAATAACTCAATTGAAAATGGACTTTGAAATTTGAAATTGAATGAAATTTGAGAAATTAGAACTGACTCAGAGTTTTGTCATCCATATGTTTAATCTTATAGAATTAACTGTGCTTCATAGTGTTGAAGAACTAGCTCCACTTAAATTAATTAATTCATGTTTGGGATTTATCTATTTTGTTTTTTCCTTTTCAGTCCTTTCTCTTGGGCTCCTGGATGCTGTCAGCTCTGTTTGATCTTCTCCTTGTAGAAGTTGTGCAATATGCATTTGGCATCACCATCAGCAGCTTGCCTTCTGGATTGTAAGTAGTTCTTAATGGGCTTGCCTTTGTTTTAGATATGGTTTCAAGGGATTATTTAGCACCAATTTGAATAGAATAATCTACTAATGTAACCTTTCAAATGTAGTTAATTCTTTTTGACATAAAATGTAAGTGTTCTTGGCAAGAATATTCATTTGTATAACACTATTTTCCAAATATGACCTATAGTTGAGTTGAAATATTTTTAGCATTACACTTTATGGTGACTTTCAATTTCACAGCATTGTCTTTTTCTCGGTCTTGGAGTAACTGAAAGGAGTTTTAAGCTATACCGAGGACAGTGTTCCTGAATATTAGTTTTGATTTCTCACTCTTTTCAGTAGCATAGTTAACACTTAAAGCACAAAACTGTTACTGTAACTCACTTTTTAAAACGTGCAGACCTGTGTGCATTTCATATTGGAAGATATTTCGTTAGTTCACATTTCAAAACTCTTGAGATTTGTAGGACTTTGTGTATGTGCATTGCATTTCATATTTGAAGAGTGAAGTGTCTGAAGCTTGAGATTCTTTAGAAGCTCAATTTCAAATAAAAAAAATGAGGTTAAGAAAATTAGAATGTTGCTGTAGAAATAACACACAAAATTAGATGGCTGAGTATTTATTTAGGTTTTTTAATGCTTTAGTATGGTCAGCCTCACATAGTCGTGGGTTTCCATATGCTGCATGCTCCTTGGTATTAAAAAAAACTTTTATAGTCACTGTTTTCTAATGCCAGATGGAAGGGCTTTCGGTTTCTGATCCTTAGTATAGCTGATGAAAAAACATGAGATATTCTCATAAGCATGTAGAAGTTATGTTGTAGTTAGTCTAGTAAAATATTTGGGGTATTCCAAATGTTAGTAATGTTGTATATTACACTTATAGGAAATAATTAACAGTTTGAATAATTTCTCTCTTCCACTACTCAGTGTACTTTTTATTTGATTGCAGAGTTTTATTAGGTTTAGAGTGTCAAAATACTATTACATAAAATCTTTTATGTAAACCAAATGTAAATGTAAATTAAGGAAGCTTTTTCTTCAGTTGATGTTTTTGTTCTCCTGGAAAAAACTGAACTTGTGAATATAATAGGCACTTTGGTTTCATATACAAACCTGGCATGTAAATATAAAATCATAATGTGCCATATATAAGCAGATATATTAACTAGTGGTCAAACTGAAATTCTGCAGAGCTGCCTGTTCTTTATTGAAGTTGTATATACACTAGCATGAACATTGACTTTTTTACAATATTGGCAATATTTACATTTGATTGATTGAGAGGCAGTACATCATGGACAATATATTTGTGTGCCCTCTTCACCTAGATGGTAGATCATAAATATCTTCGTTTTCCTCAGATTTACAGTAACTAAAAAAGTAAAACAAGTAGATGAAATATTAATATTTTAACTAACTGATATTCCACTTGTCCCACGTTTATGCTACTACAGATGTAATGTGTCCCAATTGCCAACTCCAGAGTATTCTTGAATACAACCAAGTTAAAATGTCAAACTTCAGAGAAAGTCACTTGACCATCTTATGATTTTTTTATATCATTTCACTATTTATATTACTTAGTGACCGTAAACTCCCAGATCGAAAACTCTTCCTGCGCACACTTCGAAGATAGTTGCGGTAAAGCATGACACTGATGACTCTAGCCTGAAATTGTTTAGAAACAATGTAGTACAGGATAACATCTAAGCATGTACTGAGATTCATGAGAAAGGTTGTAAAGGCTGCCCATGGATTGTAACTCTTGTCTTCATCTTGTAGCATCAGGAAGGCAAAACAAATGTGGAAGGGCACAAAGCAGACAAGCACTTGCACTATCAGAGTAACTATAATTTTTATAGATCTTTCCTTAGCCTTGGGTTTCAGTTTGGAGGTCCTGCCATGGACAAAATGATAAATAATGACTAGATAGCACCCAATCATGATAAACAGGGGAATCAAGAAAAAAAAAATCAAACGAGAAAAATTTAACATATTGACTTCCTTTAGATGGATGATATCAAGCATCTTCAAACAGGTAGTAAAATTTGAGGCTTTATCTGGATCCGAATATAAAAACAGCAGAGGTGAAGTTGATGAAAGGGTCATTATCCAGATACCAATGCAAGATAGCAGAGCTTTGCTTGTATTCTTAAGTTCTTTGACGTGTTTGGGCTGAACAATGGCCATGTATCTATCAATACTTATAAAAGCAAGCAGCCACAGAGCAATGCTTGGATAAAACATAGTGAAAGCACCAAGAATCCGACAGAATATATCTCCAAATGGCCAAACTACTTTCCCATAGTAGATTATCCGAAAAGGTAAGCACAATATAAAAATTAAGTCAAGTAATGCCACGTTCATCATATAGACTGTTATAGTTGTTCTTTTCTTGGTGGTGCAGCTGAAGACCCATAGTGCAGTGATGTTCACTAGCAATCCAATTATGAATATAAAGCTATAGAAGACCAGTGATGCAATCCTGTACTCTTCTGGGTGCCAGGTTCCCGGCATAATGTTTTGACTCTGATTGTATTTATTCATAATTTTTTCTCCTCTTAAAACATGATTCCTAAAAGCAAATGAAGTAAATCATGAGAAATGAAACAACTATCAAAATTAGACATGGAACTTTTTATAGAAAGCAAATAGGTCATTCTTATCTGTTGACCACAATTATTTTTTAAAAAACATTTAAAAATAATTATGGTAAAGAGATAAGAATACATTATTGTAACTTCAGAAATGTGCTAGGCTCACTTTGTCTATTGATATAATGTCTTCCTTGAAGAGATTACATATAGTATCACACTTATAGGGAGTGATGCGTTATTTAATAATTAAAATATGATCATTTTTACAAAAATGTAACTAATTAAAATGTGTATTGTAAAAGGATTTCCTAAATATAATGAGACAAGAGGAAGTCAGGGATTGCTGAATATTACTGTATGTTTTTTGTTTGTTTGTATTATTCTAGCATCTAGCAGTCCTAGCCAGGGACCAGAACCCCGTTGTGCTAAATACTGTACAAACACAGAACAAAAAGACAATCCCTGCCCTAACAAGCTTACAATATCTGAAGTTTGCTGTTTTAAATAGTTGCAAATTAAATAGAACTCCTCTGCTTGTACTTACATTTTGTAAGTAGCCTTTTCTGTAGGAAATACTCCTTGAAAGTATATTTGTTTTAAAATTAATTATTAAAACTGAGAAATAAAAAGAATAAGCAAACATGACATTTAATGTAGTTCCCATACACAAGGAGAAATATCAGTTGTGAATTTTAGCTACAAAGAAA
The DNA here is from genome assembly GCF_026122565.2 of Emydura macquarii macquarii. NCBI lineage: Eukaryota > Metazoa > Chordata > Testudines > Chelidae > Emydura > Emydura macquarii. The sequence continues at coordinate 6,872,697 of NW_027133808.1, read as the reverse complement.
CTGCATAGTTCCCAATAGAATATTTGTACAGTGTTGCATATGAAAGGCATGAAAAGAAGAAAAAGATGTCTTAATACCTACTTAGACTCTAAATATTGTATCTATATCCAAGTTTTAAGAAATATGCCAGATAGACACTACTGGGAGGATTGAATTTATAACTTTTTTTTTATAAATAAAAAAAATTGGCAATGGAGAATGAACTACCAAAGTTTCATGGCAGTGTCCTTGTGAGAAGCACAGCCGCTGGGCAAAGGTTAGGCATTTTTTGTATTAGCCTCTTGGTCATAAGTATTTGAAAACTGAAGTTTCATCCTGTTACCTCAGCTACTAAAAGAGAACAAGGAGCTTTCTCTTTTGCTTCACCCTATTTGGGTACAGTAGGTCAGTACAGTACAGTCTCCTACTCTGTGACTTCCTTATCCTCTCGGTGGTTGCTTTACTCCTCCTCTGGCTTCATGGCTCCTGAGAGGAAAGAAGAATGTGTTCTAGTAATCCCCCAGTCTCCTGACTGCTTTGTGTGTGGCAGGTTTCTCTATTCCACGACCCTTGACCCAGCCTTCTGGCATTTCTTTGGGGGAACAGGGGGGATCACTGCTACCTTATTCTCCCCCAATTCCCTTCCTTTCTGTGTATGTGAGAGAGATCTCCTTACTCCCAAAAATTGAATAGCTCCCAGTACCTAGCTGATGCTGCTCATGGTTTTACCAAGCAACAAAGGAATGCAATTTCCATATGGTGTCAATGGATATTTTAGGCTTGTAAGTGACAAAAAGACATTTTCCATTTTAGGCTTGAAAGTGAAGAAAGCATTTTCATTGTAATGTCTGCCATCTACTTAGTAATACAGAGCTTCCAGATTAGACCAGTGGTCTGTTTAGTCCAGTATTCTGTCTGAAAATGGCCAGTACCAGAGGCCCCTGTATTGAATAATAATGACATGACCTGTCTATATGAGAAATTTCTTCCTAATCCGCATCAGTTAGTGGTTAACTTCTGCCTTGAAATGTGAGGTTTTCTCTCTCTCACTTTTTGTTGCTGTTCTCTATAATAGAACTGTAGATTATTTCATTATATACATAAATGTCTACTCCTAAACTCTCGGTCTCAATGAAGCTTTCTCATTTATACAAAATTGTGCTGATTTTCTGAGGATGATTTAGGTCATTAAAATGAAAATGTTAGTGTGAGGGCAATAAAGTAAAATGGACTATTATACTTGGAATGGAAAAATTAGGTCCTGTATAGTAGTGACAAGGAAGAAGGTTTGGAGGGAGTTTCAGAAATGCCTCTGAAGTGATCAACTCAGTGGATGGGTCAATAGTTTAAAAAAGATACTGAGGAGCATAAGCAGAAAGATAGGACACATCCCAAAAGTGGGATTCTATTAATGTGCAGCATAGTGATGAAATCTTATCTACAACACATTTCAATTTTGATCATGTTTTCATAAAGATATTCTTGTCCAAAGGCAGTGGTTTCCAACCTTTTTGGCTTGAGGGCCACAAATATCATTTTTACAGTCCTGAAGGCCTCCAGTGTATCTACTCATTAAAAAATGTATTGACGTGTACACCATTAAGGACTACAAATCACTATGTATTTAAAGTAAACTTTTTGATGCTACTCTGCTCATTTTTACATTCACTATTTTACACCTACAAATTACTCTGAGTATGTCATACACATAGAAAAAGCACTAGTGTAGATGAGTGACTGTCACTACACACTGAAGCACATGACTTGGCAGTTAAGTCACCAAGGGCGACCTGCTAAGTGCAGGCCAAACTGGAAGGCACTGATTTTTACAGTCCTGCCCCTCCTCAAGCATGGTGGGTCCTGCTGCTCTGCTGCAGCCAGACAGAAGGAGTTCAGCGAGGAGGCTGCCTCCTTGCTGATCTCCCGTTCCCCTGGCTGCAGCAGAGAAACTGCACACTTCCTGTAGCCCCATGCGCTCCACCTAGGTCCCTATGCAGTAGCTTCCTCCTGCAGCCAAGGGGAAGGGATATCAGGCTCCAACAGGGAACCTAGTGCCTATGGAGCCAGGTGGAGTGCTTTGCCGTGCTCCCTGCTACAGCCCAGGGGGAGGGGAGTGCTGATCTCCCGTGTCCTTGGGTGCAGCAAGGAGCCTGCACCGGTCTTGTAGCCCTGTGGCAACACGCTCTGCCTGGATGCTTAGGCAGCGACTCCCTTCTGCAGCCAGCAGGAGGGGAGCAGTGGGCCACTTGGAAAGACTCCACGGGCCACTTTTGGCCCCTGGGTTATGGGTTGGGAACCACTGTCCTAAGGAGTTGCAACAAAAAAAGTATAACAAAAATGTTGTTAATAAAATTCCGTAAGTGTAAATGTGAATCAGTATTATGTGAAATGTACAAATATATTTGGAGCTGACTGCCCCAAACATTTCCAGCAATAGTTACATTTTTCCACCTATCCAGTATAGTCCTTTTTCTGCCTAGAGATCATTGTTTTAGGCAGTACGTAACCTCATAAACTTTTCATTCCTTCTTTCTCTTCATGGGTTTTAGATTTCTCTCTATAGTGATTGTGATATAATGCATTATTTCTGAGATCCTACACCAATTTTACATATATAATGATTGCAGTGTACAATAGTAGTATATGTATAAATCTGCTCATCTACACTCCGTGTTGTTTGTGGCCTGTAGCTTACTTGTAGGGTCTAGTCAGTTTATTAGATATGCCATTCCGACCCATATAAATGAGGGAAGGTATTGTAACAAAGAGGGTTTTTGTTGTTGTTGTTGTTGTTGTTGAAGAAGATACAATTCCCAACCTTATTTGGTTTAAAATGCTTGTGGGTTAGGAATCTGGCATGTCGATGCTACACAGGTAACAAATACTGAGGTATACTGGGGAAGGGGAAAGGTTTGATGTATAAATAAATGCAACTATGACTGAAATCAAGCAACTGATGCATTCATGGATATCCATAATACCAATGACACATCAGTATATGTCGATCTTCGTTGTGTGCATCTGAGCTGAGAATTTTGTCCAGTTACTATAGTTAGCGATGGAAATATTTAGCTGTTTAAATTGAATAAGTGGATTTATCAAAAGCATCGTAAAGGGGTTACTGGTTTCCAGATGTCCAATTGATAAGATTAAATGATTAGCAGAGTTTTTAGTGTAATGTGAAAAGCCTTTTCTGCTGCTGATCAATACATGTATTGTCATTTGTTTTTATATTTTTAAATTGTGGGTGGTGTCTGAACATCTGAACTCAAGTTCACTTGAGTGCTGTTCATGAGACTTTCAGGACAAAGGCAGAATTGGTTCTTCCTGATTTTGACTGTGAGCTAATACAATTGTTTTGTCTGTTTTTTTTAATAAAGAGCAAAACTACTTTTGGAACTCTTGCTCAGTTTTTGGGGTTGTTGACATATACTTTCTTTTGTTACCATCTTTCTCATAGATCTTCTGTAGTTTTGGTTTATTTAAGGTAATCAGCAAGGTCCAGCATGTTTACCCGTTCAATATATGCAAGTCATTTTACTATATAAACTACTTTGGTAAAAATCAATGTTGATGCTGTTACTTATGAGAAGGGTTCAAATAATTGTTAAAATACTGAGCAGACGTTTTATGTATGCGACTGCATGTGTTGTTAAACAAAATATTTTTGCTTGAATGTACAATCATAAATGCGGCTGTTATTTAAAGTCCTTACTAGTGTTAAGGATTTAAACTACCTTTTATTAGTTCTACAAAAGTTTATTAGTTTCAAAAAATTGAAAATTTTTTTCAATACATATTTTTAAATGAAGTAAATCTTAACAATAAATATTGACATCTATGTTAATTTTATGCTCAACATGAAAGTAATTGATCAAACATTACTTACCTTCTGTGCACTATAAAGTTACTTCAGTGATGCTTGCTTTGTACCCTCAGATCTGCAGAAGGTTTAGACTTGCTTCTGTCTGTACAACTTCACTTTACTAAAATAGAAACCCTCCTTCATAGTCAGGAAATGATGACGTAGTGAAGCTAGCTCTGGTTTCTCTTATTGGTTTGTATGTATTTTAAACATTTTTGTTAATTTATATGTAGACAGATCATATCCTTTAACTTGCCAGGTTTGTCGGCTGACAGAATTCTAACATTTTTCAGCAGGTACGCTTTTATAATATTCCTGTCTTCAAAGTCAGTTTCTTTATAGAGCCTACATAATGCAACTAACTCCCTTTGGCTGAAGTGTTTTGGGAATATAAAAAATATTTGGATAATCGATGTTTATTGAATAGATTTATTTGCATGAGGGAAATAACTAAATTTTGGCTAAAAGGAATTATCTGATAAAGTTTTAAATATATTCTGCACAGACCATAATCTCTTCTTGTGGAAATCCCCATTGTACTTGCATTGTCTTGAACTGATACCAACCTGAAAGTGATAGAGACTCATTACATTTGAAATAGGAAGCTTGAGTCACTTGTATGCATTGCTTATTTTGTATCTATATCTATGTTTTCTTGTGGGCAAAGTAATAGTGCTTTAATATCTTTCTTGCTTTCTAATATAATACTGAATATCGATCTTCTGAGTGCTTGTCAGAAAACGACTATAAAATGTTCTTACATATAGGGATCATTTAAAAAAAAAAAAAAAAGGCGCATGAAGGGAAACATCAGTATTTTCTTTGACCAGTGAAATGACATCTTTTTTTTTTAAAATCAAATTTGAAATTTAATGTTTTAGCCCTTTATTATATCCCATGTTAATGATACTGCTTTATCAGGGCCAGATTAAAATTCGTTTGGAAATTCTTTATTTATTTTTAGTTATTTGACAATTAATTTATGTATTACAGTGAAACTCAGCATATAGCGACAAATTTTGTAGTTTTTATTTAGTCTTTATTTTAGCAAATCTCCCAGTAAGGTCAGTGGGAATTTTGCAGAAGTAAGGATCAAGTAAGATCTGCAGGAATTGGGCTTAGTGAATCGGAATGAAAGTCCTAAATTGCATCTTTTCATTTTATTAGAGACTCAGAGTTCTGTCACCTCTCTATGAAAATGGGTTGCAAAATAAGTACAAAATTAATTCTAGCTCTGAATGGGAAACATCTGTGTGTTTAGTTCAGGATTGGTGGGGTGCTGTGCAGTGAGCTCCCTCACATTGCTGTTCATGTTTGAGGAAAATGGCTGGCCTTTTTCTCTGTCCTGATGAACAGGAGATGAAGTTGGAGGTACCATGTGGTTGCCTCATTGATACCAGTGAAGGGTGAAGAAACCCTGTCTAAGTTTATCTTCTTCGTGTGTGCTACTGTGCCAAGAGAAGGTTAAAGGGATGGGATTTAATAGGAGTCTCTTGTGATGGTGGCTTTGTTGGAGGGTAGTAGCTGACGTCTTGGCTCAGATTGCCTACTTTAGCTATGTCTTCACTGCAGTTAATCCTGGGTATTGTCTCTAACCTGGTTCCCGTTGACACACACAAGCCTCTGAGCTGAGTTTAGTGGTGCTTTCAACTCAGCTAACTGGCCCATCCTAAGATATGAACTGAAGCTCAGGTGCTGCTTTCACTCGGGCAGGTAACCTGCCCACTTTGCAGTGAGGATGCAGGCAAAACAACTCAAGTGTTGGTAGTCCTCCAGTGTTGTCCCATAATTCCCCCCACATACTAAGAAGGACAGGCAAATTCTCCCACAGTTCTCTGGGAAAAAATCATAGCGTGGCTCAGCTTACTACAGCACCAAGAACCATGGGATATGCCTCAAGAAACAATAGTGAGCCGTCAGAGAGTGCAGCACCTGTGAGGACAAGTTATTTTGGTATGACTTTGCAGTGTGGCGGCTCAGACCTGGGCTAGGCTAATCTGGATGCTCAGACCAGGGTGCTAATCTTCCAAGTTAGCTCTGCTCTGAAGACATACTCCAAATGTGGTGGTGTGCTAAGAGTGAGGGGGTTGGTGGCCATGTGTTAGCCCCCTATGGTTCTTCTTCTGTTGTGGGAATTAGCTGGTTTTGGTTTTGGTTCCTTCTTTTGGTGTACTGTCTTGTCAACCAGAAAAGAAGCACATTCTTTGGTTGCCTACCCATACTTCCAGCTTCTATTAAAATAAATGACCATTATTGTGTGTTTCATTGAAATGCAGGGCATCAAGGCCAGCCCCCACTCTGAGGCTGGACTAATATACCTAGACCATCCCTGATAGGTGTTCAACCTGTTTTTAAAAACATTCAGCGGTGGGGATTCTACAACCTTCCTTGGAAGCCTATTCCAGTGCTTAACTATTCTTATAGTTAGAAGGTTTTTACCTAATATCTAACCTTAATTTCCTTGCTACAGATTAAGCCCATCACTTCCTATCCTACCTTCAGTGGACATGGAGAACAATTGATCATCATACTCTTTATAACAGCCTCTACTCAGGTCCTCACTCAGTCTTGTTTCCCTTGTCATCATGACTGTGAAATTACTGGAAGAGAAGAATATGGTCTTGTTATGGGTCATTTTTATGCCATCATTCACACGGAAGGCAGCAACTGATGCTAGTTTCTTTCTCTCCATGTCATACTGCTGTATTCCTAGCATAGTAAGAAGGGAGTTGTTTCCATAATGGGTTGGTCACCTGTCCCTTTAATTGCACTGTGTGAGCTTCACAGAGGATACAAAGAGTCCTGCATCTGAAAAAAGAGAGAGGAATTAGCCACAGCTTTAGCTTAGTAGGAAATAAGCTATGTCTTGCATGTTTTCTTTATCTTTCAGGGTATGTCTATACTGCTAAGTGAAATTGATTTAATTTCAGTCAATATTCACCGAACTAATGAAGTCAGTCAGCTGTGATCACACCACACTCGTGTTGGGGGGAGTGTGGCTCCACCAGCCGCGTTTCTATTGATGGACATAGCAATGCACTGTGGGTAGCTATCCCACAGTACAACTAGTCACAGAGGCTTTTGAGAAGGTCTTCGGACTCCCATGATGCAATGTCCTCCCTCCCTCCCTCCCCTTGATGGTCAACAGCAAACAAATGAACACTTTTTCACGACATTTTTCGAAGCCCTGGCTTAGTCATGCATATGCCATTGCCCAAGAAGCATGGAGCCCGCTCAGCTCTGTACTATTGTGAGCATCACAAACACCTTGCGACTTGCCTTGCAGTATTTCCAAGTCCTAGAAAGGAACCGCAGCATGGAATATTGTGATGTTACTCAAGGCACTCTGCTACAAGCCATAGAAGGAAACAATTCCCGGTTGCTGCTGGCTGTCGTGTATCAGCTGAACTCAGTGGAGTGCCATTTCTGGTCCCGGGAAATAAGCACTGACTGGTGCGATCACATTGTTACGAAGGTCTGGGATGATGAACAGTGGCTGCAGAACTTTCAGATGCATGTGGCCACTTTCCTGGAACTTTGCTCAAAGCTGTTCCCAGCCCTGAAGCAGAGAAGTACTAACTTCCGAGACCTGCTTTGACAGTGGAGACGCAAGTGGCCATCGCTCTGTGGAAGCTAGCAATGCCAGACTGCTACCGGTCATTTGGGAATCAATTCGGAATTGGTAAATCCATTGTGGGAGCTACTGTGATACAAGTGTGCAGGGCCATTAATAGACTTCTGCTAAGAAGAGTAGTGAGTTTGAGAAACGTGCAGAACATAGTAGATGGGTTTGCTGCAATTAGATTCCCCAACTTTGGTTGGACGATAGATGGCATGCATATCCCTATCTTAGCACCAGACCACCTTGCCACAGAGTACATAAACGGAAAGAGCTACTTTTCCATGGTGTTGCAAACACTGGTGGATCACAGGGGACGTTTCACCGATATCAGTGTGGGGTGGTCTGTAAAGGTGCATGATGCACACACCTTTAGGAACTCAGATTTGTTCAGAAAGATGCAAGCGGGGATTTTTTTCCAGAGCAAAAAATAACTTGATGATATTGAAATGCCAATAGTGATCCTGGGAGATCCAGCCTATCCCTTGCTTCCATGGCTCATGAAGCTGTACACCAAACACCTGGACAGTGATAAGGAGCGGTTCCATAATAGGCTGAGCAAGTGCAGAATGGTGGTGAAATGTGCCTTTGGACATTTAAACTCTCACTGGTGCAGTTCGCTCACGAGGTTAGACCTCAGCGAAAGCAATATCCCCATAGTTATCTCTATTTGCTGTGTGCTCCATAATGTCTGAGAGACAAAGGGAGAGAAGTTTCTGCTGGATTGGGTCATGGAGGCAAAGCAGCCGGCTGCAAACTTTGAGCAGGCAGATACCAGTGCAATGCTGAGAGCCCAATGAGGAGCTTTGTGCCACAGGGAGGCTTTGAAAACCTGCTTTTGTGATGAGCCACAGTAATGAGCGCCACTTTTCTGTGCTTTGCCTTCCCATACCATCCCTTCTGTTGCAGCACTGTCACAGCACCTCCCCTTCCCCCACGACCTGCATGAATTTAATAAATAAAGAGTACTTAATTACAAAGAAGTTGACTTTTATTGCACATAGGTAACAGTAGAGGGAAAGGAAAATAATTTAACTAATTATTTAATTAGCAACCATTCTCATGGAAGTGGGGGTGTGTGAGGGGAGAAACAAATGCTGCTTGTCTGTGCAAGCACCAAACGCTGCACGTTGAAAGTTCTTAGAATGGCTGCCTTCTCTTCCTACTCCCCTCCTTCCGGTTTTGAATGCAATACATACTGTACCCTGACCAACCTCCTCCTGGAATGCCTGGTGCTGTGGGCTTGGGAAGAGGTCGATTATTGCTGGAAGTTCTGCAGGGACTGCAGAGGGAGTCTTTCCTGCCGTCGCTGTTCCTGAAGCTCAGCTAGACACCTCAACATGTCTGATTGGTCCCTGATTATCCGAAGCATCTAGTCCTGTGTTGCGTGCTCATGTTCCTGGGTGGCTCTCCTGCTTTCCATGTCCGTTTTTTCGGACAATTAAATCCTCTAGGCTCAGAGGTCTGTGTAAGCTGCCCTGGAGGCTTTTATTATCTCATTGAACATGTCATCCCAAGTTCTCTTTTTCCTCCTCCTAATCTGTGACAGCCTCTTCACAGGATTGAAGGATGCGCTTAAGGCAATGCTTTCCAATGCAAAGTACACGGCAACCATTGTTAGTGCATACCATGGGTGAAATGCAAGATTGCAATGTAAAAATCACTCCCCTTATTATTCTCAAGTGAATGGTAGCACAGAATCACAATCACTACCTCTTTCACGGGTTGGTCTGGTGTGCCAGCCATGGTGAGTAAAGTCTTCTGCCTCCAGTTTTGGGAAATCTCTGGAGCACAGAATGTGTTGGGGACAAGGCCCAGCAACATGACCAGGGAACATTGTTTAGCCTCCCAAAATTCAGTTTTTGAAGGAGGCTGCCTTAGAGGAAGTTGGGGATGGGGCGTGGGAATCAGCCAGGAGAACATTAACATACATTCCCTGATCCCTGCCACCTAGAACAACCTCATGTTAGGGAAACTGGTTGAGGGAGCCAGAAACTGGCTTGGGAGGTGGATCACACACACTTCTGTTTTCATTATGAGCACGTGTATTGTAAACTTGCACCATCTATCCTAGGTGACCCTATGTGATGTTAGTCTCCTGAGGGTGACACAGTTGGAAAGGGAGCAGTTACTGCAGGCATCTGGGTACATATGCTGCTATGCTGTGTTCTGCGATGATGCCAGAAAATAATAATGGAGTGGCATGGCAAAGTGTCATATCGTAGTGGAAGAAAAAAGGCTGCCCTCCCAAGAAACTTTCTGCAAAGGATTGCAGAGTACCTCACAAAAGTTTCCTGGAGATATCTGTGGAGGATTCTTGGGCAATACCTGTGGAAATAGTCTTTTCTGGGGGCAACCGTCTGCATAGTTGGAGCACCTATAGAGAAGCCCATCCCCACTACACCTTAAAATTGTTTTTCATATTAAATGGAACATATCAGAGGATGTAAACCCAACACTGTGATTGAAACTCCATATTCACTAGAGGTGCCTTCCCTGGCATCTCGGTCAGCCAAGATGCTGTCTTGCATCCGGCTAGGCTGATCCGGGGTTAAAAAGAGCTCCTGGCTCTCAGAGAGAATGGATATCCCATTCACCTACTCCCCATTCTCTTCTTACTCCTCTTCCTCATCCACAGTCTCATCATCAATGGCCCTGGATTCAGATTCCCCCGAGGTATCAATGAATACTGCATCTGGGAGCAGTGGTGGGGTCGCCACTGAGAATCACATGCAGCTCATTGTAGAAGTGGCATGTCTTTGGTGACAAACCAGAACTACTGTTCACCTCTCTTGTCTTTTGATACCCCTGTCTGAGTTCTTTGATTTTAACATAGCACTGCTGCGTGTCCCTATTGTGCCCCTTCGTCCACATGTCCCACAATATCTTTTCATAGATGTCAACATTTCTTCTGCTGGATCGGAGCTGTGCCTGAACAGACTTTTCTCCCCACAGACTGATGAGATCCAACACTTGAGGTCTACTCTAGGATGGAGTGCATTTGGGGTGTTCAGTCGCCATGATCAGTTGTGCTAGCGACCTTTCTCCACACTGATGAAACAGGAAATGGGAATTCAAAATTTCCCAGGGCTTGACCAGGGGAGGGGCTTTTTCCTGTGCATGCTGCTGCAGTGCAGCAGAGTTAAAAAGCATGCCCAGAGTGGTCACAGCAGGGCATTGTGGGACATCTTCTGGAGGTCAATGCTGTTGATTTACACAACACTCCGCCTACACCGCCTCTCATGCAACCCATCCGCTTTGATTTTAGCACTACACCTCTCACGGAGGTGAATTTATTGAGTCGATGTTTCCGCCGAGTTAGTTCAGTGGAACAGACCTGACAGTGGAGACGCACACATTATGTCCGTCGACCTAAATTTGCAGTGTAGACCAGGCCTCCATTTCCCATTAGGCTTAATGTGCCCATCAGGGAAAAATGGGAACTCAAACTTCTTACTCAAGTCAGTGCTTCAAGTGTTCAGTAAGCTGCTGTCTCCAATATCCCAATCTATTATCAGCCTTCTTGTTGTGGGTGAGTTCACATGGCTTTACACGTACTAACCACAGCCTTTACTTGTTGAAAACTTAACCTGAAATCTGTTTAAGTTTATGTGATAGTGGAATGGTAAGCACCAATGTAGTTGAGGTTGAGATTCTTTTACTGTTTAACAGCTGTTTTTTCTAAATGCAGTATAACCCACGTGCGTACTCAGATCATCTTGAAATTTGCTGTGCCTCATTAGGGCTTGGGGTTGGGGTCGGGTCAGTGGTTAAAATTCGGGGTTGGTTGAGCAAGGGCTTCTTTGAGTAGTGCCCCTTACAAAATCACACATCATCAACATTTTACTGTTCTTATACTGCTTTCTGCATACAGCTGGGGCTCAAGCTGTTGCTCTGATCTACCCCAAAGGGATATCACACAGTCAGGGTTCAAGTCCAGCACCCAGTGCCCTTTGGGGAAACAATATTACAAAAGTTATTTGGGGTGAAAGTTGGGTCTCTAAGGTGACTCAAGTTTGGGCATTGAACCAGAGAGTTATTTGTGCATGCTTTATGGCAATGGCTCTCAACCTTTTCACATTACTTGTACCCCTTTCAGGAGTCTGATTTGTCTTGCGTACTGTACCTCAGGTTTCACCACACTTAAAAACTACTTGCTTACAAAATCAGACATAAAAATACAAAGGTGTCACAGCAAACTATTACTGAAAAATTGCTTATTTTTTCATTTTTAACATGTAATTATAAAATAAATCAATTAGAATGTACATATTGTACTTGCATTTCAGTGTATAGTGTATAAACAAGTCGAATGAAATGTTAGTTTGTACTGACTTTGCTAGTGCTTTTTATGTAGCCTGTTGTAAAACTAGGAAAATATCTACATGAGTTGATACCCCCACCCCCACCCCATAAGACCTCTGCGTATCCTTAGACATACACGTACCACTTGTTGAGAACCACTACTTTATAGGACTGCTTATCTCTGGTAAGGAAGAGAGACACCTGACAGAGTCATTGAGTAGCTGAGGGCAGTAGCCTGCAGCCTTTGTGTCTGAGCCATATTTATCGACTGTGAGTTTGAATTCTGCCACTGGCAGATTTTTGAGAATGTTTGCTGTACATGTTTCTACTTTCCACCTGCATTCTGGATTGTGGGTGGAGACGGCTGGAAAACAGGCTTCTTTTGAGATTTTTTTGCCCTAGAAGCAGAGCTTTTTCTTTAGAAATGATGTTTCAAAATGCTCTAAAATCCACATGTATACTCAGTAGTTTTCAAAACAATCTACATCTCATGGAGCCATGGGCAGATTTAGTTGTGCAAATTTGGGTCACTTAGTTAAGAGGTTCTCAGATACTGAAGTCAGATACATCATCAAGTACCCATCCTTTCACTTTGATTTAGCAGGCTCCACAAGATTTTACAGAAGTCCTCTGTAGGTTGGCAGACGCTTCAAAGACTGAGACCAGGTTTGAGAAAAAATAGCTGAATTGTTTTATCATAAAAAGCATACCTCAAGTTTAAAAATCAGTTTGTTTTCCTATGTTTACTTGTAGATATGGTAATATTCACTTATATAGTCTTCCGACTCCTAGGCTGATCTCTTCTGTTGATCTCCTTTGGAATTGAACAATAACAACAACTTGCATCTGAGGAAGTGGGTTGGAGCCCATGAAAGCTTATGCCTGCTGAAATTAAATTTGTTAGTCTTTAAAGTGCTACAGAACTCTCGTTTTTGCTGTATACATACTAACATGGCTACCCCTCTAGAACTCTTCAACAACTGTATAGCACTGTAATGAATAGGTAATAGTTTAAAATTAAGCTGGGGTTATAGCACCATCTACTGACTGAAGTATTATCTGCATAATCATCACAATTTGCACTGTTAGACGGAATGTCTTTGCTAGCTCTGCCTGTGATGGATTGTGTTATGGTAACAATAAGTCACTTGGAACAGTCAATAATCCTCACATGTAAAGTAGACTATAACCTAAACCTTCAATAGCACAGAACAGCTACTCAATTTGTGCAGGGCATGTGACATACTGTTTAGATGATTTTTATATTGTATTCTTCATATTTAGATTTTGTATTAGTTTATATTTGATTTTCCAAATCAATTGTAAATTTATGTGATGAGTCTGTATTTAAGTATACATAAAAATTTCTGTAGGTATGAATATATTATACATATTATAGAATACCCTATGGTATTTATAGAGTAGTAATTGACTTAATATATATTTGTATGTAGAGATGTTTAGACTATTATTGGATAATATAGAGAGGGAAGGCACAGATGGAACTGAAGGTATCAAGGATCTGAATGTGCCCACATTGTCTAGTTTTATTTTTATTTTATATTACAAATATACTTTGGAAGACACATGATATTTAATTATAGATCTTTTTGTATACCTGACACTCATAGAAGCTCAATTGAAGGCATAAATTCAAAACTAACCACTATCTAATATTTATAAATACAGACTGTACCTAGCGATGTGGTTTTACGATATCAGCGGGGAAATGTCTTTTTAAAATTAGGTTATATGTCTTAATATATCATTTAAAACTTTGCCAGGAATTTTCTTAGAGTATGCTCCTGGAATGTGAGGGGACTTAATCAACCTTCCAAAAGAATTAAAATCCTGAGACACCTCAGACCAAAGAAGCGCCAACTAGCTTTATTTCAGGAAACTCATGTAGCAGAAAATTAGATGCTGATAGAATCAAGATGTGTTAGGTATTGAGTAGCATTCATCGTTGAATTCTAAGAACAAAGGCACTTCCATCTTAATTCATAAAAATATGACTTTTAATATAGACAGTCTTGGTCTGATCCCAAAGGAAGATACATTCTTGAAGGCTGTTTCTACTAAAAAAAAAAGTTAATTCTAAGAAGCATTTACAGTCCAAGTGGAGGTAATTCTGAATTTGTAAACACATTGCAGACATTCTTTCTAATAAAAAGACATTCCTGTAATACTGGGAGGTGATTGGAATACTAGATAGACATCTCGACAAATCCAATTACATGACACCCAGATCTCAAAGCACAATAGGCCAACCTTCATTATTAATGAATGAACTTGATTTAAAAGATATGTGGAGACCGAGACACCCCAAGGAGCGTGACTATACATATTGCTCTATCATATATTCATCTTACTCCAGAATTGACTTTTTTGTTTCTTCAGAACGGATTCTAGGATGCCTAGAAGTAGCTATTGATAATATATTAATTTCAGATCATGCTCCAATTATATTTACCATAGACTCTGGTTACACATTAAAATCTAGGTGTAAGCTGAACACTCTGCTACTAAAAGATGCAAAGTTTTGTTCCGCAGTTGATTCAGTCATCACTAACTTAATTCAAGAAAATAAGCACTCATTTACCTCAAAAGCCATCTTTTGGAAGCTCTAAAAGGTACTTTAATGGGTGAATGCAGAAAGTATACCTTCCAAAAGAAGAGAGAGATTCAAGTTATTTGACTCTCTGGACAAGGATTTAGATAATTGCAGAGAACACACAAGACGAAGCCCACTAATGAAAACCTCCTACATTCTTTAATCAATGCCAAATATAAATACAATGAATACTTATCCAGCCAAGCTGAATTTGCACTCAGCGGGATCAAACAAAGATATTGTGAATGGGGAGATAAAGCAAGTAAACTACTTGTCAGAAGAGTTAAGGTGGAACTAGCCAACAATAATATTTATTCCTTATTACAAGGAGACAGGAATGTCATCGTTGAAACAATAGGTATAAATAATCAATTTAAACAATTCTATCAAGCTTTATATAAATCAGTCAACCAATTTGATCATTTTATCGAAAGGTATGAAAAGGTAAGCCTAACTTCAGAACAAGTGTAGTTTATGGATAAAGCTATCACAACACGAGAGATCTAATGGGCTATAAAAATATGAATTCCATCAAAGCCCTGGGGTGGATGTCTTTCCAGCAGATTTCTACAAAACATTTTGTAGGCTGCTATTTTCTATTCTCTCAAGGTCTTCACTGAAACATTCCAAATAAGAATCATGTCTTGTGACATGAGAACTGCTTTAATTACCTTCATATTAAAGAATAACAAAGATGGTTGCAACTGTGGTGACTTCCACCCCATATCTCTATGTAAAACAAATTGTAAAATAATTGCAAAATTTTTAGCAACATGACTATGTTATCAACATCACATAAACTATACCTACAGGTCAGGTTGGTTTTATTAAAGAAAGATTGGCTGCTGCTAAGATGAGAAAAATTGCTCACTTGATCCAGCAAGCTCAGGTATTAGATGTTCTGTCCCATAGCCTTACCTCTAGATGCAGAGAAAGCCTTTAGTTTAAAAAAAAAAAAAAAAAAATCAAATTTGGATCAATATTCTTGAATTGTGTCAATTCGTTGTACAATTCTCCTCTCACTTCACTATCAACTAATGGAATTATTTCTCTCACATTTCATCTTGAAAGAGGGACATGATAGAGCTGTTCCCCCCCCCCCTTCCGCTTTTTGATGTCTCTCTTGAATCACTGGCAGTGTACATACGTCATTCAGCAGCTATGCTCAAGGATTTATGCAAGGATCGGGGACAACTGGTCTGTTTCAACTCTCTCACCTCTAGAAGAACATGTTAAGACATACTGAAACAAAAGTAATTTTGTAGGAATTACTTATAGGTGGCTTAATACTTTGTATTATTCCCTTAATCTCAGATGCAAAGAAAAATGGGAAAAATAATTTAGCTTTATTCTCGCAACAGAAACCTGGGTGGATATCTGGCTTAATATGAAAGATACTTCAAGTTTTTTATCCTTACCATTCTTCCAGAACAAGATATTAAACAGAACATTTGTTAAAAGCTAGATTGACAACACACATTGAACGTTGGATATGCAAACAACCACATGCCAACCTTTCACACATTCTCTATGCCTGTCAAAAATACATGTGTTCTGGAATGGCATATTCAGTGCGCTCTCAAAAACTTTGTTGCTATCTTTCTTTTTCCAAGCATGTGCATTTTAGGGGTGCTGGATGAGTTGGTATTACCAGTTAGCACTAAGAAATGGATTGCAGTAACTATTTTAGTGACCAAAAGAATTATTTTGAGAAAATTGAAATCTGCAATTCCTCCCTCATATACACAGACAGGCTTAGTGAACTCTCTACTATTGTATTAATAGGGGAAAAATGACTGTCTAGAAGTGCTTGGAAAAAATATGAGTCTATTCAGTCACACACAAAACTATTATATACTTTTACCGTTTAGTATATGTTAGTCCCTGATACTCATAGGTTATGTTCTCACTTATTTATCTATTTGGTCACTTTAATGATGCCCTGCATGACCAGTACAGGTTTGGGATTGGTTTGTTTGTTTTTGTTTTTCCAGGTTTTACAAACAATGAATGGCTGATTTTTGTTATTTATATACTATTTTCTTCTTGTGCATGAATGTATATATGTTTTGTTTGTTATAAGTTTATATTTTATATAAAACAAAAAATTTTAAAAAACTCCTTTGTGAGTGACACAGACTGAGTGAAGTGCTCATATGGGTGATTTAGGGGAACAAGCACTGCTCTTTAAACCCCTGGACCATAAGTTTGAATCTTTTCCTTATGACAAAAACAATGAGAGTTCTGTGGCACTTTAAAGACTAACAAATTTAATATTCGTAGACATAAGCTTTCGAGAGATTTCAGCCCTCTTCTTCAGATGCAGTAATACAGAAAATAGGAAACACAGAGGCATCTTATAGATATCTTTGCTCACCCATTCTCACCTCCTACTCAATGGTCGTCCTTAGGTCTTAAGTACTGGACTCCACCTCCCCCATTGTTCTCAACGCACCTGGATATTATAAGATAAGATGCTTTGCAGCTGCAGCCTCTATTCCGGACTGCTTACAAACAGCCTCCAAGGAGCAAGTCACTCCCAGCTATGTCTGTGTGTGTGCTGCAGCCAGCCAGCACAGTTTGGTTCTTACTATCTTTCGTTACACTACAGGGTGACCCCCCACATACTCCCAGCTTAGATTTTCCCCCAGAAATGTGTCTTGTATTGCCCAGTCCTCTCCTGGACAATACAAATTCATATAAAGTCCGTATTTCTTTAATAGAAATAATATGCACACACCTTACTTCCCTAAGCGGAGTTTCACAGACACTTCAATTTAAACACACTGGGTTAGATAAAACAAGTTTATTAACTAGAAAGAGAGATTTTATGTGAGTACAAGTTATGAGGCATAAAAGTCAGAAATGGTAACAAGAAAAATAAAGAGAAAACACAACTGGTACCTAACTTAAACTCTGTTAAATTCAAAGCAAAGTTTTCTCATCACATACTTTCAGCAGTCTTACTGACCCAAACCCTCTAGGTTAGGACCCCTGCCCCAGTCCAGCACTGCTTCCTTTGTCCTTCAGGTGCTGTAAATGCAGTGGATGGGGGCGGGGAGTGCCTTGGGATGTTTGTTCCTCCTTTTTGTAATGTCAGCCCCTTCTTGGAAAACATTTCCAGCTGGGATTCAGGAGACGGAGTCTATATGGAAGGATGTTCCCTGCTGCTCTTTGTTCACCTGTTCGAGTTTATTTTTGTTTCCCTTCTTGCTTGATGACTCTGTTTACTGCTTAAATGCAAATTAAGCAGAACACACATTCCTTTCTTTGAGACAGGCCTGTTTGCCAACCTCATTTTGGGATATCTATTAAGAACATTATATAGTGGAATCTTATAACTTTATATACAATGTCACCACATGCATTTTATCATGACAATAATGACCAGCAAATTATGAGTTTTCAAATGATACCTTGCAAAGCATTCTTCTGTGCATTGTGTTAGTCTTCTTCAACCATCCCACCCCCTATGCCACAATCATAAGACATCAGCTCAACAACCACAGTGTACAGGGCACTTTGATGCCATGAGAGGCCTGGCTGCAATCAACCTGCTGGAACTGAAAGAGGTCCACTTGGCCTGTGGGGCCTTTTTCTTGCGCATACATTCACTCTATCTCCAGAGGGCGGACAATATTATTATTATAAAAGGGTCTTTTATATAAAACAAGCAGGGTGGAGCAAGATCCCTTCTCCTCTGCCTGGAAACTGTGAGGCTTTGGAATTGGTGCATCAGAAATCACATTACTATCCAAACCACATACCTACAAGGGGTTCAGAATTCTGTATCAGACAACCGAAACAGACGGTTCTCTGCAAATTGTGAGTGGGAGATAAAGAACTCTGTCCTGAATGAGATATTCACCCTTTGGAGAGCACCCAAGTGGTGGATCTTTTTTGCATCCCAAACTAACAGGATACTTCTCTTTACTGCTCCAGAGCATTTACGGGCCATGACTCCCAAGGAAATACTGTCCTGTTACCATGGACAGATCTATCAGATATGTCTTTCCTCCCACTCCTTTGCTACCACAGATCTTGAGAAAAATCTGTTACGACAGGGCCAGAATCATTGTCTTAGCACCCAACTGACCCAGTCAGTTTTGGTTCCCAGAACGTCTGACACTGTCAATCCTTTCTCTTATCAGATTCTTTCTCTTTCTGGGTCTTCTAACCCAGGAATGGCAAAATCAGACACCCCAATCCAGTCCCACTTCACCTCACAGCCTAGTTTTTGGAAGGACATCAGAACTAGAATGCTCTTGTTTGGAAGCTGTCGAAGATGATGTTCTTACTCATAGTAGGAAAGATTCAACTAGGAACTCCTACCAAGCTAAATGGAGATGTTTCTGTATCTATGCATGGCACAGTCAGTCTTCCTCGGGTTCTGCAGATATCCCAGGCATCTTAGATTATCTCATGTCATGGAAGAATTTGGGTCTTTCCCTTAGTTCTTTGCAGGTCCATTTCTCATTGATCAGTGCCTTCCTTCCTCCAATAGATGGATGTTCCATTTTTATTTACTCATCAACAGTTACATTTCTGAAGGGCCTAGTTAAGACCTTTCCGCCAGCGGTGAAACCCATCTCAGTAGGTCCTCAATTTTGTCCTGTCATACTCACCACTATTTGAATCTTTGGCCACATGCTCTATGTCCCATCTTTCCATGAAGGTCACATTTTTTGATGATACTACTTAGGCCAAAAGGGTGAATGGGATGGGAGCACTCATGGCCAATCTGCACTGTACCATTTTTCACAAGGAGAAAGTCTCCCTTCACTCATTCTAAGTTCATCCCTAAAGTAATTTCTGAATTCCATGTCATCCAACTTGTAGAGGATGTGGTCTGTCCCTGCCTGGTCATCTCGGAGGGAGAGCACACCCCCTCGCTGCCACTCCTGTGTGGGCAAACTTTAGGCAGAGGATTAGCTCTTCACAGTCTGTGGCCTGAAGTTCTCAGGTGGGGTGGGGCAGGCAAAGGAGTCAGTAGCCCCAGGCCCTCAGGTAGGCAGGGCAGGCAAAACAGTCTATGGCCCAATGAGGCTTTGCAGGCCAGGGTGAAGCTATTACACCCAGGGGTGGGGTGACAAGTGGGAGGGGGACGTAGGCCCTCCTGACTCCACTGTGTTCTAGCCCAGGGCCCTAACAGTGGCAGTGTTCCACCACTGGGTCAGCAGGGCTGACAAAGGTTCGAGTGTGAGCCCACCTGGATGTAAGTTGGCTACCCCAAGCTACTTCCTCCACCCCCTGTGTACCTGTGGCCAAGGGTCATCATCGGTTTCCCAGGGTTACATTGCCAGTGGTAGTCCAACCAAGCCCTCTGGGTTGTACAATGGCTTAGGCGGGTTGGGTGAGTCCTCAGGGTAGCCAGGGTCCTCGCCGGCTCCTCTCTCCAGCAGCGGACTGGAGACGTCCTTCTCCTTCAATGGCTGCTTCTTGTCTGAGTTGTAGGTCCCGCCCTTTATACTTCCGGTTCTTGTCTGGGCTCTGCCTCTCTGATTCCGGTGTGGCGAGTGTGGCTTCTCAGGCTCCATGCTCCAGGGGTTGAGTGGCAGTCCCTCCCTGTCTGTCTCGGAGGGAGGCCACGCCCCCTCGCTACACAACCTATTCACTTAACTGTGTTCCTTCCAATACCCCATGCTTCTGTTGAAGAGAAAAAACTTCATTCTCTGGATATCTGACATGTCCTGGCATTCTACCTGCAAAGGACCAAACCAATCAGAAAATCATCAAGACTATTTCTTGCTATAGCAGGTCACCAGAGCAAGCAATATCTTCTCAGAGAATCTCTAAATGGATTTCTGATTGCATCATCATTTTTTTTACCAGTGAACACGTATGCCTCGGCCAGAGGGGGTAAGGGCACATACATGAGAGCCAAGCTGCTTCTACAACGTCTCTACAGGCGGTAACGGTTCTGGACATATGCAGAGTGGCTACCTGGAGTTCCATTCACAAAATGTTACACACTAGTTCATGCCTCTGCTACAGATGCAGCTGTGGGGACTGCTGTTCTTCAAGCATCTTTACTGCCAACATCCTCAGACCTGCCTCCAGGTGTCAGTCACCCATGTGTGGAATATGCATTTTAAGAAATAGAGGTTACTTACCTTAACTGGAGGTTCTCTGAGACGTGTAGTCCCTATCTTTATTCCACTATCAGCCCTCTGCCCCCTCTGCTTCAGAGCCTATTAAATTTGCGGTAAGAACAGGAACTGGAGAGGCATCAGCCTGTACTGCCTCTTATGCCCTTGGTCTGGAGCATGAGGAGGGCAACCGTACCTGTGCACGGATACTGCTTGTTAAGACGCTCCAGCCTCGAGCACATGGCACACATGCATACTTATATGTGGAATTCAGATAGGGACCACATGTCTTGAAGAACCTCCAGTTACAAGTAAGTAATCTCCATTTATTCTGAAATAAGAGTGACCACATGGAGATCTATTCCAGAATGGTTCATTCCACAATATTCTGAAAAAATAATGTAGACATGGCTTAGAACAAAATTAGAGATTAGTGAACATGGGCTATCTAAGCCCAACCTGCATTTGTCTATTTGGCCTTCTCCAAATAAATCCCCAAGGACTTTCCCGGTGTTAACACCTTTTTATCTCTGCCCTGGGGATTCTCTCTGGGACTTCACCTTTGGTTGCCCATAACTGAATCTTGTAGTGCATAATGAAGTGGGCCACCAAAGTGCTAGAACTTCCCAGAGCAACAGAGAGGTCGGAGAAGGTGCATGGCACTGTGCATGGCACTGTGTGAATGCCGGTACAGAGTGTAAGAAAGAGGCGAAGCACTATTCTATTGCATTGAATTCTGGACATGTCTAGTGACGTGAGCATGGGGAGGTCACTAGAACAGCCATAGTAGCCCCCCAGTAACTATAGATATTTTAAAAACTTTTATGCTTTCTCTGTTAACAACTGTGCACAGGCTAGCCTACCCAAGCTAGCTTGAATCCAGCTAGCACAGGTGACGACAGCAGTGAAGACAGTGCAGCGCAGGCTTCAGAGCAGGTTAGCGAGCCAAGTATGTACCCCGGCTCTGTGCCGGACCAGTACTGACTGCACTGAGGCCCACATGCCATTATCTTTACTGCTATGGTTACCCTTTCTAGCTAGCTGGATTCAGACTAGCTCAAGTAGGCTAACCTGTGCAGAGATTTTGCTGTGTAGACATACCCTTAGATTTTTAGAACCAAGAGAGATCATTTTGATTACCTGCTCAAGCCTCCAATGTAGCACTGTAGCACAGCAAAGAAAAAAAGGGATCTCTGATCTTTCTAGCTTGAACTACCACTGCACCTTTCACCAGATGGCAGTGTGAGCTCTGGAACCTTGCTGCAACTAATCCCTGCATTGACATATGTACCCCTAACACAGTGAGCGTCAGAAGAGTCAGCAGGAGTGTATGAAGAGGAATAATGGTATAGCATTTTGTTGAACATAATACAGAAATTGGCAGGCTATTTTAGAGAGATGTCCAAGTTGAATTAGTCCCTGTGGCAACTGCTAACTCCAGGAAGGCAAAATTAAGATTGTGTGGAGGTATGGTGTGGGAGACGTTACCATAAATCTATTTCCTGGTTTTCAGAGGTTTAAGTATAAGTGCATTCACATTCTATAAGGACGCAAGGCACTGCCAGTTGCCCTTGATTTTGCGTTATATTTTTGGGCAGTGAATAATGTACATGGTTCAGCAAACTAAGTCCATATATTGCAATAAAAACAAAAAGATTGGACTATTATATCAGTGAGAAGTAAACTGACTTTATTATTGATTTGCAGCTAATATGTGCAATCTCAATTTAGTAACACAAAGTATAGTTAATAGAACACAGCATATGTCTAAATGTATTTCATTCAGCTTACTGAAAACCTTTCCATTACAGTGAAAGACTAGAGTAATGATCACAAAAATGCTGCAAAAACAACGAGAGTCCTGTAGCACCTTAAAAACTATCAAATTTCTGCAGGCATAAGCTTTTGTGGGCTGCAACCCACTTCATCAGATGTATGAAGTGGAAATCACAGGTAGGAAGTATGCCTGCAGAAATTTGTTAGTCTTTAACGTGCTACAGGACTCTTGTTGTTTTTCCTGTATACAGATTAACACGGCTACCCCTCTGGAATTTTTCACATAAATGCTGCCATCTAGTGACCACTGGTCAGTACAGACCTGTGGACTAGTAGTCTGTTTAACTTGCCTTAGCAAGATGCGGGTACTTCCAAACTCTCAGAAAGGTGAAAAATCCCCATTATGCTCCTAGTCAATTTAAATAGTTGTGCAGTGCTGCGCATTGCAGAGAATGAAGAGAATTTCTGACTTTCACAGGGAGTTAGGTTATGTCATGAAGTGTGAGGTTTGATTACCAATATTACAGAATTATAAATATTGTTAAAGATTCTAACATCATTCATTTCCATTTAAAATCTAGCCACACTGTTTTTTCTCTCCTTTGGAACAAAAAATAGTACAAGTTGACTATATATAGAAATGTTAACACTCTCATAGTCTGAATTTAATTTTACTTTCGTAGTTGTTGTTCTCATATTATTAAAAGGAGAGGGGGCACAATGCTTACTAATGAGTAGCTATGTCACCCCTGCCTGTAACCTGGCGTGCCCTTTATAATGCCTTGCTGCTGTGGCCTCCAACCTGGACTGCTCACAAACAGCCTCCAGCATATAAACCACTTTCAGCTATGTCTGTGGGTGTGGCAGACAGCCGACCAGACCATGGCTCTTACCAGCTTTAGTTATGCTGCAGGGTCACCCCAACACTCCCCCAGTCCCAGACCTTCCCCCAGAAATGTACGTCTTGTACTACTCTGCCCTATTCTGGACAGTACAAATATATTAATTCCATTATTCCTTTAAGGAAATAATATGCCATTTTATTATCTTAAATAGTTATCCAGACTCTTCAGCTTAAACACACTGGATTATATAAAACAAGTTTATTAACTACAAAGAGGGTGATTTTTAAGTGGGTGTAAGTAATGAGGCATGAAAGTCAGAAATGGTTACAAGAAAAATAGATAAACACAAACTATATTAGATTCAAAGCAAAGTTTTCTCACCACATGCTCCCAGCAGTCTTACTGGCCAAACTCTTTAGGTCAGGACCCCTTCTCCAGAGTCCAACAGCTGCTTCCTTTGTCTTTTTCAGGTGCAGAGAATGCATTGGGCATGGAAGGGGGCAGCGTTCTGGGGTGTCTGCGCCTTTTTATAGTCCTGTCCTCCCTTTGATAAGCATTTTCAGCTGGGAGCAAGTTGACAGTCAGGTTGTGTCTCCAAGCTGTTTTTTTGCTAAGATGTAGATTTTTTTTCCTCTTACCCCTTTGCCTGCCAAAGAACTGCCATTAGCAGCTAATGGTCCATCAGCCTTGTTTACACCTGGCTGTGAGGCATCTGTTTGCTCTTTGTCTTTGAGGAACTGGTTTGGCCACTCCCCAAACTTATCTGGAAAACATACTTTTAGTCATGATCTCAGTTTATGTTTATAACTTCACATATAACATTGCTACATGCATTGCCATGATTTTATTGTTCAGCAAATTGAGTTTTTAAATGATATCTCACAAAGCACACGTACAAACATTATTACAATAGTCGTAGGGTGTGAAAATGGGTATAGTCTGTCAGTCACAATTTCACTGTACCTCATCAAGTCTTCAACTCTTTTCCTTTTTAAACTTAATAATCCTACTTTTTGCATATTTATTATGATAGTTCAACTTTTTTGTAACCACTTCTCAAATCTCTACTGTAGCTCTCTCAAGATGAAGCAAATGAAATTGGATACAGTACAGTACTCTTTTTTTCTTTTGCCAAAAGCTTTGTAATAAATTGGCTCCCTGAAAGAGGAGAAAACACATCTTGCATGAGATTCTTTTCACTTTGGGGAGTGGTAAGAAGAGCTTCTCTTTTTGACTTGCAGTTTCAGGGGATTTCTGGAAGGCCATATTTACTGTCCAAGTAGGGGCTAGTTGTAAGGAGCCTAACTTTTCTTGCTGGTAGCAAGACTGGAGACAGTGATTTTTCCTTCCTTTCCTCTGTGAGGAGGTAGCAACCTTGTTTGTTCTTCATGCATAGCCAGAGTAGAGGAAGATGGGGAGGTGGAAATCCCATTGGAATGCAGAAAGAAATCCTGCAGTTCACAGTAAAAGGCTTGGGATAAACTATCCTGAAAAGATGATCGTTTTACCTTTTTTTTTTTAAACTTGGCTTAATGTTGATGGTGACCTCTATCTCCCTATGTTTGAAGAAAAATAGTACAATTAAAATAATTCCCCATGCTGAAGTCAAGAGTTGCATCATGTGGACAGGTTTCTCTTTGGTGATCACTGATCTGTCTACTTTCTTTGTTTAGAATCTGATATCCTTGCATGAAGCAGGTAAATCATTCCTCTTTTCTCATGGTGCTGTTCCGACAGGTTAGTGATCCCCCAGAGTCAATAATGAGTCAGTTAGGGAATAAATGAATTTTATTATGAAAACAGGAGTAGTATAGATTTTTAACTAGTTATACCCATCTAAACAAACAATTAACTATAAAGTATAGACTAATATAATAGGATATAAAAACAATTAACCACAAAACATAAATTGATATAAGAAAGTATTAAACAGACAACTAACTATAAAAACCCAAACTAATTTTAAACAGACAGTGGCTCCCTGTCCAGGAATCAAACCCTGGTCTCCCACATGGTGGGAAGGGACACTCACCACTCTGCTACACAGACAGTTAACTGCAAGATACAGAAAGATCTTACATAGACACACAGAGATTTCACACAGACAGTTAACTGCAAGACACAAACGGGCAGTTAACTGCAAGACACAGACCGATAGGAAGGAATGTTAAACAGACAACGTAGCTGTAGAATACAGACTGATAGTTAACTCCTCACCATACAGGCTAGAATCCACAGCATTACTCGATTTCGGCTGGCAAAAACACAGTTCGCGCTCGGGGGGAAGACACGGGAGCGGGAGAGTCGGGACCAGTTGATCAGGCTGGTTGCGATGAGGCTCTCAGCGGGGGCTTGGGAAAGACCCCCTTTTTATGGGCTATGGGCTACGTGCCAGCACCGGATTGGCCGGGGGACACTTGCAATAAGTTCAGTTTCCTGGTTGCTGGTAAGTTTAGTTTCCCATGGTCGGTTTCATTTCCCATATATGGCGTGGGAGCCGAAGGCACAGCCCATTACCTAGGCTTACCCTAATAAGGTCAGGTCGTGGGTTGACTGTTAGCACCAAATGGGTAGGGGAGGGCGAGGGGTGGTCATGTGCAGGAACTGTGCTGCAACAGGGTGCTTACAGGTTGAGCTGTCTAATGACTGAATTCCCTAGTGCTTCACCTTCCCTCTTCCAAATTGCACAGTACTGTTAGGTACCTGTTCTTAGGGAGGAACTCCTCAGAGCGGGATTAACAAGTCTTCCCTTTCAGTTCCTGTGTTAACAATAGTCTTGTAAAATGCATGTGGCTGCTTTACAGAAAGTCTGGTCTTTGCTTGACTTAAAAGTCTGTTGGAACAAATACGAAGGAGGGGATAGGATGACTTCAGAAATAAGTTATTGGAACAGCTAACTCTGGAGCACACGAGGAGAGATTACTCTTGACTTACCTATGTAATAGACTAAAGTTGGTCCAAGAAGAAACTTTCATTTAACTACTTAATAACAATGAGCTCTTAGAACTCCAGGCAGGAGCAGTTAAAGTAGAACCTCAGAGATATGAACACCTTGGCAATGGAGGTTTTTTGTAACTCTGAAATGTTCATAACTCTGAACAAAACATTGTGGTGGTTCTTTCAAAAGTTTACAACTGAACATTGACTTAATACAGCTTTGAAACTTTACTATGTAGAAGAAAAATGCTGCTTTTAACCATCTTAATTTAACTGAAACAAGCACAGAAACAGTTTCCTTACCTAGTCAAATCTTTTTTAAACTTTCCCTTTATTTTTTTGTTAGTTTGTTTAACACAGTACTGCACTGTCTTTGCTTTTTTTCTCTCTGCTGCCTGATTGCATACTACTTCGAGTGCTTGCTCATATCCATTTCATGTCAAGTGTTTATGCACCACATGCACCAGTGCCAAAGATTTTTCCCTCAGTGGTATCCATAGTTCCGGCTCTAGTGCCCTCTGGGGTCACATGGATATATGCTGGTATGAGGGGCACCACTTCCCTCCCCCCCTCTAAATTTCTTCAGGTTGCCCGTGATGGTGCTGGAATTTCCTCTTGCTTTGGCAAGCTCTTCTAACTCAGCAGCAGCCACTTGCCTAGCACCTGACTTAGGCGTGGAGTCAGACCAAGATGCTGAGGTTTCTGTAGTAGCCCCAGAAGGGGCCACTCCATCAAGGGAGGAAGAGCTCATCCCTCCACCCTTGCTGGCATCATCCTTCTCCTTGCCAGATGGGAAGTAGTGGGGTCTTCTTCCACTATCCCACGGGACGACTTTAAAACGCACCAAGAGATGCTCAAGTGGATGCTCAAACCTGGGCTTAGAAGCAGAGGAGCTGAAGGAGCCCACTGATAAGCTCCTTGACATCCTGGAGGCAGCAGCCCCATGTAAGGGGCCCTCTTGGTGCACAAAGGGGTTCTGAAGCTAGTTAAGGCGTTGTGGCAGACCCCAGCCTTCTTGCCCCTACATCTAAGTGGGCCGAGAGAAAATATTATGTGCCCGCTAAGGGATTTGAGTATTTGTACTCTCATCTTTCTCCAGAGTTATTGGTAGTAACAGCTGCCAACAAAAGAGACAGACAGGGGAGAAAGGTGAGTTTGACCCCTAAAAATAAAGAGGCAAAGAGACTAGACCTTTTCAGCAGAAAGGTTTACTCAACCACAAGCCTACTGCTATGCATATCGAACCAGCAAGCTCTGTTGGGGGAGATATAATAATAATATCTGGCAGTCCATGACCAAGTTCGCAGACACTCTGCCTCAGGATGTCAAACAGGAGTTTGAGGCTACACTGGTGGAGGGCAAGACAGTAGCCCAAGCCTCCTTCCAGGCAGTCTCTGATGCAACCGATTCAGCAGCTAAGACAACGGCATCAGTTGTCTTGATGAGAAGAGCCTCGTGGCTTCTGTCATGCGGCCTGTCCTCAGAAGTCAGTTCAGGACCTCCCATTCACAGGACTGCAACCATGTTCGCAGAACAAATAGATACAAGTCTGCAAGGTTTAAAGAACATCAGAGCCACACTCCACTCTTTGGGTCTCTATACCCCATTGACTTCTAGGAAAAACTTCAGGACCCAACAGTCTCAAAGATTTCGGAGCCAATCCAGAGGTGAGTCCTACAGAAAGAAAAATAGGGGTTATAAGAGACGCCAGGGTCAAACTCCTGCTGCTGCCTCTCAATCCTGCTCAAGCTGCTACCCCTCTGGGGGTAGGCAGGCCTTTTGAAGGTGCACCTGGGGTGACCTATCAGCCTTTACCCAGGATCCAGCCTCTCCTTTATTTTTGGACTGTCTTGCACTCTTCTTCCCGGCCTGGACTGTTATAACATCAGACCAATGGGGGTTAAGTACTGTAGCAGTTGGGTACACCCTCTAGTTTGTTTCACTCCCACCTTCCCACTCCCCATCCCTGTCCCTCTTCTCACAAGCAACTTCCTTTCCAGGAGATACAAGCCCTCCTACCAGTGGGGGCCATAGAGGAAGTTCCTTAAAAGCAGAGAGAGAAGGAGTTCTACTCCCACTACTTTCTGATCCCAAAGGGGCTTGCAGCCCATTCTGGACCTGTGTCACCTGTGGTAGATAGCCAAGTACACCCTAGTGGGCCTCACGCTTCCATTGCTTGTAGTGGATCAGGGCATCTCCAGCCACTCCAGTTTCCCCGAGGAGGGGGTAGGGACCCGGGCCCACCCACTCCTCCGGGTCCCAGCCCAGGGGCCCTGTGAGAAGCAGCTATGTGCTGCTGGCACCGTGTTCCCAGCTGCAAACTCTCTTCCCCTGGGCTAATTTTCCCCCTCCTTCTGGCTTCTTGAGCCTGGTACCTTCTTCCAGCCTGCTCTTCCACAGAATCTCTGAACTCCGGTCTTGTTCCTCCTCACAATCAGTACTCCTACACACAGCACAGCACTCCTGCTCCTCCCAGCTCGTGCCCTGTCTGTTTGGGTCAGAGGGTTTTTATGGAGCACCTGGCTGGTCCCTAATTAGCCCCAGCTGCTCCTGATTGCCCCCTAACGACTCTCAGCTAAACTGCAGGGAACAGAGCCCGGAGCATTCTGAGGCTTACATATCTCCCTTCAATCACTTTTCTAGAGCCTTCTGCCTTCGCTATATCACACACCTCAACAAGTATCTCAAGAAGTTTAAGTTTTGCATGGTCTCTCTGGCTTCCATCATCCCTTCCCTGGACCGTGGCAACTTCTACGCCGCTCTTGACTTAAAGGACATGTACTTCCATAGTTCTATCTTTTGGGGCCATAGAAGATTCCTACGGTTTGTGGTCGGGAAGAAGCATTACCAGTTCACAGTACTTCCCTTTGGCCTATCACAAATTGCATGGCCGTGGTCACGGCCTACCTCAGATGTTTGGGCATACAGATCTACCCTTACCTTGATGGCTGGCTCATCAAGGATCACTGGAAAGCTCAAGTCCAACACAGCATCATTGTTGTACATGCCATTTGTCAAGCACTGGGCCTGTTGATAAACAAGCAAAAATCAACATTGGTATCGGTACAGAGGATAGAGTTCATCGGGGCAGTCCTCGACTCCACCCAAGCCAGAGCATTCCTACCCGAGGCCAAATACTTGGCCATATTGGACCTTATTTCCCATGTCACATCTCACCCCCTCACCACAGCACGGGTATACCTCAGGCTGTTAGGGTACATGGCATCATGCTCCTACGTGGTCCAGCACACAAGGTTACACCTCAGACCTCTGCAGATGTGGCTGGTGTCAGTTTACTCCCCAGCCAGGCACCATTTGGACATAGTCCTCACAATCCCTCCATCACTACTTACCTCTCTAGCGTGGTGGTTGAACCCTCATCATGTGTCAAAGGGGCTGACACATTCCCTACTATCGGATGCTTTGGATTCAGGGCGGGTGGGGCCCATCTTGGCACCCTCAGGACCCAAGGCCTCTGGTCCAAGGAGGAGCTGGCACTGCATATAAACATTAAGAAGCTCAGAGCAATCCGACTGGCCTGCAAAGTGTTCTTTCCCCAGCTGTCCGGCAAGGTAGTGCAAGCGATGACAGACAACATAGTTTCGATATATTACATCAACAAGCAAGGGGGAGCGCGGTCTTCAGCCCTCTGCCAAGAGGCCCTTGGTGTATGGGACTTCTGTGTAGGTCATGGTATTTAACTAGAGGCCATACACCTCCCGGGATCAGGAACATGTTGTCAGATTACCTCAGCAGGTCCTTCCTCTCTCATCACAAGTGGTCCCTACACTCAGAGATTGCCAAGATCATCTTCCAGAGTTGGGAAACACCCCAAGTGGACCTCTTCGCTACCAGACAGAACAGAAAGTGTCATTGCTTCTGTTCCCTGGAAGGGTTCAACAGTGGCTCGCTTCCCGATGCCTTTCTCCTATTGTGGTCGGGGGATCTAATGTACACCTTTCCACCAATTCCCCTCATTCACAAGGTCCTCATAAAGATCAAGAGGGACGAAGCACGAGTCACCTTGGTAGCTCTGGCATGGCTTCGCCACCACTGGTTCAGCATGTTGCTAGACTTATCAGTGACCTTCCCTTGGCACTCCCGAACCGACCGGACCTGATCTCACAAGACCATGGTCAACTGCTACATCCGAACCTAACCTCGATGCACCTGACGGCGTGGATGATGCATGGCTAAGCCTTGAGAAATGGGCCTGCTCCACCAAAGTCCAACAAGTCCTGCTAGGAGGCAGAAAAAACTCCACCAGAGCCTAATACCTGGCCAAGTGGAAATGCTTCACCTGCTGGGTATCTGAACAGAATCTTTCCCCAGCTAAATCATCTGTTTAGTCCATTTTGGAATATCTGCTCCACTTAAAACAACAAGGTCTGGTGTTATCATCTATTAAGGTACACATGGCAGCCATATCCACCTTTCATCCTCCTGTTCAGGGTAGATCAGTCTTCTCACATGAGATGACAGCCAGATTCCTCATGACCCACCCTCATTCCCTTCTGTTGGAGTTCCAGCAAGAAGAAGTAACTTGGGATGGGGAGGGCGCTAGAGCCAGCCTTACGGATACCACTGAGGGAAAAATCTCCAGCACCAATGCATGTGGCACACAGATACTTGATGTGGAATGAACATGAGCAAAACATCTCGAAAAACAACCGTTACAAAAGGTCAGTAACTGTTCTTTCTGATTACAAATGAGGTGTGTGGTTGACTGGTTAGTTCGTTACTCTGGTGTTCGTGACTCTGAGGTTCTACTGTATATGATTGGGACTTTAATGAGAAATAGCTAAACACAGGTGACAAAGAGCAAAGTTATTCAGTATATGAGAAGTAGCTAGCAAGACAGTGGGTCCAGTAGACGACTAGGAAAATTGGAACATGTTCTTCAAGTCTTTAAACTACTGTTCAGGGAGGAAATTTGCAGACTCTATATGTGAAGTAACAAGGCTTTTTAGTGTTAATTTTGTTGGTTTTTTTTTTTTTTTTTTTTTTTTTTTTGCTTGATTTATTTGTTTTTATGCTCACAGTTATTTTTGTAATAAAAATGAATACACACTTTTTGTGAAGTTATCACTTTGTTCAAACACCTATTTTCATTTCTGACGACAATAGCTTTTGGGGTGGGTCTTTATGATGAAGACAGTTTCAAAGAAATCACTTAGCTTCTCTGCAACATCTTTATCTTTCTTGTTTGATGTTGCAGAGGAGCCAAGTGATTTTTTTGCAACAGTCTCTGGGACCGCAGAGCTGTTCTTCACTGGCTTAAAAAAAAATGTACTCTCACAGATAACAAGAGAAGATATTTGAATTGAAAAAACTGTGATGGCTCTGCAAAAAAGTTGTGAATTTTCCATTGCAAATATAACAGTAAGTGTAAAACTAAACCAACACGGTACAAAATAAACTTTGTAAGTAACAAGACTTGGTAGCGTCAAATTTGTAAATTTCCTTTATGAACAGTAGTTCAAAGTTTTCAAGGAGATATTTCCAATTTCCATAAAAT
This sequence comes from Emydura macquarii macquarii, assembly GCF_026122565.2. NCBI lineage: Eukaryota > Metazoa > Chordata > Testudines > Chelidae > Emydura > Emydura macquarii. The sequence goes on along the minus strand of NW_027133808.1, from coordinate 6,841,150 downwards.
GAAATGGGTTATAATGTAGTAAGTAATGAGGACTGAATTGTATTCATCCAAGACTCACACATACATTTTAAGAATGAAGTGACTGAGCTACCAAAAATAATTAATAAAAAAATATAATTTATTGTATTGCATGACTCAAGGGTACCCAGATACATTGTGTTGCAAAAATGTTCTATAATGATCCTGTGAACTGCAGATCAGTGAGTCTTATATGGGTAATAAGTACCAACTTGTACCTAGGATGAATACATACATCATGATAAAGTGCCGGATTGTATAAAACACAACTGCGTATCTGTTTAGTGACATAGCTTATCATGAACATGTCTTTCTGTTGCTCCACTCTGTACGAGTGTCTTATTTAATTCAGAGTAGGAATAAATAGTCTATTATTCAGCCTGGCAAAAGGTTAACAGTGAGTTGCACCAATGGGCTATAACAAGATGTTTGCTGTTCTGTATATTTATTAGTGATCTGTAAAAGGAATGAACAATAAGGTAGCAGAATTTCAAGTTGACAAAAATTATTTAGTTGTTGAAAGACTAGAGAAGATTGTCAGGAATTTAAGGAAGTTAAGTGAATGGGTAGAATGATGGATTAAATGTATTGCTAGCAAATGCCAACTGATACATTGTGGAAAAAATTATTTGAACCAATCATAAACTAGTCATAAATGAACTCTGGAAAAAGACCTCTGAGTCATTGTCAACCAAAATGTCTGCTGTATAGAAAGCACTGTTAAAGCAACACACAAGATGTTAGGCTGAATTAAGAAAAGGATAGACAAGTGTTCTTCTTCGAGTGATTGCTCATGTCCATTCAACTATAGGTGAGTGCACGCCACCATGCACGGTTCCCAGAACTTTTTTCCCTTTAGCAGATCCCGTAGGGCTGGCTCTCGTGCCCACAGGAGCCCCGCGCGCATGTCACGGTATTTGAGGCACTGTCAGCCCTATGGCCCCTCAGTTCCTTCTTTCTGCCCGTGACGGTTGCTGGAACTAACAACTTCCTCTCTGCAAGTATCATTCCCCATTGTTTGAACTCTTTGTTATTCGTAGTCCTTTAGTTAGTTTAAGTAGTTGTTAAGTGTTGAGTTTAATTAGATTAGAAGCCCCTGAGGGTCTTAGAGTGGCCGGGCTATGCCCCAGTCACCTGGATTTAAGCTGCGTGCCTCCTGCGGGAAGGCTTTCCTGCTCAGCGACTCCCACGATCAGTGCCTTAAGTGCCTAGGGGAAGAGCACAGGAAAGAAATGTAAAATATGCAGGGCTTTTAAACCGCGGACCCAGAAGGACCAAGAGATTTGGTTAAAAGCCCTGCTAATGGAGCCAGTGCTCCGCTCGGTGTCTGAGCCGTCCTGATCTACCTCGGCGTATCCTCGGTGCACAGCGCACCACTGGCACGAACATCAACTCAGCACCGAGTGACATCCCCGGTGCCGAAGAAGAAGAGGCAGCGCACAGAGCGCGGACGCTCCCCTGTGCCGCAGGTAAGGGCAGGGTCGAGTGCGGAGATGCATCAAGTATGGCCTGTCGAGTCTTCTCCGGTGCCGGCATCTCCTGGCAGGGAGCCTCCCCAGACTCCTGGGAGTGGGAGAGTGCCCCTGTCAGTGCCATCGACACCGGAGGCTTTTCAGGCAGTAAGAGCTTTGCTGGCCTTGCCTACGCCACCTCCGCACCCGCCGCCTCTGCCGAGGGAGAAGGGGCCGGCATCCCAGGGCAAACCCGTGCTAGGTCCCCCTGAAGGGAGGTGGAGACCCCGGTAAGGGTGGAAAGGTCTCCCGCCGAGACGGCCACCGGAGGCAGAGCGAGGATGCTCCTGTAGCAGTCTCTCCAGGTTGGCGTCATTGAGCTGGTCTGCATTGACTCAGGACGAGTCCCCCTCTTGGCACCAAAGTCGGTCCCCGACACCAGAGGCAGCACAGACCAGAAGGCGGCACTGGTTGAGGTCTGCCAGGTGGCCCCTGGACAGCTCCAGTTTCTGATCCCTGGCACAGAACCCGGTCATCGTCGGAGCGCCTGGCACCGAGGAGTTCACCCTCACCGACGCGGTGCAGAACCCGGTCACCTTCAAAGGAGCTGGCACCGTGGAGTCCCTGACATGGAACCCAGTGACCATAGTCTGGTTCACCACCGCGAAGCTCTGAGTGGCACCGATCCCAATTACCAAAGGGCAAATGGCACCACGGACTGAGGGAGGGCTCTGCACCGCCACTCCAATGGCTCGGGGTCCCATAAGAGGGGCAGTCGTCGGGACAGCCGTAAGGACAGCCGACGCCCCCACGAGGCCGGTGGTGCAGCCAGCTCTTGGTTGGCCACAGGGTTAATGGCCGCAGCAATAGCTTTAGTGGGCCCCATGGGGCATCCAGATGGGACCGGGGCCACAGTCCGTCCTATCATCGGGGGTTCAGTCTGCGCCTCCTGCCCTGGATAAAGCCCGCAGACACCATTCCTCAGACGAGGAATCGGACACCATGGAGGGACCCTCCACGGGTGCATCCGACCACCAAGAGGGGGAACAGCCACAGTTTGCACCTTGGCAGTCCTTCTCCCTGGACGAGGCAGTCTCCAGGGACCACATGGTGCCACTGGAAGATTTCAGGGCACACCAGGAGCTGCTTAAAAGGGTGGCCTCTAACTTAGGGCTGGAGGTTAAAGAGTTAGAGGAGGACGAGGATATCCTCTTCAACGTGCTTGTGGCAGCTGCCCCAGCAAGGGTGGCTCTCCCAGTCCATGACAGTGTCCTCAAAATTGTCAAGGCCCTGTGGCAGACCCCCTCCTCGGTCTCCCCTACATCGAGGGTGGCCGAGAAAAAGTATTATGTCCCGGTCGAGGGGTTCGAGTAGCTATTCACCCACCCAGCCCCGGGAACCCTGGTAGTTGATGCGGCCAACGAGCGGGACAGGCAAGGTCAACCAGGCTCCACTCCCAAAAACAAGGACAACAAAAAACTAGACTTGTTTGGGAGGAAGGTTTATTCAACGCCAGCCCTGCAGTTCAGGATTGCCAACCACCAGGCCTTACTGGGCAAGTACAATTTTAATTTGTGGGACTCCCTCATACGGTTTGCTGAGGCTCTGCCCCAGAACCAGGCTGTGGACTTTGCCACTGTCTTGGATGAAGGAATCACAGTGGCTAGGGCGGTGCTACAGATGTCCAGTGATGCTGCAGACTCGGGGGTAGGGCCATGGCCTCTGCCATTGCCATGAGATGATGTTCATGGCTGCAATCCTCGGGTCTGTCGCAAGAGGTGCAGCAGTCCATTCAGGACCTCCCCTTTGATGGGTCGGGCCTGTTTTTGGATCAGACCGATGCGAAGCTGCACGGTCTTAAGGACTCCAGAGCATGCTTTGCTGTCTGGGCCTGTACACACCCCAAGCTTCCATGCGACAGTCACGGCCCCAGGCACAGCAGCGACCAAGGCCTCCCTTCCAGCCCTATAGGAGCAGGGATAGAAATAGGGTGTTTAGAAGGTGAAATCAGCCCCCTAGCTCATCCTCAGTCCCCAGCAGAGGCCCCCCAAGGGGTCAGGCGGTCGGAAAAGGCAATATTGATGGTACGCCCAAGGGTGTCACCCCATCACCTCCCTGGATCCGCCCTGCCCCTTCCTAGACAGATTAAGGCCCTTCTACGCCGAATGGGCAAACATGACATCAGACCGTTGGGTCCTTGGGATAGTCCTTTGGGGCTATGCCCTACAATTTACATCTATTTCCCCCCCCCCCCAAAAAAAGCCCTCCCCCATCCCTCTTCAGGGACCCCTCTCACGAGCAACTCCTCTTGCAGGAGGTCGACACACTTCTCAACAAAGGGGCAGTGGAAATGGTCCCCAAGACAGAAAGGGGAAGGGGTTCTATTCCAGGTTCTTCCTCATCCCCAAAGCGAAGGGGGGGTCTGAGACCCATATTAGACCTGCGTCATCTAAACAAATATATCAAATAACTCAGGTTTCACATGGTCTCCCTAGCCTCCATTATCCCTTCCTTGGATCCAAGAGACTGGTATGCCGACCTTGACCTCAAGGACGCATACTTCCATGTGTCTATCCTCCCCAGCCACAAGCGTTTCCACCCATCTGCTCCTGCCCAGAGTTCTCTTGAAAATAAAGAGGGACAGGATGGATGTGATACTCATCGCCCCGACCTGACCGAGACAGCATTGGTTCAGCATGCTGCTAGACCTTTCGATCGCCCCGCCCAGGGAGCTCCTGAGGTGGCACAACCTTCTCTCCCAGGACCATGGTCACCTGTTGCATCTGGACCAGGACTCCCTGCATCTCACAGCCTGGAGGCTCTGTGGCTGACGGAGGGAGAGAGAGCCTGCTCGGTGCAGGTCCAACAAGTCCTGTTGTGTAGCAGGAAACCTTCAACACAAATCATGTGTTAGGCTAAGTGGAGGCGGTTTAGCTGTTGGGTGGAGTCCCGGGGTATTCTGCCAAGCCCACCACCAAAGGCATGGCTTGTTAATCACCTATAGTGGAATGGACATAAGCAATCACTCAAAGAAGAAAACAAGGTTACTTACCAGTAACTGATGTTCTTCGAGATGTGTTGCTCATGTCCATTCCATAACCCAACCTCTGTCCCCGCTGTCGGAGTTGGCAGAAAGAAGGGACTGAGGGGCCATAGGGCTGACAGTGCCTCATATACCGTGACATGCGCGCGGGGCTCCTGGGGGCACGAGAGCTAGCCCTACGGGATCTGCTAAGGGGAAAAAAGTTCCGGGAACCGTGCACGGTGGCGTGCACTCACCTATAGTGGAATGGACATGAGCAACACATCTCGAAGAACATCAGTTACTGGTAAGGAACCTTATTTTTTCCAACCTATGTGTTGGGACCCAAAGGGTTCACTAAGGGCTTTGAAGGTGAAGTTTAAATTCCCATTTAAAAATGTGAAATATTCTATATTTACAATAATCAGAAACAGAACATTGTGTTGTGATCTGGATGTGGAGATCATGCTGTATAGTTGTGTAGGGAGTATAGAATGAGTGTGGAGGGGCAGGGCAGTGGAGCACTTCTTGCCAAACAGAGAATTGGATGAAACGGGGGGAAAAGCAGAACACATGAATATCAATAGTAGATCTGTGAGAACAATTAATTTTTTGGTTTGCTGGTCAAACTGGGAAAAAATAATTCTATGTTAAATGTTTCATGATTTTTAAACCAGTTTTTGAGAAATAAAATTGAAGTACAGTTTCAGATTGAAAAATGGTAACATTTAATTTTGAAAATGTCAAAACTAAAAGTTTCAAAATTTTTAGTTTTTTTTTTAACTGAAACATTTTAGTGAATTCAATGCAAATTCAGAAAAATTTTTGGTCAACTCAAATTTGAAGAAATGAAAGAAAAAGAAATGTCTGAAAAATTTCACCCAGATCTCATTGCAAGGAGTTTGCTGAGCTGTCATATTCTAGACTAACAATCACATCTAAAATTCAGAGAGGACTTTCCTAGATGTAGTAGTCCCCCTACTACATTTGCTACTCCTGGGGGAATTCTGCACCACTGAGCAAGCACAGAGTTAATGTCCTGTGCAGATTCCCCCCTACCCCCGAATAATTGATTCTGACAGCGAAGTGAAGGGAAGCCACGAGAGAAGTCATGCTGCAATTGCACCTTTTGCCCACAGGGGACTGATTTGGCACGGGAAGAGAAGGCAGCTGGCTCATGGGCCAGAGCTGACAACTGTGGAGAGGGAGGGGCTAGAGGCTGCCTTCCTCACAACACCCTTCCTGAGGGGCCAGGTGAGGGTGCTTGGGATATGAGGGGGATGGTCACAGTGGAGCAGATAGGCCTGCTGGGGGGATCACACACAGAAGTTCAGAGGGGCTAGTGCGGAGGACAGACTGGGGCAGGGGCACAGGACCTAGTGGGGTGATAACACGAAGCTGGGGATGAATGGGAGTGGGGGTGCAGGGCCACATGGGGACGTGCAGATATTCTGGGCTGAATTGGGAGTGGGGATGCAGGGACACACAGGAACAGGGGTAGATGTGCCTGACTAAATGGGAGAATCTTAGGAGATTAGGGTTCGAAGGGACCTCAGGAGGCCATCTAGTCCAACCCCTGCTCAAAGCAGGATCAACCACAACTAAATCATCCCAGCCAGGGCTTTGTCAAGCTGCAGCTTAAAAATCTCTCAAGATGGAGCTTCCACCATCTCCCTAAGTAACCCATTCCAGTGCTTCCCCACCCTCCTAGTGAAAAACCTTTTCCTAATATCCAACCTAGACCTCCCCCATTGCAACTTGATACCTTTGTTCCTTGTTCTGTCATCTGCCACCACTGAAAACAGCCTAGCTCCATCCTCTTTGGTAGTTGAAGGCTGCTATCAAATCCCCTCTCACTCTTCTTTTCTGCAGACTTAATAAGCCCAGTTCCCTCAGCCTCTCCTCATAATCCCCTAATCATTTTTGTTGCCCTCTGCTCGACTCTCTCCAGTTGACCGCATCTTTCCTATGTTGGGGGGAGCGGGGGGCCGAAAACTGGACACAGTACTCTAAATGTGGCCTCACCAGTGCTGAATAGAGGGGAATAATCACTTCCCTTGATCTGCTGGTAATACTCCTATTAATGCAGCCCAATATGCCGTTAGCCTTCTTGGCAGTAAGGGCACACTGTTGACTCATATCCAGTTTCTTGTCCACTATAACCCCCAGGTCCTCTTCTGCAGACCTGCTGCTTAGCCAGTCGGTCCCCAGTCTGTAGCAGTGCATGGGGTTTTTGCATCCTAAGTGCAGGACTCTGCACTTGTCCTTATTGAATCTTATCAGATTTCTTTTGGCCCAATCCTCCAATTTGTCTAGGTCACTGTGAATCCTACCTCTGCCCTTCAGCATATCTACCACTCCCCCCAGCTTAGTGTCATCTGCAAACTTGCTGAGGGTGCAATCCACCCCATCCTCCAGATCGTTAATGAAGATGTTTCACGAAACCGGCCCCAGGACCGACCCCTGGGGGACGCCGCTTGATACTGGATGCCAACTAGACATTGAGCTGTTGATCACTACCCATTGAGCCCAATGATCAAGCCAGCTTTCTCTCCACCTTATAGTCCATTCATCCAACCCATGCTGCTTTAATTTGGTGGCAACAATATGGTGGGAGACCCTATCAAAAGCTTTGCTAAAGTCCAGATACATCACGTCCACCACTTTCCCCATATCCTCAGAGCTAGTATCTCATCATAGAATGCAATCAGGTTGGTCAGGCATGACTTGCCCTTGATGGATGTATGCTGACTATTCCTGATCACCTTCCTCTCCTCCACGTGCTTCAACATGGATTTCTTGAAGACCTGCTCAATGATTTTTCTGGGGACTAAGGTGACGCTGACTGGTCTGTAGTTCCCCGGATTCTCCTCCTTCCCTGTTTTAAAGATGGGCACTATATTTGCCTTTTTCCAATCGCCCGGGATCTCCCCTGATCGCCATGAGTTTTACAAAGATAATGGCCAATGGCCAATCACATCATCCAACTCCCTCAGCATCCTCGGATGCATTGCATCCTGCCCCATGGACTTGTGCACATCCAGCTTTTCTAAATAGTCCTGAACCTGTTCTTTCCGCACTGAGGGCTGCTTACTTCCTCCCCATACTGTGCTACCCAGTGCAGTAGTCTGGGAGCTGACCTTATCTGTGAAGACAGAGGCAAAAAAAATATTGAGTGTTTCAGGTTTTTCCACGTCATCTGTCATTAGGTTGCCTCCCCCATGCAGTAAGGGGCCCACACTTTCCTTGACCACCTTCTTGTTGCTGACATACCTGTAGAAACCCTTTTTGTTACCTTTCACATCCCTTGCTAACTGCAACTCCAATTGTGCTTTGGCCTTCCTGATTTCACTCCTGCATGCTCAAGCAATATTTTTATACTCCTCTCTAGTCATCTGTCAAAGCTTCCACTTCTTGTAAGCTTCCTTTTTGTGTTTAAACCCACTGAAGATTTCTTTGTTAAGCCAAGCTGGTCATCATGACATCACACTAGCTGCTCTCACCTCTAAACTTAACCCTCTCAGTAGGCTTTTCTCCAGTTTCATACTGGATCTCTGAGCAGTCATATTGCTCTCTTACATACAGTGCAACTCCTCCACCTTTTCTACTCTGCCTGTCCTTCTTGAACAGTTTATACCCATCCATGACAGTGCTCCAGTCATGTGAGTTACCCCACTAAGTCTCTGTTATTCCAATCATATCATAGTTTCTTGGTGTGCCATGATTTCCAGTTCTTCCTGCTTGTTTCCCAGGCTTCTTTGTGTTTATGTACAGGCACCTAAGATAACTAGTCGATTGCCCTACTTTCTCAGTATGAATCAGGAGACCTCTCCGTTGCACCCTCTTCCCTGTGCTTCCTCCTGGTATCCCACTTCCCCACTACCTCAGGGCTTAGGTCTCCTTCCCTGGCAAACCTGGGTTAAAGTCCTCCTCACTAGCTTAGCAAGCCTGTCTGTGAAGATGCGCTTTCCCTCTCTTCGTTAGGTGGATCCCGTCTCTTCCTAGCAATCCTTCTTCTTGGAATAACATCCCATGGTCGAAGAATCGAAAGCTAGGGGACAGCCAGGGTCTGCATGGGGGAGCCTCCCCAACTCCCTTACAATCTTCCCCCCTCCAAAAAAAACCTCTTCCACCCACACCCAACAACCCTCCAGGTTCTCTCCCAGGCTTCTTCCCAGCAATTACTTCCCTCTCCCTCAGCTCCTCCGTTACACCCCCAAGCCTTTGCACTGCTTCTGAGAGGTGCTGGAAATACATTTCTGTATTGTAGTTTAAATGAATTATTGTTCAGAGTTCTGTATTAATATGCCTAGTAAGGAATCTTATTGTCAAAAAATGTTTCCTGAATCTTTTTTGTTGTCTGTATTGTTACAGACATACTTGCTGATAAGTATTTTAAAATAAATTACTAAAATAATTGAAACTGGCATGATATTGTTGTTTTGACAGATAAAATATGCAGAATTTTTAATTTTTTGGTGCAGAATTCCCACCAGAGTAATTTGCTTTTTATTTTATTAGAGTAGAAATTACCAATCACCTCAATATTAGAGATCTGCAAAATAAGGACAATTATTCAGAATAGGGAGAGATTGGGGTGGTGGGAAAAAGGAAATTTGAAGCAGAATAAATGTCTGGAGCCAATGGGCTTTAGCTCTTTATGGAGGTGACTTTATGCTTTTCTGTACCAGCTTTGCTAAATTTGGCCTAGTATCGTAATCCTCTTTTTTGGTAGACATGAGCCCGTAAAGGGGTTTAATGTATTTGGACAGTTACAGAAGATTATAAATCTTGCTAGCTAAAATAGCTATATTAATTAACTACTTTGGATTAGGAAGAAAATACTCCTATGGGCACATTATAATATTATGAGGCATCTCTCTATCTTCCTTTGAATCATTTAATACTTACCACTGTTTAAAACAGGATAGCAGACTAGGTGTTATGATCTGGTATGACAAGTCTAATATTCCTAGCTGTCATGTTCAGTTGTAATGATGCATGACCTCCAGTTTGTGAGGAAGTAGAAGTGTTACTGAAAGATGTTATACAGCTTTAAGGGAAAACTGTTTGTCTTTACATATATAAACTTTTTAAAAAAGAAATTCTAATAGAAGTAAAAAAGCCAAGCTGATGATTTTCTTTCCGCACAATTTTTCTACAAAAATTAGAGTACAAGTTCCTCAAAATATTGTGTATTGGTGTATTATTTCAGGTAAATACAGACATTTAAAAAATGTTTTAATTGGCCAAGTTTGTTCTCTCCCCTTACGTTCATTTTTTGGGGAGGTGGAGTAAGGGAGAAGATGTAGGAGTGGGGAATGTGACTCACAGCTGTTAAAATTTAAACCACTAGATTACCATAGTGGATAAAAAGAGAATAACAGCAGCAGCAAAATCTAAGTTATTAACCAGGACAATAGATCCCTTTAGGACTCCAATTCTTTCATAAGATTAAGCTGGACTGATGGTTGCATACATTAACTCAGGTAGTCATGGGGTGACCAGATACTAAGTGAAAAATCAGGATAGGAGGTGGGGAGGTAATAGGCACCTATATAAGAAAAAGCCCTAAATATCAGGACTGTCCTTATAAAATTGGGACATCTGGTCACCCTAGGTAGCCACAGCAGTTGGTCACAATCATTACTTCAGCTACATACACTATTTTTGTAACTCTTAATAGGTTTGGAGTTAGTGGAGCCGTGTGACTCTTGGGGTTTAGATTATCATCCAGAGTTAGACACACACAACCACAAAGTGAAATACTATTAAATTTGCTTGTTTCACCTCTTGTGTGGAGGTGTCAAAATCATGCATTACTATGTGTTGTGTGCCATCCTCTGCTTTGTTCCAAACAGGCCCTGGAAACTTTATTTTTTTACTGTTTTCTTGCAACCAGACAACTTTTCCAGGCAACTTCAGAGGGCAGTCTGCTGGCCCTCTGAGACCTCCTGAGACTTTGGAGGGGCTCACTCTTTTGTTCCCCACACTCTGCAGTGTACAGGCAATGTCTCTTTTTTCCCCTCTCTTCTCTCCTCTCTAAATCTTTAAAAATTATCTCCAAAAGATTATGCTACCTGCCTGAATCCTGCTCCCTCCCCAAATTCCACAATAGTATGATTCTAAACAAACAAACAAAAAAATTACAGTAAATAAATAGCAAGTGTTCTGTCTGTTCCTCCAGGGCAGTATTATTTTGTAGTCCTCCTCTTCAGTTTGTAATATAACCTGCTGCTACTCTTCAATATCATTTCCCTCCAAAATGCCCTCTGTTTGGCCTCTGTTACTACAAACTGAGTGAAGGTTCAGCTACCAGCACTGGACCTGTAGATGGAGAAACAGACAGTAACTCTCAGTCAGCGCTTCCAAAGCAGAGAGGCTAACCAGGTTAGAAGTTGTAGGGGTGATGTTGTAAAAATAAGCAATGACAAAATATTTTGCAAGCAAATATGTTTATAACTGAGGAGGTGCACTTGCTTCCTGTTCTTGTCTACTACTGAGAAGTGACATCTTGTGAAAAAAGATTTATAGAATCATATCTTTGTGCTGTTCTGAGAAACAATTTCAAAATGCAGACCACATCTCATTGCTGTTGTAAATTTAGCAACTCTTATAAAGCACATAAGTTCTCCAATAAACGCTCCCCTGAACCTAGATAGTTAATTGAAATCTGAACATAGATTAACATCTATTTTTTTCATAAAGACCTTAGAGGCAAGTCCAAATGAAGATAGAACTCAGTCACCCCTAGTTTAAATGAATTACAGTAATATGTTTTTACCTGTAACAAAAATAATATTAATTAACAATTCTGATTATAAGTAACCTGATTATATACTGGATCATGGCTTAGAGTAGTTGATGATATTTCTTACATTAATGAAGTGAATCATGTAAAATGTTTATTATGCCAATAAATTCATATGGCTTCATTCTTTTCTCATTTATACTGGTATGAAACTAGAATTACAGTACTCCTGATTCTCACCAACGTGAGAGGAGAATCAGGATTTGAGTTTATGGGCATAGTTAAATTTTCAGACACCAACATGCAAAGGAAATTACAGGGGACAATGTCTACTTCTCATATTCGTTCTTTCTGCAGTAGTTGATAAAATGATCACAGTATATTGTTCTGCATTGGAGACATAGCAAGGGTTAATATGATTACTTCTGCATTGAACAAGATCCTTCCATTCAGATCACATTATAAATAGTGATGAGCAACTTGTTTCCAACAGACCAATTGTCAGACTTTGTTTGATCACTTATCTTGTTTGTTGTCTATAGGGAAGCCACTAGGAGAGGTTGTGAGACATTGTGATTTGCACATGCCACCAGACTCTATATCTTTCTTGCAGTGCTGATAGCAGTGTTGCATAACTACTCTGGTGTCTGGCCAAGATTAGCAAATAGATGAAAGGCAGCTGGCTGAAGCTAAACCAAGTCAAGACAGAGATGATTTTGATGGAAAGTGGGAAGCCTTTTGAAGAGCTAGAAAACAGTGTAGCATCTTATGTTTTTGAAAGAATCTGCCCTCAGATTACCAGATAGCTTTGTAGTCTGGAATTCTCTTAGCTCCTCTTTCTTCCTGGACATGCACAGAGTTAAGTTTGCCATCTGTGGCTGGTAGTAAGGCTTACACCTCTTGGTTTCAGATACTGACCTGGCAAGTAATCCATGCCTTTTCAGCTTTCAGACTGGATTGCTACAGCTCACTGTATTTAAGAATTAGTACATTAATGTTAAAGCCCCATATAGTCAAAAACACAGCAGCCTACCTCAGCAGCAATGGCTGCTAGGAACACATCACCCTGGCATTCTGCTTTCTATATTGACTTCCCGTAGGACACTAGGTAAATTTAAAGATGACATATAATTTTAAGGCTCTCCAGATGTTTAACTAAACCACTTAAAACAGTGGTGCCTCTTGCTAAGGAAACATAACTTCCTTCCAGAATCATACCCCACAGGAAAGAAGAAATTACCAACAAATTGATCTTGAGAGAGTGGGGAAACAGAGCTTTCTTGGCATCTGGCCCAAGACTAAGACCAGAGGAGGTAAAGATGACTGCAGGCATTACTGCCTTCATAATGAGTACAAAAATCACTCCTTTAGCTTCACCTTTCTACAAAATCAGCAACAATTAAAAAAAGAGGAAGCAAAGAAGCTCTTGCACGCACACACTAAAAATATTCTAGCAACCTCTTGGGAAAGAGGAGAAATAATTCTTGTCTATCTCTTGAGCTCTTCCTTATTTCTAGTTCATTTGGGGCATATTCAGATACTACAGTGATGGGGGGTGCTAGAGAAGAACCTAAATAGAGGACACTGAAAGATTTTCCTCCAAGTACATTATATTTCAATTTGACGTAAAGGTCCACAAATTGGGTGCTGCTTCTCATCTGAATCTAGTGTACATTAGAAATAATTATAACCTTCATTACATAATGCACTAAATTACTATGAGATAAATTATGAAAACGATTGTTACTCACGCAAAGTGCCACCAGGAAATTGTTTACAGTAGGTGATTAATAGACCTTGTAATTCAGTTCTAGGACATCTTTATTTTATGGAAAGTGGTGTCTCATTAAATATTTGAGGAAATATATTAAAATAAAGAAAAAAAGAGTTAAGGGGCACATTATGTAAGACTCTTCTTAAATATACTATTATCTAATTGGACCAGTGCTGCAGTCCTTACTTAAGTGAAACTAGCATTTTGACATGAAGTTAGTTGTTTAGTTTTTAAAAAGTCACAGTAATATTTTTAGATTTAAAAATAAAAGAATGATAGATGTGAGAACATAGTGAGGGTAAAGAGGAAGCTAATATTTTAATACTAATTTGTGATTTGATTTCATTTGTTTAAAAAAAACAAAGATATACATAAGTGCTTATATGGTGACGTACTGTTTATGTTCATTACATTTTACAGGCAAATATACAGAATTGTCTTGGTCTGAGAGTCTTACAACCTACAATTAGACTGAATGCATGCCATAAGTAGAAAGATGGATATTAATAATATGGATGATAGGTAGTGGTAGGGTGGTGTCTCATGCCCAATAGGAATAAGATGTTAATAAAACCCATGTTTCCTGTTACAACATTAAACTGTTAATTTTGGTTTTGTGACAAGTTATTGCTGACTTACTGCCATTTTGACAATTGTCATTAAACATATTTTAAACATTTTAATAAAGAAAGACAGGAAAAAAAGAAAAAATAGTGGAAGCTTTTACAACTTAAACAATGAAATAAGTCTTTCATTGTAACCGTTATCCTTGTTCTATTTCCCTTTAGCAGTATTACTGACTTTCATGGTTGGAAACCTCCACTGATAGTCTTTAGATAGTATTAAAGATGGTATATACTGTACTTTTTTGTGAGGAAAGGAGGAAAAAGTTACTTTAGTTGTTCCTGAGTTGCTGCTGTGCTGTTCAAGTATGGTCCAGGTTCCTTTAAGGGAAAACATGATGAGATGAACACACACAAATTGGGGGATAAAAATAGCAAAGATAAAAATTGCAGCTTCTTTCTCTGGTGATGACTTTCAATTGCAACCTCACTGCTGGAGAAACATAGACACAGTACATGGTCTTATTGCCATTCTGAGATCTGGCAATCTTTTATCAGCATTGGGCTGTTCCAGACATTGTTTTTAGCTTGTCTTTTGTGTTCACAGGCTCACAGCAGTTTTAAAAATGTATGTTGCCTGGCTAAGCCAGAGGCTCATTATAAAAAAGACAGAAGAAGAAAAATTTTTAAAAATGGAGAAATAAGGTGTGAAAGACCATGATGCATTAGGAAGGGTCTGATGGGAGGAACCAAAGACTCGCATCCTAGGTCTTGTTCAAGAGTCAGCCAATTCTGGGGTGGGGAAGGTGAGGGTGGAGGTGAGCATATAGGGTAGTGGTGTCATCTGTTCCCACTCTGGCTTGGTCTTGTCAGGGCATCTTTCAGGATCAGAACGATGAAGGCCCTAAAATGTTCTGGTGCAGCAGCAGTGGTGAAGTTTTCTTCTTCTCCTGCTGTTCCCAGTTAGTAATCCTTCACATAAGCAGTGTCCAAGAAGAGGTGGTCACACCTCCCATTAAAATTAACAAATTAAACACATTTTGGTAATTTTAACTATAAACATTTCTTCCCATTTCTAGAATCTTTCATCTTATTCTTATGCCAATCTGTGACTTTAGCAGGAGACTCAAACACCCTTGGATAGTTGTGGGGAACAATGCTCTCTTTGTTGTTTAGATTTTCTTACACATACAAAATTTTACAAACTAACAGTGTCTTAACTCTTTTTCACTTGTATTTTCACAAAGTTATCTATGATACATTTAAATAAGATGTTCATATTCTGAATACTATAATCCAACTTTGCCTCAAAGGTTCTAAATTACATATTTATAATTGTCCATGAAAAAATATACTTTTTATTTTCCTTCAAAAGTTGTTACCTTTATTGTATGTCTTTACCCTTGCTCTGTCAATCCAGTGCACACAACACACCATATTAGTCAAGAGTGCGTAAATTGGAACTCAGTCAGATGTTCACCCATTTTCAGGTGTATTGGTTTTTAATCACGCTGAGCCATTACTCTTTTTTGTTCATTCCTTTCAGAGAATTAGTATATAGTATGAATCAAGCCTTATTAAAATCCAGGAATGGAAAGTGCAGGACAAACTCAGTGATGGAAATCTCCTGGAAAACTCATGAAACCAGATCAAAGTGATTCAGCTTGGAAAATATTAATTTTGAATTTTCTTGTTTTCATATGACCTTTTATTTTTGAGTCCAACATCACCTTTGATTTCCTAAGATACTGTGAAACAATCTTTCTTAATTTGTTGCACAGGAAGCATAAACAATATTTACTGTAGGCCTTTTAAACTTGCATTATTGCAGCATAATGCAAACTTTATTTTCAGTTTATAACTTTCCATTTGAAGGTTTTGAAATTACAATCATGTTTTCTCCCACCTCTCGTGAGCTTTCTTCATGAGCTGACCTGACGGCGCTTGAAACTGATATACTAACTTGACGTTTCAGTATTTTCATTATTCTCCTCTTGTATCCTTTGCACGCAAAGAAATAGATGAAAGGATCCATGCAGCAGTTAAAATTCATCAGAAACACAGTATAATGGAGGGACTTCTGGAAGATTTGCTGTTCACTGCACAAAGGTTGATACTGAAGCTTCTTAATCATGTGTTGGATAATTGCAATGTGATAAGGAGTAAAACAGATGACAAACACAACAATTACAAAAATGATTGTGTTGATGGCCTTTTTGTTTATCCCTGATTTTTCGGTTAATGGATTTTCCTTAGCAGTCTGAATAAGTTTGCAACTAATTTGAGAATAACAAAATAGTATTAATCCAAGGGGAATGATGTACCCTATTAAACAGGCAGCAAGAAGTATCCACGGTAGATGTGGAATTGTTTCAAAGTTTGGATATTCCATGCATGTAGTCCTTTCTCCCTCCTTGTTTGACATAGACTGTATGAGCAATGGAAGTGTTTGGCTAAATACAAGAAACCAGACAAATATGCAGATATACTTGGCATGTTTAATTCTTCTGATTTTGTTGTATCGAAAAGGGTGGACTACGGCAAAAAACCTGTCAATGCTCAAACAAGTCATAAAATTTACACCTGCATATGTGTTGATGTAAAATATGAGAGCAGTTAGTCTACAAAGTGTTTCTCCAAATGGCCAATGAAATCCTAGTGCATAGTATGCTATTCGTGTAGGCAAAGCAGTAGTAAAAAGAATGTCTGAGAGGACAAGATTTGTTGAATAGAGGGTGGTAGAGTTGATTTTTTTTCTGTTTTTAAAAATGACAAGAAGGGCAAGTCCATTTCCAAGCACTCCAATAATTAAAATAAAGCTGTAAAACATAGGCAGTAAGATCCTTGCTGTATTTTGATGTTCATATACGTCGCAGGTGTTCGTCCGTGGAGTTGTAAAAGCTGTGGTGACAGTGTCCATTTTCACAACTGGTGTTTCTGAAGGAAATGCCATAGCTCTACCAAAAAGAACAAAACAAAAGGGAACATTTTGTAATAAGTATAGAGAAATTTCTTCCCCCTAGCAGCAGTCAACTGATCTTGCAGCAGGCCAACTTTCTAAAACCTGAAATGAAACTTGATTATGATGAAATAGGTTTTTTTAAGTTTTTTAAAAAGTTTAGCTCTCTTGTTTTGATAAAAGAAAACAAAATCGTGCAGAAAGCAGTGGTTGGTTGAAATGGGGAATTCCTAGATTTGAAGAATATAATTTTGTAGAAAATAAGATGTTTGAGGTTAGAGAGAGAACTTCTGGAAGCCTGGGAGGGGAAAAACCCCCTCAGTTTTGTTTAAAAGTAAATGACACATAGTCATGTGAAATTAGCAAAGGTCAGACAACTACAGAAACCTTTTTAAAGTTGTTTCTGTGAATTTTAGGTAGTTTTTATTGTTTTTTGTTTCTTTTTTAATTTGCTAACAGTTTCTGGCAGTGATATTAAATTTGTGACTTATTTTAACATGTAACTAGAATTTGAGCATCCCTATATTGATCTTTTAAATCTTTAACTTAGTTTATAGAGACCAGGCCTTTTCAACATTTTTATTGCCTATAACAATTGAATTTGAAACTGTCCAAACTCATTTGATTCTTGAACTAAAAGGTTGTTTTCTGCAACATAGTCCAAGTATAGTTGATTTCAAGTGGTTGCTCACACTGTCACTGAAGCCACTCTTCAGTGGCTCTTGGAACAGATGTGTAATCTAGATATATGACATATTTGTTGACTAAATGGTAGTACAGCAAATATGGAATGACTGAATATATTTGAATAAAAATATAAGACTCAAAGTCTGCAACTCTTGATTTTCAGGGCCTATAAATATCCTGGCTAATCTAATAGAATCATAGAAATTAGAGATGGAAAAGACCAATAACATCATTCACTTCATCTCCTTGTGAATGCAGAATGTGCTCTATGATACTTTTCTTGTGCTTTATTTAGTTTAATTGTAAATGCCCTAAGTGATAGGGCTTCCACCATTTCTCTCTGGGAGACTGTTCCACAAGAATTTTCTCCTGCCATGCAGACTACATTTTCTTAATGTTTTCTTGTTCCACCTAACTGCGCTGAAATGAACCATACAAAATAATTCCTCTTCCTCTTTGGTAGCACCACCCTTCTGATATGTGTGTACTTTTGCTAAGTTCTTTCTTAGTAGTTGTTTAGTGAAATTATACATAACATTTTAGCTCAGTTTTTTTAAAGCAGATTTAATTGTACAAAGCACTAGAAGATTGGTTTGCATTTTTGGAGGCTATTGCTAGTGAGATTTAAAAAACAAAATAACTTTAATTTAATGGAGCCACCTTTATGTGAACATGCCTTACTCATTACTTGTGTGTGATCTGATTATTATACTTCATTTCCTTCCTCTCCTTTCCCCCTTTTTGCCTGTCTGTGACCCTCGTGTGTGTGCCTGAATTTAGTTTGAAAGAGCTTCAACAATGGTGCCTGTCTCCTTTTCCATGAAGTGCCTAGCACACTTTTCTCAGTGTTCAGTGTAATTAATAATAATAGAAGGGTTTGTAAGTTAGTCATAAAGACCACACTCTCCTTCGCACTTTCTTTGTAGCCATTGAAGGCTGGCTATTGGGGCCTATGAATCCCATGACCACAGGATATTTGATTTATGGGGGACAGTGCTGCTTGTGATGCTAGAACTGTCACAAATTCTGTCCTAGCTGACTTCCAGTAGCTGAGACAGCTCTTTTGCTGAGCAGCCAGCTATGACCTCACGTGGCAGACTATTCAAGACTGAGCCCTGGTCTAAACTTACCGGGCGATTCGGTGGCAGTCGACGGGAGTTACACAAAGTAGCTTGCGTAATTCCCGTCAACTGCTGTGCTTCCCTTCTGCATGCCATCTTCACTGCACTCCACTGACAGGAACCGCGTTTCTGTCGGCACAGCACTATATCACTTGAGGGGGTGGTTTAACTGTGTCGACTTCTGGATCGACTGAGCAGGTCTTCACTGACCACTCAGTCAATCCAGATAGGTTGATCTGACGGCGGCGACTTTGCCGCCGTCAGTGTAGAAATACCCTGAGAGGCAAACTGGCCTACTGGATTAAATGCAGGACTGTGAACAAGAGATTCCTGCATTAGCTTTCTGACTTTGACACAGACTTCCTCTGTGACCCAGGGTGGGTCACTGATCACTTCTGACTTAGTTTTCCATTTGTATAATGGGGGGTGGCATTACTTATACACCATTCTTCACAAGGGAGTTATGACAATAGTTAATGTCTGTAAAGTGCTATATAAGTGCCAAAATATACCAAAATGCACAAAATCCTCTGGCAGCTGAGGGGGTGTGGGAGGAGTATGCAATTGCAATGACATCCAGGCTAAGTTATTTGGATAACTGCTCTTAAGTGGTGAACTTTATAAAATATTGGAAATTCCACAGTCAGGTACAACAGAGATAAATCATAAAACTGTCTGAAAGTACCCATTTTTCAAATGCAAGTTGTTTATCATAGCAGAAGAGGATCTGGATGTCAAAACATGTTTTTAGTTTATTTATTTAATAACTAGTTCAGCAAAGCACTCAAGCAAGTACTTTAAGTGCATACATGTAGTATATCTTGACTTTAGTAAAGCTTTTGATACTGTCTCGCATGACCTCATAAACAAACTAGGGAAATACAGCCTAGATGGAGGTACTATAAGGTAGGTGCATAACTGGTTGGAAAACTGTTCCCAGAGAGTAGTTATCAGGGATTCACAGTCAAGCTGGAAAGGCATATCATATGGGGTCTTGCATGGATCTTCTGGTATTGTTCATTGTCTTTATCAATGATTTAGATAATGGCATAGAGAGACATTTACAAAGTTTGCGGATGTTACCAAGCTGGGAGAGGTTGCAAGTGCTCTGGAGGACTGGATTATAATTCAAAATGATCTGAATAAACTGAAGAAATTGTCTGAAGTAAAAATGAAAAAATTCAGTAAGGACAAATGCAAAGTATTCCACTTAGGAAGGAATAATGAATTGCACACACACAAAGTGGGAAATGACTGCCAGAGAAGGAATACTGTGGAAAGGGATCTGTGGATCACAAGCTAAATATGAATCAACAGTGTAACACTGTTGCAAAAAAGCAAACTTCATTCTGGGATGTATTAGCAGGAGTGTTGTAAGAAAGACAGGAAAAATAATTCTTTTGCTCTACTCCACGCTGATAAGGCCTCAAGTGGAGTACTGTGTCCATTTCTGGGTGCCACATTTCAGGAAAGATGAGGGCAAATTGAAGAAATTCCAGAGGAGAGCAACAAAAATAATTAAAGGTCTAGAAAACATGACCTATGAAGAAAGGTTGAAAAAATTGGGTTTGTTTAGTCTGGAAAAGAGAAGACTTTGAGGGGAGGTAATAGTTTTCAAGTACATAAAAGGTTGTTACAAAGAGGAGAGAGAAAAATTGTTCTCTTTAACCTTTGAGGATAGGACAAGAAGCAGTGGGCTTAAACTGCAGCAAAGGAAGTTTAGGTTGGACATTAGGAAAAACTTCCTAACTGTCAGGGTAATTAATCGCTGAAATAAATTGCCTAGGGAGGTTTTGGAATCTCCATCATTGGAGGTTTTTAAGAGCAGGTTAGACAAACACCTGTCAGAGATGGTCTAAATAATACTTAGTCTTGCCTTGAGCGTAGGTGACTGGACTAGAAGACCTCTCAAGGTACCTTTCTGCCTTACACTTCTGTGATTACACGATTCTTTAAGTCCCATTGACTTCAATGGCACTAACAACAAGCTTGAAGTTAAGCACATGCTTAAGTGCTTTGCTGAATTAGGAACTAACTTGCCATCTGCGATTTGGTCAGAATGAGCACATTTGAATGTCTAATTAAGAACTTGGAAAAAGATGGAGATAGAACAATGGCATAGCAAAGATTTATTTTTTAAATAATTTTTAATTGCTAAGAGATGTATAACTGAAAATGGTCTTTTTTTTAGCAAAATTATTATTAAAATTTAACACCATTTTAGTGTTACTGAAACCTGAAGTTCTGTTTCTACTGAATAGCTTTTTTTTTTTTTTTAACTGGATTTCATTTACACTAATGCTGCCCTGTGTTAACACTTGACTGTGAAAATTGAGCTTTCTCACCATCTAGCAATTTTATTATATGATGGTCTTTTCATGACTTGATCAAGTAGAGTAATTCCGTAACCCTTCTAATATTAGTCACAGCCGTACCCTTGGCCCTTACCATAGGGGAACTAATGAAGCTGTGAGACAGTTTGCCAGAATTCTGGAATATATGTGAAGTCTTTAAACTGCATGATGTTGAAGCTGACTTCAAAGCTGAGAGTCTACCAGTCACTCATATAATGGCAAATGTTATTTTCAGTATTATCTGTTCCCCTTGAGGTATTATACAGTACACAATATTTAAAAACAATTTCAGACTTCTGTGTCTGAATAAATAAATTATATAGAAAATGTGAGAACACATTTCTAAAGTGTTCCAGATTATTAGTTTTACAATTTATGGTTTTCTTTCATTAAGATTCAGAAGAATTAAAAGATTGATTGATAATCTTCTCTCTCACTCTTTGGTCAGAATGTCCTATTTATTTCAAATTGGTCACAATTCAGTTTACTTATAGTACATACTGTATCATAGTATGAGTCTGGTCAGTGAGTCCTGGCACAGTTAGCAGAAGTTTATAAAGTTTTCCATAAAGAATAAATCTGTAGATTTGTGGATCACATATTTCAGATCTTAAATTGTTATACATATCTCCATATAGTGCTTAATGTTATATTAAATTCGATTATCTTTGAGAGAGACTCTCCAGATACTATATCAGCTCCATAGTTTACTATTACAGAAGACTGTAGGAGAGAAAAAATGGTCAGACAGCTTGTACTGATAAATATTACTGGTATGCAGCTGGAGATACATCATAAAATGTGTCATATATCAGAGATCAAAATACTGCATTCTGAGTTGGAATTAGAATCTGAAATGGATTATTATATCTTGATTTAAGATACTTGGCTACAGCTTTTCTAGCCTTTAGTTTTAAGATTTTTCAATTGATGAACTTATTCAGCAATAGCTTCTTCATGCTTTTAGTGGATAGCCTAATTTGAATTTGTGTAAGTAAGCTTCAGTATTTTGAATAGGAAATATTGGTGTAAAGTAATGTCCATTATTTAGTGAGACTACAAATGTTCATGAAAGCAAACATACAGACATTAGTTGTCTGTTTTTTAGAGAGCATTTGCCAAGAATTGCCATATAATTATAATATTTCTGACTATAATGTTATTTGAAAAGGTTATGCATCATTCAGAGCATTTTGGCATGGTGTGAATGGTCATTTAATAATACATTTATCTTCCTGAGGATTTCTTTGATTTGCTTTCCTGCTTCTTCTCTCCTGTCTTGGTGTAATAATATTCCCTTGTAGAGTCATATAGACAGGGTCTTTTCCTTGTTTCTCACTGCTGTTACAGGCCTCCAGACTCATCTTTGGGGGGGGAAAGATCCTGGGTGCTCTAAAATCATTTAAATATAGGAAACTGGTGTTTCTTATTTTATTCTCTTGTATTTGATCTTTTCTGACCAGACCTTCACTGTTCTACTATGGTACCCCTCTTCCACCCAGCTTTCCCTCAGAGACTAGACATGACTCATTGCAAAAACATTTATAAAATCCTTCACTTATGATAATTAAACCCATTGCAGTATGGCAACAAACTGAAGCATATTCAGTGAATAATTATATGTCCTATTTTTTATTCTTGCAGAATTTTGGGATTTGTACTTTTCATGTAATAATAAAAAATGCAGATTATCAGTCTGGCCTAAAATGATCTATAAATATTTCTAATATACATAGTACATACGATGCAAATACATATAACTACAATGTAGAAAAAATATTGTTTTTGCTAGGCAAGAGTAGATTTGCATAAATTGTATCTGTAGCCTTTATTAAAATATAAATTGATATATAAATATGTAACTTCTGCTGCTATGTTGCCATGTAATATTACTTACTTACTTAAACTGTAGCTGTTAGTACTCTGCTATTGCTCAGATATCAGGCTGATGTGCCTGGTATAAAAACATAGATATGCTGAGAGAGAATCTTAGCCGGATTGGTTTTGCCTAATCTTGCAAGCACTGGACTGACAACCATTAAGGGGGAACTTACTTCCTAGAAGAAGGTGTCTAGCATGTTTTTAAATAGTCCAAGAGTGTTCCTTGATATCCAGGCTGCTCTGTTTGTTTCTTGGCAATTATCATTATTGCTTAGCTTATTGGTTCTCAACCCATGGCCCACAGGCCGCTTGCAGCCCAATCAGCACACAGCTGTGGCCCATGTGACATCCTCAGGGCCATACAGGTAGTGTGTGTATGTATATGTGTGTGTTATATATAGTGTGGCTGCAGCTCAGATGACACATAGAGAGCGGCATATGCGGCCCACAGTGGTAAATAGGTTGAGAATCACTGGTCTTAGCTCGTTATGTGACTAGAGTACATAAACCCTTCCCCCTAACCACTGTGACAATCCACTAGGTGGTAGAAAAGGGCAGTAGTGTTCTGCATTCTCTTGCCTGACCAAAAGTGAAGAACATCACTTCTTCAGTGCTCCAAGCCTCAGTCTAATTAAGCAGTGACTTGACACCTTGCTATGATTGCATTGTGCTCCCATTGAACTATTGGTTCAGTGCACAGAATTGGTGATTTACCCCAGCAACTTTTTCTGTCATGAATCACAATACGTTTTTAAGCAACCTCCAAGAACTGCTACTGGAATGGTATTACTTAATTATATTGTTAAACTAAATGTCCCCCTCATGTCACCTATGTTGAAATAGTCCTTCTGTGTGGTTAATTTTTAAAGCAACTAATAGAGATGAACAGTTATTTTACAAACTGTGTTGTACCTTAAAAAAAAACAAAAAAAAAACTATCAGATTTCAGCAAATACTTGGATGCTCTTGACATGCACCAGTCACACATGCATGTAGTCCCATTAAATTCGATGGAACTGTTCATGTGCATAAAATTTAAATATATGCATAAGTATTTGCAGGATTGGGGCCTTAGACTGTATATATGTAGACTGTATACAAGAGATACAACTATTTCTCTCCCCCATTCTGGCCTAGCTGAGTGAATTTTTCTTTTTGTTCTCTCCTTTTGCTATTTCCATAGTGTGGATGAATGAAGATAACCTTATTATCTAGCTTCTCACCAGGGTTTGGCATGTCTAAACGGCTACAACCACATATAAAACATTACCCATAATCTGATGTGATCTATGCATCTTTTTGTCTTTATAAATTTTATTGTTTGGAGGCGAGCAAGCGTGGTAAAGGTGGAAAGACCATTGTTATTCACTCTATATAAGACTGGCTTATTTACTCAAATATGGCACACACAATATTTCTTTAACTAAAAGACAATATAGAAGAATAATTTTTATAAATGGTTAAAAACAGAATAGAAGGAGGGTGAGAGGAACAGAGAGTGTCCAGGCACCATATTTTCTGCTGGTCATGGCTGAAGGACACTCTTTGTACCGTTCACACCCCATTTTGGGACATTGCAAATCTTGCATAATTTGAACATTGAGAGACAATGGAAGATGGGAACACTGTAACGGAGTGGTCATGGCATCCCATACAGTCCCAGTTTCAATTTTCCTTTAGCTTCAGACGTCTTTTCTTTTGATCAATTATTTTTGCTATTCTTTGAGCATATAAATAGCACATAGTAAGGAATATGTGCTTCCTGCATTTGAGAAAAATACATTCGTTTTAACAAGGTTGTGAACATTTGAAAATTGCATGCTAAATGAGTGCAATAGAAGATGTTAAGATATGAAGTGCATACTTCAGAAGAGAGATTGGTGTGCATTAGCAGCTTGGAAAATGCACAAGGTTTCAAAACAAATTGCGGGGGGGGACAGCAGGAAGGCATGCTCTAAACCAGTGTTTCTTCCTGAGATCTCCCTGACACAGTTTACGAATGCAGCAAGCCAGTCCCTGGTATCAAAAAGGTTGAGAAACATTGCCCTAGGCCATCCTGACCCTTTCTCACACTCCAGGCTTCTTATGTAGTGTTTTTAATGTATTATATTGAGTTCAGATTTCTCAGGTCTGTTGGCCTGTGTCCCAGAATATAGTGGGGTGTCTAGATCCAGTGAAATTTGAACTCTTTGACTGAGGAATGGATCCCCAGGTTGCTGCCTGGGCATGGTCCATAGCCACCTTTTTGGACCTCTTCTCTGTGTGTTGTGAGAGACTTTTGAGGCCAGTCCCTGGATCTATCCTTCCAGTCTACTTACTCAACAGAGGCTCCAGCACAGATCTTGTAAGCAATACACCAGAGCATCTATTGAGTATATATATACTCCTTGAAGTACATGTTTATTAATAGTGCTGCCATAGAAGTACACACACAAGGAGCACCAGTACAATAGTTACAAGATATGTTTTGCTTCCAAGGAGTGCATATTCATGCAGATTATTTGTGAGTTGTTTCCCTTAAAATGCACCTAGGAAATAAATTCAAAACACCATGTTAATGGAACACTAATGTTGCACAGTTAAAATAAAAAGTAAGAAAATGCAAAAATTAGGGTTCTATAATAAAGATAACTATACTCTCTTGGAAATGTGTTCTGTAGTATCTTCTGTGCCTGTTTTTCCATTGTTAGAATTTTAATTTATTATATTGTTAAATGCTTAACGGAACTCAGAATATGCAAAATGGTTGAGCTGATGTTTCTATAGGAAATGTATTTTATTTATATCCTGGAGAGATTTTTTTAACTGTACATTGGATAATGTTTTATGACAGGTTTTTTTTTTTGTTTGTTTTTTTTGCATTCTAAAGTAATAGAAACTTCAGTACAATTAATGTAAACAAAAGGAGAAGAACTGAAGTACTGCTTGTTCAACGAGCTAATTGAAGATGCAATAGGAAGTCTTAAGTCTACTGTCCAGTGATTAGTCATGTACCATTCCACTTTTATATTTAGAAATACAATCCAAATCTTGGCTTAGTTTCTTTGTTCTCTAAAGTGTAAATATGTAAGATTTGTCTGCCCAGCATTCGTCACTCTACAGTGATGAGAGTGATGGACAAAAAGAAACTTTGGAAAGGAAACACCTTTGGAAGCTGAAATTAAATTTAACTTACGAACAACTAGCACATAAATAATTTAAATAACTCTAAAAGTCCTGGCATTTTTGATGGAGTGAGAGAGTGTGTGAGAGTAAGGGAGAAAGAGCACAAGCCCAGGTGGTTACTCATATACAAATCCCATTTTGTCATTGCAGGAAAGATGTTTGTAATAGTGGGAACAGGCATAAAGGCATAGAATTTAGCAGTTGCATAGTGTAACAGAGATTCCCAAATTGGTGGATCATTTGCTGATCCACAAAGAGCTAGCTGGTTACATGATGGTGGCACTCCTTGCTTTCAGAGATTATGATGGATTAAGACAGCTTTAAAATATATTAAATACTTTTGTAATATTACTTTGGCATGTAAACAAGTGCTATAATTTTCATAGCAATGCTATGCAATTGTAAATAAGAGATGGGGTAGTGTGTGTGGTCTGGCTGAATGGGAGAAGAGGTGGCCACCTAACAAATTTCTCTCTCCGCATGTGGTCTATGTAGGTTATGAAAAATGCGAGACTCCTCTAATGCAACGTCTACAGTTGTTAGATCTGATTTAGTGCATAGACCAAACTGATGTTGACACAACTAAACTCCTTTCACTTACTTGCTTAAAATTTCTAAACTGAATAAAGAAAGAACCAAAATATATGTAGCAGTGGAAAAACTCTGAACCATTTAAAATAATACTCCTAAAATCAAGTAAAATTTCAAATGGCAACTTGTGCTTTTAGCCTTGAATGCACTCTCAGTTATAATTAATATGCTTCTTATTCATGTGTAACCTGATCTGCTGCAGTCTGTTTAATCTGTTTTATTTATTAAAAGCTACATAACTGTAATGATTGGCTGTTAAAGAACAATTTCGAGAAACTTTAGGTCTGTCTATTCAAAGGGAGCTGATTCAAGTGCTAGAAACGTGAACTGTTGAGTTAATGATCCATATAGCTACCAAAGCTCACCTTCTTTTCTAACCTTTTTGCTGTTCGTGTGCTCAAAGATTTATGGGTTGTCTTTATTTTGTTTGAAAAGTTAAATGAAAATTAAGAGGTGCTTAATCTGAAAAACTGTATTTCTTATGTGCTATTGTAGTATAAAACATTAATTTATTTAAAAACCAAACACCCACCAATGTTGTGTTACCTTCAGCGTATGAAGATATTGAGGGCATTTTGGCAAAAGGAATAACTATACAGAAAAAACTTTGAAGAGACGATACTTGTCAAAAGATGAAAGAGAAATTATTATATGCACCCTGGCAAGTTGTCATTACTATATTGTTTTTAAGCATGAGTAGAGTTAGTGATTGAGAAGCATTTGGGCTGAGAATAGCCTAAAGACTGTTCATACCCTAGAAATATTTGTGATATTACAAGCTATCTGTTTGCTACCTCAGTACAAGTGTGCTTACAGAAACTCTCAAACTATTAAAGTATCCTGCCAGCTTCATTGAGTGACTTATGCAGAGAGACAGAGATTTGGATTTATAAATATGAAGTCTTTGTTTGACAAACATTGAAATATTTACTGAAAAATACTTTCTTCAACATTAGTTGTCTCCACATTGGTATGGTTTAAATTACATTATTTTGCAAAAACTGTCCGTCTTAATGCAGCAGTGCACATTTGCATTTTATTTTTCAAAAGGCTGTATTATAAATAAAATGTTTTAATTCAACCTGTTTATCATTGGACCCAAAGATGAATTGGCACCTGGATTAAAAATTAACTGATAGTCTCTATTTTAACTTGCCTTAGTAAACTGTTGTAGTATAGAATTTCTCCTATTCACATTTCTCTCTCCCACCCAAAAAGTATATATCCATCCAGCCACATGAACAAATTCAGTATATTACAAGCATACATTAACTTCCTGGAACTGTTTGTTGTCTATCAATGAAAACAGCAAATTACTTTTCAGTACTTACATATCAGTGGCTTTTTAGATCCTCTGTGCAGTAATAGTATTTGGCCATATAGCTTAACTATGAAAGCTTCCCCTTTGCACATTGTTTTTAAGACTGATTACGTGAGACTGTCCTTTTATGGAGTGGTGATGTGCTTTCCTCTCTTGTGCTTGAAGAGTTTTTTTTCTGTGCTCTGGTGTTGATTCGCTACCTGAGTTTTTAAGGGAAGTGAAAGCACCTATCTATTTGAGGTGCCTTTCTGCTGCTGCTTTTTAAATTAATCTATTAAAAATATTAACTAGAAACAAAAAGCCCCTAAAAGTTAGTGATACATAACTTCTATACAAGGGACTTTACCAAGACGTTGCTTAGTTGAATCTTTAACCAACTAAAAATTCCAGAAAGAAGAACTTTATATATTACTTTCAAAAGAATGAATGCATCTTAAATTTGTGTGTGGCAAAGAGCTGTGTACTTAAAAATCAGGCTATTTAAAAAATGTTTTGCAGATTATTCAGCTAAATGACAGTTTAACATGATAGAGACTTGGTACTTAGGTTCCATGGGGATAGATACTATATAAAAACAATACTGTCAGTGGTCCATGTTTATACTATCGATGCTTCGATATCATAGTGAACAGACTTTAGAAAGATATTCTTTGAAACTGTCTATAGTAGAGTAGAAAAGGTGAGTGAGTAAAATAGCCTTCATTTGACCAACTTCTATTGGTGAGAGACACAAGCTTTTGAGCTACTTAGAAGTTGGACCAATAAAAGATACTATTTTACCCACGTTGTCGATCTAATATCCGGAGACTGACATGGCTACAACGCTGCATGTGGTAGAGTAAGCATTCTAGGGACTGTACCTTCTCATTAAGTTTGCAGTGTGTATTCTTATAATATTCTGATCACTGCTGTAATACTAATAATAAGTTACAATAGAGGTATAAGTCACACATGTCAAAAGTGCTACAAATAATTAAATAATTAAAAAAATTAAAACTGATCCAAAAGTTGGCTTTATTGGAACACATGAGGAAACATGAAAGGAATGGGGTTTCCAAATTTTATGGTAAGCTATTGTCACCTGGTATAACTTTGCTTCTGGGTAAACAAAATGTTTTTCAAATAGTTTAAATCATCTGCTTGCTAACAAGCTTATTGAGATCAATGACAGATGGAAAATCCTGTCACTTGCTGTTATGACTGTGATCTGTAATTACCTGGGATTTTCCCCAGAAATTCCTTCTAATCAGTGCTGCAAAAACTGGGTTGTGTTTAGTGGCCTGGTTTAGTGACCTGGTTTTAAAACCTGAGTGAGTAGGCATGATTAGGAAGTAGATTACTAAAGGGTCTGATCCTTTAAGATACTGAATGCCTCCTCTCAGATGGATGGAGCTGAGTGGTTGTTTAAACCTTTCATCAACTCATTAGATCAGGCCCTTGTTGTATGTTTCTGTTCCAGCATCAGATTCGGAAGGGCTTTGAGATGATATACCAGTTATTTCCTTTGGTGGATGGAGGGGTTAAACTGCTTCATTACTCAGCTTCACAACAGAATGGAATCCATTTCTATGAGGAATTGAGAGAGAAAAACTGATGTTGAAGGGAAATTACACAAATTACACGTGACTAAACAAAGCAATGCTGCCACTGTATTCTGTGCTCAGCAGTATAAATACTTAGTACATCATCAGAAATTTCTAAATATAAAGTTGGGTGTAGTACTTGGGCAAGGGCTGACTGTCTTTTTGTCCTGTTTGTACAGTGTCTTATCACGGGGGGTCCTGGTGCATGACTAGAACTCCTATGAGTTATAATAAACAATAATATCAAAAGAATTAGATTATTAACTGTCATCTTTTTCAAGGTTGCTTTTACCATTTTGAAAATGTCACCAAAGTGTGCTCCCTCCCCTTTTTGACACCTGATCTGATAACGTCATGCGTGTCTTTGATAAGTTGGATTACTTAGAATGCACTCTCTTCAGCCACATAGAAAGCTTATCCAGTCTCCCCAGCTAGCATAATGTGACTGTATTGTTGTGGTAGAGGGACACGGAGGGGATTCTTCACTACTTGGTTTCCATTATTAAGCCACTCCTATGACTACAGTATCTGATTGCCAGTTCCAGAGTTAGAACATTAAAACAAGAAGGAGAATGTCTGTCAAACAGGGTTTCATCTCCATTTGTATATATAGGTATCACAGATCTGGTCAAGCACCCTCTCATGGCCACTCACCAGGCAGCTATGAGGAAATTCAACCGCTTGATCCAGTTTGCTTTAAACCTCTGGAGTCTGAACCAAATCCAGGCATTCCCCCTGTCTTAGGGTTTCTAGACTCACTCTCAGGGTGCAGATCCTCTCTTGAGCACCCCCTTCCTAAGAACTGAGACCTTTCAGTCCAGCTGCCTAGCTTCTATAATGAGGGCTGGCCCATGAAGCTCAAACATCCTCTCCCAGAACTTCAGCTGTGTGGATGGTCTTGTTCTGGATCCACAGGTTAAGTCTTGAAAGGGATGTGTGATGGTTGTAATACATACCACACAGATCACCATTGCTCTTTAATAGCATGAGAAAAGCGCAGATCTATACAAAAATAAACCCAACACACATTCCCTGACTCAGTTTCCTTACCAATCTAAAGCATACAGTGGATTTAATTTGATTTAATGATCTTCTGCATTGTCAGCCCTGTACCACTATCACTAGTGCTCTGTGGGTAGCCAACTGAGAGTGGAGCATTGAGGTGATTTGCTGTTGGTAACTTGTGTTGCTGAGGAGGCATAATGTTGCATTTTGCATTACCTGCAGTTTTCTTGGGGCTGATGCTCTCAAGCCCAATAAATAGCATTGATATGAATGTTGATTTAGCTTACATTTCTGCAGGCACTAGAATTCTGCAGCCAATATGTACTAAAGAAAGATGTGTAGTAGTTAATAATAGCAGTAGTGTAATGGGTTATTCCAAATTCCAAGTGAAAAATCACTTAATGGTTATTTCTGCAAACTTTACTCTGAAAAAAATTCCATTGATTACAGTAGAGATTTTTGCAGAAGTACATCTGCAGGTTCAGCTCTCCAATATTCACTTTATAAGTTGTAAAACCAGATCTCTCTCTCCATGAATTTTGCACTGACATTTGTTAATTTTTAAAGTATTTAATTTTCACCTCTTTTAATTGTTTTCTTTATTTAATTTTGAGTTTTGTCCTTTTCTCTTGAAGAAAAG
Organism: Emydura macquarii macquarii; assembly: GCF_026122565.2. NCBI lineage: Eukaryota > Metazoa > Chordata > Testudines > Chelidae > Emydura > Emydura macquarii. The sequence goes on along the minus strand of NW_027133808.1, from coordinate 6,810,264 downwards.
GACAAATAGGAGTGTCTACCTGACCTTTTCTATATCAGATTGAAAGCACTTGTCAAAGTGCTGACCATGTAAATGTAAAGCATTGTGTGACTGTGGGCTGGATATGTTGTCCACATGGTGTGGCAAAGCACCCCCTCAGTCTTGCTAGATGATGGCCGTCTCCTCTGGCGGAATGGGCCTGGTGTAAATCTACCCCACCCTGGATGAGTCCTTGACTTCTCTCTTCAGCGCCTCTCCGTTAGCACGTGCGGGGAGGGCCTTGGCTCGGGCATGTGGAGTGCCCCTCTCTCCCACCAGGAGGGGTGTGAGTCATTCAGTCTATATTGCCCAGTATCGTGTCGCCCTGGGGTCAAAGCGGTATCAGCCGTTTCCTTCCAAGCTGGTGCCTGCTGCTTCTGCTGCTCCTCTCCTGGGGAGAAGCACTATCTTCTACTATGAGGAAATCTTTCTTCCTGCTGCCACAAGCCTTCTGGCAGCTTGTTTTTCTCTTCCACTTCTCTATAACAGAGGCTGTGTTTTAATAGGCCTAGAATAGCCTTTGATTGGGTTCAGGTGTTTCTAATTAACCAGCAGTAACCTCTCCCTGGCCTGCAGGGTAAAGGGTCTTTAGCATCCTAGGACTGACATACCTGCCTTCAAGTACCCTTTGAAATTTGACAGCACCACGCTGTACATCCTGGACAGACATTATAAATAGCTAGAAAAACTGGGAAATCTCGTGTCTGGTTCTGCTTTCAAATAGGGAAGCGGGACTGAGCAGAAGACCCATTCGCCCTGCCATGACTTCTAAAGGCTAAGAGAAGCCACTTGAGACCACGTCTAGTGCCATCTCTTCTGAGAAGACAAAGCAGCTGCTTCATAGGAAGGAGGAGACAGAAGAGGCAGAGCAGTTGTGATGGCATTCATGCCCCAGCATGGCGCCCCCTGCTGGTCGTCTAGAGGATTAGCTGCCTCAGCCGGCACACCCTCTCCTGGTGATACCTCTCCGCTTTATCTCTGCCTGCAGACCGGCCTCTATCCAAGTACCACAGTGTCCTTTTCCAGACTCGGCCCTGCGGCCTTGCCGCCATCCGTGATTTCCCCCTTCCGGGGATGGGGGAAAAGGATCTCCCAGTCATAGGGTCCACAAACTTCCCCATAGGAAGTTGGTGGAACCCAAGCCCACCCAGTCGTCTGGGTCCAGGCCATAGGGGGTGGGTATCAAAGGCCAGGGAAGGCTATGCTTCAGTGTAGCCACCGTGCCGCCGAACGTACGGGCTGTGGTTGCCCCTCCTCTTCCCGTCACTTATGGGGGGGGAGGGGGAAGTACCCTTTTATACTTACCTGGCAGGGGAGACACCATGATCACGAAGGTGGTTTTCCCAGGGCGAGGCTCATCCATTGCACTGTGGGTGTGCTGACCCCTGTGATTTCCCCAAATGCAGGAAACTCGACTGCATAATTTGTGGTAGTGGGGGACTGCGTTCGTGCTCTCTCCTGGTCTGGTTGTGCGAAAGCAGTACCCTTTTATAGCTCTCCAGCCTGACTTTATCACAGTGGCATGTTCGAAGTTTATTCTATTCATAGTCATATTCTAAGCTTTCCCTTTTTTGAAAATGGAAGTTTCTAGCCCTCGTAACTGCAAAGGTGTAACGTTCTAAATGTGAACAGAGCATAAACTCAGTTTCTAGATAGCCTGAAACTTTGGCTCGAGAAATTGTCACAACCACCATTCCACACCCACCCCCCAACTCCCAATTTATCTAATTGTGGTATTAACTCTAAAGCCTAATGATGACACTTGAAAGGCCAGCATAAATTATTTTATAGCTGATCATTTTGTGGATAGAATGGGGCAGGGGCTGGGAGAGGGGGATTAGGAATTACTGCAGGAAAAGAAATGTAGAAGAAAGAAAGGAGAGGCACAAAGACAGAGAAGGGGGAAAGAAAAGAAAGATGCTGAAGGAGGAGAAGGAAAGGGCAGAAACAGCAGTGGTCCTAAGGAGAGCATCTTTTCCCATTGAGTGACATTGACTGGGATAATATCTTATTGAAAATTACATTAATTCAAAGTTTTAGGATCCTGTCCTGTAATTTACTATGTGTGAGTGAATCGTTGTACCTGTATAGATTGAAGTGGACACTGGAGTCCACTTGTGTGTTATAAAGTTCAGGATCAGGGCTTCAGTCACTATATAAATGCCATATTCAACCTTTGATTCATTTGCTCAACTCCCATTGACATCTTTGGAAGATCAACTGTGGATATTCTGTGGGAGTGTATAGTCCTAAATGTATGCCCCAGCCGTATAACATAATTAAAAGAGCAGAATATGTCTCTTTCCACAAAATGAGTTTGATATCGCTGATTTAGAGTAAGTATAAATTATTTTGTGTGTTACTTTTACCTGTACAGAGCTGTTGACAATGGTAAGATTTTGCTCCTCTTAGGAACTGAAATTCATTCAGAACCCATGCAGAGCCCAAATGGATTTAACTAGGAGGTATGGATTCAAACTAAATAAAAGAAAACTTTAGAGTAAATATCAGACATTCTAACAATAAGGAGTAATCTCCGAAGGAAATGCTGTAACATCTGTGTTTTGAACATTTGAAATAGAATCGGTCAAGGCAGTCATAAATGTAGGAAACAATCCATCATTTTTAGAAGGGACAGACAAATTGAGATGAGTGAATAGGTCTTTTCAATCTTATATTGCTGTGAAGATCGTCCTCTCTGTTTAAAGTAAACATTTATTACTTAATCAGAAAAACAGACATTGCAATAATTGGTTGCTAAACTCTGATGACAGAGTGAAGAAATATTGAGGTAAAATGACTTGTAGATTATGGTATCTTGTGAAAAACACTTCTTGTTTAAAAAAAAAAAAAGTGCTGTTGGAGCAAAGGTTTTAAAAAACCCTCAGTTTGCTGTACAGCTTCTAATGATTTAATATTAGCTATTGTTGGTTATTATAAGAAATTGAAAAGTCAAGTGGGGGAAGGTTGATTCTACTCTGTGGCACTAGATTAGTTTGTGGAAATTATACTGAATTTCAATGCAATTAAGGTGACAAAACTAGTGTTACAGAGTGGAGTTAGAAATGAATAAGACAGGGCATGATAAAAGTAGATAAAATAATGATAATGTAGAGAAGATAAATCAGAAGCTAAAATATATGAGGATGGCAAATGAAATTGGAAGGCATCAAATTTAAAACTGATCAGAGGAAATAATTTTTACACAATGGATAATTGACCTGTGGAACTCAGTGCCTCAAGATATTGAGACCAACAGTTTAGTAATATTAAAAAAGAAAGAGACATTTATATAGACAATGAGAACATCTCATCTGCAGTTACATTAATTATGATTTTTTAGAGGACATCACTCCAAATCTGATTGATTGCTATCACCGTTAATTGATTGTCTGCTTTCACGTTTCTTGCATCATCCTCTGAGTTATCTGAAACCTGGCCATGGTCAGACACAGGATGTCGGTTAGATAAGTCACTGGCCTGATCTGAGATGGTATTTTCTGTTTCTTTGTTGCAATTTACAGTGTATATTAACATTTAAGGAGATTGTAATGTTTTACTATCTGTGTTAAAATACAGTTTTGGTCTTGGGAAATTTCTTTCTGCAGTTTCTCTTCTTAAATGCATTCTCAATTGTAAAGTCTGTGTATGTTTTGAGTCATTATTTCACGCAGAAGGAATAAAACCTGGAAAGTAAACTACAGTTTTGGCAATCTGTTAAGTCATTTGCTCAAAATTCAGGGAATTAAAATGTTACAGGTCAGAGAAGATTTGGAAGTTATGTCTGATCTCTGTTCTGCTATTCCTACTTTTACATGCAGTTTTATGGATGTATGCATATATACTCCATTACCTTGTTGTGATTGTAGATTACTTCGATAATAAGATTTGAAATTTAAAGAAAAAGTTGGCAAGTTGAAACATATGCATTTTTTTAAAAAGCCAGTAGGTACAGAGGAGCACTGGGTTTGGACAGACACTCCAGTAGGGGAGGACCTATTAATTCTCTGTATCCTAGTAAAAAGGAGAGGATGGAAGTTGATAACATACATGAAGGAACTGAAGAGAAATAGTCAAATGAAAAAGAGTCCAATTCAGTTATATCACATGAAAGCAGACAATTAAAAATGACAAATTTTATAAATGCTTGTATGCAAATGCTAAAGTCTAAATACTAAGATGGGTGGACTTTAATGCCTGGTATTAAATGAGGATATTGACATAATAAGCATCACAGAAGCTTGGTGGAATGATCACACTCAATGTGTCACAATAATACCAGGGTACAAAATACATAGGAATGACAAAGTAGATCGTGCTCCTGGGGGAGTAGCACTATATTAGAAGAAAACATCGAGTCAAATATAGTAAAAATCTTAAATGAATCAAACAGTACCATAGCATCTCCAGGGATAGAAATTCCATGCTTCAATTATGAATATAGCAATGGGAATATATTACTGACCAACTGACCAGAATGGTGATTGTGAAATGCTGAGGGAGACTAGAGAGGCTATAAAAATAGAAAACTCAATAATAATGGGTGATTTCAACAGTCCCCATGTTGGCTGGGTTCATGCCACCTCAAAACAGGATGCAGAGATAAAGTTTCTAGACAACATTAATGACTGCTTCTTGGAACAGCTAGTCCTGGAACCCACAAGAGAAGAGGCAATTCTTGATTTAATCCTAAATGGAATACAGGATCTGGTCCAAGAGGTGAATATAGCTGAACCACTTGGTAATAGCAACCATTATATTATTAAATTTAACATCCTTGTTGGAGGAAAATACCAAAGAAGCCCACCACTGCAGCATAGGGGAACTGCACAAAAATGAAGAAGCTAGTTAAATGGAAATTAAAAGGAACAGTCACAAGAGTGAATGCCTGCAAGCTGCATGGAAATTTTTTAAAAACACCATAATAGAGGCTCAAATTAAATGTATACCCCAAATTAAAAAAACATGGTAAGAGGATAAAAGAAATGTCATCATGGTTAAACAATAGAGTAAAAGAGACGGTTAGAGGCAAAAGGGCATCCATTAAAAATTGGAAGTCAAATTCTACTAAGGAAAATAGAAAGGAGCATAAACTCTGGCAAGTCAAATAGAGAAGTATAATTAGACAGACCAAAAAATAATTTGAAGAGCAACTAGCAAAAAAACTCAAAAACTAACAGCAAAAACATTTTAAGTACATAAGAAGCAGAAAGCCTGCAAAACGATCAGTAGACTACTGGACTATCAAGGTGCTAAAGGACCACTCAAGGAAGATAAGGTTGTTGTGGAAAAGCTAAATGGATTCTTGTCATCGTTCGTGACTGCAGAAAATGTGAGGGAGAGTCCCACACCTGCGCCATTCTTTTTAGCTGACATCTGAGGAACTGTTTCAGATTGAGGTGTCACTAGAGGGTTTTGGAACAAATTGATAAATTAAACAGTAATAAGTCACTAGGACCAGATGGCATCCACCCAAGTTTTCTGAAGCAACTAAAATATGAAATTGCAGCACTAGTGATTGTGGTATGTAAGCTATCACTTAAATCAGCCTCTGTGCCAGATGACTGGAGGATAGCTAATGGGACACCAATTTTTTTAAAAGGCTCCAAAGGTGATCCTGGCAATTACAATCTGATAAGCCTAACTTCAGTATCAGGCAAATTGGTTGAAACAATAGTAAAGAACAGAATTATCAGACACATAGATAAACACAGTTTGTTGTGGAACAGTCAACAAGGCTTTTGTAAGGGAAATCATGCTTCACCAATCTATTAGAATTCTTTGAGGGGACAAAGGTGATCAAATGGCCATAGTGTACTTGGATGTTCAGAAGTTTTTTGACAAGACCCTCACCAAAGGCTCTTAAGCAAAGTAAGCAATTATGGGTAAGGATACGATTGTCAGTGTCCATAACTTTCTGGGATCTTCATGACTTCTTCCAGGGCAGAGCTGGAGCAGCTGCGAGCCCCATGGCTGCCGGAGCAGCAGTCCCATGGCTGAAGCAGATGCTGGGGTTGGTCAGCCCTGCTGGGGATAGAGCAGTGGCTGTGAGACCCTGCCTTTGGTTGGAGCAGTGGCTGGCAGTCAGCCCTGGGGCAAAGGGAGCTGCGAACCCCACAACCTGCTGGAGCAGCTGGCCAGCAGCCAGCTCCTGGGACCTCTGGAGCAGCAACTGGTGGTCAGCCCCAGGGAACCAGAACAGCAGCCCCCAGGACTGCTGGAGCAACTGGCTGGCATTCAGCCCTGTAGCTGCCAGAATAACGGTCCACAGAGTAGTTGGCTGGCTGTCGGCCCTGTCACCATCAGAGCAGCGGTCAGGATCCTGAGCAGCAGCCTGGGTTGGAGCAGCTGCCAGAGTTCTCTGAGAGTGACAAGACAAAGCAATTTTTGATGCACCATTGGCAGGGAGTGCTCTTGTCAGAGAGAGGAAAGGACTCTTCTTTTTCTCTCTCCTCTCTTATGCCTGCTGTGCTGCATGGTACATTGGATGCAATGGAAGCTATACAAGCAGTCATGTACAGAGATTATTTATACGTGTTACACCATGAGGCTTGCCTTTGAACTCTTACAACTTAAACAATTCTGTTAGGTTTATATGGATATATTTTCTTTATATGTGAGGGAATATGTGTAAAAGTGGTAAATATATTTTGCTCAGCATCTCTCCTTTAGTTAGAATTTTATGTAATGTATTTTTGTCATATGCATAAAACAGAAGATGTTAAAAATTGCCTTGTTCTTTTATTCTCCCATAACCAGACTAAAGAATGAAACCTCCAGAGAGGAAGAAAGGGAGTTCTTTAGCTGGTGGAGCATAAAACAAAGGAAATATTCATAGCCACAATTCTTTGAGTGAACACAAAAATTGTATTTTGAATATATGTTGAATATAAATTTTATATTAATATATATTGAATCCTCTGTGTTGGTTGTTCATAATAGTTTAATTCAGAAATACATTTCCTCCATTATTAATTCAGTCAGTGAAATGAAAGTGGAGTGAGCAGCTCAGGATATGTCTATTTACTTTAAATAGAGTGAAGTCGATTTACTTTAAATCAGCTTTCACCCGCTGAATTTTAGAAATTGCAGGAGTGTGATCACACAACGGTCCTTGCATTGGGCTCTTGCATCCCCACTCACCATGCTTGGGTCGACATTCAAAGCAGTGCACCGTGGTTAGCTATCCCACAGTGCAACTAGCCACAGAGGCTTTTGGGAAGCTTGTCCTCCTATGATGCAATGTGCTCCCTGCCCCTCCCTTCTTGTCCCAAACAAACTGTAAATGCATTTTTGGGCTGTTTTTCTATGCTGCGCACACGCCATTGCCAGAGAGGCATGGAGCCTGCTTGGCTCTGCACTATCATTGTGAGCATCACAAATACCTCATGGCTTATCCTGCAGTATTTTCAAAGGCGAGACAGGTGCCGCAGCATGGAAAATATGGATGTTACTGAGGCTGCCCTGCTACAAGCCATAGAGTGAAACAATTCCCATTTGCTGCAGGCTGTCACACATCATCCTCAGTCCACGGAGCACCGGTTCTGGTCCCGGGAAACAAGTATCATTATGAAGGTGTGGGATGATGAGCAATGGCTGCAGAACTTTCATATGCAAAAGGCCACTTTTAACTTTGCGTGGAGCTGTCCCAGCCATGAAGTGTGTGAATACTTGCTTGAGACCAGCTCTGACAGTGGAGAAGTGAGTGGCCATCGCTCTGTGGAAACTGGCAACCTCAGACAGCTACCAGTCAGTTGGGAATCAATTTGGAGTCATAAATTCACCGTTGGAGCTGCTGTGATACAAGTGTGCGGGGCCATTAATAGACTTCTGCTATGAAGGGCAGTGACTTTGGGAAACGTTCAGGACATAGTGGATAGATTTGCCGCAATGGGGTTCAATTTGGGAATAGAGGGTACGCATATCCCTATCCTAGCACCTGACCACCCTGCCACAGAGTACATAAACCGGAAGGGATATTTCTCAGTGGTGTTGCAGGCCCTTGTGGATCACAAGGGATGTTTCACTGACATCAATGTGAGGTGGTCTGGAAAGATGCATGACACTCATCTTTAGGAACTCAGGTCTGTTCAATAAGATGCAGGCAGGCACTTCCTTCCCTGACCAAAAAATAAATATTGGGGATGTTGAAAGGCCAATAGTGATCCTGGGGGATCCTGCCTACCCCTTTCTCCGTTGGCTAATGAAGCCCTACACCGGGCAACTGGACAGCGAGAAGGAACGTTTCAATAAGAGGCTCAGCAAGTGTAGAATAGTGGTGGAATGTGCATCTGGGCGTTTAAAAGCCAGATAGAGATATCTACTCACTGGGTTTGACATCAGTGAAAAGAATATCCCATCAGTTATATCTGCATACTATGTGCTCCATAATTTGTGTGAAACAAAGGGTGAAAAGTTCCCCCAAGATTGAGCTGGGGAGGCTGATAGGTTGGCCACAAATGTTGAGCAGCCAGATTCCAGGGCTACGCTCAGAGCTAACGTTGAAACGCTTCACCTACGGGAAGCATTGAAAAATTGGTTTTGCAATGAACCACAGTAATGTATGTCTCTGTTGTGCCTTTCTTTCCCATCCTCCACCTTTGCATCAGTAGTCCCCTCCCCTTCTTTCCTCACCCAAGCTATGAATGAATAAAGACAGATGTTTTTTTAAAGCACAAAGTTTTAATTGTGACCCGTTTCAGTGGGGGGAAAGGAAGATATGTTAACATTGTAAAGTGTCAATGGGTAAGCAACTGTGGTTGCGTGCAGTTCTTAAATGGGCCGTCGTGTCTTTCTGCTTGCCTCCACCAGTATGGAGTGCGGCACATACTGCAGCCTGCTCAACCTTCTAGAACACTTGGGCATGGGGTCTCATAACAGAGTGGTAGGTGGTTGAGCATTTTGGAAGGGTTGCAGAGGGAGTCTGTCCTGCCGCTGCTCTTCCTGGAGCTCTACCAGATGCCTCAGCACGTTGGACTGATCCCGCATAATACGCAACATCTCCTGTTGTGTATCATGTTCCTGCTCCTGTGCTGATCTTCTTTGTTCCATGTCCATGTCTAGTTTTTCAAACAAGGGCATCCTCCAGGCTCTGAGCTCTGTGTCATCAGCCGCGGAGGTGTTCATTAGTTAGCTGAACGTTTCATCCCACGTTTTTTTTCCACTTCCTAATCTGGGAAAGTCTTTCAGCAGGAGTTCTGAAGGCCAAAGTGTCAACTGTAAGAAAAGAAAAGCACAAAGTTGCCATTGATAGCTGACCCAAAGTAGTTAAAAAAAATGTCACAATGTAAAAAGAACTCCCCTTCATGTTCACAAGGCGAAGCCAGATGTACATTCCAATCTGTAGGTATCGGAGGGGTTAGAGAGGGGTTCCGGACATGGTAAGCAAGAGGCCCTTGCATCCATTATAGAGAGGTCTCATTAGCACTAAACCCCACAATCCACACTTGAGCAAGGGGAAGGATCACCGGGCTCCCCTGTAACATCCCAAAGACTGGTTTGAGAGAAGGTGGGCAAAACAGATTGGAGGACTCTGTGGGTGAAGTGTAGTGGCAGAAAACATAGGGCAACCAGTGTCCCGGCCCATAATGCCCATAGCAACAATACCATGACTAGGAATTGTCTTGTGGAGGCATCCAGGGACACTGTCTACGGCCGAGGAATAACATGGGGTGACTATATTGGTTGGGTATTGTAAACTTGCACCAAGGTGATCATGTGTGATAGCAGTCTCCTGAGGGTAATGCAGGTGGAAAGGGAAGATTTTCTGCAAGCATTGGGGTACAGGCCCTTATGCTGCTATGCTGTGTTCCACGATGATGCCTGCTCATTAATGGCAGGGTGAAGTCTCCTGCTGTGATGGAAGAAATAAGGCTGCCCTCCCAAGAAACCTTCTGCAAAGGATTACAGATTACCTACATGAAAATTTCCTTGAAATATCCACAGAGGATTCTGGGAGCATACCTCTGTACGTAAATAGTCTGTTCTGGGGGTAACCCTCCATTGAAGTTTGCCAACACCCAGGAAGCCTATCCCCGCAAAAACACAAACTCCTTTTAAGAAGCTGGACTGGGGACATAGCCACAAAAATGAGATTTGGCACACACACACTCACCCGATGTGCCTTCCATGGCATCTCGATCAGTCCCACTGTCCTTTGTGTGGCTGAGTTGCTCTGGGGTAATGAACAGGTCCTGGCTCTCAGGGAGAATGGATACCCTGCTCTCCTGCACCCTGCTTTCCTCCTTTTCCTCCTTCTCGAGCTTTGATTATAATTCAGCAAACCTGTGGGTATTCCTGTCTTATTATTTAACATAGTTGTATTAATTATTTTATTAATGAATTAAAAAGTACAGATGATAGAATGACTTGTAAAGAACTATTATTACATGTGTATCTAAATTCCACAGTTCCAAATGCTTGTTTCTACAAGATGCACCTTAACTCTAAAATTCCTGCGTTTCTAGTTGCTGGGATTTTTTTAACTACATTAAGTTTCTTTTTACCCTTAAGCTACAGAATGTATTTTCAACCTTAACTTAGGCATAATGACATTTCAATCAAGTAATTCGAATAGATTTTCTTTCTATATTTGAAATGTGTAGTATGTTTTGGGAATCAGGGTGTGACAGACAGTGCTTGGGCTCCCCTGAAGGGAGAGGGGTTATTGGTGCAACTCCCATCCCCTGCAGGCCCCAAAGTGTCGGGTGTTGCCTCTAGCTGCTTATCACGCTACTGTTCGAGAGCTTCTCTGGTGTGATGGGACCCAGCAACCCACCTGGGCTGGGGAGGGGGAAGGAGGGCAGTCCTGAAGCCTCCTGGACGTGGCAGGGCTCAACAAACATTCTTGTTGAGCAGTACAGCAGTCTTGAGGCCCCTCTGCACGTGGCAGGGCCCAGCAAAACAGCAGTTCAGAGCAGTCAGCAGTCCTGAGGATTCCCTGGGTGTAGCAGGGCTGTGTCCCTTCTGGCGGGCTCTGGGAGTGAGTCTCTCTCCTCTATTGTCCTGCCTCGCTCTGGGGCCTCTGCTGGGCTTTTAACCCCTGTCTCTTGCCAAGGAGTGTGCAGCGTGCGTGATGGGGAGGGGCCTTTCTGGCCCCTGAGGAAGCTGAGGTCTCCCCTTTTGGCAGGAGGGGCAGGTACACCCTCACACAGGGATCAAATTATCTTTTAGAACTTTCATGCTCCACAGAGCACTTGGCAATATGAAACAGCAAAGCTGAGTAGCCAGGAATTTGCCTTTTAGGGTTTACAGACTCTGAAGGCACTTGGAGTTGTGGATAACAGGGGAGCCCTGGAGGATATAGGATATCTGTACCTCTACAGAAGTCACTGGTAAAGGGAAATTAAGTTAAGTTGTCTGTGTTTCAGGATCTGTTGGTGACTTGTCATGTTGTATCTTATTTGAAAATCTTAAAGCACCCTAGTCTTGGGTGAACTTTAAGAATGTAGTTTTGTAATGGTGTTATAGACATGTAGATTGCACCGTTCTCCTCTCTCTCTCTTGTGCCATATAACTCTTTACTTGCCTCTCACCTGTTGGGACCAATAAAGTGTCTTTGTCCTAGAGTAAGATGTTACTACTTTCTGTTCCTGTTGGTGATCTATGTAAAAGTTCTTCACCCAATAGTTACTGAACCAACAAGAGGGGATGCCATTTTAGATTTGGTATTGGTGAGTAGTGACGACCTCATAGAAGAACTGATTGTAGGGAACAACCTTGGTTCGAGCGACCATGAGCTAATTCAGTTCAAACTAAATGGAAGGATAAACAAAAATAGATCTGTGACTAGGGTCTTTGACTTCAAAAAGGCTAACTTAAAAAAATTAAGGGAATTAGTTGGGGAAGTGGACTGGACTGAAGAACTCATGGATCTAAAGGTGAAGGAGGCTTGGAATCACTTCAAGTCAAAGTTGCAGGAACTATCTGAAACTTGCATCCCAAGGAAGGAGAAATAATTCATAGGCAAGCGTTGTAGACCAAGCTGAATGAGTAAGCATCTCTGACAGGTGATTAAGAGAGAGCCTACAAGGAGTGGAAGATGGGAGGGATCAGCAAGGAAAGCTACCTTTTGGAGGTCAGAATATGTAGAGATAAAGTGAGAAAGGCCAAAAGCCAAGTAGAGTTGGACCTTGCAAAGGGAATTAAAGCCAATAGTAAAAGGTTCTATAGCCATATAAATAGGAAGAAAACCAAGAAAGAAGAAGTGGAACCACTAAGCACAGAGGCTGGGGTGGAATTAAAGATAATCTAGGCATGGCTGAATATCTAAACAAATACTTTGCCTCCATTTTTAATTAGGCTAATGATGATCTTGGGGATAGTGGTAGGTTGCTAATGGGAATGAGGACATGGAGGTAGAAATGACCACATCCGTGGTTGAAGCTAAAATTGGACACCTTAATGGGACTAAATCAGGGGGGCCAGATAATCTCCATCCAAGAATATTAAAGGAACTAGCACATGAAATTGCAAGCCCATTAGGAAGGATTTTTAAAGAATCTGTAAACTCAGGGACTGTACCATATGACTGGAGAATTGCTAACATAATTCCTATTTTTAAGAAAGGGAAAAAAAGTTATCTAGGTAACTCCAGGCTGTTAATTGACCTCAGTAATATGCAAGGTCTTGGAAAAAATTCAAAAGAGAAAGTAAAGGACATTGAGGTTAACGGTTATTGAGATAAAATACAACATGGCTTTATAAAAGGTAGATCGTGCCAGACCAACCTGATTTCCTTTTTTGAGAAGATAACAGATTTTTTTATACAAAGGGAATGCAGTGGATCTAATTCACCTAGATTTCAGTAAGGCATTTGATACAGTTCCACATGGGGCATTATTAGTTAAAGTGGAAAAGATGGGGATTAATAATTGAAAGGTGGATAAAGAACTGGTTAAAGGGGAGACTGCAATGGGTCATACTGAAAGGTGAACTGTCAGGCTGGAGAGAGGTTACCATTGGAGTTCCTCAGGGACTGGTCTTGAGACCGATGTTGTTTAACCTTTTTATTACTGACCGGAGCACAAAAAGTGGGAATGTGCTTATAAAGTTTGCAGAGGACACAAAGTTGGGAGATATTGTCAATACAGAGAAGGATCGGGATATCAGACAGGAAGATCTGGATGACCTTGTAAACTGGAGTAATAGAAATAGGATGAAATTTAATAGTGGAAAGTGCAAGGTCATGCATTTAGGGATTAATAACAAGAATTTCTGCTATAAGCTGGGGACGCATCAGTTGGAAGTGACAGAGGAGGGGGAGGACCTGAGTGTATTGGTTGATCACAGGATGACTATGAGCCACAAATGTGATGTGGCCATGAAAAAAGCTAATGCAGTCTTTGGATGCATCTAATGAGGTATTTCCAGTAGAGATAGGGAGGTGTTAGTACCATTATACAAGGCGCTGGTGAGACCTCATCTGGAATATTGTGTGCAGTTCTGGTCCCCCATGTTTAAGGAAGATGAATTCAAACTAGAACAGATACAGAGAAAGGCTACTAGGATAATCGGAGGAATTGAAAACCTGCCTTATGAGAGGAGACTCAAAGAGCTTGGCTTGTTTAGCCTAACCAAAAGAAGGTTGAGGGGAGATATGATTGCTCTCTACAAATACATCAGAGGGATTAATACCAGGGAGGGAGAGGAATTATTTAAATTTAGTGCCAATGTGGACACAAGAACTAATGGATATAAACTGGCCATCAGGAAGTTTAGACTTGAAATTAGACACAGGTTTCTAACCATCAGAGGAGTGAAGTTCTGCAATAGCCTTTCAAGGGGAACAGTGGGGGCAAAAAATCTAGCTGGCTTCAAAACTGAGCTTGATAAATTTATGGAGGGGATGGTATGATGGGACAGCCTAGTTTGGTAATTGACTGATCTTTGACTACTGGTGGAAGATATGTCAATGGCCTGTGAAGGGATGTTAGATGGGGTGAGTTCTGAGTTATTCCAGATAATTCTTTCTTGGGTGTCTGGCTGGTGAGTCTTGCCCACATGCCCAGGTTTTAACCAATCGCCATATTTGGGGTTGGAAAGGAATATTCCCCCAGGGCAGATTGTCAACACTCTGGGGATTTTTCGCCTTCCTCTGTAGCATGGGGCACGGCTCACTTGCTGGTGGATTCTCTGTACCTTAAAGTTTTTAAACCATGATTTGAGGACTTCAGTAACTCTGTTATAGGTTACAGGTTTATTACAGGAGTGGGTGGGTAAGGTTCTGTGGCCTGCATTGTGCAGGAGGTCAGACTAGATGGTCGTATTGTTCCCTTCTGACCTTAGAGTCTATGAGTCTAAGTTCTGCCTGTGCCCCTGACAGGTATATTGAGTGAAAGTTTTGTCTCTGTCTCCCACATCCTGCCCTGTATGTGGGAAGGGGTGTGTTTTCTTTTGCTACTTCCTCTCCTATGCAAGGATAGCTGCTGCTTAAGATTCACAGTTCAATTGCTTGCTGAGGTCTCCATCACTCCGTTCGTAATCATTTATTTATTTTGACTGTCTGTTTTTCAGGCAGGACCTTGTCTGTATCTTTGTCTTTAAAGCACCTATTATACTTCGAATGCTACATGAATAATGGTAACCTGAGCAGGATCAGTCCTCAAAACATATATAATATCTTTAAGGCAATGTGTATATTTTGCCAAATAAAATATATTTTTATTGTTGCTTATTTGACAAATAAGGAAAAAACAAAAAAGAATGACCGTTTAAAAAGCCCAAAAGAACATTGTTGGAAATAACCCTACATAATGCAATTGACATTTTTGTATTTCAGAAATTAGGGTAGGTATTTAATTATTTGCAATGAATTTGTTAATTGAAACCTTTTGAAATAATTACTAATTACTGTACACAATATATATGTATATATATATATATATATATATATATATATATATATATATATAATTTTTTTTTCCTTTCACAGCTTGGGTCCTGTATTTGCTCTGTTTGTACCATTTTTTTGCTCCATTCCAAGGATGCAAGTGACACAAATATTAGGCCAATTTCGCATCACAAACAAGACATTGGTTTATATACTGGGTTTACAGGTAAAGTATGTGCTTGCTTGTTCACCATTCATTGAATTAGCAGTGTAGCAGTATATAATTGTATATGCCCTTCAGCTAATTTTGTAATATTTCCACCCATACATTTCACCTGAGGCTCAGATGGTATTTAGGTGTTGCCATGCTCAGCATTGCAAAGCCTAACTGATTTAGCAGTTTAAATCTCATTTTAAAAAAAGATTGAGGCTCTTAGGAGCCAAAATCCCATTGACAGTCGATGGGATTTAGTCTCCTAAATGACTTTTAAAAATGTGATCACTACAACTGTATGTGGTGGGTTCTTTGTCCAGTTGGCTGGAAGAAAAGGGGTTGTTGCCCATAGAAGGGCTCCCCTCTGGAACTGGTAGCAGAAATGGAGGAAGGGGAAGGTTTACCTGGATAGAGCAGAAAACAGTTGGACCAGGAGCACTGCCCTTCCAGATGACCAGAGTGGGAGGGCTTTGTATTCCCGGCAGTTCCAGAGAAGAATCAGGCTTGCAACACCTGCCTGGCCAACCATAGAATCAGAATCCACTGTAAGTATTATACTAGTTGCTCCTCTTTCCTTGGGGACTAAGAGGAATTTTTCCCTCATAGCCAGATTTATAAAAGGCGGGGGCAGGGGGAAGGAGGGTTTCCTTCCCGACAGCGTGTCAAGGACCCTGTGGGATGGACAGAGATGTTAGAATAAACTGTTGCAATTTAGTAACTAAACAATGTAGCAGATATCCACTGCAGGTGCTCATTATGGAAGGCATACAGTTATCAGATAAAATGGATTGGAAAGGGATTTAGAGAAAAGCATCACTTCTTAAGCATCACTTAAGAAATTTGGGAAAGGTGGGGTCGGGCTCCTAACATCTGGCACAGTGGGGAGTCAAACCCCCTCTTTTTCCAACCCCCTTAATCCTTATAGCCAGGGAGGGCAGCCAGGTCGGAAAGGAAAAGGTCTGACAGCAGCTCTCCCAAACAGGTGGAAATGATTAAGGAAATAATGATGACTTAATGATAATTTATTGCTGGCTATTCCCAGATATTTTACGTAAATAAAGTTGCTGCCTAATTTAACTACTTCCAGTATCTCCTGTCTTTCTTCCAGTGGAACTGGACAAAGAGATTTAGACTCCTAGATCAGTTAGGCATTGCAAATCTGAACACATCAGTGCCTAAATACCTCTAATAATCTGGGCTTGCAGGCCTTATAATACCAACTAAAACAAGGGGGACAAATATGTACAACTGGGCAGTGGTTCTCAATCCCCAGGGGTCTGTAGACTATGTCTAAGGGTCCGCAAAAGACTTAGCTGAATTCTGTTCAGTCAGTTTTCAGTATCTATCTATCTATCTATCTAGATACACATACACACACACAATAGATTTCTAAAGGGATCTGCACCTTCATTCAAAATTTCCAAAGGGGTCCACAAATGAAAAAAGGTTGAGAACCACTGCAATAGGGATTTCTAAGTGCTGGTGACCTACTATGGTCGGATGAGATGAGTTAGTAGGTCAGGTTACTGCTATTTCATTATCTTCTGTTTCTGTCATTGCCCCCAAAAAGCTGTAAAGTCCAAGTTATGAAATATTTCTTATTTTGATTAATCCTTTTATTTTAATGAAAATACTGATCACTCAGCCATGGTATTGCTGTATCTTTAACTTAATTTTTCTAATTTCCTTATTTCCTGTCATGTGAAGCAGGAAAGAATCTAGATAACTTTAATCTAATTTGGCAGCAAGATTCTGCCAGTTTTTGGTGGCAGCAAAGATCTGGTCGATTATAAGATTTTAATAGTAATATTTTATTTTCCTACACAGCATTACCATCTGACAAATAACATTTGTAATTTGTCAATAAGAATCGGACATTAAAATTATGTGGACACTAACAATATAAAAAAGCATAAAGAGGAAAATTAACGAGAAAATATTAGTTAGGTATTCAGTACGTGAACGCGATAGCCACAAAAGTACTAAAAACGAACAAAACATTCATGTAACAGTATGATTCATGTAACAGGAGAATTGCAAATTTATAAGAAACTATGCCCATTTATACACATTCTACAAGACTCAAAAATATCTCAAACTACCATTGGAAAGTACCAGTAAATATATAAAGGTGGTTATGTGTGTTTTGGGATGAATAAACCAGTTTCAGAATACTGACTCCAGCAACCCTCCCTCCATCCTATATGTCCTTGAGTACTTTGAAAGATTTTCTGCATTCTGCTCAGGCACCTCATTCTCCCTTGATCTCTCTGAAACCTTATCTGTTTCCTTCTCCTGTCTCCTTCAAAACCATAACAGACCTCATCTTTTCTATGAAAAAGGCATCTCCTCATTGAGTCCTTTCCCACTTTAATCACTGGTTTTGCTTTCTTACCTTAGCTTCTTAACAAATAGATCACTGCCACTGCCAACCACTCTGACTCCTCTCAAATTTTCCCTGTTGCATTCACAACAACTGCTATTGCCCATTAAGAGTGAGAAGCACTCGTGCCCTTTCTTCACTCCATAAATTATGATCTCATCTCAAATCACCCTTTCTGCAGACATATTCTGGGGAAAGTGGTCTCATTGTGGCTACATCTCACAGAACAACCTCCTTAACCAATTTCAGTTTGGTTTTCAGCTCTTTCCCTGCACTGAGACTGACCTTCTCCAGGTCATTAAACATTTATATCTTAATTCAGATAATGGATCCCCTCTCTTATCCTATGCAGTCCTCCTATGGACTCACTCAAACCTAGCTCTGTGACTTCATATCAACAAACTTCCCACCAGGGTGGAGTAACTTCATTTATTAAATCTTAACCTCCACTTTGGTCTGTTTCCATGACTATGGTTAAGAGTTACTCCTTAACTTACGTTGCTTCCTCTATTAGGAACTCCTTTCCCGCTCCCTCTAAGCTGCTGAGTCACTTCCTTTGTTTAAGTCTGTCTTTCAAACTAGTTTTTCTCTGTAGCTTATAAACTGACTTCCTGCAAAGCATTATGTTGAACTTAATAATGCTATATGAAAATAAAATGTATAGGATTGTGGGAAAAGAATAGCTGTCAGATCCCTCCTGCTTTTCCTACCTCTTTTAATTCTGGAGTGTGCCACTGCTGATATGAAACTGAGTTTGTACAAAATGCATGATTGTTTACTTTGAGGAGCTAGACACAAGTCCTACATAATATCAGGGTTGGTAAATCAGAAAACAACATCTATGTAAATACTAAGACCCATATTAAAATCATTACTCTTATATGTTCTAGCTCATAACCTCTGGTTCCTACATCTGGATTGTAGCTGTAAGTGGACTGGTAAGTATTACTATTTCAAAAATTGTGTGTGATAAATTTATGTTCCAGCCTATTAATGATCTAAAAATAACCTGGTATCTTATTGTTAAAGTATGTGGGGTTTTTTATTTTTACTAAACTTATTCATGCAAATGATCCAGTTTCTTAGCAGCAGCAAATTCTGAACAATAACGGAAATTAAAATTCTAGTCTTAAATTCAGAAGCCCTAAAACATTGACTGGATAATTGACAAATTGATAACAGAAGTGTCTTCCTTTATGAAGAGTTACTAGACTATCTTGGCTAAAATTTGCAGGGTTGGCATCATTTTCTCAATCAGAGTATCATTTTAGTGCAGTGTATGTAGCTTTAGACATATTATGATTAATATTTACAGTGCAGTAAAAATGTTAATTCTAATAAAGTATTTGTTTATAGACTTCATTCACCCAAGTATTTTATTGTTACCTGTTTTAACTGACTGCAGGCTTTCATTTTAACATTCAGTTTTCTAGCTTTTTCATTATGAAGATGTAAATTCATGTTTTGCCACCCTTGTAGAATGTGTGTAAAACAACTGTTTTCACTATATAGTAGCAATAAGAAAGGTGTGAAATGGCTTTCCCCACCTTAGCTCAGTGAGGTGTGAAATCTGCCTGTTGTCCTCTTCACTGTAGTTGTTAACATTGGGGCGCTTTTAAATGCTGATACAGTTTGCATTGCAATCAAGTTGTTTTTTAAAACATTTTTATGGTCATCCTGTGCTCCCAGAAATGAGACACTGAGATTCTTCCTTTAACTTTGTATGTGTTCAAATTTTCGGTAGGTGTGACACCGCTGCAGATTTCTGGCGTCAAAATGCTGGCTCTGTTTATGACTCAGTGAAAGTTGGCACCTCTCTCAAAGCAGCTCAGTATTAAACCACCTAATCTTGAACATGAATAGCATGTTTTCAATATGAACATCTGGAGTTATGCTTTTTGTTGATGGATCAGAAATTTGGCAAGACTTATACTCACAGGTAGGTCCTATCAACTAGAACTTCAAGGAGATAGGTACAAACAGGCCTAAATATATAAGAAGAGCCAGGTATCATTTCTGCAGCCCAGTAATTATTATTTAACCATTTCCAAAGCTTATTATAAATTATTCAGTGAGCTGGTGGAATGACTGAGCAGAAACAAAATGCAGCTACAGGCAGCAAAATTAGTTTGATATTTTTATAAAATGAAAACAAGGTAACATAGGCAGAAAGAGTAATAAACCAAAGCTTCTGCATCCTGGAGATCAGCCGCACCCTCAGCAGCTGGGTAAGGAGCTGAGACTTCCTCCAAGCTGTCTTCCTGTTACTCCAGAGGCTCTTTTTATAGCCCTTCCTTTTGCACAAGTGTTCAGGGGGAGGAAAGGGAAGCGGGATTTCACACCTTATGTACTGGGCAGTAGGGCAGTGTCTTTGCACCCTGTTATACATATCTTGAAGGAAACTTTCTGCCTGAAGGTTTTTTGCTTTTGTGTTCAATACTTACCAGAATATCCATTTTCAAATATTGTACAATTTTTTTAAATTTAGTCATTTGTAATAAAATGTACTTGTGTGTTTGGCTTTAATTCTTTTTCAGAAACAAAATATTTTAAAAAATTATAAGTTGATCAAGTCTGATTTTCATTGGTAGCAAGTTGATAGGATTGAGCTGACCTCTCACTGTTAGAATAAATGCTTCAAAATATCATTTAATTTTTCGTATCATTTTAGGTCAACACCTGCATTATAGCTATGAAACAAGTCATTAGTATAAATTGATATTTTTCAGTTCATAATACTTATACGAGACATGCTTTGCCTGTGTCGCCGGCTGAAGGACTGATCATAAGATCAGTGTTGTAATTCAAAAAAATTCATCTCCTGTATTCCAGATGTCTCTTGCATAACCTACCCATTACACCTCTAAATATAGCCAGTCGCTTCCTTTTTTCTAAAAAAAAACCAAACAAAAAAAAGAGAGAGAGAGAGAAATAAGTGGTAATTTGCAACTGACAAAACAGATGAGAGTAAAATTGTATTACATTAAATGTAAAATCTGCATTTACAGTGGTTCATACATTACCATTTAACACTGCAAAAACACATTTTATATCATCTGCTTTTATATTTCTGCAAGGTATTTAATATTTTGATTTGGCAAACTGTATATATTGTGTGTTTGTGACAACTGTACTATTCTTGATTTTGTGTAATTGACTGTAGTCAATTTGGGCCAGATTTTCAGAACTGTGCATGCAGAATTGCACATGCAAAATGTTCTTGTATTTGGGTATGCAGTCATGACAGCCAGTTAGAAGTGTAAGATCTTTTGCACACAGTTACTGCAATTGAGTGCTCGTGTTAATTAAAAACACAAATTAGGCACCCAAATACCTGCCCACAGTGTCATTTTGAAAACTGGCTCTTATCGAGCCAGTTGTTATTCTGTTCTTGTCAAGCAGCAAAATGTATGCTGTCTCATTTCTGAATAGTTGTCAATTCTCATATATTTTGTTTAGGATGCTGTCTGGTTAGGCTGATTAAGTTCTCCTTTACAAGTTAAAGATCAAGTACAAAACCAAATGAGTCCATTAGACTAAATGATGACTGATTAAATGCATGTGAAAGTTACCAAGCAAAACTGATGAGCTGTGTCCCTTCTAAGGGAAATTTCTCACTCCGGGCCAGGTCAGTCCCCAAAGAGCTACAAGTGCAGGTGCACTCCACACACAAAATTCCCTCTTTCCATGTGGAAGGGAGAGTACTGCTACCTATGCAACTCTGTTTCTTCCTCTCCTTGTCCTGCATGGAGGTTATTTGATTGGTGCTCTTCATACTTGAGATGGAGCAGGGGAGGATAACTCCAGGAAAACTCTTAGGTTTCTGTCCAAAAAAACAGAGAGGAAGTAATACAACTTTGAGTTGTTCCTCCTTTTGTGTCCATTCTCAGTGGTTACTGAATAGTTTGACGGGGATCCACCAGTGACAAAAATACACATATGTACAAATATATCTATTGATATGGCACGTATAGTTAGTTATTGGAAAATTTTGGAAAGTTTGTAGTATGAAGTTGGATTGTTCCCAACATCATTAATAGCAGAATCACAGATTTGGTGTAGTATCTACTTGTGAATCAGTGTGTGTTCTATCATAAGAATCAAAGAGAAAAAAATCCTGTTTCTAGCGTAGCTTCAAGTAAACCTTTCTGGATTGCTGAATTTGTGTCCAGTGTAGAATACACATTAGAGGCTTGTTTTTTACTCTAAAACATCAAAATAGGTGTTTCTCAGTACCATTGCTTGTAATTACTTTTAAAATATAGAATCCTGCTCACATTTCTTTTATACCAGTGTGTGCCTGATCATTTCAGCTATTGAGAAGACAGAATGCTCTGCAAAGAATGTCACTAACAAGAATAGAATATTCTCTGCAAATAGGATGATATAGAAAAAAAGTAAATATTTTTACAGTGTTGAGCTAAAAATTAACATTAATGTTAATCTCTCAAGAACTTATGGACCTACTTATTAACTTAGTTTCTTGTAGTTGGCTTTGTCAGGAGTATGATACATTTGGTGCATCCAAAAAAAGAAATACAGATATGTAATAACATTTTCCTCAGAACTGAAGAAAGCCCCTTTTGAACTTTAGATTTGTGTAAACTCAAACTGCTGTATATGGATAGACGTATTTCTGGTAGCCATTTTTTATTTCATCAAAATAGAGAGCAGGAAGCTATAGGGGTGATAGATCATACATAAACTTTTAACTTTACAAGCTGGACTTTTAGCTTTGTTATATTTACTTTCAGCCGTCAGTTCTTGCAACAGTTTTCTCCAATTTCTCCAATCTCATTGTCCAGCCTAGATAAGCCTGGAAACAAAAATGTTTCTTGGATTTTTACATAAACAAGCGCACAGCTCCTTTAATGGCCTGTCTACTTTTATGCTATATTAAAAATCAGCTTCTCTTTTTAAAAAAAAAAAAAAAAAAAAAAAAAAAAAAAGTACATCTCTGTTTGGCTGTCAGTTTACATTTCCCATTGTTATGCTCTTGCAGGATTGAAATATGAGGGGCATGTCAAGGCTCACTCAGTATTAGCTACAGCATAACTGCATCAAGAGTAAACTAAGGTTGGTACCAGCAGATGAGATTTCCCAACTGCAACGTGGAATTTCCTCCATAGATATACATAACATTATCATCACATAGTTTCATGTATCAAGGTTTCTATTATCTATGTTGCAAAGGGCTGTATTTTGTAAAAAATTGAGTGTGACAGATTCTCTTCCCTTTTTGTGGTATTAGTGTTGAAATGTCTGTTTTTTATACCCAGTGTAATGTGTCAATTTTGTAGTAGTTTTCTTTCTAAATAGGCTGTACTACATTTATTTCAAAATTTGGGATAGTCTCAAAGAAGTCCCAGTCTTCTCAGAGCCATCACCAAATCAGGTATTGTCTCAAACTCTGAGGCATTTAGTTTTAACATTTTTAACTTTAAAGGTACTGAACTTCCTTGAAACTTGACTTGCTTTATAGATATCAAGACTTAAAAACCAAACCTACTCTAAAGTCTGTGTACTCTATTATACTTTAGTACATTGAAAGTTCTTATATAACTTTATAATTTTTTTTGTATTATATATAGAATGTGTTGACAAAACTATATAAACACTGTATGTTAAGGCATCAGCACAAGGAGACAGAATTAAGGTAGAAAGTTCTACCTTAATTCTGCATTTCTTGGCTTCTGAATGCTTCATTTCTCAACGTTGACATTGCATTAATAATATCTTTTCACATGGACACCAAATAAAAATTATTAAATATTTAGGGATGGTTGTTGGGTTGGTTTTTCTGTTTATTTAATCTATCCAGTTAGTAACTAATGAGCCAAAGCTGCTTTTTCTAGTGGAGTTCACTCTAGTGGTTAGTTATTCCTTTTTGGAGGAGACTGGGAAGGGTGGAAACATTTATGCTTTCATTTTTTGAGATGTCTTACTGTGATAGAAAGAATGCGATTAAACTAATTATTTAAAGAGATCTGGAGATTCCTCAATTTGGGAATCATCAAAAGAGTTTGACTATGATGTAATATAGTTTCTCTTGCACTGAAGATTAAAGAATAAACCTTACTAAGGGCTTGTCTATACTTACATCCACAAATAAGTCCTGACCCAATTCCTTCCCCACCCTGAAATAAAATATTTCAGAGTTAGTTATGTATGCATATCTTGGTGCAAAATCAGAACGCATCTAGCTATGAATTTTCCTGGAATGCTCTAGGACTGTGTCTTAAATGATGCTTCAGATAATTCTGTTTGCATCTAGATAGATATCATATGCAGCTTTTTTGGTTTAGGTCATTTATAGACGCATCAGCTGAATAGCAATAGGCCCAGGTTATCAAAATGGACAGTAAAATATACATTATTAATGTTTTATGTCCTTGACATCTGAAGCCAAACAAAATTTACATTGGAGTCTGAATTAGCTTCAGAGGTGCAGCTCAGAAAGAGGTTATGTTCTAGAAACTATTTGTCAAACATTTGCCTTCAGTGCTCCAGAATTACACTGATGAAACAGAAGACACAATATTGACCCTATTTTCCAGTTGTATGGTATTGTATATCATTGTGAATAGCACACTGAAAACTATGGCAGCAGATTTCATTTATGTATAGTAGGGGAGTGAAAAGGTGCAGATGTTGAGATTCATATTTAGGGCTCTGACATTCAGATTCATTTTCACACAATTCTTTCGTTCTGATAAAGTTTAAAGTAGGCCAATATGCAATAATACAGCAATAACACTAGCAATTTTTGGTTTGTGTATATTTCTCTGTTTTTTATTCAAGAGAGTAGTTAAGCATATAGGCAATATTGCCATATCTTGCAATTTTATTATGAGTCTGTGATATTTTGTGTAGTTTTTAAAGTCCCACCTGCTGGAATCTAGAGATTGTTTGAAAACCTCCGTTTTTTTGTTTTTTAAGTAGGTTTTGCTTGTGGACAAAAACTTGAAAATGTGAAGCAACATGTATCTGAAAGCTTCAGAAACCAGAAAAAACCTCCAAATTTACTATTTTTAAAAAGATTATTTTTAGCTAATTTCATGATTTTTAGAAACTGTCTCATGATTTTTGAATGCTTGAGATTGCAGTACTGTACACATGTAACTTTTCAGCATGTGAGTAGTTCTACTGAAGTGAGATCTACTCTCACTTGTTTAAAGTTATGTACATGCTTATGTATTTTTCTAAATTGGAATGTTTATTTTAAGTGGTAAAGAGTTATTTATGTGATAACCAGTTTCTGAAAGTATTGCCTAGCAGAAATTTAAAGCCGTGAACTTGTCACTTAGCATCTTGAACACAAACAGAGGCATGGAATGGATGGGTGAAAACAATGCATGAAATAATTGGGTGTGGGAGGAGGAAGCAACACAAAGGTTAGAGAAATGAAAAAATAAATGAGGGGAGTGTTGAAGGAAGTGGAATAACAAAAAAGGGAAGTACTTGGGGGGAAAATGTATAGAACAGTAAGTCATGGAAAAGGTTGAGGGAGTCAGGTATAAGGACGGAAAGGCATCACAACCTTAAAAACCCCCATATGTTTTGTTACGTGCCAGCATCTTGTTGAGTTTTGTGTGTATGTGTGTGTTTTATACATATAAATATTTTATATACAAAAAATATTTTCGACTTGAGAGAGGAAAATCAACAAAGAGAACAAGATTGTTAGAGCTGCAAGTCAGCACTGGAAGACTAAAGGATAAAAGGGCAAACAAGGCAGATGACAGAGATACAGTCTCACCTCCCAAGGAAACACCCTCTAGTCATTAAATGTCTGTTGTAATTACATTGAAACAAAAATAAGGAGCCCACAGAAATGTGCATTCAGGAAAATCTGTGTTGAATAGACAAGAAGTTTTTATGTAAGGGAGGCTTGGCCAAGTGGTATGTGGATAGTGCTCTGTACTGCCATAAAGGAAATCCAAATTAGACTACCACTTTTGGTCTCAAATGCAGGTTAGGAATTGGTGAATGTGCTGTGGAGGCAGTACATTCAGCTCAGGGATTGCATCAGGTCTTTCAGTAGTGACCCCACTTGATACCAAAGGAGTTACATTGATGGCTTCCAAAGAGAATTGTCTCCAAAATTGAACAAACTCTCACGGCTGGGAAGTTAGTGGCTGCAATTAAATTGAGGGTGGGATAAAAGCAAGGGACATGTATTAGGATCAAAAGAAATCCTAGCTGTAATGTAGGCCGGTTATTCGATGGAGATGGTAAAATTGATAATAATAATGCAGAAAGGGCAGATGCGTTCAGTAAATATTTCTCTTCTGTATTTGGAATGTAGCAGGATGGTATACCACATGAGGATGAAGAAATACTTTCCATTCCATTAGTAAGTAGAGAGGATGTTAAACAACATCTGTGAGGGATTGTAGGAAGCCACTGTGGTCTCCCACGGAGCCAGAGCCCGAGGAAAGGCGCGAGCGCCCTGATTGGACCACCTCATGCCCTGCCACGGAGTCTGCCCAGCAACAAGGGACCCGGGCCGTGATAGGACCACCCAGCCAGTCCAATCGGCGGCAGCAGGGCAAAGCCCCGACAGGAAGGGGAAGTATAAAAGCCTAGCCCCTGAGCTCAGTAGGGCCCAGACTGCTGCCAGAGACAGACGTGCTTCCCCGCCAGCTGAGGCCTAGGCCAGAGCCGAGCCGCCGACAAACCCCGGCCCCACCTGGGCCTGGGGACTGGATAGGGCCTTCGCGGAGCTGGACCAGGCAACCCGGCCAGGACGACTGGGCCGAGCTACCCCGACCCCGAGCCTGGGCCTGGACACCGGAACCCCAGGACTGGGCAAAGACCCCACAGCAGCCCTAGTGGCGGGCACCCCCTGAGGCCAGGCCGGATCTGGAGGAGCTGCCGGCCGCCGAGCCCCTCCCTGAGTCGGGGCAGGACTTGGAGGAGCTGCCAGAGGCTGAGCCTCTCCCCGCCTACAACGACCTCGAGGAGCTGCCCCCTGAAGAGGAACTCCCCGTCTTACCCCCGGTCGATGCGGAGGGACTGACAGAGCTACGCCCGGCGGACTACCCTGGCAGCCCGGAAGGGGCAGGTACTGGGGTCGGGGGAGGAAGTAGCCCAGGGACAGCCACGGCCTGTGGCTGAATCCCCGTTATAGTCGGTGTGTTGCGGCGGGAGCCCCGCCGACACAGTGGCAGCTGCTTCTGCCACTACTAGGGCCCTGGGCTGGGACGCAGTGGAGACGGATGGGCCTGCATCCCCCTCCCCTTCCCCCTAGCCACCCCAGGAGAATCTCTCTCCTGACCGCTCCGGAAGCCGTTGCCTTGCTCTCTGCTCACCCTGCCTAAGGGTTGGAGCAACTGACTCCTTGCTCGCTCGCCCTGATTGAGGGCCTGAGCGGTAGACTGGGTGCTCACCCCGCCTAAGGGTGAATCGCTAAGACTGCTCACTCGCCAAGCGCGAGCTATTTCCCGGTGTGTAGGAAGCTGCTGTGGCCTCCCACGGAGACGACCTGCTTACAGGGATACACAATTTAAAATCAGCAGGTCCAACTTGAACTCCAGGATACTAAAAGAGTTAGTATCTTTTACTGTTTATCTTTTACTTTTGGTTGAGGGGACCTCTGGCCTGCTGATGTTAATTTTTAATAAATCTTGGAATACCAGGGAAATTCCAGAAGATTGGAAGAGTGCTAATGTGCTAATATTCAAAAAGGGCAAACAGGATGAGCAAAGGTAACTATAGGCCAATTATCTTGACATGAATTCCGGCTAAGTAATGGAAAAGCTGATACATGATTCATTCAATAAAGAATTAATGGATAGGAATATAATTAATTCCTATATTAATATAATTAATTGCTAGTCAACTTGGTGTCATAGAAAATTGGTCTTCTCAAACAAACCTGATTTAATTCACTGAAATTACAAATTTAATAAAGGTAACTGCACAGATATAATACACTTTGACTTTTGTAAGGCCTTTGACTTTGTACCACACAACATACAGATTAAAATGTTAGCATTTTACAGTATCAGTAAAGCTCTTGTTATACGGATTAAGGATTGACTAACTGATAGATCTCAGAAAGTAGTTGTCAATGAGGAATCATCATCAAATCAGGGGTTTTCTTATGGGGATCCATGGGTTTTGGTACTAGGCCTGATTCTATTCAACTTTTTTATGAATAAATATAGAATCACTGCTGGTAACATCTGCGGCTGACACAAAGATTGGCAGTGTAGTAAATAATGATGAGACAGGCAGTCACGTAGAGCAGTTTGGATTGGTTGATAATCTGGGCCTATTCAAACAAAATGCTGCTTAATATAGCTAAATGCAAAATCACATCTAGGAACAAGGAATGCAGGTCTGTCTTACAAATTGGGGAATATATCTTGGAAAACAGTGACTCTGAAAAGGATTTAGGGGTCATAGTGGAAAAACGGGGCATGATGTTGTGGCAAAAAGGGATAATGCAATACTTGGACGTATAAAAAGGGGAGTGGTGAGTAGTAGGCAGATGATTTTACCTCTATATACAGCATTGACGAAACAGATACTGGAATACTGCGACTAGTTCTGATGTCCACATTTTAAAAAGGATATTGAAAAATTGGAGAGGGTGTAACAAAGAGCCCCAAAAATGATTTGAAGGTTGCCTTTACTGGCACAGATTTAAAAAGCTCAATCAGTTTAGTTTATCAGAAAGAAGATTGAGAAGTGACTTGATTACGGTGTATAAGTATCTTCATGAGGAGAAAATACCAGGTCCTTAAGGGCTCTTTAACATATTGGAAAAAGGCATAACAAGAACCAATGGCTGGAGGTTAAATCCAGACAAATTCAGATTAGAAATATGGTACACATTTTTAACAGTGGGTGTGATTAATCACTGGAACAAAATATGAAGCAAAGTGGTGAATTCTCCATCTCTTGAAGTCTTCAAATCAAAATTGGATGCCTTTTTGGAAAATATGTTTTAGACACGTACACAATTTACTGGGGTAATTCTGTGGCTTGTGTTATGCAGGAGGTCGTAGTACATAATTAAATGTTCCCTTCTAGCCTTAAAATCTATTAATCTATGTGAACATGGACCATTAAACAGAAAAACTCTCCATGAGCACAACTTCCCACACTGGTTCACCCATTGCTTATTTCCCTTAGTTTTCCTTTTTTAATGAATTTCATATATAAAGCTAGTTAAATTGTAAACATTTCAGTTAGTAAAATAATACAGAAATGCGTCAGTAATGTAGAGTGACGACTTAGACCTTCTGTGTTTGGTTTGCCAAATATAAAAAAGAAACCACAACTACTTCCTTTTTTCTTAAAGGTATGATGTTTTGTGGGGATTCCATTTAAGGGGTAGACTGACTTTGTGTGGGGAGGGGAGGGGGGATTTAGAAAGTATTTATGTTAAGGACTAGCAGAAAGACATAAAGTTAAGAAACTATAATAACAATCTCTTTCAAAGCAAGGTCCCCCCATCTACAATGTGCCAAACATCTTGCAGTATGGTGAGTGTCCTCTTCTCAGCATACTGTAGGAGTGGGTCCTAAAATTGTGTTGGAAAATGTTGGAGGTTATGATGATAAAGCTACTAGAAAGTAATCAATCCAAATAAATTTTACTTTGGCAACTCAAAATCCCAAATGTTTTTTTGTTCCTACTGGGTTTTGTTTTTTTCTTTTCGTGGGGGTGTTTTGGTTTTTGTTTGTTTGTTTTTAGCAACTGCCAGTAAGTCTTTGCACGATGATTTTGCTTTTTAAATTTGTAAACGTCTGAAAAACAGCCTTTCAACTATGAGAACTATGAGGCATATATTGTTTAAAGTCACCCACATATAATTTAATCACTGAGTGAGCTTTAACTAACATAATTTACCGGCAAATTATTAGACCTTTAACACTAGGCCTCAGAAGGTCAGTAGCAAAAAGATTTTTTTTTTTTTTTTACAGAAAGAAAAGTAACTCAAATTTTCTATTTCTGTACTTTTTCGAGTCTTGTTTTTAAGATGATACAAATCAAGATCTGCATGTGAACTGCTGAAGAGGAAGTTCTTTGGAAATATTTGACATTAAAATGTGGGCATGACATTAAACCAAGCTGCATCACAAGATATAGTCATTGTACATAATTCCACTTTTTAAGGGTTTGTTGGAAATATGCAAATGATCTCTTCCTCAAAAGATTAGACTGCAAGAAAATATCTTAGAACTGAGTGAAGTGTTAAAAGGTGTGTGCACTTCCAACTTATAGCTTCCAACTTTTATAACAGCAGTAGTAAATCACAGAAGATCTGAAGTGACACTAAACAAAATATTAACAAATATGCAAGCGGTTGGACGAACTAAAACAGTGTATATTTAAACAGTAAAAACAACGAGAGTTCTGTGGTTCAATGGTTGTCATTAGACCTCAAGTACCCAGCTTTTATCCACCTACCCTATTGTTCTCTATGCGCTTGTGTATGATGTCTCCTATATGTTACCCATTTGCTATATCATTTCTACCTACTGCATCTGAGGAAGTGAGCTGAGGCTCACAAAAGCTTATGCCTTTATGCCATTTATGCCTAAAGCTTTATGCCAAATTAAATTTGTTAGTCTTTAAAGTGCCACAGAACTCTCGTTGTTTTTGCTGTTTACAGACTAACACGGCTACCCCTCTGGAACTATTTAAATCATGTTTTTCATAGTTGAATACATTCTTCCATGCATTTATGCTTTTTGATAAATTTTAGTGTCCTGCTGATCAGCTATGCAGGCTTACTATGCTTGAGAGAGCTCTTTCTTCAATAACTGCCAGGAAATATTTTCTGGACACAAGAGGAAAGATGGTCCAGTGGTTGGAGCACTGGCCTGGGACATAGAGACCCAAGTTCCATTTCCTGCTTCTTTGTGGACTTCCTTTGTGTGATCTTGGGCAAGTCACTTAGCCTCTCTGTGCCTCAGTTCCCCATCTGCAAATTGGGGACCCCAGAAAGAAGATGGAAACTGCAAGGATAAAACCACCTGTTGAAATATCATGAAAATGACACCAAACTAGATACACACACATTTTGGACACATAAGCAGTATATTGAGCGGGGGGTTAGACTAGATGACTTCCCTAGGTCTCTTCCAACCCTAATCTTCTATGATTCTATATACAAACCCTTTCCCACTAGCTCCCTCACCTACTATTCTCCTCCCTCACTCTATGCTTTTTGTTTTATATCTTAGTATAGATCTTACATTATTGTAATAACCACATACTATAAAAATTATATAGATTTATATAAAATTTTGTAAGGATAGTTATTTCTAGCCCTGTGTGTTGCACTCTAGCTCTTCTGGGTCAAAGACATTTTAAGGTACTAAAACTTAAATGCTGTCCCTTAGTTGTGTGCTGTTAGTGACTCAGAGCTATGCTTGTATCTGAAATTGGCATGGAGATTATTCTGTTTGTGGTTAAAACACCATTAGTCATACTGCAGGATTTGTCAGGCCTCATTTTGATATAGATTTTCCTTTAATTGTCATCTCTTGTTTTGTTTTTTGTTCTTGTTGCTGATGGTAACATTATGCTTTTACCTACTTAGCTCATTTAAGTTATAGCTTGTTTTGAAAACCAGTGGGGTTTAAAAAAAAATGGACTGATGAGTTTCTACTAGTTACTCTGGATAGTAAGGAAAAAATTGGGCAGGTATTTATATTATGGTGCTGATAGCCATTGACTAGTTTCTGACTGACATTGGCAAGTTTCTGACATAGGTTTAGTTCCCTTATAGTAGGTTTTTAATAGAGATGTGGGATGTAGTTGAGAGGGAATAAAGAAGCTCCTATTCCCATGTTCAACCTTAATCTAGCTTTGGAAGCCAATCAAAACCTTTCTTTGATTACAGGGAAGTTCATTTAAGGACCACGCCTGCCTGCCCGCCCCTGCACCGTCCCCTGCGCACCCCCCAATAAGTCCTCTCTCCCTCTTCTCCACCTTTTATCTTTTTTTT
This sequence comes from Emydura macquarii macquarii, assembly GCF_026122565.2. Lineage (NCBI taxonomy): Eukaryota > Metazoa > Chordata > Testudines > Chelidae > Emydura > Emydura macquarii. Next base: position 6,778,847 of record NW_027133808.1, on the reverse strand, counting down.
TCTAGTGCATTATCACTGAAATCCTCATTCTTAATGGATGAACAATAGACATTTATGTAATCAGAAAAATGCAACAGACTTTATTCATGTGTACTTTCTCCATTACTTCCAGCAATAAATTCTACATTCCATACAGATATTAGTGGCATTCTAGCAAATAAATATTGAATGAATAGAGAGTGGTTATAATCCTTTCACATCCTTCTTGTGATTATCATGTTTATAGTTCTCTTTTATCATCACTGGTCTCCTCCTGTCTATTTCACACAGCACTATTACAGTTTATTGCTTGTGGCATGACAGATCATAATGGCATGTCAGAAACACTGACATATGTGGTGTCACAAATGCTGAAATGACTGAATGGCAGACTATGATGCTTCTCAGGGCACCAAGGGCTCTGAGTCACCTTGTTACCATCTGCCTCCAGAGCGAGAGAGTCTTATCTGTACCTGCTAGTTCCCTAACACAGCTAGTCTGACTACCACTTAGTCACTCTCCTCTGGGCTACATCAGCCTTGTCTTTGCCTTGCAGGTTGACAACAGATGCACCCTAGTCCCCCAAGTCCATTCAAAGTGTCCCCTGTTGTATACAGCCTCTGATCACTGGATACCAAGAGAAATCCAATATCCTGTGTTTCTGAACGAACATTGTACTACAGTTTACCACTTTTATCTTAGACCACTGTTTGAGTAATACACGCAGCACTAGAGTTCAGTTATAAAACAAAAGGAAATTTATTTAAGAAAAATAGAGATTCAGGTAAAAAGCAGTGAGAGAGATGGAAACAAAAGGTTACGTGTAAAATAACACAACACAGATTCTAAAGTCTAAACTTGACTAAGAAATGATCCTCCTGTCTAAAGAAGTTTGTCTCACCCAAACATCTCTCCAGTGTTTTCCACCAAGCTTGGTTGAGATCCTTTTTTCATAAAGTAAATTCACTGTGCATTTACTTTTTAGATAAAGAATGCCAGGGTGTATCTAGTCTTTGCTCCTCTAAATATACCAGAACAGACCTTTGATGTTAACCTCAAGATAGGGTTTCTCCCCACCTGCTGTTTACTTCTTCCTGTTAGATTTCTTCTGAAGTCATTTGACTTAAAATGCTAATAGTCTCCTTTTGTAGGACACAATACACTGGTCCCACCCTGAAGATAAGTATTTTCCATCCCCTGCCTAGAAGAATTTGTCTCAAGATGCTACCTTTGAGTAAGCTGTTTTTAACTGTAACCTAGAGAACATAATCTTTAGTACATATACATAACTCCTCACGTATTCTCCATACTTACATCTCACAATGATTGTGTGTAGCACAGACTTTCATTAGAGACCTTATATGACATTTTTTGGTGAACCCCAGGGATCTCTGTGCCCCTTTATACCCCAGTGCTCTCTGCCAGCTGGTTCTTGCGTCACACAGACCCTAAGACTCTGTGAAAGAATGTGGCCTTTTTTGTTGAGTCATCTTAGGCACTGGGACTAAAACCCTGTAATGGGATCCAAGATGGCAATTATTGGTGAGTTATGCTGTAGGTGAGTCCGGTTAGTGCCAAGTGGGATGTAAGGAGTTAGGACAGAGGTAGCCCTGGAGAAAAAACCCTAAGAACAGCCATTCTTGTAGATGAAATATAGGCTGAAATTTATGTTTCCAGAGAGGAGGTAAATGTGGACACTATAGGCTGTGCACTTTGTTGAAGTGTGATAGGGACATGGCCCATTAACAGGGTATTACAGAAGGAATGTCATAAGAAGAGGAAGTTTATGTTTAGATACATTAGACTAGTGCTGCCATTTAAAAAATTAATAGGGTTTTGATAAACTTTTAATTTTTTTGCTAGAAAATTGTTTTAAAGTAGCAATCTGTTTACTCTGAAACAAGTGACAATTTAGTTATGTGACCCTATGAAATCCCCAGTATTAAAGCTTAAACTTGAGCATGTCTGTTTTTCTCTGTGGGTGGCTGGGGTTAAGCAGAAATGCCACCCACCTGCCTCAACGGGTGGGGAGAACTTGATGGAGCCAGCAGCAAAGTGGGACATCCCCATTAACAAGGAAGGGAGAGAGACTCGGGGGGACACCAAATTGCTCCCCTGTCCTTCCCCCCTTTGGTGGCTCTGGCACTCATTGAACAGCTGGGAAGTAGAAGGGGTGCTGATTGGCTCACATCCCCCAGCTCCAGGGATTTAATGTGGAGCATGTGCCATGGGGTTCTGTTGTGTGTTTTTTAAACCAAGTGTCCAAAATCTTCACAATTCTGTGGTATCAAGGAGGACAGTCTTCTCTCATCGACTTTAGGGTCAGCCAGGATAATTTGCTTTACCAGAGATCAGAAGCTTTAGCTATTTTGAATTTTGTCTATTGCTAAGTCACTCTGTTTGCTGGTATTTCCCTTTACCCCTAAAATAACCCCAAGAAATATACTTGAGTCACAAGTAAGACAATCTGTATACTTTTAAAAATAATAGTTGGTGATTGTAGTAGAAGTGTAGGGTGAAGAAATCCCAGACTGCTATATCTGTATTAGAGACATGGATTCTCCACTGAACATTCTGGCTAAATACATCAAATGAAATTTGCCTCCAAAAAGTGAAAGAACAACTTACATCTGCCAGCCACTTAAGAAAGACTTTGTGTTGTAAAATATATTTTTCATTTCACTTTTGCTTTCAGATTTCTGGGATGTGCTACAACAGTAGTGTGTTAAAAGTTCATCAGGTGCTTTGTGTTCCCACCTGGGTGGCAAAGATATTTTCTTGGACTCTTGAACCAATATTCTCATCTGCAGAACCATCCAATGAGATTCAAGTAGGAATGGGAGCAACAGTGGACATTCAGAGACAGCAGAGAATGGAATTACTGGATCGTCAAATCATGATGTCTCAGTTTGCACAGATGAGATGGCAAAGACAACAGCAGGTATAGATAAATGATTTGTAAGGTATATGATTATATTGAGTAATGGAAATATGGAAGGAAGGGGGTTTTGGTTAATCATAATTTGTGGATCCAATTTATGAACAAGTGTAGTCTTGTTTTTAAAATTTTTTCCTATTGAAAGTTTCATAGACTGTTTCATAGACTTTTGTGGTGTTAGTGAAGATTTATATAGACTTTATACTATTAAACACATGAATTAATTTTCACAAACCCCGAAGGAGTAGGTAGGTTGCATCGCACTGTTTTACCAATAGCAAAATGAACCTGAGGTATGAAGTGATTTACCAAAGCCCACACTTGTGACGAGAACCTGATGGCCAGCACCTCTGTGCCACTGCCCAGGAAACGTGCTGAGACTGTGTGCATTTCTCACATAGATACTGAAGAGAAAAGATTGCAGGAAGTGCCAGCTCGGGAGTCTGGACTGTCAGCTTCTTTCATGGCTCCTGATTGGTCCAGGCACCCTATTTAAGCCCCGAAGGAATTCCAGGAAGTGTCCATGCAACAGGGTGGACTTCCCTGCTAGCCATAGCAACAGACCTGCCTCTCTGCTCACGCTCAGACTCTTGGCCCTGGCTGTGACCCTTGGTTCTGATTCCTGGTTCCTGACTTCAGCTCTGACTTTGCTGCTGTTCCTGGCCTCTGACCACCAGTGCTTGAACAACTAGGGTTGATCACCACTGCTTGGATCCGTAGCCCTGGCTGCCCAAGCCCCGGTCATGACAAAGGTCTGTGGCAGAGCCACAATTAAAACGCAGCATGTCCTAATGCTCCAGACCGTGCTGGCAATGAGAATATTTACCATCCCCTTCAGAGAGTTTGAAAATTAGCTCTGTAGTTCAGAGTTTTGCATAGGTAAATAGGAGAGATTACGTCACCAATTTTGCACAAGACTTTTCTTTGTGAAGGTACAAAAAATTCTCTCTAACTTTCCTATAGAAGTCAACCACAGTGCTTTCCTGTTACTACTTTTAGTGCTTACATTTGATTTGTCTATTGATTAGACCATTAGAGTCTCTTTATTTTTCTCAGTTCTGATGAAGTGGACAAGGGCAGGGATTTACCTATTTGTCCTTGTAAGACAGTAAAATAAAGCAGCTGATTCCTTGATTTGTTTTTCTCCTGGGATCTTAGGGTGTATATACTGGCAGTCTAGCATAACCAGGTGTACATGTTGGTTCCATGTCATCTTCTGGTTTCTGTAACTTAATTACAAACTACATGAGAATGAATCACCAGCTATATGAGATCTGAATTGCATTTTATCCCTCTGAATTTTAGCCATTTAGTACATTCAGCCGCTATATTATGTTCTGGGTGATGCTAGTATGGAAAGGAAGGAAGGGGGAAATCTGGCTTGAATGAACAAGATGTGCTAATGTAAAAGGTTAAAACTAGTTGCTTTAAAGGTGTGGTTTACATTAGGGTTGAAAACACTGATAGACTTCTCTTATATCTTCTTTTGAATTTAATTTAGCCTAAAACAGTCAATAGGATGATTTATCCTATATGGGGAAACATGAAGAATTCAGCTCTCCTTGGCATTTCTGGGTATCATTTTCAAGGGAAGATAGATTATATCAGAGAGTTCTTTGTATTTAAATAGGAGAAGAATGACTCAGTTGAGGGAATACACTAAATAAAATGTGAGATAAAATCACAGTTTGGGTTGATAAGGACTCTTGGATCAGTTAGTCTTTCCATTTGCATAAGTATATTCAAGGGTTATCCTGTACTGCGTGTTAAACGATAGGAGTTTTACCTAAGGCAATTTAGAACAGCTCTACTGTGAGTCCCTCATTTACCTTCCTGGTAGCATAATTGTATTCTCCATAGTTAGCTTCTCTTTAATTTTATGAAAATTGTTTCTTGTTGTACATCCTCAGCAGTGGAAGATGACCTTCTCTCAGTCCTTTAGCAGTCACTTTTAATCTACGTTTATTGTAAAATCTAAACTGGGAACAGTTCAATGCTACAAATTAGTTGTAATAGAACCTAATCGAAAGTGGCTGTTTGACCACAAACTGCTATAAAAGGGATAGCTAAACTTCTGGGAAATAAGAGGAGGCAGAAAGGACCTAAATAGTCTAGAGAACCTTAAAAAGGATTTTAAAAAATTAAAAAGAAATAGTAAATACATTCAAAATAGTAGGTGAAAAAATGTGTCCTTATTGTTTTCTTTTATCCATCTCCTAAGAACTGTTTTCTATTGTGGAAGGATGCACCAAATAATCTGCCTCATGCCAAAAATAGTTTTTGAAAAGGTTTTTAAAAAACAAACTAAATGAATCATATTTTAAAAGCATATCTTAATTTTTCTTTGCCCTACACTTCCACTACAACCATTGCTCACAGTACCAGGTTATTGATGCACTTCAGTCAAACAAGAAGGCAGTTAGCCTTTGGCTTAACATTTCATAATGCATATGACGCATGCACCCATACCCTGCTCATATCCTCGAGTGCCTTATTGCTATATTAGTGAATGCCTAGCAAAGTCAACGAAGGGAAGGCAATGGAGTTAATCTTTAAAAACTTTAGAAAGCTCCTTGAGAAAACATGTGGTATGCAAAGCTACTGACCAGTTTTTTTTGACTCCTGGAATTTACTGGATGCCAGTCAAATCATCAAAAGCAGGGTTCAGAGATTCCACTATGTGCTGAAGCAAAAATGGTCCAATTCATGATTGAATAGTTGAATGTTTTAAAATTTATGTCTAATCAAAGTACATCTGCAAAAAAAAAAAAAAAAGCGCATCTGTCCAGTTTTTTAATATGAACATTTGATAGACATGCCTGATCTGTTAAATATATGTATATAGCAATTTCACTCAATTTAATAAAATTGCTAGAAACAACATATCAGAGGTGTTGTAATGATGATTACTCTGTCATATAGTAACATTCTATTAAATAGAAAGATCTGATAACTATATTCCTGTATAATGTCTCTTTGAACAATAGCTAACTGTTGCAATGATTGTTGTTTCTGATATTTACATAGCAGTGATGTGTAAACTTGCTAAAACGTCCTAAACAAATAGAAGATTGAGTTCTAACCTTGTCCTCAGATTATGTTGTTACTCCTATTGCCTTCCGTGAGGTTGCACCAGTGTAACTGAGTGTAATCTGAAGGCAGTGGGGTTGCACAGGTGGTCTTACACTTAGAACATAGATAATAATTCTACTGGTGATATGTAAACTATTTGATATGCCTCATTTTGAATTATGGTATAAATTGTTACTGATAGATTTATACTGCTGTCGGCATATAGAAGTCTGGATACTTGAGTTTGCTTAAAAACTCTAGTTGTTGCATTAGTTGATGATTTCTTGAATACTGTGGTTAAATGATTGGTCTTGTCTTGATAGCAGCTAGTGCTATGTTGATTGCCAGCTATTTCTTTTCTGTATAATTAGCGCAGCATTTTCTGTTTGTTTTTTCACCCTGGTAATGCTGGCTGTTGGTAAACTTGCTCCATAGATGCAGAAGAATTCTTTAGATTTCTACCCCACCAAAATTCTGGAAGATTAAAATAAATGTTATATTGCATATATTCACACTCTTGAAAATAAATAAGATTTACTAGCCTACAAGTTCTCTTACTGCTTTTTACTTTACTTTCCATTTCTTTATTTTCTTTTCTCTCCCACTTTTTTTTTCTACATTGCTTTGATTTTCTGTCCATTCTTTTCCTTCACACTTTAAGTAGGTTGTCTGTCTCTCTCTCTTCTGTTCCTGCTTCCTAGGCATCCGACATTCCTTTCCCCTGGATCTCTCTCATGCCTCTTGTGACTGACATGGCAATACTCACTCTACCTTGGAGTCTCTGATAGTCAGCCACTGCCCCTTGTGGGGTCAGTTCTGTGGAACTTTAGCCTTCTGGCTTTGACATTCTCCACTTCCACCTCTTCCAAGATATCAAAGTCTCAAAACAACAGAAAACAAGGGACTCAGAGTTCCATCTGGCAAGTCTTCAGTGGGACCCAGCCTTTCTACCCCGGGGCCTGTCTTTAAACAGACAGTTGTTCAGTCAGTTTTCTTGGGCCTGATTTCCCTATTTGCAGGGAGGCTTGCCTAGCTGGCAGCAGTCCCAGGTTTCTCTCTCAGAGATAGAAGTGGGGGTCTGTTCTCTTTCATGGTCAGGCCCCAACTTACCTAAGCTCTCTCCTTCTAACTCCCCTCTCTATTCCTGACACGTTACAGGTGTATTGGGGTGGGGTTAGTTGGGACAGTCATCTCCTGGCCAATCTGGGTCTTATACTCCCCATCACAGCCCCCTCGCTCCAATGTGTTCCTTTCCCTCATCTGAGTGTCTCTTTGTCCCTGCCCCCAATTTTTCCCATATCTTGGAGTCTCCTTTGGACCCCACACTTACTTTTTAATCTCTGGTTCTTTGGATCTTTCTTCTCTCCAGCTGCTCTCTTGTGCACATTCTCTTTTCCTTTCCCTCCCTTCCTTGAGTGTCAATCTCTTACCACAATGTCACTCTGCAGAACCAGCAAGCACGGGAAGTTTTTTTAGGTCCATTGGTTGGTACCTTCTAGAGCTCTAAGATTGAGGAAGGGGCTGCTTCTGCTTCTCTAACCAGTCTCTCTCCTCCCTCCATTCAAGATAGGGTTCTGGGATTTTAAGGGCCCCTTCTATGGCTACTCCATCTCCTTACTTTGTCTTCACTCCCTTTGCCAGGTCTTCCCCCTCCCTCCCCCCCTATTTCTTCCATTTCCCAATCAGCATGTTGTGGTTCAAGCTCAACTTGGCCAAAACCAGGCTTATTATTTTCACCTCCTTAACCCTTTTCTGTCTTCACTTTTTCTTCCTGTGGACAAGACTGCCATCCTTCCTATTATTCAAACCTGTAAGCCTTAACATGGCTTCATTTCCTCTCTCTCCTTCCAGCATGTTTAGTACGTTAACAAATCTCGCTGCTTTCTTCTCTACACATTTTCTGAAATCTGATACCAGTAGCTAACAACTTCTCCACATGTTGGTTATAATCCTTCTTGATTTCTGTAACCTCATCCTCTCTGCCCTTTCTGATAACCATCTCACTTTAATTCAATCATTCCAAAAGTCTGATGCAAAGATTGTCTTGCCTGCATGTGATTTCCTCTTCAAATTCCTCCACTGATTCTCACGTTGCCTCCTGTAATAAGTTTAAACTTTCTCATTCTCTCCCTGCACAGTAACACTCCATGCCTCATCTCATTGATTGTAGCACTCCCCTTATGTGATCTTCGTTGGAGACAGGATGTAGAATCTTCAGATCTAACAATTTTCCCCATTGTCTTTCAAATGTGTTCTGGGATGTCCTTACATGAGAGCCATTGTCTTCCATTCCAGGTGACAGCCCCCATTGAATTCAAGCAATATAGGCATATAATAAACATTCCATCAACCTTAATACAACTATACAGTCTAACTCCATAACTAGGTCACATACAGTATTCATAAAATTATACATAGCAGCTCCACATCTGCCACACCAATCACTTCTTACGTTAAACAATATAGTTGCCATAATTGGTTTTGCCTCATAATGTTCATAGGTGATAATTTGACTTAATTTATGGTGGGGTTTTTTATGATTATTCTTTTGCTAAGTGTTTAAACCCTTTCCATCATCAGATTTATTTAGGAATGTTTATTTTTTTGCCTTGTACAGTGCTGTGTTTGCTGCTCATTTGTTTTAGTAGAAATGTATAGGATCCTGGAGCTTAATAAGTTAATATCTGGAATTTAGATTTGGTAAAATGATTGATTGTCTTTTGTTTTTTAAGGTCATCATTTAGCTCTCCTGTAATAGACCCCTCACCTCTGGCTGAGTTATTGAAGTCCTCAAATCATGGTTTAAAGACTTCAAGTTACAGAGAATCCACCATTTACATTAGTTTAAACCTGCAAGTGACCCGTGCCCCAAGCTACAGAGGAAGGCAAAAAAACTCCAGGGTCTCTGTCATTCTGACCTGGGGGGAAATTTCTTCCCGACCCCAAATATGGTGATAAGTCAGACCTTGAGCATGTGGGCAAGACCCACCAGCGAGAATTATCTGTAGTAACTTAGAGCCCTCCCCACCTACTGTCCCCTCACTGGCTGTTGTAGATATTTGCTGCTAGTAGTCACAGATTGGCTACATGCCATTGTAGGCCGTCTCATAATACCATTCCTTCCATAAACTTTTCCAGTTCAGTCTTGAAACCAATTAGGTTTTTTCCCCCCACTTCTCTCCTTGGAAGTCTGTTCCAGGACTTCACTCCTTTCATGGTTAGAGGAATCAAGAACTTCCACATCAAATCATATTGTAACTCTATTTCTAAAACTGTTACCACTGCAGTTCTGTTACCAGTTGGTAAGCTTTTTATACAGAATATGGATATTATCTGTATTTTTCTATTTACTGTCACTTATCTAGCTTGTATTTTTCTGGAAAATGTGTTGGAATTTGATATATAAAAATTCAGTAACTAATAGCACTGGTTTAAGAAGCACAGTGTAGGCAAGTGTTATGCAAGCTTCCCCAGCACTTCTCTCAATTCTGACCTGCAACACCCTCATTGTTCTGCTTGTGTGCATCTCTTGAGCAGAGACTGCCATTCATGTCAGATTGTGAAGTGGCTTTATGCTATGAACAACTGGGCACCAGGAGCAGACTGCGAGTTTTATTTCCATCTGTAGCTTGTCAGAATTTCAATCCAGGTTTCCAGAGCTGAAAGGTTAATGCACCCATTCACTGCATCATTTGCAGGGTCAGTATACACACAAGGCAATTATGCACATTTCTAGCAATGTATTTTGTGCTTTGTTTTTACATTTTCTTGATTAATGTCTTAAAAATTTTCTTCTCCAAGCAGAATTTTGAAATCTGCTTTTTTCTGTTCTTGATCTTTGTTTCTGTTAAAAGAACAGGTTTTGTGTACAGGAAGTGAGTAGAGGTGAGTTAAGTATTTAACCACCAAGCTTAAAAACATGTCGTCATCATCAGTCAACATCCTGGCTGCCTCACATTCAGGATTCAGAACAGGACATAGCCCAGAGACAGTTCTAGCGGCACTAAAAATGATCATGGGACAGGTAAAATCTCCATGCTCAAACTGCTGCACCTGTTTTTCAGCCTTTGACACACTAATCCATAAGATGCTGCTGATCCATCTAGCCAACGTAGCAGGACTAGATGGCCCAGCACTACAGTTACTCCAATCATTTGTCTCCAGCAGAATTCAGAGAGAGGTGGTAGGCAGTTCCTCCTCCTCCTCTCTAAAGGGCCTTACCTGCAGGGTCCAGCAGGGATCCATATTATTATCTCTTCAGTATACATGAAGCCACTGGGGGAGAGAGTGAAATGCTCTGGGCTTAGCTGCCAATGCCACTCAACTATGTCTCATTCTCAACTAATGCAACCATTGCCACTGCTACAATTCAGAATGCCTACAGAAAATCATCTCTTTGGTGCAAAACAGCTGGCCCAAGCTGAACCCAGGCAAAACCGAAATGATGCTGGTGGTAAAGAGAGATGCTTTTAAGAGCTAGCTGAGACATTGTATCCCCCATTTGTCAAAGTGGTGCAGTGCCTCAAAGTCCTGTTTGACTGCACAGTAAGCTTGGATGACTGGGAAGCAGCAGTTCCCCAAAATGCCTTCTTCATCCTTTCCTCCTGAATTAGGACCTGGCCACAGTGATCCATGCATTTGTCACCTCTGGTCTGGATTACTGTAACTCACTGTATTTGGAATTGAGTGTGAAGATGATGGACAGACTCCAGATCATGAAGAACATGGCTGCCCTCCTTCTCCATGGCTTAGGCCACTGTGAGCATACCAGGTCTGTGCTCAAGTCCCTCCATTGGCTCCCAGTTAGCTTCTGATGCCAGTTTAAGGCCTTGATCCTAATTTTCAAAGTAATCAATGGATCAAACCACAGCTACATCAAAGACCAAATTTTAATCTATTAATCAGTGTGATAGTTGCATTTGTCTGGGGCATCACTGTGACCCTTCCATGCCTAGGGCAGCCACCTGAAAATGCCAAGGGCAGCGCAGGCTGTAAAACGGAGAGCAGATTCTCCCAGCACTGGTGGGTGGCACTGAATCCAAGCTTCCCAAACAGCCACAAACAGTGCTTCTGACTTCCCACACTGGTTATCAAGAAGCCAGTATGCTAATACATACAGCCCCCTTTATTGCATTCCAGTCTCCGGCTCCCAATCAGCCACTAGATCCAGTAAAGAGACCAGTTATTTAAACTCTATGCTCTTTACTAAAAAGGTGCCCTGTGACCCCAAAGTTTGAATCTTACCCAAAATACCACGCTGCCAGCCAATCCTTTAGTAACTAAAACTAAAGGTTTATTATAAAAAGAAAGAAGCAAACCATAAGAGAAATGTTAAAGGCTTAAAGTAATCAGATACATACAAATGATTTAAAGTCCATATACATCAGGTTTCTAGAAGAATTGTGGAGTTTGAAGGCTTGTAAAGTTTCTCTGGTATACATCCAGTAATTGGATGGGCCTCAGTCCTTTGTTTCACAGCTTCAGTTCAGTTGTAGATGAGCTGATCCAGAGGTAAGTTGGTAGTTGAAGCTGAATCCCGACTGAAAGACAAAATGGCTTCCCCAGGCCTCTGCCTTATATACCTCCTGGCCCTGGTCATGCTGTTTGTGGAGTTTTACAGGAACTAAAATGGAATCCAGAGTCACATGGGCCAGTCCTGGTGCCTCATCAGGTATGCTGGTTTCTCCCCTGGGCCCCTGGCCTCTGTGAGTGTTTTAACAGGCCATTAAGCAGGCTATCGTCCTGCCGCCATCCTGTCTGGGGTGGGTCTCAGGCAGCATAATTTGAAATACAAGTATATTAAATATATCCATAACTTCCATTACATATATCACACATGAACATAAGTATTATTATCTTACCTCATACATTTTAACCTTTCTAACAGTACCTGACATGGCATATCTCACATTAATTACTATGATTTTGACATATTGATGTTAAACCATATACTAAACACTCTCCCCCCCCCTCCCTCCCCCCCCCCCCCAATCCAGCCAGCGTGACAGTCACCAATCAAAAAACTGAGAATGAAGCACATGAGCATTAGAGACAAAGCATTCTTATTCAAAGGGATATTGAACTTTCAGTGGAGATCAGGCAAATTCAGTCTGACCATCTTTAGGAATCACCGCAAAACTTTCCTCTTTGAAAAAGCTTTTTTACTATACAAAGACACTCACAACACTGACACTTCCTTGTACCCTAAATGTCTACACAAAAAAAAACCAAAACCAAACCCCTACCCCAAGCAGAGTGTTGACCCTGAATTGAGAGAAGTGCCAAAGACTCTCTCAAGTTCACCAGAAACTTTATTATTGCTGTTCCTTTTACATGGGAGGTACTCAGATACCATGATGGGTGGCAGTAAAAAACCTTAGACAGAGTTAATGCCACTAATTTTACATCAGTCTTAAAACAAGAAATATTAAAATTTTCACCCTGTAGCAAAGTATATAGTCTCTTCTCCCATCCTGGATTATTGTCCTCTCCGTGTGATTTGAGAAAGAGAGTGTGTGTGAATATATGTCCATTTGGTTTATATTCTTAGCTGATTCACTTGAATGAGGTAGTAGTGGAATTCATAATTTGTATGAACTTTTATCAGTATGGAAAGGAAAATATTTGAGACATTATTTACTTTTAACACAGTAGATGCCTTAATTTAAAAAAAAATTATAAAACAATTGGGACAGTCAGAATGTCTGATCCTGCACAAAGGATCTTCTGTTGTGTAGATTATCAGTACGGAGCACATTGTATAACTTAAAAAATGAAATGCAAAAGCTGTTTCCTTTTTTCCATCTCTTGCTATGTGGTTACGTCTTTAGAAAAGGTGCAGAGGTCAGATATTAGGAGGTGTTTCCTGTTTGTGCAAACAGATGGCAAGTTGGTATTAACTCGGTCATATGTGATAACATTATCAAAATATCTTAGCACTTACAGAGCTTTCAAGAAAACTTTTTAAATACATTTTCTTGCTCTAAGTGACTAGTATTGACAGATATTTAATTGCTATTTAATAATTTTAGTTGATAGTTACTAGCTGCCCAAAATATAACTTTTTATTTTGCAAACACTGAGTAAAAAGCACTTTTTATAGAGTATATTGTTGCATGTGTGATATGAGAAACTAATAAAGCTGTCTTCCCTAAAAGAGACCAAAGGGATTGTATGAATTAAAAGGTTAGATGGGGGCTAATAGGCTGTGCATTCAGAAGGTTGCTTATTGACATAAGGGCACAAAACAGGTTCATTACTATAATGACTCTACCTGAGTCTGTTCAAAAAGGGATTACGTCTTTTATGTGCAACATGCATTGTCTTGTACACTGCAGGGAGAAAGGCGAGATACCAGGAAAGTGGATTAACTAGGTGACAGCTCTATTAAGTAACACATCTGGGAACTATCCAGCAATGACTTGTCCATTGCAGTTCATCCTTCATTTGTAATCCGTACCACGTGGGGGAGGGATGCTGTCAGCCCTCCATCCCATTAACATGGTCCCAGCACTGTTGCTGGGGCCTCAACGCTCTCCTATGACAGTTGAGGAGGTTGTCTCCTTGTTTTCCAGCCATTTGAAGCCCCAACCCCATTCCCCACTTTCTCTAGGAGCTGCCTTCTCTTAATCTGCTTCCAATTCTGGTTTATCAGGGAACGGGACCCCCTATTGAATGAGTACCTGCACTGGGCACCTGCCAAGTATGACAAAATATTTCACAATCCAACCTACCCACTAGGTCCCTGGATGCTGAGAGAAAGGAAAAAACCCACACCAACCAACTCACACTGCCCAGGCCAAAAAATTCCTTCCCAGCCCCCAAAAGGCAACTAGCACAATGCCCACAGCAAGGTCCCCAAATCCGCTCCTACACTAATCCCAGTGGGGAGAGGGAGGAGCTTTCATTCCTAGCGAGGATGGTGCCCTGAGCGGTAGGAAGGATTCATAAGCCCTCCCTTTGTGTGTGGAGCCAGTAGACTTGTGCTGCATCCTTTTATCCAACCCATCAGCCAAGAAGCCCCCCTCCTCAAACCCTTGAGGAGCCTGAGTGCCCATGAAGAGGGTGTGTACATTTCTTAAAGCAGCCAAAGGTTTTCTTTCCTCTGCTGCCCAGACAAAACATCTCCCAATACTGTAAGCAATTTGCAAAAAAAACTGTACCAGTGAATGATCATTTCTGCCATCACATTGATTTTTAGTGATGATGCAACTTAATTGTCTTCTCTGCTGTGGCCTAAAAAGCCAGGCCTTCCTTTAAAACAGTTTCTAAATAATGCAGGTCAACCTTAAGAGAAAGGAAGTGGCTGCTGACATGTGGACTAGAAATTCTACAACTTCGCTTTCCCTTGCATCCTATTGTAGGGACCAAGGTTTGAAAGCTGATGGAGATTTCCTGCCTATTTACTGTGACAAACTTTCTTCTGCTGCTTTGGGACCCTGACAGGAAAAAGAGCCATCCCATGACTCTTGGAGGAAGAGGAGGAGGATGCACCAGTAGGGAAGTCAAAGGAAAGTTTTCTTCCTTCCTTCCAGTAATTCTTTCATGACTGCCATCCACTGACAAAGTAGAACACTAAAACCTGAACTAAGAAAAGAGGGATAAACTGGTAGTCCCATCTTCCCCGCAGAAAACATGAGCAGCAGTCACTTTTGAGAGCCATGAATGAGGAAAGGTATAAGTTCCTAGAGAAAAGGCAGGGAGAGATTTCACACGTATCTCCTAGGGGGAGAGTCTTGAGATCACCATTGTCCAAGATGCCTGGAAGATCTCAAAAAAGCTGTTGGGATTGACTCTAGGTCTGAGAGATGTGGCACACTTAGAATTGCCTAATCTGGAACCTCATGTGAGTTCCCTTATTTATCACTGAATTTGCATTTAGTTCACATCATAATAAATAGCCAGTTCACAAGCACTGCTTGGATGTCACCAAATGGATTAGACCAGATGTCACTTCCACTGAGAGTGGCAGAGAGGCCAATTGCAAATTTACCATGAAATATTCTCCTTTTGTATGGAAATGGTATGCTAATCAACAGTGGGTGACCCTTAAAAAGTTTAGAGACTCCATTCAGGTAAGTCCACCATAGTGCAGATGATTGTCTGCAGTGTACCTGGACTTTTGCCTGTTAAGTATGCTAGAGGGGATAAAATAAACTGCAATTTAACATTTGCCATAAAACTGTGAATTGAGGGGGGGCATGTCTGAAAATTATTTCCTATAAGGCCATGCTTTACAGTATTTTTTTTCTCCTTTTGGCCAATTTTTTTAAAAACTGGAATATGTGGGATTACTTGATTTAATTATGATTTTTCCATTCTTCCTGCCTGGGGCTGGATTCAGTTAAATTCTCAGATTTTTATACAGTGCTCAACTTTAAACACTTCCCAATTTTGCCTGATAATGTTAATAATTAATAACTGAAGAATACTGGGGAATGACACCTAGATCCAAAGGCAATTGAAATAATTTAAAGGCACTTTAAAACTGTGAAAAAGTACTTATCTAATATGTCTATCAGATCTGATGTAGGTATTTCCAGGAAACATGTCACTGTGGTATCTGTTTGTCTCTGTTTTCGCTACATTATCTGCATCTGTAGTTTAATAAGATGTCTGTTGCAAAAGTGAATGTCTGAATAGTTAGTATGGAAACTACCTTTTTAAAGATTGAAAACACTTCGTTTTTGTGTGTTCTGTTTGGGTTGCCAGATACAAGGCTCATTTCTGAGGGAGAAAAGGTGTTCCTTTGCTGTGTCAGTTGACAAATAACATGCACTGGTGAAAAGTTCATAAACAAAACAGAATAAATAACTCACTAACAATGCTATAGGTACAGCTGGAAAGGCAGGACACTTATTCAATCAGCAGATAGACCAGTACATTTATAAATTAGCACATTTATTTGACTGTCTGATGCCTTGTGATTTCCAGTGCCTAGAAGAAATAGACAACCTTCTTTAACACATCAGATTTCTTGGAATACAGTCAGTTAAATGCACCCGTGGCTTTTTTCCCTTAATCAGTTAAAGGAAATAAATACAAACAAAACTGCATTAATGCAACATTCTGGTTAGATTTTAAATTAATGGATGTCAAGAAATTTAAAATCACTGAATTAAGACTTTCAACACTCTTCTGAGATAGGGGAGCATTATACTTGAGGAAATTGAAACCCAGAGTGTGTGACATTTCTAAGATCATGATGGAAAATTATGGCAGAGCCAAGAATTGAACCCAGACCTTCTGAGTGCAGCCCCTGTGCTAACCCACAAGCCAGTTCTTCCTCCCTAATACATATGTGCTATTTGGCTAAATTATGATTTATGTGGAAATCATCCTTTAAAATTTTCTGACTTTAAAGTATGTGTTTGAGGAGAGGATCCAGAATGTCTTCCAACATTGTAGCACTGAAGAATGGAAGTCTAGATTATGCAATCATTGACTCATTAATTTCAGAATCATTAATGATTGAATTGGTTTGTACAGAGGACTGGTGATGCATTATTTGTGTTCCATCTTACAATGGAAAAGCATATACTCTGGTCCAAGGAAGTACAATACATTGGTAAACAGCTCTCATTAGTATGCAGGAGGGCATACAAATACCTAATGCTTTAGATCTCAGTGCACCCGAGACTGATTATTACTAATAGAGTACTTTCCTGTCTTACTGGCACTTGTGCCTTTCTGTGCTTCTGGATCCTTCCTGCACCACAGCACAAGCTGGTGACAGAACAAGCTGGATCTCACCTCCAGAGAAAAGAGAAAACAGAAAAAAGAGAACAAATGAATCTGTTCATCAGGGGGAAGGGTTTGTTTTCCTAACACGAGAGCAGACTGGGCTGGTCTTGGTGAACTGAAAGAGGAGAGAGCAGCTAAGACTGTAAAAGGGCGTAAAGGCAGGATTGCCGCAGTCCAAAAGAAGCTTAAAGAGAAAAGCAAGCAGAGATGAGAAAAATTAACACTTTTAGGAAAGTCTTCTAAGAAAGAGAGTTCTAGGCCCAAAGTAGAGCAGTTGCAGGAAGGAAGCCCAGATCCCATAGAAACTAACAGAAGGGAAATCCTTTCCACAATAGAGGAGGGAGGGAGGGGAACAAGTGGCTTTATAAACACAGAAACCCCAGGAAAAAACACATAGAGATTGTAAAGGAACAGATGTTTTTTCATGAGCAGTGCTGCTAATATTACACACAATCCCTAAAAATACTTTGCTGATACATTAGTGTTATCTCTGGACAGTTATGTAAATAACACTTGACATTGCTGTACGTATTTGTTATACTGTAAAAAGTAAATACCTTACCATTCTTTTCCTGTAGTTTGGTTACATTTACATCATAAAATTAAATTTATGTTTTTGTAACATACTCTATACAAAATATATTTACTTTGGAACAATGCCAAAATGTGAAACATGATATTTAATCACATAAACCTAGGCAAGGAGGAGAATGTTTTCAAAGTAATTTCAACTGTTACATTCATACCATCACTTAGATAGTATAGTGATGGCTATAGAAAACTTTTAGATGGCAACTATATCATAGACATTGTCGGTAGGCTTTATCCTGAGTTTACCTCTGTGATTTTGGTGCCCTGAGAAATTCACTAATTGCCTCCTCTTTTATCTCCTGCATTTTTTGCCTTTCCCATCTATGGTGATCTACATTTCAGCCACTATCCTTCTGCCCAGGGAGAACTACACTTCAGAATTATTAATGCCAATCTTTAACCAGTGAGCAGAGCTGCTGTTAAGTAATATGAAGTGCACACACATCTTGATGTTATGGGCTTGATCTGTAGTCAGTGCATGGAACTCCTATTAACTACTCGTAGTAAGTGAAAGATCAGGTTTTGTCTGTTGCCACAAAAGCAGTCAAACTTACTTAGCTGGAGAACAAGAGATCAGCACTCAGAGTTCATCTCCACCGTAGTGTGCTGCAGCTCCTACAACATATATGGAACACTAACATGAGGCTTTAACAGGAAATAAATATGGCAAATGTCTCCTATTTATTAGTATATGTTTCCTTAATATAGCAGAAACATTCTTACTTATTAAAAACCAAGAAAATACACCCTTTTGAGTACTGTAACCATTAAAGACTATATTATAGCAGTTGTTATTGTTTGAAATAAACATTTTACTTGTAATATAATTTATACAAAACTGAGTTTTCAATATTCTTTTTGTGTTAAAAGGACTAATGATAATATGTATCTGGTTTCAGGGCAGGGTGATTAACTGGAATCGACTCTTTCCTCCTTTACGTCATAGACATAATGCAAATTATCAAGATAATCGCCAGTCTGAGCAAGAGGCACTTCCACCTGCTGAAGTTTCTGAGGAACAGGTAAATATTTTTGTATTTTAAAACATAATTTAAAAAAATGATGAGAGGTTGGAAACGTAACATTTTTCATAGTCTGTAACTTTATAACTGTGGAAACCTATACAAACCAACCTAATATGTTGGTAGCTCCAAGTAGCATACTAAATGACAGTCACAACATAAAGACAGTTTGAACTCATACAATCGAGTTTATGGAACTAGAGCTGCAAATTTATTTTAGAATTTCTGGTTCTGTATATAGCTTTTTTTTTTTTTAAACAACCAGCTAGTTTTACTATTCAAATACGGAAAACAAACGGAGAATAGCAAATAGTTTGCATTATTCCTGTTGAATATGGGTGGAGCTATTATGGAAGCTTTGATTCTCCTTCATTGAATTCTTCATCTAAAGTTTTCATATCAAGCCACATAAACTGTTCAGAAATAAAAATTTAATGTCAGCTGTGAACTGCTACCCATGCACAATAAAAACTCAGTAAATACAATACTGTTTTACTAATACAAAAAAGGAACTGCTATGTTATCTGTCTGCCCATTGGTCCTAGATATCATGGGCCAGATTTTTAAAGCTATTCAGGCACCTCCCATTGGGAATTAGGCAACTAAACACATTTAGAAATTTGGCCGATATTTTTATTTTGGTTAGCGTTTTGGTTTTAGAGAGAAAGATCAGTTCTTAAGAAATTTCAGAAATTACTGGTTAATAGTTTTCTTGTTTGAGCATTTGGATTGTTTTTCATGTGATCAAACCCTCCAAGTTTTAGCTAGTTTTCCAGTTAGTCTGCGTGGCTGCATAGGTCACGTTCTTATGTGTAGTGTTGTTGTGGCTGTGTTGGTCCCAGGATACTAGAGAGACAAAGTGGGTGAAATAATATCTTTTATTGCACAGAGCTCTTCTTCTTCAAGTTCTTTGTAAGCTTGAAAGCTTGTCTCTTTCACCAACAGAAGTTGGTCCAATAAAAAATATTACTTCACCCACCTTGTGTCTCTGAGGTCACATTCTGTAAATCTCAGGTCACTGCTACTTTTGAATGTTTATATGATTCAAGATTTTTTTTAATAAAGAAGAGAAATTGCTTTTATCAGCACTAACCAGAATCCCCTAAAGAAGATCATTCTGAATGAAACACAGTGCTGGCTGGTTTAAAATTAGAGGTGGCCCGAAACTGAAATCTTGACTCTAAACGTCCTTCCAATTTTCATAAGAATTGTAGGTTATTGATCCTCAGAACAGAAATTCCATCAGTGGTTTTGATTCTTGGTCCAATCCAAAGCCGGATAGGGCCAGTTAAGTGCAGTCAAAACTTTCAAGATCAGCTTGTGAGACCAATCCAAACCTGAACTCTGCCTCTAGTTCAGGTTTAGACCACAAACCCTAGTGTATACCTAAAATGCATTTGGAGCCAAAAAAGCATCCCCTCAACTTATCTCTAAGGCTATGTCTATACTGCAGCACTAATTCGAATTAGCTTATTTCGACTTTCAGAAACAGATTTATAGAAATCGCAGCAGACTGTCCACACTGCGGCGTTTGTACTGGTTTCTTGTGTCCACACTGGCCAGCCTTAATTCGAATTACAAAGCAGTGTAATGTGGGTAGCGATCCCACAGTGCAACTAGCCACGGTGGCTGTTTGGAATACTGTCTTTGTCCCAGGATGCAATGCTGCTTCCCCTATCCTTTCCCCGCTCTCTAAGAAACAGGAATAGGATTTTCGCGCCTTTTTTTAACTCCCCCTGATCGCCATTGCTGCAGAGACATGGAGACAGCTGAACTCTCCTTTATAGTTCTGATTGTGACAAATACAATGCAGCTTATCCTGAAATACTTTAGAAATAGAGCAAGAAGGTGAAGCAGGTACTGCACCTATGCTACCGTGGCTGCCCTGATACAGGCAATCGAGCAGAACAATTCCCAATTGCTGCAGGCTGTAATGTTTCATCTTCAGTCTGTGGACTGGAGGTTCTGGTGCAGGGAAACAAGCACAGACTGGTGGGACCGCATAGTTATGCAGCTGTGGGATGATGATCAGTGGCTGCAAAACTTTCGTATGCGAAAGTCAACTTTCCTCAGACTGCTTGGAGCTGTCACCGTCCCTGAAGCACACGAACACTCGCTTGAATCAAGCTATGACGGTGGACAAGAGAGTCGCCATTGCTCTCTGGAAGCTGGCAACCCCCGACTGTTACCACTCAGTTGGGAATCAATTTGGAATTGGTAAATCTACAGTGGGAGCTGTCGTGATTCAAGTACGCAGGGCCATCAATAGACTTCTGCTACGAAAGCTAGTGACTTTGGGAAGTGTGCAGGACATAGTGGAGGGATTTGCCACGATGGGCTTCCCAAACTGCGGGGGGGCCATTGATGGGACTCACATCCCCATCTTAGCGCCCGCACACCTGGCGACCGAGTACATAAACCGCAAGAGGTACTTTTCCGTGGTCCTGCAGGGGCTTGTGGATCACAGGGGTCTGGGGAGGTGCATGATGCATCTATATTTTGTAACTCGGGGCTGTTCTGTAAGATGCAGGCTGACCAAAAAATTGACATCAGAGGTGTGGAAATGCCCATAGTGATCTTGGGGGATCCTGCTTACCCCTTGCTCCCTTGGCTAATGAAGCCCTACACCGGCCACCTTGATAGTGACAAGGAGTGTTTTAATAAGAGGTTAAGCAGTTGCGGAATGGTTGTAGAATGTGCCTTTGGGCGTTTAATGGGTAAATGGAGGAGTCTCCTCACTAGACTGGACGTGAGTGAGAAGTACCTCCCTTCTGTGATATCTGCTTGCTCTGTTCTTCATAATGTGTGTGAAGGCAAGGGGGAAAGGTTCCCCCAGGGTTGGGCTGTGGAGGCAGAAAGACTGGCCGCCAATTATGAGCAGCCAGATGCCAGCACTATGCGGAGAGCTAACCGCGGAGCACTTTGCATTAGGGAAGCTTTAAAAACCAGGTTCTGCAATGAGATGCAGGAATGATTTCTGTTCAAGTATGTTGTTTGCCTTTGATGTTCCTGCCCTCCTCCCCCAACACCCCTTTCATATCTGTGCCTGACAAATCCCTCCTGAACAAGGTAATTTTTAATTAAAAAATGTTTTGAAATACTGCAAAACTCTATTTTTTTACATTTAAGTCATGGAAGAAGGGTGGGGGGGGTGAGGGTTCATTCACTGTCTCCAGGGATAGGGTGGTAGTTTGCTGGGGTGGAGGAGAGCACGGGCTGCATCCTGGACAATCTCCCATGAGACCTCATGGTGGCGGGGGAGGTGGAGGGCGGCATAGCCCTTGGTTCATGAGCATTGTGGAGGGGCTGCAGCGGGACTGTGTCCTGCTCCGCTCATGAAGATCCACAAGATGCCTGAGCATGTCTGACTGGTACCACAGGACTTTCAGCACTTCCTGCGTGGTGCTGCAATCAGTCTCCTGCATTTGTCTATGAGTGTCTGTGATCCTGTCCATGCTCTGGGTCAAGGTCAGCCTCCACGCTCTTTGCTCTATCTCCGCTGATGTTGAGGTGGTCATGACCTCAGAAAACATGTCATCTCTGTTTTTTGGTTTTTTATTCTTTTTTTTAATCTGAGTGCTGCATTTCTTAAAGGTTGGTCCAGTGCAGAGGTGTCTACAGAATGAAAGAAACGTAACAGGAGACACATAGTTAGCATAGTGAATACAGTGATTCCAATGTTACAATTTAAATAAGTAGCCAATGAAACAATGTCTCCAGGAAATTATTTCAAGTAGAGAAGGAAACAATGTATCTAGCTAATGATCTCAAGTTCATCATGAAAAAATGTATCTAGAAAATTATTTCCTTTCTCACATTGTATTTCAAAATACAGACATCAGCTGCGGGCAGGTTGTTGTGGGTGGGTGGTGGGGAGGAGGGGAACCAAAGCTTGGATTTCAAACCCTTACCGATAGCAAGCACTCACGGCTTGCTCTGGGTGTGGGGCGGGGGAAGCAAGGCTCGGATTTCAAAACCTCACAGAGACCAACTGAGGACAGCGTGGTGTTGGGGGGGGAGAATGCTTACAACGCAGGAAGCCATGATGCTGGCTTCCTTGATTGCAGAGAAAATCAAGGGAGTGATAACAGATTACATACATTAAATTTTCCATGTTATAACAGGTGATGTTAAACGTAGCGTTTCTCAACACATAAAATAACTGAGAACTAGGTTACCACCCAGTACAGGCAACGAAACGCCTGAGATCCCCCTCGTGCCTCCCACACCCAATGTACACGGACAGAAATGCTAATAAGAAAGAAAACTCACTGGATGTGCCTTCCACAGGATCATTTGTGCTGTTGTTGCAGTAGCCATGCTGAGAACAATGGGAAAGCTCTCTCCACGCTGGCAGCAAACACAGGAAATGAAGATTCAAATCTTCCCGGAGCTGCTTTGGGGGAGGGTACTTTAAAATGGGGCATCATGGGATACATTCCGGAGGCCAGTTAATTCGAATTAAGCCCTATTGCGTCTACACTGACACTAATTCGAATTAACAAATTTGAATTAGGGGCTATGCCACTTGCAGAGGTGGTCTTATTAATTCGATTTTACAGGCACCTTAATTCGAATTAATAGTGCACCAGTGTAGACACGGGAGTAATTAATTCAAATTAAGGGACTTTTAATCGACCTAAGCCATCAGTGTAGACCAGGCCTAAGTAAAATATAAATTGTCAAATTCTCTGCTTGTGTAAATTTGCATAACTGTATTGAAATTAATAGAATTATTCTAGTTTACACTAGCAAAGGATCTAACCTGAAGTATCTAGGTTCTGATTCATCAAAGCATTTAAGTATATGGTTAAATGCTTTGCTAAATAGGGAAGGACTTCAGTAAATGCTTAAAGTTAAATACATGCTTAAGTGCTTTGTTGAATTGGGTTTTTAGAGGTTATCTGATTGCACTTGGATTGCTGGCTGGTTACCAGTGAAATGCCAAATGTAAAAGCCTTTAATTAGCAAACAAGAGAAAAAAGCAAAATTGGAATTTAAAGACCTTGGATTTCTCAGTTTTATGATTTTAACTATTTCTTAGAAATGTATCTGTTAGCAAGATTTGTCTCCTGTTCTATTTTCAAACATTAGTGATGCTCTTAGTACAAAAATACCTGCTTTACTTGTGCATTTTTGAATACCTTAAATTACCATTCATAAAGTACATTTATACTTTCTCAGCAGGTCTACACTACAGAATTACTTTGGTATAACTGTGTTGCACAGGAATCTTGTGGTTCAGGCATACTTAGATGAAAAGAGTTTTGTGTTATTGCAGTTTGTTCCCTATGGTGCTCACTGGATACTCCTGTAAATGTGAGGTTCGCCTCTCAATACTCCTCCTTTAAAGTTAGAATTCATGATAGCTACAATAAAATCTTTCTGCTGGAGTATAGGTCCATAGTTACCTTTCACTCCAGTGCCTGCCTGCCTTCTCATTTAAAAAAAGTAATCTCCAATGAAAATGTAAGAATTGTGTGTTGCATTCACCTGGTTTTAGTGTCCGGATATGGTGCTGTCTCTTTTTTAGCTCCCAATCCCTCTGCAGGCTGTTAGATTGCCCATGTGGGTCTTCAGTGGCTTAGCCTTCTGGACAGGTCAGTTCAAACCCCTTCCAGGATACAACAAACTCAAATAGAAGAAGTTCCTGGCCCTTCAGGGCCAATTATAAATCAAATGGTTTCTTTACCCTGCTGGGATTTCATTCGCTCTCTGGAATTAAATCAGCAGGGTTCCTCCTGAACTCCTGTCACCAATCATGGCCAGCAATAGGCCCTGGCCTGACCTGGTTCCTTTGGCTGTTGGCCTAGGAAGCATTTCTCCTCACTCCACAGGATCCAGCCCACAACTGCTTTGGTAGTAGCAGGCAGCTCCTTTCATTTCAACCTGTTTGGCCTTGATTGGCTATTGCTGATCCCCAGCCCTTCTGGTTGCTGGAGAACCATATCTCAGTGGTTCCCAAAATGACTGCTCCTGGGATGCTTCTCTAGGCAAGCCCAGAGGTCTAATAATCGTTGCCCTTTTCCTCTGAGAAAGCTGTTTCCTAAGGTGGGATGTAGCAGAGCAGTGGGACCTCCAGCAGAGGGGGTCCCAGGGACCATTAGGTGCTGCTGGATATGAGCTCTAGTTTGATGTGAGACTATTGTTGCAAAGATGTCAAAAGTAGTTAAAAAAGCTGAGACATAAATGTTGGATTTAAAAGGGAAAACCACACAAATTATCAGTATCATATTTGACAAACTGACAATCATTAGTAATGTAGTTATATATTTGCTTAGATTAATAAAAGATTTTTGAAATCCAGGAAAAATGTTATTACAATCCTGGAAGCACTGCCAAAAAATCAAAATGCAGTTTTCTTGAAAACATCCAGCCAAAACTGTCTGTGTTCAGAATATACATAGTCTACATTTCCAGATGCAAATGCTAGATTCACTCTATTTACATTATTCAACATTTTCATGTTATTTAACATTTTTATCAATGACTTGGAAGAAAACATAAAATCACCACCGATAAAGTTTTCAGACAACATAAAAATTGGAGAAGTGGTAAATAATGAAGCGGACAGGTCTGGAAAACTTTGTAAGCTGGAAACAAGCAAATAATATGCATTTTAATATGGCTAAATGTAAACAGACACATCTAGGAACAAAGAATGTAACCCATACTATCATGATGGTGGGTCATTATCCTGGGAAGCAGTAACTCTGAAAAAATTTGGGAGTCATGGTGGATAATCAGCTGCCCACTTTTGAGGCTATGCTGTCTGGTTTCAGGCCTTTCCCCAGTAAGCGGGAGATAGTGAGTGCTTTTGCTGGTGAATTTTGCCAAAATTATTCATTTACTTTGACTATGATTGGAATAAAAATAAAACTATTTCAAAAGAAATCAGTCATATTTTCTCTTCTAACTAAACCCAATAGAAATGTAAGTTTTACATTTACTCCATCTTGAAATTGATATGATTTATCCATTTAGAAATTGAACCTGGCACTCTGTGTTATAACACAAAATGTAATGCTGTTTGAGTCAGCATGTATAAAAGAAAGTTGGCATGCAAGCAAAAAGTTAGCCGTCAAAATTATATTGTAGCATGGGAAATCTGCTTCTCAAGTACATACTGACCACTGGAATTACTGTTTTATTGCAAACTGTATTTTATCAACTGCACTAGTGTTTTCTGGCTCATCCATCCATGCTGTATCAAATAAGTGGTTGAATATAAAAAAAGAAGATATGGCATTGCACAGACTGTTCAGTAATAAACTGAACTTCTTTGCTGCTATATGGTAACTCTAAAAACAAAAAAATGAATAAAATGAAAAAAAATGAATGAATTTTTAAAAGTGTGTTTGTACTATTTCTCTTACAGGTTGCACGACTAATGGAAATGGGATTTTCCAGGGTAGATGCTTTGGAAGCTCTAAGAGCTTCAAATAATGACCTTAATGTAGCTACCAACTTCCTACTGCAGCACTGATGATTGCCTGTGATGAAAAACTGTAGCTGATAGGTTTATCTACCATCTGCAAGAGGATCACAGCCACCTGCTGGATAGATTGACAAAGAGCAAAGCCAAGAAGAAATGTCTACTATAAGCGATGTTTCAAAGTAGTGTTAATGGATGACATCTACTGTTCCCAACCCCTCAGATAAATTGGTGGTTACTGTTCTGGTTATCTTTTAAAAGTAATTTTTATCTCTATGTATTACATGATACCATCAACATTTATTTTAAAAAATTGGGTGTCTTTCTCTTGTAAATTAGCTTTAGACATGTTATCATTCCTAATAACCAGGAAATACAGAGGAAATTCAAACTCCGCAAACAGCTACATTTACTTATAAGGAAAAATTACAATTCTAATCTTTTCTCAATTTCTTTGCTCTAAAACTGTAACATTATTTTATAGTATTTTGATTTTTGATCACAGTAATGAGAAGATGTTCAGAAGTGGCAGGTAGTGTTATTGCCATAAAGAGTTATGGG
Source organism: Emydura macquarii macquarii (assembly GCF_026122565.2). Taxonomy (NCBI): domain Eukaryota; kingdom Metazoa; phylum Chordata; order Testudines; family Chelidae; genus Emydura; species Emydura macquarii. The sequence continues at coordinate 6,752,506 of NW_027133808.1, read as the reverse complement.
ACTATCATGTCATTCTTCAAGAAGTTTTATTAATGTTTATACTATTTTATTTCTCTCTTGAAATCCTTTTTAAATAAAAGTTGTCATTCAGTACAGAATCCATGTAGGATACCAGAACTGTTATGTGCATATTGCAGGTTACGGTAAGTGACTAGTATAAATTTAAACTATACAAATTGAGTAGATGACTCTATAAATCAGAGAGCATGAAAATACTTGAAAGGAAGCACTAAAAGGGAATTCGCTGATTAGAATAAAAGCAGGTCGGACTGCATCAATCTGATTTGAGTAGATTTCCATGGTAACATGATGGATGTCTTCAGTATGCTGTGTGTCAGTTTTAGTTTTTTGAGCAGACTATACATTACTTTAAAAGAAAAATATGAACCAGGCAGGGAAAAAGATCATTCTTCTGGTTCTGTCTGGTCTTAGTTTTCCACTGTCACAGATATAGACTATCCTGAATGTGCTGAACTGCCACTGCTGGAGGCTGCATTTACTGTCAATCTCTGACTGCAAGCCTAGCCTTTGGAAGGATTGACTCAAGCCAACAGGAGTCTCATGGCAGGGGAGCAAGAAATGGTTGTCTCACCTCATTTTCAGAACAATACTGTGCCTCCACAAATTGGGAGTTTCTGGGTACTCAGCACCTTTGCAAATCAAACCAGTTATTATGGAGATGCCAAATTGTGTGCCAATTGTTAAAGTTCAGTTGAGTTTTGCACTTAAATGTATAATATATACATGTGTAACATGTATTTTATGTATGTGCATTTTGTGTATTATATATATATATATAATTGCAAACAAGACTGAAGATGTCAGGGGAGAATGAAGTAGGAGGAGTAAGAAGTTGGGAGGGAAGGAGAAGAAAAAGAGAACAAAGGAGATGGAGGGAAGGAGGAGTATATTTTAGAAACTGAAATTGAGGGGATAATTTGGTTTTCACAAAATGGCAGCCTTATTGTGTTCTGCAAAATTAATAGAAAATAACATTGGATTTTGTTCACATTTGGGTACATGATGTACCTATTATAATAAAGTTTATTGTGTTCCTGTATTAATTTCCACTGGACTGATTAAGAGATTTGGAACGAGAGACCATTATTCTAGCATGTGACCATTGCAATACAAGGTATTTACGTGCAGCTACAGTCTCTTTGTAGACTATGCCTGCATTTGTAAGTGAAAGATTATTTTGTTCATGTAAAGATGACTGGCATTTTTCCTGCATGGGTTAAGGAGATTTCTGGAATCTGCTAAGTCTGAAAAGTGACTGGATCACAAAGACAAGCCCCCAAACCTTAAAACGAATCTGTTAAAAAAAATGGTATATTTTGCAGCTGAATTAAAACTTCTGGTGTATGCATCTAAGAGGTCATACTTTTTATTTTAAAATACATGTAGTCTCCCCATCACTATCAGAATAATTGTATAATAGGTGGCTATAAAAGGTGATAAATAATTTTGGATAGAATCAGTTAAATAATTCTGTCCATGGGAAATTGATGTATTTACTTCCCACCCAGTGTAAAGTAAAAAATTACCTATAACAGTTACCCTTCCAGATACTGTCCTACTACAGAAACAAGGGCCAGTAGAGCTGCGTCCAGATTCCTTACAGATTTTACACTCAGAATTTGCAAATATGTAATCAGAATGCAGTTCAGGACATTACTAGAGTATTTGCAGATTAATACTCTGTAGGTCTTAGACTGTAGTGTAGACATAGCCTATATTGGCAAAACCTTATGTTGCTCAGGGGTGTGAATATTCCATCCCTGAGCAACATAAGTTACCCTGACAAGCGCTTGTATGCACAGCGCTGTCGATGGGAGAGCTTCTCCTGCTGACATAGCTTGTCCCGCTCGCAGAAGTGGGTTTTTTATGCTGACAGCGAGCTCTCACGTCTTCACCAGATGCGTTGCAGCAGCACAGTTATATTGGTACAGCTGTGCTGCTGCAGCACAGTACATATAGATATGACCTAACGTTGTTTTGTTTTGCAATGGCATCCAGGGATCCCAGGCTCGACCTAGGCCCCGTGTGATAGGCATTCTACGAATGTACAAACCGTATTGGGTGAAATCCTAGCCTCGCTGAAGTCAATGGCAAAACTCCCATTTGACTTCAAAGGGGTCAGGATTTCACCTATGGCTCCTGTCTCAACATGCTTACAGTCCTCTATAGTTTCCATACAAAAACATTTTTTTCCTTTTGATCCCAGACTCTACTGAAGAAATTTTCAGGGGGATCGTTCAGCAAAGTGAGACTCATAGAAATTAGAGCTGGAAAAGATCTGTTGGGTCATCTGCTGTAGACCATCTCGGTGTATGTGCAAGATAGTTTCTTATAGCATATTTACTAATGCTTTGTCCACTCTACTTTTTAAATGTCTCCAATGATACAGTTTCCATGTTGAGTGCACTCCAGGCGTTTTTTGAAGAGGCAGGTCTGTGCTTTTCCTTTAGCAGAATGCAAATCAATTTTCTATAGGGAAAGGCTTTAAGGCTGAAATCCTGGCCCAATTGAAGTCAGTGGCAAAACTGTCATTGACTTTATTAAAGCCAGTATCACCCAGAGGGCATGTCTACACTGCAGCTGGCAGCCTCCCAACCGAAGTAGAGACTTGTGCTTCACTTGAACTAGCACGCTCAAAATAGCAGTCTGGATATTGGGGCTCTGGCAGAGACCCAGGTTAGCCCCTTGCGCTTCGACCCAGAATATTGGGTGGGTTGGGAGCCAGAACTGCCAGCCAAGTCTCAGTTTCCATGCTGCTGCTGTTTGGGCACTAGCTCAAGCCCTGCTAGCATGAGTCTGCCCACCTGGGCTAACAGTCTCAAGCAGTGGCCACTATTAGAGATTTCACCAATGCTAAGAACATTCTTTAATGATACAGCTTGTGTTGATCAGAATAATTTACCAGAGGGCTATCTTTAACTGTAGTATGGTATTTGGGAAATACACTGAGCTTTCCATGGGATGACTACAAAACTCTACAGTGTGAACAGCAGGTTCCCAGGGTCTTCCCTTTCTGTTAAGGTGCAGTATCATGCAGCTCTCTACAAAAGACACTGTACTTGTCAAACGTCCTCCTCTCACAACATAGGGGACAGAGATTACTACCTCTCAAATTATTAATTTGACAGTCACATTTAGCTTCTTATGAACATATCTGTGGTATCTAGTGCCTATTGATGCCTTAAGGAACTAATTATTTAAGCAAAAGATTATGCGGTTATTTTTGTACAAAAACAAGCAAAATACATCCTAGAAGTGCTGAAACACTTGGCAAAATAGTCAGCCATCTTACATATGTGGTTATGATGTATATAACTCTGGAAAGTCTCATTGTGGCTATAACATGGGTTTGTTAAAAGAAAATTAAAAAGATACATTTCAGGAATCCTCTCTCTTTTAATATATGTGTGCATTTATTGTATTTATGTTTAACTATATATCAGAGGGGTCCAAACTTTACAGCACTAAGAACCAGATTGGCACTTTGCCAGGAGGATTGCATCTAGATTGTATGCACTGTATTTCTTTGTACTTCCTTGATAAATGAATCAATTGTCAGTTCACTAGTGGTAAAAACTTGACATTGATTAGCTTTGGTCTCACCATACAGTTTCAGGGACAGATGGCCCTTGGACTAATATTTTATTAGAGCTGATCAAGAATTTTTCAACAAAACATTTTTCCATCAATTTAGATTTGTCAAAACCAAAACTTTTTGCAGGGAAGATTCAGTTTAACACATTTCCCATTTAAAAAGTAGATTATGAAGAAAAGTTTTTAAAGTGTCAAAATGTCCCATTTCAAAATTTTCCGAATTCAAAGTTCCATTTTTCGTTCAAGATCACTTTTTGTTTTGAAATGTAAGTAATTTGTAGGGAAAAAGTTACAAACATGAAAAGGTCAAAATTGAAACATTACATTTCAAAATGGTAGAAATTGAACATTTTGTTGGCCCCAAACTGATTTGTTGTAGTTTGTGAAAATTTTGACTTTTTCCTCACCCCATTGGGACAAGAATCTTTTAAATCTCAAAAAACAGTTTCCATCTCTTTATTTTATACATCCTCAATTATCTGGTGGTAGTATATTAGTGTTTATTGCATATATTGCCACTTCAAGTTTACTTTTTGTGAGGGTTAAATTTCAACTGTTTGAAATAATTTTTAAAATGTATTTTAGCCTTAGAAAATGGATTTATACTATTGGTCCAAAGAATTACAGCCAAATAATGCTCATTCTCATTTTGATTTTGCAACCACAATCAAAGTGGCTTTCAAATAGCTGAGAACCTCAAAGAACGGCCTCTTATTCAAACATGAGCTATTTTATTACAGAAGCCGTATGTTCTTCTGTTCAAAGCTAAATCTTGTTTGTCAGATCTAATAAGAATTGGTAAGATGTAACACTGTGGCTAATTCAGTGTTCAAGAGGAGCCTTCTATTAATTCAGAGATGTCTGACAGAGGAAAAATTCAGTTTCATTCTCTTCCTCTGTGTATGGAATAATAAGGGTAAACCAAAAGATAATGATCAGTGAAATCACAACTTAAAATGTTCCACAATAAAACGTAGACTGGACCCACCACAGGTTTCAGTAGCAAAAAGAAAGTAAAATATAGATCTTAGATTTTCTACAGTATATATTTACCCCTGCCAGCTTGGCTATTTTTATGGCACTCTCTCTCAGACTGAGCAAATTTCCTGCACAGAAGGCCTATTCTTTTGTCCCTTGCTGCTTCTGAGGACTTGCGTGGAGTGTAGGGTGAAAGGGTGCCACTACTGCAACTTGTATGTGCACCTGAGAAAAACTGGTAATATTTCCTTCAGTCGCCCCCACTCACCAGTTCAGAATAGTAGAATAGGGACTGATGCATAGCTTAGTTGGTGATGAAGAACATACGTTGTTTGTAGACGTGTGTTCTAACATGGCAGCATTTTATTGTCATCTCACAAGAAATGTGGTGTCTCTAAATTAAACATTTTGCATTAAAAACATCTGAAAAGGTGGGATAAATTTGTGTTTTGTACCAGCAGATGTTATCTCATCTCAAGGTCTCCCTGTTCAAGTTGTGCTCCCAGCTGACAGATTAATAGCATGGGTCATTTCCCAGACTCAAATTGCGGAGAAAGGGGGAAGAAAGGTGGTGGTAAATTTACCTAAGCTCCGCCCACAAGAATAAATCCCACCCCTTTAAGATGCCAGAATGAGGAATGATTCAGTAGATTGTGCAGATGTTCAGAGCTGATTGTGCATGCTGTCCGTGCTGCACTGGATTCTGTGGAGCTTGGCTCCCCCTTGGTGAGTCTCAGATGCTACGTGACTTATGCTTGGTTCCTTCCTTCCTTCTGCAGGGAAATTGGTGTTATCTCCAAAATGCTACCCAATCATAGTGCCCAAACAAGATATCGTTCTGTGTAGAGCTATGCTCCTCTCCATCCCAATTTGCTTTCATGAGTAATGAAATCATTCAAATGCCCAGAGATGACAATTTAAATGTCAACATTATTAACTAACAACTCTCGGTGCAGTCTGCATTGCTGAACTATTTTTCCAGACTCAGGAAGATGTTTCATCAGTTACACTTGCTTCCCATTTTCAAAGTTTTCCTTGCAATCATAACAGCTAGAGACTATTATATATTATTATTACACTGCTGAGATTCTGAAGCACAAAATTGCAGCCTGGGAGATGAGTTGATATGCCACACCATTGCATAAAGGCTCAGTTTGAACCCTACCCATTTCCATTAACTAGTCACCTTTGATTCCTCATCTAAATGGGATAATAGAACTCTCAGGTTGGTTTATCATTGTACAAAAATCAACTGCCTGTGTGTCAGCGACTAGTGAAACATCTCAGCCCTAAATTAATTTGATCAGAAGACAAAAAAGATACTTCCTTCCGCTTTCTGTCCAAACATCTATGACCCCATCTTGGAGGCCCTGTGGTGCTGCAAATGAATTTACTTCTTTCCATTGTAATTTATCCTTAGGTAGCCCTCATTTTGATATTCCCCTCCAAGTCCATAAGGATTTTGGAGGTTCCCAACTTCTTTCTCTTTTAAAAAACTTCTTTTGCTTCAAGAATGGTGCTCACCCTCAATTCAATAATACTCACTGACCCTATTGCTCTACTTATCTGCCAGTCTACTGTGCATGAGTTTCTCAAGTCATCTTTAATTTTAACTGTATCAAAGCGTTACAAATAACGTAACACTGAAAAATGTCTTCGAGCATGAATTCCCCCAATGCATTTGACTCCACATCATTTTCAATTTCATCTTATGAATACTGAGAGTCTGGGTCAGAAACAACAAAAACACTACATTTCCCGCCCTTAACATCTGTTCTGGATTGGTGTCTAAAAATGCCAGCAAGAAAGCCAAACTGGATGTGCCTCCACCTAGTTTACCAGTTGAAAATTTCTTTGCTTTGTTGTCATGGTTGCATCAAGTGCAGGAAAAAAAAAACAACAACAACCAGGAAACAGTTGGATTTATGTTGTATTTGAAGTTGTTGGTGCACAAGCGTCATGCACTTGGACTCTCACTGCACAATTTTTCTAAATGAAATATCCATTTGTACAATGTGTGTATATATTTTATATACAATTATATATTTATATACACACGAAAATCTATGCTCTATCCTAATTTGAAAACCTACATTTTTTCCTTCTTTCTATTAAAATACAACTTAGTATTACAATAGGTTAGATCCCAGAGCCAAACAAGTTAGTTTAGAAATGCAATATGACTCTTTATAAATTAAAATTGTAAATTAATCTGAATATGAAAGTAATCAAATATCTGGTTATAATTGTTAATACTTTTTGACTACAGACTAATATTTTTTTAAATGAAAGGGACATTGTCAACTTAAAAATCACATTCTGTCTGAAGATTTGCAAAAGAGGAAATATTATTAACAAAAAAAAGTGGTTGTAAAATCATAAATTTAGCAGTGTCAAGGTCTAATATCTGAATTACTTTTTCTCTCTTTTATTTCATTGTCTAGATTTCATGCTGATGCATGCCTTTTAAAACTCTTTTTTTTTGTTTGTTTAATTCTTACCCAGACACGAATATGATTACTGTAATTCGGTCATTTGCTTGATGTGAGACAATGGTTCTTTATAAATAAATTTTGCAGTCTACACCATGAAAATGTTTACGACATTTTGAATTCATACTGACTATCTATCATGGTTTTGGTAAGAACCTATTTCTCTGTCAGATTACTATGGCTAACTGTAAATTAGGCATTCAAAAAATATCGTAGGAAAATATACCCTGCTTTCTCCAGTTAACGAATTCTACTGTGCTGTGCTGTTACTGACTTAAAAGCTTCAAGAATGACCACAAGGTGGCAATACTGTGACTGTTTTAGGGCTCAGTTCTGGTGACACTGAAACCTACAAATAAGAGTTGCACTTCTACTCCAGGTTCACTACCTAGATTAGAAGAAACAAGGTTTTAAAGGCAAACTGATGTCTATATTAGGCTTTAAATAGTGTTTTCAACATTCCCCTCTCCATTCACCTTTACACATTGCTTCAAATCTTTGCAAATAAGATCATAAAATGCTCCATTCTTATGGATTTTGCAGAAAGGCTGGTTATAGAGAAGAAATTTTCTCTCTACTTCTGTCAAACCACAGCATAGGAATGTAAAAAATATTCTTGGAGGATTAGACTTGCAGTTTATAAAGTCACATAATGAGTAAGGTGGCTGGGCATAGGTATTTAGACTCTATAAATTCTATATGTATCTAGTTTTAAAACAGCTTAATTTTTTTCCCTCCAGATGTGGGGTTTTTTATATATATACTGTACATGTAACACTGTGGTTTGCAATTTCCGAACATTGTTCTTCAGATGTTATCTCTGGTTTGCTTCAGTGTGAGTGCCTTTGTATGCGTCCCTGTGCAGGTATCATATCTAATCTCAGAATCTCGATTGTAATTTAAGGTGTGTTTGCACTGAAAAATGTCAGGCTCCGAGCAAAAGCAGAAGAGATTCAGTTATAGTGGTTGATAAGAAAAAGGATTAAAGCAGTTCTTAGTAAATACACTTAGCATACAAACGAAATAGCAGGAAATAGATTTCCACAGGATAACTGTTGTGCTAATTTGTTAACTGATTACACATTTTATGAGTGAACTATGACATATGAGGCAGATGAATGAAATACAGAAAAAGTTTATTGTGCCTAAAATTTTGCCTACTCTTTACTATGTTATTTTAAATTAATTTACAACTGGAGCATTTTAATCAACAAAACTTGGCTGAAGCAGACAAATTGAAATACAAAGATTTTGTATAGGGTTTATGTTGAGCCTATATTATAGACAAGAGATCCCTCTTATCCACCTCCATAGCAGCTGCCAAAACATGTCCAAAGAGCTATTTAGGGTGGTTGAGTCTCTTCCTGGACTACCTGAAGTCCACAGCAGTATCTAGCTCTTACTACAAGGAGCTGTTGTTCTCCTTCTCCATAAAGAACAACTGCAACTGGAGCAAAACGCAGAACTTTCACAGAAAGAACCATGGGACTCATTCCTACAAGAGATATGGAGGAGCAAGGCTCGCTCTCAGAATTCAGTGGAAAGCACATTTCTTCCACTTAGCTTTCCTCCACTAAGTTCTCTAGATATATACACACACAGGCACACAATGTACTTATTTATTCACAAAATGTATACTCTAATAATATATCACTTCTATGGAGTGGGAGGGAACGAAAGAATGAGAGAGAGATGGTGATTGTTATTTTATGCTTTTCAATAGCTGGGTGGAGCTTAGTTGCCATGCTGATAGAGACCAGATATGTACTTCATTAGATATTTTCTGCTTTCTCACACATGTGAAATCTATAATTTCTGGACATGACTAGAATGCAAAAAATTTACCATAAAAGTATCAAAATGTAAATCTGCCAGTTTTACGTAACTGACACTGAACCTGTAGGACATCACTGTGATTACATTAATAACTATTGTGTGGAGGAAACAGATCCCTCTTCACTCGGGGGCGATTTAACATTATTGTTATTTCATTATTATAGAGACATTTACTGTGGCTCCTTTGTTAGGGTTGTGTCCTGAGATGGGCTTAACATGGGTCATAAATGCCTACTTTTCTTTATATTTAGGTCACCCTTCAGTGTGAAATTCACCCAGTGTTCGTTTTTATGCCATTTGGGTTTTCCAAGGATTATTTGTTTGATTTCATAAACTTTTAATAAGATCTGTTTGAATTTGGTCTGCTGTTGAAATTTGTCTATGGCAAACGGATCTATTTTGTATTTAACCGACTGATATATTTTAAAAAGCATCACCTATTTGCACAAAAATTAACATACAAAGGAACTTTGAGTAGATTTGGTACACTGTGTAGTCTTTGAGTAGAAATTGATAGTATTAAATATCATTTTTTGCTGTTATTCAACAACTGAAAACTTATGCATCATGTGTAGCCCATGCATAAAATCATACAAGCTGCATTCTTCTGTCAAATTTTATTCTAAACAGAAGTTTTATGTGCAACTTCTGACAGAGAAGATTTTAGTTCTCATAGAAGTGAAGCTGTTGATGGATAGTCTTTTTTTTCCATCAGCTCTCATACTTTTCCCCATAGGTAGAGGAGGGAAGAAAGGAAAAACCACAAGTAACTGATGTTTGCCACATTGATTAACGCACTTCTGGAAGGTGTACAGATATCCCAGTGCTGAGAGCAATAAAAGAACCTGAATGGATAAAATAAAATAGCTAAAAGAGAGCTAGAATAGCTAGAGGAGAGCAACAAAAATGATAAAAGGTTTAAAAAACCTGACCTATGAGGAAAAGTTAAAAAAAAACCTGGTTTTAGTCTTGGAAAAAGAAGACTGAATGGGGACCCAATAATAGTCTTCAAATATGTAAAGGGCTGTTATAAAAAGGATGATGGTCAATTGTTCTCCATGTCCTCTGAGGGTAGAAAAAGAAGTAATGTGCTTAAGTTGCAGCAAGAGAGCTTTAGGTTTAGGAAAACTTTCTAACTGTAAGGGTAATTAAGCTCTGGAATAGGCTTCTGACTAAGGTTGTGGAATTCCAAGGGAGGTTTCTAAGAACAGGTTGGACAAACAACTGACAGAAATGGTCTAGGTTTACTTGGTCCTGCCTGAGTGCAGGAGGCTGGACTTGATGGCTTCTTGAGGCCCCTTCCAGCCCTACATTTCTATGATGCTATCCTTCTGTGACATAGCTCCAGAACCAACTTCCGGGGCCCCAGTGCCCTATGTTGAATCCCCCACAAGGCATTCATAAACACCCTAGGAAATTAATACACACCTCTAGTGATGACAGCCTTTCATCATCCCCTTTACCAAACTATCCTCTTCCAAGACACAAAAGATCTATAACCATTAGTGCTGCGGGGAGGGGCCATGGGTAAGGTTGTACTATGTGGTCTTTGTGTATGGCCGTAGTGGTAATGGTAATAGGTAAACCTGTGGGTGGAGCAGGCTACGCACTGTTAAGTGGCTTAACTTTTCTTGGTTTTGTGGGTTTGTGTCAAGTGTGTCGTGCATGTAGCTATCTTGACTGTTTCTCAGCAAAGCATTTGTGTAAATAGGTTATTTATTAGTTATCCGTTGAGAGCTGACCATGCTAGCAGTGGTGCATTACAACTTTACAAATGAAAAAGGAAGACACAGCCTGCATCCCAAAGATCGTACAATCTAAACTGAGTTGGCTCATTAAATGTGGGACTTCTCACAGAGTATTTTACAGTCTAAAAACTAAATGATTTATGGAACTGATCCAAAGCCAATCTTTCCAGAGATTTCAGTGAGCTTTGAATCAGGCCCTAGGATTAAATTTTGATTACCCTGGGATAATCTTTATATTTACAAAATGACAGGACTCATTGTATCAAACCATTATGTTACTTAATGTGACCACTTTAGTACCTAGTACTAAATACTACCTAAATAGTACCTAATACTTACCACATAATATATATAGTGTTCCTTTCCTTTTGTCTGTTTGAGTCTGAGCTCTTTGGGGCAGAAGCCTTCTTTTATGTTTGGAGAGAGCCTAGCACTACAGGAAATAAATACATAAATTTGCAAAGACATCTATAGCTTAATATAGTTTCCAACAAAATTAGCTAGATAGTTTTATACCAAACAGAATGGGAAGAGATATTTGTGTATTCTGTAAGGTGAGCTCCTATCTGTGATGAATCAATGATCATAAATAATTAATAAATCTACATTCTTCAAAATATTGCTCTTTGTTGCCTCCTACCACTTATGGTTTGTCTAGAATAACTTAAATCAATGAAACTGCTTGTAAGCTCATAAGTGTTTGCTCCAAAACAGGACAAAATTCCAAGGACTCAGTCAGCAAGGTACAAAACACAGAGGAAAGTGATGTCCTCATCTCACTGATTTTACGAGCTGAGGGTTCAGTCCTGCACGATGCTGTTACCTTCGCCTCCCATTGACTTCAGTGAGAACTGAGAGTGCCCTTTCCGTGGGGAAATCTCCAACTCTGTTCAGGGGTGCTGGAACAATTTTATATTGGGAGTGCTGAGAGCCGTTGAAACTGTAAGCCCTGTATATAATGGAAACCACTTCAAGCCATGGTTTACGGCAGAACCCCCTACACTCTTAGTTCCAGCACTATGCCTCTGCTTGGTTTGGTTTGTTATTTAGATCATGATCCCCTGAGGTACTGATTGCAATTTTTTTTTTTAAGTATGTGATAGTGCTTCTAATTTAGGTGGCTTAAATTTTGTATGTTTGGTGGAAGAAGTGCATTTTAAAGAGGAATTTTGTGTAAGAACAGTACATAGACACCAGATCTAACTATTGATCCAACAACTAAGATAGTTTTAAAAACACCTGGAAGCTTTATTACATGCAAAAATAAAGTTTGCAATTCACAAGACAGTTTTTATTTGAAGAAGAAAATGCAGTGAAGAATAGAGCCAGTCTAAAGAGTAAGACTTCTTTTGGGAAAAAATATTATCCTACTCATTATTAAGAAGCATGGGGAAAAATTCTTGTTTGACAAAGGAAAATATGCATGAGATTTTCCAAAAAATTTTAAAAGACTATTCTTTCAGGCTTCTTATAGTGTGTGTGAAAAAATGTATACATTGTTTTGTGCTCTCTGCCCTATCTAACTACTGGAATGGATTTCCAAAGTAATATAGTCACTGGATTTTATACAGAATCTGACATTTCTAAAGTAAAGTCTTAAAAAGTAGCCAGATATGTGTACATTTTAAAAAATACTGATATTTGATAAAAATTATACTATTACCCTTCCAACTCCTCAGGGGAACGGTCATAAATTAACTCTATGGAGGAACTTCAAAGATCTCACTCACCCTGCTCCTTAAAAAGGTTAAAGACAGGCACTGCACAAAACATAAACTAGTATCTATCCTTCTTTGTTCAGGTTCTGAGATTGGGCCAAAGTCTTGCCTCATAATGGGCATATTAACGGGATAAGTTTAGTCATGAGAAAAGAAGACTGAGCAGAGACTTGATAACAGTCTTCAGATATGTTAAAGGGCTGTTATAAAGAGTACAGTGATCAATTGTTCTCCATGTCCACTGAAGGTTGGACAAGAAGTAAACAGTTTCTGTAATCTGCAGCAACGGAGATTTAGGTTAGATATTAGGAAATACTTTCAATTATGATAGTTATGCAGTGGAATAGGTTACCCAGGGAGATTGTGGAATCCCACCATTGGAGGTTTCTAAGAACAGGCTAGAAAAACTTCTGTCAGGGATGGTGTAGGTATATTTAATCCTGCCTCAGTGTGGGCTGACTTGACAAGGTCCCTTCCAGACCTACCTTTCTATTATTCTTCTGCCAATGATTATATACATCTAGAACCATATGTGACCCATAAACATCTCAAAACTCTTTATTTGTCTCTTATTTCTTTGTATCTTCATCGAGTCTCATTTGCAAAGACATCTATAGCTTAAAATAGCTTCCAACAAAATTGGCTAGACAGTTTTATACCAAACAGAATGGGAAGAGATATTTGTGTATTCTGTAAGGTGAGCTCCTATCTTTAATGAATCAGTGATCCCAGATAATTTATAAAATCTACATTCTTCAGAATATTGCACTATGTTATCTCCTACCACATATGATTTATCTAGAATAACTTAAAACGATGAAACTCCTTTTGACCATTTTGAATGGGGCAGAGATAGGGAATTTTTTTCTGAAAACCTTTGTTTAGTTAAAATATTCCACACTTGAAAGTCCAACGTATACTTATCCCCTCATCTTTAAAATAAATTTACAATCTGAAATTTGAAAGACGAATGAAAACAGTTAGCTCTCCTCATGTCCTTACTTCTTTCTTTAGCAGCTCACCCCCATCAATTATTAGGTTACATTCACTTGTTACAGGAATTGTTGTGGCAGTTTGCAGTTCTGTTTTGTCTTTTCCACAGTACAGACATATCAAGCCACTAGATAATCTGAGAAATTTTGAGTCAGTCACAGTTTTAAAATATACTGTAGATACCCTGGGATTATACAGTTGAGGTCAGACTTTTGAAAGAGGGACATTCCTGCTACTGATTTTAATCCTCTCCCAGGGTCCAGTGGATGCTATATAACAAGTACAATTTCAGTCACAGGACAGGAAAATGGAAGACTGGCTTCATGTCAAATAGCTGTAGAACACTGGATGTGATTAGTTGTTTCATAGTGCTGCTTCAGAACTTTATTTTAACTGGATTAATACCTGAATATTTAAAATCTCAGAGTATTATTCCAGATTTAACAAACAAACAAAGTTTTTAGGATTTTCAAGAAGCTAAAGCTATGCCTTATACATAGCACTGTTTTGTGCATGCCATTTCCAAAGGACTGCAAATATGTTTTACCTGTTATTTTAATGACTCCTGAGAAGACGAGGGTCTCACTCTGTCCATTTGTTTGTACAGTATATACATCTACTGAATTCCGAGCCATGAACTTCTATAAGAAATACATGTTCAAATTGGAATGAATTTCTAATACCATGCTGTTATAACAAGTTTCAGAAATCATAAAACGGTGACTTCTCAGACTTGTGACTATATATATATATATATATATATATATATATATATATATATAAATATAATACGTAAAAATATATATCTTGGCCTAAGACTTTTTTGATACCCAGCTCTTTTCTTAAGACTTTCCACCCTTGCACTGCCACTGGGTCAACGTCACTAAATGGTGGAACTATAAGTGTGGAAGAGGTGCTGTTGGGGTCTACTGCCATGTTATCTTGTTCTGGAGAGTGCTGGATGACACAGTGGAAATGTCACCAGCAGCTTGTCTATATTTATGCTTCCACCTTTCCTGCCACTTGTGGAATTTCTCCAGTGCAACAATGGATAATTTTAAGATAAAAGCTCTGAGTAGACATGGACAAATGTAAAATGTTACAGCTAAGCTGAGGATGAGCAAGCTCCTTGATTGTGGCTGTTGCTATTGCTTTCTGAATATGACTTTCCAGTGGAGGAGGATGGAGCTGAGCCACTGGTTTTAAATAATCTTAGGAGTCTTCTCTTATACCCTCTAAATGCAAAGAAGTAAATTATTGGATCAATGCAACAGTTCATGTTCATAAAAGCCACTGTGATTTGAAGAGACATCTTGAAGGCTTTCTGTGCCGAGCAAGATGGCTGGTACAGTATCTTTCTGATCATGAACTGAATGATATTTAAGTGGTAAGGACTAAAGCAGACCACAACTGCAAGCAGCACAACCAGTATGATTGTGAAAGCCTTTCTGTGGTGCCCATTCTTATCCGTCAGAGGGTTTTCTTTGGCTGCTCTGCACAGTTTTAGGTTGATCTGCACATAACAAACTAATATAATCCCTACTGGTAAGAAAAATCCAATAATGCAAGCACCCAGAAGGATAAATGGTAGCTTAGGAATTTCTTCAAAGTTGAAATATTCCATGCAGGTCAGCTTATCTCCTATCTTCCTGGTCATGGGCCTGAAGAGCAATGATATTGTCTGTAGGAACACCAAAAACCATATCAGCATACAGATATACTTCACTCTGCTCACTTTCCTAAATCTGCCAAGCCGTCGAGTGTGGACCACGGCAATGTAGCGGTCAACACTCACACATGTCATAAAGTAGATGCCCACGTAGGTGTTCATGTAAAAGATGAATGCCGTCACCCTGCAGAGCCAGTCTCCGAAAGGCCAGTTGAATTCTAAGATGTAATAAGCAATTCTTCCAGGCAGAGCAAGTGTGAAAAGGGCATCTGATACAGCAAGGTTGATTAAGTAGAGATCAGTTGAGTTGATTTTCTTCCCTCGATGGAAGGTGACATAAAGGGCAAGGATGTTTCCACAAGAGCCAAAGACCAGCAAGAGAGTGTAAAAGAATGAAAAAATTACTTTTGCTGCAAAGTGGTGGTTATACACATCACAGTTGCTTTCATTGCTGTAAGTGAAGTTAGTTAGTTGAGATGTAGCAGTAGCAGCACTGGCAGGCATTCTGTGGACTTCTCCTTGGCAGAAGAAAAGACATGACATTAGCAGCTTACTAATAATGTGCACTATCTGCTTTGACAGATAACAAAACTACATAGGCTTTGTACTTTAGTAGACTGTCATAGTAAAAGAAGTGAGAGTCCTCATTTGAACAACGAATTTCCACATACTTAGTATGTTCTGAGACATGATGATCAGGCTTAGTCATTTGGAAAACTCAACTCCTAGTGATCTTAGTATAACATTCTGCACAAAGACTGTGACTCATTTTTTTTTTTTTCAAAACTCTTATTATCTTGGAAACCAATAGCAGGGGGTGTTGTGTCACAGGATGTCAAAAATTGCTACTGATTGTTAATCATGTTCGATGGATGAGACATGATATCATTTGCTGCTCAGAGAGAGGGAGATGTGGAATTTCAGATAGAAAATCCCATGATTGAGGAGGGGAAATTTAGAAGGGAAATGTCAATAAAATATGACTTTCTTTTGTTTTGACAGTCTTTGCCAGAAAAGGGAGCAAGGAGAAAAATGCCCATTTGAAGAATAATTTCTCTACATCTATTCATGCCTGTTTAAAAACCTTTTACAATTAAAAACTATAATACCTATAGATTATAACAACCCTATTCCTGAGATAATTGTATATGGCCTGAGTTCTTCACTCAGTTTTAATGGGGTCCTTACTCACCCAAGCACCCCCCTGGCTGCAAAAATATACTAGACAGACACAGGTGGTAGTTAACATAAGTTTAAAGAAAATAATATTCTGTCTTCAAACAGTCCCTTATTTCCCATTTGCTGCTCTAATACAGCAGAGTTCCAGGTTGGCTTGGGAGTCAGTAGTTCCTACCTATACCTTTAAGTGCCAAATAAAACTAGTTGGTATCACTTTGCCAAGATGTAAGGCTTAGGAGACACATTCAAACATTGGTTACAGCCAGACTCATTTGTTTGCACCACAAAAATATGTGTTTATGTGTACATATTATATAAACATTGCACTCTTTCTTTTTGCTGTGGCTTCCTCTCACAATAGATGCTGCTAAAATAGGATGGGTCCTTACCTGTCTTTTAACCAACACACTGAGAAAGTTGCCTTGTATCTACCTATTGTGAGGGTCTCTGTAACTGAAAGTTGTGTCTCCACACTGCTGTTATTCTTTATGTATTGCTGCTAAAACATGATTACTGTAATTGCATACTGCAGGGATGTGTATTTTTTTGGTTCTTAACAATTTGGTCCCAAGCCCTCTGAAAAGATCTACATCACAAACCAGTCATTGAACAAAACGTCTTCAACTACATATGCTTTTTCCTTGTGTCCTCAATAGGCAGAGATGGGATTGAACCGAAAACCTACATTTAACACTCCTCCCCACCCCAACCACAAATTTTAGATCAGCGGTGTTCAGAATCTGAATCTAGATTTTTCACACCTCTTTTATCTCAGTAATGGGTTAGCTCAAAACTCCAGATCTAAAGCCCCCAAGTTTTGAAGGTTATAAATCCAGATCCAAGTTTTGTAAGATCCAGCCCATCTCTAATTTTAAGGAAGCAAATGTGAGGAATTAATATTGTTTTGTTTATTATTGTTACAGCCACAGGTGGAAGTATGATCAAGTGGATAGGTCACTGGATGGGGAGTCTTGCTACCTGAGTTATTTTCTAGGCTCTCCCACTGACCTGTTCCCAGACCTTGAGGAAGTGAGTCACGTCATCACCCTACACTTCTATATCTTCTACCAGCATTGGTTTGTCTTGACCACAACTGGGGGAAATGCTCTAGCAAAATCCCATTTATTCTAGCCTGTCCAAATTCAGCAGATTAAACATTCCAGTGGCATTACATCAATCATTGTGTAGTAAAGTTACCTTTTAGTCAGGATAGTTACTATATAGCCTTGTAAAAAATTTGTTTAAAGAAAGTCATTCTTCAAAAAATACACTATATTGTTTGTCTTATTAAAACTGGACCTCTGTTCCCAAAGAAACTAAATTGCAGTGCAGTTAGAGATCCTTTTCTCACAAGGTCCTATTTGAAAAACCACTTAGTCATTTTTTCCTTGCACTGCCAAAGTACAATACCTGTAAGAAGATAAGACAAGGAGAGCCGGCTTACCGGGGGCTGGTGGCCAAGTGGTGGTGGTGTCTGTTGAGAAGTTCTTGCGTCCGCTCTTTCTCCTGTGCTGTATTAGTGGTAAATTTATTAAATGTAATATTCTTTTAATAATCCCCAAAACAGTCCCCTTCTAGTGCTATAGTAAAAACCTTTCTGTGCCTTGCAGCGAGCAGAAACAGAGAAAGAAGACCAAAAATGAAGAATGCTCTGCTTTTCCTAATCTAGTCATCATCGTCTGGGTGGTGACTGTGAAAGAGCCAAACAATCCCTGTATCACTTGTCAGCCGTGAGATACCTGCTTCCTCCAGCAGAAAGCAAGTACTTCTTTGCACTCCCCTTCCGCCTCATGCTGCACAGATGGCAAGCCTTATAAGACAAGGTGTTGCTCTTTCATCTGGCTTTTCTTTGTAGCACAATAACATTTATATAGTTCTTTGTTTGCACTTTGTGAGAAAGGCATGAAAAAACCCAGCAAATTCCCCACCCTGAATATTTTGAAGATTTCGTCCTCTCTCCACCCCCCCACACCTCCTTTTTCTTTTATTACAAGAAATAGATTTCATTCTTACTCACTATTTAAGGAAGTGATTTATACCAGAAAACTAAACCAAGCATGAGGTTGTTAAAGGCTTTAAACCCACCAAAGTCAGGAAAGACTTAAATACTATGTATTATCTATAATATTGTGCTTGGGTTTTACTTGCACACATGTTTGTAAGACAATAGTTGGAGACGTGCTGTACCTAGAAGATCAATGAAGCGAGTTAAAGGTGTAATTTTTGCCTTTATGATGAATTTTCTGACAGTTGTGTTTTTAAATCACATCTTTACATGTGATTGCCCCTAGAATTCCCTGATTCCCCTGACACTCCTGTGAGATACCATTAGGGCTGTGATTCGGTTACAGTTTAGTGTTACACGAATGCAAAACTAGTGTGAAGAGAGAATCAAGATCAGTAGCTGTGGTTTAATCTCCGGTCTCTTTTTAGGTAACGGCAGAATTTGAAAAAAATAGAAGAAGAAAGTGTATGTGTGTGTGCGTGTGCGCGCGCACGCATGTTGTTCATATGTAATTGGGTTTGAGGTTCTTTCAAGAGATTCAGGTATGTGTGTAATTTTCCTGATTATTCGTTCACAGCACAAGACCACTACTGGGTCTATTCTTTGTACTAATAAATGTGTGCATTTTGTATTAATTTATTATAAACAGTGTTACAAGGATTTAGCTGCAAACAGTGTATTGTTTTTTATATAAATAACTTTTTGGAAAATAACTGTGCTTGCCCTTTAGTCACTTTTTAAACTTGTACATCTTAGCCATCTTTTAGTCTAAAAATACCAAAGGATGTCAACATTGTTACAGTCTATTAAACTACAACATTTAATTTAAAAAGGAAGACAATTTTGAGTAAACTCTCAGCAGGTATAAACTCACATAGCTTCTTGAAGGGATCTGCCTCTTTTGTGTATGTGTCTGGGTACTGAGCAATGAAAATGTGTTAAACCCCAGTCAAAATATTTTTACAAAGATGTAATAAACATAGAAATATATGGCTCTTGGCTGAGAATTTTTGCATGCCAAATTTCATCTTGGAGCATATTTTTAGCAAATTGCAAACTCCTGAAAGAGGATTTGTAATGGAAATGCTGACCAACTGTGAAGTATTAGCAGATTATAACATCTCTTCCCATTCTTAGGATGAAATTTGTACCTGTACAAATAGCACAAGACATAAGTACCACCTAAATCACATTTAAGTCCTCAAAATAGGGTTTAAATGGGATTTATGTGCCTACTAAGCCTTGATGCTAGGCTACTTTCTTCTGTTGTTCTAGTCCAATTGTGGTTATTCTTAACTATAGTGAAGCTAACCATCTGTAAACTGGGGATAATAATACTGACCCCTTCGCAAAGCACTTTGAAAACTACTGATGAAAAGTACTAGTTAAGAACTTGGTATTATTAATTTTATTATTTTAGTAAGCGTGTGTCATCAGCAGACCAAAGTCAACTGGCACATTCAGAATGATAGACAGCAGAATATGTGAGAGAAAAGAGAGCAGCAGCTAAAAGAGATGGTGCAAATGGAGAGGAAACGTCACACATCATTAAGCGGGCACTGCCCTGGCCTGTTTACACAGAATAAATAACTATGATGAGTATTAATTCTTCAGAGACAGGATATGCCTTTGTGTGGAAAACTGACTTGGATTTAACAACTCTATTTCACATAGGAGCAAAACATTTCATGTATCAGTGACAGCATGGTCTAGAGGATAAAACATTAGGAGACTTGGGTTTTATTCCGGGGTGTTCTACTTACCTGCTCTTTGACCTTGGGTAAATCACTGCGCCTCTGGCTCTGTTTTCCTTCCCACACTTAGTGTGACGTGTCTATTTAGATTATAAGCTTTTTGAGGAAGGAACAGTCTCTGTGTTCTTTTGTACAGCACCTAGTACAATAGGGTCTGGATCTCTAGGTGCTGCCCTAATACAAAAAATCCAAATAATTTTTTGCTTTATTAATCATTGTCTCACTGCACCCACATTTGTGGCTAATTTATCAGTGTAGTGAAAATTAAAAGAACGAGGGGCTTAAGGGGCTCCTGCACACTGTATAAGATATGCAGAAGCTGAGGTGTGAGCTCTGAGGCATGGGAACTTCAGGACCCTACCTTTAGAAACTGTATATCTTTTAAGGGGCAAAGGCGATGATTCCTGTATCATTTATAAGGCAGGCTGGAGGGAGACACTTGAGGAACCTGAGGCATCTTAGGAACTTTGTAACAGAGGAGAACACTTTTTGTGGTGGCACACCTCTGAAAGTTCACAGGAGAGGCAATCTCCCCCATGGTTAGGCTAAGGTGCCTATGAGCAGGGCATTTGTGTGATGGATAGTAAAATACTGTGCTTCTAGAATTTTTGGCAAGGCAGCAGAACTTTGAAATTCAAAATAGTAAAACTCGTCTTTATGTTTGTCTTATTTCAATCATTTTCCTTCCAAGTCCTCCCTGCAAACTAGGAAATTCTAGACAAAAAATTACATGGAGAGAACATTAAGGTTGCATGGTAAATACTCAAGGCATGAAATGTCAAAGTGATTACAAATGCAACCCTAACTCTGCCCCTTTTTGCACTTGCAATATGATACAGTTGTTAATTATGTGAACACATAGCATTTCTGAAATGCAATATATCATTTTATGTACAAACTTAGATCTATATATGTAACATCTTTTTCTACCAAGTACTACTCTGTGTATGCCAGGGTCCATGAATCATTTATATAAAAACTACACAGTTAATGGTACTCAACAGAAATGAATACAATACAGGTTAAGTGTTACCACTCAGAGTAATATCGAAAATTTGCTGCAATGTATATGCCATCTACTTCACAAGTAAGATGTTTTTGTAGTTAAATGCCTCATCACGGTATTACATCTAAGAAAGAGTCTGCTACCAGTTGAATAACTGCTGACTAAATTCTGAAAAACCCATATCTTAGTGAGAAGGAAACTTACCATATAAAATTCTGTCAATAAATATATTATTGTTTTTATTTGTATAGTGCTGTAATGTGTGTGAGACACTTTACATGGCAATGAAAATACAGTAAGAATAAAAGCATAAACAATTACAAGAATGGTGTACAATAAATTATCTCTTGGATTATATTTCAGAAGAAATCTGTGATATTATAACTATAGTGTACACACACAGGGAAACAGAGCTATGGTTGCACAGGCAACCATAACTTCGGCACTTACTGATTATCAAGTGCTTAACTGTGCAACCTTAATATTTTGTTCACATAATGTATTTTAAACAGATGGAAATCCTGGCTTCTCTGAAGTCAATGTGAGTTTTGCCATTGACTTCAATACAATCAGGATTTCACCCACACAGAATAAATTGTGCTTTCCTTACTCAGGCAATTAACTTTGATGGAGTAAGGAGAAGATTTGGTTCCATAGGTCAGTGGGTGACAAGGAATCAGAGGGCAGGTCTACACTGCTGGCAAAATTCGGCAGCAGTTGATGGCAGAGTAGCTTCCGTAACTCCTGTCAACTTCGTTACTTCCCTTTAGCGCGCTGCCTCGACTGTGCTGCGCTGATGGGAAATGTGTTCCTGTCGATGCAGCGCTACGTTTTTTTAGGAGGTGGTTTTAATAGATCAACTTCTGGATCAATTGAGTGTTGTCTTCACTGCCGCTCAGTTGATCCAGAAAAATCGATCTGATGGTGGCAAATTTGCCACCGTCGCTATGTACATAGCCTCAGCAACTTACAAGAGTTGCTTAGTACCTTGCAAGATTAAGGGTACGTCTACACTGCCAGGGCTGTGTCTGGGCTACGTGGATCGATGCAGCAGGATCGATTGAGCAGGCAGTGGAGACCCGCTCAATCAATCCCAGAAGTGCTCTCCAGCTGACACAGTAAAGCCACCCTCCCCTGCCGAAAAGAGTAGCACTGCGTCGACCAAAGGGCAGTTCCTGTCAATACTGCGCAGTGGAAATGCCATGGTAAGGAAGCGTAAGTAAGTCGATGTGAGATACACAAGCTACAGTTCGTAGCAAGCATATCTCCCATTGATGACCGCCGGCAGTATAGACCAGGCCTAAGCTTTGAGTAAAGCTTTGACAGCATGATTTCTCTCGCTCTCTCTAGAATATATAACTTTAATTGTGTGATACTGTGCAGTGGTAATTCATAGTAGGCACTTTCTTGACATACGAAACCTTCCTATTATAAATCAGTTATTCTGTGCACAACTATTACAAGAAAATGTTTTTTTTAAAAGATTGTTACAAACCTGTGACTAGGAAGACCTGCCAAAATCATAACAATATTAATGTTAAACCAGATGTTAAACAGAAGCTCATAAAGTCAGACATTATAAAATTAGCAGATACAGATAACTTGCATCCGAGAGTTTTAAAAGATCTGATTGAAGACCCTGCTGGATCATTAATGTTTGATTTTCAATAAGTCTTGGAGAACTGGAGAACTTCCAGAAGACTGGAAGAAAGCTAATGTTGTGCCAATTTTTAAATAGGATAACAGGATGGTCCAAATAATTATAGGCTTGTCAGTCTGACGTCAATCCTGAGCAAGATAGTGGAGCGGCTGATGTGAGATTCAATAATAAAGAAGTAAAGGAGGGCAATGCAATTAATTCATGCAAATCATCATGGGTATATTGAAAATAGGGCCTGTCAAACTAACTTGATATCTTTTTTTGATGAGATTAAAACTTTGGTTGATAAAGGTAGTAATGTTGACATAATATACTTAGACTTCTGTAAAGTGTTTGACATGGTGCCGCACAACATTTTGATTATAAAACAAGAGTGATATAAAATTAACCTGGCACACATTAAATGGATTAAAAACTGGCTGATAGGTCTCAAAATGTAACTGTAAATGGGGAATCATCATCAAGTGGGTGTGTTTCCAATGGGGTCCTGTAAGGAATGGTTCACTGATTCAGAGCAATCTGGATCGCTTGGTAAACTGGGTGTAAGCAAATAATACGCATTTTAATAGGGCTAAATGTAAATGTATGCATCCGAGAAAAAAAAATGTAGGCCATTTTTACAGGATGGGGAACTCTATCCTGGGAAGCAGTGACTCTGAAATGGCTTTGGGGGTCATGGTGGATAATCAGCTGAACATAAGCTCCCAACAATGAGCTGTGGTGAAAAGAGCTAATGAGACCCTAGAATGCATAAACAGCGAAATCTCGGGTAGGAGTAGAGAAGTTAATTTACCTCTGTATCTGGCACTGATGCAACTGCTGCTGAAATACTGTGTCCAGTTCTGGTGCCCACAGTTCAGGCAGGATGTTGATAAATTGCATAGGGTTCAAAGAAGAGCCACGAAAATGATTAAGGGATTAGATAACCTGTCGTACAGTGATGTGATTACAATCTATAAATATCTGTCTGGGAACAAATATTTAATGATGGACTCTTCAATCTAGCAAAAGTATATCATGATCTGCTGGTCGGAAGATAAATTCAGATTGGAAATAAGGTAAATGTTTGACAGTGAGTGTAAATTAACCATTGGAACAATTTACCACATGTTGTGTTGGATTATCCACCACTGACAATTTTTAAATCAAGATTGGATGTTTTTCTAATAGAGATGCTCTAGAAATTATTTTGGGAAAGTTCTATGGCCTCTGTTATACTGAACGTCAGACTAGATGATCACTATGGTCCCTTCTTTGATCTATGCTGCTAGTGGTATTGTGTAATCCCACAATCAATGATTATTGAAAATGCCCCTTTATGCTTGCAGAAAACCACTTTGAACATTATGCCCTGTAGTACCTTTGTTATAGAGCAGTGTGCCTCAAATCAGATACCAGATGAAGATAAGATAGCAGAGACAAAATTGTGGTTTAAGCCTGTGTTTATGAGATGCTTTCCTTTCAATAAGTGCAGTAGCAAAGCAAGTTATCCATATGTCACATGGCATGGGAGGCACCTTTGTCACGGGCAAGGAAGGTACCAAAACTCATATGTTTGGGAACACTCAACCTAGAAAGCAGAATAAAGAGCCAAATGATCATCGGCAGGAACTGTTGACAAGCACCTACACTTACAACATTGCCAGGCACTGGAGTAAAAGAGGAATTGCAAAAAAAATCTTATTTGCTTTATTTTAAAAAAAGAAAGCAAGTCAAAGGAAGTGGCTTCGTCTTTTGAACAAAACATAGTCCTATGTGCTGATCAACAGGTGTTTTGTTATAATAGTGAAAGTAAGCTCCACCTATCTGTGGCAGCCTCACCAAAGTTCATAAATGAGTATGTGTCATCATGAATAAACTTTGAGATAGATTACAAAAGGGCCAGATTCAGACCAGCGTAAAAAGCTTCAGTAACACTGTCTGACTTTTGTAACAGCCATTTGCATTTCTGAACCTCTTGCTTCTGGTGGCATCAAATCTCACTGAAAAGTGACATCATTTATTAGACTACGGGAAGTCCTATGGAGGACATTGTAAGTCAGTTTCCAACCAAGTCAACCCCGATTTATCATTAAAAGAACTTCAGTGGAGATGGTGGGATATGGATCAAAATTATGGCCCTGTACTAGGACATTATGCAATGGTCTTACTGTTAGTGATCTGAATCTTTTGCCTCCAACTAGTTTTACCTATGTTCCAATTACTCTGATCTGATTTTTTAGCCCTTCTATGAACTAGCACGAGACAGTTATGTCCTGCTACCTGAATTTTTTTTTGTTTCAGTTTAGTGTGTGGTGATGGAACCCGGTGTTAAAATGATAAGCTATAACTTTAATTTGTAAGGTCTTGTTTGCAGACTGTGGGGTTCTGGGGATAGCCGTGTGATCTTTGTCTGTCTGGAGCTTGGGCAGGCTGGGAAGAGCCTGTCTGGAGCACGGTGAGTTGAGTTGTGCTCAACTGCCTTAGGTAGCAGCCAGCTATGTCTCTATCTGTTTTGGTTGTTGTGGGTTAGGGTCCAGGATTCTAAGAAATAAAGTAATGCTATGTTGCAACCTTCCAGAAGAGTACTTTTTGTGTGTTTTGTTCTATTTTCTTTGTTTGTATGCTGTGAACATAACATAATGCAATATTACTCTTCCAAACTATTGTGTATTCTTAAGCGCTGCTGTTCACCTCAGATGGCTGTATTTTATTGGTGGATGAAGAGAGTTTATACAATTAGCTACAAAAATATGTAAAGTGCTTTGAGATCCATGTGTACTGAAAGACTATATGTAAATGTATGATTAGCTCCATTGTCAGGATTTTAATTCAGACCATCATAATTAATTAGTTTAGGCCATTTTAGAGGAGAATCATGAAGTTCAAACAAGACTTCCCCAAAACTCAGGGGTATTTTGAATCTGGGGGAGTTAGTTCATACTCATCTTTAGCAAACTTGTCAAATACTGTAATAATACTTTCTACAAGAGACAGATGGAAGTTTGTACCAAGTATTTTCCATCTTATCCTCATCTCTTCTTTCTCTTTCTCTCTGATTTCTATTCTTCTAACAAAAAACTTTTGCCGTAAACCTGGAGACTGGCCAGAATCAGAATCTCAAATCCAAATATTTTAGATTTCAAAGGGAAAGGACAAGGGTTTATCAGATTTGTAACCCTGGATCTGTGACAAACCCAAAACTGGAGGGCAGCTGTTTTTCAGATCTAGTTTGGACATTGCAGAGATATTGGGAGAACAGTATCTGAGAGATTTTTGGCTCAAGATGATGGAAATCTTCCAAGAAACATCAGCTGCCATTGCCATTTGATGAGAAAAAGCTAATGGGATTTTGGCACCACTGAAACCTAATCTGGATCCAAATCCAAACATTGCTGTCTTGGCCCATCTAGGAATAAAACATCTAAAATAAAGTTTTAAAATTTGTTTCTATCCAATCTTTCTTTGTGTATACAGCCAGACTCTGAAAATTGTGATCAAAATCATAAGACTCCACAAAGAAGTGCAAGAGTTAGCAACACTGCAATGTGGTGATGTGAAGCCTCCTGGGGCTACAGACTGTTTGCCTGCTTTGCCTGGCCTGAGGGCCTGGGGCGATAGACTGTGGAGAGCTAATCCCCCGCCTAAAACTTGCCCGCACAGGTGTGGCCGAGAGGGGACATGATCTCCCTCCGACAGGGAGGGACAGGACATCTCCTTTACACAGCCCTTAGTTAAGTCAACTTTGGGCACCCTGGTTGTAGAAATAACAAAGAAATTCATGTTATGA
Organism: Emydura macquarii macquarii; assembly: GCF_026122565.2. Classification (NCBI taxonomy): domain Eukaryota; kingdom Metazoa; phylum Chordata; order Testudines; family Chelidae; genus Emydura; species Emydura macquarii. The sequence goes on along the minus strand of NW_027133808.1, from coordinate 6,726,084 downwards.
AATAACGTTTTCCTGTGGGCACGAAACTCAGTCATTCCCACACTACAATAACACTTAGACACTCAGTTTTGATTCTATAGAAATAAGATGAAAGTTTCTCATTATCTGATTTCTGTGGTTAAAAAATAGTTGAACCCTCCTTACAAAGACAGTTACATGCTTATCAGCAGTGAAGGATTGAGGCCGTGTCTATGCAGGGGATTTTTTTGCACCAGTGCTGTGCTCCATACATATATAGTACATCCAAAAAACGATTATGTGTCCCCATGCACCTACTATTCCCTTCTTGCTTCATTCCTCTCCAACCACCCATTTCCCAGCTCCAGCTCCCTCTCCTCTCCTCCTATCCAAATTCCCATCCCCTGGCTCCTGCCCCCTCCCTGTCTGTGCCTATATACCCCCTCCCTCTACTCTTGTCCAATTCCCTCCTTCCACTGGCTCCTTTACCCCCTCCTCCCCCGAACCCCCTACTTGCTGGCTGCTACCCTCCTGCTGGCTCCTGCAACCCCCACTCCCCACACCATTTGTCCCCCTCTCTTATTTCTCTTACGTTTGCATTTCAGCCAGGCCATTTTCTCCATTGCCTCACTGCTGCCTGGGCAGCAGCAGGGAAAGCACAAGAGAGACAGTCTCCTTGCTCTCAGTTCCTGTGCCTGGCACCACACCAGAGCTGCCTCCTCCTGCCCCTGCAACCATGCTGATCCAAGATGGAGCATGACAGTACAGATGGAATCTTTGGAGAATTAAGCCGCCAAACTTTAACAAACTGTACCGAATTTTTTGTGAGGCTTATTACTTGGACATGTTTGGGAAGCAAAAAACATACCTCTCACACCAGAGGATATCCCTGCCAAATTTCAAGTCCCTATGTTAATTCATGGAGACGCGATATCTTCTCCAAAAATGGTTGTACTGATTTTTTTTTAACCTGGGTAAAACAATGTATTTTTTCCTTAAATCAGAAATGGCTAAGTCATTTTAGCTGAAACTTTTCAAAAACATTCACCCTGAGAAAGACAACTGGTTCCTTAAGGCCATCATTATTACTCCCACCTGTAAATATTTATTTACTATAGCCATCTTCTCTTTCTTCTGGTAGCTAATACCAGGCTCTTGTCTACATGAGACACATTGCATCAATTTAAGTAAATCAATTTAAACTTAATCTAGTTACACCAATGCAGCTGGTTTGACCCTTGCTTAAACTGATGTAGTTTAATTCAGTATTTTATCCATACAAGTTAAACCAGCCTAAGTGATAGTTAAATAATTTCAGTGGACCTATGTAGGAAGTTTGTACCAGTTTAATTGAATCGACCTAAAATCAGTTTAGTTCAACCGGTGCAACTTTCTTGTGCATGCAAGGCCAAGAACTGGAATATGATTTACTGAATACAAAGCAATAAAAAGGTGATGCTTTAAATTCCTGTATTGTACTGTTTTAAGCGAATATTACAAAAAACTATGCCTGTTAGGGCTCATTCATAAAGATGGCTTCAGTGGGATTTTAAGTACTGAGTCTTAAATATCCAGGGATTTTATGATCATTTGGCTAAATATGTTAATGCATGTCTTTGCTCCCCCAGTGTTCTGTTTTGGGGCTTGGATTGCTGGTTGGTCTCCCTCCTAATATGCCCAGAGCCTTAGCAGCCAAATTATGGCTGTTTCTGCCTAGGGTTGCTGCGGAAAGTAGTTTCCTGAGCCTCCCATCACTTCTAGTGCACTCACATATGGTGACCAAATCTTAGCCTCATATTATTATTCTTGTGGGTTGGGTTAAACCTTGTTATTATGGTTTAAGCAAAACCAGACCTTTTAGTCGGCTGACAGTAAAGAAGTGATCAACATAATAGCAGTCTCCAAAACCAAAACACAACACACATCAAAGGCAAATGCAAAGCTGTCCAGAAATTTGAACGATCTTTCTGGAGGCATTCACTGGATATTGTTTGACCAGAGAGGTGAGTATGTGAGAGAGAGAGCCCAAGGTGAAGCATAGAGAAACAGAGACAGAAGTGTAGGTAGTGAGAGAAGCCTGATGCGGGGGCTTCTGAATTTGGTGCTGGCTAAAGAAGCTTAGGGCTGTAAGCAAAGAAATTCTCTCTGGTTGTTCCGGTTCCTCCTGCGTTCAAGGAAGCTGAACTTTGTACATTCGTTGTAAATAAACAGGATTGCATCAGAGAAAATACCTGACTCCAGCATCAGTTTCTCCTAACAAAAATAACCTGCAACATCCCAAACTTGGCTAACTGCTTGGGTCAAAGGGGGTAACAGTGTAATTTGCAGTGTAAGGACTGTATAGATGTCTAATGCATTTACATTCAACATTTAATATTTTAAATGATATGTGACCAAAAGGGAACTCTCATATTACTGTAATCTCAAGCAGAGAGATTTCTGAACACCCCATAAAAACTATAGAAAAAAATTGTAAAAGCCCCTGCATCAGCATTTTCTGAGCAGATAACAGGTTAGAGAGATGGTTCTAAAGAAGAATATAAAATTAAGCTTTTCTTGGTTGCATGAGCCTATCTTAGGAGAAGTAGAGCAGCATTCTAAGAAATCAAAACCCGCACAATAAAATAAAACCAGGAACCTGCATCACGTTCAGCAACAATGAAAAGCTGCAAGCCTGACCCTACAGCGCCTATGCAAGCAGAACATCAGACTTCAGTCGGAGCTATGAGCACAGAGCAGTTGCAGGGTCAGGCTCAATGTTTAAAAAACTCAGTGTTGTGTCCATCCCAGGACATTAGAGAGAAGGTGGGGGAGGTAATATATTTTATTGGACCAACTTCTGTTGGTGAGAAAGACAAGCTTGCAAGCATAGATACAGAAGTTGGTCCAATAAAAGATATCCCATCTCCCCCCATGTTGTCACTCTAAAAAACTCAGCTCAGAACACTGACATTGACCTTGTTCTGGTAAGCCTATGCTTACATGAGTACTCCTTATTATGTGATAATTGCAAATGACTTCACTGAAACTATTCACATGGGTAAGGAATATTTACTTCTACCTGCCTAAGTGCTTATATGGCATTCATCACCATAGTATCTGAGCAGATTTTGCCTCCAAAACCCATGTGAAATAGGGAAGTGCTATCCCCATTTTACAGATAGGGAACTGAGGCATAGAATGATGGGACTTCTGAGGATTAAATTTGATCCCATTTACTTGCTTCACAAATGTTGATTGTATATTTTAATGTCATAGAATTGTAAGTGTTGGAGCAGAACTGGTCCTGTTGAATGGTTTAGAAACTTTTTTGAAGAGATGTTTTTCTCTGTATTTGTTATTCAATAGGCACATTGGTCAGTTAAACACTACCCTGAGCCCAATGTCCTGTTGTTTAGAGCACCATGGAAATTAGTTGAGGATTTTTGTGTTCTTGCTGTCTTCCAACATTCATTTTCTGTAGCTGATGTCCATGGTTGCTTAGCTACTATAGTGATGCATGCCATAGAAATATTCAGTCAGATGGCTGCTTTTGCTTTATTTTTCACTCATATTTTTATGCAAAGAATTTCACCACCACACTCTCCAAAATCAGAATTTACCTTGCTGCCATTGTAAATGCTCTTGTTATACAGACCTACCCATCACATCTAGTTCTGTTTCTAGCTTTCTTGTATTTGCTCTACAAAAACAATCCCTTACTACCATCACATTTAATGTGATGTAACACTTCTGCGTTTGGTATAGTACCTTACATTGTCCATCATTCTCAAATACATTTCAATAATTAATATTTGACCAGTAATTCTCATATTAAATATCTGTTTAGACACTTTCATTAGAAGTATTTATTATTATTGTCCAAACTTCTTATCACCACCTAAAAAAGATGTACTCACTCTGGAGTATCCAGATGTCCTTATTAGTCATTGTGGGGATGAGTCATGTTTATCTGATAGAAAATGGGAATACAAAAGAACACAAAACAAAGGGTAATGCTTTCACAAGTTGAGGTAAACTCAAAAGCCTCAGCAATTTCCCATCTCTCCAGTGCAGTAGTTATCTGACTTATTGAATTGACCTTAAAATATCATTTATTTAATCAGTTTCACAAGTGATGATCCAATTGTCACAATCTTTTTAGATTTAAAAGAAAACATTAATTGAGTTAACTGGAACTACAGAGTCATTATCCTCAACAAATAAAAACTCCTGCAAATGGGTAAAATTAGTGTTTACTAGAATGGAAACAACTGTAGATTTCAATGGTTCGATAGCTAGTATTTGCTGCTATACAGAGGGGAGAGATAAGGTTGCCTATTATATCTCCATCTTTGACTTTGCAGTTGAAAATTTGCCATCAAAATAAGGCCTAACTGAACCTCTGATTTTATTTTCTCTTCTTCTTGTCCTACCCTGCTGATACAGCTTTCAGGCTTGTCCTGGGGCAGTCTGAGAGTACCTAGACCCCCATTGTCTAGGCACTGTACACAAACATAGCGACTGCCTGTCCCTGCCCTGATGAGTTTGCTTTCTAAATAGACAAGACAGACAAGTGGGAGAAAGGGAAAAAAGAGGCACAAAGAAGTGACTCATCAACAATCAAACAGCAGGTTAGTTGCAGAGCCAGAATAGAAACCAGGCAACAAGACTCCCAGGCCACTAAATCCCTTTCTACTTTCTTTTCCTGTACTATCAGTTTGATATCAGCCTCTCTATGGTGCTGTATATCCTGAATATGAAGGGAGATGGACCCAATGATCTAGCAGAACTTTCTCATCTCCATCTTCTGTGACCTTATATCATTTAACAAACTACAGGATATGTACATTCAGCTCCAAATCTATTTTATACTTAAGTGGCTGGTCAACCCCTTAGGACTTTCATCCAATGGCCATTTAAAGCAATGAGATTTTCCCATTGACTTTGGTGGATGTTGATTTAGACCCTTAAACTCCAAATAAATAAAAAAATAAAATAAAATTGAATTTCAGTATTTCTTTTTTGTTTTGTTTTGTTTTTCTTTTTCTTTTTTACACAGTGATTCTCAAATTTCTGGGTGTGGTTGGATCTCACCCTGCCTAACAATGCACATTAGATTATGATACATGGAACATAGAGCTGACAAAAGGGTTGATGCTGAAGTATGTGGGGCCCCTTGGTGGTGAGTATTACTCTCTACCCTAAAATGTGTTTTATGTATAGGGTTTTTAAGGTGGTGTGTTGGAAAGTTGTGGGGACAGACAGTTCTCACACACTCCCACCCACACACAAGATCTGTGACTGAATGCCATAATGGCTGATTGGATGTAACTGCCAAGCAATGGAGCAATCACCTCAGGGTCATTTATTTAGATGGCCAGGCTGGCTGACTGGGATAAACCAATCTAAGGCAAAAAGAAGACCTCACACTAGGCCCCGTAGCAAAGACCATTGAGCAAATGAGTAATTAGGCTCAGGCACACACACAGAGGGTGGGGTTTTGAGGAAAGAGAATTTCCCTGAGAAGGGGCAACAGATACTTTTTGGATGGCAAATGGAGACTAGGATGGATCCCAAGAGTTCTAGGGCTTACTCACAGAGTGTATATTGGGCCAGTTCTGTGCCTGTAACACAAGAGGGAGGCATAAGGATCTGTGGACTAGAACCTGGTTTGCAGAGCCTGGGACAGCTGAAGTTCCTACAGTGTCACTGGGAAGCCATGCAGTGCCCCAGCCAAGGCGAACTGTGGCGAGTAGGTGTCGCAGGAAGTACCACCCAAGGTATATAGCTCTTTTCACAAGCTTCTGAAGGAAAGAAATGTGGCTGTCAAATGGGATCTGCATAGTAACAAGTGTCTGGCATAAATGGGGGTGTTGAACCAGGATCCTGGTCTAAGAGTGGAAGAATAGAAAAAAAAAAAAAACCACCCCAAGACAGCGAAGGGCCTACCCCCTGAGGACAAGCACTCAGAGAGTCTCGAAAGGGGACAGAAATGTAAGTAGCCTGTAACCGTGACAAATATTAAAACAGTCACTGCCATGAGGCATTTAAAATGTAGGGATCATTCTACTGTGACAATAGCTTTATATGAGTATGTGGTTGTGATGATTGTGCCTTTCAGGGCTAAGTTTCTCAGCCAGAGTCTGGGGAGGGTGCTGTGAAGCTTGTGGTGGTGTTATGCACATGTAAGGGGTCTATTAGCCCCTTACTGAAACTTAGTGGGTCTTTTTGGTTGGCCATCTCTTGAGGAAGCAGGACCCTGAAATAGACAGCCCCCAGAGCCACTGGAGAGAGGTCAACTCAGGTCAGCCTGATTGACAGAGCAGGCAAGCCAATGAGGGAGCCAGGAGGGTGGGGGTGGTTCTCATCCTCCCAGTGAGCTGGAGCTGCCTGCCTGTGCTTGCCAGGGCAGAGAGCAGGGAAGAGCTAAGGATAAAGCAGCCAGCAGCTGGGAGGATAGAGAAGAGGCCCAGAGAGCTGAGCTATGCTGAGCTGACCCACAGCAGCAGAGGCAGAGGGGGATGCAAGAGAGCTGAGCCAAGCAGAGCACAGCTGCACTGAGCAGAGCGGAGCAGGAGCTGGGGCTGAAGCCATCTGGAGCCAGGTGTGGTGAGCAGCTGGGGAGAGTGAAGGGGACCCTGTGCAGGGCCCTGTGCAGGGAGACACCACCAGCCCAGAGGCCGTGCAGGCCAGACTCAGAGGGGGATCGTGACCCCAACAGGGGGGCTGATGCTGGGGAGAAGGGTCCTGCCCCCTAGAGCCTGGGAGCGTGTGGCCACTGCCAGAGCAAGTGTCTGACTCTCTGCGTCCCTGCAGTGCAGCCAGACCTGGGCAGGGGCCTGCGATGTGTGACACAGACTGTGAACCTCCCTTACATCCCAGAGACACTGTGTGTGGTGTCCCAATGCCAGGGGGCAGTGTTGGGTGTTTTCCTTTAATTTTTCTCCTCTTTTCTATTTTTTTATTTGATTTTTGATTGCTGTTTGTGTAATAAATTGTATTGCTTTGAACTCTATGCAATAATTAGTGGGTGAGGGAAGCGCCCAGTGCAGAGTTAGTACCCCAGAGTGGGGACACCCTAGCTCCTGCCCTAAGGGACCATGGCAAGATTTGGGGGGTTGAACCTTAGGAATCCTGGGTCCAGCCTTGTCCAGGTTACAGGAACCCCACCACACAAGAGAGTGGAAGGGGAGGCCTCGAGGTCAGGTAGGCCTCTGGGTAAAAGGCGTGGGAGCAAGGACTCAGATCCTTTTGCTAGCCAACTCCACTGGGGTAGTGTATGAGCCAGGAAAGTTCCCCACAATAGTGGGCCCATTCCCCTGCTTACACACAGCTGGTTGGAACTGTGTATGGAATAAATGAGCTTTCTTGCAAGTTCCTTAATCAGTGCACCAAGTGATCACTTAACACCACACAGTATAACTCCAGTGATTTCAATCTCCCACGGACATCTTGGTCACTCTGAACCGAATCCGAATCAACCATGGCAGAGGCAGACATTTAATGCACAAATGGAAAATCAAAGATTTCCTGATGTATTAGTGTGGCTCCCACTGTTAACGCGAAGAAGGGTTAAGGAGGTCGGACCCCTGCCGAACCGATCACCGGACTCTGCTCCGCAGTAAAACACAACACATTTATTTAGGAAATCAGAACACAACAAGCAAAAACACTAGATCAATTAATAATTAGGAATAAGTTGCTTGGGGGTTAACTGCCATAAAACAAATTCCAAGACCGTTAAATAAAAGTATATCACATCACCGTTGTTCTTCTCTCCACAGGGTGTAGCATACTGATTCCTGACTATGGGAAGAGGACCGCAGGAGCTGGATCTAATTGTGAAACTGGATTGGATCGTAAGCCACAATGGTCGAGAACAGGATCACTGACCAGGTAAATAGTACTGATCGTCTTTGGTGGTAAGGACAGACTGTCTCTTTTACTTCAGGAGGCTGGAGATGTCTGTTGCACGCATACGGTGCTGCTCAGATGGAGAGCACCTACTGTCCCTTGTCAAGAACTTAAATAACCTCATTTGGACTCAATCTTAACCAATCAGGCATCTGGATTTTCCCGCTTTTCTTGTCTGCTGCACACGGTACATGTTTTTCACTCCACACTAAAATATCTGCACATGATACCAATATTACAGTTCAAGCCAGTTATCAGCTGTTTACCTCAGAAACCAGAAATTTCCCATGTACACAAGCCATTAGTGATGAGGAATGTCCCATATGGAGCTGCACAAAACTTCACTTCTCCTCAAAAGCCAATGGCTACAGGAACCCTTTTTCCCCAAAAAAGTCAGTTAGTGTTCCCTTACCTTCTGTGGGCTCTGCTTCTGTCCCTGGTCCTGCTGCTTTCCTGAAATAAACCCTTGGTCAGGCCCCTAGGAAAGCCTTTTCTCACTGTCAGGGGATTCCCCCTGAGCATGTATGAGTTACTCCTGGAGGGAATTCCCACCCTGCTAAGATTGGGCTTTCCAGGTTCTGCTTTTAGCAGCATGGGGCCTAGAGCTCAGCTGGCCAAGTGTGGGAGCTGGTTGTGCTGGCTCAGCAAGTGGGGACAGGCCTTTCCCCTGATGACCATGGTACTATATTGGGTTGGGGGGGGGGGACAGTGGATCCCCATGGTGCTCTCAGGAAAGATGGGCACAGGCCACTTAGTCACCCCCAGAAGCCTGCAGAGAGAAGGGGAGAGTGTCTGTACCAACAGCCCCTGCAAAAAGGCTCCAGTGCAGGGCAGGAGCAGTTTGAGACATGGGGCAGTGGGGAGCTGGTGGGAATAGGTTGGGGCAGAAGCTCTGGGGGGTTAGAGGAGAAAGTGACTGCAGGAGCTGGGGACGGCTCAGGGCAGCAAGTACCAGCTGAGAACCCAGAGTGGGGAGAGAAGGAGCCGGGTGGTAGGTACCTGTCAGGGCTGGTGGGTAGTGGTGACAGTGGAGAGCTCTGGAGTTTGGAAAATCGGGAGTAGGTAGGGCTTGGGGTGTTGGGAGGGGAAGGTAGCAGGTAGCTGTCAGGGCTGGAAGTTGCAAGCAGGGAGGTCTTAGGGCAATGGCAAAGAGGGGACGGAATTTAGGGGTCAGTTTGCAGGCGCCGCCTGGTCTGCATCAGTGAGATGGAAGGGAAAGGAGAGAAGCAGAAGAGCTGGGAGTAGGGTGGGCTGGAAGGAAGAGATCATGTAGCCAGTACCGACTGGGGTGCAGCAAGAGGAAGAAGGGGAGAAAGAGCTCAAGGGAGCCATGCATAGGGTGAGCTGAGGACCGTGGGGGCAGGGAAGGAGGCAGGGAAGCAGCTACCCTGTAAACAGGGAGAAGGTTGTGGGAGAGAGGAGTGTGTGGCTACCTTCTCCAAAATCACATAAGCACAAGAGCTCTTCCTGTCATCAAGAGAGCACCTGCAGTAGGGGGTAAAATCACATGCTTTGCAAGAGTTGGCAATACTATGCCACCCGGCCTTCTTGTGTATATCACACCTGAGTGCGAACTAGAAAATGAAAAGTTTGCTCCTTCGTCAATGGCTATTACAGCTTGTAGCCGGGAGGGGTGGTCCCCCTCTGAGGAGGACCCAGACCCACCCTGGCTGACAGAGGCCTCCCCCAGGGGAAGCCCCGACCGGAAGCAGGTGGGCGGGTCTAGGCCTTTAAAAGCCCCAGTGGCCCCACCTGACCGGAAGCAGGGGGGCGGAGCTAGGCCTTTAAGAGCCAGGCCAGTGAGCTCAGTTGGAGGAGGACGGCTGAAGGGAAAGGACGCGTCTCCTCCTGAGCTCCTAGCTAAGGCCGGGCCGGGGAGCCACGCTAAAAGGGAGCGGCCGGCCTTAACCCCAGCCTGGGTTTCGGCAGAGGCCTCCCCTAGGTACCCCACGGCCTGGGACTTGGAGGAGGGCCCACTGGAGGCCCCCATGGCCTGGGAGCCGGAAGAAGACCCAGCGGGGCTCCTCGCTGACTACAAGCCTGAGGAGAACCCCCCTGAGACACCCGGGGCTTGGGAGCCAGAAGCGGACCCACCAGAGCAGTACAGAGCCTGGGACCCTGAGAACTTACCGGCCCTGCCCGAGGCCTGGGGACCGCAGGACCTGGAAGAGATACCCTCCGAAGATGAGCCCATGGAGCTGCCCGAGCTGCCGCCTGTGGACGAGGAGGGCCTAGCAGGCCTACCACACCTCAGCGACCCAGAGGAGGCAGGTACCAGAGGTTTCGGGGAGGAAGAAGCCCAGGGATAGCCGCACGTTAGTGGCTGAGTCAGGGGCAACCCGGGCGGCGTGTTGCGGCCGGAGCCCCGCCGACCCCGTGGCAAACGCCGTTGCCACTACCAGGGTCCTGGGCTGGGACGCAGTGAAGACGGGCGTGCCTGCGTCCCCCTCCCCCCTTCCCTATCCTCCGTGAGGAAGCCTTCCCCGCCGTGCTGTTCCAGAGAGCGGCTTGCTCACCTGCCAGCCCTGCCTGAGGGCCTGGCCATAGACTGCTTGCCTCGCCAGCCCTGCCTGAGGGCCTGGCCATAGACTGCTTGCCTCGCCAGCCCTGCCTGAGGGCCTGGCCATAGACTGCTTGCCTCGCCGGCCCGGCGCTAGGCTGCTTGCCCTGAGAAGGGCCCAAGACTGCTCCCGGTGAGAGGTAGCCGGGAGGGGTGGTCCCCCTCTGAGGAGGACCCAGAGAGGGGAAAACCCGGACACTGCTCCCCGGTTCTAGGGGTACGTCCACACAGCTTTGCACAGATTGTTTGATAACTAGCAGATTCAAGGCCTGATCCAGCAAAATGCTTACACACATGTTTAACTCTGAGCATGTGAGTAGTCTCATTAAAAGCCAATGGGTTTACGCTCAGGCTTAAAGTTAAGCAGGTGCTTAAGTATTTTACTGAACAAAAAGCCTATTTCTTAGGACTGTTAATTTTTCTAGACCTGTTTTTGTTTGGGTGTCATGACAAGCTGCTGTCAACATTCCTTTTCGCAGATTCATGTTGACAATGGGGAGAGGAAGTGGTTGCTTTGATCTTTCAATGATTCCCTTGCAGGTCAATTGTATAATTTTGTAGAGCAGCAGCACACGACCTACACTGTAGAAATGTAGGGGGAGATGAACCAGTTTTGTTGAAAAGAAGTATGCGAAGTTAGCTGAGGATTTGAACTAGATGGAAATGATCCTGGTGGCTTTTTACTGGGTACTGTGTTAATTCCCAGAAAACTCTGTAACCTCTCTCCAGCATAGGAAAGGGAAGTACTGAAGAGGTGAGAGAGATCCTTGCTGTAATACTGGGACAGGCGGTCTAGGCCCCCCCATAACTAAAGGCCCTGTCCCCTCAGCTAAGGGGGATGAACCACAAAACCCAGGTTACAATTAAGTTCTTGGGATGACATGTTAAAAAACAGGAGCAGGAGTGAGGTCAGGGGTTAAAAATGAGGGAGCAAAAGGGGGGGCACCAAGCAGAGAACCCCAGACTGTGCCCACTGTTCCTCAAAGCCATCTAAGGAGTCAATGGACATGGCCAAGAGGAACTGTGCCCAAATATGTGACTGAACAAGGGAATGGAAACAGTCACAGTTACAGAACGCCCCTTCCCTTGTCCAGCTTCTTCCTCCTGGTATGATGGCTGGCCTTCTAGGCTGGAGCTAGACGGAGGCTGTCAAGGAGGGATGGGATGTGCTAGGCTCAGGCGATGCAGGGAAAAGCACAACCAGGAGCTCAGTGTGAGATTCTGCAGGAGCCAGAAGAGTGGGTGTATCTGATGCACCCAACATAGATGTGCACCAGGGTCTCCTTCTTGCCACACAAGAGACAGGTGTTGGGGGAGTTCATGACCCGTGCCAGGTACATGCCAGTTCTCATGGCTCCATGAAGTAGCTGCCAACTAATATTCCCAGAGGGCTGTGGAACTAGAGAGCAGTACCGGCTGGCCTACTGGGGCTCCTCATCTTCCTCAGGCAGCAGCAGGTCCCACCCCTTGGTGCCAGGGCCGGATCTGAGGGTGAGGAAATGGACGATATGAAGAATGAGCACACACAGATGTTGTCTGGGCGTGGTTCAGAGGCGGACCAGCTGGATGTCATGCAGCCGACTCATGTGGCTTGTCAGGGGTGGCCGGGGAGGTTTGTGGGACTGGAGCCTGGTAACAAGTTCCAGAGGTGGGGTGAGGTATGTGCAGGGAGCATCCTTCCACAGGGCCTGCTCAAGGAAAGCAAGAGAAGCAGATGGAAAGGCTGCCCTCACTTCCTGAAGCACACAACAGGGGACATACAGGGTGGGCTGCTGGTGAGCAAGAGCAAAGGCCAGAGAGGTGACTGTGGGGAAAAGGCTGAGCAGTTCAGGAACAGGGACGGAAGAGCTGAGAGATGGGCTGGGAAGCAGCTTGTTGCTTGCAAGGTAGCCAGGGGCAGCCATGGCTGATGGATAGTCAGGAGTAGTAGCCTGCAAACAGTGGGCTGTGAGACTGAAGATAATCAGCCCTACTTACCTGGTCAGCGATCCCGGTCCCGGCCGTTGTGGCTTATGCTCCAATCCAGCACCAGGTTCAGATCCAGCTCCTGCGGTCCTCTTCCCATAGTCATGAATCGGTGCTCTACACCCTGTGAGGAGAAGAACATCGGTGACATGATATACTTTTGATAAATGGTCTTGGAATATTTTTTATGGCTGTTAACACCCAAGCAACTTATTCCTAATTGTTAATCGACTTAGTGATTTACCTGTTGTGTTTTCATTTCTTACAACTTTATTTATATAAATAAATATTCTTATTATATTCTTATTCTTATATTTTTATTATATTTGTATTTATTCTTATTCTGGGTCCGAACTCCTTACCCCTTCTTCGGGTTAACAACTGGCGACCGCGGCAGGACCTCCTCAGCAGTATATTTATTGTCAGTTTTGTTTTGCTCAGACAGGTTACGTGCGGTCCATAAACTGCGTGAATAGGGATTACTGGCAAAGCCAGTTAACGGAATGGAGCTGGTGATTTAAAACTGTCAGTGGACAGCAAGATGAGTGAGACTCTCGCGATAAAGGCAGACAAAAAGTTAGTCATCGGTATAAGGGTAAGGACGTTAAAATACAGAATCAGCTTACTAGCTGAACCTCAGAGCCGGCCCCATAAGCCGTACTGATAAGAAGTGACAGTGTGTCATGGTGAGGCCTGTATGCTGGAGGCAGTTTGTGAGTGCTGCCGGAGACAGCCTGAGGGCTGGATAGAGGAAGTAGTTGGGTAATTATGCTGGTCTTTATGGATATCAGTTAAAGTGTTGTAAAGGTTGTGTACGTGGTTGTGAGCTAGAAGTGCTCAAAATTATTTAGATAGTTCAGTGACGGAGGCTGAAAGGCCTGCTGTTGTATCCCTGGTTGGCCAAAGTCCAGGAGGGGTCCCTAACTGAGGGGAAGGCTCGAGTAGAGCCAGTGAGATCTTTGATCTCATCTGTGAACTGTGGCAAGAGCCCAGTTTCACTTGGGGGCACTCACTCAGGGAGGCTGAGCACAGCATGGTCTCCAGAAGACTGGTTAAGCGCCAAAAGAGCATTGTGCTCTGAGCATATACTGACAAAAGGTAGTTGCTGCTGGATTAAGGAGTCATAGACTTCACCAGATAAGTGAGCCAAGGTAGAAGTTCAGTTTTACATGAGGGCACTTGTCCAGAAGCAAGTGCAGTGTGGTCCCCAAGGAGTTACATCCCCCCATTGAATCTGACAGTTTAAGGTTCTGTGTTATTTGGGGAAAAGGACGGGAGAGTGTTCCATCAGGAGGCATTAGAACTCCATACAACTAACTAACCCATTGCTAGTGACTGCGGGTGCTGTAAGGCCGGTGTGCCAGAGAGTGAGTTTCAAACTCACCGAAGAAGCCATAGCCATGGCTGCTGCTTCAAGAACCTATGGAAAAGATGGATGGTCAGAGCGGATAAATAAAGTTTCACTAGAGTTCTGTGTGGGATTATTTGGAAAAGGGTGTTACCTCTTTGAGGGGAAGGAGGCATATGAAGTGTTAAGCACAAGGTGGAAAAGGTCTGTAACGGACAAGCCTAAACCCACCAGAAAACAGCAAAAAAGGGCATTAATATATGGGTTAAACATTAAATAAAATTATGAGCAGCCCAGAAAAAGAGGTGTTAGTGTTAACAGAACAAAAAATCTCTTTAGAAACTGAAAAAAGGGAAGTTGATCAATAGGCTAGAAGGGATAGAATCCCAGAACGGGTGGTATGCCACCGAGATACTAAATTAAATAGATAATTAAAGAAACAGAATCAGGAAGTAAAACACCTGCTTTCTAAAAGTGAAAAACAGGTTCAGAGACTAAGTGAAGAACTGGATGAGCCTCAAGCAGCTTATCAGGAAGCTCATGCAAGAGCTCAGTAGAAAGCAAGCAGCTATAGCAGATCACTCCAATTGCCTGCAGGAAATTTCCTCATTAAAGGAGGAGCTTAAGCAGGCCCAAGGCCTAGTGGCGGCAGCTAGCCTGGAGGCAAGAAGGTTAAGAAGGAGTAGCAGCAGCAGTCGTCTCAATGAGAAAGAAACATCCTCATCGTCAGAAGAAGCAGCAATGGAAAGAAGGAAAAAAGGAAAGCAGCCTAAACATTATAGAAGACTAAGCAGAAGTGGAGGAGAAGTTTCTTGTTTAGCAACTATGAATAGCAAGGCAAGGAACATGACAACCAAGGATCCAATAACAACAACCATTACCACCTAAGGAGATGGCTCGACCAGACCTACTGAAGTGAGACATGAGAACAAGGCTTACACACCAGAGGCAGCCAGAGCAACAGAGAAAGCACTGGGGGTGTTGAATAAAGAAACTTGCTTAGACTGGCTAGCAAAAGTGAATTCCATACCGGGAATTGGTGTGAATGATATTGTCATCCTAGTAAGAGAATGTATGCCAACTGATGATTTTGGGAGTTTGCCAGGACATTTACAAGTGGGTGATATTGAGGGAGCTATACAGTTATACCAATGAATCTTCAAATGTTATTTCCCACACCACAATATTATAGGGAGAGTTTATTTGGAACAACAAAGAAAATTCAGAGTGCCCAGAAAAGTGTGTCTTGCGGAAAAAGATGCTGTACTGGTTAGCTAGTGCAATCAGTTGCAATACTGAAGAGTTCAAGGAACTGATACTCCAGGGGCTTATATCACCATTAAATGTGACCCTAGGAATGATTGATCATAAGACCATCAGCTTGCATGACCTGAAGGAAACGTTAAGATTTGCATATGAGATTCAGAAGGAGGCTTTCCCATCCTCCACATGGAACAAGAAAAGCCAGTATCAGCAATCACCAAAAACAAGAGTAAGCAAGCTAACAGATATGGGAAAGGTACTAAGAACTACAGCAAGAATTATCAAAGTCCTTTATCATGGGAGAAGAAGCAAGAAGTGTATCACAAAAGTGACGAGAAACCTTTAAATGACTACGAGGAACAATCTATCTTCCGAAACCAGGTTTGGAAGAGGCTTTTAAAGTATGAATCAAGAGAGGCTAGACATGGATTACCCACGGAGGAGTTAATCCAGAGACTGGCATTCCATGAAAAGCAAAGGAACGGTGAGAATCGCCAGGAGGGGATGGATTCAAAGTAGATCTATCATGACTAGAGACTGTCCCCCTTCCACTGAATACAATTGTGGCTCAAGTAAAACATGACCATAGGGGAAGACCCATCATACAGATGCTGGTGGAAGGAGGATTTGGATCATTCAAACAAAATATGTTGATTGATATGGGAGCCACTATTTCGTTACTGTCATCTGAATTGGAACCTAGATTAAAATTGATAAGAATAATGGAATTAAAAGTTCTTGAAGGATTTAATGGGAAGGAAAATTTAACTCCTTACACTTATCCTTTGCCTTGTGCAATCGGGAGCCTCCATACCAAAGTTAGCTTTGGGATACAATCACTTATGTCTGGAGGAATACTTGGAATTGATGTGATTAAACAAATCCATTGATCTACCAAATAGATTGTTAATAACGAGTGACCAACCCAGGATGATACCAGCTTCATATTGAGTAATGACTATAAAGACTCCTAAGAGACTTCAATTGCCGTCATTTGATTCTGAAGTAACAGAAGTAGTATGAAAGTATCCACAGGTATTTGCCGCCCACAAGCTGCGGTGTGGAAGGATCAGTGCTGAAGTATTGGTGAAGGGTCCAGATACAAGACCAGTTAAACTGTACAAATACCCAGCAGCAGCTGAAGAGGGACTGCAGCAGACTATCAACTCTCTGCTGGAACAATGGGTACTCAAAGAAACAGAAATTATCTGCAATGCACCAATTTGGCCTGTGCTTAAAGCAGATCAACAAATATGGAGACTAACCATTGATTATAGCGAGTTAAACAAGATAACCCCTTGGCTTGCACCTGTTGTTGCTAAATATAATGAAAACTTGACTATGGTAACTGTTGTAGTGAAGTGGTTCTCAGTCATAGATCTGAGTAATGTTTTTTTTCTCCATTCCCCTTCACTTATCATGTCAGTATAAATTTGCATTTACATTTAAGAATTGACAGCTGTCATTCACACGGGTTCCCCAAGGGTTCCACAATGCCTCCTCTATATGTCATCAATTCGTATCCCAAATGTGGGATTCACTGAATGTGGATGATAGACGATTCATGCTAAGTTATGTCGACGACATATTAGTAGCTACTAGAACAAGAAAAGAAAATTTGAGAATTCTAAATGAAGTCCTATGGAATATCTGGGAGACTGGATTTATTATCAATCCATCTAAAATGCAGTTGGTACAGAAGGAAGTATCATACCTAGGTATACACCTAGGTGTAGAAGGCCAAAAACCAGATCTACAACGCGTGGAGTTGATATCGAAGTTACTTGCACCACAAGACATGTCATCCCTCAGGTCGTTTTTAGGATTGACTGGATTCTTGAGAGAATTCATCTATGGGTATGCCAAAATAGCAAAGCCATTGTACAATCTATTAAAGAAAAACGAGTCGTGGAAATGGGAAATAGAAGAGGCCAGTGCATTTACTTCATTAAAGACTGCACTCATGCAAGCACCCACATTGGCGTACCCACAGCCTAGTTTTCCCTTTATTTTGCAGTGAAGGAATTAGTGTGATCCTGTCTCAAGATGGAGTAAGACCAGTGGCTTATGGTTCCAGAATTTTATCCAATGTGGAAATACAGTTCTCAAGTTGTGAGAAGGAGGTATTAACACTGGTGTGGGTGCTCTCCCATTGGGAGTACCTAACAGGGATGGCTCCAGTTATATTGAGAACTGTTCATGCCCCTCTGAAGTATGTCATCTCAGGGCAGATAAATAAAGGACGAGTTTCCAATCCTAGACAGGTGACATGGACGTTGAGCCTAGTAAATAAAAACATAGAAGTGGTAAAGGTGCCACAATTATCAGCACCTCCCTATGCCTTATTGGTTGAAGGGGAACAACATACCTGTCCACTTCCAATCCAGACATGGCCTGATGAAGCCTCACCATTTAGAATCATAGCCACATATCAACAAGCAAATGAGGAGAGTTTGGACTGCTGGATAGTGGATGGAAGCTCCCAGCATATAGAGGAGGTACCAAACATGGGATATGCAGCATATAATCCAAGTACCCAGCCGACTTTGCGAGGAATAGTAAGACCTCACTCTGCACAAGCTGCAGAGATCGTGGCTGTAATAGCTGTTCTGGACCATGTTCAAGGCATAGACAATGTTTGTATATTCACCATCTCGGACTGGGTGGTGAAGTCCTTAACAGAATGGATGCCCATATGACTGGAACAGAATATGCACAGCTTTGATGGGAAACCTATACTGTATGCAAAGTACTTGAAACATGCCTGGAGACTTGGAAAAGAGAGGAAAGGAATTACTGGTATATGCAAGGTGAAGGCTTATCACTGAGAAATACCTATTTTGCATAATCTTGTAGACACCATGGTGAAGGAAGCTGAAATGTTAAGTAAAGAACATCTATGGGTAAAGTCAGACAACATGGAAATCTGCAAAATACACCCAAAAGAGGGAGAAATGGATGCTCAATACGATACCATAGAGTTGAAGAAACATGATAAAGAGTTGCAAGACTTGTTGGAGAAAGAGGAATTTAAACAATTCTAGATCATTAAAAATAAATATGGGATGATTGTGGCCTTATCCAAAGATTTAAAGGATTCAAGCCTTCTACTAGTGATGCCAACTTGTTTGCAGAGACAGCTTCTCCATCTAGCCCACTCACAAGGACATTTTGGAGCGGAAAAAACCTTATCATGAATTAGAATGACGCACCATGGCCAGAGATGTAAAGAAGCATATTCAGAATTGCCTTAACTGTGCCACTAATAATTTAGACAAGAAAGTTGTCAAGGGACCAATGGGCCACCAGCCTATTGTAGGTCCATGGTGTAGAGCATAAATAGACTATATTGGACCATTTCCTAACACACCTCAGGGTAACAAATATTGCTTCGTGGTCGTTGATAGCTTCTCAAAGTGGATCAAAGCATTCCCAACAAAGAACAATATGGCATCCACCACCGCAAAGGTTCCATTGAATCAAACGTTTTTCCAGTATGGACTCTCTGAATTGATGGACTCGGACCAAGGACTCCACTTCATTGGAGAAGTAGTGAGGGTATTGTGTCAAGCATTGAACATCAAACAAAAACTCCATATTGTGGGTCATCCTCAGAGTTCAGGGTTGTTGGACCAACCAGGTTATTAAAACAGCATTGCGAAAGGTGATAGCAAGTTCTGGGAAAGACTGGGATGTCAAATTACCCCTAATCTTGAGGGCCCTACGGTCCATGATAGCATCACATGGACTTATCTCTCACAAAGTTTTTACAGGTAGATTTATGAGAATGCCAGAGCATTGGTGGGCAGGAGGGATCCCATCCAATACTTACCAGCCCAGGGTCTTGATGGAACAATACATGTCAAGGCTATTAAATACCATAACAAATATACAACTAAAAGTGACAAGTCAATTAAAATCTAATGTCAAAGGAATGGATAAAGGATTAAATGAAAATCTAAAGCCCATAGAGTGGAACATATGAGATCGTGTACTATACTGATTTTATCCAGATAAAGGCCATGTGTTGAGCCCGAAATGGGTGGGGGCAGTACTCATAGTGAATAAGGCAAGCCCCTGCATGTACCAATTAGAATTGAGAGGGGAAAAAATGAAAAACACTGAAATGGTTTCACTCCTCGCAAATGAAGGAGTGGAAAAGTTTTGTAACATAGTTTAAAAGTATACTGTAATATTTATTCATATCCCTACAATCCATGAATGTTTGTTTTCCCTAGGGAATTGAAGATGACCATTGCCTTACATTTTGTATAGGGTCCATTGTAAATAGTTAATCTGAAAGAGCACTATGATTAAGGAAATTTTAATACTAACAACCATCACTAGTTTTATATGGCCCACATTCATCCACGTGTATAAATAGAGGGCAATATTTCCATTGCCTTATGACCAATGGTTATGTTAAAGAATGGGAGAGTGAAAAAGGGATCATTAGTAAGATAGTATCAACCTCAGAAGAAGGGTGGATATATGTGTATGCATACTCATATAAGGACACATGCTACTTGGTTTGGGAAGAAGTACTGGGCCAGAAGTGAGTAATTTCCCATAACAATATATTAGGAGATACAGATGTTTGTATTCTCAAGAAGGATGGGAAGCCCGCCATGCATGTCGGCAAGATGATAAAAGGAAATACCTGGGAAATAAGTAGAAGTTTGGTCTCAGAATACATCCATCATTGTGAGATGCTCATAAACGCAGAGAGGTTAGCATGTGCCTTCTTAAAGGCAACAATCTATTCTCGAGTGCCTGTTAATGCTGTATCCAACATATCTGTGGTAATGGGTCTCCAAACCATTTTCAAGTCAGTTAGAATAATTGTATTAACCCCCATCTAAAACAGAAACCATAATTGTTAAGTGTGAACTGGGAGATGTAAATATCCCACACCTGTATGTGAACTCTAATGCTTTTTTCAATCAACGGGATGTGATGGTTAAAAGCTTATATAGTGCTACTGTTAAGATTCAGGCTAACCCACAGGACTTTGATAGATGGTGGATTCTAGGATATTACAGATTAAAAGCCAGTCAGGAAATGACGATACTAATGTCCCCTAGGATTAATTTTGTGGGCCCTGTGATCATCAAATGAGATTCTAGGAAATAGGTATTAGTAAATCCTGAATTTGGCATTAAGAAGGTAGAGTTAGCCCTTCAATTGGATTTATTAGACGTGTTGCCTGCTTGTTCCAACTATGTTGTAATACTACAGCGAGGTTGGGAAAACTGGGTAAATACAATCACCCTTTCTAAACCCCTAATAAACTGAAAGAAAAGGAGTGCATTGGCAAAGGTATTGAGAGGCATAGGCTCAGGTATTTGCTATCGACCAGGAAGTATTGAAGAATAAATTCCATGGTCTAGGAAATGATATCTCCTCCCTTTCAACTCCATTCAGTGCCTCTTTGAACAGTTTGTTAAAAAATCAACTAAGCTTAACTAGCATCCTGCAAAAATTTGGAGAGTACAAGAAGCTGATCATATCCTGCTCGCAAAGGCAATAGTTGTCTTATAAACTAATGTGTCCACTACAATCTCTTGTATTCAGGTGCAGTCTTGGATAGTATCCACTTTTAAAGATTTAATAAGAGATGGGTTAAGCAGGATTCTCCCTTTGGAAATAAGGCAAATTATCAAGAGGAACATGTCCAATGAGTTTGAGCTAATGCATCATGAATGGTGGAAGATAATCAACTTCACCTTTATTAAAACTAGCAATAAGATATTAGTGCATGTGCTTACTGTTAAAAAGGCCTGCCTTGAGTGGATGTATCCTCTGGCCTCCCTAGAAGTCAATGTTAATAATTCTATAATGATATCAGTTGAGATGGGTTCAGAAGAACCAGAATATTTGGAAGACAGTGACTTTAGAGTTCTGTGAAAAGGAAAATGGTTTTGGTTCTACACCTGTGATTCAGGAATTATTGAAAAGTCAAATGTGTGTTTAAATAGGTTTGAAGGTATATGTCATTATCAATTAACAAAAGTAGGAGTAAACAGTTCTACTATAATTGTTGTAAATGAAACCTGCCGATGTATCAGAAGTTGGTGTCTTCAATTTAAAGTAAATGAAGTACACACCACTGAACATGATTCCTACCTTAATCTATGCCTGTGAGACGTAAGGCACATCCAGGGATGCAACATCAACTACAAAATGCCACAGGCGAATGAGGAAATGGCAAAACAGGAGTATAAACTCTATCGTCATACTTCCCCAGTACATCAACCTAATGGTTCTAAAACAATTGTTACATCACACAGACATGGTCAAACATTTAAATGAAATCAATCACCATGGAATGGAAATGCAACTAACTGTGGGTATGTCTACACTGCAGAGTGAAGTCTATTTACTTAAAGTCAACTTTCACCCACCAATTTTTAGAAGTCGCTGGAGCGTGTACACACCACACTCTTTGTGCCGGGCTCGTGCATCCACACTCGCCAAGCTTGTATCGACATTCAAAGCAGTGCACTGTGGGTTTCTATCCCACAGTGCAACTAGCCGTGGTGGCTGTTGGAATGAGTTTCATCACCTCATGATGCAACGCTCCTTCCCCCCTTTTTCCCCCAAACAAACAGGAAAACAATTTTTGCCCTGTTTGTTTATGCCACGCACTCGCCATTGCTGCGGAGACATGGAGCCAGCTCAACTCTGCACTATTATTGTGAACATCACAACTACATCGCAGCTTATCATTGAGTATTTTCAAAGTAGAGCAAGAAGCCAAAGATTCCACTGAGGCTTCCCTGCTACAAGCCACTGAGCAGAACAATTCCCGATTGCTGCAGGCCATAACGCATCATCTGCAGTCCGTGGAGCGCCGGTTCTGGTCCCGGGAAACAAGCACAGACTGGTGGGACCGCATCGTTATGCAGCTATGGGATGATGACCAGTGGCTGCAAAACTTTCGTATGCGAAAGGCCACTTTCCTTGAACTTTGCTCGGAGCTGGCCCTGTCCCTGAAGCGCATGAATACTTGCTTGAGACAAACTCTGACGGTGGAGAAGAGAGTCGCCATCGCTTTGTGGAAGCTGGCAACCCCGACTGTTACCACTTGGTTGGAAATAAATTCGGAGTCGGTAAATCTACAGTGGACGCTGCTGTGATTCAAGTGTGCAGGGCCATCAATAGACTTCTGCTATGAAGGCTAGTTACTTTGGGAAATATGCCAGACATAGTGGACGGGTTTGCTGCGATGGGGTTCCCAAACTGCGGGGGGGCCATTGATGGGACACACATCCCTATCTTAGCACCTGCTCACCTAGAAACCAAGTACATAAACCACAAGGAGTACTTTTCCATGGTCCTGCAGGGCCTTGTGAATCACAAGGGTCGTTTCACCGAGATCTATGTGGGGTGATCTGGGAAGGTGCATGGCACATGTATTTCGGAATTCGGAGCTGTTCTCTAACATGCAGGTGGGCACTTTCTTCCCTGACCAAAAAATTCACATCAGGGGTGTGGAAATGCCAATAGTGATCCTGGGGGATCCTGCTTACCCCTTGCTCTCTTGGCTAATGAAGCCGTACACCAGGAACCTTGACAGCGACAACGAGTGTTTTAATAACAGGTTAAGCACTTGCAAAATGGTTGTTGATTGTGCGTTTGGGCATTTAAAGGCCAGATGGAGGAGTCTGCTCACTAGCTGGATATGAGTGAAAAGAACCTCCCATCAGTGATATCTGCATGCTGTGTTCTTCATAATGTGTGTGAAGCGAAGGGGGAGAGGTTCCTCCAGGGTTGGGCTGTGGAGGCAGAAAGACTGGCCGCCAATTATGAGCAGCCTGATGCCAACATTACGCTGAGAGCTAATCGCGGAGCTCTTTGCATTAAGGGAAGCATTGAAAACCAGGTTCTGCAATGAGATGCAGGACTGATTTCTGTTCCTGTCCCCCCCCACCATTGATATCCGTATCCTCCAAATCCCTCCCAAACAAGATATGATTTAATAAAGAAACGTGTTGAAATGATGCAAACTTTTATTTATGAACATTCAAGTCACGGGGGGGAGTGTTCATTTACAGTCTCAAGGGATTGCGTAGTTTCTTTCAGGCCAGCTGTCAGCAGGGCTGCCGCTGCTTTCCGCTCACCTCCACTGGGGTGGAGTGCATCACGTACTGCAGCCTGGCCATTCTCCTCTGAGACCTCTTGGGGGTGAGGGAGAGGCAGGGCAGCAAAGCCACAGGCGGAGGAGCTGCAGCGGGACTCTGTCCAACCTCCACTTCTCCTGAAGCTCCACAAGCTGCCGGAGCATGCTGCCTGGTCGTGCATGATTCACAGCATCTCCTGGGTGGTACTGCGATCATGCGCCTGCATTTCTCTGCGACTCTCCCTGTCCATGTCCATATTTTGGAACAAGGTCAGCCGCCAAGCTCTGAGCTCTGTCTCTGTGGCCGCGGAGGCGTTCATGAGCTCACCAAACATGTTGTCTCTTGATTTTTTTTCCTCTTTCTAATCTGCAATACCCTTTCCGCAGCATTTCTAGAGGGTTGGGCCAAGGCCAAGGTCTCTACAGAATGAAAAGAAATGCACAAGGTTGCCATTGTTAGAAAATGAAACAACTACAACAATGTATAAAATACTCCCCTTGCAGTGCACAAGGCAAACCCAGACCCTCATTCCATTCCTAACATCCCAGAAGCGTCAGCTCACTGTGCCGTTACAGAGATGGTAAGCTAGGGGCACTTTACTGTAGAGAGGATTAATGTTCTTTAAAAAGTTCATTTCAAATGCCCTGTGTTAGAGGGGTGCCTGGGCAACATGGTTTAATTTGGATGAAAGTTTTGTCAGGAGGCGGCCACAGGGGATCTAAGGATAGCGCGGGTGGGTTAATAGTCTCTTCTGAAACCAAATCAAAATAATTAAAGTGACTTGGTAGGACACTACAATGGGGAATACAGAGGTACAGGGTATCTGCTGTGCAGCTCGGGTATTTTAAACATGCACCGTCTTCCCTAGGTGACCATGAGCGATATCAGTCTCCTGAGGGTAATGTACGAGGAAAGGGAAGATTTGCTGCACACAGCGGGGTACCAGCCTGGCCCTTATGCCACTATGCTGTGTTCCGCCATGATGCCGGTTCCCTTGATTGCTGCGTGGCACAGCAAAGTATCCTTCTGGGGAGGAAGGAACAAGGCTGCCCTCCCCTGAAATCTTGTGCAAAGGATAACAGACTACCTAAAGTTTCCTTGAGATATCAACTGATGATTCTTGGAGCATATCTCTGCACATAAATAATCTGTTCTGGGGGGTAACCCCCCAGTAAAGTCCACTAAACGCCTGAAATCCCCTTCCTGCCCCCTGCCCCCTTTTAAAAGGACAGAACTGCTAAGAAGAAAAAAAACCTCAACAGGTGTGCCTTCCCCGGGATCATTATTGTTGTCCTGTGTGCTGCTGGACTGCTTTGGGGTCAGGAATAGGTCCTGACTGTCTGGGAGAAGGGACAGCCCGCTCTCCTGCACCCTGCTCCCCTCAGCCTCCTCCTCCTCCTTGTCCACAGAATCCTCATCATTGTCCATGTACTGTGATCTAGCGGAGGTATCGATGCTGGGGGGCAGCACCGTGGTGGGGTCACCACTGAGAATTGTGTGCAGCTCCTCATAGAAGCGGCATGTTTTCGGTGAGAAGCCAGAACAGCTGTTAGCTTCCCTGGCTTTTTGATATGACTGCCATAGCTCCTTGATCTTCATGCGGCACTGCTGCGCATCCCTGTTGTGTCCCTTCTCCAACATGCCCTGGGATATCGTCCCGTAAATGTCCAAATTCCTTTTGCTGGCTCTGAGCTGAGCCATAACGGACTTCTCGCCCCACAGACTGATGAGATCTAAGACCTCTGGTCGACTCCATGCTGGAGCGTGTTTGGGCTTTGCAGTAGCCGTGAGGAGTACAGCAACAAAGCTCTCTCCACACAGGCAGCACAGGAAATGAACATTCAAATTTTCCCGGGGCAAGAGCGGAGGGGCCATTTTCAGGTAGCGTGACCACAGAGCAGCACAGTGCGACTGTCCAGAGCAGTCACAATGGGGCATTGTGGGATACCTCCTGGAGGCCATTATCGTCGAATTACATTACGCTCTGTCTACATTGACGCAAAATCGACCCAATAAAATCGATTTAGGTGCTACACCACTTGTGGAGGTGGTTTTATTACGTTGACTTTTGCCGCAGTTTGAGTTGACGGAACTGCCATACCAGTGTAGACACAGGCTTTCGGAGATTGACGTAAGTGATGTTATGTTGACCTCCGTCGCCCGTGTAGACCAGGCCTGTGAGGCATTCCATTGAACAGGTACAAAGTGTAAAGGGAGGATACTAAGTTACATCGATGGTGGGAATTCAGTCAAAATGCATCTTTCATGCAGGTGGTGTTGCCTCTGGGCATGATTAGGGTAGCAATACAACACACAATACTAATATACATAGTTCTCCTGACTGTATGGGTAAAAGTCAAGTTTGAAGTGTTGAAGCAGTATATGTCTATTGTGGTACACTAAAGTTTTGATTACATCAAGTATCAAAGAGGGGAATTGTTAAGATCTGATACATTTCAGACACGTCCCTCCTTGGATGTGGCCCTTCCCCTCTCTGTTTGGTTTCTGAGACAAACAGCTGATAACCGGCTGGAACTGGAATATTGGTATCGTGTGCAGATATTTTAGTGCTAATTGCAAAACATGTACCATGTGCAATAGACAAGGAAGGTGGGAAAATCCGGGCATCTGATTGGTTAAGATTGGGTCCAGATGAGGTTATTTAAGTTCTCAACAAGGGGCAG
Source organism: Emydura macquarii macquarii (assembly GCF_026122565.2). Taxonomy (NCBI): domain Eukaryota; kingdom Metazoa; phylum Chordata; order Testudines; family Chelidae; genus Emydura; species Emydura macquarii. The sequence continues at coordinate 6,700,287 of NW_027133808.1, read as the reverse complement.
TTGGGTGCTGTCCATCTGAGGCAACATATGCATGCAACAGACATCTCCAGCCTCCTGAAGTAAAAGAGACAGTCCGTCCTTACCACTGAAAACAATCAGCACTACTTACCTGGTCAGCAATCCTGGTCCCGGCTGGTGCCAGCTGTCATGGCTTATTATCCAATCCGGCTTCACGTTCAGATCCAGTTCTTGTGGTCTTCTTTCCATAGTCAGGAATCGGTGCTCTACACACTGTGGGGAGAAGAACAACAGTGACATGATTTTTTTTAAAAAAGGAAACAAACTAACACCAGGGGCTAAGGCAGGGCAAACAAACCTACCAGAAAGTCCTCTAGGGAGCCCAAGTAAGCAGGGTGCAACAAACAAAACAGTGGGGCGGGAGGAGGGCAGCAAGGGAGGAGCGGGGCTGGTGGGCGGGGGAGGGAGGGGTCCCGCCAATCAGGGGCAGCTACAAGGAAGGGGGGCAAGGCCAGACAAGGGGAAGGACAGGTGTACCCACAAGTGCTTGGTCAGCATTTGCTAAATGGTCTTAGAATTTTTTTTATGGCAGTTAACCCCCAAGCAACTTATTCCTAATTGTTAATTGATTTATTGATTTACCTGTTGTGTTTTGGTTTCTTAAATAAATGTGTTGTGTTTTACCGCTGCACAGAGTCCGGTGATAGATACGGCGGGGGTCTGAACTCCTTAACCCTTCTTCAGGTTAACAAGGAGTGGCCTGGAGTGAGTATCACTGGCCCTTTGCCTGAGGAGCTCTGTCTTCATACTCCTGTCCTGAACTGGCCCTATGGGCTGAGTTAGGAACAGTTGGCTCATCATTTAAAGTCATCTTGCCTTGAGTAATTGGAGTGTTTGTTTTTGGCAGCCCTAGTAAAGCAATTCTTGTTATTCTGATGCAATGAGTGTTTATGAGAACCCACCAAGGGTACAGTCTGCCAGACCTGGTGCTTGATGCACTTACACTGATTGCATCTGAGCCTGTGGTGTGCTCAGAGTGGCACCCGACACGTTGGGGACTGGTGTAGCACCACACTGTTTTCTAGTGCGGTTAGTTAGACAAGCTTGAGGGCACACGCACCCAAAAAGGCTTTATAATGGCAGTATTAACTACCTTAGCTGCTGTGGTACACCCCATGCTGCTATAAAATTTGGTGACCATTGATAAAGACAACAAAGAAGTATTATTAAATACCAGATGTTACTTTTAAATTCACATTTTAAATATGTAAAATCCCTATGGGTAGATGACATGGTTGTTGTACATGTTTTTGAAAATATATTTAATTTTCCATAAACATGTAATCAAAAGAATTTGGCAAAGGAATCTGGCCATTGGACTCTTTTGATTGCATATGTCTGAAGGTTGTTAACCTCCAGCTGTTGAAAGAGTAATATTTGATTCATGAGTAAACAATCCAGGAGCCTGATTCTCGTGCCAGACAATATCAGTAACTTCCATTACTGTACAGTTAGTTGTATCCTGCACCAGAATAGAGACACAGATCTTAGTCAATTAATCTCCCTATGACATGTTTTCTTTACTGTAAGAGATAACAAAAACATTCACTTTTCTTCCATATTTTATCATTATCTTACATTGTTTTGTGTCTATAAATACAACAAATTGTTCAATAAGTTGTGTAACTATTTCAGCATAATATATCACCTCTCAACTTTTGAGCAGCATATTCCACTAAAACTAAAGCTCTTCCCTAATGCCACCAGAGGTCAGCATTTAAACAAATTATTGCGAGTAAAATGGTGCAGTTGATTCCACTCTTTTTATAGGAATAAAGCTACAGAAATACAAAGGAAAAAACATATAATAGCAGGAAAGAAATAAAATCTGTAATATATAGAATCTCTTCTATGTTTAAATGCAGAACTTTCAATAAGTAGGAGTGTATCCCTAACCTTTACAAGTACTTACTCCGTGAATAAATAAACTTCAGGAATACATTATTACTAAAGCCTTGTCTACACTAGCACTTATTCCAGCAAAACTTTTGTTGCTTAGGAATGTGAAAAAAATGCACCCCTGAGTGACATAAATCTTGCCGGCATAAGTGCTTGTGTGGACAGTGCTATATCAGCAGATGCTGTCCGCAGACATAGCTACCGCCGCTCATCTAGGTGGTTTTATTATGTCAGCGGGAGAGTTTTTCCTGTCAACATAATGTGGCTACACAAGTGCTCTTACAATGGCACAAGTGTACCGATCTAGCTGTGCTGCTGTACGTTTTCAGTGTAGAGACTAGCCCTCAGTATGATTAAGGGGTGCAGAACTGAGCCTATATAGTGTACATTATTTGAGAACCGGGACCTTATCACCTCGTTGTTTTTACAGAGTCTAGTACAGTTAGTGCTCAATAATTAACAGTGATTAGTAGAGCTGTGTAAACAAACAAAACCTAATTCCACTCCCTTGGTTGGAGATTTTGTTACAAATTCAAAACACAAACCAGATTCTCTGAGCTTCTCAAATCTGGGCCAATTTATGAATGAAGCTAGGTCATTTTGTGGTTTTTGGAGGAAAGCCAGTAAAACTTCTCTGCTGCCGCAGCAGCTAACATCAGATTTTTCAAAAAGGCTGAGCACCAAACAGCCCAAGCACATAATGGAGTTATCGGCTTTTCAAAATTGCTCAGTGTCCCTCAGCTCTAACGGACAGCAATGGGCGCTGATTACTTAAGGAAATCTGGTCTCTTCACCTAAACACCCTGGCCCTTACTATACAAGCAATGAGTTAAAACAAATGAAAGCAATACCATCATTAAGATGTGTTCCTGCTTAAATGTGGTAATTGTGTCATCGTGTTTTTAGTTTGTTCTTACCTTATCATTTCCCCCTACTTTTGTTCGTTCATTTTTGTCTAAAATTTAAGGTATAATCCCTTTGAGGCAGGGACCTGTCATTTACTTGTTCTGTAAAATGCCTCACATTGGGTAGTTTAAAAAAAAATTAACCTTGATAGTTTCAGGCAAGTTTCCACTTTGAATTTCAGGGTGAGGTCAAATGAACTCAAAGCAAAACTGAGAAAAAAATTGGACTAACCCTTATGAATTTAAACTTCAGACTTTCACACAGCTCTGCTCATTACTAGAACAAAATTATTCATAATCTACTTAAAGGGTAAGGTGACCAGATGTCCTGATTTTATAGGGACAGTCCTGATATTTGGTGTTTTTTCTTATATAGGTGCTATTACCCCCCACCTACCTCCATCCTGATTTTTCACACTTGCTATCTGGTCACCCTATTAAAAGGTGAGGACCAAATCCTGCATTTAACATATGGGTTAACATCAATATGTCAAAATCATAATAATTCATCTGAGATATGCCATGTCAGGTACTGTTAGAAAGGTTATAATATGCTAAGTCACATGATAATACTTATGTTCATGTGTAATATGTGAAATGGAAGTTATAGATAGTATTTGAGATATCTATATTTCAAATTGTGCTGCCTGGGCAACACCCCAGATAGGATGGCGGCAGGACAATAGCCGGCTTAATGGCCCATTAAGACACTCACGGATGCAAGGGGCCCAGGAAGACACTAAAGGCATACCTGAAGAGTTACCAGGATTGGCCCATGTAACTCTGGACTCCATTTTAGTTCTTGTAACATTCCACAAGACCACATGGCCAGGACCAGAGGGTATATAAGGCCAAGCCACAAAATCCATTTTGTCTTTGTTCCTGTTCAGCTACAGACACATACCTACCCCTGGATCAATTCATTTGCAACTGAACCGAAGGACTTAGACCCATATAGGTACTGGATGTATACCAGAGGAACTGTACAAGCTTGTAACTCCACAATTCTCCCAGAAACTTGATGTATATGGATTTACAATCATCTGTATGTATTTGATTTGCTTTGACCCTTTAACATTTCTCTTATGGTTTATTTCTTTCTGTTTACAATAAACCTTTAGTTTTAGTTACTAAATGATTGGCTGGCAGCATGGTATTTTGGGTAAGATCCAAACTTATATTGATCTGGTGCTGTGGCTGACCCTTTGAGGTCAGAGGAAACCTTTTTAGTAAAGAGCATAGAGTTTAAAGAACTAATCTCTTTACTGGACCTCGTGGCTGATTTGGGAGCCAGGAACTGGAATGCAGTAAAGGGGGCTGTGTGCTTTTGTGGACTGGCTTCTTGATAACCAGTGTGGGGAAATCAGAAGCAGTTTGTGGCTGTTTGGGAAGCCTGACATCAGTGTCACCCATCAGCACTGGGAGAATCTGCTCTCCTTTTACAGTCTGCCCTGACCTTGGCATTTTCAGGTGACTACCCTAGGCACGGACAGGTCACACGCACAGTTCTACTTAAGCTTAAACTGATAAACAGTATCTGAACAGACTCTTAAAAAAATCACAGCAGGCATCTCTCAGGCCTAAAATATGCCTTGGAGCCTAACACTAACTACCCAACAACACAGCCTCTCCTGGATTCTGCAAATACTTCCAGCTTTCGTTTGCAAAAGTATTTGTGAGCCTTTTGATTTCTGTACACATTCTAGCAAATAATCATTTGAACAAATGTTCCGGGAAACCAAAAATTGGGTTGTGAATATCTCTGAAATGAATTCATGGGTTTTATTCATACTTAGATCTATTAATACTTTTTTGCAGTACTTGGCCAGTTATTAATTCGGTTGTCATTTTTGGGAAGGTTTTATTAGTTACTTCCTGGTAAACAAAAAGCTGTTGAAGTTTTTAGAAATGATGCACTTTCTATTAATTATTATTAAAAGGTTTTCAGTCTTGCAAAGATGAAAGTGGTAGTGTAGGCTGCAAGTGGAAAGAAATACAGTCCTACTGACAAGCCTGGTGCTTTCGGTATGTCAGCAAGTTACATGAATACTCATCCATTTTCAGAATTCATGTGATCTTGAAAATAAGACTTTACAATTACAATAAATAGTACCTTTCATCCTAGGCGCTCAAGACATTTTACAATCCCTAGGAAGTACCAATTATGTCCATTTTACCGTTGGGAAATTTAATGCACAGAGAGGTTAAAGCTTAGAATCTTCCCCTCTCCCATGTTGAATAATACTTATTCAAAATTAGGTTTGAATTCAGAAATCCATCTGTATTCCTCCAAGCACTTAAATACGTGCTTAAATGCTTTGCTGAATGGGGCTTTAGTCCTGTTGGTTTCAATGGGACTACTCATGGAGTGGGCGCTACCTAAAGTGAATAATGGTGGCAGAATCTGGCTTTAAGTGACTTGGTTAAGGTCACACGCAGATTCAGTGGCAGAAGTGTGAATAGAACCCAGCAGTCTTTGCCCCTCCTCCAGCCTCCTGCTGTGAACAGCCGACCACACTTTATCCCCACTTCCTGCTTAAAAAGTAAGTCTCCTGCAGAGACTCAATAAGCAAACCTTGGTAATAAACACTGAATTTTATAGGAATAAACAATTTAGTGCAGCTTTATTGAATTTTATGTCAATTTAATAAAATCTGTTTTTCATCTCCTTCTAAATGCATGTGACTAAGTAGATGAAAAGCAGGCTAGAAGAACTAGGAATGAAAAACCTAGCACAGTTCGGGGACATAGTCCAGTATGGTAAAGGTAGGTGCTTATTAGAGACTGTAAACACCTGAAAATAAATGAGAGGACAGAACACCGCATGGAAAATGTTATGAGAGGATGAATTGTTACTGACATAAGATTTCTTCTGGCATAAAATGTATACATCAGGTCTCTTTTACACACTGGCTGAAGTGTAACAAGGCATAGTTTGAGGGAGTATTTTTAAGCAAATGTTCATGTAGACAGAGGCAGGCTCTGCATGCTTGTCACTTTCAGCTTTGGCCTGGTCTACATTGACAATGTAGGTCGAGGGAATGCAGCTTCCATCGATCACATGAAGTACTCATCTCCACTGGCATGTCAGTTGCGCCAACCTAAATCGCGGTAAAATTTGATTTAATAAAACCACCTCCACAAGTGGCGTAGCGTTGAAGTCGAATTGCAGGAGTCAAATAAACATTGGTGTAGGCAGAGCGCAACATAAATTGATGCCATTGCCCTCCAGGAAGTACCCCATAATGCTCTGTTGTGACCACTCTGGACATTTGTTCTCTGCTGCACCATGGCCACTTAAACAGGAAATAGCTCCTCCCGTCAAGCCCTGGGAAATTTTGAATTCCCATTTCCTGTTTGGTCAGCGTGGAGAGAGCTTTGTAGCTGAACTGCTCATGGTGACTGCATGCCCCAAATGTGCTCCAGCATAGAGTCGACCTGAGGTCTTGGATTTCATCAGCCTGTGGGGTGAAGAGTCTGTTTTGGCTCAGCTCCAAGCCAGCAAAAGAAATCTGGATATGTATGAGAAGATATTGCATGGTATGGTGGAAGGGCCACAACAGGGACGTGCAGCAGTGCCATGTTAAAATCAGAGCTGAGGCAGGCATATCAGAAAACTAGGGAGGCAAACAGTCATTCTGTCTCGTCCCCAAAGACATGCCGCTTTTATGAGGAGCTGCATTCAATTCTTGGTGGTGATCCCACCACTGTATCACCAGGCAGCATAGATACCTCCGTAGAATCTCAGTCCAGGATGAATGAGGAAGACTCTGTGGATGAGGAGGAGGAGGATGAGGAGAACAGGGAGTGGGAGAGTGGGGTTTCCATTCTCCCTGAAAGACAGGACCTGTTTGTGATCCCAGAGCAGCCCAGCTGGATGCAGGGCAGTGCAAGTGACCAAGATGCTGGGGAAGGCACATCTGGTGAGTGTGTATAGCAAATGGTATTTCTATAGTTATAGTCCCAGTCCAACTTCTTATTTCTATGGAAAAAGGAGTCTGTGTGTTTGTGGGGATGGGCTTCTAGGCTGATGGTCCACTTAAGCAGAGGCTTCCCCCAAAAGAGATTTATGTGCACAGGGATGCTCCTAGAATCCTGTGGGGATATTTCCAGGAAGCTTTCGTGTAGGTATTCTGCAATCCTTTGCAGAAGGTTTCTTTGTCAGAGAAAATGAACATGGACATGGAAAACAGAAAATCAGCCCAGGAGCAGGAGCATGCTACGCAAGAGGAGATGCTGCAAATTATGAGGGATCTGTCTGACATGCTGACGTGTCTGGTAGAGCTCCAGGAAGAGCAGCGACAGAACAGGCTCCCTCTGCAGCCCCTGCAAAACAGTCAGCCAACACTGTAACAGGTCACCAATAAAACTTTACTGCTTTAAAAAATATTACTCTTTATTCATTGATAGCTCGGAGATTGTCCGTGGGGAAAGAAGAGGGGGAATGATGGTGCGGGGGTGGGATGGGAAAGGAAGGCACAGCACTGACATGTACATTACTGCGGTTCATTCCAAAAATGGGTTTTCAATGCTTCCCTGAGACGCAGTGCTCTGCGGTTGGCTCTCAGCATAGCACTGGTATCTGGCTGCTCAAAATGTGTGGCCAGCCTACCAGCCTCCATGACCCTTTATTTCACGCACATTATGGAGCACACGGAGGCAGAGATAACAGCTGGGATGTTGTGTTCACTGAGGTCTAACCTAGTGAGCAAGCTGCACCAGCAAGCCTTTAAACATCCAAATGCACATTCCACCACCATTCATGCACTCTTATTGAAAATGTCACGAACAGCACATTCCTTGGCACTATAGATTCAATAACCCAAATTAAAGAAGCTCTTCATTTGGAAAAGTATCTGTGCAAGCAAAAGGAGTAGAATGCCTTTTTCTTTCTTTCTTTCTTTCTTTAATAAATGGAAGTTTAGATTTTATAGAGAAGTTGGTGATCCCTAAAAACCAATTTTTTGATCTGCACTGGGGTTGTCATCCCAAAGGTTGAGAACAATGGCTAACACTGAATTGTTTGTTCCTTTTAGCATGCATCATGCAAGGCTGGAGCTTCTCAGCTCCCTCCCTCATTAGTGACATGTTCCCAGCACATTGCTCTTTCTATATATCATGATGCTATTTCAAGCATTTTTATTACATACATTTTCTTTGACCAGTTTGCAATGTCAAGGTTTTTTGAAAATATTTTGCATTATACATTTCCGTGGAAATACACTTTTAAAAATTGACAATTTTGTATGTATTTATATTTTAATTTTTTTGACTGAAACAGTGTGAGAGATTCTGAGATAGAGACATCCAAGGAGTCCGGTGTATTGGCTTCAGAAGAAAATATAGGGTGACTTGGGATCACAAAAGAAAAAAGTAGGTTGTCCGGAGGTCGTGGGTGGGGGGAAAAACATGTAGCAAAACCGTGAATTAGAGAAACCTTATTAGTAAAACCTGGTTGTCTGGTCACCAAATTAAAAAAGAACATTGATAAATTTGCTTTTATTTCATGCGATTGCTCTCATTTTTGTCAATGGAAGTTTTGCCATTGACTTCAGTGGAAGCAGAATCAGGCCCTTTGTCTAATCCAGACCTGTCTGTTTTATGTTTTATATGGAAAGATAATTTTTTAAAACACACACTTTTCTCATAAAATGTTAAAAAGTAGAGCAGGTAATTACATTAGACTATATTCTAAGCTCCAGAGAATTAATACAAAGGTTTCTTGGCTGTAGCCAACTCTTACTATTACATTTTTACTAGTACCATATGCAGTATTACTTTACCAGCTTGTTTCATTTAGTGAGCTTGCTTGGTTTTTTGGGTTTTTTTTTTTTGTTTTTTTTGTTTTTTTGTTTTTTTTTAAAGGAACATTCAATATATATTTAAAGACAAATTTAAAGATATTTAAAGACAGTGAGAATCAGCCTTGTGGCCCACATGGTCACTGAATCATAGAAGTCAGAGATGGAAAAGATCTATAAATTCACAGCTTATCCCCTGCAAACACAGGATTGTTGCAGTTTCTCATACTTTGTTCAGTGATTAGTGCTGCTTACTGTCATGTGAGAAAGCCATTAAGTCAGATTTCCTGTGTTATTCTGAGCAACTCCTGTGGCCCAATATGGAGTGGTTTTGAAGAGGTCTAAAGGACTCACCCAGCAAACCTTGGCCAAGGGAAATTGTGGGAAAATTTGCTGAGAACACAGGGGCAAAAGCTGCTGAGGAAAAAGGTTTTTTCTGACAAAATTGTATGTAGGATCCACATGAAGATAAATTCCACTACCTGAGAAGATATAAATACATATTTGGCACCATCTAGAGATCAAACTAACAAAATGCTTCACATAAACATCTATCCAAGTAATTATAACATATGTGCTTGCCTTTCTATTGTCTTCCACAGTGTTTGTAAAAATTCCATGTAACTGACTGAACATCTAGGTTACACAGAACCACAAGTGAACCCCAAATTACCAATATTTGAATAAACCCAAATAAAGCTGAATATTCTAGCATTTGTGTCAGTGTTTTTCATAGGCTTTTTGATGGTTCGACAGGCAAATTGTGAAGTGAAAATAACCTTAAATCTGGTCTTTCTATGGAATTTTGACTCCAGGAATTTAAATATTGTGGGTAAGACTAGCTCTTGTATTATTTCAGTTCCATAACTGATGATTTGAAGCATTAAAAGTCCATGAAAAAAATGTGAATACAAATATTTGAAATAAAAGCCCTTGATTTCATGCAGGTGCCTAATGAAATGCTACTGATATAGGGGTCACATTTTTCAAAACAGTCTCTATATTTGTGCACTCAAATTTTTGTACTAAAACATTCATAATGCTGGGCCTAAATGTAGCCTTTAATATCACTGAATTGCCCCAAATGCTCCTAGGTTGTCAACAAGAAGCTGCAGTGGTGAAGAGAAACATGCTGAAATAAATTAGATCTTGCCTCTCAGATCAAACTTGAAAAGTCATTAATATAGACCACCTGTTCCTCCAACTCTAAAGACCCCCACCTGGAAAGTCCCACACAGCTCAATCTTCTCCTCCATATATTATCAGGATCTTTATGAAGCTGATGAGATAGTTTGTGAAATAACATAAGCTGAGGAGCTAGCTGTATGTGAACAACATCTTCTTTATATCACATGTGAACAACACCATCTTCCAGCTTTCTCAGCTAAAATCAGGATCTGAATAAAGAGCAGCTACCTGAAATCAGACACTGAAAATGCTCCCACTGGCAGAGAATGTAGCAGTAGTCACTCAGTCTGCTTAGCAACATCGGACATTCTGAACATGTCACTGTTACCAGATTTGCTTGTCACCTTGAGGTACGCTCCTTTCTTAGGGTTACTTTCATGGAAGGATGTGTGTGATTCTATTAATGTACTGCTTGTGTTACTTGTGTGTTCATATACCTACAAGTCCCCTCCCAATGGAGCTATCCTGCAGGACCTAAGGTTTTTGGGGCTGGGTTCCTCCAGCCCCAGATTCAAATAAACCCTCCACAGATACACACACACATTTCAGATTAACAGAGTGCATCTGAGTGGACCAGGCTATCAGCACTGTCAGGCTGGGTGACACAGCACTTTCAGCGACTACCCTTATATGCCCCTTTGCACCACACTAGAATAGATCACACTTCTGAGCAGGCTGGGTCCAAACAGCACTTTCAGCTGCCACTCTTATTTGCCCCTGGACTCCACAGACTAGGCAGAGAAGCACTTCTCAGCTGCCCACCCCCTCCACTCTACAATTACTCTAGCAGTAACCCCCTTGATGAGCAAACCCCACAGGATTTTTGGGCACTCCAGGGATCTTTGGCTTAGATAAAAGAAGCGTTGCTGCAGAGCAAGATAGGGAAGTCAAGAACACAAAGGAGTAAATGAAGTTTGGAGAGAGAGAGAGACTGGCAACCAGCATGATTATAACAGTTATTTTATTGCCAGGTATATAAAGCATATGATACTAATAGTAATATCATACAAGGAGAGAAAAACAATCAAACGCTTACAATATTACACAATTTCAGTTGGTGTATTGGAGAAAGCTAGCCCAGGTTTGATTACAAAAGTAGGAAGTTATACCTGGACTAAAAGAGAGAGAGAGAGAGAGAAAGAGATTAAATTAGGTCTCAGGGGAAGAAGTAGGCTTAACCAGAGAGGGAGGGAGAGAGAGAGAGAGTGTTGGGGGAAGATGAGGGGGTCTTACCACTCTGTGCAGGCCAAAGGTTCCCAGGAGACAGGCTGTTCAGCTTAGGGTCCGGAGCGCTTGAAACAGGCAAAGCCTCCAACACGATCAGTCAGGAAAAGGGGAAGTCCCAGTGGACCTGTTGCAGCATTTGAATCCAGGCATCAGACCAGAGGTTTGAACTTGGGTAGGGTTTTTGTAGGAAGAAACAATGGTTCAAGGGAGAACACTAGGTTTGTTTATGGGTAAACAATGACTCAAGGGAGTATACCAGAGTGGTTTTGTTTATGCTGAACAATAGGAGCTGATCATTCCTGGCTATGGGCAGTGTTCCTTCAAGGGAGCTCACAACGCAATCAGGCAGATTCAGTGTTTTGGATATCAATAACTAGAATGGTCTGCTAACTGGTGTGTGTTCATTGCAGTGTGTCCCTGCTTTGCCAAACCCAGAGTTCAGTGCGGTTCCTGCTTTGGAGCTTGGTTCTCCATTCAGTATGCTAATTCTTGTTCCATCTTCGGTGTAGATGAGGCTTCTGTTCTCCATTCAATATGCTAATCAAGATGCCTCCTTTTTACATCTTTGATGTAGATGAGGCTAGGGGAGTTGCCTTAAGCCAATCACTCTTGTTTGGAGGGGTGTAGGTGTGTCTCCCACTGCCTTTTCATTGCTTTTGGTTTCTGGTTCAAGCAGAGGCTGGAGGAGGGGATTCAGGTGAACCAGAGAAAGTAGTGGTTTTGTGCCCTGTTTCCCCAAGAACACAGAGCTTACAGGTAACATCACCTTATTTTCTATTCTTTGCACTGGTTCCTCACTGACTACAAAGTACAGTTCATACCCTGTCCTCGTACTTAAAGGCCCTTCCAATCTGTGACCATTATCTTCCCATGACAGCTGTTACTTCAGAACAGGGTGACTGTCAATTAATAGGGGAAAGAGATTCATGAGTGAAGGGGATAAAATTGTCATAGGAGCTGTGTCTAGACTATCAGAATTGATCCTGCAAAAGATAAGAATGACCAGACAGCTCACTAAATTCAGAAGTAAATGCAAAATTCAGCCATTGAGTTAGCTTTCCTTCATTAAGTTTTCCCTTCACAAATACAAAGAGAAGCTCCTATAAACTGTGACTGCAAGCCAGCCAGAGTATGGGTCAGTGCCTGACTGTTCAGCCTCAGGAATGTAGGAGTATCACAGGCCGGTTTTTAACTTACCTGACTGGTTTTCAGTTAAAAGATTTAACATACCAGGGTGTTTTTTGTTTTTGTTTGTTTTCACTTGGGTCATGCTAGAATGCCCTACAATTCAGTCTCTTCTCTCCTTCCCCATAGTCCAGACTGTGCTGCCATGTTATGATAAGGTAAGAAAAATGATAAAATAACAAAAATATACCTATTGTGACTGGTGAGTGTTTGTGTAAAATGGTTCTCTAAAACATTGTAGTAATAATTAGCTATAGTCAGGATCCTTTTTGTTGGTAATAGGGTGGCCAGGTGCTGTTTCTTCTGTGTTGTTGAGATGGCAGCCCTAGAATAGGGCAAAAAATAGTTGTGACTATGAAAGCCAGAGTCCGGTTCCTGCTTCTCCCTTCCTTCAGGGGGAAGTAATCTGTGCCAGCCCTTTTGTTATGCAGATTACTTTCTGCTTTGTCCCATCTTTGGTTTGGGGGCCAGTGCATTGTGAGGGCAAAGCTAAGACACCACATCCCCACTTCTGCTTAACTATTCCCTGCCTACATGTGTGGAAGAAGTTGCAGCCCAAAGGTGATTGCTCTCTCCACTGTCTGGGCTACATTGATAGGACTCACGATCCATATAAACTAAAAGAAACAAAGCAGTTCCATTTAAGGCTAAAGCTCAATGCTTGGCATATCCCATTGTGTCAAAGTATGACAGATACTCCACTAGGTATCTGAATATATATATTGGGGAGAGATAATGGCAGAGTGAAACCTTGTGTTCTCTTGCGTCTTTGATTCATGATCAAGGCAGAGCTTAACTGAACATAGTTTTATGTGCTAATTTCCTTTATAGTTCAACTCTTACTGTATGTTGCTCATTGATGTGGAGGTGTACATGTTAGAGTAGACTGATTTTTTTTTTCATAGTACCAGTTATATAAGTTTAAAAATTACAAACCACGTGTGCAATTTAGGTTGTAAATTTTTTTATAATGAGTCTGGAGGGCACTTTACAAAAAAACAGTGACTTTATCTGGGAAGTTCTTTCCATGTTTATTAGAAATGTGGTTTACTTTACTCAGGGGGAAAAAAACGAGGAAACATTTGGCCTTAAAGTCTAAGGAAGTAGTTGCTCATGCAAAGTCCATAAATTTTAAATACATTTAATTTATAAATTGAAAACATAGTACACACCAGATTTTTGAAGGTTGTTCTTCACCATGGGGAACCTAGGATAGGTGCTCAGATATGTTCGCATCTGGTTTTTCTATCAGCATGAATCGGGTCTTTATAACTTGCTCAGGTTCACTCCATGTTCTTGGCTAGATGAAAAAAGTAAAAGAACTATTTAAAAACTTTAAAATCTTTGTTTAGTCTGATGTTTCTTAGGGCAGGTCTACACTACCGCTTAAGTCGACCTAACTTACATCACTCAGGGGTGTGAAAAAGACACCTCCTTGAGCGATGCAAGTTACAGCAACTTAAGAGCTGTCCACTTCAGTGCTTTGTCGGCGGGAGAGCATCTCCCGCTGACATAGCTTCCACCTCTTGCAAAGGTGGAGTAGTTATGCCGACAGGAGAGCACTCTTTTGTCGATCTAGAGTGTCTTCATCAGATGCATTACAGCGGTGCAGCTGCATTGGTGCAGCTGTGCCAATGTAACGCTTCTAGTGTAGACCTGCCCTTAGTTAACAAACAAAATAATATTTGTTTTTAATCTAGAATTTTGATCTAGAATTTCCAATGGTGAGAAACTTGTCCTTTGTGGAAATCTCTGTTCTGGGTTTAAATGCTGAGCTTCTTTCTCTGCAGCAATATTAGGAACATTATTAGGAGCATTAGGTGGCAAGTGCAGGGTCGGGACTGGTGGGAGGTGGGGAGGCTTTTGTCCCAGCTCAGCCTGTCCCTGCCTCCTGACCCTGCTGCTTATGGACTCCCATCCCCCCCGCAGTCCCAATCCTGGCCCACCCTCATGGCCCCCCTTCCCCACAGTCCCGGTGGCAGGAGGGGCAGGATCAGGATTGCTTGAGGGGGGCTTGTGTCCTTTGCTTTACAGCTTCAGCTGTAGATGAGTTGATCCAGAGGTAGGAAGCAGAGATAAAGACAAAATGGAGATGGTCCAGCTGCATTTTATAGTCTCTGATTTGCCATATGACGTGTTTCAAACACAAGCTTGGAGCACATGGCTAGGGAAAGGCACTTGCAGTCTCCCTGACCACAGGCATGTCCCTACCTGTCCTGATGACTCAGAGGTGCTGTCCTGGCTTCTCTCCCTGGGCTCATTGTAAAGGTAATGGTCCTTGATGAGTCATCAATGCTGACACTAATCTGCCTGGTTGGTGTAACCCGGTAGCACAACACAAGTGTTTAGATACAGATATATCACATGTATTCATAATTTACAGTATAAACATGATTCATACACATAGATAGTATTAAAATACTTAGCAAATTATAACCTTTCCAATAGTACCTGACATGGCATATCTTTTAACATATTTACTGCAATTTTGTCATATTGGTATTAAATAATATTATAAATTTCCACCCCTAATCCAGACAGCACCATAATGCCTTTGATATTTTACCACTGAGCTTTCAAGTTTCGATGGACCAAACCTCCTGGCCTCTCTTAAAAATAAGGACTCATCCTGAAGTCCTTATTCATGTGAAAACGAGAGTCCTGTAGCACCTTAGAGACTAACACATTTCTGCAGGCATAAGCTTTCGTGGGCTGCAACCCACTTCGTCAGATGCAATTTATTCATGTGAGCGATCCTTAATCAGACAAATAGCGCCATTGAGTTCAGTAGGTGGGATTTCCAAAATTGGGCCCTAAATCGAATCTATAAATTTCAGGGGCTTTTTCCAGTTATTTTTTTAATTAACAATATTTTTGACATATGACTTAAAAATAGGGTAAGTGGCCTACTAGCTGGTTCAGGTGCCTGATCTCATTAACAAATCTCTGTCATGCCTGAGAAATAGCACATTCTAAGGCACTGAGCTCGGTGCTAGAGACAGGCATGCCCAAATCCTGGCTCTCTCACTGCTTGCTTGGGCAAGTGTAAAATATAGACACTAATGCCTGCTGGCCTATGGGATGTTGTGAAGTCTTGTTAATGTGTGTAAAGAGCTATCCTGTATTACTTTTATTTATTAAGTAACTGGTTTAAATGTGGCCCATAATGTTGGTATCTGAGGCCATGTCTACACTACAGGTGCGGTAGAGTAGTTAGGGTGTGTTGCTATGCTGCTGTAAGCTGACAGCGTAGTCACTGCCTACAGCAACGGAAGGGTTTTTTTCACTTCCTCAAGTGACAGTAGCAAGGTTAATGGAAGCATTTTTACATTGACCTCATTGCATCCACACCAGGGCATAGGGTCAACATAGTTATGGTTCCCAGGGTGTCCTACCCATGAGCACCATAGCTATGTCAATCTATATGTTTTAAGGATAGACCAGGCTTGAGGGTATATCTACACTATGGAGGTGGTATAGCTACATTACCATAGCTATGCCAGCATAACCCCATGGTGTAAATGCCACCTACCCCAACAGAAAAGGTTTTTCTGTCAGTGTAGGCATAGCATTTCCCCAAACAAAAGTAGCTATATTGGCGGGAGCATTCTTCCATCAACACAGTTATGCCAACCTAAACCCCAGCGTAGACACATCTATGCTGGTCAGGGATATGGATTTTTCACACTCCTGACCAACAAAAAGGGGCCGACAAAACAATAAAAATCCTCTGTGAAATGAGTTTGGAATCTAGGGCTTGATCTATGCTTAAAACTTAGGTCAACATAGCTACGGCACTCAGGGTGTGAAAAATCCATAGCCGTAGCTATGCCGACCTAACCCTCGGTGTAGACGCAGCTTCTATCGACCTAGCTGTTGTTATGGGGTTATGCTGGCATAGCTATGGTGCTGCTATAGGCTACTAATACTAGGCTGCTATAGTCCAGAGAGTGTGACATGGTCTAGTTCTTCATAAGTAGTGTCTATAAGGTACAAAGTGGTAGCTTAATGACAATGCAGGTGAGAGAACAAGTTGACTAACCATGGAAATGAACTTACCTCAACCCAAACTCCTCTTTCAGGTACATATGTGCATATCTACATTGGGAGCTGGGACATATTGCACTAGCTCTCATCTAGCTAGTGTGCTAAAAATAGAGTGTAGCCATAACAACACAAGTGGTGGGATGGGCTAGCCGCTCTGCGTAATACCTATCTGAGACCCTAGGCATGTACTGGGCTAGTTAGCGTTTCGTGCTGCCATAGCTATACTCTAGTTTTAGCATTCAGAATTGTCAGACCATCACCTTCCATCAGCAGTAAATTTACTTTACAGCTTTTTAAATAACAGGCCAAAATGGGATGAAAATGCAAGAATATTTTTCACATTACAGAAGTTACAACCATAACAGGCTGTCTAGCCTGAGAAATGTTGCTAACTTGCAAAAATCCTGGAACAGATACCAATGAGCTTGTTCTTTCATTATCTCATTTGTACTGCAGGACATTCCTTTTCTTATGAGTGGAAAAGTGGCAAATACAGTTTTCTCTTTCAGGTCTGTTCAGGATAACTTTTAAAGATCTAAACCTTATATGAGAGTGTTTTTAAATCCCAAGATTATCCTTCTACACATCTTGAGATTTGCCTGGCTAGTAGTATACTAACAAATTAAAAGATCATGTGAGATTCTTTTAAACTACAGCCTCTATTTTCTGTTTCTTCCCAACGTCATGAATCATATGTAAGTGGAAGCCCTAGGAGATTTACTTTGTTTTTCAGAATCAGAGTTGGCTCTGTTATACGAGCTGTTATCATGTTGTAATATCCCCACATCATAACTTTTTCAAATGTTTTCCATAGGGTTTGCAGCATTTAGTGGTTTGTGCCTCCCTTCCCTGTCTTATTTAAATAACCCACACTCATTTCCCCTCCTCCAATCATCCTCCCCTCTGCCAATTCTCTCCAAAGGGTCAAAATCTATTTATTTATAACCTGCACAATCTGACTGGGGGAGGTTACACAAGGTATAAATCATCACACACTTTAGTTCTATATTTTAAAAGTCTGCAAAGGTTTCCAAGATCCCTTTAGTTTGCAATGAATTTCATTAGTTAAAATGAATAATAATTGCTCTAGTTTCTAGTTATTATTTTATATAAAATCATGACATTCAAATTATATGGGTTGTTTGGATTAAGAATGAGAGTAATCCTACCTCATTAATGTTTGGGACAAATTGCCACAAGATTTCTCAAGCATATAAAGTAATGGGACAATGTCTCAGCTCAGGTCTTATAAAAAAATCAATAGGATGGCCATCTGCTTCTGGTGTCTTTCCACTTCTGAATTGTCTAATTGCTTCTAATATATTACTTTGCTGGGGTCAATGGGCAAACCCAACAAAGAGGTTAAGTGGTTTCCAAGAGAGGACAGACTAATCTGATCTAAACAATTTCTAATAGCATTGCTGGAGCTTACATAACCATCAACTGTAAAAGCCCTAAAGTGCATCCATTTTAAAAGTACAGTATCTCTTTAATTTAACCATTTGTTTTGTTGCTTGGAGATATACCTTGTAGATTTTTAATGTTAGTGTTAAAGACAGAGATATCCTCATTATTGATACAACTGTCTAGCATTCTGCTTGGCTTCCTCACTTGTTTGGGTGAACAAAGAACTTAGTGCAAGGTCTCGCAAACCTTTTCTTGAGTGTAAGCCACATCCACATTGAATTCTCTTGCTTCCTTCCCAAACTCCCATTCACAGTTACACAATTATCATTGTTTCACATAAACATTAGGCAAGTATTGATGTATTTATTGTTAACTATGATAAGTGTTTTGCCCTTTTGGGGAAAAAAATCACACTATATCCTTTTTGCTCTTCATTTAATCTTTCTTTACCAATCTAATCTATTACCCTCTCCTCCTCTGTCCCTTCCACATGCTTGTCTGCTACTTGGTCTCTTTCTCCCCCATTATTCCTGCACATAATTCCCTGTCATATTGCTCTGATTCTCCCCCCTGCACATATTATTCAGCCCCTTGGCTATCTGGTCCCTATTCCCCACTTCCCTTGACATTGCTCTCCCACTGGTGGCTCTGGTCTCATTGGCAACTGCTACCTCCTCTGGTGTAGATGGCTCCAGGTAGTAGCTGACAGCTCTAGTCTCACTTCTAGCACTAGTCCTATAGGATATGTCTTCACTGCAGAGTGTATGTGGGTCTGGGCACCCAGATATGGTCACCCAGGCTTTCCAGGCTCATTAGGGAACATCCACACTGTAGAGCCACACCTGACTCATTACTGCACAGTGGTGTCCGCACTGGTGCTGCACTTACTCAGGTTTGGCACTAGGATTTCTGGAGGCATATCCTAGAGTTCATTTATCTGAGCTGCCCTAAGAATCGTTTCACAGTGTATCATGGAAGAACTTGTCTGTCCTTCCTGAGTACCTGTGTGGAAGTGTTCCTAATTCACCAACAAATTCAACTGAGGCACGTCCAACTCTGCATGTTCCTCCCTTCTGTCCATTCCAGCCAGTGTCAAGGCATGGATCTAGCACAGGTTGATGAGTGTTTCTGCTTTGGGCTGCACTGCTATCATGGCTAATGTTGACTTGGAAGAGAAATTCCTGACATTCTGAGTGCATGTATCTGCACACGGCAAACTCACCATTTTCCTTGAGGACCTGAGGCTTTTGGTGTTCAGGACTGTGACCCAGATAATAACACATGTTTATGATTTCCCACATAGCAAATAAAATCCTCAGGACACAACACATAAGAGTTCTACAAACTTACCCATTTTTGTCAGGTAAAAGCTTTAAAATACTATTTCAAATTTTAAAAAGAAGAATAGCATTTATCTTCTATACACATTCCTTTAGTGGTTCAAGCCATAAGTTCAACACAGGCAGTTTTCTCTTAATGTATAACATTTCAGACAGATCTCTGAGACAGTTAATATACCTAAGCAATAATTCTTTACAAACTATTATGAGTAGAATTCTCAAAAGTGCTCAGCTTGACCTAACTCTCCCATTGAATTAAGTTTACCATTGATGTGACATACATTGAATTCAATGGAGACAGAGTTAGGCCAACACTGAGTATGTTTGAAAATTTCACCCTACATCGCTCTGATTTCAGGTGGACAAATCTGTTCTTACAGTTTGCATTATGCTTAGTAATGTACTGCACGCCGACCAATATATGAAGATACCTGTAAGTTAGTGATTGGCTAAAACCAGTTATTAAAACCAGTTATTTATCCAATCTCTTCCCCTAATTTTGAAACTTTGAAGGTTTAGATCAAATGGAAGCCACATTTGAACCATCCTTGCTCTTGGTTTTGTTAAATAAAAGTTAACCAGTATACCAAAATGTACACCACCCCAAGTTTGACTGTCTCTGTTCTTTCTATAGGAACATATAGGAGTAGCTCGCCCTGCAACGGGAATCCAATCGCCAGTTACTTAATAACATGGAGCCAAATATGCAGATGTGCCTATTAATTTTGTGGGTTTTAGTTTCTGGATGCCAAACTTTGGATGCCTGTCACTGAAATCAATGGGATCTGCGGGTCCTTTGACGTCCCTGAAAATCTCACACAAGTTTTCGTAAGTTGGGCACCAAAAAACTGAGGACTTCAAAATTAGTGAATGCTTCTGAAAATGTTGGTTGTAGGAAACAAGTAAAAAGGAATTTCTTATCTGGTAATTCCATCAGAGACATTGTTGTCCCTGCTTGATTGAAAGTGGAAGAAACTATACTCCTTCTTCTACTTATACCCATGTCTTCATATCTTAATTTTAACATAACAAAATACATTTTGGTAGTCCACTGAAACTTTGGTAGTTCTCTTAATTCAAGGTGTAAAATTCCACTAAAGAAAGGGGGGTATATGTACTGGATTACTCTTTGCAAAGTTCTTTGACAGCTACAGATGAAAAACACTATGTAAGAGCAAGGTATGATTATTACTGTCTAACCTTCACTCTGCTTTCTGTGGTTTTCTGTCCCTCTTTTTCTCCCTTTTTTATTTTTTTCTTCTTTTTTCTTTCTTCCCACTTTCAGGTTTAGGCTGTCAAGGGGAGAGTAGTGTCAGACTCCCACACTGAAATGGTTTACCCTGATGCCTGCTGTGAGTGAAGTTGATAACCATAGCAGGAACCTAATCAATTTTACTCACAGCAGGCACTTCCAGTAAAGAGAACTCCTTGAAGTAGAACAATGTTACTAATCCCCCTAGTTTTCAGTACTGGTTGTCTGCTGATATCTGCTCCAGTCACAATCCTTTTATCTGTGTACGACCCACTAGTGGTTCACAACCACATGACTGAGAGACATAAGTCAAATTAATAAATACTCAAAACTAACTTGATCACATGTTAGCAATTATCTGAATTCAAATAAACACCTAAAACTGTGGATGCTTATCCAAAGTTTAATTAAGTCATCTGAATTCAGGAGGGCCCCCACAAGCCACCCTTCCATTATTATCTTCTTTGAAGGGAAGACCTATGGACCACAGTACCTCCCCAGATACTGCACTCAGTCAAATTGTACTCAGTGCATGATCTGCAATGAGGCTCAGTGAATGACGTGAGATGAGGCAAAGATGGCTTAAAACTGCCTTTATGGGCACTGATAATGGGGGTGAGTCTGATTCCCAGTATAAAATAGGGGAGCCTCAGGATTGCTATATCTTATATCTGACTTCTCATGCCCAACAGTCTGTTTCAGTAGCTGGGGATTACTAATGGGTAATCCACAAATCCTACTCCTAATCTCCTTTTAACACCACTATCCCACAGTTTCCAGCTCCTGTGTTAATCATACAGTGAGCAGTCTTAGTAGAAGGATGAGCGATTAAAACAACCATCCAAAATGAGTTGCAATTAATTAATATACATTACCATCAAAAAGAGTCCACTCCTGATTTCATTACAGTTGAATGAGCAGAGGGGAATGCAGCTCCTCTCTCTGTATATCTTAGATTAACCCATAGTTCCAGAACACATTGTCTATCACATATTGCCCCGGTTACCCTGGTGACACCTCTGGCCAGACTTCCTGTGCCAACTGTGGGAGCTAAGTTTTGTAGGAGCCATAATGACAACTTTATACCAACCAATGATCCTCCTTGGCAGGAAAATCCCCTGGAGGATGGATCCACAGCTTTATGGCTGCTTTGCAAAGCCGCCAGAGCTGGGGCCACAGCTTGCCCCCAGAATGTTTAGTTTAAGGAGGAGACACAACAGAGGTAAATAAAATGAATGGTGTACAGAAGGTAAATCAGGCATTGCTATTTACCCTTTTCTGTAATATAAGAACAAAGCAACTTCCAATATCATTAACAGGCCACACATTTAAAACTGATAAAAGGAAATAGTTTTTTACACAGTTTATAATTCACCTATCAAACTCCCTGATACAAGTATCATTAAGACAAAGATCTTAGTTTAGGAGAATTAAAAAAAAAAAAAAAAAAAAAAAAAAAAAAAAGATTAGACACACTTAACATCACATTAGATACAGTTGGATAAAATCTAAAAGGGACACAAATCCTTATGCTTCAGGGCATAAGACCACACTAACTGAAGGGATTAGGAAGAAATTTCCTTTATGAACACGGTTATTTCATTATAGGATTTCTTGCACTCTCTTTTGAAGCACTGCATTTGCCAATGGCAGAGAAAAGTTACTGAACAAGCGGGATCTCTGGTATGGCAATTTCTATATTCCTAGAAAATATAATTTAAAAAACTATTAAGGTTTCTAAGTGACAACAAAATACTTACTTATCCCACCATTTACAACATCCAAGCACTTAGAGGCAATGAAATTAATAGTTATGGACATTCCGCTATCACATTTCCTTTAAATATTATTGCCCTTTATTGACTTAAGTTGCTAGTCCAAGTTCAGATACTGAAAACAGAACTAGAACTGGGGTGCTCAAAACCATGTTGGCTGGATCCAACTGAACAGCAGGTCCTAATAACAAACCCTTTAAGCGTTTACCTTTTTATACTTTATCTATCAGATCCTATGTGACTATAGTTACTGCTTTGTGAATTCCTTTTGTTGTTGTTAGAACCATCTTGATAATTGGGGACTTTTCTTCAAAGAGTTTTCATCTATTTTATCAGTTACCTTCCAGCTCCAATTATTCCAAGTAAGCCACATTCCAAACACAGTATTTCCAGTAAGCATAGGATCTTTCAAGGCCTTCCCATGACTGCTAAGCACCTGCACTTTACACAAACTGCAAAGCATATATATTCTATAGCCAAGCTAATTTAACTTTTATTATATTGATCTACAACCCCAGCTGTCTCTTCTTGTCAGGTTTTAACTCAACTGATAACAAGGTTTCACTCCGCTCATGACAACATGGTTCCCTTTGAACTCTGTGCAACACTTGCCCCATCCTCCCATTAAGTTTCCTATTTCCTGAGTCTCTTACACATTTTGGTTTGAAATTCACTCTTGTGAATAGGGCTGGCAAAAGGATAATGTGCTCCTTAAATCCCACTCAGGGCTGGATTAAGTAATTATGGGGCACTGTGGAAATTGCTCCCCTCGTACCTTCCTTCAACTAGATAGAGAAAAGGCACAGCTGCCTAGCGCGACTGCCTAGGGCACTAAACCTGTGCAGCATTGCAGTCCCGTGCGCCAGGTCACAGAGCTCATTGAAGTTTGGTCCTGTTAGTCATGACAGAGGGTCAGCTGGGCTAAACCTGGTCAGGGCCCAAATAGGGTTACCACCTCCAAGAGACAAAAAACGTGGCCACTGCTCACTTCCCCACCAGCCTGGCCCTCCTCTTCCCCTTGCAGGCATCGTCCCCCTCCAACAGCCTGGCCCATGATCCTCTACACACCCCCACCAAGGAGCCTCAACCCAAGGAGCACCCCCTTACTGTCTCTTTCCAGGAGCCCCTGCCTCCTACACCGCTGTCCCTGCTCCTTATCCCTCCTTGCTGGTTAACTTTGGGTCTGTCCTGCTTTCCAGCACTGAGAGGAGCAGGATCCTCAGCCGCCACTTTGTCATGTTGCATGGGACCCAGTGCTGCACTGGCAGTGCTCCCTGCAGCCATGTGACTTGTGCACCATAGTGGAAGAAGCTGCCAGTGCCCCCAGGCATGTGCACAGCAATGGCTGCCCGTTGCAGTGTGTTAGGGGGTTTTTCACTTGTAGCTTACAAGTAAGAAAAACTTCTGCACATTGCAACCAGCAGCACAGGAGGAAAACCAGCCAGGCTGGTTAAAAATCAGCCAGGTGGCAAACCCAGGCCCAAACCGGATCAGGGCCTTTACACATTGGTTAATCTGGGCCTGATCTCACTTACGCCAGTTTTTGAAGATATAAATAATGCATAGGCCTTGCACTGGCCTTCTACACAGAGGTGAATTTCTCCCTCAAAGAAAAACTGATCTCACTCATCTTTTCCAATATCTGGTACTTTTGTGGCTGGGCTTTTTGTTCTTGATTGGTGGCTTTTATTTTTAATTTAAGATCATTGCCTTTCTGGGAAAGAGGGTGATCGGAAATGATTTGATTGATCCATTGGAAGCTAAAAATGGATGAGGAGATGAATTTGGGTCAGTTTGGGTATATAAATGCAGTGCTGTATTGCGAACATGGAACTTACTGGCAGACTTCCACCTTCTTCACAGGGGTGTCTGAAGACAGCCTGAAACAATGGTGCAGAGATGCAAACTCCCTGCTCCATATTGATCTTATTATCATATCAACTCTGAAGCCCAGTGATGAAAAGAAAATGTCAAGTTTAACTATTTTATTGCTGATTATTTTAGCAGATGAAATGGGTAATAGGTAGGAGTGAAGTCCACTGGCAGGTGGAAACTGGAAGTTTCTGCAGAGACAAATGCATAGGTAAGAACAGAAAAGAGACAAAAACAAGAAAGAGGAAGAGAACCAGAGAAAGGAGGATGGAGAAGGAACAGAAATAAAGGACAGGAATAGCAAAGTACCTAAAGGGGAATTAATTTTCCCAGTAAAAGATGCTGAATACAACAGTAAGGTACTAAGCAAATAATAAAAAATAATAAGTAAAGGTTTAGTTACTAAATAAAAGCCAAAGTTCACATCTGACCTTTGTGCAAATCTCCCATTGTCATTAGTTGGAGTTGTATTATGGATTGAGGGGAGTACCTGGGACTGCATTTATATCCTGGTCTAGGGACCATAATTAAAAATGGAAATTGGCCCTTTCTACAAAGTGAGTTTGATACCCCTGTTCTAGATTATTCTTTGGATGTTATGAGATCTGCTCTGTGTCTATGAATCAGTATGGAATATTATTTTCTTAGCCTTCTAGATCTTCCTGAGCTGCTTTCTGAACCTTCACATCTTCCTTTTTATAAAATGTTGTTTATGTAAATGCAGTGTTCATGAATGGTGCTGAGTTGACAGCCCTGGAGACTGAAGATCTCTCTCTCTCTTTTATTAATATGTGAATGTAATCTTAAGTAAAGCTCTGAGAGTAGTGTGTGATTGACTGTGATGGTATTGAAAGAATGTATCCAATGGCCAGGGTGGAGTACTTGAGAAATCTGAGCATAAATGAATTGACAAAATGTAAATAGTAAATGGCTGTGTG
Organism: Emydura macquarii macquarii; assembly: GCF_026122565.2. Taxonomy (NCBI): domain Eukaryota; kingdom Metazoa; phylum Chordata; order Testudines; family Chelidae; genus Emydura; species Emydura macquarii. The sequence goes on along the minus strand of NW_027133808.1, from coordinate 6,675,433 downwards.
CATGACAGTGTTTAAAGAATAGAATCTGTTGATATAGATTATTGTACAATTATTATTTTTCCTCACATTTTTTAAAAAGTGCATTTAGTTCTTATGAAAGGAGCTAGACAGAAAGCCCTAGAGGAAAAATGAAGGCCCTTCTTTATAGTAGGTGACGGAACAAGGAGCAATGGTCTCAAGTTGCAGTGGGGGAGGTCTAGGTTGGATATTAGGAAAAATTTTCACTAGGAGGGTGGTGAAGCACTGGAATGAGTTACCTAGGGAGGTGGTGGAATCTCCATCTTTAGAGATTTTTAAGCTGCAGCTTGACAAAGCCCTGGCTGGGATGATTTAGCTGAGGTTAGTCCTGCTTTGAGCAGGGGGTTGGACTAGATGACCTCCTGAGGTACCTTCCAACTCTAATCTTCTATGATTTTTTGTCCATAGACCAAGTATTATATGGGCACTGGCACAGCAACCTTCCTGTTTACTGTCCTAATAATGTGCCTTGACAGTAATTTTGAAGCCAACCCCTAGAGTTTATAGAGTAGGTCAGATTCCAGGTCACTTTAATGTGGTGTATTGATATTTGGATTAAAATTATCGGCTATCACTTTAAAGGCTCTGGGAGTTTTCCTGGTCCTGCTTGCAGACTAGGGCACTCTTTAGTGAAACATTCAATCTGGGCCTAGCAGAGTCAGTCTGCACAGAGTCAGTTTAAAGTAAGGTGGAGTTGTGCTTCTCTGTTTTAGGGTGCAGCCTGTGTTGTCTCTCTCAGTTTTTGGGTTCTTGTGGGTTATCATTCCAAATTCTAAGAAACAAAGTAGTGTTATATTGCAACCTTCCAGCAAGAGTATTTTATGTTTTTTTGTAATATAACTTCTCTGTTTATATGCCATGAAACATAATATTTGGTCTCTTAGATAACAAAAGTGCCCACAAATTGCTAATTGTGATGGTGGGGTTTTGGACACTGGTACACTGGGAAATGAAGTGAGATTATTAAATTCATTTCACAGAAACTACTAAAGAGTTAACAAATGGCAACTAATTCTGGGTTGTTTTAGGACCTGGAGAAAAGAAACCTTTCCCCTTTTTCTCAGCCAAAAAGAATTTCACTTTCCCCTGTAAAAAAGTTTCTTTATTTCCAGTTCATACTGCTGCTATTAATGATAATATAATATAATTAATATAATATAGTTAATTAATTGGCATGCCCTGAGTTAACCTTGTTCCAGGGTATGGGGAGAGTCAAGCAGGACAAGCAACACTACAGCCATCTTCCCTCCCTCTTGTTGTCTGGTGAGGATGGCAGGTTTAAAATCCCTCAGAGACTCCACAGACACCCTTCAAGTAGAAGCTGCTTAGAAGATGCATTAATTCAGCACATTTTGTGGGCACGACCACTTCCCAGCCAGAGTCACTATTTTTTGGTCTGAACTAACTTGTGTAGCTTGCCTCCTCCCTCTGTAGGAGAAGTCACTGTAGCTGTTTCATGCCATTTCAACTTCCCCTTCGACATCAGACTTTGTGCTTTTGGGGCTCTGAACCATCATCCACACTAAAGGAAGCCAGCATAGTCCCTGGGGTGAATTTAGCCCTAAATATACAGCAATGGCAGTGTAATCTCTTCACCTTTTTCATCTTCTTGGATGTAATTTAGCAACAGGTTTAACCCAACACAGTGTTGCCCAGAGATCTGCCAACCAAAGCTTGTGGTAACTTTACTTTGTGTGAGGCGGTGTCAGGAAATAAGCCAAATGGGGACACGGCCGTCCAGCCGATAGATAGACTGTTAGAAACAGTATACCACAAAAGTGCTCTTACTTTATTTTGGCTCAAGCACAACACAAGAGTGGTCTTACTTTAAAACTATACTTTACTTAGGCTCAAGAACTTACACATGTCTGCAACAGGTTAGTAAAACACCCTGACCCTCAACCCTCAATAAATACCGAAGTCTGGGGCGGCTTTCGAGTGGAAACAGTGATGGCTTTCCGATTGGCCTGATCTTCCAGCTGCCGTTGGAGGACCCGAAGCTATGTCCAAGATGAGATCCCAATGAATCCAAGCCTCTCCCTCCCCCCCTCATTTATCCTTGTTAGAAGACATCAAGAAAGAGGAAAAAAAGTTTTGAAAGCTAGACCTAAGGTCGCCAGAGTACTTAATTAACTAGATATGTTCCTACAGAATCTGAATATCTTGAGGCCTGGACAAATATTCCCAGATAGCATTCATAAATAAGCTTATTGGTCTTTTCCTGAAACACAGATCCCAGCACATCCACTAGAGCATCAGAGAGGAGATGCAGGGTCAGGCAATGGTTGAGCAAGAGGCTCCCTTCCCCTCCTGGCTTAGTCATGCCAAGGCTGCACAGGCCTGCAGAAAAGCCTATCATTTTTAGCTGCTGTTAGTAACAAGTATGATAATCCCTATGACACTACCAAGTGGTCCCTGGCCCTTTTACTGGTCTATCAAAATCTCCCTGTACAACAGCACCTATTTGCTTTGTCTGTTTTACTTAGATAGTCATTTCTGTGTTCTTCTCTTCTACATTTGGCATGTCAGATAGTCAGATGTATTACACAATTCTAGAGCTGTATGAAGTAATATAAAATAGGAAATAGCCATCTGCTTTATTCTACTCACCTCCAAAACTAAACATAAGTAACTAGGTTAAATATTAATTCAAAGTCAGTCATAAAACTTACCCACAAAGTGCTGAATCATCCAACTGAACAAGGGTTCATAAACGTATGGTGATTGCCATAAAACTACATTAAGAGTGACATTACCAGTTTGGTATCTATATGCTGCCTGACTCATCTAATTGGCAAAACTAATATTTACCTACTGAGAGACTACAAAGTGCTTCTATTCAAAAGGACATGCTTTCTCTAAGCAGGTTTGAATACTGTAACAATGACACTACACTTAAAGCAAAGAAAGATATTCAGCCTTTCAGCTGCCACTTCTTTATTTTGTAATAATTGCTTTCCATTTCTTGTGGGTTCTCTTCTGAGCATTTGGAACCTTATCTTGTGAGGTGCTAGGCAATCTCAATTCCAAATGAAGTTGTTATAGATGATACGGGAAACTAGAATTTCATGTTTGCAGGCTGCATGAATTGTTGCTTTAATTTTCAATGTTAAAATTTTCCTGTAAAATAAAAGCAACTTATTCCTGCAGTCTGAAAACGTTAAACTCCAGTCTCTCATTAAGGTTGAATACTGTATCAGAGACTGATGCCTGAAGTCAATTAGAGCAATGTATAAGAAGGAATCTTCACCCTCCACCAAAGCCAGCAGAGAGGATGTGGAGCTGCAATGTAGAGGCTGCGGAAGCCTGAGGCCCTTTGATTGTTGTGTATGTGGGACAAAGACAGTAGTATCTGTTTAGCTGGAGATTCTCTGGCACAGCTGCCATCCGCCCTTTGCATGCTGATGTGCAGAAAGCCACCACACAGCTGAGCTCTGTGCCATGTCCCTACCCCTACAAGTTCTATATGCAGCAGAATTACATCAGTTGTACTGCCAAGAGAATTTCAATTAAGCTGGGAAAAGATGTCTCTAAGTTCCTGATTTTGATCATCATTCATGTGCCCTGCCTCAGTACCTTTACAGAAAGGCCAGTGGGTCCAGTATATGGGATGATTTGTACTCATTTGTAATTAGACTATATCCAGTTTACTGGCTAGTAGTAGCCTTGCCCTTCTGCAGTTTGCCAACAGTAGTGTGTTTCCAAAAAGATGATAATTGATCATCACAAGCCACCTGATTCTGCAGTTACCAAATGCTACCATGTAATAGCGGTGAGGGTTTGATTCCACAGCCTATTGGTATCTATCACCATGGACTCCTATAAGCAGCTACTGGACATGCTAAGAGGAGTGCAGGATCTTAACCTCATTTTCTGACCTCAACTAGCCAACTATCATAATCTGAACTGATCAATGTTCAGGGGCTCAATCTGATCTTTGTCATGAGTTATTTCTCATTTAACTGCAAAACTCCTAAACAGACGCAGGGGTAATTTGTCTATGCTGAAATATTACACGGTATTAGAACATGGAGGTGAGCAATCATGGTGACTAACATGAAGTTAAACACTCAGGATAGACAGGGACTGTCATGTTTAACATCATGTCACCAGGTCTTGTGGTTGACCCTAGAGTTCGTGACTGAGTGCTAAGTTCTGTCTAATATTGTGTTAGTTACCACTACCCCCCAAAATTGCATCCTAACATGAAGTAATTTTCTGATGTAGACAAACCCTGTATGTGTTAGGAGGGCCTGGCTTTGGACTCCTTACATTACCAAACTTGTGTGGTGTTGTCAACTCTTGCAATTTTATCACAACTCTTGTAATATTTGGTATTTTTCTGTAAGTCCCAGATCTTGGAATCATGTGGCCTCCTGGAACTGCTGAGATGAAGGGGTATGCAGAAGATGATCTAATGCATATAATTTGGATAGTCACCGTCTGTGGTAGATGGGCATTCTGAGCTATTTAAAGGAAAAATAAGAATTGAATATGAAGATGAACCCAATGCTCTGTCTAGAAGACCTCAAAAACCTCTTAAGCTTGCAAGATGTGATAGCCAGATGCTCTGCAGTATGCTAAGTCAGTTGTTCAATGGGCTGCTAATGGAACAGAAGGTTTGGCTGTGCTCCTTCTTTAGAGAAGGGTGGATTTTCTTGATAGAATGCATGTTTGGCAGGAATTTTCTTCCAAACCATCAGGACAGTCAAAGAATTCAAGCTACTATGCAGGAAAACCGTAACACCACCCGAAAAATAAACAGAAGAAATGAGGAAATTTTACAGTTTGTAAAAATACTTTGACTTTGAGCTTTATTTTGCATTGTTTTCTTTATTGTTCTCCATATACTTATACAAACTTGTTTCTTAGAAACTGAATCTATAGTGTTTGTACTGCAGCCAGATTACATCTTTTGTAAGCAGCATATAAAAACAGTAGGCCATAAAAAAAATCTTATGACTTGCCCATTACTAATGGGGTACAACTTCTAATATTGTTGAGGTTTTTTAGTTCTTTATATGCCTTTTATTGCCATATTAACTAAATTAAAATTTGTGACCCCATGGAGAGACTGCAGTTAAACCCAGTGACTCCCAAGGTAGGTGGAAACCAATAAATCAGGAGGTAATTGAAATGCTTAGCAAAAAAGGAATAGTAATAGTAAAAGTCAATCAGAAGAGTTTATAATAATAAAAGGGTAAATATTAAAACATTTTCAATTAGCTGAATTTTTTCCCAGGTTTTTTTTTTTTTTTTTTTTTTTTTTTTTGGCCACTGTATGTTCTTGTTCTAGGTATTTTATTACAAGGATCTCTCAAGAACAAATCTCAGGTCATTCTTTTGCATTAATTTCTGCTGATTTCTTCAATTTTGGAACAGTAAAGTTTTCTGTGGTTTTATTTCATGCCATTTTGTATAACCTTAAAGTTTCTTCTGATAAAACCTGTTAATTTGTTCTGTTTATTCTAGAAAAACTCTTACAGACTCAGGATTACATCAAAACCTCTACTGTAAAATCCACAGCTGGGGACTCTGAGTGGAAAATCATCATAATGATCTGGAGGATGGGGTGGATTGCACCCTCAGCAAGTTTGCAGATGACACTAAGCTAGGGGGAGTGGTAGATACTCTGGAAAGTAGGGATAGGATACAGAGTGACCTAGACAAATTGGAGGATTGGACCAAAAGAAATCTGATGAGGTTCAACAAGGACAAGTGCAGAGTCCTGCACTTAGGACAGAAGAATCCCATGCACAGACTGGGGACCGACGGGCTAGGCAGCAATTCTGCAGAAAAGGACCTGGGGGTTACAGTAGATAAGAAGCTGGTTGCCAAGAAGGTTAATAGCATATTGGGCTGCATTAGTAGGAGCATTGCCAGAAGATCGAGGGAAATGATTATTCCCCTCTATTCGGCATCCGTGAGGCCGCATTTGGAGTACTATGTCCAGTTTTGGGCCCTCCACTACAAAAAGGACGTGGACATGTTGGAGAGAGTCCAGTGGAGGGCAACAAAAATGATTAGGGGGCTGGAGCACAAGACTTATGAGGAGAGGCTGAGAGAACTAGGCTTGTTTAGTCTGCAGAAGAGAAAGAATGAGGCGGGATTTGATAGCAGCCTTTAACTACCTGAAACGGGGTTCCAGGGAGGATGAAGCTAGGCTGTTCTCAATGGTAGTAGATGACAGAACAAGGAGCAATGGTCTCAAGTTGCAGTCAGGGAGGTCTAGGTTGGATATTAGGAAAAAGTTTTTCACTAGGAAGATGGTGAAGCACTGGAATGGGTTACCTAGGGAGGTGGCGGAATCTCCATCTTTAGAGGCTTTTAAGCTGCGGCTTGACAAAGCCCTGGCTGGGATGATTTAGCTGAGGTTAGTCCCCCTTTAAGCAGGGGGTTGGATTAGATGATCTCCTGAGTTCCCTTCCAAATCCAATCTTCTATAATTCTATCATGAGGATTCTCTGTGCAGATCCTCACTAATTGTTCCATGCAGAAAGACAGCTTCGACTCTTAATAGAATAAGTTGCAGAGCCACCCAGGCAACTTGAGGATTCTGAGGGCCATGGTCATCTGTTCAAGTTGCAGAGCTAGGGATTCCCATGGTGTGGTTTCCCAGGGGAGAGTGGCTCTATTGAAAAAATAATACAACCCATGAATTTTCCTCTTTCTCAACTTCACAGGGCCAGAGGAGGTGGATTATGATGTTCAACATAATGTTCATGGAAAACATGACAGCCTTTTACTAGGTCTCCACATCCTGATCCCTCTTTCCACCACAGAAATGTACAGGTTCTTCTCGGGTCAGGGCCTTTTGCGATTGTGAAGGAAGTGGTAGGATCTGGCCCTAATTAAATCACAAAACACACCACTTGGGCCATTAATTGGCACACCTGTAGAGAGGCCAAGGCCTAAATGGGCATAGAGTTTAAAGTATCTTTTCATAAGGAGAAATAGAGGGATTCATTAGTGGGATAATGTGTGGAGACTTGCATGGCTGTTGTTGGTGCAACATTTATTTGGTGGAAAAAGAAGCCTTTAATCATTAGGACTGTCAAACCAGTTCCTTTCAAAAGCACTAAATTCACATAAAGAAAAAATTATGTGAAAATACTATAGAAATATGATCTTTACTGTGTGCATTTTTCTTTGAATGTTTTTCTGTAGGTGCTCATAAGACTTATATAAGAGACTGTGTCATAGCATCTCAGGCTTTAGGACAAAGTTATTCTGCTGTTTATGTCACTTTACAGCCATTTCACCAAGATAAAAGGTTGATTGGCTTTATGAAGTAGGAGAAAAAGCTAAAGGAAGGGAACAAAAGAGGTTCTGGCAGTAAACCAGCCTGAAAGAAATTTGGGCAATGGTCTGTGTTGCCCTGTTTGTACATATGGTTCTCCCAAAGAGTTGTTACTCTTTTATTTTTAAAGCTACAAAATGAAAGGAAAGCCAAGAAAACGGATGAATTTTCAGTAAGAATCCTTCTAGATATACTATATGGGACCGCACCCATTCAGAGAGACAAATTATGTTGAGCAGGAAGTCAGTAAAATCCTCTCTCCTCCTTTATAGCTTCCTGTCGTAAAGTACTCTTTATCAAAACACTGTACTTCTTTTGTGACTTTGTAAAAGGACTACTGTAAACTTTGTTACTTGCTGTAATATCCTGGGATTCCATGTCTTTGACCAGATAATATGGAAGCCATTACTTTAACATAGAGTAATAGACAGTAACTAGCAATGAGTCGTCCTGGTTGCTTTGAATATTAAGCATGAAATAGAAGTCCATTGCTAGACTGGGTATTTAACTACCCAGCCTACCATTGGCTTAGTTTAATTTGTGACCATCACAAATGACTCTTGTCTGGGATTCAGTTCCAGAACAACCCTTACTGTTATCCTTAGCAAAAACTTTAGAGAGGAGAAATCAACGAGAGAGTAATTATTAAGCAGAGGCAGCATTGTCTGGTTAGAGGAGACAAGAAGTCAGGAAACCTGGATTCTACTGCCACTCTAATTTGCCATGTGACCTTCAGCAGCTACTGTGCATTTGTCTTGGAAGGGCAAAGCATCTGAAGCATGTAGGTATATCTGGCAGTAAAGGGCTTTCTTCACTGCAGGTGTGCCTCCTTGTGGCTAGATTTGGGAATTAACTTTCATTCCATATGGTATCCCCTCTTGTTGGTTCCTCATGCTGTGGTTCCTCTCTATTTCTTCACAACTCTCAGTGCTACTTCTTCATGATTCAGCTGTTCAGCCAGCTCACTATACAATCCCCTCATTCCGAGTATCAAATTCCCACTGACAAGCTGCCTAGATGCCATCTCAGATGGTCTTCCATTCCACCTCTTACTCCTGTGCCACTTTCCAGTGGCTGGTAAGGGAACTCAGGCCCACCCACAATTCTGGGTTCCAGCTCAGGGACCCTATGACTAGAAATCCAGTTCAGCTCACTCTCCATTGCTGTTTCCCTGGGCACTATAACCTGTTAACTCTCTAAAAATGACTGCTTCACTTTTTTCTATCACAAGGACTACAGCATTATCTTTGATTTTTGAATATACGCCATAAAACCTTTGTCTTTTTGTTTCCTTAGCCCATAGTCCTTGCCATTCCTTTGCAAGCTCCTTTGTGATCACACTTTTACATTCTTGTCTACTTAAGGGTATCTTAATATCCGCCTCCTCATTTTTTAGAGCTCGTTTTGCTGGTTTGTCAACCATCTCATTTCCAAGTATTTTGCCAGGCTGTTGTTACACTGATAACTGCTTGCGTGACTTCCAATGTTAGGAACATTTAAGTAAGTTTATCCTACTTTTATATTTTTGTATGATAACATCTATGTGACCTTTCCATGTTAATTTATTATCAAACACTACTCTTAAACTTTTGAACTGTCTGCATTTTTTCACTACAAAGAAATAAGTCCCAATCTTCCCTAATTGTCTTCCTGTTAAAAGCATTCCCTTAATTATCGCAAGTGAGAATTTAAATTCCCAATCATTTCCCCACTTGGAAATTCTCTGGAGTGCCTCCTTTGTCTTTTCCATGGCTACTTCTAGTCTTTTATGCTTAGTCCATATATTATGCAGTATAGTTGTAGCCATGTCAGATCCAGAATATTAGAGAGACAAGATGAGTGAGATAATAAGTCATTATTGGACCAACTTCTGTTGGTGAGAGAGACAAGCTTTTGAGCCATGCAGAGCTCTTCTTCGGGTCTGGGACAGGTACTCCGAGTGTCACAGCTAAATGCAAGGTGGAACATTGTTTAGCATAGTTAGCACGTATTCTAAGGGACTGTAATGGGGTGTACCAGGCCCTTTGAAACCCCCTGCTGGAGGCGTCGTGGTTCTACTACATCCTGCTCCAGGAAAAGGAGCAGTAACCCTGGGTCCTCCAGGCCTGCCTAGAAAGGCTGCAGGGAAGCAGCCAATCGGAACACAGCAAGCTCAGATAAAAGGAGCTGCAGGATCTGAGCAGTTCAGTTGCTGGCTGGGACCATAAGGGTGAAGAAGGACAGGAAGGCTGTGAGACTGTCCAAGTGAGGAGGCCTAGGAGAGATCATTCTCAAGCAGAGAACAGATAGAGAACCCTGAGGTAAATGTGAAGAGGAAGGGGCTACGTGGTAAGTGGACCAGGAAATAGCAGTAACAACTATTACAGGAAACAGCATGTAGCTGCTATTTATAGGGTCCCTGGGTTGGGACCTGGAGTAGTGGGTGGCCCCAAGTCCCTCCACTGGCCTCTGGTAGAGTGGTCTAAGCCCTGAGAAGGAGATTAGGCTTGTTTTAGAGTTCCAAGTGAAGGGTAGGACTTAAAAAGTGTCCAAGGAGAAAGCCTTGAAGGCACTGCTTTATACCAGGGCAGACAAAGACTTAAAGATAGCCCAGAAGGAGCAGAGGACTGACCACAGAGATAGGGCTAAAGATTTTAACAAGGGCACAAGGACAGGCCCTTTTATGCTGGAAGAGATTTGTTCATTCACATATTGACTGTGTGAGTCTTGACTCGAGGGCTGACCCACTAAAGACCTGCCTGACAAGGGCAAGAAATGATAGTGGGTACTGTAAAGAGAGAGAGTGCAGGTTCACACCCACCCAACAGGAGGAGCTAACGAGAGGTGAGTGTCCCCCGTCACAGGGATCATTCAGTGTAGAGTGTCCTGTTAACACCTCTGCAGTCATTGGACAAAAAGAGGGGGCTAGTAGGTTACAGATTATTGAAATAAACCATAAATCTAGTGTCTTTATTCAGTCCAGGATTTTTAGTATTTAGCAGAGTTATGATTTAAGCTCCCAGGCTCATCTTTTGAAAGTGTTGTGCAAGTTTCCTTTGAGGATGAGGACAGATAGGTCAGACATAGAGTGATCACCTGCAGGTGATAGGATGTTTTTGTCTTTTATCATTTTCCTGTGTGAATTCATTTGAGAGTGTAGTGATTGTTTGATTTCACCCACATAGTTGTTATTGGGGCATTTAGTGCACTGGATGAGATACACCACATATTGTGATAGGCATGTGTAGGATCCATGGATCTTGAAAGGTGTGTTGTGGGGGGCGATGATCATTGTACCAGTGGAGATATGTCTGCAGTTTTTGCATCTGTTCTGGCAGGGTCTTGTGCTGCTTTGTGTTGGTGTGTCCTGGACTGTGGGGAGCTTGCATCTAAGGATGTGGTTGTAGAGGTTGAGGGGTTGTTTGTAGACCAGGAGTGGGAGTTCAGGAAAGATTTCTTTCAGGATGGGGTCCCCATCAAACATGGGTTGTAGTTGTTTGATGATACCCCATATGGGTTCTAGTGCAGGGTGGTAAGTGACAAGGTATGCAGTCACAAGGCAGCTTTATTTCTGTATTGAAGCACATTCTTGGGGTATTCGGGTGGCCTACTCCATGATGTGATTTACTTCTCTGGTAGCCCAGAAATTGGTCTAATAAAACATATTACCTCGCCCTTCTTGTCTCTTTAGTCCACATAGCACAGTCATCTGTAAAAAGGGAAATACCTTCCTCCATCTGCACACTTTCTGGGAAGTCAGTTACCCTAATGGAAAACAAAGTAGGACTAATAATACTCCTTGGTGACATTCCATGTGTAAGCTTGTAGGCTTTTGGATAAAGCTGTTCTCACTTTGACTTGCATAGTTCTGTAACTTTAAAAGTCCCTTGTCCACCAAAACATTTGGTCTCTTATTCCAATTTTGGCTAGTTTTTATAGGAGGCCTTCCCTCCATCATATGTCACTGCTTTTTCAATGTCCAGAAAGACTATAATAAAGTCTTTAGTACTTTTTGTACCTCTGTTTCTAGTCTCACTATATGGTCAACTGTTCATATTCCTTTTCTGAAACCTCTTTGTACCTCAGTTATAATATACTTTTTCTCCAAGTATTCCACTAGTTTTATATTTATCATTTTTCCCCATGATTTTCCCCACACATGATGTGAGGGCAAAAGCTCTATCATCATCAGGCCTTGTATGTACCAATTAGGAAACCAGGCAAGGTATCACCAGTACTTGTTTCCCTTCTATAGCAGCAGTCCTTTTTCCCCATATATCATTATATAACTGCAATAGAATCTTTAGACTCCCTTCTGACAAGTATTGAAGCATTTCATTACTTATATTATCTTTATCTAGATCTGCATTTTTCCTCTTTCTAATGGCTGCAATAAGCACCTGCATACAATATTTTTTTTGTTTAACATATCAGTATATTCTCTTGGGCCATTTAATAGTTCAGGTTTCCTCAATAAACCTATTTTTCCCTCACGCAACTGATTGCTTTGTTTCATATCACCACTGACGTTCCTAAGTTGATGAGCTCAATTCATTGTTTACAATATGACCAGGCATACATTTACTCTTACTATGAATTTCATTCATTCTTTGAATTTGCTTATATGTCTGAAAACTTTGAATGTTTAGAGAAATTTCTGTGGGGAACTGAACTTCCTTTTTTTCTTTTTGATAATCCTTTTGTGCCAGCACCTGATCTTTTATAATTCATTAAGTTTGTGCTAATCATCTGTGTTTTACTTGCTTGTATGCTTTATTTCTTTGATTACTAAGTTACAATCCTCATTCCACCAGGAAACCTGATTTCTAAGTTGGGGGCAATTTGATGTTTTGTATATGGCCAGAGCAGCTGCTCTTGTAATTCCTTTTACTGTGTTATAGAATACTCCTGTCACTTGTACAGTTACTACATTTAATTAGGGCCAGATCCTACCACTTCCTTCACAATCGCAAAAGGCCCTGAACCGAGAAGAACCTGTACATTTCTGCGGTGGAAAGAGGGATCAGGATGTGGAGACCTAGTAAAAGGCTGTCATGTTTTCCATGAACATTATGTTGAACATCATAATCCACCTCCTCTGGCCCTGTGAAGTTGAGAGAGAGGAAAATTCATGGGTTGTATTATTTTTTCAATAGAGCCACTCTCCCCTGGGAAACCACACCATGGGACTCCCCAGTTGTGCAACTCCAACAACAAAAACTTGGGCAGGAGGAAGAGAGACAGTCTGAACCCAAGAAAGGTGATCATTGAGGAGTTGGGAACCAAAAACGTGTGCCTTGGCTGGAGCTTGAGGGGGGAAATAATGGTGCATTTGCTCTGTGATTCGGTGTTCCTATGATGTATTATCTCACAATAAAGTCCCTGGACTCTAATCTTTTATTTTTCAGTTCCTATGTTAAAGCAGCAAATTAGAAGTCCAGGCTGGATGGTGTGATGCTGTGTGGAATATGAATGACCAGTCATACTACTATTATCAATATTGCAAAATTACAATAATTCATACTTGATATGCCATGTGGAAATAATTTGCTAAGATTGATACACACATTTGTATGTGTGTATCAGTGTTGTATTGAATTATAAATATGTAATATATATATTTGTATCTAAACACTTGCACTGTGTTTCCGGTTGACACACCAGATAGGATGGCAGCAGCACTAAGCCTGCTTAATGGCCCATCAAGGGAACTGGAAGATAGTGAGAGCACCCAGGAGCTATAAGTCACCAGGGCATGTAAGAACATGCCTAAGGACAGGAGAGGGGACTTTTAAGTCTTTTCCATGACATGTGGTACCTGGCTGTGTTTGGGACAAGCCACATGACAAAAGGGAGCTGCACCATCCCCATATTTTCTTCATTCCGACTTCCTACCTCTGGATCAGCTCATCTGCAACTGAAGCTGTGAAACAAAGGACTGAAACCAGGAACTGGATGTACACCAGAGGAATTCTACAAGCCTGCAAACTATATAGTTCTGCTGAGAATCTGATATATATGGACTTTAATGTCACTTGTATGTATCTGATTGCTTTGATCATTTAACATTCCTCATTTGTTTCTTTCCTTTTATAATAAACCTTTAGTTTAGTTACTGAAGGATTGGCTGGCCGTGTGGTGTTTGGGGTAAGATCCAAACTTATATTGATCTGGCACTGTGTCTGACCCTTTCGGGTCAGGAGAATATTTTGGTAAAGGGAACAGAGTTTTAAATAACTTGCCTCTTTATGGGGCCTAGTTGCTGACTAGAAGCCAGAGACTGAAATGCAGTAAAGGGGGCTGTATAATTTTTTTTGTTTTAGCTTCTTGATAACCACTGTGGGGAATCATAGAAGCACTGTTTGTTTGTAACTGGTTGGGGAATCTAATTGTAGCGTTAGCCACCAGTGTGGGAGAATCTGCTCTCCTTTTTGCAGCCTGCCCTGACCTTAGCATTTTCAGCTGGGCTACCCTAGGCACAGATGGGTCACAGATGACATAGCTAGACATAAAAAGGTGATGCAGATCTTTATTGCCACACTTAAACGAAAACCATGATAGTTAATATTGTGTCTGTTCTTACCATGTTTTCTTTCTTTAAACCAACTTTTCAGAGCTACATGCAGTTTTAAAGCAGGAAATATATCTAGATATATGAAATTAACTGGTCCTGTACTTTTACATGAGAGGTCCTGGGCCTAAGCAACTATGACCATTTTGTGGGGATCCAAGCTGATCATTTGGTCAAATATTTATCATGGCCAGCACAGTGAAACAAAACAGCAGGATTTATCTCTTGCTTACACCCTGGAGAAGCTTAATTAAAGTATCTAACTATTGACAATGAAGGTGAAAGAAATTTCACTAGCTCATACGTATAAATTATTCTTCAAAAGACAACAAGTTTTGTGATTTTAAAATCTCAAAAGGGCTAGGAAGAATAAAATTAAAACGGGCTCAGGAAAAGTACCTGCTTGAGACAGTTGATGTGTGTTTCTGTCTTTCAAGATCTGCTGTCTCATTGAGGGTGACCAAATGTCCCATATTCGGAGCTTTGTTTTATATATGCAACTATAACTCCCTTGCCCCCCCAAAAAGTGTCCTGATTTTTTCACATATTCTAGCTGGTCAACCTAGTCTCATGGCAGGTTCTTAAGTTACAGGGGGCATGATTTCTAGCCAGCAGTGGATGGACTCTATACATGGGGCGGGGGGAAATACAAACAATTAACCTCCCTCCTCCAATCCCTGTAACGCCCGCAGAGGCAGCTTGTCCCCTGGCATGTACAAGTCAAGGTTATAGGAAGCCACCGGTAAATGTAACTCGGCACAGGCAGCCAGCTGCCAGCCAGCCTCCGCATTCCAAGGTGTGCTCGTCCCCATTCAGGGCTAATCCTGTCTCTATAGTAACGGGGCGAGGGGGGGGGTGACCCGGAAGTGGTCCTCCCTGCTTTGTGGGGGGGTGCTGGGAGGTCAGTGCAGGGTGATGACGTGTCTGAGCCGGAGAACCGGAAGTAGCTGTTGAGGGAGGGAAGTGGGGTGGTGAGCGATGGCCCGAAGTTACTCGGAGTCAGCAGCGGCAGCAGCCCAGGCCGCCCGTCGCCCCCTGCCCGCCCGCTCGCTGCCGCTGCGTGTCCCCGCGGCCATGGCTCTCCCGCGGTGGCGGCTGCTGCTGCTGCTGCTGGCGGCGGCGCTGCTGGCGGCCCGCGTCCCCCGCGCCGGCGCTTTCTACCTGCCAGGCCTGGCGCCCGTCAACTTCTGCGAGGAGGGCAGGGCGACGGACGAGTGCAAGGTGAGCCGCCGGGCCCAGAGCGCAGCGGGCGGCTCCTTCTCCGGGGCTGGGTCGCGCCTCTGCCCGGGGATCGGTCCGGCCTCGTCTCCCTCCGCCCCACCCCCGAGCTGAGCGCGCTACACCGGCTGTGGGGGTTGTGGCTTTGCAGCGGGGGTCGGTCCCCTGGTTTTGTCCCGTGCCAGGAGGGGCGAGGCTCCTGCGGGGCACCTGCCTTCGCCCTCATCAGGGCTTGGGGTGGGGGTAGAGGCGGCCCCTCGCCTGGCACTTCCGCGCTTCAAAGAGGGCTGGGGGAGGGAATGAAATGTCAGGTTGCTGCTCAGATATGTGCGGGTCTCCTGCGTGTCAGCCACGCACAGGTGTCAGCGCTGCGGGGCAGGTGCTGTCGCTCTAAAGTGTTTAATTTAAAGCCAGATTCCTCGGTAATTGCCCCTTCTCGGTAAAGGGTTAATTATCACCTTCCTGTTAAACTAAACAGTGCTGCCTCTGAGATTTCCCCTCAGTTCATTGCAGCACCAGTGTTAGTGAAAGGGGTCGAGCACTCTGGATGATTGGTCCTGGCTACCTGGCTAATGTTCCTGCTGTTAGAGCTCTGCTGGTGTGTGAGATTTCCCAAATAATTGTTCCTGTGCTCAATGTCTTCTGTTGAATTTTTTTTCTCCCTTTAACTTCCTGTCTCCCCTGTGCTTCGCTATTATTTCTTAAACACCAGTGATCTGCTTGGTGCTCTGCAAGACTGATGTAAGGTGGGGTTGCCAACCCTCCAGGCTTGTCCAGGAATTAAAGATTAATCTTGAATTAAATATTGTCATGTGAAGAAACCTCCAGGGATACATCCACCCAAAATAGGCAACCCTATCCAAGAAGCTTACAGTCAAGTGCAATAGGAGACAGCATTTTTACTGGCCTGGGTTAGTGTTTAGGTTTTGCAGTATTTCTGAAGTAATAAGCATACATATAATGCAAGAGATGTGCTTGTTACCACCTTGATTATTTTGATTGCATAACTGCATACTTTAATTTTTTTAAATGAAACCATTTTATAGCTGCTAGGAGTCCAGGGAGGGATGACTGTGGTGGAAGAAATATGTGAACAGCTTATTTTTCCTTTTCAGTTGTATAAAGGTCCATGCTGTTTCATATATATTAAAGGTGTTTTTTTTTTTTTCCAGGAATATATTTTAGTTCTGCCTCATAGTTAAGGGAGTTTCACAACTCCCTTACCTTTTAACCATTTTGTTTTTCTGGATTTGTTTTCCCCAGCTGTCATGGACTTGCAACAAAAATTAATGGCATGATATATCATTATCCCTTGCATTTTTTCATGCATTAGCTTCTAAACAAAATCTAACAAGTTAAGTTTTAAAGTGACTTTTTACAGGAACTTTCTAAAATACATACACCTGCTTTGTCGCTTCAGTTCTAACTTATTAACTTCACACTAACATCTGTTATCAGTGATTCTCTTTTTGTAAAAATGTTTGTTTAATCTATGTCCAACTGTAGAAGATGAAATCTCTGTCACAAGTTTATGTTGATATCATGAGTTGCAATTACACTGGCCCATGTTTTGAGACTAGAATAAGCAGACTTAGGTACCAGTGTAAGACCTGAAAACTAAGTTAGGCCTATATCTTAAAAGTCCCAAGATTGGAAACTATTGTTTCATACTTGCTGGGGTCTTGACTTTCTTAAGATCTAAAACACTAGTCGGTGGCCCTGCAAGATAGTAAGACAATTACTTACAACTGCAATTCTGATTAGCATCTTGCTTTTACGTCAGAAATGTACATGTATTTGATCCAATTGCTGATAAGTCAGTTGGTCAGGGAACAAACCCATCATAACTGAAGTAACTGATGTACCAAAATAGAATAGAATATTAAACTCAAATGGACTGAGTAGTTATCACAGAGGTGTAGTAATTTGATATTGTTGATATCCTGTAAAATACAAGCCTTTATGAACCAGTTCATAAAGTCTAACAGGTACTTCAGTATTTATATTTTGTAGCATATTTGTAGTTGTCAAAATATGCTAGGTTCTGTAGATATGTGGTAGGGCAGGACTGTGCCTTAAAGCATTTACAATGTAAGACCCCAAACCTGTCAGTAACTTTCTCTAGGTACACCTCTTTGTCATAATGTGGAGCTCTTGACAGGTGGCTCCCTGTAAGTCTGAGAT
This sequence comes from Emydura macquarii macquarii, assembly GCF_026122565.2. NCBI lineage: Eukaryota > Metazoa > Chordata > Testudines > Chelidae > Emydura > Emydura macquarii. Next base: position 6,658,163 of record NW_027133808.1, on the reverse strand, counting down.
CCAACCACGTAGAGTGACTTAGAAGATAGGGGTCAAAATCTTTATGAAGTGTTACCAGTACAAACACAATCTATTTACCTTTAAAAAAAAGAAGAGATCTTGCATAGTTAATCTAAATAGCCAATATGCATCCCAAAGGCTTGGGAAGTACATGATAAACAGAATATTTAAACTCTTATGCCCTTGTGATGTTTCCTTTTGGATCTGATATATTGCCTAATCTTACTTCTAGCTTTGTATTTCCAGTTCTCATTTATTCACCCATTGTTAGTTTAAAAAAAAGAACCCTTTTTGCATAAAATGCTAAAACCACTTTCTAGTATAAGCACCCTTCATCCACATATTCTCCTCAGAAATCTTCCACACAGTAGTTCTTACACTTGTTTCCATCATTCCTTCAGCATCTCTCTCCCCACATTCATCTTTTTTTCCCTGTATAAATGAGCACTTGTGAATGTTGGTCCTTTTTAGATCACACTTCCAGGGCCATGAAGGCATGGTACTGGCCCACTCTTGCAGAGCTAATCTGTTCCAAATGGCAGTCTGAATCCATCCAAAAGAGATGGTATGAGAGGATCCTGCCCCATGTGGTTCGACTGGAGAGCCCAACTGGTGCCTCAGACCAGAGTTTTAAGTTATATAATCGTGTATTATTTTTTCTCCCCCAGCACTCCTGCTTCATTTAGTTTATGGATCGCTATTTAGTGTTCCTTTAGTCTCCTCATGCAGTGCATAGTGCTAGGCCTAATTTAATGCAAACCCTGCACTGAATACAAAATTATGAATTTCCTTTAGAATATTTCTATGGTGCTGTCACCATACTGTCTGTGTGCTTTACAAACATTAATAAATGTATCTTCCCAACATCTCTGTGAGATTAGATGGGAGTGTTCCAATTTTACAGGTGGGGACTCAGGCACGGAGAGATTAAGGTCAACATTGTCAAAAGTGTCTACCAATTTTGGGTGCCCAGCATGAGACACCTAGGGCATGTTTTTTCCAGAACATTTTTATAGCGCTTACATGTGTTCAAAGCATAGCTCCAATTGACTTCAGTTGCAGTTGTGAGGGCTCAACACTTCTGCAAAACTGATGCCAGGTGTCTCTCAGTGGGTACCCAGAAAATGAACAACATGGAATTACTGGCCAGCTGTGAACATTTTGGTTTATGGGTTGCCCAACATTACATAGGAACTCTGGCTGTTGCAGTTCTCCAAAGTGGCATTAAACTTCCTTAACAAGGAGACCATCCTTTCTCTTACTGTATTCCCTTGCCTCATTCACTACACATCTTCCCATTTTTGCAGCAAATGAGGCAGGTGTCCTACAACCAACAGCCCAGTTCACTATCGAACCATTCATTACCAGAGTGTCATCTAGTCTGTGTAGTCATAGCTGTGCAAAGTGGATATAAAATGCTGTCTTTTTGTGATATCCAAAGTAAGATGTAAAACACTCCAATAAGTGTAATTAAACACAAGGTGCAAGACATCTGTGTTTTTGTAACTTTGATAGTGATAGTAAGTATGATTTGGGGTAAAATTTAATTGACATTCAGTGTAACTTTAATTGTGTCTTAACGTTTTCAGTCTGTGATAGAGCTGTTCGTGAACAGGCTTGACTCTGTGGAATCTGTTCTTCCCTATGAATATACTGCGTAAGTGTACTAAACTTTGTTTTAATGAAGTATTAACTTTAAATACTTCTCTGCTGTGTAATTTACTAGTACAGGATGGAAAATGTGTGCAAATTGAGTTAATGCCATCACTTCAAAGAATCTTGCAGTGATTAGTATCAAGGGATTAAGTGTTAGTTATTTTTGCATTTTAGTGGATGCAAGTATGGTGCATTGGGATTCAGCCAATTTTGGGAACTGCCCAGCTAAATCTAATGGTGAATTAAAGCATAATGACACTGATTTTATTTGGTTTCCGTATTCCCAAGGGATCATCCATATATATATTTTCAAGTAGCAGTCCAGTGTTGTCTTTTCTTAAAGCGGTTGTAGGACCCTATGTGTAGATTTAATAAATTGATTTTCCAGTGCATTTAAGGAAATTGATTATTAAAGTATCTGTGTTTAATTTAAACTGAATTCTAAAATATTTGAAAGAGGGATTTTTAGAGTAGCAAATGTTAATTTTAATCCTAGAGTCTTGCAGGTTTTTGGTAAGAAATCACTGAACTTTGACCAAAAAAAAATTTGCAGATGTGCGTGTCTTAGAATTGGTTGGTTAGGAATATTGGGGCTTTTTATACTATGTTTACATTTCAGTCCTTGATAAAGCTTGCGTATTCTCTAATTTAGGTTCGATTTTTGCCAAGCACCAGGTGAGAAACGTCCATCTGAAAATCTTGGTCAAGTGCTGTTTGGAGAAAGAATAGAACCATCACCATATAAGGTTTGTGATCTGTTAAAGGGTTTGTGCAATACCACAGAAAATTTGACAGTCAATAAATTAAACAATTGTTCCTAATTTAAAGATACATAATAGAAATTTGTGAACATAACATAGAATTGAAATACATACGTATCAGTTAGATTTTTGGGTGGTTTTCTTTCTGAATGTTTTTTTTACAAACAAAATAGTATCTGTGTGAAAGAAGATATAATGTGTCTAAGGGTATAGATAAAATTGTATATTCAGGGATCTGCGTATTACATAATTCTGTAGCTGTGGTACTCAATCCTTGTGCTCCTGAATGTGTGTACTTAAAATTTTCTAGCCCCTCTGATTGTAGAGAGAATCTTGAAAACTTAAATCAAGTGTAAACTGAAGAAATGTTGTCATCTTGTGTTTTCAGAGAGCCTGAAAAATAGCTTTGAGGGATGTGAACAGTTCTGTTAATCTGTGGCAGTGTCTTTTGTAGAGCTGCAGAATTTGGCATTTTTCTGAAATACCATGGAGTTCCGGCTTTTTTTCCTGTAGAATTTGGCATTTTGTTGTAACAAGGTCTCCTTTCCCTGCTGGGACCTGACTGTACCTGGCTGTTGCTCTTCAGCTTTCCTCAAATGAGGCATTAGTTGAATTACAGTGAATGCTGCTTGCATTGATTCATGGAGCTAGGTATTTGGGGGTCAGAAACCCAGAGCAGGAGTCCTGCTTGTAGCTGTAGAGTGGATAAATTATTCTGAGCTACCTGGCCAGCATTGCCACTGCTGAGATCCTTGGAGCCTGAGTGGCCTGGATAATATTAAAAAGGTTAAAATCATGGATGAAAACAATCAACAAATTTTACATCAGTGTGTATTTTTCAAGAGTAAAGGGGTGTGTTTGTGAGGAATGTAGGAATAGAAGATATCATTGCCATGAAGTCCGTGGATTCTTACTGTAGAGAACACGGAGCCTTGATTATATTATATTTATAAAATAGTATATGATCATAAACATAGACTGTCAGACATAGAAAATACCATGGTGTTAGCATTGTCCGTTTGTGAATTTAACCACATACTTATAGTATGTTAAGTTTTATGGGATATATTTTGTTCAGTATATTTTAAAGAATTTTTCTATTATAATTTTAGTATAGAACAGTTCAGATTCTATTGAAAAAACTATTCAACTGAAATCCTGTCTCATTTTCTTAGTTTACATTTAAGAAGGAAGAGACCTGTAAGTCTGTTTGCACAAAAGTGTATGACACAAGAAAACCAGAGGACAAGCAAAAATTGGACTTTTTGAAAAAAAGTATGTTGTTGAATTATCAACATCATTGGTAAGTTAATTTTTTTTAAGGTTTAAGATTAAATTGGTTAATTCAGTATATTTGTATTAATGGCTAGTGTAAAATGATGGTACAAATTCACTTGATGTTAACTGACAGAAATTGGAATTCTTCTGGTATGTTCTTGAGGGGGACGAGGGGGAGGAATTCATGTCATGTTACTTCTACATGTTACTTCCTCTGCTTTTATTGAAACATGTCAGTCATAAATAAAATAGCTCAGTTGTAAAGCTTATGGTTCTGGCTGTGCTTTCTGTCTGATGTTTTCATGCTAAAATAGCATATAAAACATGATTATTGCCTTAAGCCTGTAACATTGCATACTACTGTATGTGGATGTCATGTCTACTCTTTCTTGAGGAAAATCTTGATTAAAGGGCCTCCACTCTCTGTGAACCCCCTTCTGTCTTGGCTGGGAATACTTGGGCTGGAGTCCATGTGTTTTGGAAGAAATGGATTCTCTTGAGGGGGGATGGGTAGACTGAAAATATACTGTGTAAACATTAATGACAGGAAACATGTATAGCCAGTAAAAGTTAAGTGACAGATCAGTAATTTTTATTGGCCTTCTTTATATTCTATATTTTGGTGGGAGGGGAGGGGGATTTCTGACTTGAAACAATCGTGTTTGCACATAGTCTATGTAGCCAATTGTTTCAGTCATCTTTCCTCTTCCATTCCCTCTGTTTAACTATTTGTCTTATTTCTACAGGATCTTAAATGATGGGGCCCTGATCCTAATGGGGGTCTCTGGGGGCAATAGTAGTAGTAATAATAATAAATAATTAAAAACCTGTATATTGTAGCTATCAAAACATTTTTTCTTTATAGTGAATAGGAAGGAGTATACTATAAAAGTAGTGTATGAACTGAATAATTACATATTGCTTATATGGGTTCAAGAGTGCCTCCCAGAAACCAGTCCTTGTCTTGAGGAGCTTACAACTTACCTGTCCGTATTAATGAAAGGGCAGATAGTGTCAAGAGTAAATGTTATAGCTGTGACAGTAAGCATGTTTCTTGTTCCCTTATTATTGTATCATTTTTTAAGGCCCAATCCAACTCTTAATGAAGTCAACTAGAGTCTTTCAGCTATGTTCATGAGAAGTGGCAAGGGCACCTATAGGGATTGAATAGGACTTATGTAAGTTAGCTTTTTAGGCAATACTGTGCTGTATTTGAAAAAAGGAGGTCAGAATGTGGTGTACCAAGTCAAAGACAGAGTCTCAATCAAAAGGTGCCACATGTCAAATCAAGTGAAGTATACATAAACTATGAAAGACAAACTGATTTTATGAAGACTTCAGTTTTACACTTAAAGTAAGAGTACCAAGTAAAACTTGAGAGAGGTTTCATGTGACTTGATCCCTCTAAATCTGAGTGTAAAATGAGTTATTAATTTGGTGTATGTTTAATAATATTTGCAGTCTGGATCTTGATTTCAAAACTTTGTAGGGCTGAATTATGTTGGTCTGCCACAATCAAAGACACACTTTTTCAGGTTGCATATCTTCTCTGTCTTGATGAGTTCATTTTCTATGGCTGTCAGTATGGAACCTTTTGAAACATTAAATTCACTTGTTACTAAAGCACTTTGAAGTGTGGTCATTTGAGCCATGAAAATGAAGAACTTCTAAATGTAATTGCAGACATTCCTTTTTCCAACTTGATGGTGAGTTAGTATAATTATCTACTCATTGTTCATGGAATCTGCAATAGAACTATTTGTTAACAAGCTATTTTTCAATTTTGGTTACAATGGAGAGCTTTCCCCCCTCAGATTAAATATTTGAGTAAATGAAGCTGTACTCTTAAACTGTAGTGCTGATATCACTAGCATGTTTGCTGCTACAAATGACTTGATATAATGTTTTTTGCCCAAACAAGATGCAGCTCCACCATTCAGTAAAATTTTCCTTTATAATATTGTGCTCTCTAAATTTTGTATTCTCAGTTTAGTCTATAGCATATTATTTATTAGTCTGCAGGCCTAGTTCAACCCTTTGTCACTGTTCTAGAACTGTGGAGAAATCCACGTGGATCGCTTATGGTAGGGCAAGGTGCTAACAAATCCAGCTCCACAGAAATGGCCAGTAGAGCTCCAAAAGGAGGTGGCACTGGAAATGAAAGAGGCATGACCAAAGCATACAAAACTGGGTGCTAACCCAGTTTATTCTCTGTGCAGCTTCCACAAGTGGGGCTTCAGTGTAGCTTTGTTTGCAAATTACAAATTATTGCAAAATCGTCAGGGAGTGGAAGTGCGTAAACAACACCTTCATGGTTTAAAATGCCATATAAATTTAAGATTATAAATCTGATCTAATATGGCAATTCCTAAGGTTCATCTAGTATAGTGTTTTGTGTCTGACAGAATGTGCATTAGATTCTTCAAAGGAAAGTGTAACAACTCTTCAGCAGGCCGACATGGTATCAGATGGCCCCTTCCATTACTTTCCATCTTAATCTCTCAAAATTAGAATCGCTTTTAAATCCTGATGTATGAGATCTAGTATTTCCTCCAAAACTTGCTAGCATTAACAATAGCAACTTTGAATGTTCTTGTTATCTGTAAATGTCCAGTCTTTTTGACTCTTGCTAATTTTTTTACCTCAGTAAGTTCTTAGGGAAAGGCATTCCACAGCCATATTTAGCTTCATCTGAAAGTGTTTCCATTTTATCAGTTTTGAATGCCACCTTTTCAATTTTGTTCAGTATCCACTTGTGTTTGCATTACAAGACAAGGAGAACGGAAGCTTTATCTATCTTCTCAGTACCATTAATTATACTTTTATCATATCCCTTCTTAATTGTCTCCCTTCTGAGGTAAACAGTCCTGATCTTGTCACTCTTCACATGAGTTTTTTCATGCCCCAAATCATTGTCATTTTCCATTTCTAGACCTTCTCTAATCCTTTGAGATGGGATGACCAGTACTGTACACCATATTCTGGATAAGGCTGCACTATTAATTTTATAATATATTTTCCATCCCATTCTTTATGGATCCTAACAAATTGTCCATTTATTCCTACTTTGTCTCCTAGCCAGTTTTGATCCATGTCAAAGCTTTGCCTCTCATCCATGACTTGGTTTATATAGGACCCTCTTGCAAGAGACCTTATGCAAGGCCTTTTGAAAGTCTAAATTGTCAACATATTCTCCTTTATCCATTAACCTATGGATGCACTCAGAGAATTCTAATAATTATATGATTTTTTTTGTACAGAAACTGCTGTTTAGATTCTATTGTATCACAATCTTCCAGGTGTATTCCATTTTTAACTGTAGCTTCAGCAGTTGCACCAAGTACAGAGGTAAAGCTTACTGGTCTGTAATTCCTTAAATTATCTCTTGGATCTTTAAATATAACTTTTTGCACTCTCCAGTCCTCAGGGACAGTAGTTGTTTTTAATGAAATTGAATATTTTTATTAGCAGCTGATCTACTTCTTCCTTACAATATAAGACCATAAGGGACCACTGATTACTTAGTCTGACCTCCTGTATAACACAGGCCTAGGACTTCCCTGAATTAATTAATTATGAAAAGATATCCAATCTTGATTAAAAATTGCCAGTGATAGAGAATCCACCACAATCCTTTATACATTGTTCCAATGGTTAATTACCCTCACTGCTGAAAATTTTTTCATTATCTTAAGTTTAAATTTGACTTGCTTCAGCATCCATCCATTGGATTTTGTTATACTCTTGTCTGCTAGATAGAAGAGCCCATTATCAAATGTTTGTAAGTATCCATGTGAGGAACAGACTGTGATTCTCACCCTTTAACTTTCTCTTTGATAAGCTAAATCAGTGGGTCTTCAAATTTTTCCTCTCTTGCCTCCCCCCATCAATAATAGAATGTGTCCAGGCCTCCTGGGCTGGGAGTGGAGTTGCAGCCAGGCTGGGGTCTATGGTGGAGACCAGGAGCAGAGCAGCAGCCAGGAGCTGAGAGTGGAGGCTGAGGGCTGGGGCTGAGCCGCAGTGGGGGAAGAGCTGGGCTGCAGCTGGGAGCGGAGCCGAAGCTGCAGTTACGGCTGAGCGCTAGAGCCAGAGCAGGGCTGGGTGGCATTCCATCTCCTCCCCCTCCTGGGGGCTCACCTGGGCCCCACTCCAGGGAGCCATGAAATTGACAAGAATGATGGCCAACAGCTAATGTAAGTAACACACAGAGTCTGCACGGACACTGTTGCCCTAACTATACCGACATAAGCCCTAAACCTCTTGTGGAAGTGGAGTTATTATGTTGGTGTAGTAGGGCACTTATGCTGGCGGGAGCAAGGCTGTAGTGTGTACACTGACATAATTAGGTTGACATAAGCTGCCTTACGCTGACCTAACTCTGTAGTGTAGACCAAACTTAATTGTGGTGCAGCATTAGCTTTCTTCTAGTCTTCTGGAACTTCCCCTGTGTTTCAAGAGTATTTGAAAATCAGACTCTTACAGTCTTAAATGCAAGTTATTTGAACCTTGTGATTTAAGTGTTTAACTTTAGTAGCTGCTGTTTAACATTCTCCTGAGCTCCTATTGGACTGGGGAGGCTATCATCATCATCATATGATATGACTACTTCATCTATCTTTTCAAAATATAGAGCCTAAATATTTATTGAACACTTCTGCCTTTCCTGCATTACCAACCATTCTACCATATCCATTTAGTAATAGACCAGCATCATTGTTGAGAGTCTTCTTGTTTCTTATATACTTAAAAGAAACCTTCTTATTATCCTTAACTCTGGTATTTATAGGGATCTCCTTGTGTTTCCCTTATCAATTCTCTACTTAAGCTCCTTCCCAATTCTTGGATGTATGCCATCTAGGCCTACTGATTGATTGATTTTTTTTTTTTTAAATGATCAATTTGTTTCAGTATTGCTATGTCTGACACGTCAATCTTTGATGGTACCTAATCTTTATTACCAGAAGAAAACTAGACTACATTGTCTGCAGAGAAAACTGATGTTTCACTTATCCTAGTCCTGTCATGTGAGTGGAGGAACAAACTAAAGCAAAATCTAATTTCTAGTACTTAAGGTTGTGAAGATAATGTAACCTGCCAAATGTGAATAAAGTATAGAAAGATGCAGTATTGTCCTCTGAGGTCTGTAAAGGGACAGCTTCTAATCATCTGCTACTGATAACTACCCAGCAACAACATGGTGAAATGAATGGGACTCTGGTCAGTTTCACAGCTGCTATTCGGAGCCCTGAGGAAATCTGTGCAAACTGTCCATAATCCTGCCAAGTACATGTTGTTGCTGTTCATGGTTATGCCAAGCAATTGCTGAGGCAGACATTAAAGTTTCTTGCAGGGAAATAGGACCACCCTAAAAGCACTCCTCTTCTTAGTATCTAGGGCAGGAGCGGGGGAAGGCACCTCTTCTTGCTCCATAACTTATTCTATCAGTTTGGCCAGTAGGTGATAAGGTTTTTTTTTTTCCCCCCCAATCCTGGTCTCCTGCCTATTGTTGGAGATCATTTTCTAAAATGCTAATTGTCTGGTGCGGTGGGACGGTGGCTAGGAAAAGTCCTCTTCCCCCTTCACTGCAGGAGTGCTCTGCCTCTCTGCTTCTGCTTTGTTTCAGCATCAACATGAAGCTGGGGCTAGAGACTGCCATTTGTAGCTGAGATCAGAGAGAGCAGCCTGGGAAGAGGAATCTGCATGATCTGTTCTAAGGAATGGAGTGTTAAGTAGGCAGCTGCTATCATGTGTAGCCATGAATGGAACCTGCTAAGTGATATAGAGAGAGAACTGAATTGATTTATTGAGGTGTGGTTTTGGGGAGGGCATGGTGGTACAGGTATTTTTCTTTAAGACTTAGGTTTAGTCTTTGGGTGAGTAGATGCTAGTGAGTCTTCCTTTTTTTCCCCCATACCCTGACTACCTGTCTTCTCGGGTTGGAACATCCTGTTCCTGGTGCATTGGGAGCAGCAAATTGAATCTCCTGGTACCAGTCATGGGTGAATTAAACCTAGAGTCCTTTTTCTACTCAAAACAGTTTAATGTCATTACTACTACACGTTAAAGTCAGTGTAATTCAAAGAGAAAATGTATGCAAATTTCTAATAAAGCCATTCTATTAGGTTTCATGGGCCAATTCTCCAGGAAGGCCTGATAAAGCCTTCTTTCATAGCCAATAAAACAAAAAGTTATCTTGGGACACTGTGTTTAACATTATGAGCCCACTGGTTATAACAATAAGACACTAAGACACTTAATGGTAAATGATTCAATAACTCAATGCGTTTTATGCCAATATATAGCATGAAGACACAACAGGAGATTTTATTTGCCCAACGATGCAAATAAAGTGACTGCAGCCTTGTGTCTTCAACCACTTGAAACATGTTAATGGACCAGTAAAACATACCCTGGAGTGTTTTAATGCTGTTCTGATTACATCTATTGAGTTTTTAAAAATTCTTAATCTTCCACTATGGAAAAAACTTCAAAGTGGAAAGAGGGGTAGATAACTTTTATTTAAAAAAAAAAAAAAAAAAAAAAAATTTTAGGTGTTGACATTTTTCTTTTCATTAGCACTTCTGTCATATCCTGCTGTATTATTGTCTTCTCTTGCAGCTCCTCATGGGGGACTGGGCTGCTTTCAAGACTTATCTATTAAGCATAAATTGGAAACTTACTGTGCTCTTGATTTTTAGCCTTTTTAACAATAAAATGATCTTATGAAGAACTGCTGGAGACGCAGCAGCTGATCTGTGGAGGGCAGTGTGAAAGCAGCTGCTTTTCACCTAAATATATATAGCAGCTCACAACTTTTTAACCAATGTAAACTTACTAGTTAAATTAGTTCGTACCATCAGGGAAGCATAGCTGTGCGTGGTGGTTAGGAATGCACTTCAGTTAGGAAAAACACTGACTACTCTGAGCTGCCATGCTTTTTCCTATTTAACTCTAACGGGACTTCCTCACGTGGCAATTTTTTACTAGAAAAGCTGATGCTAAAGTGGGAATTCGTTTGAAACACTCAATTCAGCTTTCATTAAAAAGTAAAAGTTGAAATGTGCCAAGGAAGTCCCATTATAGACAATGAGGGGGGGAAAAGGTCCATGGGAAACAGAGTTAATGTTGTGCATCATGTATTGTGGTAGTGATATGGCAAGTTTGGTGTCTGAGTGGAGAAGAGAGTAAATAGTATTAGGTGACTTAATTTCTCACTTTCTTTTGTGTGAGTGTATATGAGGGGGAAGGGGTTGTCAGATGTGTAATTGCTTCACTGCATGGTTCTTTTGTGTGTTAACTTCCTAGTGTGAGTTAATGATTAAGCATGATTGATGAGGGCAGGCAAGGATGAAGTGCAGCTGCTGCTACTTTTGCCTTTAGAACCCTTCTTTGTAAGATAAATTCTGATTGAAAAATACAGACTCCATTGGAGGAGGTTTTTATCAGATAACTTTATGTATGTATAGGAGCCTTCAGGCCTAACAGTTGGTGTATAAAACTTCAGTTACCATGAATACTGGCTGAAACTAACGATTATTTTTTCCCAGTAACTTGCCTATTGCACCAGATCTATTCAGGATACATCTGTCTACCAATTTTATGGAGAAAGGCAATTAATGTCCTTGGTAGTACAATCTAATTTCACGAAAGTCCAATTTCAGACGTCACATTAAATTTACGAAGAGAGATAAACTAAATTACACACAAAATTCAAATGGCATAAAACTAATACTGTGTGAAACTTCACACCAGTAGGCTTCCTACTTCTAAATAAATGGAATGTTTCCCCCCTTTTTAGATCAGGTTTAACTGTGTAGCTGCTACCAGGCATCTCCATTATATGGAAACTGGATTAACAGTCATTGGTGCAATCCCAGCAGTTAGAACTTCAAAGGAATTGTTCCTTTCACACTTGTAGGATTGCCTGGAGGAACACAATGTAGCCATGTTAAACGTTTTTGCAAGAAATACAAATCCTTCAGAATTCTAGGAATTTAAAATAGCATTGAAGATGCGATCTCTGTTCAGTGATTGGTTGTTTCTTTGCGCAAAGAATTACTGTGGGTTAAATCTAGGACTTTTATTTTTATATTACTGTTTGCTCAGTTTCTAATTCTATTTGTGTTTTGTTTATAGGATTGTGGACAATATGCCTGTAACATGGTGCTATGAAGTTGACAACAACCAGAAGTTTTGCAATCCTGGATTTCCTGTTGGCTGTTTTACTACAGAAAAAGGTCATCAAAAGGATGCCTGTGTCATTAATGTAAGTTTAAAGAATTTTTTAGTAATATGTCAATTTCTGTATTGAGTGATTTATGCATATGCATGTTCCATTAATGGGGAATATGCGCCCCATATGCTTGAGTTCTGAATCTTTTGGCCAGCAGGGTCCATGTAGTGTGCATGCAACCTCAGAGTCCTTGTGCTCTGTACTGAGGACATAAATGGGCAGAGCAGCTCAACTGTCACTCAGTTTTTCTCACTACCTCTTGGCTTTGAGAGAGTGTGGCTTGTTGTCTGCACTTTGATTGCTAGCAATCTCTTGTTTTTACCACTTCATTAATGTAATTTAACTAGTTGGCATTTCCTTTACATTTTCAAACTGTTCTAATTTGTCCAAATTAGACTTTGGGCTCCAGGGTGGCCTCTACTTTGTCCTCCGGATTTAAATACTGCCTCTTATGTGAGGAAGCAGTGCTCATGAATAGTCACTTCAAATGCCAATACTGCCTGAGGGAGTCTCGCATTCTGGAAAAATGTGACCTCTGCAAGTATCTCACTTCCAGAACCCAAAAAACCAGTGACTGCAGATTTTCCTCACGAGTAAATCCGTGAAATCAGCGTTTGACCCAGTTTTTCTGTATTGGCCCAAAGAGTGCGAGCACTGGTTCTCTCACTCGTTAGGGCCTCGTCTGCAATCCTGGCACTGAGATGGACCAAACCCAACAAGACTACTACAAGAAGAATACTGGGAGTGAGGCATTCCAGTAATAGATCCTCAACCAGGGACTCCTTTAAAAAAAACAAAAAACCCATCTCCAGCATCACTTTTCCTCTGAGACTTTACAGCCTTGTGTAGTTCCTGCCACTGCTCACAACTTCACTGCTGTGCCGAAGAGCAGCACCACAGCAACAGACAGGAGAGCCATCAAGAGCTAAACCACCAAAAGCTCCCTTCTCAGTCAGGAGCTCAATACATTCAACTTCCTACTCCTCAACATTGATGCCACTGTCCATGACACTGTCTTCAAGTCTGAGGTTGCCTGCTGAGGTTTTGGTGCTGTTTTTGCTATCCATGTCACAACACTAGCTGGGACCAATGACATTCAGAGCACTGATGGACTTAGTGGTTTTGCAAGAGTTGGAATCACCCTTGCTACCTACCTCCATTTCGTTAACTATAGTGGAACTTTCCTTTAGTATGGCACCATAACCTTGCTGGTTATACCAAGATCTAATACTCCACCTGTAGAGTTAGAATTCTCTTTTACTTCAGCCCCATCAGTAGCATCATATAGTACTCCCCAGAACATTTCCACCACCTGCTTCAACCTCATAAGACAATTGAACCTCATCCTAAAACAGGTATTGGAATCTTCTCCAGACAGGACACAGACTTGCCTGACTTCTTGGCCACCCGGACCATATCCATCCATGCAGATGTGGCCATAATGTGAACTTTGGTCCACTCAGATCTGAGTCAACTACCAGGATAAATCTCACCATCCTAAAGTGCCTCTCCTGACAGCCTCAGCTACCCAGGCTACCCCCAAACCTCCACTGTGGTACAAGGATAAACCAGAAGATGTTGCACCTCCGTGGAGACCTGCTTGGGCCTGTGGCGCTCTCAACCTCTCCTGAGGAGATAGTCATCCTACTACCCCCAAGTTGGACAACTTAAAGGTTTCCAAGAACTCAGAAGAGTTGTAGAGGCTCTGGGGGTTCCAATGGAGGAGGTCCAGGAATAGAACCACAAATTGGTGAATACTTTACAGTTCACCTCACCAGCTATCAGCCAGTTATGACTTTCAGATCTACAAAAATTTGTTCTTCACAAACAATTGCTCACGTTATCACCAAAGAGTGATTAATGACCTAAACTGGCTCCAGGCTGCACTAGGTGTGGCAGATTGTCTCCGGTTTGAGGGTCACAAGGCAATACTGTGGCTGCAGAGGTCAGACTTCCTTCAAAATGCATTTGATGGCTGAAGGCATGCCTTTTGGGGGGTTTAGTTTTAGTTTGAAAATGGATTATGCCCTTTGCACACTGAAGGACTCCAGAATAACTCTTCAGTCCCTTGGGATCTACATGTTAGCACCTAAAAGGAAACCTATTAGCAGTCATATGCCCCACATAGGTCAGGTCCACAGCTATTTTTCTGTGAAAGACCCACCAAACCTCCAGAAAAGAGGTAATTTTTCCACAGATGGAGACAGTCCACCTCTGATGCTCACTCTTCTCAATTTTAATCAATCCAGAAACATTCTTCTAATGGGACTCTGAGGAGGTTCAGACTGACTGCTGTGACTCCATACCTACAATCCCTTCCAGTTGGGAACTGTTTAACCCTTTTCAGGCAGTCATGGTCCTCCATCACCCTGGGCCTGTTGGTCATAAACACAAGAACATCAGGATATTCCATCCAGTTTCACATAGTGCCTACACCCAACCCCCTTTTCCCATCCTCTTCAGGGACCCTTCTCACGAGTATCAACTATGTCAAGCGATCCCTTTTGTTTCTTTTTCTCAGAACAGTAAAAAGGGTCCGTCATCTGTATCATGGTAAAAGGTTTTAAAGCAAGTACAGTAGAATCTCGTTTATCCAGCTCTCTGCATTTGCTGAACAACCAGCACTCCAGGGCCATCTCTCCCTTGGGCAATCTCTCCCTTGGCCGCTAGATGGGTTGGAAGTCTTCTCTGCTATGCCAGAGGAGTCATGAGCTTAGGTCCCTCTCAGATAACCTTGTAGACAAAAAGGCCTGATACAAGACTACTGGTCTGGTTCCATTGATGCCTAGAGTGCTCTATAAGATCAGGAAGGATTTGGACAAGATGATTTAGATAGCACCAGGGTGGCTAAGGCAGTTTTGATTCCCAGACTTGCTGAACATATCAACCTCCCAGTCCAAGATCTTACCTTTTGCTCCTGGATCTGCTCTCTCAGAGCAAAAGAAAATATCTTGCATCAAGGTTTGAAGGATTTTCTCACAGGTTGGCTGCTGGATGGTTGTCTAATGTAGAACAGACATGCTTCTCCCCAGTCCACAATATTCCGATAAACAGTAGGAAGAATTCTACAAGACAGATTTACCTGGCAGGATGGTTGAGGGTTTTCATCCTGGAGTCAGTGGAAGTCCCTCATTCCACATCAGACTTCAGTACCTGAAATCTTGGCTTGTCTGCTGGAACTGAAACAGTGACCATTGTTGCTAAGCTCAGTCAGGATGATTTAGCAGCTATCTCTGCACATCAACCAGCAATAGAATGCCAAACAATTTTTTCCCACTCAATTATAACTAAATTTTTTAAGAGTCTGGTTAAGGTGTTCTGACCCATTAAGGATCCAGTTCCTCCATGGGATCTTATCTTAGTGCTCTTGGGCCTTTATGTCCCCTCGTTCAAGCTTACTTGTTCCCTGCTGTAATGTTGCCTGCAGTGACCCAAGAGAATGAGTACCAGTCTCAGAGCAGACTGTTAGGAACCATAGCACAAACTCCAAATTGGTTTTGAGTTCTGTACTTAGATTTTACCAACCAATTATCAAGTGGAAACTCCTCAGGCACTAAAACAGGCTTAACATGGAGTCGGACAGGGGTGTCAAATATGTGGCCCACATGGTTAATTTTTGTGGCCCGCACACTCTTTTTGTAATATTGTATTTATGTCCCATGTTGTCTTGGAATTCTCTTTTAAACTAAGCAGTCTTTTTAACAAATAACGTACATTCATCATATTCATGCAATTTGCTATGAATGAGTGCCATCAAAGCCAATTACAGTCTACAGCTCACTGTATCGTATCTAATCAAATGGCACATAGGATGGCATTTGTAGACAAAAAGGCACACAATTTTATTTTAGTGTGGTGAAGCTCATTATAAAAGTTTGGGCTTACGGCATTTATTTTACTTTCTGTAAAATTTAATATCTTTTGCTCAAGATATGTTGAGATGCCCCCTGAAATGAAAGGTGCAGGAAGAACATAGAAAATTCAAAAATCACTGGACAGATGAAGTGGTTTTTTTTTTTTTTTTTTTTTTTTTTTTAACTGAATATGATGGCAAGGCAATATGTCTGATTTGCAGTACTTTGGTTGCTTTAATGAAAGAATACAATATACAACGACACTATGAGACACTGCACAAAGCAAAATATTCTGAATTTAGTGGTAAAGTTTGTGCTGACAAAATTGCAAAGATGAAAAGCTATGGAGTTTCAATGAAACTTTTTTCTTAAATTGAGGAGAAGAAATGAAAGCACTGTGGAGGCCAGCTATATTATTTGCGAAGAGATTGTATGTTCTGCCAAGCCATTTTCAGATGGTGAATTAGTTAAAAAATGCGTGCTTAAAGCAGCCAATGTAGTATGCCCTGAAAAAAAGAAAATTTTTCTAACATCAGTTTGTCTCGAAACACGGTTGCTGAGCAAATAACGGAAATGGCAGATATTATACTGCAGCTTAGGAAAAAGCTAAGGAGTTTTGTGCATTTTCTGTGGCTTTAGATGAGAGCACAGATATTGTGGACATGGCGCATCTTGCAATTTTTGTAAGAGGGGTAACAAATGATTTTAATGTTGTTGAGGAGCTTTTAAGTTTGTCAAGCGTGGATAACACAACCACAGGACATTAGGTGTGTGCGCACTGTGTACACTGTTGCTAGAGATTTATCCCTTAGTGGTATCCATTGCACCGGCTCTAGTGCCCTCTTGGGCTACTGGCTTATGCGCCAGTAGAGGAAGCGGTGCCGGCCCTGCACCCTCTCAGTTCTTCTTGCCACCCATGAAGATTGCTGCAATGACCCTTCTTGCTCTTGCAAACTTCTTTCCAGTGGTTTTGTACTCTTTTTTTCATTCATAATGTTAATAGCTTAGTGCAGTGTTTCTCAATTGGTGTTCCGCGGAACCTTGTTAGGGTTCTGCGAGAAAGTGACATCGCGCCACTGAGAGCAGCTGTTTTCTGCGCTGCTGAAAAAGGAAGATGTCCCGGATTTTTCGGCGGAGGGTATCGAGTATGAGTGTAATTTCCCCGTGGAGCCTAAAGGGTTGACCCGGACTTCAAGCCTTGTGCCTTTTACGACAAACCTATGCCTGTGGGTGATCCACACTACAGTTGCTTAAAGTGCTTGGAGAAAACTCACCTGGCAGCCATCTCAGCCTTCCACCCTCCAGTGAATGGCAGATCAGTGTTCTCCCATGAAATGATGGTCTGGTTTCTCAAGGGGTGGGAAAGGCTCTATACTCAGGTTGACGAACTGACCCCCGCATGGGCCTTAAACATGGTCCTGTTGAAGCTTATGCCCCCACCCTCAAGCCCTTAGCATCGTGCTTCTTGCTACTTCTCTCCTGGAAGGTTGCCTTCCTGGTGGCAATCATCGCGGCCAGAAGGGTCTCTGAGATCAAGGACCTTACATCAGAATCACCTTACATGGTGTTCTTCAGATACAAAGTCCAGCTGCGCCCTCATCTGGCCTTGCTGCCAAAGATGGTATCACAATTCCATAACCAGGTCATTTTTCTACCTGTCATCTCAAAACTTCAGAAGAACTCTGAGGAACGACGGCTTCATATGTTGGACGTTAGGTGGGCCCTCACCTTTTATGTTGAGAGAACTAATCCCTTCCGCAAATCCATGCAGCTCTTTGTAGCAATAGCAGGAACGTTGAGAGGGCTACTTGTGTCAATGGATGGCAGCAACAAGGTCAGAAAAGAGGACTTGCTTTGGAAGACGAGTATCAGCCATCCAGATACAATGACCAGCCCAGCGAAGTTGATGTTTCGTAATCTTCACTTCAACACTGGTGATGTTAGCTGCAGAGAGAACGCTGGTGTTGGTATGATGATCTTCCCATCTGATATGGAGAATCTTCCTAAGGCAGTGCTGTTGATACCACTCCAGATAGTTAAGATGGCTTCAATATGTCACCCATGTCTCGCACCTATAAAGAAGAATGCGGATGACTACTGCATTGTAGACCAGGATCTTAGTTTTCATCCCCAGATCTCTGTCAATAAAGACATGATGGAGTAACTTTCTGAAGGATATGCTATAACAATGGATCCTGTGTTCAGTTTCCACTTCAGAATTGGCTGTCTGGGAGAGGTAAGGGAAATGCTCAGTGTTTTCCAAGGGTTCATCACCAATAACAATTTGGGGGGGGGAACTTGTGCTGGGACAGGCTGGTGGAGTACCTTAGTCTTCCCAATGTTGAGGGCAAGTCCCAGGCTATGATAGGTGCCTAAGAAAAGATCTAGGGTGGATTGCAAGTTAGCCTCAGTGTGTATGAGAATAGCACAGTTGTCAGCATACTGAAAGTCAGTAATAACAGTCCTGGTGACTTCAGTTTTAGAATGAAGACACCACAGATTGAGGTGGTGGTCGTCCATGCGATGCTCAATCCCAATTTTAGAAGAAACGTGTCGTGAATAAGAATCAAGATTATGGCGAGATAGATGGAAAAAAGGGTTGGGGCAATAACACAGCCCTGCTTAATACCAATATGGATGGTGAACAGGTTCATCTCCAACCCATTACAGAGGATAGTGGTGGTCATCCCACCATGAAGTAGCCTGAGAACACAAATGAACTTCAATGGACAGCCAAACCAGACAGCACCTTCTATAATGCTTCCCGATTATGGAATCAAAGGCCTTATTTAGGTCAATAAATGCCATAAAGAATGGCTGGTGTTCTCTACGCTTCTTTTGGATCTGTCATGCAACAAAAACCATGTCGGTGGTACCCTGAGGTGGTCTGAAACCACACCGAGGTTCTGAAAAAACATCTTCAGCAAGAGGGAGGTGACAGTTCAAAAGGATGCAAGCAAGGATCTTCCTGGCAATGGAGAGGAGGGCAGTACCTCAGTAGTTCCTGCACATTGACTTGTCCCTTTTCTTAAAAATGGTCACAATATTGGCATTGTTTAGATCAGGTGGAATTTCCTCATTAACCCGAATTCTAAGAGAAATTGATGAAGTTTTTGATCAAGTGCTGTTCTACCAGCTTTGAAGACCTCCACGGAAATACTATCCGGGCCTGGCATCTTGTTGTTGTTTCTAGTCTGAGTGATGGCTCGCCAAACTTCCTCAGAAGATGGGGGGGGAGGGGTGTTAGGAAGAGGTTCTATTACTGGATGCTGAGGAATGGACTCTGGTGGCAGCTGAGACTTCGGATTCGCAGTTCAATAAAGTCTCAAAATGCTCCTTCAAATGTTGCTTGAGTGCTATGTTGTCCTTAAGAAAAGTGGAGCTGTGCTGGGATCGCAGAAGGGTTGTGCTATTTGAACTTGGCCCACAGATAGCTTTCATTTCTTGAAAAAAGCTTCTGATGTCATGATGGTCAGTGAAACTCTGGATCTCCATGGCCTTTGCTTGCCACCACTGGTTCTTGATGTCAGGCAGCCTCCTTTGAACTACAGCTTTAAGCAGATAAATCCCTCCTATTTGCTGGCAAGAGGGTTCATTTTGCCAAGTACAAAATGCGCTTCTCTTTTGATGAATAAATCCTAGGATTTCCTCGTTCTTATCAAACCACTCTTGATGGCAGCGAATGGAATATCCAATTGATTTAGCACATGTCTTGTGAGTAATGGTCTTGAACTCCTCCCAATGTGTTTGGATGTCATAGTTGATGTTAGGTAGGTCAGAGAGCCTCTCAATGAGATGTTGTTGAAGGGTCTCACGACTCATGACAAATATGATTTTTGAAGTGCCTTGATGTTAAATCTCTTCCACATTCCTTTCGATTGTTTTCAGTGTTGTTGTGCAAGCTGCATGTTCATGATAGATCTGATTAAATGATGGTCTGTCCAGCAGTCATCCATTTCTCTCCATGCTTGTGTGATATAGACATGAGTTTGATTGCGGGCTTTGATGATGATGTAGTCAAGAAGATGCCAATGTTCATAATGTGGGTGTTTCCAAGTGGTCTTATATTTGTCCCTCTGTTTAGACGTGATATTTGTAATAAGCAAATCATGCTGAACACATTTCCTGAGGAAAAGAATGCTATTATATTTAACTTTCCCCACCCCTTTTTTCCAATGGTGCCTCTCCAGAGTTCAGGTTGTCACCAAACTCTTGCATTGAAGTCATCTATGAGGATAAGCTTGTCTTTCTTGGCTGTGGCAGTGAAAACTGCATCAAGAGCACAGTAGAACTGCTCCTTGTTGTCTTTGTCATCATCAAGTGTGGGAGTGTATGCACTGAGGACCATGGCATACTGTTTGTTACTAAGCTTAAGAAGAAGAGTCGTGAGATTTTCATTAATACGCCTAGGGTGTTCTAAAAACTGGCGAGCAAACTTGATGACAAAACCAACCCCATTAATATGCTTCTCTTCAGATTTCTTTCCTTTCCGCAAAGAAGGTATAGCCGTCTTAATTTTCTTTCAGTTGGCCTTTATATGACAGACGGGTCTTATTTAGGGCAGCAATATTGATGTCCTATCTTGTAAGTTCTCTAGCTATTATGGCAGTTCTTCTTTCAGGACAGTCACTTCGGGGAATCCGTGAGAGTGCAAACATTCTAAGTGACAAACTTCATTACTTTGCTTCGTATGTTCTGACCATAGGTAGAGTGATCCCACTAGACATGGCTATCCATCCAGGGGGCGTCTTTGAGACAGCCTATTTTTAGGGCACCTTTTCTAGACCCTTCCTCATTTAGGTTGAGCAGATGGTATCCCGAAAAGCACTCCTCAGTTGTGACCACACCTGCCAAATTGCACTTCTGTTTCACTAAGTCCAAGTGCAAGATTACCAACACATGGCCACCACCTGCCTGCAGATATGTGACTAGGGACTCCCAGAGATCACTGCTTTCGTCCTCACCACCACTTGTCCATTTCCACAGGACTTCGTTAGTGGGGAATGTTAATACCCTTGACAGAGGCCTATGCATGAAATCTTTTAACGTGGGGGAGCTGGTGTGCACATGGCAACCTCACAAAACTTGACAGGAAGGATCCCTGGATCTGGTGACAGGAATGTCCAAGACAACTAGAGGTCTCCGTCCTGCTTCAGCCCTCATCCACCTTCACAGCCACAGAGAACTGACAACTCCTTGAATACACCTATTCCACCATTGGGATCTTGAAATGTTTGGACCATGCTTCATCTGGAACCTAACCTCAGAATTGTTTGCCAAGGGTGGCTCTACCAGGAATACACAACTCCGGATGGCATAGTTCTGAGGGTCTTTGGGACGCACAAGCCTCTCCACCACAACAAGATAATAGAACATCTCTCCTTGGACCATTATATGAACCTCTTCAAACCTGGCAGAAATTCTTGTGGGAATTAATGCTCCTTGTGGGACTGACTTCCCTTCCCCTGCTTCTCCATACTCTGAGAGATGGGGGGAGGTGGTCTAGTGCATAGCTGCAGGAGAGAGAATATGGCAATATGACTTCTGAGTAAACTGTGCCATTAGAGTTGGGATGGGAACCAGTGAGCAATACAGGTGGCTTAACTGTGTGCATAGAGACTCCTGTGGTTGTGGAATAGACCTGGATTTCCTAATGGATTCTCTGACTTCAAATGGTCACAAACCCCTTCATTTGGAAGGGAAATTGAGATTGAGGCAAATCTTAGCTTTTTTCCTTTTCAGAGGAGAGAATGCTACAGCTCAAGTAATCGTTTGGTTCCCCATTCTTCTGAATCTGTTTTGGAGACTGCAAGTGGTTCCTATATCTAAAGAAAACACATTTGTAATTTCACTTAAAATGATACTGCCAATTTAAATCGTGCTAGCCTAAGTATTATTATTTATGGTAATATGAAGGTAACACTTAAGACTACTGTAATTGAAGAATTATAGAAAAGAACTCTCCATTTATTTACTTTGTATTTTACAGCGCCCTGTGTAGTCAATTCTACTGTTTCCACAGTATATTTAGTCCCTTTTTTGTATATGGAGGGTGGGGGGCCTTTTAAAAAAAATGGGAGAGAAAGACATTAGAGCAGGAAAATGTGACTGCAGAAGTTAGTACCTGGTATGACTATTAACTCTGTGTAACTGAATAGTTTTTAAGTTCATGTGTGTCCCTTCAGCAATAATCTTCACTGGGGTTGCATTCAGTATCTTTGAGTGCTGGCTGCAGAGCATCCTCTGGTACCAGTGGACTTGCATATCAGAGCACATTCCTGTCAAAAAGATGACTATTAACTACATCCTCTGTCTTCGAAAAGTGTTTTGGGGCTTAATCCCTCCACCACATTTGTGCTCGCACTGACTGTGACGTTTTGGGGTGAATTTTTCAAACCATTGAGAAGTTGTAACTGCCTGCCCTGTAATACTAGATGCTTTAAATGCTCTGTTGCTGTTGCTCACAGCCCGGGTACCAAGAGCCAGCAGACAAGCTGGTTTCCTGAGTGTATTCTCTATGGAGCCCTTGTTCAGCACTCTGACCCCAGCAGCTTATCTACAACACAGCAACCCTACCCTGCTCTACTCCAGCCTCGTGTCTGAGACCTAGCTCAATACGCTACAGTCTTGATTCCGGGTAGATTTCTTACTAATCGTTCTTCTTTCCAGCCATGTCTGACTTTCTCTCATTCAGGACCTTCTGCAAAAAGTGCAAGGTGCTGGTTTCCATTGTCTTCCTAGGTGAAAGATGCCAAAATGGCTTTCTGCACCGTACGTTTCAAAGATGGTCTCACTCACAGCTGATCGAGCCCACCCAGGGACGACAGTTGTTGATACTGGACACTTAGTGATCAGTGTGAATACCAGTGAGACACGGTACGCCTGATTTGCAAATCAATAAGGTTTAATGTGCAAGGTTTTCTATAGGTATACTAGTTGAATACAAAGCCTAAAATTAACTACAATATATCATACTCACCAAGCCTGAAGAGCTAAGCAGTCACTCAGAAGGCTGTATACAGGAATGGCTTTCTTCAGGGACCCCACCAGGGAATCAGTGGATCCTCTGGTCCAACAGGCAGCACCTCCTGTGAAGTCAGGTGTTGATGGAGCACTCCTCTTTGTCTAAATAGTGACTTCTTATACCCTTCCATAAACAACTTTCACCTAATTACCTCTACTCATTATCATATATGCTAATTACCTACATTGGGTTTTCACCCTTAACTACATTCCATTCTCACCATGATAATTGGGGTCATCAAAACAACATCTGGTGATAGGAGGGGTAATGAAAAAGTGTACCCCCAGACGTTCACGGATAATTTGTTCCCATCACCGTTATTTATGTGCAGCTGCAAGCATACATGTTGTGTATTTTGTCTTATGTGCCATGGTGTGCAGAAACAGGGGCACTTTGCAAGGTTACTCAGTAGTCCTATTAATCTCTGGCAACTGGAAAATATCATGCTACAGGGGTCAGAATAGCCAAGCAAGCAATTGAAGCTATGCTAGGCCTGTAGGACAGTGGTCAAACATCTCAGATTGTACTGGCCCTCCAACATTCCCCTCCTTGACAGCCACCATAGCTTAATAGGCCCCCATGATGACTCCTTCATACACACCTCCAGCTGTGGCTCAAGGCATCCCAGCCGGGGTCCGAACGATTAGCATCTTCTCATCAGCAGGGTATATCGCAGAGCGCTGCTTCACTCGTACATGGGGGTCTTTTAGTCCCTTGAGTTGCTTTAGGGATCATCTAGTCCACCAAAAGAGTCCCACTCTAGCCGTTACAGAAACTTTCTGCAACACACACACGAGCACAATGGGATACATAGCTAGATTTAAAATCCCAGTAGC
Source organism: Emydura macquarii macquarii (assembly GCF_026122565.2). NCBI lineage: Eukaryota > Metazoa > Chordata > Testudines > Chelidae > Emydura > Emydura macquarii. The sequence continues at coordinate 6,634,521 of NW_027133808.1, read as the reverse complement.
AGTGGCGGACCATCCCAGTAGGGTTTCCCACCAACTGTGCTTTTTGGCAGCTTTTGCAGCATCTAGGACTTTGATTACTTTAGTCCCATCATGTTTGCCTATCAAATTTACAATTGTTCCTGAATGTGTATAAGCAGGGTTATCACGTTTGAATGTGTTAGCATGCGTTGTACCAAATCAGTATTGACTCCCAATATCACAGATTGAATGTACTCTACAACATTCATATCTACTACTAATAACTAAAATATATTATTTGATCAGTCATAAACTACATCACGCAATTCCAATACAGCAACATTGCAATAACATTTGTTTTGGACAAAATTAACATCTTTTTCTTATAAATTCTATTAATCCCATTTTGGGTACATTGAGTGTGTACACAAACACAACCTTGTCCCATGTACACAATGGTAGAAATTATGCTATTATTGGGTAATAAAGCATATTAACAATTCCATACATCCAATTCATCTTTTTTACAAGGATATGTAAACTATATCAGTGGTTCTTCACAAATATAACCCAATTCTGATCCCAACATGGCTTCATATGTGCAGCTTTGTAAACTAACCAATCGAATTTCATTTCCTTTTTTCAATCCCCATGTCAGGTGTTCAGTAGGCCATAAGACTCCAGTGTTTATATTGAGGTCTAGGGGATCTATTCTGTGTATGTCTGTGATTCGAACATCGGATATTATCATTACATATGCTGTAATCACTTGAGCCTGGGCATCTATTGTGAAATTTAACATCTTCCACCAATGACTTAAGGCACTTTCTTGGGTGGCGACATCATCCCAAATCAATTTATTTCATCAGGTAGAACTCCACTAAGTCCTTGTCGGATGATACCTTGGCCTATTCCTTGAGCCCAAAGCTGTCCTTGTAGGCAACCTAAAGCTTTGGAGGTAGCATTTACCCTAATTTTTGTGAGGTTTAATAGGCTCAGATGTGCTTTTTCATTGTTCATTTCCCAGGGCACCAATATATCTCCAAGTAACTTTTCTCCATATCCCGAAGCTGAATGTATGTGTACTATGGGATCTGATAGGGCTCCAAGGCTTCTGCCTAGAATACTTAACTTATTTGTCAAAACTTCTTCATTAATTGCATTCAACACTCCTGCTGATGCTCCTATAATATCTTCTCCAATGTCTTGCATGGGACGTGCATGTGTGTTAGAGTTGTGTGTTACCCAGGTGTCCATCCAGTGCAGCCATTGTCGTACTGGGGTGTAACAAATATTTTGTATGCCTATATGTACTCTCACAAGGTGTACTGAAGACCCCAAATGTACTTGACTCTTATAATTTTCTTTTAACACCACGTCCCCAATATTGTATTCTCTGGGCTTGAGATCACAATATACAACTATACTTAGAGAGGTGTTTATGTACATTACTACAGTTGCAGAGGGATTCACTAAAACCCATGGTGGATAACCGGTGTCTTTCCCTTTATTAGGTGGAATATCCCCATGTAGTAATAGCTAAAATTGGTTTTCTTGTAAATTACTTCAAACTGATTTTGATACTATAGCAGTGTGTTGCTCTGTTCCAGTTCATTCTGTGTATATAAATCAAATCATCTGGGCTGGCTTCTTCTTGGGGGGGTACTCATTTTAGTGACATTGTGAGCTGCCCCTCAAAATTAGAGAGAGCCATTATCTTAAACTGCAAAGCATCTCTTCCCAGCCACACAGTAGTGGGCAGGGGTACCATACTGCAACATCTGTCTGAGACTGTACCATCTTTCCTATTCACATCACAATAGTAAGAACACCATACAACTCTCCTTCATATTGCATGTCTTGATCTTGTGCTTCCCTGTGCCATCGTGGATCTGTGTGATAACTATCTACAAATAACTCCCACAAAACAAAGGCGGGATCTATAGACCCGATTAGTATCAATTATTTACAACAACTATTTAATTTCCATATTTGCTGTTATCCAGCGGCCTACCAAATCATATGGCATGATAGAGGAATTGTACAGTGATATAATTCCCTTTGCCTGTAAACGATTGGTCCTGCATTGGGAAAGGCTGGCTCTATCTGAGGGAGAGGGCAATTATCCTCAGCACCCTCAGTTATCAGGGTATATGGGACCTGGTTGGAAGTCATAGGTGGTTGGACTTCCACATTTCTGTTCATTAAAGCTATGGTCCATTTAACAGTCTAGAGCTGGATACATGCCTTTCTTTGATTTTCTCCTACTCTGTACTTAAGAGGGGTGTGGGCCATTTGAAAAATAATTGGGGCAAAACCAGTAAGGTATTGCCAGTGCCCAAGACCTGTACTAATGCTAGCATTTCTTTTTCACAAAGGGTAAAGATGATCTCTGGCCCTTCCAGTACTTGGGAGGCAAATGCTACTGGCTTTTGACTAGAGGGCTCCTCCTGGCTTAAAATAGCTCATTCCCCAAAGGGAATTGGAGCTAACTGTAACACAAATGGTTTAGTGTTATCTGGGTGTGCTAGTGTAGGAGCGGAGATTACTACTTGCTTCTGTTCTAATAGGGCCTGATCCTGTTCTGAGCTCCAATTCCAGGGTACTCCTTTCCTCAGTAGCTGGTACAGTGGCTGTGCCTGTAAGGCAAAATTCTCCACTTGGTTGCGGAGCCATCCTGTGAGACCTAACAAGACTCTCAATGCTGAGACATCAGTGGGTGCTGGCAGTTTACAAATTAATTCCACACTCTGCTGGTCAGGGATAATGCCTTGTCCTAACACTGAACCCAGGTATTGGACCTCTTGCTGACACAATTGGACTTTTTCCAAACTGAGCAAGCAGGCTTCCCAATTAATCAGGAAGATTACTTCATCGAGCAAAAGCAGTTGGGCTTCTTGGGTTAAAGTCCAAATGAGAACGTCATCCACATAAGAAATAACATTCATCGGTGCTGTGCACCTATCCCATAATTTAATAATATGAGCGTGGCAAATCATGGGGGAGCAATATAACCCCTGTGGAACACAGGTGAATGTGAGTTGACAGTCCCCGTAGGTAAAAGCAAATTTATACCAGCAGTCAGGATGCAGAGGAATAGCAAAGAATGAATTTGATAAATCCAATACTGAAAACCATTTATTTCCCATACCTATTGCAGCCATCACTTCAGGTAACTTGACCACCATAGGGGCTGTCTTGGGTGTACATGTAGTCAATGTCCTGTAATCTACTGTAAGTCACCAGGTTTTCCCGTCCACTTTACGGCCTGGCCATATTGGGGAGTTGTTTATGCTATTAGTTTCCACTAGCACTCCTTGCTCCAAGAAAGCAGTAATCATGGGCAAAAATCCTTCCTCAGCATCCTTTGGGCATTTGTACTGCTTCTGGGGTAGTGGATCAGGTCCTACAATAAGAACACAGGCATCCACCCGGCCCCAATCCAATCTGTTCTTGGACCATGATTTTGGGTGTGCCTGTACAATGTTAGTAACATCCAGGGAATACCACTTTGCTGTAACTGAGAGTGGCTCTGGTGCTTTAAAAGCTGCCACCCTGTGCGCAGCTGCAACAACCCTAGGAATTCCCAATCCAATCCACAACACCCAATTAGCTAAATCAACAACAGCTTGCATCTTAAGCATACAATTCATGCCCAGAATAGCTGCTTCTCTAGCATGTGCCAAACCAAAAATCCCTGTCCATGTTTTCCTTACAATGGTGTCAGTAAAGGGGCGAGAGGGGCATATCTACACTAGAACCTTCAAACCCCACCTCTGCCGGTGATTTCCCTTTAATTTGACTGTTGCAGGAACTAAGCAGTCATCAATCAATGAAATAGTGAAACCAGCATCTACAAGCATATGTTGTCCGAACGCCCCCTGTTCAAAATCCACCCAAATAATGGGTTGTCCCCATTTATCAGATATTAAAGATGCTGCATGTATCAGGGGACTCGGGAATGCCCGACCCCCATATGCCTTCAAAGGCTTCCCCTTAAGAGGTGGTGTCAGCCATTGACACTCATCAGCACGTTTCTCCGGAGTGTGAGACTCTCTTTCCTTTTGACAAATCAGGTCAGCCAGTTGCTCATTTGATTTGCCATCAATTAGACCTTTAGGGGCATATTGGAGAGCTCGATTCCACAGTACCCAGCACAAGGGATCAATCCTCCCACAGCCTTGCCCTCGGCTGCACACTCTCTTAACTCCCTCAGGGACTAAATCACCTTCCTTGCTCCCTTGATTCTGAAAGGTGATCTGAGCAGCCACTTTTGTTCCCGTCTGTGCAGCAGCTTTCCTTTTGTGCTAATCAGGTGTTACACTTATGAAATAAACAGCAGGATCTTATTCAGAGGACAAGACAACATGCCGTGTTTATTATGAATATAGAAAATATTTGAAAAAGCAATTGCCTAAAACACACAGACACACACACACAGACACACACACAGAATTCTGCAGGAGAGATATAATTACCAGCCTCTGTGTTGCTCGAGCTGAATCAGACACGAGGATGGAGCCAGGCTCTGTCGGTCACAACACAATGCTCCTTGGGGTTTGCAGAATGAGCCCAAAGTCCAGGTTTCTTCTCCCCATTTTTATACTTATCCATCCCCATTCGGGTCTATGGATTTTGTCATGTCAGATAGTCTCCTTGTTTGATGTAATCATCAATTACCTTTGATATCGCAAGTGTGACAGCTTTCCCATTATTCTTTCATTCCTGTTTCACACTTTATCTTGTTCCTGTCCTTGGGTGCTAACTCCCCTGTTTTCTGGGGTTATCTTGATCTTCAGCCATATGGTTGTAAAAGTTCTTTAAGCAAAAGCATCTTCTCTAGCTCCTGCCCTTGGAGGCTGAAAACCATTACCTCAACAATTACGTCCTCGCTGTCTTATCTCAGCAGACTCAGACTACATTCACTCCTCATTCATACTTACTAAAAATCGTTACATTCTTGTCACATTACACTGGTACATCATCTTATACTTACTAACATAATAAAATCCTTATACCTACACCAATTCTATTAATACTGATATTACTAAAAGGAAATATAATAAATCTTTTTTGCCCTCTCATTGCCCCATGATTTACACATCAACCACGTTCCTGATACACATTGGGCACTTTCCTTCACTTGTAAATTATTACAATTAGATTTCTGGATGGTCCCAAACATTCATACATAGATGTTTACAAACAGGGCACCAATGTGTCATAAATGTTAAATCACAAAATGTTTAAGCAGGATGTTCCCACTCATACGTTCAAGCAGTCAGTTATCATAGTGGAGCCTGGGATGGCATGAACAAAATCAATGTGTCCAGAACATCCTTATCTATAATGCCTAGTTTTGTTCTTTCTCAGTGTGAGGATTAACCCTTAAGCTTCAAATACGTATCCATGGTCCGGGTCTGCTCTGGTTCAGGCCTACATCACAGTGCTGGGGCCTACGCATAGAAGTCTTGGCTCACTAGTAAATGAGCTTGCCAAACTTTCTGTAACAGTACCTCCCACACACATCATAGCTGTTAAATTCAGAGTACCCAGAGCAACTTTTACTTGCGGACATAGTCCTGTTATGAAACAAGTTGGAAAGTCTGTGTTCATAAGGTCTTGACCTTTCTCCTCATGCCCCATAGCTTGCTAGAGGATCTTTTTACATTGTAAGTAAGCATCAGGGCGTTCCCCTAGGGCTTGCTGCTCCAGATAAAAGTGCACCTCAATGTGCTTGCCAGGATCTACTACCTCAAAAACATCCTTCATAAGGGTACCCCTCTGTATATCCATGGGAAGTCCCAAAAAGGTGTCTAATGGAAGACATTGCCTTAAGAGCAAGGCATAATCACTATAATTAAACTGAGGCACTGTGGTAAGCTGTGCAAACCAGGCAACCACATTACAAGGGGTGATATTTCCTAAAGCCTTTTTCAGTGCCTGCACTTGCTCAGGTCTCAGTATCTTATTCACTTTGGTGGTAATGTGGGTGGTGGTTTCCTCCTCCCCCTCTCTAATAGTCTCTTTGTCTCTATAATCACAGGAGCCTATGGGCGCAGTAGCCCGCGGCATATCCACCTCAGCTAGCTGTTTTACTATCTGCCTGAGAGGAGCATAGGGGGAAGGACATTCTATGCTCTCATCTGACTGGTTCTTATCCCACGCAGCCTCTGCATAAGAGAGGATTGATAGATCAAATTCCTGCATACCAACACTCTCTGCACTATCGCAGCCTCCATCTGCCTGCATGGCAGCAATAATTCCCTGAGCAGCAGCCACTTGCTTTGTACACTGAGACAACTGCTGCCGACAAACTGCATGGGAGTGGCCCTCAGTTTCCCTCTTTTTCTCCTCCAGGACAACACGTAATGCAGCTTGCAGGTCCTTACATTTCGCTTCCCAGATATGAGCTGTTTCCTCCCACTGTCTAGCTTCCTCTTTGTACCCCTCTGCATCGCACTGAGAGTTAGAGAGCAAATTAGCCTGAGTGAGACAGTGGGACACTGAAGATTCATACTCTATTTTCAGTTTCTGTACTTGACCTTGGCATGTTATCAGTTGTTCATGCAGCTTCTTGTTTTCTTTGGCTAACTTCCCTACTTCTTCAGTAAGGGTTTTAGATACTAAAATGAGCCAATGTAAAGCAACCAAGCATTTTTTCTTACAATCAGGCTTTATCTCTATGAATTGTTCCCACTGGAGCATCAAGTCTGCATATGTTGTTTTATCCTTAAATGCTCCTCCAGACCATGAGCTTCCATATCTGAGACTGGTTCTAGCGAAAGGAGGGCAGGAGTGGCAACCCTTCGACCGCCTGACTTACAACACATTCCTGTTGGAGGACATAATGCCCTCATCCTGAAGCCAAATACAGATACAGCTTCGTGGAGAACTGTGCCACACAGGTTGCTACCCTGCTGACACGCAGTGAGAGAAACCCTTGCACCGTACGCTTCAAAGATGGTCTCACTCACAGCTGATCGAGCCCACCCAGGGACGACAGTTGTTGATACTGGACACTTAGTGATCAGTGTGAATACCAGTGAGACACGGTACGCCTGATTTGCAAATCAATAAGGTTTAATGTGCAAGGTTTTCTATAGGTATACTAGTTGAATACAAAGCCTAAAATTAACTACAATATATCATACTCACCAAGCCTGGAGAGCTAAGCAGTCACTCAGAAGGCTGTATACAGGAATGGCTTTCTTCAGGGACGCCACCAGGGAATCAGTGGATCCTCTGGTCCAACAGGCAGCACCTCCTGCGAAGTCAGGTGTTGATGGAGCATGCCCCTTTGTCTAAATAGTGAATTCTTATACCCTTGCATAAATAGGTTTCACCTAATTACCTCTCTACTTATTATCATATATGCTAATTACCTACATTGGGTTTTCACCCTTAACTACATTCCATTCTCACCATGATAATTGGGGTCATCAAAACAACATCTGGTGATAGGAGGGGCAGTGTAAAAATATGTCCCTTGGCAATGAAAAAGTGTACCCCCAGACGTTCAAGGTTAACGGTGATGGGAACAAGAAGTTATCTTTGTGCAGCTGCAAGCATACATATTGTGTATTTTGTCTTATGTGCTGTGGTATGCAGAAACCGGGGCACTTTGCAAGGTTACTCAGTAGTCCTATTAATCTCTGGCAACTGGAAAATATCATGCTACAGGGGTCAGAATAGCCAAGCAAGCAACTGAAGCTATGCTAGGCCTGTAGGACAGTGGTCAAGCAACTCAATTTGTACTGGGCCTCCAACGCTTGCCATTTAGCACTGGGGTGCTCTCTCACACACTTACATGGAATTGTAAAATCCCTCTACTGCCTCCCATCCATCCAGTTCACTGATGTTAAACTTAACTGAATATTGGAGATCCTCAGTGGCTGATAAATGACATCTCTCAATAGCTGGGTGGCAGCAAGTTCTAAAGAGAAAATTCTAAGGACAGTTAGTTTCGGCTTTTGCTTCAATATAATTAACTTATTAAAATTTCTTTTCACTTCAACTGTTAAAGAAATTCTTATAAACAAGGCTTTCTACTTTATAGACAACGCACTTATTGAAGAGCAATAAAAACATTATTCTACTTAAAGATACCATGTTACCTGGATTTTAAAATTCTGTAGTTTAGACGTCACCTAAGGCACTGATCTCAGAATAAGTCTGGCCTGACACTATCTCTCAGAAGGCAAATGATCTTTGACAGCTAGGAGTCCAAGTCTCTTGCCTAGGGATTGGAGGCCTAAGAGTAGGAATCCAGTCATGAAATCTTCAGAGAAGGACAAATACAGGAGGGCAAGTATCACTTTCTGACTTGCGCTCTCTTCCAATAGCAACAAGTAGCTATGATATCAACACAGTGGTATTACCAACCTCAGTCAAACAGGAGGAGAAAGGGTGTGTTTGGATAATAGAGAGTTTAAATACAAGTGTTTTCAAAATATGAGTATGGGGAGGGAGTAGAGCTGTTCGTTTAAATTTTTTTGTATTAGCACATCACTTGCCAATCATTGCAATTGACAAATCTGGACAGCAGTAAAACCTGATATTAACTGAATCAAAATTAACACAGGCAGTTGGAGGCAATTGTATACTGTCATATAAGGTCTGAGAGCAAACAGCTAGAGATATTTTGAAACCAACTGAAAATGGTCTTTGACCCTCCATTCAAGGTTTCTGTTTAACAGTTGAGCCAGGCATAGCATCTGGTTCTGTCATAATCTGCGGGAGGGATGAACACAACTGATGTTGAATTGGGGTGGTGTCTGTGAAGCATTTGTTTAAAAATATTTTGGATGTATGTTGTAAATTGCTGTCACAGGAGTTTGCCTATCTAGTTTATTTGTTCTGATAACCTCTTGGTAAAATTGGTCCATTTGGAAGTACCTAATAATCCAACATTGTTCTTCAGTTAGGATTCATTTGGGATTGGTTATTTGGATACTTTGTGTGAAGCTCACATGTTCTTGACGCGCTCTGTGCTGTTCTTTAAGGTTTACTTCAGTGCCTCCTCCATGGAAAGGTAAAGCAGGAAAAAGTGCTTGCTTGAGTACATCCAGAGCCCACAATACACCTGGTAGGAGAATTTGTGGGCTTTCAGCTTTGGCAATATATCCCTTTAAAAAACAGTGCATACCAGTGTTAGCCTGAAATTCAGTTTTGAGCTTCTATTTTTAAATTGTAGAACAGACCTATCTCTTTGGTTTCTTTACTCTTGTATTTTGGTCTACAGACAGATTTTCATGAACAAGATACCTTTTACATATTCAACCATGTCGATATTAAGATATTCTATCATGTTGTAGAAAAGGAGGCGGTGGGAGTAAGACTAGTAGCTGCTAAACTTGAACCAAAAAGGTGAGTGTATTTAAAATGGATTTTAAAAATTACTTGTTGAACAAATGCTTCAAGACCTATAAAAAGAATTAAGTCAATGCTTTAGTCCAGTTTGTTTGTGTTTAAAATGGAGCTTGTTAAACTCTGAAATCCATAAGGACCTGAGGATCAGCCATAGGAAACATATTCCATATCATGGACTTGTTACAGGTGCAGGACATATTCATGTTCAAATTGGCTTTCCTGGTAACCAAGGTGACTTGACCTAGTGAGTCCTAACGCAGTAATTCGTTCTCCTGATTAGGAACCTTAATCTGTTTTCTGCCTTTAGCACTTGAAAACATCTGATTGTAATGGTATAGTCCCAGCATGGCATACACCATTTACCAGTTGGCAGGGGAAGGAATGGGGGTTGCATGTGTTGTACGAACATATTCTCCAGTGTCCAGGGCAGGGGTACTCAGTATGGTTCAACTTTTGATAGTATTAGATATTCTAATATAGTGGTGCCTCCTCTACACTAATTTAAATTTCCTGATTTCTAAGAACAACATCAAGAAGAAGCATGTGTTACTTCTGACGCTCCCACAACTTAGTGTTTCTCTTCTCCTTCTTTCCCTGGTGTATTTATGTTGCTTCCCTTTTCCCTGTCAATATAATAGAGTTTGCTATCTTGCAAGTCAAATACTTAAAAAAAAAAAAAAAAAAAAAAAAAAAAAAAAAAAAAAAAAATTTTGTTCTGGGCCCACCTAACTGTTTTGACAACAAAGTTAGGAAGTCCTATCTTGTACAACATAACTAAGTGACCTTTTCTTTCTATTTTCTGTTCAGAAAAATAAAGTTTTGTAAACTTTATTCTTCTGTACAGAATGAAGGTTAAAGAAATGATAGCATGTAATCATAAACTTTTGAGTCACTTTAGCAAAAAAAATTTGACAGCAAAAAGTACCACACTAGTATTTATATACTCACTCCTTGCAACTGCTGAAATATAGGGCAGATCTACACTAGAAGCATTACATCAGCGCAACTGCACCACTGTAGCGCACCTGGTAAAGACGCTCTATGCCAGTGGGAGAGCGTCTCCCGCCAACATACTGCCATTGTGAACAGTGTGTAGGTCACTGTAACTTGCGTCGCTCGGGGGGGTGTCTTTTTACACTCCTGAGCGACATAAGTTAAATCGACTTAAGCGATAGTGAAGACCTGCCCTTTATTTAAAAAACTAAATATATTGTGGTTTAAAATCTGATTCGAAGAAAGCATTCTAAATGAAGTTGATAATTGGATGTCTTTAAAATTACAAAAGATGTAACGTTAAATGAGTATTCTTGTAATACTGTTGCTAATTAGATAAATTTATAAGTTATATAAATATCTGTATATATTTTTCTTCCCACAGCTTCAAACATACACATATAGATAACCCTGACTGCTCAGGACCACCTATGGGTATAAGTAACAAGGCTAATGGAGAGATCAAAATTGCTTACACATACTCAGTTAGCTTTCAGGTGAGTGTTTAAGGTTAAGGCCTCATTCTAGCAAATTGCTTATGTTGATATTTTAAGAGTTCTAAAAGATTAATGGCTAGAATTATTGTAAAATATTATCAGGCTATTTTTAATAGCATGGTTCAAAATATAACTCCTTTCAAATTAGGTTCTTGTGCTCTTTCATTGAGATTTTCATAGCTGACTAGGGGATTTATCTACCCAACTCCCATTCATTTAAGTGTAGATTGAGTAATTAAATTCCATTTTTGGTTTTGAGAAATCTCATCTTTCATATATGCATAGCTTCACTGTGCAGAAAAGTAATCTGCCAAACACTAAATCAGACCAGTCATCATGCATTTCCAGCAAAGAACTAAAAGTGTGGCAGATATATCAGGGCTGATGGTTCTCTTCTCCATCTAGGGGAGATGGGACTAGCTCTTAGTTTTCTTTCCTCCCAGGCCATCTCCCACATGGATAACTGCAAAGAATCAGGCAAATATTTGGCATTACCTCTGCTCTCCATTTGACAGCACAAGCAGTAAATCAGGCAGCCACAGGAATGCCCCTTTCGGGGACAGGGTGATGGCACATGGTGTGGCTTTTGATGGAACCTGTTGAAGGAAGGTTCCTCAAAGTGTTGGACTGTTAAGTATTTCTAAGGTCCCTCTTATTGTCATGTCTAAGAGCTAATAAAATAGAAAGGAGTTGCCCACAAGACTGGAGATCATCCTCATCTTCACATATTAATCACTTTAATAGGTATTTGTCAAGTTTCACTTTTCTAGCTTTAAATGCCTCTGTTTAAACCCTGGCCATATGGACACACCCTTATGCATTGAACTGGGCAACTATCACCGTGTCATGCTGTGGATATGTATTTTAGAATCTTGGAAACTGAAATGCTGAAAAATAAGAGGCATCTTTTTATTTTTTTTTCTTTTCAGCTATTTATTTTCAACCAAACTAGCCATACCAAATTTATTCTAAGAGCAGCATAATACCTTGATATTACTGATAGTCACTGCCTGACTAAGCATGTTTGTTCAAACAAATCTGAGTTCCTTTAAAACTTTATATAGCTTGTTGCAGAGTTCAGTTCAAATATAGTGAAATGAAACTTTATATAGAAGTGAGTACTTGTTCTTTAAGTTTAGTGAATATATATATATATATATATATATATACACACACACACACACACACACGACACAGTGCTGTTAGGTCATCAGTCAATCCTCTCCATGCTGTCTTCTGAGTGACATTTTTTCCTTGTGAGGCTTAACAGCAGTTTAAAAGGTTTTTTCAGTAGCAGTTCCTGCTTCTAATAATATTGTAGAAATACATGCTCTCTCAAATGGCCAGAAATAAAACCTACAAGAACCTTGAAGATGAGGATGAACACTTTTGTAACAGTACTATGTAAACAAAAGTATTGGATCACTTTTGCCATATATGTAAGCATTCCGATGTTCACCTGGTACAGATTATAAATGGATATTCAAATTGAACTTGAAGTAAATTTTATGCTGATTGGAAAAAGATGAAAAACATGTTTCAGCCCTGTTCCTAATGGTTTTAAACTTGACTAGAAATGTTTGATCAGGGCTGAAACTTAACATATAAGATTGTCAATGAGGCATTCTCAGACTTTTGCAGTTAGTATGGCTTCCCTGTTTTGTTTTATTTTTTAAACAAAGTTCTTTAGTGTCTAGAGACACATGTTTTGCACTCATTACCAATTGATAGTTTTAAGTTTTGTAGGGTCAGTCCATAATACTGTTTTTGAAATGGCTCAGTTCACTGTTGAAAGGATAACTGATAATCTGTTTACTTTGAAATTTTGTATGAGAAACAGGTAGATGTACCTGGTGTAATTTAAAGACACATCAAGTACATGATGTACATAAGAGCCTCTTCTAAGCAATCTCAGCATAAAAAAAATCTTACATGATAATAGTCTGATTTGCACCATTAACAATAATTAAAACTTCTGTATACCAGTCATAGTGCAGAAATTAAATACTATTCCTAAAAATAAGGCATTTTAGTTTGTGTGGGAAAATTTAGATTGGTTATCCACTCACATGGTTCTAAACAATGGACATTGCTATATGGGCTGTCTTTCAAAACATGTCTAGCACAACTGTGTGTTTTCCCACCACCTTTTGTCCAGTATGTTGCTGTACAGGATGCTTTCCTTGGAGTTCTATGAACTTATCAAATGATCAGCTCATGCCATGAAGAAGAGAAACAACTAGACAGATGTGGCAAAAGTTTAACATGTCTGTTCTAATATGGCACGAGTCCCTGTTTAGAAACCTCCTTGCCTCTTATGGGACTCAGTTCATTGCATATGGGTGACTATATATTTAGTGTTTGATAAGTCTCTCTTACACGCGTTTTTGACCCTTTCACAAAATAAGCTTACTACTCAGCTTACAAAGCACTGTACCTTTCCAAATATTTGTAAATTTTTGTTGGTCTTGTGTGTTTTAATGTATTGAAATAGGCTTATAGATTTTAAGGTCAGAAGGGACCATCATGATCTGACCTCTTGCACATTGCAGGACACAGAACCTCAGCCACCCACTCCTGTAATAGACCCATAACCTCTAGCTGAGTTACTGAAGTCCATCATGATTTAAAAACTTCAAGTTATAGCAAATCCACCAGTTAAACTAGTTTAAACTTGCAAGTGACCCATGCCCTATGCTGCAGAGGAAGGCAAAAAAAACCCAGGGTCTCTGCCAACCTGATCAGGGGGAAATTCCTTCCGGACCCTAAATACGGTGATTCCTTCCCAACCTCAAATATGGCAAGACCCATCAGCCAGATCCCTGGGAAAGAGTTCTCTGTAGTAGCTCAGAGCCTACCCCACCGAGTGTCCTATCACCAGCCATTGGAGATATTTGCTGCTAGCCATTGCAGATCAGTTACATGCCATTGTAGCCAGTCTCATCATACCATCCCCTCCATAAACCCACCATGCTTAATTTTGAAGCCAGTTAGGTTTTTTACCCCGCTGCTCCCCTTGGAAGGCTGCTCCAGATCTTCACTCCTTTGATGGTTAGAAACCTTCATATAATTCAAGCCTAAGCTTATTGATAGCTAGTTTATATCCATTTGTTCTTGTGTCCACATTGGCATTTAACTTAAATAACTCCTCTACCTCCCTGGTATTTATCCCTCTGATGTATTTATAGAGAGCAGTCATATGTCCCCTCAGCGTTCTTTTGATTAGGCTAAACAAGCCAAGCTCTTTGAATCGCCTCTCATAAGGTAGGTTTACCATTCCTCGGATCATTCTAGTAACCCTTCTCTGCACCTGTTCCAGTTTGAATTCATTGTTCTTAAACATGGGAGACCAGAACTGAACACAGCATTCAAGATGAGGTCTCACCAGTGCTTTATATAATGGTAACACTTCCCTGTCTCGACTGGAAATATCTCAGCTGATGCATCCTAGGAGTGCATTAACCTTTTTCATAGCTGTATCATATTGGTGGCTCATAGTCATCTTGTGATTAACCAATACACCCCACGTCTTTTTCTTCTGTCACTTCCAGCTGATACATCCCCAGTTTATAATAAAAATTCTGGTTGCTAGTCCCTAAAGGCATGCCCTTGGGTTTTGCACTATTAAATTTCATCCCATTTCTATTACTCCAGTTTACAAGGTCACCCAGATCATCTTGTATAATACTCTGGTCCTCCTACGTATTGGCAATCTACAAATTTTATTAGCACACCCACTTTTTATGTCAAGGTCGCTAATAAAAATGTTAAATAAGATTGGTCCCAAGATTGATCCCTGAGGAACTCCACTAGTAACCTTCCTCCAGCCTGACATTTCACCTTTCAGTATGACCTTTTGTAGTCTCCCCTTTAACCAGTTCCTTATCCGCTTTTCAATTTTCATATTAATGCCCATATTCTCCAATTTAACCAATAATTTCCCAAGTGGAATAGTATCACAATTCTTATTGCATTTCCTTTGTCTAAAAAAATCAGTTATCTTCTCAAAGGAGATCAGGTGGTCTGGTACGATCTATCTTTTGTAAAACTGTTGTATTTTATCCCAGTTACCATTCACCTCTTATGTCCTTAACTACGTTCTCTTTCAAAGTTAGTTCCAACACCTTGTGCACAATTGAGGTCAAACTAACAGGCCTGTAGTTTCCTGGGTCACTTTTTTCCCTTTCTTTAAAAGTAGGAACTATATTGGCAATTCTCCGTTCAGAGAGTGTGATCCCTGAGTTTACAGATTCATTAAAAATCCTTGGTGTTGGGCTTGCGATTTCATATGCCAGTTCCTTTAATCCTTTAAAGATTTTAATATTCTTGGATGGAGATTATCATCTGGGCCCCCTGATTTAGTCTCATTAAGCTGTTTGAGTTTGACTTCCACATCATATGTGGTAATTACTACCTCCATATCCTCATTGTCAATAGCCACCCTGCCTCTACCTCTAAACTCTTCATTAGCCTTATTGAAAAATTAAGCAAAGTATTTGTTGAGATATTGGGCCATGCCTAGATTATCCTCTATCTCCACCCCATCGTCAATGGTTAGCAGTCCCACTTATTTTTTCCTTGTTTTCTTTTTATTTATATGGCTCCATAACCTTTTACTGTTGGTTTTAATTCCCTTTGCAAGAGTCAACTCTGCTTGGCTTTTGGCAGTTCTCACTTTATCCCTACACTTTCTGACCTCCAAGTTGTAGCTTTCCTTGCTGATCCATCCCATCTTCCATTCCTTGTAGGCTTTCTACTTTCCCTTAATCACATGTTTGAGATGCTTGCTCATCCAGGTTGGTCTGGAACTCTTCCCTATGAATTTTTTCCTCTTGCTTGGGATGCAGGCTTCAAAGAGCTTCTGCAACTTTGACTTAAAATAATTCCAATCCTTCCACATTCAGATCCTTGGGTTCTTCAGTCCAGTCCACTTCCCTAACTAATTCCCTTAATTTTTTAAAGTTAGCGCTTTTGAAATCAAGGGCTCTAGTTGCAATTCTGTTTTTGTTTATCCTTCCATTTAGTTTAATCTGAGTTAGTTTATGATCACTCGAACCAAGGTTGTCCCCTGCAACCAGCTCTTCTATGAGGTCTTCATTACTCACTAATAACAAATCTAAAATGGCATCATCTCTTGTTGGTTCAACAATTATTTGGTGAAGAAATCTGTCAGCTATCACATCCTGGAAAATCTGAGCCCTACTATTATTAGCCAATGTATATCTGGGAAGTTAAAGCCCCCATAATAATACAATTCCCAATATTTATTTCATTAAATGCATTGAAGATCCAAATCTGGTTATGTGGGTCTGTAGCATACCCCAAAGACTAGCCCAGGGAAACCTCCAATAGCTTTCTTTCCCCCAAAGTGATTTTTGGCCCAAACAGACTGTCTTATCCATTCCATCATTTGTAATGTCTTTACAGTCCTCTCATATTAATATGCAATGCTACTTCACCACCTTTCCATCTTTCCCTGAACAGTACATACCCTTCAATACATTTACCCCAGTCATGACTACTATTACACCATGTTTCTGTTATCTCTATAATATCTGGTTTCACTTCCTGCAACAGTAGTTCTAGTTCCTACATTTTGTTAACCAGTCTCCTTGCATTGCATTTTGCATTTTAATTGATGCTGCTTGGCTTCACCCACATTCTTCACCCGATTGGGTACAGTCATTCTACTGCCAGTATCACCTATCTGACTGGTATTGGCACTGTCCTTCCTCTTAATGTCCATTTTCCTACCCCCTGCTGTTCCGTTCTCCATTGCTATATCCTTTTTTACTTGATTTTTGTGTCTTTCATTGTTAAAAATAGGCATAGAGATTACGTGAACATCCCCACTATCTTCCCCAAGTTTCTAGTTTAAAGCTTTGTCAGTTTCGCAGATCTCCATCTCAGAAGTCTATTTCCCTCCCTACTCAGGTGGATTCCGTCCCATGAGTATAGTCCTCTGTCCATGAATGCCTCTCAGTGGTCAACATCCCAAAGCCCTCCTTATAGCACCACTACCTGAGTCAGCTGTCAATCATCATCATCTTGTCTCGCCTTCATTCTCCCCTTTTAGGAGCAGGCAGAATCTCACTGAAGAACACCTGAGCTTCCATTTCCTTAAGCATCTTCCCCTGGCATAATCTCCCTTGATACGTTCCAGCTAGAATCTAGCTATATCATTTATTCCCACATGAAGGACAGTCGGTAGATTCTTTCCTGCTCCCATTAGGATCCTCTTCGACCTCAGGTCCACATCCTGTATCTTAGTTCCTGGAAGACAGCACACTGTTCTGTTCTCTGATGACAGGCCTGTCTGGTCTTCTTAGTAGGGAGTCCCCAATCATGTAGACCTGTCTTTTACTAGTGATGGTGTGATTCTCCAGCCTTCCTCCTCTTCTTTCTGGCTGCAAGTCCTTTTGTCTTTTGTTCTCCCTTGCAATCTTCTACAAGTTACCCTGTATCCTCCTGGAGCTCTGAACTCTGGTGATCTCCATTGGCTCTTTCCCTCTTCTTATAGGACTAGCCACTCTTTTCTTCTTCCTTGCCCTCCCACCTTCTATTACTGTCTGCTGTGCCCCTTCTTCATTCTCCAGCACAGCAAGCCTGTTCCTGAGCTCTGTTTTTCCTTCACTAGCCGGTCTTTTCCTCTGCCTGATTCTTGTAGTCATATGAAGGAATAGATCTGTTTAAACCGATATATTTCAGGGTATAAATTGACAAACTAACTTTCCTTTTTAATTTTTTTGGTATGCTTGTCGACATTATGCTGGGATTGATTAAACAGAAATGACCTTTATAAACCCTACCTGTACTTTAATGTGCAGCCACGTCCCGCTCACCTTACTTACATGATGAGTCCCTCTGAATTCTGTGGAAGTGCTTGTGCACTTACTCCTTTTTGATCCAAGCAGTTAACCCAGGTTCAGAGCTCTGGGGATGTTCCACTTGGGAGAAAAAGTTGATGATGGAGTCTGCTAGTTTTGTTGGTGCAGCGTTGTTTGTTTTCAATGAATGTACCATGTCCTGTTTCTTCAAATGCAGGAGGAGCCAAAGGCAAAAGGAAAAGTTTCTTAGCTTATAGGCCTAATCTTATTGTTAGCCAGCACCCTAAGCCAGACTTCTTCTCTTGGGGGTTTCACCATGCTTACAGTCTTGGCCTTGAATTTCTTCACGAGCATGTTCGCATGCTCTCTTTCTCTCTCTCTCTGGTCCTGTGTTTCGTGTCCATGCGCTCTCTTGCTCTCATACACACTCCTTGCTCAGCAAAACCCCCTGTGCCCACACAATCCAGAACTCCTTCAACTGACAACTTTCCTTACCCAGCAGTCTTCCCTCAGAGTTCTTCAATCCAGCTAGCATCAGCAAGTCTTGAATTTTCCCTTCAGCCGCCTCTTGCCTTCCCTCCATCATCTGCTCAAATCCCCTTTGAAACTCAACCATAGTTTCCACTGCATCTCCAAACCGCTGATCTTCTCTTCCATCAGCTCTATCAGGCACCCATTCATACAAATAAAACTCTTTTCAGGTACCTGCTCTAGGATCATGTACAACCTGCAGCTTCCACATCCAGTCATCTTCATTGTCTCTTCCATTGCTTGGGTCACTACTACTGCTCCTCTGTGTCTGACATAGGCTTCCCACCTAAAGTCCTATAGAGAGCGAGGGGTGGGGAAACAAAAACCCAAACAAACACCAAAATAAAACCGTGAATGGGAAAACAGGTTACTTTGCAATGTAAGGTATAAATTGAAGGTTTTATTGGTTATGGCTTGCTAGATAATTTATATAGCAACCTATGTTTTATATAGTACTTTTCAAAAAGTGAAACTTTTCAATCCCCCGATGATCTTGTGGAACATTCAATCTAAAAATATTCAGTTGAAGTTTATTAGGAACCAAATTTGTTTTCTGTGTACTAACATACACAATTTTATTCCATTGTATCTCTGATTATGGCCATAATATAATACATAAACTGGATCATTACTTGGATGGGGATCTTGCAAAAGGTAGTTTTAGTTCAATAGATAATTCAAATAGTACTCTGATCTCTGAGTTAATTTTGAACATGGTGCTGGGGCTGCTGGGCTGCTGTGGGGTATGGTCTTTTAATAATCGAGGTGCTAAGCTGTTGTGAACATTAAAGAGTGTATCTTTCTGTAAATGATGGGGAATTAACCTGGTGTTTTGCCTGGTTTAAATCCAGGTGAGTGAGTGAATTTTTCATTCCCTCCCCAAATTAGTGCTTCGGTTGGATACAGTATTATTGAATTCTGGTCCTAAACAGATTATAATTGCCGTGTGCTGGTAAACAGCTGCTGTATTTTATTTCAGATTCTCTGATTCCAATTTAGTTTGTGTCAGTTTAAGTGCACAGTCATTAAGTTCTTACTTCCTTTGAAGCCACTGGGGATTCTGAACTTGTAAGGCTTTTAGGTCTTAAATTTGTGATGAGGTTTGAAATCCATTTCACTGCATGGTGTCATATCAGTGTAAGTTGCTTCTGTAATTATATAGTTCCAAACTGCTGTTTGCTGGATCTGAAACTAGCATGTCAAATATCATTTCTATGTATTCTGCATATCTGTAACTGACAAAATGTTCAATTTTCAGAAAGAAGAAAAGATAAAATGGGCATCCAGATGGGATTATATTTTGGAATCCATGCCACACACCCATATTCAGTGGTTTAGGTGAGAAGAAAGCTTTAGCCTTCAAATATTACATTCTGGACCCTTTTTTAGGAGCACTAGATTAGATTTTTGACAGAGGATTTTTTTTCCTTTGTGTAGCATCATGAATTCCTTGGTGATTGTCCTTTTCCTCTCTGGGATGGTAGCTATGATCATGGTGAGGACACTGCATAAGGACATTGCAAGATATAACCAGATGGATTCCACTGTAAGTCTGATCTTTTTAAAAATCACTGTTCTATGGGAGGGGTAGGATGTAACTTTGTAAAGCTTGAATTTCTTCTGTTGAATGGGAAACTGCAGTGTTAACACTTGTCATTCTTGAATTCAAATATTAACTGGAGCCCTTCTAGGTTTCTTCTGTATGTGATGGGGTATACTTACCCTCACTGGAGACGAAGGGGTTAAGCCAACATGCCTGGCAGCAGAAGCCATGCCCCCGCCACCCCTGCTGGGCATGCTCCAACTGCTGCTGCAGTATAAAGGGGAGCAGTCCAGCCCACTTGGGGCAGGATGCCAAGCAGGAAGGATGCATGCTGAAGGCTCCACAGAATACAGGCCCATGGGCCGCTGTGCCCATCACCAGGAGCGGAGACCCCAGAGATGCCTGGCCCGAGACTTCCAGAATAAGGGTAGGAAGTGGCCCAGGGAGAGGGTTACCTGATGGCCCAGGGAGAAGGCAGTGTGTTTCGGCTGGATCACTGCTGCCCAGTGCACCTAAGAGTCACTGACAGGTCCCTGGGCTGGGACCCGGTAGAGCAGGGAGCGGCTAAATCCCCCACCCCACCTACTGACCCCGTGAACCCCAGGTGATGGCTCCATCAGCTGGCCACTAGGCTGCCCAGCCCTGAACCTGAGGGTCGCTACTGACACCAGCCACTACACCGCCCCACCCAGAGGCAGCGAGCAGCCAGATGGACCCAGATGCGGGCCCTGAGGCCCACGTAGAATATAGAAAGACTAGTTAATGGGTTTGTGCTTTAAGATAGAATAGTAAAGTATATAGCTTGGAAAAAGGGCTGGAAGAACCTGATAAGGGCAGTCCGGATGCTAGCTCAGCACAAATAGAGGGTGAAAATTAGAAAGGATGAGCTGACTGCAACTGAGCTGACCACAGCCAGTTGGGTAAAAACAGGAAGTGCCAACCTGTTCACTGTGAACATGTCACATAACTGCAAAAGTGACATTGTTCACTGGTTGGTTACATATTGATCAAGCTGACCGCAAAAGTGACACTGTTCACTGGTTGGTGACAAGCTGATCAGTGTGGTGATCAGCCTGTGGGTACTTAAACCCAGAGTATCAGTTGCACTGTGGACTGCAGCCCGCTGGGATCCTCGGTAGCTGGACCGAGCCCTTCTATGAACCAGCAGCGTCTGAGGGACAGCTAACACTTATCAGAGTCGACTCGGCCCAAGGGGCTTGGAAGAAAAAGTGTTCTGGGTAATGTATGAGAGTACACTTGCTTTTACATAACAAGTGACTGTCTGTCTATCTGTTTATATAAGAGTAACTAGAAGTTTACAAATGACCATCTGTCTGTAAACACAGTTTACAAACGATGATCTGTCTGTAAGCATGAGGTAATATGTAATGAAATTGTACAAACGACCATCTGTCTGTATAAGGTAACAAGGAGTTTACAAGCGACCATCTGTCTGTAAGCATAAGGAAATAAGTAATAGAATTGTGCACTATAAAAAATGAATACGTGCATGGTAGAGTATTAGGCATTTGTATCTTTTTCTGGTTTTGTGTTTTTATTAATTATGTCTATGCACTTTGTTCTCTACTAATGAATAAATAAATGAGCAATATTTCTTCAGTTGAAACCTTGTTCGCATTCTTGTTCGGTCATCCCCGTCCCTCGATCAAGGCAACTCCTCTGCTCTCGGAGCCCCACAACCCTAGAGTAAAAGCCTTAGTGGCTGCTCTGGGTCCACGGCCCATACCCCACTCCCTACAGGAGATGGAGTGTAAGTGCCCAGTGACAGGTGGTGGAGAATGGGGACCAGAGCGAGGGAGCCTCCCAAAGCCTCCCCTGCATGTTAACCGCCACATAGCAAGATGGAGACAAACTGTTGAAGTGGTTACTAGAGAACCAACTACAGGTGACGCAGCAGCAGCAGGGTCAGGCGCAACTGGTGCAGCAGATCACCATCCAGCAGCAGCAGCTGATGCGCAAACTGGTTGACCAGCACCAGACTCAGCAGGACTGGTTGATGCAACAGATGGTGTGGTTATTACGATGTAGGTGGCCATCTCCGCTTGACCTGATGGTAGCGAACCTGGGGGTCCTACTCGCCAACCTCCCAGGGTGACTCACAAAGAAGAGGTCCGGGGATGACCTGGAGGCCTTTCTAGTAACTTTTGAGAGGATAGACATCGCTGCTTAGCCCCCAGAATGCTGGGCTACCGTCCTGGCCCCCATATCTGATGGATCCACCCAGATCGCATAACGGAACTTGGACATGCCGGATTTTCTTTAGTATGGAAAGGTGAAGGCCGCTGTCCTAGATCAGGCAGGTGTCAGCCCCGAGTCCTACCATCAGCATTTTTGCTGGGAGCAGTACTGCCTCGGGGACTGGCCACAGATGGTGGCTCGAGTTCTGGAACTGAGCCTGGTGGCGGCTAGACTCAGAAGAGCAATCGGAAGCCCAAGTCAAGGAGAAAGTGGTCTGTGAGCAATTCACCCAGATCCTCCCTGGTGGGGGGAGGGGATGGGTACAGCGACACAGGACGGCGACCCTCGCCAACACCATCAAGCTAATGGAGGATTACCTGGTGGCAGAAGCCCCAGAGCCACGTCCCCACAAGTCAGATACTCCTGGGGGAAAAAGGATTCAGCCTGAGGGAGTCCTCCTGTCGATGGGCCAAGGAGGGCATGACACATTCACCGAACCCTGGCCCCAAGCATAAACCCCAAAGAGAGGGGTTCGGCTAACCGAGGACCAACCCAGAGGAAGAGGGTATTGCAAAGGGGGCCCCCCTGTCCGCCGGGGCATTCGCGACTGATGCTATGAGTGCGGACAGGAGGGACACTTTCAACGAGACTGCCCATATATGGATTGTAGTTTCGGCCAGGTGTGGATAGATGGCCCTCTGGCCCAGAGGAAGGGCCCCAAGAAACTCATGATCCCTGTGAGGGTGAACGAGACCCTGACGCAAGCCCTGCACACCAGAGGTAGCCAGACCCTCATCTAGGATGATGTGATCCTTAACCCCAAGCTGACGAGGGCTGGGATACAGTTGCAGTGCGTCCACTGCACTTCAGAAGACGTGTGATGCTACCCGACTGCCCGGATCGAGCTGGAGATTGCCCCCTACACTGTGAGTCTTGAGGTCAGGGTTGCCCCCAGATTAGACTACCGGTGATTCTGGGATGTGATTGGCACTGGTTCAAGGAACTCCTAGAGGGCTACAATTGCCAGAACCTGGGTGGGGATGAAGAAGGGATCCCCTGGAAAGCGCTGCTCAGTTGATTGGCAGGTCCAGACCCAGGGGAGGGCCCTGTGAGCCTCTTACAACCCCCACCCCAGAGGAACATCAGCTCCGGGCCAAGATCCCCAGGGAGGAAGCCCAGATGGAACTTGAAAATGATGGCAATTTTGGCCGTGAACAGAGGAAGGACCTACCCTCAGCCATGCATGGACCAAGGAACCACCTCTAGCCCAGAGACGGAGAATGGCGCCGGTCTCCCACAAGGCCCCCATTTTGAGATCTGCGGGGACCACCTATACTGGGTGGTTAAAGACCCCCAGACGCAGGAAGACCTCTTCCAGTTGCTGGTCCCACAAAAGTTACAGTATGGGTTCTTGCACCTAGCACATGCCATGCCCTGGGCAGGACACCTTGGGAGGGAAAAGACCTTCCAGAGGGTGGCCCAGTGTTTCTCCTGGCTATGCATCCACCAGGAAGTAAAGAACTACTGCGCCTCTCGTCCAGATAGCAGGCTGGGCCAAAAAGGGTACCTAAGTTGCCCATCAATCCCTGCCTGTGGTGACACTGTATTTCAAAGCTTTTCATGATCTGGAGAAAATTTGAAGTTTGCCTTTTTTAAAATGGCTGCTCTTTTCCATTATTCATAAGCGCTGGAGTAAAAATGTATCTTCAGTTATGAGGAATATCACTTGCATGTTGCAGCAAGGATGCCTCTGGTAATGATGGCTGCTGTCTACAGTTATTTCCAGTGGAACTAAGATTAGACTGGCTTCAGCAAAGATGGCTGTTTTTCTGCTCTATTTTGGAAACTGTTATTGGGGAACGTAGCGGAACACAGTATCTAGATTGTAGGCAGTGGAAAGAAGCGGCAATAATGGGGGCAAGTGAATGCAGAGTGAAGAACAGAAGCTGTGTGCTGAAGCCTGTAGGGAGAATGTGAATGGGGATGGAGACTAGGGCCACAATCCTGCAGCATGGCTACAATAGTTCTGTACATGTGAATGCACTTGTGAGTTTGAGGCCTCAATGGGGCAGGAAGGAGACACAATATTGATGTGTGGGAGTGGAGATAGGATAGAATGTTCTCTGTTCTCAACCCAGTGGTAAGAAAAGTTTTCTTCCAAGTAACTAAGGGAAAGGCTTACATTTTAAGTTAAATTTTGAACCTGAAATAATGTACACAATTTAGTTAAGGGTGGGTGACCACATCAAAGGGCAGAGGGAAAAACTATAATCTTTAAAAATCTTTATTAGATTGCACATGACTTTTTAAGGGGGGGTCTGACCTATGATTTTTGAATGTCTGCACGTTAGTACTGTATTTGTTATTTTTCATGTTAGTAATATGTACTGGTTAGTGATATATATTAATGCCTTATGTTTCTTCAGTATCAAAAGTGATTTAGCCAACTAAATACCTTTTCTTTTCTTTTTAAAAAAAAACAAAATAGCATTTTTGAAAGGAGATTTAATGCATTGAACTGGCTATATTTCTTTTTCAGGAAGATGCCCAGGAGGAATTTGGATGGAAACTAGTTCATGGTGACATATTCCGACCCCCAAGAAAAGGAATGCTGCTCTCTGTTTTTCTAGGCTCTGGCACACAGATCTTAATAATGACTTTTGTTACTCTATGTAAGTGGTGCGGAATGGGGAAAGGGTAAATTTTCAAAAGAAAAATAACCTTAACTTCTAATTGCATAAAACTAATTTAAGTTTAGATAAAAGAAACATTTCTAGATAAAATTTAAAAAACTGGAATTGGAAGAATAGCTATATTTCCTGGTTGGTATGTACAGTAGATATGGACACTAAGCTGTATAAAGTTGCAGGAGATAAATGATACAGTAGCTGTAGAAAATACAAATATAATTTTAAGAATCTTCTAAAATTGTGCATCTGTGCTTGTAGTTTTTGCTTGTCTGGGATTTTTGTCGCCTGCCAACCGAGGAGCATTGATGACCTGTGCTGTGGTCTTGTGGGTGCTGCTTGGAACTCCAGCAGGTTACGTTGCTGCCAGATTCTACAAATGTAAGTAAAAGTTATTTAAGGTGACAGGTCTTAAGTTCATTAGTCTAAATTATCATCACAGCAGTGACTTTTTTTTCATAGTTCGGTATCTGTTTTCCCCTCAGGACAAAACAACAAAACAGAACACGTACATGGTTAAATTGTTCTCAGTTAGTGAAGCCTGAAAGTAAGCTTTTAGGAAAAAAAAAATTTCAAAAGCAGGTATCCTCGAAGAGGCTTTTCATAAATGTGAATTTCTTTCACTTCTGTATATTTATAGGAAGGAACACATTACATTTATGTTAATACTTGGCTGATGACTTCTGACAGTTTCATAATTTCATTGTTTTCCTACATTACAGAATTGCTGTAGTTGTTTAATATTCTTTGGCTGTGGTGACTTGTTTGGAAATACAGAATTTAGCTTTTCTCCCTTTTTAGTTAATACCTGCCCTCTTCATCAGGATGTAGTTTAGTCAGGGGAATAGATGTCATAGGGTCTTTGCTGACTCTGGAGGTCCAGCTTATGGTGGTGAGCTGACCCTATATCTCTCAACTGGCCCATTCAAGGGGTGAAGGAAAATGAATAGTTCTTCCTCTGCTCCGCGGGCTAAGAATGCCATTCAGTCCACAGCTTTTCCTTACTAGCTTTATTTAGTTTAAGATATGACCTGCTTTTGACTGACTGGTTGGTGGAGTGATGATTGGTGCTGAATCTCTCCAGGCGTGCTTTGGATATTAACAGACTGGTTTTAGGAAGGAATTTCCCCATTGCAAACTTGCCTTGGACTTACGGGGTCTTTCGTCTTCCCCAAACTTTTTCTGGAGCTTGTTCTGTGGAAATAGTGTTTCTCTTTTCATTTTGTTACAGTTTTGTAGGATTGGTGTCCACTGGTGATGGTGAAATAGTCATTTACTAATCCCATTCCTGAGTACAAGGTTACAAGTTGATTTGAATGGGATCTGAAGAGTTGATTAGGGTATGGGGATGGCGCTTCATAGTTGAGAACAAATTGTGGAATTCTTTGTCTGACCCCTGATATTCCCTTGCAGAAAAAAAAGTAGTTTTGAGCGGTTATGGCAGAGGTAGTTAACAGGTGGACCACCGGCCAAATCTCGACCGCCAGACACTCTTGAATGGACTCCAAAAAAATTTTATTTACTTGTTTTTATTATTTTCTCTGGAGTCTGGACCTGGACTATACCTTGACCAAGAAATTTGGACCTTGACAAAAAATAGACTACCCCCTGGGTTATGGTATCAAACCTAATATAATTGGGGAGGTAGACAGCTAATGGTATCATCCCCATATGTGTTTAGTGGTGATGGGAGTAGCTTGTCAGCCAGTATTTGGATATTCTATTGGACTAGCAAATGGCCAGGTGACTATTTGCTAACTCCAATTTATTCTGCCTGCAATTCTCATTAAATGATGCAATCAGCACAGTATATATCATGTGAACTAAAAGCTGCGCATTTATTACAGTATGTATATAATGTGTGTATTTGTGTATATATATAAATAAATAAATAAATAAATTACTGTAAATATTAAGAAATATAAAGCTATATACATTTAAAATGAATGTCTAATTCATAATGGTTTTTTAAACATTTTAATGGAAGATTTGAGCCCAAGCTGAGAATAGTTAGTTAGTAGACACTACCACTTCTTATAAAGTTGCTAAATAAGGATGGGAACTTAATTAACACAGTATAATCATAATCAGACCCGATTCTTGAAATAAAAAGGCATATTATTATTATGACAGAGCTCAGATGAAATTGCTAGCTTCAATGAATTCAAGCAAGAAGTTTGTCCTATTAGAGCATACTGAATTCTTATAAATTTGACACAACTTTAAAAGTACTTCTAAACCAAGCTGATTTAATATTTGGATATCACACATTTCTTAATATTTCTAAGATTCATAAGGAGCACTGATGTTGGCCGTGAACAACTTTTATCGTTATTAGTAAACTCTGTCCAGAATTTTAAACTAATCATTCATTTTTTTAAAGATCCCTAGCTATAAATTTTGTTTGCATCAGTGTAGTTGCGACTATGTAAAAGTACCTTGCATATTGTGGGAACGAGAGAAAAACTCTCTGATAGGTTCGGTTTGGGATACGGGGGGTTAAGCGAGACAGTGATGATTCTAGGGGTTTGCTTAACCAATAAACCCTTTATTTTATAATAAACAATTCTATCCTTATAATAAACAGTTCTATTTCTATAATAAACAGTTTCACAGCAAGCAATTGCACAGCAAACAGTGATAGCAAAGGGCAGGAGAACTCCGTGCACGAAAAGACAAAATGTGCCACCCAAGACTTTAGCGTTTTGTGATCTCTCCTGGATCACCACATGGCTGCCAGCATGTGACACTAGGGTGCCCAGTTTTGGAGTTCCCCAAAGAAGTTACAAGACAAACACAACAGAAAACAGTTAATCCATACTCACAAACATTATGTACAGGTATACTATGCTGGCCAAATTCAGTTGCCGTTTGCTTAAGATACTGCAGACGGGAGAGAGCCACTGTGAGTGATCAGTTCACGGTGAAGCGGGCTAGTGAAGATGCGTCAGCCCGCCGAGCCGACAAGACCGGGGGATATGCAGGATGCCGGGTGGATTCAATTCCTCTCTGCCTTCTGCCACCTGGGTTTGAACTTTTATAGTTTCCCCTGGTCAGCAGAGGCTAAGCCCCATTGGTTGCTATTTGCTGCATGACCTTCTAAGGTCATGGCTTGGAGTTTAGCCAACGAGGTGCTCCTGATTTCCCGGGCAGGTATGAACCAGCCAATCAGGTGATTACAATTATCCTGGGCAGTTGCTGACCATGCACCAGCAGGTGGGGTCACTTCATTTCCTTATAAGGAGACAGGTACATGCGGCTCGTGCTGCTGAGTCAACCCTCCCTAGGCTGCCTCTTTATCCACGTGGGGGGGGCAGTGCATGTGGTGCTGCAGACGCCACTATGCAATTCAGTCTCCACACATATTAGTTTATACTGCTCGTTTATTCTAATCAAACCTTCAGCTGAATGTTAAATAACAAGTGTAAGCCCTGAGTGATCAAAAAGTTTAATTTTCTAAGATGATTGAAGTATGCTGCAAATCAAGTTCCCTTTTTAACATAGGAAGTTAAATACACTATGGATGACTAGGCACCTAATTCTGCTTGTCTTACTTATGCAAGTGTTTCTACTGGAGGCATGTGGAGTTTGGCCCTTATGTATCCATAATGCATTTAGCTTTCTAGGGAGTAGGGAAGAAGTGTATATAATAAAATAACTATTTTGACACCTAATTTATTTTCATTTTCATGACTGTAGTCTTAAATGTTTCTTTTCATAGGAAGCTGGGTAATTAAGGAGCAAATCAAATAAAGCAAATTCAGTTTTCCATAACGAAATATTTTTAGTTTAATGCTTTGACCTTAAGTTCAAATAATGTTGTGCTGGCCTGCCCAAGTATAACTATGTTATGTTTTTAAAGGAACTGTAATGCATATTTTGATAGCTATCAAATATTTTAATACAGCATTTGGTGGTGAGAAATGGAAAACAAATGTCCTGCTGACATCATTCCTTTGTCCTGGGTAAGTTAAATCTCTAAATGCGTATTGCATACTTGAGTTATATTTCTGACATAGCTAATTTTTAAAGCTTCAATTATACCTGTAAAACCTACTACATCTTCTTTTCATGCGAGAAGCCATGTGAATAGCAAGGGGCATTTGTCAAAAACAAACATGCTAATTACACATGCTAGCTTTTCTTCAAGTTTTGTTTACTCTTACCACGTGAAAAAATGGGTTATGTAGTAGTAACATGGCAATAGTAAGTTTTGAACAGGCACACTTTTTCATGTATTTGTTTTTACTCTCTAAGCTGTTTCTCAGACCACGCTGTAGTTGGTCTTATATGATGTCGTATACTGTACAACCCTTGTGTTAAATTTTTCTCCTTAATCACAGCAAGCAGTCTTCCCCTGAAGTGCAGTTAAGACAGGCATATATTTGAAACTGCTTAACTGGAACGTCAGCTCCTGCTGGAGTTCAATCTCACTAGACTAAGGAAGAAAGACTAGTTTGACCTCTTCATTTGATATTTTCTGTGTCAATTGGTCTCAACATATATTAACATTAAGATATTAATACAGTAATATGGTTCTGGTAATGTTAATATAAATATTATTGGGCATTTCTGTTTCTTTTTTAAGCATGTTGTATATTTTTCAGAATTGTATTTGCGGATTTCTTTATCATGAACCTAATTCTTTGGGGAGAAGGATCTTCAGCAGCTATTCCCTTTGGAACTTTGGTTGCTATTTTGGCACTTTGGTTTTGCATATCTGTGCCACTGACATTTATTGGTGCCTACTTTGGTTTTAAGAAAAATGTAAGTGATTATGTGGATGTACACTGCATGTATAGTGGCTTTTAGTCAACTGATCTTTGGATTCCACTGACTGTTTTTCCAGTCCCTTTATATAGTTGATAACGAATAGGTCTTTTTAGTTTAGTGTTAGGTCTTAGTGTTACTTACTCTGATCAGTGCATTTGACTCCTGAAGCTTCTTTAGATTAAGCAGTGATTTGGGGCATTCTGGGTGTTGATGAACCTCTCTTTAATTTAGAGTGAGTTTTGTTGACTGAATCAGATATGAGGGAAACCACTTACTGGATTCCTTAGTTATTCCTTGCTTTTTTCCATGGTTCTTAATTCCATTTCAGAATCTCTGAGGAAGGGACAAGGCCTATGGTGGAATCTTTTGATATTCCACTTCCCTAAGTGAGTCCCTGTGGAAGGCCATTTCTCATGTGGCAAAGATAGATATCTTAAAAAGGAAGACTTCATGGGCCATAGAGTGTAATCATTTGTGTTGCCTTTATTTTTATGTGGGTTTATACAAAAATAAGAAGGGACTCCTATCCAAATTGTTGGTGCCCTTGATGAGTTACAAGAACAGAAATACAATTAAGTATCACTTAGTCACCCATTTTACAAAACTGCCCTTCCCCATGCAGACATAATCCCTACCAGGTGTTACTCTTAGCATCTCACACTAACAGATTCTCCTTGCAGCATGCCCTGCAAGTTGACAGAGCAGGACTATTTTAGATTGAGAAGAGCAGTTTATTCCAGAGCTGTGAGTCCCTCTCTCTAATCAAGGGAGTTCGTTCAGTGCCTGAGCTGATAAAAACTGTGGTAGTATGACACAAGGAGATTCCCAAGAGATCAGTTGCTACATCTTCATTAGCAGTAATCTTTCAAGAACTCTATTACCTATTTTTGTTTGCTCTGAGGCTGTTGGCAATTGGGCTGCTAGAAACAATGACAGAATGATACTAGATGGGCACCAATTTGTTGTTAAATACAAATTTAAGTTGACTTTTGCTACTGCTAAGGTCAAATGTATTTAATTATTACATATTTAGGAATCTTTCTTGTCTTTAAAGGCTATTGAACACCCAGTTCGTACTAATCAGATTCCTCGTCAGATTCCTGAACAATCATTCTACACAAAACCATTACCTGGTATTATTATGGGAGGGATTCTGCCCTTTGGGTGCATCTTTATACAGCTTTTCTTCATTCTCAATAGTATTTGGTAAGTTAACTTAGTTGAACTCCCACAATTATATAATTTGTTATTTTTCTCTTTGAACCTTTTGTTCTCTACAGAACTTGACCCTACCTGTGATATTTTTCTAAAGTATTGATTAATTCACAAGAAATGGAAACATTTGTCATTTAACATTCCACCACTCAGAAAGAACTCCATGCTGTTTTCTTCTTGCCCATGCATGTAGAGAAATAGCTTAACAGATTCTTAACAGCATACAGCTGATCTGCAATATTAAAATTACTAAGTTTTATGCACTACACCTATGACTTCATACAGAAGAGCCTCTGAAACTGACATTATGGTATATTCTTGAGAGAAGTGAACAGTATATTACAATGGATTTATGAAATTAATATTATAGAGCAGCATTATTGCTTCAGGAAAACTGTTTTTTCCTTTCCCCAAATCTTCATATAGGCATTAGGGAGTAATTCATTTAACCATTCAAAATAACCCACCAAATACTAGTGTCAGTGAATTCAGATGTGTGCTCTGAGTATGCTAATGAACTGCTGTACTGTGAGAATTCTGCCATCCTTCTGGCACAGTCTAGTTATCTAATCTCTCTAAGCTGTTTCTGAACTCAGAAGAAATAGATGCCAATACACAAATCTAAAGTATTGACACTTACTCTGTTTTACTACTCTGCCACTTTCTGATTGAAATGAGGAGTGAAATCCTGGCCCTGGCAAAGTTCCCATTAACTTCAGTGGAGCCAGGATTTCATCAATGTGTCCAGTCGGTTCCTCTCACCTCATAAACCTCCAAATCTAAGAGAAGTTTTTAGGTTTTGAGCTTGTTTGCTTGCCATTTTAGAGTAGAGTTGCCAAATCACGCATTCCCAGCTTCAAAAACAAAGGATGAATTAACTTCCTTCCTCTTCCCCTTGTGTACACACTAATGACACTATAGCCTGGTGGGAGGGAGAAAATATTGTTTAAGCTTCGGCCTATATTAAAAAGGAACATGTTGTGCTAGTACTGCTTTTTCATATTGAGAGATGTATTTTGGAGGAAAATGGCATTTTATTTTATTTTAATTCTCTGTTTTGATTGTAGGTCCCATCAGATGTATTATATGTTTGGCTTCCTATTTCTGGTGTTCATTATTTTGGTCATTACATGTTCTGAGGCCACTATACTGCTTTGCTATTTCCATCTTTGTGCAGAGGTAAGAAATATTCTTCACTATTCACGCTTTATACAATCTCCAGGACACTTTCACAAAATCAAACTTCTATAACTGGAAATATAATCATTCCAGAATTTAACACTAATAGAATATCTAAGATTCTATTAAGATCAGCTTAAAATGTAGTAATTGGACACTCATTGCTTGTTTCTGATAAGGGTTGTCATTACAAAGATTATTTTGAATGAATTCGTACTCAGATTCAGTACCAGTAAAATATATAGCTCATCTCACTGTTTTCTGTAGAAATCAGTTGGCTAGACAGAAGCCTTTATTTTGTCAGAAGTGTTTTCTTTTTGTTGCATGTGCTTGACCTGCAGAAGTTGATGTTTGCATGCACTCTTAAAAATCTAGCTCTTCTGTTACTTGGGCTTGTAGATTTTTGCCTTTTTGGTGTAGATCTTTGGCTTTCTGATTCATAGTATGAACTGTAATTAAGTGATCCAAAGTAATAAAATGTTATCGTTAGCTGTTTAATGTGAAATACCAAGTAGGAAAAGTTCACTTGTAATTTTGCATCTGGTAATTGACTAGGTTCAGGTTCCAGGAAATATTATTTATGTTTTTCTTTTCTTCTAGGATTATCACTGGCAGTGGCGTTCATTCCTTACCAGTGGTTTTACTGCAGTTTATTTTCTGATATATGCAATACATTATTTCTTTTCTAAACTGCAAATCACAGGGACAGCAAGCACCATTTTGTACTTTGGTTACACCATGATTATGGTTTTGATCTTCTTTCTTTTCACAGGTAAGTATATTGGAACCTTGGTTCTTGATATTACTTGCTTTAATTTTAGTGGAACACTAAAAATATCATAAATAGAAATATCTGAATCTTTCTGTGAATTCATAGCTGAATGTTAAACCCTTGATTTCAGGTCAGCTGTTAGATTTTTGCTAATGCATTTTACTAGAAACTCTGTGTCCAGAAATTTCAACCTCTGCTTTCAAAGGATTAAAATAGTAGCTGAAGAATCATAGGTTAGTTATAACTAGCACAGTAGACTAACACATTATTTATATTTACCTAATATTGCTATTGGTAACTCCTGCTGTTCAAACTAGACGGCATTTGTTGAAACTTTCTTAAGCACATGCTTGAAATTGTCTTCCAAACGTTCAGTGTTGTCCGTATTTTTAGAATTGTTTAATGTGATATTACATCACTATAGAATGATGTGTACATATTTATGAGTGTATAGAGGTTTGAATTGCACTAAGGGCAGTTTAGGTTGGACATTAGGAAAAACTTCCTAACTGTCAGGGTAGTTAAGCACTGGAATAAATCGCCTAGGGAGGTTGCGGAACCTTTGTCAGTAGAGATTTTTAAGAGCAGGTTAGACAAAAACATGTGTCTGAGATGGTCTAGATAATACATAGTCTTGCCTTGAGTGCAAGGTCCCTTCCAGTCCTATGATTCTATGATATAAGCATATTTTTAAAAGTTAAATTATCATTGGAGTGGGATGCATTGCAAGATCAGCAGGTGGTCCTAGTTTGAGATGCAGAGCAGCATTTTTATCCTGAAAGCTTACTGGACTACAGGGGATGGTATGTTCTAGAAATAAAGGTAATAGCATGACAGTAGTGGGTTTTTGTTTTGGAAGTGTGATGTTCTTGCAAGATTTGAAGGTTTAAATGTTGAACATCCTGCAGATAGTTCTCTTGCGTGAGTGTTTATTTTTTGAAGATGTGGGCTTTTCTGAGCAGTGTTATGATGAAATCATATTAATAACTCCCTTGTAAAGGGTAAGCTTATAATGGAAATAGTCTTACACATTTGACTTTTTTGCCTATTAGGCCTCAGTAATAACTAAAAATAAGGGTTAGTTTTTACCAAGGTGGAGTGTAAGCTTTGTGTTAACTTCCATGAGATCTGGTGTTCATTGAAATGGAGTATTTAATTAATTTTTTTTAAGTAATTCTTTTGGTTTCAGAGATACCCTTCAAAATCTGAACTGACCATTAGTCTTGAAGTTACCATAACCTTTTTAGAGGTGGTGCTTTTTAGGAAAAATCTATGTCATCTGCCAGAGCTCTTACCTAAAGATCTTGCTGCTGGGATCTTCCATCTCCTTTCCCAGTTACTGAGGACAAAGTTCTCCCCATACCTCCTCATTAACTCCCCTCAAATCCTTTCTTTCTCTCTCTATTAGCTCCTGCAACAGCACTACCTCTGGTTCCTGAGTTCCTGATGCTTTTACCTCTATTGCTCTGAGAATGGAGCCCCAGTAACAAGGCCTGGTGGCAGAATGCTTCCTGTCTTCTTGTGCACTGAAACATGCTACGCAGACTTGGAGGTGGCGCTCCCCTCCCCCCTTCCATACTGATAGGTACCCCCACTGCCTACTCCCAGAAAGCGTAAAAGCTCTGAGCACCATGCCAACAGAGTTTGTAAACATATCCTCATGAATTTCACAATCTATAATGGTGGTATTTCTAAGCCCTAGTCTAAATTACAAACTTATGTCAGTATAACTGTTTTGCTCAGGGGTGTAGAAAATCCACACCCCTGGGCAATGTAGTTGTACCAACATTACCTCCAGTATAGACAGTGCTATAGCAGGAGGGCTTCTCTCAGCATAACTAATGCCTCTTACAGAGGTGGAATACCTAAGCTGATGGGAGAAACTCTTCATTGTTGTAGGTAGTGTCTTCACTAAGCATTACAGATGTGTAAGTGTAGACAAACCCTAAGACTTGAAATATGGAGAGCTTTCCAAGGTTAAAGCACCAGAAATTGCATTGGAGAGGCTTAATACTTCCCCGAGGCATGTGATATGGATCTGCTTTTGGTGGATACAAATCTATAGCCCAGCAGCGTCACAGAAATTAAACTCCCTGCCATCAGAACTTTTAAGAAAAGTCTCACTAAAGTTGTGAGCAAAGTCATT
Organism: Emydura macquarii macquarii; assembly: GCF_026122565.2. Taxonomy (NCBI): domain Eukaryota; kingdom Metazoa; phylum Chordata; order Testudines; family Chelidae; genus Emydura; species Emydura macquarii. The sequence continues at coordinate 6,599,829 of NW_027133808.1, read as the reverse complement.
TAAGCTATACTTGACTTAAATGGACACGAGGAAAAAATGTTATTTTGCATTTTAAAGGAAAACTTGTAAGGAAGGCAAGAACCTAAGTTTGAGAATATTATCCTTTTAAAATAGTAACAGAATCTTATCTACAAAAAAAAATTTTTAAAAACTGCATCTATTAACTACACATTTCCTGCATTTTAAGGTTTTGACATCATTGGTACTTAATCTGGTATTCCATGTCACCTGTAAATTAAATACCTTATCCTAATCCATATGTATTTTTGTAAGCCCCAATTTACTACTTCCCCTTTCACATTCTGTATACTAACTAGCTGCCTAGTTAACCACTCCCAATATACAGGCTAGAAGTTCTGCTCTCCTTTATTCTACCATCCTGCTTCTAGACCATACATGATGGGTAGAGACAATCTGCATCTCAGACTGAGATAGAGAACTCTGGGCTTATTTATATTAGAGACGTTGCACTGCTCTAACTAGATCAGTTTTAAATAAATTTAATTCCATTGATTCCAATTCCTAATATAGATGCATTTTAAACCTTTTTTAAGCCTTCCTTAGATAAATTGATTTTAGGTTTAGTTAATTACATTAATGAGCTCTTATCATACAGACCAAGACCTCTGTCTACCTTGATGATATTGTAATATTGTCCAGAAACAAGTGTACCTACCTCACTGGTTCAGAGAATTCTTTTATCCAGTCCATTCTGGTCATGCTGGCTATAAAGTCCAGCATACTGCATACACTCAGCTAGGGGTTTTACTTCTGCTCTCTTTCTTCTCCATGGAGGGAAGAGGACTTAGTGTGGTAGGCCCAGCTTGACAGCCTCTTTGCACCGCAGGCAACATGCATCTGCCATCTTCCACTTGCCCTCCTTCCCTCAGGTCAGTCAACATGTCATAAGATATATAATCTGATGGCATTAAGATGTATACAGTGCATTTCTTGTTCCTTTGCCCACTCAGCCTTGGTCATGCATGTTGCACTGGCAGCTGACCATCAGCAATCAGCTGTGCAGAGTTTGATTACAAATAAGGGGACCCCTTTCAGCAAGGGCTCAGGTCCGAAGGTACAAGTATCTTACCCTTTATCTGCCATGACACTGTCTCCAAAAACTCTTTGTATCTGATATTGGGCTCAATGGTATATGAGTTTTATATTATACAATTAAAATATACTTCTGGCGTTAATGTGCTTAGTTTTATGTGGTACTTGGTCATTGTCTGTAACTTGGAAGTTCAGTGAGGATACGGCAGAGTTAAAATTGGTATTGAAACTTTAACTGGACATTTGCTGTTTATAGTGTTTAGATTTTCTGAAACTGTATAATCCTCAAATGTTGTAAAGGAGGACATCATACTCTCGACCATATTTTTAAATTCACTCTTTTGGTCTGAGAGTAATGTCCATACTAGAATAGATTTTGGTCTGCTGTTTTTTCCAAAAATAGATTCACTCTAAAATTTATGGAGTTAATTGAACTATTTTAGGGATAAGTGTTTATATAAAGAGAGAGAGAGTTAAGGAGTATGTTCTTCTCAGAACTTTTAAATGAAATAACTATGTATCCAAAACTGCTAAACTGCTCCTAAAGGCAAGTAGATTTCTGCATCAAGATGATATAAAAGCTAAAAAATAAAAATAGTAATTGTTGTATCAAAACTGTTCTGCTGCTGCTTGTTCATCTGTTAAAAATTGTCAGTATCAGGAAGGGTTTTGACGGTGCCCTGCTGCTATGTCAGTGTAACACATGCTTCAGGCACTTGCTTCCACACTGCATTCCAGGTCATTGATCAAACTCAGCAGGCAGGATACTGGAAGCTACATGACAAATCTTTGTGATTCACAGCTGGGCCCACAACTACGTATCATAGTAAATGAGTCAGTTAAACATCACTAGTTTAGCAAGCGTGAAAAAATTACCATGATATCATTCATGAGTCTTCACAGGATTTTATAGCAAATGATTTATTGCTGAACTTTCATCATGCTCCTTGTCAAAACTTAAATAAAACATGTTGTCTTAAAGAGTTAGTTGGCCCTTACACAAGTTAAAGCTACGATAATATTAGGTGTAGCCTGATTTTGCCTTAGTATATCTTGCATGGTTTTCGTCCTGGCCTAATTTTTCTGGGAAACAAAGATTCTCATAACAGGTGCTATGAAAGCCATTTATGTCAACCATGTTTCTAGTTTTAGCTGTATTTTGAAGGAATAACGTTAAGGTGGTTAGTATAACTTCATCAACATAGCTAGTTTGTGCCCGACAGTATATTTTTGGTGTATCTGTCATACCTCGCCAAAACGCATGGACAGAACTACTCTCAATTTCAAATGAAAGAACTCTCACAGAAATGAAGGAAGCAATCTTTGTCCTTGAACTTCAGTTTAAATGTGACTTGAGAATTAAACCTCTTTGACTATATTTTTAACTATCTTTTCAAAAACTGTTTAATAAAGCATGTGGTGTGAAAATATTTTTACCAGAGCAACTTTGGCAAATACTGAATTGTATAAACTTGTAACTTGCTTAAACAGGACTATAACTGTGACTTTTGGGTGCCTTTTTAGTCTTCAGTGTCTCTTTGAACATTTTTAACATGTTATAACTTTAACAGAACAGCAGTTAAACTTACATTTTGAACTATAGTGTTGAAAATTCCAAGCCACCTTTTTGAGCTACAGATATTAAACAGTGAGCTATGAAATCCTTAACTGCACTCAGGAAGTAGGTGTCAATTAACATTTTTTAAAATAATCCTTACTTATATTAGATCAGTAGTAGAAAAAATCCACCCTGCTTGATGTTCATGTCCTGCATAGCATATTTAAATTCTGCAGAATCTAAGCTGCTTCTTCAAGTGGAGTGTCCAGAGGGACACTATTTCAGGTGCACATGCTCCCTGTGCCTTGGGAGATTTTTGATTGCAGTGTCCATTTGGACCACAGATGTGTCCTACACGTCCTCATGCTCTGTACTGAGACTATATAAGGTTGTGTGAGTGAACCATCCTCAGTTCCTTCTCACCTGCCTTCAGCCAGAGATGGAATGTTGTGTGTGCTTATTTTCTCTTTAGAGTTAAAATAGTATTTAGGGTTAGTTCTTTCATACTTTATAGTTGTTGGCATTGTTGTTCCAGTTTTCTCCCTCTCTCCCCACAAAAAAAAGGGTTTCCCCCATCGAGGGGATTAAAAATTTTTCTTGCATCTGGGATGCCAGGTTCCCTGTGTTTTTAAAAGGTTATCTCTCCTGTCAAGAAGCAATTCCTGTCGGCAGCAGGCATTCTCCTTGTATACATTGCTTAGGAGATTCGCATATTCCTAGCAAGTGCTAGATTTGCACTTTGTTTAAGGAAAGATCCCTTGAAAAGAGAGGAATTTAAGTATATACTATTGATGATGGGGCAAGCCTTATGACCAGCTTTGCATCTGGGTACAGAGAGCCCCCCTGTCCAAGAGAGCCTCTGCTTCTGTTAGTGCCCTGTCTACAACAAGATCAGGGTCACAGAGAGCATCCAAGGTGAAAGCAGTGTCGAGACCCTGATCTCCAAGATACTCCATGGGTGAAGTACCTATAACGGCGCCAGGAGTACTAAGAGCTTCCCACCTGAAGATGAAGGAGGAGGATAAGAGGACCAGAACAAAGAGTTCCTCAAAGAAGATTCAGTCGCCAGAGACCTCAGGCCCGAAGAGAAGTGCTGTTGAGACTCTGAGTACTTTGTGAATCATGAAGCACTCTTAAGACTTCATCTAAGACCCATACCTCTGTGGTAAAACCTGTAGTACCAAAGACCACTACTGCCATCATCGGGGACAATGATAGTAAAGGAGCAGCCTTATTGGAATTTGCAGTACCCTTGGTACTGACACCACTTCCTTGAACAGCAGAATCAGGAGGAACCTTGATGCCTGTGTCAGGTTCTGTTGTGGTCACAGTACCACAGAAGTTCTAGTATCCTAAAGACCTATGGTACTGAATGAGCCTGAATCTCCCCTCCTTGAAACCTCCAGACACCTCTCAGTACCAAGATTTGCTGGATCACTGACCACTCATGTTGTAGTGAGACCCACCACTTCTCCAACTTTTACCATTCAGGAAGAAGGGTTGTCACCTTCTGTCCAATACCTGAAGGAGCATTTGGACTCAGAGCTTTCAGTTCAAGGCTCTCCAGTTTGCTCTAGGAGACTTATTCCTCTCTGCAGATGCAAGAAAGGCAAGATACAAGACCTCTGCCTCCTAATACTTAAGGCATGGGGGGTAGCTATTGTTGGTCTTATGGTCCTCCTCCTTTGCCCTGTTGGTATCCATGGGCAACATATTGGCAGCAGTTTTGAGGATATCCAATTGACTCTCATAAGGAACACAGAGGATCTTGCTCCCTGGTACCATCCATCACTCCCCTCCACTTTGAATCAGCAGAAGCAAGGGTAGGATGAGGCAGAAATGCTATCATTATCTAACTTTTTATAGTTCCAGGACCTGATGAAGCGAGTCGTGGACACACTTCAAATTCCCCTGGAGAAGTTCATGATTCCTGTCACAAGCTCCTGGATATATTCATAGGATCTTAAGACTGAAGGGACCTCGAGAAGTCTTCTGGTCCAGTCCCCTGCACTCAACGCAGGACTAAGTATTATCTAGACCATCCCTGACAGATGTTTGTCTAACCTGTTGTTATATTGCAAAGCTCCATTTCAGCACATGTGGCATAACTGATTAATGAAGCTCTTCTTGAGCCAGCTAAGACCATCTGGCAAACTCCAGCAACGGCACCCCATACATGCAAGCATGCTGATTTAAAAACCCAAACAAACAAACTACAATCCTGGCCAGGTATTCAGAGTCCGTTTTCACCTGGCACCAAATTCCCATAATCAAAAACAAGTCAATCAAGATCATGACAGACAACATATCTTGTACATATTCTATCAATCATCAAGGAGGAGCCCTTTCCCCCTCTCTCTACACCAAAGCAGTAGAGCTCTGGAATTAGTACATAGACACCCAGATAGTCATTTTAGCTTCTGGCCTCCTGGGTGTAAAACACCATGGCAGATGACCGCCACAGACATTTTTCCCTAAATTACAAATGGGAGTTGGACTCTTGAATCCTGAACAAAATTTTCCTATCTTTTTGCCATTGCAGCGAACACAAAGTGCAGAAAATCATCTTCCAGAGGAGGACTCAATCCCCAATCTCTAGGACAGAGGTCAGCAACCTGTGGCACACATACCAAAGGTGGCACGCACGATGATTTTGAGCATCACGCTGCGCTACTCCCAACTCCAAGAAGGGCCACGTGGTGGCTGCTCCCTCCTTCCAGCCCCGCCCTTCTCCCAAGTGGGCCGGGGCCCAGCAATGCCTTGCTGGCCAGAGCCTCATCACTCCCAGCCCCAAGCAGAGCTTCACGGCAGCCACTCCTCCCTTCTGGGGACCCAGGGCACGCAGAGGCCAGGTAGCCTTCCCCGCTCTCACTCCTGCTCCCCGCCATCCCTGCAGGTGGGTGGGGGGAGGAGGTGAGCAGGAAACGGGCCTGCAGACACACATACACCACAGCCGCTGCTGCCGAACACCCAGTAAGTCACTAGCCAGGGCACTGGGCCCACAGCACATGGGAGAGAGGCAGGGGGAAGACTTGGCATGCCCCTTCCCAAAGGTTGCCAACCCCTGCTCTAGGAGATGCCTTTCTCATTATGTGGACAAAGGGTCTTTTTATGTTTCTCCACCAACTCCATTGCTTTTAAAGATTCTCATCATGTTTGAACAGACCAAGCGAGGATCATTTTGACTGCACCAACTTGACCAAGACAAGTTTGGGTTCCTTACCTTATCAGACTCGCTTCTCACCATGTGTGGCAGCTCTTAGTCAATTCTCAGTTGTTGTTTCAGAATGCGGTTTGAACACTTCACCCCAATCTGATTGTTCTGCGAGTCCAGTCATGACTCCTTAATGGTTTTCAGGACTAGAGGCATCTTGTTCACTGGGAGTACAACATGTGTTGTTAAATAGCAAGAAGGACTCTCCAAGACATGCTTACCTCCAGAAATAGAGATTTCATCTTTGGGGTAACCTCTGTCATTTTTCACCTGTCCAGTTGTCTCTTTCCACAGTCTTGGATTACCTGTTGGAATTGAAAATATCAGGTCTCTCTATGAGTTCCATCAAGTTTCACTTAGTGTCAGTAACAGCTTTCCATTCTCCAGTAGAAGGTTTCTCCATTTTTGCACATCTGACCATGACGAGATTCCTGAATGGTTTTATGAACCTTTTCCCACAGATTAGAAATCCTACTCTGCTTATGATCTCAATCTTATTTGAGTGACTAGCTACATGCTGTCTGTTACATTTTTCTATGAAGATGGCCTTTTTGGTGGCCGTCACTTCCGTGTGAAGGGTTGGGGAGATTGGGGCTCTAATGGCAAGCCCTCCATTTACTGTGTGCTCTAGGGAGAATGTATCATTATGTCCCTATCCAAAATGTATACCTAAAGTTTCTTCTGAGTTTCATATTAATCAGACTATTCATTTTCCAGTTTTCTTTCCTAAGCTGCATCAGTCTACAGAGGATGCTACCTTCCATACAGTAGATGTTAAGAGGGAATTGGTCTTTTATTTGGACAGAACTATACCATTTAGGAAGTCCCCTAGACTTTTTGTTTCTATTCTGGGTAGGTTTTGGGGATCACGAAAAGACTCTTTGAATGGATCTCTGGATACCTGTTATGGTTTGGCTGATACTCAACCTCCCACATTCTATTAGATCACAGTCTGTCTGTAGCCCTACTCAAAGATGTTCCAGTTGCTGAAATCTGCAAAGCTACAATGTGGACTTCAGAGCATATTTTTTCCAGCCATTATGCTTTGGTTCAGACTGCTAGAGGGCAACACAGTTCTCTCCTCAGTGCTGGACTCTGTTTCAAATCTCCCACCTGCTTAAGGGGGTTACTGCTAGGGAATCACCTGAAGTGGAGCACTCACAGGGACACTGCTCAGAGGAGGAGAGGTTACTCATCTTGTGCAGTAAATGGAGTTTTTTGGGATGTGTCACCCTGTGGGTGCTCCACTACCTGCACTCTTCCCTTCTGCTTAGGAGTTTCCTCCTGTGGGACTTAGCGGTACAGAAGGAACTAAGGGTGATTGGCCCACACACCCCTATGTAGCTTGGGCAAAAGGATAAGTGGACCAAACAGCCACCGCTACCAAAAATCTGTGATCAAAGGTTTAGGGTGTATGTGCACCTGAAGTGGAACACCCACAGAGACATACATCCCAAAGAACTGCACAGTTCTGCACAATACAATACAGTTACTGCACAAGATGAGTAACCTTTCATGTAAAAAAAACTTTCTAGCACTTGACTGCCAAATTTGGAAAGGGTTTTTAATGTGTATGTAAATCATTGCAGTACTGTCTTCCTAAATTTGCACATAGTTTGAAAGGGTGGCTGAGAAATGTGAACTGCTTTGCACCCCATTAATCTAATTGGGGTGTTAACTGAATAGTGTAATGACACTCTAAATGTCATACATAGCTGATCACTTTAACAGATGCAGTAGAGAAAGGGTGTCGTTGTGAACCAGGTAGGGAAATGCTTCAAGGGGGGAAATAAAAGACATTGGAAGGGAGAGGAGGCATGTGGAGAAAAGGGGGTAGAGAGAAAAGAGAAAAAAAGAACAGAAATAGCACCAGTCTTAAAGGTGAATATATTCTTCCACTGAATGATGCTTAACATAACGAAGCATTTAATAGATAATTCAATTAAAGTTCAGTTACTATATAAACACCATATTCTGTCTGTGCAAAGTTTCCGTTGACATCCATTGGCGATCAGCTGTAGACTGAGGGTAGCATGTAGTCCTAAACTTATATCCTGGTCTACAGAAAAATGTAATTTGGTCCTACACACAGAATGAGTCTCTAAGTTGTGTTAGCCCCTATTTTAGTTGTGCTAATGTGTAACTACTTGTTTTGACAGAAGAATTCTGTCTATATGTACACTTCCATGTTTATTAATCTGCTCTTTGAAAACTTTTTTTTTTTTTTTTTTGTAGGAACAATTGGATTCTTTGCATGCTTTTGGTTTGTGACCAAAATTTACAGTGTGGTGAAAGTTGACTGATGGAAGAAACCAGTGTGTGAAAGTTGACACAGAAGAGATTTAATCTTTATTAACATAATTTAAAGACCTGTTCTCGGTGATGAACTTTAGCTTTATCAGACATATTGGCATCCTGTTCCTTGGGAATGATACTGAATACACATCCTCCTCAGAACACTTTTTCCACTAAAGCATTTGTATTGTGATTTAACAATCTGTTTTCATTCAAATCTTCTTAATGAAGACCAGAGTTAAATATTGTATGCACTTGTAAATATAACTGTATTGTAATAGAAACATTAAATTCTAATGGCAGAATAGAAGTGGCTGTATTACGCAACTTAATGATACTGCTGAATAAAGTACAATTGTAAATAGGATTTTCTAGGCTTGGTAGGAGGGATGAATTATTTTTCTTTGAATAAAATGAGAACTTTTTATCATGCTAACTTTAAAGGATGTCTCCGAAGGTGAGTTGCTGTTTGGATGTGATTTTTATTTTGTACTAGTGGTATGTCCATAAATATTCCAATTTCTGTGACTTCATTAGTTTCAGTGTTATTGGCCTTTTAAACTATGTGCCTCTGAGTCTTTGAATTTATAAATTCATAATCTTGTAAAAATGTCTTCAGTGGATCATTACATATTATAAATAAGTTCATGAAGTTCTGTAAATACAAATACATTGACAAGGGAGGTTTAAAAATTATGTGGAGTCTCTTTTATTGCATTTTACTGTATTTGGTTAATGTATATTGACACTCCTTTTGATTTAGGAAAAATTCAGTCATTTGTTCTACATCGCCAATACTAAAATGTGATTGTGGTGCATGAAGATGAAATTGTAACAATTTCGCAATTATACATACATACTACTTAAATGCACTGGATTAATCCGGCCCTTAACCAAGCTACTTTTTTTTATTAAACTAAGTCAAATGTTGAGAAGATCTTAATATATGAGCAGCATTCATTGCTGATATTTTCTTAACTGATCTTAATGATGCATATTCTATAAAGCAACTGTGGCTAGATCTATTTAAGCAAAAAAACTGAAAGGACCAGAGAAAAAGAACCACTATTTTTGCCTCATGTTAAGAGAAACTAATCAGTTCCAGGTGACTGACTAGAATTAATTATTCCACAGTAAATTTTACCAAAATTGAAATATGTTATCTTGTTCAATTATTTAGATTCAGAATACAGTTAATCTCTTAGCAAGGGCTGCATGTTTTCCCCAAGTCAGATAAAATTTTATTAAACTTAAACTGCATGTACTAGTTGCCATTCATAAGTTGTTTCTTTTGTCTGATTTTTCTAATGGTATGCTTTTGTAAAAGACCTTACTTAACCTAATGATGCTCGAATACTAAATCAATAAAAATATTGTTGGTTAAGGTAACTTCTCATTATTAACATCTCCAAGCTGGCATGTTTAGTACTTAAGATAAAGAAATTTCCAAGTTTTGTGTTAAAAAAACAGAAAAACACAAGTTTGGATAACTTTGGATAAGTTTGTATTCTTGATTTATCTTCTTAGAGCCTAATTCTGAACCCTTCACTATTCATACCCCCAAAATCTTCATTTATAAAACTGCATATATTTGCTATGTGGCAAGTGTGCATACCTATCACATCTACAAAATTCAAATATTTTGATTCAAGGAATTGGACTCGGACCACAAACAAACTTCGGTATTTACTTGTTAAAAGTATAAAAGTACGTGGCTTGTCACAACTTAATTCTAACTCTGACCCTGGATTGTTTATGTATTTTGTTACTTTGATTTAGGAATCTCTGTTTTAAGGGAATACTTTTAAATGGATACTTCTGATGTATTAATGGAAATATTGGGGTCGGTAGGGTAAAAAGAGTTACAATTAGAGCCCGTCAGAAATTTGCCGATGAAACGTTTTTCCATCAGAAAATGCCAATTCATCAAAAGTAATACACATCTGCAACACAGGTCATTTTCATCCTGCCATTTGCACCATACAGCAGCAAAACTGTCAAATCATGTCATTTTCAGTCAGAGCTGCAGGGGATCCTAGGGAGCATACTTCCCTTTGAAGTATGGAAGACTGCTTGGAAACATGTTTGATTTAAAAATTAAAATCTTATGGAATTTTCATTTCATGGAAATTTCAGAACTGTTTTGTCTGAACTGGAATGAAACAAATTTTGAAATTTTCTGTAAAATGGGAACTGACTACCAGCTCTTCTTATGATTGGTTTTTCTTGAGAATTTCAGTTTAACAGAAGTATGATGGTACAGTGATGTAATCTTGGACAGTATATATATATATGCAGATGCTGTTTGAGAGGCTGATTAGTATCATTAGTTATTTTTTTTCAGAATAGTATAGTTTCCAAATAGCTCCTTAAAACTTTTACTACTCCTGCTCTTAAATGTCCCTGGTATGAGCTAATGCCTGTCAATATTTGTAAGGCTCTGATTATAGATTCAAAGTACAATACATGTTTTAAATTTGAAACTGCCTATAAAATCTGTTTCAGCCATAGAAACTTAGAAAACTTGAGATTTCAATGGACTGAGAAATCCCCCAAAGAGTTAAGTGCATTGCAAATTTCAAAAAAGGACCCATTTTCAGGCTCTATAACCTCAAGGACTTAACTTATTCCAAAAGTTCAAAACATTCTACATGTCAATGTGATTTAAGTCTAAATATCTGAAAGCCTGCTGCTATGTTTTGGAGTTATGGCGTATCAAAATCACTCTACTCTAGAGAATGTACTGTGTCTCCCTAAAAACATACTTGGAAGAGCTGGGACTAGAACCCTTGTCCACTGTTCCAAAATACATGGTTCTACACGTCAGACAAAGGGAGATTAGTTCATTGTTACGGAAGTGTGTCTGTCCGGATGACTAATCACAGGTTAGAAAAAACAATGTGCTCACACACAGGGTGCCTGATCCTGCACCACCGAAATAAACAGCAAAAAACCCCACAAACCCTTACTCTTCATGGCACTTGGAGTAGCATTGGATCATAACGTCCATTAAAATTAGGAGGGACAGGATTTGGTCCTAACCTCTCTACAACAAAAATTGAATTGTGCTTAATTTCAGGCTATCTTGAAATACAGCCAGTGCATGAGGTTCTAGGGAGATTTTACTGACTGGAGAGGTTGAAGGCATAGGAATAAGCTGTTGAATGATCACAAAACAAAGCAATGTTGGACAAAAATCAAAATTTCAAATCTTTATTAAATTTTGGTGACTTGTGCATAAACGGATTCTGTGAAGCTTGAAGGAAATACAGAATTCTCCTTTGCCAGTTGAACTCTGAAAACAATCTTCAGACCACAAAACCCTTTTACAAGCCATTTATAGAGATGGCTAAAATAGAGCTCCCTAATGGAAACCTGGTGTACTCTGAACTAGACAGGCTTCCTTTACATACAGGTAGGGTTTTTTTTTTTTGCTTTTTAAAAAAAATTTTGTCTTTGTATTCAAATCATAAGTTTTATGCTGAAGCACATTTTTGTTTGGTAGGTTTATAAATTCCTCACAAAGTAGGTGTATAATGGAAATATTGACATAACCTTTAACTGGGTGAAACCAAAAGCTTTATCCTAAATACATGCTGAGGGGGGGGGAGAGAATAAAGCTAGCAGCAATATTTTGAAAATGATGTCTTCATTAAGAGCACTATGTAAAAAGAAACATATTTCTACACTAATAAACTGAGGCTTTTTCTTTTAGTGATCTCTCTTGAAGAAAGCCACGTTATTTTCAGTATAAGGAGTACTCAAGAAAATCCTTTTGCATCTCAGGCAGCGATATCTTCCCTCTTCTGGTTTTGTGTGTGTGTGGGTGTTCTATAATTTACAGATCGCATTGCTGTGAGTGAGGGCCCACAAAAGATGGCCTGATTCAGTAGTGTAGGGTTGGGCTGTTTGGAAGAGGCTTTTGTTGCATGGGTTTCAATGGACTTGCTGAAAATGAGCCTAAATTATGCTCCTGGTTCTGTTATCCCTATGCTACTATGCTGCATATAGGGACTGTTGCCCTGCACTTAAAGGGGTCTTTTTGGCCCATCGAAGTTCTTGAAGGGATCCTTGCTATCCTCACTGCATGGGGCCATGTTCCTTCTTTCTTTAGAGGGGAGTGCATTGCCTGTCAGATCTTTAGGTGATAATTGCTAACACTAATTTAAGAGGAAGAGGGGCTGTAATTTGTCACAGAAACATAGGAAGCTAGCTCTGGAAGGTTCTGTGCCAATGAAAGGCAGCTAATGGGAGGAAAAAACTGACTGTCAAGTGAGAGCTGTCAGACCAGGCTGTGCAATGAAGTGAAGGAAGCTGTTGCCAGAAGCTATAATGAAAGGATTAGGTTACCACTTTATAATTTGATAGTTCTACTTATGCTGCTGCCCAAAGAGGCTCCAGAGTTTTCCACTAGTGCCACTGCCTAGCACACATCTGTTGACTGTTTCTTCCTAAGTATCTCCAGGGTCACAGGATTCTGTTGCCCAGAACCTGGCTGAAGGCATACATGGGAGAAATGCACTTAACTGCCCTGGGTAAGAGATCCTACATGGAGAATTATGACAGAGTGGGATATGTCTGTCAGATTATGAACTTGTGACACATTGTACCACAAAATACCACCTATATGTTTGTTACTGAAACATGTCGTGAGTCTCGGAAATGCCAGCAGACCAGCTCCTCAAAAATAACAAAGGAACTGTGAACACAAGCTTTACATGTCAAGCCTTGTACAAAAAGGGCATAAGCAAGAATTTGCAATTTATATGAAGGACTGAATGCAGAGGACGTAGACAATGGGGCTGCCTAACCTCATGACACAACAAGGATTTTTCCAGTCCCTGGAGGAGAGTATAAAATAAGGGACAGTGACATCATGAGACCAGCTATCCTCCCCAACCTATACTGACGGCAACAAGATCGTTTGGAAGACCAAAGAAACATTTGACCTGGGGGAGTCAAAAAAAGAAAAAAAACTTTCCAGTTAGCACAGACTGCTGAAGGCTTTTGGGTAAGAGAAACCTTATTGCTTCAAATTTGATTTAGCCTGATAATGTTTAGGAAATAGCTTGAGGTTTTTATCTTTTATTTCTTTTTGTAACCAATTCTAATCTATGTCTATACCGCTTAATCACTTAAAATCTATCTTTCTGTCGTTAAACTTATTTTAATGTTTTAGCTAAGCAAGTGTGTTTTTAACTGAAGCTTGGGGAATCTACTCAAATTATAAAAGCTGGTGCATATTTGTACCCTTTGATGGTATGACAAACTAATTACTGAGCTGTGGTCAAAGGTCTGAGGCATTGGTTTTAGGGTCTAGGACACCTGGACTGCAGTATCCTACATTCCAAAGAAAGGCATCAGACAAGAGGTCTGAGCCTGGGAGTGTCCTAGTGTCCCAGAGCTAGAAACATTGAATAGTCTCTGCCAAGATCCAGTTGACATAGAAGCATGAGACCCAGCGATTGGGTCCACTCACAACAGACTGGTAGCCATAATTTGTAATAGAGAATAGCTGTGCTCTGGACTTAGAGCAGGTATAAGTTGTAAGCAGTGTTGCTCTTGGCTTCTGTACAGCAATTGTTATTTACCAAGTGGTTCTGTCCATTGTGTACCATGTATAGTTATGGCTACTAGTTCCAATGTTTGAGACAGTACACATTTCTGGTTTCTGTATGTCACGCGGGCTGGCTTGAGTGGGGGGGCATTTACTCTACTGTGTGACATCAGTATGTCATGATAATTTCTGTGAGATATATCATGTCTGGTACTGTTAGAATGGATATATTGTGCTGAGTAAGATAATAATACTCATGTTCATGTATTATATGTAAAATGGAAGTTATGGATGTATTTGATATTTCTGTATGGCAATTTGGGCTGGCTGGGACACACCCCAGACAGAGAGGCGGCAAGACAATAGCCTGCTTATTGGCCCATTAAGACACTCATAGAGGCAAGGGGCCCAGGAAGAAACCCCAGGCATACCTGAAGAGTTACCAGGATTGGTCCATGTGACTCTGGACCCCAGACATACCTGAAGAGTCACCAGGATTAGCCCATGTGACTCTGGACTCCATTTTAGTTGCGACTTTCCACGGGCCGCATGGCCCGGGACAGAGGGTATATAAGATCAAACCACAGAATCCATTTGGTCTATGTTCCTGTTCAGCTGCAGACACACGTACCTCTGGATCAATTCATTTTGCAACTGAACCGAAGGACTTAGACCCATCCAGGTACTGGATGTATACCAGAGGGAACTATACAAGCCTGCAACTCTACATTTCTTCCAGAAACCTGATGTATATGGACTTTTAATCATTTGTATGTATGTGATTGCTCTAATCCTTTAACATTTCTCTCATGGTTTATTTCTTTCCTTTTACAATAAACCTTTAGTCTTAGTTGCTAAAGGATTGGCTGGCAGCGTGGTATTTTAGGTAAGATCCAAACTTATATTGATCTGGTACTGTGGCTGACCCCTTGAGGTCAGAGGGAACCTTTGTAGTAAAGCGCATAGAGTTTAAGTAACTGGTCTCTTTACTGGACCTACTGCTGATTTGGGAGCCAGGAACTGAAATACAATAAAGGGGGCTGTGGGCTTTTGTGGATTGGCTTCTTGATAACCAGTTTGGGGAAATCAGAAGCAATTCGTAGCTAGTTGGGAAGCCGGGCTTCAGTGTCACCCACCAGCGCTGGGAGAATCTGTTGTCCTTTTGCAGCCTGCCCTGACCTCGGTATTATCAGTAGGCTACCCTGGGCACGCACAGGTCACACTGTACCAATAAATTTCTGTTACTAGGTTGCCCACAGTATGTAGGCATTCAGTCTGATTCAGTTCTATCTGTCTGCCATTTGGCACAGGAACTGAGGGGGACAAAGATCACTTTATGCTGCCTTTGGGAGCTGGGTGGGGGCAGCTCTGACATTCTGTTCTTTTTCGAATGCTTGCTCATATCCATTGTGAATTAGGTGTGTGCACACGCCACATGCACCAGTGCTGGAAATTTTCCCCCAATGGTACCTTGTAGCATTTTCGTGTAGGGTCCCCCTGCTGCTTCAAACCTCTGCTCCCAAACACCACTCGGAGACCTCTGCTCTGTGCTCACACTAGTGCTTTTTATTTTCAACGTGCCACCCACTACCAGCTATTTAAATTGGGTCCAGCTTCACAGCATCTGGGGCCTCACAGTCTCAGCCACAGATCCAAGGGAAGCTCACCCTCCTACTGTGGCTTCTCCCTCTCTGGCTGGGCTGCCCCCTTTCAGTTCCATCCTGGTATCCTTTATTATGCCCAGCTAACAAGCTCCACAGCTGCTCCCCATTAGTCACCCCCAGGCTTCCTCAGCTGGATCCCATTCCCCCTTAATTAGAGTTCCAGGGGCAGAGGGCTGACTCAGGCTGTTCTCACCCAGCATCCTGTCACACACCTCCCCACTTATGAACTGCCAGGTTCACTCTCCGCCTCCTCCTACCCCGAGGAGGTGAGTGAGGAAGTGTCATCCTTTCAATGGAGTGACTCACAGGGGTAATATTGTGAGGCTCATTCACCCCCAGCCACAGATAGTGCACTGCGTGGGGGGCAGATGGCCCCACAGCTCAGCTGCCACCCACATGTCCTCACACCATTCACACCCTCGGGGTTGAGCGAAACTTAACTAATGCATTTGAGTGAACGCATCAAGAGTCATGGCAACCAATTAATTTTACAGATGAGGAGTATAGCAACACTATAAAAAAGGCACAACTATAATGGGTATATCCCTTGGTGCCTTTGGGAATTAATGTTAATGATTCGATTTTGACTTCAGTTAAATTAGTTAAATGGGTTCACCAAAATGGTACCACTTGGAATACTGTAAAGCTAGACGCATGCATTGAGGAAAATCAGTCTGGGTTTACTTTTGAGTCTAATATTATAGACCAGACCCATATTTGCCTTAACCCTAATGAAGGGGAGTGCCACTATAAATTAGCTAAAGTAGAACCTAACTCCTCGGTGTTAGTAGTGGTTAATAAGACTTGCTTATGCATTAGGAGTTGGTGCCCAAATTTTCAGATTAATAAATTCTATATTGTCTCTCATGATCCAAGGGCAAACTTACGTCTTTGTAGGATAACTAGCATCCAGGGATGTGATGTTTATTTTGTGATGCCGCAGGCAGAGAAGAAAATTATTAAGACAGAATACAAATTGTGCAACCACATCCAACCAGTCCATCACTGACATGATTGGACATTTGTCAGAATTTAGGGAATCGAGTAAAAATATTTTGTTAACTGTGCAACATTCAACTAACCAAATTGAAGGAGTGTTTAAGCAAATTAGGGATGTCACTTCCCATCATAATTGGTGGAAAGAAATGTTTGGTTTAAAGGGAGATACTGCTTGGTCCATATTATTCCATACTTTGGTAATTCTTTCTGTTATACAGGGTGTTGTTATAATTTATTTGTGTTGGTTGACTTACTGGATAAAAAGAAAGCCTAGAATATAAGAAGGGTTTCTGAGAATTTGTCATTATAATTAAAAGGTTATGATGTATAGGTGTACAGTATAGATACTGATACCTACCCACCAAGGAAGGGAAATGTACACCGTAACTTCGTTAAGTGTTAAAAACCCCATCCTTGTTGTCATGTGAAAAAGGTATAGTGCGGGGCGCAAAACAGTAGAGGCCATGTGCACTGGACAGGAGTGCTGTGTGCAAAACTTAGCATGCTGTGTGCAGACCTTCAGAGTGGAGTGCAAAGGCACGGGAAAAATGGAGTCACCCTATTGGATATTCCTGGAAATACTTAAGGCTTTGGATAGCCTGAGCTGGGCTGTCCTTCATGGTGGCAACAGTGCAGCAGAATGTGAGAAAAAGATCCTGAGAGAGACAGTTTTGGCTCCTGTTGTTCCTGTTCCTTCCTCATCGTTCCTGCTGTTCCTGGTGGTTCCTGAGATCCTGTTCCTGTTTCCAACCTGATCCTGACCTGACTCTGAGTTGATCCTATTATATTTTGGGATGGTGACGTATTGAATTTTCCTTTTCGTTTGTTCACCATCCCTGCGTTTTGTTTATGTGGTATTGGGGCCTTGGCTTTAAGTCTTTTTGGCAAACCTCCAACCTGTTAATAAAACTTCCATTTGTTTATTCACTTACATACTGTTTTATTAGTCTGATTAAACACATTTCTCCTCCCTGGTGATTAGATACAGACTTAGGAAAGAACCTGTGGGAGGAAGGGGTCTTTGATACAGATTATTTTCTTGGACAGACACCATTCCTTGTACAACACATTATCATAGCAAAAGGAACTATCATAATGTTGCAGTGTCAGTCTGCAGATTACCTGCTGGGTTTCAATGCATGCTACAATGAATCAAGCCTTAAAGAACTTCCTTAAATCTGAAAAAACTGAAAAATTTACTGAAAGAGGTATTTGGAATAAAAGTGGAGAGTACACAAATACAAATTAACATTTAAACAAAATCTACTAAAGACCTAGAATGAATTAAGTTTAAAAGTGTCAAAATACTGTTTGTGACATAAGCTAAAAAAACCAAACTATTCCAAGTTAAGATCCCCCTAACCCAAAATGGTATTTGCAGTTTTGCAAGCTAATATTACTATGAAAAGATTATCAAACTTCAGGACATGGGGGGAAGGGGTCTCAAGTTTTTTCCCTGTAACTCCACCCCCCACCTAACCCTCTCTTATCCTCCTCAACTACTAAGCACCTATGTTTTTATCTTGTGGCCCCAATTCTCACTATCACACACAGTTACCACAAGTACTCCAAATAGTTTTAAAAGTAATCAGTATGGACTGTATAAGCCAAAATTGACTGCTGCAAAGAGGTCTTAATCTGTTTAATAGAAAATAATTAAAAAAAAAAATCAGCTGTATACAGAATGAATTTACTGACAGAAAATTATAAACTAAAGCAAGAAGCATTAATTACTCTGCCATCTCTGACTAACATGAAGCAGATCTCTGCTCTTCTTGGCTGATGAAAGACCAACTAAGCCCACTACTAAGAGCATCAGCCAACATTTCTTTTATGTGAACCTGCCAATTTCAGGTCCCAAAAAAATGCTATAGTTAGCCAGCCTTGAAAACAACTCTTGATGCAGGAAATCTCTACAACTAGTGCCTGTCTCAACGTCCTTTTGTTAGGTGAAATCAAGAAAGTAGTGACAGAGGATTTAAAGCAACACATAACATGTTCTGACCTATTGCACCATTTGCAATTAGGATTTAAACCAGAGGTCAGCAACCCATGGCACACGTGCCAAAGGTGGCATGCATGATGATTTTGAGTGGCACACAGAGCTCCCGGCCCCCACAGCATCCTGGCCGGAGCTGCGCCACTCCTGGCCCAAAGCAGCGCCACGCACGGCACCCGCTCCCCCTTTCTGGCCCCACCCCTCTACCATGGGGGCCCAGCGGCTGAGGGGCTTGCACAGTATGATAGTCTTGTAGACCAGGCTAAGGGTAAAAGCAGATTCCACGTTGGGAAGTGAAATGAATAGCATTGAAAGGTGCTGACCCCAGTGCCTCAGCACGGTGTGAGGGGGCATTGAGCTGTGGAGTGTGGGGTGCTGAAGCAGCTGGCTATTGTCAGACTTGCTGGGTTGCTGCAGCTGGAGCCATCTGACCCCTGGTGTCTTAACTGAAGGGGTTCCCCCCTCCTGGCCTACCCCTCTACCACGTGACATCACGTGGGCCTAGAGCTTCAGCTGTACTGTCCATTGTGACTCTTTTTTCCACTGAAAGTTGAGGGGTACCATTGACAAAATGTCAGCTTCTAAGAAAGCAAAGTTAGATGTCCATTTATTTCAGCATTCCTGGACTGAAAAATTTGGATTTATTCAAAAGAAGGACCGTGCCATTTGCGCTTTCTATTGTGAAAGTGGTGTTTGTCGCACATCAAGTGTTCGAAGAAATTTTCAAACAAAGCACGAGAAAAACTTACTTGATGAAGCGGACAAGACTGAATCGATAAGCCACTACCCACTGATGTCGGTCAGTGAGGACGTCATGTTAATTGCCATAAGGCGGGAAGCGATGTATCAAATGGCACACTATCCGCCATAAAGCTGATAGCAGGCTGTCACATACATTCCAGTGTAATTCTCTCAAAAAAATCACTCTCCATGGTAGAACCAGCAGGGGGCAGTGAGAGTATTCCTCGGACTTTAATAAAAACCCTGCTGAACCGTTGGACAGCGCTTCAGATGACCCGGACACCAACCGTCCCTGATAGCCCACCGAAGCCTGTCAGAACCTGCTGATGCAATGGTGTTAATTTGCAGTGATCGGGTGAGTCGTCTCTAGACGCGGTTGTTGCTCCCGTTCCCTAATAAAAGTAGTTTGCTTAAGCCTTGCCTGTTGGATCTCATCTTTCAGACCACAATCGATCAAAAGGGCAGTAGCAGGATATGAGAAAGAAAGCAGTGTTTTTAAACGCTTAAATGTCAGTAAAAATTAAGCCACAGAAGGAAGTTACAAAGTTGCACAGTGCATTGCAAAAAACAGAAAGCCATTTACAGATGGAGAATATATAAAAGATGCTTTCCTCAGCATTTCGGAGGTTTTGTTCAATGATTTGCCAAGAAAGACACAATCGTCACTAGAATAAAAGAACTGCCTGTATCTGCCAGAACAGTTGAGAGATGCATAAGAGAAATGGCAGAAAACATTAATGAGAAGCAGACTATTGCATTAAAAGAGACAGCGGTGTTTAGCGTTGCAGTTGATGAGCATGTGGATATAACTGACATGCCACGTTTGGCAGTTGTTGCAAGATATTGTGCTTCTGGTGAAATCCAAGAGGAACTTTGTTGCCTAAAACCCCTGCATGGCACAACAAACAGGGGAAATACAGTAGAAACTTTTGTAAATCATTTAGAAGAATGAAGAGTTGACATCAGAAAAATATTTTATGTGACAACAGATGGTGCTCCAGCCATGGTCAGAAAACAGAAGGGATTTGTAAAGTTACTTGAAGATAACATTGGCCACCCAACAGTCAAATTTCACTGTATCATCCATCAAGAAAACCTGTGCGCTAAAATTTTGAATTCAGAGCTTAATAACGTGATGAATATGGTGGTGTGAATTGTGAATTTCCTTGTTGCTTGATCCGCTTTGACTCACAATTCCAATCACTTCTAGAAGAGATGGACAGTGCTTATAACGACATTCCACTTCACAGCAACGTTCAGTAGCTAAGTTGTGGCAAGGTTTTGGTGTGGTATGTAAACTGTTTTGATGCAATCAAGGCCTTTTTGTCGGAAAAAGGACAAAACTTCCCCAAAATGGAAGATGACAGATGGCTGTGCAAGCTCTGTTCCTAACTGACATCACTGATCACTTAAATAGCCTTAACCTGCATCTCCAGATCTTTACGAAACCTGGAAGGCATTTGTTGCAAAACTAGCAGTTTTTTCTTGGGATATTTGATCTTCGATTTTCCACTACTTCCAACACATAAAAGAACTATTGACACATTGCACTGTCAGTGTTGATGAGATTGTAATGTACGTGCAAGAACTGGAATCAGAATTTTCTGACAGATTCCAAGATTTTCAGCAATTTGGCCCGATGTTTTCTTTTCTAATTACACTTGAAAATGTCAACAAAAGCAATGTGGATTTATCTTTATTTCAGTGGATGGGTGTTGAGGATCTCAAAATGCAGCTCATGGAGTTAAAAAGCTCAGAATTGTGGACATCAAAGTTTAGAGATCTGCGGTTTGCACTTGAAGTTACCAAGAGAGATCATGGGGCCTCTATTCTGAGCTGCTAGACGGCCCTGACAGTGAAATTTAACTGTTTAAAGAAAATTGCGTTTGCAATGCTTTCAGCATTTGGATCCACATACCTGTGTGAACAGATATTTTCACACATGAAGTCAGTCCTCTGTTCCTCTTGGAGCCAGTTATCAACTGATCACTCAGAGGCATGTGTACAGCTTAAAGTATCCAAATATGTGCCAGACATTGGAAAACTCAGCAAGGAAAGGCAAGGGCAAGGATCACCCTAAACTGGTAAGATATGCATTTTAATTTAATTTTAAATAAAGCTTCTTAAGCATTTTAAAAACTTTATTTACTTTACATACAACAATAGTTTAAATTATACTGTGTAGAGACCTTATAAATGTTAAAATATATTAGTGGCACCCGACACTTTAAATGAGAGTGGATCATTGAAGACTCGGCATACCACTTCTGAAAGGTTGCCAACCCCTGATTTAAACTAATTCATGGTACAGAGATATCCAATGGATATCAAATGGACAATTCCCTCATGGAAACAGATAGTGGTAAAATCTCAGTGATCATGATAGGTCTGTCTGTTGCTTTTATCATAGTTAAAAGTCATGGGGGTCAGAAGAAAAGTACTGTCATATTACAAATTGGCTAAGAGACAATTGTATTTATATTTTTATTTCTTTAAATGTACATGAAAGAACAAAAGGGAGCCCTACTATAAATTATAAGAACAAAGTATTAAATTAAACAGGGAGAACACAAATTATCTTCCCCACATTTATCTAGCTCCCATTAAAACCAATCCTATCATGTAAATAGATGCACCTCACAGCATACCATGAAGGTAAGCAAAGCAGGTCTATTTCGGGCCAGTGGGAGATGTGTGTGGGAGGGGGGGCTTGTTCCAGTGTTGATGAGCCCTTATTGAGCATACTCCACTGCCAGCCCCCTCTCCCTTAAATCAAAGGGGATCAAGGTCAAGCACATCCACTGATTACAGCTACAGTAGTATGGGACTAGTTGGAAACTCACTCAAGTAGTCAGGTCCTGAACCATTTAGCATTTGAACTAAAACCTTAAATTCAAGCTGGAAACTGATAGACAACCAGTACAAGTCACGGAGCACAGCTGTGTTCTTCTGCCATTGAGCACTGCCTTATAGGCAAAGAAGTAGACCTGAATGGTAAATTTTCAACATGGCAAAAGGTTAACAGGTATCTGTACTAGGAAAGGTCCTATTTATTATATTAATCAGTGATATGGGAAAGGGTTGGAAAAGAACATTTTAAAATTTGCAAGTGATGTAACATTATTTAGGATAATCAAGATCAGAGATAATTGCGAGGTGGATGGATACCACAATTTATTTTATTTGTTTTCCTAAAAAGTTTAACATATGATAGGTGTCTACCCAGTGCCTCAGGGGCCTGCCCCATATATTACAAACCACAACATAAACATAAGTGAAGGGCCACAGCAGCTTGCACCCTCCTCAGCAGCCTTACTGAAGAAAGGGAAAAGATGGGTTTTGTAGCATGCCTGGAAAACTAAGGTGAGAGTGAGTTCCAAAATCAATCCCTCACAATGGCAAATGAAATATAGTGTTGACAAATGCAAGGTAATGCACACTGGAAAGAACAGTTTGAACTACTCATGTGCATTGTGCAGTACTAAATGAACAGTTAACACTCAGGAAAAAGATCTGGGCCTCACTGTGTAAACTTCAAGGAAAACATCTGCACAGTGTATAGAAGAAGTCAAAAAGCAAACAAAATGTGAGTATGTATAAAGAATGAGATAGAAAATAATACTGATATTATGATGCCACTGTCTAATCAGAGGTATACTCTTGATTGGAATACAATAGGCAGTTCTGGTCATCCTATCTCAAAAAAAGATAACAGATGTAGAAGGGGCCCAGAGACGGCTGATAAAAATGATTAGAGGCATGGTAAAACTTCTGTATGTGGAGAAATTGAAAAGATTTGGATTATTTAGTTTAGAGAGGAGGTGAATAAGAGGAGACATGAGAGAGGCATATAAAATAATGAATTGTCGAGAAAAAGATACGTTTACCCCTATTTATCCCTTCCCATGCCACAAAAACCAGTGGAAATTCAATTATATTGAAGGCAACATTTAAAATTCATAAAAGGAAACATTTTTATATAACATACAATTAACCTGTGGGACTCACGGCCATCAGACATTACTGAAGCCAAGAATATTAGGATACAAAAAAAAAAGTATTATTCATGTAAGGGTGGGATTTTCAAAAGGGTTCAGTGTTAGCCAAACTCTGCTCTCACTGAAGTCGACTGGAGGTAATTAGGTCAATGCTAAGCACTTTTGAAAACCCTCACCCTTATATAGATAATGAAAACATACACAATTACATAATTAAAGGGATATAAATTGTCCTAGTCCAGGGCATAAGCCTGACTTGTAGGAAGAAACTTACGTAACTGTTTGCTGCAGGGTTTCTTGCACCTTCCTCTGAACCATCTGGTTCTGGCCACTGTCAGAGACAAGCTATTGGACTAGTTGGCAATTCCTGTGCTTCTAAAACATAAGAAGTGATCAGAAGGCATAGTTTCCATGAATGCTTCTTGCTGCAGAAATGGCCCTGATGCTACAGCCCGTATGCACATTTTTCCAAGTAGTAAAAAATTGCCTAAGGGGACTATGTATGGGACTGGTATCTGTCAGAAGATGTGACCACATTGACACTGTATTTGCAATATATTTGTGCCAGTTTGAGGGCAGATAAAACAATATATATATTTCCAGAGGTCTTCCAAAATTTAACTTGCCCTGTGGACAGGAGGGTAAATTAAGAAAGCTGTGAGGGCTGCCTGAAGAGTTTCCTTACTTTGTTAGGTTGTGTTGGAAATTTATTTCTTATGGTCTTATAAAGGTAATATTTAATAGATAAAGTACTAATCAGTCATGCTAAAGCATGATTCTAGTCTGAAAAGTGACTGTGAAGCTGGTATTGTCAAGTTTAATGTTTATTATGTCTCCATGTTTTCTGTTGTGGTATTTCACACAATAAGTCAAGAATGACATCTATCTGCATCCAGAAAATCAAAAGGAAGGTACATCATTCTTTGACTGCTAAGATGCTCATTTCTCTCTTGGAAATCAAAGTAAATGAACATCAGGAGGGTGCTGATATAAAGTGGCTGCAAGTCATCCCAAGGCAGCAAGAGGTCACTTCTTTTTATATTTAAACCATGGATTCCTTTCCTACAAAAAACAATTTACTTTTATCTCCAATGGTCATTAATAGTTCTGTATTATCTCAATAACTTTCTCTCAGTCACCTATATCCTTCTTTCCTATTGTACAAATACCTTATTCCTCATGAGAGCATTAATATAATTTTATGAGATCTGAGAAGTGCAAGACTGCTTTCTATCCCTAATTTTTCATTATTGCTCAGATTGTTTTAGCTGAACTGATGTTATAAACGTTAAGAGCCCTGGTCTACACTAGAAACTGTCTACACTAGAAACTGCCTGTAATTTTGGTTAGGGGAATGATTTTTTCACAACATTGCTATACTAGAAAGGGAGGTTGTGGAATCTCTGTCATTAAAGGTTTTTAAGAACAGGTTGGTCAAACACCTGTCAAGGATGGCCTACATATAATTTGATCCTGCCTCAAGCAAGGTGGGCTGGACTAAATGATCTCTCAAGGTCTCTTCTAGCTCTACATTTCTATGATTCTAAGCCCTAGTCTGGATGCAATTATACTTGCATAAAATGGCCAGTATAGCTTATTTATTTTTCTCAGGAACTGGTATAAGCTATACTGGCAAAAACTCTTTTTACCTTTGCAAGCTGCATCTATACTAGGAGAATTTGCCAGTGTAGCTATACTAGCAAACCTTTTCTGTTGTAGACTAGGTTTGCCTGCAGACACCATTTTCATCATATTATCTCTACTGCAGTTGTACCTACAGACTCCAGCTGAGATCAGGAGAAAAGTTAGGCCCAACTCAGACCCACCCAACCAAGTCATTTTCTGACCTGACCGAACCTTTCCCCCTGAACTTGTCAGCACCACTGCTGCCTTCTTCCCATGGAGTCAATATGGTGGTAGATTCGTGCCGTGCCCCTGCTGTCCACCATCCCGTTGCACTATATGTGAGATGCAGAACGAGAGGCATTGCAAATCTTCAGCACAGTCACTCTGCAGCACACACAGTGCAACGAGCTGGTGTCTGTTGGAGGCCCAGTACAATTTGAGTTGCTTGACCACTGTCCTACAGGCCTAGCATAGCTTCAGTTGCTTGCTTGGCTATTCTAACCCCTGTAGCATGACATCGTCCAGTTGGCAGAGACTGAATAACCTTATAGATGTCTCAGTTTCTGATACCATGGCACATAATAAGACAAAATACAGATACTATATGCTTGCAGCTTTACATAGATAATGGTGATGGGAACAAGTTATCCTTGAATGTCTGGGGGTATAGTGTTTTATTCCTAAGGGGCATACTTTTACTCCACCCCACCTATCACCAGATGTTGTTTTGACGACCCCAATTATCAGGGTGAGAATAGAATGTAGTTAAGGGTGGAAACCCAATGTAGATAATTAGCATATATGATAATGAGAGAGAATTAGGTGAAGGTTGTTTATGGAAGGGTATAAGTAGTCACCACTTAGACAAGGGGGGGTGTTCCATCAACACCTGACTCCGTAGGAGGTGCTGTGAGTTGGACCAGAGGTTCCACTGACTCCCTGGCAGGGCCCCTGAAGAAAGCCGTTCCTGTATACAGCCTTCTGAGTAACTGCTTAGCTCTCCAGGCTTAGTGAGTATGATATATTGTAGTTAATTTTAGGCTTTGTATTTAACTGGTATATTTATAGAAAACCTTGCACATTAAACCTTATTGATCTGCAAATCGGGCGTACCGTGTCTCACTGGTATCCACACTGATCACAAAGTGTCCAGAATCAACAATGGCAGCTAGCAGGAGTGGGTCACACAGCCATTGCTGTGCTGTTTCCATGAGCAGGAAAGCCGAGATGAAAGGAGCAAATTGTTTTCCCACCTGACCTGGACCTGACACTTGCAGTCAGGTCGGGTTGCAGGGCTCTAGATCATAGTCTCT
This sequence comes from Emydura macquarii macquarii, assembly GCF_026122565.2. Lineage (NCBI taxonomy): Eukaryota > Metazoa > Chordata > Testudines > Chelidae > Emydura > Emydura macquarii. Next base: position 6,573,812 of record NW_027133808.1, on the reverse strand, counting down.
GCATTCTAGGCACTGTACATACATTTAAGGCCAGACGTTTACATCCTTACTCATGCTGGATAGCGCCCTTCTCCACAAATAACCCCAACAGGACTGTTTGTGGAGTCAGGTGCTACTAAATGTTAGCATCAGAATCTCACCCATAGTTAACAGAATCCCTGCCCCAAAGAACTTCTGATTTAAACAGACAAGACAGGCCCAGGATGGGGAGAAAGGATGTAGTATTATTTCCATTTTACAGATAGGAAACTGAGTTGGAAAAATTAAGTGACCTCCCCATGTCAACCAGCTCCATATCTGATTGATATGCTGCTGAAAACCAGTAGCCAGCAGCTGACAGCCCATCTACAATAGGGCTCCTAATACTAGTTTAGACCAGGCCTTTGTTTCTCTGCTAATTACGTGTCATCACTACGGCCCTGGGTGCACCAGAGACAGGGCTGGATCTACACTGTACACACCCCTAAGCACAGAATCTTTAGCTCCCCCCACCCTCAACAGCTGACCTTTGTGTTTCCCAGATGCCAGGAGGCAGTGGGGGAGAGAAGGGCTGGCCAGGCCAGCTCCATGTGATGGGGAGGGTCTAGGGCAACCAGTTCAGCCAGGGGGAATATGCTCATACCTAGCTGTGGCCTGGCCACGGAGTGGGTCCTCAGGGGGAAGAGGAGAAGGAGGTGACAGAGCCCCAAGAGAAGGAGGAGCAGGCCCAGAGTTCATGTTCATGCTGCCCTGGGCCCATAAATTGGCAATGGCTCTGCCCTAAGCATGGGCCCCATTGGCTGGTGTGTGCAGTAATCCATCACTGATTAGGCACCCATAGCACATGCCTAATTAGAAATCTGGCCCTGACCAGGGATCAATACCACTTTAAGGAGCAGCATGGCTGAAGCAGTACACAGGCTGGGGCATACAATTGTAGCTATTGCGCTGCTGTTGCTATGAAGGAGGGCAATGAGCTGTGGGCATAAGGGAACATGGCCCCCTGGAGCAGTGGTCACACAAAGGGGCTGGGCATAGGTATCCCCTGGAGGGTGGTTCAAGCAGTACCAGGCTATGTCCTGTACAGACTAAGCCCTGAGTGCTAGTAGGTGCTTAATGAAAAAACACCTCTACACACACAATGGTGAGGGCTCAGGCCAGCACCATGGTACCAAAGTGTGAGCCGTTCAGGCCTAGCACCTGCCTTGCAGCTAGGGCCTCATGGGCACCCAGGGGCCCCCCAATTAATTCACCACCAGCCCCTCCCGTTGTGTGTGTTTGGCCAGGAATTGAAATTAGAGGGGTTCGAATTGATGGGGGGAGGGGGTTCGAAACGGGGACGTAGGGAAATGGGCCTTGGGAGGCCTTGGCTGGGGGGCCCGGTTCAGCCTTGTGGACTGGCAGCTGCGGCAGGAGGCGCAGAGCCCCTCGGCGCGGCGGTGGAGGGGCAGCTGTCACCCTGCAAGGCCCGGCCGGGCGGGAGCGGGTGGAAAGTCTGTAGGGGCGGCCGCGGTCTGCCCTCTGCTTGCTTCCCCCCGCATGATGGGGCGGGGCCTGGCCGCGGGATTCATCGCCTCCAGGCCCCAGGGTCCCGCATCCGCTCCCACCCAGCCGAAAGAGGGAGAAGGCGGCAAGGATCCGGCGCGACGCGAGACGCTGAGAGCCTCGCGGGGGCGGGCCACCCACGTGTGTCGGCCAGGACCAGGGCCCACGTGGCGCCGCCCCGCTCCTCCGGGCCAATCAGCGCGCGGCTGAGTGGCGCTGTTTTGTCCTGAGCTCAACTTTTGAGCCAATAGGCAGCGGGGGCGGTGCCAAGACGACAATGGCGGCAGCGGCGCTGCGACTCCTGCTGGCCGGGCCGGGTCTAAGGAGGCGGAGACTGTGAGTGACGCTGCTGAGAGCCGGGGGGAGGGGGTGATGTGCTCAGTGTCTCCCCCCTTCCGCACCCACAAACCCCGCCCCGCGAGACCGAGACCCCGACCCTGGGGAGCAGGCGCCGCGCTCACAACAACCCCGCCCCTCCCCCACCAAACCCCCAACCAACGGCCGCCGCCAACGGACAGAGCCACCCAGGCTGAGCGCTCCTGATTTCTTCCCCCACAGCCCCTCCTGAGTCCTGACCCCCCCCTTACAACTCCTTCTCCCTGCCCCCACTCACCCCAGTGCCTCCACTCCGCCCTCACAGCCCCGCACCTTTGCCCCAAATCACCCCCAAGTCCCTTCTGCCTCTTCATAGGCCCCCTGACTCTCCACGCAGCCCTCCAGGGCCCCTTCACCACCCCTGCCTCCGCCCAGCCCCCTCCTGACTCCCTAGACTCCCCTCCCCCAGCTCCCACGCACTGACTGACCCCTCCTGCTGCAGGAGCACATGAAACTCCTCCCCCCATTCAGAGCGGCCCTGTCATTCGGGTGACAGGCAGTGACACCCCCTTTCAAACTCAGTGGTGCCCCCCTACACTTGAAACAGCCTCCCGCCTCCCCCCGTCTCATTATGGCTGCAGCACCTCTGCTTCTTAACCACATCGCCCCAACAAGGTCGCTTCTCTCTAATCCCCACATTGGGAGCAAACAGAGTACCTTTCTAGCTGTTTTTCTGTCCTTCTCTGTAACTGGCCTGTGCAGCCTCTGAGGGGTGAGGAGGAGCATGGCTGCCCTGATGTGCTTGTGATTGAGGTTTGTCAGTTGGTCTGTCTGCAACTTGTCATGAAAATTCCAGCAGCAAAAATGGTCTGTGCATCTAAAAAGACAACACGTTTCCTAGCTAACCAGGTTTGTTTCTTAGTGGGAGCTGATGATTGTCCCTACACATTATTTATCTTTCTCCAAGGATTATATTTTCTGCTGGGTAGTTTTTGGCTACCAATGAAAGAAAAATGAAACTAACCAGTAATCGGTGTACTCTTTGATGGTGGCATATGCTGTTCTTTACAAGTTTGATAACGTTCATGTAGGACAAATCCAGCTAGGACCTGATGGAGACCCTGTAGACCAAATTCAAGAAAGAAAAATTGGACTGATTATTTATAATTCTTTATTTAATTATTTAGGGCCAATTTTTGCCTTTGGAGACACATGCACAATTCCTTTAACATCAAGAGGGTTTGTATGTGCATATTTGTAGGCAGGATTTGGTGCTTAGTAAATAAGAATAAATATACTGAAACTGAATTTTGAAAACAGTTTTTAGAAATGTCTGTCACTCTTTCTGCCTCAGAGCAAGGCCAGCTCTTGGTTTTGTAGGGCCATGTTAGATACAACATGTGAGCGCCTCAAAGCAAATCTCTGTAGTCCAGTTCTGGGGGGGGGGGGGGGAATCCACTTTCCAGTGAGTTGTGGGAAACTTCCTTAATCAGTGGAAAGGTCTATAAAGTAATTTCTTTTGAATTAAAGATTTCATTTTAAAACAAAGTTTTTGGCTCTTAATGCAAATGCAAACCAATGCAATGCTATCTTCCTGTAGTAATAGACAGCTTCCCTCCTTTTGTTCAGAATTTTGCTAAGTAGCTGCAGCATGAAACTGATAACATTCTGGTCAGTTTCATAGCTGTTATTATTCAGAACACTATGGACAGCAGTGAAGTGGGACAAGAATCAAGAGAGTTTTATATTGCTACTGCTTGGGAAAGCTATGAGCAGCAAGTAAAGAGTGCCTTATGGCACTGAAAGAAAAAAAGTGAGATGAGGAATGAGTAAAAGATCATAGGCTTTTTACCTTTCATTGCTGTCAGGAAGCTAGGAACCATAGAGTAACAGAGACCCATAGCCTCAACAGACAAGAGGCTCTGGTTTGTGGTGAAAAGAGAAAACTATGTTGTCCATTATAGCTGGCATGTGAGCTTCAAATTTATCAGACACGTATTAGCCAGAAGTTTATATGAGAGATGGAGGAACCCCTTGAAGGGTCCAAGGACAGCTTCCTGGTAGGAATTCCAGCGGCTATGGTTGAGGATTCTTACATCATGCCTCTGCTCAGTGTAGAATGTATTTCAGGCAGAGTGGGGAATTAGGCTCTGTCTACAATGTGCAGTGGCACAGCTGTACCAATACTGGACTGCAAAGCTCTCCTGTCAGCATAAAAAAACCAGCCCCGTGAGTGGCATAAGCTATGTCAGCAGGAGAAGCTCTCCTGCCGACATAGTGCTGTGCACACTAGCACTTAAGTCAGTATAACTTACGTTACTCGGGGTGGAATATTCACACTCACATTCACAGCCCTAGAGGTACTGCAAAAGTGTTCATTTGCTGTGAGGGTCTAGTAAACTCTGCTTTCTGCATTGTGGGACAAGTTTATTGTGGAACTGTCCTGAGAGAAGTCCAACAGTTTTAACCTAATGGGGCAAAAAAGTGGCTGCCATTTGCATGACTAGTTTGACTGGGTTCTCGATACCATCAGATGAGAAATGTGGGGCTGTTGGAAGAAGCTGTGTGTCCCTGGAGGACAAGATCTCACCTCCTCTTCCCACCATGGAACAGTTGCCAGCTTCTGCTCTGCTTCTTTCTGAAAGGGACATTTATAATGTATGTCACTTAATAAGCACACAAGGAAAGTGAAACAAATTAATTTCTTCTCATTACTACAAATTACCCTTGCCAGTTGTCTTTTTAAAATTGATACAACTTCTTAAATTAATTTGTGTGACCTGGGCCCTTCTTGGAGCTGAAACTCTAACCTAGCAAGCTATTACTGGCTGCAGTGTCAAACCTATTACAGTGGTAGCAAAAGCCACTGGATCTGCTCTTTTTTGTTGTTGTTTGTTTGTTTGTTTGTTTGTTTTGTGCAACTTCTTAACTCATAAACTGCTCTGGATAAAGATGAACTCTTCTGAACTTAATATTTTTTATTGTTTCACCTGCCTTGAAATAAGACTTGTTTTGATAACTGGATTGAAAGGTTGTCAATATCTAGTTTAGTTTTAACTTCTTTGCTGTTATGTATTCTATTGAGATGCTGCTTCTATTAATAACTTTGCATGCAGTGCCTGTGAAAGATGCTCCACTGGATGCACCAGAGAGTGAAGTCTTCAGTTTAGAAAAATGGAATTTCAGGTATAGATACAGCCGCACCTGCCTTTTTAAAAATTATCCATAGGTTACAACATGGGCAGAAGCGGTGCCCATCGGCTCAGTGTTCCTCAGCTTTGATGTGGAGAGGCTTGTGAGTTGGGGATTATTTAATCTGCATGCCCATTCTACTGAGATGGCCAGTTAGTGAGAATAGTGAAGATCTGTAATTGGACTAAGATAATGAGCTAATTTCACATAAAACACCAAAATAGCCACCAGATAAGAGATTTTGGGCCCTGTGTTGCAAGATGACCTGTGTGGGCAGCTCCCTTTATGTGTGCAGAGTACCGCTGAAATCAGTGGACTTCGACACAGGCACAAGGCTCTGCCCACACTGATTATCTAGCAGAATCAAGCCCCTAAATCAGGACTCTGGTGATACCAGCTTAAACCTGGTTTAAATTGGGTAAAATGATTGTATCGGTGTTCAGCAAGCATAGAACAAATCTTTTTAAACATTCCGAACTGAGGAATAGGCTTGGTCTATCCACTACGTCAGAGTTGGTCTTCTACTACAGAATGCTGCATGGCCAATTATACCTGGACTTGAAGTCTTCAAGTCTGTGTGCTTTTGGCTGTTTACTGCTTCAAGCCTACAATTCTGCATTATTGTTGTTTTCATATAATCAAATGTTTTCTACTTTTTTATTTATATAATATTGAAAACTGACATATGAGTCATGACATGTATAACTTCCTTGAGAAAATACCAAACCAAAATGTATACAGGCATTCTGATGTTCAGTATTGTAATGACATAATTAGTATTACATCCACTGCAGTTTTATTTATTTAAAGAACTCAAAATTAATCTACAAATCTAATGCCTTTATGTAACCCAATATGAATATGTAACTAAACCGATGTGTAATGTGGGATGCATTAATGAAACAATTTTTAAAATAGAAATTCCCTGAGCTCGTCAGTCCCTGGGTTTTGACACCAGGATGAAAACAGATCTTTAATTGATCCTCTGCCTTCATGAAGCAGAAATTAATAGATTAATCAGATTATTTGAATGGATTTCGGGGATGGGTAGTCTTCTCAAAAGCCTTCCAAATTACCTGTAGAAATATTTTCTTAAAACACCTAACAGAAAAGGCCCTCACATATTGGATAGTTAATTGTCATATGTGTACAGACCTTGCTTTATGGAAGCCAAGTAGATTTTTAGCACCAGAGTGGGGTAGGTAGTCAAGGGTCAATTGACTTTAATTAAAATAAAAAATACTTGCAGTTTGTTCAGTCTGAGAACATACTACAGTAAATATTTTAAAGTTTATTAATGAAAGAGTGTGCAATACGAAAGCCGTTGGAACCTAGAAGGTTATATGAATGCAAAACAGGGACTCATGCTATTATGGTAACGGCAAGAGCAAAGCTAGAGTGGTTTGTGCTGCTCAAGAGAGAAATGCTATGAATTGACAGCCAAAATTAATCCCTTGTACTTTGATTAGCATTGTACTGAGGAAAATCCAGGTGGACACTTTCTATACTGATTCCGGTAACCCATCACGTTTTCCATTGCAATTACTGTTTCAGAGAGGACAATTAAAACACTTTTAGTGGTGAAGAACTATAAATGTCAAGACTTCAGACTGCCAGACATTAAGTGTTTGAGCATTTATACTGTACTATGAAGGGATCAGAAGTCCACTTGGTGCCTGTAAACTTATGAGCATGAACCAATTAATGAAAGAGGACTAAAATATTTGTAGGCCAATAGCAATACAGTTCCCTCTCTTACCATTGGCAGGCCAAGAGTTGCTCTGGCCTTTATCAGTCTCTGCCTGATACTGCATCTGGGCAATAAGGCTTCCTCACTTTTGTTTAAAGCCAGCATTGTTTTGTTTAAGCTAGCGGTAATGCTAATAAATAACATACTAGTCCCTGAAAGGGCCAAAACAGCAGCTCTGGGGAATTCCTTATTTACTCCCTCACTTCTAGATGCTGCTCCTATTGCGGAGATGGAAGGGTGGTTTTGTTAAACTTGGGGGACAGATGTTGGGCCTCAAATGGCTTCCCAAGATTTGAAGCAGGAGAGTTGACTGGCCAAAGATCTAAGGTGGGGGAGCAAAAAGTCCTTGCTGAGCAATACATTAGCCAAATGGAAATGGGAAGAGAAAATGGAGGGACAACTTAAAAAGTGTGCAGCCCATGCACGTGTTCACTGAATTTAATTCCATGTTTCCTGGTCTTTGTCTAACAGGAATCTGTGTAGTTATGGAAACAATGATAGCAACTGCTTTATGGGCTTTCTGCATAATGGCTGTACATTCAGCCTAGAATCTTTTCAGTCAGTGGCAGTAAGAGTAGGTACTCATATCCCATGGTGATGAGTACGATATAAATGCTGAATTAGATGGTGGGGTTGACAGGTTACAGAGAATAATTTCAATGGGTTCTTCTGATCCGGTGGCATTCTTTTCCGCTGTCACAGAAACTGTTTTTCGTGTTGCTGTGAGATCATTGCATCACTAAGTCTCCTTTTTAAACATGCTGTCTCTTTATGTATCTTTGTGTACACAGGAGGAGACCACTGCAAAACAATTTTCATCTGTTTTCTCTTGTTCACAATGTTTCATCTTTTGGATTGGAATTTTCTATACTTGGTTTCTTCCCAAAGATTTTTTTTTTTTTGAAAGTTTGCAGAAAATCCTTCAGATATAGTTTGGCTACAGTGAAAAATGTGCTATTCCTTGTTTTTAAAAGTTTTAACCACGCTTTTTTGACAGGATTATATTAAAAACAGCTAGTGTTTGAAGCTTGGCATAAATGTAGTCCTTCTTGAGGGCTAGTACATTTGCTTAGTTTGAAGAAAGAATTTCATTTAACCCCTTGAAATTGTGTACTAAGCACATCTCACAGGAAATCTTCTTTACCATCAATATTGCACATTTAAACCTAGATGAACTGCATTTGACTGCTCAGCTGTTTGAGAGCATATTAACTTTAAGAATGTGTGTAAGTGTTTTCATAATTGTAGCCTGAACCCGTTTCATATCAAGTGTACAAAGTTAAGTCAGTTTCTCAATCAATAAAATGAGCATAACTGCATCTGAAGTGTTGTGGGGCTTTCTAGGTGTTTGGATTAAAGGTGGTGTAGGAGTGCAAGCTATTACTTTTGTTAATCCATTTCAGACCACATTCAGAGGCCAAGTATACTTGTTCTAAAACATCTACAACTTGGGATAAGAATAATTTATAGCATTAAGGACTTGCTCATTTTTTTTAGCTCCTGCTGTTCTCTATCTCACTGTAGGAAACAGCTGCCTCTTTACTGTTTGTCTAGAAATGCAAGTTTGTGGCTACTTGGAAAGTTGGTATCAATGTTGTTTTTCTTCGATTGGACACCGGAGGGTGCTAAAGCAATGAGAGCTGAAATTATTCCAGGAAATTTTGTTTTTTTTTTTTCAGTCGAGAAATAGTTTGGTTCTTTGTTGCAGCATTTATGTGAACACAAAGTAAATTTTACTGGTAGCAAATTTTGTGTATATTGTTTTTACAATTTTAACTAAAGGCATCAGTGAAGTTTTAAAAGAATGTCTGTGCAGTTGAGGTATCCTTTCCTGACCCCTTCGTGCAAATAACTATTTTTGTGTTTTTCAGATTTAAAAAATGCACTGTTCAGAATTCTGGGTTGAATTTTGTTTGAAAGTGTGACTTTCTTATGACAAAAACATTTTTAACTTGAAAAACAGTTAGAGAATATTCATCAGAATCTGCACTTTATACCATGTTGGTTTGATCTGTTTAAATTAATTTTATCACATACAGTGGAGATGGTGAAAGCCACACAGTGGTTCATTTTGGGAAAAATGCTATTTAACAGCTGTACATATCAGCAATGTTTCTGATCCTTTCAGCATATTTTTGTGCATGGATTTTTATGCCTTTGTGGAGCTAACTGGTGTCAAGGAACAAAGGGTCTGCCCAGGTGGATCCAGTTTCAGGACGGGGGCAAGTATTAGTAATGAAGATACACAGAATATGTCCAAATTAAGTAGGGGTAAAAGGGGTTGGCAGCTGGGTGATTTCTCCCCTTCCTAAACATCTTGTTGACATCTTGTCTCTTCTTATCTGTCCATTTTCTTTCTCCTAACTTTTTAATTTCATTGCTTATTTATACAAATTGTCCCTTTTCTGCTGTTTTTAATTCTTTCCTCTTTTTAAAAAAATTCATATCGCCTAGGGGGTCTTGCCTCTCTCCTCCTCCTGCTGATATCTTCACTTCCTCAGTGCTGTAGTCACCAGAAGATGATGTGTGAGGAATAGTAACTTATATAGACCAGCATCAGAATCTCTCTTGATCTGTGTATTTCAAGACGTTCCAAAAATCATATTTTGATCACAAGCTCAGTTGCTTTCCTGCTTTAGCTTTATTAGAAATGTGCTTAGCTGCCTTATTTACAAGTATGGAATCAGTTCTAGGGGAAAACCTTTTTTCTTTTTTAAAGTAACTAAACTGTAGACCTGCTGAAAGTTTATGTTCCTTTTTCAAACTAAGTTTTAATAGCTCAGCAGATTAGGGTCACATGGGAAGGTGGGCGGGGGGAATAAAAAGAAGTGCTGCAAGTGCAGGCAGGCAAAGTGCATACAAGCCAGAGGAAGAAATTTGGGCCAGTAGCCCAAAAACAAACTAGTCCCCACTTAGTTTTTCCCAGGTGTTTTTAGTTATTAGAAGACACTCCTTTCCTTCATGTCCCCACCTATTGAAGAGGCATGCTGGAGAGTAATGAGCCAGGTTAAGCACCTTGGTGATATGTTGGCCCATACCCTACTCACAGAAAACCATTTGCTAGTTGTGATGCAAAACAGTTTTTCAAACTGTTCAGTTTGTGTAGGTTGTGGCCTCGTTTATCCTGAGAGACTTTGCACTAGTAACGTGCACCCTGTTAAACAAAAATACTCTAATTCCCTATTGTAAGGTGGATAAATGAGCCTTATAGCAAATACACAGGATCATGCTGAGTTTGATCCTACAGGTTGCTGAGTGTCTTCTGCAAGGCACAAAGTACCCTCTGCTCCTTTTGACTTCTGTGGGAAAGAAGGGCACTACATTCCCCATTGGAAGTGCTAAGCAGCTCATGGGATTGAACCTTCGTACCCATCCTGTGTTCTTTGCACTGGCTGCATGTAAAGCATTGAACTGATTTTAAGTCTGCTGTCTAGGTTTTTTAATTCCTTAATGGGAAGCACTTGGCAATATTTGAGACATTCCCTGTAAGCCTCATCCAAGCAGGCAAATTCACCCTGACATTAGCAACTTTTTAGGGGGTTCCACTTTTGATCAGAGGGTAATCGAGTTTATCAGTGTCTGCCCCTACAGTGCACTTTCACTCAGCCCTTTCTAAATTAAGCCACCTTGTTTGCCATGTTAAAATGCTTTATTTAGCATTCTTATTTTGTTAATCAGACTGGATCTGAAAGTGTTTGAACAAGATCTCAGTAGGATGGTAGCACTTAGTAAATATTATTAGAGAAAAAAATACTCTTCTCTCTTCTACCTCACATGGATGTGAAGCTCAGGAAGTTTGCAGAATGTCTACGCACAAATGGTGGAAATTAACTTTACTATTATTGACCCCAATTAATATGTGCTAAATTTGAACTGAAATTCCCTATTGATTTCCCCCTCTTTTCCTGTACCTCACAATTCTCCTTTAACCTTTCGCCTCTGACTGTAGCTGTCATAAGTTTAAATTACCTGTTATCATGGGATAGACAAAGCTCTATTGATCTCTGTCTTCCCTTGTCTGTCCCTACAAGACTGGATCAATGTACTATCATGGGTTGAGTAGTAGAACTTCCTTGCTTTTATTCTATTAAATATGGTTAGCATCAGGAGCTCTGTAGTTATGAAAGGGAAATGATGAAATTTTGAAGAATTTGGGACATAGAATTGATCTCTAAATTTTAATGTACTCTTTGCATTAAAGCAGTTAATAGATACATTTTATATTGAGCTTTCAGGTGACCTAATTTCCCTTAATACTGTACATTTAGTTTTACACATCTGCACCTAATTTGTAAAAAGGACTTAATGAGAAACTTCAAACAGTTTAAATGTCAATTACAAAGTAAGCGAGGTTTTAAAGTTCCAGTAATCTGTCCATATTGGTCATCGAAACATGATCCCAGGTGGATGTAATTCAAGACAGATGGCATTCCAAAGCCACAATTACAAAGAGCTTATATATTTTCAACACTAACAAGCTGTCACGCTATGTTGTAGCTACACTTGCAGTACTGTATGACTACAATTACTGTTTTATCTGGTGTGGACTTGATACTGAAGAGTTTTAATTCACTCCTTAAAACCATCAGTGAGTTTTTTAGAGTGCATGGGGGCAATGAATATTTTGTAGAATTAATTTAGGTTTACTGGTCCTGTTGTTAACCTAAAAGATGTTATTCACAAAAAGGGAACAAAAAATGGAGCGTGTATTGGAAGTTTATATAACAAAACTAGCTCATCACAGAATTACTTTTATTTCCTTTCAATAACAAATTATTCTACTTGTGTTGATTCCTAAGAAATAGCTATGATGAATTGTTAAAGTCCACAACATTCTGGATGTTTTCAAATGACTTTTTTAACTGAGAACCTATGATATAAAGCTCCAGTTATTTGGAAAATTAAAGCTGAAGGGATTGATTATAACTTCACTTGTGCTGGGGTAAATCAGAAGTAACTTCCACTGATGTAAATTTGGAATCACCTGTCCAATATGTAAAGTCAGATTTGAATTATACGTAAGGGTGTGATTATGAGATTGAACCCAAATTTTAGGGCTGAGCTAAACATACTGAACAGAACGTAATAAATGAAGGATTTATTTTTGATTGAAATTTTAGCTGTGTGCTATATCCTTAGACATTTAAAAGTTATAAAATTAAATATATTGGATAGCAGTTTAAGCAAATTAATTTTGTGGCCCTAATACTGACCAATAAAACATGACTGCCTATATACTTTTATTTATTTGCATTGGTTTTTGTTTTTGTTAACATTAGAAAAAGAAAATAAGACTTAACTGTTTTATTTATATATATATATATATATATATATATATATATGTATAAAATTCTAATTATGTTCACCTCTAAGGTTTTATAGAGAATTAGCTTTCAAAATTTAAGATGTCTTCCTGCATTCAGACTTTTTCTTGGTTACATTAAAGAAACACACACACATACATACACACGGCAGAACATGTGAAGGGGCATGTGTATTGAAGAGCACACATTTTATACTAATTCAGCTATCTCTCTAATCAAAATGTAGAGAAATGGAGAAGGGCTAAAATGGTTATTACTTGAAATGTATGATTTAAGGGTGAGATTTTTGCCCATTAATTAAAAAAAAAAATCAAAGTGTTGTAAAATGTTCTCAAAACATCTTATCCTCTTTTCCTGCTTGGAAAAGATGCTAGTGCTATTTGACACACAGCCTCCAACAAACCAGTTGGGTTTCAGACCCACACTTGAAACAAAATACCAATTTTACCTGCAGTTTACTTTTTCCCCATTTTATATTGTGGCATTTGAATGGCCGCTAGTAATTGGTTTTTTAGCAAAAAAAACCCAAAGCTCATTAGCAGTGTATTTGGCATGTCATGAATCATTAAATCTTTATATACATTCAGAAGTAATTTGTAGCATACAAAATCCTATGATATATTTTCCCCCATCTGGGCTGCTGGGTTGTGGTCAGTTTTCAAAGCATAGCGTCAGTTTCTGTAGACTGGGAATAAATATTTGTTAGTTCAAAAATTGTGCATAATTCTCTGGGTGTAGAAAAATGTTTTGTCCAATATACCCAGCAGTAATGATAGTTAAAAGTGTGTGAAAGCAGAAGGAAGGAAAGCATAATTTAGTTTCTTTTTATTTTGTTCAAATTAGTTTTACAGCGATATTTTCTACCTATATTTGATAATAGTAAATCTTGATCTCTGGTATTTTTCTCCTGGAGGAATTGTCCCTGTGACTTACTCGCAGTCAGGGCTTACATTTTTATAGAGTATTTCCCGGAGCACCCCCTTCTCCCCAACATGCTATAAAAACTCCATAGGTTTGAAAATATTTACCGGAGCTCCACTCTAGGCAGCTCCAGCTGAATTTAAGCCCTGCTCCCAGCAATTGAATGGGTAACATACTGCAGTCATATGTTTGGATCCGGCTTCACTTTAAGACTTAAACTAATCATTAACGACTGAGTGGGAAAGTTCCTTGCACCTGGAAAATTAAGGAGAGCAGAAGCAAGAGACATGTCCGCATCCTTTCCCTGGTGGTTCTTCACCTGTGAATTTGAACTGTGATGGTAATAAAAGTTTTGTGGACCTCATTTTATGTGAGACCATTAAGCAACATGAGAATTTGGGACTAGCTACCCTTCATTCTTCAGGACACTGAAAGGTGCCATTTATAAGTTTAAAGTGCCTGCAGGAAGGCAAAACAGTCTTGTAAACTTAAACTGTAGACTCCAGAAGGTAACCAGTTTGTAGTGTAGGCTACACACTTAGATTATCAAAATTGCAAATGTGCTTTATGGTGGTTTTTTTTTTAAAATCGGAAAACATCTGTCTATAAAAAGCTGATGTAATAGCTTTTCATACTTCTCACTGATGTTGCTATCTCTCGCGTCATAGAAAAGACATAATTGTGAATGACCCTGCTACAAACCCTAAATTGTCGTTACAGCACTAGCTGCCAAAGCCTAGGGCATGTTCTCATTCTCATTATAACCCACTATTTTGCTGAGCCTACTAATTTAGCTATTCAGATTTATTTCTGAAAGATGGGGAGGGAGTTTGTCTGTTTAGGAATATTTTGTAATCTTGAAGCTCATTATGTAGAGTAGGTCTTTTTGTATTAAAAATCTCAACTTTTTTATTGTTTGAAAACTAACAGTGTATGTATAACATTTTCAGTGATTTAGGTATGATTTCCTTATTAGTATTGACGATGGTCTGCAGTAGAGCAACACTAAAAAGTCAAATATCTATTCATGCAGTAAGCTCTAATGGTTCTAAATCAGTGAACACAGTCTACTGAATAAAGAATAGTCTGTGTTTCTGTAAGTGAATTTAGAGACCATGAAAGGTGCTAAAATGGCAGCCTAGGGAAACAGAATTTCACTATTCGTTCACAGAACAGGTACAGCTTCCCCCCCCCCCCCGAGTTCAACCATTGTGCTTCAACCCAGACCTTGTGGGATCACTTCAAGGGATATGATGGAAACTTATTCTTGCCCTGTGCTAAACTCTTTGTGACTGTCAGTTGTGATGGTGTCTTTTGTGGTTTGATCCATTCAGTCCAAAATTTCAAAAGGCTATGCTTAATATTAGGCACCTGAATCTATATTTATTCACTTAAGTAAGTGGGCCAATTTTCTTAAATGCTGGGAACTCAGAGTTCCCATTGATTTTAATGGGACTACTCACAACTCAGGTTGACTTCATTGAGATTACCCATGAGACCTTGATATTTACTTTTAAATAGCAGTTATGTGACTGTTTATGTTAGAACCAGGTAGGGTGACCAGATAGCAAGTGTGAAAAATTGGGACAGGGTGGAGGGTATTAAGCACTCATATAAGAAAAAGCCCTGAATATTGGCACTGTCCCTATAAAATACATCTGGTCACCCTCGAGCCAGGTTCTTTGATGCTGTAGATACGTTGCTAGTTGACCAGATTGAAATTATTTTTCTTTATGGTCACATTGTGATACCCTTACTCATGTTGGGTAGTGCCTTATTCTTTACAAGTCGTCTCATGGACTTCAATGGGCCACTCACTGTTTCATATGAGTATCACAATCTGGCTCTTAGTATGTTGGCTTTTCAGCATTTTGTATCAAAATGTATATGGTAGCTGTCTTGCAGGGACAAAAATAATCTATATTTTCCTTGTAAAATAAGTACAATTTCTAGATGGCATTTAATAAATAATTTTTAATTTCTTTACTTTTGTCTTTTTTAACTTTAAGCCTAAAATCTGTAATAATATTTCATTATAGTATATGTGTGTTAATTTACCTAGCCTTTAAATATAAACTTATGTATTTAGGGTTTGCTGCATTAAATATTGGTTGTTGGTTTTTTTTGTTAAATCTGTAACTTATTACTCAAAGCATTTAAAAATTTTGGGTCAGTGCAAAATATTGACTTCAGCATATTGAAAGCATAAAAACTCTTTTCTTGGTAACTACTCTTTGGAGAAGTTGATAGATGTGAAAAACACTTAGCAGGATTTTTTTTCTTTCCTGTGAAACTAAGCTACTGAGGAAATCTTCCTACTTCTGTATGCTGCAATATGTCAGAAACACCGTTACATTATAGATGCATCATCATCTAAAAGGAAAAATTGAGTGTGGGTTTGAAGTCGCCAAGTGATGAAAGTAGCCCTGAGGTTGTCAATTAGAAAGCCAAGGCCTGGAACTGATAAGTTAATGGGCATTCCCCCTCCCCCACTCCGGTTCCACCTCCTCCCTCCATCTATTTTTCAAGTCTGCAAGATCTTTATTGCTCAGGATATAAAAAAATGTCATGTTGTTTATGTCCTAAAACTTATCCCACTAACACTATTCACTTAAATTCCTGTTGCCTTTGTTTGGCTTATTACAATTTTCGTAGTATAAATAGCTAAGCAATGAGAAATAGAAATGTGGCAAATAGAAAATTATCCCTCTTTCCAGTTTTGTTCTATGCTGAGTTTTTCTTTCTAATATTAACAGACCACTCCATGGGAGCATGTAATAATACAGGATTTGTTTTCTAACCCATATTTGTTTGCAGGTTTTAAAATGTAGAATTTAATTTTTGAGTCTAAAAATCTGGAGAGGTGAAATGTTTTCTTCTTGAAGTTGCTGATAATTGCCCAAACATATTTCTTTGTTTTTTAGTATTAAAAAATATTGGCTGCTTTTATCAGTTTATTCAGATTTTAATATTTTGAGGTATATTATATTATTTTGTTTATAGGAGGTGAACAAGAATAAACAAATGAAAGCAGTTTTAAAGTGGTAACAGATACAGAACTATAGCTAAGATTTGCACTCTGCTGTGAAGAAAAACATTTAGTCCATTTTCATTTTTTTTTAATTAACATATTGTGTGACTTTTTAGTGCTTTTAAAAGATTTCATATTGACAACCCCAAAGTCTGAAGTCCTCTATCCATAGCACAACTACTATAAGGGCAGTAGCAGTACAGATTTTTCACATAAGCCTGCCTCAGACAAGAACAGAAGGGGTAATTCTAAGTGTGAGAAGGTAGTTCAATCGCCATACACATTCAGTCCTTGACCTTTCTGTTGAGACTGCCGACAGCTGTGATGTTTCTCAGTGACCTCTGAACACCTCTTGAAGGGCAATGATTTGCAGTCTCTACTCACCTGTGGCTATCAAGTGCAATGGGGAGTTCTTTTTAAAAAACCATGGCATGATGTGACATCCAAGTCTGAATTTGGGATGGTGACATGGAGCTAAAAAGCTACATAGCCTGTCATTATCAGTCTCATGAACTGCTCTCTCCTCTCCTCTTCCACCTCTGATTTTTAAGAAAAATTAAATACAGCTTAATTGAAATAATTCACACCCAAAACTGTAATTGAAGATATGTTACTGTATAATGGATTTCACTTAGAACTATTCACCTGGTAGATTTATTAATCTTGTCTAAAATGGTGAGCAGTAACTCTTGTCCAGTATTTTCTCAGAAGTTTTGACAGGTAAGAGACTTAAACGTAAGATAATCTTCTGTTTTTCTGACACCTTATCTTAACTTGTTTCCTGAAATGGTAATGTCTTATAGTAATATCCATAATAATGCAAATATTTGATGGAAGAATATGTCCTGTTGCAGTACGTGGCTTTGGTCGGTACGCATAATGACACTGAAATCAGCTCCTGTTCTGACCTATTATAAGGAGAATGATATCAAGTAATGATGATGCTTTTGGGCTAGACTGTAATTCTTTTCTGCTCAAATTTCACCTTTTCCAAAATAACATCATCTCCAAATATCTTTCAGAGTGGAACTCTTACCTCAATTGCAATCTAACGTTTATGGGAAGAAGAAACTCTGCTATTTGTGCATGTCCACCACTATTGATGACAATCTGTGAATCCATTGAATTTATTTCTTGAATGTCCTTGCACAAGTAAATAATGTCAAATCAATGAAGTACATCTTTGAGGAAAATGTTCATATCTTTTCAGACTTCTTTCTTAATTTCTTTTTCACATACTTTTCCCATCTATACATCTATCAGTTCAATAGCACTGTTGAGCAGTATATCAATATGCCATATGGATGCTATTTAGCTAAATCAGTCACTTCCACTGTAAAAGGTAGACTTATGCAAGAAATCCCCAAATTTTTTCTGTTGGTTTGCACAGCAGCATGTTGCTGTCTGCTCTTTGTTGAACAACTTTTCTTCCCTGTTGGTAATCTTGCTTTTGTCAGCATAAAGTCTATATCTCTGTCCAAACCAGAGAGTGGTTTATGGGACAGATACTTTTGTCAATTTTTAAGTACACCCATCTATCTCCCTTCTCATTGTGAATGGAACTCTTGCCATTTCTGCCATCTAAGCAAAGTGGTTTGGAGAAGTCATCTGTACCACTTATTTTACACCTCACAAAATTGCACATTGAGGACCAAAGTATAAGAGAGGATGTCCAAGAACTGCTCTGGGAAGACTGCCGAATGAAGATGATGTGGAGATCCATAGAGAGAGCAGTGCAATTTTTTTTTCCCCCACAAGTACAATGAAAGAATTCCACTCACTTTAGAGCACAAGTCCCCTGGATTGAGGGAAGCATCTTACCTGCCAACAAGGCTAGGCCTAAAGCACGTTCTTCCTTTAAACATTCTGAAAGTCTGCCACACACGTGAACCTAACCAGCACTTGTATCTCAAGGTGTAACATCACAGCCAGAGGTCAATCTATATTTAAATGTTTTTCCTCCCTACTATCTCTTGCCTGTCATGGCTAAGATACAAGTGACAGCCCCTCCTTCTTTTCTAGGACTTGGCATAAGCATCCTCTATCTTGGATCTTCAAAATTTTTGTTCCTTCCCTCTTTAAAGAAACTGAACTAAGAGAAAACAAGCAATAGAAAGCTAGAGACAAGTGTAGGTTCCTCTCCAAAAGATGGTGAGATTTCATAATTGTCTGGTTCTTAAGATGAGGAGTCTGAAAATAAGGGGAGCAGCTTGTTCAGCTTTGATGACTTGGAACTTTTTAATTGAAAAAATTTCCTATACACTAAAAATCAAGAAAACAAAAGACATATCTCTGACTTCTTCCAAAGACTCACTGGAAGTCAAGTGTGGCAAAGGGGTCTAGGTATTCTTAGGTCCTGAGTCCTTAAAAGAAATACAGTAGTGGACTTAGGCTTTACGCAGATAAGGAAGGTCTATTACATTAATTATACAAGATTTACTAAAGTCAGCACTGTCCCTAAAACAGATTATCTCAGCCCTAACTAAAGGACCATCATCTAGCTGGGAAAAGTAGCTGTGCTTATTACAGCTGAGCTGTGCTACAGGAAAAACACAAAATTTAAATGTCCCAGGAAAAGGAAGCATTCCTTGGGACAGCCATAGCCTATTTATCAGTCTCGTGATTGTCCTTTTCTGGCAAAGGATCTACTAGCATTCAAAAATTGTAAGTAAAAAGAATCAAAACAGTAATGATATCTAGCATTAGCAGTAACATCCTGTAATTACATGTATGTGCACATACACATGTTACTGACTGATCATGCTGAATTAAATGCTATATTGAATTAAATTGTGTATTCGTCCCAGCTGTGCTCTAACAGCTGGAGTTTAGATTCACATACAGTTTCCATGAGGCATGTGATCAGGTCAAGTTTCAGTTGAATCCTACTCTTCAGAGAAACCCTAAAAAACTGTTCCAGTGCCCATTACTGGTCAGTGGAAATCTTACCATTGACTTTGATGGGTTTGGTATCAGGTCCCTAACCAAGATAGCCTTAGTGTTGAGCAAGACAGAGTCAAATTCTCATCATATTACACCAGACATGCAGACAATAGTTTTTTTAATTGAAGGACCAATATTTTGTCTTTGAGAATCCATATATTCATAATCCTGCTGTCAAGACTAATCCACCATCAACCTCAGATAGACTGAACGTAATTACCCAAAGATTTAGATGGTAAAACTGACCATATGTGGCTCCTCAAGACAACTAGATAATATTGTATTGCAGTCAAGAAGAGTCTGCACATCCAAACCATAGTGCAGAATCTGGAAAATCTTCACCACATATAACCAGAATAAATAGACCCAATGACAATATCTACTGAATCTGGAATTTCTTTCCTCGGACTTTAGCAAACGTCATTGCATGCAAGTAATCTCAATCAAACTTGATTCCAAATCCATTAAATTAATGTATTTCCACTGACTCCAGTGGGCTTTGGGTCAGGCCCTAAGTACTTTACAGATGAAGTTTACTTTACAAAACTGCTTGCTATTGTAACTACACATTGTCTCTTTTCTCAGACCAGTAGTGAGACTACATTCAGTAGCCAGGCTCTCATGAATAAAGAACTATAAGTCTTTAGGGCAACACCACCAACCCTCCCTCCTTTTTCTGTCCTTATGTCTATTTCAGTGTGTACTGTTTGTCTGTTAAAATATCCTTCCTATTACCAATGGTCTCTAAGGATATGTCAATACTGACGGCGGCAAATTTGCCACCGTCAGATCAACCTATCTGGATTGATTGAGTGATCAGTGAAGACCTGCTCAATCGATCCAGAAGTCGACGCTGGTAAATCACCCCCTCAAATGGCATAGCACTGTGTCGATGGGAACACGGTTCCTGTTGGCACAGTGCAATGAAGCCGCCGCGCAGAAGGGAAGCACAACAGTCGACGGGAATTATGCAAGCTACACAGAGTAGCTTGCGTAACTCCTGTCGACTGTTGAAGAATTGCCAGGTAAGTATAGACCAGGGCTAAGAGAGTTCATGAACAGGTAGCAAGTTTCCCAGGAAGAACCCTTTCTCAAATTCCTATTAAACAAGATGGTCCTTTAGGCCACCTCACAAATCCCTACCAAAGAATAGATCTGATATAGGGAATGAGGCAAACTTTGTATCACTATTACCAGACCAACAAGTGAACCCTGCCAACCCGGTTGCTCTTGTTTGTTGTTCCTCTGTTTGTGCTTTACTGCACGTCTCCTCTTACTTTCTGATTGTCCTTGCAACCTCTCTCCACCTCTTTCTTTAGATCTGAACTTTTAAAAAAAAGTTGTTAGACTGTGGCTACTGTTAACGTTGTTAGTCAATTACATAAATGCTTATTGAGACAGTAATCCCTACTAGATAGAATTGACTACATAACTAGATATTTAGGCAGTTCTTCATCAGCATATTGAGTAATGTATGATACATGAATGTTAGTTATCACTTTGTAAAGTGAAATATTGTGTCACATTTCTCCCATCACCTCCTGAGGGCTCCTTCTTTCTCTGCTAAAATCCTGAGTATCTTGCACTTTTGGAGCCCTGTGTCAATCACACTTTTTCCTGCTGCTGTAGATTGAACAGGGCTTCCTTCATTGGCCATCATTCTGCTTCTTAATTGGTCAGAAGGTTAGCTACTGAGTGAGACAAAGCGTGCATAATAGTGGAAAAGCTAAAACAACTTTGTTTATATAAAAAATGTAATTATAGGGGGAATATACCTCAACAAACAAACAAAAGCTTGGAATTAACATAATTTTGTTCTGTGCCACCCAGGCAGCCCCACAGCCTTTTTCTGGGTGTTCCTCCAGTCTCCTTGCCTGTTACCTCCCTTGACTTGCAGCTGATCAGTTTAGTTTATAAACTCTTCAGGACAGTGCCTGTGTCTTACATTTTAGGCAAGGTATTATACACACCTATAATGGAATATGCAAATATTAAATAATGACACATAGTATGAACATTGTTGTATAAGGTCACCATCAAGTTTTCTTTGCTTTTTGCGTATTCAGTTAAATTTATAAATTTTACCTAGTCTTACAGAACTTTACATTAAATACAATATATGACTGGAATCTGTGTTCCTTAGAATATATTAATTCTGTTCAGCCCTGTTGAAGTAGAAATCCAGACTGTATTCCTCCTTTTCATGCGTGTATACCTAAAAATATTAATTTAGTTTATTTCCAGGACAGCTGAGACCATTTTGTTCCCTAGGATGTTTCAGAGCTCTCAGGATAAGAAACTTCTTATTCCAAATAAACCACAAGAAGTACTTTAAAATAAAGATTTTTTTAAAGTGAGCTAGTGCTTGTAAAAGCTGCCAGATTTTAATTACAGTTGGCAGTTCCAAGTGTACTGCTGGCAATGGTGATCATCTTGCTGAAAAAAGGCATAAATTTTGACACTGGCAATATGGGAGTCCATTGTAAGAGACAGTAAACCTAGTTCCATTCTGCTTTAATATCCTAGCTTAAGGGAAGAACTTGAATGGTTAATATTTAAATAAAATGTTCAGTGTTAAATGTAAAGTTGTAGTAATTTCAGACTCAAATTGTATAGTGATTCAGATGGTTAGAGAGCAGCATATGTAATAGCTTTTATCAAACGGTCTTTAAATAAGCATGCTTAAAGTGGGAAAATAGGATGCTTCATTACAAGAAATGAGGTTGGCATCTACCAGGTTTTCCATTAAGTTCCAGGTCACAGACAAATAAAGAAAGTATGTTAGGAAAAAAACCCTTTTTAAAAATAATTAGGGAGATGTCTGTTTTGTTCACCAGATGGAAAATCAGTAGTTGTGGGTGGTCTGTGCTGGATGGGGCATCTCACAATTGGCAGAACTATGCATTTAACTTTTAAAGTCCTGGGACAAAATGTGAAAGTAATTGACTGTTCAAAATGCTCCCTTTCTAGATACATATCAGTCCTTTTAAAACCAAGATTGGTGAGTTTTTGTCATTTCTTACAAAAAACGCTCAGGCAGTTGAATTCAGGCCTATTTGTTATTTTTGGTAGCTATTTATTAGGGATGTCTTATTGTGATTATACATGCATGCTCGTGTACTTGAATGCACACAGTAGTCCTACCAAGAGCTTTAGAATTCTTCATCAACATGTTCTGCTCATGCTTTTCATAATATAGTCAATGTTTGCAGTGGCCAGGGCATTTTGTAAACTGTTGGTTAACATGCTTTTATTTGTTTTTGTTGAGCTGATTTCTTTTTAAAATCTAAACCAAAAGATGTACCAAATGCCAACACTCCATTGCTTCAGAAGACTAAATTGACTCAAGCAAATTTTTTAAAAAATTAAGAATAATCTCCAAACAAAATACAGGAATATAAAGGTACAGTAAACTTCTCGTTAAACCAGTACATTTCTTTTTTAATTTAAAAACAAATTCAAACTAATATATATTTAATATTGGGCTTTAAATACACTTTAAGACCTTTTCTTTGGCAGACTCTAACTGATTGCTGATCATGAAGAAGACATCTCATCATCACTATTTTCTAGCCACCACATTAATTTGAAAAAACAGATATAATGTCAACATTTGGAGTAAGCGTTAGAAACTCTTTGTGCTGATTTAGATCAAGAGTAACAGATTTTATTATTTGAATTGTGTGCAGATTTTTTGTGTTATTTGAGAGCACGACTTAGTGACCAATTTTAACACCATCCATTTATGTGGTAACAGGCAACTGCTTTATTGTTTGGCTTGCTTTATAGACAAACTATTTGTAGTTATCTGTGTAATTGAATATAGAGAAATGTATATATATCTTGCAATATGTGAAAAACCATTGTTTACAGTGAAAGGGAGGATAAATGCTTCTGCCTTGCACAAGTGTTTATTAAATTAAATGAGACATTCCACTTGGTACTCGATATAGAATATTTACAAAATATATTTTACTATGTGTAAAATAGTCCCTGTATTTTTTCTTGTAAATTATAAAGCTTCTTCTCTTTTCACAAAGCTGCCTCCTAGAAAAAACATACAGCCGTATAACACTAGCTTTGAGAACCATGCAATGCATGCACTGTAAAACAGTGTTTTCATTGCAGGGATAACTGTAGTATGGTTTAATGTTATTGTCAACCCAGAAGGAAGAGAGAATTGAATATAGTTAAGGATATATACTTATTGCATGGACTCTTTTGACAGGATAAACTTAATCTAAATGTTTTCATGTATCAAAATATTTTGTATTTTAGGAGAATTACACTGAATCTTAGTGTTCATCTTAGTATTTGGAGTTTTCAGACTGAGTAAGGTATATGAGTAGCAAATTGGTTTTTTCTTTAATTTTTTCAAATTATATTCCTTGATTCTAAAAAGATTAATTATAAAGAATAAAAATATTTTTAGTGTACTTGAGGCACAAACTTCAAATGAGTTAAAAATCCAAACTGGAACACAAATTGGTTCTTCCCAGGCAGCAAACATGCTTGGCTGTTGATAGGCTGCAATTTTCTGCTTTCCTTAGTAAAAACAGCAATTACTTATTTGTTCCATTTCACCCCCGCCCCCCTCCCCCTGAAAGCACAGATGCTACTCAGTCTGTCCATTTTCTGGGCACTGCATTTTTTTTAACATAATTTAACTCAAGTTTTCCCCTTGCCTACTGTACTATTAATAGCATCTATTTCAAGCTCATGCCAGTTTACCACCACCACAAGACAACGGTGTGTTGGAACTAACCGTGACTGTGAAAATATTGCTTATCAGCCTCAACACTGTAGTGTACAAATGTTGGCTTCCAGGTGCAGTTTTTTGAAGAAGTGAGCTAATCTTAGAAATCAGTACAAGAGTTGAAAAATGTGCATGGTCACAGTAGTTAAGATAGCAACCTAATTGAACCAAAGGCCTGTGACCTTTTCTTTAACATCGTGTTTGTTGTAAATACTTTTTTGGAAAGTCATCGTGGGTTTTTTTTAAACTTTATCTCTTGTTAGTAAAATGTACATATTTCAAAACAAAAATCTTTGTGTGAAATCCTGGTGCTATTAAAACCAATGGCAAAACTCCCATTGCCTTTGATAGAATGTCACCCTTTGTTTCAAAGTCAGTTAAGGTGGCTAAGTAACAAAGATGTGGTTACCTATCATATCATTTACAAAACCAAGTACATAAAACCAAAAAAGTAAATAGTTCAGGACATCATGAATCTTTTGCTGCCCAAATAAAAAATACATTATTTTTTATCAAAATACAAAGAAATGCATAGTTTATTACAACATTACCACCTTAACTCTGACCTATGGATTTTGTGTTTGCAATCTTGAATTCAGTATCTAAATATTTCCTTTTAAGGGCTACTGTTAAATGAGAAGTATGTTTATTAATTGGCATTAGAATTTTTGGTAAGATGCTTAATTGCCATTTTTAGTTTAATATTATAGATGTAGTTTAATAGGAAAATATATAACACTGATTTATGGTAAAATGTTGTGTGCATGGACTTTCATTTGAGGCTTTATGATGATCATCAAATCTTAGTTAATAACTATTTGCTTCCTTGCTCTGAAGTCATTGGGTTTTTTTTCCTGAACAAGTGCTAAAAGAATGGCTTTAAATTAGTACTGGAGATAGCCTCTATATAGAATATTTTCAACACACAAATATTTTTGTGTAGACAGATTTACATGCAGAAGCATGTGTTAAAATGCAATCTTTATACTTCTGCAGAACTTAAAAACTCCTCAGGAAGGAGAATATTTTTTCTGCAAAGCTTGTAAACTCAAGCCAAATAACTATAGTTCAAGGAATTTTCAAGCACCTCTAGCGAAACTAGCAGAATTTATAATTTCTCATGTGCAATAGCTCTGGATTTTTCCATATTTTTTCCTTTATCTTGGGGGAAGGAGAAGGTAAATTTTAAAATACAAAATCTTAGGTTATGAATTTAGATGCTCAAAAGCCCAGAAATGAAAAAATGACAAGTTCCCTAGTAACTTTAACTCAGCTACATTTCACAGGTGTTATGTTGTGTTGCTTGTTTTTCAACAACTGTTTATTTAGGAAGTTTTAAGAAGTTTTGAAATTATGATCATACACTTTTTATTTAGAGAAACATTAAATAGTATATTCATCACATTTTTTTCTGTTTGGCAGGATATTACAATATAATAGGCTGAGCCTCCTTACACCACTTAGAGTTCTGAGGATATTCTTAATCTGAAAGAGAATTCCTTCTTTTTTGAATTTACAATATTTCATTTCTTTGGAAATGTGTACTTCAATATACTTGTTTTCAAATTAAATATACAACACACAGTATATATGATGTTCAAAGTAGCTTTATTAACTTTACTTTCATTTTAATTGCCTCATTTTTTCCGTGTTTATCTTTGTTATAAAAATTAATTCCACCTTACCTATGAAGGGGTTGTTTTTTACACACACTCACACATGCCCGTAGGCAGTCTCATATGGGAAATTATATATATATATATATAATACAAAATACATTAAGAGCACATTATTAAGGTTGCAAAGTCAAGCACTCAAAAGTTAGGAAATACCAGAATTAAGATGGCCTGTACAATGTTAATTCGGCCCTCTTGTTTGTATGTATTGTATAAGTCTTTAATTACATGATCACATACTGTTTTTTACCCTAGGACTGCTGCCTCATTCAAGTGCACAGGATGGACAATGGTCAGTTAATAAACACCTATTCCATATTTTGTTTTATCCTCATTGTTCAATGTGGGGCCCTAGACTTTATTTACTACACAATATTAAACCATCCTGAGAAGACAAAATTATTAACTTCCCCATGGGCTTTTCTATGTGCTTGTCATTATAGTATTCAAGTGCTTCACAAACATTAATTTACCTTCACAAAACCCATGTGAGGAGACAGGGTGGTATTATATCTATTTTAAAACGTGAGAACGGAGACAGAGAAATTAATGGCAAAAGTATCCACTGCTTTTGGCTACCCAGTTAGAGACATATAGTCCCTGCCTTTTCAAACTGCATAGCATTTTATGTCACTTTATATATTCAAGTATAGTTCCTTGCTGACTTCAGCTGCAGTTGTGAATGTCAGGCAATTCTGCAAATCAAGCTTCAGGGTCTCAAGTTGGGCACCCAGAAAATGAGGAATACACAATTAGTGACTGCCTATAAAAATGTGGTTTAACTGACTTGCTTATTATCACACAGAAATTCTGCAGCATAGGCAGGGACAGAATCCAGTTTTCCAGAACTACATTCAGTAGTCTTAACCAGGAGATCCTCCTTTCTCTTCCTGCCTCATTCACTATACACTTTCCAATTTCTGCAACAAATGAAACAGGTCCTACAGACAACAGTTTCCTGTCCTACAATGCTGATTCATCACCAAGAGTGGGTGCATCTTGTGTACTAAATGGGGCTGGGTCATGTGGAAAAAATAAGAATAGAAGACAGAAGAATAGCCATGTTGGGTCAAACTAATGGTACATCTAGCCCAATATCCTGTCTTCTGACAGTGGCCAGTGCCAGACATGAGAGTGAACAGAACAGAGCTGTTTATTGAGAGATCCATCCCCTGTCATCCAGTCATAGCTTGTGGCAGTTGAAGGTTTAGGGAAACACAGAGCATAGAGTTGCATCCCTGACCATCTTGGCTAATAGCCATTCATGAACTTATCCACCATGTACTTTTTTTTTTTTTTTTTTAACCCAGTTAGACTTTTGGCCTTCACAACATCCCCTGGGCAGTGAGTTCCACAGGTTGACTGTGCAGTATATGAAGAAGCACTTTCTTATGTTAGTTTTAAACCTGCTGCCTATTTATTTCATGGGGTGGCCCCTACTTCTTATGTGAAGAGGTAAATAACACTTCCCTATTCACTTTCTCCATGCCATTCATGATTTTATAAATCTTTCATATCCCCCCTTAGTCATCTCTTTTCTAAGATGAACAGTCCCAGTCTTTTTAAATCTCTATCCCTAATCATTTTGTTGCTCTTCTCTACCTTTTCCAATTCTAATATCTCTTTTTAAAGATGGGGCTACCAGAATTGCATGCAGTATTCTAGGTTTGGGCAGACCATGGATTTATATAGTGACATTTTGATATTTTCTGTCTTATTATCTATCCCTTTCCTAATGGTTTCTAATATTCCATTATCTTTTTTGACTGCCATTTCACATTGAGCAGATGTTTTCAGAGAACTATGTATGATGACTTCAAGATCCTTCTTGAATGGTAACAACTAATTTAGACCTCATCTTTTTGTATGTATAGTTGAAATTATTTTTCCTGTGTGCATTACATAGCACTCAACACTGAATTTCATCTTGCCATTCTGTTGCCCAGTTACCCAGTTTTGTGAGGTCCCTTTGTAAACTCTCCACAGTCAGCTTTTAACTATCTTGAGTAATTTTGTATCATCTGCAAATTTTGCCTCCTCAATGTTTATCACCCTTTTCTATTTCATTTATGAATATGTTGAATAGCACCAGTCCCACTACAGGTTCTTGTGGGACTCCACTATTTACTTTTCTCTACTGTGAACATTGACCATTTATTCCTAACCTTTGTTTCCTATCTTTTAACAAGTTACTGGTCCAGGAGAGGCCTTTCCGTCTTATCCCATGACTGCTTAGTTTGCTTAAAAGCCATTGGTGAGGGACCCTTTCTGAGACTTTCTGAAAGTGCAAGTATGCTATATTCACTGGATCACCCTTGATTGTTGACACCCTCAGAGAATTTTAATAGATTGATGAAGCGTGATTGTCCTTTGCAAGAGCTCTGTAGATTCTTCCCCAGCATCATGTTCATCTATGTGTCTTATGATTCTGTTCTTTATGATCGTTTTAACCAGTTTGCTTGCTGAAGTTAGGCTTATTAGCTTGTAATTATCAGGATCGCCTCTGGAGCCTTTTTTGAAAAATCAGCGTTACATTAGCTACCCTCTGTCATGGCCTGATCCTGGCCAGCTCAACCTGGTGGTAGGAGCCAGAGTCCACAGTCAGAAGACAGGAGTCAAGAGTTTGCTGGGTCAGGATACTGGAAGGTCAGAAGCAGGAGACAGACTGAAGAGTGAGAACAATATGTCAGGAGTCAAGATGGGTCGTAGTGCCAGTAGATGGAGCCAGGGAAGCAGGAGCAGATAGCAGGAAGCACAAGGCAAACAGTCCAGAGCAGGGTGGAGCCCAGTTGTTCACACAGCTTCCTGTTCCTGCTGCTGGCTTAAGTAAGGTCAGCAATCCAATCACACACTCTGTGACTGTCTGTTGGACCTCAAGGATGGAGCCTTACATTGAGGCTGGGGTTTGTGGGTCTCAGGTCAGCTATAGTCAGCAGGCTGCCAGGTGGAGGGTGGCTGCTCCAATGAATGTTGTGGGTCCAGATTTGAGATCTTTGACCCCCTCCAATCGTGGTACAGAGGCTGATTTAAGCAATAGGTTACTTACCACAGTTAGTAGTTGTGCAATATCATATTTGAGTTCCTTCAGAATAGTGTATGATTATGTAATTAAAGACTGTATCATAATGCATATGCACAAGAGGGCAAATTGTGGTTGTACAAACAACCTTAATTCTGGCCTTTGCTAACTTTCAAGTCCTTAATTTAGCAACCTTAAATAGCATTCTTTTTATGTGGTTTTTGTGTGTAATTTCCTAGTTTAAAAAAAATGAAAAAACCAGAAATTCCATCATGTGACATTGATATCTATGTGGTTCCTCCACTGGGTTAAAAGCTTTACATCCACTGCACACACCTCTGCCACTTAAGATAAAATAATTGATAGCAATAGTGGGTTGTGAACTAGCACTAGAGTTGGGAGGTCAGACACATACTTTGTCAAAGGGTTTCACAGTTATTTACTAAGGGTAGAATAATGGTGAGACTCAGGAATTTTGGATTATATTCCAGGTTCTGGAGAGGAATGTGCTGTAGTTGGCACAGACTCTTCTGCCTATTTTCCCTATGCTTGTCTCCTGCCCTGCCCCCTCCAACCTGTCCCTACTGTAGTCCTCTCTTCCCTATCCTTGGCTTCCTGTCCCAGTCACATTATTCTTTCCTACACACTCTTAAGATCCATAATCTATAAATACATTATGAGCAAGAGAAAGACAAAGGAAAGTGTAGGTCCTCTACTTAGCAGGCACGGAGAACTAATAACAGTCAACATCAAGAAGGCTGAGGTGTTTAATACCTATTTTCTTCAGTCTTCACTAAAAAGGTTAATGGTGACCAGATACTTAAAATACAATTAATATGATAACAAGGAGGAAGGAAGTGCAAGCCAAAATAGGGAAAGAGCAGGTTAAAGAATATTTAGATATGTTACATATATTCAAAACAGCAGAGGCAGAAGAAATTCATCCTAAGGACTTAGATACAATGCTTCACCTGCTCCAGTTCTTGTCTTTAAAAAGAGGTCTTTTACAGGTAGCTGGGATGTCTCAATTTCAGCAGTACTATTACCTAGCCAGTTATTCCCCATTTTTTGTTGTGCATTTGATTTTTTTTTTCTTCTGAAGTGTAGTACTTTGCACTTTACTTTGCACTTGTACTTTGCAATTTCATCTTTGTTGATTTCAGACCAATTCTCCAATTTGTAAGGTTGTTTTGAATTCTAATCATGGCCTCCAAAATGTGTGCAATCCCTCCCATCCTAGGGTCATCTGCAGATCTTATAAGTATACTCTCCACTCCATTATCCAAGACATTAATGAAAATATTTGAACAGTACTGGATCCAGGACTGACCCATGTGCAATACCACTAGATACACCCTTCCAGTTGGACAGTGAACCATTGATAACTACTCTGAGTATGGTCTTTCAACCAGTTCTGCACCCACCCTATACAAATTTCATCTAAATCACATTTCTTTAGTTTGCTTACAAGAATGTCATATTGGACTGTGTCAAAAAGCTTACTAAAATCAAGACACATCATGTCTACTGCTTCTCACCTGTTCATTAGGCCAGTAATCCTGTAAAAGAAGGAAATTAGATTGGTTTGACATGATTTGTTTTTGACAAATGCATCCTGGCAATTCCTTATAACTCTGTTACCTTGTAGGTGTTTACAAATTGATTGTTTAATAATTTTTTCCAGGATCTTTCCAGGTATCGATGTTAGGCTGACTGTCTATAATTCCCAGTGTCTTCTTTGTTCCCCCTTTTACAGATAGGTACCGAGTTTCCCTTTCTCCAGTCCTTTGGGACCTTACCCATCTCCATGTGTTCTCAAAGATAATTGCTAACAGTTCACAGATTGCTTCAGCTACTTCCTTATGTGTTTTAGGATGAATTTAATCTGGCTCTGCTATCTTGAATATATGTAACTTATGTAAATAGTCTTTAGTCTGCTCTTTCCCTATTTTGGCTTGTGTTCCTTCTCCCTTGTTATTAATGTTAATTATATTCAGTATATGGTCACCGTTAACCTTTTTAGTGAAGACTGAAGAAAATAGGTATTAAACACATCAGCCTTCTTGATGTTGAATGTTGTTAGTTCTCCTTGCCTGCTAAGTAGAGGACTTACACTTTTCTTTGTCTTTCTCTTGCTTGAAAAATGTATTTGTAGAACATCTTCCTGTTGCCTTTTATGTCTCTGGATAGGTGTAACTCATTTTGTGCCTTAGTGTTTCTGATTTTGTTCCTACATTCTTGTGCTATTCTTTTGTACTCCTCCTTAGCAATTCTTCCATGTTTCCACTTTTTGTAGGATTCCTTTTTGATTTTCAGGTCATTAAAGAGCTCCTATTGGAACTTTGTTGGCCTCTTATTAGACTTCCTGTCTTTCCTTCACATCAGGATAGTTTGCAGTTGTGCCTTTAATGTTGTCTCTTTGAGAAACTGTCAGCTGTCCTGAACTAATTTTTCTCTTAGATTTTCTCCTAGAGGAATTTATCTACCAGTTCTCTGAGTTTGTTAAAGTCTGTTTGTTTGTTTTTTAGAAGTCCATTATCCTTATTCTGTTTCTTTGACTCCTTCCTTTCTTTAGAATCATGAAATCTATCACTTCATGATCACTTTCATTCAAATTACCTTCCATCTTCAGATTCACAACCCAATTCCTTCCTGCTGAACAGAATCAAGTCTAAAATGGTTGTCTCCCTTGTTACTTCCTCCATTTTCACAAACAAAAAGTACACTAAGAAATTATTGGAAATTTTGTGTTTTGCTATATTACTTTTCAACGGATATCTGGGATGTGGGTAGTTAAAGTCACCATTGCTACCAGGTCTTGTGTTTTGGATATTTCTGTTAGATCTAGAAATCTTCATTCACCTCCTCATGATTTGATGGTCTACAGAAGAACCTTACCATGACATCGCCCCAGTTTTTTCCCCTTTTATCATCGACTAGAGACTTTCAACTGTGTCTCTGTCTTTCATCTCTTTCTGGACCTCAGAACAAGTGCATTTTTTTCTTGATGTACTACCAGCTCTCTTTTTTTCCTGCCCTTCTTGAACAAGCTATACCTCTCTGTACCAATGTTCCAGTAATGAGCTTTTGAATGAGTCAAGTCTCTGATACAAATTGTCATAATTTTTCCTTACTAAGACTTTCAGCTTTTCCTGTTTATTCCCCATATTCTTTGCATTTGTGTATAGACATCTAAGATGTTGAGCAGATTCTCCCACTACTCCTCTTGTTGTTCCTATGGCCTTATTTTAATTTGCCAACTTGCCCTATGTGAATGGCACCTGTTTTTATACCTCCTTGCTGGCTTTGAACCTTATTTAAAGCTTTCCTCACTAGATTGGTGAGTTGATGTTCTTCCCCTTCTTGGTCAGGTAGACCCCATCTCTTCCCAGCAGTCCTCATTCCCAGAACAGCATCTGATGGTCAAAATAACTGAAGCCCTACTATCAATATCATCTGGACAGTCATTCATTTATCTTGTACATTTCCCTGCCTGGGCCTTACCCTCAAACAGTATGGTGGAGGAGAACACTCCCTGCATATCTGACTTCTTCACTGTCACTCCCAGAGCCGTGTAGTCACTGATTTGCTCATGATCCTACCTGGCAATATCTTTAGTGCCATCTGGATGAACAGTATGAGGGAGAGATCAGAGGGATGTATGAGCATTGGAAACCTTTCTGTAACTTCTCAGTTGCAGGGTCCTGGCAGGCAGCACATCTCCTGGGACATCATGTCAAGTCATCAGATGGATGCTTTCATGCCCCTCAGAAGGAAGTCACCAACCACCACCATCAAATGTCTCCCTTCTCTTTGATATTTGCTTCAATCCCTCTGAAGCACGTAGCATTGGCAACTGTTGGAAGACAGGATACTGGGCTAGATGGACCATTGGTTTGACCCAGTATGGCCATTCTTATTTGTGGTGGTTGTGAGTCTCCCAGCCTTGGAGAGAGGTGGCTCCTCCTCCTAAACCTTTGGGGGTCTGCTCCTCACCTCATGTTGTCAGTACAGCTTGCTGGTTCTTCACCTTGATGGACGAGGGACCTGGATGGGGGGGATGGAGCACTGTTTACTTCCCAAGGTGGCAAGCAACTAGTCTCCTCCTCACAGAGCAGCCAGTTCTCCTTCCTCCTCTGGGGCCATGTGTAATTGGTTAGCATTCATTGTCTCCATGTACATCCTGCGGATTAAATCATCTTGCTCCTCATGCTATGCAGATAAGCCACCTCTTCCAGAGCTCTCTTATGTGCTTCTTCAGGGACTCCGCCAACAGACACCTCTCACACCGGGTGCTTCCCCTTGCCTGAATTTCTTCATTAGGCACATGCACTTTGCATTTCCAGCAAGTAAAGACCAGGACCTGGGTAGAAGCCTCCAGGGATAGGATGCTTGTGTGGTCTGGGCCCCCACAAGTGCAGGCAGAGGAAGAGCTAGCAATGGTGTTGGCGATGTGCTCTTTTCCTCCGGTTTCAGATTCTTCCTTGTAGAGTACCTGCAAGTTAAGGAGGGGATGTGGGAACACTATCTCTGTGCCGCCTTCTGCTGATGAACTTAGCTGGATAACTCCCTTATAGTCTCTCAGCTGCCTCTGTCTCACCAGCCATGTGCCTCAATTAAATTTGGGAGATAGGATAAATGTATCTGTAGCAGCAATCTACAAACAGAACTGCCTGTTAAAACAGGCCTCTTGCGAGTGTGAGCCTGTGGTAATAAATGGGATTACATGATGGGTTTGTCTGTAGTGGCGGTGGGGCTGAGCTCAGTGGCACAGGGGGTCCATTGTAGTCCTATGTCTTTATGTCCTTATATCTCATATTCCAAAGCTCTAGCTAGTCGGGTCAGGAAGGAAACATTTTCCTCCTGTTGTATTTGGGAGGGCTGGGGGAGTGTTTGTATCTCCTTCCTTTGAAGCATCAAAGATGGTCACAGCTGGAGATGAGACATAAGGAAGAGTTGGCTAGTGCTGTGAGGCGGTACAAAGAGTTCACTTTTTCCTCATGCTTGGCTAGCTGGTTCTTGCTCACACATTCAAGATCTGACTGATTGCCATTTTTGGGGTTTGGAAGGAATTTTCCCCCAGATCAGATTGACAGGGACCTTGGCGGGTTTTCACCTTCCTCTGCAGTATCTGGTGTGGGTTATTTGCTAGGATCATCCTGGCTTCTCACTAAATCAGTTCCCTGCCACTGCCTTAGGAACTGGAGCACCTCAGTCCCTCCTATTTGCTGCCTTTGGCACACAATAGTTTTGTCTCCTGTGGGCTGTAATACATTAGTCCAAAACAGGTTTTGGAGTCAATACAAGTAACTGGGTACAATTTAGTTGCCTGTGATGTGCAAGAGCTCAGACTAGATGGTCTGGTAGTCCCTTCCAGCCATAAACTCCATGACTCTATTGCGTTTACTTTGGAGACCAACCCCCCATAATGACCTCTGCTGTTGTTCCAGCTACAGGACCGCTTCACTGTGTGCAGAATTATTCTGATGCTACTTTCAAAGAGAGGCCTCTAATCTTTGTCAAGGTGGAAATCTTGCACATATAAAACTAAACCAATAGTGAGATTTAATTATAATATCAAATAGACTAAGATAGAGTCTAGTTCCCTGGCTAGTGAGACAGAATTAAGAATGCAGGCCTCATTCAAAGAAATTGAAATCTATTCAGTTCACTGACTGTATAGTCAAGAGAGAGGGTATTAAAAAGGCAGTTTATGTTGATTTGAGTCAGGCCTCAATTACATAATACAGGTTTAAGGGTTGGGCCGTATGTGGGGAGACAAAATGGTGAGAGTGGATGCTTGGAGCCTTCCTTCATTTGTGTCTCTGTGGTGTTGATAGTCACAATCTGGTCCTTGCATTCCCTGCAAGGACTTCACAAACAGTGAACTAGTGTATGTAACATGTCTCTCCTCCGCTTCCACACTGGCTAGCAAAGCCAATCCTGTGCAAGGCAGAGTGTATTCCATGTGTGTGTGAAGAGTGGCACAGAATTCTAGAAGCCATTGTGCCTGAGCTGTGCGCAATGCATCTGGATGCTCCCAATAGGAGCCTCTGCACCACCTGTAACAAGGCTCTCTGCTTTTTAAGGCACAATATAACCACCTATCATAATAGCACAGACAGAAGAGAACAGATTCTCAGAGGGTGCCCTTAAGGATATCAGAATGTGATGAGGAAATATGAAATTGGAAGAGGGCAAGTAGAGGAAAATGAAATAATTTCCTGGGTGGATATCTTGGGGTAGATGGGTGGAGGAAGAAACCTCAAAAGTATGCAAATTTTTCCTATTTAATCGTAGAAATTGGGTTGCCTGTATTTCGCATGTAAAATTGCAAATATTCTTACTCAAAGAGGGAGTTATGGATTCTCAAAAATTTGAATAAAAGACAGTCCTTGGGCATGTTAATATGAGTTCCAAGACTGTAATTTACTTTGGTTGGAAAAAAGTGAGGAAAATCAAAACAGACTCTATAGGTCAGATCCTCAGCTAGTGTAAATTCATTGAAGGGTCTTTGAAGACAATAAAGCTACTCCATTTGACATCAGCTGAGAATCTGCCCCATTATGTTTTGTGCCTATCTTGCAAAAAGCAGTTTGTGATAACCTTTCCTGGAGTAAAGTGTACCCTTTTGAGCACATAAGGACTTCTCAGCCAACTGGGGAACCAGAAGCAATAACATGACTTAAACCATGTGATGAATTCCAAGAAATCAGGCACAGAATGCTAATGCACAGCAAAAATTTGCACTAAAATTGTTGAAGGTATCCAAATAGTATTAAAAATTCTATTCTTAATTTTGATAGCCGTTTTATTTTCATAAAACATTAAACATAAACCCTTAAATGTTAACAGAAGCTCTACAGATTGTAAAAAGGATAAATTTGTGAAATATCCATTGTAAAACTGAAAATATTCCAGAATTCTAATATTTATTCTTTATTGTTGATTCATATGCATTTCCTAATCATTATTCATTCAGAATATACAGTTATTTATATGTTATATATGGTTTAAGCAGAATAAATGATGTATAAAAGCAGAAATGGTGTCATTTTTAGCTGGCCACTAGATGGCAATCATACCTTACTATTAAAACAGGGTCTGCTATGTAGATGTAATACTATTGGAAATTTTCACATGGTTTTAGCAGAAGCTTTGATGCTTTTGATCACTAATGATAACTCTGCGCTGATTTTTATTTTTAGTCGCCTTGAGGCAATTATATGCAAAAATAAAATATCTTCAAATCCTCTCACTTGGTTGATATAACATACTTTATTTTTAGCCTAAATAAATGTTTACATGGCAATTTATGCATTTGTAAAGTAACTGACAGTGGCAAATGGGCACTTTTTTTTCTGTTTTGACATTAGTACATTGACAATAAAGGAAAAGGGGATGGGGCTGAAAGACAAAAAGCTGCCTCCTCTTTAAATGTATTTGTTTGCTGAATAACACTGCTTTACCAAAGTGTATCTAATACTTGGCTCTTTTTTCACAATCAGCATAGCCAATCAAGAGCCCAAACTGTACTTCCCAGCTGTTCTCTAGCTGAGCATATTACTCCATCTCTAATATCCATACATAATCCTACAATGTACATTTTGTAAGTAAGTACAATTACAAAACAAAAAGCATCTCTTTAAATAAATATATAAGTACTGGTTGCTTTATAGGTACTGTGTGTGTGTGTGTGTGTGTGTGTGTGTGTGTGTGTGTGTGTGTGTGTGTATTATAGGTACTGATTATATTCGTTTCACAATAAAAAAAAAAGCCCTATTTGCAAGAGATCAATATTGTACAAGCAATAACTGGCATAGATGCTGTATTTTTTTAAATTCTCCTTTATTAAATGTAAATAAATTGTCCATAAATAGATCATGTAAATATTAGCAGTTAACATTCACATTTTTATCATCAAGTTATTGCATTTTTTTATGACTAGCAATGCAGAAATGGATACAGATATATCTGAGAATATATACTGTCTGAGGGAGCAAGAGAGCATATCAGAATACAGTCTGGACAATGGGCCAAATTCTCTGTTGGAATAAGATGATGCAGCTCCATTTACTTCAAAGCTTTGCCAGTTTATACCAGTAGAGATTTAGCCCAATAATTTGATATGGGGTCATACTTGACATCTCTTTCTTTCATAAGATCTGCATAATATGAAAGGAAATATTTTATGTAATTTAGTGTTATGTTGTACCAAGAAAGAATAAGTGAGAGAGAGTCTCTGTTTCAACCATGCTCCATGAAGATTAATCTGATTGTCGTCTGATGCAGTTCTACTTTTGCTTGTTGGTGAGATGTTCAGAGCATACATGCAAAAGTGATTCATCTTTGCACTTCTTAGCTGAGATAGCAATATTGCAAGTCCTACTGTTAAGGTTAACCTGTGCACTGCATACGGACAGCAGATGGAAATTTTGGTTTGAAGCCACTACAAAAAAATAAAAACATGTTCCAAAGGGAAAAGGATCTTGTATTTCTGTGTTTGAACCTTTGATCTTCATTCACATCTGAGGGGAAGAGTAGACCTTTTGCTGAAGACACATGGCTTTGCATCTGTGAAAACACAGCTGTATATAGCAAAACAAAACTGGTGAAAAATACAATGGTTTTGCTGTGTCAGTTTGGCTGCTAATGTTCAAATTCTTTACAAATATTGTCTTTTGATGGATCTTTCAGAAACTCTCTCTGACTTTACACCATTGTTTACTGAAGTTTTATTCTGCAAAGTTTGAAGTTCATAGGAACGATTGAGGTATCTGCTATATAGCTTTGTTAAAAGTGAGTTTATATAATAGTTCGGCACTTGGTCAACAATACTATTTTCCTAATCCTGTCCTAAATAAGTTAAATGAAGATATGAAAATGATGGAGGAAACTCACATTGGCAAAGTAGTCCTAAAAAAGCCAGCCTTGACTCAAGAAGAAATACCTTAAGCTGTATAATTATTATTGTAGTTATTAATATATTAATTATATTTAGTATTTATATATTGTCTTTCCTGAAGTATCTCAAAGAACTTTCCATATGTAGAAGTATGTTGTTCAGTGTCTGTATTCAAATCTCATATACGAGAACTGCTGCAGAATTGCTCATAGGCCTGTTTTTGTTGTCCCTCTGCCTTCTCTAGAGCATACAGTGAAATATGACAACATTAGCCTCACCTTCAAACAAACTCTACTGGTTACACATTCATTTAATAATCCAGTTCAAAATTGTTCTCCTCTCATGAGTTTATCATGAGTCTTCCAATTTTTTTTTTAAACACCAGTCACTGGACTCAGGTTATTACATGAGAATCTTAACTTTGATTAAAAAAAAAAAAAGAGAGAGAGCGATTGAGAAACTAGCTCATGGCTGAAGAGGGAAGTTTGGAAACATGAATTCCAAACATTCAAAGATCAGAAGACAAATAAAAAGAATCCTAACTGTTGTTTTTAAAATCTCATGATTTTTAACCCAATCTCATAATTTTGGGGGGGTCTGATTGAGGGTTGATTGATCTCTTGTGGTTGGTAATACTGCTCCTTGTTCTTAAAACTCTCCATGGGGTTACATCAATCTAATTCAGGTGCCATAGGCAAGATTTTCAAAGGTATTTAGGTGCCTATAGGTGAAGATAGGCACCTAGTGAGACTTTTTAAAAAGCACTTAAGGAGGTTAGGAAACTAAATCTAATTGATTTCAATGGGTCTTAGATGACGACCTGCTCAGCCTGTTTTGAAAATCTTAGTAGGTGCCTATCTGCATTTTTAGACATCTAAACTGGTCTCTAGTCTCCTCCATCCTTTCTCAGCTCATCTAATATTTGTTTCTTCTTTGTCTCTCCTTACAATCTGGCTATTACTGTTCAGGAACCTTTTCCTTTGCAGCTCTTACTGTTAGGAACATCCTTCTAGTGTCTCTCTGCCCAACTGACTCATCTGTTTTCAAATGTCACCTGAACATCTATGTCCCTTACCCATATCAGTTATTTTCTCTCTCCTGATATTATTTAATTTTTTAATTGTATTATTTACTTCTTTAATTGTTTTGTAAGAATTTTGGAATACAGTTTGTCTAAAATAACTATATAAAATAAGCATGCTTATGTGACCATGAGTTGCATTATTGTCATCTAGACTGAATATAAATGATGAGGAATTCATTCCTTTGTCAGTCCCTCTCTGTCTCATGTTTTATACTGGAAGGGATAGGGGATGATGTGGCTAAAGAGTATGGCTGTTTGTGTTTAAAACACATGACCTGGAGTCAGGAAATTAGCATTTTATTTCTAACTTTGCCATAGACTTTCTCTATGATCTTGGATGAGTCACCAATTTCTCTATGCGTCAGTTCTGCATCTGTAAAATGGGGATAGTTCCCTAATTTGCAAGAGTGCGAAAGATAAATTAATTAGTGTTTGTATAGGGTTTTGAAATCTTCCGATGGAAGGTGCTAGATAACTGCAAAGCGTTATCCTGCAACTGAATAGGTGCACCTCAGAATTCCATAACACATACAAGCCACAGGGTGGGGAATGCGAATTGAAAAAGCAAGAAGGCTGCCCACTGCAATTTTTTTGTCATAGATATTTTCCTTTTCTTCAGAGGGAACAAATTGGAAAGGGAGCTGCTGGTGTGCACATGCCTCTCTCACCATGTATTGCCTCCTAGTTTTCCTCAGTAATAACAACAGCTTCATTAGCAAGCTGACAAAAAGAATGAGTGGATCTTAAAATAATATATAATAATAATACTGACAACAGTGAGACAACAACTCTGTCTCTGCATCAAGCAGAAAGTTTCCTCTTTGAAGTGATTGCTTCCCTCCTCAGCCCCCCCAGGAGGGAAAGGGGAAAAAAAACAATTGTAAAGATCTAAAGCAACTGAGGAATGCTAAGCTGATGTCTTTCCTCTCTCGCTTCCCCTCCCCCTTGGAATAGCAAGTTTGGTGTCTTAGGGCTCTGCTGCACAGAGGAGCTTATTGTAATATGGTAGTCTCTCGTTGTGGCCAGTGGGTGGTGGTATAGATAGGAAGAAAGTAAAGGGGGGAAAATAAGGGGGTGCTGAGGTGTATATCAGGAGGGGGACAAAACCCTCTATAAAGGCACAGCTGATGTTTTTAATAGAAACAAAAAACAGCTGCATTTTGTTCCTGGAACAGTGGGTGTCACCACAGCCTCTGTTTTTAATGCCTTGACTCTAATAGGAGAGTGTAAGTCTTTTTTAATTTTTCAGGTAAAATTAATCAAGATTTCCTTTTGATGTGGCAGTTGCCTAATTTTATATTAAAGGTGAAGAATTCTGTCCTACCCTCTGCCCCCCTTCCATAGTTGAAAAAGAAATATTTTTGATATAGATACCTAAACAATGTGTGTGTGGTGAGTCCCTTAAAAACTCAACTCAGTTTAACTTTATAAACATTGTAATAATCTCGTTTTAGTTATATGAATTACCACAAATGGTGAAAACAAAATATACCATCTTTTTAAAGGCAGTCACTCTGTGTGTGCGCGTGTGTGTGCGCGTGTGCGCGCGCCTGTGAGTTATCTCTAATAGAGGTAACAAATATTTCCATTCAGCTGTATATTTCTTCTGAATGACATCATCTCATAACATTAATTAAGTGACTTTAACCGTCAACTGAGAAGCCTATAAATGGCTGTTCAGTCTTTTTTTTTTTTCTATTTCTATATATACTTTTGACTACATCCTTTTCCTTTAAGATATATTGAACATATTGATTGATACAATCATTTGCTAGTTCAGGAACATTTAACTGCGAGAATCAAGATGTTCTCTCTTCTGTTTTTAAAAACTATATTTTTCTCAGCATCTTCCAAAGTTATGGGATGGACATGTTCCCATAGTGCCATTTTGCAGTGTATTCACAGCAATTTGCAACTTTTGAAAGCAATTCAGAGTTTCTTCTGAACTTATTGAAATGCAGAGATATGTTAAGTAGGAAAAAGTGTCTTCTGTTTCACTGCATATGCTAAAAGCACAGCTTGACTTTTCCCCCAGCATTTGTTAGTCACATCCTGTTGTCCATTGTTTTGTTGTTAGTTGGTGGTAGTGAATGCAATGTATTTAATGTTAAAGTGCAGTGTTTCTATTTCTTATGATATGTCATAAAGAAATCACATGAGACTTAAAAATTACAGTGTAAAATTGATTGTGTTTCATAATGAATATGAATTGCAAAAGTGAGTGAATAGAAATCTGTAGGATTATATCAGCTAAGTAATTTTTGGTAAATTTTTGAAAATGCTTCTGAGAGCTTTGCAATTGAATGTGTAGAATTTTACTGCATTTCATATAATAGGTTACATGTATAGTACTTTTTTCCTTTTTGTAAGCATTTAAAGACTGACCGCTGGCCATTATAGATCAATTATTTATTTTTAAAACATGATCTGAAGGCCACAAGGAAAGCTATTTATAACAACAAACCTATTTCCAATACTGGGAAGGACGAGGTTGTTACATTATTTTCAGATTGTGAGCTTCTTAGGGAAACAGAAACAAATAGACTCCTTTAGAGAAAGGTGAACTGAATACATTGAGAATCTGTACTGGCTATCATAGCCTTAGTGTTCCAAAATGATTTTATTGAAAGGATTCAGAGAACAAATTTATGATGTTGTTATGGCAACTGAAATACTTAGGTTGAAATGTGCGTATCTAGAACATAAGATTGTAAAAAGCCAGTAAAATAAGAACCACATTGTATTTGGGAATATAGATTGTACATTGGTATCCAAATATGATTCCTCTTGCATCTAACATTCAAGATTACTGCAGCAATCGCTATTTTTGCATGTCCTATGATGGTGATGCTCTAATGAAACTGGATATAAGGAATTACAATGTTAACTATCATTGAATGTAGTTTAGGGTTTGTTATTCTTTGCCGTTTGACCTATTGGAGGATGATGTTTCATTAGATATTGTATTTGCTCTTTTATAACACACAGCTTAATGTTATATTCCTATATTCTCACATGTTAATGGTTCCTTTTTGACTGTTATATATCTCCCCCTTGCCTCCCTCAGGAATATTAAGACTGGTAGGCGTGAAAATAGCAGAACACTCCCCTTAAACCTTTAAACAATTACATTTTCACCCCCTTTTGAGCATATGATTACATTTTATTTTTGTTTATGAAGCCATAAAATGCAGGCTGCATTTACAATCTGAAGTCTTTTAAAAACATTGGCAGGAATATTTGTGACCAACATTTGTTGAAGTGTACTACATGCTTCAGAAACAAAAACTTTTATAAAACATCTGAAATGGATACATTTGCCAAGTTTCAAATTTCAGTGCATTTGTAGGTTGTTGATTTTGTAATTTTTCAAAAATTATGTTTCGCAACACTTTTTAAATTTACATTTTAAAAAAAGGAGATAGTGTTACCTTAAACAGTTTTACCGACCTTAGTCTTCAGCTATGAAAAAAGACAAATGAAACGGCATTACCAGTTTGCTATCATTTAGTTTGCTCAAAAGTTTGCTATCATTTATTCGTAAATTGTGCAGTCCTTACTCGAGCAAAATGCTGTTTGAAGTCAGTGAGAGTTATTTCTGAGTAAGTACAGACCCTATATTTGCAAAAATTAAAATAAGTATGTTTTCTTATTGAAAATATTTTCTGTAGTAGTGCATTGATGATTGTGCTTTAGATTTTCCCTGCAATTGCTCTGGTAATAAAATACTCTTGATATGAAAAACTGGGGGAAGAAAGGAAATCAAGGTTTTAAAGTAATATTAGTTTTTGGGTTTTTTTGTTTTAAAAAAAAAAACAAAAAACAACCCACTTCCTATCCGAGAATCTGTTCTTAACCACAATTACATCTTTACATTTTTCTGAAAAATTAATTCTTATTTCCCTAATATTTTGAGCCTAAATTTTAGTATTTTAATACATAAAATTACTTGACATTATTTAATTGGACATGAGAGTGTGATAAAAGAATTTCCGTTACGTGATGGATTAATTGTTTTCCTAATACTTTAAAGGCTGAGATCCAAACATTTTTCCATTCTATTGCAAAATTAACTGCAATAAATCTGTCAGACCCAATTATTCATTTAAAACATTCCATACTGATTAAATCTGCACATTTGTTTGTGTGTGTGCATGGGCTGGGAGGGGGGGAGAGAATGGAGAAAGAGGTGTGTGTAAGAGGAATTGCAGTTTTATTTTATTTGCTTTTAAAAAATTATAGTAGTTTCAAACACAAGTAGCCAAATTTGGTCTGGAAAATATGATCAGCTAAATATCCTATCATGATAAACCAAATATGTTTAGACCTATGCATCTTAAAGCTCATGGTCATTTTTTCATGTTTAAAGATTTAATGAAAGGGAAGTGTAATATTTTGATGTTCAATGCTACCTGAATAGATCATATTTTACTTCTGGTGCGTCTTTCAATAGTTTGTTGATGTTTTCAAGGTCTCTAAACAAAGTCAGATGTGTTAACAGTCTTATTAACAATGTTAAAATGGAATTAACGGCTTGTGGGTACTTCTAGAGGACAATAGCATGTCAGCCTACCCTGTCCTCTTATAAATTGTACCCTGCTGTCTTTCCTTTGTTTCATGTCCAATCAGCAAACTAAAGTTTTCTTGAGACAGAAGGCAGTTCAAGTGTTTCTGCTCCATCTGAGGGGAGGAGCTAATGTGGAATTTATCATCAGACCAATCCAGGCACAGCTAGATAGAAGAATGATCCTCAAATCTGGAAGAAGGGCTTTCTTGACCTGCTTGGCTCTCTGACCTCTGGCTTGCCATTTTGTCAGTTTAAAAGGCTTTTCCTATGTTGTAGCTTACTTTTATGGTCCTTTCAATGCAACAACAAAAGCTTTTGTTTATTTAAGATGTACTTTAGTTTAGATTTCTATTTATCTTTGTGACTTTTGTAATTCTGCTGTTTTGTAAAGATTTATCACTGAAATAGTATTAATCTGACTTTATGTACGTAACATTGATTAGA
The DNA here is from genome assembly GCF_026122565.2 of Emydura macquarii macquarii. Taxonomy (NCBI): domain Eukaryota; kingdom Metazoa; phylum Chordata; order Testudines; family Chelidae; genus Emydura; species Emydura macquarii. The sequence continues at coordinate 6,530,361 of NW_027133808.1, read as the reverse complement.
ATTTTACAATTCATTTTAGATCACATAGAAATATTTCTGAATTTCGTTACTTTAGATTTTTAAAAATAAGAAAATTGTCAGCTATTGTTAGACTTGAGTTTACCAAATTTAGACTTGGTACTCGGGGAAAAAGAGTTCCATTTTATTTTTGTAGTCTATTGGATTTACTTCATGAAAACCTTGCTGATCTCCTCAGAAATGCCACCTATCAAAATGGCTATGTTATGTCAAAAACTAACTGTTCAATTAAATCTTAATTTTTGTTTGGTATGACCTAGAGTAATCCTGGATTAATTCTCATAGGAAATTTATTCAAAATGGAGTGGTGTCACAAGTGAGGAAACTATTGAACTTTTTGTATTAGCTATAATAATTGTACTTGGCACTCCTATAGTAGCTTTCATTCAATGATCTCAAAGCACTTTACTATTCCGAATTGAGCCAAGTAATACTCTGTGAAATAGGTAAGTAGTATTATGCCCATTTCGTAGACGAGGAAACTGTCAGGCACAGAGACTTTGTAACTTGTCCAAGGTCATACTGCAAGTCAGTGGCAGAGAGAGAATACAGCACCAGAGTCCTGACTCCCAGTCTTATTCTCTAACCACTTAATTTATTACACTAATAAATATGATTATTAAACTGTACAGCAAATGTTGAAATATTTATAAATGTGTTCAGTAGCTGCATTGCATTAAGGAACATTGATTTTTCTAGATAAAGTGCTGTGAACATTTTGCAAAATAAAACATTTTTTCAAGAATGTTTAAAATTCTTGCTTGGCAAATGGTACTTTTAACTTTTGTGTTTGTGTGTGACAGTTAAAGAAATGTGACAGTTCAACTGGACATGCTGTTGGCAAAGGATATGGAAGTAGTATTAATGCATAAAACTTTAAAAAATATAAGCATGTCAACTTCTAGAGGTAAGATTCACATTAAAGCTAACCATTATTAAAATGATCACATGGATCTATACAAAAAAGGTGTGAGATATTAAGTAATTATTAGGCAAGAGAAAAAAATTATCTTTAAGCAAGACTAAACAACCCTCTTCTACATTGAGAGCTGCAGGTATGTGCATTCATTGATTCTTCAAGGTCTGTAACTTTTGCATGTAGAGCTACAGTGTCTCATTTATTTATAAATAGCTTTGTGTTCTGTACATACACTGTAGTTGTAATAATGTTTCTCAGTCATTGTCTTTGAAAGCTTGCTGTCCGGTAGAGTTATTTTCTGTGGCTATTGCACCACAGCAATAATAGCATGTAATGGCTTCCCACCTGCAGAATTCCCTGTGGACTACAAACTTCCTAACAAACCTTAGCTTTTCATCATCCTGTGGCCGACACATTATATATCTATAGAGTTTGTCATCATTTTAGCATGTCGATCAGATAGATAGTTATGTGAAATTAGAGACATGCCAGATAACGGTATGTCATGATACACAAAAAACTGTTAGAAACGGATGATGTGAGTGGGATTGCACTTATGAGGATGCTAAAATGATTAATAAATAGCATACTGTCACCACCTCCATTGAGAGAAACACTAGCATTTCATGTGGAGAACAATAGGCTCTGACTAGGATTTCTATTTTGGCTGGTGGTGATCATTATGACTTACAATATTCCTGAACATCAGGCCAAATTCAGGCCTTATTTTTTTTTGTTTTTGGCACAAATACGTGTACATTAATACTCTAAATGCAGCAGTATCTGAGTCTAAATTATGTTAGTTGGTGTGCTGACCAGCCTCTCTACCCAAAGCAACTGCTTTGTCTGTGATGGACCAGCATAGTGTGAACTCTGTGGGTTTTGAAGTACTTAAAACAGTTGTGCTCTGTTGAACTACCCCTTTCCTTTTGTTCACATACACAGATGAAGCTCTCTGAATTTGGCCCATCATGTTCCCAGGTGTCTCTTCTGAGCCATCAGGAAGGCCAGAGGAAAATAAACAGCCAAATGTTGTTTGTTTGTTTTGTTTTAGGTAGTGGTGGTAGAGGGATGTGTTGCTTCTAATTTAGGAACCTTTTAAAGTTCATTACTCCACTGTGCTTTGCAGTTTAATTGGTTTTGTACTATCAGCCTGAAAAGTGTTGTGACCAGATATCATTGTGTACACATTTATCTCACATACTGACTTAAATATAATTTAGACTTTTCTTTTTTTACATACCCTCTCCACTTTGTAATGTGTAACTAGTGATATTAATAGATAACTTCTACTGTTATGCCTAACAGCTCCTCCTATCTCCCCATATATCCAGGTCATATCCAATAAGGTGGTTTGATCTGCCTTATATGCACCGTGCACTCCTTATTCAGCATTTTGGAATATTCACAAGGTTAAATACACTTACTTGAGATTATTTATTTTATTTAGTCTTCTGAAATAGGAATGCACAGGCTTTTTAATGTTTTTCACAACTATACTACATGTCTCTGACTATACAGTAGAAGATTACAAATTAGATCTAAAGAGTTTTTTTGTAAAATACAAACTAATGAAAGAAAGCTGTACATAGTGTCCATGCAGTAAGGAATCATCATAAAGGATGCTGAACATCCTCAACTCCCTCTGAAGTTAGAGGAGTTGAGCATGTTCAGCCCCTAACATGACCAGATCCTTGAGAAGTTTAGTTAATAAGATTAAGTACAACTTGTTATTCCCTAAATTCATCAATACTGTAGCTCTCAAATAGGTTATTTTTGTATCAGTTTTATACAAGGAAAATGCAATATTTAATTTATATGTAAATAATCCTTAATAATGCAGGTGTTAGATTAATAAATGCTGTGTTTTGTTATTTATAGGAATATTTCAATATTATGTTATGGAAATACAAAATTTAATAGACTATCCAAGTCATTTAACCTATTACAATGTAAAATTGTACAATGTAAAATACATATTTATATTTTATAAAATAAAATATAATAGCTGGAGAATACTTAAACTGAAGGAGACATTTTGGTTCCATTTTAAAGACTATAAAAGAAGACTGACAAAGATCTCATGTTCTTTTATAAGGAAATTTTTTTTTAAATGGACAGTTGTAGTGAGAACCAGTAATGGAATTTAAACTTGTTAAGAGAATGTGTTGTGTTCATGAAAACTCTGTATTACAATAATACTTTGCATTTCTATTTCACTTTCCAGTGGAGAGTCTGAAAGGACTTTACAAACATTAAGAGTTAGCTTTTGTCACCCATACCCACATTAAGCAAAACCTTAGTCTGCAAGTGCTCCCATTCATTTAAATGGGAATACTTACACAGAAAATTACTATTCAGTGTAAATAAAGGTAGCAAAATAATGTAATATAAGGTAGGGATCTGTCCTGCTTCCATTGTAACTAATGAAAAAAATTTAATTGATTCAGAAAATTCAGTATTGTGCCAAGGAGCCTGATTATTTGAGCAGTTGACAACCTACTGCAAGGGGACCTCAATGGGAGTTCAGTATGCTTTAGCCCAGTGGTTCTCAACCAGGGGAATGTGTACCCCTGTGGGTACACAGAGGTCTTCAACAAGGTACATCAGCTCATCTAGATATTTGCCTAGTTTTTACAATAGGCTGCATAAAAAGTACCCAAAATGTCAGTACAAACTAAAATTTCATACAGACAATGACTTGTTTATACTGCTCTATATGCTATACACCAGCATTTCCCAAACTGTGATACAAGTACCACTGGTGGTATGCAGGCCACCTCCCAATGGTATGCGTCCACCTGCTGCTAGGGAGCTGGCTGCAGAGCCTCCAGTGGTGCTTTGCCATGCACAGCGGCCCAGCAGTTCTACCACCTCACCCCCAACATACAGCAGCTGGGCAGGAGCTGCTTCAGTGCTGTCCCCAAGCAGTGCGGCGGTCCAGCCATTCTGCCCCCCTCGCCCTCCCAACACACAGCTGCTGGCCAGGAGCCACGGTGGCTGGCCAGGAGCTGCTCTGGCACCGGCCCTGCCCCTAAGCAGCGTGGGTTTGCATCCATGGCAGTCATTTTACCACGGACTGCCGTCTGCAGTATGGTGATCCACATCAGCTGATTGGTGTGCATGAGAGCCCCGCAGAACCACTGATTTCACGGGGCTCCCCTGCCAGCTGCCAATCCGCTGTTCTGCAGGGTCTCCCCTGTCCGCTGACAACCAGATGTTCCATGGTAGGTCCCTTGCCTCCCGCCAACCAGCTATTAGGAGGGGAAGCCCTGCGGAACAGTTGATTGGCAGCTGGCAGGGGAGCCCTGCTGAACAGCTGTGTCCTGTGGCGCTCCCCTGCCAGCCATCGATCAGCTGTTCGGGGGTGCTCCCATGTGGGTCAGCAGAGAAGCCCTACAGAACAGCTGATGATTGGTGACCAGCAGAGGAGCTCCCCGAACAGCTGATGATTGGTGACCAGCAGAGGAGCTCCCCGAACAGCTGATCGGAGACCAGCAGAGGAGCTCCCCGAACAGCTGATCGGAGACCAGCAGAGGAGCTCCCCAGCAGAGGAGCTCCCCGAACAGCTGATCGGAGACCAGCAGAGGAGCTCCCCGAACAGCTGATTGGTGGCCAGCAGAGGAGCCCCACTAAACAGCTCTGTTCTGCAGGGCTCCCCTGCTGGCCCTCAATTAGCTGGCTGATTGGCAGCCAGCAGGGGAGCCCTCCCTGCCCCAAGAGCTGTTTGGTGGCCAGCAGAGGAGCCCCACTGATCAGCTGCTCCGTGGGGCTTCCCCTGCTAACTACTGATTAGCTGTTCTGCAGGGCCACCCTGCTAGCCAGGGAAGCCAGCAGAACAGCTGATTGGAGGACAGCCTCCCATCCCCGATCTCAAAGGTGGGGAAGCAATCTCAAAGGCTGTGAGCTGCAGAGAGCTGCTTTCCCGCCTTTGAGATCCGCATCTGCTCAACTATCCACCAAAAAATGATCTGCAGATATAAAGTGGATATCCACGGATTTGCAGGGCTCTACCACTCCCCCATCCCGGCCCTGTCCCTTCCCTCCGCACTCTCCCACGTGGGCCTAGCGCCCTGACCAATTGGTGATGGTACTACAGGTGGTGGCATTTTATGTTGGTGGTACGTAACGTGGTAAATTTTGGGAACCGCTGCTATACATTGAAATATAAGTACAATATTTATATTCCAATTGATTTATTTTATAATTAGGTGGTAAAAATGAAAAAGTAAGCAATTTTTCAGTAATAGTGTGCTGTGATGCTTTTCTTTTTGTGTCTGATTTTGTAAGCAAGTAGTTAAGTGAGGTGAAACTAGGGGTACGCAAGACAAATCAGACTCCTGGAAGGGGTACAGTAGTCTGAAAAGGTTGAGAACCACTGCTTTAACTATTATAATTATACATTATTACCATTCCTGTTAGTTATTTACTAAAAAAAGAATTAAGGGGGGACTGGGTTTCTTTTTCCTTTTCCTTTCAGTTTTTTTTCAAATTTTAAGAATATGGAAGGCTATATTAAAATTTACACTCTTGGTGAAGTATGACATGGTCTATATGTTTTAGCATCTGGTAATTTTATATATAAAGCTATGTATAATATCATTAAATAATATGTTAATCTCTTGGTGAACACAAATAACTTGTAAGAGTTGCATGAGTGTATTGCAAGAAAACAAATCCCACAAGTTAAACCATAAAAGTTAAAAAATAGAAATATATGTTAGTACTTTTAAAACAAAACAGAACTGAATTATAAGAGTACATTAAATCCAAAAGAATCTTAGGCCCTGATATTTGAAAGGCTTACACACATGCTTAGCTTTACACACATGAGGAACCCCACTGAAGCTGAAGTTAAGCATGAGAGTAAGCACTACTTCATAAACATGTTAAATAATAAAAATAATAACGAAAGCATTCCAGAATCAGGGCCTAAATGTGAGTAGCTATATTTGAAATAGGATTTTTGCTTACATTTTTTAATCTTTATGTAATTTTTGTATGAGTAACTTGTACTTATGGTGTTGGAACAAACAACTCTGCCGTGTATTCCCAGCTAATATGCCCATACTGCTGTTTCCAGTTATGAAAAGAGGTGTTGTACGGGGAACAAAGGCCCATCTCAGATTTGTTGAGTCTAATGTCTTGCAAACAGGACTTGGAAAGGGCAAAGAGAGAAGGTATTGCTTATTGTTCATATCCAAACTTGTTTGGGAAGGTCACATAGGACCTGATGTAAGTCCTATTGAAGTCAATGTACTTTGGATCTGACTCATAATGAGAAACTGGCCTCCTTGGATACCAGAGGTGGGGAGCAAATAAGGTTTTTGGGAGAACAAAGTCTGGTTTTCCTATTGAGCAAAAAGAGCTACCTTGGCACAGACAAATTTCTTAGGTCTTGAGAGAGACACATTTTCCTTAGTCAAGACCGACCTAGACATCACAAGAAACGTAACTGAAGTCAGGCTGACAATGTGACACTTGGTCAGGCTGAGAGACAGACTTGGATGATATGTAATGACTTTACCAACATTCTGTATAACTAAGCTTAAAGCCTTGCTAGCTTAGTTTAGTGTGCTATATTCTATTTAACCGTGTGCTGAATAAGCTTTTATTTAAAACCACTTAAATTGGAAGTGAAGGGTGTTAAGTAGGTACAGTTGTTTTTCCTTGGAGAGAAGCAAACTGGCTTCCGACTATGAGAGATAGAAACAGGTGTGAGGTAGCTACATGGGCACACATATGAAGGCAAAGAATTTATGATCTTCCACCCCAGATGGTGCTGAAAAGGAATTGGTGCAGGCCAGTGGCATTCTGGGGTGGGACTTGAACGTAGCAAGGCCTTGTTAAGATCTAAGTACATATTTTGACTCCTCCAGAGCTGTTCAAAGGTATTGTATCAATCTCATAGCCTGATTATTATATCAAATAGATCCTTTAATATCACTCTATTCTAACTAGCCGTATTAAGAAGCTATTGCAATGGATGTATATGCAAACTAGAAAATGTGTATTCACATTAGGCATTTTTCAATGTTAAACTATAAAATAATAACAGGAAACCCTAACATGCAACTTGGACCAATGCCAAATTTAATTTTAAAAAAATTACAAATGGCCTTTGGATTTTGGGAATTTGGGAAAACCTCTTAAATAAGGAAGCAGGTTTATTTATTTATTTTTGCAATCCTATAACAGAAAAATGGCCAAACTGTTGGACTGATTCATTTTAGATAAAACAGATGGGATTCTCGGATCATGCACCGTTAAGCCTTTCTTTGGAATTCGCGCCACTGTGACCAGAGAGCCCAGATGGCGCTTAAATCTGTCATTTTTTAACAACCCTACGTTTTTGATTTTATACCCAAACACACTGAGCTAGCCTAAGTGATTAATTACTGCCCAGATATGCTTGTGCTACAGTAACTTATTTTAGATGCGCTTAAAGATCATTTCTTTTGAAGAAGCTAGCTAGATAAAGACTAAGCAGGTAAAGAAAGACTCTTTGGAAGATATCTCAGCTGGGGTGGAGTGTTGGCAACTTAGATCTTCAAATGCTTAGACTACATTCTAGAAAAATGGTGGGCTTTGCTAATGGTTTCTATAACTAAAACAATTTTTTGGAGGTGCATTTTGTTGCATGGTAATATCTTGAATCTTATGATGAGGGCTTTTGTCTACTGTCTTTACAAGTTTAAATTTCACCAAGTGGTTGCAGATACTAGATCATGGGAGAGAGACAAACTGCTTATTTGATAGGTATCAACGTTGCCTTTGAAGAATTTTATTCTGTTTTATATCTGAACAATAGTGATGGTGTCCAACATGGTAGTGGACAGTTATTTAGAGGTAGCGAAGTTGTCAGTTTTGCCTCCAGAGGGCCAACTCTTATTTAATAAGTTTATTCTAGAGGGTTTTAGAAGAAAACCATTTAAACTTCATAAATCCCTGGATCTAGACATGAGTTCCTACTCATTTAGTTCCTACTCATTTCCTTTATTTTAAATTAGTCGTGCTTCTTATTTTATTGGAAGCTTTTAATTGTTTTATTCTGGAATTTGACATCTGTGTAAATTGGCTCACTCACAGTGGACTGGTTTCTGTCCCTGTCATTGTGGGGGGGAAAAGGGGAAGGAAGTGATGGCCCATGTTTTCTTTGGCTTTAATGTAGATATCAAAATATATGGCCAATAGGCTTGATATGCTGTGGCCCATATTAGCTAGACCACTTCAGGTTTATTAGAACCAAATACTGTGAAGATAACCACCTGAGGGGATATTATTTCTTTTCTTAAGTTAAACAAAGTTTGATGCAGCTTTGAAATCATTGAATACAAACTATGCATTTGACCAAATCAGTTGGAGCTTTCTCTTTTGAACCTGAAATCACTCTGGAGCTTCAGGTAGGGTGACCAGATGTCCCAATTTTATAGGGACAGTCCTGATATTCAGGGCTCTGTCTGATATAGCACCTATTACCCTCCCCGCCCCATGTCCTCATTTTTCACACTTGCTATCTGGTCACCCTAGTTTCTGGGCTCTCCTGCACTTTGTGAAGAAGTGGTACTGCTCATTAATGTGAGAATTTGCACCAATGGGTATATGTCTAATTCCTTTCCACTGTTAAGGGGCGCTCACTAGGCATGATCTGTATCACCCATGCTTTACACATTCATAATCGAGCTGTTAGCCCCACAAATAAAAACAGCCAGTAATGTTAAAGATCTCACTGTATCCAATCTCAGTTGAAGGATATTGCTTTTTGCAGATGATATACTATTGTTCCTAACTCAGGTTGAAATAACCTAACCTTGTATGAGGCGGGAAGCCTCAGAATCTCTGGTGACAAAGTAAATTTGAAACAATCTGTGGTACTTTCTTTTTCATATAAAGTTTCTAAGGAGGTGTTTGTCCAGGAAGGTTTACATTGTCTCAGAAGAAAATTAAATATTTTGGTAGCTGCTGACTATAGGGATCTATTTTGAGTTAACGTTCAATCAATGAAGCAATGTCGGGTACATATTTGAATAGACAAGTAGACCTCCCTCTGGTTCTGTCAGGTTGCATTGTCACAGCTGAAATGAATACATTCTTAAAAATTGTTATATCTCTTTGAGATGGTTCTGGTATGGGTTCCACTGGTGATGCTCACTCACATGAATAGCTTGGTTACAAGGATTATTTGGAGTCAGTCAGGTTGGCCAAGGTGATTTGAACTTATCTGAGTAATGAAGTTTGGCATTCCTTAATTTTTAGTTGTACTTTGTGGTTCCTTAGAATATTTTAAGGAATTCTACCTAGATTTGAATGGAAAGTCCCCACTAAATTCACATCCATTACCTTTATTTCCTTCTAGGGCCAATACTAGGCATTTAACAAAACCTACTATTTTATTGCTTTCAGGTAATCTCTGTCCTATTCCATACAGAAGTTAGGTACTGTGAGGCAAACAGTTGACAGAAATTAATAGGGAAAACTCTCTTAAAATGGAAACTCACTGCTTTTATGACACAAAGAGAATGCCAAGAGTGGGATAGTCAAGGTCTACTGTTTGGAGGAAAATATTCTGGAATTGTAAAGTCAGTTTAATTTTTATTGTTTCCACACAGTCACATTTTTCATTATTTAACATCAGTGAAAAACTTGCAGAAATCTCCAGTCGTTACATAGCATAGAATGATGCATTTTTTTTTCATTTCTTTAATAACCAAATTAACCTGTACATACTGTTGCCTGCAGTAATTTACAACTTCTTCATTTGACTCAAGCTTTTATGCTGAGACAGAGCACAAGATCCAGAGATGGGCAATGACTTGGTAAAACAGAATTATTACTGGGGGTCTGTGACAGGGGCTCTGAGTACTCCAGGTTATATGTTTTACGCCATTTCAACTGTCCAGAATGAAACTTAATCCAGAATGTTGGTCTGTGCTAATGTTTCTGGCACTGGGAATCTTCTAGGGCTTCTAGGGAATCTTCTAGGGCTTCTGATATGGCATCACTCTACAATTACAACAGCGATTTTGGTATAAAGTTGACTATATTTCATAGCTCTTCCAATGTAAAATTCCTAGTGATCAGATCCGTTGGTTTGGGTTGAAGTGAGTTGGTGGTAAGGCGTGTGTCTGTTTGTATAATATCACTGCAGATCTAAAAATATAATGAAGTAAGTAAATATTTGCTGTAGGAATAGTATCAGCCAAAGATACATTCAGTGAAATGGAAATCTTCAGATTCTCCTTAACTGAAGAATTTGAAAATGAATACTCTAGATCTAACTTAAAGGACAAAAATCCCCACTCTGAAACATGAGATACGTCAAAAATTTAATGTGACGTAATTGTTTTCTAAATTTAGGACTTAACCGATCCCGAATAATTTTGGAAGCAGTGATGGGTCACAAGTTAAATTTAACCCTAACCTTATGTAAAGGTTAAATTTTCTTCTTAACTGTAATGCAATCTATGAGATCTTATAATAAGTAATTATATTAAGTTGTGGCAATAGATTGACATTTGTTTTTATTTTATGATTTAATGATAAGTTGGGAGAATGTTGAATGGCTTCTGTTTTTAGGAAGATAGATTTATTGGCTTCCAGGAAAAAGGAGTTTGGCTATTGTCTGCTTCATTGCTCTTGGAATGATGTTCGTATCTGGTATATAATAATGCTGGACAAGATAAAAATTGTATGTTTATGAATAATATTTTTCCTTTTTCCAGTTTATACGATAATGTGTATTAAGAAGAAAGTGTACATAAAATACTAAATTTCAGTACCATGTTGCAGTGTGGAGATCAGGTTTATATTTAAGTTATAAACTTGAAAACAGGAGTTCATAGTGGAAGAAATGATGGGCCCTGAACATTAGTGACACTGATAGGTCTGTCTGTAATAAACAAACGGGGATACGTCATCTGTTTTAGGCTGTTGGAGTCCTGGTTAGAAATGGCAATTGAATGCTTTTTCCTCCTGATGAATAATTCTGTTTGGTAACAACTCAATTGGCATTTAATGATAAAGTCTCACAAGATGATGCTTAAATGAGTCAGAATGATACTGCTGTAGTTTATCACTTTATTCTGAACCTTAGAAAGCTCTCTGTTATTTCACTTTCTCATTCAAGGCTGTTTAATTACATGAAACACTATTAAAATCACTTTAACAACAACAAGAAACTGTATCTCCGAGATTCCCCTTAAACTTAATTAATAATCACAGCTGCTTAGACAACATGGCCACATTTTTATTTCTAATTTATTAACTACGAATATTGTACACCATATTAAAATGTGCATTTACAACACCAGCATATTTTTTTTTTACTTTCCCATATACAGTTAATCTTCATAAGGTCCATTCAAAGGTTACCTTGAGGTTCCCATCACTGCTGACTAGATATGGCAAATTGGACCGCTATCTCTGAATTTTCAACATACTTTAGGGCAGTTTTACCTCGGAGGAAACCAGTGTGCTCAGCTAGACAGTTCACACTAGAGTGCGGTCTCTGTTTTTTAGCATAAATTTTTCTGAAACTCTCTGGGTACGACTACACAGCAATGAAACACCCTCTACTGGCCTGGGTCGGTTGACTTGGGTTGCAGGGCTGTAAAATTGCTGTGTAGATGTTTGGGCTTGGACTAGAGCCCGGGCTCTGGAACCCCACAAGGGGGGAAGGCCCCAGAGCCTGAGCTCTGCAAATCCAAGTCAGCTGACCCAGGCTAGCTGCGGCCGTGCCATGGGTCTTTTATTCGAATGCAGACATATTCTCTGTGTACAATTCCTCTTAAACCTTCTCTTCAGGGAAAGAGTACTCATCTCTTCTTCTGAGTCTTTTAAGACTCCAAAAACTCAGGGGCTAGCCTCTTAATCAACTTTACTGCCGGCAAAATTCAGGTATTTGATTGGACTGAACTTTACCACTGCATTGAATAAGTAACTGTTCAACCATTTTAAAGAGCAAAAGAAAACAAAACACAACAAAAACCCTTTTCTTCTAAATTTATATTGATAGGCTTCTTTCTCATTTCCTCCAACCTGAGTCGACTTTTTTAGTAGTGAAAGTCCCAAAGGATAAGCGTATTTAGTCTACATTTCTGTTTTTCATTGATCAAGCACTGCATCATCCAAAGCCATTCTTTAAATTTTCCTAGACAAAATCCCAAAATGAATTCCCCTATTTCTCTCAGCTAACTTAATTGTAGAGATAAGATGCTACGGTTGGATGAGGAAGAAGGGACAATCATTGTTATGACTCTTCTGTGATTCCTCTGGGAATAGTTCTTAATAACATCCCAAATGTTTGGCTCTTCAAGATGTTATAATCAGAAGAAAAAAAGTAATCTTATCTTGAGTGAGGTTTTTTTTTAACCTCTCCATAATGAATTCCCAAGTGCTTTTTGGCCATAGATATTAAAGCTTGTATGTTTGCAATTTTTCTGGCAAACTGCCTTTACTAGAGAGGATATAGTGTTTTCTTGGTACTTTGCCTGAAGTAATCTTGCAAAAGACTGTGACTGTATTTAGTACTCTCATTCATTTGAGACAAGTCATTGTAATTGCATTTGATCACAATCAATTTATGGTTGTTTTATCATGTTTTCATGGTGCATATCTACTCAAACATCATAGCAAAACTTAATGGCTACTGTTTTACTTCTACATAAAATATTTTATGGCCTTTTTGTGCAGTAAACATCAGGTTTCAATCATCGTTGCCCCATAGAGAGAGAGAAAAGTTGGATGAAGAACTATCAAAAATCTTTAACATAAAATTTTATTTCAGGTCAACTTCCCATAAAAGATATTAAATGTATTTTTGTGGTTTATTCTGCATGTTAACAATTCTAGAAGGGCAACAGTATTTTTGGAAAAATGTATGAAACAGGGAAGTTAATTCACATAAGATGTTTTGGGTTAATTTTCCATTGTAAATGTACATAATAGCATCTTGAATGGCACCTGGATAGCAACATGACCACATTCTGAGGACTCTCTTAAAAACTTACAATTGTATTTACAGAATTGGAATGTCTGATGTACAATAGTTGACTTTTAAATGTAACACGTGGTGTATTTGATGTTACAAACACAAGGAATTCATGTTCCTTAAAATATTTTGGTGTCTGAGCACTGCTGAAGTTCTCAGCTGAAAAGTTTAATTAAGGGAGAAACTTTGACACGCTGCTGAGAAGATTAATTCACATTAAAAGGTGAGAGAAAAGAAAATTAAGTTCTAATCTAATTAACACCAATTAAAAGTTGTAAAAGAATTTGCACCAGTCAGTTGTTAATTATGCACCAGTTCGCCTTTTCTGTAACACCCCCCCCCCCCAAAGAAAAAGAAAATCGTGTCCCATTTTGTTTTAGAATACATATAATGTGATGATGTTGCCACTATCATTTTTCATATGACCTCGGCAAGATGGTAACACTTACTCAGTGTCTTTCCAGTGTTTTGGTTTGTGCTTAAATTTTAGCAGAATAAAACTTCAGTTTAGTTTTATTGTAGTTTGAAAACCCTGGTGATAGAACTTTAAAAAGAAAATTAAGGTTTACAGAAAACTGTCAGAGCTTTTTTATGCCTCATATGTTTCCTACTTATATATATATAATATCACAGATTATTTTATCTGTTCAATTCTTCTGATATGGTACTCAGAAGAGAATCGTATAGATTTTACAGGAACCCCACAAAAGTATCTCTGGTACTGAAATTCTTCTTTTTAAGGTATTGTGCTTTTCCTCAGATGGGTGAACTGAGAAGCTGTGTTGTGGATTTTGGTGCAAAGGCCTGTATATCTGTAAACTACAAATTGTATGATTTGCATGCTGGCAGTAACAGAAAACGTACTGTGTGCGGGCACATGCCACTTTGTAAGCTGGGGTTCTGGCATCCTGCTGATGCTATTTTTGCTGTTTGGTATGCAATTGCTCTATGTTTAAACTTTTTAATGCCTTTTTTAATTCAGCTGTTGAAGATTTAGAATGTAAATGAACTATTAAAGATTTTAAACTGCAGAATTTTTAGTCCTATTTAGAGAAAATGCCAGGGTAGCACAACAGTTGGACCCTCATAAGCATTTTATTTTGTATTCATCATTTACTGAGATTGTGTATGAAATTATCTGGTAATAAATGCGATTTTAGTCCTGGTGCATCAGCTCTGCATAGACATTTTAACAATAAGAAGTCTCGATATGCATTTTTCACAGCTTTAGCTGATAACAAAATGTCTCCAATACAGTTTTTACTCTCTGCTGTTTTAGTGGGTAATGCCAGTTTGAAATTGATTTGCCAGTGGAAGATTTTCAGTATGGTGGTGCCCATAATAACAACAAATGGGCAACTAGTCCATTATCTTCATAACTGCTTTTTCCCTTGACTAACTAAAGAAAATGTAGTGCACTAGTTGGAAGGGTTTTCCCCTATCATTACTTTTACACTTTCCCCATTACATATCTAGGAATTATATCCTATGGACCGAGACTGCACTTCAAACCTTATAAAGTACAGCAAAAGCTTGGATTTGCTGAGGTTGATGGATATATTAGGATTCCAAAACTTGTTTCCTAGAGATGAGGTGAAGGCCATGCCTTGTGGTAAAATATAATGGGAGGAAAAGAGAGACTAATTTGCATCATTGTTGGCATGAAAAAAATATGAACTTGGGCTTGGCTTAAGGTGAGAGATGGCCATAAAGGGAGAATTCAGGTGTTACTGTTTATAGAAAGAAATATAGGTCTTAGAGTTGCAAAATAAAGATAACTAAAATGATTAAATCATACAAATAAATTATATTTCATATGGAATTTTTAAGTCAAATTTTACATATTGGGAGGAAAAAAGAACAGAGAGCATGCTGAAGGAACAGAAATATTGGTATTAGACTGGTGGGGTTTTTTATCAAACATTATAATTAAGGTTATACAACTATTTTAGTTATAATATCCTGTTTTCATTTGGTCATAACCGTTCAAAAATTAGGTAGTACTATAAGTATTGGAAACTGTTATTCTTCCATACATCCATTCCTTAACTCTATGCCATACCTGTAATTTCTTTGTACAAAGTGTTACAAAGGTATTTTATAAAGAAAACAAATCAGGAGCTAGAACATAAAGAGTGCACTATATATTTGACAAATCATTTTATAAAGTGTGATACAGGCCTTTATATATAATCTGAGATCTTTGGAGAATACTTTAGTTTTTAATATTTCTGTGACCTTCTTAAGGGGACTGAACAATTACTTAGAAGTGTCAAAGTGGTGCCTGGAGTTCTAGCTGTGATTCCCATTAATGTCGGTAGGAGCCAGGTAGCTAAAACTCAGCACAACTCTGAAAACATACTCCTTGTGTAGTGCTAAGTAGTAAGGCAATTCTCTGAACATGGCTATGGTATTTCTAGTGCATTTGCTGGCTTTATACTTCTCTCCGGGGTTTGTATTTTATACTGAAGTTTCAGTATTCTAAAGGTACAGCTGTATTGAAAAGGCAATTCTTTATATATTTCTATAATAAAATGTAATACTGCAAAACCAATTTTACAGGAATTTGTTGCTGCAAACTCTTTCAGAGGAGGTCTTATCACCAGTCTTTTGGGAGACAAGGTGAATGGGGTAATATCTTTTGTTGGACCAACTTCTATTGATGAGAGAGACAAGGGACCGACACGGCTACAACTACACTGTGTACACCAATCCTTTGGTCCTATAGTCTTTACAGGTGCCAGAAAATACTTTACACATTACCATAATGGTCCTAGTTTCAACCTTCCTTTGAGACCACAAAGTCCAACATAAGAGCAAGGTTGAAATAATAATTCTTAGACTGTGCTGACTCTGCTTCTGACAAATGGGTTCTAGAAGCAATCCAGAAGGGTGTCCTAAACAGGTTTATAGAATTTTTCCTCTTTTCCCACAAATTAAAAAAAAACATAGTAAAAGGACCAAAAAAGTGCCTCCATGGCTAAACAACAAAGTAAAAGAAGCAGTTAGAGGCAAAAAGGCATCCTTTAAAAAGTGGAAGTTAAATCCTATTGAGGAAAATAGAAAGGAGCATAAATTCTGGCAAGTGAAGTGTAAAAATATAATTAGGAAGTCCAAAAAAGAATTTGAAGAACAGCTAACCAAAGACTCGAAAAGTAACAGCAAAAATATTTTTAAGTACATCAGAAGCAGGAAGCCTGCTAAACAACCAGTGGAGGCCCTGGATGATCAAGATGCTAAAGGAGCACTCAAGGAAGACCAAGTTATTGCAGAGAAACTAAATGAATTATTTGCATCAGTCTTCACAGCTGAGGATGTAAGGGAGATTTCCAAACTGGAGCCATTCTTTTTAGGTGACAAATCTGAGGAACTGTCCCTCAGATTGAGGTGTCATTGGAGGAGGTTTTGGAAAAAATTGATAAATTAAACAGTAATAAGTCACCAGGACCAGAGGGTATCCACCCAAAAGTTCTGAAGGCACTCAAATGTGAAATTGCAGAACTACTAATTGTGGTATATAACCTATCATTTAAATCAACTTCTGTACCAGATGACTGGAGGATAGCTAATGTAACACCAATTTTTAAAAAAGGCTTCAGAGGCAATCCCGGCAATTACAGCCTGGTAAGCTTATCTTCAGTACCAGGCAAATTGGCTGAAACAGTAGTGAAGAACAGAATTATCAGACACCTAGACAAACACAATTTGTTGGAAAAGAGTCAACGTGGTTTTTGTAAAGGGAAATCATGCCTCACCAATCTACTGGAATTCTTGGGGGGGGGGGGGGGGTCGGTCAACAAGCATGTGGACAAGGGTGATCCAGTGGATACAGTATACTTAGATTTTCAGAAAGCCTTTGACAAGGTCCCTCACCAAAGTCTCTTAAGCAAAGTAATGTCCTGGTTCAAAGCTCCTTTCAGCCCCAGGATGTTTCGAAGGGTAAAAGGTGGAGAATCCTATGTGAATATGGAGGAAGAGTTTAGAGCAGAGCTAGCTCTATAGCTGAAAAAGATGGGCAGACTATTGAGTAAATGGTACCATTAAGAGAACTTAAAAATTATAGATGAGGAAATTAAAGTATCCCAATCTCTTTAATGGGCTGCATCAAAAAACCAAATCCAAGTGCCTTGAACTTCAAGACTGATCTTCAAGTCCTCTAATTTACAGGACATGATAATAATTAGGACATATAAAAGCCAGCAAATGAACAGAATTGATCTCTATCACAAAACCTTTGTGAGGAAAGTGTTTTAGGCATTCTTGATTGCCAATGGAACACTGGCATTTAAAGTTGCAAGTGACAGTGTCGCATGTGTATCTTGTACCGCATATTTGGTACATTTATACAAAACTGAAGTACATTTCAAGTGAACAAGAGAATACATTTTCAGTGAACTAAACAAAGACCTATAAAGAAGTACAAGAAAGAATATTAGCACACAATGAAGAAACTGATAAAAGAATAAATCAGAGTGGGTATCTGTATTGAGCTTCATAGCATTCAAAAGTTTCATTATTGGCATATGTTTTTACAGTGAGGAGGGAAAAATATTTTAGGATGGAATGTGGATTGAAAAATAACCAATATTAAACCATATATTGAGAGGTCAGCAGTGTGTATGGAATAGTATATCCTGGACACCCAAACTTGGTTCAGATGACAGTTTCACTTTCAATTTATCAGGAGCCCAAGTGTCCCTCTCAATTTTCATAAAAAGGAGCAGATTGCAGCAATTCAGCTTTACTGTGGATGAATGACTTCCAGAGACTACAGGTTTCAGCATGTAAGAATCCTCTATCTTGATCCAAACTGCTGCTGCATCCGTAGTCTGCAGAGATTACACCTCCATATTAAAGGTGAAGGCAGCTGTGGTGTATCTTTTAGATCTCTAAACCACATATAGCATTCTCATCATTGACTACCTCAGTTTATAAATTATAGGAATGAGATTCCTTGAGCTTCCTTGTACCACTCCCACAGTCATATGTTGAAAGGCCACCCCTTTTAAAACAGGCTCTTTATGGAACTACTGAATGAATCACATGATACAGCCTTATGGCCAGGTGTCTCCTGGACTATCCAATCTGTCTGTCCTGTGCACATTTGTATTGCCCTGTTGGAAAATGCATGATGATCTTACTTATTATATGACAATAGAGAACACCTTTTGTGACATAGTTAATCAGTGGTGGCGTTTGTGTAATTGTTGGCATCAAAGTAAAATAGGTATCTAGTTAAATTACAGAAAAGATTAGGAAAATCCTCATCCTTTCTTTACAGTAAATAGCAGACTGCTTGCAAGCAGTAGAAGAAATAAGAGAATAATTAAATTGCTTTTAATAGACTTTTTAGATTTAAAGACATAGTGGATTATGGTTGTTTCTTTAATTGAGAAATATTTAAAGTGTATAGAGATTTAATCAAATTTTCATTATGTACCTGGTCAGAGAACAGACTAAATGGCTAAAGGTTTCTTTAATTTGAAAGGGGGAGAAAAAGCAACTCATTGATGACTTGTTAAGTTGTGTGAGAAGATGTATTAAATGCTTATCTCTCCTGTGGGTATCTTGGTATCAGATACTTGGTTTACTGTGTGAGGTTTAATGCTTTTCTTCTAATTTCTAATGAACTTTACCACCAGACTACTTGATCATGACTAAGCCTATGAACAATGCAAATGGAATTGCCCCCTGATGGTGAGGAATGGGGCCCAGATGGCCCTTAAAAGGTGATAATTAGGAAATATAGCATATCTGAGTAGCTAGAAAGAGAGAAATTTGTTAAAGACAGTCAATCTGTTTGAAGCAATGGTCTTTCCCTTAATTATATAGATTTTCATTTTGTATGCCTTTAAAGTAAATTTTCCCAGAAAATATTTTTGTAACTGAAAACTAGAAACCACTGATTTTGTTACTCTTTGTTTCAAATAATTTTTTAAATAATTTCTTATTATATTGTCTTCTAAATATGAGTAACAGACTTGCTTTGTGTGTGTAACGGCAATATTTTAGGTCATATTTGCTCTCATGTTGTAAAATTATAATGAAACTGAGAAATACTGATGGTGGGTGGGCACATGTTGCACAATATTTATTTTATAAAGTTTTCTGAAACACAAATATAAATAAAATATTGCAGTTTAGGACTTTATATGGAAAGATTGAACTATGTTTTCTTCATTTCATTGCCTTTCTGAGGTTACAGTGCTTTGATTTAGTTTCTTTGTTTAACTTCTTGATTATGAAAATGCTGCATTCCAGAAATATTCTTGTTTTTTTAAGAAAAGTTTCCTATTTTAGCTGCAAATTGTTTAAAACAATGTAAGTTTTAAATTATAGCTCAAATGCTAAAGACAACTACAGCAAAAGTACTTAATGGTGTCTGTTATAGCTCCCCTTTTATAGTTGCCTTATGAAATTATATTCTACATTCTGACTACATTTGTTCTGTTTAGTGCAAGAACAATGCCACTAAGTTGGAAAGTAGCATTCAGACTGTTGCCTTCTAGATGGAGGTTGAGGGGAAGAGGGAGGGAACCATTTATTAAATCCATTGCCACGTCAATAATTTAATGAATGGAAAACTGATTGCTGTGGTACATATGGCTCAAGTCTATGCTATGAATTTTGCAGAATGAAACTATAAAGTATATTATTTCATTTTTGAACACTGAATTCAAGCTCGAATTGAAGTGGCAAATTAAGTCCGACAAAAATTTCAGCAGTAAAATTTGGAAGAATTGTTTGTTTTGCTGAAATTTACATAATAATTCATATTGTCAGAAATGCTCTTTGAAACAGAAGCTAAGTTGTGACTTGGATTAACTATTCTTCTTGGAGTCTTGCTGATGAAATATTTGGAAAGGCTCTTAAACAAAGCATTTCTTTCATAGGCCTCTTTCGAAACATTTCATTTTAATCTGGATTGTAGTATCCATGAAAGTTGCATATGAGAGGGCCCAAGTTCCTCTCCATAGTCCCAATTCTGTCCATGAGGAGTCCCATTGAAATCTCCCTGGTACAGGGACCCATAACAATGGATTGTATTACATAGTTGGGGTCCACAAGTGCTTTGATCCTCATGAGTTAGGTGAAGCAGTAATTTATGGTATATGTTGTCTCTATTTCTGAATCTATGTGGTTCAGATTTTGACACTTCCAGTTTGCCGACTGGCATTATGATAAGTAGAAGCTAACATCAAATTTTTAAATCTATGCATATCAATATACTGATGAGTGATAAAGGGGGGAGTTATAGGGCTCTTTTTCATAATGTACACTTTTCCTGGGAGGAATAGGAGAAACGGAACGAAAGACTCTGTGCTACAGTCTTTCTGTTACTAGTAAAACCAGTTATGTAGTAAAGAAGTGCCAAGGGGGGAGAGAACATTAAGTGGCGAACTGAAAGAAAATAGTTCCTCCAAATCTTCCTGTGTTTTGATTTTGTAAGTGTGTATGGGGTATTTTGATATATTCAGAAGATGTGTAATCATATATATTTGTTTTAATTATCACTTTTGATGTGTAAAGGTATTGGTTCACTCAATAAGCACCCCTGCAATACTTTGGGTAGCCTTATAACACTTAAAATTCCCCATATCACCACTCTTTAACATGGTGAGTATTAAATTATTTTGAAATGTATTGTTTAAAAAGTAATCTTGATTGACTGTTTACTGTAAATATGTTCATGATGAAATATGTTAAACATATCTCTGTGTTGTTCTTCAGTACTCAGGTATTTTTGCAGTTGTAGACCCCAATTCAGGAAACATTTCCTGAATTGGGACCTGAAGTGTGAAAACAGAGGTTGGAAAAATATTCTATACATTTTCAGAACATAAAGATATCAGAAATTAGATTTAAAAAATAATGTATATATTTAATTAAGTAGAATTATTCGTGCATATTGTAGTTAAAATCAAGTAAATATATATTTAGGAAATGTGTGTACTTAATAGTAAGTGGAAACAAAAGGGTCAGAACCTAAATATGGTCTAGATTCTTCAACTTTCTCACAAGACAGAGGAGTTACCTGTGAATAAGGCCCCGTCTAGAACTGGCTCTGAACAGACATAATTTTGCACCTGCACCTGTGCAAAGCCATTTGCAGGATCAGGACTAAATATAGAAGGATCTTGGACATATGTGGAAAGTAGTTGCAAAACACCTAAATAATTCCTTTTGGTATGCATATATTTTAGATTTTGTTATGTGAGATGTTGGAATAGCATTGTATTTTTTTTAAAATTGCCTTTAAAAAACAAACAGGTTGCATTTAGTTTGCAGTCCTGGTCCTGCAAACACTTATGTACATGCCTAACTTTACTCGCACAGAAATCAATGGGATTAGCCTTGTGAGCGATGTTACATGCATGTGTATGTGTCTGCAGCACCAGGGCCACTGTGTTGTGTAGCTGATATCTGTGTTTAACATCCATAGGGTTCAGAAGCTCTCTCGACTTGATAAAATAGTGTGAATATCTTTTAGAAGTTCTTGTATTTCCTTTCTTTTGTACACGTGCTTTCTGTTTCAGAAGGTTTTACCCCTTTTTCCTGCCTTAAAGGAAGGCTTTGTTTCATCTTGTCACTTGGTTAACATTCAGAAGTCTCTTGGGTGCCAAAATTCTTTTTGTTCTAGCCACTGTAAGTCAAATAAGCAAATCTTGTCTGCTGGTCACAATTGAGCTACTTCCTATATTTTCTGTTGTATAAACATTTTGAGTTCCTTTCTGTTTTATGTGGAATGTTTTCATTTATTTCATTCCTCCTTAGTAGTTGATTTAAAAAAAGACTTTTTTTGATGTTATTAATTTTGTTTAGATTATTAAGAAGTGGGGTTTTTAGTCTCTCTCTGTCCCCGCCATATCCCACCAAAAACCACCCAGAACATTCCATCTTTTATGATTTTACAAGTTATTTAAGAATCAATTTAATTTTGCACAGCCTGATGGACTTGGATTGTGACTTCCTTATCTATTGATGGAATGATTAGTGTGTCAGTTCTGTTTATTATAATGATTTGGGAATAGTTAAACCTAACAGTTACACACTACATTGTGCTGCTATTTATATGGTGCTTTTTATACTCTGTCTGAAACCAGAAGCACAAAGCATTTCTAAATAATTAATATAAATTTTGTAAAATTGTGGAGTTCATAGTGTGATTTCTTCAGAACAGTTATTTTTGTTTTAACTGGGTGGATGCTACTAAAAACAAAATCACATGTTTCTTATATTTTCTTTCTGTGTTTTTTTAGACAAAGAACCATTTTTGGAGAAGAAAACTAAAAATCCTTTTCTTTTACTGAGACAAAGGTATTATTGTAACTTCTTAAGTGGGTTGTGTTAAGGCATCTAAGGGTATGTCTACACAGCAGCTAGACACCCATGGCTGGCCTGTGCCAGCCAACTCAGGCTTGTAGGGCTTGGGCTGCAGGGCTGTTTCATTGCTGTATATACTTCTGGACTTGGGCTGGCACCCAGGCTCCAAGACTCTGTGAGGTGGCAGGGTCCCAAATCCTGGGCTCCAGCCCACGCTCAAAAGTCTACACAGCAGTGAAACAGCCCCATGAATCCGAGTTGGCTGGCATGGGCCAGCATAGGTTTTTCTTTGCTATGTAGACATATATACCTTTAGGTGAGGTTTTAATTTGACACTTAATAATAATGGTGCATGGCTCCATTATAAGTACCTTAAATCTGTGAGATTTACCTTTTCTTCCTAGTTAACCCTTTTAATACCTCTCCTACACTCTTTTTCAGTGACCAAAGGCAAAGGCCCCATCCATGAAGCCACACCTAAGAACACCATGATTTCTTCTCGGGATATGCTATTACAGTTCAGGGGCAAGTTGCACATGTGTTCTCTTCTTCAGTCTCTTCCATGGGCACTTTTTCCAAGGGACAGGCATAGGCCTGTGCTCCTACCAAGTGACAGACCTCTACCTGCACTCTTCCCAGAGTGGAACTCCGTAGTAGACTGAATCACCAGGCTACAGCATTCCCTGTTCCCACTGTCCTGCCATGCTTACAGTGTGAATGGTACCTTATACTCGCTTGCAGTCCCTCACAAGTGTACCCCGTCAGCTTTCACTATCTTCATCTCTCTTTAGGTATACACCCTGCAGTTCTACCACTCTTTGACTGGGTCAAGGGATGGTAGCCCCCCTGTTTCCAACCGTGTTAAGATGACCGGCCCAACTGCAGTTGGTACCTGCAGGCCCCCTCTTCAGGGGCCTGTGACTAGTGGCTGATTAAAGCGATGCAAAACAGACTTATTGTCCATTAGCCCAAAGGTACACAGCAAACACAGAGGAGGGTTTTAAATTCACAACAAGCCTGCACATCTGGTGCTTGCTTGCCCCTCATCACCTCTCTCAAAGCTTAAGGAGCCAAGCTGTCTCAAGCACATCCTGTGGAGCCCCTACCTTAGTTCCCCGGCATTGATGTATGCTCTCCCTGTTTCAGTTACTCTCCCCAAGAGCTAATACCCACTCCCTTCTTTTTCTCTAGGCAGTTTTTTTGTTTTTGTTTTTGTTTTGTTTTGTTTTGTTTTTTAACAACTTAGTATTCTTTGGATCTTAGTCTCTGGATTTGGAAAAATAGGCCTGTCAGCCTGGCTGGCAACAGGTGGGTAGGGATTTCCCAATGACTAGCTCACCCGTTGTTTCTCTTAAGGACCCTTGGTATTCTCCCTGGAGATAATTTGTCTGTGTTATTCTTTTGTTTCCTGCTGGTTCCCCCTTCCCAACAGCCTCCTTTGGTTTAATTCTGTGAAGTCATCTAGAATAATATCATACAGGTACACTGAGGCACACATACCATTCATACAAAATAATGTAGCTATCTTCCTCGTTCTCCACAAATGCACGGGGGAGGGGAGATTAAAGAGCATGTTGCCTGGCTCCTCCTTTATCCCTTCCTCAAGGAAAATTACAAATCCATTTCCTTCATGATACACACCTGAGGTGCACTTGTCTGGGGTGTGAGAGTTCTAAGAATAGAAGTCCCCATCCAGGGGCTCTGATATGGCAGTACATTCTAGGAAACAGATGTAACAGACAATATGCCTTACAGGGGCTTAAAGGGGAGTAAGAACCCATGTTATACCATGTGAGAGTTACCCAGACATTGGATGGAACCTTGGTTTCCCCCAACTTTACACCCCCAGTGTGCCTGCCAGTACATCTGACCTGACACAGGGGATGTGGTAATTTACTTCTGGTTTAAGCCAGCAGCAATTGTTGACGCTGCCCTTTCTATCCTCCTTAACTCCTCCAACAGCAAGGGAAAAGCAGGGAGGGTATTGTGCCTTGGTTGGATGTGTCAAGTCACAGTGCCTCTGGCTGGGAAAGATTCTTCATCAACCTTTGCTCAGAGTAATGCTTAAAGATACCAGCTCAAGTGTTTTTATGTGGTGGTTTTTTTATGTTTTTATGTTCTGTTACATATTCAGTATTGCCAACCCTGTGCTTTTAAAAAAGAGAAATTTTAAAAATTATCATTCATTTTGCATCTTTTTATTTGCCTTCTGTTTTTTTAAACCTTTGGACTTCACATTTTCAAGCTTTTCTTTGAAACCATGAGGGCTTGAAAATTACTTTTTTAAAAAATTGAAAATTATCACATACTCACGTGTCGCCAGGAGCTGAAGCTTTAGTGGATATTTTCATTTGGATAAACTTAAAGGCCAAAGGCAGAATAGTAAAATTCCACAAGACAGAGAGGTGCAAGAGCCCATGCTGGTGTGGCTGTTTGTGGCCATGTCCTCTGTTTATTTTTACATTTTACAGGGGAGCAATGTCTCTGCCCAAATGTATGCCTGCAGTAGTGGATGTTCTTTTGTCACCCTCATGGCATTATACTGCATGGACTTTGTGTATTCATTTCTGCAGGTGTGCAGATGAATACTGTTAAAGGAAGTGACACGTATCCGGGAAAGAACAGACCGCTCTGCATAAGTTCTGTGCCCTGTATGTGACTGAGGCTTTGGATCCTCAGCCCTGGTAATGTTTCATAAAAATATAAATGACCATACTTCTGACTTGTGTCGAAGGTTTAAAGCAGATTATTTTAAGAACCATTGAAACATGAAGCAGCAGATTTCTTATTATAGTCCTAGTCTGCATTTGACATAGTGCAGTAATGATTTCTAACATCTATTTTAGTTTGGATTTAGAGAGAGAGCCAACCTACACTGAAGTGCATTACCATGCTCTGACTTGTGAGCATTGTGTATGAGGTTTAAAACAGATTATTTTAAGAACTCTACAAGCCTGAAACAGCATTTCAATGATTATAGCTTTTTTTTTTTTTATCCTTTACACATAGAGCAGTTGTGAATACTAACATCTCTTTTAGTTTAGGTTTAGAGACAGAGCCAACCTACACTGAATTGGCCTCTTTTGATGCTACAGTATTGACTGAGGGGAGGGACAGATGGGACAAAAGTCCTAATTGCCCAAATTTACAATAGATTCCCAGGAGCAACCATCACAAAAGAAACATTAATGCAGTAAAAGGCAAATGGAAGGAAGCTAAACCCAATTTATGGACAATTCAAAACCTACATCAATTTATTTTAAGCTTCGTCTTGCAGACTGTGAACACTTCACTTGTCGTAGTAGGATTTATTTGTTTTAACATTGGCCACTACTCTGCATGTCTTACTGTACTTTCAGGATTTGTGAAATAAACTAGAAAATGTAACCATGCATCAGGGGCAAAATATTTCCTATGGTCTTGGACGAACATTCTTGAAGCTATCTGATGCAAAAGATCCATTTCTTATGCATGTTCATTACAGTTGCAACTGGAATATTAATTTTTCTACAGATAAGAGTTGGGGGATATCTGCAAATACAACAGATGGCTGTAGTGTTTCCAGCCATGAAGTAAGGGGCAAAATGTCACCCACCAACATCTATCCATCTATCCAATAACAGCTCTGCTAAAGTGTCAGTTATCACATTCATGATTGTCCTGTTTTCTTTTCTATTTCCATGTGCACATACACTTACCTGTATTTCTACTATGTTCCTATTTTAAAATCCATCTTTTATGTTTGATATTGTAATTAATTAGGAGCACACTATAAACTGAAAATGCTTTGCATGAAACATGTGCCACTGTTCCATGCTGAAAGATCTCCCCCTAGTTAAATACGTTTGAAGAATTCATATATTCCATACGTGCACTGAACATCATTACTTTTTATGATAATGGGTATAACTAGGGATTGCCATTTCTCTTAAATTTATATATTATTATTTAATTATCTATTTTATTATTTGTATTGCAGCAGCATCTGGCCAATTATGGGCCAGTATCCCATTAAGCTAGGTGTTGTACAAACAGAACAAAAAGACGGTTTGTCCCTCAAAGAGCTTATAGTCTAAGTAATTAGTACGTAATTCTTTGTTTAACTTTTACTTGGGGTGGTTGCTTCTTAAACTGATCAGATTCCACTGCTATATAATTGGTGGATACTTAGGTGACACTTATCTGAGAAATGAATAATACTGCCTTTCAAGATTTAAGCAAGTAGGAAATTGTTGCATATTTAGAACAAATTTTCTTCTCTTTTTGACCCTTGTTATCAAAATTGATCATGGTAACTTTGTAAAGGTCCCATCCTGAGCTGAAGCCAACAAGGTTTGAAAAGGCTTAGCACCTTGTAGGATCAGGCCTAAACTTCCAGTCCTGAAAACCTTTGTACACATGCATGACTTTTGGTGCCAGTGAGACTACTCACATGAGTAAAGTTCTGCACATGCACAAGTGTTTGCAGGATCAGGCCCTTAATCAGTAAGCAGTGATAGACACATTTAGATGTGTGTTCATTGGTCATGAATTTAAAATCAACAAATTCCTATCAGTGTAACTTAATAAACTGCACCATCACTTTAAAAAAAAAAAAAAAAAAAAAAAAGGCTACTCCAGTGTTTGTCTTAATGTGCACAGCTGTTGGGCCCCACTGTGTGAGGTGCTGAGTGCCTCCTGTGAGGTGTTGAGGACTCTCTGCAATGGCAGGAGATACTCGGCACCTTGGAAGCATAGGCCTTTAAAATGGTATTGATAGTTATTGTTTGAGATATATACATAAATGTTGCTTGATACAATTATTATAAATAATAAAACTGAGGGTACGTACATTTTCTGTTTCTAGGGGAAGCTGCATTGTTTTTCATAACAAATCATAGCAATTAGGGATGGCAAAGACCAGTGCAGAATTTTTTCTTGAAATATATCTATGAGCACTTTGTCAGATGTAAAAGTGCCAAGTAATGAGGCATTGGGAGACTGTTCCCCTCTTCTGATATTCAACTTACATTTTCCACGGCTCATTTTTTCACATTACTACTAGTTAGAGATGGTTGGGAAATAAATCACAATTTTGTTTTCAAATTTGAATTCATTTTCTTTAAGGAGGTTTTGAAAAGGAACAACTTTCTTGTTTGGTTGGTTTCGGGAATTTTTCCCTTCCTCCTTTTCTCCCCTTTTTCTTTTTACATTTTGCTACTGAAAAGGGAGTGTGGAAAATTACAAATTGAAAAATGAAAAAATTATTAAAATTTTCACTTTCCTGTTCTGTAATAAATAAATAAAAGAACATTTTTGAAAAAATATTTTGTTGTGAAAATTTCTGATTTAGAAAAGGCCATTTTTCAACCGAATGTTTTTCTTTCAAAAAAATTCAATCAGCTTTACTAGTAGTTATATTGCAAATAATCCCTCTCCCTGTTCAACTGCCGTGCACTGTTATGATATCCACTGGCTTTTTCCCTTTATATTTCATTACAAGCTGATATCTAATTGGCTTTCCACTTATCATTGTTTTCCTTCTTCAGCATTATTGCTTTCCTGGTAACTTTTTTACTGATTATGTGGAGTTCCACTTCTCTTTCTCCACCTGTAGTAATCTGGATTTATTTTGTTATTTCTTGTCCATCCATCTTTCTAGCCTCTAGGTCTCTCTCTGTTATTTTTCTGCTCTCATTGGGTCTGTCTCAATGTGGATATTACTAGCGTGCCTACCACCATGATATCACAGCATCTTTAATCTGCTTGGGTGAACTGAGAGGGAGGGTAGAAAAAGCTTAAGGAGCTTCCCCTCGGTTACCTAACACACCTATGTAGCAGCAGCATCAAGAATCCCATCTATCACTTGGAAGTAAGCTCAGGTACCAAATGAATCCCCACGCCACAGCCCTAAGGGGTATGACCAGACTCATAGCCAGATAGCACCTCTGAGGTAGTGTGAAGTCCGCTCTAGCCAGTGGCTCACCCCACTTCTCTTTAAAGGAGTTTCTTCCATGTGTTCCAGCAATGAGCCATCTTTCCCTGTGCCAGATGGATGGCTCTGGTAACCAACGTGTAGCTGGCACTGTTTCACTCTCTTCTCTCTCCTCCCCCAGCACAGCTCCAGCAGACAAAGCAGGATTTAGCCTGTAATTATAAAGGACTGTTATCACCTCTTCCAGATCATTAACCTGTTCTGTGCTGATTGCTTATACCTATGCTTTAGTAGCATTTGTCAAAACATATCAAAGGTACATAACCATGTGCATTAAGGCAGTACTGTAAGCATCATATTCATCATGCTCTATGTATGTTAGACAGCATGGGAGTAGTTAACAAAGATATTAAAAACCATTCCCTCCTTCCATTTTGGTTGTTAGCCCTTTTTCCAGATTAAAAGATTTGTATAGAAACTTCAGTTCTCATGAACCAAATTATATTTTAAAAAATAGCTGTTAAATGCTGTGCAATGTCTAGTTTCAGTGCCTTGAAGTTGTCACTTATTGGTCCCCTGCTAGATAACAATTCAAGGTCTGTACATTTAGTTATGAAAAGTCAAAGGTTAAATGATTTAGGAATAAAATGTCATTTGATGCGACAGAAACAAACCCCTCCGATGCTTGCGTTACTCCTGGGGTTTTCTTTTCACTTACAGGTTTAGTGTTAAGTCATAATTTTATTAACTGATGGGGAAAAAACATATTATTTGCTGACATTTTTATCCTAATTGCTAAGTTTATTATTGTGTGTTGCTTTGTAAATACTTTAAACTAGTGAGATTGGGAAGGCAATGAAAGTAAAAATTGAACTTGTTTTTCTTTTGTAGGTATTATTTTAAACATTGTCTGAATAGTTGGGAGGATTAATTGTTGCTTGGAGCTAAACAGATGATAAATTTTAAAATTATATTATTACAGTGTGTCAGCATAAAAGCTCTGTGTCCCAAGTGTGTCACCTTTTTATGTTTCTGTTGACAAGGTTCACATTTTATAGCACACCACCAGAAAGTGTTGACACATATTTAGATCACTGATTAAATGTTTTTAAAACGTGCCACTCAGAAACTAACCCTGATGGTCTTCGAAACAGGCATTTTGAGAGTTTGAATGCATTTTCCTTCATCAGGCAGGCTGTAGGAACAGTAATATTAATTAACAATGCTTTTTTGTTGTTTTTGTACATTGCTATTTTAAGTACAGAACTATGGATAAAATATGCTCAGTCACATACATTCTTCTGTTTTTCTTCACAATAGTGTAAAAGGAAGTTGTTGATTACTTGTAAAACACTCTTACCTAAGTTAGCTAGTGAAACTGAAATGTAAGAAAATTGATTTTCTTACCCTTGTCGTTTTTTAGTATTTTGACTCCTTCATGTTTGAGCCCTAGGAATATGTTACAAAGAATAATAAATTACTTCACTGTTATATCATTTGTTTTGTCAAAAAGATAGCACTCTGTATTAAAATTTAGCTGCTGTGATTTAGATCTAACTCCTGCATCCAATCTCCAAAATCAGAAACTTGCTCCTGTTTAGAGCCTCTTTAAAATGCTCCACAGAGGGACAAGAATCTGCTCATGTGGATCACAATCAGAGCTTTAGGGTTCAATCTTGCTGAGCACTTCTGATAAGTGCTGAGCATCCTCAGTTCCCATTGACTTTGGGCTTGTCTGCATGGTGAGTTAATGCATGGCAAGCCAGGGCGTGAATCTACAGCACATCCTGTGTGATCATGTCTATAGCTCAGTGAAAGTCCCACAGTGCAGCCTAACATACTGCTGCTTCAAAAGAGTTTGACATGTTCAAAATAAAACATTTTGATATTTTTGGTTCAAAATGACTTTTTAAAATTTATTAGTTTTATTGAAAATATTTTAAAAAGCTTAAAAGCTAAACAAAATGTTTACCCTGGGTCAAACTATATGTAATTTGACCCAAAACTTTTTTTTAAACTTTTCAGAAATTTAAAAAAATGGAATGACCCAAAATGATCATTTTAAAAATTTTTGTGATATGGCCTGCAAACCAAACAATAAGTTATTTGCACAGCTCTACATGCAAGGCCTAGCTACAGACATACTTTTGCTCTGGCTAGTTTCTGACAGCTTCTAAATCATAAAACAGAGTGAACACCACTAGAGGGCTCAGGACAATACTCTGTTTCAATACACTGCAGTCTGCAAGTGAGTATTGAAGAGAAGGAAAGAAAGACTTATTAAAGAACTATATTTTTAAGGTGGTGTACAAAAGAAAATAACTGGGGCTCCTTTATGATGTAAAAAGTAGGCCTGAAAGATTTTTGTCATAAAAATAACTTATTTTCTGCTTAATTTTTACCTTAGAAATTCAGGTCTTGACTATCCTAGAAAAACTAAAGAATTAGTGAAATTTTGACATCACAGGAGTCAAGCAACAAAGCTAAACAGCTGGGAGAAGAAGGGATTTTTAGTCAGACTAGTTAAAACTTTGTGGGTGTTTTTTTTGTTTATTTTTTAAAACCTTTCAGGCCTTCTTTATATACCATGAAGAAGTAAAAAAGGGGCACAAATCCTAATTTTTATATAAAAGACTAGTGCAAGTCACCTTTTAAGGAGGGATTAGAAAGAGCAGATATTTTGATTATTTTTTCCAGCTTTAGAAAGTCAATTGATCCAGCTCTGGTGGGAGCTCAGTCTCTGCAATTCTAAGACTTTTGAAATATGAATATATGTTCAAATATAGACTTGATAAGCCAGCTGAGAAAGTAATGAGCTATATCACCTCCATACTACTGATGTGATGTCCTACTTGCTTTCCTTCTGTGTTGCACCATTGTGGACCACTTTTTGAGTTATCAGATTGCAAGACAAATCTGTAACTGTGACATGTTGTACACTAATATATGGACTAAACTCTGGAGGTTTGCTGTCCAGCTCCCCCACTCTCCTCTTTGTGGACCCCACTCTCTATACAGGCGAGAACTTCCACTGAGTCAGGCAAAGACATGCACTGGCTATAGTACTGCCTTTTATCTACCTTCCTCCTTCTGCATCCTTCTTCTTCCAGATCTGTCAGGATTTACATCCTCTCTGTTAGCGGAGATAGAGGGGATCACATGGCTCATGGAATACAGGGAGGTTTATCACCACCCTATTAAAAGAAAGAAAGAAAATAATGAGCTACTTGAGAAGAGAAGCGCTAATGCCAGCAGTGTTCCAGAAAACCCATTTAAATTGTCTGGGAATCAGGATACAGTAAATTTAAGAGACTGGATTGGCCAAACGTGCTTTGCCACTCATAGTAGCATGAGAAGAGAAGTAATTATATTAATATGTATAAAATGGGCTTGATACAGTAGGTAAATGATTCATGTGGCCATTATATTATGTCAGGGATAATTAATGAGGGAAAATTAAATTAGGAAATTAGGCTCCTCAAGAGGATGATTTACACTATAGGGTAAAGGTGGCTCATGAGATGATAGCTTCCCCAGGGATTAACTTTCCTGGCAGGGCAGTTTCAAACTCTAGCCAGTTATTTACTGGGTAGGAAATAGGGAAAAAGTACAATAAACATATGGCCATTTAAAATTCACACACAGTTAAATTGTGACCAAGCATATGTAAAAGTGGAACCTTTAGGATACATAGGGTGGAATCCAGGACCTACTCAAGTCAATGGCAAAACTCTCATTTATTTCACTAGGGCTAGAATTTCACCCATGTCTGTTTTGCCCCACAGATCAAGAATATAGTCATACCTCCGATGCTCATAAGGTCAAGAAGATAAGGACCAGATTCCCTGCTGGCATAGCTCCATTGACTTCAGTGAAGTTACGCCAAAAAAGATTTTGGACCAAGGTTTAGGGAAATGTGGAGAAGCATGTATAGGTTTTACAGAGCTATCTGATCATAGCCATGGAGGTGGGATTTTCAGAAGCACTCAGCCTTAGTTTAACCTTGTTCTAGTTTAAATCAATGGGATTTCTACCATTGACTTCAATGGGAGCAGAGGTAGACAAAGAGTGAGGGTGAAATCATGTCCCTATTTAAGTCAATGGGAGTGATTTTTTCTGTGCAGTAAACATATGAGTACAAAGTACCTGGAAGTAAGCCTTACATTTGAGGAAACAATACAAGCCAGAGAAGAATTTAGCTTGGCCAGGTGGGTTCAGTTTAGGGTTTTATAAGCTAAACAAGAAAGCCTTATCTTTCACCGTTTTATAAATGATCTTCTGAAAATGAAATATTCCCCCAACATTAACAAATGGAACTATCATGGTACTACCAGAAAAGAACAGAAATTAAGACTCTCTACTTTACATTGATAAAATGTTAACCAAAACTCCAATTGGCTATTATTTTCCAGATTTACTATAAAAAAAAAAAACCCCAGTGAGGATTTATTAAAAACAGAATGGCTTTTAACGGGCATCATAGTCCTCTGCACATAGTACACCAAAGCACAACAGGGGCCTTCTCATAGCATTTGCTGTGGAGAAGACCTTTGGCAGAGTAATATGGAAATTCTCATTCAACGTCTTGATTAATTTGGGGTTTGGAAACCACCTTCCAGAGATGGATGACTGTGGTTTATTTAGGGGGAAAAAAATAGGCAAAGCTAAAGTAGCTCCAGGAATAAATAGTATAACACCAGATTTATGTTATCTGGAAAGGCAGAAAAGCCAGTGTTATTCTTTGTCACCACTGTTGTTCACTCTGTCAGTAGAGCCCCTAGGCAACAGCCTTTTGTGATAACTCGTGACAAGAGCAATAATAGGTAGATGAATACAATTGGTCTGTTTTGTTGATAACCTGTTTTTATGTATTCTTGGACCAGCATCTACACACACAACTAAGTGAAAAAGAGCCAAATTATGACTGCACTCTCTGGGTGCACGTGCAGCTCACCCATGGAGAAGGCAGCCATAATCTGGATACCTATGGTCCTGCATTACAAATAGGGAGATTTGGCCATCATTGCTGTCATCACTCCAGATCCCAGTGAGGGTGTACCCATAGCCCCACCTCTTCATGCATCAGCTTGCAACTGCATGGCATTGCTGTGGAAGTTCAGCATACACTTAGAGAAAAATAACTACCCCTAGAGGCATTAAGCTATGCCTGCTCCTGGTCTGCACCGGCGTAGTGCCTCTAGCTACCCCGATGACCCCTCCTCCATCCTCTTAACATGGCTCTGTGTCTTAGAAACAAAAAAGGGCCCTTAAAAGAAAGTTGTGAGGGTATTTCAGGATTCACAGCATGTGTATCTAGAAATACATGCAAGTGTTAAAAAGCTACTAATACCTCAGGCACAATTTGTTAAAAGAAGTTAAACATTAAAAATACTTCCCACCCGCCGCCACCAAACATTTGGGTGTGTGGATTTCTAAAAATCTAGAAGCATTAGCGAAAGATAATTTAATATCCATTCTAAAAACTATCACATGGGATTTTGGAAAGACCTTAATTTCACATTTCTTAGAAGAAATAAGCCTTAACAAAATATACTTGCTGTCAAGATTTCTATATCTGTTTAGACTTATCTTTGTATCTCACCATAAAAATGAGAAAAATTAGAAAAGACTTGCAAAGATTTTATTTGGAGTGGGAAGAGCGTTTTACCTTCATAAAGATAAAGGTGGCTGATGTGGCCCATTTGGATATTGTATAGTTGGATTTCATAAGTCTGCTGCATAATCAGAGCACTGCAGGTTGCCAAGACATCAGCATAGGTAACAGATAGCAAACCCATGGAGCTTGGCAAGATTCAAATACCCCCAAGCAACTGAAAACACCAATGTTGCCTCATAAGAAGGGCCATACTGGGTCAGACAAATGGTCCATCTGGCCCAGTATTCTGTCTTCTGACATGGCCACTGCCAGGTGCTTCAGAAGGAATTAATAGAACAGGTAATCATCAAGTGATCCATCCCTTTGGCCATTTCCAGCCTCTGGCAAATAGCAATTCCTGCCTATCCTGGCTAATAGCCATTGATGGACCTATCCTCCATGAACTTACCTAGTTCTTTATTGAACCCCATTATAGAGTTGGCCTTCACAACATCTTCTGGCAAGGAGTTCCACAGGTTGACTGTGTGTTGTGTGAAGAAATAATTCCTTTTGTTCGTTTTAAACCTGCTGCCTATTAATTGCATTTGGTGACCTCTAGTTTTTGTGTTATGGGAAGGAGTAAATAACACTTCCTTATTTACTTTCTCCACAACAGTCATGATTTTATAGACCTCTTTCATATCCCCTCTTAGTCATCTCTTTTCCAAGCTGAAAAGTCCCAGTCTTATTAATCTCTCCTCATATGGAAGCTTTTCCATACCCCTAATCATTTAGTTGCCCTTTTCTGTACCTTTTTCAATTCCAATACATCTTTTTTGAGATGGGGTGACCAGTTCTGCACACGGTATTCAAGATGTGGGCGTACCATGGATTTATAAAGAGGCAATGCAATATTTTCTGTTGTATCATCTATCCCTTTCCTAATGGTTCCTAACATTGTTGCTTTGTATACTGTCACTGCACACTGAGTGGATGTTTTCAGACTCCAAGATCTCTTTCTTGAGTGGTTACAGCTAACTGAAACCCCATCATTTTACGTCTCAAACTCCGCATACTTGGGAAATAGTTAAGGAATTTGTAGGATCTCTTTTTGAATACCCAACTAATTTTAATTTTGTGTATTTCCTAGGGTATGTCTCCACTACAATCAGAGGTGTGATTGCAGCATGAATAGACATATGCTTTAACTGTACCAGCATGGCTAAAATAGCAGTGTAGATGCAGTGGCAATGGCATCAATATAGGCTGGAACAAGCACACTTGGGGTCCGTAAGTGCATATTCATACTGCTAACCCGTACAGAAGCCCATGCCGCCTCATCTACATTGCTATTTTTAGCCATGCTAGTGCATGTAAAGCTAGTGAGGGTATGTCTACCCAAGCCACAATCCCTTGGATTGCAGTGCAGACATATCTTTAGAGTTGGAACCCGGATTGAATGTCTGACACAGTCACTCTTGGAAACAGAGAACTGCACTGTTGTTTTGCTAATGGAGAGTTAGTCATTTGAAGTACTCCACTAACAATGTGGATTTCCTTACAAATAGGGTGTTTTTTAATGTTTCTACTACTTAGGCATTTCTTTAGAACTGAGTAAATACAAATGAATTGAACTTGAAGCCAGTGATCACAGGATATGACTACGCTAGACAGCTGTGCCATTGTAGTATGGACACTTATCACTGGTGTAAATCCATCTCTCCAAGAGGTGGTAGCTAGGTTGATGGACTAATTCTTCCGTTGACCTAGAGGTGTCTACGTCGGGGCTTAGGTTGGTGTAGACAAGCCCTAAGTATTGCAATGAGGAAAACTCTTCTATTGAAAATTTTTTTTTAATTAAAGGCATACAGTTTCACCTTAATTGTTTTGGGAATAGATTGGTTTGTTCAAAAGTCCTATGATCCAAAGATTGAATTATAAAGTCCCACAATATGAAGGAATCAAACACATGCTGCCACATAACGTCTTGTGGTGTGTTATAATTACACACACTGTCAATATTATGTTGTACACAGACTTATTCACCAGCGAAAAAATTGTGGCCCCTTTGAAGTTAATGGGAGTTTGTCATTTACTTCAGTGGGGCCAGGAGTGTATCCACACAATACGTAAGTGTGAAAAATATGGAAATATGTGTGCAGCTTCCAAGATGTTGTTTATGGATATGTCCAAGTGTTCTGTTTCTGGAAGCAGATATATATTGTTCCTTCTGAGAGTTGCGGGAAAACTTCCTGAACCAAATTTAGTTATCCTGGAGTAGAGAATGATGGGGGGAAAAGGTAAAAGAAAGATAGGAAGAGGTAAAATGTATTTGCACTACTTGCCAAAAACATGGCTTTGATTCAGTAGGTAAATGGATACTATAGCATACCAATTTGGATAAGAGCAACAAAACAATATTTAAGCACAACATCATTATTACAAACCTCAGTTACTAAACTTTTGAATCAAGTAGCACATTTAAGAAATTGCATTAGGACCATATCCTTCTTACCTTATGTGAGTAGTCCTATTGAGTTCATTGCTGCTGTTTTTGTTCTGCTTAGATTTAAGAAAACAAAAAAGTCTAGCAGAAATGTGTAGACTGGTGAGTTAGGACAATGAAAAAGCACTCAATTGTGATGTTTCATTTTGTGTTAAATGTTTTAAAATATAAAGACTAAGCATTATAGATTAGTTCCCAGCACTGGGATAATGTGTAATCCTAGATTATCTTCATGCTTTAAATGTACCTTTTTTTTCTTAATAGTCATTTAAAACACCCTAACATCCATTTCAATTAGCTAGTGCACACATGTGATTGGTATATTGTCTTTAACAGGCTGCTGAGATATGTGCAGATCCCCTCACCTCACCATATACCTGAAAAATAGACAGGGTGAAATCCTGGCTTCACTGAAATCAATGACTGTTTTGTCACTGATTTCAATGAGATCAGGATTTCATGCAGTTCCCTCAATAGTCTTCTGTAAACTAAGGGTCGTACTGCAATGTACTGGTCATCTTCAGCTCTGATTGACTTTAATAAGAAAGTTGAGAGTCCTCAATACCTCAGATGAAGCAATGGGTACCTTGCAGTATTGGGCCCCTAATTAAAAAAGATACCCTTCACAAAAAAGACAAAAATTCCCCTTAGTCAAGCATTTTCCTGTTTCAGACAGCATTACATGTGATATCCCTTGAGTTGCTGCTTTATCTTGTCAATTGTCTCTGTAAATTAATCTGTCAGACAGCTTCATTAGATTGTATTCATTATACTAAAAGAAATTGCATTACATCTCAAATGTAGCATGACCTTCCTGAAATGGACTGGTGGAAAATAATATTGCAGAAGGCTGAAGTGCATGTCAGGATAAAACAAAGTACATCAGTCTGGCAGAACTGTCAAGAACACATTCCAGCCCAGGCAAAAATCTGCTAGCCCATTTTTGCCATAAACACCAAACACACAAACCATGTCACTCCCTTCCAATACAATCACACATACAACCACACAGACCCCATCAAAGGTTGCCTTTGACTTCAATGGACTTTGCATATGTCATTTGCAAACATTGTGGGCAACGTCTTTTCCCCAAATAAACGTGTTCATCCTACCTCAGAATTCTAAATCCACTTCTTATCCCAGGTTTTATATTTTGGGGAAATGCATTTCTTGCTCCTTTTTCACAATATGTATGTGATTTTGCTCAGCACTAAATTTTTCTCTGTATGTTGTGTGATATGAGATGCAGTTTTGTTTTTTGGAATTTTTTTTAACTACTCTGTTAGACCCTACTTTGCACATGCCTTTCCTTAAGCCTGGTCTACACCTAAAACTTAGGCCAACTTAGTTATGTTGCTCAGGGCAGATTATTGTGCTGGTATCTACTCCCCAATTTTTTAAAAATTTAGATTACATTTTCTATTAGTTCCAAACCCATTGTATTAAAGAGAAGAAGGTGCTTTGAAGAAAGGAAATTCTATTGTGGTTGTGACTTTCCACTAGTGCACTCTGAACTGGTGAATCGCTGTGTCACCCAAATCCCCCACTCTTAGAGCCCATCTTACTCTGCTTTTCTGTGAGAACTCCCAGTCCTGGGCAGTTCACACATAGCCTCCAGCAGGCAAGTTGCCCCCAACTCAGTGAGTGAGTGCTTCTAGCTAGCCAATACCCCCAGTCCCAGATGCAACCCTAGTAACTTCCATCTTACAATGTTCAGTGCTGCCCACTGAACACTGAAAGTTCATAACAAAGAAATTGATATGAACCAGCCTTGTTACTTCAAATGGCATCTCCACACACACCTTAAACCAAATGCACTGCTTTAAGTAAAATAAACAAACAAATTTATTAACTACAGAAGAATTTTAAGTGATCATAAGTCAGAGGAAAGTAAGTAAGATTTAATCAAGACAAACAAAAGCAAAATGCATTCTAAAC
This sequence comes from Emydura macquarii macquarii, assembly GCF_026122565.2. Taxonomy (NCBI): domain Eukaryota; kingdom Metazoa; phylum Chordata; order Testudines; family Chelidae; genus Emydura; species Emydura macquarii. The sequence goes on along the minus strand of NW_027133808.1, from coordinate 6,492,157 downwards.
TAAGCTTAACACTTTCTGCAACCTTACGAACTCAGGTGTTTCTCACCACAGGCTGACTGATTTCCCTTCAGCCAGGTTCTCCCCTTGGGTCAGCACTTCAGTTGCTGGGTGATGTTTGTAGATGGAGGTGGAAGAGAGAAATCATGACAAAATGTCTCTCTTTTTTTAAAATGTTCCTTCTCTCCTCTGGGGCTTCAAGAGTCAAGGTGACAGGTGACAAGAGTCAGGTGACAAACAATGTCCTTGTATGGTTTCATCTATGACCTGCATCAGTGAGCATCACCTTATCATAGTTCCAAACTGGCCAAGGGAAGGGAGGTAATTCACTCAAGAGTCTCTCTTTGATTCTTTGTTGATACCTCAGCTAGTCCTTTGTTCCTGGAATGCTGAGATGGGTTTGTTTTATGCATTCCTTAATGTGGTGCAAATTGCCCCTCTGCTCTGCAGAGTTTTGCCTGGATATGTTTCAGGCCATAAGGACACATCTTTGGGAATATTACATGATGGGGCCTCATAACCATACACATGACATTGCAACGAATGAATTACTATACCAATAATGCTCAGTACCTCATGAACATTCCAAAAACATTTTACATGACATACTTTTCATTAAACAATATACAATTACACTATAAGGGCGACCATGGGGTGCAGGGTGTCACAGTGGTTTAACTAACCATTTAGTAATATCTTCTCAAACTGTTTTTAGATAGAAGATGTATTTAAAAGAGACACTTCTCTTTTAAAACTACACTGGAAATTAGTGAATGGTATTTTTTCTTTTCTTATTCATAATAGTGGAAAATACTGTTGCAGCTGTTTATGGAACCAGAGTATTATTTCCATCATCAGTGATTGGTTAATGAGGTCCCAATGTATTCTGTTTAATGTAATTGCATACATTTTGCTTTTTTGTACAGACACTAACTGTATGTCTTGTATCCTTCCTTAAGTCTGTTCAAATTTCTGTTTCCTGTCTACTTGAACTTTTTATCTGTACAGTAAGTTTTCATTGGGTTTTTAATTATTTATATTTTTGTAATTTAAAATCTGGAAATATTTTACATAATACTTGTTTTGGGGAAAATGATTTATTGTTAAATAGATAATCCCACAAGAGCAAGGTTATTGAAATCCTCTCAAGTCCATATCTGGGTTTGACTCTGCACACTCACAAAGTTGTTGAAATGTGCGCCTAATTCCAAATTAGTAAAATCATCCTCTCGTTTTCTTCTTGTACTGCATCCTCCACTAGCCTGATGTGTATCGTTGCAAGGCCACGCTAAACCCTGTGTTTCTTTTATGGTTTCCTGTACTTTCAGCTGAGTAGTTGGACCAATCTGACTAGATTTTATGGTAACAGTAATGAAATTTAGCACTTAATCAGCAGCATTCATATATTAAAGCTATTTTTGATAAAGCTGTATTATAAGACCAAGATTTTAGAAGACAAAAGCCTAAAGCTTCTTCACACAATGCACAGTCAACCTCTGGAACTCGTTGCCAGGGGATATTGTGAAGGCCAAAAATATAATTGGATTCAAAAAAGAATTAGATAAGTTCACGGAAGATAGGTCCATCAATGGCTATTAGCCAAACTAGTCAGGGATGCAACCCCATGGTTTGGGTGTCCCTAGTCTCTGACTGCCAGAAGCTGGGAGTGAATAACAGGGGATAGATCACTCAATAATTGCTGTGTTCGGTTCCTTACCTCTGACGCACCTGGCATTGGCGACTGTGAGAAGACAGGATACTGGGCTAGATGGACAATTGGCATGCTCCTGCTTTCACTGAAGTCAGTGGAAGTTTGTATCTTTCAAAATGTCAGGCTTTTATTTTGTGTGCTCTTTTTGGAGTGCTACAAACATATTTCCTCTTTTTATGAAGTTTCAGGGTAAAAATCAGTTCCTGGATTTTACAAGACAGTATGCAAAAATTCTGGCAGGGGAAGAGGGGTTCTTAGTGGAAAAATGTTTGGAAATGATAATAAAAGCAGCATGGCATTTAGCTTCAAATGAAAACTATACAACACCTATACTTAGAAGTTAGGAACATGGGAAATTCTATTTAGTTTTATAATTTAAACTATATATATTATATATATTTATAGAACATACTTTTCATCTTCAGTTGTAAGGAAGTGTTTATTCCAAAGGCCTTGGTGTTCTGGCACTTCTGTAATGCAATAGCAAATTTCTGCTCTATTTCCATAACTGTATCCTCCATTTGTTTCCTCAATGTCATAGAACCAGATTCTATGAATCATAGAAGATTAGAGTTGGAAGGGACCTCAGGAGGTCATCTTGTCCAACCCGCTGTTCAAAGAAGGACCAACCCCAAACAAATCATCCCAGCCAGGGCTTTGTCAAGCCAGGCCTTAAAAACCTCTAAGGATTGACATTCCACCACCTCCTTAGGTAACTCATTCCAGTGTTCACAAGCCTCTTAGTGAAAAAGTTTTTCCTAATATCCAACCTAAACTTCCCTCACTGCAACTTGAGACCATTACTTCTTGTTCTGTCATCTGCTTCTTGTTCTGTCATAGTAAGAACAGCCTAGCTGCATCTTCTTTGGAACCCCCTCTACAAGTAGTTAAAGGCTGCTATTAAATCCCCCCTCACTCTTCTCTTCTGCAGACTAAATGAGCCCAGTTCCTTCAGCGTCTTCTCATAAGTCGTATGCCCCAGCCCCCTAATCATTTTTGTTGCCCTCTGCTGGACTCTTTCTAATTTGTCCACATCCTTTCTGTAGCCGGGGGCCCCAAACTGGCAGAATACTCCAGATGTGGCCTCAGCAGTGCCGAATAGAGGAGAATAATCACGTCCCTCAATCTGCTGGCAATGGTCCTAATACAGCCCAATATGCCATTAGCCTTTTTGGCAATGAGGGCATCCTGTTGATTCATATCCAGCTTCTTGTCCACTGTAACCCCCAGGTCCTTTTCTGCAGAACTGTAGCTTAGCCAGTCATTCCCCAGCCGGTAGCAGTGCATGGGATTCTTCTGTCCTAAGTGCAAGACTCTGTACTTGTCCTTGTTGAATCGCTTCAGATTTCTTTTGGCCCAATTCTCCAATTTGTCTAGGTCACTCTGAATCCTATCCCTACCTTCCAGCTTAGTGTCATCTGGTGAATATAATATATGAATATAATACAATAGTTGTGTTGAAGAACTAAAGAGGAGGAGGGAATTGATGAAAGAATGAGCATGAAGATAAGGAAGGGAGAGGAGGAGGGTGAGGTAAATGGAGGATAACAATGTTGCCTTCAGTATAGAACAAAATGAACAATTTAAACAAATGATTAAAGCACTTCACCCTTGATATCAAACTCCTCCAGGCAGTTTTAGAGCCACTATGTGAAGAAGAAGAAGAAGAAGAAGAGGAAAAATAAAGGAGGAACTAAAAGAATTAACATTGACATTAATACAGGATAGCTTGTTGAATACAGGAAATGTTCAATTAATAGCTCCAAGCATCCAGACAGGGATAATATGTTCCTGCTTAATGCTTTTGATCCTATGTCCAGAAAGAAAACTGCAGAATATTGTGTCCAGACTGCTGAGGATGCCATCTAACAATGCTGGGAAAAGTATAACAAGGAGATCTTTGCGATCTGCTCAGCCTATGAAAATACAATAAAAAACATGAGAGCTTCTTAGGTTTAATCATCCTAAACTTGTAAAGGTGTTCAGTACACTGTTTCAACTGAGAAAGAGGTAACAGCTAACACAGTCATAAAGTATATTGTGAAAATACAAAATTATCTTCTGCAGTTATGTAACAGGGTGGCTTACCTTGTAGGCTGGAAAGCCTGGGGCTAAACCAACCCTGATTATGGAATGCGCTCCACTTGAGGGGGAATCAGGAAATTCCCTATAATGTGAAAAGGTGACTGCAGTAAAAGGGGGAATGCTAGGGAGCTGCAACTATGCTGGTGAACACTGCAGGGAATAAAAAAAACCTCCTGCAGAACTGTGATACAAAGAAGCGTGGAGGATAAAAGCCCAGTGAGCAGTAGGCTCCTGGGAGACAGGAAACCCTGACTGTGTTGGGGATTGGATGTCAGAGCCTCATTGAAGGAAAGCTGTGAGGATTGGCTGGGAGATCAGACCAGGATGCAAGAAAAGCCCTGAGATAAGAGGAAAAATGCCAGAGCTAACTGGACTTTTTCTTTGTGTTATAGAATCATAGAAATGTAGGATTGGAAGGGATCTTTAGAAATCAAGTGCAGCCCTTTGCACTGAAGCAGGACCATATAAACCTAGACCATTCCAAACCTTTAATAAGGTTTTATTTTTAAAGTTTGGAAGGGATATAAACCCTCACTTCAGGCCTTAATCAACTTCTACTTAAGGATATTAAGATTAATCTTTTTCCTATGGGTCGTTATTCTATAATTGCAAACTTGGGGGGGTTTGTTGAACCTTTCTCAGGAGCATCTGGTACTGCCCATTGTTAAAGACTGTACTCCAGACTAGATGGACCAGTCTAGCCTGTTCTGGCAACTGCTCTAAGACTGGACAACTAAATTTAACATTTTAAAAATGTTGATTTTTAAAAGACCTATGATCTTGTTGATCCAGCTCAGCACTACTTGAGTGTGTGTTTAATCATGTTTGGTTTAGTTGAAACTTTAAGTAGGCTATGTGCCAAAAAAGTTAATAAATCAATAAAAGCATATCAATATCTAGATCTATTGGTAAATAGTTAAGAGTTAGATAATTTGTTTACTGTGTTTTAGTTACAGTTGCAAATTTGCAAAATTACAAATTTTTCATGTTGGATGATAGAATCGTAGAAATGTAGGTCTGGAATGGACTTTGAGAAGTCATCAAGTCCAGCCCTCTGCACTGAAGCAGGGCCAAGTAAACCTAGAGCATCTCTGACCGGTGTTTGTCCAACCTGTTCTTGGAATCCTATTCCAGTGCTTAATTATCCTTGTTATAAAGTTTTCCTAATATCTAATCTAAATCTCCTTTGTAGCAGATTAAGCCCATTACTTCCTTCAGTGGCAACAGAGAGCAACTGATCACAGTCCTCCTTATAACTGCCCTTTACATATTTGAAGACTGTTATCAGGTCCCCCCTCAATCTTTGTTTCTCAAGACTGATCATGCCTGCTTTTAAAAATCTTTCCTCATAGATCAGATTGTCTAAACCTTTTATCATTTTTGTTGCTATTCTCCGGACTCTTTACAATTTCTCCACATCTTTCCTAAAGTGTGAAGCCCACACTTACTACAGTGCCCACACTTACTACTAGTTAGGCACCACACAGTATTCCAGAGGAGGCCTCACCAGTGCTGAGGAGAGCAGGACAGTTACTGCCTATGTCTTAACACACAACACTTCTGTTAATACAGCCCAGAATACTATTTTCTCAACTGCATTACATTGTTGACTCATTCAATTTGTGATCCACTATCACTCCCTAATCCTTTTCAGCAGTGCTACCACCTGGCCACTTATTTCCCATTTGTAATTGTGCATTGATTTTCCCTTCCTATGTGAAATACTTTGTACTTGTCTTTATTGAATTTCATCTTGTTGAATTCAGACTTATTCTCCAATTTGTCAAGGTCATTTTGAATTTTAATCTTGGCCTCCAAAGTGGTTGCAACCCCTCCCAGTTTGGTGTCATCTGCAAATTTTATAAACATACTCTCCACTCTATTATTTAAGTCGTTAATGAAAATATTGAATAGAACCAGACTCAGGACTGCCCCCCCTGTGGGACTCCCCATCCTTCCAGTTTAACAGCAAACCATTGATAATTACACTTCGAGTATAGTCTTTCCACCAGCTGTGCACCCATGTTATAGTAAATTCATGAAGACCACACCAGTTTGCTTATGAGAATGTCAGGTGGGACTGTGCCAAAAGCCTTATTAAATTCAAGATATATCACATCTACTTCTTTTCTCTTATTCACTAGGTCAGTAACCTTGTCAAATAAATATATAATGTTTATGCATTTGTATTCCTGAAGAATAAGTATGTTTTTAAAAATGAATCACATAACTGTGTTCTTTCTGTTTAATTTCATACACATGTGGCGGTGCGAGGTCAGTGTTTTTTCTTGAATTGGACATAATCTCAAGTATCCTGTTTTATAGAGATTCTTCATTGTGTTTTCCCTAGACAAAGAACAATCAGGCACTTTAAATACTTTTAATTTTTGTTTTTGTTTTTATATTATGTTAGACTAAACAAAAAGGAAAGAGACAGCAAAATGTGTGAGAGACTTGCATTGTAAGAGAAGCCATTCTGAACCAACGCACAAGGGCTGCTCCTGCAGAAAAGCGAGGCAGCCCCCTTGACTCCTCAAGGTGCAATGCAGAGGAAACAATCTTATGGCTACAAACATCACACTGTTAAACTTGTTTTCCTTTTCCCTAAGGGCCCCCTGTGCATCATTTTGGAAGGCCTAATGATCCCTTTTTTCCCGTTTTAATGCAGCTTTGAAGCCTTACTTTATGTTACACACACAGTCCTTTTAGTTGATGAAGAATGGACTGGCCTTCCTTCAGAACTCATCAGTGCCCTTTCACTCTCCAGATGGGTTAAGTGTTGGATAAGCATCACAAGTTGATTCCTTTTCCCTCATCCCTACCCCATGGGGGGCTGAGTGGCCTGCCTTTGCAGCACACCTATTTTTCTTTTTCTAAGAGCAGTTGCAGGCTCAGTTGGCTGACTTTAAACGTAGGAAGGTATAACAAGTAGCCAATTACAGCAAACATTTCAAGTTTCAAAAAAACAACCCCACAAATCCATACAGTATATGGATTTTAATTATAAATCATTTTGTTTAAAAATATATACTCTCAAACATCTAGCACAAATAGCATCCTACCTTTTGCTTTAGCTCTAAACACCAGCAGCACAACCAGCTGTGGTAGCAATAGTATCCTATTGAAGAGGGCACTGGGTGCAAGCAAAATTTACGTTTCTCTGAGAACATAACGGTAGAGAGTTCACTGTGATAAAATGAAGAGAGCATAGGATTTCTTTAACAGATAAAGAAGTGGGAGGATAATAGAGTCATTTAACTGCCTCACATTGCTTGATGTATGAAGGTGGATTCATGAGTAGTTCCCATAACGTTTTGCTGGTGGTTTAGTACACAGCATCATTACCAAGAGAAAAGACTAAAGAACTGCAGATGACAGGACACTGGACTCGGTTTTTTTTCCTTCTGTTTTTAAGAAAAGCATGTCTTTGATGAGGTATAGCTGCAGGCTATCATTTTACATTTTATGTCAGCTACCTTTTGTCAGAGACTCATTATTGATGCTGTAGTCTGTTTTAATTCACACTTCTCTGCTAATCAATTACAGCGTTTATCCATTAATCAGGTATTCTGACAGGGTCAATAACTACTTTTCAGTTTTGTGGGCTGATGCATGTTATCAAGCAAATAGCAACAGTTTGGAACAGTATTCTTTTCACAGGCTGGTGAACATCCAAAGGGGTAAACATCTAATGAGGCTTTTGGTGATTATCCTGTTATAGGACTCCATATCGAAAATCTTAACTGCAGAATTCAACTTCACTGGGGTGTGGTTATGTGCATGCATATCTTCCTTTCTATTCCTCTGTCTGTCTAATATCTATCTGTGTCTGTGTGTGTGTGTGTATTGTGCTCACTCAACTATAGAATTTATAACAGATTCAGTGGGTTAAATTATAACAGGAATTAAAGGTTTTTCATTTTAGCAAGTGATGTAGATAACAGAGGGGGTAACGTTTAATTGGACAGTTACAGTTTTGGTAGTTAAGTTGCCATCTCTAAGATGGTAACAGGTTTCAATTATCTTTTTTATGACAGCTGTACCAACATTTAATTGTTTCTCATCAAGTGTGGAAAGAAAAGACACTTCTGTAGATTTTTCAATTCTTCTACATGTCACTTAGCTGTCTGCACCATTGTTTGAGCTCCTTTCTCTCATCCTTTCTGCAGCAATGAGTTGTGTCATTCCCTCATGATCAGCACTTTTGTTGTCTTTGTTTTTTGCTGTACCTCAGAAGTCCATCTTTTCTTTCATCTCCTTCCCATTCATGCATGAGGGAACAGTTGTGCTCTGTTGTGGGGATGTTCCGCTGGATTTCAAACAGTAGGGTTTCTTTTTATTCTGTTCTAAGTAGTACAATAGGGCTGAATGTCTGTTGCAGAATGCACACACTAATATGCCAGGTTATTTGGTTTCTAAGAAGTCAATAAAAATGCTACATTTAGGCTCAGTACTTGGCTTGCTTTTTTGCTGTTTGCCTTTCATCTTCAGTTATAAATCTGTTTGTTTGTTTCTGATTATAAAATATAATCCTCCATATTAAATCCAAGCGTGGAATCAACAAACATTTAGGAAAAATGTTACTGGTGATTGAGTATATTCACATTAGCAGATTTGGCAGTCTGCATCATCCCTGATAGGGAAATGAAAACTGCCGCCAGATCTAATTAATGAGGACTATAACAGGGAGGGAGAAGGAAAAAGAATGTGATCATGAGTTGGTCTTGGCAAAACTTTCCTGTTTTTTGGAGACTTAACAAGTCTTTGCATTTAGAAAAGGTAGCTTTAATGAATTTAGTTTTACAAGATTTTTTTTTTCTTATCTGTGTACTTGGTTTATAAATACTCAAAAGCCATCTCAATAGCAAAAGGCTAAAGATGTAAAAAGCTAGATATATCTTGAGACACTTTGTTCTCATATTCAGGAACAATCTTCAAAATCCTTCTTAATGAGGTCATAAAAGAAAAAAAATTGAACAAGTGGTACTTGTGTACCTCTCTAGGATGTGTCATCGAGGTCACTTGCCACTAGGTTATCCTATTTAAAAAGGGATTGGGATAGTTCAATCAAGCATTGCATTAAGAGAGAGACTCTGATTAATTCCTTCTCTTCTGTATTGTGCTATGGATAATTTCAGTAAATTTGTGGTACTTTCTTCTTAGTCAGTGTTGAGGCTTACAGTTCTTGATGCATCATGCTGAGTATTAGCATTTATTGGTCCTATTTGGCTCTACTAAAGAGGAGTGTAGGCTGCAGACAGCCTTCTAATCTTTGACAAGTGAGGCCATTACTGTTCTCTGGTCATAGAGAGAAAGTGTTCTGTTACAGGTTTGCTGCAGGAACAAATATTGCATGTAAAGGAAAGGGAAGAATAAACAGTAAGTAGGCTAATGATTTATTGCAGATTTCTTTTGGAAAGTAGAGACTGCTTTTATTTAAAAAGTCACAGTCTGAACAACTTTTTTGGTTTTTGACACACTGGGAGAAAAGTAAGGAAATGCAATGTTAAGCTGTAACCTTAACTTTTGCCATTGTGGTAGAATTGAAGTTCAGCAGAGCAACACACAAGATTCATTATTATTATTATTCCCTGTGTAACCTTAATTTTATTTAAAATGTAGTCATTTTTGGTTTTTAATTTACTTGTTTACTTTAATACTGTTTTTTTTTTAAAGCGAAAAGTGTCTTTTGCGACAATGTCTGTAATATGTTGTACTGAAGAGAGCAAGAGTGTTTCTCAGCTACACATGCACTTTTTGGCTTGTTAAAAATATGCATATTTAGATTATGAAAAACATGTATTTTAGATACTTTAAAAGTTATATATTTATCTTGTTAAATATACTTTGCTCTCTTTCAAAATGTTCATTTTGAAAACGTGGCAGTTACTCTAGAGACCTGAGGCCTAGTGGGTATACACATATTTAGGTGTTCTTTAAAAAGTGGATTTTTGACCTGATAGACCGTAACGGCTCCCAGGGAGCCACTGTGGTCATTGTGTAAATCCTTCTTAGTTTTCGGTTTACTCACTTGATAGACCGTAACGACTCTTAGGCCCGTTATGGTCTCTTGTGTTAATCCAGCTGCTGCACATGCGCATGGAGCCTTTGTGCCTAAAAATCCTCAGGAAGGTTTGTTGGGAGAGTAGTATCCATGCCCAGGGTTGCTTCCTTTCTAACTGGAAAAAAGTGGTAGTTTTTCCTCATTTTCTTATAACAGCCAAAAGCACCAGCAACATGTCAGACAAATGGACTACTAGGTATCAGATTTTTAAAATGAGCCCCTTTGAAGTTATAGACATTCAAAAAATCATCTGAAACCACTAGATTAAATAAACATATTAATAACTGTAAAAGACATGCTGATTTTTTTTTAATTTTACACCTAAGATGTAGTATGTCAAGCTTCTGCCCAGAGGGATTTTTTGATAACCGAGTTATTGACCCTTGAAAACAGGGAGTTGTAAGTGAAAGACTGACGCAGTCGTAACTATAGCAACACTGAGTCAGTGTTGCTGTAATTGTTAATTATTGTAAATAGAAAATTAAGACTGTTAAGCCCCCCTCCCTCAGTTCTTGGTTCTCTGACAGAAGCAGAAGTCCAGAGTCCAGCAGCAGGCAATACTATGGGTTTATTGGGGTAATCAAGCAAGAATCCCAATTCTTCACACCAGTAATTTTCCTTCTTCATACCTTATTTCCTGTTTGACCTCAGTTTTTATAGTGTATCTTAACCAATGATTTTCTTTAAAATATTACAAGATAAATCTTTAACCAATTATTGTAACATAATTCTCTAACCAATCATACCCCATCACCTTAACTGATTACAATTAGTTATGGGACAGACAGAAACAATCAAAGAATCAGACAGAAATTATCAGAACAGTGGGTACCATAATGGCCAAATAATATGAAGTGTAGGTTCTATAACCACAACTGTTAACAAGTGTTTAAAAACCAGACAGAATGCTATCAAACAAATTTTCTTTAAGCATTCTAGGATCCTTCCTTTATCTGGAGGTGTTAGACTGCATCACCTTCTTAACAGCCTGGTATTGCCTTGTTTTAATGTAATTTGTTTGAATACATGGATGTGACCACACGCTTCCCAGGTTGTGGCTGCCTCTGTTGCTTAGCCGAAGTACAAGGTCTCAGACTGTCACAATGAGAGACGGCACATAGACAGGTGGCCTGTAATTTTGATTCTTTGTTTTTATACCCTATAACTAACTAAATGATAAGAATATACTTAAACAATCATAGGCCTTTACAGGCAGGCCTAAATATCTATATTCTAACAAAAAGGCTTTCTTTTTAAAAAGAAAAAGCTTTTATTGCAAACTGATGGTACCACCATACCAAGATGGTATACGTCATTCTCTGAATGTTATTAATGTATCTATTACAGTACTAATGAAAGTATTTGGAAAAGTATTGAAAAGGGAAAACACACATAAAACATTATTCATATTATCAAGAGATATTTAAAATGGCTCTGTTCATAATACACATTTGAACCTACCTAGTAGACAGTTTATGCAATTGCTTTGTACTGTCTAAAACAGACAAAGTTATATTTACATAGCTTTTTTCATTCTAGGTATGGGACATTGAGAGAATAATATTCTTGTTCAAGTTGGTTCTTCCATTTATTTGGATTCTTTAGTGTGTGGAGGGGGATGGTTTAACTTATAAATGGCTTTGCTTTGACCATAGATAGGGTTTTGGTTTTTTTGTCTTTTGTACAGCTATACTTCTATGAAAGACTGATTGGTGCTTAGATTCCATGACAATGAGCACCTTAGACAGTGAGACCTCCTCTGAATAGTGACAGTCTCCCCAACGCCCTCCACAAGGTCAGGAAAACTAGCCTACAGTAAGCCCTGCTTCAGTTGAGGGACCTCTGGGAATTGTGCGACCCTTGTGGTGGTAGGATCCTCAGCACATACAAGGCATCTCTTTGTATACCAAAGTTTATTGTCTGTGATATCATTTTGGTTGCTGTTCACAATTTTGTTTAAAAGCTTGTCCAATAGTGAAAGAACTGAAAGAATTTCACAAGAAGAATAATCCCAGAAAATGTAGTAATTTCTATTTGTGAATAAATCTTAGCTCATTTGCGAATAGGACCAAAGTATCAGCCCTCTCATCCACAAAGAATTTTTTCAGGATTTTCTGTGGCCAGGGTTAGACTAAAGAAAAAGGACTTTGTTACCTTCACATGGGATGTCTTTTGTGGGCAGGCTGCTTACATGATTCTGTCCTGATCTTAAGAATTTGAATGCTTTCTTGGTCCAGTTTTGCTCTTTTTAGTCCATTTTCCAACAGGCATTGTAAATGCCTCTTATATATAACTGGATCTTCCTTAATATTTAATGTGAGCACAGCAGATATTTAATATAGTCATAAATGACAGTAGTTCCTCTGTCATCTTATCCTTTGGTATGCCCAAAACATAGATATTTTTGTATCTAATCTAGTTCTCTAATTATTTCCACTCAACGGTAAATTCCTAAGCTTTCCTTAGCCAGTTTTTTAGATACTAGTTTTTGTTTTTGCTCAGCCATCTGTCCCTCTATTAATTGTACTTTTTCTCTGGTCTCTACCCAACCCAGAGTTTTGTCAAAATGGTTCTTTAGGGTGTTCTAGCTAAAATTTCATTTATCCATTTCCTATAGTAAGGTACTTATGCCATCATAATTTTAAACATTTTATGAGCATAGCTACCAGTTACTGAAGAGGATTTCAGAATCAATGGTTCTGCATCACGAGGAGATATGGTTGGTAACTTTGGCAAAGGACTGAACAAACAGATACTTTTATTTTTAGCTTTATGCATTTTTTTGCTGACACTGATGTTGATGTCAAAAGGAAAGACTGTTACCAGCAAATCGCGGTGTAGGGTAACTGGGTATATAGGGCACTCTGAAACTCTCCCTTCTCTGTAACTCCTTTCCCTGTATGTATCAGCATACTTTGGTTTCTCCCATCCTTAAAGTACCTACCCATGACCTTTCTTATTTCTCCAACTATTAGTCTATTTCCTTCTCTTTACCTTTAAACTCATTTAGCTGCAGCACTGTCTACAAAGAATACCAAGTGTTCACAGTGTAATAAAAGACATAGGTATGCCCCTCAACATCCTGGTATCCTCACTTTTCACTCATTTCTGTAACTTAAATTATCAGTTGTTCAAGTCAGGATCCTGTCTTCTATATGGTTTCTTTGAGGCATGTAGCACACCTATGGATTCTAGAAAATAATATTATATTTTAAAAATACTAAATTAATCTATTTCCCTTTCAAAATGTACCCAATTATTTTTTCTAATTGTTAGACTACCTCCCTCAGGCAGGATTAAATGTAACTATTAATGTTTTAAATCAGCCTTGTGTAAGGCAGTCTAAAGACATTAATGAAAGAGTCATGTGAAAGCAACTCCTATCATGAAGAAAACATCTTGCATTATAATTGTTTTATTGTAAGAGTAACCCAAAGCAGGAAAAGAGAGTGGGGCATCATACCTTAAAGATAACTTTTATACAAATATTTTGCCAAATTGCATCAAGGTCCTTTAGAGCAGTAACCCCACCCACGTCCCCCAGAATTCAGAGCCCAAGCTCCAGCTGAAGAGATCTACACAGCTATTTTTAGTGTGCTAGCATGAGACCCGCCCTTGTTGATGGATGATTGCCCAACACTAGCCCTTCAGTCCATAATCACCATTTCAACAGCACAGGCATGTTTCACTGTGTTATGAATGAAGAAATTAATGCACTTACCTCAGGGAAGTTCTTTGCTTACATTTGTTATTTACTCCTTGTCTGGCCTGTACTTAAGGGTTATACTGCATTGAGTAATATGACTTTGGGGCTGAAATTTGGGTGTGTACTTTTTACATGTCTGATTTAAATGTGTAAGTGTGGGTTGTGCACATGCATACCACAATGGAACTTTCTACCATAGGAGAGAAACTCATCTGTGCAGGAGACAGAGGTTTCTCAAGGGCTAGTCTGAGACTTGCATAATGAATTTCTGCAGCAACTAAGGACCATTATAAACCTCACCTCCTTCTGCTCCAAGTGCAAAGCACACTTCTTCAACCTGCCTTTCCGTGTGTGTGTGTGTGTGTGTGTGTGTGTGTGTGTGTGTGTGTGTGTGTGTGTGTGTGTGTGTGTGTGTGTAAAACCTCCCTACCAAAACAAAAAACTCTATTGACCCCATGATTCTCCCCTGAGGGAGGGGATGAGAGAGAGAATAAACCACATGTGACAGATGTTAGTCCCATTACTTATTGCATTCCTGAAAAGTGCTCAGATACTACTGTGAGGAGAGTGTATAAGAACCTGAAAAGAATAAAATAGAGCCCCCTAAAATTGCTTGCATGCTTTGGGGACTTGTGTCCTCAAAGAAGGTAAATGCAAAAGTGCACACTCACATATCTTTGAAAATTTGAGCTTTAATAAAACAAAAAGCCTCTGGTCTGTGCACCTTTTATTTCCTATCAGATACCCAGCCAATAGGGAATGTATTAAATTCCAGTGAAAGTACTGGTCTTCTTGGATTTGGTCAGGACTATGTGCAGGAGAGCACAATGTGCCTCCTGAAGTACAATGAACTGTGGGATTTTGGATTTAGTAAACTAGAGGGAAGACTTTCATTGTGTACTTTGGGGAACAAAGGGAATGATTATAACCTGTTATTTGCCATCACTTGTTACTGTGTCAATCTATTTCCTACTCTCACAAGTGAACATACAGATTCCTTGATGGAGAGGCAGCTATTTGGCAGGGCTTTTTTGAGACTGATCTGTGGCTTAACAAGTAATCATTTCTGTAAAATTGCAAGCATGATTGTTTTCTTTGGGTATTTCTGAATTTATGACCATGTAGGTACAGGCCAGACAAATCTTGCCCGTAGAGGGATTATGTCTCAGTGCTTTCGGAAATGTTTTTTCTGTAACTCTGAATGTTGCTCATGTCATTTGGGGTATCTACATGAAGGATTAGTTTGTAATTTTTAAGGAGTGATGCACAGCTCTAGGAACTGACCAGAGAACAAGTTCTAACACAGAATGACAATTCTTTCTTTGCTTACCCCTTGCTCTATTGGGGGAAATGATGAGTGAATTACTTAACCCTTTGTAGAAGAAATTTACAGCTCCCCTGGCACCTAACCAGCTTCTATACTTGGCAAATGGGAGATGATGGAGCCAGGGATTCCTCCCATTCCCCGCCTCTTTCCCCTCTCCCCACCCATTAGCTCATAGGGGGAGTGTTCTGAACAAACAGCCCCTTTTCCCCCACAAACCAAAGGCATAATCTGAGCAGGACCAAGCAGGGGGAGTCAGAGGTCCTTTCTCTCCCTTACTATCCTGCATGGCCAACTGAGGGCTGAAACAATCTAGCTCTAAGAAACTAACCTGAAGGGATATAGTTGCATGAAATAACTGGTAGCTTTACATGTTCTTGCAAGGGGTCAGTGAAGAGGCCTACACTGGCGACGTAGGTCAACGTAAAGTCACTTATGTCGATCTACGTACACCTGTGTCTACATTGGCACAACTGTTAATTTGAATTAAGTCACCTCGAAAATCGACTTAATAAGACCACCGCTGCAAGTGGCATAGCGCCTAAATCGAATTTGTTAATTCGATTTAGTGTCAGTGTAGACACAACTTCACTTAAATCGAATTTATTGGCCTCCAGGAGGTATCCCACAATGCTCCGTTTTGACCGCTCTGGACAGTCGCACTGTGCTGCTTTGTGGTCACGCTACCAAGAAATGTCCCCTCCCCTCAAGCCCCGAGAAGATTTGAATTTTCATTTCCTGTGCTGCCAGCATGGAGAGAGCTTTGTCACTGTTCTCTGCATGGCTACTGCAAATCCCAAACGTGCTCCAGCATGGAGTCAACCAGAGGTCTTAGATCTCATTGGGCTGTGGAGCGAGGAGTCCATTCTGGCTCAGCTCAGAGACAGCAAAAGGAATCTGGACATTTATGGGAAGATATCCCAGGGAATGCTGGAGAAGGGACACAAGAGGGACACTCAGCAGTGCCACATGAAGATCAAGGAGTTGGCGTCAGTCATATCAGAAAGCCACGGAAACTAACAGCCGCTCTGGCTCTTTGCCTAAAACATGCCGCTTCTATGATGAGGTGCATGCAATTCTCGGTGGTGATCCCACCACGGTGCCGTCCTGCAGCATCAATACCTCTGCTAGGTCACAGCCCATGGACAATGATGAGGACTCCGTGGACAAAGAGGAGGAGGCTGAGGAGATCAGGGTGCATGAGAGCATGCTGTCCGTTCTCCCTGAAAGTCAGGACATATTCCTGACCCCAGACCACTCCAGCAGCACACAGGACAGCACTAATGATCCCGTGGAAGGCACATCTGGTGAGGTTTTTTTCTTCTTAGCAGTTCTGCCCTTTTACATTGTGGGGGGGATTTCAGGCATTTCGGTGACTGTACTGGGGGGTTACCCAGGGAACAGTTTATTTATGTGATGAGAAATGCTACGTTTATCAGCAGTTGATATCTCATGGAAACTTTCATGTATGTAATACTTCGCAAAAGTTTTCAGAGGAAGGCTGCCTTGTTCCTCCCTCCACAGTAGGATACTTTGCTGCAATCAAGGGAGCCTTCATCATGGCGGAACTCTGCTGGTACCCCGCTGCGTCCAGCAAATCTTTGTTTTAAGCAGAGACTCCCTCCGCCCATGCCCCCCTCCCCACTCTCCGTAGTTCCTCTCTGTAAGGGTTTAAAATACCGCTGCCCCAACTGTCCGCAGTGCTTCTCTGTAAGGGCACACCTCGCACGTTTAAAATACATGCAGAGACTTCCCCCCCCCCCCCCCACCCATGCTCTCCACAGTTCCTCTTTGTAGGGGTTTAAAATACCAGCAGAGACTCCCCCTCCACCACCACCCCTTTACCATGCTGTCCTCAGATCCTCTCTGTAAGGGCACAGCGAGCAGACCCTTCTGGGATGTCAGGAATGGAATGAGGCTCTGTGTTTGCCCAATGCACTACATGGGGATTATTGTCTACATTGTTGCAGGGGATTATTGTCTACACTGTTGCAGTTATATCATTTTCTTCACTATGCTAACAGTGGCTACCTTGTTTTTTTTGTTTTTTTTCCATTCTGTAGACACCTCAGCCTTGGCCCCACCCTCAAAAAATTCTGCAGAAAGGCTATTGCAGATTAGAAAGAGGGAAAAAAAACCCAAAAAATGAGATGACATGCATTCATGAGCTTGCAAAACCTCAGCAGCTGCAGAGACAGAGCAAAGAGCGTGGCGGCTCACCTTGTCCCAGAATATGGACATGGACAGGGAGACTGGCAGAGAAATGATGGAGCATGATCACAGTACCACGCAGGAGATGCTACGAATCCTAAGGGACCAGGAAGACATGCTGCGGAGGCTTGTGGAGCTTCAGGAGGAGCGAAGGAAGGACAAAGTCATGCTGCAGCCCCTCCATAATGCTCCTCGATCGAGGGCTTTGATGCCCGCCCCCTCCCCCGCCCCCAGCTGGTCTCTGAGGAGACTGGCCAGGCTGCAGTACACCCCAGTGGAGGCGAGCAGAAAGCAGCGGCGACCACGCTGACTGATGGTTAGCAAGCTACCACCCTACCCCTTAAGACAGTGAATGAACACTCCCCCGCCCCTTACTCCATGACTTGAATGTTCATAAATAAAATTAAGCATCATTTCAACACTTTTCTTTATTAAATCATATCTTGTTCTGGAGGGATTTGGTGGGTACAGATATCGATTTGGGGGGGGGGGGGGGGTTTCTCCAAAGGCAAACAATATACAGGAACAGAAATCAGTCCTGCATCTTATTGCAGAACCTGGTTTTCAAAGATTCCCTAATGCAAAGTGCTACACGGTTAGGTCTCAGCGTAGTGCTGGCATCTGGCTGCTCATAATTGGCGGCCAGTCTTTCTGCCTCCACAGCCCAACCCTGGGGGAACCTCTCACCCTTCGCTTCACACACATTGTGAAGAACACAGCACACAGATATCACAGAAGGGAGGTTCTTCTCAGTCATGTCCAGCCTAGTGAGGAGACTCCTCTATCTACCCTTTAAACGCCCAAAGGCACATTCTACAACTGCTTAACCTCTTATTAAAAAACTCCTTGTCGCTGTCAAGGTGACCAGTGTACTGTTTCTTTAGCCAAGGGAGCAAGGGGTAAGCAGGATCCCCCAGGATCACTATGGGCATTTCCACACCCCCAATTTGAATTTTTTGGTCTGGGAAAAAAGTGCCCACCTGCATATTAGGGAACAACCCCGAATTACGCGTGCGTCGTGCACCTTCCCAGACCACCCCACATAGATGTCGGTGAAACGACCCCTGTGATCCACAAGCCCCCGCAGGACCATGGAAAAGTACCCCTTGTGGTTTATGTATTCGGTTGCTAGGTGGGCAGGCACTAAGATAAGGATGTGTGTCCCATCAATGCCCCTCCTCCCCCCCGCGCAGTTTGGGAAGCCCATTGTGGCAAACCCCTCCACTATGTCCTGCATATTTCCCAAAGTCACTATCCTTTGTAGAAGAAGTTTATTGATGGCCCTGCATACTTGAATAAGGCAGCGTCCACTGTAGATTTAGGGACTCCAAATTGATTTCCAACCAAGCGGTAACAGTCAGGGGTTGCCAGCTTCCACAGAGTGATGGCGACTCTCTTCTCCACTGTCAGAGCTTGTCTCAAGCGAGTATTCATGTGCTTCAGGGACGGGGCCAGCTCCAAGCTCAGTTCCAGGAAAGTTGCCTTTCGCATACGAAAGTTTTGCAGCCACTGATCATCATCCCAAAGCTGCATAACGATGCAGTCCCACCAGTCTGTGCTTGTTTCCCTGCACCAGAACCGATGCTCCACAGAATGCAGATGATTCATTACATTCTGCAGCAATCGGGAATTGTTCTGCTCGATGGCTTGTAGCAGGGCAGCCTCGGTGGCATCGCTGTTGTGTGTGCTTCGTCTTCTTGCTCTACTTCAAAAATACTCAGTGATACGCCACGATGTATTTGTGACGGTCACAATAATAGTGCATAGTTGAGCTGGCTCCATGTCTCTGCAGCAATGGTGAGCGCGGGGAGTAAAAAAACAGCGCAAAAATACTTTTCCTGTTTGTTTGGGGGAGGAAGAAGAGAGGGAAGCAGCATTGCATCATGGGACGATGACACTCATCCCAATAGCCACCTCGGCTAGTTGCACTGTGGGATAGCAACCCACATTGCACTGCTTTGCCATTCGAATTAAGAGTGCTCAGTGTAAATGCAGGAGACCTGCGCAAACAGCATAGTGTATACATGCTGCTGCAATTTCTAAAAATTGGCTGCTGAAAGTCGACTTACTTTAAGTCGACTTCTCTTGGCAGTGTAGACATGGCCTAAGTCAATGAAGCTACACCCCATACCTCAAAGACACTTGGGATGGTTGCTGTATGTGAATGCAAGATGTACCAACATTACAAACACAAGACATTCTAACCAATAATGGGTGTTGACGCATCCTTCTGTCTAGTGTCCATAGGGCCTCAATGAGACTTGCTATTTTACTGAGACTTTCCAATCTAATAATATTGTTTGAGGGACAGGAAGGTGCAGGTTTATGTAGAAAAGTATGAGGAATGCTGGAGATTTGTAAACTTGTTGTAAAGGCAAGTTCTATTATTTATTTGATTTTGCTGGGGTTAATATAACAGCAGTTTAATGTACACGTATTTTCTACATAGATACATACAGTACTAGTAGAACCTAATTTGTGTGCTTTGAAATGCTGAGTTCTTCGAGTGCTTACTCATGTTCATTCCATTCTAGGAGCGTGCACGCCTCCATGCACAGTTACTGGAGTTTTTTCCCCCTTGAACAGTACCTGTAGGGCCAGCTCAGGTGCCCCCTGGAGCCCCATGCACATGCTGCAGTGTATGAGGTGCCGCTGGCCCTGCACCCCTTTAGTTCCTCCTTTCCGCCACTAATGGTTGCTGGAATCTTGTTTCGCTTGCGATCGCAAGTATCTCAGTTCCCCTGTTCTATTGTAGTTAGTCATTAGGTTAATTAAGTAGTTCTTTGTTAAGTTCTGTTGTTAGTATTTAGTTAATGTTAAGTGTTAGTCCCGTTAGGGACTTCGATTTGGGAGCAGGTCACGCCCCAGTTTCCGGGCTTCTAGCTCCGCACGGTTTGCGGCAAGCCCTTCCCACTCAGCAACCCCCATGCGAGCTGCCTGAAGTGCTTGGGGGAGTCACACTGAAAGGACAAGTGGAAGATCTGCAAGAGCTTCAGGCCAAGGACTCGGAAAGAAAGGGAGATCTGCCTGAAAGCCCTTCTCATGGAGGCGGTGTTGAGACTGGCCTCAGAGTCGCTGTGTTCTGCCTTGGTGCCAGGCACATCGTTAGTGCAGAGCAGAAGCATTGCGGCACCAGCCTTCTTTTCCTCCATGAAAGAGGCAGAAGAAGCAGCACCCGGACAAGGATTGCTCCCCTGCACCGAAGAAGAGCAGAGATGCAGGGCCAAGTGACAGTACCGCATCGTCCCAAGTGGCTGTGCTGGGGCATTCAGAGCAGGTCTCGCCCTTTAGGACTCGGAGCCCTCCAAGGGAGCCACTTCCAACACCAGGGAGCAGAAGGGGATCCCTCCAGCTTACAGTGCTGTCGACACCAGAAGGGCTTCAGGCAGCGAGGGATTTGATAGCTCTCTCTCTGCTGCCCACTCTGAAGCCCACTCAGTGCTGGGGAGAGACAAAGCACCAATTTCAAAGGGGAAGCCCATGATGGGATTCCTTCACTGGCAGCACCAGTTGCCGGAGTCCTGGAAGGTGTCACCTCGGGACAGGTTGCCAAGAAGAAGGTCCCCACTGTCGAGACACAGATCCCCCGAGTCCCATTCCCTCTCACTGGCACTGGGTCGATCACCGACAGTTGAGCGACACCATACGCATCGGTCTCCGGCAAGAGAACATGGCAGACACAGATTGCCAGCACAGAGGAGCTCATGGCATTGAACCTGCTCTCTGATGCGGAGGTCCCTGAGGGAGTGGCACCATTCCGCCTCTCTGGCACCAAGCGTCTCTTCCATGACGACCAGGCGCCAAAGCTGGTCACTGTTGGCACTGGGTTCACCTGGAACTGTGGTGGTGCCAGCCGCATCCCCGGCACTTCGGCGCCTTCAGCCTCCCAGCAGGGGTCCCCGCAGTGCCACACTGCACATTCCCGGCACCACGTTCCCTGACGCCCAGCACCAACCACCATGCTGCTGACCGTAATAAGCCCAAGGGGTCGAGACACCAGTCACCATCCCCCAGACACCGGCATGAATTGCCGTGGGACATTAGGAGAGAGGTGGAAGGAGCCCTGTTGCGGTCCTCAGCTAGTGACTCTTATTCCTTGGAGGAGGACAAATCTGCCGCCTGCCCCAGCCACCACTATGTCCCAAGAGCCTGGGATCAGGGATCAGGACCCTCACCTTCGGGTTGGCCCCGGGGGCAATGGCCCGCTTAGTGGCCATATTGGAACCCGGGGGGGGTTCCCCGGGGTGGTAGGCCCTCATTCTGGCCGGTCATCAGAAAAGAGATCAGTGGCCCCAGCAGCACCAGAAAGGGCCCGGGACTCGGGGTCAGACATGGATTCAGACTCACTAGAGAGGACCCCCACTTTGGTGGCCCCACAGGAAGGTCTGCAACAGTACATTGCCCCGTTACAGTCATCCTCCTCATCCCTGGACGAGGCGACTGCGTCAGGCCCATCTGTCCCCGCTCGATGACTTTAGAGCCACCAGGAGCCTCTTGAAGAGGGTGGCTTCTAATCTGGGGCTAGAGGCAGAGGAGCTCAAAGACACCTCAGATAACCTCTTTGATATCCTGGCAGATGCGGCACCAGCCCAGATTGCCCTGCCAGTTTACAAAAGGCTTTTCAAGCTGGTTAAGGGCCTGTGGCAAACCCCATCATTGCTGCCACCAATCTCCAAAAGGGTGGAGAAGAAATACTATGTCCCTGCAAAAGGGTTCGAGTATCTCTTCATGCACCCATCACCGGGCTCCTTAGTAGTGGCAGCCGCAAATGAGCAGGACAGGAAGGGCCAGGCCAGCCCCACACCGAAGAATAAGGACTACAAAAAGCTAGACTTATTTGGCAGAAAGATTTATTCCATGGCTAGCCTACAATTTAGAATTGCTAACCAGCAAGCCCTGTTAGGGAGATATAATTACAATCTGTGGGACTCCCTTAAGCACTTTGGTCAGGTGTTACCCCAGGAACAGGCAATGGATCTTACAACGCTCCTGGAGGAAGGTAGGACAGTGGCCAGGGTGGCCCTGCAGGGAGCCTCAAACACAGCTGATTCAGCGGCAAGAGCTATGGCTTTGGCAGTGACCATGTGGACGTGTTCATGGCTGCAGTCATCTGGTCTGTCCCAAGAAGAGCAGCAATCCATCCAGGACCTGCCTTTTGATGGGAGTGCACTTTTTTTGGACCATACAGACAGCAAGCTGCACAGTCTGAAGGACTCTAGGGCCACCCTCTGTTCGCTGGGTCTCTGTATGCCTCAAGATGGTAGTTCTGCCCTCAGCAGCAGCAACCCAGATATCAGGCCCCTTGTTTTGGTGCCTATAGGAGGAGGGACAGAGATAGGAGTTTCAGGAGGTGCTGACCTACCTTGTCAGGCCATCAGCAGGGCCCTTGTGGCATTCCGGCGGGCAGCGCCAACCATTTTGATGGTGCGCCCAAGGACAGCTGACCAGCGTCCAATCAGGATCCTCCCTCCCTGAAGTTCATGAACTGCCTTGCCCCCTTCCTTCTCAAGTGGACTTGTATTACATCGGACCACTGGGTCCCTGGGATTGTCGAAAGGGGCTATACCCTGCAGTTTTCTTCCCCCATTCAATTCCCGCTTCCTCGTCCTTCTTCAGGGATTCCTCTCACGAACAACTTCTCAGGCAAGAGGTGGAGAGCCTCCTCAAATTGGGGGCTGTGGAGGAAGTTCTACCAGACAGGAGAGGAAAGGGGTTTTACTCACGATACTTCCTCATTCTCAAGGCAAAGGGGGGCCTCAGACCCATTTTAGACTTGCGAGGGTTGAACAAGTTCCTCAGAAGGCTCAAGTTCTGCATGGTCTCCCTAGCCTCCGTCATTCCTTCTCTGGATCCTGGAGACTGGTATGACACCCTGAAGGATGAATATTTTCATATTGCAATCTTTCCTGGCCACATTTGTTGTGGGCCATTCCCATTTCCAGTTTATGGCCCTCCTGTTTGGCCTATCTTCCACGCCATGGGTATTCACAAAGTGCATGGCGGTTGTAGCCGTGCATCTCAGACGACAGGGCAGGCAAATCTACCCGTATCTGGACGACTGGCTAATCAAAGGCAGGTTCTGATCTCAGGTCCAGGCCAGCCTCAATCTAGCAAGGGCCGCCTGTCAGTGCCTAGGGCTAGTGGTGAACAACCAAAACTCCACACTCGTGCCAGTGCAGCGAATAGAGTTCATTGGGGCCATTCTCGACTCTACACAGGCCAGGGCTTTGCTGCCACAACCTTGGTTCAAAGCCATGTCGAGCCTTATCAGGCACCACCGCACCTACCCTCTTACAATGCTCCAGGCCTGCTTGCAGCTGATGGGTCACATGGCAGCCTGCATTACATGGTATGCCACACACACCTAAGGCTCAGACCGCTCCAGTCCTTGTTAGCCTCACTGTATGCCCAAAGGAGGTACTCTGTGGACAGAGTGGTCAAAATGCCCCCAGAAGTCCTCTCCTCCCTAGACTGGTGGCTGGACCCCCTAGGCAGTAATGTGGGGGATACCCTTCAAAGACCTGGTTCCCTTGGTCACACTGATATCAGATGCCTCGGACCTGGGATGGGGGACACATATCAGCTCCAACCACAGTACACAAGGGACCTGGTCAGAGGGGGAACAGTGACTGCACATAAACATCAAGAAGCTCAGGGCAGTGCGGTTGGTGTGTGGGGTGTTCCTCCCCTTCTGAAGGGCAAGGTGGTCCGAGTTTTGATGGATAACGTGGCCACGATGTATTACATCAACAAGCAGGGCAGGGCCCGCTCCCCAACCCTGTGTGGGAGGCAGTGCGCTTATGGGACTTTGCAATACAACACAGTATGCATCTGGTGACTTCCCACCTTCCCGGTATAAAGAATGCCACATCAAACTATCTCAGCAGGTCCTTCTTACCCCGCTGTGAATGGTCGCTTCATCTGAAGGGGCCGACATGCTCTTCCAGATGTGGGGGTCTCCCCAAGTGGACCTCTTCGCATCTAAGCTGAACAAGAAGTGCCGTCAGTTCTGCTCCATTCGTGGGCTGGACAAAGGGGCTCTGTCCAATGCCTTCTTTTGTGGTCAGGAGCCCTTATGTACGACTTCCCACCTATACCATTAATCCACAAGATTCTGTTGAAAATCAAGAGGGACAAGATGGATGTCATTTTCATAGCACCCACCCGACCACAGCGGCATTGATTTACGACACTGCTGCTGTTGATTGCTCCTCCGCTAGAGTTATCTCGCTGGCATAATCTCCTCTCCCAGGACCAGGGATGGTTGCTGCATCTGGATCTGGAATCGCTGCACCTGACAGGGTGGAGGCGCTGTAGTTGAACTCGGAGGAACAAGCCTGTTCGTCTCAGGTGCAGCAAGTTCTAGTGGGTATCAAGAAACTTTCCACTAGAACATCGTATCTTGCCAAGTGGACACGGTTCACCTGCTGGGCAGCATCCCGGGGAGTCTTGGCCCAGCAGGCCTCAATCCAAACAATATTAGACCTTAAGCTGCAGGGCCTGGCTTTTGCCTCACTGAGGGTGCGTCTGGCAGCTATTTCCGCTTTTCACTCCCTGATCCATCGGAAATCAGTTTTTTTCCCAAGATATGGCAATCAGGTTCCTGAAGGGTATAGAGAGGCTCTACACTCAGGTTAGGGATCGACTTCCTCCCTGGGATCTAAATTTAGTGCTTGCTAGACTCAAGGGGGCCCCATTCAAGCCTTTAGCTACCTGTCCCTTGTTGGCCTTCCTGGTAGTGATCACCTTGTCTAGAAGGGTGTCCAAGATTAGGGCACTTACCTCAGAACCGCCGTATATGGTTTTCTATAAGGATAAGGTCCAGTTGCAGCCTCACCCAGCCTTCTTGCCCACAGTAGTGTCCCAATTTCATTTTAATCAGGATATTTTCCTACCTGTTTTCTTTCCAAAACCCCATGCCTCAGACGAGAAACGCTGTTGGCATATGCTCGATATCTGGAGGGCCCTAGAGTTTTACATAGAGTGGATGAAGTTGTTCCATAAGTCCAAGCAATTTTTCATGGCAGTGGCCAACAGGATGAAAGGCTTACCTGTTTCAGCGCAGTGAATCTCCTTGTGGGTAACCTCCTATATTAGGTTCTGCTATGATCAGTGCCTCTCCCGGGGGGTGGTCATGGCCCATTCCACCAGGGCACAGGCTTCGTCAGCAGTGTTTCTGGCACAGATGCCCATTCAGGACATATGCAAAGCTGCTACCTTGTCCTCAGTGCAC
Organism: Emydura macquarii macquarii; assembly: GCF_026122565.2. Classification (NCBI taxonomy): domain Eukaryota; kingdom Metazoa; phylum Chordata; order Testudines; family Chelidae; genus Emydura; species Emydura macquarii. The sequence goes on along the minus strand of NW_027133808.1, from coordinate 6,466,826 downwards.
ATCTTCACTTCCCATTACACCATCGTTCAGCAAGCACATGATAATGCCAGTGTCAGCAGGGCAGTGCTGCAGATGGCTCACCAGTGAACTCCAATCCCACCTCCAAGGTATTGCTTGTGAGTCACCTAGAATGGAATCGACATGTGCAAGCACTTGAAGAAGAAAAGACGGTTACTTACCTTGTAACAGTTGTTCTTCGAGATGTGCTGCTCATGTCCATTTTATGACCTGCCTCTCCATCCCAGCTGTCGGAGTTGTTGGCAAGAAGGAACTGAGGGGACATAGGGCCAGCGGCACCTCATATACCACGGCATGTGCGTGGGGCTCCAGGGGGGCACCAGAGTCAGCCCTATGAGTACTGCTAAGGGGAAAAAAATTCCAGTAACCGTGCATGGAGGTGCGCACACACCTAGAATGGAGGGGACATGAACAACACATCTCAAAGAACAACAGTTACAAGGTAAGTAACAGTCTTTTGCTCTTCCTGTATCTCAGACTGTCAAGAAATGTGCTTTTCCAGCTTCACTGTAAATTATTTATTTCTATTATATGTAAGAGACTTTAAAATAGTGATTCATTCTTCTTTGCACCTAGACATAGTCATTTACGTTATGTTATATTCCCCCTTTAAATAAGATAGAAGGAAAGAATTTGTACAACTGAAATAGCATTTTGCAGAGAAGAGTGCACATGCCATAATTTTATTTTCCAGCAGAGCTGATACTAATCACTGACAACAAAGCATACAGATTCTGAAATATTAACTAAAATGTTTTGGGAAGAGATCAAAACTGAAAATCTCATGACAGTTACTATCAGCAATGAATCAGATGATGGACAATGTGAGACTAAGATTGAATGATGTTTGAAACTACCCAAATGACACACACGTGGATTCAGTTTCAAAACACCACACTTAATATGAACATTTGAATGTGATCCACAACCTGTTTTTGTACTGAAATGACTGTTTATGGTTCCCTTCTTTATTCTTTCTTTCTTTTTGTCTTTTAGCTTTATTACAGGTGCTGGTATGCTATGTATCAATTTTAAAAGATATCCTGATAGTACTATTTCACTCTCTTGATAAAGTATGGCTATTATGATTATTATTAATGTGTATTATCGTAAATCAGGGGTCTATTGTTCTAGGTGCTGTACAAATAAATGGGTATCCTCCTTATACCAGTCATGTTAAAATATATGTAAAGATAGAATAGGGATAAAGGTTGTTGAAATTGTGCTGTCAGGTGAGATTTTATTCACATATAGTGGACATGTCAGGTTATTAGAGAATATTGGAATGCAGTCCATAACCAAATATGACAAATTGTTGGATATTTATTACTTTGAATGATCCTTTGGTAATTCTCCTAGGTCTTCCTAGAGGAAATGGTCTCACAAAAGGAAATGAATTAATCTCTCATCTGCTAGTAGCTGCTCAGCTACTGATAGCCTCTCTATGGAAAATGAAAAATAATCCAACTCTAAAGGAATGATTAAAAAATATGGGAAGTGGTGGTTATAGAAAAATTCACATATCAATTATGTACCCAGCAAAATAGAAAGAGAACAAAAACATATTTAGCTATTTGGTTACCTTTTATTCAGTATCAGACGAAGTACATTCATCTGCAAAAAAAACCAAAACAAAACCCCAACACATTTTTTTTAATATTAACATTTGATAGAAATGCCTGGTCTAATAAATATGTGTCATCAGAGATTTCACATAATGTGTAATAAAATCACTAGAAGCAACACGTCATAGGTGTTTTAATGATGCTCACTCTGTAATATGGTAACACCGGTTAAATAGGGAGATCAGATTACTATTACTGTAAAATGTAACTTAAAACACATTACTGTTGTAATAATTATTGTTTTGTTTCTGATATTTACATGGTAGGAATCTGTAAACCTGTTAGTACTTCCTAAAATAAATAGTTAAAAACAAAATGGGTACCCAAACCAAAAAGTAGACAGCTCAAAGCACAGGACGCTTTTTTCCTTCCTAAAGTTGGGGGGCACACACTACAGCATGTATTTACATTTACTTTCCCTGGCAAAGGTGTTTGAACATATGACCCTAGCAGATGTGGGTTTTAAGGAGGGACTTGAAGGAGAATAGTGTGGTTGTTTTACAGCTTTCCACTGGGAGGTTTTTGCCATATTTATGGAGCAATGTGGGGAAAAGTGCAAAGATCCTAGATATCGTTAAGGTTTTATATTACTGCCCATCACCATAGTATCTGACCACAGTAGTGATGCTAGACGTACGCAGATTATGCTATTGCTTTGGGCCACAACCAGCTCAAGAGGCCCTATTTAGTATCACTCCCAAAATACAGTTCATCTTATTTAACATGGACTTTTAAACAAATGTATTAGTATGTGTTGTTTTGGTATTTTTTTTATTTGTGCAGATAATGCAATTAATATTTTTAGGAAGGGTTTAACGGGCTCTGCAAAATATTCCTACTTAAGGCCCCGAATGGGTTAGCATCACTTCTGTCTGAGCACAGAGAAACAGGCAATCAAAGCTGGTTCATTTAAATGACAAGAAAAACTGTTAAGTGGATGTAGACCTGATCCTGTTTCTCCTTTTAGTTTATTTGTTGTAGAATCCAAGATACCTACCTACCAATTATTTGCAAAATAACAATATTTATCTATTTTATGTAGCCACAAACTGAAGAAACAAGAAGATTAAACATCTCTTTTTACTAGCATTTGAGTAAGCATCAAACACTAAGTATTTTCTTGCATAAACTATGTGCTTTTGTGATTTACTGCCCTTTCTCCTTTGTTTCCCACACCTTCAGCCACGTCCAAAAATATGAAATGCATTAAAGGGGGACGAGGCTGGTTTTTAAAAATAATCTTTAAGAAAGAGGAGGATTTTGAATGTTGTGTTGTTATATATTGATATAGAAAATCTACATAATTAATTAAGGTGAAACATTTAGCAGAAAAAGAAGATCCGGTAAACTGGGGCCAGTTGGGAGAGAGCACCACTTTGGCTCCTAAGATCTACACAAGTTTCAGTTTGGCTTTACGGTGTTGTTCAGCGACCCAAATGAATTCCGAATGTATACTATAGCTGCCATAACCACATTACGTAATGTCACCTGTAAAATACAGATAAGAAACTCCCACTGTGTCTATATCATGAGCATTTGCAACTTGTGCAGTGTAGTACCAATCGAATGGGTCTCAGTAAACCAGTAGGTTTTTTCTGTTATTTTTTTCATTTTTAATATCTTGTTTTGCCAAATCTTATTTCTTCATCTTTATTTCTTCTGTCTTTCCATCTTAATTTTTTAAAATGAAATTTTTGTAACATTCAAATGTACGTTTTGGAGGTGATGCTGGCTGCAGGGGACTTGTGGAAATCTGGAATGAGGAGTGAGGAGCTGCTTTCATGTGACTGTTTTGTTAGTCCTGTGAGGAGGTAGCAAAGTCAATCAAAAGATAAGTCCTAGTATTTAAAAATAATTTTTAAAAAAAATAGATTTTTCTTCCCCTTTGTTTATACTGAGCACTTGAACACTTAATACTGAAATTAGTCTCTTAACCACTGTTCTCTCTCTCTCTCACCAACACAGGTTTGTTGCTTTAGGTTTTCCCTTGAGTACTGAGCTGGTCTGTAGCCATGTAATGAAAAGATCCTTGAATCCTTTGCTATGAAAATGAATTGCCAATTCTCACAATTTTATCATGAGTTTCACAATATTTGGTGTTTTTCTTAAAGCCCCAGCTGCTAGTCATGTTATAATGTGAAACTCTCAGCTTTCAGTGTAGAGAAAACTCGTTTCTATTCCTCATTAGGGAGAAAAGCAAAAGTGTGAAACCTTGAAGGTTCAAAAACCAGAAAGCAAATACAAGAATCCCTCACCTCCCCCCCCCTCCCAATTTTATTGTTTTTAAATTGCATGACTTTTAAGACACCTCATGTTTTTGGGGGGGCTGACTCATGAATTTTGAATGCTTGAGGTTGGGAATACGGTAAAGAATTAAATGGACTGTGTGAAGAAGTGTATTGGATAATGGATGGAGGATTGGGGAATGATAGTAAAAATTTAGGCCTACCATCCTAGGCTTTTAAATGTCACTATGAAAGTGTGAATAATCAATATTGAAATAAAATAGATTCCTTTAATTTTTCAAAAAAATAAAAATTGGATGATGAAACTGCCAGATTCATATTTACTGGAAATCATGAAATCTCTGCAGTATGCCACGAGATTGTATAATCCCTCCACAACCTTTTATTTCTAACACATTTAAACGTAGTTTATAAGACAAAGTAGGCATAGCTAGAGCATGAAACTGGCAATCCTATTCCCAGTTTTGCCATCCTGTAAAATGGGCAAAATAATATCTATTTTGTAGGATTCTTTTGAGATTTGTTTAATTCTCAGATGGAATATGCTGTGCATATACTTATTATTTCATGTTGTAATTATTATGGAAAGACTTCTTCAAATCATTAATGATGCAGAAGGGCGACAGAGGGATACACAACCAATCTGATTTTATATTTTTGCATGGTTAATGAAGACTTGCATATGACTTTTTTATGATTGAGTTCTGGAATTTCAGTGCAATAAGAAATTAACTCTTGTGATTGAAGTTAAGGGAGAATTTGTTTTTTATTGCTAATCAAGATACCTCTGGGACCTTTTAAGAAAATGTTATACTGTACTTAAATATACTAAAAATAAGAGTGATATTTCTTTAATAAAAACAGTATAGATATTGCTTAATGAATGCTTTCTTATCTTAATGTGTGTGTATTAAGGATTCATGTTGTTGCCTTTGTTAACTTGTGGGGTTAGTTAAAGAGCTGGTTGAAACAGTGAGTCCGTATCAGGCTGCTATAAAGTACTTATGCAGACATTTCATTGCTCTTATAAATCTGACTAGTTAAAAAGTAAATACCTATGCTTGTTATGTGTCATTCTGAGCAATATTTCCATACAATTCTTCTGCATTCAACCAGTTGCTGAAATAAATTAAGTGTTGGTTACAGCTGAGTGTTATTTGCAAAGCATTTTTATTTCCAAATTGTTTATCCAGCTACATCTTTTAACGTTTCTATCACCTTAAATGCAGGCAGAGGTTATATATCACTTTGTGCAGATAGACCGATGTTGAACCAGTTCAAATACTGCATTATCATGCTTTCAATCTATCAGGTTCAAATACACATTACATTACATTTCAGAGTATAAATTATACTTCAGAAATTCAATATTCACTAATAACTTCTTTTCAAATATTCTTCAGTATCTAGTGACTTGGAATGTAAACCATCTTAAATGTGTTTAATGGAATTCACAGTAGTTCTGCAGCCTAAAACTCTTAACTCATTAGAATCAGGTTTCTGCTTTTCGGCTTACCAGAAAATATTATGCAATATTTTTTCTCCAGTTAGTAGTATTAAGAGATTTTGTTTTCAGTGAAAGACAAACATTCACCATCTACATTGCATGAGCAATGCTCAATTTTGCACCAGTCTGTATATTTCACATCTATAATGTGTACAGAACTTGAAAGGAAAAACAGGTTGGCCTGGATACGTTCCAAAAACAGTTGGAAATTGAACTGTTTCAGAATTCAAAATAAGCCACTAATCCTGCAAACATTTAAGCACATGCTTAACTGTAAGCATGTGAGTAGCCCCATTGATTTCATTGGGACTACTTATGTAGTTAAGTGTTTACAGGATTAGGATATAAATCCAGATAAAGACTGCTGGATTGTTTTGTTTTTCTTAGTGCAAATATAAGTAGGCTTTATTCATCAGCATAGATGACCCATATTTCTAAGTAAGTATACAAGAATTATAGGGCCAAATTATGCCTTGACTAACAGTAGAATGGCAAAAGTTGCAAACCAAGGCAGAATGTGCCCAACAATATATGAGTCTCAAGAGTACACAAAATTCCTCCTCAAAATAGTTAACAAATTCATTCCTCCTTAGACCTTCTATAGTACTGGTGCCTTTGTATACGTTTTCCCTTACTAGAGTCATGTTTTGTTTCATTTAATTATTTTTTTTCAGAAGATTTTCAACTTATTCAGAATAAACACATTTTTACCGTAACTTGTTTGAACTTGTAACATAAATCAAAGTTACTATCTTTTAAGGTCTGTACCATTTTCCCTTTGCCTTGTACCATGTGTGGAATGAATAGCTAACCTACATACATTTTGGGGGGAAATAGTCACTTTATGGTTTAGCAAGCTGGAATGGCACTTTATAGAGTTGGTTGAATGTGTGAAGGATTCTGTTTGTTTGTTTTTAATTCTTAAGTACATTGCTCCTAAACTCTACTGAAGACTTTGGCTGCTTGAGACTCTGATTGTAATCACATTAATTAGCACTGAATTTTCAAATCCTGATCTTGATCTTGACCTTGCAGCATTTAGCCAATATGTACACAGCTGGATCAATGGCAGGAATTGAAAGAGCTCTGTAACCTGTTATGGGGACCAACTTTGAGGAAACAGAGGAGTACAGTTTAGAAAAGAGGGGGAAAGTGTAAATATGTATATGTATAGGTGTAAAAATATTGTTAACAGAATTTGTAAATAGAAGTATCTGAAGACTGATCAGAGCAGAGAATTTAAATCTTTATTCACAATGAACTAATTGGTTTTTTTGGTAGCAGATATGCAAAGAAAATACCTCCTCAAAACTCACTTCTTCTGCAGAGTCAACAAACGTGAACCCTTTCCAGTGAAAATGCAACCATTTATATCTCTGTATTTATTATAGATAAACATTCTAAGATAGACCTTTATAGTGGATCTTTCAGTACATCCTGTGACTATTCTGTCTCTTTAGATTTCAAGGTTCTTCGAGTGATGGTCCTTATATGTATTCTAAACGTGGGTGCGCATGTGTGCCATGTGCTGGAGCCAGAAGGTTTCAGCAGCAGGGTCCGTTGACCCACACATGCGTCTTATATTGCTACGAACTCCAGGTGAAGTTATAAGAGGCTGTGCAGAACGACGCACTCTGTTTCCTTTCACGACATGGTCGGAGTCAGAATCTTTTCTCTTCATGCTTGTAGTATCTATGAGAGAAATTGTCCGTTGTATATAATTAGTTAGTTTACGTCTTTTCTTAGTGGTGTTCATACCTGCAGTTAGTTAGTGTAGATCGTTGACCCTTTGTGAGCCCACCCTGACCTTGTCCTGACTATGAACTGTGTCCTGAGGTTTAAGAATTGCACTTCCTGCCCTCGTTCTTTCTCTGTGAGTGACGACCATGGCTGCTGCCTCTACTGCCTGAGGGAAGTGCATCTAGCAGTGCCCTGTGACATCTGCAGATCCTTTTCACCGCAGAGCCAGAAGTGCCCTGGACACGCAGCCAGGCCGAATCCCTGATGTCATACCTTGACTTGCCATACTTGTCCTCATCGCTCCTCTCGGCTCCATCACTGCCTACAGTGGTAGATGCACTGCTCTTCCTGGGCTGGGATCTGCACCCAGTTACCGTCAGCCTGCCTGCATCAATGACCCCAGCGCTGCTGGAGGCCTCTTCAGACTCAGAGGGCTTTTTCACAGAGGAACTGTCATTCTTCCTGTTGTTCAGGCACAGCTCAGACTCTGAGCGTGTCTGCCACACCAGACAGGCTACCTCCAGTCCAGCTGCAATGGTAACCTTTTTCCTGTGGTATTTCCCACAGTATCCACTGGAGCCTACTCCATGACCACACTGGCCCACGTGGGATCAATACCACCACCTGTACCCACCTCAACTGGCCTTGCACCACTCCATCCATGCCCCTCCACCAGAACTATGCTGGTCTGATCAAAAGGCAGACCCAGAACACAACCCGGTACCACCAGTCCCAGTGGCGACATCCTTCTCCCCAGACAAAACCCGGTGAGGTACTCCCTGGCCCCCTTCGCCACTCCTGTCCCTATAGCCACCCTTATTACACACATCTTCCTAGAGGTCTGGGGTGCACTGCTAGACGGCCATGCTGCACCAGGGACATGGACTTCCTGGGAGGTGCACATGCATATCGACATCTTGGAGCTGCATGTGATTCACCTGACTTGCCGCATTTTCCTGCCTCTTCTCTGCGATCAACACATCCAGATACTCTCAGACAATACTACCACAGTGGCATACATAAACTGACAGGGTAGCACCAAGTCCCGGTCATTCTGCACAGAGGTCATCTGCCTCTGGACTGATGTCTCCACCACAACATCATGCCTCACGTGGCATGCCTCCTAGGGATGCAGAACTCTCTGGTGGACACATTCAGCCAGACCTGGTACTGAAACCACGAGTGGGAGCTCCATCACCTCACTTTCTGCTCCATCTGCAGTACCCGGGGCACCCCTTGTTGGGATCTCTTCGCCACTCATGAAAACTGCAAATTTCCCCTCTACTGCTCCAAGGGAATCGGGAGTCAAGATTCCAAGGGTGATGCCCTCTTCCTTCCATGGCACGGTGGCCTCCAATACACCTTTACCCCCATTCCCGAGCTCCACCAAGTTCTGCATAAGAACTGCTGGAACTGGGTCACGATCATCCTGATACCCCCATGTTGGCCCCAACACTTCTGGTTTCCTGATCTCCTAAGACTGTCCACCCTCCCACCAATCAGCCCCCACCCTGCCCTGCTGGACCTTCTCATCCAGGAACATGGCAAGGTTCAACACCCCAACCTGGGCCCGCTTCATCTGATGGCTTGATTTTTGGATGGGGCTCGCATGTTGTCAATGCTTGTTCATCACCTCTTCGCTGTATACTGACACACAGCAGATGGAATTCCACGCAGGCATGCTACGCCGCACAATGGAAGTGCTTCCCTTCCTTGGCACAACGCCACCATTTTCCCCTCCAGGACAACTCCATGCCAGTCATCCTAGACTGTCTCCTGGAAATTAAGAACTCAGGCCTCACACTTAACTCAATCTGTGTTCACCGCGTGGCACATGGCACCTTCCTCCCCCACTGGTCACTGTTTACCCACCCTACCACTACCCGCTTTCTTAAAGGCCTAGCGAACTGCTTCCTTCCAGTTCTTAGTCAAACACCCTCTGGGACCTTAATGTTGTGCTATCTGCCCTTACCAGACCCCCCTTCGAACCACTGGCCACATGCTCCCTCTCATACCTATCCATGAAGGTCCTCTTCCTCGTGGCTATCACTTCCACTCGATGGGTCAGTGACTTTGCGGCCATGATAGCTGAGCCCCCGTATACCATCTTCCATAAGGACAAAGTCTCCCTGCAACTTCACCCTAACTCCCTTCCAAAAGTCATCTCCGAATTCCACCTCAACCAGTCAGTCCATCTCTCAGTCTTCCATCCTAAACCACATACCACTCTTACGAACAGGATACTGCACTCCTTGGTTATCCACAAGGCACTGGCCTTCTACTTGTATAGGACTCGCACCTTCCACACATCCTCATGTCTTTTTGTGGTCATTGTGGAACGATCAAGAGGGGCAGTGGGCAGCTGTGAACGCAACTATAGGATGTGCCGTGCTGCAACAGGCATCGCGTCCTCACACCAACCTTGAGCTGATGACTGCTCCATACTAACCCGCATTTGGAATACGTATAATTCTTTGACCATCACTTGAAGAAGAAGGAGAGGTTACTTATCTATAACTGAAGGTTCTTCGAGATGTGTATTCCAGTACCTGCCTGCCATCCTCTCTGCTGCATTTTGTCTGTTCAATGGTAAGAGGGTGACTGAGGGCACGTCACCCCACACAGTCTCTTATAACCTTGCCTGGAGCACATGGCAACATAAGATGTGCATGTAGATCAAAGGACACTGCTGCTGAAAACTTCCAGCTCCAGCGCATGACGCACATGCACACACATGTTTGGAATACAAATAGGGACCACACATCTCAAAGAACCTCAGTTATAGATAAGTAACCTCCTCTTCTTGGGGTAGGGGTTCATGTTGTTGTCTTTCTGTTTTATGGCTCTGAGCACAATGCTGGTGTATAATAAATAACAACAGAATATATTCAAAATAATTCCTCTTTTATTGCTAAAAGTTTATATGTTCTTTTTTGAGGTAACTTGTGCATAATCCTTTCCTGATAGATTAGTGACTGTTATCTTTAACTTTAAATAACAAAAAGCTTTTTAAATTAAAAATGTTGTAATACCCTGTCACAAACTACTGAGATCAAACTGTATTATATCATGAAGAAATTTCTTCCAAGAAAATACTCTATAATATTTCCTTATAATGGTATAGATACAATGACATGTAGAGTGATATTAATAAAATATAGAGATATAAACAAACACTTTAAAAAGTTTAATTTTATATTATATTTGATGAGAAATAAAGCCCAAATTTTCCAGTCAAGTAAATAAATTATTCTAACCGCATATTCCTTTAATTAATATGTCTCCACATGAATGTCAGTCTGTGACAGACAAATACAGAGTTTTTGCATTGCAGTTCAATGACTATGGTTTCTTTAAGCAGCAGTTAGGGTCCTGAGGAAGCTAAAACTTCAATAATGCTAAAGGTGTAAGGAATGTATGTAGCACCGTTCAACTGAATGATACTTTATTGGCAAGGGTGAGTTATTCAAAGGTTACCACAGTGTAAAAAAGAGAGTGAATGCTCCGGCATACATCGGAAGTGTGATTTTTTATTTATTTATTATTATTTAGCTGTTTTAAACTGGTAAGAGAAAAACTGGTCTTCAGTCCAAACTATTCAAGTATGGTGGAGCCCTGAATGTTCTTAAACAGCAGGGTCAGTGTAGTTGAAAGAATATGATGGGGGTAAATAAGAGGTCATTTTTTAGGTTTGGGGCTGGTGGGAGGAGTAGATTTGGTTAACTATTTAACCTATGATACCCTTTTATCATTTTATGGTTTCAGTCTATTATTTTAAATTTTTGCCAGTTAGCATCTGGTTTGTGCTCAGTCTTTTTTTCTTTCTCAGTAAGGTTCTGTTTTCTATTTACATGATTTTCATTGGATTTATTGTCAGAGAGGAAAAAAGTCATAATAAGTAGCAACTAAAATCAAAATTCTGCACTAATGTGACTTGCAGTCAGCTTTTGATTTGTACAAATTTTCCCATTTAAACACTATCCTGCCTTGTTCTCTCATATTTCTACATGGCAATTTTTTTTTTTAACAGCAAGACTTTCCTTTCCTGTTTTGTTTACCTCTCTGCTTTTTTGGATATAGTGTGATGTGTGCTATCAGTTCTAGCAACTGCTTGCAGAAGATTACTTGAAAGCCTCTTTTTCATTTCTCCTCACTACAGTTTTTCCAACGGGCAACTGCTCTACAGCAGTGGCTCTCAACCTTTCCAGACTGCTGTACCCCTTTCATGAGTCTGATTTGTCTTGCGTACCCCCCCCAGTTTCACCTAACTTAAAAACTACTTGGTTATTAAATCAGACATAAAAAGACAAAAGTGTCACAGCACATTATTACTGAAAAATTGCTTACTTTCTAATTTTTACCATACAATTATGAAATAAATCAATTGGAATATAAATATTATACTTACTTTTCAGTGTATAGCATATAGAATAGTATAAACAAGTCATCGTTGGTATGAAATTTTAGTTTGTACTGACTTCGCTAGTGCTTTTCATGTACCCCGTTGTAAAGCTAGACAAACATCTAGATGAGTTGATGCACCCCCTAGAAGACGTCTGCATACCTCCAGGGGTTTGTGTACCCCTGGTTGGGAATCACCGCTCTAAAGAGTGACTCCCTCCAAACTATCCTTTTGTGGTCCAGTGCTGCTTACTGTGAGGGTTAAAATTCAAAATACACTGGGTAGTTGGGAGCTCTTCAGCCCACTGTAGTGTCCCTATCACTCTGCACACATCTCCTGTATGGTTATTGGTTTAGTAGAAATGTTTAAGGTTTTTGGTTTAAACTTCTTAAAGTTTAAGGAGAGACTGGGCTTGATTCTGATCTTGCTTACTTTGGTTTTACACCTATATAACTCCATCTACTTCAGTAGAATTAATCTTAATTTACGGCAATGTGAGATCAAATCAGGCCTATTGATGTGTTAGAATCAAATCATGCATATTTCAAAATATTTTTTTTCTAAGGAAAGATGGTTTTTCCAAAGATTTGAAACCACAAAATCTAGAATGTTCCATAGCAAGTAGCTGTTGGCTTACATTTTGAGGGAGAAAAAGTGTATTCTTTGTTTTTAAAAAAGAAGCAAGAAATGCCCTTATCCGTTTAAGAACAAAGGAAGAAATCAAAATGTAAAGCTGTGTGTTTGATATGTTGATAACCCTTAGTTTTGATTTAAGCATAATTGGATCTCTGTTAGTGGCATTTCTAAGGTAGAATACCTCAGGAAAGTTCTGAATGTATTTAGAAGTAAATATCACACATCTTGCCTTTTAACATAAATAACTTTAATTAAACGAGTACATAATACATTTCATTTGAATTAGGACAAATGTGGATTTTCAGAGGTCCTGTATTCTGATTTTACAGCTCATAAGGAGATCTTCTGTTTTCCATTAAAGAGAGCTTTAGCATTTTTTCGCATGTTCACTTTTTAACAATTGTAGGGAATTTGTTTTTCTTTAAAACTTTTCTTTCTCCTTTCCTTTACTCTCTTCTAGATATTTTTATTTTCCATTTATATGGAGAGTTGGAGATTGTGTCACTTCAAACGTTAGCTGTTCCTCTTTTCTTTTGCTTTACAATACACACTAGGAGAGATTTATTTTTTGCATATTCCTCCCCTTCCTCTGTGAGATGTTGTAGTTGACCAAATTTAAAACACTACAGTATTTAGAATCCCTGCAGTGCTATTTTAAGTATTTGGATCTGGAAAGTGCCCCAAGCAATAACTACCTGAATTGCTTTTAATTACACAATATAGCTGCATCATTTTACTTCAGATTCTTTTTGATTGATGCTGTAAGGCAATTGTAACCATGGATGATGGGATTAAGTGCCTCTTGAAGTGACTTTAGCTTCTTGTGGGAACAAAGGGAAAGAAGAGAACACTTAGCCCCTTTTTGAGCAAGCAGCTTTTTTTTCACTTGCTGTATAAAGAAATACAATTAACAAACATTATCCCCAGAGGTAAATTGAAATGTACATGCAGACAAGAACTGCTCTTGACTGCAATTATACATATATGATCCGAGGTATTCTGGCCATTCATTAGTGCTAATTGTTTGAGAAACAAGCCTGCAGAACAAATGATTAAAATGTTAGTACCATAACTGTGATTATTAGCATGTGTGATAAAATTCATGCTCTGCAGCTGTACCAATAAAACTCTTTGGAAAGAAGTTTTGATTAGACAGATACTTAGCTTGGCTCAGTTGTGAGCTGTTAGTGTTTGCACAAGGCCCACTGGTGTTTATAACAAACAATTTATATCTTCTTTTCTTAATTAGAAGGAATTACTATGCAAATTGTGGTGTTTTGTAATTTCATATCACTTTCCTTTGTCTGCACCTTTGTTAGATTATTTGTCAGATAGTCCCTGATAATTATGCAAAGTAAAACTAGAAATAGAATATTTCTTTTGAGGGTTTTCATTGTTATTTTTATTCTGTTTTTTTAAAGCCTAACAGGGAAAAATGTAAACATTTGCTTCTTAGGCTGCCTCGATTATACCAGGCTTTTTAATGTTGGGTCTCACAACCTCTCTTAACTTGTCCACCATGAATAAATAGGATTGCCTATAGCTAACGATCACGTGTCGAGGGAGTCAGAAACATGCACTGAGATGGCTGAATGTGATTCATTTTTTGTGAATTGTCTAATCCACGCTCTTCTGAATCAGTATCACACACTTAGACCATCACTGGTGCCAAGGCTTACAGAACTAGAGGTTTATCATTTCAATCTGTTAGATGCATTGTAGCCTAGCAGCCCTTCTGGAATTACTTGGTCTATAATAAACATAGGAAAGGACTGGATACAGAGTACCACCCTGATCCTGCAAAGACTTAAGCACATGCTTAACTGTGAGTTCTGCCATTGACTTTAATGAGACTATAAACAGTGTGTAAAGTTAACTATATATGGAAGCTTGTGTGTGATCAGGGCCTGGAAACATACAGTAGTACGTAGCAGGGAGATTTCATGTCTTGTATATCTTCTGTTACACTGTTATCACTAATTTCAGTGACATACAATTTACAATGGAAAGTGCAGCATCTTTCAATAAACAGAAAAGTTTTGTTTTGTTTGTTCAGAAGAAAGAAATATTTTTTTTGAGATGAAACTATATAAGGTGAATACAGGTGCTTTTCACTTTGCCATCTTTTTAGTATTTGGTGAAAAAATATGTATCGTGCTACAATTCTTAAGAAAATCTAGATACAGTTCCAAGACCCCACTAAATACCAATATGCTATAAAACAAAATGATATGAATGAATACAGCATGCTGCAAAACAATTAAATAGCTAATACCTAATAGTCTAGTACTCATTTGTATTTGCTTAAAAGAAATAACAGTTTGTTAGTCAACTCCTTCTTGGAGTATGTCCATTTGTTTGATTTAAGCTCAGTTATACGTAGTTTTGCGTAATTAAGAAAATAGCTTTGCATTCAAAGAGGCACATGTGAAGCAATATTGGGGGGCCAACAATAGGACTCAGATGTATTTGTTTTTGTTTGTTTGTTTGTTCACTGTTTCATAGATTTATGTTAATTCAAAACACCAACAAAAATGGAGATAACTGGGACAACATTTGCTAACAGAATACCAAAATGTTAATATATGCAATGTCCTGGGCCTAACTCTTGCCATCATCTCTTTTAAAGAAATCCATAGGTAAATCCCCTAATAAAGGATGTCCCATTATTCCTCAAAATTTCACCATCTTTTTAGGTAGCATAAAATGAACATGTGATTATGCAGGGAAAATGCTCTATGAAAACAGAAGAGGAATTTACTGGAGAGTAAAAATCCAAAATCTATATACTGTACATCAAAAAGAATAATGTGTGAAAATGCTTATTGTAATCATGTCTAAACATATTTGTTACAAGCTCTTATTTTACATTTTGGCCATATTATCTTTTTAAAAGAAAATAGGAAAAAGAATCTGTAATTATGCCTGTGAAACCATTTTCCTGCAACAGATTTTAAAAGAAAAAAAAGATGATTTTGTTTTAGATTTACTAAGCCTAAACAATTTGACAAATTGACAGTGTATCTGGAATAGCATGAGTTCTAAGAAACCTATATAGAGCCAATGGGGTTCCAAGGTTGGTAAGCTCAAGGGAAATTTGCAGTGGTCCCTGGTTAATATTCTTTCTTACTTTTAAACCTCTCAGGTGATGATATTTTAATGGATTAACTTCACTGCTTCTTTAGATTCAGATATTCTTTTAGTGGAGTCTCACTGCTGAACTGTTTAAATTAAAGTTTACACTCGTAAGTGGTGACAGCTGACTCATGATTTCTAAATCTGGTCTGAAGGTCATGACAGTTTTTCCTTCTGGAAGCTATATCACATCAGAGAGTCAATGCTGAATAACATAAACAGTGTCTGCAGATGTAAAAGGAAGCTGGTCGGTCCCGTAGCTTTCAGTGTAATTACGGCTAGCAAAAAGTCTCATGTAACATGTTTGACAGGTGATGCATCTCATCTCAGTGTGCTCTGGGATTATGGTTTTATTCACATCTATCAAATTACTCTAGGTTAGACAACTAGTAATAGGTAGTCATCAGGGATGCTTTAGGGGCTACTTGTCTGTAGCATTAGAGTTAGCCATTAAGGGACTGAGTTCTTTGACTTCTTTGTGTCTTTGAGAGCTACAGGTGGAAGCACTCAGAGAAAGAGAATGGAAACTGATCACTTTGTCACCTCATATACATTTAGTGAAGGACTGCAAACTTCTTCACTGACCTCTGTGTCACAATGAAAAAGACTCTCTCCAGTCTTTATTTAAGATAAATGTCAATTCTTCTTCCTTCTCCTCTTCCTCATCGTCCCCTCCACCCCCCAAAATATAGTACACAAAAGTGGCATTAAATTAAATTAACTAGCAGCCATGCTAGTTGTCACAATTTCTGTTATCATTACCACATAAAACAAGGAACATTAGTTGTTTTAAAAAAATTGGCAGAGGAGAATGAATCTCAGTAGTTCGTCTCCTAGGTGCTGAGTGTCAAGATCCCAACTGCATGTTTCTTGAAGCTATTGCAGTCATAGATGAAGAAGATTTATTAATAAGGACAGCACCGGCACTTCTAATAAATAATGCATAATTTTTATTTAACAGCAAAATTGCCCGGGTGATTAGGTCCCATTTAGCATTACCAGACAAACAATAGAACAGCAGCCGTTTCTTCCAGGCTACCAAAGCACATCGACCAAGGACAGTTACATAACTGGCAAGGTAGGTCGTGATATAGTTGTAATTTTCAAGTAGGTCCTTAGAGTTAAAACCCCAGCAGATCTTTCTTAATACTTTTTCTATTAAATCTATTTTTAATTTTTGAAAATAACAACCTCGAGCTAAAGAAATCAGGACGTGACAGGGACTTAGTTATTCATTGGAAGCATTGCAACTCTCTGCCATTTTTGTAGTTTAAGTAGACTGTATTCATTTACAAGCATCTGGAAGGGTTAGTCATGTAGCAAACTCTTGTGGCACACTAGTGTTTTGGTGTGATCAGAAGGTAACTATGTGGAAGGTGGTATGTTAATGGAAATATAAAAGTGTATGTATCAATTATATTCATGTGTTAATTACATATTCTGCATTAAATGTGGATCACTTCACATCATTCCAACATGCTGTATAAGTGTATGATAATGCATAATTGTGTGATGTGGTAGAAATGGCATTAGTTATAGAGGCCATCCCAAATGAGTGTAATTAAAACCTTTATACCATACTACATCATGTGTTCTGTATAGACCACATCTTTTACAATAGGGTTTCTCAAACTTTTTCAAAGCATGGATCACATCTTGCTAGAGATCTAATATGTCTCTTGGATGACTCCCTCTCATTTATATTTGCACAGACCATCTTCCCTTCACTTCACAATTGCTTAAAAACCTTGTGGCAATTGCTTACACAAAGGAATAATATTCTATTTTATTTTGTCCTATTCAGGTTTTTATGCCATGCCCATCACTATGGTATCTAAGAACCTTCCTCTAAGTGACATGATTAGCATCTGTCACCTGTGGTTCTCTTTCTCTCTGTCTCTCTCTGTCTCACTCTATTAAATTTCTTCTTTTACTTCTCTTTCATAGATTCATAGATTCCAAGGACAGAAGTGACCCTTGTGATCATTTAGTCTACCCCCTGCATAACACAGGCCATAGTACTTTCCTAAAATAATTCCTAAAGTCTTGATTTAAAAATTGCCAGTGATGGAGAATCAATCCACCATGATCCTTTGTAAATTGTTCCAGTGGTTAATTACTCTCACTGTTTTTCCATCAGATGCAGAACAGATATATTAATTGATTTATGTATAGAATGTTATGTAGAAAAACATTTAACATGTTTTAGCTGTATTTTAATATAGTTTAACAGCTAGAAACAGTCAAAGACTAGTGACATTATTTTTTCAGTGAGTCCTAGTTGTAAGCATGAAGTTGATTGTATACAGAGGACTTATAACCAGAGCAAGACTAGAGAACTGATCTTTTTGTCTCATTATTCCTCTTTTTTTCTTTAAAAGAAAGAGTGCAGTGCTTACCCACCTTCATTGTAAATTATTTCATCTTAATAAAGCCATAATTTATAAAAGGCAACAACACAAGCCGAAGCATTTTTTTCCCTGAAGCTTGCAAATGCAAATCCCATTGTAAGTATACGAAAGGTGTAAGAAAGTCAGCCAGCTGCCTGCTTGGTCATATAGGTAAAATGAAGCACTACTAAGGTGTTCCATCTAATGAGAGAGACCCCAGCTCCAGAGATTTTTTCTCTTCTAATAAAAACAGGCACATTTTATTCAGGCAGTACCATTTAAAAAAATAAAATCTGTCTGATGCAGCATTTAAACAAATAAATGCATTAGCTCTTTAATAGAGAGAACTTGAATGTTCTTTGAGTGCTTGCTCATGTCAATTCCATTTTGGGTGTGGGTGCGCCTCCATGCACAGTTACCGGAATTTTTTTCCCCTTAGCAGTATCCGTAGGGCTGGCTCTGGTGCCCACTGGAGTCCCTTGCATAAGTCGCGTTATATGAGGTGCTGCCAGCCCTACACCCCTTCTTTCAGTTTCTTCTTTCCGCCACTGACAGTTGCTGGAACTTCGTTTTCTTGCTTGTTCTACTGCAAGTGCTTTGATTCCCCTGTTTCTTAGTGATTGTTAATTAGATAGTTCTTTTGTTTGTTAAGTACGGTAGTTAGTTAGTCAGTTAGTTAGTGTTAAGTGTTAGTCCCCTACACGGTTTGCAACAAGCCGTTCCTGCTCAGCAACCCCCATGACAGTTGCTTAAAGTGTTTGGGGAAATTGCACAGGAAGGATATGTGCAGGATTTGCAAGGGCTTCAGGCTGAGAACTCAAAAAGAGAGGGAGATCTGCCTGAAGGCCCTTCTCATGGAAGCGGCACTGACACCAGCTTCGGAACCACCACGTTCTGCCTCGGTGCAGAGTACATCATCAGTGCAGAGTGCCCCACTGGCACCAGAGACATCACAGCACCGCCCTTCTTCCCCACCAAGAAAGAGATAGAAGAAGTGGCACTCAGACAACGACTGCTCCCCCATACTGCAGAACACCAGGGATGCAGGGTCTAGCGAGGGCCCCATATTGGTCCAACCAGCTGTGCCAGGGCACCTGGAACAGGACTCGCCCTTTAGGGCTCCAAGCCCTCCAAGGGAGCCACCCCAACTGTGGGGAGTGGAAAGGATACCCTCCAACCCATGGTGCTGTCAACACTAGAGGTGCTTTAGGCAGTGAGAGACCTGATGGCTCTCCCCTTGCCGCCCATGCCTAAGCCTACTCCAGCGCCGGGAAAAGATAAGGTTCCAAATTCAAAGGGGAAACCCATGATGGGACACCCTCATTGGCTGCATCGGTCATCTGAGCCTTGAGGTGCATCGCCTCAGAGCCGGTCTCTGAGACGACAGTCTCCGCCGTTGAGACAAAGATCCTCGGAGTCGGTCGCCAATGACCACATGGTACCGTCAGAGGTCTCCGGATCGAAGATGGTCTCCAATGAGGGAACACAGCCAATCTCAGTCTCTGGCACAGAGGAGCTCGACATGGCACCGAACACGCTCTCTGGCACCAAGATCCCCAGCGGCAGAGTGGCGCCATTCCCAGTCCCCAGCATCGAGAGACTCCCCCGTGGTGGTCAGACATCAAAGCTGGTCACTGTCATTGAAAGGCTTGCCCAGAGGCAGTCAGCACTGGCGTAGATCTCCAGCACCGGGGCACTCTTCTACTTCCTGGCATAAGGCTCCATGGTACTGAACTGGGCAGTCCTGTCACCGGTCCTTGAGGTCCCATTCCCTGACACCCCACGCACGTCAATGTGCCGAGGACCACAATGGGTCTGAGGGGTTGAGGCGCCAGTCACTATCACCCAGGCAATGGCAGGAGTCGCCACGAGACAGCCAGAGGGAGTCAGCAGGAGCCCCCCCATGGTCCTTGGCTAGCAACTCCTACTCCTCGGGAGAGGACAAGTCCATGGCCTGCTCCAGACACCACTGTGACCCAAAAACCCTTCACCATTGGGTTGGACCCAGGGGCAATGGCTCATGCAATGGCCATATTGGAACCCATGGGGGTTCCCCATGGCTCCAGGCCAATTTTTTCCTACCGGTCATTGGAGAAATAATCGACAGCCCCAGCAGCTCCAGAAGGGACTTGGGACTCAGGATCAGATGTGGACTCTGACCCCCAGGATAGGACATCAGCATCCATGGCCCCACCGCAGGAAGATATGCCACCACCCTCCACACTGCTGCAGTCGTCCTCTTCATCCCTGGACAAGGTGACCATGGTGAAGTCTGTCTGTTCCACTGGATGATTTTAGAGCCCATCAGGAGCTCCTTAAGAGGGTGGCCTCTAATCTGGGCTTGGAAGCGGTGGAGCTTAAAGAAACCACAGATAACCTATTTGATATCCTGGCAGCCATATTGCCAGCTCGGGTTGCCCTGTCAGTTCATGAAGGGGTTCTCAAGTTGGTTAAGGGCCTGTGGCACACTCCATCGTCTCTGCCACCAATTTCCAAAAGGGCTGAGAAAAAATACTATGTCCCTGCAAAGGGATTTGAATATCTTTTCACTCACTCTTCACCGGGATTTTAGTGATGGTGTCTGCAAACGAACGGGACAGGCTTGGTCAGTCCTGCTCCACATCGAAAAACAAGGACTACAACTGTTTGGCAGGAAGGTTAATTCTATGGCAAGCCTTCAGTTTAGAACTGCTAACCAGCAGGCATTGTTAGGGAGGTACAATTACAACCTCTGGGACTCCCTTAAGCTTTGGTGAGGCTTTACCTTAAGAGCAAGTGCTGGACCTTACAGCCATCCTGGAGGAAGGTAGAACAGTGACCAGAGCCGCTCTGCAGGCAGCCTCGGACACGGCAGACTCTGTGGCAAGAGCTATGGCTTCGGCTGTGTCTGTCCCAAGAAGTGCAGCAATCCATCCAGGACCTTCTGTTTGTTCCGACAGGTAAAAGATCCCCCAGAGTCAATAATTAATCAATTGGAAATAAATGAGTTTAATTATAAAACACAGGAGTATAGGTTTAACTAGTTATAAAAGGACATAAAAACAATTAAGCACAAAACATAAACTGATATCAGAAAGTATTAAACAGGCAACTAACTACAAAGCCGTGGTTCCTTGACCAGGAATCAAACCCTGGTCTGCCACATGGTGACAACTAGTTGCTCTGAAAAGCACAGAGGCAAAAGCAATTAACTGGACTGCACAGAGGCAGAAGCAGGTAACTACAGGAGGGAATGCTTCACAGAGATTTCACAGACAATGAGTTAATTACAAGGCACAGAAAGTGCCGGTCTCAACTGTCAGTCAACTGCAAAGGGGCTGTCAGAAACTGCAGAAGTGCAGCAATCCACCCAGGACCTTCTGTTCAATGGGAGAGAAAGGTGCACTTTTTTCAGACCAGATGGACGTCAAGCTTCATGGGTTGAAGCACTCGATGGCCACCTTTATGTTCACTGGGCCTTTACACCAGTCCCAGGAGGGAAAGTTGCCCCAAGCCTTGAGACAGCAGTTCTACCCTCAACAGCAACAGCCCAGTTACCCGGTTCCACACTTTGGGATGGGAGTTTCAGAAGGCACCAACAGCCCTGTCCTCCTCATCAGCTCATCAACTGGGCCTCTCCCGGCACTCTAGTGGACAGTGCCAGCCGTCTTGTTGGTGTGCCTGAGGACAGCTTCCCAGTCTCCAGTCAGGATCCTCCTTCCTTCCCAAGTGGGCTCGCATTACATTGGACTATTGGGTCCTTGGAATCATCACAGTGGGCTACACTCTACAGTTTTCTTCCCCCCCGCCCCTCAAATCTCCTTCCCCATCCCTCTTCTAGCATCTCCTTGTGCTAGAGGTGAAGAGCCTCCTCAAAGTGAGGATACTGAGGGGGACATGAGGGGAAAAGGGTTCTAATCCCAGTACTTCCTCATCCCCAAGACATAAGGGGGCCTCAGACCCATTTTAGATCTGTGTGAGTTGAAGAAGTTCCTTTGGCCTGTCTTCCGCCTCATGGTATTCATGAAGTGCATGGTGGTTGTAGCCACACATCTCAGATGACAGGGCATGCAAATTTACCCGTATCTGGACGACTGGCTGATCAAAGGCAGGTTCCAGTCTCAGGTTCAGACCAGTCTCAACTTGGAAGGGGCCATCTATCATCGCCTAGGCCTGCTGGTGAACGAACAAAAGTCCACACTAGTACCAGTTTATAGAATAGAAATCATCGGGGCCATTCTCAACTCCATGCAAGCCAGGGATTTTTTGCCACAGACTCGGTTTGACGCCATGTCAAGTGTGCTCTGCCGAAACGGAGGGTTCGTGCTTTGAGATCTCAGTGCTGAGGAAAAGGCAGACAGACAAGCCTCTGACTGCAAAAGCTGTTTATTCAAGCTAGCAGCAATACAAGTCAGGAAGTCAGGCGCTTACCACAATAAGGGATGGGAAGCCTATCTCTCCCCGTAAGCGGACTACACCAGGAACAGACCTGTCACGTAGCACCGCTGGTACCTCCACCGGCCTACGGAGACTTCTGAGGCAGGGCGGCCCCTGGGTGTCCCAATATACTCTTTCCCCCCACTTCTAGCACTAAGCTCATTGGTTATATCTCAATCCACTTGGGGATTGGGTCTTAACACTTGTTATTCTCTCTGCTATTGGCACTTAGCTAGGGACCAATCCACTATAAGCTGCGGTTACTTGTTACTGCCTTAGCTAGACTCGAGCTGCTCTAAACTGGTTTTACAGTTACTTCCTCATCCGGCTGCTCTTTTCTCAGCACCGAAATCTAAAAATACAAACCCTCAGTCTTAGCGGAGCACATCAAGCCTTATCACATGCCTTTACACCTATCACCTTACAACGGCCCAGACTTGCTTGCAGCTGATGAGCCACATGACAGCTTGCACATATGTGGTACGGAACACACATCTAAGACTCAGATCACTACAGTCATGGCTGATTTCAGTGTACGCCCTGAGAAGACACTCCTTGGACAGAGTGGTCATCATACCCCTGCAAGTCCTTTCCTCCCTAACCTGGTAGTTAGACCCCCCAGTCAGTCATGTGAGGAATGCCTTTCGAAGAGCTGGTTCCTTCAGTCACCCTGATATCACACACTTCGGACCTGGGGTATGAGACACATATCTGCTCCAATCATAGTACCCAAGGAACCTGGACAAAGGAGGACTGTGGGTTGCACATAAATATCAGGGATCTCAGGGTGATATGGTTAGCATGCAGAGTATTCCTTCCTATTTTGATGGGCAAGGTGGTCCAGGTTCTGATGGACAACACTGCCGCAATGTATTATATCAACAGGTAAGGCGGGGCCTGCTCCCCAGCCCTGTGCCAGGAGGCAGTGTGTCTGTGGGACTTCGAAATAAGACACAATATACACCTGGTGGCTTCCCACCTCCCAGGTATCAAGAACACCACAGCGAACCACCTCAGCAGGTCCCTCTTACCCCGCCACAAATGGTCGCTCCACCCGAAGATGGTCCACACGATCCTCCAAAAGTGGGGGTTTCCCCAAGTGGACCTATTCACTTCCAAACTGAACAAGAAGTGCCATCAGTTATGCTCCATTCATGGACTCGATGAAGGGGTGCTGTCCGATACCTTTCTTCTTCCATGGTCAGGGACGCTTACGTATGCCTTTTTGCCCATACTGCTGATTCACAAGGTCCTGATAAAAATCAAGAGGGACAAAGTGGATGTCATCCTGATAACGCCTGCCTAGCTGCAGCAACATTGGTTCGCAATGTTGCTGGAGCTGTCAGTTGCCCTCCTGCTAAGTTGCCACATTGGCATAATCTCCTCTCCCAGGACCGGGGCAGCTGTTCCATCCATACCTGGAGTCTCTACACCTGACGGCTTGGAGGCTGAGTGACTGAATCCAGAGGAACAAGCTTGTTCTTCTGAGGTGCAACAAATTCTATGGGGTAGCAGAAAACCCTCCACTAGAGCATCGTATATAGCCAAGTGGAAATGGTTTACCTGCTGGGCGTCATTGCGGGGAGTCTCAGCCCAGCAGGCTTCGATCCAGACTGTTTTAGACTACCTGTCACACCTTAAACTACAAGGCCTAGCTATCGCCTCACTGAAGGTGCATCTGGTGGCTATTTCTGCCTTTCAAGGGAAATCATTTTTTCCCCATGACATGGTAATTAGGTTCCTGAAAGGCATAGAGAGGCTCTACCCTCAGGTTAGAAATCCATTTTCTCCCTGGGATCTAAATCTGGTTCTCTCCAGGCTCAGGGGGACCCCATTTGAGCCCTTGGCATTGTGCCCATTGTTGTTGCTGTCCTGGAAGGTGGCCTTCCTGGTAGCAATTACCTCAGCTTGAAGGGTATCTGAGATTACCAGAGCGCAGGCTTTGTGGGCGGCATTTCTGACGCAGGTGCACATTCAAGACATATGCAAAGCCACTTCCTGGTCATCAGTGCACACTTTCACCTCCCACTACACCATCGTTCAATAGGCACCGGACGATGCCAGCTTTGGCAAGGCAGTGCTGCAAATGGCTCACCGATAAATTCTGAACCCGCCTCCAAGGTATTGCTTGTGAGTCACATAGAATGGAATCAACATGAGGAAGCACTCAAAGAAGAAGAAATGGTTACTTACATTGTAACTATTGCTCTTCGAGATGTGTTGCTCATGTCCAATCCATGACCCGCCCCCCCATCCCTGCTGTCAGGGTTGATGGCAAGAAGAAACTGAGGGGGCATAGGGCCGGTGGTACCTCATATACCGCAGCATGTGTGCGGGACTCCAGGGGGTGCCGGAGCCGGCCCTACGGATACTGCTAAGGAAAAAAAATTCCGGTAACCATGCACAGAGGTGCACACACCTAGAATGGAATGGACATGAGCAACACATCTCAAAGAACAACTGTTACAAGGTAAATAACCGTCTTTTTGTTTATATAGGGTTGATACAATGTTTAAACACAGTTTTTGTTAGCACTGTTTTCTTGATCAATATGGACATGTTTGGGGGTGGTTTTCTGAGACAATTTTATTAAAGCATGTTATAGAACAATCATGAGTTTTAGTTATGTTTTGGCTAAGATAGTAGCGAGAAACACAAAACGCTAATCTACGATTGTGAGGAGTTCTTGTTACACCAACTGCAGAATGGGCAGTTGCTATTTATATTTGTATTATATAATATATACTTTTTTGCTTTCAGTCTCTCTATAATTTATATTTAAAGAGATAGTTGTATGCATATAGTTATCTATGTAGTTTTTTATTTTAGATGACTGGCATCATCTCCAGTAGTTAAGGCTGTCTAAAACTTTCCAACATAAATCCCTATTTTCACCCAAACTGTAAGTGTTGAGGTTGATTTTTCCATGCAGGTATCCTCCTCTGATTTATTAATTTGGAAAATTTTAGCTAAAATGGTTCAGTTATTTCCAAGAATGTTAAGGCAAAAATAAGTTGTTTTGCCTGTGTTAAAAAATTTGTACAGCTATTTCATTGAGAGGCTGAAGTGCTTCCATGCTTTCGAGCAGCGACTTGAAATTTGGCAGTGGTGTCCCTGTGAAAATCTGCTCAAGTTTGCCAAGTTTTAAACCTCTGAAAATTGTGGCTTGCACACACTCAGTAGATAATTGTTAGAAGCTGGCAGTGTTGTTCTCTGAAGATTCCATTTGCAGTGACCATGCTTCGCATAGCTTTTATGTGCTAACTGGATTGAGCATGCTCCATCCTAGGCTGCAGTGGCTGAGCAGGGCTTTTCCTGCAATTCCATTAAGCACCACAACTAAGAGCAGAGAGATTGTCTCATTTTATTTTATTACCATTGTGCTCTCACTGCCCCCACAGCTGGCACCCAGGCAATATGGAGGAGAAAAGGGAATCAGCCTGATTTGTTTGAACAGGGGCATGCTAAAAAGTGCATGCTCTGGGGGTTAGGAATGGGGAGAACAGGGACAGAGTAGGAGTGAGGAGCAGAGGGAGACAGAACAGGAGACAGTCTGAGTGGGCACAAACGAAAAGATGGAGCAGAGGGGGCAAGCTGGAGTAAATGGGGCAGGAGATTTATAATAACTAGAACCTGGAATAAAACCCAGGATTCCTGAGTCCCAGTATTCCACTGCTATCATCAAATATCTGAAAATATACTGGGAAAGTGTGTCTCTCCTCACTCTCCAGAAGCTGGTCCACATAGAGGGTAACAGCTTACTTCTGCTACCAGTTATCCTGTTAATTCAAATCATAAAGGTCTGTGCTAGGGATCTAAAGGTTCCAATCCTAATGGTACTCATGTGGATATCAATATGGTTCCACATGATGGAATTTGGGTAATTTTTTTTCAGTTTTCTTAATTAACAATACCCCCTCCCAATATTAAAATAACATTAAGGTTGTGAAATCAAGCACTTAAAAGTTAGTAACGGCTAGAATTGCAAAGTTTGGTTTATGTGACTTGTCTAGAATCATGAAGGAATTCTGCAGCAGAGGCAGGAATAAAATCCCATTCTTCTAGGCAGCATTCAACTGCTTAACCTTAACCCATGAGACCATCTTTTCTTTTCCTACAGCTGCTGCCTCATTCACTATAAACCCTCCGTCAATGAGGTAGCGGTTCTACAGACAACAACCTCCTTCACTATGCAATCCTGATTCATTTGCAGAGCAGGTCTGTCCTGTGCACTAAATGAGGCAGTGGTCCTGTGGAAAAAATAGTATGTGATCATACTAGATAAAGGCATAAAAGATATGCACGGGGGGGATTAAGGATGCCTAGAGAAACTTAACTCTGGCATTTCCTAACTTTTGAGTGTTTGACTTTGCCATCTTAATGTTCTTTCAAAGTAGTTTTTAAAATATATTTAATTATAAGATAGATTTCTCCTGATATAGATTCTGATTCCAATAGTTGAGTGGTTGTACCTCAGTGTGAATGTCCTCTTTTAAAAAAACACATTAACGTTTTTGTTTGTTTGTTTGTTTGTTTGTTTGTTTTCCAAATTATAATCAGGTGTGTAATTTCAATTCCTTTTTTTTTTTTTTAAAAGGAAAAGCTCCTCACTGTCAGCTGATGTTCCTAAACTTGGTTATCACTCCAGACCTTCTCACAAGTATGTACCTAGAAGAGCCGTGCTATATGTACCTGCAGATGATGAAAGGAAGATACAAAAAATTCCATCTCTAAATGTAGATTGTGCTGTATTGGATTGTGAAGACGGTGTGGCTCTGAACAGAAAGGTAATTAATAAATTATTTGTTGAATACCATGCGGTCAATGCTGTACAGAACACATACAGGAAGACACTGTCCCTGCTCTGGGGACTTTGCATTCTGAAGACAAAGACAATGGTTAAGACACAGAATGCCCATGAGAGAGATTCCTCATACAGCAGTGCAGTGTGCACATATGGCAGACTAACATTGATGGGCTTTATGCAGGCTTGAGAGAACCTACTTACTTACAGAGCAAGTGGGAATTTTTGGACAAGCCTGTGTGCAGCAGCTGTTGAAGGTATAAAGAGCCAGGGAGAAGTCCTGGTCATGGAAAAGTGGAAAATACTATAAAAGGAGGAAGCTGGACAGGAGGAAAAGAGCTAAAAGCAAGTAGGCAGGTCAGAACGACTAAGTATTTTGTTGAAGTTAAAGGGTTTGCAGATTGTGAGGATAATATGTGTATGGGTTTGAGGGTTGGGTAAATTTTTCAAGCCTTGGCTCCATGGAAGAAATATAGTTTGAGGAGGTATTTGAAAGAGGAAGGAGGTAGAGGGTTGATGCACCAGTGCCTGAAGGACATTTTAGACATAAGACGGCATCAAGATGAGAGTGGGAGAAGGATACAAAGGAAGTAATAATGTGTTTACCAAAGTTCACTTTATGTCAGTGTTTGGTAACTTCTTGTTTTAAGAGTTCCTCCTTGAAAGCAAGGGCTGAATTTTAATATTCTTTATGTTTCAGTGTGTCTGTAAGAGCAAACATAAATTCCCATGCATTTTTGAAGGCAACTTTTATAACTTTTTGTGGGTAGCATAAAATACATTGAAAAATATCAGAACTGAATTTTATATTGAATTTAGTGTTGAAATAAAGAATACAAAAACTGAGTCTCGACAGGACCTGAAATTCTAACATAAAAACAAGCAGTGAAAAAGCCCAAAAAACTCTTGTAGAAAACAATCAAAACAAAACAATACCCAAGCCTTCAGAACTCTTGTGTGTACCAAGTAGGCCTAGTGACTTGTTGCTTTTCTGTTTATCAATTTGTCCCTCAATCTCTGACAATACCTCATCTGAATGTTTTAATCTCTACTGCAGTTGGTTATTCTGGTCCCTGAGTCTGAGTCTGTTCTCCTGCAATGGTATAAACTTAAACTTTGAATTGGTTGAGTTTGGAAACAATATTTAGTCATATTACAAACATGCAATAAATTGTTTCCGAACTCAACTGAAATTAGACATTCTAAAATCAGCAAATTAAGATAATTTATAGCCAAGAGTTTAAAAAAAAACTGGCTGAGGAGCTCACTGGACTGTTAATGATGAATTTTTTTTTATTATTATTATTATTTTTTGCACTGCCTGTGAGCTACTGTCATGTAATGCTTAGTCACCTGACCCAGCTGTCCACCCAAGCGTCGAAACAGGGCGCTGGGCCATGCACATATGTCCCAGGATCAATGCCCTGTTACAATGCTGAATGCTGTTAAATAAAAGCTTTTCCCTTAATATCTTTTTAGTGAGATGTAAAATTGAGCTCCTGACTACTTTATAGTTGCCAGGGTACCTTCTGAAATAATATAGGTGCTAATCCTAATGGCTTTACTAAATTCCAGCTCAGATAATTAAATTCTGCCTGGCCAAAGTCAAGCATTATTTTGCGCTTCCTCTCCTGAAAACCTTTATGGAGAAAGTTGTATTGCTGCTGTTTTTCATTTCACAGGTGGAAAAGCAATCCCCTATGAGCATGCAGGCATTTGGGAAAGTGCTTCAGGACCCTTTGGGGTGAAAGGACCCCTGTTTATAAGTTTTATTGTTGTCTCTGTGTAACCGGAGACCATTTAACCAATACAATATACTAACATTCAGAGTTACATTTTAAAAACATCTAGGGCTGGATTGAGCCTCAAAGCTGCTCCCTGAGCAAGGAGAAGTGCATGACTGTGCTGCACCAGAAAAAGTCCCTCCTTGCTCTGGGCAGGAATTAGGTTATTTTACCTCTTTTTAGAGTGCAGTTACTGCTCCATCTTGCATCTGGGCATCTACGCTGGCTACAGTGTGAAGGCTGCAGGGAAGGCAAATCCCCAGATCCCCACATGGAAGGCGAGTCATTGCTGTGCTGTGTCCTGAAAAAAAAAATCAATTAGTTCTTTTAAATTGTCTGTTTAAAAAATAGGATTAAAACCCAACAATTTCTCAAACTGTTCTATTACGAATAGCACATATGGAAGAGATGACTCCAGGATTCATTACAGTTAAGAGCAGATCATTCACATACATGCTGATTTTATAGTGATTTCACCCCATGGGAATGCCTTCTACATAACTCTTATGATCTGATCCTGGAGTCAGAAGAACAAACAGCACACTGGAAAGAGAGCAACTTTGCATTGCACTTGTGCCTAATCTGAGCACTCTGACTTTTTCATTACTTATCAAGGATGGAAAGAGGCTCTTGTACAAAGAGTGAAACGATGACTAAATTTGGGGTAGGAGATGAATTCATAAAATGGGTCAAGGTGGCATATGAAAAAAATCCCAGACTATTTTATTAAAGGCTTTTACAGCATCATAGAAGAAACTGTGGTGGGTTTCTGTAAATCTCTGGCTCCTTTAATTAAAATCAACAGTTTTTCTGTTTTATGTGGTGATACTCTGTTTTTAATAAAACCGGTATGGTCAATATTTATCAGAGTGGCAGGTATTTCTCTAGGTTCATAGTGAGAATTTTAGCTATCACTTTACAGTCACAGTTATGAGAGACATTGATAACTAGAGTGTTTTACAAAGTCTTTGCTTTATTTATAATAAATTAATGCAGTAGCTAATTGTGTTCTTCCTACAGGAAGAAAGATTTCTGACAAGTGTATAAGTGAATGGTAAATGTATACAGGCACATAGTGGGTTACTTCTCTTCAAAAGATGTGCAAAATTAGAATGGGAATTCTGCTTTCCCAGGTGTCTTGCCATTATTAAAAGACTCAGGAGCCTGGGAAATTTCTTCAATAGGAATTGGGGAGTCCAAGAATCTTTCTAGTTTAATGTAGGCAGGCTGAACTGTACAGAGAAACTACAAGATCTTTTTGATCCTTGAAGGGTTCTGATGAATATAGATTTTTGTAAAGTGTTTTCATTTCCTTTTTAATCCCTCCACGGTCTTAGAAAATCTGCCACTCCTGAAAGGTAATGGTGGCAATCAAATATTTTTGTTCATATTGTTTTACTGTACAAGCCAATCATCATCTTAATCTGAGGATTCACGATATCTCTAGTAAGGTCACGCTATTCAGCAATTTTCTTCTTAATGAGCACAATAAAATTTGTCTTTGAGCACAGAGACTTTGAATTGCCAGTTATTTCTTTTCCTGCAATTCAGATGTATCCAATTAAGTTTGACTTGGACATGATCTGATGTAACTAACTGACAGAATGGTGTCTAGAAACCTAGGGAAAAATATCTTGGCTCAAAATTAACAAAAATTTCATGCTGGAATATATTAATGGACCTGGGAAATCTTTTTTTTTTTTTTAATAATTTAAACGTCTGTGCAGCTCTTTAAATATTCAGAGTACTAGCTAAGTCCCTGACCTTGCAATTCACTGTTTGAGGGTGCAGTGGTGCGCCCAGACACAGTGCATTGCGGAATTAGAGCATGAATGTTGTTTTGTGTATAAGTGTGTATTTTAAAATATTTTTATAAACTTTCTTAACATGCAGGACTTGATTTTCAGAGGTGCCAAGCACCCTGAATTCTCAAAATGAAGTTAAGAAGAATTGTGTGTATGTAGCACTTCTGAAAATCAGGCCCAGACAATATACACTGTACACACATACAAATAAAAAACCAATAGACATACTAAGGTGAGTCAAATACACTGAAGCACACTGTCAAAACTATATTGAACAATATAATGTATTTACAGATTAAGGCCTGGATCAAGCAATTGGATCAGTACGGGTGAATGCTTGTGCCCAAATGGATCCAATTGCAGAATCCAGTATCAGATTCACACTCGGTGTAACTGAAGAGTGGAGATTTTATGCATCTGTGCTGCAAACATAGAAAATTTTCATCATTTTGATCAGTTATTGGGCTCAATCCTATTCTGGTCACTTGTAATACTCAGGTAGCTGAAACCAGCCTGAAAGATGTCCTAAAGCAGGGGTAGTCAATAGGCGAACTGTGGGCCAAATCCAGACCTCAAGATGCTTTTGAACGGATCCCAAAATCTTTTTATTTACTTATCATCATCATTGTTGTTTTTATTATTTTCCTCTGTAGTCTGGACCTTGACTAAACCTTGATCAAGAAATTTGGATCTTGATAAAAAATAATTGACTATCCCTGTCCTAAAAGGCAAAGCGCAAGCAGGGATGCCCCCCAGTGTACAGAAATGTTGGTAGCATAAAGACAGCATAGCTGGCTGCTGCTGCTGCTGCTGTTTAGTATTTATATTGCAGTAGCATCTAAGAGAGCTAGTCATGGACTGGGATCCCATTGTGCTTAATGCTATTGAAACACAGAACAAAAAACTGTCCCTGCCCCACATAGTTTACAGTCTACATTCTCACTATTCCCCCCTGCATAGGCGACAAACAGAGGTGGGTCATGGTTGAAAGGTCAAGTACTCAGCACTCTGATCCCTTCGTGGCCACTGCAATGGGACCATTGAAGAGGATGAAATTGCTTTTTTGGCTGTTTTAGCCCCTGTTGGCTCTAGGATCAGGGAGAGTAGAAAGATGACTTAGAACCACTTTCCACACCCCTCTCCTCAGCTGCACTGAGCTTGAGCTGAGCACAGATGAAAATTAGGCCCACTGAATACATTCAAAACTTGCTGGATAGTTTTGATTTATTTAATCCAGATGTTTGAATATTAAATAATTTAGACAACATTATGGTACATAGTTATCTCAGAAAATGGATGGAAGTAGCATTATTAGTAGCATATAGTGGGATACTGGATGAGAAATCTGTGCCCTCGATGTCAGAATGGATTAAAGTGGCTACGAGGGTGGAACAACACCACTGTATCATGGAAATATGGAAGCACAGGGTGGAGGGGCTATGGTTTGAGGGGCTAGGGTTCATAAAATCATAGAAATGTAGGGCTGGAAGGACCTCAAGAGGTTATCTAATCCATCCCTCCATGCTGAGGCTAGACCATCCCTGACAGCTGTTGTCTAACCTGTTCTTATAAACCTCCAGTGGTGGGAATGCCACAACCTCCCAAGGTAACCTGTTCCAGTGCTTAATTATCCTTATAGTTAGAAAGTTTTTCCTAATAGCTAATCTGAATCTCCCTTGTGCAAACAAAACCAATTTCTTGGCCTACCCTCACTGGACATGGAGAACAATTGATCACCCCATCCTCTTTATAACAACTTTTTACATATTTCAAACCTGTTATCATGTCCCCTATCAACCTTTTCTTCTTTAGATTAAACTTGCCCAATGTTTTCAGTCTTTCCTCAGAGGTCATGTTTTCTAAACTTCTTATCATTTTTGCTCTTTGATGCTGTGGTAGTTGGCAAGGGGAGACAAGGTTATAATACATTTTAAGGAAATGGTGTAAACCAGGAACAAGACGTTTACTTTCTGTTCCTTTGGTTCCTTCAGAAGTAGTGGTATCAGGATTCTCACCATTCAGTTTATGATGATTAACATTTAGTTGATGGGAAATAAATCCTCAACCGTCTATGATTTAATAAAATATGAGACCCTCAACTTTGTATGTATTACAGAAACCTGCTTGGATGCTGCTGCAGCACCATTTTTGGCACAATTCTTGGGTATTCAGTTCATCATGAACCAAGTGGGGGGAGAGGAGGTGTCAGTGGAAAAGTGTGGGCATGTTGATTTAATCCAGCCTAAAATGTATGAGGTCTCCCTCTCCAACATTGGATCTGATAAGAGTGTATCCATCAAGAGAGAGTAAGATGGGATTGTTTTCATTGTACCACTTGCCCTACTGCATTTCCAAATCCCTTCATGAGTTCACTAAATTTCTCACTACTATGGTATTGGAAACACAGAGGTTGATTTTAATTTGCATGTAGATGATGAATCTTCTGAGTCACCTTTGGATCTCCTGGCTACCATGACAACTGTGGGCCTCAAGGTATACAACTGGCCACTCTTTGGACCTGGTTTTAGGTTAGGATTGGAGGTTAGGCACCTGGATCTTAAATCCATGTCATGGACTGGTCATTACCTTCTTTACTTCGAAGTTGGGACTCCTCTCTCCTGTTGGGATGTGGCCCCTGTTTGGATGATTCACCCTAGGAGATTAATGGAACCAATGTCAGTGATCAGGGCCTGCAGCAGAGTCAGTCTCATAGCAACTGAACAAGCACGGTTGGCCTGAAGCAGGCTACTTGTTTGATTGCACCACCTGACTGCTCAGGAAGCGCAGTTCAGCTGGCTTTTAAACCCAGCAGCTGCAGCTCTGGGGCCGCTCAGCATGTTCACACCTACAGTGGCAATCCTCCCGGTGTCTGCTGCTCCTCACTTTGCTCCAGCTCTGCTCCTAAGCTTGTTCCTGGCTTGTTCTCTCCACCTTGCTTCTACTCAGTCCTTGCTACCTCACCTTGCTCCTGGTTCTGGCTTCCTTATCCTGACCCTCTTTCCTGATCCTCACTCTGACCCTTGGCTTGGCTATTAGCTCCTGGTCCCAGCTCTGACTCCTGACATGGTTGCTGGTTCCTGACTCCAGCCCTGACCCTTGGTTTGGATCCACTACTTGACTCCTGCTCTGCCCATGAGGTCTGACAGTCCAGAGCCTGGTCTCTAAAAACCAAAGAGGTTCTGGAGAGCTCTGGGAGAGAATCTTGTTCCACTGACAGATCGCTGCTTTGATGGTATGGTAGGAGACTATAATACTGTTTTGTCCTCCACCATTGATGAGGTGGCCTGAAAGCACCCTCTTCATCAGCTTCATTCTCACAGGTCACCCTGGTTTATGGATGATCTGCAACAAATGAAGTGTGATGGAAGACTGATAGACTCTTGAACTTGTTGCCTTCTTGGTCCAAAATAGCCAGAATTTGGTGACTTTCTGCGCACTCTGGAAAAATCATGTGTTCTATCAGGTGTTTTGAGAGAGCTGAGGTTGTACTCCCAGAATAATGGTATGGGAAGGAGCTGTTTCTTAGGTAGCTGGCTGGCAAAGTGCCTGTATGAATTATTATTTTAGTACCCCTAGAGTTTTCTTGTACTACTAATTATGTTATAGGTTGTCTAGAGACTTGATTGACTTTTTATTATTTGTATCAAAATAAATAAAAATAAAAAGCTATAAATGCATGTTTCCTGTTAAAGTGTATTGAATTATCAATTAAGAAGATGTCCAGAGACATTTAAGGTGTATACAAATATGATATATTTCTTAAAAAAACAAGAAGAGTCCTGTAGCACCTTAAAGACTAACAAATTTCTGCAGGCATAAGCTTTTGTGGGCTGCAACCCACTTCGTCAGATGCATGAAGTGGAAATCACAAATAGGAGGTATATATATAAATCCAAGGGTAAGAAATGTAACAATGGGAAGGGCAAGTGCTAACAAAGTCAGTTCAGTTAGGGTAGATGAGGCCTATTTACAACCATTGATTAGAAGGTGAGGATGTGTAAACAGTAACAATTACTTCTTGTAATGAGATAATCATTCCAAGTCCCTATTCAGACCCAGTCTGATTGTGTCAAATTTGCAGATGAGTTCCAGCTCTGCAGTTTCTCGCTGAAGTCTGTTTTTGAAGTTTTTTTGTTGAAGAATGGCAACTTTCAAGTCAGCCTCAGAGAGTCCTGGGAGATTGAAGTGCTCTCCTACTGGCTTATGGAGGTTACCATTTTTTATGTCTGATTTGTGTCCATTTATTCTTTTGCGTAGTGACAGTCCTGTTTGGCCAATGTACATGGCAGAGGGGCATTACTGGCACATGATGGCATATATTACATTAGTAGATGTGCAGGTGAATGAGCTCCTGATGGTGTGGCTGATGTGGTTAGGACCTGTGATGGCGTCACTAGAGTCAATGTGCGGGCAGAATTGGCAACGGGGTTTGTTTCAGGGATAGGTTCCTGGGTTAGTGTTCTTGTTGTATGGTGTATGGTTGCTGGTGAGTATTTGCTTCAGGTTGGGGGTCTGTCTGTAAGCAAGGATAGGCCTGCCTCCCACGGCTTGAGCGAGTGAGGAATCATCTTCTAGGATAGGTTGTAGCCCTCCCCATTGTTATGTTTCTTATCCTTGGATGTATATATATATATATACCTCCTATCCGTGATTTCCATTTCATGCATCTGATGAAGTGGGTTGCAGCCTACAAAAGCTTATGCCCGCAGAAATTTGTTAGTCTTTAAGGTGCTATAGGACTCTTGTTGTTTTTGCTGTATACAGACGATAACACGGCTACCCCTCCGGATATATTTCTTGTTATTATTATGAAATATGAACTTCTAGCTTATTTGTTAATAGATATTAGTTAATGTTTGTACAATGCTTTGAAACTATAAAGCACTGTGTAGGTATAACTATTTTATCAAGTATAAATGTATAGTTTTGGTATAGCACTCTGCATGTGTCTATCTCTTTAAAATCATTCCTGTTTGCTGAAGACATTTAGGATTTATTCCAACTTTCACTGAAAGTCTATGAGAGTTTTTTCCATTGCTTCAATAGGGGTTGGAACAGGCCTATGAAGATTTGCCTTTTGATTAGTCAACTGTGTTGGACTTACCTACCACAAGTTTAAATATGAAATTAAAGGCTTCTTTTAGTCCTATATATCACCAGAAATGGCTTCTAAGCACAATAGCTCTCAACCTGCATAATTGAATTTGTGACTTTTGTCTTTCAGAATGTCTGACAAAAATAGAGCTTCAATAACAAAACTTCAAGAAAAACATAAACTCCTCTGTGTATTCCTTTAACATAGGTAATATTTCTGTAAGCTCAGTTTCACAAATCAATGTTTCTGATAGCAGTAATTTACAGAGATAATACAATAATTTAGCTATTTAGCTCTAAAATGAGTGACACAGAACACGTCATGAGGCACAGTTGAGAGTTTTGGTTTTTTTTAAAAGGACCATCAAAGAGTAAATAGTAACATTTTTATGTAGAGCAGAGTCATTAAGCTGTCCCTCATCTCCTATTAACAGAAATTCACAGTACTTCATTTGTCCAATATTTAAGACCTGATCCTTATTGAATCAGAAAATTTTTGCCTGAGTAAGGAATACAGGATAGGTCCTTAAGCAGTCTGTGCTTCTTTATATATCTATTATAACCTTCCCTCCTCTTCAGATACATTGCTGTATGTCAGAATGAAAATATTTCCCCCTTCTAAGCTTTCCAGACATCCTTGGTAGAAAATGTGGTTTGTGTGTAGGATTGCTCTGTCACATTTCCCTTTTTCTGTGTAAATTTCAAATGTGATTCCTTTTTAACTGTGCTGTTGATTCCTCAGGTGTTCTGTGACAGCAAAGTTTTCTGGCCTTGAGTTGTATACAGACAATTTGCCTTTAGAACTTGACGGCATTGCCTAGTATTCCTAAATTGCTAGGTATGTCTGTTAGTTCTAATTGCATTTATACTCTGGTATTATGCCACTTACTTTTAACCAAAACGTTTTGAATTAAACTCAGTGATTAAACACAAGAAACTATTCCCAAGATAAAGGGTAGAACCCCTCAAAGCCAGCCTTTTATTTCCACCTCCAACTAAGCACGCACCATGATCCCTTCAATTCAGAGTGAAGTAATTTATCTCTGTTCAACAGAAGACAACGCATGGCTTAAAGCCCCTGGTCTTACATAAGCTAATGGAATGTTTTTCCCCTCTGAATCATGAAAAGACCGTACATTAACCAACACTTTATATAGCAAAAAGACGTGTGTTGAACAGACTGAATCTTAGGGCAAGTGTACACTAGAAGCGATATATCAGTGCAGCCGCTGTAGCGCGTCTGATGATGGGAGAGCATTCTCCTGTTGGCATAATTACTTCACCTCCACGAGAGGCAGGAAGCTATGTCGGTGGGAGAGCATTTCCTGCTGACAGCACTGGTGTGGACAGCGCTTAGATCATTGTAACTTGTCACTCGAGGGGGTCTTTTTCACACCCGCAAGCAACGTAATTAGATCGACTTAAATGGTAGTGTAGATCTGCCCTTACATAACCAAAATAACTGTGAAGCCATGTCTAGTTTACTAAAATTAGAGAGCACCCAGAACTATGCATGCATTGCATATTAAAATACCTGTTCAGACTGAACTACACAAAATTGCATTCATTTGTCTGGTCTCTGCCTTAGAACAAAAAGACATATCAAATGGTGTCCAAAATGTTAGGGAAGTGCAAGAGTAGCATTGTGCTTCCTACACTTAGTATTAGAATCACACAGCTCCATCCATCTGCCTAGAACTCAGCTGCAATACTAGTGCTGGCTCTGGAAACACTGATAACTACAGTGCTCCAACATCAGTAACTGGTATAAGATCATAATTCATGCTAAGAATTGTTTTACAAAGGCAACACTAAAACATACGGGTTTCTTTCCTGTTTTTAATCTATTTTCATAAGATAAAAACTGAATAAATGAAACATGTTAAATTTACCACATTTTGAAATCACCTTCAATACATTAATGTGCACAGTTTTTAGCTAAAATACATGTTAGCACACATACAGTGTATTTCTGTTCCCATAAACAAGTGCATGATTTTTCAAAATCCAACATGTTCAATAGGTTTTGATATTACTGGAACCCTGTACTCCAAGGCTGCCAGCGTATTCTTTTGGCTACCAATACAGTACAGAAAAATTATAGTCTAACTGTCTTCCTGTTTATTGATAAACACAGTGGCCAGCTTAGTAGTGGAGTCTTATTAGCACTTTGCACCCTTTGTGAAAGGATAAACAGAACCCTACTGTTTTATGTGTTTAACTGCAATTTGCATCTTTAAAGAGGCTTGACTACCCTGAGATTCATGTTCAGCTTCTGAATGGCTGGAGATATACTTTGATATGTTACTTATTATCATAGAAGCCTTTTGTTTTACATCTTTTTTTTACTGCCAGTGTTTTTCTGTTCCCATCTCCAGAAAAGTGTACTTTAGTATCAAATATCTCTCTAAAATGGAAAAAAATGCACCTCTGCTTGTTTCTTCTCCATTTTTGGTCACTGTAACATCAGAACACCACAAGTCCTCTTAATGTTGCTTCTAGACCGTTTTCCACTAGGGAGCAATGCAGGTATAATGACCGTGGTTTCACATATTAGGATCACTGTGAAAAAAGGGTAGGGGAGAAGCTTGCCACATTCTCTTCCCATACCTCTTTACAGTGTGGTATTAGGTTGCCCCAAAACACGCATTTGGGGGCACATATATGGCAAAACTGAGAGAACTTACTCCTATATATTGTATTCCATGGATTCAAAATATGATCGTACATAAAGAGAATGATGTTCTGCAGGTGTGCATTTCCTTTTAGACTAACCAAATTAGATTACATTTTAAACTTTGGTACCAACCAGACAGAGTCAATATTTTACTAGTTAACCGTAAGATGACTTTAGCAATTATTTTTAAATACAAAAAATATAGAAATTTTAATTTGTATTTTCATTGTCAAAAGGAGAACTAATACATGTAAACATGGATTAATCTATTTAAATAAACTTTCCGCATAATCTTTACAATATGTAAGCAACATTTGTTATGCCTTAGAGATACCATACGATTGGACTCATGAGACCCCATTTATCTTGCTGAACAGTTTCCTTTATAACTTCAAAGGGAATTTTATATATTTATAGCAATAGCAGGGTGTTAAGTGTAGCTAGACAGAAATTGTACCTCAGCTATTTAGTTAATGCCAATAGGGATTAAATTAGATTTTATAGCTGTTAGTAGAAGTCTGTTTTGTAGCTAACAAGTGGGATTTTTAAATCCTGGAAAGCATAATCCTATTATAAAACTGGCATCTGAATTAACATTATCTAGGAAGCAAGTCTTCACGGATTAACATTTTTGACATTAACAAAGAAAAACTAATGCTACAGGGATATTAGATGCTTTTCCCAAAAGTAGGAAAAAAGGGAATGTGCATATAGGACAAAATAAATGACACAAATACTGCAGCTAAGAAGCGCCTAGGAAAAATGGGGGAGGGAAATGGAGTCGAGAAATGAAATCTGGAAATGGTATTGTGCTGCCTATAATAAATATAAAGCAAATGCACTGGATCCTAAAAGGCTCTGCAACTGCCACTTCTTTCATTAAACTTGTGCATAAATCTGTATGTGCCTTGTGTTAACTCGTAACTTTCTAATGTTACTAAAAGGCAAGGCCAAATTTTCAAACTAGAGTTTTGCTGGACTGAGGCACAAATACTTCGTTTCACAATTATCTAACAGGTCAGTGTATAAGGTTTTTATGTACCCAAAATGCAGGCCTGGTTTGAAAATTTGGCCCTATTTGTCTAGTATAGGATTTACCACAAGGAGAACATGTTAATATATATAAACTACAGAAATAGTATAAAGTTAGTGAATTCCCTAATCTCAAACTCTTCTCTTATAATGGGTTGTAGTCTCAGCGGATGAAATCTTGATTCCATTAAAGTCAGTGGCAAAACTCCCATTGACTTCATTTGGGCCAGGATTTCATGGATAGTGCATGTTGTGCACATCTACCACAACGATAATGACCCCTTCCTGGAGGCAGTGATAGTCAACTGGTCTCTATAATGGTGATCTCAAAAAGAGCTGTGCTCCAGCTCATCTTCTAAATGTTTTTCTCTTCTATATGTTGAGTATTATTGCCATCTGTAAAGATGTTATTAACAGAGGTGCTTTAAAATGTGCTAATATCACCTAATTATTGTCCTAGTTCTGTGATGTGCTGAGCACCTCCTGAGAAGTGAGAGTGGAGGGTATTCATCCCCTGGCAGGATTAGTCCTTTCACTGGGAAGATGTACATTTCATGTTCCTGGCAATGCATGATATTTTTGTTCCAGGTTTGAGTCAGAAAGCTACTCTTTTCCTTTAAATTATAAAGGTAACT
Source organism: Emydura macquarii macquarii (assembly GCF_026122565.2). Taxonomy (NCBI): domain Eukaryota; kingdom Metazoa; phylum Chordata; order Testudines; family Chelidae; genus Emydura; species Emydura macquarii. The sequence continues at coordinate 6,426,880 of NW_027133808.1, read as the reverse complement.
ACCAGCTCCTCTAGCAGTTCAGAGTTTGTTTCACATTGTGCTATATGTGTTGGGAAGGAGTCAAATTTGGCCTCTAAGCCTGGATTGTTTTTAAATATTTAGCTAGCTCTTCAGCTGGTGTAAATTGGCTTAGCTCCATTGATTTCACCATGATATCTAAAGCAATTCTCAATTTAGAATAAAAAAACATTCCCTGCCTGTGATAGAGTGGTTTCTGATCTCTGTGGCTGCTGCCTGTTCTTGAAAGTAAAGATTACTCTTAATGAGACCAGGGAAGCAAAAGATGCTGGTCTTGTTGGGGTACTTTTTCAGGGCCAGAGTATGTACCCATAACAACAACAAAACAGATCCAACCCAGCCAGGGCTGAGGACTGACCTCCATTTTTATCCTAAATTGGCTTATAATTATGTCACTGGTGAAGTAGAATGTCCCTTACCAGTGAGGACCTGGTAAGGGACAGAGGCACAAGACAGCTGCTTCTGAGGACAGGTTAGAGGTTCATTACCTGAGGTTTCTGCCACAGAGAGTTGCCATGCTTTTTTTGTACATGTACAGCTTATAAATAAGTAAATTACTCTTCAGAAACACCAGATTCCTTATAATCAATTGCCAAAAGGGAAACTGACCTGCGAGACCCTGAATTCTGCAGCCACTCAGCAAAGGAGCAACAACAATATATACTGAAGATCAGTTATTGCTCTATAACTCAATTATTGGCGAGTGGCTGAAATAGAGCATTTTCTTGAGTTGTTTTGGTTTTGCTCTGGTAATGTATGACCTCTGAAATGTATGACCTCTAAATGAATTATGACATAGAAGTGGTGCAAGTGAAATATCCATTGTCGAATCATTGATCACACATTTGACTTCCTCCCAATTCACTTAAAAAAACCAAACTTTAAATTGATGGAATTTCCAGAATTAATTTGGGTGAGAGACCAAAGCCCTGATTCTCATTTACACCACTTTACACCACTTTACACCACTCTGGCAGTGTAAAGGGGACTTTACACCACTCTGGCAGTGTAAAGGGGACTTAAAGTGAGAGTAAATTACATTTCCTAGGTTATTAATCTAATCTTGGGGTCACCTCCTCAAAAGGCTGTCTTCAGCAATATGCAGTCAGCAATGGTTAGCTGAAGAGAGACCTAAAATATACATAACTTGCAGTTTTGTTGAGTACAGTTAGTCCTATAATATTTGCTGTGCTTTCCTTTCACATGAAATGGAGCCATTATTGCCTGTGCTTCCCCTGCGGTGCACACTCACCCCTATTATTCGATGTTCTTCCTTCTGTTGGGCAAGTGTAGTTGTGGCACAACTATTCCCCTTGCAAAGGACAAAACAATAAAAAGTAATTAACAGTTCGACTTCTCTTGCTGTTGGCCGACCTAAGACTTATGCTGCCTTTGATAATAAATAAATCATGTCCACTTATATTGTTTATAAACTAAAGGGGAGTTTTTCAGAGGCACAAATGGGAGTTTGGCATCTAGGTTCCCTTGGCTTTCAATAGGAGTTGGGTGCCTAACTGCCCTTTGTGCCTTTGAAGTGCTCCCCCTAAAATTAGTTATATTAATTGTTGTTACATAGTCCAAAATGCTGGTTATCTAGAGATATAGATATCAAACAAGACAAGTGATAAGTCTGATATGCCTTTAGCACCCTACAATATTAGGTAATGAAAAACTTCCTGTGGCTCATTTACTCTTGAGCCTAAAATGAGAAATGCAGAATTCTGGATTATTTCCTTGACTTCACTGACCCATATATGGGGGTCTGTAATAACAATCGTCTATAAAATCATGTCTTTGGTCCTTCTATATAAGGTTTAGGAGGAGGGGCAGCTCCAGACTATTAAGAATGTAGGTGGGATAGATAGGAGCTCTGAGCTGCTGTTGTTAATTAGCTGTTTTCAGTAATTATGTATTTCCATTAGGGGTGCAATGGTTATTACGACTGGTGATGAGATTATTTCCATTTCATACAAGTGTCATGTTCTGCTGGTTCCCTTTTGGCACTTAACACATTTCTTTCACTCATACTCACAACGCTTACCAAGGTTGTTCATCATAGTCTCTTCTCTGGAGCCATGGAACAGGACAAACTAATTCTTCATCATTCCTATCAGTGTGTAGCCACAAACCAATAAGAACATCAAGGTAGTGTCACAATCTACAATGTGTTGCTTTCTTAGCAGCAGCAACTGTTGTGAGGTAGTTCAATTCTTCTTGTGCTTCAAGACAGACACAGCTCAGCATTGCTAGAAGAAAGTTTTTCCATACACCACTAAACTGTGTCACAATAAACTGTCAGAGAAACTTAAAGAAAGGGAACACACATGCTCCACTTCTGTGAGCAATCTCTGTAACCTAAATAGCAAGAGTTATTTATCCAGGGCTTCGCATCCCATTTCCCAAGGAAGGAAAACATAAGACACTATTCTTTCATTCTAATATTGAAAAACTTGTAGTCTTGTGCTGGGATTCTCCAAATGCAGAGTACTGTTCTCCCAAGCCATGTTAAAAGTTGTGTTGCCATCCAAAAAATAAGAGAGAAAAGCAGATGCTGTGGTGATGTCTTTTGTACAGAGAAATTCTCCATTTCCCTGGCAGGAAGAATTCAGCCTAGAAATGCTTTAAGTGAGAAGGGAGATGTGTCCCCGAATAGGGCAAATGAATCATGAACTGTCTTGAAGGAGAGACCAAGTATTAGTGCATGTTGTTAGAGTATAACAGAGTTATATGGGGTGAAACATTACACAGAAAGAAGCTGTGGATTCCAGGCATTCTTTTTGGTGGAGTGTATGAAGGAAAAAACAGACAGGACTGTGCATCCCCTTTGAGACAACTTTACAGGTCATAGATCTGGCCTAAACAAAAGTAGTTTTCCAAGCTACTCCTTTTATTCTTCTAACCCTCATGTCAGAGCTCCAGCAGAGTGCTGTAAGCAGTGCAGGAGAGCCATTCTGACAATAGTCCACCCTTCTTCCTCTGGAGACAGATTACTCAAATTCCAGGCCATAGATCACAGTAAAAGTATCTGAAAGATATTCTTTGTAGAATTCCCTGCCTCCCTTATCTGTCCTTTAATAGTTATTTCTTTCCTTCCAGAGCTCACTAGGAAATGGGCAACTCTGTAGGTTACCAATGAACCACTTACTCAAAATAAAACTCTCAATGAAGTCTCTTTAATGTAAAAATTCCAGGGACTGTGTTCAGTGTGCTATATGGTGTTAAAACAGACAGGTGGGTTCACCTGTACTAGAAATCATGTGGCTGAATGAACATGTCTCTTGCCAAGAAATATAAATGCAAGTGCTACATTCTGTTTCACCGCAGCCCTGAGGCTTCCTTGACTCTTCATGCAACTCAAGGAGCCACACAACAAGTCCCTTCAGTACTTTCTCCTATCCCACTGGAATCCGTCCAAGGGCCTAAAACACAGACTAATCAGAATCCCCAAGTAATGGAAATGATCAGAGTGGTTAAAGGTAAGGGGTCTCCTCAAAAAACCGGAGTGCATGCCAATTTACTAGACATGAAGGTGGTAAGAAACACACTATCATTATTCAGCAAAAGGATCCTGAATCAGGCAGCATTAATAAAACTGCATAATGCCTCAGCATTAGTATATCTTGGGGGAAAGAAACTAAAAGTGCCTCTCCTCTTCAAAAATCAGTATTCCCCTGCTAACATGGGCAGAAAATAATTTGACAGCTCTGGAATCTTGCTATCACACCAGAAAGATAAATCTGGGAACAGGTTTGTGCTATGGATCCTTCCTTGCAGGAAAACGGAACTCATTACTTGGTGGAAATTTGGGTTGAGGGATTTCTGTCCCAAATCTATTGAGAGATTTCATTAGAGAGACAAGGTGGATACCTTTTATTGGGCCAATGTGTGTTGGTGAGAGAGATCAGCTTTCGAGCTTACACAGAGTTCTTCTTCAGGTCTCCTTTTCAGCTCTGTGTAGAATCAAAAGCTTGTCTCTCTCACTAATAGAAGTTGGTCAAATAAAAGATATTATCTCACCCATGTTATCTCTGTAATATCCTGGGACCAATTCAGCTGCAACAAAACTTCATACAAGAGATTTCACTGAGAACGGAAGGGTCCATGTCTCCTGCAACAAGTATAGAGACAAAGGAGCTGTTACTAAAGAAGATTTCTAGAGGGAACTGTTTCCTTCTGGCATTTTGGTTTATCATCCTTTCTCATCTATGTCTCTCATTTTCAAAGTGCTGAAGAGAGACGGTAGTGTTAATTCTGTTCACTCTCTTCAGGCTTTGAAGAGCCTGGTTCTTGAAAATGAAGCACCAACAGCAAAGTTAAATCAATAAGATTTACATTGCGCACAATAAACCATATAACTCTTCACTGGGAAGTCAGAATCCCCATCCCTGGCAAGTTACTTCTTAAAGGAAGGTTTTATTGTTGACCTTAATCCAGGCTAATCTACCCAATCTAATTTTACGTTCATTTCTACTCTAGTCCAGGAGAATAGTAACATTAAAAACATTACTACATTTGAGATATTTTTCCAGTATTGTATGAGGTCTGTAATCTCAGACCATGTAAATGCTCTGTAGGGGACACCCTGGAACATCAATAGAAAGGGTTTGATAAGGGATTTATATAATGCTACAGGGAAATGAGCTCAGCAATCTATATCTGACCTATCAGTCCTCATCTTCAAAGGAAACCTGCCCAACACTTTCAAAAGGGGAGCCTGAGAACTTAAATTCATAAATTTGCTAATCACTAAAAATCATTGTCTTAATGAAGATACTGGATTTATGATTTATGACAGCAATCTGTAACCCATTAACAACCCCCCTTTTTGTCCTATGACTAAAGGGATGTTAACAGACCACTTCACCTTGAATGGTCCCTTAGAATACGTGCTAACTACTTATGCTAAACAATCTGTTCCACCTTGCATTTTGCTGTGACATTTGTAGTACCTTTCCCAGACCTGAAGAAGAGCTCTGTGTAGCTTGAAAGCATGTCTCTTTCACCAGCAGAAGTTGGTCCAATAAAAGATATGACCTCCCCAACTTGTCACTCTAATACTTGTAACTGACACGGCTGCAATAACACTTTATATGCCTCTGGAGCCCTGTTATTTCATAGAAAGCAGTAGCTGCTGTAACTACAAAAAATCATTTCTTATTTCCTAGGAAAGTGGGCAATGAGAGAACATTATTTAGAAACCATATTACCAGTTAAGAAATTAACTCTTTCAGATCTCAGTGTAATTCAGTGATATCTAAACACAGCTGTACGGTAAAAGTGCCAGTATTGGCACAAAATGCATCTGAGAAAATTTCCTATTGTGCCAAGACTGTGACATTGCATTCTGCTGGAAATTTATTTGGCTCAGTTTCATGCATACCTAGCAGATTTAGCAGATTGTGAAAATGAATGTTTTCCATTCTCATGGCTGATTTTTGCATGCATCTGTTCACTCATCTAAACCTTAGTTACATGCTGCTATAAGAATGAAAGGCTGTAATTTTTTCTTTAGAAATTGGGAGTGCATCATGCACCACAATTTCTGCTTAAAAGTCCTGCACAGAAATTATGAAACACTTGTCTTACTATTGTCTTAGAAAAATCAAAGTGATGGGGCATATTTTCCTCTTGTTCTATATACGTATCCGCTCTTGATGTTAATAGGAGTTTTGCACATGGGTAAAGGGGAGAGTATGCCCCCTAGAATGTAAAATAATTGTTGACATGTACTGTAAACATAAATATTTAAACATGACATTTGCATGTGACATTAATAATCCCTTACAGATTGTTACAAATCCTATATTTTAATTATGGTGCTACCATCAAATGTCAATTGTCAAGCTACTGTAAGCGTACAATTAGAGTTTGTCTGAATGTGTACATGTGTGAATGTTGTTTCATTTTTATATTACGGAACTGATGTAGGCATATATATGCTGAACATTTCTTATTTGTTCATTAAAAACAACCCTTTGCTGGCAACTAGCAATATAATGGATTTAAACAGGGTCATGAAACTAAAGCTAGTTTATATATGTACACTCCAAAAGGATCAGTTGCACTGCAAAATGTAAAAAACTGCACATTTATGGCATCGTAGCTTTTTCTGACATAATTTCACCATGAAAATTTACATTTCTATGTTAAAGTTGATAACACTAATGTTTTCCACAGCATCTTCCATCTGAAGGTATCTCAACGTTCTGCAAACATTAATGTATCCAGCCTCAACTGTATTATCGGTTTTACAAATAAGGAACCTGAGGCAGAGAGCTGAAATGACTTAACCATCTCACAGGAAATCTCTGGCAAAGCTAAGAATAGGACCCAGATGACCACCACCCCCCCCAAACCACCCTTCCAACTTTTGTGAGGCTTTGCAATAACTACCTGATCTAGCTGCTTTCCCCAAATTATTAGTGCTGTGTTTGTTTTTATTCCGTCTCTATTAAGAAGGTTTGTTGCTTTATCTGAGCCTCATCGTCATGGCACCAAAATTAAAATGTCCCATCTAAAAGGAAAAGAGGAGGTGGCACAGGCAGAAATGGCAGCAGTAGACTAGTAGCATTATGTCCCACTGTACACTTACTGTTTGTGGATCCAAAGCACCCATTAAGCCTATGGCTTTTATATTATTCCTCACAGAACATCATTTCCTTTTCTGAAAGGTAAAGTTTATGGTTCTTCACTTCTCTAAGTCAGCCTCTGTGCTGACTGGTGGTACAAACTGAGTAGTGGCCCAAAAGGCACAAATCTAAAAAAGAGAGTCATTCATTGTGCTGTGAAAGGTCCAATGAAGTAGATTCCAATTATTACTAATTTATTCAGTTAAATTGTTGCACTTCAAGGGGACCAGCAGTAGGGATAATGCAGAACCACACCAACCCAGCAGGTGCTCAGTGATATACGTCTCCGGGTGCAAAAGGCAAAACCACACTGGGTTCAGCACATGCTCACACCGACACACATGCAGAGCTAGCTCCACGGGCTGGGGGAGGGGAAACATACACTTTCTGGGGACTCGGGTGCCAGACAAGTATTGTGCTAAAGGTGAGCAGTTGTGCTCAGAGGAACATGAGGTCTACTATTGTGACTGGCCACTGCACAGGAGCTTAAGGAGAGGGAGGATTCCTGCACAGCTCTGGTCTCATTATGGTATTCAGAATCTAGAATTTACGTCTGCATTGACACATTATCTGTTAGACATACCTAGGCTAAATCCTGCTCTGTTACATGGTTGTTCTGGCAAAAAGAGTATTTCTTCTCGCCCACCGCCCTGTGCACCCATATAACAACACACCAGGATATCTGCAATACCTAGTGCTCAAGAATGCCCTCAGACGGGCCCTGGCTAATGTGCTACATCTGCTAGCGTGTAGAGTCAAGACTACATCCAGTTAGCATGTGCTAGGTGGGCACATATGCTGCCCTTTTTGTGTAGCCTCCACCTGTACTGGCAACATGACTCATAATCATTACATGTCTGGCATTGCTTAGTTCTACCACTATCCCCCCTACACACATACATCCAGGGCTCCAGCAAGTGAGGGCATAGAAATTCAAACAAAAATTCTGCATAAGGCCCATTCATTTCCAAGTTGATCAGAACTATTTGAGTAGCCAGTAGGGGAAATGTATTAATATAGATTTATTTGGGGTTCCTTTATATCTTGTATACAGAAATGAACAATATAAATTTTTGTGTGTGGGCTTTATAGCTGGAACTAGCAGAACATTGAACAAAACTGTTTTTGTCACTGTTTGATTTACAGAAACACAGAGGTGGCCAGGAAGAACTTGTTGTTTTTATCAAACTTGTTCCATTTCTCATTTTAAAATTTGGATTTCCAAATGTTGTTGGCCTTGGATGCAGTGAGCCCTTGATCTCACGGGAAGGCCAGCATTCCTGGTAGCTATGTTTCTTTCCATGGTAGTGATTCTGTCTTCTTACTGCAGGAGAGTTCAAATACCTATTTATTTTAAAATAATTTTAAATAATTTTAAAATGAGTGATAGCTGGCAATATATAGTGGCCTTTAGGACTCTGCCAAAGGCAGTGAGTGAGATTTTCAATGAGACTTAGCTACTACTGCACTGCTTTGAAAATCTCAACCAGTGTGTGTCTTTGCCTCTGGGTATGAAGCACCTAACAAATACACTCACTGCTTCTGAGCAGCTTCCTCTGGTCATGATCAGTTCTTGTTTGAGGTTCCCAACTTCCCATGCCAGAAGTTAAAAATGGATAACAATCAATCAAGATAGTGGGCATCCTGTTTGCCATAGTGCAGCAGTTCTCAAACTGGGGGTCGGGACCCCAAAGTGGGTCGCGAACCCATTTTAATGGGATCGCCAGGGCTGGCGTTAGACTTGCTGGGGCCTGGGTCTGAAGCCAAAGGCTGAGGGATTCAGCTTTGCCGCCCCCCCCCCCGGGCAGCAGGGCTCAGGCTTGGCTGTGGCTCCCCCGTTTGAGGCGGCAGGTTGGGCTCGGGCTGAGGATTCGGTCCCCATGCCCAGGGCCCTGTAGTAATTTTTGTTGTCAGAAGGGGGTCACGGTGCAATGAAGTTTGAGGACCACTGCTCTAAATAGACAAGGCAGATAAAGGAAGTATTATCATCATCTCACTTTTACAGATGGGGACATGCGGCACAAAGAGATTTAGTGACTTACCCAAGATCACACACAAAGACTGAGGTAAAGCCAGGAATTGAACCTAAATCACCTGGTGTCCTGCTTAGTACCTTAACACAAGACCATCTGCCTTCTCTAACCAACCTGTCCCTCATCAGGATCCAGTGTGACCTGCCATGTCTCTTACTGCAGTGAGAATGGAAGGCGAGCTCCCTTCAGACATCCCAGTCCCTTTTCTTAAGCCATTGTTACAGAAGCATGAAATCCTCCCCTCAGTCCTCAGGAGCTGCAATCATTTTCTTAAAGCTCATCGTCCTCAACGATAGCCTGGTTTTGTCAAGCGATGGTTTCCTAGGGAATGATCCAAAGGGCCTATGCTATAGCCCTCGCTCAAGGTGGAACTCCCACTAACGCTAATGAGGTTTGCCAGAGTAAGGACGACATCAGCTTGAACTCAGATCCCGCTTCACAAGTCATTTTATTTTACTAGGCTACCCATGAAGCCCTAGCACAGTAACTGATGCATAGTGCATCCTAATAAACCAGGTGATTTTTAACCCCTTATAGGCTGGAACTAATAATTCCAACTCCAGTAGTACTGATTTAAAATTGACATTCTATCAAAACCAAATGGAAGTCAGAATGTAGGAAATAACTATTAAAATATGGCATTCTTGCACTCCTTGGATCCCTGCATCAAATCATGTTACATAAGTATTTTCAATATAGCAACTGCAAATGCATCCAGTCAGGATAATCAATTGTAACTAGAGCAGTTTCTTGGTCATGGTTTTACAAATTTGAACATTTAAGCCACGATGCACTTTAATTTCTACTAATTTGTTTGTATGTTCATTTTTGTGGAATTGCATATACTTTGTTTTGGCAGAATTTTGTAAAATGTTCATATTGAGATCACACTTTTGTGAAAGTCCGTGAATTCTGCTTACATTTTTTGTTTAGTATGAAAGTTTTGCTAAATTGAAATGTTGCAGCATTCTTTATTTATGCTGTAATTTGTATACTGGATTTGTCGGAATGCACATTTGTTTATATGTTTCTTCTTTTTACTGCCATTTTTTCCTAGGCAGAGAGAACTACAACGTAATTAGAAATGATAATTTTCTTTTGGCAAGTAAAAACTGTTAATAGTTGGAAAGTTATGTTTTCAGCATTGATTGCTAATAAAGCACACCTCTTTCTGCCAAAATCATACAATCCAATTATCAACATTTCCCCAGTCTCTCTTTCTCTCTCTGCATGAGCCATTCTCACAGAACTGGATTCACTTCTGGCTGTTTTGTTCGTGCACTCTGTCAAAAAATGTTTTCTGCATCTCTAATTTAAACAAGATATGCTTAACTAGGATCATCAAAATCACTGAGAAGTAGTGTTTTAATTCAAAGTTCACTGTGTCTGTGGTTGCAGCAGTTGAACAAATGAAAAATCAGCTAGGAATTTGTCACAGTAGTTTGTTAGAATGCTGAATTAGTCTTTATAAGAGAGACTGCAATAAACAGAGGGTTCTCATGAAAAGTCAATTCTGAAATGTGAGTGGTTAACACTTAAAAAATAACTTTTGCGTATCTGCATAAATATGTCATATAGATAGAGTTAATAAATAGGGCGCATCCCATTTAAAATGATTTTGTATTGGAGAAGGCCCAGAGAGATGTCCTTTTTTTTGTTTTTTGGGGGGGAGATGTGGCATACTTTGAGAAATCCTGGTTTAGGTATAATGATAATAAAATAAAGATCTCTTTTTATTGCATTGATATTAATAGTAATATGTTATCAAATGAGAGCTCCTATTTGGATACAATCTCATCTATAAAATTTCTAAGGTGCATATCACCCTAGTATACTATCCGTGGTATAATGGCTAACACTAGTTTAGTGGTCTAGGAGACAAATGTGGTTAGACCAGACTATGGATTTAGTGAGCAAAGGAATGAATGAAAATGAGCGAGAGAAGTGTTAAGGAAAGAAGTGAGGATATCCACATACCTCTCAGCTGTACCTCTTTTTCAGGTACATTCATTTCAGTCCCAGAGCCATATCTCTACCATCCAAGTTTGATCTCCCCTTACTTTTATTGTTGAAAACTATTTACATCAGAAATAAAGAATCATGAAACTGAGATTATAGAAAGAGCTATTCACTTAAATTACACTAAAGGAAGGTACCTGCCAGGATTTTCAGTTTCCTGCATAAATAATTATTTTGTGTTCCTCACTTTGAGTCTTTATCACACACTGTGTCCCAAATTTGGGTCTGGACAGGTTGAGGGGTACAGAAGCCCTGAATAAAATGTAAATTAAATTAAGGTACTGTGCCTTTAAAACAAGTTGACATCTCAGGGGGCTTGCAAGTATGGCCTCATGTGATCAAGGAATATATGTAGAGAGCTGGGAATCATATCCTGGAGCAGACATTTAGCTGACGGTCTAAGGCCAGGTCTACACTACAAACTTATATTGGTATAACTATGTCGCCTAGGGATGTGAAAAATCCACAGCCCTGAGCGATGCAGTTATACCTACCTAACTCCTGGTGTAGACTGTGCTATGTAGGTAGGAGAGCTTCTCCCATTAGCATAGCTACCGTCTCTTGTGGAGCTTCTCCCATTGGTATAGTAGTGCCTTCATTAAAGTGCTATGGCAGTGCAGCTACACTGCTGCAGCTTTTTAAGTGTTGACCTGCCTTAAAGGTATATAGTTGCAGCAAGTATTCAACTTTATGAGTAAAGTGCATTCTACATGTAATTCATTTAATTGTTCATAGTATTTTTGTATGTTAAAATTTATCAGGGAAGCTGAATATTAAAAATTGACAAAAAATTGAACTATCTTTTATTGGGAGGGAAGATGCAAAGCATTCAAAAGAATCATTAAGGTTCGTTAATGTCAGAGCTGGTGTGGAGTTGTGCTAGTAGCAGAATGCGGGCCAATGAGCCAAATTCATCCCTGGTGTAACGCCAGTGGTTTTCAATATAGTTCCACCAGGGATGAATTTGGCTGAATATGTTTATCCAGGGAATTCGGATTAGTGAATGACTGTTTTGAATGTTTGTGATGAGCTGTTCATTACATCTGTTCCCCTTGGCTGCTGATATAAAATAATTGACAGATGAAACGTGAGATACAAAATTCTCCTCACACAGTTGGATCCATTTTATTTTGTACCATGTGTTACACTATTGGAAATAGGCTAGAATCTGTAGCTCTTATTTACTACTTCAGTAGCATAAACATAGAATACAAAACCTTTTGGCATAATTAATGTTATACCATCAGGTCTGTGATGAGGTCATTCCTATTAAAGACCAAAAAAAACGCCACAAAAGCAAGCCAATACCGTTTTTGTAGTTAGAGGAGAGGTTAAAAGTGGGCGGTCTAAATCTTCAAAACTGGACAGTCTAAACCAAGGCATTGGTAACAGAATATAGAGTATTTCAGTAGTTGCTCTTGGGTTCACGTTCATCCCTGGTTTGTGTGATCAAAGGTTTCAACCATTTGATGGCAGCTTTGGTGTCCTATGTCCAATGAGTTTGGTGGTCTCAGTTCAGTTCACAATGAGAAATGCTGCAGAGCATTAAAAACAGCAACACAATTGATGCTTGTTGGTAGCCTTTTTTGCAGTCTCAGCACAGTGGCCAAGGGTTGATTGGGCATAGAGACTGAACTGCACCTTCAACCCAGAGATGTCCCTCTAACTCAGGACTGAATGGTACATTATAGGGGAAGTTTTCACTGTACCTTTTTTCAAATAAATAGGGTACTGTCTATGTTCTGAAAGTTTAACACATCATGGGAGTTACTCACAAGGTAGTATCTGGCATTGGCCTTCCAGCATAAATGGAATTGAAGTTTGTTTAACTGTGTTTTTTAATTGTGCTATAGATTTGAACTTTGCATAATTGTAGCACAGGTCAGTCCTGTGTGCTGTAAGACCCAATTATTCTTTTAACAATGTCAGATATTACTGTTTTGTAACTCCCAAAACTTTAAAAAAAAAAAATGCCTGCTCTCCCATTCCCTCAAAAAACAACCCCCCCAAAAACACCATGAACCTTGGATACTCTTTAAAAAAAAAAAAGTTTTCCAGAATTCAAGCTTTTTTGAATTAACAAAGCTGAGGCTGCAAATTGTTTTAGTGCGTGCTGTAATAAGGAGGCAGCTTTAACAAAGTCCGAAATAGAGCTGCTAGAAGGGCCTTAAGGATTGGATTTATAAAGCTGGAAAGAATTTCCCTCCTGTGACTCAAGACCTTGGCTGGAAAGATGATGGCCTTGCACTGGATGGAAGAAGAACTGGATGGAACTCCTTTAAGACCTTGTCAGTCCCTTTCATTAATCAGCCTGTGGGGTTGCTGTTGAATGACACAAGGCACTGTTTTCCTGCAAGGCCTGAGTGTGTGGCTTCCACAGTGCTCTCATTCCTTGCCAGCCAGAGGAACAAGAGACAGGAATTGGAAACAAAACTCTGGTTTTCTGCATGACTGTGCAGAGGGTACTAACATTGAAGCATTTTTATAAATATTATCTATTTGGTTTTCTCAGAATTAGAGATTTTGTTCTTATCCTCCATCCCTTCCCCTCCTTCCTTTGCCAGAGGCATGGGGGTACAAGGAATTCTTTTCTACACAAGCAGAAGCCTGGATATGGGTTTTGAGGCTTGTCCATCTCATTTCAGTGAATGCATCACCTGCATGACTCAGTTGTTCTTTGACTGCCTGGGGAGTGAGACTTACAAGAGCAGCCATAATGATAATCCTTTCTCATTATGGTGCAGAGTGTTGCTGCTGTGAGAGAAGGCAAGCTAGTCGTCAACAGTAGGTTTTTATAGGTGTGTATAGAAACTACTTTCTATCACTTTTTAACAAACCTTTTTATCATAAGCTTCTATTGGTAGTATAAATTGAATTACATTAATAATAAACAAACAAACCAAAAACTTTGCCAGGAAGACACAGTATGAATTTTCTCTGCGTAGGCAGTATTTTGGAAAATATAAAAATGTAGCAAGTAATTGTATACAGTAACAAAAATTGGTTTATACAACCAGTGGAAAGACTCATGTAATATTTGGAATAAAAACAACTCTTTATATTTTGTCTAGTTACTTTTCTATTTTCTTATGTTCTAAGAGAGAGAGTGAAACTAAGTAATATTCACCAAGTCTTACTTTAAGTCATGAGTAAGTTTTTCCATGGTTATAATTAGAGCCCTGTGCAGATACAAAATTTGTATCCGCATCCGCTCGTGATCCACAAACATGGTCCACGGATATGATATAAAGCAGATATCTGTAGATGTTCAGGGCTCAGGATATAGTATCCCACACTGTTTTTCCTGGAGGGTCCTTTCGCTTCCACCATTCTTCAATAATCGCGGTAAAATAGGTCTTGGATATTTTACTAGGTAAATCTCTTTCATGAGCAAACCTAACAGTACCCCCACAAGCTGGATCAGGAGTTTTGTCTTTGTGAATATATTTGTTAGATTTAATATCACTCAGAATTCTTTTGCTCCTGGGGCAATACCACATATGTGCAGGTGTGTGCCTTTCTTACCACACTCCTTCAGCTTGCATTACAGGAGTGAACATTCTTTGAGGCAGGACGGGGGTGAGATACTATTGAAAAAAAGTTTGTTCAGATTTATTTTTTGTATACTATATAAAGGAAGATGGCAGCTGCATGCCAAATTGAAAACCATTGGTCAAAGGAATTCTCCTTTCCCAAAAACCTCTCTCATGTCACATGATTTCATTTATCTTCCATATTCAGAATTGTGGATTCCACATAAAGCCCTTCAGAGTGTATTTCCTGAGTATTTATCCTTTCTGTGGGCCCTATTCTGCTATCCTTACTCTGCAAGTAGTTCCAGTGAAACCTATGGGACTACTCATAGAATATATTATTCAATGTAAGAAAGAGTGGGGGTATTAGTGAGAGGTCTTTGGTGTCATAATGAATCAGTAGTATTAGCAGCATAATGTTCTACCAATATAAAGGAGTTTCATAATGTTAAACAGTGTACCTAAAGCCTCTGTATTTAAAATCTTTCCATCCTTAAAAATGTGACCTATTCTTTTCCCAGAGTTAACAATGAGGGTTGCAATTCCGGGGGGATCTTTGGATTGTTTATAATGAGTGTCAATGATTTTCATCGCATATGAACATCCCACTTGGGTGTGGGCTAATCTGCAGCATTCTTTGTTTTTTAGAGGGGGCAGAAAATCAAATACTGTAATGGAAGTCAAAGTCAGCTTGTTCTGTATAAATGCAGGCCTTGGGGGGAATCTCTTGAAACCCATACCACTAGAGAGAGCAGTTAGGCTGCCTGTACTGTTTAATGAAATTAGAAGATGCAACTCTTCTGCTTGATACCACTCTATACAGAATGTGCTTGCTAAAACTATGAAGTTCTGTTTTCTGATAAAATGAATAACAGAGCATTCTAAATCCTCTCTGTGGTCTTTTTGGGATCTCTGCTGGGAGAGTTGGAAAAAAGAAACACATTTAAAGTACAAGATTTATCTTTATGTGATTTTTACCTATACAGGACAGTGTTGTCTCGTATTAGGTCTCAAAGTCCTCTTTAGTGCACTTCAGCAGGGGGACATAACAGCCCCATAGAAGTTATTCCAGTAAAATACGGGTTTGTTTATAAATGGGTCCATCCAAAACTCTAGGTACTTGAATGTTTTAAAAAAAATTTTTTAAAGGAATAAAACATACTGATTAGGATCAGTGTCCTGTTATCAGGTGCTTGAAACCTTCATGAAGTTTTAGTGTAATTACTGTTGAGTCATAATAGCAAATGGATACCAGCAGCAGGTAAACTCATCTGAATAACACTGAGCCTAATCACTTGTCCTGTGAGAAAATCCACAGTACAGGCCTAAATGGGAGGAGTACTCCTGGAGCTGTCTCTCTCATATTATTCTGTTAGGGAAATAGGGTTTGGCCTCCCCGCATGGAAGAGAGCGCAAGGCTAGCGCCCAAACCCTTTGGATCCTTCAGGATCTGTATAGATGCTAGGAGGCCATTGGAAAGCTAGGCCAAAGAGGCCTCTGGCTTTTTGCTGGATCTGGATCTCTGCTGACCCCTTACCCCTCTGGCAGTACAGCTCCACTAGAGTCACGTTGACAGAGATTCTGCAGACAGTTGCTATCCCTGAGATCACTCTATAAGGGAGAGAACTAGGCAATGGGGATGGAAATATAACTGACCTGTGGCAACATTTCTGCCCCCCCAACTCCAAGATCCACAAAGCCAATCTGAGGATTATGTCCTCCCACCCCACCCAGACCAATCTCATCCTGCCCTGATCTGCCTCCTCCCAGATCTGAGTCTGAACTCAGGGAGCTCTTTCAGCAGGGTGCAGGGGAAATAAGGAATGCCTCCACAAAGGTAACCAATTCCTTCATCCCAACCTGTCCACTCAACTCTCCATATCTGGAGACTCCATAAGCATATCTAAGGGGGTACAATTTGGCTCTCTGTTCTTGTTTCTGATTGGAGGGCAGAGCAGTATACTATATTTTAGAGGTTCCCTGCAAGACCCTCTCTCTGAATGACAGATGTCCCTGCTAAAGCAGGGCTAGTCAAGCTTATGTTTTGTGTATGAAAAATGTTTCCTAAATGATTGGATTTTTCTCTCTAATTCTCTGTATTTAAAAAACAACAAAACATTAAATAGTATTATTTCTTACATATGTCTTGGTAGTTACAATAGAATGAAAGGGAAACTTGTCTTTTTTCCCCCTCCTCTGAAGAGTAAAATTTATACACTTTAATAACAAGATGTTCTCAGTAGGGAGTATGAATCTATCATTGGCTCTTACTGAAGGCAACACAAACTGAAAATCTGAAAGGAAAAACTACAGCCCAGAGAGGAAGAAGTGACTTTGAGATGCGGAGGGAGAATACAAGTATTTAGACCATATCTGTAGCTATAAAGCCAGTCATAAAAGGCTTTCTCCTTTATATTTTCCTTTTTATTTTATTTTTTTATAGTGAAATACAATACAAACATTACAACCTGGCTGACTCCTGCAGAGATGCCAGGCACTAGCATTGTGTCCAAAAATTAGCTTTATACATATGCTAAATTAAAGATTGGCAGCAGCAACAGCACAAATCCCATATTGGCAGCTGTTTGCAAATCCCGTATTGGCAGTCTTCTCAACATGAAAGAAGAGAGGAAATACAAAGGGCAAAAAGCCCAAGAGACTCTATCAAATAGCAGCAAGTGCAACTTATACAATATATGTATGAACAATTCCCAAACTACTTAAAATAAAAGAGTAAATCTTTATTTGCAGTTAGCCCAAGTTAGGTAAAGAGTTCAAAGGGTCCATTCCCTCTTGCTGAAGAAAAGTTCTTCTTCACAGTTGCTCTCAGTGATCCAAATTTAGCTCTGATGTTAGTGGGTTGCAGCTACACCAGCTTGGATGGGATTGCACACGCTTATGCACCAGAGATGAATCTGACCCAGAGGGCCAGATTATCCTCTCACTTACATCAGTGTCAATCAGAAGTAACTACTGAAGTCACTGGAGTTACACCATTGTAGCACTGGTGTAGGTTAAATCAGCATCAGGCCAGAGGGTGTAGGATAATGTGGTTCAATTACTACTTTTAATAAAACATATATTGGTTTGGCTGTCCATGGAAAACCATTTTTTATTTAAATGACTTGGGCCTGTTACGCACTGATCTAAAATCCTGGAGTTTTTTGTTTTGCTTTTCCAAGTTATTTCCAATTATTATTTTTTAAGAATGTTTTGGAGCTGTCAACAGTTTTGTTTACATACATGTATGTACGGCAACAATTTCTCCTGCACATGTACATTCTGGACATAATACTTAGCTCCTTTGACCTGTCTACCTAGGTTATTAATTCTAAACAGCATTGCTTCCAACTTCTCTCCAGAGAAGTTATTGAAGCTTATAACTTACCAATCCTGGCAAGCAATTCCTCTAAACATTTTTGCCTAGATTTGCATGCATCCAACCTGAAAATATGGTGTTGCCCCTTTTTGCCCAAGCAGTTTGTCGATATTCAGAACCTTGGTGGGTTGTTTCCATTAGGAGGAAAAATTGATGATAATCAGTTATTTCTTTGATACAAGCTGTGATGGGGGTCCACTCACCACAACTAGCACCTCCTGTTGACCACCACAGGGATTAGCTCAGCCAGCCGGCACGCCCTCTTCAGGAGGTACCTCTCCTGTCATCTCCACCTTGACTCAGCCCTCTGGCTAGGTCACCATCCGTATTTCCCCCTTCCGAGGTTCATCAAAGTCCAATATTTTTAAACATTTCCCCTGTGGTTGATGGGAGAGGAGGGGACCCAGGCCTGTCCACTACTTCCAGTCTCATCCCAGGGACCCCATAGAAAGCAGCCTCCTGCTGCATCTACTTAACTTCCCTAAATGCTGCTTCAATTCCCTGGGCCACTTCCCCATGGCCCCAGCACCTTCTTCGCCCTTACCTCAGGGCTTTCAGCCAGCAAGTCCCAGCAGCAAGCCAGGAGCTCCCTTTTGCTCCCCCGGTCCCTGCCAGCAACTGCTCTGTCCAAGGTGCTACCCTTCCTGAAGCTCACTAGGAACACCATTCTTACTCCTTGGGCTCCCTGCAGCAACTGACCCAGTTCTGCCCTGCAGCTCCTTTTGTATTAGCCTGCTGGGCTCTGATTGGCTGCATCATGCAGCCTCCCTCCAATTAGCTGCTTCCTGCACAGCCTCCCTAGGCTGCTAGGAAGACTCACCTCCCCTGCTCCTTTCTGGGATGGGGTATGGCAGGCCCCTGAGGCCTCCATTAACCCCTTCCACTTGGGTGTGGGGTGAACACCCCATCACACAAGCCTTCAGAGATTGAATACAAAGTCCTGTTCCCTGAATACATACGAGGATGCAGTTTCCTTGCTCACAATTCCTGATCTGCCTTTTGAGCCAGCACTCTGCCCCAAAGGAGCTCTCTTTCTTGGCTTCCTCTCAGGGCCATACTACCAATGCTTCTCGGCTTTCTCATGGCTTTTCAGGCTTCTTTCTGCTGGCTTTCTGACAATTAGTCACCACTTATTTTCCCTTAGTTAGTTCTTGCTCAGGCCTTCCATGTGGTCATTGCTTTGGTCGGTGACTTCTGTTTCAGCTATCAGACACCATAAAGGAGCTTAATTCCTTTGTCCATGTCCTAGCACATTCATCAGCTTCAATGAAGTCTGTGATTGCCCATACATCAGACATGCTTGCTAGCAGTCACCAGCACCCTCAAGCATGAAAGAAGGTATTCTAGCATAGATGCCCGAGTTTGAACAAAGACATGGGAGCAGTGCGGGGGAAGGAAAGGGAGCAGTTGCTTCAGAGTTGGCCCTAATACAGGGCTATACCAAAGGCTGATTCCCAAGATTCCACAATGCAGGAATATAGACAGCATGTTTGAACAACTGACCTTTTCCTGTTCATAAAGCGTCTTTTGTTTTTGCAGGCATGACTTCCTCATGCATCATTCTGGTATCACACTCCCTGCTTGCTTGCTCACATTAAATTTGGGACTTCAACCACCACAACCCTTCTCCTGTTTTTCCCTTTCTCACCAGTATCGACTCCCACATCTCTCTCTTCAGCCAAAAAAAAAAAAAAGAGTTACTTGGGGCTGGCTAATCCATTATCTGAAAAAGATTTCCCTTTTGCTCCATCTCTTGTTTTATTTAGCTCTGAACACCTTTTTCATTGTCAAAGAATTTGACCGAAATAATCTCCTCAAGCTACTGTGGCTACAGACAATACATCAAGAGCACAAGGATTTTCTGGTTGGTGTCTTCTTTTTTTTTTTTAATTTTGTGTTGCCGACTCTCTCAAAATGTTCATGACTCTCATGATTACGGAGCATTTCTACTGCCTTCTTGTGAGAAGTGCCTTGTAGCTCAGGATTTCAGGCTGTGCGGGAACTGATGCTTCAGTTTTGGCTTCAGCCACTAAATACCAGCCATGGCAAACTGAGTGGTAAGCTGCTGCAGAGCTTGCTTCCTTTGTCTCTGGAATATACTACTCCCCTGCTGCACCCATCCTATAAAGAGCAGAGAAGCAGCAGTTCATGGAGCAGGCAGGTGGAGCAGCCAGGAGCTGGCCTAGGGCAGGCAGCAGAGTCAGGTTCTAACCACCCTCTTTGTTTCCTGGTTAGTGATGCACTTGGGAGCAGCATAGGGAGGCTGCACTTGGGAGGAGGAAGGTGGAGAGAACAGTCGCCAGGAACCCATGCTCCTTACTTTACTGCACTCTTCCCGCTCCTCCGTTGCTACTGGGAACCAAAGAGCAGTGGGCCAAGGGGGCTAGATAGAGGGCAGGAACAGTATGGTGGGGACAGAGATGGATAGAGACAATATGGCAGAGCAGGGGCAGAGATGGGCATGATCAAGGTGGAGGGAGCTAAACAGGGATAGTGTCTGGGGCAGTATGAGAGAATAGGGGAGGGAGCTGGTGAACAGGAAGTGTTGTTGGGGAAATATACTAATATCCTTTCCATGAGTCAAAATAAAAGAGAGGAGAGAAGTGGGCTACAAATCTCTGAAAGCTCACAAATCAGTAAACAGACCAAAAATAAATAAGATTTTTTAAAAACACTCATCATTTTTAAGGTAATCCCATGATTTTTTTTAGTCTCTCTTGATTTCTGAATTTCTAGGGTTAGCAATACTATTTCTTTAAAGTGTAGCTACTGATATTTTCAACCTTAACTGCACTAAAAAAATTTGTGAGCACCTGTAAGAGAAAAGATTAATGGAAAAGATCAATAGTAAAATCTCTTACTCAGATAGAAGTCCCAAGGCTTGTAATCTAAGCATTGCAAATGATGAGCTGCATAGATCTAAATTCCAGTTAAGATTTTGTAGCACTACAAATTCTCTTTCATCTGAAGCTGATAAATTAGTGCTATGTTTGTTATTCATTAACCACAGTGCCATAGAGTGGTGTTGGTGCGTAAGGGAAGAGTCACCTGAAGAAGAGTTCTGTGTAAGCTTGAAAGCTTGTCTCTCACCAACATAAATTGGTCCAATAAAAGATACTACTTCAACCACCTTGTCTCTCAAATACACTACAAGACATTATTTCAATATTATGGAAAAACGGTATCATTTGATAGACCTCTATTTGCCTCAGTCCAAACTCACTCTCAATACCAGAACATGGAGAAGTAGATGTCATCTCTTTCCTTTAGGGTGAGAGGATTGTGTTGGATACATCTGAGTCCCTTCTATTTGCCCATATGGTGGAGGATTCCTCATTCCAGTACTTGTCTGTAAAGTTCTTTAGCACATGTAGGGGTAGTGAAAGTAAATTATATTTCTTTGGATTTTCCACAGCTCTATCTTTTTTCAGTCTTTAAACTTTTGACCCCAAAAGGATATTTAAATATCTCACTGTGTTCCAAACTTGAATCTTGGTTCTATCATATGAAAAATTATTTTCTGAAACTTCAGAAATGACAACATATTAAGTCAGCCTGTCCATCTCCCAGCCAGTACAGGATTGTACATCATATATTTGCCATTATTTTATCCAGTTTAGTTTTAAATGTGTCATGCAATCAGCTTCAACCGTTTCTCTTAGCAAACTATTGCACAAATGAATCAATCTCACTTTTAGGATTTTTCTCCTGTTATTCATCCAAAATTTCCACATTCTTTAGTTTATTCCGATATACTAGTTATACTCCCTTTGTACTCTGCTAAATAATTCCTCCCCCCTCCGTGTTTATTCATGTATTAGTAGATGTTTATCATGTCTTCCATCTGAATCATAGTTTAGCCAAGCTATCCATATTTAACTCTTTTAATCTTTCCTCTTTACATCAATCCTTCCAACCCATATTTCTTGTTCATTTATGAAGTCCCTCCAATTTATCAATCTCTTTCTGTTAATGAGGTGCCTAGAATTGGGAAAAAATTACTGCAGGTGCTGTGGCACCAAAACTATATATATAGAGAGAGATGTTTAACTCTCCATTATGTGACATGATACATTCTCATTGGCCTTTTTTGCTACCATGTCACATTGTAAATTCTTATCTAATTTGCTACCTCATATTAGCCCTAACTCTCTCTCTGCATTATTGCTTTGCTGGCTTATCTTTCTCATTGGTTATCTGTGGTTTTAGATTTTGGTTCTAATCTCTGAGTCCCTTTGTATTATTTCTCATTCTTTACCAGTGTTTACAGTGTTTCCTCCCAAATTAATGTCATTCGTGAGTTTCATTAAAATGCTGTTTAATTCCTCTTTTAGATCAGTTAGTGAAAATGTAAATAAGAAAGAACATAGATGCCTACAAGAACACAATAGGCACTTCTCTCACTATTTTGCCATTTATAAATAGTATTTGGCCATTTATTTTTCTTTATGGTACACTTGACAGTCTTGCTATGCATGGCAACTTGAAGTCCTTTTTTCCCCTTCAGAATGAATTTTATTTAAAACAGAAATCTGAAATCAAATGCACAAATTGCATCAAAAAAACAAGAAAGTATTGAAGGCTTAAAATCTTTTGCAGCATGCAATCTCTTTAATTGTAATTCTGACTCCACACCCCTTTTTCTTTCCTAATTCCCTTCTGCAATAGCTTGATATTGTAAGTGTATATAATTGGTAAGTTCAGAGTAGCTGATTGTCAACTCTAATGTCCTGTCAACTTTTTCATCTCAGACCGGTGTCTGAGGGCTTGGGGGTGGAAAGGGTTCGCGCTGCAGGCACCAAGTCTGATTATGTAATCTTTTTACTCAGTAGATCTGGTCCCTTTCTGTATTCAAAAGCATATCTACTCTCCAGAATGACAAAAATAGTTTTTATTACTTTTTACACCTGTTAGCCCTTCAGTGTCAGTTCACCACTGGAAGAGAAAGAGCTGGATTCTGTTATGGTTCATCCATCATCAAAAGAATTTTTAACTAATTTCCAGTAATATGGCTTTATGCTGCTTTTGGTTACACCTGCACAGCCCTCTAAGAGATAGTGGATTTGCCCATGAATAACCAGGGCAGAATTTGAAGAGAATTTGAACCTGGGCTTTAAAATCTATATTACTGATGATGCCAGTAATTCAAGCCAGAAAGAACATAGCTTGTGTTTGCTGGCATCCCAGTTTGCAGTGCTGGCAGTTAGAAGAAAATTTTTCTTGTAAATGGAGAAATTTGATCTGGAAGTCATTGAATAACAATGATCCTGAAGCACCACAGTGCAGTCGATAAAGCATGCCTTTTCAGAGTAACTTTATTCAGGAATTTTGTTTATTTTGTTTGTTTTGACTTATGTAAATGCATCCATTCAGAGCTCTGGGGAGTATTTTAAATAAGTTTAAATAAATAAATGAATGATTCCTAGTCAGCAGTAGAGCATGAAATCTCCTTCCTACTTCCAGCCCATCAAAAATATCAGTCTAACATGATATTCAACTTTATTCTGAAGATCCATTGTTGTTAGCATAATTTTTTAATGATGATAAATGTTGAGATTTTCCACAGTAAGAAAGGATTATGCATTTTGTCTGTGATGGGAGCTACTAGCTAGGAAGACACTTGGTGCACAAGACACTTTACTGGAGTGATGGAGTGGAGAACATTTTGGCCAAAGATATTGGGGCATACTCTTATTTGTACAGTAAGTGCCATAAGGTCTTTGAAACCATGCTGTAGAAATGGAACTTCACTACTAGGGTTTGTCCAAACGAGTACTGTACATATACAGAAGAATTCTTGGAACATAATGTATCTTCCTTGGAAGAAGCAAGGGCTGAGTCAAGTCTCATAAGATTAGAATCTGTAGATGTAGAAGCTCTAAGTAATCAGGTAAATAGAAGCCTCAAGTAGGGTTTATCTAAACGGCACCATAGTCCAGACTACCAGGGAAGGGGGGAACTGTAGCATGTTCTAACATATTGCACTGTAACTGCCCCATGTAAACCCTTGCTGGTGAAAACAGAGATATCTGGTTCATGTTGATGTAGTTCCGTTTCAAACAGGCCTAGGTTAATGCAAACTAAATACCTTTTAGTTTGCACCAACAGATTCTACATGGGGCAGTGAGAGTGCAACACAGAGCGCTCTACAATTCACACCCTCTAGCAGCGCTATTGTAGACAAGTCCAAGATGTTTAATTGACAGAAATTGCCTAACTGTCTCTAATGCAAAGACCCCATTGCTAAGGGGTCAGTCCCTCTGAAAATCAAACCACTTTTATTTAGGTGTCTAAACACGGATCTAGAAGCCTCAGTTTAAGCAACAAGGTTTGAAAAATGTTGTTCTTAATTGCTTCCTAGCCAGATATATTTTTTTCCTTATTTTCTCATTAAAGACAGATTTTTAAAGGCATTTCAGTAGCTCAGCTATTTTCAACTCACTGCTGTATTTGTCTTGCTTCTTCTTCTTAATAGTAGGCATACGATAATAAGAATCCTGAAGCAAAGTGTGTAATCCCATAGCCATTGCCCTGATGAATAAACTTCACATTTGAAGACAGATTTAATACTAAGCCTCCTAACTAGTTTCTCAGAAAGCACAAGCATGATTACCATGAAATCTGAACATGACATTAGCCAATATAGTGGGTAAAATAATTAACATATTATGCAAATTAGGGCTAATTTTGTATGCTTATTAGTTAAGATAAATATCACAATTCAGCTGAAAATATGTATTACATCATTTTAGATCATTAAAGCTATAAGCCTCATTCTCCACTGTCTTGCATGTTGTATAGTCATTTACACCTGTGCACAATAAGTGCAAAGTGGGTGTGAAATGCTGTCAAATCAGAATACTAGAATTTTACACCCACTTTATGCAAGTGTAAATGACAAATAAGGTGCAAGGCAGTGGCAATTCAGTGTATATGTTTTTACACTACAATTTTAAGGGCAGAATCTAATCCTCAGAATTACAGCACATATTGTCCCACACGATTATATTTTCTTCAGATAAAATGTTATTAAATGTTATATATTTAAAAACACAAAATAAAACAAAAATATAGTCCTGCATATGAATAGAGAAGAGGAGAATATATTGCAGTACCAGCTATATCCTGTATTGGATTGAGAACATTTCTATGAAGGATAAATATGACCCACAAAGTATAACAGAATCTAAATTGAGAAGGAAAAAGAAAAGAAAAATAAAAGACATAAGGAGAAGAGATGATGGTTAAGGTCACTACTTTATTATGAACCCCATCTTTAGGCTTGAGATTTAAATTAGCCCTTTTAAAATTTCTCCTCAAATTATAGTGTTTTTCAGACTCTTCTAGTTAAAGAATCACAATCCCTAAAAGCACCCACACATATTCATTCCCATAACATCTCAGACTTAGCCTATTTTTAAAATTTATACATAAGAACAGTTACTTTCCCTTCCTACATGGAAAAGCTGGCAGAACTGACAGGTTTGGACAGCTATTTCTACTGTCTGATGATGCTAGACTGGCTCCCTGAGAACCAGCCTGGGCATTAGGGCGAATGGGGATCGGCAACTAGAAAATTGTTGAGGGGATTGTTGAGAAAATTGTTGAGGTGTTTGGGGTGCTGGGAGGGAATGGAGGGAAATGGGGAGCGTGGAGAGATCAGGAAGAAGGAGAAGAAATGTTCAGCACTGCTGCCTTGGCTCCCTGGTGCGCCATGCAGCAGCCCTGTTGAGAGTCAACGGGTGTGAGGGCCATATATCAGGGGCAGACTGGAATTTCGGGACACATTCAGGAGAGTGGAGCTTTGGGAAGGCAGGGCCATTGAGTGGGGGTGTACAGCGAACCTGAGGAAATAGTTGTGTGCACGGGTGAGAGGTCTGGTGTGGAAGACCATTATTGAGGGCTCCTTGTTGAGACTTCAGTGGGGAACAGGCCGCTTCCTCTGCACCAAGCATCAGCACTTTAAACACTTCTTCAGCACTGATGCTTCAGCTCCCTGGTACACTGAGGCAGCAGTATCAGGGGAACTGTGCTTTTGGGTACAGAGCCATAAGGTCATCAAAGTCTCCTCATGAAGCTATGACTTAGGTATGTCAGAAAGTGGAAGCTGAAGGAGCCTCTCAATTGCTGGTGGCTTGACACATTGGAACAGAGATCCCCCTCTAGTCTTGTCACCTCAGTTCTTGTTTTGCAGACAGAAAGCAGTAGGCCAGAGTTCAAAGTGCAGGCAATGTGATGTTTATTGGGGATAACAAGCAAGCATAAACCACAGTTCTCCATACCAGAAAAGCTTCCTTCCTTCCTTCTCCCCCTTCTTTATAGGCTTAATTATACCTGTAGTGCCCGCCCTTGGTACCATCCCTTACAATTTATGGTCATGTTCCATTTTGAAGAGTCTTGAGTCTGGGAGCTTTGATACCACCTTCTTTGTACCCCCTGAGAGGGGTAGGGAGTGTGGTTATGTTCCAGCTATGGTTACCTTTTCTTTGGCTTTAGTGTTTCTTTCTCACACAGCCACATCTCTCTTGCTCCTCCCAACTGGTTGCTTGTTCTGGCATCTGTCTTGGGAAATCGGGTGCAGAACTGTCCTTCAATTATACATTCTCTTTTCTCATAGTAGTAAGAGAACACATATCTGGCTGTATGATAGACAGAAGCAGTACAAAGTGTCTTTGTTCTTTATTTTCATATGTATCTCAATAACCTCAGCTCTTAAGTGGGCAAGCAAACCCAAAATTCTAACTCAGGCAAATAAATACTCCTGAATGCTATCCTACTATCACTAACCACCCCCATTACACAACCCTGATGATACCAGCCCAGATCTCATATGCCCACATCCTTGCTCACTTCTCTGTTCCTGGAGTTTAACCAGCCCAGTCAGAGTGAATCATTGTGACTGGACTAAGGGGAGGCAGGGGCCTGAAAAGGGATATGGTGTAGCAGAGGAAAGAGACTGTGAATGTAGGAGGGCAGCTGCATCCATCCATGCCCCTCATTAACGTCCCCTCTCCCACCATGATCAGATCCATGGAGATCTTCACTCTCCACTTTTAGTCCTGGTATGACAGACCTGCTCAGATAAAGTAGTCTGTGCACTCCTTCTCCATGAGGGACATGGACAGTGATTCCATGTATTCATAATCTGCTCCTCTCCTGACTTGACCCTATCCCAAGGAAACCCTACATGCTGGCAGATAAAGAGCCCTCCTACAGCCATACGCCACTGCATACAGAGGTGCTGGCCACCTGCATTGGCTTCCCAAACTCTGTCCCCCACTCTGTGCAGTAGAACCACCCTCCATGCCCATGGAGTAGGAGAAAGGATTTCTTCTATAAACAAAGCCTGCCACTAAGACAGTTTCCAACAACAGAGCTATAAGCTGCTGTGTATGGCAAGTTGACATTCTCTTTTGGGGGGCAGGATGTTTTACCTTTTTACAATAGCCAATGAGGTGAGGTTTGACTAAAGGAAAATACTAGTCATAATTTGTTTACGTGGGTTTGATATACATATTCTGTACAATTTTTACTCGGGACAAATGTTGACTGAGGAAGAAGTCTATGAGCTGGGTCTTCATATTGACCATGACTGGCACTTCATTTTGCCTCATTGTTTCCAGGTACTTACCACTGTTTGTCAGAAATGTTTGTTATAGGATGAAGAGGGAAAGGAAAACTCTGGGAAACACAATCACTAGTGTATAGTTTTCCCATATAAAAATGGGATAACATCGTAGTGTTGTGAAATAAGATGTCTCTTTACATAACCATTAAATATATAACATCAGTGTTATCTCATTTTCAATTATTTTTTGCTCCCCTTTTATGTATGCTGCTACATCTTCAACTCCAGAAAATACCAGCAAACCCTTCAATAAGCACATACATACAACCACAGCAAACGACATTCTATACTGCAGCAGCAGAGTAGGCTTTTTCAGTGGAAGTCTGCATTGACATTATTTAGTAAGTCACACAATACCAAGATTGCAGTTGTTTTTCAAACCTGTTTATACTTTTTTTTGACTAACATCATTGCAGAAATGAGAAATCAGACTGTAAACGGTCCACCTTTAAATAATCACCCCCACACTAACCATCAGAGTGGCAGATGGACAGAGGAAGAAAGAGTACATAGTCATATTTTCTGCCATTATAATATAAACCCTTCAGACTTCAGCAAGGAACTTACCATCTGCAAATCTGAGACTTTCCGCTTCTACTGAGGCACTGATTCAAAATACATGATTTTTTAAGTTTGAATTAAAATATTAAGATGCTTGTTTTATATTTTAAAGGCACCGTATCCCACGCTACCCCTTATGCCCAGGGAAAACAAGTTGAAAAACTCCATGCAGCTACTGTCTTATCTTCCTTCACATCTCTCCCTAAGACTCACTTCTGCCATGATGCCTACAAAACCTGTCAGCTGATAATGGCTAGGCAAGTGGTGAGATAATATTATGGCTATTTACTTGCTTATGATACCTATGGACTGTGCACACGACTAGTCTTTGTAAAATGTTCTCTTCTAATTGTTCCCTCCCACTTGTTTCTGTCATTCTTCAGGGAAGGATTGTCTTTTACTATATATGTCTATTCAGTGCTTAGATCACAATGAGGCCTAGACTTGGTTTGAACGGCTAGGTGCTATTGTAATACAAATAATAACAGTAATAGCAAGTTAGTCCTAATTTTGCTGTTGTGACTAAATTAAGAATGTGTGCGCCACTTAAGTGTATAATTGATTTCTAAGGGCCAGATCCTCAGTTCATGTAAATTGCTTTCGCCTCGTTGTATGCTAGTTTATGCCAGCTGGCCCTTAATCTTTCTATATTGCCCATTTAGAATATAATCACAAAACAGAAGCTGTGTATGTTAAATAACCTATTCTGAAATGCTGCATTTCACATGGTCTTTTACCACTGTTGTATCTAGGGTCTCTGACCCTAAATTTTAAATTTAATAACTAGACTGCTATTGTTACAGAAATTAGCTGATGATACCATACCTGCCTCCATTGAACAAAGATGGCCAGGTGCTGATGTTGTTATCTAGTTGGGTGGGCGGAGGGATTGCTTGTTATGAAGTTCATGACTCTCTCATTGTCTTAATCAATCATTTTTTCTCTGGGTGTGCTCAGGAATCCTCCTTAGCATAGAGCACCTTTGTGAGTGGAGGCCTATCTTGGACCTCCCTGAGGATGTCATTCAAGTCTGGCAATTCTTTTTCAAGGGACATGGTGCTGCAGCACTTCAGTATGCTTGTCAAATTTCTGCTGAATCAGGATTGGTCTCTGCAGGGGATAAAATAGAAAAGTCCTCCAGAGATGCTTCTTTTGTGTGTTGTAGACATAAGCTCCATAAACAAAATAAAGCAATAAGCGTAGTAATTACAAAAAACTGTTAAAATATTTCTGGTCAATACAGCTATGAAAAGTCTAACAGAAGCAAAAGAACACAATTTGCAATGAAGAAACTGAAGTTCAGAAGCAAATTGAAGTTCAGAAGCAAGCAATAATGGTAAAGAGAGCCCAGAAGCCAGATTAATACCTCGCTTTTCTGTTAAGGAATACTTTCTACACCCAGACTAATGGCATAGTAAGGCTTTTACCTGGCTCTTGAATATGGCATACGTATTTCATTTGGAAGCGTAATTTTTACAAACTGTTTAGTGTTCATGTGTCACTACCACTGTTGTGCCAGATTGCACCTGGCATCGATATAAACAAAGCTTTGGCAAGAGTTCTTTCCTTTGGGATGGAGACATCTGATATTCAAGCTGAAAACATGTCAGTGTTTCAAGACACTCCAAATAGCCTGATTTACCAGTATAGGAAATTAACCCGCCTGGTGGAGTGTTAAATGCTTTACAAACATCAACTGGAAGCGAGGGGGGAATGGCAAAAACAAACAAAAATACTTCAATAAGTTATTTGTCTAGTATCAGTGAAAGAAATAGAGCTGAAGCCTGAGGGGACTATGAGATGCCTGGGAGACAAGAAGGCAGAGGAGAAAAATGGAAACAAGACATTTCTAATTTTTTTTTGTGTTCTTCGCATGGAATGTACTGTGGCAAAGGTACCAAAAAGTAGAACTGGCAGATAAAGAATAAAACAAGTTCTATACAAGATGGAATGGAATCCCTCAATAAAAATATCCATCTAAAACATAAATTGGGTTAACTAACAAGGAGTGAAAATAAACACATCATTGTCTTTAAGGGGAAAGTTCACTAAAAACATTTAAATTCAAGTGGATTTTATTTAATGTTGCAAGCCATCTCTAGATAAAGAAAATATAGACAAAGAGGAGATAAACTACTAGTATAACCTCCCAAGACAAAATAGCTGAGCTGAGCTTTTGGCACACAGAATTCATAGATGATAAGCATTTTGGGGCAGGGTCTATCATTTATTATAGGTTTGAACAGTATTTAGAAAGTAGGGCTCAAACTGGTTGTGGGTGTTTGGTGTTACTGGCATTGTTATTTAACATATATATATAATTATCATTAAAATAAGCACTTATAAATAAACTGGAGTTGACCAAGGTGTGTATATGCTGTCTGAGAAACACAGACATTTATTCCTGGAAAAAAATTGCTATTTGTGAATAAATGGACTAAAGCTGTGCTATTTTACTATTCCAATATCCATCTCTGTTAAAATCTGCATTCTACTGGAGTGTACATACTGTAAATAAAATAGCTACCATAATTTATTATCATTCCTAACCACTTGGAAATTGTTATAAAGCTTGTGTTTGATCGGATGTTAATTCCCAGGAGAATTATTCTTTAGTTGGAAAGGATGACTGATTTTTACTTGAACAGAGACGTAGGACTTAGCTTATATTCAGAGAGAAATTATAGCTGGTCAACAGGAAATGAAAGCTGGCCAAGAATCTGCCAACACAGAATTTAAAGCTGTGAAACCTGGTCAAGAAGATATAAAGCCAAATAAGCAACACATGAGAGATGATTTTAAAGCAGAGATCAGATCAATCAGATGGAAATGAGAATTATGTTGGAAGAGGCTATCTGGAAATCATGAAGAGACATACAATCAGTTAAATAATAATTATTATTATTATAATAAATTGACTGCAGTGACCAAGAGCACTAATTTGAAAATAATAGACCTTAGCATTTCCAAGAAATAGAAAAGAGAGAGAAATCTTTGACCACCCTGAAACTGTCTAACAGAAAAATAGCAGCGAGGACCTTAAGAACCTTGCAAATCACTTTGAATAGAATATCTGAGGTTTTCAGACCACTTTGGAAGTTAACAGTTTGAACGAGGGACCAGAAAAGAAAGAGATTTGGTTAAGACACATGTTTTACAAGGCTTTTGTATGCTGTTACACCATGTCCTTGGATGTCAGAGCACTCTGCAGGACTCAGAGTGGGGAGATCAGACTGTTTCTGCTCAAGTGCTGCAGAAATCTACTGCCTTTGAAGGGAAGTCTTCCTCAGAAGTTTATTAAGCCTAATGTAACATTGCATGCCAAATGAATGGGTGGGGGGAGGGAGAAGGTGAGGAGTTAGCTGATATCTTAAGTTGACCAACTCTGATGCTGTTACAGATTTTATCCACAGAAAAGGAACTGAGTTCTCCAGACTTAGTGCAAGTCCTTGATAAATGGTTTGAGGGCCAGTCATTAGGCTGAGTTGGTCAGAGTCCAGCTAAGAGCAAGGAGAAGGAGGAAGGAAGTTCACCTGAACTATCAGAGAACCTGTGCAGATTGATTTATCTGAAAGCATAACCACATACTAGTGCATGCACCTGGGACATATTAGCAATGGGCTGATATATTGATGCCCAGCTGGGGCAGGACTATAAGTTAAAATTGACAAATGGAGGCAGAGGAACTTTGTGAGACTGTGCAACTTACTACAGAGCTAGAATTATGCAGCAGCACAGAGGTAGAAACAACCACACCTGAGGAAAGTGGAAGCAATATCTCCTGAATCTTATTAATGTCAATCTAATACTCATGGTGAGAAAATGGACTCAAATTAGATGCAGGAAATATTTGAGAGGTTTGGAAAAAATGTCACATGCAATTTGCAAAATAAAATACATCAGTGCTGCAATAAAGGGCAATCCTGTCAAATGCTGCTGCAGCAAGACTGTCATAAAAAGAAAGAGTGCTGGTGCATTTAAGGCAAATCAGGATAGATCTTCACAGGTGTCTACTGGCAACCTTCACCAAGTTCAAGGAACGTGTTAATATTAAGTCAAAGGGGCAGATCTTTAGTTAGCTGGTATGGCTAGTCCTAGAATTTTTGTTTAAATCCAGGTGGTTAAACAACAATAAAGAAGGTTCGAAACCGAAAATGTGAATTACACCAGACCTGTGAATTCTGGCTTGAATTTAAGAATTAGTCTACACTCAGGTTTTGTAACTATTTTACCTATATTGGTTTTGAAATCAATATAATTAAATCGGAGCAACTCCGTAGTGTGTAAAAGGTTCTTATAGAAAGGTGCTTATATCAGTATAGTTTATTCCTATACATCTACAAGAATAAGCTATATTGCTATAAGCAATTTCATGATGATATAGGTGTGACCACAGTAGGGAATTGTACTGATTTAACTATTCTGGTTTCTAAACCAATATATTTAAATACATACAAAACTCGTATGTAGATGAATCCTAAGATTTATTAGCACGGATTTGCTACAAATGTTAGAAAATAATCCAAAATTTAATCAGCAAAATTAATTTTGTATAGACACTGATTTGGGAAGAAGCACCAGTCCATAAATGGAGGAAAATATAGGTTAGAAGCTGGACCTGTGGAATTTGAGTCTGAGGTTTGAGGGACTGATATAATAAATGTAATTCATATTAGGTTAGGATTTTAATGTGTCTAACCTGTAATAAAAGCCAGTAAATGATTCTGCAGATTCGGTGATGGGAAATTCCCATGACAGGAGTGGTGTAGATGATGCAAAGGCTGTATAAGTAACTAATCAGCAGTTTAGCTAGCTGTCCTACCTCCAGGGGCCAAAATCATCTTCTAAGTACTGTACATGCTTAAATAACTTCCCATCAAAGGAAGAATGGGGAGCTGGGGAGTCCTGTTTTGAAACACAGACTCTAGATGGAATTCTAGCTGCTAAAGTCCTGATAGATTTGAAACGTACGAATTCTAATGATGGTGACAATGTAGGAAAACGTCGAGAAGTGATTCTAATGGATTCACTCTAGTGAAGCTAGAAGCTTGGCTTTTTTCAGTAGCAAGATCATACTTCTGGAATTCACTCTGTTTGGAAATATATGTTTAACTCGGAACCTTGCTGCTTTTACAAACATATTCAAGACACAGATTTTTGCATTAAATGTGGAATCTCAGGTACTTAGTTGATTGGCCATGTCTCTTGTTCCACTGTGTCTTACAGTTGTGAGATATAAATAACATCTACTTCCTTTATTGGCACGGGTGCATAGACCTATGTTTAAGCCATGTAAAGTATGCCCGGATGCTACAGCGATAAATACCATATAAATCAATGTAATAATTTAAAATAACAGATTCGGTCAAAAAGAAATTTGGATGAAGTTCTAAGAATTTACTGGATTCGTTCCAGTGCAGAGATTAATATTTAAATGAGGACCAGTAGAAAGTTTTGAAAAACTCTTAGATAAACGTTCAAGCTTTGTTACCTCTGAGTCCATAAGATATATGTAATTCTGCACTGGTAATACACAACACACCAAATTGGCACTGGGGAGAGTTGTCTCATCAATCAGCCACCTCAGCAGCTACCAGTCTCTTATAGGAGAAGGCTTTCAATCAGTCCTTAGGCATTGTTCATAGTTCTAGGCAGGAAAAGGGATTGCATCATCAGATTTTGTTTGGAGTATAGAAAACCATATGAAATAGTTTTGAGAGATTCTTACTCTTTGCCACGAGTGGGTGAATGATAGGATTACTTTAGCTTTAGACACTGGGGCTCAAATTATCACTGCTTGCTGAAGGAGATGCAGTTTGCTGCACCCTGGAGATGTTCATGCCAATGACAGGTGAATGTCATTGGCACTGCTTCCCTCCATTCAGAGGTTCTGTCAGGGGAGAGCAACTTTAAGATGCCAGTGGAAGTCGGTAGGAGCCAAGTCAGCAGAGGCTGCTGAGAGGATGTGCTAAACTCAATGTTTGGGTTGCACTGGCTCACAGCAAATGGAACTTGTGGGTTCCTTGAATCACCACAGCCCCCTGCAAGTGGACTTTTCACAATATGGGGCCCTGTACCCTGGATTACTGCAGCAGAATCCAGCGTAACTCAGTCTGAATCTAGAGCTGGATCTTCATTAAAGTAACTATTGACAGAGAAGTAGTTCCATAAGGCAGAGAGAAGTCTTCTTCTGCAACAAGACAAAGGCTATAGCAGTAAGTAATGCTCTCTAGATCAGTTTCTCCCACACTGTGGTCAGTGGAGAGCTGGTTGGTCACATGGTGCTGGCTTCACTTATTTCAAGTTTCTAAACTGAATTAAGACAACTAAAATTATGTTAAATACTTTCCTAATATTACTCTTCCATAGAAGCAATTAGTCTGTAGTTGTCACAAGAATGTTATGAGACTGTGAATGGAAATTCAGGGGAATCATGTGATCACAAAAGGGAGGGCAAGTGGTCCATGAGAAAATCTCTGTATTAAAACGTCCATACAATGAAAACGTTTAGGAACCCCTATTCTATATTGTACAGTATTCCTTCTGCTTTTTAACAGCTCGTGCAGGGAGTACTGCATTGTAAGGTTCTGCCAGCCTATTATATCTGAATGACCTATTGGTGTTTGCTAACTGCTTTGAACAAGTATCATGCATGTACAAAATGACATTGATAAACTTACAAATGTGAACTTGAAATGGAATCTGAGGAAATGGGAACTATTTGATACAGATCTGTTTTCCCTTGGCCACTTAATCAGGGAGAAAAATATGTCCACCGATTAAAAATAACAGAGAGGCAATAAGTTTTATAGGGCTTTACTCCTTTGACAAAAAGTTCATTACGTAGTTTGCAATAAATAAAAAAACATGGCATAAAGTAACAGAGTAAGGAAAGCTGTTTGACTTGTTCACAGAAGTGTGAATCAGCATTTATAGAGTTCAGAAAAGCACATGTGACTGCTCCAAGTGTTGGCTTCACTTTGTTTTCAAACATCTTGCTTGATAGAGACAGATGTAAGTACTTATAGATTGGAGGTCAGCTTTGTTTCAAGAAAGAGAAGGAATGGGAAACATGGTGGGTTAATACAGCAAACTTTCATAATGCTGCAGAGAGAAATGTTTGCACCCCTTGGAATGGTTTTTTGGCAACTATTAAAGCTATTGACCATTTTTATGAATGGGAGGAAATTTGTAATCAGAGAACAAGCATCTATACAATGGTTTCTTTAAATTCAAGAATTCTAAAAGATAGTAAACTAAATGGCTGTGGAAATTACATGAGGATGATGAGGATGATCAAACTCAGACAGAAGCGTGCTGACGTTTTGTCTAAAGCTAGGTGTTATGTTGACTAGTACAACTATTGCTTTTGGCAAGAAAGCATTATATTGGGCCAGGACTGAGACCAGTTTTTATCGGATAGGTTGTCCACCATGTGTGATACACCGATCAAGAGAAAAACTAGCTCAAAGGTGAGATACTAGGTATCCACAAAACTCAAATCTCCTGAAATACCCCAAACTGAACTGTCAGCCAGAGAATTGGGAACCTATCAAGGGGTAGATTTCTCCAATCCCAAAACACTTAGGAGTTATTGGGAATAAAAGAGTGCACCTTCCCACCAAGCAAACATCTCTGAATTCGTCCCCTGCAGGGTGTCATCTGTTCTTAGGATAGCATCCCATCTTGATTTTCTTTCACCCTTGCATTAAGGGACATTGTGGCCCTAGGGCAGTAGTAATCACTTCAGCCCCAGCAGAGGGGAAGAGAGAAAGCAGGTCTGGGATGGATGATGGACTCTTTGGGCATTCAGGGTACTCATCAGCTTGGGTTCCCTGCTACTGAATAGCTCCCTGGCTCCAGCCTGCAGAATGGGTGCAAGTTCCTTCATCCAGACACTTCTGCAGCAGTCTGACTTTTCCTCAAAATCAGTTAGCCTGGTCGACAAAGGGTTCTGTGGAGCTTGTTGGTGTTTATGGGAATAAACAGGTTAAGGATTTTGTCTCTCGGTGTTTTCTGCTTAAAGAGCTGTCTGACAATTTGAGGAGTACCACACAAGCATCTATTTTTTTTGGTAACAAATGCGTCTTATAATTCCAGTTTCCCAGTTGTTGTATTTTCCCTTCCATCTAGTCTTTTAGTGGCCTTTAATTTTTTTCTTCACGTTGTGTTTTCCTCATTTGTCTATATTTATTATTTCTTTTTCGTTTTGAACATTGTCTTAAAATAATGGGAGAGATGACTAAATGGCTACATGTAACATAAACCTTCTCTTGCCTTTGAGACAGTTGGTCTGTTCCTCACTTAAAATAATTGCATCTACAACCAGCTACTGAACATGGAGCAAGTCACTTTTCTTTTGCTAACATTTAATTTAGTTAGAATGCAAGGTACTCTGATATATTAGTTAACAGTGTCAACAAAAAAGAATGCATTTTTTAAGTCAGGGTAACTGTGATTTTAAAAAGCCTAGTTGTAAACATTTTCATTTTAACTTGTTACATAGTATAGCAAGCCAAAATTTTTTAAATAAAAATAATTTATGAGGACATATGGTTGAGTTCCTGTGTCACTGTAAAAAAAATGTTGCCATGTTTCATTATTGATTACATCAGACAGAATTTTTTGTTGCATCATTTCATCATGCAGCAGCTCATTCATACTGTCCGGGAAGACTAATTAACACTAATGCTTCTAAAGAATTCTTGTTTGTGATGCTAATCTGTCACACAGTGAAAAGCATCTTCAGAAATCTGGAAAAAATGTAAAGAGAGTACATCTTGCAGTCACCTGAAATCAATGTTAGTTTGATTTGTTTTAATTGAAAGGTTGTTTAAATCTTTTCAGAAGTGTTTATAAAAGTTGTCAGATAGAAGAATAGTCTTTTATGTACATGGATGAGATTCAGTCTTACTGGCCCTATTGCATATAGTATGCTTATGACAAAACTTGTCAATAATGTTGGAACACACAGTCTAAAGGTGTAAACCAAAATATATACAATGTGCACACACATGAAAAGTGCTATATGAGAGCTAAGTATTATTACTATTATTATTAGACATAGAGAGAGATTTAGGCTGTCTTAAGATGACTGGCATGTTTGTATATACCTAGTCATAGTGACCTCTCTTTAAAAGGCCACATTGCTTTGATATATGAAAGATATAAAAGGCTGAAACAATATTTTACACACAATTTATGAAAAGATTTAAAATCACTTGCAGTAGTTCTCTCATCATCAGCTATCCTAGCTCTGCAGAGTTTCAGCAAACTTACATAGTTCAGCATCCATGAAGCTTAATCAGGATTCATAAGCCCTGGGTTCTGGGCTGCTGGCCTTGCAGAATTCAGATTCTAATTTTCTGGTTCTCTCACTTTTGTGGAGGCTCAAGCCAAGCCGCCTTCTGACAGCCATATATGGAAGTTGTCCAACTCTGATGATGTCAGGTGTATTCCACTGAGTATCTTCGGGGAGTCCACTCATGTCCACACTGGGGGGGAAGGCTCAGTGAGGCTAAATGGCAGCTAGCAGCTGCCAATCAGCCACAGAGAGCTTTAAAATATATTGTCCTTTTAAAAAAGAAAAAAAGTATGAAAAATGCTGTTCAAGGGCATATTGTTGGATCATTAGAAAGAAAACCCATTTAACAAAAAGCTGTATGAATAAGGGCTTTACATTTCCTAGCAAAGCATAGTTAACTTTACAAGTTAGTCCATAATGCTAGTTATTGCAATAGTTTGCTTCAGTTTTCATGTTGATAGACCATGGAGTGCATGTAAAGGCACTTAGCACAGCAGAGAGAAAGAGAGGCAGATTCCAAAAATGCATAGAGTAAGAAGAATCATTGTGTTCTGAAGAATATCTCCATCAGAGAAGTGATGCAAAAGAGGAAGGGCTTGAAAAAAGCAAATGATTAAAAATCAGGCTTTTAAGGTTTCAGGAAAGGGGCTCTAAGATAGAAGGCAGAGTATTGTAATTATCAATAATTATCTAAAATATTTATTTACCTAAACTCCAGAGGAAGAATAGAAGCACATAGATTCCAAAGCGATCATGTGATCATCTAATCTGATTTCCTGTGTAAAACATACAATTTAGATCCTTCCTTCTCCAAACCCCCCCCCCCCCCTTTTTTTTTTTTTGCTTTGTTTTCAATATATTTCTCTGTTTCTCTGTTTTCTTTTATTAAAATAAAATGTGTTTTAAAAGGAATGAGACTACTTCATGTGTCTTTAAAAAAACCTGCAAATAATTAATTGAATTAAAAGGCAGATAAAATAAGGTATTTTAGTAAAGACATATAGAGCCTTTAACTGTTTATGTAGGTTTTTTAGGTAGTTTTCCAGTCTGGAAATCTTACAAGCCTGGCAATGAATGTTTATCCTTTCAAATCTCAGACTGGTGCAAAATAGAAAATAGTTATTATGAACTATATCTACTGATTTCAGAAACATTCAGCAGATAAACAAATTGTTCTGCATTGATGTTTTTCTTTGCTTCTTTGAAAATGAATATGATTTTCCATTCCACTTCCAATCTCTGCTGTAAACCTGAAACAAAGAGGCCTAATGTTTTATTTTATGCAACTATCACCTCAGTCAGGGAGCTCTGGCTTGTAAAGAAATTCAAGTTTTCCCTTTGCACAAACAAATTTTGCCAGAGTAACATTCATTATTATGAATATTCAAGGGTACTTTGGAGAGTCTTATCTGGAGAAAGACAAAATCCAGATTTGTGTAGCATGCACTAATAACAGTGACAAAAGATTCAGCAATGTCAGGTTGTATAAACAAACCACTACAGGGAGGTAACATTAAATCATAATTGCATGTTTTTACTATATTAATACTGTCACAAAATATAACTCTGTCTGTGACTATAGTAATTAATTTTTCCGTTGCTCTGTGAAACATACAAAGTTGTTATGACTATCATGAGGATAACACATTCTGGTCTGCCATTGTAGCAGATCAGATTTTTGTATTGCAATATGAAGAGTTACTGCAAAGAAATGGAGGATGATATCTCAGACATCAGTTTTAACATATTTCCATGATTCCTGAAGTGAAATAGAGAAACAACTCAGAAAGAACAAGACATGTTTATATGCCTTCCCCTCTCTCCAAGATAATGCAACTCTAACAATTACAATAATGGAAAATTTGTTTGTAGAATACATTATCAAATTCAAAAGAGTATAGAAATATAACTGTTCTCCTTGTTATTTTAATACCAAAAATTTCATAAATCCAAACATCTTTTTTTCATTATTTTTTTATTAATGTTGTGTCCAGTGTTTGGGGATATTTTTAAGTTCCAAGGCATTCCTCCCATTTCACAGCTGAAATTTCTATATGTTGACATATAACTTAAAAAAAAAAAAAAAAAAGGTACTAATTCAGATGTTCTGAAACTGTGATAATGGTATTATTTAAGTCATTTATTTAGGTGTGTTTATACTTTGTAGTTTTATAAATAAGCCCAAGGGACTTCTTCTTAGTTGTCACATTCTTTCTTGAATCTCGTATTCTGTCTGTCTTATCCTATCCGACAGTAGAATTGATGCCGCACTAATCCCTGGAAGTTTGGAACTAATGAACTAACTGCTGAGCTGCCGCCACGGAGCTTGGTCCCAAACTATACTGTACTTCACACTCGATTTATTCTCCAGATGGCGAGACTGTGCAGCCCTGCCACGAGGGACCACCTCTTCCACTGGAGTGTAAAAGTGGACGGATGTTGTTTTCTTTGCAGATTTGATCATTCAGAGATAGAAACTTGTGAGGATGATTAGTTATTAGCTTTAATGGGTGCCAATTGAACCAACTGCACGAATATTCCCTTCTTTAATTTCAGTGTCTCTGTGTCTTGGTGATGGTTGATTTATCTGCAGTACTACATCACTGAAACCTTTATCTTCCCAATTTGATAGCAGTATATGGCAACAAAAATCATACTGTGCTCTATTGAGAGTCAAATATTAGAACTAATATAATATTGTGTTTATTAGTCACTGTTTCTACATTTATATATCCACAGAATGGATTATCAAGTAAAAGTCCTAACTCTGATATACTATAGTAATATCGCTCTTTACAAGAAGGAGTGTCAGTCATCTTGCTGTCTCTCTGTTTTATAAAGCACCCAGTCAGTGTGGAATCCAGATACTAATTGGGCTACAATAATCCCAGACTATCTTGGAAGAGAATAATCTATTAAATGGTCAGGTTTTCTCCTTTATTATGCATTCATTCATTGACGAGAATTATCTTATGGTATAGCGCTGACATGAAGAACAGAGCAAATGCATTTAGCTAGTCTGACCATTTGTAGAAGGGGACTTGTGAAGTCTTTGGAAACAGGTTTATTCTTGCATCAAGGACCTATGTATAGCCTGTATGTATGTTATTGCATCAAGTACCAAAGCTTTTCTTTATTATTAAAATTGTAGAGTAGTTTAACTAAAAGTTTGAGCTTTTGCATATATTATGTAATAATAATAATAGAGACTTTATTTTATTGCATAATGATGCAAAAACAGCTCTCTTCCTTTTTTCATCCATATGTTTTGTGCTCTTTTCCCCCCTCCCCCATTTATTTTCCTATTTACCCATGATACATTTTATGATAATACTGTGTGTGGCCCTAATCCTGCACCCCTGGAATCAATAGGAGCTTCTCCATTGATTTAAATAGGGATAGGTTATCCTGTTCCGGACTGGCTGGTTCCTATCAGTCTGGTCCATAATTAAAATGTGCCTAATTGAATCATGATTTGGAGACCATGAGGGCCAGATGCATTTCATCAAGGGAGAGAATCTTCATTGCTGGGGAATCTCTGTCTCTGAAGTGGACAGCACTAAAATACAATTGTTCTAAGACAGTGAATGTGTTCTCAACCCAACAGATGGCACGCGTGTGTCAGCAAAACTGTAACATATTTCTCTATTAAAATATGAAAAAAATAACATCCTCGTTGGTCGGTACAAATTCAGTGATGCTATTGGTTATTTTGGGATATGTACCAAAGGGCTGCATACTTAGTTTACGTAAATTACTAAAAGCAACAGCCTGTTAATAAGTGTTTTGTGTGGAAATATACCTAGAAGGACATGATCTGTCTTTTTATGGGATGGGGGTTTACAGCCTGAAGGGAAAAACAACTAACAAGAATGCCTACTGCTCATTATTGTAATTTGAAAAAAAAAATCAGATTGTATAATTTTCCTGTAACACGTCCTCATTTAGAATTGGATGCTTCTTTAGTGGACAGTTTTGGAAGATGTTTATTTTGCAAAGTGGATCATTCTGTACTGAAACTGTGATAATCTTATCTGACATTATTTAAGAGCATAAGAGAATGGAGAATAAGAGAGTTTGGAGAATGTATCGCACTGCACCAAATCCCAAAACTTTCAGACCAACTAAGAAACCAACTATTCCTGCTCTGGGAATGAGAATTTAGTGGGGTTTGTGTTATCCAGTGATGACATCACATAGTGCAATTTGAAGAAATCAAAAGACAAAAAGTTGTAGGTATCTTAGGAGCCCTCTTCCAGCTGGATATGTTTTAATAAACTGTGTGTATCTATGTGTAAATTTCTTAATGGCAGCTGTTAGAATTAATTCACAATAGCAATAACATTTCTGATTTTATTTATATTTTAATGAAATGACCTCTATGTAGCCTTGTATCATAGCATAGGGGTGTGTTCATCTGTGTGTGTTGTCCTTTTCTATCCTGCTGATGGGCATATGTTAAAACCTTTGGAGAAATGTGGATGACAGTACCAAGCTAAAAGCTGTTTGATTCAAGTTTCATTAACCTTCAGCTTCAT
Source organism: Emydura macquarii macquarii (assembly GCF_026122565.2). Taxonomy (NCBI): domain Eukaryota; kingdom Metazoa; phylum Chordata; order Testudines; family Chelidae; genus Emydura; species Emydura macquarii. The sequence goes on along the minus strand of NW_027133808.1, from coordinate 6,385,238 downwards.
TATTCTTTCACTTTAACTGGTGAGAGTAATCACTTGCTTCTGTCTAAACTTATCCTAATTATTGGCAGTCCAGGCCTTGTAAATCTGTACACTGCAGTGCTGTCTTAAATTGGTCTTGGAGACCAATTCTGATCTGACCTGACAACTAGAAGCTACTGTTTCCTCACACTGTTTAACTCGGACCACATTTTGAAATCTCTTCTGCCTCTGCTCACAGGCAGAGATTTGTATCCGTCTGGTTTAAATCTACTGTCATGTGTTGTCTCGCTGATTGGTATTAGCCTTGTTATTAACTTTGATGATTTTTTTTTTCTGAGTTTGCTTATTTTCTAGATAAGTATTTCTGTTCAAATTGCAGTATATTGTTAAAAGTGTTTTTTAAACATTCATGAGTCAGAAGCTTTAAAGTTTTATTAGTACCATAAAACTCTTCACAAATGAAACTACTTTTGATAAGTGTTCATTTTGACAATGAGAATTTGTTAAGGGCTGTTGGCAAGTTGAAGGAATTTGTTTTTGAAACTGAAATTGGCAGGAAGTAGTAAGCTCAAGTGCTTTTTTTCCCCCTTTTTTCTTGACGCCAATAGAAGTGTTTCATTTAAGCAAAGGATTTAAGTATTCTGAATGCAAATCAAGTATTGAACAGATTTATCAACTTTCCTTCCTTCACCATTTTTGTGACGAGTGTGTCATTTGGAAAATATGTGTTTGGAATTTTTACTTTTGCTGATAACATAGACTTTCCTTTTACTATCAATCAAAGTTTCCAGAAAAATCTGCAAATTATTTTGGGTTACACAGTATTATTTCCATGTGTGAGCTGTCTATTCAATTGCAAGCATTAATACAATTTACTGGATAATAAGAGTGATTATACATCGACAAAAGAAATATACATATAAGTCCACATATACAATAACTATAATGTTATTGTGGTCCATAAGAAGAATACAGATATTAATTGGAAATATTCGTTATTTTATGCAATTCTCTTATCATTTCATTTCTGGCTATGTGGAAAGTATTGGTGCAAAAAGATTATTCAGTTTAAAGATTTGTGTTTGTTAGACACTTTTCAATACCTTTAAACATGAAAGTGATGTTTTCTTCAAGCACTATAGTAGTCCTACTATTAATCAGATCTGAAAATTAAATATTTGCCGTTAGGTGTGAAGAAAGTGCAAAAACTAAAATTCTGAGGTACTGCTATGAAATGTTTAAGAAAGGCAAACAGAATGGATATTGCGAAAAATAGATTTTTATATTGTTGGCATCAATTATACATGTTTTCTGCTCAGTGGGTTTTTTTATCAATAGAAAATAAGCTAAATTTTTAAAAACATTTATATTCTAGGCAGAAGCGAGGCTAACGGTTGTGAAAACACTCAAAGAGTTTGAGTTTGGCCAGACTGAAAAGTGTGTTAGGATCAATTCAGTGTCCAGTGGTCTTGCGGAACAAGATCTCGAAGTCCTTTTGAAGTCCGGTGTTCTTCCTTCAAGCCTGATGCTGCCAAAAGTTGAAAATGCTGAAGAAATAAGATGGGTGAGTCGTTACCAATTTGTCATAATCATAGCTTTTGACTGAAGACCTTGGGACAATTTAGAAGGAACCATTGGGACCAGTGAGCTTGAATTATGAAGCATGTTGCAGTTTTCATGGGACAGTGTTGGTGTCTGGCTAAGAAAATCGGGTAACATTTCCATTAAAATATTCATAGGCTGGAGTTGCACAAAGAGCATACCTATAGTAACCTTAGTTTTTAAGGAAAACTAGTTTTCTTACCACCACAATCAATAAAAAAATCAGTATCAAAGTATATTATCAAAACATAGAAGAAAATGTATAATAATTTGACTTTTTCCATCGTACCAAACTCCAAACCTTCACTGACACCTTAAAAGATTGTCTGTCAATATGTTTTATGTACATGCATGGGAAATTATAGATGGAGAAAACATGTTAGCAACATATGAAAAAATCAGGTGGGGGAGTAAAAGGTCACTCCTTTGGGGCAACTACAGGAAAAAACAGGAAGCTTTTAACTAGTGTTTTTAATTACCACAGATATTATTTCCTGAACAGTTCTCTATTTCTTCCTTTTTAATTGCTGACAGGTGTGTTTGTGTTTCATGAATGACTTTTCAGCCAATAAAAACCTGAAATGTAAATGGTTGGCATGTCAAATTACTTAAGAAAACTTTGAAATAGGCCTAATTATGCTATAATTGTTTTAATTGTTAAGAAGTCGTACATTTTATTTAGCGATACCATTATTTCTGCAAAACACGACTAAAGGAATAATGTTTCATTATGCAGTTCCATACTTTTGAAAACCACAAGTATAGGAAGTATCTAAAATGTCTGTGAGCTTCCATGAAAAGTGGTTAGATGTATTAGTATCTAGTTTAATCTCAGCATCTAACCTTGATTAAGCCTTTAAGACAGTATATGTGAGTACAATTGAACAAATATGTTAGCTATATTACAGTTCTTGTCCATTTGTAATACTGTACCCTTCAGACTCCCCTGTTTCTAATAGAGGTTATGTCCCTTACACCACCATTTAATTAAATTAACTAGAGGGACTACCTCTCAGGGTTTACAACCATGTAAGTGTTAGACATAACTTGTCATTCATGAATATTCATGCTTCCAAAATGGCAGGACCCTTACTAGCACCTAACACCGTATGTTTTACATTGGTATGAAATCTGAAGACTTTGTCCGTCTTTCCCTCCCATCCCCCAAACACACAACTTTTCAAATGGCTAGTTTTCATACCTAACATCATTCCATTCGAAAATAAAATAGCACTAATTTACATCTTATTGTCAGTACTTTTGTTCTGTTGCATTTTGTTAAATCTTTGAACACAGAGAATTTGTTGGATTTAATAACACAGTTTTTAAAAAGTTTAAATTTTTTTAAATAACAGAAGCCTTTTGCTGTTTATTTTTCCACTCAATTTTTTTATGTGAAACATAAAATCTGAAGGCTGATGCACAACTAAAAGATGGGCTTACTTGTTTTCTTTTGTGTGAGAATCTCTTGCTTTCCTTTTGTCCCTAGTATGGGTACTTGTTTGACTGGCATGGCTTATTGGACTATAACAAGCGTAACTCTCCCTCCTTTGTCATGGGACAATTCTCCCACAAATCCTGAACAGTGTGCATTCTTCCCAACACACTATTGGGTGTGCACTGGAATTGAAAGAATTGCTGAGGCCTGCTACTTCATCCCCTCCCCAATCTTTGTTTTTTTCCCCCTCTCCTTTTTTTCCCTCCCCACCTCACTGAAATGAACACTTTACCATGCCGGAAACATTTAATCGTCTTCTTTTGAAAAAATTAATTGAAACTTCTCCACTAGTTACCTTTTGTATTGGTGCTTATAACAAATTATAAAAAGAGGAATGGGACAGTATTTAATTAAAAATTCTCTTTTTTATTTTAAAAAACAAAGATATTAAAATGGAGCAACTTTTAAAAGAAACCCAACAATTTGACTATTAAAATGTTTTAAATCTAAAAAGGGTTCTTCCGTTTAAACCTTCATCTTAGTTATAAAACCCTAGTATCCATTCATATTTTTTATTTATAAAAAATCAAAATCATATAGGGATTTTAAAAACTAAAGCTGAAATTATTTTAGTACACTGCTTCCAGCGTTCATGCTCTGACCTGTATGAAGTTAACTATTTTCTGTTGCTCTACCTAAGACACTGTACATGTATGTGAATAGCATTGTTTGAATTGCAATGATTTTCTTAATTCTATATATTTTAGCCGACTTCTTTTCTCTGGGGAAAAGTTACTGAAGAGATGATGATGCTCAGAAAAATGTGGGGATGGTAGAATTCTTCATCATGAAAAGCTGTGATTTATTTTGGCCTAATTGTAAAGTTACTGCAAATTGCTTGAAAGCTTTTTAAAGATCTCAGTGATTAGATTTTCCTTTCTTTTGGGGAGGGGTGAGTGGGGGAAGCTAAAAGGGGAAATAACACCTCTAATCCAGCTTCTGGTAAATAGGCTGCCAGCTTTTAAAATGAGTTTCCTTTCTATTAGTCAGAATATTATGCTAAGCCTTAAGCATTAGTTTTTTATGTTGCCATAGCAGCCTTATTCCTGCAGGGTTGTGACCTGTGATGATTACAGTACAAAGCTTATAGGGTCTTGAAACCCCCTTTGAAGATGAAAAGTCTTTGATGGTTTATATTTATGCAAATCTCTTAGATATGATTTACCCAACTGAGACTGAATGGAGAGATGATTAAAATTCCCTTTTCCTTTGATATCCATTAATGGTTGCATATTCCTTAAATTTAAAATGGATGCATGTGTTATTTTTGTCTTTATTTACTAAAATATCTTTTACCATACCTGTGATATGTTTATCTCCTCACAAATTATTAGATCTAGACAGACATAATAGATTTACAATATAGGGGTTTTTTCTTTTGAAAGGAGAAAAATCTGTGCAAGAGCTTTTGTATGTTTCCAGATGATAGATTTTGGAATTTGGGCTACCCCACTGGCAGCTCAGAGCTAGCTGTGAACTGGTCTCATGGAAAAAATTGGAAAGCTTTGGTCTTCAAAGAATTAAACTTCCTTTTTAAGGCCTTGCTAGGTAAGCTAAAAATTATGAAGAAAAGCCTACTGAACAAAGGGTAACGGTGCCGTAATGAATAATACGGATGCCACTTAGAAGGTTGCGGAACTGTTACAGTGATGTTAGTATTAGACATGAAACAAAACAGGATGTCAGGTATATCGGTACTTCATTGTTTTTAAGGGCCTGCTGATTTGCATTTAACTACATCAGGGTGATAGGTGTTAAGCAAACATTTTTGCAATTAAACCTTTAAACTTCAAAATATAGGGTAATGCTGCAATTCAGAACTGTAGGCCTCAAAACAGACTTGGTTAAAAGCCTGAGGTTTTTTATTACAGTTCTGTTTTTGTTTGTTTTGTCATTACAGCCAGGTGAAAGATTTGAAAAGGTGCGCATACATATGGATATTTGTAAATGAATTTTTCTCTGGTCACGTATAACATTGTTCTGATTTTAGTTTTCAGACAAATTTTTACATCACTTAAAAGGTCGAACACTTGTAGAGCCAATGAATTTAATCCCTTTTGTGGAAACTGCAATGGGGTTGCTCAGTTTTAAGGTAAGGAACCTGGATGTGGTGAAGAGTTCATATTGTATCCTATCAGCAAACTTGATATATGTTAAATAGTCTATGTCCTTTAAATAAGAAATTTATCTAAATAGGGGAACTGAAAATTAATAAAGGGATTACAGTCCCCTAAAAAGCTTGTATGTTTTATTTCTCATGTTATTATGTAAAGACCTTTACAAAATCCAAAATAAATCAGTGAAATGCCAATTCCAGATAATACATACAGACCATAGAATAAGGTCATAGAATAAGACCCTATGCATTAATTTGAGTTTTTTTTTTACATTTCTTTTGTTTTAAAATATGGAGATGTATTTTGAAATGATGTAGAGACATCAAATTGTTGTTGTAAAACTTGACTATTTAGTAACTAGCATAGTTGACTTTGTATAACCTTGTATTTATAAATAATCTTTCATCATTTCAATAATCGTACCATAGTGTTTTTATAATGAATTCTCTTTATGGAATACTTCCAAATTTCATATTAGTGCTGTGAGAACAAATAATCGTTTTTCATATTTGTGTTCATAGGTATGTTTTGTGCTAGAAGTGTGGCTGAAGTTCTAAACTTCCCAACATTTGAACAACATGAATTTTTTATTATCGGGTTCACTTAAGTTCAAATTATATTTTTCTCTGCCTCGTATAATGATTGTTTCTAAATCTTCCTAAATATTATTTACAAACTGACTGATCTGATTCTCATGAAATACAAATGGCCCATAGGCTCATTATCCAGCCTGTGTTTCTACAGGGGACAGATACCAGTGATGATGAAATGGAAAATCGAATGCACTCACTGGAAATGTAATATTCTTCTCCTAAAGCTTCAAGGAAAAAGTTTCAGACTAATTAAAGACTTGTATATTAGAAGTGTTTGAGAAGATGCTGAGAGGCCTCATTGTCAACATGTGTACATATAGCAAAAATATTTATTCTTACTACATACCGTAAATATATCTTGAAACATAATTTAAAACATTAGTAGACAAACACATTCATGTTCACTGTCAGTACTCAGAGAGATTTCATTTTAAATTTAAAATTTTTTAGTAATTTTTCATCATGATATTTTGTAGCAGAATTCTTAATAAATACCGTAGTTCTTGATGTTGGCAGGACAGTTGCAGCTTAAAGTATACTGTATACAATAATAATAATAATAATTAATAATTTCTTATCCCACCAGCTCTCCCATATAGATGCCTAGTAGTACATGCCCAGTAATTACATCTGTCTCTCTAGGCATACCTTATGTTTCAAGAATATTAATATCAAAATCTTCTTGTATAAAATAGTAATAATGTTGACATGCATTTCTTTATATATAATACCTTTAAGTGCTGCTTGTTTTTACATTCATTTATTTCTGCACTACTTGTTTTGTGTTTTTGACTTCCTGTACCTATCTTTTAGTTCTATTTGACAGTATTAAAATTTTTAAATTCTCTAGTAAGGAATACTTCGAGTAAGGAATCTACAGCATTTTGAAATCTCCAACTATTATTTATTTAATAAAAGATATTCTCATCTTTGTTTCTGATGCAAAATTATTACATTCCAAAGCATAAACTAGTGAGGTAAAGTTCATGTGCTTATTCTGGAAAGTATTTAATAAGTACTTAGTTTACTGTAATTACATGCATTTCTAAAGTGTCAATCACAGTAATATCCATGGCATTGTGGTAAGCTCATTCATATTTAACGGGAAAAAAGGGTAGGAAATTCAGTATTGTATGCTGTAGCTACAGTATGTATATTCATATGCAAACATATTGTTTAGATTTTGCTATGAGTCATTTTAAGACATTCTGTGCACTATAGTAGTGACAGCACTTTGTTTAGTTGGAGCAATTTTAGCTGAAAGATTTCCAGAGTTTGATAATAAAATGAGTTGGTACAACATGTCTCTGTCATCCCTGCATATTAATAGAAATTAATATTGTGTTCTTATCTGAAGGCAGTCTGTGAAGAAACGTTAAGCATAGGATCCCAAGTTGGCCTTCATTTGGATGCAGTAGTCTTTGGAGGAGAGGATTTTCGTGCCAGCATAGGTTCTGACCTGTTTGTTTATTATAAATGTTAATGTATGACATTTGTAGTTGAGAATACTGATGATATTTTATCCACTTGTGGTGACTGCAGTAACTAAAGAACTCTAAGCATATGATTCTGCACTTACTTAAATGGGTTCATTTTTCCATCTTTCTGCAACATATTTATTAATGTAGATTATGTCATTGACATTTTGAAATCCAGAGCTCGATAAATTGATGACTTAGAAAAAACTGACTTTTTCCTATTCTTCTTGTCACACTGTTGCTAAAATAAAAAATAAACCTGTTGAATCACTAAGCTTATTTTTAACTGTAATAGTCAGATGAACAAGTATCTGTATATCCTCTTAGGTACCATATTTCAAGTCAAATTTTCATGTGTCCGTTTTTAACATTTATTTACAATGAAGTGTATTTTGACATCACAATACTTCCTTGTTAAGTTTTGCTTTAATAAATGTACTATAAACACTTCCTAGGTCAAAACAGTCATATCTCCTCATAGACTTGTGTTAAACTGATATTACCATTCCTCCAAAGCCAGAAGTATTCAAAATCTCTTTTATAAATTATTTGCTTAATAGAGACATTATCTTTTAAATGCCTATTTTTAATCTGATTCAGCTATAAACTCCTCAAAGGCAAGAAGTACAGAAGTATCAATGTCTTAATGAAGTATACATATTCTAATATAACAATTAACAACAAATTATTCTGTACAAGTTGCTAATCCATATCTGAACAGTGACCCTAAGGAAAAGAGAACAGATTATTATTTTTTCACACCAGAATTCATGTGAGAATATTTTTATCTAATGGACTGTGGACTCATGAAATCTTGTGAATGCTTTCTGTCCCTCTCAAAAGTCATCTGCCATAATTTTTTGAATTTTCTTGTCCAAGTACGAAAGCTAAAACATTTGGCTTAGGACATCAGTTGTGACAAGAATCACAACCAAGGAAAGTGCAATTCTGTTCTCAGTGTGAGTTTTTAACCATTTCGATGTACACAGTATGTCCATCTGTATAATGCTTCTCTTGGTGTAACGCTTTTCAGTGCCATTACAATAAGTAATAGAAGCAAATGATTACTGAAGGTGGATTCCTGCAGGCCTTGCTCAGCCAACACTCTCACTGTCTTCAATCTCAGAATCTATGATTTGAACCAAATCATACCCTAAATTTTAGAAGCTAAGACACGAAGAAAGTATTTTTTCTGGAGAAGCTTATATTTTGCCCAGTAAAACTATTTAAATGATTTCTAAACAACAGTTGGGCATACCCTTGTATCCCTCAAATATTTTTCTTTTTAAAAAAAGTGATGTAAATGAAAACTCAAAGAAATGTTATGCTGAAAAAGTTTCAAATGAGAAAATTTTAAAAACAATATTAACTTCTTTCTATTCATTGTTTTCTTAGGTGCTACAAGTAGTAAAGAAACTCATGATATTCTATACGCCAGGCAAAAAATTATTGTCACAGCAAAGGCTTTTGGACTACAAGCGATAGACCTTGTGTACATTGATTTCCAAGATGAAGATGGGCTCCGTAGGCAGTCAAGAGAGGGTGCCCTAATGGGTTTCACTGGTATGGTTATCTGACAACGTCTAAAAAATTATGTATTTTTCTCAATAAATAATAGGTGCATTTTATATCAGTTAGACTGCAAACTAGTTTGTGTTCACAGATCAGTTGTTGAAAGTCTAAGTGCTATCAAACGCATCCCAAATTACTTATGCCTTTAAAATTGCAGACAGAAAATTCAGACTGCAAAATCAGAGGCTGCTTTTTTGAAAAATCACATCAAGTATCTCACTATTTTTGTAAGGGAAGCCTGGGTATAAGATAAACAGTATGTGATTCCTCCTGACAGATTGTTCAAGTGAGATGTGCTTAGTGCTTACGGTGTTTAGTGCTGAACATTTTAATGTATTACTTTTTTGTATTTTTAAACAATTGCTAATCTTTTAAAAATTATTTATTTAATTATTTACTTGTTTAATAGCTATTTTTATGGTGAAGAAGTGGATAAAAACTCCCAATATGCTAATTAGCATATGAAAGTTATTTTCTTGTTTTCTTTGATTTGATTTCCCATATTCTGGCTCCCCTCCCATAAGTGCTTGTGCACCTGGTGCCACCTACAGGTATTGGCAGACGGCAAGACCAACAGGCTCTTTGCAACAGTCCTGTAACACTGACAATCCAGTAATTGGTATACCACATCATTCACTATAACCAAGGAGACATTGCAGCAACCAAAAGATGGTGCTTTTGTAATAGAAATCTATCTTTTGCTATACATTATTGAATTCTAGAAAATGGTACTAACACTTGAAATTATTTCTCTCAAAAATTATTCAAGTTAGACTCAAGATACTTGCATATTTGTTAGCTATTCATTACTGAAAGAATATGTCCTGAGATAATGATATAACAAGAGATAACACTTCTTAAAGTGAATGTAATGGCATATGGTACTTCAAAGCACTTTCATTATCTGAACAAAAAACGCAAATGAAAATTAAAATTAGCCTAAATGTTTCACACTTTGCTGTTAAAAACAACATGGGATGTCTGAAGAGGAACTCTGTGTAAACTCGAAAGCTTATCTTTTTCACCAACAGAAGTTGGTCCAGTAAAATATATTACCTCGCCCACTCTGTCTCTCATTGGGTTAATAGTAACTCTGGACTCTCTTCAGCATAGATTCTGCCCTATTATCTGTTGAACCTTGACAATTGCAAAATCTGAATCTTGATTCAGAGGCAAAATTGTTACTGTACCACAGCTATGGAACATTATTTTTGTCCATGTGGAGTTTCAGAGCCCAATCCTATTCCTGCTGAAGTCAATAGGAATATGACAAGGCTCTTTGACTTCACCACCTTCTGATGGCTAAGACACGTAGGCCAATGTTTTCTAATTTAGGCACCTAAATAAAATGACCTGATTTTTATAGGTCTTGAGCATCTACAGCTCCTGTTTGAAGTCAATTGGAGTTGCAGGTGCTAAGCATCCTTGAAAATTAGGCCATTTCATTTAAGTGCATAAATTAGAAAATTTTGGCTATCACTAACCTTGACAACATTTGGGATCTGACTGAATATGCATAAGAAATCATCTGACTTCAGTATGATGGGGTTTTGGCGAGGTAACAGTGGAGCTGGCAGTAACTAACTGCAAATCATTTAAATGTGACTGAAGTTGTAAGACTCAGATATGGCATAAGTAAGAAGGTTACATCTGACAATTCAGGGTGTCATGGGAAGTTAGTTCCTAACTCCTGCATGGAGGGTCTTTGGCTTTCTATATTACATTTAAAGATCTTCAGAGGGGACAAAGCTCATTAATATGAACTCGCAGCCTTTGCCTTTACCTTTTCCCTGTCTCTCTCCAGGGCTATAACCAGGAAATCCCAAAAATACCATGTCCCAGCATATAATCTGGTAAACAGTCCAGTCAGATGTGAAGTCATAATCCATAACCCTTCCACTGGGCAGAAGGCTGTTGATTGTTTTTGCTTAAAGACCCCCTTATTTCGTACAGCTGTTTAGTGGTGTGGTAATAAAATCCTGATGTATTATGTTGTTAAGAAGTTCTGAATACTTATTTCTCATGTATTTTGAAATCTTTAGGATCAAATCCTGCTAGTTTTACTCACAACTAATGCCACTGCAGACAATGGGTGTAACTAAAATGAACTAAATCTTTTACATAGCTCAAGAAATGGTTAATCAATTAATTGGCAAGGTACATAGAAAATAGATACTTATTTGGGACTCATAGGGCCAAATTCACTGTCTGCCTAAACAGATGCAACTCCAGAATTCTCAGCAAACTTTTATGTACTTACTTAGGAATGTAGTGATTTTTAACCCTTAATGTAAAGTAATTAAAATATGTGTATTGAAGTTTTAATAGTGTGCACATCTCAGAAATATATAGTTACTTGATATAAAATGGTTTCTTTATTTAAATATTTATATGACCATCACCACCATACTATCTTAAGTTTTCTTCTCATTTTCTTTTAAACTACAGATTGTAGGCAGCCTATTGTTTCTGCAATAAATGTGTGCATGCATGTACTGGGTGTTTTCTATCATCATATGCCACTGTAGTTTTTTTTTTAAATAGGTTTACTCTTACAGCAGCATATGTTTTACAGTGCCATAACATATGGACTTTAAATCAATGCGTTGTCTATATAAATGGTCATCAGCTTTAGGAATGTTTTTATCCAAAAATAAGTAAATCTTGGAATAAAGCTTTAACAGCTGACTTAGTCATTATAGCTACTCCAGTGCTACACGCTGAGAAGCTAGATATAAATATGAAACACTATAGGTTTTCCTCTCTTTTTTGCAGTCTTTTGTAGAAGAAAAAATGACACCATCATAGAGTTACCTAAAGACTTGACAGGTATTGATTTAAAGCATGATATATCAAGTGGTACTGTAAAAAGGATTTCATGGTCATAAATTTTAATGTCTTCCAATTTTGCACCCTCTCAGTAACTTGTCAATAACAACAGTTCAGTTTAAAATATTTGCTTCATTCCTGCATGGCATTAAACTCTATTATACAGTTGTGTGGGTACATAAGATGTGACAAAAGGCAACTCAGACCATAAATCAAATGTTACATTATATTTTCTATAATTTGTTCACCAATGGCACAAATTGCAGATTTTTACTATAAATACATTTTTAAAACTATTTTTAATACAGAAATGCAGTTGCCTTTTTAAAAATAATTTATACGGATCTTTTGATTTTTTTATTTTAAGTCATTGTCATAATGTTACATACATAATGAAATTATTTTCCCTGAAAATTAAGCTTTGTATGCTTCACTATGAATGATGTACACAATCTTCAATTTCAGAATTACCAGTTTAACTATTAAAAATAAAGCAAATTAAAAACCAAGAATAGTAATTTACTCACTTATTATCATTTGATTTCATTAAAAATTCTCTTCAACTACAACTAAAATTAAATACATTAGTAAAGGAAATGTTCTGTTAATTTAATTTCTTTCCAACAAAATAGTGCTTAAAGAATTTCAAGTTTTAAACTACTATTTTAAATTATTTTTCGACAGTAGATTGGAGTATCAGAATCTGAATATATGGATGCCCTGAGGATTGTAAATAAAGAATTGTGCAACAGGAAATAAAATTAAATTGAGCTTTTTACAGCAAATTTTTCTCAGAAATGTGATAATTCTGAACAATTCTTACTTGTTTATCTGTAAAAAATGTCTTGGGTTAAATTGGTTCACAAATTTATTTTTATGTCCTGCTACATTTTATTATTGTGTTGCCAAAGACTACAAATATTTTTTCTAATTATTAAATAATTTAAAAGTGAATGTATCATTTCCATAGTATTGCATGTGAATTATTATATGAAGTAAATTATTTATGTACAATGTATCTGTCTTTTAGTTTAAATGGGAATTTTTAAAAATAGCTTTTCTACCTGGAAAAAACACAGTCAGGACTCAGTGCTACAAAATTTTACTTACATGTACCCAGATCCTCCACTGAGATCCACTAGCATGGACCTTTGTGCTCATGCAGAGTCCCATTGGATCAGTTCACTATCAGATGGTGCAGGGGTCTGCACTAACTGATCCTGACACAGGTTTGGGGCCATGAATAATCTTTATTCACACAGGTAGTCTGATTGAGAAGTCCTTACTCACGTGAGAGATTCTAACCTTGAGTGGTACTGTGAATGTGAGTAACGTGGGACCACTTCTGTGAGGCAGGACTTGCAGGATCAGGCCCCTAATTTGTAACTATTTTTATTTGCTGCAAAGGAAAATTAATCTCTCCTCCATAAGCATTTAAGTAAACAGGAATATTACAGTATCATTTCTTTATAAAGAACATTTTAAAATTAGTTTAAGTTAAAAAATGAAAATCAAATCAGCATGTGAAAATTCCTTTTTAAAAATGTAAAACAAATAATATAGGCATTGTTTAATTTAAGCATCTGCAGTATGGGTTAAAACTTAATACCCAACTCAGCAATCAAATGTGAAACTCCTTAATAAAATTAACAGGCAACATTTAGTTTATTTTTGTTATATTTATATATATATATTTATGCAAGAAAAGGATAAAAAGATGCCTATCTAAATCTCTAGGTACCTTTGAAGTTCATTAATATAACAAATAACAAAAAGAAAAGTATGATTATGCCCCAGCAATAACTAACTAGTCATTAAAGGGTGGTGGGGCGGGGAAAGAATTTTGAATATATTTTAATTGCTAAACAAATTATGGGAATGTAGGGACTAATCCTTTTGTAGAATTAAGAAAGCTATCAATGAAATAGATTTTCAGGTTGTTTAATTTTTCAATAAAACAGTAATTGTGAGTTTCTGATGCTATTATTTATACAGCTAGAATTTAAAGATAAGTTATACTTAAATTGATATTGGCAAGATTTGTCTAACACTTACACCTGTAATGACAAAAGGAAGATGTGTGGATTGAAATGGATGGAAAGAATTGTATATTTTGAACAGTAATGAATACAATTTCTGCATTAGATTTGTTCATCTAATAGCTTGAAAAAGGTTGTTCAGTTTAATAATACAAGGAATCTAGTAAAATAATTAGTTATTTAGCATAAAGTCTATGAGGCATTTGAGAGCCTCAAGTGGTTGGAACATTTTGTTGAACATCTGTTTGTTGATGCATGATTCTAGTGTTATTAATCTTCTTTGTAGGTAAGCAGGTGATTCACCCTAACCAAATTGCTGTTGTCCAGGAACAGTTCTCGCCAAGCTCTGAAAAAATAAAGTGGGCACAAGAACTGATTTCTGCTTTTGAAGAACATCAGAGATTAGGAAAGGTAATTATTTTGTTAATATCACATGTAGAATGCCAGTTAGAAAAATATTTAAATTTGAGAAAAATAGTGGGGAGTGTTTGTTTTTACAGTAACAAATATACAGTAACTTATGGTTTTGTTAGGAAAATGTATGTCATGGTAGAATGCAGCTAGAATATTTATGATAAATATGGAACTTCTCAAATATGTGCACAAATACTCTTTCTTTAGTCTCCTTCTTGTCTTAACTTTTATCCTTTAAATAAAATTCTTTGCTGATCGGGAACTAAAAATACTATTAAATTTTTTCATAGAAATCATCATGGTATTGTCATATGAAAATAATTTGCAATCAAAGGACAAGTAGCATGGGAGAAAAACACATTCTGCTTGTTTTGATATTACTTGTGGGAAGAAATAAATAGATTTTAAATTATTTATTTTAAGAAAGTATATGATAAAATGTCTTTAGTTATGGGGTCCGATTCTGCAACCACTTACACATGTGGATAAAGTTACTTATGTGCATAACTGTTTGTTTGCCAAATGTGGCTCTTAATAATTAAAAATGGGAATGTTTTCTATATATTTGTAACAATTTCTGGACCTGAGATTTGGATAGAGTGGAAAGGAAATTAACACTAGAATATGATTGTTCCTAATTTAGTGCATCATTGAGTCTCATGTTTCCTGCTCTGTGGGTTTCTGCTATGTAAATATTGCGGTGGTGATGCACAATCTGTCTCCACTTTGTGCCAGTAATACTTAAATTAGGGGTCGCCTGAAGGAAGATTTTATGCTAGTTGCAGCATTGTCAGTTAATTATCTTAAAGGTTATTTGCTATAATCCAGTTTGCCTCTTTCTGAAAGAAAAAAGTTGCATCTAAGTACTGTATGTTTATCTTAGTTACAGCCAAACCCAAGACTGTTAAAAAGCCAGGGGAATTTTGCAACAATTAGTTGCACACAAGTGAAATACCTGAAGTGTGTTTGTACAAAATGTAAGTGCAAAATAATAATAATAGTAATAAGTAAATCTTCTGCAGTAAATCTGAACACACAAGACTGTGTATAGATTTGTACTTTTTACTCGTAAAGTATAAATGTTCCCAATAAATTCCTTTACTTTATGATGTATGGAAATACATTGAAAGTTATATCTTTCCCACTTGCACACATTTCTGATGCAATTAAAGATTGCATATTAGAAATTCTAGAAAGGTCATAGCAGATTTGTGATTAATTTATGCCCACACTTCAGAATAAAGCTATTTCAAAGGTAACAGTTACTTGTCTGCCCTTCACTATGCTAAGCTACCCTAACCTAACTACGGTACCTAGGTATTACTACCATGTCCATCACTTGATATTTAGGTGTCAGCCTGGATAATCGCTTCATGTCACCATCATCATGTTAGCTTTCTGTGTCTCATTGTTCTGTTCCCTTTATGTCTATGCTTAATGTAAGTAATGTAGAGCGATAACATGCATGCATAATTTTTCACATTTTTCTGATTCAGATATACTACATCACTTACAAATGCATTTATACACAATGCAAGTAGAAGTACTTATCAGAGTATTTTCCAGGGAAATAATAATCAGGCAAATAATAAATGTTCAAATGACAGACTCGGCAGAATATTTGTTTATGTTAGTGGCTTATATGTCATGAGTCCATGTAAATTTAATGTCAAAACCCTATCAAAACAGTACACCTTGTAATTTGTATAACTAGAGAGGGAAGAGGATATACTTTAATTACAATAGCATAACAAAATAAAATAACAAAAACTTTACAGATATGGCATTTAAGGATCCTGAATTATGAAAGCATTACTTTTCTAATTTGTTTTAAAAGTGCTATTTTAATAGCAGTTTGCCCCCAAATTGCTGGTTTCTTGATTAGATCAGCACTTTATGAAAGTTTTGTTGTAACAAGTGCTTTCTAACTCGGTTGGAAGCTTCTATAACTCTTTAACAAATATAGATTTGCTTCTTTGCTAACCAGTTTACATGTTTCTTAAATTTTAGATATAAAGTTCTATCAAAAAACCTAAAAAACTCTAGGTAGGCAGGTTATTTTGTGACCTGCTGGAATTCTTAACATTTAAATATTACTAGGTTTTCATAACAAAAAAATGAGTAAATAGGTTGCTGTGTGCAATGTTTCCTGCAAACTTCTTAACTGAGTTTGTATTGCTGTACTACATGTGTCACCAAGAAAAGCCTGAACAATCTGATTACTTAATTTTTCCAAAGCAAAGGTATCTCACAGGAGGGACCTCACACTGTGTATCCAGAGAGATGTTAAAATTACAGTAATAACACTTTCCATCTCATCCTCTAAGAAATATTTCATATATTGCTTTTAGAAATCCTAATGTGCACTTGGTGAAACACCACTCTTGTTTTCTTTTTTTCTTTGATTAAATTAGAACTTGTATGTCAGTAAATCCAAAAATATAGCATAGATTCATACTGTTCAATCTTGCATGCTTTTTGTTATGTTATTAATCAAAATTGAAAGCCTGAAAAAAATATAAATGAAAGGGATTTGAGGGCTAGGTTGCTCACAGATAAATTATTGGTCTTCATCCTCTAGGATCACAGTTTGTTGTTAATTGGTTTCAAAGTTTGATGCCCTTAGTCAACAATAGTTTGCATTAAAATACAATAATCAGCTCTCATAATTTATCACAGTTTGACAGATACAATAGTCACAGTAATCTTTGTTTGAGAAAAGGCTGAAACCAGACCACTATATCTTGGAGACTCAAATACTTTGTTTGATACAGTGGTCCCTGCATGTGAGAACAGAGGTGACTAAGAATTTGAATCACAAGTGGACTTTAGGGTATTTTAGACACTCCTGTAGTCCTCAGGGAGAAAAAGAGATTCTGCTAGCCCAGATTATTTGGAATAACTTTATGGGCGTGGTCCTGTTTGCACTGAAGCCAATGAAAAAACTTTCATTAACTTTAACACTAGCAGGATTGGGCCCTATGCATAGGTAATGAAAACAAGTAATGACTAATACAATACATACACCACTGATCCAAAAACTGGACCTCCACCTAGTGTATCATTTGTGTTTATACTTTACTGTTTGTGTCTGATTTGGACACAATATTATTCATTGTTGAACTAACGCACCATTCTTTTAAAGGGCTTTGAGATCTGCAGATGAAAAGTGCTATATGAAAGCAAAGTATTATTATAATATAGCTTCAGTCATTTTTCAGAGAGAAGCGCATTACAAAATTGCTATGATGTATGATTCCTAGAACTAAATTCAGTTTGGAAAAAGCAGGTACAACCCCCATGAAAGTCTAAAAGTGGTATAGAATAAATCTTAATCATAGATTGGATTCAAGAGGCAAGACTGTATAACTTGCACTGATATGGCATTCAGTAGGCCAAATTTTGCTCTTACTCTGGTTTAAATCTGGAGTAGCTCTACTACAGTAAATGGAGATACAGCAATACAAATCTAAATTAAATGAGGACAGAAACTGGCCCAGCTGGCATACGAAATGAATAACTTACACTCCAGAAAAGCAGGCTGGAGGTAGCTGGAAAAGCTATTAATAGGCTGTCAGAAAAAACAGCTTTCCTTTTAATGTAACTACATTATATTTTACTGTGTTCCCTTATTTTCTCACCCAAAATGCAACTTAATCCGCCATTTCATGACTGATAAATTTGACCCAAAAAATACTTTAAAAACCATAGCAGCTTTTTTGTGTTTATATATAATACAAATAGTAAATTATTTTAAAATACATTTAGATTGAGTATTCTTGTACAATCTGAGTTAAAAATATTATATTAGGTGCAGTATCATTATTGTAAGGGTCTTTACCATTCATCTGAGATGGGTTTTTTTTTAGTTTGATATCAAGCAAAAATGACAATTGGTGTGCAAAAGGATAAAATAAAAGTCTTATTAAGCTTTTAATAAATATTTAAAAGGAACCTGATCAGTCAACCAGAAAAGAAAGAGCTCAACATTGCCTCAAAAGTCACACATAAATTCAGTGTAATTTAAAGTTCAGATAAGTAATTCACAATTCAAAGATGTAACTTTGGTTGAGTGCTTTAGGCTCCAGAGGACTAAATTGAAAGAATGATATATATTGTGCTATGTATGTATAAAATTCTTAGCAGGTCTTTGGCATCTGAATGATATGCAAACTCAAGTAATTTGACAAACTATGCAGTAGCTTTTATAGTCCTTCCTGGAATCCTTTTATTTACACAGTATCTGGTCTGCAAGGGAATTGCTCACAATGGCCCTGTCATAAGTCTTTGTTTAGAAGAGTCTGAACCCAGGCTACTGTATCTTGGAAACAATCTGCATGCTAGGGCTTGTATTTGGGAGTGATCCAATTCCTCTTGAGATCAGTGACAGTCTTTCCCCTGACTTCAGTGGAGTGGGATCCAGCCCTCAGGAAGGAGTCTATGGCTTGGTCTACATTTACCCGGTGATTTGGTGGCAGTTGACGGGAGTTACGCAAGCTACTCCCGTCAACTGCTGTGCTTCTCTTCTGCGCGCTGTCTTCACTTCACTGCACCTCTTGAGGAGGTGTTTTAGTACATCGGCTTCCTGATCAATTGAGCGGGTCTACACTGACGGCTCAATCGATCCAGATAAGTTGATCTGAAGGCGGAAACTGCCACCGTCAGTGTAGACATACCCTATGTGTCTGTAGCATGTGGCTCCCTTTGCCTTCCCAAGGGGCTGTTCTTCTGGAAGAGGGCTCCTTAGCACATGTGCCAATGAGAATGTGTCTAATGAGGAGGCCTCAGGACCTGGCCCCCAAGCTCTTTCTTCGTTGTGGGCTTGTCTACACTTAAAATGCTGCAGCAGCACAGCTGTAGCACTTCAGTGAAGACACTGCCTAAGCTGATGGGAGGGACTCTCCTGTTGGTGTAGATACTCCATCTCCCCAAGAGGCAGTAGCTAGGTCTTTGGGCAGCCTAGCACTGTCTACACTGGGGGTTAGGTCGGTTTAACTGCATCATTCAGGGGCGCAGATTTTTCACACCCCTAAATGATGTAGTTATACTGATCTAGTTTCCTAGTGTAGACCAGGCCTCTAATAACTGTTGGGCTGCAAATCTGTTCAGGCTCTCACCTGGGTCAGGAGGCCCCTGTTTCTGGCTGCTTCCTGAACAGCTCTGACCTAGAAACTTCCATTCCCTGATTTTGAGAGCTAAGGAGATGCCCTAGCTTGTTTCCCTGGTGTTAGGGCCACTCCCTTGGAATCTCTATGGCTAGTCCTCCAGAACTCTATGTATAGAGACTTAATGTATAGTGTCTCAACCCCACCAGTGGCCATAGATCTATGGCTAGAGCAACACTGGGCCACATTGGCCTACAGGGCTTGACCGGAGCATCAAGCAGAGTCCCTCCTCCTCTTCCCTGCCAGGTAGCAAGAAGAAACCAGAGCTCAGCACCCAGCTAGGGGCCAGCAGCCCAGCCAGTGCCTCTCCCAGACAATGGTAGGAAGCAGCCAGATCACCCATCTCACCTAGTCCAAGAAAAAAGAGCAGCGAGAGGCAGAGCTTCAAAGAGCTGCCAGCTACCAAGACGCCAGCCCAGGGAGCTACCAAGAGCATGGATATTCTGATAGTTTGTTTCAGGCTGAAGCCTGGTCAAGCTTAAATTCTGGTAATCAGGACATTTGCTGTCATTTGTATAAGTAAGGAAATGCATACTCCTCACAAATGTAAATTAATGAGTAAAGTGATTTGCATAAAATCACCACTTTGTTTACCTTTCAGCTTTAAGAGGTATGGAATCAGGTACGTATCTACAGATAATAAATATAGTGCCCCTGAAATGTTGCAAATGGCATTATTACTTAAAAATTCTACATAGCACTTTCGAGGTGACAGTGTGGAAAAATATCTGTACTCTAATGCACATAATTATAGTTCATATTATTAACTAAAGTCTCTTATGTAGCTGTGTTATTCAGAAGAGAGACCAAAAAAGTGTGCTATAGCACAACTGGTGGATTTCTTCCCATAGAAAAGACTATTTTGGGGCAAATTGTGAACCTCCATTATGTAGTGGTAAGGGGCACATTAGCTTATTATTCCTGCATATGCTGACTCTACACTGCCACGAAGAATCCTCAGGACAGTTGTGCCAGCTAGGGTGGATGTGGGGCAGAAAGGTTCTTTGTCTGCTTTGCAGTTCAGACCTGCCAAAGCTCACAAGAGCATTGTACAAATGATTTGCTTGCCTCCCTCCCAAAAAGGTCCTCTGTGGATCTTGATCCTTTTACCTCCTGTTACTGAAGCCCTGTGGCTAATTCACAGGCAGGCTAATACACCCTGTGAGCTGGGAGAGTTGCAGATCTCAGGCTGCAGTTCAGGCCCAAATGTCTACACCTCAGTTAAACAGACCCTTAGCCCAAGCTCTGTAAGCCCAAGTCAGCTTGCCCGGGGCAGTCACAGGTTTTTAATTGCAGTGTAGACGTACCTAAAGAGTCCAACATCAGTTTAAACTTTAAAGGGACCTTTGAATAAGAAAAGGAAGTCTGTCTCTAGAAATTTTTTATCTGAGTGCCTCACTGTTTCTAGCATCTGTGTAATCTGTATATTTTGTGCATCTAGGTTAGTTATTTGATAGCTGCCAGTTCCTGCCTTCCCAGAAAGGAATTTTAAAAAAAGAAAATAGGCTACCCAAGAATCCTAGATAGATTTGATTTGGGAGGTTAATTTTTAAACAGTCTTCTGGGAAGGGAGGAACAGAAAACCTCATATTGTTATAGCCTGAAATATATTGACCACGACCACCTCATGCTTTCCCGAACTTCCTTAGCCAGACCTTAGTGGATTACTAAACCTTAAAGATTTGTCAGTGAAAAGGCGGAGAGAAGGGTCTTGTCCCAGCTCATTATGATAGCTTTTCCTTTTGAAAAGGGGTTTTGGAAGAAAACCTGGATTCAATCCTATCTGACCTGTCAGGCAACAAATTGATCTTCCAGTGTTGACTTCTCAGAAAATAAGTCTAAATCCTCTTCCTTAGGAAAAAGTCACCTAATTTGTAGTTAGGAGGTTCTCTGATAAGCATAAGCATAATTCCAGTTTTTGGAAAAAGGGGTGCCCGTTCCTTTTGTTTATAAACCTGGAAGTAAACCCAAGCCATTCTCCTGAGCCCTTAAGCAGAGGAGCAAAGGTTTCAGACAGTCATTTTTTCCCCTTCATGGAAATTCTTTGTCTAAGGATTTTTGCTTAATCCCAGTGGGATCTTTTTGAACACCTGGGTCTTTTTCTATAGTCTCCTGTGGGTGTCCTTGTAGTATCCTCCTGTTTCCTTCTCTTCCCAGAATAGCAGTCTTCCCTTCCTTTCTCTGTAAACTGTTTAACAGTTTGAGGGCTTGGGAATAGTGTTCCCAGATGAGGCAAACCGATTTTGATGCATTTATTCCACATTCTTTGTGGCCTCAGAGAAGGTGATATCAGACCTTTTTATGTTTATTTTAGGATTTGGAAGCGGATGAACCATTTCATAAAACCGCAGAGAATTAAAATGGCATCTTTCACCTAGCAATGGATCAGGAATATTTCCTAGATTTGACAATGCCTGCTTACACATCCCCTTCTCTCCTTTCCATCCGACGTACATGAGGTTTGCATTGGCTAGCTGACATTTCCAGTTTAGCTCTTTTCCATTTAGTCTGCCTGAGAGTGTTCACAGAGGTCATAGTGTCAGCCCTCCATTGAAAGGATCTTACATAATTACTTATTTAGACAACAGGTTTATTCACACACAGTCTCTAGATTGGGTTACGCAAGCAGTATGGGATTTACTGGGTCTCATAATGAATAGTGGGGGAAGAGGATGAACACTTCAGGTCCTAGACAAAATGCATATTGCCTCAAATGTGAGCCTGTCAGGGTGAGGAGCTAACACACGTCTACTCAGTGCAGGGAACATGATCTCCAAGGAAAAGAGAGTTCCACATAAATATCCAGGAGATTGGGGGCGGGGGAAGAAGAGAGAGAATTAGCCTTCTTAGTGTTCAGAAGGCTAATCCAAGGGAAGCACATCTTCATAAAGTCCATCAGCACAGCAGTATTTGTGTACCTAGACTATGAAAAACATAACCCTGCTAGGGGACTCTGCTCCTTTTGTTCATCTGAATGGAGGTCATTATCCTCCTACTTAGGCCATGTTGATTCCAGGTCATCTTACATGTAGAGCAGACTGACTAAGCCACTAAAAGAGTATTCCAGAAGAGTGGTCCTAAAGGCAAAAGCCTTTCAGCAAGAATTGGGGAGACCCACCATATATCTGTTTGCAACAAAATGCAGTACCAGGTGCTCCCTTTCAGGCAGCAGGTATGCTGTCATTTCATGAAACTTTCCGTTGGCTGACAATTTCCTCTTCTTACACTCATTGGAGGAGCCTAAAGAAAACTGAAGGTCACAAAACTGCTTTCATCCTAATTACTCTGAACTGACCAAAGTAGTCTTGGTGTGTAGATCTGCTTATGATCATATAAGACTCCTTCTGTCCTTATGCCAGGACCTTTTTCAGCAGGGCCCAATAATGCCCCTTAGCGGCTTACTAAACCTTAAAGATCTTATCCAGTGGTACATTTAGAACAAGAGAGTTGAGAGAATAAAGCACTTTAGAAAACCGCATACTGTATGAGAGGTCTCAGTGTGCATGAGCAATTGTGCAACACCATCTTCTGAGATCTTTCTGGAAAAAAAAAGGGAATGGAACCACTCACATACAATCCTGTCCATCCCTGCCATAGTTAAGTCAACAAAACATTACCGTCAATTATATCAAAGACTGTGGGCACGTTTAAAGGAGTCAGCATGGACACCTGACCTTTGTCCATCAATGAATAAGGCCCCCAAGTCCATTATAATCTTTGTACCATACTCAGGCTGAAAACCTGATTGAGAGAGATCAAGGAAACCTGAAGACTCCAGATTATATGAGAATTGTCCTGCACTACCTTCTCAGTAACCTTGTAAAAACAGCAGTTAAGAGGCGAGGAATAAATAACAAAATCAAAGTCCAAGATAGGATTTCTTGAGCAAAGGTCTAATGAAGACTTGTTTGATGGAGGGTGTTATTTTACCATCCTCCTTAAGGTAAGAATTGATTATCAAAACCAAAACCCCTTCCAGTATCTCGTTACCTGATTTTATTTTCCATAAGGGAAATAGGTCCAACTCTCAGTTATTTGCCAAAGTTCCTCTAGGACGTCAACAAGCAAAACTGATTGAACTGAACCACAGAGGATGTTTGTCCCCTTCAGATACTGATATGCTCTCAACAGAATGGCAATCCACTCTGGATCCAGTCAAACTAACTTGCACAAAGTGATGAGTATTTCTGACAGTGAGAAAATTTTGATGATGTTTCTATGGGGTCTGAATCTGAATTTACCAAGCTATTTACCACACAAAAGCATTTTATAGGATAAAATTTCTTAGATGTTATTGTGGTAGAGAAGAAAACTTTCACCTCTCTAAGAACATAAGTCTGAAGCTTTCTATGCGGAAATATTTTGGTCTTGGAATGTGATGGACGACCACTGGATCTCTTTATGCTACTCCATATATTTCATTTGTCACAAGTTAAGGAAACCTTTGAAGATGACATATAGAGACAGAATATCTAGAAGCCACTGTACCAGTGTTCAAGAACAACATGATTATAGTGTCCCACTAGACTACCAGTAGAATGACCTACCAATTGTACATTATTCTTTCTTAGAAACCACTGATATCAACTCACGTCTATGTCTTCTCTGTCCTGACAAGAACAAACATCAAACCTGATGTCAAACTGATGTGTGGTAAAGTTTAGTCCTGAATAGCTCTGATGGCAATTCCACAGCCTCTTGACAGTCTATTCCGTTAGTTTGCCCTAAAATGTCATTTAAATTGTCCTCCTGCTGCATAAACCTGATTCCTTTTTGTTTTGACCTCAGATAGTGAGAATAATTGCTCTCTGTCCTCTTTATAATATCCTCTGCCTATTTGTAGTCTGTCACTTTTGTCTCTGTATTATTTTTTGACTGACCATGCTCAATTCTTTTTTCAGAGGCTTTATTTTCCAAATTTTATCATTTTTGTTGTTCTCCTCTGAGAACTTGCTACAATTAAATCACTCTTTTTAAAAATTCCTTTCTAGCTTTGTTTCCCTTTGGTGTTTGCTGAGTGTACTCTGCACTCCATCAGTCACTTTGGGATAGCGCTGAATACTAAAGTAGATCCACTAAGACCCCACTTGCCACTGCATACTTGTCACATAAATTACTGTATGTTTTAAAAATATTTTATCTATTTGAGAGAATAGATAAAACTTCATTATAAATTCATTGGGTCCAAATGTGGGCCCAATTTACTGAGTGATATGGGGCACATAAGTTCCAACAGGCTCTGTAGCACTGGCTTTGCATGATGCAGTCTAGGAACCTTGGCCTGGGGTAAAAAAATATGAAGAGGGGAATATACCTGCTTTGCAGGCATGAGTTGTGGAGCTTCTCAGGAAACAGGGACCCCATATAAATAATCTCCCTGTTCCCACCCAAGCAGCCCTGTATGTATCCATAACCTTGTCCATCCCCCTGTACATCTGGGATTGCACAGAACTTAATTACTTCAACCTCTGTGCAGTTCCAGTAGGTAGGGAGAGAGGGAAGTAGCCCCCTTACTCTCTTTGTCTGAGCTCTGTTATAGACCTGTCAGTAAAGGAGATATCTTTGGGACATGCAGAGTCATGCAGTCTTTCCCCAGTTGCCAGTCTGTTAGGGACAAACCACCTCCATTCCCCAGGAGTGGGACATCAAGGGACAGCTGCCTATACTCTTTGCCTCCCTGACATTTCCTGGTGCCTGATTGCCACGTACAGCATGCAGGCTGAGCAGAGTCAGAGACTCCACCTTTGGGAAAGGGGAACATATGTAACCCCTCCCCCAAGATCTGCTTTCCCAGCTGGTCATCCCAGAAAGATGCAGAAACTCCTGCAACTTCCATGTGATAAAAGCAGAGTTGTCCCATTTTTTGTAACACTACACCTTTAGGACATTCAGAATGTTGTTACTCTAATGAGAGTTTTTTATAATGAAAATATAATATATGCTGTATAGTTTGAAATGGACGCAATACAGGAAAGTCAAAATGATCATATGACCCAACCTAAAATTTGTAGCCAACCACATTTCTCCAACTTCTGGCCACAAGACTTTTGGGTAATCCTGTAAAATACATTGCTACCATGACTCTCCTATTTAAATACTTTGGACAGAAATAGAATATTTGTTTATAATGTGCAGATCATAGAACTTTCATAGGGCCATCATTTCACAATCATTCATGATCTGATCTTGGCAGGATGAGCATGACCATCCATTTCTGTTGCTATTTTTTTTCCCTTCCTCCTATTCCAGAGTAAGATTTACAGGAAATATTCTGGGGACCAATTTACTGAAATTTTAGGCACACTTTGCTTTCCACAGATGTTATTAAATATAACTTATACTTAAAGAATCACATCAGCTCTCCAATAAGTGAGGTTTGGATAATCAGGAAATCCTAGGTTGGCTCCCAGGTTGTAGAGCTGGGAGAGCCAAAGAAAAGGAGACCAAGAAGTGGGAGTGAGCCAAGGAAGTGAGCCATTTTGCTGAAAGCCCAATCTAAGACAATAGTTTGTGTTACATTCTTAGCTTGCCAGTTGGGAAGTATTAAGCCAGACCTGCCAGCATTGTTGCTTCCCTACATCCACACCCAAAAAACTTCTGAGCTTACCAAACTGTGTTTCACAGGGCTTCTCTACACTTCATAAAAACTCTTCTAAGCGTGAGCAAGTCTAGTACATAGTATGTCTAATCAGCAAATGCAAACTGTAGGATCAAGCATGTGTTGGGTGTCGAGTCAAAGTAGTGCCACCTGTGATGTGACATTTTCCAATGGTAAAATGGAAGTGTAACATCACCAGTTTTAACCCTCGCATCAGGATTGGTTGAAAGGACATGGCAATAAATTTCAGAGAGGGAATGGGAACATTTCAGTAAATTTCCAATGGAAAAATTTATAAGAAAAAGAGGAAATTTATAAACTGGGACTAAGAGAGAACCATAAAAACTAAGAAGATGGCACAAGTATGAAAACAGAAAAGCTGCCAGGCTTGTGAAAGCAAGCTGAAAATGTCTGTTAGCTTCTCAGAAACAGGAAAAAGAGCAAGAGGAAGATTTCCTTCCTGAAAGGAAACAATGGACTTTCTCTACGTGCTGGAACTGGAATTGCCCATGTGTTTACCTTACCTGCAGTTGGGCTCACTTTTTTAGGCCCTAGTTTCTGTGATATTGTGGAAAGTTCAAGGTCCCTGTTGTGATGTTTGCAGGAATATTGAACAAATGTAGGGCCAGATGGTGACTGGCTCTTGCATGGGTGCTCAGGAGGAGGAAGGAGCAAGGAGTCATTTCATCCTTCTCCCTCTTCTCACGTAGCCAGAGAAAGGGCCACCAGCGTTTGCAGTTATTGCATTCAGGGCAGTGTTAAAACATGCAGTCTAGCCCTTGCATGGTAATCTTTTCGGGTTAGGAACCTTATCTTATCCATCTATAAAGCACCATGTACATCAAGGATGCTGTATCAGTAGTAAGCCCACCCAACAGGGCTGTAGTTCTGTCCCTAAAAAAGTGCAAGAGATGTACAGGTATACATTTTAAAAGCATACACTTGAAGGTCTGGTTCTCCTCTCTGATCAGTTTTTCTCCGTGTAACTCCATACTGGTGTGAGAGGAGAATTAGGCCCTGAATTTTTAAGTATATAAAACAAATACCTGAAATCTCCAGTGGAAGTCACCATACTGCTTTGAGTTCCTTGTGCCTTAAACTGGCATCTCATTTCTATGAATTGCTTAAACAAAACTACATATTGTCTGTGAGTTACCAATAGGTCTTGGGCTCCCAATGACACCCACTCCTCAAAAAGGCTGTGGTTCCAACCCATTACACAACTGTAACTGCTACTGTAGTCCCCAGCTCTGTCCTTCCAAGATTCTATGGATCCCACACTATGACTACCCCACACCTCACCAGCTGAGGATTTGCTCCCTTATTTTGGAAGATCCTGTTACTTGTCCCAGCAACTCTGTTAGCCAGTCTGCTATGCTCCTGTTGCTGCTGGCATCAAGTCTCCAATGCCCAGATGCATCTATAATTTGAATTTAGAGGTAGCTCAGCATAAATGTTGCTGAGCCCTACAATGGGAAGGGCACATCATGTGTTGGGCAAGAAGGAAGGATCCTACTGCAGGGTTGTTGAAAGGAGAGGACAGAGTGGAAAGATAGAGAATAAGGGATTAGGGGATGCTATTGGAGGGAAAAAGAGAAAGGGAGGACTCGGAAGGCTATTGAAGGGGAAAAGAAGGAGAAATGCTCAAATTCCAAGAGACATCTACACTGAATCTCCAGACATTAAAGGTTTGCCCCATTGCTATCACTAAATGACCTTGTGGGAGCTTTTTATGCTTAAAATTATAAATTTATCTCACCCAGATACTGGAAAAGACTGAATGGCTTATTCTGGCTCTGTGGAGGGTATGGAACGTAATGTAGAACACAAGCAATCTGAAGCCCCACTTGTCACCAATCATTAAAGGATATTTTAATTCTTGCTGAAATTTGAATTAAGAATTGTATTCTGATAAAGCATTTTAACTACTAGAAAATTAAGTAGAAGCTAGAAATGTGATCTTATTAGGAATGCTTGCCAGTAAGAAAATTTAGATGTGGGACTAAATGAATCCCTGAAGTTAATGGTGTTTATTAAAAATCTTGTTTTCTTTATCTTAATATAAAGGGAAATCAAAAGAATTTTTTTTTAAAGGCAAATTCCATCTAGTGGAATTAGAAAGGAGAATGTAGGGTAATACTATAATTACTGGTATTGCTGACCTGCAGAAAACTGGAGGTGGAAAGAACTATGGTGAATATAATATTTTCAGTGGTAGCAAAATTGGTTGCTTTTTCTGGATTTTAGCTCACTGTTGCAAATTAACAGGAAGAAATTAAACCTCAGATTGAATAAATAAAGAAACCAGCTTGCTTCTGCTCTCACTTAATATTGGAAAAACAGACATTTTCCTCTGGATGTATGTGTAGAATTCTGATTGATATCATCAACGTTACCAATGCACATAGAACAGAGACCTGCTACACACCTAAAGCTGTCCTGTTTTCATGTGCATCTGTGCTATTTTCTTGTTTTCCCTTTTTAAACCTCTATCCTATTATCTTAGTGATAACAGGACAAATGTGCTGTTTACTAAATTGATGCCTTCTAAAAGAGTGCATAGTGTAAATCCAATTATCACCGTTAGGCTACATGTGAATCAATACTTGGAATGCTGACTTTTTTCCAAATTACTCCTAAACTGATTTCTTATAGCAAAAGAGATACAGCTGTAATATATGCTATTATTTAACAAAAATATATTTTGCATCAATTAGTACCTCAACCACCTGACAGCATTATGCTGAACAAGTAGTTAAATAATAAATTGTAAGTCTTAAAATGTTTGCTTCATTCCTAATTCCTACTTTCAACAGTTGACAAACTTAAGTTATGGTTATCTAAGTATATTCTTTTTTAAATAGCTAATAAAGTAGCTGTAAATGGCTGCAATGTTGTTAATAGGAAGATTTGTTATTATTTATATAGGACCTATGGAGATCCAGTCAATTTGTAAACAATAAGACAAATGTGAAGTATTTGTCATCTGAATATCAGTTTGATTTGAATGATGATGTCACCACCATCAGCCTATTATTCACCAAGCTTTGCTAAAATTCCAGGATGATGTGCAGCGTATGAAACATAGAATAGAATAGAATAGAATAGAAATAGTGACTTCAAAAATTGGTTGAGTGTACACTTATCCAATGATAATAAATTGTATGTGACTATGTCTAAAGATGAAATTTTATTTCATGTTATAATTTGATGAGCTATTTAAAATAAAAAAATAAACATTAGTTCGTCCCACCCTCAAGTCCCATGGCTGCCCCCAAACAACCAAACAAAAATGTCTTCCTCACTCTAGTTCCTCCCTGTTGTTTCGCTTGTTAGTCAAATCTAAAATGAGCCCACTGTCCTATGTTGATTTCCCCGGGGCTCCAAGTGGATGCAGCACCTCCCCAAACACACACAATGCGGGATCAGAGCCTTTAAATGTAAATTCTTCTTGAAAGGGGCCACATCCTTTTGTTTGTTGTATAAAATAGCTCACTTTTGACCACTGTAGAAGTCAGAAATAATAACAAAAACCCTGCTAGCTCATTTTGTCTATTCTGAAAAATGTCAAAAGTGCCTTTGAGGGATGCAGGAAGCAGGATTCCTGCAATATCACTTGGGCTGTCTTGCTGCAAAAATTTTAGCTTCAAAATCCTATTTCTTCAACACAAAATGTTAGAGTTTACTGATGGGTTTAATAAAATGAAAAGTCGATTAAAACATCCGAAGAGGGGTGGGGATCAGGTTTGGGGCTTTTTAATACAAGATGTTTCCTTCACTTGAGATGTAACTAGAGCTTGTGCATCTCTATTAACACTAAGTGTGTTACATGAGCTAAGTACTGATCAAAATGAAAAGCTACACAAAAATCTACTCTGACTCTTGGATAGTCACTGTTCAGAGGCTCTTGGTGTCTCACATAAATTCTCCAGTAATGCACAATAGTCAAATTGTGCTCTACATCGTTAGAAATATTGGCGGAGGGATGTTAATGCAACAGAATTTGCAGTTATACTCAAAATCCATTTTCTGAACATGCACATAATCTACTTGCCATATGGGACAAGAGCATCTGAGAAATGGAGCAATGCCAGCAGCTCTGGAATGGCAGCGCAAGGCCCTGCATGGCAACGGTCCTACCTATGGAGTTCTAACTAGGAGATTTTCCCCTACAAAGTCGAGTGGCCAAGACCTCTGTTTCAGTTTCCCCATTTACAAAGGATGATAATACTTCCCCACACTTGTAACTAGCTCTGAGTTCTACCTCTGGAGAATATTGCTATACAGGTGCACAGTATTGTCATGCTGCCCTTCGAGAACTGTAAAGTGAAGGGTGCCAGGTGTTGGTATTACTATTTGTCATAGCCAGGCCAGGGAAAGAATGACTAGAATAGCATTAGTTAGAAATCATCTAATCGAAAGCGTCGCAGAATGTAGGCTGGGGTCCTTAGCAGTTCCAGCTCGCTTTTGTGTGATGAGCGAGGATGGTCTGAGTTCTGTAAATGGGGCCCAATTCTGTGCTGTTGGTTTGTCTCCTTGTACCGAGCTTCCACTTCTTTTAGAGCTAGTCAGGGTTATTTTCCCAGGTCGACAGTATTTTCTGTGCTAATCGGCTGCGTGCCCTGAAACTCACCTGTCTCAGTAGATGGGTGCTTTAGGCTCTAGACCTGTTTTTCTGATTGGGGGTTAAATACATAGGCTCTTTCCGGCACAATGCGATATAATTTTTGGTGTGTGTGTGTGGTTTTTCTCCTCCTGTGAACATTGAACTCCCCCCCTTTTTGGGGGGGGGGGGGTAAAATTTGCCTTTTATTGTTTAGTTTGGCTCTTTCTGAAGGCTATACAAGAAGAATCAGTTTGATTCACATGGGAGCTAAGGTTTCTTGTTTTACAGATGGATGTAAAAAAAAAAAAACCCAACAAACAAAGCAACCTATAATTGTAAAGGTTCTTTGAGGAAGTTTGTATTCTCTGTTTTCCAGGGAGCCTTTACTTTCCAGGGGAGTATGATAGACATGCCATTACTGAAGCAGGCCCAGAACATTGTGACGCTTGCCACAGCCATCAAGAACAAATGATCTGTTAAACGAAGCTCCCACCATGCGGGCAGAGAAGCGGTTTTAAAGGAGGACGATCATGCTTCGGAAACAAATCAAATTCATCCCAGTTAAGCAAAACGCAGCTTCCAGCGCTCCGCTCTGACGTCATTGTTCTTGCAAGCCCTGCTCGTTTGCGACAACAATTTACGTTTGAAACGAAGGCTGGCTGCAGCGCCGCCCCTGTGCTCCTGGAGTGAGGTCACATTGCTGGCTGTGTGACGTCACAATGACTGCTGCCAGCACCGGGCTGTGACGTCACTGGAGGACAGCGGCGAGATCTGGGCTGTGAGCTCTTCGGAAGTGACCAACGACAGAGAAAAAGCAGGTCAAATGCTGCTGGTTTTTGTCTGTGCTTCCCCTGTCCCCGCCCCCACGATGTTCGCCCCGGGTTGAGAGGTCCCTTTCTCAGGGCAAACCCTTGCATAATTCTGAAACCGCTGAAATCGTGCTGATGAAAATCATTCCCCTGTGTGGGCTTGTCTCCCTCTCCTCTAAATGTACAACCGCGATTAAACAATGAATGGGCAATAATGCAGCCTCTTGACTTCTTCTGTTTGAAGTGGTTGCTATTCAGCCCCTTCGCGCCTGAAGACCGGGCCGGGCTGGACGGCAATAAACTTGTCGCGTTTTCGGAGACACAATACCGCAGAACTCGTGCATATGGTCTGGAGTCCGATTTGCATCACATTAGAGATACTGCTCCAGGTCAGCTGGGCCGTGTGGTTAACGGGCTTAGTGAAACTGTTTTGAAGAGGTTAACCCAGCTTGTAGTAAGGGTAAATAAACATAACAACCGGCCATTGTTCTCTATTCAGCATGTACTCTTATATCGAAAGCTAAAGGGTATTGAAGCTGCAGAGGATCAACTTGTGGTTGCCAGAGGACGCCAATGAAGTTTGAAACACCAACAATCAGAGATTTTGTTTCTGTTCCTCATTAAATCATGAGCTTTTGTGTCCAGACTATGACCGACTGTTCTTTCAGAAATTACCAGAATGGGAAGTTTTAGACGCTGCAGCACCCTTTTCATGACCTACCCAGCAGCAATGCTGCTGCACTTAGACACACACCGCGGGGAAGGCTGTTCTGTTTATTTAAACGTGTAAACAGAAAACAGTTGTTTGGAGTTTCATTTGTCACCGCCGCCATCGCCCCTTTCCTGACGGAGTGGACGGTCACAGTTGCTTATTCCTCTCTTGTGCTCGGGGCTTTTTCCTGCACCCAGCAACTTTACACACACACACGCGTCTTGAAATGTCTTGCTGGCGTTTAAGCAACTGAGGGGTGGTGCAAGATCGCCGGGGAACACAGCGCCCGGGGCCCGGCTCTGATCGCTCAGTGCCCCATGTCGTGCCCGGGGAGGGGGCGCAGGAGCCAGTGGGTGGGAGGAGGCGAAGATGCCAGAACAAGCCCAGGCCGCTCTCCACGCGCCCCGCTGCCCTGCACCCCGGCCCGATCGGGGAAGGGAAGCGCCAGGCCCAGCCGCGGCCGACCCGGGCCGGGACTGACTGAGCAGGAGTGATTCGGGGTGGGTGGCAGCAAGGTCCCGCTGCGCTCGGGAGAAACGTCCCCCACCCACACCCACACCCCCGGCCGGGGCCTCCCCTCCAAAACCTGCCGGGATCAGTCAGGCCAAAGGCCCTCGCCCAGGACGCCCTCCCGGGCCAGAGGCAACGCTGAGTGGGGCCCGCACTTGTCCCGGCCGGCCGGGGTGGCGGGCTAGGGCTCTGCTGTGGAAGGCGGGCAGGAGCCCCCCCCTCCCGGCTGGCTGGTTACTAGCCAAGGCTCCGTGTCGCCCGAGGACACGGCCCGATGCTGATCTCCCCAGCGCAGTAGCCAGGAGCACCGGCACCTTGCCCTGGAGCCGGGGCTTGGCAATCGCTGAAAGGTGCGGCCAGGAGCGGCCTGGAGCCTGGCCGGGGGCTGGGAAGGGGCCGCTGTGGGTGACACCCAAGGGAGGTTCTAGCCCGGGCCGGTGGAGATCAAGGTCCGGGCTGCAGCCAGCGCGCTGGCTGGGAGGTGATAGGGCCCGGCCAGGGGAGGCCGGGCGCTGGGATGGGAGCCCTCTGCTCTGCTCCGCTCCGCTCCCCGGCGCTGATCCCGCTGCGTCTCCAGCCCCGGGCCGGACACTCCCCGCTCCGGGCTGACTCGCTCTTTTCTCCGCTCACCCCCCATAACCTAGCCCCCGCTGCAGCCTCCGGGCGCCAAGGGCCGGCGGAGCGGCGCAGGTTCCCTGGGCGCAGGCAGCGAGTCCGTCCCCCAGGGGCTAAGAGCGCCCCCCCGAGGAGAGGGGCGGCGGGGCAGCTCTGGGGCGGCGATGTTTTGGTCCCAACAGCAAAGGCCGCTCGCAGCTCTCGGGATTCCCCCCCTTTGTGCGGGCTGAGCTGTTACAGCGCCAGGCGCTGGAGGCTAATCTGCTTAATTAACGACTACCTGCCTCCATTCCGCCGAGCGGCCCCCTCTGGCCGGCCCCTCGCTAGTCACTCTTGGCGGGCTACGGTCTGGGTAATACTATTAAAACATTATCAAAACTAATGAGAAGCAATTACTTAGAAAATGAGCTGGGACAAGATTGAGTGGCGGACATCGGTGCTGATCACCGCAGATTACGTTAATAAATCATCAGGTGCAAAATGCAGCGCGGGCTGCAGAGCCCGGGCCCAGGAAAATGCAAATGAGATTTCTCCCCCCCCCCCCCCCGTTTGCATAATTTTTTCATTAATCTCAATAGGACCCGTGTGGTGTAGATTGTTTTATTCCCCTAATACCTCGCCGGTGGGGGATCAGAAATAATGTCTTCATTGTTTTACTGAAGTCGTAATGACAATCTGTGACAAGCTAATTGTATTAGCCAGAGGAGCAGCTCAACACACTCGTGGGCCAGTGGCAATGGCTGGGAAACCGGCCCCGCGCTTTCCGTAAGTGCACGCCCGTGAAACCAGCCGGGGCGTTGTGCAGCACCGCACACAGCCGCCTGCCGATGGATTGCCGTGTCAAGTCCTTGGCCCTCACTTCTTACTGAAATACCGCAGTCCCCCGCAGCTGTTCAGCCACCATCTGCTGCTCTGGGGCTGATTCTCTGAGTAACTTCGTTTCATGCCACAGCTCCCGAGAAACACTCTGCAAGTCTTGCCGCGGCTTTCTGCTGTATCTCTGCAAACTGACTGCCGCTTCAGTTTTGCTGATGTCCCCCCCCGCAATCCCCCAGGCAAATCCGGCTTCCAGTTAGCTTTGTAAAGGGGGTTTCTCGTTATAGACAATCCGCTTTGCTTTGGCTCCGTTTACTTGAGGAAGCTTTAAGGGTTTTCCGTTTTTCTGCCTTGCGCTCGGAAGGCAATTGATGAAACAAAAGCGCTTAGCAGATTAGCAGCGGGGTTTTGTGCATATTAATGCTAGCGAGGGGCACCTAATGGGTTTGTGATTGCGGGGCTTGTGCCGGGACTGGGCAGTGCAGCCCTGCCTCGGCGTGTTCCGCGCTGCAATGTCGGGGGAAGTGAAGCAGTCATGCCCAGCTCTGGTGTCAGGGGGGGCAGGGACAGGTGGGAACTGAGCCCTTCTCACACCAGCCGGCTGCCCCGGGTGCTAGCGCGCACTTTTCTTTTGCAGGTTCCAGCGATTCTTTAGCCGAGTCTTTGCTTCTGCCCCCCGAAGGCGGGAGGGGAGCCCCAGAGGGGCGGGATCCGCAGCGTGCAAGGCTTTGGGCTTTGGGTTTATTTCAGCTCAGAAACGCGGCTCCGAGCTGCGGGTTGCCAGGTGCAGAGAATTGGTGTGAACGCGGCGCTCGTGCGGAGAGGGAGGTGGGGGGTTCAAGCGGGATTTTCCCACGCGCGGCGCGGGCGCCGTGATCCGGAGCAGGAACCTGACGCCGAATTAACACTCAGGGCTCCTGCTTCCTTCGCGTTGGTCGGGCTGGTCCCGGCTCCCTTTCGAGACCGCCCCGCCTAGGGTTGGCACTTGGCGCTTAAACGCCACGGCCTGGTTGCTGGCTTTGCTAACCCGCCCCGCAGAGACGGTGGCTTAGTGCACCAAAGGCATTGGGGCTGTTCCTGCTGCTCCGCCCGCGGGCCGTGCTGGGCTGAGTTACACACACGACAGCAGTCGGCTCCTCGCTGCCGCCCGAGCCCTCGCCGTGGCGGAGAAGCGGCCCGAGCGGACACGCGGCTTTGCCAACTTCGCTGAGCCTTAGAACAAAGCGGAGTCGCTCCTCCCCGGCACCGCAGCGCTGATTGCCGCTCGGCGTCTCCTGCCCCAGGGCCTGGTGCCGACCCCGCACCGCCACCGCCGCGGTGTTTCAGCGCCTCTCCTAGGGGCAGGGGACTAGCTCTCGGGGCAGGAGAGGCCATTGCGTAGCCGTGGGAATGAGATTGGGTTTGGGGGGTTCCCCGCCTCCAGGGAAAAATGAGGCTTCTGCATCCATAAGGCGGGAGGGGAGAAAACAAAGCGAACGAGAAACGCTGCAAAGGGCAGATCCTGGCCGGGGCGTCCCGCGGATCGGCCCGTGGAGCGGTTCACGATCGCCCGGGCGGGGACGCGAACCCGGACTCCGTGACTTCAGCCCGGTGCGGCCGGAGCCCCGCGGAGCAGTAACTGCGGGACACGGGCACTGCCCTGGTTGGGGGGGCGATGCCTTTGGAAGGGACAGAAAGAAGAAGTAGCCCCGAGAAGTGACCTGGGGGGCTGGGTTGGGGCAGAGGGAGGAGCCCAGTTCTTAACAGAGTTTCCTCCCTGGGCCGGCACAGATCTGGGGCCGGTTTTGTTGGGCAAACCTTGGGGCAAGCGGGTAGCGGAGCCTGAACAGAAGGGCCTTGGGGGACAGCCAGAGCCAGAGCCACCCCCAGCAGTGCCGAGCCCGGCAGCTGCACTCACGGCCCAGGCTGCTCACCAAGGCCCGGTGACGTTTCCTGGGCACAGCCTGAGACAAGCAGACGGCCGGAGGGCAGGTGGGCAGTGCGGGGTTTGCCCTGCCCTAGCGATGGGGCTGCCTGGCCTCCAGCGCCCCTCCTAGTGCGCCAGGCCGAGCAGCAAGACCCCACTTGGGCAAAGGTTAGTGCGGTCCGGCGCTGCTGCTCGGCACCTTTGCCGGCCTGTCCTAAATCAGCCGGAGTGCAAAATCCAGCCGGCTTAGCAAGCAGCGCGCAGCGCAGCGCAGCTAGCCACGGGCACGTGGCGGTGCTAAGTGCGAGTACCACACCCGGTGCCGCAGCGCAGAGCCTGGCCCCGGAGCTGGCTGGGCTCTGACCCGCTCTAGGTCTTGCAGGGCCGCTCAGTTTGGCCTGGTCACAGCCCCAAGGCGCTTCAGATTTGGCCCACTCGGCACCCAGCATCCTCCCAGAGGGACGGTGGGGCCCCAGCCGAGCCGCGCTCCGACCCTGTGCACAGGGTCACAACACCTGGCGCGGAGCGGCAGCCAGTCCCACCGGGGCCGCTGTGGTGGTGTGCGCACAGGGCGGGCGCTGCAAGTCCCCGCCGGACTCCAACCCACCCGCAGGGGCTGGACCCAACCCCCTCCTCTCCTGCCCCCTGTGACACATTTTGGGTCACGACCCCTGGGTCCAGAAGCCCTGGTCTCCAGGAGCTGGGGTGGCGCTTCCCTGCGCACAGATTCAGCCCCACCGCAGGGAAGATGCCAGCCTTAGAGAGAAGCTCCCCCCTCCAGTGGGGAAAGGCCCGAGTTACTGGAGTCTGGGCCCTGCCATCCAGAGCTGCTGGCAAATCTGTTCCAAGCAGCCCAGGAGTCAGTGCGAGGGCCCTGCTAGGCCAGCCCACAGCCCATTCCCGCTGGCGGGGCAGGGGAGAGCTGGGGCCTGGGGGCAGCGCTGCTGTTTAAACAGAGATGTTCAGGGTGCTGCTGGCTTTCTAGTCTGCCAGCCTGCGTCTGTGTGTCTGTCGGTCTGTCTGACTGTAATGGTGGCAGATCAAAGGCTGCCCCACGTCCCGCAGAGCCCAGGACAATCCCCCGCCTTTGTCTGCTGTTGCTAGGCGCTGAGGAAACTAAGAGAAAGTGTAAGGAGCATGTTAATCAGACTCGTTACAGTACAACAATAATGTCTCTCTCTGACAGCCAGCCCAGAACCCCAAACGCCCCCGGCAGGCACCAGGACCAGAGGCTCCTCCGCTGGAGAGGCCAACCTGCTCCGAGCACTGTGATCTGCTGAGGACTGTCACACTCACCGCACGGGTGATCGGCTGCATGCGACAGCCTGGCGGTGCCGCGCTCTCTCCACGCTGGAAGCGAAGCAGCCAGCCTCCCCTCTCCTCAGCCTGGGGCGATGGGGCAGGCAGGGAACGGCCCCCCGTAACTCCAGCGCCGAGGAGCGGGTGTAAAACTTCGCGCTTGCCTGATCTTCCCGGCGGGGAGCAGCAATGTCAGCGGGTGCGGAGGGGAGCGAGCGCTTGGGTTTGTCACGGCCCAACTTCCCACGAACCCGCCGGACTCTTGCTCGCCCTGAAAACAAGGCTCAAGACGCGTGGCCCGCGCCCTGCCCAGTGCTCGGTGTTCATCTGCCGGGGCCCCGGCTCGCTCAGTGCCGCTGCTGCTCCCAGTGAAGATCAAGGCCTAGGCAGCAGCTCCCAAAGCGCAGCTTGCGGCCGGTGGCCCAGGGCTGCACTGCGCGTATGAGACTTGCACTGACGTGGCTACATTTACTCACAGGCGGTCAATCCCCACCGCCCGGGCTCCCTGGCTGCCAAGCGTCGTCTTTGACTACTTTTTTCCCCCTGCGCTTTAGTTTGGATGCATTTTGGCCCAAGGCCTGCCGCTGCTTTTCAGTTTGTGCAGCACCTAGCACGCCGTGGGCTCTTCTCAGCAACAAACAACAATAACTGTGTACCTAGGCTCAGGGGATTTAAAGCCCCAGAGCAGATCCATGCAGCGTGCCTATGCAAATGGCTGCATGCCGCTTTGAAAATATGCCCCACTGGTTCCTAGCCCGATTGCCAGGGTTTGTCACGAAGCAAGCCATGACGAGGAAACTCTTTGGTTAGGCGAGGAGACGGGCTAGAGGCTGGGAAAATACTTTTTTTTTTTTTAAAGTGAGCTGTGGTTGAAAAAAAAACACTTCCCAGCATGCTCAGAATTTTTTCCCCAGGAGTTTAGGAAATCCCACCCCTTTGGTAACATCACCGGAGGGGAGGGATTGTCTCTGCCCACCCTGCGGGCCGCCATAGGGCCAGTTTGCACAGCAGAGAGTTAAATCGGTGTGTCTCAATCTGGGAGGCGCGATCACTGGACGGGTTTAGTGAGGTTGCATGTACAGCGCCGGACAAGCTCAGGCCCCCACGCGGCCCTGTGAAGCTAAGTTTCAGCCTCGGGCGGAGGGGCTCGGACGTCAGCCTCCTAAAAGGGGCAGCCAGTCTGGAGCTGCTGAGCGCCACTAGCCCACAGAAATAACAGCCCCTGTGCCGCAGCAATCGTGCTAGCAAGAGTGTGAACGCTGCTGTGACTCATTCCCAGCGCCATGTAGACACGTTCTGCTCCGGCACCGTTTGAAGGTTAGCATGCTTCGCTCCGGGCAAATTCACTGAGTTCTTTACGGTCTTTCTTTGGGGGGGGGGGGGGGAAATACACTAGCATAAATACAAAGACCTACGCCTGAGATCCTAAGACTTTACGGTGACAATACAACGGCAAGAAATCTGCCCGGTAAAGGTCCCACAGCCCTACTACGGGGCGTTGCCTGGCCAGCTGTAGTGTGTTTGCGTTGTAGTTAACAGAGACCAGCTGTGCCCAGCCCCCCGGAGGATACACTGCCCAGTACTAAACACACTCTGTACCTAGCAGATGATACCAACCAGCTTCGGGGCTAGCCTGGCTTTTAGCCACGTGTGTAAGTCGGAGCGGGAGCGGGAGCGGGAGCAGGAGGGACGTGTGTCTAGCTGGGAGCACATGGAGGGCGGGTGTGATGTATGAACGGGGTGTGCGCGTTTATGGAGAGAGAGAGAGGGAGGAAACCTTTCGGTGGAAACCCTCTTTGGTGGCCCCATCGACTCCAGTCCTCGCCGGCTCCCCGCTCACAGGCAGGGCTGTGGGCGCTGCGCTGCTGCCTTGCCGTGTAACGTTTCATGTGCGGGGGAGAGGAGCTGGGCATTGCCTGCTCAGCTGAATCTGCCCGTGGAAGTAGCACAATTGATAGCACGGCCCAGGGGAGGAAGGAGCGGGGCTCCGCCCCCCAGGGCTCGTTCCCTGGGTATTGAACCCGAGCAGGAGGCCTCCGCCCTGCCCCAAGAGGTGATGAGAACAGACACCGACAACACAAGGGCCGGGATGTTTGCATTGCACTGCTTGTTATTGCAGCTGCACTTCAGGCATCTGCCCCAGCCCGCACCAGACCCGTCCTTTCATGTAAGCACGTTGTGTGCACTAGACCCAACCCTGCCTCTCCTGGCGCAGGGGCTCCGCCAGCAGCAGCCCGCAGATCATTTCGCCCCCTTCCCACATGAGTGTATTCACTGACACACACAGTGTGTGGCTCTCACTAGCCAGGTGTGCAGCTGCACACACTGCAGCTCACTGGCAGGACACCACAGGCCATGGCTTGGTTCAGGTCTCCCGGCTGTCACAACACACTGGCTGCATGTCGGTCTAATCCTGTTTTCTTTAGCGCCCCCAAAGCCCCAGCGATGTTTCAGGAGGAGCCGCCAGAGCTTAGGGGGCACCAGTCGCCCAGCAAACCAGCTAAGCGTTCTTCTCCTTTGGGTGCTGCAATTCAGTCTAACAGGACTGCATGGTACAAACCTGTGGGAAGGGGGGTTTACTCCGGCCTGTTGTGACCCTCTAGGCTCACCAGTGTCTGGAGCAATCACCAGGATAGTTGAGGACTGAATCATGTGTCCTTTAAAGCCAAGGATGCCCCTGCTTCCGGAGCAGGTCCATGGTGGCTTTACACAAGACATTGGCTGATCATGGTTTTGGTGAGCACTACAGCCTGGGCACCTGAAGAAGCTGCCAGCCAGGCTTGGTGGTGACACTGGCAGCAGGCTGCCTGAATGCACGCACGTCTACTCCCTACCAAGCCCGGCACATGTCGCTGGCCAGCCTTCCCCCATCCGTGAAACCTCCCAAGGAGAGCCCCTCAGGAGCCAGAGCTCCTCCACACAGGTCTGGGTCGAGTTAGAGACTCTGGGCCGTGCTACCGTTGGTGAGTTTAGTGGCACCGCTGACTGTGGCAAGGCACAGACCAAAGACCTAAGAGTGACTGTGCTGGAGAGAGACAGAATAAGTGTGGCAGCGAGCCAGGGGAAGCTACCATGGAGGGATTGAAGGATGGAGAGGGAGAAGACAAATGAGCAGAGAAGCAAGTAAAGAAAGGGAGGAAAACAGAAGCCAAAAGTATAGAAAAATGTCAGAAGAAGAGTAAGCAGCTTTCTCTTTCTCCCTCCCCCAGCTGTCACAATTCGCCTGGACCTGCATTTCTAACCCCACCAAAACATCCAGCGCAGTGGCCTTTTGCTCACCTTAAAACATGGTCACGCTATGAGAAGGTCATGTTACCCCCACCCCCCGGCCAACGCATTTTACTGTCCAAGTTGCTGAGGGCATCTTTTCTTCTGTGGTCACAGCCCTGCCTGGAGGGGGTGGATGGCAGACCCATGACGTGGATGGCGTGTGTGGCCTTCTAAACACACATTCCCCTGGCTCGGAGCAGCCATGTGGATGGCCTGCCTTTCTGCAGTGCTCTCCACTCCCACCTCTAAGGTGTCATGCTGCCATTGACTTCTCCTCCATTCTGGCAAGCGCCCCCTCCTCCAAGAGGGGGAGAAAAGCAAAGCAGCAATTACAGCATTTCATTCCATGGGCAATTCTTCAAACTGGTGTCCTGTAGAAGGACTGGCCTGTGACTCAACCCCTTTGTTCTGCCATGCCCACACAAAGAGCCAGACAGCCGCAACTTTGTAATATTTCCACTGAGAGGCATTCACAGGCGTGTGTGCACATCCACCATTCTGGGCTTACCAAAGGCGATGGCTGGTATTTATGCACGTTTCACACCCCACCCCACCCCGACCATAAAAACAGCTATGAACCGTAGAAATTAACAATGGTGCAAGACACTGCTCTCCTGATGAAATCCAAAATAGAAGCCCCCTTGCCCATCAGCACAGCCATTTCCACACACACAACTCCCACTGACTCCAGTTACAGAGGTAACATGTAGAGAAGGACAACAGCATATAGTCTCAGTCTGATAAAACACTCTCCCCTTCTATAGCAATTTTCATCTGAGCATCTCAAAGGCCTTCACAAACATTAGTAAATCAATCCTCAACCCTCCCTGTGCGGTAGGGATTATTCTTTCCATTTTACTGTTGGGACAGCACGGAGAGGTTAAGAAACTTGTCAAGGTCCCTCATGAAGTCTGGGGCAGACCTG
Organism: Emydura macquarii macquarii; assembly: GCF_026122565.2. NCBI lineage: Eukaryota > Metazoa > Chordata > Testudines > Chelidae > Emydura > Emydura macquarii. The sequence goes on along the minus strand of NW_027133808.1, from coordinate 6,343,886 downwards.
GGAATAGAAGCCAGAAGCCTGACGACTGCATTAACCTCTAGAATAACCTGTCTCCTCTATTCTCTCATGAGTTCTCTGCAGCTGATGTAAATTTAGTGGTCCCTGTATGGGACCAGCGTTCAGAACTTGTTGAATTGTGAAAAGCCACATAACTAGGTTTATAGATGGAGGCTCTTTCCCTCAGTGATTCCCATTTTGCTCCTGCGGTTCTGGAATTAGACCTTTTCCTGACAAAAATACCTAATATGGGACTGTTAGGAACACTAGTGGAAATTGCCCTCGTGCATAAGAATGGTCTTCAACTCCTATTATTGGTACAGTGACAAATTACTATAGAACTGGATGTTCGCTTCCATTTACAAGGCAGTCAGATGTGTCACTTCCATTATTGACATTAGTAGGTGCAGATTTAGACTTTGTCTAATGGTAAAGTGGTGACTCTGTTCCACACTTCTTGAACATCAGTGACACCAACAAATCCAATAGTACCAGCCACAGTGTCTGTTAGTAGTGTTAAACCTTTTCATGTCACTGCAGTTAAAGCTCTTTCAATATAAGGCTCTTGTAGTTTATATCTTAATAACAAATCCTCTACAGGCTGCAACTTCTTTTACACAGAGCAAACGTTTCTTTCTTCACTAAAACATATGCAGGGATACTCTTCCAAACATATTTCACCACTAAGCTTTGGCCACTTTCTGTCTAACCTCCTGTTTATTTGATGAGACCAAGTCTAGTCATTAACTGTTGGTAGTATTTTAGGTGACTGATGTCATGTTTTTATCTACGGTAATCTATTAAATGGCATAAAATGTTTGGTCAGTAGAATTACAAAGTGCTTTGTGGGCATTGCTTGATGTGAAAGGCGTTATCTAAATTGAAAATCATTTTTTTCAGAGCAGTGTCCTGAATGCACTTTCCACCATGGACAAAATGTGAATTGTATTTGGAATTAAGTTTGTTTTTTTTAATTACAATCTGCATTGCTGGGTCTCCTGCTGGTGGCCACCATTTTTCTGAAAAGGGACATCTTCTCTGGCACTGGTAATGTGGGAGCGCAATGTCACAGACTGTAAATCAATTTTCTAGTGCTGCTTAGAAATCAGAATTTTACACTAAGCATTAAGGGCCATCTCCTGCATTCTCTGCATACCTAAGTGGCAAAGGAGTGTGGTGTGTTCAAGGAATACAGAACTGAGTCTTTGCATGTTTTAATGCGTAAAGTTATCTTACTCATATAAGGAAGGAAAACAGTTTTAAAAACTGACATTAACACACAATATTGCTGATGTCACAGATTATGTCATTTTTTTTCAGTAAGCTGTTAGGTACCAGCAGGAGACTCAGAGATCCCAATCTGAATTCACAGCCTGTGTTCTGATCACCCAAAACACCCACTGAAGTAAATTCTGTGCTGAGTGGCTCCAGGTCTTGGTTCTCTGTCTGTAAATTATATATAAAGATTCAGCTTGAAGTTCTGATGTTTGCATGGGGATCTTCTTTATAAATCTTTTTCTATTACCTCCTAGAATTGATTATTCTTAATTCAATCCTACAGCCATTTCACACACAAAACTCCCATTGAAGTTAGAGAGTTTTGCATAAAAAAGGAATGCAAGATGGTTCCATTCCCTTCATCTTTTTTAAATTAGATTTTTTTTTGTTTATGTTCATTTAACACAAAACCAGCATTCCATTTATAAATGTACATAAAGTGATTCCTCTGTCACACAGTCTAGTCATTTTTTGTCTTTTGAAAAATAAAATGACAAAAATGTATAAATAAGTATTTAATCAGTAAACCAGACCAACTCTTTGGAGGTGCTTCTGGTCTGTCTGGTAAACAGTATTTTTAAGAACTGCATCTAAACCAATGAGAGTGGAACACTCCATCATATTCTTCCAACCGGGGGTGTACACCCAGGAGACAGGTTCATCTAGGGTCTGGGATAAATAACATCCATTATGTGACCTGAGGTTGAGAGACAAACCAAGAGAAGGAATGAAATTCAGACCTAAAGGTGGCAGGCTCATTGTACGCTTTTTCCCTCCACAGCTGGTGTGAGCCAAAGGTGTCATGTCAAGTTTCTGCTTTGAATTTCCTGACTTTTGTCAGCATATGCCACTACGTTGAGGGTACAATTGCAGACTGGCAGAGCGCTGGATGGGGTGACTGAACAGGTCTTTTCCATCTCCGATTGATATGATTCAACTATCACTATTTATTTACTTACGTAGAGGGGTGTAGCTTCCTCTAATGGAGATGATACTACAGCAACCGATTTGTTTCTCCTCTGATGAACATCCTTGTTTTAGTTACTGTTACAGTCACACACTAGTATCTGAACAATAAATATTTGCACTGTCAAAACATGATTACAGCATTAGACTTACTGGGCCCTCACCCAGACTCTATTATGGTGACATAACAGAGCATTCCCTTCTGTTAACATGGCATTGGCACCTTTGACAACTACAGTGACTTCAGACATCTGCACATCAAAAGCCACTTCCACAACCTGAGCTTCATTAGCTTGCACAGTTGAAGTTACAGGAGTAGTACTTTCTCAGCCGCTAATGGGAAACACTCTGCTCCATTTGCTGCTGGTGTGTCAAAAGTTCTCTTAACATCAGTTACTGTGCTAGGTCTTCATGGGTAGCCTAGTAAAATAAAATGACTCATGGAGCGGGAGCTGAGTTCAAGCTGATGTCGTCCTTACCCCAGCAAACCTCATTAGCGTTAGTGGGAGTTCCATCTTGAGTGAGGGCTATAGCATAGGCCCTTTGGGTCATTCCATAGGACACCATCGCTTGACAAGATCAGGCTCTTCGTTGAGGACGATGAGCTTTAAGAAAACGCTTGCAGCTCCTGAGGACTGAGGGGAGGATTTCATGCTTCTGTAGCAGCAGCTTAAGAAAAGGGACTGGGACGTCTGAAGGGAGCTCGCCTTCCATTCTCACTGCAGTAAGAGACATGGCAGGTCCCACTGGAGCCTGACCAGGGGTAGCTTGGCTAGAGAAGGCAGATGGTTTTATGTTAAGGTACTAAGCAGGACCCCAGGAGATTTAGGTTCAATTCCTGGCTTTACCTCAGACTTTGTGTGTGATCTTGGGCAAGTCACTTAATCTCTTTGTGCCTCATTTCCCCCTCTGTAAAAGAATTATGACGATACTTCCTTTATCTGCCTTGTCTATTTAGAACATAAGCTCTTTGGATCAGGAACTGTCTTTTGTTATGTTTTTGTACATAGCATAATGAGGTTCCAACCTCTTTTGGGACCTCTGTAATAGTCACTATTATAATAATAAATAGTTTAAGGGTGAGGCTGTAGTGTTGAACAACACAGGGAAGCCAGCTGGTAGTGATGTGGTGTTGGGGAAACCTCATAGATGGATTGGAGGGGCTAGTCTAGGGGAGAGAAGAAGTGCTTTGTTCCATGAAAATATGTATTTCCTATTTGAAAATGGTGGGGCACAGCAGTCTATCACAGCAAGCCTGGAGATACAGGAGTTAGGTTTATGAATGGGCTGAATGGGGAATATACACTATTTGCAGTAGAATTCATTAATAAGCAAGGATAGGAAAGAAGAGCATAGGATAGGGCTCAACGAGTAGTGATCAATGGCTCCATGTCTAGCTGGCAGCTGGTCACAAGCGGAGTGCCCCAGGGGTCGGTCCTGGGGCCAGTTTTGTTCAACATCTTCATCAATGATCTGGAGGATGGGGTAGATTGCACCCTCAGCAAGTTTGCAGATGACACTAAGCTGGGGGTAGTGGTAGATACCCTGGAAGGTAAGGATAGGATACAGAAGGACCTAAACAAACTGGAGGATTGGGCCAAAAGAAATCTGATGAGGTTCAACAAGAACAAGTGCAGAGTCCTGCACTTAGGATAGAAAAATCCCATAAACAGCTACAGACTGGGGACCGATGAGCTGGGCAGCAGTTGTGCAGAAAAGGACCTGGGGGTAACAGTGGATAAGAAGCTGGGTATGAGTCAGCAGTGTACCCTGGTTGCCAAGAAGGCTAATGACATATTGGGCTGCATTAGTAGGAGCATTGCCAGCAGATCGCGGGAAGTGATTATTCCCCTCTATTTGGCATTGGTGAGGCCGCATTTGGAGTACTGTGTCCAGTTTTGGGCCCCTCACTACAAAAAGGATGTGGAGAAGTTGGAGAGAGTCCAGCGGAGGGCAACCAAAATGATTAGGGGGCTGGAGCACAGGACTTATGAGGAGAGGCTGAAGGAACTAGGCTTGTTTAGTCTGCAGAAGCGAAGAATGAGGGGGGATTTGATAACGGCCTTTAACTACCTGAAAGGGGGTTCCAGGGAGGATGGAGCTAGGCTGGTCTCAGTGGTGGCAGATGACAGAACAAGGAGCAACGGTCTCAAGTTGCAGTGTGGGAGGTCTAGGTTGGACATTAGGAAAAAGTTTTTCACGAGGAGGGTGGTGAAGCACTGGAATGGGTTACCTTGGGAGGTGGTGGAATCTCCATCTTTAGAGGTTTTTAACTGCAGCTTGACAAAACCCTCGCTGGGATGATATAGCTGAGGTTAGTCCTGCTTTGAGCAGGGGGTTGGACTAGATGACCTCCTGTAGTCTCTTCCAACTCTATGATTCTATGATTCTAAGAACCCAGTTACAGGGTTGTTTTCTCCTTTCTTCATTCTAGGTGCCCTTCTCTGGAAAGACTAGAGATGTAGCTGTATTTCCCTCAGAGTAAGGTGTTGATGGATTTCCTTTGGTACTGAGAACTGCCACATTGTGTACTACTGACTGTGAGCATCCATTTTGGGTCAGGAGAAGGGGGGTGATTGGTTAGCATCTATCAGGGGTGGTGCTAAAGGATTACAAAACTAGTCTCTTTCTGAGCTGCTGGCTACCGTCTGTTCTCATTGGAAATCTCCCGCAAGTCTGAGGGTCCTCTTCTATGTCCATGATTTAGTATCACTCAGGACTATATGTGAGTCTGGGAGTGAGTGTAGATAACTTGGCAGTTTCTTCCATCTTAGACATGTGATATAGGTTAGGATCTTGTTCCCTGAGAGTTTAACCTAACTCAGGCAGTTGTCCTAGCTTTAGGAGCTTTTTCCAGTCCTGAGAGCCCACTTCTGTTTCAGAAGTTCTAGTTTGGGTTAGGAGCTCAGTCCAGATTAGAATTGATAGACATCAGTTACGTGTTTCAGTTACAAGCCTTTTCGCCTTACAGATGAATTTATAAAGGCATATTTATTTCTCCTGAAGCGGCTACTGGAATTTTGTAAATTAAACTAATAGGCTTCCAAAGAAATCTTAAATGAAGACCCCCTTATCGTGTATATTTGTAATGGAGTTTATGAGTTTATCTCACACTGCTCACGTGATACAACAGTAGTCTGACAACATGACAATTTACAAGCGCATAAGAAGTGAATGTTGTTGCTGCAGTATTTTCTATTCTTAACCTGAGCACTTTCATTTGCAATCTCTGAAAATACATAACACTGGTCAGTAATGATAGCTCGTCTCACTTAGTGTGTGTGCGTGTGATGCAAGCCAGGGTAACAGGAAACTGGAAAGTGAATCATGTTAGTCTTTTGTTGTTTTTGTTAATGTGTAAGTATTGTTATTTACAGTTTATACACACAAAGCCTGAGTGTGTTTCAGAGAGTGCCTTTCCTATTATATATTTTGTCACCCGATCTGGATTCCAGTCCCAATGATCAGCACATTACAGGATCAAGTCCTTAGGGTTGGCCCCAAAGCCCACTGAAGTCAATGTGAGTTTTATATTTGGAAGGGAGACAACTAGAGTGACTAGATAACCCAATAGTATTGGGACCATCCTGATATTAGGGGCTTTGTCTTATATAGGCAACTATACCCTTCCTTGAAAAAAAAGTGTCTTGATTTTTCATACTTGCTATCTGGTCACCCTAGAAACAAGGAAATTGAAGTCTAAAAGACTTGGAAGTACAAAATCATCTCTCAAATAATGAAAAGGCCTCTTCATCTGTGTTGCCAGCAAGATTTGATTGAAATGAAGGGAGGTGATCCCAAGAATACTTATACTGGCCTCACGTTCCAGGAGTAACAGCAAACCCTGCCAAATCTGTCAACCGCCAAGAGCTGCTGGGATTTACAGACTTCCCTCAGCTACCCTAAGCAAAACCACAATCCCATAAAGAAACCTTTTCAGTAAAATCTTCTGCCAGTAGCCTTCAGCCAACAAATTAGTTATTTTAAACATATTTCAATTTTTAGTGTAGAGATGCCCCCTCCGCACCATCGAGGGGCTCCCCATGAAGCTTTGAGTAATGTATTATCAAAGACAAGTTTCTGCAGAGCCCTACCCCTGTAATCCTTGACAGCAGGCTACAACCTTCAGTCCTTACTCAGACTGAACTCCTGCTGATTCAAGGAGAGTTGGGCCTGCATAAGGATGGCTGGAGTGGCCCAAAGTTTCCAAGCTGGCTTCAGTCCTGTGGTTGAAACCGCAACGCGACAAGAGCACAGCATGGGCTACCCATTTTTGCTTTACATACTCTTCCATGTTACTTTGCTCCTCACAGTTGCTGCCATGCCAAATGGCCCCTGCCACGCTCGGGTCACTGCAGGTTTCAATGCTATCACTCCTGCCATGGCCACATGGCGTCAGATCATGCTACCCCAAAACCAGCTGATAGTTTCTGCTAATACGGTGGCAGAGATTCAGAGGGAGCTGAGGATCCTGTTCAGTAGCTGTAATAATGGATGGGCTCAGAGCTACCCAGATGTGCCCTTCCAGCTCTTACCTTTACCTCTTCATTCTCATACCTTCAAGAAGAGGCAGTACATAAGAACATAAAAACGGTCATACTGGGTCAGACCAATGGTCCATCTAGCCCAGGATCCTGTCTTCCGACAGTGGCCAATGCCAGATACTTCAGAGGGAATGAACAGAATCTGTAATCATCAAGTGATCTATCCTGTCACCTATTCCCAGCTTCTGGCAAACAGAGGCTAGGGACACTTCAGAGCATGGTTTTGCATCCCTGCCTATCCCGGCTAACAGCCATGGATGGACCTATCCTCCATGAACGTCTCTAGTTCTTTTCTGAACCCTGTTATAGTCTTGGCCTTCACAACATCTTCTGGCAATGAGTTTCATGGGTCAATTGTGCGTTGTATGAAGAAATACTTCCTTTTGCTGGATTTAAACCTGCTGCCTATTAATTTCATTTGGTGACTCCTGGTTCTTGTGTTATGAGAAGGAGTAAATAACAAGAGTGAGGTTAGGGACAGATCCCAGCACCAGTGGGGGGTCTTACATATTTAAGAAGTACAAGTATTGCTGGGAGAGTGGGCTGCCACTTCCTTCAGTCTCCCTCCTTCTTGTCCCACCTGGAGTTTCTTCCTGCTCATCCTCTCCCTATGAATCTCACCCCTTCCATCTTTCTATTAAAAACAGAAGGGCTCATTTTAATGCTGCCATTCCCAGCTCTGGCATTCATGCCTGACCAACTCTACCTCCCTCCCATCAGCCCCTGAATTCATCTGCTCCCATCACAGCCAGCATGTGGCTGATGAAAAACAATACTGCAGCTGATACAAGTCTCCAGTCAGCCACACCATGGACCCCTACGCTTCTTTAAGCCAGTGCCTCGCCATCCAGTTGATAACAATAACATCATTATTATACGTACACCCAAGGCAGGGAGGAATGCTAGGTGGATAAGGGCCATTTTTGCCTCCCTTGTTTTCAGAAAGCTGCTCGGAATTCCTGCTTTTGAGAGTAATTTAATTGATTTTACATTTTTCAATTGCAGGGCCAAGTTCTGCCTTGATTCACAAACCTGGCCATGCACCCTTCAACCATTTTCAGCCTCACTTTGTGCATTTCCCCTTTGGTGAGTGCTTTTGGCAATCATCTGACTGAATTAACACAGCACTGGGTATTACTGCATCATATTAGAGGATGTGTCACCATCATCCTTTCATATGAATTCTGTGAAGATCCTTATGAGTAGTTACACGTTCACAGTGATAGGACCCTATAAACACTTAGCTAACTAGTTGGTTACTTTTTAAAATCTAGAAAACAGGTGGCAACCTCAGACTGCAATTTAGTCAGTATGCATAAGACATGCTTGTCAATTGGTAAGCACAAGTATTGTTAATAAAGCCAGAAAGAAATGAAAATGATTTTTACTTAAAACATTGGAATGACTACTATAGCTGAAAAAAAATTCTGCTGTGATTACTGTAAATACTAATCTCATCAAGATAAAAGCAGAGCTTTAAAAAAGACTATAATGAAATACAGATTTTGAAACCTAAAACCTAAAATGATGTACTGTAAAGTAAACTGAAATCCTGTTATACTGTATGTCCATTTTAATTCAGATTACATAATCGGATCATCAGATTGATAACCCAAAGCATAGTTAGGGTTTGATCTTGCAAATCTTTATGCACAGTAGACCATGTAACTACTTGCTGGGTCTTCAACGCCCTTGGAAATAGCATAGGATAATGTAGCTTATTGTACTGAAAAAAAATGAATGACTAGTAAATTACCTTGGATACTAAACCTGACTTTCTCTCTGCTGGAGTGTGGAGTCTAGGAAGCAAAGCTGAGGCAATGGAACAAAAATTGGACATGCTATCTTGAGATGTAGAGCTACTGGCCTCAAAACAGACTTCTTAACAGAGACAAATGAAAGCATCATAGAGGAAAACAAACAGCTAACAGCAAGGTACAGGACCAGAACGCCATGTGCTGGGACATCGCAGGAGGTAAAGGGACTGAACGTACAGCAGTAAAAAAATGGCTCCAAAAGCACTGGGCCATATTTAAACGTGGCATAAATGGTGGAATAAGTCACAGGTCAGAAAAAGGATGTAACTAACATTCGTGCTGATGGTGTACATAAGAGAATGGATGTTGTAGGGAAAGCAACCGACAGGGGTGTGTGAAATAAATTGAGAGGACCTGGGGTATTTATCTGACATCTTTTTGTTTTCTCTTGTTTGATGCTTTTCCTGCTACACCTCCATCCCTTTCACCCCATCAGTTTTTAAATTACAAACTTACACTCACTAAGTGTGCTGTCTTGGATCCCCTGCACCAAAGGGCATTCATCTCAAGGGAGAACAACAAGTATTTTCATTGCCTGCCTTCATTCAATGGTTCTGTTCTGGGGAGGCTGCTTCAAATTTCTCCAGGAACTATATAAGGTCTACACTAGCAGAAAAACTAGGAAGTATGTTCTGAATCAGCACATATCCTGGCTATCCTAACTGCAGCCCTTGTGTGGAAAGAATTTGACTCTTTGAGTATTTATTAGTGGTGGTGATGGACAAGCCAGAAAGAACCTAGTTTGACTTTTGGAACCTAGGCTGAGCCTGCAGGACTAGCCATTAGAAAAATTATCTCTTATAACCTGACTGAGCTAATATTGCGTGGTGTCCCTGAAACACAATAAAATGAAACTCCATGCTGACATTTTGAATGAGCCATGTTTAAGAGCAGGCCCAGTCTTAAAGGGACACGAGAACATGGTAGAAGCAAAATAAATACATACATAAAATTGTAAAATTACATACTTTAAGGTAATTGGGGAAATGTCCTCAAGATTCTGTTTACTAGGAAATATATCCAGTAGTTTATTTCAGTTTAAGTAAAAAAAACCAGCCCCCCGTTTTGCCTGGCACACCAGCAACAATGTGCACAGTTCCCTGCTTGTGGCTAGCTATGAAGCACTAATCCCAGAGCTGTGCATTTTGATGCTAACAGCATTGATTGTTGGTGTAAACACAAGGCAGCCATTTAGTCTTCTGCTCCATTGGAAAGAGGAAAGAAATGTTTACCAAGTGGAAGCAGAAAACATTGGCAGGGAGAGAACTTTAATTTCCAAGCTTGACTGAAAGCATCACAAATGATGAAGATTAAAAATAATTTTCACATGGACTCTCCAGTTTCATCTCATGGTCTTTGATTTAGTGCAGGGATCCCATATAGTGTACTCTTAGAACTAATTTCCATGCAAGAGGCAAAAAGCAAGCCTGGAACCAACGTCTTATCCTATGAATGAAAAAGTGCAGATATATAAATGTGTGCCTGGAATGAGAAGGGTGTGTGAAAGCAGAAGATTATCCATAGCACAAGCATGCACATGTGTAAGAATTCATTGTTTTCCTTACAGAGGAAGAGAAAGACCAAGGGAGAGATTCCCATTGGATATCCTAATTATATTAAAGCCTTCCCCTGAAGCCTATAGTAGAGCCTCCAAGGAAAAGACAGAGAAGGAGACACCCACAGCAATCCAGTAGTTTCATTGGAATTCTAAATAAAAACACACTATTAAAAATATTAAATCAAATCCACAATGGTCATCCTTCCTTCTTGCAGTAAACGAAGGAACAGACCAGACCACGAGGCCCACTGAGTCAGAGTACCCAGTACACAAGATTCCAGTCTGGTGTGTAGATGGGACATTAACCATGATCCCTATGGGAGATACCTTGGACATCTCTTGGGACACAGTTGATCCACCACTACACATTGTCCGGGGTGTATTTATAGCGCAAATGGTCCCTACCATCCAAGCTTCACATTTCCCATGCTACAGCTGTCGTGCGACAGTTTGATCTGATGTGCTATATTTGGGATGTTTCCTTCCTAGCATCTGGTAAAAAATCATTACCAGATGCTGAAAATGTCGCTTCCCACATGTACAGCTAGAGCCAAAGTACCAGAAAAAAGTCTCTTTTTTTTTTTGACACCCACCTCTGCTCAGGGACTGGCAGAGCCAGGCTGACAAGTCTGTAGTTACAGGGGATTCCAGATCAGAGGGGGGAGGGAGTTGCACCCTTGCAATTAGTCTAATTGTTATTGAAGCTACAGGTGGCCCAGTGCCAGTACCGGCAGTTCCTTGCCCACAACTGAAGCTGTAAGTGTGGCGATCCCATCTAGCTTTAAAAACAGTTAGACCACATTGCCGGTCATCAGAAGGGGATAAATAAGCCCTGTGCGACCCAACATAGCACATGGAGTAGACACAGATCCTTTGGGCATCCTGCTTGCCACCTAGGAGGGCTGCACAAGTGTTAATGGAAGTAGCCATGTATATCCCAGTACATGCGCAGGCTTTAAACAAGGAATGTCAGATTCTTATAGGCCATTTAACTAGTTCTGTAAAACAGAGGTGATATTTACTGCCATGATTACACAGAGTCAAAACTCCACAACACAACTATTGCTGTCCTCCATTTGACACAACTGCTGACATCAAGATCAAATATTTATAGATTGTTTATGAACAGAAACGTGAAAATTGATTCCATATTTGCTACTGCTCAGTCTTTTAATGTATGTTATAGTAGGGCCTACGAGTCCCTACTGTGATGGGAGGAGGCCCCATTGTGCTTGGCACTTTATGGACATTAGAAAGGGTCCCTGCCCCAAAGAGTTTACAGTCTAAATAGATAAAACAGACAAAGAACTGAGGAGGAAACAGACTTGCCTCAGGTCACATAGCAGGACAGTGGAAAAGCTGGGAATAAAACCCAGGAGGCCTCCTTAGTCCTAATCTATTGCCCTGACACAAGACTCTACTGCCTCTCTGAAGAAATCTTGCTCATATCTGCCTGGTCAAGACTGGTAAAGGCCATCCACTCCGATATTGATGCTTTGAGGGTGTCTTTGTCACCAGTACTATTTTGCTTGGCGTTTTACAATGGAAGAGTTGTGGGTCATGGCAATAGTCCAGTAATATCACTGGTTTTCTGAGGCTGGCATTCAATAATGACATATCATGCTGTTTTATCAGAGGTGTTGTTTTGGTGGAGCGTTCTCCAGTGACATGATCAGAGAAGTGGCAATAGCAGCAGCAGCTTGGTAAAGTTATCATCTCACTCAGGTCTGATAGATACTACAGTCATATGGAAGTAGTAGCCAGATTAGCGTATGTAGCCCACTTTCTCTTTGGATTTAACATCCTTTATTGTGTTTTAATCTCAAGTCTTTGTGCTTTGTTTCAGACTAAAAATCAAAAGTATTTCTCTTCTGTTTGCTCCCTGACAGTTCTTCAATATATCAGAGTTTAAAAAAAAAAAAACTCTCCAAGGACAAAAATACACTTTCAAGTGCTGTTTAGAAGTTTCCCATTTCTCCCTTTGCTGCATCCCTATGTATGCTGGATGCTTTATGAAAGGTGAAAAAAAATCACTTAAACGTGCTGCTTCTGTATTCAGTTTACACTGCTTCTTATGCAGACACCTGCCTGGAATGAGACAGGTGCACATCCCATGATGTCATGAGCAACATCTCTAGTATGATTATTACTTTATATTTCAACAGCTGCGCTAGCTCTGGAACTTTCAAAAGTATCAATTTTCTGTTAGATCTAGCCTTTTTATTAAAAACATTTTTGAGACTAATGGGGAGAAGCCAAAGTGAGCCCGCCAAGCAAATAGAAGTATGCTCACAAGCATTAAGAAAGCTGTTTGCCAGGAGGACAAATGATTTGCTGCAGCTCTTAAAAAAATAAAAAGCTATTTTGTGCTTGAAATTAAATAAAACAAAGGACGTCTCCTACACGTCTATCTGAGAGATTCGAGAGATTCTGTAGTATTATGTTGTTGTATAGTAAGTATGCCAATCAAACTGTAATAGCAGCAAAATACCTAGGACTACAATGTTGCAATCTGGCTGCAATAATATCTACATACAGACAAGCTGCTTTTACTCTTCTACCAGCCTTAAAAAATATTCAATAACCTATGTAGGCCCTGTGAGGGAAAGAGGTAGGTCTTATTATCTCCATTTTACAGATGTGGAAAGTGAGGTTGGAGGGATTTGCCAGAAAGGCAATCAGTGTCAGAGCTGGGATTAGAATGTAGGGGTCCTAGCACTCAATTCCAGGCATAGACCTATAGACCCGGTCTCTCTGAATACTTATTTGATAGAAGGTTTTCATTTCCCTGATGTGGGCAGGAGTGAGAGGGAAATCTTCCAGCTTCTGCTAAGGGAATTATTTCCTTCGGAAAGAGCTCATTAAACATTCTTCCAATGCTGTGTGGTTCTGTCTTGAGGACACTGTTAGGATTAGCTGGGTTTAAAATTCCCACTATTGACTAAAAGCTAATGTCCCAAAGGGGTCTAACATAAGACATGCATTTTCAAGCAGGGAATAATATAGACTGTAAATAATCATCAGCAACATAAAGGATCAGATAGAAAGTGTGGACACAGAGCCTGTTAAATGGTCACATTCTGTTCTGGGGGGCACTCCTGTCGACCCATAATCAATGTACCTGCAGGGATGTAACCGAAAGCACACACAAGTCGATTATAAGAGCAACAAATGTTGCTCTTACATTGGACTTTCTCACCTTCTTCTCTCTTGCCAGCCACTCAGCTCCAGAACGTGGCAACCACTCTTGCTCTCATTTGACTTCACTGGGAGAAAGAATAGGCCCTGACATCTCAACCCCATTGCTATCTGTCCCTCCCCTGCCCTTCTGAAGACAGAGGCAATCTCTCTAGCAAGTGGACACAAAATCTGGTGTCTATATATAAAGGGAGGAGTAGGGAGGGTTTATCTTCCTTCTCTCTTTCCTGTACACAAGATGTCATTGCAGGTTATTTTCCCACTTTTGAGATCACTCAGTAATTCTCCTGAGTGGAAAATAATGTTATGGGGGTGATGAGGTTGACAACCTGTCCACAACTGATTCTTCCCCCATATCTCTTCAGCTGACTATGCCATTCCTTCAGCACTCTCTCCAATGTTGCAGAATAAAAAGGAGTGTCTCCTGATTGGCACAACAATACCTCTAAAGCACCAGGCCACCTGGATTGCCCCTTTCAGATGAAATGGCAGATAGTTATTGAAGATGTAACTCTGTGCTGCTTTTTCCTCTCAGGTCTGGAAGATTTCTGAGAGCATGACAGAAATATGAGATTGCAATTTGGCAACACAGACCTGTCCCTCAAATGTAGGAGGTCCATTTATAACCTCTGCACTGTAAAATATGCGGTTATGTAATCCTCGTATTCAAGCCAACATGACAGCAGTCAAATTTATTTCTGATTTAATAGTTCCCTGAATACTCTGTTTCTAGACCCATCCTAGTTAGGTGAGATCTTCGCCTGTCACCCTGTTTGCTGATTTAACACTGCCTCAGTTACTAACACCTGCTGGTGAGACAGCATATCTTGGCAAAGTAAAAATCACAAATCCTCAGGAGTCAATATCTGAATCTATATAGAGCGCATTCCTGATCATTAATGCACAGCACACCTTTGCTGGTCATTTAAAACATATTACTAGCCAAACAAGAGTTAATGTGTAGGTCTTAAATTTCACATATAGAGCTCCAAAGCTTTCAAATCGCTTAAAGAACAAAAGAATGATTATGCAGCACACTACAAAAATCTAATTTGAACATGTGTGTGTATGAATCAACTTTTTGTAGTCATATGTTTAAAACGACCAGTGAGGGTTATATACAATATATTTAGATATACATATATTTATATATTGAATTGTAGTCAGGAGTTTCTCACTTTCCATATGAATTCTTGCTCTTCTGTATCATACAAATAGCTTATGAAAAAGTATGTTCCTGTTTTAATCCTGTATTCTCAGCAAGCATTTCCCTACTTGTTATCTCTTCATAGCTTTATACACTTACACTATCCAGACGCCTTGATTAGTAAGTTGTATCCCTCAACAAAAATATCTTCTGATTTTTTTTTCCTTGCCAGATTCTGGGTTATTCAGAAACAAGAGTTTAAACAACAAAGGATTCTTTTCTAAATTCCTCTATGTGCAAAGTTTAGACAAGTCCACAGAGGCAGACCTGGACGGCAAACCCAGCGCGGACATTTGGGAAACGGATGAGGCTGTTGCCCTTGCAACAATCACAGATTTTCAGGAGCTCTTTAGCCAAGACTTTGTTCAGCAGCTTCTTTAAAGCTGCCGTCTTGATAAACACCCTGGTTCCCTGGACCTGCTAAATAGTATTGGCTTGAGGCACCCACCAGAAATCCGTATAAAGCCAGACATCCCAATCAGTAAATAATCGGTGAGTTTGGCTTGTGCTGATCAGCTTTGGTTTCCTGTGCAATAAACTGACAACATGAAGTGCAGGTGCCAGGGACATGGCCTTTCCCTGGATGTCCAGCTTTCTTTGCTGCCCCTGACCACCGTGGGCCCGTGGAATACAGCAAACAATAACGCCGTTCATTCTTCTCAGGTGAGAGTAGTTTGAGGGATTCTAAGTAGAAGAGAAAGGAGGGGATGTGATGCATCCTCCTGTATCAGGCAGGCAGAGCCTGATCACCAGGAAAGAGGCCATCAAGATCATGGAGGCCAGCCTTTAAAAAGGGGGAACACAACCAGCATCACTAAGGAAGCCTTAGCGCCGATAATCACGTGAGGATCTGCTGGCACTTTGAGAAGGGTGCAGGCCACCGCCAGCCCGCGGCGTGGAGGAGGCTTGGAAGGAGAAGGTTAGACTAACCCGGGCAGGGAGCATAATGGAAGATTGCGCGGGGCAGCTTAGAAAGCTCTGGCTTTTCTCCCACACTCTGGGTGCCCAATGTCGGGTGATTAGACAAGCTGCCGTCCTGGGTGTTCATGCCACTATGTCACTTATACCCCAAAGCTGGGTAATTAGACTGTCATCGATGTGTGCCTCCATTTCCTCTCCAGATGCCTTCTCTTACACCCAATTGTACTGATGTTAGGGGCAGCTAATTTCCTGCAAAATACAAGAGAGTCAGGCTGGAGGGGAGGGGGTGAGACAGAGTCCTCTCCTGTCACCTGTCCGTGGCCTACACAGCCGAGCAGAGGATTAAGCTAATGAACTATTGTTAATTAATTAATTAATCGCTTGATTGATATGCTCCGCCTCTCCCGTCCTTGCCTTCAGGCCACACGGAACGGGGAGGCCTTCTCACTAGTGTGGGGAAAACTGAGCAAAACCTTTGGGCGAGGCTGCTGCCCCTATTCAGGTCGATGGGCGTGTTGCCTGAGTAAGGAGTGCAAGGCGTGGCCCTTGATTTTCGGGAGCTCAAAGCCCGATTCTCTTGCGGAAAGCGCGAAGTGTCTTCTAGCGTGGCTCTGCAGAGTTGGCTCTTGTGGCCATCCTGCCTGGCGGGGTGTGCTGAGAAAGGAGCCTTGGCATGAAAGGGTGTGTTTGCGCCTCGACCTTCCCCAGTGCCGCCAGGGCCTCGTGCAGCTGAAGACAATGAACAGCTGGGCACCAGTGAACGTGCCTGTACGGCCGGCTCAGGTGCGGGTCGGGGGGAAGAGAGCCGTGTTCTAGTTTGGTCATTGTTTTCTCGCTTTCTTTCGCTCCCGAATCCACTCCTTTTCTCCAAGCTTCTGCCTTTGCTTGAAGATGGCTTTCAAATAAAATGGCCTGTTCTTTGTTAACCCAGATCAAAGCAAGGCACGTTATAAAACACTGACTTCTTCCGCAATTGTGTGAGAAAGGGACGAGAGAGATGCCTTGCCTTGAACGGTGGAGTAATAAAGCTAACTCTGAAGAACACCCAATTCCTCTATCTCCTTTTAAATAGCCCTTCCCCCCCCCCCCGCCCCAGCGCTCTTTCTGTCGGCATTTGCTGTGCCCTTCACGGACCCAACATCCATAGGGTCCACCGATGGGGATATTGATGAATGCCAACCTTGATTCGTTATGGGAAATCGCCGCGGATTTTACTTCGCTAACGAACATGATCCTGAGGATATTTGTGTTATGTCCGACGATTCTGCTCATCATAAACATGGGGGTGGGTGTGTGCATGGCGGGGGAAGGTTTAAGAGGTGCCCTCACAAATAGACACTTTGGGGAAGAATATTAAACAAGCCCGTAGCAGGGGAAAATCTCTTGTCCAGGCGATGGTTTGGGGTGGGGGGTCGAAAACGAAACACCGTTTAAGTAAGTTGCATAGCTAACAAATGCTGCTAAATCCTTAGATCTCCAGCTGATTAATGTCTCCAGATTCCTTGGACATAGCTCCAATATTTAGTTACCCCCTTAGCAACTTGACTGGGTTTTCACTTTCATTTTTAAAATACCTTCTTAGGGGTTTTTTGGGTGATATTAATAGCTTTCCGTTTAAAGTCATATTCATGTTAGGTTCCATCAATGTATCCCTAAAACTTCACCTGTGAACTCTGTCTGCCAGGCTGGTATCCATGGGAACGTGGTTCATTGTCAAGTACACTGAATTTAAGTGTCAAATAATACAGGGACAGTACTAACGATCAATGAAGGTTAGATTCAGTGGCAGAACCGATAATTGGTTACATTGCTCCAACCTCTGCAGGATATAACAAACGGCAAACGCATCTGGCATCTGAACATTGCCAACTAGAGAACAGAAATGTAAGTGCTGACAGAGTAAATGGAAAAAGCAGGGCTCGGTAATATCCTTCTGCAGCTTGTTCCGTGCTCGAACCAGGGAGATGGAGTAGCATAAAATAGTCACAGATCCCCGGTGAACGGATGATGGACAGTTGCGAGAGAGACTTTTTCTGTGGCAGGGAAGGGGAAACAAACTCCAAGGGCTGTCCCTAGAAATTAAGGTCCGTTGGCAGTGCTGTTTAAAACACCAGCTGGGGCTCTTTCCTGGCTCCCCACCAGAAAACTTTAACTCCGAAGAGTTGGTTTAGTTTAATACTCCCCTAGCACCGCTAAAAGAAATCCCTCTCGAGGGGCAGGAATTATTTTGTATTAAAGACGGTACCCTTGAGCCTGCCCATACTTCTCCGGGCCGGGTGCATGATTTTAAAAGAGAAGTTTTACGTCACCTCCGAGAGCCTGTCTTTTTGTGGGCTTCAACTATTCCTTAATTAGCTGCTGTCTCCTAAGGGGAAGGAATGCCGGCTTGGGTTTCACTTTACTCCTGCCAGGTCCGTTTGTTCCCTTTCGCCTTTAATCACTAAGCAGGGAACTGCTCAGCCGCTGTTGTAAAATATTACCCACCATAACACAACTTTCCAATATTGCTTCTCCTGAGGAAGGGAAAGAGAGATTTGCGGTAGCCTTTTCTTGGAGAAAACGAATGTCAGCGAGTTTTTTTCCAGCCCGCTTGGCATGGGATACACCCTTTCTTGTGGGTTCATACAGATGAAAGAGTACGCTCTGGGGTGGTGAAATGCCCAGTAAATAGATATTAACTCCACGGAAGCGATTTGCTCCTGGTTTTACTGGAGTTGACTTCAGAGACTTTAGACTAGTTTGTTCGCAAGGGAGCAGACTCCTCACACTTCAATTCAGCAGAGATGTGGGGTACACCGTGAGAAAATAAACCGAACAAGGAGACATGGAGACATGTCCGAAAAGACGAGAGGTTCCTTTTTCGACTTGCATTCAATCCTGGCCATGTTTCATAACGTGTTTATAACGGCGTCTTTGGAGGGGGAAGGGAAAACCCGCTAGCAATAAATGCAGCTGATGTACCAAAACCGTTGTGTTTTTACTCGTCGAGCTGCCACCTCTTTGGGAGACACCGTTAAAAACGAATTTGTTAGTAAAGGGTCATTGAGTTGTTTTCAACCCCTTCATGCTGCCTGTGGAATCCGAAACACAATTCGGTCTACAAAGCACAAAAGCAATATAAAAATACAGCTCCGTCCTACGGGATGGGGGGAAAGGGGGGGGGCGCCCTTCTGGCGAACGCTTCTACCATAAAACCTAATATTGACTGTAAAACAAATCGGTGCTTTGAAACGCCTTGAGCCCAGCGTTTTAATAAAACCCGCACGGCACGTGCATCGCCTGCTTTTGAGAACGGTGTTAGTGTGTTAGCGGTTGCACGGAAAAGAGTTAGACATTATTTCGGATGATGGACATGAATCCATACACGGAGCCAAGGGCGTGTTTGAATGCGCCCAACAAATTAAGAAAGTGTTAGATTCTGCCTTGCTTTGGTTTTTGTACTAGTGCTGGGACCCTATAGTTCAGTCCACCTACGGAATTGGATACACTGAATTCCTGGCTTGGAGCCAGACGTCTTTTCTTTCCAGGCGCTGTAAAATGTCATATTTTCCGTTTATTCTCCAGCAAATAAGACCAACATAAAGTCTATTATCTCAACGGAAATTGTTTGGAAACACTAACGCTGAACTCATTTGCATCGTCGTTCACACGTGGGGGGGGGGGGGGAAACAGCAGAAGGCCCCAGGAAGAGGAATAAGTTGAAGTTTTTGCAACTTCCACTGTTAGAAAGATAACTGTGAAAACTGGCAGCATTCGGAAAGGTCAACTCCATAGCCTAGCCTCGCCCAGCAGTGTAGTAATACTTCTGCAACCGGACACGTTAAGCGGAAGGTGAAAGTGCAGGTAGCAGATCCTACAGGGCAATTCTGGTTGGGCCTTCTTGGTTGTTCTACCTCACCTTTGTCAGCCAGACAAAAATAGCCTTTTCTTGCCAATCTGAAAGGTTTAGTCCCTGCAAACTCCCTTTCACTGAAAGTCGCCTTGCACATTTGAATGAAACTGTTTGGAGAAAGCTTTGCCAAATATTCAGTATCTATTTTGTCATCTAAAATACTTGGTCTGCTTTGGTAATAGGTCTGGCGTTTAAACAGAGCCCGCTAAAATGCATTTTAATTGTAAGCTGTCTGTTTTCCTCCTTCAAGAGCTATCCAGCAAAATGAGCTTTAGTTTCCTGAAAACGAGCCCCTCTCTGTCTGCAGCAGTGCTCCTTCCTTGTTCACACCGCATTCTCTCACCCCTCCATATTACCCTTACGAAAAGAATAGCTCGGGCTGGCAGTCGTTGTGATATTGAACAAGTAAATTATGTTTGCATAATCACTTCCATTCCAGAATTGCATTGCTCGGATTTGTAACCAAGGGTTTCGACAAGAAGAGGTTTCAGGTGAGGCTTTTCCCTGGGGTAACCATTTATTAAAATAAAAACAAAATGTAACTATTAGGCTCCTCTGATTCTTTTAAAATAGGTTGGAACACATGTGCAAAGTGAAACATGCAAGCCACGTTTTGGCTACTCTCAAAGCACCATGATTTTTTTTTCCCCTTCAAAAGGGGAACATTTTAATCAAAAAGGATGTGAAGCTACTCAGATGCTGACGTCTATACAGCTACCAAACGGCATTCTCTTCCCCCCCCCCCTTTTTTTTCATATATCCTATTTTCTGTTTTATTTTGTAAATAACCGAATAACGCTATTCCAAATATTCCAGCTTATCAATGTGTGTCTTTGGTTTTTAAAATCGATTGATTTGCACGTGGTGAAATAATTTAAAATATTCCCCTAGATTTGGAATACTTTCTGGGTGTGTGCAGTTCTATAATGTTTTTATTTTTAACATGACTATTGTATTTTTATTTCAAATATTTGCTTTCCTAATAAATAATGACGTAACCATACTTGATCAAATGCGGCTTTTCTTACTCCGATCCCTTTAAATTCAGCTCTACCTTGAGGAAGGCGAGTAGGAATTGATTTTCGTATACGGAAGGGCACAGATTTTGTTACTGTGCACTGAAGTGATCACAAAGTCCCTTAATGCAGGCGGAACTATGAAACAGAGTTTGATCAGGGCAAAAGTCTGGAAAAGAAGTGTTCGGGTTGCATATTTATAAAGCGGTTAGATACACGTCTGTCATGTATGAAATGCAACCAAAGAAATGTTTGAACATCCATCTCTTCGTCAGTCTAGGCTTTAAAAACCATCAGGTCAGACAGTAAAGATAATGAACATTACATCATATTTCAGTGATTGAAAAAGGGGACCTTTTTTTTTTATTGCAGTGTTTTAAGAAGGTCAAAGTCTCATTAACCCTGTCGATTTTAAGTAGCTAAGGGCTGGACTCCTCAGCCTGGGAAAAAAAAAGTATGTGTAAAGATTAATAGTTTAAATATGGTCAGCACCTGAAGATGGGCCCTGGGATTCCCAGAGTGTGGCTAATAAAAGGCGTCCCCTCGAGACGCTAGCTACACATATATGTGCTATCTGCCCGGCTTTGAAATGTTTTGTATCTGATCTTTCATAAATTAATATTTCTCATTGGGGGTGGACCTGCCTTTGAGGCGAGAGTCTCCTGATTTATTATTGTTTTCAGGAACGCTCCTTTTCACCTCACCCCGAAGGTGGGTGGGTTCTTTTCTGAGCCGCTCAATCTATTTCGAAAATAACTTCAGTATAACAAAAATCAATACGGCTTTTACGAGTCAGTGACACGTTGGTGGCACCTGAGTTATTTGCTGTTTGCTGTGACCCCGCCTCCGTCCATATACACCCCTAGCACCTCCATACCTCCTCGTTACCACACTGAAGTGGTCTCGAATGGTTTCTCTCTTTGTGAGCGCCCCGGAAAGATGTGCTACAGAGGACCAGGGGAAGGGGTGTTGTTATTGCATGGAGCATGGTTTAGCGGGTTATATAGATATGTTCCTTTAAAACGTGCCACAAAGCGAAAGGTGAAAACGTGAGGATCCGTGTTTGATCCAGCCTTCCCAGCCACGCCACTCCGGCTGATCTTTCAGAAGGCGTGCGAATTCTGCACGTTAGCCTCCCGGCTCGCCAAGGAGTGTCTGCACCCACAAACACATTCACTTCGGCACGGCTAGACAAACCGACAGCCACAGCCACACAGCGATGGCAACGACACACATGCCCAGGCTTAGTGTGAAGCCCCAGTGCCAAAAAACACAGGCGTCCAGCCAGCCAGATGCCTGCAAAGACACTCACCTCACACATGTAAAAACACATGCCGCTACATGCACACCTCTAGCCAGAGAAATACAACACACACGCGCCACACAGACAGCCACACATGTGCAATGATCGCAGCCTTCCTAATCCCTCCCTGTCTCCACCACTCCTCTCTACACAACAGCCTGCCGCCCTTTTCGGTTCCCTCCCATCCTGGAGGAGTTGGAAGTTGAACTTTGATTCACTGGGAAAGTTTCTCCTGTTCCAGGAGGCAGGCGCGTCCCGTTTAACACAAGACAAGCCGGTCCTGGGGGGTTGGAGGGGTGTCTTTCTTATTTTTTTTTCCTCCGAGGGTACATCGGAAACAGAATCGCCTCCTGAAGATACTCTTGAGACCTACTTTCATTCTGGGGGGGTGTTAGCTGTCCCCCACGAGAGGAAGCGGAACTGACCCATGGGAACCAGTTCACAGCAATCTCTCCAGCCGACAAGATTTTTGTTTTGCTTTATTTTGCTTTCACCTCTTTTGTCCCCCTCCCCTCTTGCCAGTCCAGTCCTGCTCAGTCCCGTCCCCCCCGCACACACACACACACAGCTTCCTGTGCTGAAGTGAAAGCACCATTTTGCCTCTTGCACACAGCTGTCTCCTCCGTTGCTCGCGTTTATTACACGCACACACAGAGCCCCTGACTCTGGCCAGTCGATTTGCAGCTGTAATGCTTCTTTCATGCTCCTCGAGACCCCTGTCCGCTCCCTTTTGTCCTGGATTTTGGTGACCCATATCCTTCTCACCCCTTCTCTTTGTTCCCCCTCTTTTCCCTTTCCCCTCCGTTTCCCTCTCTCCACCTCTCTATCCTCCCCCATTGCTTCCTCTATTCCTTCCCCCCTTCCTCTTCTCCCCTACCCCTCTCCTGCCCCAGCCCGAGCTGCAGTCCCGGCAGAAAGAAGGGGACAGGGACCCGCACGCTCCTGCCCACACCCCGGGCTCCCAGCCTGGCTGGGGGGGGTAGGCTGGGGGGGGGGGCAATAGCCTCCTCGCCTGCGCCTTGTTTGTTTTCCTTGCCCCCCCCCCCCCCGAACTCTAGATTAAGACGCAAAGATTACACTTTTATTGTGACGGCCGAATAATACCAGGAGTCAACACACCCAGCAAACAAAAGTGCTTGTAGTACACGGCCAACCCCGCTGGGAACGGGGCTGCGGTCTGCTGCAAAAATCAAGCTCTTCAGTGCTAATTACAAATAAATGATGATGTGCTCACTAAGTAATTGATTTAATGAAGTTCCTATGAAACTATTAAAACCGGGGAGAGGTCAGGCTGGAGACGCCCCAGAGCGCCCATTGTGGGCTGTTTAACTCCGCCAATCTCCTCGGAAAGACATCGGGGCTAATAGGTGAAGTCACAGCTGTTTCAGGCTGACTTCTGGAGCACCAGGGCTCGCCCCCCAAACTTCCCACCCCGCCGGCCGGCCCCCTTGGAGGAAGCGCTGAGAGTGACACCGGAGAACTGGCGGAGCCCTTCCACTGCGGGCCGCGGGCCCCTTTGGCGGCTAGCTCCTTCCCCAAGCCTCCCAGCACATCCCACCCGCCCAGTCCCCTCAGTCCGGCCAGGCAATGCTGCTGTGTACTCACTCAAACCTCCAGCCCTGCCGGCTCGCCACTGGGTGCGTCCCAAAGATCTCCCGAGTCTAACCAAAGCGGGGGCAGCCGAGCCCTGGACTTGTCTCTACTACCACAAGTCGACTGTAATTTCCCCCCACTTCTTCAAGAAACTTAAGCTAGTTTGCCAGGTAGGGTGCTTGGACGATTTTGGCAAGGTGCCTGGAATGGGAATGTGTGCCCATTTTCACTGGAAGGGCTTTCTTTTTGAAAGGCCACTCGGAGCTCTTAAAGGGGTGAGCCGCTGCTTGTGGGGAAGGAGAAGAGGAGGGAGGGAAACAGAAATTAAAAAAAAAAAAAGTTACCAGCGGTTTTATTTTAAGACCCACGTTTGGCTTTTCCCGCCTGCTACTCTGGCGGGACAGAAGGGGCTTGCCCGACTAGCACTGTTTGCCTTCTCTCTCGCTCTCTCTTTTTTTTTTTTTTTTAACCACCACGTTTGCGAAGTTGGTTTTGAAGGGGAGCCCTGGCCTCTGTCTGTGATCCTACCTGTAGTTTTGATTTTGGTCTAAGGCTGTCCTACCTCTCGCCCTCCGCGCGGCACAAAGCCCCTCCAGTGCCCCTTTCTCTTAACGATCAATATCTAGCTCCTTTGTGGGTGTGAAAACGAGAGGGAGAGAGGAAGGGAGAAACGTCCTTGAGGGCTAACAGGATCTGTTTGTATTTGTTTAGCACCCAGGCGATGCCCCAGAAAGGAAGGGCTGATTGGCATGTCCCTTTCATCCTCTGGAGTGCTTACTGCAACAAGGGATCAAACCCTGCACTTCGCCCTTTTCTGGCTGGACACTTTATATGCTACAGTCCTCTGCCTGCCGCCACAGATGTACACGATAGTTTATATCTGGATCATCCACCTCTGTCTTCGGATTTACACTGGATATTTGTAGACTTGTGTGTGGGATCAGGCTAGTTTACACTGAACTGACAGCTCCTTTCCTTCAGGTTTTTATAGGGTGCCTCCTAGAAATGATCGTTTCTTGTATTTTCTGATGCCCCCCACTGTTCCCCGACACTCCCTGGGAAGCTGGTGGTGGGATTTCTTCTTATCTAAAACAAGATGGCACGCAGTGCTGGGGGGGGAATAACGCTTTTGCTGTTTGTGCGCAACTTATTCCACACAATGCCCATTTCCCTTCGAGCTGGTGATGCTCCCACGCAATGCTGCTGTCTGCAGCTTTCCCTCGGAAAATCGCCCGCCGTCTCCTCTGTTTTCCGAGCCGAGGCGCGAGTTGCCTGCAGGACTGGACCGACACGTGGCGGGCTGGGCTAGCTAGAACACCAACTCGCTTCGCACAGTCTTTCCTAGTTCTTTTCATTAGTTGGGGAGGGGGTTTTGTTGGGGGGGGGGGCCCGTGATTTGAAACAAACGCAGCCCGCATGTCTCCTGTTTGCCAAACACGCTCTGGAGAATGTGCAAACACAGCCATTCACGGCGCCGTTTGCTGCCATTTGAATGCAGCTCAGCACCTCGCCCCATCCAGCCCTCCTTTCCCGCCCTCCTATTCCTCTAACACCCGTTGATTGCTATATTCCCGGGCTCTTTAATGTACGAGACGGGTTTCTCTCCAGCGTCCAACTCAGAAGTGACACATGCCCGGCTAAACCAACGGGTGAGGGGAGCTCTGGGCTATTGACAAGACTCCTGCGACCAGACAAAGCCGGGCTGCGGTGGATCAGGCGCAGCCTTAATTAACAGCGTCTTAAATAGCCGAGCAGGCGCTGGCCTCAAAGTCGAAGAAAGACTGGAAGGCTCCGTGCCCCTCGCCAAGCTCTTTTTCCCCCTGGTGTCATTCAATATTTAGTGCGCGGGGGCGCGCAATGCTACTACTGGTGCTCCTTTCTCAGCGAGCCCATTCTTTTTCCACGGTGCCCCTGGCCAAGGCGAGCCCTTCAGGCAGAGCAAACCCAAATGTTTGTTGTGGGGGATGACTTCGAACTCGTGCTGAACACAGGCACTTTCAAGGCAGGGTAACAGGCGCAGCCTCCAAAGCAAACAGCGGAGTGCTCGGGACAGCGCCCAGCACAAAAAGCACATTGTGTGCGGGACTTTTCCTTTTCTCTGCGGCTAGGTGGGCGCCGGGGGGAGGGTGAACACCACGAAGCCATTTTACTTGTGAACTATTGTTTCGGAGTTATGCCATGTGCTCAAAGGGAGAGAAGGGGAGCTTGTTTCCAGGCTCCTAAGACAAACGAGTTGCCTTTCATTCAACTACCCCAGCGCGCCTTGAAAACGAGCTTTAAATGTCACCTCCACGTTTTTAATGGACACGGGGCTTCAGGGGCGACCCTTCCAAGTGCCTTCATAATAAACGACCCTTATTAAAGATGGCTCTGCCTGGGAAACTCGCTTGGCAGGGGGAAAAATAGGGGGTCGGGGTGAGGCGCGGAGCTAGGAGTTCAGTTCCTCCTGCTGCCCCCGTGGGCTGAAGAGAAAGCGCTGTCCCAGGCTGCGGGGGTGTGTTTTGTGGAGGGAGGGGTCTGGTGAATGCGGGGGGGGGGGAGAGAGCTGTAATACAACCTCCCTTCCCTCCCCCATCCCAACCCCCCAAAACAGCGGAGTGAAAGGTTGGGGTGTTTTCCTCCTGACTTCTTTTTGTCCTGAGGAGAGTGGCGTCTGCAAGTCTGCGCTGGGAAGTTACTGATTTGCAGGCTGCATGTTAAGGCAGCCGATGTAAGTAATTTCTCCGGGCATCCCGGCAAAGGAGAACAAATCGTTGACAAAGGCGAGCCCTTTCAATTCAGCAGCGTCGTTAGGGCAACCCAAAAGTATTCCTCCTATAATAAGTTCCACTTCAAAGGATTTCTCATTCAACGGTGACTGCTTCGCACTTTTATTAAGTCCGGGCTTTTTCACTGGGAGGAATCATCTGTTTGGTTATTTTTCATCGTGTTTATTTTTCACCATTCACACAGTACTTGTATTAAATAAACAAAGAACAATCGCTCTGCACATAAAAGTGCTGGGGGGGGGGGGGGAGGAAGAAGAGCTGGAGATGGCGCTTGCTTTCCATTTGTTTGTTTGTTTATTTGTTTGAGTTGGCCGGGATTGGGGGGGGGGGAGGGGGCCCAAAAAAGAGTGGGCTGCGAGCCAAAAATATGAGCGGTTCTGATGAAGTGAAAATTGACTGAACTAACACGGCATGAAACTAAAGGTCAATGCAACTGTATCTTAATAGAGTGTCTCGAATCGCGGTGGCCCGCTCTGAATGCAGCCTGCTTCGGCTGTCCGCATTGCCATAGCAATCCAACGCGCTCCGTCTTGCTGGACCATAAAAGCAGGAGTTTGAATTTCAAAGAACCTGCTTTTGAACTTCTCCCTGCCTGATTAGGCACTTGCGTCGGGTGTGAATATGTGGCTGTTAAGTGTGTGTGTTTATGCCATGCACTTGTGGTGTGTGTGTGTGTGTGTGTGTGTGTGTGTGTAAAGCGCTCAGACATTGCGGTAACGGGGCGTGTAAGAAGCTAGGTGGACAGCTAGGAAGAGGTGAGTTTGGCATGGGTCCCAATGTGTGTGGAAGTGATAAGAGGATCGCGTGGATGAGCAGGATTGTAGCAGTGTGTGTGTGTGTTGACATATGGGTGTGTTTCCTGGCGCACTCTCTCGCCAGCTTTCGAGGGTTTAGCCTGGAAGTGCCTAAAGTATTTTCCTTGAGACAATGGCAGGCCACGTTTCCAAGTGTGTTTACAAGGGCTTGTTTGAAATAGCTCTGTGTACACACCGTGCAAAGAAAGCAGTGGCTAGTCCTCCCCTGGAAAAACGCAATTTCCTGCCACCAAACTGCATGTGGGTGTGGTGACAGTGACACACATGTACACTCGCACGGGAGTCAATCCATAGCTCGGTGCCAGTACCGCTGCTCTGATGTACAGGGTTCTTTGAGGCACCCACCCCTGTCATGTCTTGAAATGTAATTTCCCACACTCAAGGATTTTCGAACTCGGTTAAAGTTTAGTATGACTGCTTTACCCCTAAAAAAGGCGAACAAGCCCTGCAAAATATAATGTGTGGAGAAATGTCTCCCTCTTCTTTAGATGATTTAAACAGTGTTTGTTAGAACAAGTTTTGCCTAGAAAAGATGAAGTCTTTGATGATGGCCAACTTAGTGTCAATAAGTGGCTTTCTTTGAGACATATTCAGATGGGAACGTCTTGCTTGCCAATTGCCATAGAAATCTTAACACACCGTGAAGATTGTCCAAGCGCCAAACCTTCCGTTCTGGGCTAAATTACTTTGAAGTGGCGCAGGACGCGCACTGGTCAATTTTAACTCTATAGACTGGACAGAGAACACTAGGAATGGGAGATTGTGCGGTTTAAAGCAGAAAATAAGAAGGGGAAACTTGTTTTATACTCTCTATACAAGGTTCTGCTCATTGTCAGATAGCTTTTATCTATTATATTTCCCATGAATGATTCATGTCTTGGTGGCTTTGTGTTGCCCTCCTTTTCACAAGAAACTTCATTAGAGAGCTATAAGTTTTCCCATTGATTGGAGCGCTCATTTATGAGTGTTTTTCTGCTTCGTATGTTGGTTATTGTCATTCCGCCTGAAACAACTCTTTGCAACCTGTTTCACCTTTACCACGTTTAACAAAACTGACTTAAAAAAAACACTATAACCTTTTGGTGAAACTGTTATTGACATTTTGACCAGTCATTTTTCAAGTATTGGGACATCACATTAAAAATTCCTCCGCTAGTTTTAAATAAATAAATACATAAAAACAGAAAAAGCTTCAATAATACTTATGTACAGATATAATAGTTTTATCTAGTTCCCCCTCCCCCCATAGTAGCTTTCGCTCGGTTTTCATTCTCTGCACAGAAACTCACTGATATATTTTATACAGTTTGCGAGAAGTTTCTTTGAAGTGTCCTTGAATATTGTAATATTATATAATATATACATATATTAAATATAATGTTTAATATGATTCTATATAATGTTATGAGATCATGTATATATTCCAGAATAACTTGTTGTAATGCAATTTTTATCGTAGGATAGCTAATAAGGAAACCAGTCGATGCTCTCTGCATGTATTATTTGTCACAAGTGCCAGAAATGTCCAGCAAGTTATAACAAAATAAATATTAGTATTTTTAATTACTGGAATGGTCAATATTGTTATTTTGATTAGCTGTCATTGCAGAAAAGAGATGTGACATAGTGTATAGAGTATATAACCTGTCTATCTATCTATCTATCTATCTATATCCTGTCTCTGCACGTAAATATATTGATAGAATGTCTCATTGTTTCATCATTAGGAGACAAATCCTGTAATTCTTCTCGCTTTATTCAAGCGATTAGCCCGGTTGACTTCAATGGGAAACTACTCACGAGAGTAAAGATAGCCGAAATAGATGGTGAAGAATGGATGTATACAGTTAAAAACGTACCAGTATATACACGTATTTGTAGACTGAAAATCAACTCTAAATAACAAAAATAAACATTCTTTACTGATATTTTTGCTGGAAATAATCACAGTATCTCACATGAGGAAGAAAAATATCCTCACCATTTATCTATTTTTCACTGGTGTGATATGACCTGAGATACAAAAGTATCTCTCTATCTATCTATCTACAGACTGTCTGTGTATGTATGTGTTTGGTCTCTGGCTATCTCTCAACTGTCAGTAAAGCACATGCAATACATAGAAAGAATATTTTTATTTATTTGCTTGATGATCATTCTTGCTTTCTTATGGTGGGTTTACAGAGACGAAGGGCGTTTTTATTGAGGAGGTATCATGTGTCATAAAATTTATGGGCAAGTGTGTGACCTTATTGTGGCATAGTACATAAAAATAGTAGTATATCCCTCAGTTTCATATTTTAAAACCCCTGTAATGTAGTAATGTATAGTGCAATCTATTGTTGAAAATTTGTATAAATTAATCAATTCATTATAAATCAGTAAGAAAATTATTTCTAAAAAGATTATATTACATAAATTATCCTTAAAAAGTCCATACCTTAATTTATTATTTTCTATTTATTTTAATGGGCTTTGAAAGTGAAAAAAGCAAATAAAATAAACTTTAAAAAATTATTTTCTATTCAAGTTTTCTTGTTGTTTTTAAAGAATGTTTGTATCTTTCAATTCATCATAACAATATGAAGACAACGTTTAAAGGCTTCCAGAGTGACAGCACCATGCACTGTACTAATAATATAATATCTCTATAAACTATATATATCATCACCAACACACTGCACAGAAGACATGCAGGAAGAGCTTGTTTTCACATTACATTGTTCATTCAAGTCAGCTGAAAAATATAATGATTTTTTTTAACAAACCACGGAATCATAAACAACAATCTATCACCAAAATTAATAATAGAATTCTTTGGTGTGTTCTGTACTCTTCCAGAAAAGGATGATGTCCGAAAATAAATTAATTCAACTGTACAAAATAATAGCAGTCACATACAAGTTATTAACAATGACAAGACAACATCAACCAGTCACAGCACACAAAACAAATTTCTACAAACCCTGGGGGAGGACAGGCTACCAGTTTACGTATTCGGGGCCTCTGAGGATAAATTAGTGCTATTTAGTTTATTTGTATGATGTTTATGATGGACTAACATTTTGCATGTGAAATGTGTCGTACCAACCGCAAATAAATTGACTAAGAGTTATCGTCATAGTTCCCTGACCTTTTTCTTTAATAGCTTGACAGCTATGCCAAAGGTCATGCACTCATCAGTTTTTTTGCGCTAACTACAAACCTTTTAAATTTTAATATTTATGACCATTGTTTTCCTCTTTTAATGTAACTGACCACTATGCATGGCCATTTGAAGATTGCATTGGTTGGGGGCGGGAAATACATACAACCATGGTTTCAGATGTTGAAAAAAATAAAGCATTTTCAAACTTGTATCCACAATAGTATAAAAAGAGATTGATCGTCTAAAATATTAGCTTTCACAACAGTATCACAGCTTCTCATATTCGAAGATTTTGAAGTAATAATGGCTCTGATGTCCAAAGCACTTTTGACCTCACAACACACTCTACTACACACATGGTCTGGACATAGTAAGATGCAGGAACTTCTCTTTTAAACAAACTTTGCAAAAGGGATCCGAATTCACTTTTGAATTTTGTGTGCTTTTTTAAAAAAAATAAAATCACAGTAAAATCACAGTTGTCAGATAGCAGCGGTTTTCTTTTATTCTCCGTTTTTGTCTCAGGACTCATAATGATAGAAAATCCTGGAGAAATGCTGCATCTTTTTTTCTTTTCTTTTAAAAAAAAAAAAAACAGTTTTCACATTGTGTACAGCTAAGGGATAAGGTATAAAATATCGGATATGAGTGAAACCTAAGACTCAGAATAAAAAACAAAAATTACAAAATATCTGAACTGAAAAAGGAAAAACCTCCACCATTTTTAAAATGTGTAACCAGTCCACGATTTGTTGGAAATTCAGCAGGTCGTGGTGGCTTACAATCAAGAGGCCATTGCGGAATTGGGGCCTACTCAGGCTGTTAAGAAGCCCCCAGAATGGTATCTAAAGTATTTAAGAGCCACACCAGGAAATGGAGTGATTGCCTATCAACTCGCAGGCTACATAATCAACATTCTTCCTCTCTCTCTCTCTCTTTTTTAGAACTATTGCCTTGGCATTGGCAATGTAGCATCTTGATGAACTGATCTGTCCATTGAGCTCCTTGGCATCTTCCCCATACCTGCAAACATGCAACTTGGTTCACTGAGATAGTCCAGCTTGGTATTTTCATTTATTATTAATGTCTTTTTATAAAATGGTCCAAGTGTCTTAATTAAATTAGTTATGTGTATAAACACCATAGGGTTTTATATACTGAATAAATAGCGGCGATTCAACTTGATGGCAATTCTATGCCATCCATTTATTTCAGGCTTTGTGTCATTACAGTTTAGGAGAATGGTCCAAGTACTCCCAGGTCAGAAACTTGTTTTTGTTGTTGTTTTTCTTCTAGTGGATAGTTCTTGTATCAGAGTTTCTATAAACCTCTTCATCTTCAGATTCAGAGGTTGTTACATTGCTGGAAGGTGTATGAAGGTTATTAGAAGCCCCACTGGCCTGACAGACGTACCACTCATTGAGGTTGGTGACCTGAGGGGAAAGATTGGCAGAGCGACCCCTGGCTGAGTCCTGGGCAGGGGACAAGGGAGCACCTAGAGGGGTACCTGCAGATTGATAACCGTGAGATCCAGGGGTAGGAGAAAGTGGTGGAGACTTGCAGTGTATCTTCATGTGTTTTCTTAAAGAGCTGGGATGCGTGTAAGATTTATCACAGCCTCTGACTTTGCAGTAATATGGCTTATCGCTCGTGTGGACGTGGGAGTGTTTCTTTCTGTCACTGCTATTGGCAAACTTCCTGTCGCAGCCATCAAATTCGCATTTAAAAGGCTTCTCTCCTACAATTGAAAACATTAATAATTATCTTCTGGGGGGGAGAAATCCCAAATCGTGGCCATTTAAATTTCAGGTCAGAGCTACGGTTAGTTTAAACACAAACAACACCAACACTGAGTGGAACATTTCACAGCTCTTATAAAACACGGTCCCCATGGAAAAATTCACTGCAAATCGTTTCTGTACTTGTCATGAGGAGACTCATGATATGGTTGGGAAATAAGGTTATACCTTCCTGAGAGTTCAAACTGCATTGATTTTCAAATGACTCAGCCAGAGCCATGAAGTGTCCACTTTTTCATGCACAAAATTCTCTTGCAAATGAAAAATGTAAATGATGTGTTTAACAAACAAAACTACCCCCATCAATACATTTGTCATCTAGGGGTGGCTTTGTCTATAGACTGGCACATCTCCTCCTAATCCTTTCACAATAGTTTATAGTATAGGGAGACTCTTTAGTTTTCAGAAATAAAAATAACACCTGTTTAAGCACATGACCATAACGTTGGGATTTTTGCAGGCCATACTTTAAAGATAGAACAATATTCATCAACCTTTATTCACAACCTGCACGTTAGTGAGAATAATATACTGTAATAGCAATAGACAGTAATAATGACAACAGTGGACTGCTATTACGGTATCTATTTACCTGAGGCTAATTTGTGTCTAAAAATCTATAGCAAATCTATTTTAATAGCTTTACGCATTGCTTAACAGTTAAAGTGGTTGTGAAAATCAGCCTCAGGCCTTTTTGTCTAGCATACCTTTAAGTTACACCGGGTCCTGTAATACAATACTTTGGTTCATGTGTATTTTGTTACACATAGCTGTGCTCCAGATAAACTCTTTCCCATAGTTCTTGAATCGGGGGTGTGTAAATGTTTATTATTGAGATAACAGGGAAAATGTGCCATATAATTTTATTACAGATGGAATATAATTTAGAAGAGTAACTATTCTTCTCTGTCATACTGCACGTGAGTCTGATATATCTGAAATGCGTAACAGGACTATTTCATACAGTTATTTAAAATGCTGACGTTTTATGCCATATTATGTCTGATGCATAGTTTAATATATATTTGTTTTACATTTTCAAAAATAACAATGTATTCTTGCCCCCGCAATGGAAGCACTTGGAGTTTTATTGATCAAATCCTTCTTAGTTAGTACTTTTTGTATAATTATATAATCTTACAATAAAATATTAATTGAAAACAAGGAAGCAAACTTTTGATAATTTTCTAATCTTTTTTGCTAATGCTAGTCAAACATTTCTTTCTATATTCTACTTCCAAATCAAGCTTCTCAGTTTGAAATCGTTCAAGTGTATTTGCGTTTAGTTACAACTATCAGCAAATGTCTAGCTCTACACAAAACACGCACTATTATCTTCCTCCTCCCCCAGAAATGATGTTGATTAAGAAAACCAATCTGGTACTTTTTAAATGCAGTTTTGTATACACGTAAACGCCCGCGCATTCATACATCCCACTGAAAAAGATCTCACAATACACATGAGGTCACTTTTATCTGTTCATTTTATCTGAAATATAGAGAATCTATTAGCAAATTTCGCTACATCTATATCGTTTTACACAAATATTAGGTTTACATAGCCTATTGTAATTTGTACCCCGGACGTTCTTAAGAAAAGCTATTCGACAGATAAACTGATTTGTACTATTTGCATCAGATACAGGAATTGTTATTAAAAAATGGTTCCATCAGTATTTCATAAAGAAAATAGTTCTTTCAGGGATACCTAGATTGCAGTGATCAAATTTCACAAAATTAGAAGCAAGAAAGATCCTGAGGTATATTTGGTACTCTGACGAAGACTTTACGTCAGAGTTTAACCATTTGCAGATTGCTGCAGTTTAACATTGCTAGCTGAAAAGGATTTGAAGATACACAAATGCATCTTTGCAAAGTTCTTCCCGTGGACAATAACACAGTTGTGGAAACATTTCTTTCTTTATTGCCAAACAGTGATAATGCTAAACACTTTCCCGTTGAGGGTCCACTTTGAAGCCATTAACATTATGAAGCAAACATCTTCGGGGAATCAATAAAATATTTTGTTTGAGATAATGGGTTAGTTGCACTCTACAATGTTAAGCTCTTGGACCGAAATAGTTTAGGATCTTATTGTCCAGTGCAGCTTAAGAAAGGAAAAAATTAACAATTCGAACGATAGATTTCTCCTGTCTGGGGGTCTATAAGAAACGCACAAAATCCACTCATAATGAAACATAAAATGACTGTGGTTATTTTAAACAATGATACTAAAAATAAATCGTTTGTAAATCCTTAGCGCACTTTGAGACTGCACATTGTTGAATTAGAGCTAAGTGGTCAAACACAAGGCTACGGTAATTATTTGATCTTTTGATTTGACTTTCAGAAGCTTTGAGTCTTTAAAAGAATAGTAAATATATCTTCTGTGCAGATCTGTGTGCGCGCGTTACGGGATGGTCCTGGCAAAGAGAAGCCGGGCCTGCGTGCCCTACACACAACCCCTTCCTCCTTCCCTGGGCCGGGCTGTCATCAGACTGGAGGCAAGATTTTCTTTCGCGGCGGCAGCCCAGAAGGAGCAGCCTGTGCTGTTGCATCCTCCTGCTTCCGTTCCCCAAGGCTGCTGCTCTGCAATGGCCTCCCCGATGGCCTGTGTGGATGTGTGTCAGTGTGTCTCTGATAGCGGTATGTGTGTCAGTTTCACTCTCGCTCTCTGCCGCGGTTCGGTCTGCGCCAGTATCTGAGCTTCCCGCACGCGCTCCCGATCTCCGTAGCTGTGTGTGGGGCTCGGTTTCTCTCCGTATCTCTACGTGTTTTCTGTGTACGTGTATTTACATCGATCTCTCCTTGGGTTGTGTCTTCCTGTGTAAGTGTATTTTAGCATATATCTGTGGGTATCTATCTCGGTGTGTCTTTGTATCTGTGTATATTTATTTACAGCTGTGTGCGACTCTGTATCTCTCTAGCTATATTTGTCTCGCTGTGTGTCTTTGTACGTATTTACTTATGGACGTGTCTGAGAGCGGCTGCACCTCATTGTGTGTATCTTTGTAGACTGGAGTGCACGGATCAGTGATCGTACGTGTCTCCCACTCTGCGTGTATGTCTCCGTAAGTTTCTGTAGCCGCGTAGCTGCCTTTGGATGCCTCCGCTTTGCATTGGAGGCCACTAGCCAGAGAAGCTGCCAGAGCTAAGGCCCAGCCGCCTCTTTTTCCAGCCGTGGTCCGCTCCCCCATCAGCTGCGGACCTTCATCCTGGGGCTCGCCAACAGCGCAAGGGAGAGCTGACACCGAAAATCGGCCCTTGCTTTGTAAACAGGGCGCTCGAGTGGGAATTAAACCCAGTGGAACGCATTTAACAGGGAGAGCCGGTCCTGGTAGCAGCGACGAAGTTTAAGTCCCCAAACTCTATGTTTCTAGTGGCGATGTATTTTTGTGCACTGTCAAATGCTACCATAGCTGCTTCCAGACAGGAAAAGTTGAGAGAGCAGCGGTAGCAAAGGGAAATGCGCCTTCCGAGTCATAAATCTGAGCTCTCTTTTAATTGTAAAAGGGGAAACGTGCTCTTCTGTGGTCGCCCTTTGTTGCTGTTTAGGGCTTCTTTTTACAAAGATAAATGAATAAACCTGCTCCGCTCTGCCTCCCCGATCGCATTCAAACCTTCCGCTCCCTGGACTGGGCGTACGAAAACGCTCCCAAGTTGCAACTAATATTTTTAGAATTTGGCAGATTTCCCTTTTTTTTTTTTTTTTTTACTATTCCGGGCCACCCCCGCCGCCTTTCACTGTGGCCCGGACAAGGAGCTAGTGGGGCTTGGTACGTGTCGTGTTTAAGTTTTGTTTTCCAAACCATCGAGACAGATGGATACAGATACATTACAAAAACCTGGTAGGGAAACAGGGATGTTCGGAAATGCCTCCAGCATTTAACTCTGTCCCCAATGCCATTAACAAAAAACTGTCAGTCTGTCTGCCTGCAGGAGCAGTCCTTCCTGGCTCTGAGCTGGGAGGGCTGGGTGCCTGTCCTCATCTCTCTGCGCATACATCTGGGTTCTTGTCTGACATATTTTGTAGATAAAATCTATAATCCTTTCCTCCATGGGCCATTTGGCTTTACAGTTAAACAACTCGTTGCACGTTGTCCGCTTTTCTCTTCACAGCAACACACAATAAATCAAGAAAGCAATTATGTAAACTCCATTTCCTTAAGTATCCTCCAAGGGATAATATTTGTCTACAACTATAAATCCCAGCTTCGTTCATTTTCATCCGAGTTTTTAACCGAAACCGAAATGTCTCTTTATAAACCAGAAACAAGCCCGTAAACAAAACCCTAGTGAGGGACCCCGTCTGACTGGGGATTTCCCTACAAATTAAGGGTGTCCTCCCCACATTGAACTTTTACCTTTTCTTAAAAGCGCAAGTTGAGCTGTGCAGAGGTGGAGGCTGCTTTGAAGTTTCCTCCTCAAAACTACACTTAAAAAAAACCTTCCTTACTCGCGCGCGCCCGCACGCACACACACACACACACACACACACCCCAACAACGAAACCACACTAACTATTAATCGTATTGGAACCTTTCAATGATACGCATTTAACCAGGGGAACTCCTTATAGCTCAAGTCTTTTCACCGCCCACAGCAAACACATTTGCTTAGTTTAAAGAGGAACTGCGCCCCCCTGAGCCCCCACACCCCCACTTCCAGTGAAACGCTGCCTGGGACAATCCTCTCATGTGTCCTTCGGTTAAAACCCTGCCTTGGATAAGCTCCCACCCCACCCCACGCCTCCCTCCAGAAGCGCAGAAATGTAAACACCACCCGGTATTTTTGCTGGGGTGGGGTTTGGTCTGCAGTGGGAGATGCCCTCTCCTCATATGCCACCAGGGAAAGCGGGGCCTGGCGACACGGACCTGGGTCTTCTCCTCCACTTTCCTGGTGTGCTGCTTTCCAGGTCCCGCCTAATTTAATAGATCTAGGTGTTTATCGATTTGAATGTGTGCTGAAGGTTTAGGATTGGGGTGTGCGTGTGTGTGTGTGTGTGTGTGTGCGCGTGTGTGTGCGAGAGAGAGACGGTGTGTGTCTGTGTGTGTGTGTGCGCGCGCGCGCCCTGTGTGCTACTACTGAATTACTTATTCATGAAAAAGTCACATGTGTGAATGGCCGTGTGATGATGATGAGAGGAGGAGGAGGAGGAGGAACCCCCCCCCCCCAAACACACACACACAGAGAAGAAGCGAGCGAGGGAGGCCGAGGGAGCGGGGAAATACCCACCTGTATGAGTGCGCTTGTGAATCTTGAGGTTCTCGGAGCGGGCGAACACCTTGCCGCAGCCCGGGAAGGGGCAGGGGAACGGCTTCTCCCCGGTGTGCACGCGGATGTGGTTGATGAGTTTGTATTTGGCTTTGAAAGGTTTGCCTTCCCGGAGACACTCCTCCCAGTAGCACACGTGGCTGCTCTGCTCCGGGCCGCCGACGTGCTCCACGGTGACATGGTTCACCAGCTCGTGCATGGTGCTGAAGGTTTTCGAGCAGGCCTTCTGGGCGCTGCTGGCCGGCGGCGGCGGCGGCGGCGGCGGCTGCTCCTGCTCGATCCACTTGCAGATGAGCTCCTGCTTGATGGGCTGCCGCATGTACCGGAGGAAGGCCGCCGCCGCCGCCCCGGGGTGGTGAGGGGCAGGCGGGTGCCCGTGGCTGGCCGCGGCCGCCGCCGCCGCCGCCAGGTTGACGCTCAAGCCCAGGGAGCCGTAGCCGTGCAGCGAGGAGGCGGCCCCGTAGGGCGCCTCCGAGCGGTGGGCGCCGAAGGGCTCGGCCCGGCCGTACAGCTCCGCGGCCGCCAGCCCCAGGCGCATCTGGCCGTTCAGCGGGTGGTGGCCGCCGGGGGCGGGCTGCTCGTGCAGCGCCGGGAAGACGGGGTGGGCGGCGGCGCCGTCCGACGGGCCGTAGGTGCCGGCGGCGGAGATGAACACGCCGTGGGGGTGCGGGTGCGGGTGGGGGGAGCTGGCCGCGGGGTGCTGCTCCCCCAGGCCTCCGTGCATGGCCGGCAGCTCCCTCCGCAGGATGAAGTCCCTGGCGCTGCTGGTGCCGGCGCTGCTGGCGGCGAAGCCCGGGTGGGGAGCAGGGTGAGCCGCGCCGGCCGGGTAGCTGCTGAGCGCGGCGGCGCTCTGGGCGGCTGGCGAGGCAAAGGCGGCCGCTGTCTGCGCCTCGGGATGCGCCGCGAGAGGCTGCGAGGGGCTGAGTTTGAGGACGCTCGCTTGGGCCATGTGCTCGGGTCCGAATGGAGTGAGGGCCGCGCCAGGGTCACTCCCCATCTCCCCGGGG
The DNA here is from genome assembly GCF_026122565.2 of Emydura macquarii macquarii. NCBI lineage: Eukaryota > Metazoa > Chordata > Testudines > Chelidae > Emydura > Emydura macquarii. The sequence goes on along the minus strand of NW_027133808.1, from coordinate 6,305,785 downwards.
TGGAGGTGAGCGGCGGGGTGGGAGTGGACGTGATGGCTCCCCAGCCCCGGGAAGCCTGTCATATTCTGATGAGGATGGGGCTGAGCCGCTGCCAAATCCGCTAATCTCAGTGTCGGGTTCCTCTTGCTCAAAGGGGGCTCCATAACTACACAATCCAGCCCATCTACGCTCACTGTTGTTATTTTTTTCCCTCTGCCCGCCTTCAAAAACATGTATATATTAAGCGGCTCTTTAACTTCTTTTGTCTCTGCTCCTAACTCCGCTTATTCCTTTCCCCACTCTGTCCTCCAGCGATTGGCAGAGCGCTCACCACATTTGAGAGGCACAGTGGGAACTAGAGTTTGGAAATGGCACCGGTGGGATTGGAGGGAGCCGAGTGATTGGCAGAGGCCAGGGCAGCGCGATTGGCTCCCTTTCAGGCCGGCGGCGCCGCGGGGACCCGCCCTCGCGCGCTCGCCTCCCCTTGTTCCTTTCCCAAAGTTGGGCTGGCCGAAAGTTAGCGCCGAACCTGGGAGTGCCCTGCCCGCCGAGTGCCGAAGCCAAACGTCTCATGCCGGTTACTCGCCTTGTAGAAATAAGGCCCTGGGATCAAACGCGCTCTCACACACACTCACTCAGTCACGGGACACTGGGCTTCCCAGCCATTCTGGGAAAGAGATTTTTACAACTTAAAAAAAAAAAAAAAAAAAACCCAAAAACCAACCCACACACACAAAACCCTGGCTGGCTCATTCTGCTCCATCAGCAATGCGCCTCTGTGTTTATTTTCAGGCTGCAGGCATTTTTACTCGTGTGTTCTTCATTTCAGAACAACTCTGCCAACTGGAACAGTTATTCAGGCAACTGTTTAAAGAAGCCAAGCATTCATTGAATAGGAGATTGTTAAATTCCGCGAAAATAATGTCTTGATGCAGCACTGGAAAACAAAACCGACACTCTACGTACTGATTACAGAATAAAGCGCATTATTTAAGGCAATAACAGCAGAAGCAATAAATATTAAAACTGTTATTTCTTTCATTACAAAATAATAGAAAAGGCATGTTGGAAGTTTTGGAAGGGTCTGCTAACCCTGTGTTCTCAAGCTTTAGTCATTCCAGATACAGAGATAGAGAACACTTACTACAGATACAGAGATAGAGAACACACAATTAGGCAAAAAACTGCTCTCTGTGTCTCTCAGGTAAAGTGGCTGGAACGATTCAAGCGGATCTGAGACTCTTTTCACTTAAGTATGTCACAACAGAGGACCCACTATCAGCGTATTTTACAGAAAAAGCTAGATCATGCCTGCATTTCTCACCATTTCAGTAAAAGTCCCAACACATCAAGGATCTATTTTTAAAAAGAGATAGCTGATGAAATCACCAGATAATAAAATAAAGATATGTCTTAGTTTTCCCTTTAGGGCTTTAAAAATGTTGATAGAATGGATAAATTATATGATGCTCGTTCTTAAAATGTAAAAGCCTCATCTTCTGAACTCTGTTCTGAATACAGTCTGTGAAACCTTCTAAAGGAAAGCTAATAACTCTTTGTTCTTATCGATATTTGTAAACAGGTGCACAGTAATCGAAGGAAATATTGAAAGTTTCCTTTAGGTTGAAACGATGGGTTGATCAGATGTCTCTGTTACGTAATTTGCACGAGCTGGCAAACATTTTTACACAGATCCTCGAAAGTGAAGCGAAGTTGAGACATATTCGCTTCTAGGGTGTAAACTAGAGTGATAAGACTATCCTTTGAACACGAAAGATTGATGTTCCTGTTTGTGTGTGCATGCTGAATTCTTCTGCAAACCAAACAAAAAAAATTGAAGTTACTGTCCTCTAAAGCAGCAAGATGTAAAATAGTTGGAACTAGTACGACTGTTATACTGGTGCTAAACTTGGCGTCCATACTGTACTAAATGTCATTTGCTTTCTTTAGTGACGTGCCCCTGCGGAAGCTAAGTGCAATTAAATGGTAATTAGATACAGAAATAAAATAAACCAAAACACTGCCCGTAAACTTCAATTTTCTGTATATGTACGAGTAAGAAACGCTCCTTTTTAACCTCATGAGAGAAAACTTTGAATTGGGGCTCACACGAGAACTGTCATCTTAGTTCAACGTATCCCTGTCTAACCAGTTCAACTGACAAAAGAGTTATCGATTAGGTGGTAATTCGGGTTATATTGCTTGTTTATTTTTTTACACGTTTTTAAGAAAATCCTGCGGTGATTCCGCGATTCCTGCTTGAAGGTGGGTAAGGCGAGCAAAATTTGGACCAGAATCACAAAGGTTCACTTTACGTTTCACTGCATCAGACGGTCTTGCGCAGCGCACCGTATTGAAGCTTTGTTTCGCTCAGGAGTACCTGCAGAAGTGTTTGAAAGCTGCTCAAAAAACGCGCTTCAGCTCTTGCCTGAAGATCGTTTGGGATTTTAGTCAGGTTAGAAGAAAAGAACAAAAGTGAACAAGCCCTTGCTTTTAAAATGGGCCGCTCGATGTTTTTATTGTGCAGTAAAACCTGTTCTCTTCAAAATAGCTTTTTACAAAAATTCTAAGCACTTGGTTTTATTGAATTACTGAGATGTAATGGGTGAATGGGTGAATGCATGGAGCAGAAGCTGTAAACGTGAATAATGGTATCGCAGCTATGCGGCATCTTGTACACGCCTCCTTGTACAACTCTTGTTAAACACAGCATGATATGTATCTGTCATCGATTTAATATGTCTTAATTCAGATATATCTCCCTGATCAATTGCTGTTTATGGGGACCGTAAAATAAAGAAAATAGTTTATGGTTAAATGATAGACAGTTAAACGCCGATTGGAAAGAAAGACGTTGGAATGCTCATATGAAAAGTCGCCAATCTCTGAGTAAACATAAGCCATGGAAAATGTGAGCGACTACTCAGGTACTTCGATTTTCGACATTGAAATTTAAAAAAAATATTAATTCAAACCAATTCAGGTGCCATCTCTGACTACAAATGTGATTTCATATTAGGCCTAAATTGTCCTAAAGATACATATGATGCTGTATTATATTCAGTGTATTGTATTGTGATATTATGTGTGTGAGTACCTAGAAAATCACGCAGACACAGCGTATATTTGTGAGTATGCACTTACACGTACCCAGACATACGCAGAGCTCTATCTCCAGAGCGTTTTAGAAACTCGTAAGGCCCTTTAAACTCTCGTGCCGAGATGAGCCACTAAAATATATCACTTTCTCAGCTTTTTTTGGGGGGGGGGTGCTAAATATTTTGATGATAGTTGCATTATGTAAATATATGCTAATGAACATGAGCACCATCTACAAACAATCGCCTTTAATGCACATCTTATGGATATTTAGGGGGAAAGAGAACAATATTTTATAACATATAAACCTTCTGGGGAACAATTAACATGAGAGAACAATTAAAGCTTGTCTCAACAAGTCCGTAAAACCTGGTAGTAGACCAAAGCTAAAGTAGATTACTCCCCCCCCACACACACACACAATTAGATTTTAGCAAACCAACAGTCAACACGACCCTCCCCCCAAACTTTCCTCAGCACCAGACTTGGTTACGCCACTGCAAGTTTTGTACACATGCAGCGGAGTCTGTCAGGGCAGCCCCACGTTCTTTCAGGGTGCTCCCCCGCTCCATTACCTCGCGCCTTGTAATAAGGCTGTATTCACAGAGACTCCAGCATAACGCTTGATTGCACGCCCTTAATTATTGAACAGATACAAGTTTCTTTTCGATGGGTGTCGGTAATTAATAAACGATAAGGGAAGTGAACGCTTCCTGGCAGCTTTGCTTTATTTGTTGGAATTTTTTTTTTCTTGATCTAAGGGAAAAGACGTAGAGAATGGGAAATCCATGTTTATTGCAACGTAAATTACGCTATCGTCAGTCAGGCGTGGTTTATGCCAGGTTTCTTTTCTGACAGGCAAGAGACTGAAAATGCGGTAGTGTGTAAGACTGGAGATGGTTTTCAAGTATTCATTCTATGTTAGGGTCTTCACACTAATAATGATGGAGACCTCAGAGTTCAAGGCCGATGCACCAATGGTCTCAAAACTCTTATCAGAAAACATGTGTATTCAGAAAGAGTCACAACCCCATTATGGATGAAATATATGGATAATAATTATTTGTTACCAGCAGAACTAGTGGAAATGTCCCTGACAAACACATATATGTTAATAAACGGAAAGTATTTGCTGACATGAAGATTATCCATGCGCTTTTTTCACACCCCATCTCTTCCCCCAAATTCAGATACCAGACTAAAAAAAGCCAAGATCTGATTTGTTTGTACAATATACTTACAATGACACATTTATACAGAAAAGGTCCTTCTGTTTCTTGTAGAATAGGCTTCTCTTTACACAGGCCCGTTTATTATTAAACGTTGTATTGAGAGGTATGGCAAGTTAATGAAAATGCGATCAAACTGAATGGTCTCTGCAGCTACAGCCTGGGTGTACATGTGCAGCGTACAGTGCAGTCAGTCATTGAAAGGACTCGATTAGCAATCATTTCTAGAAGTAGGACTTCTTTGGTTATCACAAATGAGTAAGGGACATGGAGTATTTACTTTTGGTCACACTGCAGTGCGAGGGTTTAAGATTAAACGTCATATGTTCTTGCATAAGTACATGGGAGTGAAATGACCGAAAGGTAAAAAAGCAACAGACTTTCGGATTCTAGATTTTTTTTCCTGCTGCAGTGATCAACTGGATATAGTTTACACATGCTGTCTCTCTTTTAAACTTCAGCTGTTAACAATAAACGCCAGCTTTCCATTGTCTCTTTTTCATATATCCAAATGAAGACAGAAAGCTAAAGTCTACATAATTATGATATAATACACATTGAGTATATTTAATAGAATAGCATCCATTTAGACCCAAATGCTTTTGTGATAAAGGACTGATTATACTGTTTGAAAAATCATAATAATCTATAATATTAAAAAATTATTGTGAATTAATTAAAATTATATTTTAAAGTATACTTTTATAAGGCAACAAAACTTTAAAAGCAGTAATTTTCAGTACACTACCAGTTAGTAAAAGAACTGTAATAGTTCTAGTAGTCTGATTTAGTCCCTAATACTTAAAAAAAAAAAAAAAAAAAAAAAAAAAAAATAAACAGTGTTTTACACGACACAGTGTTTATTACATTTAGTTCAGGATTTGGTGTATTTTTCTCTATATCTGAACATCAAAGTTTGAAGAAGCTGTTGAAATAAATCAGATAGTGACATTTTGACGGCTTTACTTGTATAAGCAATATGGTTACCATATGGCATTGTTATTTATGAATGACAGCATAAATTGTATTACAAAGTCTATCGCAATAATAGTGCAGTTTATTGGAAAGCTGCTCTGCTGTCACCAGCATTTATAAGGCAACCTCCATATGCAAAAGGTGTGTCAGTCAAATTACACATTCACGTTTAACATCTTGCTTTTAGTGTTTTGGTGTTTTTATTTTTACTGTTATAAAAATACTCCTAGTCTGGTAGGAAATTCGGGGTGTCTGGGGTGACAAAATAAATATGCAGAAAATATTGTCCAAATACTCGCTGTTACTTGGCCCTTCTTCATCCCTTAAAAAAATCCACTGTACTCTGCATCACTAAATCACCGGCAAATTCATTTTTATATAGCAATTTTTTATAAGTACAACTGAGAGAACAATAAATTTTAATGGTATGAAAGAAAGGTGCTGCTTTGTAGGTTCTCTATACTTTGTAGTGGGTTTTAAGAAATGGCATTTAAAAGTTACAACTTTGGCTGAGATTTTCATTATTTCCCTTTTCTTTAACATTACACTTCTATTAAAATCTGACAAAGAACTTTTGTTCCAAAGTGTGTTTTACAGAGGGAGGCTACAACACAACACATGTGGTCTTCACGGGTCATAGGTCGAACGGCCTAGAAGTGGCTAAGATCGGCAAAATCAAAGGTAACCTGCAACTTAATATCCTGTTGATGATCTTGTTGAATTTATGAGTGTCTGTGATACAGACAACGGTGCAAGTGATTCTGTTAAATTGCTCTGTTCTTTTCAGGTTAAACAGAGCATCATTCCCCCTCTCTGCATCCCGTTTCTCCTCTCCATAAAGAAACAAGGCTTGGATTTTGCTCTGTATTTTGGCATCTTTAAATAATTAATTCCACTTTTCTTATCCCTAATATATATGCATTTAAATATACTGTACAGGCCCGCCTTTAAATTCGCCTTCACACAACCATACATTTTATACACATGTTCATATCAGCTTTTATAATACAACTAGTCCACACTTCCAATGTAAACAACCATCTAGTGAAAAAAAAATCTAGTGTAGTTTACACTGTAATATTCAACTGTCCTCTTGAACACCTAGGAAGTGGAAGATCATAAAAAGACGAAGACAATACGCAAAGTTAGGAAAAATCCCTTGCTGTCATCCTATCTGTATAAGTAATCGGTAAAAGTAAGAGCAGCACAGTTCTAAAGAGAAATTCGTAAAACTTACAAAGAGGGAAATGTTTCCCCAATGAAGCTTCTGTTTGTTCTGCGGGTCTGACACAGCTGCAGTGCGGGCACCTCCGGAAACCTGTTGAAAATCTTAGTTCACTAAAACAGTTTAGAAGGGAGTTTGACTGGCCGCTTTCTTCCTTCTAAAGAATGAGCTTAAGTCTGCATTTCTGGCAATGGCCCTGAAAGCGATTGCAGGTTTTTTTTTTTCTTTCTTTTTCTTCTCTTTCCCTTTTCACCCTGTGACATGGGGGAAAGGGGTTTTGCGGTTCGTAGAGAAATAAAGCACTTCTTAGAGGGGACGGCGACATGACTTTGAACTTGGATCAGCTCCTCTGTTTCCTGCAGAGAGAGTAGAACTGGAGCACTGAAAGAATAGCAAAGAGAGTCCAGCCTGCGGGGTCTCCGGCTGGAATTAACGAATTCTCCCCGAACTGTCCCAGTGCAGCCTCCTGAAGCCGCAGAGCCAGCATACAGCAGCAGGGTGAGCTGGGAATGGCAGAGAAAGAAAGGAAGAAAGAAAGGTAGGCATTTGGACATCTTAACATGGTTTTTCTTTACAATATGTTTGACACATATTGCATACAATATTAAACAATATTTTTCTCGGACATTTTGGGGGACTGTTTTTTTCTCAGATGCAGAATCGCCCTTTAAACTGTTCTGCTGAAGACTGGTCTCAGTAAGCACTAATATTCGGCTAACTGGGTTTAGGAATATTCGGTTTTCCGGAGGTAGGCTGGATGGAGGAGTACAACCTCCAAGTTGTGCTCTAACTCCCTAGCTCAGATTGAAGGGGCAGCCCTCAAAACCCCGTTTCTGAAACGTTTTAGAGAAAGGCAAATCCGGGTTTGTTCGCTGTCTGGCCATATAGGCAGTAGGGTCAATACAAGGACAGGAACGGCACGAATTCTGCAGTGTGGAATGAGAACTGAAGGGCTCCGGTCTTCAGCTAATAGAGGAGTACGTCTAGATTCATTTGGAGTGTGTGGGTTTTAACGATCGTCTTAGATTCGAAGGAATTTCTGTTCTTCATAAAGGAAACCCTCGCGTTTTACGAAGAGTAATAAACCCACCGGTATTTTTTATATTTCAGATTGTTCCAAGACAGGCTTTTAATTGTTTTTAACCATTTAGTGGAAGGGGAAAAAATTCCTAATTTGAGAAAATCAAGGGAGGAAAGCCGTTTGCAATGTTGTTTTGACATCACCTATCGTTAGACGTTGCAATATCTAATCTAATCTATCTATCTATCAGCAAAGCATTATCAAATCCCCCCCTCCGGCCAGATGCAAAGTTCGCTTGTGAATGTGACTGTATTTGGTGCGGTATACAATAACGTGAGGAGTGACAGGAATGTCGCTGGTACGAGGATTTATTCCGCCTCTTTAAAAAAAACCACGCACACACCACATTTTTAGTTTATTCTCGCTGGTGAGCACAGAGATTATTAGAGTGTAAACGTCAAGTTGAGTGCAGAAAGGTCAATATTACAAATACTTTTTTTTTAAGCACCTTGTTTATTGGATACGGGCCTCAACGTGGTTATTTTTCAGCCCCTACAAAACAAACCCAAGCAGGGGCCAGACATGTATTTACTGGAGGGGGAGGGGAAGCGGACTTGTTTGGTGTGTGTGGTGTGCTGCTTTGTATTATTATTGTTATTATTAATGTTCCTGCCACCTAATAATACGGTTTTCGAACAACAAGAGCAAGTTTTGTTGCTGCTGCTGCTGTTGTTAGAAATTAGAAAGCCATAATCCAACCCTATAGCTGCTGCTCTGTAATGCACACGCATACGCAGTTTGATCACTCCGCTCTATACAAGTGGTTTAAAACACCAAATAGCCAGGGTTGTTATTTCCTCTCTTCCTTTCCTTCCCTTCCCTGCCCCCCTCCGATGAAATTGCACCGTTATCAATAGTTTATTTGCCTTTTCTCTGTCCCTTTCGATTATTTGGTTGATCTGCTTTCGGAGCAGAGGAGAGAAAAGGGGGAGGGGAGCGGCAGTATTGGCCGGTCCTCCCCCTCCCCCAATGTCCCTGCTGTAAGCGCCTTGTTTTGCTTGTTTGTTTCCCCAGGAAGACTCGAACCTGCAAACGCAGGCCGAGCCCCGTGCCTCCCCGGCCCCTTCCCCGATCGCGTCCCCCCCAGCACAAAGAAAACATCCAAAAGAGGGGTTTCATTCAAACCCCCGTTTCCAGCCTGGCTCGCACTACGTGGAGGAGGCTGTGGCAGCCCCGCTGGGGCCGAGCTGGGGGGTGGGGTTGCTGGGTGGCGAGCCGGAGCCAGAGCCCGAGCCCAGCGCTGCTGCTGCTGCTCGCGGCTGCTGCTGCTGCTGCTGGCGGCGGCACCTCGGCCGCGACGCGGGAGGGGGAGGCGGGAAGGACCCGGGCAAGCGCGAGCCGCTATTAGCCGCTGGAGGGGGACGCCAGGATTGATGAGGCCGCTTTGACCAATGAGGCGGCGCCTGGAGAATGACCGGGCTGCTGTTAAAGGGGGCGTTTGAAGAGGCGCTGCCAGTCCAGTCCGAGAGTAAGAGAGAGAGGCTGGGAGAAGGGGGGCGGGGAGGGAAAAAATAAAAGCAGCAGCGGCGGCGGCGGCGGCGCCCAGCGAAATAAACAGAGGAGGAGAGAAACGGGAGGAAAATAAACCCTGCGCACAGCCAGGGCGCGCCCGGGCGCAGGAGGAGAAGGGGTCAACGCTGGGCTCCCCCAGCCGGCTCCAGAGACGCTTTCATCAGCTGCCAGTGCGGCATGTCCTGCTGCTGAGCCCCCCGCTCGGCTCGGAGACCCGGAGAGGAGGGAGATCGCTTCTCTTTTTTATTGCTGTTGTTATTGTTTTTAACCCGCATCTTCCCCCCCCTCCTTCCCCTCCTCCTCCTCCTCTCCCCTCCCCTCCCACCATTGATCGCCCCCCTCCTCTGCTCAGACCCAACTTAAAGAAAAGAGAGGCGGCTGCAGAGAGAAGCGTCTGATTCCTTCATCTGTGGGAATTCGGTGCTGCAAGTTTACTACGTGAGACACATCTAATGCCCAGCAGAGAAGAAGAGGAATAAAAAAAACAAAAAAGAAAAGAAAGGGGGAGGGGGAAGTAGAGGAGACACCCCAGCCCAGCAACAGCCGTAAGAGGAGGAGGGAGAAAGTGGGGAGAAGAGAAGGGGGAAATCCAGCGTGGGGGGGGGGGAAGGGAGGCGTAAAGGAGGCCAGCTCTTCTCGGGGTGCGGGGCTCTGGTTTTGCGGGGCTCAGGGCGGAGGTTCGCGGCAGTGACATTTCTTTGGCAGGGCGTGTGTGTGTGTGTATCGCAGGGAAAGGCAACGCGATTGCACCCTCTCCCTCCCTCCTTCCCTCCCCCCTCTCGCTCCCCCTCCTCTGCCCTACCCGCCCGCCCCCGCCTCAGCTCCTTTAATACACTTTGGTTCTCCGCCTGGCGTTGGACTCTTCTCTCTGTGGCTGGCTCGATCGGCGGCGGCGGCTGCTGCTGCTCGGTGCAGCCGGGGGAAGCCTGGTCCCTGGATCCTCCTGCTGTTGCTGGGTGGTGCCCGGGAAGGAAGAGGAGCAGCCCGGGCCGGGGGGGGAGGAAGCGGAGAGGAGCGGCAGGACCATGCTGCTGGATGCCGGACCCCAGTTCCCTGCCATCGGAGTGGGCACTTTCGCGCGGCACCATCACTCGGCCGCCGCGGAGATGCAGGACCGCGAGCTGAGCCTGGCGGCGCAGAACAGCTTTGTGGACTCGGCAGCCCACATGGGGGCTTTTAAACTCAACCCCGGGGCCCACGATCTCTCCCCCGGCCAGAGCTCGGCTTTCACCTCGCAGGCTCCCGGCTACCCGGCGGCCGCGTTGGGTCCCCACGCCGCCCACGTCAGCTCCTACTCCGGGGCGCCTTTCAACTCCACCCGGGACTTCTTGTTTCGCAGCCGGGGCTTTGGGGACTCGTCTCCGGCCGGCAGCCAGCACGGGCTCTTTGGCCCTGCGGCCGGGACCCTCCATCACCCGCACACGGACGCTCAGAGCCACATCCTCTTCCCGGGCATACACGACCAGCACGGCCCCCACGCCTCCCAGAACGTCCTGAACGGGCAGATGCGCCTGGGTTTGCCCGGGGAGGTGTTCGCCCGATCGGATCAATACCGCCAGGTCTCTAGCCCCCGGACTGATCCCTATTCGGCGGCTCAGCTGCACAACCAGTATGGCCCCATGAATATGAATATGGGCATGAACATGGCAGCTCACCACCATCACCACCCAGGTGCCTTTTTTCGCTACATGAGACAGCAGTGCATCAAACAAGAGCTGATCTGCAAGTGGATCGACCCCGAGCAGCTGAACAACCCCAAAAAGAGTTGCAATAAAACTTTTAGCACCATGCACGAGCTGGTCACCCACGTCTCGGTGGAACACGTTGGGGGACCCGAGCAGAGCAACCATATCTGTTTTTGGGAGGAGTGCCCCCGGGAAGGCAAACCTTTCAAAGCCAAATACAAACTGGTCAATCATATCCGAGTGCACACGGGAGAGAAGCCGTTCCCCTGTCCTTTTCCTGGCTGTGGAAAAGTTTTCGCCAGGTCAGAAAACCTAAAAATCCACAAAAGGACACACACAGGTAATTATGTTTGGTTTCGAAGATTAAAAACATGAATTATGTGTTTAAAAAGGCATTTAAAGATGCTCTCGTCTGTAAAGACTTCCATTTTCATCGTGCTGCAGCGTTTCACAGGGTGTTTGCTCGTGTTCTTTCAGTTTGAAAGTATTTTTTATTAACTGCTTTATTTCTATGGTCATTTATTAACGTGGGAATAAGTCAAGGCTTGACTGAACTCTTTCCGTTTAAATGTAAAATACAAGGCGAGCTATATTCATTACTACTATTAAAATAACGACTGACGTAGGTATAGATAATACACTATCCATAAGTAATATATGTATATATTTATATATGACTTCGGTGGGTGTGTGCGTACATATATATATATATATATATATATCGTACTAAGTGGTGAAATACCCCTTTCTGGGAATGCTTTTCATTAAATTTAAATAGTGTAAGCTAGGGCAATAAAATGTTCTAATTTAGAAAGTGTTTTGAAAGTCTCACTTGAGCTGGTTTAAAGTGGTGTTGCAACAGTTTATTAAATTATGTAATAGGTAACAGAGGATTTGAGATTCAGAAACTTGCACAAAAATCGGGTCTAATGTGAGAGAAGGACACAACACTTCCTGGTGGTAAATTGCGGGAGCTGAACGGTAACAAAACAAACACATTATCCTGCTTCATATATTATTCATTTACTATTACTCCCAGATCGAATTGTGCCAGAGTATTTAATAAAAGACAGCCAAATATTTTAGCAACTTCGACTATAAATATTTACTTGACTACGGGTAAGATCTATAGGTCTATTGTTTTCTTAAGTGTTAAGAATGATGCTAGGTGCGAGACGAGCTTTAACAAGGTTTAAAATTTGAGAAATGTATTTGCATGAAATGCCCGCACTTAAGTCATTGTGTTTGAGCGGATGTCTTTAAGGAACAATTTAGGTGCTAATGGAATTTAATGTTAAATGCTTCCCCCTCCAAATGGGTGGATGTTTGAGTTCTCACCTTCAAATTACTCTGAGCGTTTGGAATTCTGGCAACAGGGTGAAGAAATTGTATGAAAATTAAATGGAGTATTTTACAGACATTTCGTTTTCCCAGCGGATATGTGTTTACTTTGAAGATCCGTATATGAAATAAAATATGTCTGTCCTTAACTCTTTTGTTAATGGTTTACAGTTTAACAGGATTTTCTCCAAGGTGCAAACCTCTCGATTTAAAAAAACAACAACATGTTTTCGAGCCAATTGTGTGGTAGCACCAGTTGAAACAAAACAAAATCCATACATTCACTGGGGCCAGAACGTGTCCCCAATTTTGACGCAGAACTCCCTACTGGTTTCAGTGCAGAGTCCGGCTTAAAAAGCAATGGCAAGATATGGACCACTGTTGTTTTTATATTTGATGGTATCTTGTCAGTAACAAAGTGATTAGTTCATAGCTGCAAATCAAGCCGTCATCAGAAAACAATCCAAACCGTGACATCAAGCTTTTATTAAGCATTTTAGTGAATCTGACATTGGTAAACAAAGTGTTAGAAATTTTAAAAAGAAAAAAACATTTAAAATTCTTCCTATGTATCCCTAGCTTAAGGCAGACATTGGTGGGTTATCGTGCAATGAGCAGGGGAGAAGTACAAGTTGATTGTTTACTATAACCAAATGCTCATTGTTTATCTTCCAGGAGAAAAGCCTTTCCAGTGTGAATTTGAAGGCTGTGACAGACGTTTTGCCAACAGCAGCGATAGGAAGAAGCACATGCATGTCCACACTTCAGATAAGCCCTATCTGTGCAAAATGTGCGACAAATCCTACACCCACCCCAGCTCCCTGCGGAAGCACATGAAGGTATTCCGTTGCAGTTTTTACAGCTGACATCATCTGAGGGGGTCGGTTTAGCCGGCAATTTTCTTATTGGGAAGGGAAACAAAAACAAGATCCGCATCACAGCCAAGTTATAAAGTAGCAGAGCCTTTGCCTGCCCCAGGAAGCCAGACGCGGGCCCCTGGGAGCGGGATGCCCCTGCGAGGGGGTGTGAGCTCTGGCGATGCGGGGCTGGGAGCGCCTTGTGCACAGCAACACTTACTCCACCCTGTCTTGTTGCATTTGCTTTCCAGGTCCATGAATCTTCCCCTCAAGGCTCCGAATCGTCCCCGGCTGCCAGCTCGGGCTACGAGTCCTCCACGCCCCCGGGTCTGGTGTCCCCCAGCGCCGAGACTCAGAGCACCACCAATCTGTCCCCGGCGGCGGCTGCAGCAGCCGCGGCGGCCGCGGTGCACAGGGGCAGCGGAGGCGGCGGCGGCGGAGGAGGAGGCAGCGGCGCCGGCGGGGGTGGAGGGGCTAGCGGGAGCCACAGCGGCCTCTCCTCCAACTTCAACGAATGGTACGTGTAGGGGCCCTGCCGGACTGCTGCGCCATGCCCCCTGCGCCTGCCCTCCCCGCCGAGGAGGAGGAGGAAGCAGACACACACCGGGAAGGTGCTGGATCGTGTTTGGTTTTTGGTTTAATTCTTAACCAGCGAAAGGATTAAAAACTTAAAAGGCTCCTTAGCCGAGGAGAGCAAATCCCCGCCAGAGCCTCCAAAACAAAAAAATCCGACAGCGCTAAACTCTTTTTGCCCCTCCCCGTCCCCTCTGCCCCCCAGCACCCTCCATCCCGACCAGCTGTGTGTATAGAGGACTCCTCCTTCCTCCTCCAAGGTGGTAAACGAAGTTTTATTGGATTCTTGGTGTATAGAAGTTCGTCCCATTTGTAAACTACGGATTGATTTCCTCCCACCCCAGCCCCCAAAAGTGATGGACTTTTTTCTTTTCTTTTCTCTTTTTAGTTCATCCGTTTAAAAAAAAAAAAAAAAAAAAGTAACGTGGAAGAAAATGGTTTCTTTTGTAATTGTGATAATGAATATTGTGTTCCTTTTGAAGAGGCAACTTGATTGTAAACTTCATTCAATTATAGACTGGGGGGAAAACTGTGCCAAAGTCTCCATTCTGTTACTCAAACACACACACGCACACACACAAAACAACAACAACGCTTGTGAATGTATTTTTCTGTTAGCTGGATTTACCTGTGATGTTTTAGTGCTTTTGCAAGTTCAATTTGTTAGTTCCTGTTTGGAAGATTGTGAGGAAAAATAAACGTTGTGCCGTTAGCTTTTCCCTAATAACACCCTTCCTTCTGTAAATATCTGTTACCATATTTATCCATTTGTAATTAAATTATGGTATTAACTTGCTACAGAGGAAACAGTATTTATAAAGAATGTTTCTTAACTATAAATATGTACAATTGTGAGCATAAACTGTTTCAGATTTTTTATTTGAAGGTTTAAGTGGTTTCATCATTTCTTGTGATATGTTTTGAGAGTAATGCATACAGAAATATAATAAAATGTGTTGAAACTGCATGTACTGGTTCTTTTTATGTCTAAAGGCTTTCTTAAACTGAGTAGGTTGCAACTTTAAAGAATGAAATTCAATGTGGCTAGAATGTGCAAAACGTTTTTTGTTTTTTGTTGTTTTTTTTTAAACTAGCAAAATCACCTTAGGGTACATTTTTGAAATCATATAAAATTTCTTCTGTCATGATAGCATTAACTTTCCTCCCAAATATTCATTTTTAAAAAACCCCTATATTATGTGCTAGTAAAACAACATTTTGGAAAGCCCTGTGATGACAATAAAGAGTGAGCTTTTGAAGTTTTCTATAATTATATATATATATGTTATCTATCTGTATCTATCTATCTTATCTAATCTAATCTTAGCTAGCTATCTGTATCTCCCGTAGGTATAGGTTTACATTGAATATAAGATACCTTGAGCTATCCTCTGGAAAGTACACATTTGTCATTTGTTTTACCCAACATTATATTTATTTTCTACATTACTTGTTTTTGTAGAAGGTACTAAAACAATATACACTGGAATGTTGATGGATTAGAAATTCCCAATCAGTGATCTAGAGTTGTTCATTTGGTCATGACATTTTAAATTTGCGTTTATTCTTTAAATTCTTTTAAAAAAAAAATTTTTTTTAATGGCTTCTATACAACACTGCAGAAGAGAAAGTGACATTGTCAGGTAGCTTCATTTCCTCTTAAAGGAAATGAAAAAATAAAAACAAATTTTAAAAAGCCGGGAGAGTGATTTTACTTTTAAAAATGTACTAAATGAGTAATCAACACAAAGAAAGCTACAAATATCAGTCCTGGGTTTGCAAGGAAAAAGAATAAATCTCGATCTTAATTAACTCTTGCTTACCGCTGGATTTTAATGAAAGGGTGTGGCCCAAGCATCCTGACTTTCTTAAGGAATTAGCATCAAATAAAATAGGAGATTTTTCCCTTTAACGGGCAGGAAGCAGCTTTCTAGGAATACCGGGATAATCAAGACACCCAAGGCGTGTGTGGCACAGCCTGGAAAGCCTGGACGTTGCCAAACAGATTTCTAGCCACTTCGATATTGAAAACAGGCAGCTCGAAGAGCCAACTCCTTCGAGCAGGACTCCTAGCGCCCTATTGTGGCTACGCTGTTTTCAGCAAAAACATGTACAAATACGTTTGCTTCTCAAAAGCAGCCAGCCGCATCAGCTTTCCTTTCTTCCGGTTATTTTTTAGTTTAAATGACAATAGACGAGTGCAGAGCTGTGTGTTTGTGGGATTCTGTTGGCTTTTTTGGCTGAGAACGATACACGTATGGGAATGAATGATCCGTGTTAAGCAGCAGAAGACTAAATCAAATGGGGGGGGGGGGGAAAGAACTCAGGAAAGTCGTCCCAAACGCTGCTCCAGGAGCAAAGTTTTGGTCCGATTCAGAGCTTGTGCCCTTTCTATATTGAGTTCTTCTGCGGGGTGGAGTCTGGCGTTAATTCATGTTGCATAATGTAAGACCCTGAAGTAATCAAATAGCTATTAAAATCTAATTTATGTTCTGTAATAATATTACGCAAAATTATTAAAATCATTGGCGTGCTCCCTTGGCGGGATCCCTTGGCGAATTCACTGGAAAAGGCAGCTTGAGTGAAGTTCTTTTCCCACTGAAAAATGTAACCCCATAAAACCAGAGGTCTTGTTCCAGATTCAAATGTGTTCAAAGTGTGGTCCAAATGCTGGTGATTTTGTGTAACCCTCCGCCCCACCATCACGGCATCATTGCTACCCGGTCTCAGAGTGGATTAAAGTGAGTGGGGTGGGGACGTGTAGAAATTCACTCACAGAGCTGGAGCCACATTCCCCTGTAAGAAGAATTGCGCTGCTATTTTTTAGTCCTCGGATCTCGTCCCCCTACGGTTCTGGGGTCGGTTGTCTCCTGTGCGGAGCAGGTATGTCCCTGATCCCGGCCGGAGTGAAAGCCAGTCCGTGCGCTTCGCAGTTAGGCCAACCTGGCTGAAGACAGCTGCCTCGGGGCTCTTCTTGCTGGCTCCTCCACGCCACCCCAGCTCTGGGCTGCAGTCCAGCCCAGCTCCGCGGCCAGTGCTTCGAGAGCTAGTCACTGCAGCTCCACTATCTGCTTCCGTTTGGCAGCCAGCGCGGGCGTCAGGAGAACTTTGTACATTGCTCGCTGTCGGCTGTGCTTTCCCTTCCCTGGCCCTAGGAACAGAGTCTCCGCCGGCCCTTTCCCCCCCTCCTCCCCCCTTTGAGCTGTGTTTTCATTTCTTGTGGTCTAATCTCTTGCTTGGCTTGAGAGTCCTGCCGCAGAACTGAATATCTATATTTTAACATAAAAAACCAACCAACCAAACAAAACCACCCCGCCACCATCAACGCCTCCCCCCAAAAGCCTCATCCCCACCAGCCCCACCACAGGACTGGATTCTCCCCGCCGGTCTTTGGGAGCAGCAGAGAGAGAAAAAGTAAAAGTAGGTCCCTGTTGCCCGGCTAACAAAGCTGCCTTTTCATGAAGGGCCCTGGGGAAGGGAGGACAACAACCGTGGTCATGAGAATGGCTTTTTTCCTCTCGCCAGACTGGCCGTGAACTTGAACTTGAATTTGACTTGGCTGGCCCGCTGCCTAAAGGAAAGCGATCGCCTCCCCCTCCACGACTGCCCGGCTTTCCCAGGACCCAGACAGGGCCCAGGCCGCCTTTGTTGTTGTTAGTAGTTGTAGTGATGGTGAACGTTGCATCTAACCCGTCTTTCCTTTCTGAGCCTAGTGATTTCCATGGCCACTGCTAGGCTTCGCAGCGTTCCCAGCGCCATGCTAGCTAGCCGCACGCGGATCTGCCACGCAGACACACGCGCGTGGGTCTGGGGGGTGCTCTGCGGAAGGGAACCAGTGGGGCAGCACACAGCCCCCTGGGCTTGGCAGATGCAGCGCTCCAAGACCTCTTTGGCGCTGGCGCTGTCTCTCCCAGCACCCCTTTCCTCTCCTTTCTCATCCGTCTCCTCTCGCCTATCTCCCCCCCCACCCCTTCTCTTCCCTCCCCCCCTCCTCTCACTTTTTTCTTTGTCTCTCAGGTTGAGCCTGGTGTTTCCAAACCTGAAGTATCTTGTTCGCTGCACACCGCGAAGGGAAACCCAGGACAAATTGTAGGCAAGGCCAGTGGCTCTCTTGGCAGCTCTAAAGCCGACTGCGTTCGCACCTCTCCGCCCGCCCGCACTCGCCCACCGAAGAGTTGGAGCGAGGGAGAGCTCTGTTCCCCAGCAGACAAACTAAAGGCCAGGACTGAAGTGAGGTCCGCAGAAGGCTCCACTAGTCTTTTCTCTTGCTCACTTTCTCTCACACACACCTACCTAGTTCATGGGAAATAACAAACGGGGGCGGAGAGGGGGGGGGGAGCCAGGATTTCACCGCTGAGGTGGCAGCATTTACTTTGCAAGCAACAACATATCAAAAAGGATACACGGATGACATGTATTTACTGCAAAATTGCGGCTTTTTTGCAGTGGCGTAACTGTAGCTGACACGGAAAATCAATGAAAGGCAATCCTGTTATTTTTATCACTTCTCCTAATTTGGGATTTAGACCCTCTCTGCATACACCCTGTTGAATCCATTTAACGATTACCTTTACTGGTTCCCTAAAACTCTGTTCCCAAAGCTGCAAAATCAGATGTAATTTACAAAACAGTGTAGACGGTTTCTCTTGATTTCACCGTGCGTGTAGGTAATTTAGATTGTACCGCGTATTTGCTAAAATATTTTCCCTTTCCATGATACCTTTATTTGACGTGGCTGTAACAAATGAAACACTTAAAAAAAACTATTTAAACATCCCAATATTAGAACCGCTAGGGGAAAAAAAACCGTCAATAAACTCCATGTGCCAGGGAACCCACCACTAAAGTTATATCTTTAATACGGTGTGAGTCATTTTATGATTTAATATGCGAGAACAGGCTCCCTTCTACACAACAAAATAAAAACACAAACGTAAAATCCAAGCTAGAAGTCAGCTTGCCTGCGATCAGCCCTGCAGAGGGTTCATACGGAGAGTCTCCAAGACTGTTCACTTTCATTCCGTCTAGACTTCACTAAGCCTATAACAGTCCTTTAAGTTTCTCCTTTGTTTTCAGAAACTCGTACGCTCTTTTTTCTTCCAAAATAGGAAGACAGCAAGCGAAACAAAATTGCCACCCAACTTCATGTGCACATTCGACATGTTAATTGGTACACCAGCGAGGTACGTATATTTTTCGTCTACAAGCGTGGTGGGGCTGGGGGGTTTGGGAGTTGGCTTCCCCATCTCGCCCCCCGAAACGCACGAACTGGAGGGCTTCTCGTTTTACAAGCTGAGCCTCCGATACTGGAGTGCAGACGTACGTAGGGACGATTAAAACCCACTCTAGGGCACAATGACCGTCTCCCTCCGAAAGTGCAATTGAACTCAAGTTCTTTGGATTTTTTACTTCCTTCTTTCTGCAGGGACCCGCACATGCTGCAAGATTTCACTGCACAAAATGCGCGTGTTTAGTGCTTGCCCTTTACGAAAAGGGTGCCAGAGGTTTCATGTCTTTATTTAACAATACTTCAAAGTAATTGCTGCACTGTTGTCCTAAGCAGGGGAAGCATAACACAAAACGCACTGGCGATCTGACTTCCTACCAGGGAGTTGCACCCGGCAGTAAACAATAACAGGTTATTCCAAATACCTCCCCTCCCCTAACATTCGAACATGCTTCAAATAGCTTTTTAATGATGCCCTCGGTGGGGATTTTTATGACTGAGCTATACATTGCCGAGCTGCAAGAAGTTGTTAGTGCACCATTTTTAGAACAACCCTCCTAATTCTTGGTGTAGCCCCATGCGTGGGAGCCATCTGTTGCTTCCTATATGGGAAAAACAACGGGTTTCATAGAAACCATTTCTTAATTAACCAGGACACTTCACTTTTTTTTTTCCCCATGATCCTCACAGACAGAGGGGTTGAGTTGTGCAAATGTCACGTCTTTAAAATATGGCATAACTGTTAACGTCCGTGTTTTCATGAGCATATTTGCACGCTGGGGCTAGGAGCAGAGGTGACCGGCAATTAGCATACTGACCAGGGTTTATATTTAGACCATTCGGTAGAGAGGAAAAATAGGTGGGAAACACAGGTGCTCTGTGAAAGGTGGAAAATGCAGCTGGAGTCTCATATTGCACTTGTAGATATTGTCGGCCCAAATCTCTCCCCGGTGACTTCCAAGATGCAGCAATTGTATGTCTAATGTCTAGCTTCTCGCTTTGATTATTGAGGTACGGCAGCAAGTGAAGGTGCTAGGTTCTGGGCCAGGAACTGGACGCAGGAAATGCTTACTGCTCTGGGGAGGAATAGAATGTGGGTGCTTACGGGGAGGGTTCCTCCTTGCACCAATTACAATGACCAGATACCGACACGGACGATATAGTTCACACACCAGGGACACACTTCAAAATAGCCACGGCACGAGAACTGGGGCTGGTGCATAACAATTTCTGTGGGAGTCCCTGCCGAGTTACCGTTGGACCTGAGCGAAGCTCTCTCTCGCAGGACTTTGGAGATACTGTTTTGTTTTGTTTGGGTCTCGATTTAAGCCAGTTGTTTGTGGCGGAGAAAAGAGCAATTTCCATTCCAACTTTTTAAGTAATAATTCCGCCGTGTGTGTAAACAGCCATGCCTCGCCTTTTATTCCCAGCCACAGTCTGCAGATTAAATAACAGTTTTAATGAGCACGCGGACTATTGCTGCGTTCGGTGGTGCTAGTTATGAAGATGATCTGACCTGTTTTGATGAAGATGATATGACCTGTAGGGAGAGAGGGAAAGGTCAGCTCCATGCAGTGACCAGATTTCTGCTCATTCCTGGCGCATGCTGCTACGATATTGATCCATGGAGAAAGATAAACATAAAAGCTAGATCCTAGGTCATGAATACTAATGAATGTTGGTTCCAGATTTTAATTGGTGTTGACTTCTTTTTCCATGGTAAACATTTATTGCCGACCTACGTGAAGCAAATCTTTTCTGACGTTCCTTTTTCATTGTGTATCTCTCTTGTTGCAAATCTTCATAGCAATTTACTTTCCCTAACAGCGAATGTATAATCCCAGAGCCGCCATTGCCTACACTCATTTCCATATCAGAGTTCACAGAGACGGATATTACTGAATTAATTAAAACTTGAAATGCAAAAAAGTTCTCATCATATGCGCTATTTCGACCAGGACCCACATTTCGACCTTCCAATTATTTATTCAATATATTTCCTTGTATTGTTATGTGGTAAACTTGTTCTTATTTATTTTATCTTCTCTCTGGACTCTGGACCCAGATTATCAGTGATGATCAGGGTAGTGGTTTTTGTTCAGAGACATCCTAGTTCCTTAAATGTTATGAGACTAGTCATCCCTACACTAGTCAATTAGCGCATAAACATTGCAATTATCACGGAGAAGCAGTCATTTTAAATGAACTTTCCTCTCTCCTTGTATCTGTTCTGTATTGACTAGTTGTGAAAACAAATTGAATGGAGTTAGAAATATTTCCAGCAATGCCTCTCTTACGAATTTACTTGTTAATAATCACTTTATCTGTAAACTAATTTCTGAATGGTTTTGTCTTCTGAAATTGACTAATTAGCTGGAAATCAGGTGAAGTTGTGTGTGGAACAGTAATACTAAAACATCCCCTTCATATTGCTGTTACTTAACAGATCTAGACGCATGTTGGGCAGTATGTATAATCTGCTGTACTAAAACAATTACCTCTAACAATCTGACATTTAAAAAAAAAGTTAAAACTCATAAATCACATGGTTACAAATAATTTTCAAGCAAGTAGCTTGAAAGATTTTTCCTCCCTTACACTTTTCAGCTATTTTTTTATCCCCTGAGTGATTTATTATGTAAGTAATTTTAGGGGATACAGTTTACAGCCTGAATTATTAGACTGAACACCTCTGGCTGACACCACAATGCTTTTTTTTTTCTGCCTGCAGCTGTGAGTCACAACCCCATTTTCATACCAAACCTCTGCACATTCCTTTACAATGTAGACTTCCTTCTTGCAAAGATCAAACATGCTTCAGCCAGTGTGTTTATTTTAAAATACAGGAAAATTAAAACTAAACATGGGCTTACAAGGAAAACAAATGCACCATTTCTTTCCCTCTCTTCCCCGCACTATAAAAAAATTTAAAAATTTAAAAAACAATTAACCATAGAGCTGAGTAGTCCTCTGAAATAAAACATTATCTCGGCAGAGTAAAATCAATTGATTTCAACTGAAATGCTGAAACAGAAATGGATCCCTTTGTTTTGTACTGAGGGTATGTTTTTAATTATATGTAGAAATGTCAGGGGGAAATGCTGTAACCATAGTCTCCCCATAGCACACTTTCCCGGATTATTTAACTTCAGTGCCATAAACCGAAAACAGAAAAACTAAGCAAAATAATCTCGGTATTCAGTTAAATGGTTTACAAAAAGGATTCCGGATTTACATAGCTGCTCAGGGCCTGGTCCATTGAAAGGCCTCACAGAATCGGACCCTGTACGGAGTAGATTTCACAACCATCTATTGTTTCAGAATTTTTGTCTATTGTTTGTTTGTCAATAAAGGTGAAAAGTCCCAATCGCCGGCCCTACTTCTAAACTACTTCAAAGCCTGTAACGTGGTGGTGATTAAAGGTCCTAGCTGCATTTATGTTTAGCAATCTTCCTCCATATTTGACATCTACTTTAGGTAAAGATGGGGATAGATTTTAGCTGTCTGCTCTAAAAGCAATTTACTACGCACCCCTCAAACGACTTCATGGGAACTGCAGAACTTCTTTTTCTGTCTTCAATAAAAATTTGAAACTAACTTCTCTTGCCTCTTGCCCTGAGATGGACTTCAAATGTTCGGCTCGTCTTTTCTCCACTCATCTATGCCGTCTACATTCATCTCTTTATACACAAAGTCAAAGAATGAAATTTCAATAACAGGGAACAGGACAGCTGCTCTTTCACTTATTAACCTTTATTGTCCATAAGTGCAAAAAAGACTATTCCCTGGAAAACAGATAAAAATCGTTGGGAACTGATCAAAAACTTCTTGGAATTTGAATAATTGAATTCAATATAATAATTTGAATAACTGAATTCAAGGTAATAATTGCAGTGCTGCAGTTTCTGCAGGTGAAAGACTGGAAAGGTTTATGACCTTGTTTAAGTAGAACAACTCCAGCTTCCCTCAGTTATTAACAACGACACACCGATCACTTTTCAAGAAAATGAATAATCTATCTGTTCACTTGTGATTGCAGGGTGACTTCTGGTTAAAATGTAAAGAACATACGATTGGTTAATAAGTCAGTTTTTATGTACATAAATATATGAGCAGCACAACTGTAAAGGCACCGAATTAAGCTGCTCACTCCATTTTTAGTATTGTAAAGATGAGCAAAGTGAATAATTAGATGACTGTGCAGGTGACTATTGTTTTTCTCCGTTAGAGCTGGGTATTCTTGTGTGAGCTGGTTGTTTGCCAAGCGTTTGACTTTTATTCAAAGTCTGAAAACATGAACTTCAGCCGTTTTTAGGAGGGATTGGGGGAAGAGAAGGACTCCTCAGTCCGTCGTATTGTCCGATTTGGATTGCTAAAAATCAGCAAAGAAATCTTTAGACAGCCAGTTCCGCGCATAGAGACCGTCTATTCCTAGGGCGGATTTATTGACTAGTTGGATATACTTGATAATGTGATTTTGTTTCTTCTGTTTCACCTGGACCATACAGGACGCATCGGGTCCCCTCCGGCGGGGAACTGAACGCTTTCAGAGCCCACTGCCCGATCAGGCAGGATCGGGCCGCTTATGACTTAAGTTACTACCATTTGTCATCACTTTTGACGGCCATTTCTGTATTTGAATAGAGTAGAGTAAGAAGCAGTGAATGTTCAGTACAAATCACGAAGAGGGAACTTATTCTACATGGGACAGCACCGCTTCTCCGTCCGACCGTGAGTCTTTATCTTAATTGCGCCAGAGACCCAGCAAATATATGCATAACTTTTGAATGAATCTTTTGAAGAAAGAGATTTGTGATCTGCTGATACACTGTCAGGAAGAAAAGCGCCACAACTGTGAATCACACACGTACACGCGCGAGCGCTCCCACCCCAGTTGGGAAAATACTCGTATTTTGCGTATGCCAACACTGACCGGGGGAGAGCCAGTCGGACACTCAAAACACTGAAACGTTTCAAATGTAGATAACTCCACACCAGAAGTGTGCAGCTGACTTCTTGATCCTGAGGTCTGAAGATTCTCTAGATGACTGGGTAGCTGGAAGTTTCACTGCGGATTTGGCAGAACTCCTCCGCTATTTTCCTTGGCAGTTAGTTTCTTGGCAGACATTTTCGATAATTTCTTGTCTGACTTCTGCACTTAAAGCGCACACTGAAACGTTTGCAGGTGAGAATGACTGTCGAAAGGTACCGTGTTTAGCTGGGTTTGTCTGCTGCAAAGAGGATGTCTCATTTAGAGAGTTGATGCTCTGGGAGGGGAGGCAGACAACACGACGATAAATTAGCCTTTATCTGTGCAGCTAACATTTCTCCCAGGCTCGGGGTCCCACTCTTCCTCGTACAGTGTATGCCATCATCTATTTAGTAACCATTTTACAGTCGCTCTGGACTTTTGCCTTGCTTTGGATTCTTGAACCCGTTGATGCAGGTGAAATGTAACAAAACTAACTGAAGCAAGGAGAAAATAAACGTGCTAAACGTTTTCCTTTGCCACAAGGCTGTATTCAAGGCAACAATCAGTTTTTGGCTCTAATCTTCGCGTTTCATTTGATTCCTTAACACCCGTTATACTTCGACGAACTAAGATTCCGCTCATTTGTAGGCAATTCGTCAGTTATAGTCTGGGTAGTATTTGGTTTCACACTACGTTTAATTAAGAACAAACAAACGTTGAAAATAGATATTGGATGTATTCAAAATATGGCTCTTTCCCTGACATACTCATCTCATAATTCCACAACGTCGCCCTCATTTTTGGTTTAATCTAATACAGTCCGATCAAATCTCGGAATTCCACGCAACGTTTCTGCGGAATGATTCCCACTTAAATGCGCTATTTAGGTTTCCCATCTGCAAACCAAAATAACCAGTCAGCTGGTCGGACAGTTATCTATTTATTTATTTATTGTTAAGTCCGGTGTATCATTCTCTAACAAGTGCGTATTCTGCTGTCCAGCCCTTGATGGTCTAGTTGAATGTCTTGGACATTGTACCCAGGAGTGTATTTGAAGCAGGCAAGTATGTATAATACAAATGCGTTTTGTTAGACCTGATGGATGCTATTTTTCCTTTAATAGGTTTGTAGCAAACTAACACAATAACACAATGTATTCCTTTTCAAGGTGCATTGTTAATAAGGTCTATTAAGAGTGCGTAGAGCTATTTCTCGCTCCTATTGAACAGTCTGTTGCTCAAACACAACAGCCAACAAGCGCCAGCTGCCTCAACAAAAGTAGAAACCTAACCCTTTTATGTCATGTTTTAACAGAAAGGGGTAGCTGTGTTTAATTAAAAACATTGATGATTCACTGAAACAATGGGAACTCGAGTTCAAGTGGTGCTCTATTGATTTAAGATGATTTTACTAGCAATGGGTATAATTCCTTCTTTCTGCTTTCACTCGTGCTAAAGGGGTCCCTTCTTTCGGCATTATTTGGGTGAATGGTAAAAGACAGAGATGGCTATTGCCTTAGAAACCTGATTAACGCCACTTTGCTACAGGATAAGGTGTTTAATTTCTTAGCGCACCCCATATTTTTTGTCAGTTTATTCACCATAGGGAAGCTTTGAAAGTAGCTCCTCTCAGCAGGTTAAAAAGCGAAGTATGCGTCCTGGCATTTAAATGTCTTTGTTATTGTGTCAAGGCAAGTTGTTGGGAGCTGCATGACCGGAATACTAACGGTTTGCAGCGAGTGGCGGAAAGTTCTTTGTGTGTGTGTACACACTTATCACTTCGGTAACAACTTGATCACTCTGCCTGGCTTTCAGACAGTTGGCTTGTGCGGGAAAGCAGCTCCCCAAAGTAATACTTCCGGTCTGGTTCTTTTCAGGCTTACTCGTACACTGAGAAACAAACCACCTAGCGCCTGGCCCAGGGAAATATAATTTAGCGCCGTCCATGCGTTGCCACGTGGAATAAATACATACATGTTTCTGCAAAAATGATTTGTCTAGGCATGCTGCTCCCTAGCGTATTGGCATGGTTTGGTTTATCTTTCCGCAGCCAGGGCATGCACTAAAACCATAACCCTCTCATGACCACACAACAACCGTGTTCTAAATCCGCAGCCTCCACCGTGTTGGGAGCACAAGCTTTTGGTGTGGTTTCGGGGTCCTGTTTCTTTCCGAGTCATTGAGAATGAGAAGAAAGCCATGCCACTGGCTTTCCATCAGATTTACAGGTCGGGTGACCCACTCCCCTCCCCGACAAGGTGTGGCTGTGAAATTATGCAAAACACAGTCCACCACTGCTGGCTTGAAGGAAACACCAAGGCTACACACCCGCATGCCATCTATCTAGCCTTGCTTTGCAAAACGTCTGCATCGGCTCTCTGAAGCAAGCACCGGTTAGGATCCTAAGTACAATTCTACTGAAGTCTATAACATGCCAGCTTCATTCAAACACTCTGGGAGGCAGACGGGGACCGAGGAGAGGATTCTCCATACCAACGGGGTAATAATGATGTCATCGCTTTTACTCCAGATTGTAATAAGTGGGTACATTGCAAGCTGGACAGGCGCCCTTTTACACAGGGCTCCAAACTCCATTCGAACTGTCCCCCTCCCGGGTGGAGTGAACAGGAGCCCTCCTGGGGCCCAGGCCTAGGGAAACCAAGAGGACACCCTTCCAGGCAGGGCCAGCCCTAGACCAAATGGGGCCCAGGCAAGGAGTGTCTTTGGCAACCCCCCTCCATTTGGTAAACTTCTGAATATCTTGTTTTTTGTTGCATTTGTAGCCCATTTCAAGACCTTGATACAGGGTTTGCATGCATGATTCTAGGACATGAGTGAAAAATTAATCCATGTACCTAATACCTGAAACATTTTACTTCAAACATTCTATTTTCCCTTTTGCGACTAACAACAAAAACAGCATCCTGAGCCCAGCGCCCCGCCATGCCTGGCACTGCTTCCAGGCCCCCACCAAGTCACACTGCCTCTGCAGTGCCCACCACTAGTTGCCTATGGGTCATTCCTCTCCACCACGTCCACTCAGCCTGTCCCACCTCATTTCCCCCCCACCATTTCTCTCCTGTCCCAGCATTTCCACTTCTGTTAGGCCCAACTCCCACCTGTCCCCTCTTGACTATTCCCTTCTCCTACCCCATACTTGTTGTCCAGGCTTCTTGGCATAGTCCATTATGATGTGCTGTATTTGGATTCTCTTTCTTTCAAGAAAAAGTAAACACACTGGCTGTCGATCTTCCCTATTTTCATATGCAGCTCAAAATAAATTATGTCAGCCTCTCCTCCTCTTTCCACTCCAACCTACATAATCCTTGTTTCACAATTAAGTGACATTTGCAAAGGGAAATTTTTGGAGATTAGATTTTGTGGGGAAGGAATATAACACAAAGTTTATCCCAGGGTCTGAGGAATCCCAGGGTCTTTTACTTATTACTGCATCCCATGAGTAATCCCACCTTGTTGATGAAGGCTATTGGGGTCTAGCTGAAAATAAACCTCACAGATGGAATCATAGGTATTATTACTGCTCAGTGATTTATTTGTAGGGAGATGAGAAAGAGTAATGCTCCCCAACCCCACCACCAAGCAATCTGCCTAATGCCTAAATTTTGATCTAGTATTTTTCTCTTCTCCTCATTATATATTGTCTGTGGTTTATATTATGTAGTAATTCGATTAGGAAATGTTTACTTCTCTCCACAGCTTCCTGTGTGGCCTTCCACATCCACTCCAGTCATTTCACAGGTGAATTGAGACTAGACTACGATAACATTACTCAGTACTTTACAATCTGAGTAATCCCAGAGAGGCACTGGAACTGCTTGTGTGGTGACATAACATTTAGGGTGACCAAAGAGATCACAGTCTGGCCCCACGTTATTTATTAAAAGCAAAATTGTAGGGAGAGGGAGAGTCTGCTTACTCTGTACTGAGTCTAGGAACTGCATCTGTATATCTAGGAGAACTTTACAAATAAAAAATATTGGTTAAAATGCAGAGCTTTACACTTTTGTTAGGTTATTTCATATTGTGTCCCCAGCTACACAATACTGTCTCTCACAATATTCTTATCAGCAAGTTAAAGAAGTATGGGTTGGATGAATGGACTCTAAAATGGATAGAGAACTGGCTAGAGCATAGGGCTCAATGAGTAGTGATCAATGGCTCCATGTCTAGCTGGCAACCGGTCACAAGCGGAGTTCCCCAGGGGTCGGTCCTGGGGCCGGTTTTGTTCAACATCTTCATTAATGATCTGGAGGATGGGGTAGATTGCACCCTCAGCAAGTTTGTGGATGATACTAAGCTGGGGGGAGTGGTAGATACCCTGGAAGGTAGGGATAGGATACAGAAGGACCTAAACAAACTGGAGGATTGGGCCAAAAGAAATCTAATGAGGTTCAACAAAGAAAAGTGCAGAGTCCTCCACTTAGGAAGGAAGAATCCCATGCACAGCTATAGACTGGGGACCGACGAGCTAGGCAGCAGTTCTGCAGAAAAGAACCTGGGGGTAACAGTGGATAAAAAGCTGGATATGAGTCAGCAGTGTGCCCTGGTTGTCAAGAAGGCTAATAGCCTATTGGGCTGCATTAGGAGGAGCATTGCCAGCAGGACGCGGGAAGTGATTATTCCCCTCTATTCGGCATTGGTAAGGCCACATTTAGAGTATTGTGTCCAGTTTTGGGCCCCCCACTACAAAAAGGATGTAGACAAGTTGGAGAGAGTACAGCGGAGGGCAACAAAAATGATTAGGGGGCTGGAGCACAGGACTTATGAGGAGAGGCTAAGGGAACTGGTCTCGTTTAGTCTGCAAAAGAGAAGAATGAGGGGGGATTTGATAGCAGCCTTTAACTACCTGAACGGGGGTTCCAGGGAGGATAGGGCTAGGCTGTTGTCGGTGGTGGCAGATGACAGAACAAGGAGCAACGGTCTCAAGTTGCAGTTGGGGAGGTCTAGGTTGGACATTAGGAAAACGTTTTTCACTAGGAGGGTGGTGAAGCACTGGAATGGGTTACCTAGAGAGGTGGTGGAATCTCCATCTTTAGAGGTTTTTAAGCTGAGGCTTGACAAAGCCCTGGCTGGGATGATATAGCTGAGGTTAGTCCTGCTTTGAGCAGGGGGTTGGACTAGATGACCTCCTGAGGTCCCTTTCAACTCTAATATTCTATGATTATATGAATATTTGTAATTTTTAAAGAATAATATAAAAATATCAGACAGTGTTGGCTCCTTGTGCATATTATTATTATTATTTATTTATTTTGAACCAAATAACCAATATTTTCAAAGAATGAAGAGCTTCTTTTTAAGTGTTTAAATGTGTTAATGTCTTCTAAATAAGTCAAAGTGAGAGAAAATAACATCAGTTATTATTAATTGTTATTATTATTTGCTGTTTGCATTATGGTAGCATCTAGGGTTCCGAATCAGGGATCAAAGCCACATTGAGTAAATAACCATTGGAACAATTTATCAAGAGTTGTGGTGGATTGTCCATCACTGACAATTTTGAAATCAGGTTTGGACATTTTCCTAAAAGATATACTCTAGGACTTATTCTGAGGAAGTTCTATTGCCTGTGCTACACAGGATGTCAAGATGAGATGATCACACTGGTACCTTCTGGCCTTCAAATCTATGAATTGTGCTAGGCACAGCACACCCAATAAAAGGGACCTCTGTCCTGGAAAGTTTACAATCTGGATAACTGGTATTGGGCCAAAACGTCCTATTAAGATATTACTAATATTTTGCAATTGAGATAGAATTATGTAACAGAGTGCCTTTCCTTTTAAGGGCTAGACCAGCCAAGCCGAATCTAGTTACTTGTGCGCAGACATAATGCTAGTCTTGTCAACTCCTGGATCCCCATCCCTTGCCTTAAGAACAAAAGAATAGCCTTTCTGTCTTTGGAAACCTCTTCCTCATTCTGAGCATTGCCTCACTCTGTCCAGCCTGACCAATGAATGAGGCAAGGGCACTGAAAAACAAAGAGAATAATTTAAATACCAATAGTGTAATTAAAGACTGCGTGCCCAATTCTTATCTCCTAGGTAAGAAAACAAACAGGAAAACCAGAAATTCCATCATGGATTCCCACATTGCCACATCAACTGAACCGGTAGCAGTACTAGACTGTTATTCTCAAAGTAGACCATCCAGAAATGGATGGAAGCAACTGCGGAAGAAGTCACTATTTTACAGTCATTTTCCTCCACATCCTGTAGGACATCTAAGAAGGGTTGGTGTTGTTCAATGGCTACAAGGCTATAACAAAAGACAAGAAACTTGAAGGATCCAAATCCAGGAGGAGCCACTCTGACATTGCTGTAGTTACTCCAAGTGCAGAAATTTCACTAAAGAAACAGGACTGATCGATAGTCATAAAGAACTACTGACTGTGGCTTCTTCCGTTTACTTCTTCCGGGAATGACTGACGGGATGGATCGCTTGATGATACCTGTTCTGTTCTATTCATTCCCTCTGAATACCTGGCATTGGCCACTGTCGGAAGACAGGATACTGGATTAGATGGACCATTGGTCTTGATCCATTATGGCCATTCTTATGTTCTTCTGGTAAATAAATTTTAAATATTGTCTGTGAAACAAATGTGTGTCTTAATTCATGTTCAAGTTCAGCAGTGATAATTTAAAACAAGGTACACTTAAGGAGCCAAAGTTTACTTGCCTTGCCTCTATTCACTTCTTGTGCGAGCAAGGCAAGCAGGATTAGAGCAGTAGTTATTTTTCCTGATTTTTCATTTTCTGAACCCATTACACTCTCACATCCCACCAGACACACCACAATGTCTTCCTGCTCCTCCTCAACTCTGAGTCTACCTGAGGCACCCCAGCTCACCCACAGCCGGTGCTCCTTTTCCTACACAGCAACTCCCTGTTATGTGCCCCCTCCTGGGACATGAAATAACCCACACTGAAGTCAATGGAAAGACTCCCATTGACTTCAGTGGAGCTGGAAACAGCTGCTTGTTTGTAGGGGAAGTGCTCATCCTCCACTTATAAAATGAATCTTTGGGGATTTTTTAACCCATTGAGAGCAAGAACCTTGCATTGAACTGAAAGGACAAATGCAAACCAATAATGCTATCTTCATTCTGAGAGTTGTTTGTGGGGGGTTGAGTATTGTGCAGAAGTCCTTGCACTTTAATTTTCTTTAATGTGTGTTTACATGGATTACATTTTTGAGGCATTGGAAGAACACCTACACAGGAAGTAATCCTTAGCAGAGAACAAACATCTCCTTTGAGACTTTAACAAAGGCTCTGTTGTACAGAGCAACAGCAAGAGAAACAGTCTTGCCAAAAGAATTAAATGTCCAGCACACCAAACCATACGCATATTAAAGAATGTATTTCAATTGACACCTGTTGAAGAAATAAACATGTTTAAAGATAATCCTTTACTGCACACAAGGTATAATGAAGTGTAATGTTAACCTAGTATTGGAACTGCTATGTGAAATGATCCCTTTTTCTGAGTGCTACACCAATCATTTCCTTCCAATGAAGTTCTGTTACTTATTATAGACAAAGGGAGTTTTGCAAATGAATGACTGAATGATCAGACCATACCAAATTATAAAAGCTGTAAAGTATTTTGTATGTGTTCAATGGAATTGTATATTCAACATGTTGTTACTCTCCCATAAAGCCTCAAGAAAGTCTCAATTAGACACTAGGCCATAGCAATGATGTGTTGTAATGTATATTCTGATAGCCGCCTCTATACTGCAGTTGTTAAAATAGGAGATTTATGGTGCAACAGAAGAGAAATTTGTTTGGACTCAAGATATTAAGTATCAATCTGTATCAGTTATTGTTGCAGTTATTCTGCATATAGTCATAAGGATTTGTCCCTCTGTCTAGACCACTTTGAGGTATTATCAACCACATTAAATAAAAGTGTTCAGTTTGTGCTATCAAAGAAACAGTGAATTACATCTAAGTAGTGATTACATCAAAGTTAACTCATATGATTTTTCTCCACAGATTTGGATCTCTGTGAAAGAATGAAGAAGCAAAGATTCTAGTAGCAACACACATTATGGACCTGATCCAAAGTTCACTGAAGTCAATAGGAATCTTTCAGCTCATTTGTATATAGAAGTCCCATGATCTCATCATGAAGCAACAGAAACCAAGTAGGTATTTTTATCCTTAAAGTATATTCCATTTTTATCCTTAAATAACCCTTAAATATATTCCCTATTCCATTAATAAGTTTAAGCAGATCTTAAGTGATGCAGAGACCTTGGGTGGCCCCTCTACAGAGGAATATATTTTACCCACTGTGACTAAATATTTTGCCAAGTAACTCTTGGGTGGGTGCATCAGAAATATTTAGATAAACAAGACGACCGTCTGTGATATCAGAATTAGTTGCTGAAATAATTTGCAGTAAAGAGACTGCAAATAAGGAATGAGCAGCAGGAACAGATAGACTTCTAAGTAAAAAAGAGCCTCTTTTCATTCAGTAATAAAGAATGAAAGAAGACAAATACAGAAGAAATGTTTTCTCAGAGAATGTTTTCCATGAAATATCAACAGCCCTTTAAGCATACGGCATTTAAGAATATTTACTTTTTTAGTTGTTATTCCAAAGTGTTTTGACATATGTTGCATTTGGCCCATCCTGATTCTTTACTATTTTCTGCCTGTAGGCACCTCACATTACTGCATTTCTACATCCTTTACAGTCAGTCTCTTCATGTATTAATGTTGTCTCTTGAGCAGATTGGGCAAAAGGAACACTGAGCGATGTGATCTGAACCACTGAGTAAACTGACTAATGTAAGGGCCCAGTCCTGTTCTCCTGGAACTGAATGGCAAAAGCTCGATGGAAGCAGGATAAGACTTTCTATAGAAAGTCAGGCTCTGGAGAGTGTATAAATATTCCAGAATATTGGATCACCATTTATTTCAGTAGTATTTTTCCAGATTTTAAAAACAATGCAGAAATATGCAGATTGGAATTCCACATAGAGTTATATCTTCTCCACAAAACGATGTGTTAACATGCTGCCTCTCTGTGCTTGATTGTGACTGGTTGTGACAGTGGCTTAGAATTTACAAGAGAAATAGGTGAATAAGAACATCAGAAAAAAAATGTCTGGATCTGTCCTAACAAAATATAAATATCAGGTTAAAATGACTAAGCATGATTATAGTCTATTTAAACCTATTTAAAATACTGAATTTTATAAAATCAGTTAGAGCCTGATTTTTAGATTGTTTTCAAGGAAAAATTCCATTTGAGACAAATCCTGGTGCCAATTAAGTTAACAGGAAAGCTTCTGCTGATTTAAATAGAACCAGAATTTGGCCCACTGACTTTAAAGAGAGTTCTCTGTATATAATCATAGGATGGTATTAACCTTAGTCAACAACTATACACTCTCAAGCCATTTCCCAGTGAGCAGGTGTCCATATCACTCACACACACAAAACAAAAACAAACAACCAGACATGATGTTACTATTTTATAGGCTTGCGGGCAATGTCAGTAAGGAGGCCCATTATTGACTGGGCATGGAAATTGAACTACCATCTCTCCGACCTTCTCTCTCCTCCAGGTCAGGATTAAAGAAAATAGATGGAGCAGAATGGGGAGGGGCTCTCAGTCTAGCACCTTTCATGAAAATGAAATGCAGACACAAAATTACAAATAAAGAAAACCTATATTTGTCTACATTCTGCAGAGAGACTATTGACTGTATGCTCCTTCTGACATCATCATCTGCCCATTTGGAATCAAAATACAATGGTGATGCTTACAGATATAAAATGTAGATATATGTCCAAAACATTAACTTTTGCAGCATTTAAATGAAATCTTTTGTCAATCAAAGTTTTTTTTATATTGAATTTGAAACCATTTGGATGATAGCATGTGAGCTCTGAACAGAAATCTTACCTTTTATTTTTTTAAACACTCAGTGGGATATTTTCTCCACTTTCACAAAGATTGGATTAAAATTTACCGTGATTAAAATGTATGAAACCCCATAATCATTATGGGACTCTAACTACCACTATAGAACTTGGAAAATAAAGTCCAACTTGAGACACAGTGGATAGATATTGAAAATATTGCATGTCTGCACTACACCTTCTGACCAACATTTAAGTTGGAGTCAATTTTCAGACTCCTATGCAACCAGTTATGGGTATATAAGACATTTTCAAAGCAGAGTAAACTCCCATATGCATAGCATCACATTATTGGATTAGTAGTGGGTGGAGACTGGGAAGGGCTATGAATCTAGGCCGCATAAACTGCCTTTTAAAGAAATGTCAGCTGGACAAGAGTCATTCTGTTCTGACAGTCATAGATGACTGAAACCAACTAAGAAAAATTAGATTTGTTAACAAATAACAAAATCCAGCAGATACTGTAGTGTCAGTTGACTGTATGCCCACAACTTGAATACTGCATGGAGTTCTGGTCACCCCATCTAAAAAAAGACATATTACAATTGGGAAAGGTACAGAGAAGAGCAACAAAAATGATTAGGGGTATGGAACAGCTTCCATATGAGGAGAGATTAAAAAGACTGTTCATTTTAGAAAAGAAACGATGAAGGGGGGGATATGATAGAGGCCTCTAAAGTCATGAATGGTATGGGAAGTGTTATTTAACCCTTCATATAACACAAGACCTAGGGGTCAC
This sequence comes from Emydura macquarii macquarii, assembly GCF_026122565.2. Lineage (NCBI taxonomy): Eukaryota > Metazoa > Chordata > Testudines > Chelidae > Emydura > Emydura macquarii. Next base: position 6,271,328 of record NW_027133808.1, on the reverse strand, counting down.
CCAGTGAAATTAATAGGCAATGGGTTTAAAACAAAAAAAAAAAGGAAGTATTTCTTCACACAATGCCCAGTCAATCTGTGAACCTCATTGCCATGGGATGTTGTGAAAAGCAAAAGTATAACTGGGTTCAAAGAAGAATTAGATACATTCATGGAGGATAGGTCCAACAATGACTATTAGTCAAAATAGGCACAGACACAATCCCATGTGCTGAGTGTCACTAAACATTCAATGGCCAGAAGCTGGGACTGGACAACACTCAAAATTGCCCTGTTCTGTTCATTTTCACTGAAGCATCTGGCACTGGCCACTGTCAGAGACAGGATACTGGGCTAGATGAACCACTGTCTGACCCGGTATGTTCTTATGTCATGTTCTTATATTATGCATGCTACATTAATGCCAAATCCTCAGATGGTGTAAACTGGCATAGTTCTAGGAGCTGAAGCTGTTCTAAGTAACCCTGTGAGTTGAATCAACCTCTGACAACTCTGAAGAGCAGAGGAATGTAAGGGTATTATTCAAACATCTTTGCCCAATTCCCATAGCTCCACAGGTTGGTTGGATCCAAGGATCAAGGCCATTATGTTTCAGCCGTGGCAACTGGCTCTATACAGTGAGCCACTTGCTGTTTTATTAGGAGCTTTGTATCTCTATTATCTTGGGTTTTGCTCTCTTTATCTCTCTCTCAAGATACATAGAGTCCAGCCAGAGTACTTGGATATGTCTCTAAAGGAAACCCAGTTGTAAGTGGCACTCTTATATTTGAATCAGCAATGAAATAATATCCCAGTATGGTAGAGGAGGGTGCTGAATTGCTGACTCAGGTGGGATGTGATCTTTATAGTTCCATAGCACTTTCCACACGGTCAGATCATAACCCTAGAATACTGACTAAATTCCAACTGGGTTGATATTTTCTACCTCTACCTACCTAAACTTTCCCTGCATTTTCAATTGGATAAATCTTTTCAAATTTTCTCTCCTAAAAACCTGTTGAGTGGTGTTACATGATGGCTGTTGTATTCTATGTTGAGTGTTCTCTACATCTCCATGGCTGCATCATCCCCTGGGGATCAACAAGTAGAGGGGTTACTTCCAGTTGGATTAAAAAAATAAAAGGGTTTCCTGAAAAAAAGTGGGGAGTGTTGCCCCTGTGACACCATCCCCCACTCCCTTGATACTTATGGAAGCCACTGTGCTGTTGCTCCTCACCCAATGGGTTCTCTGTGGCAAGCGTTAGAAGGAAGAGGCGTGGACTGGCCATAGTGTATTACCTGTTGTCCTATAGAATTTCCTCGTGGATATCCAACAGAACGTTTGTACTATTGCAAGATATATTAATTCCCGCTGGATTCTCTCTATGGCTGCTTATGAGCAGTCATCATAGGGCAGTGGTTCTCAGACTCATTTGTTCGGACCCCCTCCTTTGTGTCTGTAGTCATTTATGCCCCCCCCCCCCTCCAAGTACATATACCACCACCCAACTCTTAAAGCAGAGTGGACGGCAGCGACTGCTGGCCTGGCACCTAGCTCTGCAGGCAGTGCCACACTAGAAGCAGCAGCAGCAGCACAGAAGTAATCACTTCTCACAGCAGCCTTAGTGCTCTATTGCCACCCTTAGTTCTGCACTGCTGCTGCAACCCCAGAGCTGACAACTGGAGCTCCACTGCCTCCAGGTTGCGCAAAGTGCAATTTAAAAGCCTCGTAAGTCAGCCAAATCTGAACCAATTTTCCCTGGAACATTCAAAGACACTCTTCAATCAAGGACTATCTTCCTGTCAAATTTATCTTTTCAATCCCGGCTCTTTTGTGTGTAGGGAAGTTGAGAAACCAGCTGCAATATTTGCTTTTAAATGAAAAAAATATAATTTTTACTCTGCTTCTACTCAAAGATTGCTGATTATTTTGCTCAAACTTTCAAATAAAAAATCACCTTTGAGCAGAAAGAGAGTCTGAAATTTCAGCCCAATAAGACAAATAAGTGATACTTTTGGAAAGTTCTGTGCCAGAAAATAGAGGGAGCCTTAACTATAGCTCTAGTGCTCTGACTATAATGAAGCATTAGCTAGATCCTGCAGCCCCTAACTTATAGACATTACATTAATTATAATTGTCAATTAAAATATATTTTATTGCTCTTTGGGGAGTGTAGACTGGAAAACACAAGAATATGATCTTGCAGAATTAAGGCCTGGAAACACAAAGGTACGCCAGTGCCTACACCTGAGATTTATGAGCTGTATGGGGTTTAGATGCCTAAGTCTTAGTTGTGTCTCTGTTGTGATCACAAAAAACACTTGCCAAACCCTATAAATGCCTAAACTCATTCAACACCTAAGTTTTCAGGGTAAACATTCCCTAGGCACCTGGGTTTCTGCCTCTGGGCATAGAATCATAGGACTGGAAGAGACCTCAAGAGGTCTTTTAGTCTAGTCCCCTGCACTCAAGGCAGGACCAAGCATCATCTAGAGTAGACCATCCCTGACAGGTATCTGACCAACCTATGCTTAACAATCTCCAGAGATTCCACAGCCTCCTTAGGCAATTTATTCCAGTCCTTAATTATCCTGACAGTTATGCAGTTTTTCCTAATGTCCAACTTAAACCACCTTTGCTGCTGTTAAGCAGCCTCTTGTCCTATACTCAGAGGCTAACAAGAACAATTTTTCTCCCTCTGCCTTTTTATGTACTTTAAAACTGTTATCATGTCTCTCCCCCCCCAAGTCTTCTCTTCTCCAGACTAAACAAACTCAATTTTTTTAGTCTTCCCTGATAATAAATAAGTCATGTTTAAGTCATGAAATAAGTCATGTTTTCTTGACCTGTAATCACTTTTGTTGCTCTTCTCTGGTCTTGCTCCAGTTTGTCCACATCTTCTCTGAAATGTGGCACCCAGAACTGAACACAATACTCCAGCTGAGGCCTAATCAGCATGGAGTAGAGCAGAATAATTACTGCTCATGTGTTGCTTACAACACTCCTGCTAATACATCCCATGTATTTTTGAATGCTGTTTGCTTTTTTTGCAACTGTGTTACGCCATTGATTCATTTTGCTTATAATCCACTATGCCTCCCAGATCTCTTTCTGCAGTACTGTTTCCTAGAGAGTCATTTCCCATTTTGTATGTGTACAATTGATTGTTCCTTCCTAAGTGGAGTACTTTGCATTTCTCCTTATTAAATTTCATCCTATTTACTTCAGACCATTTCTCCAGTTTGTCCAGATCATTGTGATTTTTAATCCTATCCTCTAAAGCACTTGCAACCCTCCCAGCTTGGTATCATCCACAAACTTTATAAGTGTACTCTCTATGCCATTATCTATGCCATGTGCACTGCTGACTCATTCTAGACATCTAGGCATCTATCTCCTGCGCTGTTCTGCCACCTAAATCACATTTGGGGTCCGATCCAGTTGGTATGCTCAGAAGCTCCTACGGGATCACATCCCATTAAAAATTTGCCTATAGGAGGAGGTGCCCACATTCTAATTTTTAGTTTAGTGGTTAGAGCACACCCCTGGAAAGTGGGAAACTCAAATCAGTGCCCCCTCTCTACTGGAGAGGGAGAAAGGAGACTCCCTGTTCAAATCCTAGCTCAGGTGCATGCTTTAACCATTGAGCTATGGGATGTTCTGAGGTGGAACTCCCTCAGTCTGTCCTGTTGAAGCTGTTCCACAGCAGATAGCTAATGAAAGTGACTGGAGCAGGGGGGAACAGACCCAGGGCCTCCTACCTCCCAGATGTGTACCATAACCTCTGGATTACAGAGTCATTCTCTCTTTTACTCTCTCTCTGGCCCAGCTACTAGTAAGTGTTTATCCATAGTGGCACAGGTGCAAAAGGAGAGATTGAGGAAGCCGTGTCCCCCACATCAGAATATCCCAGAGCTCATTGGTTAGGGCACTCATCCTGTTCAAATCCTTGCTCCACCTTATACAGAGGGGGGGGAAATTGAACCTGGATCTCCCACAGCCCAGGTGAGTGCTCTAACCGGTGGGATAAAAGTTATAAGGTAGGCAGTACCTCCTCCAGACATTGTGTGTCGAGTGAGGCAGACACTTAACTCATTCCCACAAGAAGCACCTAAGCCTCCTGACTCCAGGTGGCTGGTGTCTGTTTGCAGCTCCCTAAACAGAGACAGGTGCTTCCCTCCAGCCCAGATTTAGGCACCTACAGTAGAACCTGAGAGTTACGAATACGTCAGAAATGGAGGTTGTTCGTAACTCTGAACACAACGTGATGGTTGTTCTTTCAAAAACTTACAACTGAACACTGACTTAATACAGCTTTGAAACTTTACTATGCAGAAGAAAAATGCTGCTTTTGATCATCTTCATTTAAATTAAACAAGCACAGAAACAGTTTCCTTACCTTCTCAGATCTTTTTTAAACTTTCCCTTTATTTTTTTAATAGTTTACATTTAACACAGTAGTGTATTTTTTTGTGTGTGTGTTTTTGTCTCTGCTGCTGCCTGATTGCATACTTCCAGTTCCAAATGAGGGGTGTGGTAGACTGGTCAGTTTGTAATTCTGGTGTTTGTAACTCTGAGGTTCTACTGTATCTCCAAGGGGGTGCGGGGCTTAGTCACAGCTCTCTTGTCAGTATTTCCCATTGGCTAGTGTAGGTGACTCTGCACCTAGTGAACTGGGTTTGTGGATCATAGTTTAAGGCACCTATTTCTCCCTACTCCTTGTATAGGAGCATAGGTACCTAACTCAGGCTTGGGGTCCTGTGGTTTTGTAGGTCCCTAGAAATTAGGTGCTGTGATGGTCAGCATTGCAATGCCTATATTCCTATGTGGATTCCACACAAATAATTATAAGGAACAACTGCCAAATTCACTTTGGATTTTTAAATACAAGCATATTTGATAAAATTGATGTCTACAAACTTTTCATATACAGACACTCACCCATAAGAATGTGATGAACATTTAGGAATCAGAAACTGAAGTTAATGAAAGCTGTGGGTGTTTATCATCTTTGAGAATTTGGTTCTTTAAGTACAGGAAAATTAATTCACATAGAAGTTTATACAAATATATGGAATACTTCACCAGATGAAGTTCTAAAGACAGAGTTGAAATAGGAGGTGAAGAAGAAAATAGAAGTGAAATGAGAGCACATTTTCAAATTGTAGTGGCTGAAAACTTTGTGTTCTATTGTGTAGCCATACTGGATAATTGCCACAAGAAGGGACTGCAAGAGATCATCTAGTCTATCCCCCTGTCAAGATGCAGGATTTGTTGTGACTAAAACCATGACAAAATGACAAAACTGCTACCAAATGTTTAGACTAACCTATTGTATGGGTAGAATTCTCCCATTAAAATCTGTGATTCTATGAATAACAAGTAGAAATTTGGAACTGTAACTGCAAATGGGTAACTTTGTACTTAACTACCTCTCAGAGGACACAGCTGCTGGGTTAGTGCCTACAATTGCAACAAACGAACAGGCAACTGTACCAGTCCAAGTGCATGCACAATTTTCTGTGAAGACCTCTACTTACCATTTTTTAAAATACAAGCTTATTAGGCCATTTCATTTTTTCAAGATTTCTTGTGCTGTTGCAAACTTTTCCTCTGGTTGCTGTTTTTCAAATACCAAAGGTTGATTGCAGCAAGCTCATTATAAAGATAGATTTTCCTCCCAAACTTCATTGTATTATGGAGATACAAATGATGTGAAAACAAAAGCAGGCAAACACATTTACAAATGTGCAATTTCTGTTAAGAATCCATTTCTCACGCTATGACTGGACTTTCAGACAGAGGCGAGATTATTACTTTAAACATAAATCACACCTCTATCGAAGAGTGGGAAAAAAGAAGAAAACTGGAGAGAAGATATTGAGAGTCTAGATTCTGACATGAACTGCCTGTCTCCTCTACTGCTTTTATAGCTTGATAGTTCTTCCATCTTTCTGGTGTATATGTGCACATCATTTGGATTGCAAAAGGTCCAACATGTTTGAAATATTTATATGGAATAATTTCTAAAACATAAAAATAGTAAAAGGTGTTGTTTAAAGGAGAACTAGACTAAAATGCCTCAATTTTCAGAGACTGAAGTCAACATAAATTTCAGATGACACCTTTTTTGTACGGATTTTCTTAAAAATTCAGGGCTAAACTCAGTTATGATGATATAAATTGGAGTAACTCCATTCAGCCGAGTTACTCTGTATTTGCGTCAGTGTAACTGAGATCAGAATTTACTTTTCATTTCTGAATAATGTTCTAAGAGATAAGCCTCCTTCTCCACTTAGTGTCTGACTTTTGTGGCCAATTAAGGGCCTTTTATAGAACTGGAAAGAAGTTTGCAGTGACAGGCTCTTCTGGAAGGAGAAAGAGAGTGATTATTCACATCATAGCAATAACTGTGTAAAGACTGATATTGCTAGCATAACTATAGCATGGTTTTAGCCTGGTTCAAGGCCTAGTGTGAAAAGGGACTTTTTTCCTGAGAACTGTGTGTATAAAGCTATGCTACACTCTACCTTGGGAGAATAGTATGGTTTCGTTAGTATAGGTCTCAGACAAAATATGTGTCCATATTGGTAAGAAAACTGCACTACAATTATGCCAGCAGCAACTGTTTTAAAATAAGTTTATTGCTGTCATAATTTGAGACATAGACTAGATTGGACCAGACTATAGATATGTACACCTCTCCCTTCAGTCCCAAAAGGATGGTGCAGCAAATATGCAGCTGTAGAAGGACTGTATCTTTGAGGATTAGGGTTCCCCTAATCATGTGGATCATGTGTTTCTACCTGGGAATATGCAGCCCTACATACATAACAGCATGTGACATGTCAAGCAAGGTAAGTTAAAGATATACATTTTATATAATGCATTGTGAATTGTAATTTTGGCTCTGTTACAGACTCTCTGCCTGACCTTGTTAAAGTCACTTAAACTGCTCTGTCTCATTTTCCTCATCTGTAAAACAAAGATACTATTACTTACTTATTTACATCTGATGGGTTTTGTGAGGATTGATTAGTTAAAGTATGTACAGCGTTATGATGATATTAAGTGCTATGTTTCATTAATAACTTATAAGTCATTTATTATCTATGTCATAATGTATATGATGGGGTGGCAAGATGGATACTGTAAATTAGTTTGTAACTCAGTAGTGGTACAATGGCAGCTAAGCCACTATAAAGTACAATGATGTGCTTAGATGAGAAATATTAGAAATACGTATTGTTTTAAGCTCTTCACGAAGTGACTATGTTGCATTGTTATTAGCTGTAGTTGCTCCAGCGAACCTGACTTTTGTGTAAGTACCTTGTCATTATTTTGTAATTTATAAACAAATCTCAAAATAGGTATAAAGCATGCTGTAATGGAGTAGTTCAGTAGTATAAAACAACAGTGCCTCTGTCTCCATATATTTTCCACTGTGTTCAGTCTCTTCCCTGAGGTGTTGGACTTCAGACATGTTTTATTAACATTCTAGAGTTGTACCCTTCTGACTAACCAGCCATTAGCTGGCTCACTGATCCTTAACTGCAGATCACTCTCTCTTATATAGGCTGCATTTCCCTTAGGTTCCAAAATAATTAGTCTCACGGCTATGGATGTGATTTCCGTTTAAAGAAATGTAGAAGCAGCACCTCAATCACTGCTAGTGAGTATCCTTATTCATGTTATGTGCCTTTTGTGGTTAGTATTTATAGAATACCATATTCTAATTCTACTTAACAAATAGGCTAGCACCAAAGAGGGTTACATTTGCCTTCCAGCACAATTTTCAGCACAGTGAGCAAGGACTTACACATACAGAGCTCCCATAGCAACATGTTATTGTTAACTGAAGTTGTGTGCATAGCTCCATGTGCTAAAAATTCACTAAGGACCAAGTCAGCTGTCAGATTGGACACCAGTGAAGTATCTGAGGCAGAATACTCCTATAAACACATAAGGGTATTCTATGGTGATGGAATAGCCCCTGACACTGCAATATTACTATTGTAAGCTACATAGTGTTTTGTACCATTACTATAGAATAATGTGCTCCTTTTTTGTAAGGATTGAACCTAAAGTCTTCATTATTGCAGAACATTTGAGTATCACTTCTCAAATAGTCGTGCACTGAAAGCCTATAAATCTTCAGCTCTTTGATATCAACATTATATTTTTAATCCATATTGCTACCAAGAAAATAGCAGTACCTTTATTTTAGAATATAGGTAGGGAAGAGGGAATGTAATCAGATACTAATGTCTCCTTTCAATCAGTATCTAGATTTATTCATTTTAAATGCCAATGTTAAAGGAAAATAAAGTGAGATCATTAAAAAACCCTGATATTGAGGGAATAGCAAAATCCATAGGTGTATTATTTACATAACCCATCTTCTTCCAGGATCAAAAGAAAAAAACTGAGAGTAAAAATATCTGACAGCTGAAGAGTTTCATTTAATATAGTCGTTTTGACAAAGATTCAAGTCGGTCCAATGGGCCTAATTAGATTAATTAGGTGCCAAAATGTTTATCTATTATTATCTTTTAAATTTTATCCAGTGGCTTTCATCTTACTGGTCATATCATAAGTAGTCATCTACCAATAGTAAGAGGCTAATTATGTTAATATAATGAAAAGGATTAACTGTCCCAGTAGTGGCTTATTGTTGTTTGTTTTGTTCTCTGGTCTACCAGTGTCAACAATTTTTTAAGAGAAATCAGGCAGTCTATTTTGACACAAGTAAATAGGCATTGTGTATGAATGAGACACTAAAGAAGCATTAAGGATATAGGCCCAGACCCTCAAAGGTATTTAGGTATTGAAATCAATGGGAATCAGGTACCTGAATACCTTTGAGGATCTGGGCCATATATGTAAAAAAGAAAACTGCAACCAATTTAAGGATCTGATCCTGCAACATACCAACTCCCTCCTGAGAAGTGTGAGTATCTTCAGCTCCATGAAGTCCTGTAGAAGAGGGGTTGCTTTGTTTAGGAAAGCTATCCAGTGCTCACTTTTCCCTCTTACTGCCTCCAGGAACACACACCATCCTAAAAGGAGCCGGGAGGAGGCACAATCCCTCTCAGAGAGCCCCTGGAGTGGTGCAGCTCTGCCCCAGCGCAAGTCAGATTATAAATTACAATAGTAGTATGCCTAACATTTAGGGCCTGATTTGTTAGAAATAACTTGTTTTTTTTTCAGGTGTAATTTTTCATGGACAGTTAATTATAGATGCAAATTATAGCATTTAGAGTCTGCTTTACTTGCAGATCCAGCCACCTGTTTAGATGTCTAAATACTAGCATTTACACCTTCAAAATGGTAGGCTGACTGATGCTCCTTTAAAAAATCAGACTTTCAATTGCAGTACATATTACTTTGTTAAGGATATGCAAACCTGTCAAAATCTTGATTAGATAGATATGTAAATAAATAAATATAAAAATATTAGTTAGGAAATAATAAACTAGCAATTATCATCTCATTTTGGAGGATAAAAGCAATCCCTTCTTTGTCTCTCTCATTCTCTCTGTGCATGTCTATGTGCCAGGTTTGACATACTTACTTGTTACAAATGTGACTGTTTCTTCTTTTCCTTAATGTGAATCAGACATATAGCAAGTCTTTTTATCTCTCTGGGTGGGGAACATTGGGACAATTTGCATATTTACTTTTTTATTAAACTACATCTTCCTTGATAACTCATTTAAAAATGCCCATTTCAAACATTGGCTTTGATCTGGTTTCTTGGTAATTAAATTGCCTGCCTTTATACTTCCATCATTTAACATAATCCTTATTAAGACAATTTTCTCAAACTTCAAATATTGGTTTTCAATTCTAGTGTGAAGGGAATGAATAATGGTTTTGGATATATTTACTGAAACACAGACTGGTTATATGAAACTAGGAAATTGATTTCCTTGCTTCTTGTATTAACTAAGGGAATGATCCAACAAATTCTTACCCAGTCAGAGGCCTTAGTCACACAGTAGTCCATTTGCTTCACTGGAACTACTTAGATTAATAAAATGAGTAAGGATTTCCAGGACTGAATCCCAAAACATGCTACCATACTTCTATGCAGATTGAAACAAGCATTTCCATGCATATTAGAAAATGTCCCATGTGAAATAACTTCAGTTCTCAAATAAAATATAAGTAAAGATTTATAATTATACCTGTGTAGACAAAAATATATATAGCTACTACAGATTCATCTAATACGATAAATTTATACATCCTGTAGCCTGACTGAACTGCTTCTGATCTGAACTTCACCAGGTTTGAGGGGTTCTGATCAGATATTCCAGCTGTGCCCATCTTCACTCACAAGAGAATAAAATGGAAATAAATGTAAAGGGGTAGATTGTGCCTGTTAGTCACCGGCATAATAAATAATTAAAATAAAATCTGCATGTCTTTGTTTTAATCCAATGTAAATATAATTACATATTTCATTATATTTTAAAATATCAATCTCTGCCTTCTATAATTACACATTTGAACATAGGGTAATTGTTTTGCTTGTGAGGTGGTTAAAAATCTGTGCCATACAATATTAAAAAGAGATTAAAAGGCCTTTTGTTCATATGGAAATACCAAAAGCAACATTTTGTTTAAGCGGGATTTTATATTCCTCTAGTCAAGTGATGACGGGGCTTTTGTAAAGAAAACCTTTCATCTTAAACATTCAGTACTCCATCACAACATAATTACCCTAATTTGTATTCCACTGTAGAAATAGGCTTTTTCAGTTTAAACAAATTAAGCAACAATCACTAAGCATACATGATCAGCATTTTTTCAGGTAACCAGTTATCTCCTCTAGCTACAGCTTTATCTTTATAAACTAGAAATCCTGTTTTGTTTTCCTTATTGTTCTAAGGATTATGTTAGACAGATTGTCTAAAGAGGCATTGTGGTTCACTGGTTAGCGCACTAGATTGGGATTCAAGAGGTTATTCCCCACTCTTTCCTCACTCATTGTATGATCTTGAGCAAGGCACTTTGGGCCAAATCTTTCCCTCATCTAGGCCCCACTTCAGGAAAACACTTATGCACATACTTAACTTTAAGTGTATCCCATTCCCCTTTAGCAAAGCAATCCAGCATATGCTTAAGAGCATTGCTGAATCAAGGCTGTTCATTCCCATTGACATCAGCAGAAGACATATGACCTGAAGTATGACAATTTATATCTCTTATAAGTTATTATTCTATCTCTATGTAACTATGGATATTTCTGCTTTCTATATAAATGTGTCAGGGCATTAACCAACCTCTAACTGTGACGAGGATTTGAAGAAACTTCCCCTATGGGCAGTTTATTTCAGAATGATCTGCTACAGAGTTTCTTGTGCTTTCCTCCGAAGCATCTGACACTGGCCATTGTCAGAGAAAGAATACTGAACTAGATGGGCCATAGCTCTGACCATTTCTGTGAAATCAGTGGAGTCACAGATAGATATAACATAGATAGATATAACATATATAACAAAATAGATATAACATCAAAATCAGGCCCAATACATTCAGGCCCTGATTCAGCTACGTGCTTTAAAGTGTAAAGCACATGCTTAAGTGCTTTGCTGAATTGGGGCCTCCAAGAGAAAGTAAGAGGAAAGAGGGAAGTGAGGAGGCTTTTGGTATGTCTAATCTGCAGTAAAAACCCCATAGCACTGAGTCTTAGAGCCGGGTCAATTGACTCACGCTACGGCTACGCTGATGGCGGCAAAGTCGCCATTGTCAGATTGATTGCTGTGGATCGACTGAGTGGTCAGTGAAGACCTGCTCAGTTGATCCAGAAATCAATGTATTAAGACCATCTTCGCAAGTGTTGTAGCGCTGCATCATTCCCGTCAGCACAGTGCAGTGAAGACGGCGTGCAAAAGAGGAGCCCAGAAGTGGACGGGAGTTATGCAAGTTTTTTGCGTAGCTTTCGTAATTCCCATCAATTGCCGCCGAATCCCGGAGGTAAGTGTAGACAGGGTGTCAGACTCGAAGGGCTTGGGCTGCAAGGAGGATGGGCCTTGGAGCCCAGGCTCCAGCCCCAGCCCAAACATCTATACTGCAATTTTTAGCCCTGAAGCCTGAGCTTCACAAGCCCAAGTCAGCTGACCTGGGCCAGCCTCACCCATAATGTAGGTCTTTTTATTGCACTGCAGATGTACCCTAAGGGACAAGTTCAGACCTTGTGCAAGCAGCTGCAACTGCACATATAGCTCATGGAGTTCTCACTTACACCAGGTCTGAATATGGTCCTAGACTTTTTAAAGAACAATAACAGAAAAAAGAGGGGTATTGATTTAGAGACATCAGCACTGAATTAAATGGAGTGATCACTCATAGCTTGATGTGATGGGGGGGGGGTAGGAAGGGGAGGAATTGAATATGATTAGCTCAAGGATGAGCAAATTTAATAAGAAAGATCTTAGTATTACATTTTGGTGATGTGAGATTCCCAAGATAGGTGAATATAGCACTTAGGTCCAAATTCAGCAGTGATATAAACGGATGGTATAAGGTAGACATCTAGAGTCCAGTGTTCCAGCTCTGTGTGGACATCTGTGTTCCAGCTCCTTTGCACCTCTGAAGTGATGCAAAATAGCTATAAAGCTGGTTTATCCAGCAAATAAACTGGATTTACAATTACTTAGCATTGCTTGAGCAGTGCAAAACATCAGAATGCAATGGTGAAGCTCGCCTCCAAGGAACATTGGTTGGAAAGTGAGTTTAAGTAAGCTTGATGGTGAAATAGCATAACTTGTGTGGGTGTGCAAAAAACGTACAAACAAAACTCAACCAAGGTTAGCCGAAGCATAAAAGGTACAACTCTAATTGAAATAAATGGGAGCTGCATCTCTCATGCCAAGACTGAATTTGGTCCCTGGAGTGTTGGAGGTGGTACTGTTAGCTTGCATAATCTCTCACCTCCCACTTGGTTCTTTATCTTTGTAAGTATGGCATATAAATTACATTAATTTGGCACATTGAAGCCAGGTTAGTGCAAATTAAACTAAGGTGTCACTTTACACCTGTTTCTGGCCACTATACATCCAATGTGTAACATACAGTACCATTTATGTCACCACTGAATTTGGGACAGAAAATTCCAGAAATTGCCTTGCTTACGAGGCTGCATGTAGATGAATTTGGCCCTATGTATCTTTGTTGCTGTTCCAGATCTCTTGTAAATAATTTAATAGATGTACACAAGTGTTGACGTGGTGGACTGGAAGATTGAATCTGTCTCTCTCATAGAACTTTGAATAGAATGCTAATAAAAGGGAACATGGATTACAGCGTATGTAACTTAAAAGTTTCTTGTAGCTTTGAGTCATTTAGGCCCAGACGTCTCTGTTATGGTTTTTACATCCTATAAACCTGATTCTATTTTCTTTGTTAGATAAGGTACAGACATGAATATTACAATTACACTTTGTAGCCTCCTTCCCTGAGTTGTAACTTAAAATTAAATCATATACTACAACAGTTTACATTTTTCTGACTAAATTCAGGGTTATGTTAGAAGACAAAAGCTCACCAATTCTCTGATTAGGAAGAAGCAAGTCAATTTCTAACATCTACAATTTTAGGGTTTTTTGGCAACCAATGGGCATACTGAGATAATGATATGGGTCCCAGTCTTGCAGAGTGTTACGAACATGCTGAACTTTATGCATGTAAATAGTCCCGATAACATAAATGGAACTGTTCTCATAAGTAGAGTTACACATGTGCTAAAGTATTTGCAGGATTGGGGCCTTAGATTTTATAAATGATTTATAAAAAATTATTTATTTAGGAAGTTTTAACGGGGTTATAAATCCATGGCATGTAAGTATCAAAAGCAAAGCTAATCATTACAACAGTAAGCTTTTGTTTAAAGAGACATTCTACAGTAATATAGTCACCGGATCTCTCTATTTTACAATGTGTTACCATATTACAGTGAGCATCATTACAACATCCGCGACATATCGTTTCCAGTTATTTTATAAACTCGAGTGAAATCTCTGCTTACACATATTTAACAGACCAGGAATGTCTATGATATGTTATTTTTTTAACTATTTATTTAAATTTTACAAACAATTCTGATATCCTTGACTTTGAATGGTACTCTTTTACATTTGTGCCTTTAACGAGTGAGAAGTTTTTACTAGAGCTGACCCCCTATTGTTCTTGTAAAGTTGGCAGCAATAACTGTGTAATTTTGGTCAATTAAGTATTTTTTCTTTTATATTTATGAAGTCTTTTTGAGTAAGACTATGCATGTAACTTATGATATGAAATTTTATAAATAAAAAAACACTAAAAAAAATTGAAGGCTGAAAACCAAAGTCAGATCACTCTAAAAAGTAGAAAGGCTTCAAATACAGATAGAAGCTGACTGGGATTTTAGTACACTTTCTCTCTTGTCCCAATAAAGTGTTCCTGCTCTTGCTGCAGAAGGAAAATGACTTGCATTAGTCAGTTTCCTACTGCACCAAGTTCTTTACACACCCAGCTGGCTGCAAAGTTTCTCTTTGCAGCCATGTCTCTGTGTAATCCTAGTCGGTTTCCCTTTGCAACTGTGGGGTGCCTGCTTTGATGTGGCGCTGTAGGTGGTTGCCTATGCTTAAAGGAGGGCCTGCAAACAGAACCCCTTCTGTGGAGCAAAAGAAAACACCAGTGTGATGCCACGTGACTTTTTTTTTAATATATACCGAGGAGGAACTGATGTCCATGTCTCAGAATTTTGTTATATAGTTTAATGACATTATATAGTGGTGTAGATTAGATAGACATAGATATCTCATCTCAACCCTGAAGTCAGGGACATCTTCTTTAGACCTCTCTTCTGTGGTCTAATTAAATGATTTTCAGGATTTTCCAAGGAAGGTGGGTTAAAAGAATTTGGGGTGACTGCTTGCAGGGTACCTTCAGTGGAATCTTTATTGTTAAATGAGTTTATTTGTGACACAGATGGATTAAATATATTATAACATGTCTTGAGACAATAAAGGGTTTTTTGCATTATTTCCACCTGTATGACTTGAGCAGACATGGTTAATAATATAAATATAAAACATATAATAGCAATAATGAAATGTCAGTTTTATTCTCACAGCTCAGTTATATGAGGAAGAGGCACATAACTCATCTCTTTGTCCTTCAGCAAGGAGCAGGGATAAAACTATTATTCTACTGTCCACCATTCTGCATCTTCTCTGTCTCTGTGCAATTTCAGTACATTTATTGCCATGAGAAGTTAGAAAAGTGTTGACAAAATTAATAAATCTAGACCAAAATTTTCAAAATCCTGGGTAGGTACAAATAAGTGTTTGAGCACCCATTTAGAGGCACAAACTGGAGTTGATCCCTGAGGGAATTTACAACGGTTGTGTTTAGTTGAACCCAAATATGTCTGAGCACTCCCAGGTTGTGGGACAGAGGCATGGTCTGGAAATTATGTCTGAAAAGAAGTTCCAGAACGTCCCAGGAGCACTCAGCAGCAGCTGTCGGTGCTCAGAAGTTAGTTGTGTCAAAGGAAGCACAGGTTAAGGTATTCAAGCAGCATCCCCTCACTGGTTGTTCTCGAGTCTCTGCACTCTGAAAAAAAGACAGCATGTAGGACTTGACTACATACATTTGAGAGAACCAGAGAGAATTTAGTTTAGGGTTTAGTAGTTTAGGATTAGTAGTATATAGGAAATAGTATAATGTACCAGAGAAGTGGTCCATCTAACGTAGTAGCCTGTCTCCAACAGTGGCAGATGTCAGAGGAAAGTGAAAGTAGGCAATAATCTGACTATAAAGGAAGTTTCTTCCTTAACCCGAACTAGAGGTTGGTTTATGCCTTGAAGCATGAGGGTTTAATCTGTTCCATCCTTTTAGACCTATTACATATAATTATGTATCTATATATATTTTCTGAATAAATGTCCATTTTTGCACTGTTGTAGGCCCAACAGTATCTTGTGGTAATGAGTTCCATTGATTACTTTCATAATGCATAAAAAGTATTTTCTTTTCTCTTTTAAATTAGTTACCTTTCACATTTATTGAATATGTCCTTGTTCTTTTACTGGGGGAAAGAGTAAACACTTGCAGCCCAGTTATCCTCTCTGCATTCTATCTTTACTTATTTTATACCTCTGATTAATGAATGAGCATCACTCCCATTCTACTCTGGAAATTCCCATTCTGTCTGAGTGTACAAACATGGCGGCCCAGGCCTTTTATAGAGCCTCCCTACCTGACGCCCTTTGAAAATTTCTCTTCCCGTTTCCCTATAGCCCATGCTGTACAGTGATAATAGAATCATAGAACGATAGGGTAAGAAAGGACTGCAAGGGTCATCTATCTAACCCCCTCTCAAAATGCAGGATTTGTTGTGTTTAATCCAATGATATTCAGACTGAAGCTTCTGAGCTGCAAGTGGCTCTTTAATGTGTTTCCTGAGGGTCTTTGCAGCACATATTAAAACACTGTGTAATTTAATTATTAACCAATCTAAGTTATAAACCAGTCAGGATGCTTTTATTATGTTATTAACCAATTGTAATTGATAAAATAATACTTAGTCATTTTGCTGTGGGTGTGTATATTATATATATATAGAAACTAAATATTTCCCGTCATACTGTTTAAATATGAATATATAGTACTATAATGAACAAAACAATGAATTCACATTACTGTGGCTCTTTTGGGTAATGTTGATTGTGAATTGGCTCCTAAACCACTGAGGTCTGACTAGCACTGTTCAAAACCATCCAAGACAGATGGCTACTCATCTTCTTTTTTGAAAACTTGTAGTGAAGGAGCTTACATGACCTCCTGAGGCAGTCTGTTCCACTGTCCTACTGATTTTACAGTTAGGAAGTTTTTCCTGAGATTTAATCTAAATCTGCTGTGCCCTAGTTTGACCCCAGTGCCTCTTGTCCTGCCCTCTGCAGCAAGAGAAAACAACTTTTCTCCATCTTTTTTATGCCAGCCTTTCAAGTATCTGAAGATCAATATCATGTTCCCCCTTAATCTCCTTTTATCCCAATTAAATATACCCAGTTCATTCAGCCTTTACTTGTATGGCTTGCAATTCCACCCCTTTGATCATCTTTGTCACTCATCTCTCCATCCTTCCAGTTTCTCCTTCCTTTCTATATATTGTGACCAAATTGGACACAGCACTCCAGCTGAGGCCTATCTAGCACCCAGTAGAATGGTACTATCACCTTCCAGAGAGGGTGGTGCTGGAAGGGTTTACTATTAATATAGCTAGGCAGAAAAATCTCTTAAGTAGCCGCCAGACGAGGGACATTGACGCACACCGGGATGAACAAATTGTACAGTACTGGCTCTGGTGGCCACAGTGCACTTTGGGTGTAGGGTGAGGACATTTGTGGCTTTGTCTTATATAAGTGCCTATTACTCCTCACCCCGTTCAGATTTTGCACACTTGCGATCTGGTCACCTTGGGGCCTGGGAAGAGCACGCAGGGCTAATACCGCCAGTCCCGAGGTTCCTGCGGGGAAGGGGAGGAAAGCCAGCGGCTCCTAAGGGGCGTTCACAGACAGCGAGGCAGTCTGCTGTCCTCTGTGTGCATTGCCTTACGCCCTCACACGGCTGGCGGGTCCCCGGGCAGGTCACTCGCCAGCACGGCTCCCAAGAGTGCCAGGAGACTGGTGTCACCGGAGGTGACTGACCGCGGGGCCACGGAATAAAGTGCAACCCCCCCCCTCACCCCAGGTCACGCGGCCAGTCACGCTCGCGCAGCGCCTGTGGCCGGAGCGCTGAGGTCGGGTCAGCTCAGCCGGGTGGGGGGAGGATGGGAAGGGAAGGGAGAAGAGCGCGGCCGCTCTGTGCAGGGCTGCTTGGACGCGCCTGCGGGGCTGTGCGGAGCGCGCGCCCCGGCGCGCGCAGCCCTAGGTTATAGCGGGGCTGATCAGTGGACTCCCCGCGCGCCCGGCGGCGGCTCCAACGCGGCACGCGGCAGCCTACACCGAGGAGGAAGAGGAGGAGCTTAACGCTCTCGCGCTCTTCTTACAGCCCAAGAAATGTGTGGGGCGGAAGGGGAGGGGGGGACGGCGATCCTGATTGGCTGAGCGTGGAGCGCTGACCCCTCCCCCTCGCCGAGGTGAAAGGGTAAAGGCGGAGGCGGGGCAGGCTCCGGCTGGTAGCAACGGCGGCGGCGGCAATGGCGATGGCGGCGTCCTTGGGCCGAGCGGCGGCAGGCGCCTGGCGGCGGCGGTTGGAGCAACGGCACCTGCTCGCGGTGCAGGTAAGGGGGGGGAGCCGGGTCAGCGCTAGCAGCCTGCGACCGGGTGGGCGGCCGGGCGCCGAGCCGAGCCGAGCCAGCCCCGGTGGGCGGCGGGGACCCCCGGAGGAGGTGGCAGCTCACCCGGGGCCGCTGGGGCGGCGGCGGCGGCGGCTGCTGTCTGGGCTCTTGGTGCGTGTGCCCCGTGGGCTTCCCTGCCCCGGGCTGCTGCAAAGGCTCGCTCTGCTCCGGCCGTGCCTGCGTGTCTGGCCTGGGACCGGCTGGGCAGGGACTAGTGGGAGTCACGTTAAAAGCGGCCTTCGGCATTCAGGGCTGTTCCTTCAGGAGCCTGCGAGCCGCCTCCCGATCGCTTGAGCTAGGGCACCTCTCCTTTCACATTGGAGTAGGTACGTGTGTGTGTGTGTGTGTGTGTGTGTGTGTGTGTAATCGTTAGTGAGTCGCTCTCGTCCTATGAGAATTGTGGCCCCTCTGGGCTCTCCAGACAAGATTAGGAGATCGTTGTGCTAGGTGCTGTCTAAACTTGTATATCCCGATGAAAATGTCATCTCTGCCCTGAAGGTTTTACAATCTAGTATGAGAGGCTGTAAACTGACCTTACAGGAAGGTAGTGCTCCATAATCTCAGTAAAATTGTAAGGCCAGATATTTGGCTGGTATAAATCAGTGTACTATGCCCAGATTGTTATGTAGGTAATGCTTATCAACCTCTGAGCATCTTTTGCTAAAGTGAACTGAGGCCAGGTCTACCCTAAAGACTTACATTGGTATGAATCTGTTACTTGTGGGCTGAAAAATCCCCACTCATGACCGAGGTAGGTATACTAACCTAACTTGCTATGTAGACAGCGCTATGTGAATGAGACTGTCTCCTGTGGACATAGCTACCACCTCTTGGGGACACGGATTAACTACCTGGATGGGAGAAACTCTTCCATCAGTGTAGGAGGGTCTTCACTTAAGCCCTGCAGAGGTTCAACTGCATTGTTGTCAATGCAGCATTTTAAATCTAGACCTCTCCTTTGAGTCAGATTGTTCACTCTGGATTTCACTCTCAGCCATTCAAGGGGATGCTTTGTTCCCTGATACCCCAGGCCCATTCCCCTAACTTCAGTTTTTTTTAAGTGTGAGCCAATCAAAATTCAGTAGTATGGTACAACTTGATATTTAGTAGCTGAAATGTACAATTTCAGTTTTAAATGTGTAAGACTTATGGCTTTGCACTCTACATTATTGAAGAGATGTAAGAAAGTTAGTCATTTAAAAAAGAACTTGTAGCAGTGAGTTCAGGTTTTTTTTTTTTTTTCTTTAACACTTTTCTCAGATTCAATTTGTTCAGTTGTCACTCTTCTATTGACAAGTCTAGCCAATCTCATTTGCCATGAATCTTCCAGAGTGTTCTGCCAGCAACTCTTTCATGGGATCCTCGGTAGTAATTTATATAGTAAGATTGTTTTCATGTAACAGAGAGGTGTTAAAGCAGAGCATTAGCTGAAAGCCAACATCTGAAGTAAACAAATCATACTATAAATCCTTTTAGGGGTAAACCTTTAACCTTCTGGAAAGTTGCAAGTAAACCTATTCAGTACTCTAAGGCAGTGGTTCTCAACCAGGGCACATGAAAGCCTGGGGATATGCAGCGGTCTTCCAGGGGTACTCAGGTCATCTAGATCACTGTTTCTTAACCTGGGGGTTGCAAGTGCAGGGCTGGCAACTTGGGGATGGCAAGCAGGTCAATTGCCTGGTGCCCCAGGCCACAGGAGCCCCCATGAAGCTAAGTGACATGCTTCCGCCCCAGGTGGTGGAGCTTGGGTGGCTTCACACTAGGCTCATAAGTGAAATACAGGCTTAAGTATCCAACTGAAAGGTAATACAATATTCCAATTGATTTTTATTTTATAGTTTATGGGAAAAATGAGAGAATAAGCAATTTTTCAGGAGTAGTGTGCTGTGACACTTATATTTTTGTCTGATTTTTTTTTGTAAGCAAGTAGGTGAAATTTGGGGTACACAAGACAGATGAGACTCCTGAAAGGAGTACAGTAGTCTGCAGAGGTTGAGAACCACTGCTCTAAGAAACTGACTGTTAAGGGTTGTGCAGTATCTACACTTGTGTTTTGTTTCCCCCCACTCTTGCAAATGGCTTGTTTTAAAATGCTCTAGTCTCTAGGTAGACATGAACAAAAGGTTGTATGTAACTTGGTTTTTCTTTTTGCAAACTAGCTTATTTTGTCTCACCTCTATGAACTCCATCAAAACTAATGGATAGTATCTCATTTGTTGCCCAATGAGTAACAATTGTATGAAATGCTGTGCAAAAAACTAAAATTCTGTTGTAAGATATTTCATGCATCTGCTGTTTCTGGACAGAGGCATTCATATAAAGGATCTTCAAGGCCTCTAGGGAGAAGGGTAGGGAGAAACTTGGTAGATATTTTGTTCTGCTTGTAGAGCCCTTAGAACTTATGAGCTCTGCAGAATAGTGTGCCTCTTAAACTCTAGGCCAGTGAGGCTACTTTTCTGCTTGCTTTAGGAATTCTACAGAAGGGATGGAATGTGGCTACCTGGGATTTTTGAAGGTAAGTTGCCTGGGACTGGATGTCCAGAGTAGTTAAGGGAGAAGGAGCACCTGAAGGGGGGGGACAGGAACCAGGACTTACCTGATCAGCAGAACTCTGAGCTCCGCAGAGCAGGAATCTTCTTCCCCAATGATGTACATCTTAAGGATGGCGGTAGCAAAGTTGCCATGCTGTGAACCTTAGGAGACATGCAGGAGAGGAGACTTCTCATCAGTTAAAAGGTCTGCAGAAAGTGGCTGAATAAGCATGGGTGTGGTCTGGGTGAAGTGAATCAGAATGGATAAAAGCCTTATGATACCTGGTGTGTAACTCCCTGTGCATACTCTGTTTTTCCACCCTGCTGGGTGTCCCCTGTGGGAGCTAGGAAGTGAAAGATTTCTTAGTAGTGTATGATGGAGTAAGCAAGAGAGCATGGAGGACTTGGTACTTGTTCAATGGAGCACAAAGCTCCACAGAGGCTTATGTACGTACAAGGGCAGGCACCTTCCCACAACTGTAACCTATTCACTTGTAAGAATAGTTTTTCTTGTAAATTGTTTACAAGTTTATAGGTTACCTTAAGGAGAACTTTACTGAAGTACATAGGGTGAATTCTCACAAAGCTCTTATCACGAATATGTATGTTAAAGTACGTAAAGTATATAACTAGTGAGGTATATGATGAAAAACTAGATTGTCACTGACATACTTAAAAGAGGATTCTAAGCAAAATAGAAGAACATTGAAGACCCTACTTTCTTGCTCTGTGTTGATGTATAGAGTAATCAATAGTATTAAGTCAACAAGGATAATGGAGGGAAACCTGTAATTGGAGGTGAACTGCGTTATGGATTGTCAGTAACTTGCTATAGTTAAAGTTGAAGCTTATAAACTACAAAGCCTGTTACAAGTCCATTTTTCAAACTCCTCTTCCAAAAATCTTTTTTTCACCCTTAATTTTGCATGCTATATTTCATCCCACAATTAGCTTTTTAGCAAGTTTAATAACAATTAGAAAACAAATAGTTTTGTGTCTTGAAGTTTATACTCCTCCCCTACCCATATTTCCAAAGTGGCTTGATTTAGAGACTCCAAATATGAGATGTATATTGTAAATTCTCACACGCTAACTCCAAAACAATGATTCGGCCCTGCCTCTTTTAAGAAATTATTTTGTAGTTTTATATATTTTTCCTGATCCATTATGGTGGTAATGGCACAGCTACATAAAACTCAGTTTAGATGCTGCTCAGTTAATAATTAGAACAAGACTCTTAATGCTCAAAGCCTTATACTAACATCTTTGCAGTACCGCAGTTAGATATGAAAGTGGCAGACAGCTTGCTGCCAAACTTTTAAAGAAGCATAATTTTATTCCCTTTTACATAGGTAAAAATTAAAACTTTGTCAGAATTCTCTGGCTTCAGCTTTGAACTTAATTATCTGCCTGTCTTGTGGGAGGATGAGTTGGTCTAAAATCTTGTGTTGCACTTTGGATAAATCTTAGGTCATTGGGCCAGAAAGTGTGTGACTCTGTAACCTGGTGGTTAGGGCACCCACCTGGGAGGTGGGAGACCAGGATCCAGTCCCTCTGGTCTACTGAATTTAAAAAAAAAAAAAAAAAAAATCCTCCATAAAACAGTTTCAACAGGAGAGATGGAGGGAGCTCCACATCAGAATGTTCCATTGGTCAGTGGGGTAGTGCACTGTGAAAGGTGGGAGACTTCTGTTCCAATCCTCTTTTCTACCTTCCCTCCCCCCTGCAGAGGAGGGAATTTAACTTGGATCTCCCACCTTCCAGGTGAATGCTCTGAGTGGGCTAAGTGATAACATGGGCACCTCCTCCTGCAGCCGCGTTTCTAAATGGGACCTGATCTGATAGGTGGCCTCTGAGCATGCCTGCTGGATTGGGCCCCAATATGTGAAATGGGCAGTCCTAAGTCTATCTTTCCCTAGTTTGTGGATTGCTTTGGGGTGTGGGCGGGATTGGGTATCCAGCACCTAGAGTGAGGTAGCGGTGCACATGCCCAGAGGCAGAAACTTTAGGTGACTAGGGAACTCTCTCAGTAGAAATTGAGGCACCAAAGAGTTTAGATGCCTACAAGATTAAGTGGTAGCCAAGTGGGAGTTCTGTGGATTGTAGAGGTGCCTAAGGCCATGTCTACACTAAAAACCTTGGTTGACAATTATGTTGTTTTCAGCTGCTGCAGCTTGCCCATGGCTGCTTGGTTCCTTGAATTGGTGCTGTGTCTATTCACGAGAAGTGCTTCTGTTGTGCTCCACACTGTGCATCCATGGGAGCTATCCCAGTGTGCAACTTACCATTGTCTGGTGCCCTGTCTCTTGAGAAAGTTTGGCAATGTATAGCTGGACAGAAGTGAGTCATGCAGGGGTAACTGAGAGCAAGGGGTCAAGTTCCTATCATGCAACTTCCTCTATTCCATAATTTTATGTCTTGGGGGGAACTAGCAAGAAGTGCAGTGCAAATTTTGTGGTCTGCCCTCTCTAAAAGAACCATGAAGCCCACACAGCTCTGCACTGTTGTCATGAGTGTTGCAAACACAGGATGGACAAGCCTCCAGTATTTGCAGAGCCACAGCAAGAACTTTAGCAGCAAAGGACAGGACTATTTCATGGAGGACAGATTGCTGAAGGACGTAGTGAAAACCAGTTCAAGGTTGTTGGCATTGTAGATCAGCTGCAGGTGGTGGAGAATGGCTCTGGGCCCAAGAAACAAGCACTAACTGGAGAGATTGCATTATAAAGCCGGCTTGGGATGACTAGCATTGGCTGCACAGCTTCCAGGTGCAAAACACCACATTCCTGAGATTGTGTTGAGCTTGCCCCGGCCCCAGGGATGCCACAGTGAGAGCTGCACTGACGGGTGACAAGAGAAGGGTGATTGCTCTGTGGAAGCTTGCAACCCTGGATTGCTACCAGTCAGTGGGAAATCACTGTCCATTTTCCAAATCCAAAATGGAGACTATTGCCATACAAGTGTGTAGGGCCTTTGATTCCTGATATGCAGGACTGTCTCTCTTGGTAATGTGCAGCAGATAGTGGATGGATTTGCAGCAGTTGGGTTCCTGTGATGGTGTGATAGGCTATCCCTATTTTGACATCAACCTACCTTGCCACAAAGTGCATAATCATAGAAAAATACCCCTTTCTGTTGATGCAAGTGCTGGTTAATCACTGGGGCTGTTTCGCCAGCATCCATGTTGATGGGTTAGGGAAGGTGCATGACACTCGCATCTTTAAGAATGCAGGGCTGTTCAGAAAGCTGCAAGCAGGGATGTTCTTTCCTGACCAGCAGATCAGTGTTGACAATATTGAAATGACAAAAGTGATCATGAGGGACCTAGACCTCAACAACATCAAGGAAAGATTCAACTAGCAGCTCAGCAAGTGCAGAAAAACATCTGACTGTGCTTCTGGTAGACTGAACTCACTCTGTACAATAACAACTAGTGGGTGCTTTCATTCTGCATCACTGTTATGAAGTAAAAGATATTCATTTTTTGGTAAATTTACTGTGCACCAAAACCAGGGCGAAAGAACAATATGCAATTAAAAAACAAAGACAGTAACTTCTGTTCCATTAATTTATTTCAGATCTTAAAAAGAGAAAATATTCCTGTCCATTTCAGTTTATTTTGGCTACAGGTACAGCAACCATGGCTCTCTCAGGTCAGCATGTGTGGAGTTGTGGTTCTCCTGACTCTCCCCAGCATGGAGTGGTAGGGATGTGGGTCTTGATGCCACATGGAATATTGGAGGGTAGATGCTAAAATGGAGTTCCTTTGACTGCAAAGGGAGGTGAGCCTGTGCTTGTCGAGCCTGTAGGTCAATAAGAGTCTGCAGCAACTGTTTGCTGTTGGAGAAGCCCCATTATATCTTGGTGCAGCTGTTTCTCCTTTTCCTTCTGGGACTCCTGAGCCTTTCTCCTGTCCGCTTTTTCCTTCTCTGTACAGTCTGAAATGTTCACCTTCCAGACTATCTGTTCACAGTCCAATGCTGCACTGGCTTGCAGGCTCTTGCTGAACATATCCTCCCTTATCCTCTGCTTTCTCTCTATTGTGGTCCAGCTTTCACGTGTGTGTAGGGGGAATCCCTTAAGGCTGCTAACGCAGTAGCTACAGCTAAAACACACTGTTGTATGTATAGTCACAACAGAAAGCAAGAGTTAAGTTTCATAACTCTGTTCCCTTAAAGTTTTAAACAAAACATGCTTATTGACTCTTCAGCTTTGGAGTGCCCCACACAGTACTGCTCTCCAGTCCCACCCATGGTAAGTCTAGCCCAGCATGGGTGGGGGGGAGAGGAGGAGCAAATTGTTTTTGTTTTTTATGAAACTAACATTTTAGCCCCTCTTTCCATGGGTATGAGTGCAGGGCAATAGCACTGGCACTGTTTTCCACAGGCGGCAGTAATTTTAGCTGATATCTTGCTCCTGAGGGTAACAAAGGTGCAGAGAGTACAGCTGTTGCTGGTATCCTCCAGCTGTCTGGGCCTATATGCTGCTAGTCTGTTGACTGCAATGGTGCCAGCCAAAGTCATTGCGAACTGGTGTGGGAGGCTGTCTTATTGCGAAAGAATAAGTCAACCATCCCTAGAAATCTTTGGGGAAGGATTGCAGTGTGCTTCTGTGAAAGTTTCATCAAGATCCCTCAAAGACTCGTGGGACATCTGTGTGTACACAAACAAACTGCTCCGCATTGCCCCCCAGGCTAACTGTGTGGGAATGAAAAGCAGATACCAACTCTGCCTTTGTTTGTTTGTACTGCTACCTCTTCTAGTACGAGTATCTTAATGAAAAATCAATGCTCATGTGCTGCTATGTAGGGGTTGGTCTTCATCTGTAGATTTAAGCATCGTAATGTTTAAATGGTCAACAAACTTTCCTGAGGTTCCTTCCCCTGCATTGGGCTCTGCTGCTGGAACTGACTAGACTGTGGCAGAGTCTTGAATGGATCCTGGCTCATGGCATAGCTGGACTTCCCTCATATGTCCTCTGCCCCCCATCTTCCTTCTTGCTGTCCATGGGAGGGATCTGCATGCTGGGTTCTGCAGGATGCTCATGGGGTCTCCACCAAGCTTGTATTAAAAGCAATAGGTCTGCAGCTCAGCACCAGATTGACTTAATGTTGGGCCTCTCTGGCCTTCAGGTATACCTGCTGCAGTTCCTTTGCTTTCATGCAGCACTGCTGCTGTCATATATTCTTTTTTGCCTGCATTCCCCCATGCAGTCTGCCTGTAGAGGTCCGTGTTTCCAGAACTGCTCCATAACTGTGCTTCGTAGCCTATTTTCCCCACAGGCTCAAGAGATCCAATTCCTCCTGTCTATTCCAGGCAGGAGCACATCTGGAGCATGTAGCCAGCATGGTCTGTTGAGCAGTTGCATGCAACAAGGGAGAGCTGCTAGGTGTGCTCATCAAGCTGGGGAATCAGAAAAAGGTATTTAAATAATGTGGGCTTTGTAAAGAGTGTGTATGGCTCCTGGTCTCTGAACTCTGGATAGTAGAGGTCACAATTGTGACCAGTGTGGTCAGTGTTTGGCATTGTGGGACAGCTGCTGGAGGACTGTTAAAGTCAACATGGGTTACACAGTGTCTGTGCTTGACCTGCGTCAACCAAGATAGGTCGACTGCCTCAAACAGTGTTTAGCTAAATGGCTTAAGTTAAATGGCTTTGTATTGAGGTGTTTACAAGACAGTTCAGAAGCCTCTTTCTAAATTAACTGTACAAACTTGGCTCAGCCTCTGTGAACCATCAGAAGCACTTCTTCCAGTGAATAAAATGAACTTGCAGATTTGAATGTGTGATTCGGCTCTTGTGGATTTCCTCACTCTTCTGTAGTAGTGTAGGAAAGGGCTATGGTGCCCTTCTTTTGGGAGGTGGTGGTGATGGGGAGAGGATCTCTCTCCCCCTCCTGTCCAGCCAAAATAAGGTGTCCATCCTTCTCTTTCACATGCAGAAGTAGGTGCAGGAGTGGGCCACATATTCCTATCCCTACATATGTCCTTTCCAGAATGCAGTACAGAATTTTACCTTCTACCTCAGTGGTTTTCAATCTGTGGTCCGTGGACCTCTGGGGATCTGCAGACTGCCTAAGATTTCCAAAGGGATCTGCATCCCCATTTTGAAATTTTTTTAGGGGTCTGCAAATGAGGCTGAAAACCACTGTTCTACCCTTCATGCTCCTCCATATACTTCTCTCTTTGCACAACCCCACTTCCTAGGGCCCACCCAACACACTTTTTATCCCCTTGGTGTGTGTGTGTGTGTGTGTGTGTGTGTGTGTGTGTGTGTGTGTCAGACACACACATGGCACATATAGGGCTTGGTTGTATGAAAAAATAAGTGAGAAGTTGAAATGAACCTCAAGTTGATAATGCAATTACTTAATTATTTATACCTCCTTCCTCTCTCCATTTTGTATTTGAAGCCTGTGTCCTCTTCCTAGGTCTAGGCTTCTGTGTTCCCTAATCTTTCTCTGTCTGCAATCTATACTGTATAAATTGGCCCGGTCACTTTTGCAGGTTGGTTTTTGTCCTGCTCTTTATCTTTGCTGTTACACTAATTTTAGTATTCTCTGAACTTGATCATTCTTGTGTTCACACTGGAAGAAAAAAATCCCTGAGCAGGGTGGGAGGAGTCATGAAGCATCCATGCAGGCTTGTTTAGAGGGATGACCTGACATGACTGGGAGAGGGTGGTGCATGTAAGTAATATTTTTAAAGTGTGTGTGTGTGTGTGTGTGTGTGTGTGTGTGTGTGTGTGTGAGATAACAACTCTTTTGCAACCTGGGAGTCCTGGACTTGAGCTATAATTAGTGAAGCGTCACCATTGGAACAAGAATAGCTGTGCATGCTTTCTGGCAGTGCTTTGTGGGCCACAGACTGAGAACTACTGTACCCTCCTGCCCCATCTCTTATCAAATACCAGATTTTTTTTTTCCTGGTTTGGTCCACATCTTTGCACAATGTGTGTCAGACCTTCCCTGTAACCCTTATCCTTTAGGAAATGCCTTGGATTCTGCCCCAAACTGATTCACTTCAGAACCCATGTCAAGAACTACTACTTTTTCTCTGGGTTAAATCCTGCTCTGATTTCACCGAAGTCAGTGGGGCCAGGATTTCACCCTCCTTCTCTGGCCGTATGTCTCTCAAAGTAATTAGATTCCACTCTACTCCCTGGCTTCCGTGTGCTTTGTCACTTCCCCTTAAGCTTGACATTTATGCTTCCCGTGCCCTTTTGTGACTACACAGGACACCTGTAGTTATGACAATTGATAGTGTGTGTTGCCTGAAAGAGAACCATTAAATTTATTATTGGGTAGTTACAATCTCAGTATTTTCCAATAAACTTACCATGGGACAGCTCTATTTCAGGTGACAGCACCCTGGTTGCATAAGTTTTCATCTGGCTCTGAAGCAGCTTATACTACCACATCTTTAGATGGTGATGCTTCAAAAATGGTATCTTACAAAATCTTCAGAGCACCTTTACTGATCTTGAATTATTTTAGTATTTCTGAACCTATTGTTGGCGATGACAGGCCTTTTTATTTTTTTTGTGACACTAGCAAAGGGAAGTCCGCTATAAGGGAGAATGCTTTTACATACTTAATTCTGCTTTCACAATTAAACGTGGAAACTGTCTAAATCAACAAAATACTTTTTATAAAAGAGAATTTAGTCTTGACTATTTGGACAATGTACATTCGGGTTGATGACGGTAAGTGTAGGCATGAAGGAAAAAAGTTTTGACTTGCTGCCTAAGCTGAGCAAAATGCTCAGTATCTCCCTTTTAAGATTTTTGGTATTGTCTGAGGGTTTATATCCATATCAAAACTCTCATTTCTTCAGTATTTACTACTAAAACTCTCTGGATATTCTTGTTATCCCTTGGACTCACTTATAACTTGTGGTGATGAGTTCCATAGGATTATTGCAGACTGTGAAAATTATTTACATAGGCATTGCCACACTAGATCAGACCATTGATCATGCCAGGTGATGGGTACTATTGACTTATAAGCTACATAAGAAATGGAAAATATTATGCTAACTCTTTACTCTTTTAATTCTTGCTGTACATTCAGCAGAGGCCTTAACTGAATTGTCAACAATAGTGCCCAGATATCTTTCCTGAGATGATATGCTTAATTTAGAAAGATCACTCAGCAACAAATGGCTAACTTGAACAGGTCTCTCTGAGGTCTCGGTTTCCTCCACTCTTGGCTAGTCTAAATTTTTTACTGGAAGACTTTGCCACCAAACTGTTCAGTTTTGTCTAAATAATCGTTTAAACTTATTAAACATCACTACTTGTACAGAACCTTGTGACACACTGCATTTTTGTATGTAGGAGTTCTGCTTTCAGCAGAATTAGTAGTAGTTAAATTTGTGAGCCACTTCACTGGGCAGAAAATTTCATTCACAAGTTATGTTGAGAGAGTGCATGTAGTAACCCTTGCAGACTTTAGTCTTTGTTCCACTAGACCATCTGGCATAAGATGGCAGTTTCAGTAGATACATCATGGTGTCACAGCAAAAGATTCTGACACATAAACAGTCTCCATCTGAGCTTTTGCTTCCTTCTGTAAATCAGTCATTCTTATGGGTGGAAATCTTTCACTGCTTATCCAAAATTGCTGCCTGGAGACTTGAGATGATATTTCAAGTAGCCTGACCTATTGGTCAGACAGACCACCAAACCTTTCCATTTCACCAGCTTTAAAGAATACACTTGGTAATACTCATCGAGAGTTGCTTGATGAGGGAAACTAATAACCTGGCTTTTGTTGATGGAGGAACTTGAATATTAAGCTGTGAACTGCTAGCAACCCTTTTGTAAATAAATTCCAAAACTATTGAGGATGGACAGATGGGTTGGTGGATACATAGGACAGTAGATGAAAATGTACTGACCTTTTAGTTCTGGACACTTATTTTCAAATTAGCATTTTGGCCAGAAGTAAACTTAATTTTAACCTGGTCCTTTAGTGGTTTCATAAAATCACTTTTGCTTGCTTTATAGTTTGTGCCTCAATCCCAGAGGATGTAGCATGGCAGGGCTGAAATGTACTGGCAGACTAATGTGGTGTGTTCAAGCTTCTTTATCAGAACTAAATTCTCTAGTTCTGTCGGTATATCTCTCGTGAGATGCACTCCGTTCCTT
Source organism: Emydura macquarii macquarii (assembly GCF_026122565.2). Classification (NCBI taxonomy): domain Eukaryota; kingdom Metazoa; phylum Chordata; order Testudines; family Chelidae; genus Emydura; species Emydura macquarii. Next base: position 6,241,335 of record NW_027133808.1, on the reverse strand, counting down.
CTCCTTCTCCCCCCCCTTAAAAAAAAAAAAATTAAAATGAACAACCCCCACAAACATAAAATTGTAGGGAGAAAATATATCTTTTAAAAAAGGGGGAATGTGGCAGTTAAAGAACAATCAAGGCTTATAATTTATGGTACTTAATTCATTTTACAATTTTAACTTTAATCACTCATTGTGCCATGATTCAGTGCTCTTGTTTGGCAATTGAATAAGTTTAGATTGACTTATTTTATTGCTTAATACAATACATAGGGATATTTTTTTCTTGACCAGTATTTAACGAATGATTTTTCCTGAAACGTTTTAAATTCCTAAATTTAAACACAAGAAAATTCAAGTTATTTTACTTCCTTTTGCATCTTAAAATTTGTTTCAAGAAATGCTGTGTATGAATTCTTTTATTTAATCAAACGTGTAATTTGAATCCTTATCCTCCATGTTTTTTGTAGTGTGCAACACGCCATTCAAGATGGTGCCTGATAACATCACGTACATTGTATTCAGCTGAATATGATCCCAATGAAAAGGTAAGTTATAAAATCTCTTGACTATACTGTACCATAAACATATATTTGTAAGCCAAAAGTTAATCTTCTCTCTGGTGCTTGTGCTAACAATAATAGTTTTAGTGATACTGCATGGTCACTAGCAAAACCATAAACAATTGTTGCTCTACTAGTATGTGTTACTCTGATGTTTCTGTTCTGAATTCATGTTTATCTTAAACTAAATCACTTTATATACTCCTTTTTTAAAAAAAAAAAAAAAAAAATTGTATTAAGAAAACTATTCTTGGGGCAAATAAATGATCCTTTTTTTGGGGGGGGGGGGGCATGAACATAATATACATTTCTGTCACATTCCAAAACACATTAAAATAGTTATTTACACCACACCTAGTCATGATTTTTGAAGAGGTGGAGTTCCCATTTCTTGAGGATCTTTAAAGCTAGATTGACAAAACATTGCAAATTACTGTAGACAGCAACTCTGTGCAGCAGGACACTTATTAAATGACCTAACATATCTATTTGAAATCTAATGAACAACTCGTATGCTGGGGAGGGAACTTGGATAAAGATGAGGATTTACTCTTCTCTGCTAAAGTCTCAAGTTTGAGGAGGTTGCCAGCTTTTTTCCCCTGTGTCTGGGCCATTAATTGACTCATGAAGTAGCAATCTAGCTCTGCAGCTACTAGCCAAGCAAAACTTTTTCTAGTGGGAGGTTCTTGGCTTCCATCTAAAGTAAATATGCTTGGATCATTTCAAATACTGTGGCTGGATGTGCCTTGGCATTGAGGGGTAAGTATGGCAGCTGTGTTCACTGGGGAATACAAGCTGAAGGTTTATATGTCAGCATAGAAGCAACTGACCAGGGATAACTCCTGTGTTAGAAAATGAAGGGGTGGGGGAGGGCAGAGAACAGGAGCTGTAGAACAACTTCTGAAAAGTAACTTTCTTTGTGGATTTTGACCTTGAATTTGCACTTGCAACATTTTCCTACAAGTCTTGATTGTCACTTAATCGAGGCTGCTCCTCCCTCCCACCATGGTTAACTTCCTCTCTGTGGCTAACATAGCTCTGCATTGGCAACAGAATGAGGGGCTTGACTTCCCTAAGACTATTAACTGGAAATCCCATGAGTACATGGATGAGTAGATGAATGGTGCTCAAATTCAGTATCTAAACATTGTTTAAAAAAAAACGAACAAAATCTGACTGAATTTAAAGATCTGCCACTAATTAGTGGAAATGACTTACTCAGGAAAGACTTGGCACATTGCTCAGAAGCAGTGTGTATGACATTTCTTGCTGGATGAAAAGTTTGTCCTTAACTAGCAGGAACAAGAGTTCAGGGTCTCCTCCTGCTAGTGTGTCTGCTGCAGAATCAACTTATTTTAGTCTACGTATCTCTTAATGTGGTGGTGAAATACTGGCGGTGTTATCCTGCCAAATGAAGGATTTTTATTATTTAAAACAGTAATTAGCTGCAGTATTTGTGAATAGGAATTAAAACAAACTTTCAAAGTGACAATTACAAAGATACAGGACCTCAGCATGTGCAAGCTTCAAGAGAAAAGGCTAGCATTTTCAAACCTGGGTGCCTAATGTTTTGGCTTCTGAAAGCCAAACTCTAGGCTTTGGAATAGGCTGCTTAAGTGTCTTCCACTGTCTTTGGTGGGCTTTGGATCAAGTTCCTAGGCACCAACAAAGCCAGTTTTTTTTTTAACCTAAATGCTGGGTACTGGTTCCTGTCATTGACTGACTTCTAAGGATTTAAAAGTATTCAGCACCCTAATCAGGCAACTATTAAGGATGTCCAGGGGCTGGGCTGAGTCATCCCATCCACATGGGTGGGGGTGTGTGGGGGGGGGGGGTGTGTGTGTGTGTGTGTGTGTGTGTGTGTGTACGCGTGCGCACACGTGCATGCTATAAATCATCATCACAATCATCCCCTTCAATAGTTGCTGGTGACTAGGCAAGTTTGCTAGATCTTAGGAGCTCAACTACTCATCTTTTGATTCCTATAAATGGCTGAGAATCAAAGCTAGACGTGGTAGCATCATTAAACTCTAGACTTGGTGTTAAGAACCAAATTCCTTAGGGTTGTGAGTTTGAGCTGTCAGCTCAGGGGAATTCCTATACTCTGAGGAGTATGTGAGTGCTTACCTTCATATTCTTATGCTGTCAGTCAAGGTTCCTGTACTCAACATCCCTAGAACAGCTCTGAAAATCAGATACTACCATTTGACCTAGACAAAATGCTCTGAAGCTTTACTAGACTTAGCAGGGCAATGAATGACAGCAATTATTCCTGTTCTTAATTGAGGCTTCCATCTTGGATACTTCCACTCTTCTCTCCTGAGTTTTGCTGGATGTCCTTTTACAGTTTGCTACTTTATAGTAGTCTCAAGCATCATGGGGAACATTGGATTCATATGATGGGTACTGCTTCTTTACATGAGAATTTGTCATCTTTGAATGGAATGTGCTGCTTGCTCTATCAGAATTGATCTTGGTTTATTGCATCTGACAACTTCTGAACGTGTGGCTTACACAGACATGGTAAGAGCTTTTTCTTCTGGTTTGTGAGAGGAGATGGCAAATATATTTTTCTTCAGCCAACCTCTCTGAAGGCAAAAGTGTTTACCCTGATGTTTCAAGATCTAAGGTTTGTTCTAGGCTACTCCTTCCCCCTCACAGCTCAGATTCCTCCCCCCCCTCTGCTTTGGTAGTGTGGTCTAGGTAGCAAAGCTAATTCTATTAGTTTGGGGGTGTGGGTAGTGTGGTGGCTTTTGTTTTTTCGGCCAATGTAGTAATGCTGATAAAAGCCCCACCTTAGATATACTTATACTCATGTAAAGGTGCTGTATACCAGTATAGTTTATTTTGGTTTCTGAAACAGATTTTTTTATACTGCATTATCCTTTAGAGGGCTCATATTAAACAGGATTTTTTTAAATTACTAGTTCTACCCTATAACTGTATTGGTATAATTAAACCAGTGTAGTTGTATTGGTTTTTAACTCCCTCTGTAGCCACTCTTATTCTAGAATAAGTGTTTTTTGTTTTTGTTTAATTTTGGCTTAAACACTTTCCAAAGCAATGTAAGAAACTGGGCGGGAGGGGGGGAGGTAATTCTATATTGGAACAAGTGTCTCCACATAAGAAGATATGATGGCATAACTACAGTGGTTTAAAGTCATACCTTGACTTATCTGAATTGATTGCCTTCCTTTCAGTTCTAGTAATCAAAATTAGACTGTTATGAATGGGTTTTTTCTTATTTACAGAAGGCCCAACTCATAAGGTGTCTTATTTAATTTTTTAAACTCTGGAGTGTTTTGTATTTTTAGGTATATTTGTCTTAGATATTGACAGGTCAACTTTTTTTTTTTCTTCCTCCTTCAGACGTTTGAGAAACTCCTTATCGCCAACAGAGGAGAGATTGCATGCAGGGTAAATTTATAATTTTAAAGCATTTTTCCTCCTTTCATTTTATCATTGAACTTTTTTGCCATATGATTTCTTAAATACTGAAAAATCTCTTTTTTTAAATGAATAGGTGATTAAAACATGCAAGAAGATGGGCATTAAAACTGTTTCTATACATAGCGATGTTGATTCCAATGCTGTAAGTATTCCGTTCATTTTGTTGCTTTTTTTAAAGCTTATTGAACAACAAAGGGACTTGCATGCTGTACCACTCAGCAATATGACACCTAACTTTTAGGTGCCTAGAAAATCTCTGCAATCCTCAAAGCCTGAGTTAGGTGCTTAAGCTCCCTATACAATGCAAGGGGAGTGTGAGGTGTAGACCTGACCTTATACAGCAAATGTAAAGTATCCTACAATATTTTAGATAATAACTTTATTGGCAGTGGAAGTAAGTAGCTTTTTTTTTTTTTTTTAAATTTGACTCTGACCATCAGCGAAAAAACTGACTGGACAAAACTCGAAATAGTAGGTAACTAGTAACTGTTCATAAAATGAGTTTCTATTACTAAAAATCGGGAGGGAGGGAGAATGCAGCAATATAAGAACAATGGAAGTGAAAATTGGATTTCCAGCAGGTAGGTAGGCTAATGGGGAAGTCTTTTGTGGAGTGAAACTATGGGGGGAAAGTCAGTGTTTCTAAAATATAATGTCAAGGACTGTAGAAAATCATCCCAGAGGACTGAATGTCTGAGGGTCAATAATGGCATAAATCTATCTTGGGTACTTATAGACTCCGTTGCCACTTCTAGTCTCCATTTGGGCACCTCATGGTCTCTAATGTAGTTATCTTAACATCGTTGTGAGGTAGGGTATACTCCTCTCCATTTGTGTAGATGGGGAACTGAGGCACAGAGTTTGAGGTTTTTATCTACACAGTGTGACAAGCAGATTACAGAGGTGTGAATTATATAGCTCTTTGACTGCCCAGTGTAGACTTTTGAGTTCATACCAGCAGAATCTACCTCATGTTAACATAGGTAGTCTTGTTTCAAGTAGGGACTACATCAGTGGGAACAGAGTAGCTTTGAGGTCATGTCAGCAGAGTCTGTGACACATTTAGAGTGCAACACTTTGCAGTATATATCTCTAGTCCAGGCTGTGACACTGTATTCAAGCCCCCTTAATGACTTGACTGAGGTCACACAGGAAGACTGTAGGAGAGCAGGGAATTGACTCTGAATCCCGAAACCCAGACTAGTGCCCAAACCCCTGGATTGTCATACAGAACCAGTTTTTTTCCCCCCGTCCCCCGAGACTAGAGTACCTTCATGACCTCTGGTTGAAATCCAGTCCAGGCCAGTAGTAACTGAAAGATACTGCTGTTCAGTTGACTGTGAAATGAGTTTGGTCTCTTATTCAGTTTCTAGTGGGAAGGTGTCAGTGTCCCAATTATCAGTAAATGGTGCTTTCTGGCAGTTTGGTTGAAAGTTGAGGATTAAGAGGGTGTGGTGAATAGCCTATTGTTTCACTAGGGGTGTGCCTACATTGTGGCAGGGAGCAAGCATCCCAGCTCAGGTAGGCCAACTTGCACTAGCTCAGCTTGAGCTAGTGAGAAGAAAAATAGCACTGTGGACTTGGGCAGCAGTTTAAGCCTTCAAGCCTGTCTAGCCCCTTTGGGCCACACTTGTGGCCTGTGTTGCAACATTCACACTGCTATTTTTAGCATGCTAGCTTGAGCACTAGCTCAAGTCTGCCTACTGGTCTGGGAGGTGCACTCCCAGCTGCAGTGTAGATATGTTCTAGAAGTGATCCCTCCATGTAACCTATAGAATGTGTTAGGTTAAGAAATAAATAAAACCTAATTTCTGCTCAAGTTTGGCAAAGTATAAAGAAGTATGGGAAAATGAGTTGGTTAGCATGAGGATAAATTGAAGATAGTAAGATTGGAAAATTGAAGTTAGCAAGAACATAACCCAGTGTCGTGTAGCTATATTTTGATTATAACTGGTTTTAGTGAAGTTTTGAGAACTGAATGTTTTATTAAAATACCATCTATATTGATAACATGGGAAGGATGTTGGTGCAGATATTGGTTTAAACTGTGTAATGTACAAAGCCAATAAAGAGGTGGCAGAAATGTGAATATAGTAATATGAAGATTTAATGTTAGTTAGGATAATAGGTTATAAAGGAGTAGTTTTGCTAAACTGGGGAGAGCTCCAGTTAATACCCAAAGTATATCATTAAATTACAGGGTTATGGCTGCACTTCAGTCTGTTGTCAGTGGACTGATCACCTTGATACTCGCATTCGAAGATAGAATGGTGTATAATTCTAGTACTTGTGTTAATGGTAATTGTTTGCTTACCTAATAATTTTTCTTTTGAATAAAAGTTGGCTCTATCAGAGTATCATCAGACATTATATTGTCTGTAAACCGACCTAGAGGCTCAAACTGATTGGCTTATTGTGCCTTAGTTTTAACAATTATTAATTGGGAACATTTAAAAATCAGGTTATATCCAGCAAAGTTCTGAACCACACTAATAAGGGAGAGTGGGGAGAGAAAGAGGATGAATGAATAGCTTAAAGAATTTGTGGATGTATTAAAATAATTTTGCTATGATAACGAAGTGTTTGAATGAAATGAAATAATATCAGACACATTAGGGATATGTTTACAGTGCAGTAAACATACGGCACCAAATCTCAGAGCTTCGGTCAATTGGATTGGACTTTGAATGTCTACCCTGCAATTTTTAGCTCCAGACTGCCGTTTTAAGCCTCTAAGGCCCAAGTCAGCTGACTTGGGCTTGCTGTGGCTGTGCCTCAGGTCTTTTATTGAAGTGTAGATGGCATCTGAATGGCATTTCTGTTCATGGAAAACAATTGAGGCTCTGGAAGTCTGCAAATGGGCAAACATATTGCCTACTGAAGTACCTAGTGAACTAAAGACTAGTAAATCTAACAGCACTTAATTGTATATATTTATTAAGCAATTTATTCATCTGCTTTCTTTTAGTTTTTAATGTGGGTTTCTTAAAAGAAACTGTACTGAAACAACATTTTTAAATCTGGTTGTTCTTGTAAGTATAATGGATAACAAATTTAAATATTTATGGGAAAAAAATCTATGCATTGGATAACTAGAGAGATGATTTGCTATTTGCACCACATTTCCTTTATTCGCGATCAGTCAAATATTCCTTTCTTAAGGAACAATTATAGGATCAAGTTTATTCAAGGTTGTGTACACAAATTGGAGGGTGGAGTGGTGGTCTTGCATGAGCCAAGTTTAGATAAAGTAGGTAGAAGAGGTCACAGGCTAAATTGTACCAGAACGTTCTCTAACATAGCATGGAAATAAGTGGCTCCGTCCTGTGTCTACAGTAGTGTTACTGAACTGGTGTTGGTCATAGGGTCTGATCCATGTTTAAAGGAAAGTCTTCCACTGGGCTTCAACTTCAGTGGGCTTTGGATTAGACCTTTAATGTCTGCTTACAGGAAGACAAGACTCATTTTTTCCAACTACAGATAACTACAGAGGAGTCAGGAACCTTACTGTTTTCAGAGTTGAGGGAATCAGACTTCCCTCCCTGCCCCCCACCCCTCATCTGCCACAGCTACCTCTACAAATCCCCTGAATTGAGGGAATGATCATCCTAGGCAGCTCTTGCAACACAAAAAGAAACCAACAGGACACCTGGTTTGTGGAAAGGAGACCCACCTCATGCACTGAGCAGTTGGAGGGGAATGGCTGCCCAATGTGAGGTGAAGCCAGAGTGGCTGAAAGGATTCAGGCCACCCCATACCTCAAGTCTCCTGCCAAATTAATGGGGGTGTGGGTGAGTAAGGGATGGGTAACATCAATACTTAGGACTAGAATATTTAGATTACTTTCTGTAAACATTGGGGTCCCCTGAATTGAAGTTTTAAATTTCCAAATTCCTAAATTAAACTAAACTAGGTAAAGCTGACTCTGACCAATTGCTACATGAACCTGTAGCTATTTAATTTACTTACAGATAAGTAATCTGATGCTTTTACACTTTGCAATAGTTCTAAGAGTTTTTTCCTACAATAACTTTAGTTTTACCATATTTTTAAGAGGCTGTTTTCTTCATGTCTCTTACAGTGCTGAAAGCAGAAGTGCCAGCTTTTAAAGCTGATGCAGTCTCTTAACAAAGGGATACAATAAATAATGCATCATATGGATTATTGTAATGTCTGACTTAACTGTATGAATAGCAATTTAAACTTTGCTTTGACAAGTTTAACTTAGTATTCACTCTAGATTTGACATTAAACACTAGCTAGTGAAATAGTTTTTGAGCTAAGCTAACTTTCCTGGATCCAAGTGCGAGTTTTTAAAGTAAGGTGTAACAGTAAAACCTCTTATACAACATCATGTATCTTGCATATGCATTTCTTTTTTTTGACACCTCAATTTTGGTGTGTTCAATTGATACTTTTTTTTAAGGGGCTTGAGCTTTTTAGTGCTTGTGGGGGGGAGGAACTACAATTTAAAATATAAAACTTCTCCAGAAGTGATCTTAAAAACAGCTCTTTCATGAATAATCGCAACTTAAAGGTCCAGGGTTTAGGGTTCTTCTAGTGCTAGAAGCAAGTGCTGGGTCCTGCTGAGAATTTTTCTAATGGTATTAAGTTTCAAGTGCAGGGCCATGAGGTATTCAACTTTAAGACCCCCGTCCTACAAGCTTTCTGTGTGAGTAGATTGCTGCATCTGCACTACAGCAGGGCTCTGCCTATGTACAGCAGTTTCTTTGCATAACATGTTACAGGATTGGAACCTCTGGTTGTGATGTTCTTAGCTTTGAGTAAAGCTGTTTTTGGGTCAAGAACTGAATCTTGGCTGTCCCAACCCATCCCATTAAACTTGCCACACAAAAAATCTCTTCCCTCCACCACTGTGGACTAACCCCACATCAAAGAGGGGGGGGGAAGCTGGTTTTGTTAACTCTTATATTTAAAAAAAACCCAAAACTTCCATGTTTGAAGATATGTGGGAGTTTGGAATCATAGAATATTAGAGTTGGAAGGGACCTCAGGAGGTCATCTAGTCCAACCCCCTGCTCAAAGCAGGACTAAGCTCAGCTATATCATCCCAGCCAGGGTTTTGTCAAGCCTCAGCTTAAAAACCTCTAAGGATGGAGATTCCACCACCTCCCTAGGTAACCCATTCCAGTGCTTCACCACCCTCCTAGTGAAAAACTTTTTCCTAATGTCCAACCTAGACCTCAGACGAACTAATGGACAAAAAAAAGCTGATAAAAGTAAGACTTATCAAAAGGATATTTTTCCCAAACATTGTATAGGTGTGTAATATAACTTTGTAATCAGAACAGTAGGATGATTGTCACTAGAATCAATATTTTAATTCAACATGAACAGAATGAACAGATAAAATACAGTAGTGTGTAAACTTGACTTCTGAGGAATTTAAAATGTTGTAGAACCGAGCATTGTTCAGTAGAAGGAACTATTAAAATCCTCAGGTCTGAAAGAAGGTTGGAGCATTCAGACAGACACTATGACAAAGTTGAAGCCGACTAGAATTTTTCTGAAAAGAGAATACAAGGAATAATGCTGCTTCATCAGCAACTGTTCTAAGATCTGAAGGTTTTTTTAAATAACCCCCCAAACAAACAAGTGCTGGAAACGGAGAAAAGCTGGTAGGGAAAAGATGGGGAATGTGGCTTTTTTTTTTTTCTTGTAAGAACTCCCCTCCTTCCCTGCTCCAAACAGCATAAATCACTTCCGGCTATCATTAATTAAAGGGAATAGGATTAGTTTTTCACATACCAGGAGGATGAAAATAGAGAATATGTCCAGAATGAAGCAGGAAACAAAATAGAAGATTCTCAATTAGCTGAGAATATATTGCTTTAAAATGTTCCTTAAATAGAAAAATAGAAGAAGTGGAATTTAAGAAGTAACAAATACCTTGACAATATAGCAGCTAAGGAACAGGCAAAGGATACTGCTGGTTATAGGAATTTGAAATACATACAGAATAGTAGGTCATGATACATACTCTGATTTTAAAACATTTGGCTAACATTTTAACTACAGGTAGTTTTTTCTGAAGCCCAGAAAATTTATTGTGAATTATTTGAATGCAAAATAAGCATGTGAAAAGTGTAATTGGAAAGAAGATTCATTTTGCTGCTTGGATAATTAAAAATGGACCAGTGGGATTTTGCCAGATTTTTTAATTAAAAAAAAAAAAAAAAAAAGAACCAAACATGGCTGCCTTTGACTGAGAATAAGCAAACCTATTTCAGCCCAAAAGCAATCTTAAATTTAAAAAAAAAAAAAGTGCTTGAAAATAGTGACTTTATAGTAAACACTCTAAAGAAAAGTTAAAGGAAATATTGTAATGCCTAACATAATGAGTTAAAAGTTTATGATAAATGAACAGGCTAACACTAATTGGATCTGAACAAAAGAAGGTGTAACATAAAGCAATGAAAGAGAATTTTATTTGGCATTTTTAACACAGCAGGGATTCTATAGCCATAGAATGTAATGAACTATAAATGACTAGAAAAATCCCATGGGAAAGTCATGTAAATTACTAGAACTCTGAAGTAAAAGATGACTAGTTGTATCTTAATGTAGGTTAGTTATTGATGTTTCGTTTTTTTCTCCTGAAGTCAGGACTCCATGTGTGATCTGCTTTTGTATTGAAGAATGCTAAAACCCAAACATCTTTCTTGTTCATAACTCTGTGGATCGGATGCTTGTATTTACTGGCCATTAAAACACACTTTTCCTTGAGCAAAATTAAAGCTGACAAAATACATATGCCAGAGTTCTTTCTGAATTTACAAATACTTTGCTTGTATAAAAGCAATTGCACTGGATTTAAATGTATTGTAGGAAAAGTCCTGCGATGACAGTGGTGGTGGAGATGGAAAGAGAAATTGGATGACCTAAAACCATAAGTAACTTCTCTGACTGCCTAGTGGTTTTTTGGAATTCAGTAAATAAAGAATAAAAGACTCCTCTTTGGAAGGCTATATACAGTATTTTAAAGATGTTAACTTCTATCAAGAAATTTTAAATCAAGAACCAGTTAACTGTTGTATGTCCTAAGTAGTCACTCATTTGAAGAAGCACTGTGATTGCTTCTAGTTTTATTGATTACCATGCAATTAAAAGGGATGCTGTTAAACCTGTAGTTCTGACTTCTTAAATCTACTTGGGCAATAATAACACATGGGAGTAGAGTTGATTTTGTTTGAATCTAGACTACTGTATTAATTTCCACTCTAGAAATATTTGTCAGTTTCTGAAAAAAGGAAGCTAATACAAATTGTGCTGTTGTGTCCAGTTTGATAAAGTAGACAAATGTAGTAAACAGGCTGTGGGCAAACCACAAAACAAACTTAAAACATGCCTGCTTCAAAATACACACCAGATCCCGCCCATCAAATGTAACAATAGAACAATGTAAATGGCTTGATGGCACAGAAGTATTCTAGTGTGTTTCTAGGAGGAGGATATTCTGAACTTTGGGCTTGGTTATTACAGTCAGGGATTGGTGGAGAATCTGCCCGTGATTTTGAAGTGTGGCGGTTCTGCATCATAGGCACTGTGATGACTAGGGGAATGTCTACAATTTATGAATTTTGGTTGCTATTATGAAATTGTTAGGAAAATTGCTGTATCATTGAATACATCTGTGCATATGGTTTCCACCCTTGATGCCAAGAGCTGTGTCAAATACCTCCCAGATCAGGTACTTTGGGGGTCTTTAGAACTCTACTAGCTTCCATTCAGGTGGAAGCACCTTGGGACAAGCCAAGAACCAGAAGTAGTTTTATCCTATTTCTCTGCAAGGGCCTGGGGAAGTGGGGAGTGGGAAAAATCTCAAAAGATAAAGGGATGGGTGACCAAGCAGGGGCTGAAGGATTCACAGGGAGGAGGCTTTGGACATAGTCATAAAGTTTTGGACAGGAGAGGTGCAGAGACAGGTTTTTTGGTTTTGTTCTGTTTTTTGTTTTTGATAGCTGTGGGGCAGGGGCTCAGTTTGGCTATGGGATCAACCAAAGTCAAAACAAACTGACCTGGAGAAGGGGCTCCATGGTTGAGAAGACAAGCCATATGTTATAGAAGAAGGATCCTTGATGTCGCCAGAGACTCTGGCCCCAGCCCAAAGAATGGTCTGGAGGGAAATGCACGTAGGGTTTAATATCTTTGTAGAGAGCTGTATTTCTTGCCCTGTTAAGGAGAGGGGGAGGGGGAGCCTGCCTGCCTTTTGAAGAGCTAACCTCTGAATTCTGAGACTCCATATGGCTGGAACTCAGGGAAGGGGTGTGTTTAAGCTATGGAGGAGTCTGAGGAGTCAGCACTGATTCCAGGGGTGTGTAGTTGGACCATGAGGTCTCAGCTCCCAGAGCAGGTGTGAGAGAGGATCTGTATCCCAAACGTGTGCTTACAGGCCCCAAGCCAGGGATAGTGCTTAGGCTCGGTTAGGTCTCTAGAGGATTAAACCACATGAGGCCAGTTGCAATGGGTTGCTTCACAGCAGTCTAGTGAGTGTCCAGTTGGGGGCGCTTTACCAGGTCTGTGACACACTGCTATAAGTAGGTGCAGTCAGCAGTTCCAGTTCAATGGCTGTAGTTGCCATTGTAGTATCTAAGGCAGTGGTTACTTCCTTTGCCTGGGCTTGTGTTGCTTATGGTTTTACATTCTAGTAGTAAGGCCTAGAATGCCCCTGTTTGGTAAAGTCCTTTTTAAAAGCAGTTCCATAAAATCTAGAATTCTGTGAAGAGCAACAGTTGAAATTGACAAAAGGCTCTCTGAATCTTCATGAAGGCTTAAAAAAATATGCCTGCCCACTTAAAACTCTTTTGTTACACGCAACAACCAGTTTAAGTGTCTATTTTACTGCCTATTGGAAAGATGAGCTCCTGCTGTGTATTGTCTGTACAGAAAATGATTTTGGTACATTGTTTTGATAGTGACTCTGTGGTGCAGTTCTGTGCAGGTGGATGAAAGAGTGAACAGCAAGCTGCCCATCAGGCAGGGTGTATTACGCAACTTCTTGAATTACTTATTGAAAATTTTTGAACACAGTGGGGTAGCTCCTAACTGGATGAAGTACCGATGCCTAGAGAGTTTAAGAAATTCATTTATATTTTGTATGAAGTTTGTTGCATACTTACTGCTCTTGTTTATCCCCCATGTGAGAAATTTTCAGAGGTTGATATCTGGTTCTGATTACAAGATGAGAATTGTACATCTATTATTCTTAGCCTTATCTTTCATAACTTAAAAAAGCATGCATAAATCTATTTATAATGGAAAAGCTGTTTATCCAAATGATTATGAACTATTTTAGTGCAGTAGTTGGGCCTCCATTATCTTACATGAGGAATGGAGAGTGGTGCTCATGATTGGAAGTGAATAATATCATTAGGCATTGTGAGCATAGGGGTTAGACACAGTATAAATTCCCCTGCATGGTTTTTCCAGTGCACCTTAGTCCTGAGTTGCAAAAGCGTTCTTTTTCTGAGACTAATACTGTGCTAAACTATGCTGGTTTAATGATGTAGGCAGATGACTAGGATCTGGGATAAGACCAGCAAGCTTGCTTTCACTTGTGGATATAAATATTTGACATTGTACAAAAAGTCAAGATTCAGTTAAATCCTATTTTAAAATGTACACCCTTGTAAAAGCAAACTGTACTAGTCTGTTTAGATTTGTAGGAACTATAAACTCTTAAGAACTTTGCTAGAACATTCTTTCAACATTTTTTATCACTCCAGATATAAATCACAATGTAAACAGGTATAAGGGATGAAAGATGATTAGGGAAATATTGCATCTTACTCTGCATTTTGAGATTAAACATCTATATTTGTGTCCTTTTTAACCCACATTTCAGGTGCTACGGGTCCTTCCTTGAAAGGGCTAACAGACTTCATGTAAAAGGCCTAGTGTATAATGGTCTTTACGTGGTTGCACCAAAGACATAATTTTATCTTTTTATGTTGCCACAAATCTACAAATTGCCACTTTCATTTTCCTCAAGTATTTTGGAATGTTTCCATTAAAAATAGTGACACTCTGAGATGGCTTCTCTATTCAGAATTTTTTCTGGACATCTTGACTGCCTCATCTGTCCAGTGGCCACTCTTGCTCCTCAATTTCGTATGGGCGAACTCTTGTTTGCTTTCCAGTTCCTGGCTTTCAAAGATGGATTTTTGTGAGCTTGCACCAGTTCTGCTGCTTCTTATCCAGTGCATTTGCTATCATGGCATTATGTTAATTTTGAATTAATTCTGTTTTCTGCTTCTGGAAGTTTTCTGTGGCAGGAAAACAGTGCATTTTGACCTCACCTTTTTTCAATGTAAACAGGGTCTATATTCACACCAAACTTCGCCTGATTTGTTGCAGAGTTCATGAGTATTCCTTGTTGACTGGCCTGTTTTTATACTGCCTGTACAGGTGTGAATGCATAATAAGAAGGTAATATTTTATTTGAGGTTGTTTCCAGAACCCCTTCAGTCTGTAATGGTCAGTTTAGAACTGGTTGGGAGGTAGAAGTCATTTCATGTGACTTTAAAAAAAAAAAAAAAAAAATCAAAGCTCACTTCGGTAGAAAAGTTCCAACCAGCTCAATTCCTAAACCTTGCATTAATTTTTGCTACTTCAGCTGTTGTGCCCAAGGTGTACTATTTGCTGTATAAACCTATCCAAAGCACAGGGCTTAGTGGGGGGTGGGGGGACTTTGACTACCCAGACATCTGTTGGGAAAATAATACAGCAGGGCACAGATTATCCAAGTTATTGGAATACATTGGAGACCATTTTTTATTTCAAATGGTGGAGAAAGCAACTACGGAAGAGGCTGTTCTAAATTTTGATTTTGACAGGGAGGAATTGGTTGAGTTTGAAAGTGGAATGCAGTTTGGGTAAAAGTGATCATGAAATAAAAGTTGATAATTCTAGGGAATGGTGGTTGGGAAAACAGCAGAATAAAGATAATGGATTTCAAGAAGGCAGACTTCAGCAAACTTGGAGAGCTGGTAGGTAAGATCCCCTGGGAAGAAAGTCTAAGGGGGAAAAACAGTTGAGATCAAGCAGTTTTACAGAGATGTTAAGGGCATGAACAAACTATCCTACTGTGTAGGAAA
Organism: Emydura macquarii macquarii; assembly: GCF_026122565.2. Taxonomy (NCBI): domain Eukaryota; kingdom Metazoa; phylum Chordata; order Testudines; family Chelidae; genus Emydura; species Emydura macquarii. Next base: position 6,226,223 of record NW_027133808.1, on the reverse strand, counting down.
GGCAGGAAGTATGGCAAGAGACAACCCTAGCTTAACCAGGAGATCTTCAGCTCAGAGTCCTACAAAAAATGGAAACTGGGTCAAAATAGGAAGGATGAATATAAACAAATAGCATAAGCATGTAGGGATAATATTAGAAAGGCCAAGGCACAAAGTAAGATTAAATTAGCTAGAGATGTAAAGAGTAACAAGAAGACATTCTACAAATACTTTAGAAGCAAGAGGAAGACCAAAGACAGGATGTCCATCACTCAATGAGAGGGGAAAGATAATAAAAATGTGGAAGTGCTAAGTGACTTTCTTGTTTCAGTTTTCACCAAAAAGATTAGTAGCAATTGAGTGTTCAACATATTGAATGCCAGTAAAATAAGGTATGATCAGAGGCTAATATAGGGTAAGAACAGGTTAATAAATTACTTGAACGAGTTAGATTTCTAAGTCAGTGGGCCTCATGAAATACATCATAGAGAACTCAAGGAGCTGACTGAGAAGATATCTGAGACATTTGTGATTGTCTTTGAAAACTCATGGAAGACGAGAGATTCCAGAGGGCTGGAAAAGGGCAAATACAGTGCCAATCTATAAAAAGGGGAATAAGGACAAACTTGTGAATTTACAGACTGTCAGTTTAACTTCAGTACCAGGAAAGGTAATGGAGCAAATAATCAAGGAATCCGCTTTCAAACACTTAAAAGATAAGGTGATGAGTAACAATCAACATGGATTTGTCAAGAACCAATCATGTCAAACCAACCAAATAGCTTTCTTTTGACAGGGTAACATGCCTTGTAGAGGGTGGGGAAACACAGTAGATGTGGTATGTCTTGACTTTAGTAGGGCTTTTGATACTGTCTTGCATGACCTTCTCATAAACAAACTGGTGAAATACTTCCTAGATGCAAGGTGGGTGCATAACTGTCTGGAAATCCATTCCCAGAGAATAGTTATGAATTGTTCAGAGTCAAGCTGGAACAGCATATTTATTGGGGTTCTACAGGGATCAGTCCTGGCTCTGTCCAGTTCTTAATCAATGATTTATATAATGGCATAGAGAGTACACTTAAAGTATGTGGATGATATCCAGCTTGGAGGGGTTAGGATTAAAATTCACAATGATCTGGAGAAATGGTCCGAAGTAAATCAGACGAATTTCATAAGTTGAAATGCAAAGTGATCCTTTCTAAATGGAATAATCACTTGCAGACATACAAAAAGGAGAGACTGCCTCGGAAGCAGTACTATGGAAAGGCATCGGGGGGTCATAGTGGATCACAAGCTAAATATGAGTCAACAGTGTAACACTGTTGTGCGCGCGCAAAAAAAAAAAAAAAAAAAAAACCCCAAAAAACCAACACATCACTCTGGGATGTATTAGTAGAAGTGTTGTAAGCCAGACAGAAGAATTAATTCTTTCTCTACTCTGCTGATTAGGTCTCAACTGGGGTATTGTGTTCAGTTCTGGGCACCACCTTTCAGGAAAGATGTGGACAAATTGGAGAAAGTCCAGAGAAGAGCAACAAAAATTATTAAAGGTCTAGGAAGCATGACCTATGAGGAAAGATTGGGTTTTAGTTTGGAGAGGAGAAGACTGGTTGGGGACATAGATGACCTATTGAGATCCCTTTCAGTTCTACACTTCTATGATTCTACATAGGAAAGACATGTTCTTGCCTTAGAGCTTAAAATCTAAAACATTAAAACCAGATGAAAGTCTGATGTAAGGGGAGAGTAATATAAACACAGTGGTGGGGTAACTGTCTTTGTAGTTCCAAAGAGACTTTAGGTTTTTTGTGAATATATATGTCTGTCTTCCATTTCTACCTTTTTACTGAACTGTTACAAGTAGGCTTAATTTTTACAAGTATTATGCAGAGCAGATAGATCTAAAGCATAGCAATTTAAACAGCCAATTTGTATTGGCAAGCAGGAAATCTTGACTTAAATTGATTTTAGTTTTGTTTTGCATTTGAAATTTTTTCCTAAAGAGAAGTTAATTCTGATTGGTAACAATTGAAACACATTGACTTGCAACTAAATATAGCCTTCAGACTACATATGATACTTTTTTGCTAACCAGGACAATACACTGTATCTATACACATTGAAGCAATTATATAGCTTAACATACATTTATTCAGATTCTTAATTTTTATATATTCATTGTTAGAAAATGAATAGTCTAAAAAATTCACATAGTAAATAATACTTTGTGATTTGTCAGGATGAAAATTGGAATTCAATAAAATGTGCTAAAATAGCTTTTTATTTTTTTCATTAAATGTGCCAGACACAAACTTTATCAAAGCATGATTTACATTTAAAATTGATTATATTAAACAATTCTAGGGTCAATGAACCAAATGTTTCTGGTCACTCATGTTCTTCAAGATTTTAGAACTAATAGAAGTCATCCTCTAACACCATGGTGGTATTCGTAAGTTAGAGGAGAAAAGCAAGCTATCCTGCTTCTACAACTCCATTTGTTTCTTAACGTCAAATGAAGTAGTAATTGAGCTAAACTAGCAGAATCAATGGAAATGAAGGGGGGGGAGGGAAATACCATCTCTCACACCTGTAGAAGAGATTACTGCTGTCAAAAGCTGGTTTAGCACTTCAACACACTCTGGATCAAGGTGTTTACCTAGTGACTTCCACTAGCTCAATGGCTTCATTTCTTTAAAACTTCAGCAGTAAACACATATTAATTAATACTTTTTGTTTAAATTATTTTAATAGATTGTAGTCAGTTTAGGCCTTAACAAAATTGTCATAATTTCAAATAGTTTAATTTTAAAAACATGGTTTTAAAAAAAATCAAATTTAAATAAAAAAAATTAATACCAGAATGGAGTATGGCAAGAATGGGTCTTCGAGATTTGAACACCACCCCTCCTGGTCAAACATTCTGTTAATGTTTTTAAAAGCTATTTTTTGACTGGTAATTTGTTTAATCTGCTCATTGTATAAGAGAATAATGCTAGAACTATGGCAAAGGGTTGTGTTTTGAGACCACTCTTTAACCACTACCCTCAATCCTACTTGTCCTTGACTAGCTTCAAACCCACATGAAATAAACTTTATTCCAATGTTAATAGCACCCTATTCCCTCAAATTTGCTTTCCCAGCATGTTTGCCTAGCACAGCAAAAGCAGCAGGCAGAGAAGAATAATCAGCTAGGGGCCCAATGCTGATATCTTTACATTGGTTGGGTAGTGCCTTATTCCACAAAGTAGTCTGATGGAAACCAGTGGGACTGCTCCTTGTGTAAGTGTTTAATAAGTAAGGGGATCAAAATCTTGGTTAAAGTTAATTTGTAAACATTCCTAGTAAACTATCCTGCTGTTCACAGCTAAATTCAAAAGCTATTGAATACCCTTGGGGGCCCCCTCCCCTCCCCCAGCTCTTCAGATTCTGCTTTTTTCCTTAACCAAAGTAACTGTGCCATCTGGATATTTTGAAATGTACATTTGTTTTACCTGGGTGCAGTTTTATACCAAGTACTCTCTGACAATGTATTTTAACTTCATATCTCTTCTATTCATTAAATTAAATTAAGCTCTCCCGTTGGGCGCCCACAGAGTTTTGAGGTCCATCTCTAGATTTCTAGTTTGACTCTGTGCAGAATCTAATCACTTTTTTAAAATGGAATACCTTACTACTGAAATACTTAGACTCCTTTAGTTTTTTGTTTTTGGCATCCAGAAACAAAAATCTAGACTAACAGTACTTTTTCATGTGTGATGGAGAGGGGGAAAAAACATGGTGACAGTGGGAGGTTAGCCAAGGAGAAGTTAGTCTTTTTTCCCCTATTCTATAGCTATATGGTAATAGAACACCTTAAGTCTTTCATGAAATAAAAGGTACATCAGAATCCCCCTTAAATGATATTAGCTGTGCATATCCCACAGTTGCTTAAAGACACAGCCTTCTGACCTAATGACAGCTATTCTTGGCTATTTTCAGACTGGAGATTACACCTTGGTCAGAAGTAACCCAGCCCTTTGCCAAGAAATGCACGTATAGCATTTTTTATTTTCAATGTGTTTTACAGATAGGAAGTTACCACTCACTAACATTCATGTGCTTTGGTCTAATGACCTTGTAGGTCCCCCTGTTTGGGTCAGCTGGGGCAGGGCTTTAAAGTCCCTTGCTAGAAAAGAAAGGGTTTACCTCCTTCTCCTATCTTGCAAGAATGTCTTATTTGGACTTATTAGCTAGCTGTTCATAAACTTCTGGCCAGAATCATCACCTAAAAGTGTGTGTTCCTTATTTGTCCATGTCTGTAGCAATGTAGCATTTTGTTTCCAAAGATGGATGTTGGGAAAACAGCTTTAATGAGACTTATTTTTTACATTGTTCTTGTCTTTTTTGCAACTTCCACGGTTTTCTTGCAGTGATTTGCACGATTTCTCCTTGCCTTTCTTTTCTTCCTCCGACATATAAGAAATGAACTTCAGTGCTGACCCATTGTTCTTTCTTGTCTCCCGTTGTCCAGGAAAATGAACCTGGGGAGATGAGGAAGAAGAGAAACTTTGATTTTCTTCAATATCATACTCTGTATAATCAGATCTTTCCCTTCATGTAGTCCTATCTTATCACTTCAAGGCAAAGCCTTGCTGAGTATTCTTCCAATGCAAATTATTGCTTGTCCGGCCTAGTGAAGCTGGTTTCTGCCAAATGCTCATTTGTGTTATACAGAATTATCTTGAGAGATGGCTTAATTTGGGAAGATATAAAAATAATGGAAACCTTGATCACTGTAAGAGAAACTGCTTTATTGGGTGTTGGGTTTGCTGATATGCTGCTAAATGTAAACTCCCATAATTGTCTGATTTGTGGTGGTCTAACTGTACTGCTCTGCAAAGAAAATGTCTGTGGGAACAGATGTAGAAAAATTGTGCAGGTAAAAATGGTGTGTTTAAATAGCTGCTACACACCAGTTCTGTGTGAGAAGCAGGTTGAGGTGGGTTATTGCAAATGGAGTGCACCAAATCCATATGTGTTAAGGGCTGGTGGCTGTAACAGCTGGGGAATAGGGAGAGGAGAGGAGAGAAACATCACTTCAAATAGCCCAAGGTGGCAACCACAGCTCCACCGAGTCATTATGGACAGTGTTTGAATGGGGCCCATATACAACAGGCTTGGGAGGAACCATCCTTCTTCTAAAACTCTTCCATGTCACCTCTCCACTGCATTAAAATAATCTCCTTGAATTGTCTGAGGCTTGTCAAGATTTCTGCTCGTCAAGATTTTTTTCTCAAACTGGTCTGTGCTCAATACCTACTTTGGGAAATCTCTACCTAATTATAAAAATGGAAATATAAAATAGTGTATTAGCTGATTGTTTCTATATATATTTTTAATCTTCGTATCTTGTTTGTCTTCTGCAGGTATATCTACACTGCACAAAAAGACCCCAGTAGCAAGTCTCAGCACCTGGGTCAACTCTGTGCTGCAGGGCTAAAAATAGCAGTACAGGCATTTTGGCTCTGGCTGGAAGCTGGGCTCTGAGCCTTGCTGCCATTGCTGGGTTTCAGAGCCAGGGATCCAGCCCCAGCCTGAATGTCTAGGTTGCTCTTTTTAGCCCCGTAGCAGAAGCCCTGCCAGCCCCAGTCAGTTGACCTGGGCTCTGAGACTCACTGCCCTTGGCTCTCTTTTTATTTTTATTTTTTTTGCAGTGTAGATTTACAATCTCAGGGTATGCTTCTCAAGGCAGAGACTAAGCCTGCCTTTATGTTGATGTAGTGTTTAGCACAGTAAGATGCTGAGTACTACCATACTATTAACTACTCATATACGGAAAGTGTAGGGGAGAGTGCGCTAAGGAGACTTGGTCAATACAAATATTACCTTTCACCAGCGATGACTGTCACAGGATATGCGTATCACATATTGGCACACAACTCCTCTGTCTGGCATATCCTGTTGTCAGATCCCAGCTGATTCACTGGCTGCTATGGGTGGTTGACCTATCTTTGTGTCTGGTTTAGTCCTGTCTGTCAATGTTGACTATTGGCACTTGTGTGAGATATGCGCTGCATTCCCTCCTCAACCTTTTAGGGCTAGTCCGACACCTATTCTCTTATCAACTAGGGGGTCACGCTTACTTTGAGTGCCATAGATTCTCCACTATTTCCCCGCAGCCCCTGCCACCTTGGCAGGTGTCTTCACCAGAAGTGCAAAAATAGTAGTCTTATAATTTAACTACTTGTTTCCCTATAAGTGATTTCCACCCTCATCATCTTGGTTCTAAACAGTGTAATGGCTGGAGATCTGCATTTGCGTTACTTCTTTTCTAACACCATCTTGAATAATTAAGTGGCATTCTCAAAATGATTAAAAATTGCCTGAAACAGAGTTACAATCTTGGCACTTTGGGGAACAAGTCCTATTTCCCCATGCACATTGTCAACCCTAGGCAGTGAATAAGTCTGAATAAGTTGGCATTGACCTAAAAAGGAAACTTGCGTTTAGTAGCAAAGCTAGGTCTCCAGCAAAGAGTGGACAGATGCTGACTGTTCTGGTTATTATTCCAGACCAACTTTGTGCCCTCTAGGGGAGAAAAACTGGTAGGATGTTGAAGTGAGATTCTTGCAATCCCTTTGTGAGGGAGTAGTATCTTCTAATCTAAGGAAATCATGTGCTGCAATTTTTTTGGCCAATAGCCATATGCAAGAATTTCAGTTCCTGGAAGTCAGATGTATAAAATCTAAGGTATCAGAAATCATAGGCCTTTTTTAGCTTGTTTAAATTGATAGTCCTGAGGAACAATGGCAAACTGGTGGTTGATTTTTTAGTAAGAGGGCATAGAGTGGCTTGAAGTCCCTATAACTTTTTATGGATGGCTGCCTATATTTAGAAGGTGTCAAGGATATGCTCAAGCAGAAATGTCTCTACTGAGGCTATGATGCCCATATGTTATATTTTGTTAAGTGAAAATTTAGGAAGCATTGTTGCTTACGTTAATCCATTCATGTAATTGAGCCATAACTCAACATCTACTCCACACCAGGCTTGTTGCTCAACTGTAGTGTATGCTAGTGGCAAATGACAAAAACACTTTGGATGAATAAGTATAGTTAAAATATTAAATCCCTGGTTCATTTAAAACCCATCTTACAAACGCTCCCAAATTGGCATCAAATAACTAAGACAAAAAGTTGGTTTATTCTTTTTTTATCTTGAGTAAAACAAAATAAATTGTTACTATACATGACAAAGTATTACAGGCCGGATATAAAGTTACAGAATAAGTGATCATTTCTCAGTGATTGTAGCAGCTTGTTTCGAGTATCAGAAAACAAACGTCTTTCCTTCATGCATAACTTTTAATCTTAGCTACAGAAGTGCAGTCTCTTTTTCCTTCTGTAATAAAGGATTTCTTCAAATACTCAGTCATTCTTCATTGTATCACAGGGCTCAAGTTCAAGAAAAGGAAAATTTTTATTTTCCTCTGAACAGATTTTTCTGGGAATAGGTAGCTCTCAAAACATGGCAATCATGAAAGTTTGAGAGGGTGGTAATGATAGTACGTGTAGGCCTAAAGTTCTTAGTCCTTTTTGTGGTTTCTTTAAAACTGTTAGTAAACAAAGGATTGGATTTTAATATTGGTGTCCAGAGTGGTAAATGATGATCTCTCCATTTAAGATGAAAGGTCCACTTCATTTTTTGTTTTTTTGGGCTCTGTACTCGGCACACTCCCACGCTGTACATTCAAAATGTACTTTGCAGCTGGGTAAAGATTCATATAGTGAACAGAGGTGGCTTTAGCAGGGGTTCATGGATTCAGTTGCAGTTATAGAAATCATGAAACCAAGAGTGCGAACACACCCTTTGGGGGCGATGGGGAGAAAGGGTAGGGAGCTATGTTTGCTCTGTCGCATGAGAAACCATGCAGGGCTCTATAGCCTGGGTCCTCTGTCATGGTGGTTCCACTCCTGGCCATGTTCGCTGTACGCTGTTACAGAGCCCTGAAAGGAAAAAATCTGCCAGAGGGAAGCACTGTGTGTGGATGGATGCTCCCATGTGTCAGTCTCCAGGCAGTAAGAATGAAAAAGTCAAACCATTTCTTTTTGATGTTTTTAAAATGAAATTGAGCAAAACCTTTTTTTCTTTTTAAGTGTAAAAATAAATACTCCAAATAAACAAAATGTTTCGTTCAATCTAAAACCATTTTGGGAAGTAATTTTTTTTTATTTGGTTTGACCACCAAATTGAAAAATCAATTATTTGCTCAGCTCTAGTAGAACCATAGTGGCTAACTGGAATAGTAGCTATAGAGGGGCTGTGATTCCTGATTTGAACATTAATTCTATTTTTCTGTTAAACTTTAAATGGAAAAATGTTATGGTTTTGATATGTTCAGAACTACTTGAAGCTATATTGCAGTCTTGTCTTGTTCAGATGGAAGAACAGGATTAAGGGTCAAACCTGAACCCATAAAATGCAATAGCAAGATTGTCAATTGTTTTCATTTTCTGCTATACTGTGCCTACCACTATCTAGGGCTAGCTTCAGAACCTTTGCCTGGATAGTTGTTCATTGGAAATTTTCAAACGAACTTAGTTTTGTCAGCAGATGTTATGATAAGGTGAAAGCTTTTGTCGTACCTGTTTACAGTTTCAACTAAATATCTTTGAAAAGAGAGGCAGACTCCACAGCTCTGTATTAGAGTGTCTGGAGAGCTCCTGGACTCCCTGCTCTGGGAGCAACCCTGGGACCAGTTTCCAATGTCTGTGGCAGACCCATCATGCAAAGTGCTGTGGGCACTAGACCCTGGGCTTCCAGACTCTCCCCAGCCTGCTGGTTCCCTCTACTGCCCAATCTTGAGCAGGTTGGCCTGGGAGCCAGCTGGCTGGGGAGTCTCTAGGAGTTGTGGACCTTGGGGAGCCCAAGCAGCAGCTGGATGAAATTGATATCACTTTCACATCTGCCATTTAGTGAGTAGTAGCTATAAAACTGACAAATGTCGGTTTTACAGATTTTTTTGTTTGTTTTGGGAACACCATGTTTTGGTGTTTCTAAATGAAATTTTCAGTATTTTCAGTTCATGAAATTTCAGTAAATGTTGCTTTCTTTCCGATTGGGAATAACACTAATTTCCCATGAACCAAATCCCTTGAGCAGAAATGAAAAGGCCCAGATCTGCAAAGATGTGTATATATAGATTTCTAACTTCCATTGATTTTAGGCTTCTAAATACCTTTGTGGATCTGGATATAATAGTCTTACTACTGAATTTTGTGATTTAGAGGTTGACCCTTAATCTTTTTCACTTGAAAAAAACAAAAGCTACAGTCACATCATTTCTCAAATAACTTGCTGAGAAATTAATTGGAAGAAGCAACAGTAGTGTTACAAACTGACGAACTGGGAGGTAAAAACAAGTGCATGGTTTTATAGCAAACTTTAGGGGCCTCCATATAAATAAAAGAATTTTATGTACTAGCTGATTTTAAAGGCAGAATTTCTGCTTCTGAAGAACAAAATTAATAAAACTGAATAGAGAATCCAAATAATAAAAATACTTTATAGAATGTTGCATCTTCATAATTAGATACATACACACACACACACACACACCCATATAAATACTATTGTTAATGATATGTGTGTATATATACATTTGTTAACTGGTGTATACTACAGAATATAGGGAATACTATATAGATACATTGAGTAGATAAGACAGTTGAATTCTGTGGCGGTTTTTGTTTAGCTTTTTATTGGAATAAATTATTATTGATGAAGCTATCCCTAAGACTATTTTTGGTTTTCTGCATATACTGCTTTTTATATGCTATGTGTTCAATTATTTAATGCAACTGTATTTCTTCATTATGAAACTGGAGACCAATGTTCAGTCTCTTTTGCCATCAACTTTACAAATGTTCAAAGATTACATTATATGAATGTTGTTTAACAAGATATACTTCAAATTAAAATCTAATGAAATCATAATTCTGTGTGGACATGGTCATGACGACAGCAGTTATTCTGAATAAAGAAGTTTGACTCTTTCCTCTGATCGTGGTTTTCCACATTATGTAGTGGGTTTTAATTAAGCTACACAAACTGTTGTACATGTGTTTATTTTTTGTTTGAACCCATCATATAGGGAAAAATAATTCATATAATCTAGCTGTGTTTCTCAACCAGGGATACACACCCCTGGGGATACGCAGAGGTCTTCCAGGGAATACGTCAGCTCCCCTAGATATTTGCCTCGTTTCACTACAGGCTACATAAAAAGCACTAGTGAAGTCAGTACAAACTAAAATTTCAGACAATGACTGGTTTATACTGCTTTATATACTGTACACTGAAATCCAAGTACAATATTTATATTCCAATCAATTTATTTTATAATTGTGTGGTAAAAATGAGAATGTAAGCAATTTTTCAGTAATAGTGCGCTGTGACACTTTCGTCTTTTTATGCTGATTTTGTAAGCAAGTAGTTTTTAAGTGAGGTTAAACTTGAGGTATGCAAGACAAATCAGACTCCTGAAAGGGGTACAGTAGTCTGGAAAGATTGAGAACCACTGATATAGAGTATTTAATCAATTCCAAGCTGATTATTTTTGACTTATGAAAACAGTAATGAATTTAAAGCTTTTATTGTCCAAAACTTTAGATGTAATTTAATTTTCATATTTTTATTTTTCAGAAGTACTGTCATTTTAATGATAAGCAATTAGTAAAGACATTATCTTGGTGGTGAATTTATTTGCCTTTGTTATGACTAATAAATCTTTAATTTATAGTTACCTATGTACCCTGAATTTGAATTTTCTATCTGTGAAGCATATCTTAAAAAAGAACATGGAAGATATTTTTGTGATATTTCATTATCATAGAACTTTCACTTGGTTGTCTTTACATAATAATTTGAGGAGTGTTATTGCTAAATCTAGTTTGATAATCCCATAATGCAGTTGCACTCAATGTTTAACCTGTACTTCACTTTCACTTGTGGAAGGTATTTGGGATAGGTAAACTCTCAAAAGAATCATGAAAATTGGTTAATCAAAACAAAAAGAAAATACATTTTATTTTTTTTGTTTAATACTGGCAAATCTCAATACAGGCAAGCAAATGGACCCGTAAGTGGTATGAACTTTCTTGTTAAAATGGCACCACCTGTGCTTGACAGAGAGCACTTCCTATTTAATTTTTCTACAACTGTGGGGAAAAAAGTCTTCATACTGCAGCAATGGTCTTTCAGTAACTTAATAGGAAGATTCATGTTTTTATTTTTACAAGCCTCCAAAGGCTACCGCCATGCACAAAATCAGGACTGAGGCTTTGTTTTCACTGACGTGAAAGCATTAACATCAATATAACTAATGCACACTGGCTATCCCACTGTAAAATCCTAAGTGGGAACAAGGCACTTGTGGTAGTTGCAGTGAGGTAGTTAGATGAGGTTAGCACTGTACCCCCTTCCCTAGGTTGACCTTGCCTGCTTTACCTTGTGGTAAAAGTGCCTTGTCTCCGCTAGGATATTACAGCAGCATAGCTAGGCGGGTACATTTTTTTTATCTTGTCATTAAAAACCTTTTTTTCAGTGAAGACATCGCCTCAGAATGTACTGTATTATCATAGTTGCTAACCAGAAGCCTAGTTCTGCAGTGATGCTACTGTTCAGGATTCCATATAAGGGTCTGTGTTCCTGAAATTTATATTTGACCCTGTGGAGAAGCTTTATCAGAATCTGTACTTCCAGTTTTATAGAACTGTTATGTGAATGTTTGAACAATTCTGTTCTCTTTTTGCATCTTTCTGTTTGTTTTTTTTGTGGACAATTTTCTTTCAGAATGTAAAACTGAACAGGTCTTGCTTGTTCTTCCTACATGAGCTTTGTCCAAAAAGAGAACACTAATTTTACTGTTATTAGGCTAAGGAGATTATAGACTCATAGACTTTAAGGTCAGAAGAGACCATTATGATCATATAGTATGACCTCCTGCACAATGCAGGCCGCAGAACCTCACCCCCACCCTCTCCTGTAATAAATCCCTAACCTATAACGGAGTTACAAAAGTCCTCATATAATGGTTTAAAGACTTCAAGGTATAGAGAATCCACCAGTAAGTGACTTGTGCCCCATAATGCAGAGGAAGGTGAACAACCCCCAGGGCCCATGCCAGTCTGCTCTGGGAGAAAATTCTCTCCTGACCCCAAATATGGTAGTCAGCTAAACCCTGAGCATGTGGGCAAGATTCACCATCCAGACACCCAGAAAGAATTCTCTCTAGTAACTCTAAACCCACCCTATCTTACATCCTGTCACAGCCCATTGAGCATATTTACAGCTAGTAGTCAAAGATCAGTTAATTGTCAAATTAGGCTGCCTCATCATACCATCTCCTCCATAAACTTATCAAGCTCAATCTTCAAGCCAGCTAGGTTTTATGCCCCCACTCTCCCCTTGGAAGGCAGTTCCAGAGCTTCACTCCTTTGTTGGTTTGAAACCTTTGTCTAATTTCAAGTCTAAACTTCCTGATGGCCAGTTTATATGCATTTGTACTTGTGTCCACATTGGCGCTGAACTTAAATAATTCCTCTCCCTCCCTGGTATTTATCCCTCTGATGTATTTATAGAGATCAATCATATTTCCCCTCACCCTTCTTTTGCTTAGGCTAAACAAGCCAAGCTCTTTGAGTCTCCTCTCATAAAGCAGGTTTTCCATTCCTCGGATCATCCTAGTACCCCTTCTCTATCTGTTCCAGTTTTAATTCATCTTTCTTAAACATGGGAGTTCAGAACTGCACACAGCATTCCAGATGAGGTCTCACCAGTGCTTTGTATAATGGTACGAACACCTCCCTATCTCTATTGGAAATACCTTGCTTGATGCATCCTAGAACTGCGTTAGTTTTTTTTTCACGGTCACATCACATTGGTGGCTCGTAGTCATCCTGTGATCAATCAATACGCCCAGATCCTTCTCCTCCTCTGTCACTTCCAACTGATGCGTCCCCAGTTTATATAGTAGAAATTCTTGTTATTAGTCCCTAAATGCATGACCTTGCACTTTCCACTATGAAAATTCATCCTATTTATATTACTTCAGTTTACAAGGTCATCCAGATCTTCTTGTGTGATATCCTGGTCCTTCTCTGTATTAGCAATACCTCCCAACTTTGTGTCATCCGCGAACTTTATTAGCAAACTCCCACTTTTTGTGCCAAGGTCAGCACACACCAAAAAAAAAAAAAAAAAAAAAAAGGTTATAAGATCGTTCCCAAGACTGATCCGTGAGGAACTCCAATAGTAATCTTCCTCCAGCCTGACAGTTCACCTGTCAGTATGACCTGTTGTTGTCTCCCCTTTAACCAGTTCCTTGTCCACCTTTCAATTTTTATATTAATCCTCCTCTTTTGCAATTTAAGTAATTCCCCATGTGGAATCATATCAAATACCTTACTGAATGAAATCTAGGTAAATTAGATCCACTGCATTCCTTTTGTCTAAAAAATCTTATCTTCACTGTTAACCTCGATGTCCTCAATTACTTTCTCTTTTTCAAAATATTTTCCAAGACCTTGCATACTACTGAGGTCAAACTCACAGGCCTGTAATTACCTGGATCGCATTTTTTCCCTTTCTTAAAAATAGGAACTATAGTAGCAATTCTCCAATCATATGGTACAACCCCTGAGATTAGATTCATTTAAAAATCCTTGCTAATGGGCTTGCAATTTCGTGTGCCCATTCCTTTAATAATCTTGGATGGAGATTATCTGGTGTATCGCCCCTTTAGTCCCATTAAACTACGTGTTTGGCTTCTACATCGGATGTGGTAATTTCTGTCTCCATATCCTCATTCCCAATAGCCACTCTGCCATTATCCCTAAGCTGTTCATTAGCCTCATTTAAAAACTGAACCAAATATTTGTTTAGATATATTATCCTTAACCTCCACACATCCTCAGTACTTAGTGGCCCCACTTCTTCCTATTTTTATGGCTACAGAACCTTTTTACTATTGGTTTTAATTTCCTTTGCAAGGCCCAACTCTACTTGGCTTTTGGCCTTTCTCATTTTATCCCTACATGTTCTGACCTCCAAGAGGTAGCTTTCCTGGCTGATTCCTCCCATCTTTCACTCCTTGTAGGCTTTCTGCTTTCTCTTAATAACCTCTCTGAAATGCTTGCTCATCTAGCTTGGTCTACAGCTCTTGCCTATGAATTTTTTCCCTTTCCTTGGGATGCAGGCTTCAGATAGTTTCTGCAACTTTGACTTGAAGTAATTCCAAGCCTCTTCTGCCTTTAGATTCATGAGTTCTTCAGTCCAGTCCAGTCTACTTCACTAACTAATTCCCTTAATTTTTTAAAGTTATCCCTTTTGAAATCAAAGACCCTAGTGTCAGGTCTATTTTTTTTTTTTTTTTTTTTAGTTTATCCTTCCATTTAGTTTGAACTGAATTAGCTCATGGTCGCTCGAACCAATTTTGTCCGCTACAGCCAGTTTTTCTTTGGTCCTCCCTGCTCATCAATACCAAATCTAAAATGGCATCCCCTCTTGTTGGTTCAGCAACTGTTTAGTGAAGGAATCTGTCAGCTATCACATCCAGGAAAATCTGGGCCCTATAATTATTACTAGCACTTGTCCTCCAGTCTATATCTGGGAAGTTAGTCTCCCATAATCACACAGTTCCCAGTAATATTTACTTCATTAAAAACATTAGAGGTCTCTATCCATATCCAGATTGGATCCCGGAGGTCAGTAGCATCCCCCAAGCACTAGTTCAGGGGCAGCTGTAGTAGCCTTCTTTCCCAATGTGATTTTTGTCTAGACAGACTCTTATTCATTCCATCGCTTCTAATTTCTTTAGTCTATCTCATCATTGATATACAATTCTACTCTACCACCTTTGCCTTCATTTCTGTCTTATCTAAACAACACATACCCTTCAATACTCCAGTCATGACTATTATTGTTACTGATTAAAGGAAGTAAAAGTTGCTGTAATATTCATAACTTTCTGTAAGATAATGCCATTTAGATAAGTCATCACAATCCAGAAAAATACAAAATCTCAAAGTTGAAGAAAAAGTGCCTTGAAAGAAATAGTCTGCAGATGCAGGGAAAGCTTAACATGTGATACTTTTATTTATTATCAAGTTATGATGCAAAGTCATGATTTGATGTAACTATACTTGACATTTTAGGCTACAATAGTAATATTATTTGGACTAACTCAGCATACAATCACTACTACATTTTTCTGCTCTCAGTAGACTACTGAAAATAAGGCTAATGCAGTTTTCTTCTAAATTCATTTTGCAGGCAATCATGCTTGTATATTCTCTGCCCTAAAATAAATTTAACTGTATGACTTTAAATGGAAGAAATAGGGCCTTTTTGAAAGCTCATTTATATGGGTAATAAGGTCTTAAAAATAATTAAAAGGTAGTTCATGGCTCCATGTAATAGGAGCTTTTTGTTTTATTTTTCAACTAAAATGAAACATAACCTCCTATGAATCAGTGTCAGGTGCTTACTGTTTTTGAAATTGTATAATTTTAAAACCAGGTGGGAAATGACACTTGCTGGGGTGTTGTGGGTACCTCCCTCCTTTTTTCATTTTCATTTTCAATTTCAATTTGTTCCCTCTGACTGTATCTAGAGCCAAAACAGTTAAGTAGCCAGGCTGTCCTCTGTATCTCTGGGAAGAGTACTGTTGAGTTGTTGAGTCTGCATATTGTAAACAAAAGGGTGAAAACATCCTAATGTTTGTACCTTAGGTAGGGGTGTTAGATACAGAAGCCCAAAGTTTGTGTTTCGTGTCTTCGTGGGATGTGGAGGAAAGACATCCACAATAACTTGCCATCATTAAACTTTCCAGGTCAAGGTTGATGTATTTTAAATAAACATATTGCAGTGCAATAGCTAGTTCAACCTACTGTCACAAGTCCTGTTGGGTTGGAGTGTGGGTTGGGGGTCAGGCGCAGGAGGTTACAAAGAGTTAAGAGGTGGGGGAAAAAAGACAGTCTTTCTAGCATATTGGATGATAGTTCAGGTCATCTTTCTGAGAGAGAGAGAGAGAGGTTGGGGAAGAGCTTTATGGATGGATGTTCCTTAAGGTTTATTAAGGTAATTCCAGGTCATCCTGAAATTCAGATTTCCAATAGTGTAAACATTAACTACATAACACTGCTAGAACTACTTATTCTATATTTTTATGGTCCTCTGTTCTGCTATAAGGTTCTTACTGTATCACTTACATGTAAATGCTATAAGTCATGCTGTTGCATCATTCTTCACAGCATATCCTCCAATGTTGTGTCATCTAAGCAAGAACTTAGTATATCCTCTGAGGTTCTGTTATCTAAACATGTTATCTAAGCAAGAGCTGGTAAATTGTAGTCTGTTGTGTGTAACACATAGAGTATTTTAAGGTGGACAGGCTCATTGTGAAACCCTTGTCCCATTTCAAGATATCTGAAAAAGCAATGCATGAGTACTGCTGCCAACGTCAGGCTCAGTCATGTGTACTTAATGGACATTGTATCAAGACATCTGTGGAAAAAGTTAGTGCCATCAGTCCCTGCAAAATCACTTCTTACTGCAAAACACACTGCACGTTTGAAGACTCCCTTATCTGCCAAGAAAATAAAATTTAAATGTCAGAACATTTTTTACATTTGCATATAACGTTTTTTGCTGCTTTCTTTGTTTTTCTTTGTTCACATCTTTCTTCCTGTTGCTGCAACTTTCACTCCTCATCCTTCTACTTCCCCTCATCCCCATTCTCTTACTCTTACCTTGTTCCTCCCCACCTGCAGCAGTGAGCAGGACTTTACCTCTACTAATATTTTTTCTCTGCCATGAGCCTTGTCCTCAAAGTACTCTCTGATTTTTCATGTGGTCTTTCATTCAGTGACATCTGAGGTGTTCCACTCCCTGGAGCTTTTCATATTCTGATAATTAATAAGAGCTGTACACTACATAATTTAACTCTTGTAAGCACAGATGAGCTGTAAATTTTGTTTTCAATTCTGCAGACCTCTCTCTGTTGCCATCTTCCTCCCACCAACCTTTCATCCCAATGCCTGTGTCCAAATGGGGTTTGGCATAAGCACATGTCCCACCTCTCTAACAAACCTGGCACTGCTTTCCCTCTCTCCATCTGCTTCTTCATTGTCATGGGCTCATCTTTCTGAATTTCAGGTGGCTTTCAGCCCAAAATGCAGATGTGCTTGTAGCTGACCCGCTTCAGTGTTGGGTCAAGGGATAGCTCAGGCTACAAATTAGTGAGCAGCTGGAGGTAGGATGGGATTTACTTGAGGCAAGAGTCCTCACTTTCCCAAAGTCAGGGTTCCTTCTACTCCAACTTGCTACTTAAGAATTTTTAAAGGAAGTAGTCCTAACTGTTATCTATTGGTAAATTAACCAATTTCAAAAGGTGGGAGTAGGGTTATAGGGAGAGGAGGAAGGGAAACTGGATTGAAGGGAGCTGGTGCATGAGTATGTTCCGTTCTTGCACAGGAATTGGCCTAAGAGGTGTAGGGAAGATTGCTGCTGTGATCTTCATTTGCTAATAGGCAAGTGCATGCCATACGTTTGACTTGGATACTTCATGAATTTTGTGGAAGTTTATATTCGCCTCCCATAGTGAATTGGGCAGGAATTTGTGGTTGTCTACTTTTCTGCCGTGTGGAAGGCCAAACCATGATGTTAATCTTCAAAATCAGCATTTGCATTTTACTTTCAAATCTGTTGAGTGTTTTTGTCTGTTAGGGATAAAATATCCTTTACTTGTAAACTTTGAAAGTTTAAACAAATTTAGTTTATTAATTTTCAGTTAAAATAACTATTAGACTTCTGAAAAACTTGAGATTTGGCTCTTGAATGACCTTTTAAAAAATGAATTGTATCTCTTTAGGCATGTTCATTTCGCCCCTCCCCCCCAGTGTATTGTACACATGTTAAAATGTATAAATATTTGACATTTACCATGTTAAAACAAAAAGTCAACAAAATTCATGAAAATCTCTACTGAGAGCTGCATCTTACCCAGGTGGCCTGCTGCTTGAAATATGACTCCTGGTGTGTATTGTACTCTTAGCCCTAGGATTCAATAATGAGATTGAGTGGTATCTTGCCTGAGCACTCCTGAATGATTGACAGTGAGGTGATGTGATTCATCATTTATCAAGATATTATCATGCCTACCCTTGATAATTTCTCCCTGCTGTCTGGGGAGGTGGTGAGGACAGATATGATTTTGTGATGTCAAAGTAATTAGTGTTTGTTGGTTTCCAGCTGAACAAACCAGAAGCTAATGATCAGGTAAATTAAGATAAAGTTGCAAGGACCTCGGGGAAAAGTTTATCAAAATTTCATGGGGGTTATTTGAATGTTTTATATCTCCTAATTGTTCAGTTTTATTCATTCAGTTGTGAGCGGTAGATAAAATTCCTAAAGTTAGGAAAACTTCACAAATTAACTCTTTTATTTTCATGGCATTTGTTGATCACTGCATTTCTGTGGAGTGTGCCTGCTGTAGGGTTTGAGACATCTTACTGTTTTCATAAAATTTGAATACTGACTTACATTCAACAGTGGCAACTGCTAGTTAAATTGTATTAAAGAATTATGGCAAGGGTTGTAATGGGTTTGAATTGTAAGGGATTTTATGTATGTGATAAATTATTGAAAATCACCTTTACTTCCTGCTTTCCGTGTATTTTCACCTCTTGGTCATTTAGTCTCTTAAATCATTTTGGGTTGCTAGAACACTGAACACATGGATATTCTAGGTCTCTGTGGCCTTCGTAATCTGCATCTACAGTGTCACAGCAGGTACTTAACAAGGATAGTGGATTCCTAGTGCAATTTAAAAGTAATGGGATACATGAGACGTTACTAAAATTATTTTCTAAGCTAAAAATCCTATTGTGTATACACTATCATAATGTTTCACATGATACTGAAGTTACATGACCAGCTGAATATAATTTAACTACAAAAACCCTTAAATCATTGACTGGTGGCTATAGTGTGATAGCAATTAATGTGCGCTTAGATATTGTGGATTGTAATTAACTTATTGAAGTTATCAAATATGTTGGCTTTTAAAATGTCTTAAATTTACTCATATGCATTTATCAATAAACATGTATTAACAATATGCCTACTCGTGAATTTATTCATGAATAACAAGCATTCTCCAAGTAGACTAACAAAATACAAACAGAATTTAAATAGTTTTCAGAATAGATTTCCTGCTTTTCTCTCCAAGGTTTCCTTCACTATTAAGCCATCATTGCAAAATCATTAGATGGGGAAGAATTTATACGGGCTAGAATTTAAATATATGGCTTTAGTGTGTGTTTGTATTTTACTTTCTTGGGTCCTATTCCTCTTCTCCTTCTTCCCTTCCCCCCCCCCCCCCAATTGAAAGTGAGTAGGCTAGAATCCCTGGCAGGAATTTGTCCACATTAATATGGCTCATCAGAGACATTATATGTAATTGGAGAGCCTGCGGTATAGTAGCAGGAGGCTGAAGGGAATTATTTAGCATTAGCAATGGCTCGTCTGGGAGTTGTGCACTAATCAAGCAGCTTGTGTGTTAGCTGTGGGGATGATGGGAATTATGACGATTATGACATGTTAGCACATGTCTGTATGAGAACTGGACAGGCAATGAGTTAATCAAGAAGTATATTAAATGGCTCCCATGCTGGTTCCTTATTACTCTGTATCGTGTCTGTCAGGTTGTGTACTTCAAAACCAGACAAAACTGAATGTTTTTTGCAGGTAAAGTAGTTACCAATTTTTTTAACAAAAAACCTTCTCTGTTTTTGAAGCATATGCCTATTATGTACATTCAAAATTAAAGGAATAGTAAGTGAATGTTTGGGCTTCAAGAGGTATACTTTAAAAATGTGCCTTTTTTGGTTTGCTGGTAGTTACTTTGTGACTGTTTTGTGTACACAGATCATCCAGATCTTTGCTAATATTAAACTTATTTTTTTATTGTTTAAAGGTCTCAATTAGAAAATGAAATTCCATTTTAAAGAAGGTAAAAAATGGAAAGCAATTAACATGTTTCAGCAAGATATTAATATTTAACACTTGGCAGCTACAGGCAAATAAAAGCATTCATCTTTACCACCATCAAAATGCTCCAAACCTTGCAAAAAAATTCCCCTTAGCTGTAGAGGGTGGTCTGTTTGTGTGCCAGGTAGACCCATCCTGTGCCCAGCATGGGCAGAGGCATCCATTTCATATCTGTCATGAAGCTATCAGTTAGAAATGCTAGAAATGTACATTTCTAGGAAATAGAACTTTTAAAATGAGTTCATTTTAAAAAATAAATTGAAATGTTGCATAAATCCACAAGCAGACTGGATTAAATCTATAGGCAAACTTATCTTAGAGTTACTGTAGAGATGAGCACACACAATTTTTTTTATTGTAAGCACTGCCAAATTTAATAAAACTTTCTACCAAACTGTGACCTTCATGTATTAACTTAATTAAAGTAGTATCATGGATAGTACTCAAAGTGTTAACCTGTAGGAGGTTGTTATTGAAATCCATTATCTATGGAGTCAGTATTAGTGGTCAGCAGCATCAGACGTAAAACTGCAAGTAAGACCCTCCCTTGGGTGCTGTGAGCTCAGCAGGTTAAACTGTCAAAGCTTCTTAAAGGACTGATAGTTAAACCCCCTGGAGTTATAGGTAAACCAATCATTTGCCGTCAGCAGGGAATATGACTTTATTTAGCAGGCAGAAAAAAATTAAATGCTAACAGGAAAGAGGATTTAGTCAGAGCCCTCATATTTGCAATACTAGGATATGTATATACTGTGTACCTTGGCAAGGCTTCCTTAGAATTCAAGGTTTCTTCTTTTGTTCAACAGGAAAATAGTTATTTTAGCAATGTTTTATAAAATAAAGGGGTTGAATAAGCTGTTTGTATGAAGTCAAATCAAATATATGGTGTTTGGAAGTTTGTGTGTTGTACAAAAGGAAGAAAAAATTGCCTTTTTAAAAAGAGGAAGAGCTGTCAATATGTAGAAGTCCTAATTTATATGAAATTGTTACAGAAGGAGAATAGGATAAATGTGCAGACATGATGTATACAAAATTCAATAAACTTATCTTTATGAAACATTAAACACATCTATTGATATTTTTCATATGTTTTAAACAAATACATTAATGCTATTACATACAGACCATAAAACATACATGAAAAATATCACAAAGAAGGTAACATTGTTACTAAAACTTGTATTTTCCAACTTTATTTTTTGTTTTGAGTATGCAACATTATACTCCCATAATAAGGCAGTTTTGCATTTAATTTCCTTGTTTTTCCCTTTTTGTAAAGAAATTTTTTTTTTAAACATGGAATTATAATATTTTAGATGGTCCCAATTAATCTGTAGAGCTAACACTTGTTCATGTGTGTAAATGGGGAATGAGAGCTGAGCACATGCATTTGTGATAACTATTCAGTAAGAGGCTGGATCTGGGACTATGCTAAACTCTAATAATCCTGGCAGTTGTCTGCTGACAAAGCGCCAAGTGATTCTCCCCTCCCCGTGTTGTCCCCCCACCCCCACCAATAATTTTGACACTTTTAACAGACCATTTTCATTTTTTTATATTGTTGGGTTATATAGTACTCTAAAATAAACACTGTTTAAATATCAGTGACCTGTTTCTGTACCACTTTCAGCCTGGTGTAATTCTGCTGAGCTATACCAGCTAAGATTAGTGTAATGCAATGGACAGTAAGGCTCATCTGTTCTTGAGTTATCTGCTGAGGCAAAACTGTGTGACAATATTTTTACCTTGAAGAATTGTTCAAAAAGTTCTAAGCAAGTGAAAAGGGGGAAGTTGGAGTCTATTGTGGAAACTGCTCAATAAAATTAGCTACAAAGTGAATACAGTATTTCTTTTGGCAACTATGGAGTTTCATTGTCATGAGAATCTCAAACATTTGCTGGTGTTGTAATGACCCAGAACTTATGATTCGGGGGGGAGGGAAGATTGGAGAATTCTTTTTGTAAAGGCTCTGTTGTCTGGTGCAGGAGCTGAGCTGTGGCTCCTCCCTCACTATGGCTCATCTGACCTCCTTTAGGGAATCTAGTGCCACTGTATATGGTAGACTCACCCAGTGGCTATGCTAGCACAGCAAGGACCAGAATTTGGAGAGAAAACGGTGGGCCACATGCTCTCTTCCTCCATGTGTGCCCAGCAGAGGATTATTCAGTCTGGCCCTAAAATTTGAAGTTGTGGTAATGATCAATTTAGTAATCTGTGAAAACTCTTTTACCAGCTTTCTTTTATATAGCAATTACAGCATTACATGTAAATCCAGATACAAGCTGTTTTGTTGACTTTTAGGTCTACAGAGAGATGGAAGTGTCTATTGGACAACCTAGCATAAAACTCTGTACAGTCTACTTATGGGTGAAATACAGACCAGTATAATGATATAACCAGCATTGTTTAGCTATTATATGTTGCTTATAAAACTAGAAAAGAGAAAATACTGTGTGAAATACTGTTGTTTGCCTCTCCCCTAATCTCCCCACCCCAGTTTTCTAAGGCTGTGTCTGCACTACAGCTTTTATGCAGATTTGTAACTGTTTGGTGACACAGGTGGCTTTAAAAATGGCTTGTCCTGGCTAAATTACATATTACTCAGTTAATTACTATGACTGCTAATAGTGTTTTTCCCCCCTTGCCCGACTACGTAGGCTGGAGCATGATCGTTATCCTGTAGCTTGGTTTTAATATTGTTGTTTCCTGGGAGAAATGGGATCACCTAACTGCCCATGTAACTGGTGAGTCTGGTGGTTCTTCCTCCCACATCTCCGGTAGGAGATTCCAGAATGCATTTTCCCATGTGATGCTTCTGGTGCTTGACTGCTGGGTGTTCTGTGGTCATCTCTGGGAGGCACTATGCAACAGCTGCTTAGTTTTTTCTCAGAGTACACTGGTGCAGATATGGTTATGTAGCAGTGTGTGTGGGTATGCGTAAACATGGTTGGTACATAGTGAAATAGGTTTTTTTTTTTTTTTTTTTTAATGAAAAAAGCTGCTGTGTGGAATCAACCATATTTGTTGTAACTGGTTCAAATAAGTGTCATAAACTGGTTAAATTAATATAATTGTACTTTAGGTATATATAGGACCCAGATCTTGTTTCTCTTACAGCTAGAACGAACTGCTTTGAATTCATGTGTCAGTCCAACTGGTGGTTCTGTAGTAAAATCAGTCCACGTATACTGAGTTGTGTTGACTTCTTAGCTGCATGTCTATGCTGGTTATGAAACCCTATTCCTGTAAAATGAACTTTATTTAGAACATGGTTTTACTGTGAAAAATTACTCTAAAAACAGCATGCAGGAATTCCTGGTTTATTTTGTTCCAATGACCTCCAAAGCAAATTTACTCAGTTGACAAGTATAAAGATGTTTTTCTAACTGCCAGCCCGGCAGATTATTTTTGGGAGTAGAAAGTCAAGCTGTGTTCTTTCTGGCTTGTACATCAACACTAGTAATGAAGATTCTGCAGGCCAAAATCTGCCCTCAGTATGCTATATGTAATCCCATTATCTTCAAATTTGCCCCCAACTTAATTAACAATTCTGATGCTTCACGAACCAGAAAAGAACTCATCTCAGTCTCCTGTAATTCTGTTGGTTCTGCAGGACTAAAGAAGTGAAGAGTATCAAAATGACTGAAAACATATATGGAGCAAGTGTTTTGAATGAGAGAACTTTTCAGGGTAGAACAACTCTTTGAGCATCATAAATGCTGATCTTCAGTGAAAATTGTTTAGTGAGATCATAGTTTAATAAGACACTTACAGATATGAGAGAAGATTTTGCTTTAAGAATGACAATATACTGAAACACAGGAAGTATCTTTAATGAATCAAAAGTTTGTATGGACTGCTGTAGAACAATGGATTTCATATAAAATCAGTTTACTTGTACGAATATATTCTTGGATGGCATTCATCTTTAAACATGAGAACAATCTGTTTACTATTTAAATTGCACTAATGCCTTTAAAAAAACATTGCAAATATTTATTCATTCATTGAACACCAAAAAGTATGCCAGGTGCTACTATACACTGGTCTGTGCTCAAAAAGTTTGTAATCAAAGGCGCTGATTAAATTACAAAATCTGTGAGCAGACCCTCCATTGAAGTCAGTGGGGCTTTGAGAATGGGTATAGAAGTTTGCCTGAGAACGACATGTAGTATTGGGGACTACATTTTTATGGAAATTGTCTGGTGTGTAAGTGCCTTAGTTTACATAGAAAATCTCAATTCGTGCTCAAGCAGTGCTACAAAGTGGTATCACACTTATTATTGAAGCATCTCAAGCAAAAGTTATGGTATAATTGATAGACTAGAACTAGCTTTGTTATGCAGTACTGTAATTGATGGTATTGGGCAAGCATTCTGTGGTAAAAATTGAGCTTGGCTTCAGTGCTCTAAAGGTCATGTTGCTGCTTATGTATTAATTTTTCATAGTTGGAGTTCTGACATAGACTGCATCAGGCTATGCCCATACCTTTCTTTCTTTCCATAGAACCACTGTGTCAAATCAGATGAATTTTAAGACTGTTGCTTTATTCACTGTACTAAATATTCATATCAGACTTCATTAAAGAAACCAGAAGGTAGATTTTTTTTTCCCCTTATGAAACAGGACACTTTTGTCACATATATTGGGATGTTTACCCTTTGATCTGCATTACCCATTTTCAGTGCATATCTGTTCAAAAAAATAACAGTCCTGCCATTCAGAAGACAGATGCAGATTCCTCGCAATATAAAGCAGAAGCAGAGTGTTTCCTCCCTACTTATTGTATCTTCTTTGTAAAGAACAGTGATTCCAAACTGGGTATTCCACCTAGTCTTCTAGTTGAAATCTGTGGCTTTTGGCCATTCTGCAAAATCTGGATACACCACTAAACCAGCCTGAACTGGTGACTTGAAGGACTACAGAATAAGTAGGAGAAAGGAAAAGCATCACTGGTAACTGGTTTCACTTTCCTGACTATTTGGTATGAGACTTCTAATTGAGAACCTGATCCTAAAGACTACTGGGTATATTGTCTGTTACTGAGTAGTACCATTGGCTTGGGTGATAAGTAAATGCTATGCAAGTGCTTGCAGGACTAGACCTTTGAAGACCAATTTCACTAACATCTCACACACCTTTTTTGTGGACTTTGTTTAGATTGTGTATGCTTCAAAATAAGCCTGCAGTTTAATCTACTCATGATGACTTTATGGTTTGATTTGTTTATATGCATAAATGAATTTTACATAGGTCTTTTGAAATGTTGATTAAAAGTAAATGTGTGATAGTCTTTTACAATTCAGCATCTCACAGAGTTCAATTTTTTCCTTCCATTTTTGTCATGTTAGGGTTAAATACCACCACACAATTGAAGAAAAGCTCTGCAAGCTCAGAAGCTTGTCTCTCTCGCCAATAAAAGTTGATCCAATGAAAGGTATTCTCACCCACTTTACCACACAATTATGGCATTTCTCTTGGTTGGTTGATAGAGCTTTAAAAACTATTTAGTATTGCAGACTCATTATATATGTAGACTTACTCTATTCTGTGTGTGTGTGTGGGGGGGAAGGGTATATTTTTGCAAAGAAGTGAATTCAAACTTAATGTGCATTCAGTTGATTATTTTGGACCTTTTCATGCCATAGTGTTTTTTTTAAGCTACCTTTACAAAGGTTTACTCATTAGCCCCATTTTATGGCCTGAGCTAATTGTAGTTTTGTCTTGCTGAGTTGTATTATGCAGTTTGGGTCAATTGAGTGTAATAATAATAATAATGTCAGTTGCTGTGTAATATTGATTTGAACTAAAAAGGAGTGTAACTTGTTTGATTAGATTTGTCCAAACTACACTCAAGATCCTATTTAGCATATCAAATAGAAGTGTTCTCCTGCTAGAATTGTTGTTACTTTTTCAGATCTGGCAAAGATTGATTATATATACAAATATGAAATATGACAGTGAAGTATAGAATCCTGAAAGTGGACATAGGGAGTGGAAAAACCAGCTGCTCCTTAGTGCAACTGTGTCTCCTGCAGACCTGTGGATACAAAGGGGTGATCTACTCTGAAAAACTGTGACACTCGGGAATCCCAGACATTTATCTCCTGAGGGATTGGGGGGGGGTGGGTGGGGATGTGTGTGGTTTTGTTTTTTTAATTAGGCATTTACACTAGTAATTGGCATCTGTCACATGGTAAACATCAGCAGCTGTCTGAAGTGCAAGACTTGTGTGAAAGCAATGCAGGTGATATTGGCACTTTGGATTAAAAAGCTGATCAGATGCATGTTTTCTCTTTCCCACCCCTCCCTGCAAATTAGCTTTCTCTTTTGCAAAGAGTTGGTGGGAATTGCCCTAAAGAGAACATAAAAGACACTTCTGTATCATGCCATGCCACCTGTATACATTAATATGATCGGTGTGAAAGAAATTAAGGCCTTTATAGTCAATGTATAGTTGTAGTATTAGATGCCTAGTGTAAATTATACTATATGACTTGTTTTTAAATTATTTTCATTTTATAGACTATAAATAGGGGTGATGTATGGGTTTCCATTCAAGTTGAAGTGTTCACATTACATATATGTACATCCCCTTATTCCCAAAACTTCCAACTATTTTTCTTAATTTTGAATCACTGTTTTGAAAATGCGGTGTGTGCGCATGTGTGCATGCGCGCATACACGTTAGTCATTTGAAGCAATTGAATGACTTAATGGTGAAGAAGACTACATTTATTCTACTAGGTTATACTCTGTATCTCAAGGGATTGTATATACATCCTGGACATAAAACCTACCACTTCTGACTCCTATCCTATGACTTTATATAAATAAGATAGGGGTTATCTGCAGATATGAAACTAGGGGAAACAAACCATTTTCCTTCTCTAAGACAAGTCACTGGGATAATTAGTCAACTCAGATTGGATATGGTCTGGCTGGACAACAGTGAGTACTGGCATCAAATCACAAAATATTTTAGCACCTTCTATTAGCAATTAGCCATGACAGACTAGAAAGTTATCCAAATGAACTGTGCCAATTACGTGATCATAGATTTTGGATCAGATAAACTCAGTGTCTTCAGTATCATTTGCTGGATTTTTGGGAACAGAGCTTCCTGACTTTTCTGCACAAGATTATTCAGTCATCGAAGAACTTCATCTTCCCATTGTTCTTTCACCATTTGCCATTCAAGGGGCTCCTCTTCTTGACTTGGCACATGTGTGACTTGCATACCACTGTAAGAAGGGTGTAGTGTAGATGCACCCTAAATGTACTCATCCAATCCAACTTTTTTCTGTGGTGTATGTTATGGGATGTCCACCACGGACAAGGCCTGGATGGTTAAGATGGTTAAGTGGGCCAATTAACTGTCTAGGTTGCAGCTGGGGAAGTAGACAGGGAGCAGGGATTTAATTAGAAGAGGCTGCAGGGAAAGAGACTGCAGTCATTACTTGGATGAAGGAGGAGTGTATGGGGCTAGATATGAGTAGCCTACAGTTAGTCCCTGAAAGGAGGGAGTTTTGACTGTCAAACCCAGAGACGGGGAAGAGCTAGAGAGGTAGGAAAGGCTTTGATCAAGTAACCACACATGTTTACTCTCCTTGGGGGCAGTCTTCCCTTTACTGCTCTGACCATGCCACTTCTCCAGTGGCAGGTAAGGAAACTTGGCCTACCCTCTTCTCTGGGTCCTGGCTCTGGAGACTTCTCATCAGCATCCAAGGTCTGATCTACCCCACACCTTGCTTGCTTTTCCCCTGAGCCTTGCCTACATCTGTGGCTCTTCCTCTTCTCTGGGTTTGCCAGTCAAAACGCCCTCCATGCCTCGCAAATTTCCTTTTTGGCTATGACATGGCACAGTTCAGGTGGCCTGCTTTTTTAAAAAAAATAAAAAGAAAAGACATAATCAGCGTTTTTCTTATGATGTAAGGTGTACTTCATATCACGTGCTGCTTATACAAATCTTGAAGTGAGATTGCATTTTCCATTTGGTTGTGTTCTTGGGTACTTAATTCAAAAATATAGAATGATTATGCCTAAATAATTTATGTATAACTTCTATTCTGGTTGAACCATTGATTAAATATAGACTATTTTCCATAGTGTATTTGTCATTATGGGGTGGGGAGGAAAAAATGCTGTGGATGAGTATAATCTGTTGGTTGATTTATGGACCCACACTCTCACAAGAGTATCACAAACCCACATGGTGTCTCAGATGGCTAAATTTTGCCTTTAAATCTGAGTTAGCTAAAAGATGTGTGAAATTGCATGTTGGTAGATCTTTTAGCTACGCTTTTGAAGAAACTCTTGTTTTATGCCAACCATGACATGAAATATCTAGTCATTATGAAATATGTTCTAGATATATTAGTTTTGGAGAATATAATCTGCTTGTATGTAGGTGTAAGATGTGACGTGATGTCATTTTCATGATTCTCCCCCCATCTCCACTCACTCATTCATTTATTCATTAGCATCTTAGGACCCTGTATCTGTTTGAAATACATACTTTGGGAGGAGGATAGCCCATTGTTAAAGTTTACAGCATAAGCTGTGAGGCACTTGAAAACATACATTGTTCCACTCGTTGGTACTGTCCACATACAGAGCTGAAATTAGAACTGATGTTCTAATGTTTTAAACTAATCAAAGTCCATACAGTTTCAACAGTTGTTTAAGAACCAGTTTTTTCATTTGAAAATAAATGAAGGGAAACAATTACTCCCTTGCAAAGTTTAGCCTGCAATAAGTTGTTATAGCTAAAAAACCCCGCACACTCAATATAGGTATTTATAACTGACAAGCTAAAGAAATTTGAATTTCAGGGGAGATACCTGAAATTCACAGTGCTTACAGAGAAATTTATTGGATTCTTTAAGAAACGTAGAAAATCTGCATATAATGTGTTTCTGGCTTCTGCAGAGAAGAGAGTTTGTAATGTCACAGTACAGAATGGTAAGCAAAACATGCACAAACTTGAAGAATGCTATTGTAATGTAGATACAAATAATGGCTTTGTAATAGTTACCTGTAATTATGGGTACTGTATATGATTTAGATATTAATATCATATTTCAATATAACCTGCTATAAATTATGTAATTTATTCATGGTACAATACATGAAAATACTCCTGACTCAATGTGTTACATAATAAGGCATAATACATGCCTGCTCTAACAGATAACAGTGTAACAGGGGTGACACACATGCTGGCATGAAATTGGTCTTTAAAGTTGGATGACTAGAGCCAATAAATCAGGTATACAAAAGGTTAATACCCCTGCCACATGCCTCCATTGACTCAAGCATCTGCCATTAAAATCAACAAATGCTGATATTCATGCCACCCTGGCTTGGCATGCAGACTCTCTGCTTTGTGCTCCATTCTAGATTAGAACAGGCAAAGTGAAACTGATAAAGGATGTTGTCAATTCTACTTTTTTGCTATGCCTACGCATGGGCAAAAGAAGGGGAAGTCTGAATTGATGCTCAACTGTGAGCAAGGAATGGGGAAGATGCCAGCAACTAGGGAAGATTTGGGGGAGGTGAAGAGAGAAGTGAAACAACCAGAAAACGAGGAGGGGAGAAGTAGGAGAGAAGAGTTGGCAAAAAGGGGTAGGAGTAGAAAGAAGAGAAGAACAAAGGAGAAATAAACACAAATGTTACTTTTGATTCCATTAGAAGTATTGTGAACTAAAAGCAGTTCTGTGTTTTGAGCAGTTGGAGGCAAAAAGGCATCCTTTAAAAAGTGGATATTAAATCCTATTGAGGAAAATAGAAAGGAGCATAAACTCTGGCAAGCGAAGTGTAAAGATATAACTAGGAAGGCCAAAAAAAATGTGAAGAACAGCTAGCCAAAGACTCAAAAGTAATAGCAAAATTTTTTTTAAAGTACATCAGAAGCAGGAAGCCTGGCAAACAACTACAAATGAGATGTTAAAGGCGCACTCAAGGAAGATAAGGCTATTGTGGAGAAACTAAATTAATTCTTTGCATCGGTCTTCATGGCTGAGGATGTGAGGGAGATTCCCAAACCTGAGCCATTCTTTTTAGATGACAAATCTGAGGAACTGTCGCAGATTGAGGCATCATTAGAGGAAGTTTTGAAAGAAATTGATAAATTAAACAGTAATAAGTCACCAGGATCAGAGGGTATCCACCCAAGATTTTTGAAGGAATTCTGTGAAATTGCAAAACTACTAATCATGGTATGTAACCTATCATTTAAATCAGCTTCTGTACCAGATGACTGGAGGATAGCTAATGTGATGCCAATTTTTAAAAAAGGCTCCAGAGGTGATCCCAGCAAGTACAGACCAGTAAGCCTAACTTCAAAACCAGGCAAGTTGAAACTATAGTAAAGAACAGAATTATTAGACACCTAGATGAATGCGATTTGTTGGGGAAGAGTCAACATGGTTTTTTTTGTTTTTTTTTAAGTGAAATCATGCCTCCCCAATCTATAGAATTGTTTGAGGGGGTCAACAAGCATGTGGACAAGAGTGACTGAGTGGATATAGTGTACTTAGATTTTCAGAAAGCCTTTGACAAGGTCCTTCACCAAAGGCTCTTAAGCAAAGTAAGCTGTCATGGAATAAGAGAAGATCCTCTCCTGGATCAGTAAGTGATTAAAAGATAGGAAACAAAGGGTAGGAATAAATAGTCAGTTCTCAGAATGGAGAGAGTGAGTGGTGTCCTTGTTCTATATATTCATAAATGATCTGGACAAAGAGATAAACAGTGAAGTGGCAAAACTTGCAGATGATACAAAACTACTCAAGATACTTAAGTCCCAAGCAGACTGTGAAGAGTTACAAAGGAATCTTACAAAACTGGGGAACAAAATGGCAGAAAAAATTCAGTGTTGATAAAATGCAAAGTAATGCACATTGGAAAACGTAATCCCAACTATACATATAAAATTATGGGGTCTAAATTAGCTCAAGAAAGATCTTGGAGTCATTGCGGATAGTTCTCTGAAAACATCCATTCAATGTGCAGTGGCAGTCAAAAAAGCTAACAATATTGGGAATCATTAGGAAAGAGGTAATAAGGGAGAAAATATCGTATTGCCTCTTTATAAATCCATGGTACGCCCATGTCTCGAGTACTGCATGCAGATCTTGTCGCCCCATTTAAAAAAAGATGTATTGGAATTGGAGAAGGTACAGAAAAGGGCAACAAAAATGATTTGGGGGATGGAACAGCTTTCATATGAGGAGAGATTAATAAGACAAACTTTTCAGTTTGGAAAGTAGATGATTAAGTGGGGATATGATAGAAGTTTATAAAATCATGACTGGTGTGGAGAAAGTAAATAAGGAAGTGTTATTTACTCCTTCTCATAACACACAAGAACTAGGTGCCACCAAATGAAATAGGTAGCAGGTTTAAAACGAACAAAAGGAAGTATTTCTTCACACAACATAGTCAACCCGTGGAACTCCTAGCCAAATGTTGTGAAGGCCAAGACTATAATATAATGGGCTTAAATTTCTGCACAAAAGATTTAGGTTAGATATTAGGAAAAACTTCCTAACTGTAAGGTTAATGAAGCACTGGAACAAATTACTTAGGGCAGCTGTGGAATTTCTGTCATTGGAGATTTTTAAGAACAGGATAGACAAACATAGTACTTAGTCCTGCCTCAGTGCAGAGGACTGGAGTAGATGACTTACTGAGGTACCTTCCAATCCTACATTTCTGTGATTCTATGGTAAGGATGTATGCAGGTTTTGGGCCTTAAAATATTCTTGCTGTTAGTGCTTAATGAAAGCTAGTGCATAGGCTAATTTTGGCAACATTTGTTCAAAATAATTTATTACAATCTAAAAATTGTTTTTCTAAGTTTTTTCTTTTTCTTTTTTCTTTTAAGTTGAATAGTTGCATAGTAAAACCTTAGTATTTGGCAGAAGCTGTGATAATTCACGTGGTAGATTAGAGATTCCAGAAAGTAACGTGATTGTAGCTCCTGTTTCAGTACTTCCCTGAATTTAAGCATATGAGTAGCCCTGCTGTCTGCAGTGGGACAATTCATTTGCTTAAACACTTCGTTGAATCTGGGCATTTGGTTTAATTCTCCAAACTCTTAAAAGCCTGACTAAGAATGAGAAGCAAAACTCAGGTTCAGAACAAATGCCCCTTTTATATCAGGAAATTATGCTTCTGTTAGAAATGTTTTGACCCATGTCTTCTTGAATGTTTGCTTCTCAAGTAAAACATTGTCATTAAAATATTTTTGGCTGCCTCTTTCATCATTTTATGTATGTCCTCGTATGCATTTCTCTACCTTATTTTTCCTTGAATAATCCTGTGGTATGCAAAGGCTACATAAAATACTGTTTTCATACATCACCATGTGAATTGACAGCTTCATACTCTATTTACAATATAAAAATATCATGCTGTTGGAGTAAGACCCCTAAAAGAAAATAAATCAAGGAACTGAAGGTATTCTAAATTGTGCAACTTATTTTAATGCCAGTGTCGAATAGCTAAGTCTTCAGTTTAATTTAAAATATACATTTTGACTGTTTCTTCCAGGTAATATTTTAAAATACCACAAACAGGCGTTCAAGTGTGTTAGGTTTGTACTAATGCTGGAATACCAAAACTGATATGTTAACATAGACACCGTCTTTTTAAAAAAAATGAATAGTTTAACCATTTTGCAAACTGCAATTAAACATTTCTCATTTATCAAATTTATGTATTTAAAAGAAAAAGGAAATAAGTAGCTAAAAATCACCTTGGCACTCCCAAATCAATGCAAAGATCACTGCTTAGTGGTAGTTTTATAACTTATCTCCCTTTCCCTCCCCCCCCCCCACGAAACAAAAACAACCCTTGTGTGTTATGCAGTGGATCCATTTAAATTTCTCCAAAACATTTCTATTTAATTATTCCTATAAAATGTGGGGAAAACTTTGTTAGGCTTTTGTATAGTTAAGATTTGACTTAATATATTTGTCAATTGCACATGTGTATGAGGATACAATGGATCAGGAATCAAACATGAGCTTGCTTAAATAATTTTCAAGATTTTCTGGTTCATGTGTAGTGATATTGAACTCTTCAGTCATAGGCTTTAATTTGTGCATGGTGCTGACCTGATGCTGTGCAGGGACACTCACTGCATCCCTTCATTCAATTCACTCTAATTATCCCCAACTTCCTGGGGAGCCTGCTTAGAACTGGCCATGAATGTTTGTTGTTAAGTATTAAGATATTAGGCTACCCTGGTTACATGTAACAAAGTAGTTTTAGGCTGTGAATTTACATATAGATGATCAGTCCAGAAGCTGAAATTATATTTGTCATGATTTCATTTAATCAAATACATAGTATATATTAAAATAATAAAACATGTTGACAGTGACTTAAGCTTGGAGCAAATGAAATGAGATTTAATGTTACTTTGAGTTCTTATACAGTGATGTTTAATTTCAGTGCACATTTTAGAAGTGGCTATGGTATGTTAATTATCTTTGAAACAATCACATTTGTGTGCATATTTCAGGGTGGTGGTAATTATTTTTGCTGGGAGCATCTGTTAATGCAGAATTTTGCCTCTTCAGGTTCATGTGAAAATGGCGGATGAAGCTGTCTGTGTTGGCCCAGCTCCCACCAGCAAAAGCTACCTCAACATAGATGCCATCATGGAAGCCATTAAGAAAACTAGGGCCCAAGCTGTGAGTTTGAATGAGTCTATCTGCTGCAGCTGTTTCATATATAGAAAGCAGAAAAGCCAGAGTTTGTATTTAAAAAAAAAAAAAAAAAGTGATTGAATATGCTATTCCAGTTAGTTCATGTCACATGAGTTAAATGTGGCCGAAATTGCTACTGGAAATCAAAGGCTTTGTAGCATCTGGCAGTGCCGGTCGCTGATCCTGCAGGTGGCTGCTGGATTCAGCTTTCACACCAGGGAGCAGCTTCAGTTCATTCCCAAATTTGCTTGGAAAAAAAAAACCCAATTAGTTTTGAGCACTAACCCTTTCCATGCCATAACAGCTTTTTTCAATGTTTTTATAAAGAGTGTCCAAAAAAGGCTTTTGTTTAAATTCAGTTTTAATCATTTTTAAAATTACACACATAATTACACTTGCAAAAAGGTAAACGGTGCATCCAGTAATTATTTTTGTTCACAAAATGCACATTAGCATAGATGGGTAAATATGGCTGCTTTTAAGCCCCCCCCAAAATGGGCCAGAGATCCAAAGTTTAACAGGGATTATATTGGAAAAACAAAGATACATATAACTGACTGAAATAATGCTTTTTGCAGTGGTACCAGTGAATGAAATGCATTGCTATGTACAAAAACATCCTTAAATAAAATCTGCTGGATGGGATCAGTCAACATCAGTAATTACCCTGGAGTGGCTCAGTTAGCATTATCGTTTCTTTTGAAATAAATGTGTTTCAGTATGCTGCTTGCAAAAAAAAAAAAACAACCCCCATTGAAACTGAATGTACAAATAGTATGGATGCTGACACTGTTTAAGACACAATTCAGATAAAAATAGTTTATTCTTTAATCTTCAGTCTGTTTCTTTAGTTGACTGTTTATATAAAATTAAAAACAGTGACATGAAACTTTTTCCACATTACTGTATTTTGTGTAATTATGCAGAGTTTATATTAGAGTGGGGATAGTATGGGGGGAAGGGGCAGAAAATTTTGATCTGAGGACACATTACTTTTATCCCTGCTGAAACAGCAGAGCACATTATCCCATTGATCACTAGCAGTGCTAGCAGCATTAACGATGGTAAAACTTCTAATGGAAGACATTAGAACTAATGTTAACAACTTATACTAGAACAATTTTGAGAGAATAGATGGTGGTTAGACAGGACGGGGGGCTTAGACAGGAATAGAAAGGGTGTGGCTGAGGATACATGTTGAGAAATCTGTAGTGGGAGAAAAAATCACCTCTATGCCTCTGGAGACAGTGCCTCCCTTCTGTCACAGACAAGAAGTGTTGCCTCCAGAAAAGCCAGTTCAGCCAATGCATGTTAGCTGATGTGATTTCGGAGAGCCAAATCGCTTAACCGATGCTGAGGACAGACAATCTTGAAATGTTAAGCAAATGTAAATTATAATTGGTGGGATGCTGTCTCACCTTGATGAATGTCTGCATTGATTTCTAGTCTTTGAAATCTGATGAATTTTAAAATTCTTCCTGGTTTTTATTTTCAAAGGTCCACCCAGGATATGGATTTCTTTCAGAAAACAAAGAATTTGCGAGGCGTCTGGTAAGCTTTTTGTTGTTAATTCCTTGTAGCTGTTCATGAATTTTTTGCAAAGCACTGGCATGGGGAGGTGTAGTAGATACAGTGCATTCATTGGGAACCAGTGTCTTAGAAGACTGAAAACATTATTATTGCAGTATATTTGCTAAGTAAGCTGTACATTTTCCAGAACAGCACTCTAACAAGAAGAGATGGTTTGTGATTGAAGATACATTAATTGTTGTTGTTCAGCTAACATTTAAAGGCTATATTAAAATAATGGGATTCTGTGGCTCTTGGGGGGGGGACATTCAAACTGTACAGCTGGATTTTTGCATTCTGAGAAGTGGGGAGTGAGGATGTTGAAAGGATTTTCCTGTTACAAGTTTGAATTTTATAAAATACTTAACAATATTCATAGTCACATGTCATTAACTGTTTTCATAATACAAAAGCTGACTAAATTTATTACATTTATTTTAGTGGTTGAACCAAGGGACTTCTGCAAATATCTTTACTGGGACTATTCATTTGCGCAAGTGTTTTTATGATCAGGCTTAGAATCAAAGAGCAAAATTCATGACTAGGAGCTTGATTCTGTGCCCACTGAAGATAGTGGTGATTCTCCCATTGTTTCTAGTGGTGCTGGATCTTGCCTTAGTTTTACTATAGTCTGCCTCTCGACTTTCAGTAGAAAACTGTTCTCGTCTCCTATGACACAGAAGCTTATTAGTAGGGATATGATTCTGTGGCTTACTGGGACTTCCATGACTTCTTCGGGGGCAGGGCTGGAGCAACTGGGTCTGCTGGAGCATTGGGCCCTGGGGGCGCCGAAACAGCTGGCCTCGGGAGCTGCCGAAACAGCTGACCAGTGGCCAGCTAGAGCAGCGGCTGGGTAGCCTTCCTCGGGCTGGAGCAGCACCAGTCAGCCCTGCTGCAGGAGCAGTGGCAGGGCTGGAGCAGCTGCAAGCCCCAGCAGTGCTCTGTTTGTCGTGTTTAGGCCCACCCCCCACTTTCCCTGCAAGCCGCCGGGTATTTTTAGCAAAAGTCATGGACATGTCATGGGTTTCTGTGAATATTTTGTGTATTGCCTGTGGCCTGTCCCTGACTTTTACTACCTGTGACAGAATCTTCACCTTAGTCATTAGTGCAAATGGGCAAAAGGTTCACTGTTCTTTACAACCAATTCCTGTCTCAGACCTAACAAACTCACTACTCCTAATACTACACCATGCACATTGCAAGATGTGTGTACGAGTAATACAACAGGAATAGTGTAACTATACTTAAAACTATGCTTTATGGTCTTGGAGTGAAAGGGAGTTATCAGAGACTCGTGTGTCTCTGTGCTGGCCCATTCAAGCAAGAGGACGTTGACATCCATCGCTGTCTATTTGATTATGTAATATATTGCTCAATTGTCCACCATTGCAAGAACACAGAAAAGTCAGTGGAAAATCATCAAAGATGAACTGTAAACATCAAACCACTTGGAGGTGGAAAGGGAACATCATTATAACAGTCATAGGGTTGCCCTGCTTAGGAATAAAGAGAAGACTGATGCAGTATATCCATGGAGGAGGACACTGCATCCATTCATTGAGGAGACATCTTGAGTGGGGGTGTTGCCTGTGGCCTATCCCTGACTTTTACTACCTGTGACAGAATCTTCACCTTAGTCATTAGTGCAAATGGGCAGAAGGTTCGCTGTTCTTTACAACCAATTCCTGGAGGAGGACACTGCATCCATTCATTGAGGAGACATCTTGAGTGGGAGTGTTTCATGAAAAATTGGATCCTGGTTCCTGAGAAACCAGCCAGCTCTGCCACAAACTGAAGCTTTGGAGAGAGAACCTACTTTATTACATAGGAAAGGTAACCATTAATAAGTGACGTTTTATAACTTTGTTTTATATTTTAGCCATTTATTTCCATCAGTCTCTCGTTTCTAGAGGAGTTTCTATTCTTCTGTAAATAAACCTACTTTTATTTTATAAGTGCTCATAAGTGCTGTACATTGTACAAGAGTAGTGAGTTAAGGTAAAACTGGTAACCTGGGTACCATGCTCCTTTGGGAGTAGAGGGTCAGAAATTTCTGAGAGCCCCCAGTGCCATGGTCTGGATATTACAGGAGAACACTTCAAGGGGTCTTTGGGACTGGGGGTACACCTCTTGTTTATCTGCAAGGCAAAAGCAGGGCTGGATAGCTCAGAGGGGGGTGCTTGAGAGGCTCACAAGTTGGTTGTGTTAGAGAGCTAACAGCCAGCTACCACAGGCAAGACTCCCTCTTGTTGGAGGCAGGAGGTAACAAGGTGACTTTCAGTCCTGGGTACCTTGAGAGCCATCACATATCCCACCATGTAACTTTGTTACAGGTTAAGTGAAAAGTGTGATTTATTTAAATCTCACATATTTTAAGTAGTATGGCATATTTTTTACCATTTTAAAATAAGTACTTGAATAATAGGGCACAAATACTCTCATGTTTGATGCGCAGGTGTAAGCAAAATATAAGAATGGAGAAAAGAGTTGACTTGAAAGATGATCCTTGGTTTCCCTCCTCTTACCTGGTCTGTGCTCCTTTTGTTCAGGATTCCAGCTGTAATGTGGGGGGGAAGGGGCTTGAGTGCCCTGGCCATCCAGTTTTAATGGACACCGCCCCCCCCAGTAAGAAAACGTTAGTTGCAAATGGAATACAGAACTCATGCTATTCTTAATCACCATGCTGTAAACACAGACAAAATAAGAGCCCAGATTCTCAATGATGTTAAATGCATCCTGAAAGTTGCTGAGCATCCTTTCCTCCCACGAAAGTTGGAAGTTGTGGCTACTTGGTACCTTCCAGGATTGCCTTCCAAATCTGGTAAAATATATTACATTTTAAGTTTTCCATTCTAATTGCTCTTACTGTACGGAGAACAATATGTTGGCCAGAGCTCAGAATCTCTCCTTTTACTCTTTTTGTTTTAAATTTTAAGTGAATTCTGTTGCCACTGGATTATTCTAGCATGATAGCTAGTTTTAGTTGGCAGTTTCCATAAAAATAAAAAAATGAAACAGAAGTATTTGCTAGTGTTGTATAATTATTATGTTGTAAATTTGATAGTCATTATCCCAAACTGGGCACATTTCCTAGTAATCTGGTGGTGGTTTGGTGGTGTGGATTACACTGTGGGTGACAATCTGGAACACTTTTGACAGAAATAAGTAGAATGAAGCAAAGGATATTCCCCCCCCCCCCCTCCCCCAATGTACAGATACTCATTTTTATTCCTGAGATGAAATATGGCGTCGAGAAATGTATTCAGATCTGGCTGGTGTGACAAATTGAAAATATTTTTAAAATTATTTATTTAACAAATTTGCTCACTCTATTGCTGTTTAAAGCCAGAATACAATTTATAACACTTTTAATTCATTTTTACTTTTAAAAAATGCTGTACATAAAAGTTGCACTTAAAGCCCAATCCTGCTCCCACTGAAGTCAATGGGTGCAGAATTAATGCAATGACTTCTTGTTTTTCTTAATGAGCACTATCAGTATTTCTCATCTGTATATTTACCCTGAAAATTGAAGGCTCATACAAGTCTCTTCATTCATGTCTATCGTAACTGTAATGAATTAATACACAATAACATAGATTGGGTGGTTTTATTTTCAGTTTTTCTTTTTGTGCTCATTGGTTGCTGTTCATATTTAAAGTAATAATAAAACACATTTAAGTCCTGATGCATGCATATACATCAGAAGCCATGCCACACAATTCCACAAAGGTAAAAAGGAAATATACTAAACATTATAAACTCACTGCTCTGTTTATAAGAGCAATAATGAGTTGAAAGCAGAGCTTTGTCTTTTAATTAACACATGGAAGGCCA
The DNA here is from genome assembly GCF_026122565.2 of Emydura macquarii macquarii. Lineage (NCBI taxonomy): Eukaryota > Metazoa > Chordata > Testudines > Chelidae > Emydura > Emydura macquarii. Next base: position 6,187,023 of record NW_027133808.1, on the reverse strand, counting down.
GTCCACATGTAATCCTATTGTGTGTGATTTGACAAAAGCATGTCTTTTTGTTCATTCATTATTGCTGAAATGATTCATGGAAAAATACACAGCTACAAACAGCCCTTGTAAAGGAAAGTAATCTGCAGTGGTTTTAATGTGCTGATCAAATAATCTGTTTGCCAAATTATTTTCCCTTTCCCCCCATTGGGTTCTCTTATTTCCTGTAGCAAATAAATGAAATGGAGGAACATACATATAATTTTTAAGGATTTTAAAAAATCCTTTCAGTTTTGATAAAGGATCTTTTAAAAAGTGAAATTTTCTTGCACATGAAAATCTGAGGCAGAGTTTAAAAGGATCCCATCAAACCTGTTACAGTCCACCTAGTCACCTTCCTGGTTTATCCATTCCCTTTTCCTCTGACTTCGAAATGTAGAGCACCATTTTTTCTTCAAGTGGTTGCTCGTGTCCATTCCACTATAGGTGTGTGCACGCCTCCATGCATGGCTACCAGAATTTTTTTCCCCTTAGCAGATCCTGTAGGGCTGGCTGTGGTGCCCCGGAGTCCCGCATGCTGCAGTATATGAGGCACTGTCGGTCCTATGCCCCCTCTCAGTTCCTTCTTTCCGCCCATGACTGTTACTGGAACTGCCTGTGCTTCCGTTGCAAGCGTTTTATTCCCTGTGTTTAAATTTGAAACAAGGTTTTTTGTGTTAAATAGTTAGATTAGTAACTGCTGTAGTGGTAGTTAGACAGTTGAAGATAGTCTAGCTGGTTTTCCCTCCCCCCCACTGGGAGCGGGTATGCTCTGGTGTCATGGCTTCAAGCTGTGCACTCTGGCGGGAAGGCTTTCCCGCTAACTCACCCCTCTGCCTGAAGCGTGGGGGGGAAGCGCTTCATAAAAAGAGAACAGATCGATAAGGCTTTCAGACTCTGGGAAGATTTGCATGAAAGCCCGGCTCATGGAGCCCTGAGCCAGTTCCGAGCCAACCGCTTTGCTGCGGTATCCAGCGTGCTGCTGGTACAGAGAGCACTGTCTGCACCGACCTGACACAGCATTGTGGAGACGGAAGCACTCGGACTCCCCCGCATGGTCAGAGCAGGCGGGGTGGAGCACTGATCGGCACTGAGGTCGGATCGCGGAGACCTGCTGCCGGAGACAGCATCTCCAGCCAGGGAGCCTCCCCTGACTCGAGGAGTGGGGGAGCCCCTCGGCACTTGCCGGCTTCGGTGGCTGAAGGGTGGCAAGAACCTTGTTGGTTTTGCATATGCCATCACCGCCCATACCTCTGAGAGAGAAGGGGCAGGCATTAAGGGGAAGCCCACGTTGGGACCCCCTGAATGGCTTAGGAGATCCCCAGTATGGAGAGGAAGATCTCCTGCAGACCGGTTTCCTGGGTTCACCATGCTGCTAGATTTCTCGATCGCCCGCCTCGAGAGCCTCCTAGCTAGTGCAATTCCAGCTCCCACGATCATGGTCACCTGTGGTGCCCAGACCTGGTTCCCCCACATCTTGGGGAGTGATAGATTGGTGGCAGAGAGGCAATGAGTGAGCCATCAGAACAAGCCCCGTGTGTACCAATGGATAGCAGGAAACCTTCCAAGCAGGCTGTGTACCGGGTTAAGAGGAAGTGGCTGTTGGCTGACGGGAGCAGTCCCGAGATCCTCTGCCTGGCCTCTTGCCAGTATAGGCAAGCCGGGAAATACCTGATGCAGCTAAAGCTCCAGGTACTGTCTGTGGCCTCCCTGAAGGCCCACCTAGCAGCCATATTGACCTTCCATCAGCTGCTTGAGGGGGGATTGCGGCCCTCCTGTCGGATGGCAGTTCGGCTCCTGAAGGGGGTGGGAGGCTCTATCCGTAGGCACATGACCCAGGGCTTCCCTGGGATTTCGACCTGGTCCTTCCCAGGCCATGGTGCGTTTTCCCCTCCCCCCTCCCCCCACTCCAAACCCACGGTGTCATGTCCTCTACTCTGGCTGTCAGGGAAGGTGGCCTTCCTGGGGGTGTTTACTTTGGCAAGGAAGGTCTCTGACCCCAGAGCTCTTTTCTCATACTGTAGTCTATAAGATAAGGTTCAGTGAGACCTCACCGGGCCCTCAGGCCCAAGGGGTTGCCCAGTCTCATTGGACCAATCATATACTCTCACCAGGTTCCCCGAACCACACGGCTCGGAAGAGAGGAGAAGGCAACACTCGCTAGAACGCGAGTGGGGCCCTAGCTTCTACATCAGAAGTACAAGGCCATTACGGAGAGCGACGCAGCTCTTCCTCACAGCATCCGACCAGATGACAGGTTCACTGGTCTCCTCCGGCACATTTCCTTGTGAATAACTCCCTGCAGCATGTTCAGCTACGAGCAGGTTAAGGTGCTGCTTCCGGGCGCCACCACAGCTCACCCAACAGGGCTCAAGCTCCATCTACAGCCTTCCTAGCAGAAGTGCTAGGGTAGGGCATCTGCAAAGCAGCTGCCAGGCAGGCAGTACAGACCTTCACTTCCCACCACGCCTCTGTCCAAGGCGCAGGAAGGAGTGGGCTTCAGCAGAGCTGGGCTGCAAGCAGCTCACTGCTAACTCTGACCCACCTCCAAGGTACTGCTTGTTAGTCATCTATAGTGCAATGGACATGAGCAATCACTCAAAGAAGAAAACAAGGTTACTTACTAGTAACTGATGTTTTTCGAGATGTGTTGCTCATGTCTATTGCACAACCCACCCCCCGCCACTGCCGCCAGAGTTGGTGGAAAGAAGGGACTGAGGGGGCGTAGGGCCGGCAGTGCCTCATATACCACGGCATGTGCGCAGGACTCCAGGGAGCACCAGAGCCGGCCCTACGCAATCTGCTAAGGGGGAAAAAAGTTCCAGTAGCCATGCACGGAGGTGTGCACACACCTATAGTGGAATAGACATGAGCAACACATCTCAAAGAACATCAGTTACTGGTAAGTAACCTTGTTTTTTCTGCATTAAAGTGATGCTCTATTGTGGATTTCATAATCAAAAATTTAAGGTCCATGTCTCAGATATTAAGGATTTTTTTATTCTTTATTTGGTAATTTTAAATAGGTGAGAACACTGAAGTTTGATGTACACTGGATACTTTGAATTCTCTCTTAATAAACTGATAAGATGTACATTGTCAAGCAAGCATGTTTGGTAGCAGAGAACCCTATTTTACTTTCTAATGTTTCCCAGGTTTGAGATTTCCAGCCTATAGCTCTGTTAATGCCTTATGTAGAGAGAATGATTTATTAACTGAGGCTACTTAATTCAGTGCACAAATAAGTCATTACTTGTAAATGCAATTATAAGCATAAACTCAAGTAATCAACTTGAGTTTTGCTGGTGGAATAATTAAATAACATCCTGTATTGACAGAAATCTAAAGATGCAGTTGTAAAATTTCCTTTACTATGAAAAATGGATTTGAGAATGTTTTACTGTACATCATGGAAAAGATTTTTAAAGGCACAAATGACAGGTAGGTGTCTAATTTCACTGAAAGTCAATGAGAGTTAGGTGCCCAACAACTATTTGTGCCCTTGAAATCCGTCTCCATATTATAGAGGGAGCAGTAGTGACCACCCCCCATGTTTAGATTACATAACACTTCAAGTATAAAATGGAAAATGTTCTTCTGATCTCTTTGAGAAGCTCTAACATCTTTATTTTTTTTTTTTTTTTTTTTTTTTTTTTTTTTTTTTGCAACAAGTCTTTGAAATGTGGCGAGAGGAAAGCTCTGGGTCTAGAGAGAGGTTTTTTTTCCCACCCCCCTTAGCCCATGGATCAGTTATACATTTTTGAAAATAGCCATTTCTCTTTTCTTGCTTACATTTATCAGGAAAAATTTTGGCCGCATGCCAAAACAATAACTTGAACAAAAACAGTCTAATGGACCAGGACCACATAGCAGCAGCACAACCACTATCCTATACGCTGCACTGGGAATGCCTGGGAGTTACCAGATCAGCTATAGCAGCATGGGTGGAGAGCGCTTGGCCAGGCCCCTACTCAGAGCGTCCCTTTAGACCTTGCATATGGTCCCAATGACCCATTCCTCTCTGGGGGGCACCACACGAGGGAGGAGTTTCCTCAGCTTCTGGTGGGTGCAGGAAAGAACAAGGCTGGGTTCAACCTTTGGACTCAGCACTTGACTCCAGTAGGCCATCCATTCCCTTTCTGGGATTACAAGCCTTCTCCTTTTACCAGCTAATACTAGTTTGTTAGTCCTGAAGCTCAAGTGGCACAAGTCAGTGATGAAGGTTCAGGGTTCAAACCCTGATACTGATGCATTATGAGGTAGTGTTAGTTGCACATAATGCAATAGTTGCTGGCAGGGAGCTGAGCTGAGCCCAGCTACGGCTGCCCTCTGCTCTTCACTTGCGGGGGGAACTGCACTGGACTCTGTGCCTCCCTCCAAACAACTGTTTAAACATTTAAATGTTTAAACGGTTAGGCTTTTACATCCCTATTACATATGCAATCTTAAAGTTAGCATTTTCTTAATTTTTGAGTGCTTTACTTTGCAACCTAAATAATTCAGTTTTAATGGGATTTTTTTGGTATGTAATCTACAGTAGTAGACCTGAATGAGTATCTTGGTTCCATTTTAGTGGTGAGATCACATGATTGTAAACTGTTACAAGGCTTGTCCTTCCTATTACCTCAAACTACTCATTCCATGTGTCTTCCTGTGTGATAAGAATCTGAAGCTTTTGTCTTCAATGAACTCTGTGCAGCTGGACCCATGTGTCTACAGAGCTAATGTTGTGCAAAATTAAGCACTCGGGATCTTTTTCAAGGGGAAAAGGCAGTATGCCGCATTTATTGACAGAAACTAAAGTAATAACTAACTTAAACCTACACATACACACACACACACACACGCCCAAACGTATCAGAAAGCGTTCTATAGTTATATATATATATATAGCTACCAGTCCTGATTGTGGCTTGAGATCGTAGCTAGGGTCCGTTGCTGGAGTTCGTGGCTCGTGGCAGCTACCTGGCCAGGGAAGCTGGGCACGAGGAGAGCAGGGTCCTTGTCGGGCGCGCACCGACGCTCTTCTTTAGATGATGTGTAGAACGCTGTTTTTCCCCCAAAGCCTTGAAATCTCACCCAGTCTTTTATAGGTTTTTCAGTTCTGCTGTGTCACGTCGCTTCTCTGTGACCCTTGATTGCTGGTACAATAGCAGACGTGACTTTCAGCTTGTTCTTTGATGTCTTGATTAAGTTTGATTAAGTTTTTCTGGGGTGGATCCTTCTTTGCTTTTTGGGGCTATGTTCACACTCTTCAGCCTAGGATGGACTTCACACTTCATCAGGACAAGCTGGCAGTTTGGGTCTGACTCTCACACACATACACCCTCCATTCATACCTTGTTCAGATAACTATCTTATTCATCTAAAGGTTTAGAAAGGTTTGACACAAGATGGAGTACATAGGTCAAAATGGGATTTTTACACAAGATGGAGTACATAGGTCAAAATGGGGTTTTATATTCACAATGTGGAGTATGACTGAGAGAAGTTCAAATGTTACATGATATCAATAATAACCATATAGAGGTTGACACAAATAAGGGTATGAATTAAAAGATATGAATTAATCTACAGGGTCACAATTACAATTAAAAGCTATGAATTAAGCTACAGGGTTACAATTACAATTTTATTCCTACATTATCCCCCTTTTGACCCTTCACCTCACATGTGGTGAATGGGTCACATTTTACTGAAACAATATTTGTTAGCCAGGAGGGTGGCCACTGGAAGGGAGAAGACGTTCATTACAATTTATGTAATTGTTTTAAGGCAATATGTTGAGATAGAATATGAGCTTGTGGTTTTAACCTTGAATACATTCTTTTCATCCAGCAACACATGAAACACATTACAATTAACATTACCAGTATTAAAGCCAAGAGAATAACAATGGGATGTAACATAATTTTTAAAAATGATGACCAGGAGGGGGACCATCCCCCAAAAATGTCATACCAAATGATGTGTCATTATTTGTTTTGCTTGTGCAGATATTCTTAGAATTTCTGCTCCCTGATGCAATATGGCTATACTGCGGGTTTCTACTTGGTTGCGGGTAGTTGTGGTCAGGTGGCTAATTTGCTCATTCTTTTGCATTAATTTGTACAGAGTTGTCCAATTAATTTCCAATGAAAAATTAAAACATAGAACATTACTTGCTTCTAACCCATCGATTGTTTTATCTTCATGAGATGGAAAGTAATATGTTAGTCTTGGAGTTGTTAACATAGTTACATTGCACATACATTGTTGCACAGGGGGCTCTGAGATATATTTGTCTTGCCAAACAACTTTTTCTAACCCAATTACACAAACACAAGTTTTTTCATCATAGTACACCTTTGCAGTATCATTATTTAACTCGTCCCAATAACAAGTTGCCAAACTCTTATGTTGTAATGAACAGGGTTCTTCTAATATTGATAAGGTAGGGCATATCCATTGTTGTGGGGTCCACCTTAAACATGAACGATGATCTATAATGTCTCCTTGGTTATTTAGATAGGTCCCTGCCAATCGAGGGACCCAGATATGTTTGCCCTGGAGAATTGGGAGGGCTTTGAATGGCCACAAGATAGCCCTGTGACTGTGGGGCTGTGCCCTGATTACTTGTATAGATATATGCCCTGTAAGAGTGGATGTATATACTTTGGAGTTTAGCACATTATACCATCCAGGAACATAGGATGACACCCACGGTTGTAATCTGTTACAGGTCCAATGTGGGTGCTTACTTCAAAAACACAATCATGATCACTGGGTGTAATATTTACCCATACTTGTAATGTGATTAGCTGAATTGGTCCATGCAGTATGTTATTATATACAGGTATTTCAATTTGGTTCCACGTGGTGAAATTAAACCACTGGATTCCCCAATGCGCATTGGTTGTTTTTATAATGATAAATTGCACTAGTAGCCCCAGAAATGGTGTCCACATCTCTGCTGCTGACGTCCACCTAAAGAGAAAGAAACGCTTGCGCTGGAGAAATGTCTTTGTTAGTAGGTTACTGTACCGAGACTGTCCATAAGGATGTGTGGAGGGTGATCCAGGTATGAATGCTTAGCTTCCTGTAGCTACCGGAGATTTTATGAAATTCAGCTTCTTATGGGGATACCTGAAACATGCTCAAGTAAACATTGTATCTGACATGATGTATCTGACACGCATTATCATGATTCTGCCATACTGATGTCACCCAATATACAAAATGCCCCCCCACTCAAGCTAGCCTGTGTGACACCCCCAACGTGAGACTGGTGTAGAAAGGAGCAATCGGAGCTCCTGAATAAACCTCAGGTTCCCTCTTTATCCAGACAGCGTGACACCCCCCCCACGCAAAACTGATGCAGAAAGGGGTGCATCATAGGAACTTTCCCTCTTCCGTTTTTAACGTTTCAAGGCTTTTACATAATATCAGGTACACGGCACATTTTTACATTTCTCGCACTAACAACAAACTAACTACAAGACTTAACAATGGCACACATATCATTAGCAAAATCATGTTTAGCTAAAACAGGCTTTTTCCTTGCAAGGTTCATCATGGAGGTAACAATGTTATTTGGTTTTTTTTTTTTTTTTTTTTTTTTTTTTACAAACAGTTATAATAGTTTAGTTAGCTCAATGGTGACACATACTTCACCACTGGTTGTTCTGTTACCTTTACATTACCCTCCTGCTCGGACTAGGCTTTGGGCCCCCACTCTGGCCCCCTCCAAAGAAACATTTTTTTGTTGAGCCCTAACAAACTCATTCCGCATGTAGCTCCAATGCAGAGCCATTCAGGCACACCCAACTTACTTTCAGCTGGCCACACCCGAGAGGAATTCTTCTTGCAAACAGCTATGGGTGGATCTTTTCCCCCGCTGTCAGGCAGGTAGTATGCATCAACACTCCCAATAGTTAGTTCACTAGTTCCCAGATGCTTAACTGCTATCCCTTTCCAGACTGGACTAGGTTTTAAAGAGATATCAACCATTTTCACTAGCATCTCATAAACAGGGTTCTCATGTTCTTCCATTGCTAATCTCTGACTCCACATAGCATCAGATGTACCTGAGTCCATTAAGAGACTACAAGATACATCCAAAGCATTCAGAGGGGAGAGTTTGTCTGCCACCCCCTGTTTTTCCCAGAGATCAACAGCACATCTGTTCTGCTGTGTAGCTTTAGGTGCCCAGTCTTTTTTCTGAAACTGAGGCACTATCTGTTCACTTACAGAGCTAACAGCCTGGAGACATTCAGATTCCAACACCATTGTTTCCCCACTATAATGATTAAGCACAGCCACTTGGTTACAGGGCTGTTTAAGCTTTCTAATAATCTTCACCCCATCTGGAACCTTTTCCAAGGTATCCAAACTGGACTTTTTTATAACAGAGTCAGTGAATCCATCCACATTTGGAAAACTTTGGCAGTTAGAAACTGAACCACTTTTCCCAACATCTAAGCTGTTGCTTGCTACAGGCAATGACTCATCCTGAGCTGGCTTAATCAATTCACTTTCACATCCTTTAGTTGCAGAAAACTGCTTGCAAAAGCCAGCAGGAGGTTTTATTCCTTCAGGAGCAGTTTTAGGCAACAAATCATTTTTCACAGAAATTCCTCCCCTACCCTTTTCATCCAGGGCCTGCTCCAAAGAAACATTTCCCTGATCCCCAACAGACTCTTTCTGGGTTTCTGTTAAGTCCAGGACCAGATCTGATACCACTGGCACCCCCTTAACTTGCATAAACTGAGAAGCACACCCTGTCTGCTCTTTAGACAGATGATTGGAGCTAAACTCTCTCTCTGCAGACAAACTGCTATTCTTAACCTTCCAACTATTTGAAATTTCCCCCTTTTTGTCCCAGTCCATATGGCTGTTCCCAGCCAAACTTTTGGAGACCGGGGTGGCTTTCCCCATGGGCAAGCTATTGCCCTCAACAGACACGGGCTTAGGAACCTTTTCTTCCTGGATCTCAGTTGAATCCAGACCCACAACTGATAAATCTTTCACCAGCATAAGTTGAACAGTACTTTCTGCCTCCTCCACAGACAGTACTCTGGGGATTACTTCCCCCCAGCGGATACACTGCTACTTGTAACACTCAAACAATTTGAGGTTTCTTTTTCTAAATGCTCATTTTCCTCTGAGAGGTTATTTTTCTCTTTTCCTTGAGTTCTAGATTCTCTCAACATATCTTTAAGAATTTCCAATTGGTTCTGTAAGCCTGCAGCCAAGGCTTTCCATTTTTCAGTTTCCTGGCCAGATTTCTGGACTTCTTTTTGGAGGGAAGCAATATCTTCCTGACAATCAGTCAGGCGAATGTAGGCATCATTACAGGCTTCCCATAAAAGCCAGATTGCTGCTGCATCCTTTTTTGTGGGACTTGAGGGTTTATATATTAGGAGGTATTTGGCCAATTTATCCTCCAGATCAGCTATAGTATGGACATCAGACAAAACTTGCTGAGTCCAGGAACTGTGTCCAAATTTTTCTAAAGTGGCGTGGAACGGGGTTATTTCTTTTACAAAGTTTAATTTTTGGATCTCTTCTTTAGAAGAGTCCTTAGGGGTTTGCCTACGCTTAAACATAGTGCTATCACTAAATATAATGCTCTCAATAGAACCGGGGTCCTAAACCTGGTCCTAAATCCGGCTATTCTACAACCGGTGGTGTGTAAACCAATATTTTATTTCACAACTTTCTGCCCAGTGGCAATAAATTTTTCAATAAAGCTGGTATACTAAACCAGGCTTTAATTCCGGCTATTCTACAACCGGTGGTAACACACCAAATATCAAATAGTTATTTTCTCAATAGAGCAGGTATTCTAAACCTGGCTCTAACTCCGGCTATCCCTACAACCGGTGGTGGCACACCAAGTATCAAGCGCTTATCTTATACTTATATAACTGCAGCAATACTTCACTCACTCTCAATCTCTCTCACTTTCCCCCCCTTCGCATTCTCCACCAATAATGTTGTGCAAAATTAAGCACTCGGGATCTTTTTCAAGGGGAAAAGGCAGTATGCCGCATTTATTGACAGAAACTAAAGTAATAACTAACTTAAACCTACACATACACACACACACACATACACGCACCCAAACGTACCAGAAAGCGTTCTATAGTTATATATATATATATATAGCTACCAGTCCTGATTGTGGCTTGAGATCGTAGCTAGGGTCCGTTGCTGGAGTTCGTGGCTCGTGGCAGCTACCTGGCCAGGGAAGCTGGGCACGAGGAGAGCAGGGTCCTTGTCGGGCGCGCACCGACGCTCTTCTTTAGATGATGTGTAGAACGCTGTTTTTCCCCCAAAGCCTTGAAATCTCACCCAGTCTTTTATAGGTTTTTCAGTTCTGCTGTGTCACGTCGCTTCTCTGTGACCCTTGATTGCTGGTACAATAGCAGACGTGACTTTCAGCTTGTTCTTTGATGTCTTGATTAAGTTTGATTAAGTTTTTCTGGGGTGGATCCTTCTTTGCTTTTTGGGGCTATGTTCACACTCTTCAGCCTAGGATGGACTTCACACTTCATCAGGACAACTTCATCAGGACAAGCTGGCAGTTTGGGTCTGACACATACACCCTCCATTCATACCTTGTTCAGATAACTATCTTATTCATCTAAAGGTTTAGAAAGGTTTGACACAAGATGGAGTACATAGAGTCAAAATGGGATTTTTACACAAGATGGAGTACATAGGTCAAAATGGGGTTTTATATTCACAATGTGGAGTATGACTGAGAGAAGTTCAAATGTTACATGATATCAATAATAACCATATAGAGGTTGACACAAATAAGGGTATGAATTAAAAGATATGAATTAATCTACAGGGTCACAATTACAATTAAAAGCTATGAATTAAGCTACAGGGTTACAATTACAATTTTATTCCTACACTAACTGCAGAATTGTTACCTTTAAGTTGTAAACTTTGGTGGTAGGGAGTAGACTCTTCCCCTTATATTTATAGTGTGCCATACACACTTATTGGCACAGTGTTCCTAAAGGGAGGATTTTGTTTTGCTTGAAGGTCTTGAAAGACTGTCGTGCTGTATGACTCAATCTTGATAAATTTTGATATGTGCTGATGAGGGGTGCTGTCATGCTGGCACAGTCCTGATGAGTCACTGTATGCAGATTTTTCCAGGCCAAAAAATAAAAGGAAGGATAGTTGACACCAGACTTATTTGTTTTGACCCTTATCTTCCTTTAATTGTTCTCCCAAATATATTATTCAAGATTGAAACATAATGGCTTGAAATTTGTGCTATATATTGGGAAATGTTGGGTATGAAAAATGATAAAAGTACATGAAATAATTTGTGCTGTTCCGATTTGGGGAGTCCACTGTTTGAAAAAGAGATGCCTCTGGCACCTGCCCCTGCAGAGATTCCTTCCTCAGCAAGCCCATTCTTCAGATGGCAAGACAGGAGCTGTTCATGTAGGTTCTTCACCTGGGCCCTGATCTTGTGAGGTGCTGTGTATCTTGGATCGCCATAGAGATCAGTGGTAGCTAAGGGTGTTGGGTGTCTGTTAAGATTGGATCCCTAGTGGAAAACCATCCCCTGGTTAGTGATAAGACAGCAGACAGTCCTGTCCAGATTTAGCAGGTCCTTAAGCCACCCTCTGGGTTTACACTAATGGACTTATTTGGATGTTATAAATTCTGTACTTGGGCTACCTTGATTAATATGCTGAGTAAGAAAGTAGCATGGTAAACCTGCTGCCTGACTCATGAGAAACTCTGGTCAAATTAGGGATGTAGAAGCCTAATGGTTTAAACGTGTAAATGGTAATCAGTTGTTTAAACGTTTTAAACAGCCAATTACTGTTTAAACTGAGGTGGGGGGAGCTGCTGGTCTCCCCCTTGAGGCAGACCAGCTGAGCAGCTCTGGCTTGCGGGAGGCGTGGATCCCAGTGGGGTTGGGAGAGGGTTAGGAAAGGCATGGAGCCCAGTGAGGGGTTTGTGTGTGTGCAGCAGGGAGGGGTGGCTGGTTGGGAGTGTTAGGGGAGGTGCAGTGCCCAGGGCAGAGCAAGAGCAGTTGGGCAGCTCGGGCTCATGGGAGGCATGGAACCCAGCAGGTGGTAGCTGTAGCTAGGCGCGAGCCAGAGCAGTTGGGCATAGTTCTGGGTCATGGGGAGGCATGAAGTCCAGCACAGTTCCCCCCATAAGTGCAGAGCAGGAGGGCAGCCACAGCTGGGCTAGGCTCTGCAGCGGAGGAGCTGCAGCTAGGTTGCTCTTGCTTGGCAGTGAGAAGCAGAGCCCAGCACAGCTCCCCCTCCATGTTTAAACATTGTAAAATAGAATGTTTAAATGGATTTTTTTTGTAAATAAAACTTTTACATCCTTAAATCATATACTGACAATGAACCTTAAAATAAGAACAAACTTTTTTATTTTGACTATTTGTTTAAAGGGACAGTGTCAGGTAGTTTACGCTCAAGATTTAGATTTTGTTTCTTCCCTTCCCCCTCAGTACCTATAAATCTCATTCTTTTCATGAGGCTATATGTTTAACTTACAGAATAAAGGGAGGGAAGAAAATAATATTTTGAGTTTAAACATTCACCTGCAGTATTTGCAACTCAGACATTGCAGTGCTGTGCCAGTGCATGAGATCCAGAAAGTGAAACTTACTTTCCTTTTTTCTATAGGAATGAAATACACAAAGTAAGTAAACAGTGTTTTGCTTTTAAATAAGTAGCCAAAAGTACATTAGAATTTTAAAACTTTTTTTTTAAATTTATGGTGGTATGAGTAACTAACCTAGAGAAATCCATTTTTTAAAAATACTTATAATCTGACAGCATCCCTTTAAAACATGCACTCTTGTGGGGAACATAATTTAAACATGTTCACATTGTTCTATACTCTGTGGAGCACATTTCAGTCTCACATTTCTACCAGTTTTAGGAAGTAACAAAATGACCTTTGTTTTCATTATCTGCTTAAAATGTCGTCATAGTAGAGTAGAAAAATGGGATTACCTTTTTCTCTGGAAGACATACAATAAATTGGCAAGTATCACTACAATATCAAGGTTCAGTGCTTTAAAGATTGACTAGGCTAAAGAGTTGAGTTGGGAACAGTTACTTTGACTATCACTTGCAAATGCTTGCACGTACTAATAAATCAAACTTCCAAATTTTCAGGTGTGTTTTTAGAGGCCTTCTGGAAAACTCGGTCTATTAAATAGATAAGCAGTATAGTCACAAAGAATAGTATGATATGTGAAGATAATGCACACTTTTGTTTTCTGTCTACATAATTTGATTATATTTGCGGTGACTGTGTTGCGTTAACTTCATAGTGCTTTATATGTTTGGTTTCTTGTTGACCTTGTGCATACAGCACACTTTTCTCCTCCGATGTAATAGAACCTAAATATATTCTATTTACCTTTTATATACAAAATATATCCTTGTTTTTAAACTCAAGTATTCTCTTGAAATGTGGTGTCAGCTGAATTCTTCGACCAGTGGTTTTCCTGTGAAACATCTAAATTGAATAGGAAACGATACATTAATTTAGGATCCATTGTCAATACATGTAATGGGGCAGCCTGACTTTTTTAAATGATTTAACTGTATGCATGTGATTACAGATGATGGTTGAGATAGGCAAAATATCTTTAATATCGGTCATGTAATTTTCCCCATAAGATGCTTTTCAGCAGCAGTTCTGGCACATTTAATGAGGTGTGCGGTACCATAGATGAGTGGATTTGTGGAATTCTGATTTGTAAAATTCATTATTTTTTGACATCTTGTGGAACCACAATAGTTTTTTTTTTTTTTTTTTCCCCTCCAGGCTCTCCGTAAGCCTCTATATTGCTTCTAAAATGTTTTCCTTCTTCCCTTCCCTCTCTATCAAGCTATACTTGATTTATAGAATAAAATAGTTTTTTTTCTAATTATTTGGAAAATTGGTGTGTGTGTGTGTGTGTGTGTGTGTGTGTGTGTGTGTGTGTTGGGGGGAGGGGCGGGGAGGGAGGTAAGTGATTTGCAAACAAAGTACCAGAAAATTTCCCTTGTTTGATACTGGTAAAACTATTACTGCTCACATTGGCTGGCTCTCTTTTCAGTTATTGATTGGGATGACACAAACAAGCTTGTCTTGTTTACAGTAAGCTTCTTGTCTGTCTGTTCTTGATCTAATACACTTGTTAACTTGTAGTGTTCTGGCATAATTGATACAAGTTTTTGTATGGTAACTTTGAAACTGCGATTATGGACCTGCTCCTGCTCTTAAACCATTTAAATCAATGGCAATATTCTTATTGACTTCAATGGAGTAGGGTTGGGCCTGAAATTTATATTACAAAGACGTTTCCATTTGTTTACAGATAAAGCAGATCATATGCCTTTGAAATAAGAGCTCTTGTTGCCCTGTGGATTAATTCATTACACGCAGAGGCAGATTGAATTTCAATTTAGAATTCAACAGAGGCAATGTCTCCTTATAATTAATAGGTACTTGATATTTTTGTTTTGTGTTTTGTTTGGGGCATAGGAGAATTTACACACTATCACAATGGGTGGGTTTTCTACAGAGTCTGTTTCTTAGAATACCAAATGCAGCTTAAGGTTTACGTACGTGTTTTCTAAAATGTGCATATGGGCAGAAGTATGTTTACCACTGTTTAGTTATTGACTGAATTTTATCTACAAAGTTACAAAAAGAGTATTTTCCACTTAGTAAATTAGCAGATCACAAACTCCATACTTCAATATAGTGGTTAAAAAACTTTGTATGCTCCAAATTCTTATCCCACTATGTGACTGTATTTTGAACATTTACTTAGTTCCACTTACAATCATTAGCAGCACATTTGATCACTTCACATTTGAGCAGATTTGATCTTCACCCAAAGGTGGCACAGAAGGTCAAAACCAGTGGGTTGGACTGTTGAATCTGTCATGTGATAGGCATGGCTATGTTTGAAGCTTGTTCTTGTCACCTAGTATACCACCTGTTAGAGATATTGAGATTGTTTAGGAGACTTGTCCAAACGAGGAGTCTCAAGTTGTTGAGATGAGGGCTCCATGGATTAAACAAATCTTTAAATAGATGTAGATGTGGCATGTTTTGCACCTTTAGGAGCAGATTCTGCAAGGTGACTTGTCACCTCGTGTCAGGAGAGCTGTTGTTGGACATGACTGGCGGCCAGGCCAGATGGGTTGGTATGATGGGTATACAAACCTCACACAGGGCGTAAAGGGTTAAAGGGTAGTACTGGGCCCAGGTCAGGGCTGGATTTAGGGGCAGGTGACCCAGGCAACCATGGGAGTGCCATGATGGGGGGCACCGGGCTTGGGATGCTGTTTCTGTTCATGACAAAAGGGAAAATAGACAGTTTGAAGTAAAATGTTTCAGGTATTTCAAGAAATGGGCTACACATGTAATAAAAAACAAAGTATTCAAAAGTTTAACAAATGGAGGTGGTGGACGCTGAAGATGCTCCTTGCCTGGGGTGCCATTTGGTCTAGGGTTGGCACTGGCGGAGGTAGCCCCGCCCCTCCAGCCCTTCAGCACATGCTGCGACTGGAGACAAGGTTGAAAAGGGAGGAACCCCGATAAGAAGGGGGGAGACTGGGGAGGAAGACAGACCTATCCAGAATGCTCCTGACACAGGCATCAGAGAAGCTTCTGTGAAGGAATAGGGCTGATGGCGTACTTTCTTTTTATTATCTGTGACCAGAAGCTGAGGGAGGAAAGCAGCAGTAGGAAGTGACCTAGGGAGAGTAACATGGGGGGGCCCCTTGGACTGTTGACCCTCCTATGGCCCTGGGTTTGAGTGGGCAGACTGGACTCCCCTCTCCCCCACTATTGTGGGGAGGTGGGGGGACTAATCACTAGCCCACCCATCCCATCAAGGACTCTATTGGTACCTGTTATTAGACTCAAGGTTTCATTCAGCTGAGTGTCTACTAGCCCTGAGCCATACCAGATATCAATACTCGGCCACAGGAATGCTCATTAATTTCTTAGATTCAGTTAATGTGCAGAAGCTACCTAGGAACCAATTTACTAATCAGATTTCTTGACAGTTGACCTGATATTGAAGGGAGTATAGTTTTGGATAAAATCTAAGCATGCTTATAGAAATAATAATGCAAGTTATTGAAGCTGTAAGAGCAAGTAGAAGAACCAAACTATATATATTAAAATAGGTTTGGCTATAGGTTTTTGGTGTTAAGGGTTTAGAAGGAGGCCTAGCAGAACTTGGTATTATTTATATGATGGAAGATTATGGAATGATATTTGCTTGACCTAAGGTTATAAAATTTAGCAATATGTATCTTGTGATCGTTTAGCAATTTTGTGACAAGTTGACCACTGAAGATCAGGTATACTGCAGACTTGCACAAATTATCTCAAAATAGGGGGCAGTTTGGGGTATTTGCAATATGCTAACTATAGAAATAACCACATTGATGCATATCATTTATTAAGAAATTGATTGACCTAACTGGCTTATGTCAGTGGTTAGAAGCCACCTGGGATGCCACACGTGAACAAGGGTAGGCCCAAGATTTCTTATGATCACGGAAGGAGACAAACATGGCCATGTATCCGAATGGCTTGATAAAAGGACCCAAGGACAGTGTAAACTGAATCAGGACCAACCCTTTGATGTACTCCACTGATTTTTTTCCCCTTCATCTTTGTTTCTAATGGCCTCCGTAAGGTGGCAGGTATGCACAGTGTACAATTATAAGTATGGACAATACAGAAACCATTTTATTGTACTTATCTTTTTCTTAAACTTATACATATTGATTTTTCAGTATAATTTCAGTTGTTTGTCTGTATTAACTAAAACTCAATGTTTCTGTGTGCTTCGTCAATTTCATCTTCTTAATCTTCTAAGTAGCTGCCTGACTATTTGTGACTGGTGCACTTTGCACTATAGACTAATCCCAGGCTACAGGTTGTTTCTTGTCTTTATTTTCGACAAGGCGATGGTATGATATTCCTTGAAAGCGAAGGTGTGATCTAGTGTAACACCTAGATACACAGGCTTTGGGTTGTGGTCCAGATTGTGTCCATTCAGGAAGATGTTAAGCTGTTTTGTTGGCCTTTGTGTGATATAAATGGAAGTAGCTGGAAACTGTCTTAAGTGTTGGATTTAAGTCTGCATCTTTTACAATAGTGGCCATCTCTTTCAGCAATGAGAACTTCTGAGTAATTGGAATCCTGGTCCTGTACTACCAGATGATGTCTAAAATACCTGGCAGTGATATTAGGAGGGTCATTTGTGAAGCATAAAACTGGTTGCTGAGTCCCTTCCTATCATGAACTGCTGCTCTGACTTGCTGTTGCTTTGTGCGATGAGCTATATGCCCGCTTCCACTTCCTCTGATTTTTTTCCCCCACAGGGTCCTACAAATATGGGATAAAAGATGTTCTGAATGGATTTAGTATAGGACAGGAAATTTTTAAATTTAAATATGGGACATCCCTTTACAACATGGGACTGTTGGCAATTCTATCTGACTTCCTCCTTATACCTGCTTCATTTTCAGCCTTCTCTTGTAGGGCCTATTCACACTAAAAAAAAATCAGATAAATCTCTACCAATGCAGCTACATTATCTACTTTGTTGCTGCTGCAGTCAGAAGACGAATCTTGAGTCCTGTTTTGTGTAGGGGCTGCAAAAAACAGTTTACTCCACTGCTCTTTATTTTGTGGGGTCAAGATTCACTGATGGTTTCAGAACTGCTCCACTGGTATGTAATATTGCCCTAACTTCATGATGATTAAAGATATACAGTTTGGTCCTGGAGGTGCCAGATTCCATCACTCTTTAGGACTTCCGCGACTTACGCAGGTAGGGCTGGAGCAGCTGTCAGCCCTGGGGCTGCCACCGAACAGCTGATGGGCAGGCCTGCTCCCCTAGAGCAGCGGGCTGCAGCAGCTGCAAGCCCAGCAGTTCTGCTTTCCTCCTTCCCCCAGGGTATTTTTAGTAAAAGTCAAGGGCAGGTCACGGCTTCCATGAATTTTTATTTATTGCCCATGTCTGTCCCTGACTTTTACTAAAAATACCTGACACCAAATCTTAACCTTAATGATGATAGTTTGCTAGGGGACAGAATGATGCCAGTCCTTTTCCCATCAGGGGATTTAGTATCAATTTGCTACTAGTCAGCATTAGACTAGGTGTGCCCTGCACTGCTGATCAGAGAACTTTGGTAGCAGCCAGCACGTTAGGCCAGCACGTGCTCTGTCTCTCCTCATGCTGTGCCACAAGGCTGGTCACCCACCCTGGGCTAACCCCTCAATTCCTTCTCAACTGCCCTGGCTAGAGATGGAGCCATTTTCAGTCTGTTAAGATTATCACTTTAATTTACATTTCTATAGTTGTAGGGTTTTTTCTTTTCTTATTTTACCCTTGAAAAGTGCACACACACTTTTTTCCCCCATTCTCCCTCCCTCCCCCTGTCCCCAGCTGGGGACCCTGCCCCCCAATGGAGTATACCCAGTTTGCTAGACTTCAAAAGGTTCCTCACTTACAAGGAGACAATCCTGATTGCAGATAAGCATTTTCAGTGCATTCGCTGCCTGGGAGAAGGCCACATCCAGCAGAAGTGTGGCCTCTGCCAACAACTCTAGCCACGATTTCAAAGGTAGAGCACTGACAGAAGGTTATCTTCATGGAAGCAGCTATCCGGCCCGAGTCACCTGGCAGACCCAAGCCTTTCCCTTAGCCCTCTAGATCTAAAGGCTGTGGGTTGAAGAAACAAGCTTCAGACCACTCTCATAAGCCATCTAAGAAGAGAGCACTGAGACCCCATAGTGAGCCCCAAGATAGCTATAAATGATTTCCATTTCACTTGATATCTTTGGCACAGAGACCATCACAGTCTGGCACCAATGGGTCATGGAGACCGACAGCAGCTGGTACTGCTGACATACCAGTGGACCCAATGGGCATGGGCACCAAGTCGTTGGCACTGAGGGACAGAGTAAGCATTCCCACTGAAAAGATGCTCCTGGTATAAGAATCTGCATTGGTACCACCAACGATGTCTTACCTGGCACTGGAGCGATCAGTATGAACAAGATCACCCTGCCACTGAAACCAGGATAGTTTGTACCAACAAAATCCCACCTCTCCAGGGACCTCCGCATGATGGATGTACCGGAATTCCTCCTCTTGGTACTGGGACCTCTGCACCAAGCCTTCACCTAGCAAGGGAATCATCCTTGCTGCCATGTCATGATTGCCCCTCCCCCCACTCTCTCTAGCAAGGATTCTGACAGTGAACCAGAGGAGGTTGGGCCACAGTATTCCTCACAGGAACCATCTGGTGATTGGTACCAACAAACCCCCAAAATATGCCCACTGATGTCCCCACCACTGCCTATTTGATACAGCCACCCATTGGTGCTCCCATCGGTTTCTGTTACCACCACCCCAGTGGCTATATGGGGTCCCTTGGGTGGCATATTACCAGCATGTTTCTTGAGCTTCAAACCTTGTCCAAGAGCCCTTAAGATATACGCCCCTCGGCTGTAGCATCTAGAGCTATGGAACCTCCACAAGACATCATGGAGGAATAGGAGGGTGGTACCGAGGAAGAAGTGACGCTAAATACCCTATTCTCCTCCCTGGATGAAGCTGTCACGCCTTCCTCACCATCTTTGGCAGATGATTTTTCTCTCTTCCAGGAGTCGGCAAAGAGTGACAGACACTCTCCAGCTTACCATTGCAAGAAATCAAGGACACTCACCATTGATTCCTTGACATCCTTCACTCCTACTGCTCAAAGATTGCTCTTCCTATTAATAAGGCCATTTTACACCTGGCAAGAACAGAATGGCAAACCTCTGCATCGATAGCTCCTTCTTGCAAGTGGGCAGACAAAAAATACTATATCCCCACCAAGGAATCTTAATTCCCTTTTTCACACCCGCCACCCAACTCCATCGTGGTGCATGCCATTAACTCCTGTGGCCAACATAATCAGTTGTGGACCACTCCCTGTGACAGGATATGGAAGTTCCTGGACCTTTTGAGGAAGGAAAGCGTACTCCTCGGCCATGCTTCAGTCGTATTGCCAACTACAAGCCCTCACGGCAAAGTATGACTGTATAAACTACTCAGAACGGAATTATTTTATTGAACAGATCCCAGAGTCGCATGGTGGCCAGTTTAAGGCCATTGTCCAGGAGGGCCAGTTAATGGCAAAGACATCACTGCGGTCTGCACTCTATGCAGCTGACACAGTGGCTAGATCCATGTCCATGGCGGTGGTGATGTAACTGGCATCTTATCAATTCAGGTTAATCTCCTTGGATACTCTCAGAGACCGTTCAGAGCTGCCCGCAAATATCAGCCAGACTTGGCCTCCAACTCTTGGGGCATATGGCAATCGGCATGGCGATGATACCACATGCCAAGCTTCACATAAGATGCTTTCAGAACGTGGTTCAACTCAGTTTACAGACCACACAGAAACATGCTGAACGAGCCCCTGTCACCCCTCCATCAGGATTTAAAAACTCAGGCTGGTGGAAGGACCCAGCCAACGTTTGCAAAGGGATCCCCTTCTTGCAAGCCCTACTGTCATTACTGCTCACCATTAACATATCACTTATAGGATGGGGCGCATATCTAAATGGCCTTGTGACACAAGGCAAGTGGTCACCCACAGAGAGATCCCTTCACATCAATCTCCTTGAGCTAAGAGTGGTCAGGAACACTTATGCCAATTTTCTTCTGCTCATCAAAAAATCCCATATGAAGATCCTAACAACGTAACCTGTATGTACTACATCAATCAACAGGAAGGGGACAGGTCTCCGTTCCTCTTTGTGGTAGCAACGAGGGTATGCAACTCATGCATCTCCCACAGCATCATACTGTCTGCAGCTTACCTACCAGGCACACACAATTTGATGATGGACAATCTGTCGCAAATTCCTACCTGAGCACGAGTGGGAAATAGACCTGACAAGACATTCAGACACTGGGAGACACGGTCTACAGACCTGTTCGCTCCTCACTAGAACAAGAAATGTTCATGCCGCTGTTCCAGAGCGGGGATGGGACAGCATTCCCATGGCGATTCTCTCCTCCCCTGGGACAGGGACCGTCTACATTTTTTCCTCCATTTCCACTACTGTCGAAGTTCCTGCTGAAAATAAAGGGGATAGAGCTCATGTCATTCTAATTGGTCCTACTTGGTTGAGCTAGAATTGGTACCCTTACCCGTGACAGCTCATGATGTGCCCAAGCCCTCTTCTGGACATTCCGCACCTCCTCTCATAGGACAGAGGATGTATCCTATGTCCCAACTTGGGAGTTCTCCACCGGAAGGCATGGCTCCTGCTTGGTTCTAACAGCTAAAAGCTCCTGCCTCAGGGAGGTACAAGAGGTCCTATTGCACAGTAGAAAGTTCTCGACATGACGTACTGCAAAAATGGTCCAGGTTCCAGATTTGGTGCACGTCCCAACATCTGTGACTCTTCCACATATCCTAGACTATGCATTGACCCTAAAAATGTTGGGACTATCTTTAAGTTCTCTTAAAGTCCACCTACTAGCTAGAATAGCTTTCCGCAACCTCTAAAGAGATACTCAGTGCTGTCACACCCAACAACTAAAAGGTTCCTGAGTGTTGTTGTAAAGCTCTTCCCACAACCTTAGCTTCCTACCCCCCATGTGGGACCTAAATCTGGTGCTGAAAGGACTGGCTAGGCCTCCCTTCAAACCCATGCCATCTGTTCGGTGACACACCTGTATGAAAACAGCCTTCCTGATCGCAATTGCTTCGGCCAGGAGAATAGGAGAGATAGTAGACTTGATGGCACATCCCCTCCACATGATATTTTTTCTGGACAAGGTTATGCTCAGGCCACATCCAAAATTCATCCGCAAGGTAACCTCTCTGTTTCACATGAATCAATCGATTCACCTTCCCACCTTTTACCCAAGTGTCACCAGGACAACAGTGAGGCTATGATGCATAACTTGGCCAAGGATTTCCTAACATCTTTCTACCTGGACAGGATGCTGGCCTTCAGAAAGTCCCCTAGATTTTTCCTTTCTTTTGCAGAAAGTTACAAGGGCTCAGCAATATCAGTCCAAAGACTCTTCAAGTGGGTCATCAGATAATGTTACCAAGTTGGCAATATGGCTCTTCCAGTTACTATTCGAACCCACTCTACGAGGTCGATTTCATCTGTTGCCTTCTTTAAGAATGTTCCTATCTCAGATCTGTGGAACAGTGACATGGGGCATCAGTCCACACTTTTGTAGAACATTATGTGGTCATTGGGGACTCCGCCATTGATGCCATCTTTGGCTCCACAGTGCTGTCATTTGTAACTGAACCGACTCCAAAGTCCCAGGCTTCCAGAAGGGGTACTGCTCGGGAGTCACCTACAGTAGAGCACCCTTCGAGACACTATTTAAAGAAGTTACTCAATGTTTCTTCAAGATGTGCCCTCCTGTGGGTGCTCCACAACCCACCCTCCTCCACTCTAATTTGGAGATCTTGTCAATGAGTCTGGTAGAGAAGGAACTGAGGGGGTTAGCCCATGTGCATTGACTAGCCTTGTGGTGCAGCACAAGGAATGACAGCGCATGTGTGGGTCCAACAGACACTGCTACTGAAGTACTCCGATCATCAGTGCAGGGACACAAGCACACCAATGGTGGAGCACCCATAGGTGGACACATCTCGGAGAACCATCGTTACTGCCCAAAGTCAGTAACTTCTTCATTTGGTTGTCAAGTAGAAAAATCTAGGGAAAAAAAATTTGGTTAATTTTGAATTAACTGAAATCTGCTTAATTTGCCACAAAGTAGATATTAAGAAATCCTTTCTAGCTATAAGGATAGTGAAGCTCTGGAATAAGCATCCAAGGAAGGTTGTGGAATCACCGTTAGTGACGCACTGTATCTCAAAATAGCACCCAAAACCCCCATATTCACCACTGTTATGATTTGTTTTGTACAAAGTATGCTTTATGAAGCATCATTTGGAAAGTTCTGTTGCGCATCATTGTTCTGTCAAAATGTACGCATCATCATTCTATATGAAGTTAAGAGATTTTGCTATATGTTTGTTACTGAAATGGATTGTGAGTCTGGAAAATGCCCACAGACTAGCTCTTCAGTAGCAACAAAGGAGTGATGAACACCCAGCCAGGTGTTAAGCAACTATCACTGGCCATTCACCAGCAGGGGAGTTGTAAACGAGATTTACAAGTCACATGGAAGACAGTTGCACGAGCATGTACACTGTGGGGCAACCCTAACCCCCATGACACAACAAGGATCTTTTCAGCACCTGGAGGAGAGTATAAAATAAGACAATGACATCACCACTTCACCTCTTCTCCTTCACCTACACTGAAGGCAACAAGAATGTTCAGAATACAAAAACATTTGAACTGGGTGGTGTGGTCCTAAATGGAAAAGCTTTCTAGTTAGCATAGACTGCTGTAGGCTTTTTTTTGGGTAAGCGAAACCTTATTGCTTTAAACTTGTCTAACTTGATAAAGTTTAGGAATTAGATTGCGATTTTATCTTTCCCTTTGGAACCAATTCTGCAACTATGCCTATACTATTTATTATGACTTAAGATCGATCTTTCTGTAGTTAAACTTATTTTAATGTTTTATCTAAGCCAGTGTGTTTTTTATTGAAGTTTTGGAGAATCTACTCAGGTTATAAAGGCTCTGCGTATTTGTACCCTTTGATGGCATTATGAACTAATTAATGAGCTTACTCTGATGAATGGGGTCTTGAGCAGTGTAAGACTCTCGTTTGTGGGAAGCAAGGCTGGGGGAGTAGGGGAATTTGCAGGTGTCTCCTTGTATACAGTTCATGAGTTGCTGGGAGAGCCTTCATGTAACTTTGGGTGTGCTGTCACGTGCTAATGGCTGTGAGAGCAAAAGACTGAGGGGCTGCTTGTCACTAGCAAAGTAGTCTGAGAGGTACTCTGACTTAGAGTGTAAAAGGCACATAGCAATTCCACAGTGCAGGTAGCAGAAAGAGAGAGCACACAGAAGGGTCATGGAGCTGAAAACCAAAGAGGAGGAAGAAAAGGAGAGAGAATGCAAACACGTATTGGGTCTGATGGAAAAGCAGAACCAGAACCCCTAAAGATTCCCATCACTCCAAAAGCATCAAATTGGGAATAATTGTGTCCTGTGTACAAAGAGTCAGACTGTGTCGTGGAATATTTCACCACTTTGGAGAGGCTGTGTGAAGTCCATGAAATTCCTGATAAGAAGGTCCCCACCCTGATTGCAAAATTGTCTGGTAAAGCTCAAAATATGTTTAGTGAAATGCCAATTCAGGATGCTGTAGAATACTCTAAACTTAAAGAAATTGATTTGAAAAGGTTCCAAATTACTCCTGAGGTATATAGGGTAAAATGTAGAAATCTTAAGAAAAATGGTGGGTATGTACACAGAATGAATTACCCAATAAGACGTGGATTAAGGGGAAAAGTGTTTGAATATTTTGACCAAGTGATCGGCCTCTTTGCTTAGGAACATTTCTTGACTATAAGTAAAGATGCAATGAAACAATGTCTCGGATAAAATCTGTGGAAGAAATGGCTGCTCTAGCAGATGTCTTTGAGCAAATCCAGTCTTCTATTGTGAGCAAATCACAGAAAGAAGGGTTTAAACCTGGTGGGAAGCAGGATCCCCATTTTGCCCCTGGGAAAAAGGAAGGGACCTGGGAGCTAGGTGCTCACCTCCCCAAAGTCACTCCTGTCCTGGTAATTCCTCTCCCAAAAATTCCTGAAAGGGTTAAGGAGCCCGCAACGTACTACCAATATAACTCTTCTGAGCGTCTAAGAAATCATTGCCCAGAGCTGAAAGCCAGCCAGCCACAGGTAGACCATGTTAATTCTGTTGTCCTCAACACAGAAGCCTCAGAGGCACCTGAAACTTACAATATTGGTTTTGTGTGACTTGGCTCTGCAGAGCCAGATATGAGGCATGTTAAGACTGTTAAAATTAATGACAAGGGAATGTATGGGATGAAGAGAGAGATGCACACACTTCTTTGATCAAACATAATATAGTTCATGAAGGTGACGTTGCCAGGTCAAATGGCCAAGCTATTGTTAGAGCATTCAGGATTCTTGTGTCTTTAGCCAAGGTACGTATAGAATGATGGTGTAGAAAGTATTTTTTAAAAGTTGGGTTGGTGGATGATATCCCCACTGACATGCTTGTTGGAAATAACTTTTTCTGTGTAGCTGAAGCTGTTCAGATGGTAACTTGCAGTAAAAGGGAATATTATTCTGAGACCCAGAGGAAAACGGTAAAGTTCCAGAGACTGCTGAGGAAGATAGATTCTTTGATTCCTCTGCAGCAAAAAGAAGCAGCTTGTTGCGAGGCATGGAGGGAAGACGGGGCTGAGACTGGGGTGTTGTCTGTAACTAAGGATGCTATCCCAGTTGTTAGCTGCCAGCACTTTGCAGCTGAACAAAGGGTAGATCCCAGTCTAGAGAGCATAAAGAGATGTGTTCTAAAGGGAACCCTCGTAAGAGAAAATGGGGAAAGGATTTTTATAGAAAGACTGCCCTGTAAGCAGTTGGCTGTGCCTAGCTAGCATCATGGGGAAGTAGTTGACAGCACATAAATGTCCCCATGCTGGTCACTGGGGAGAATGCCCAGGACAGAGGGGCTGACTCAGCATCCATCAAACCAGACAATGCAGCCTGTAACTCAGATTCAGAGGGTAAACTGTGTAACTGGTTTTTCAGAGGAGAGTGGTTATGCAGTCAATTTCTTGGGGACACAGTGAGTGGTAGCAGGCAGACTCTTACCCCAGCCCATAATGGATGCATCCTATTGTATCCTTTTGGGCCCAGGCACATCTGATTCCCAGTGGAAGCAGAAGTTGGGAATGGAGATTTGCTGAGACATAGGTCTTGACATACTTGTGGAAAATGACTGTTTCTTTAAGACAGGACACAGCCCCTGTACACTGTAATGAGGCGCCTGCAGCCCAAAGCAATCAGGTGTCTGTGAGCGTGCAAATGATCCAGCTGGCAGAGGGGAGGGTCTTTTTTCCCTGGGCTGGTAAGACACAAAGAGCAGCTGAAGGAATGCTGCTGGAAGAAGGAATATCTGATCAACAAATAGATACTTTTAACCCAGAAAGCACAAATCATAACCCTCTAGGAAAAGGGGGTGGGGAAGGACTCAGTGCAGGTTAACACCAAGAAGGGAAATAAGCGTTTTGCATATGCACAACCTTTGGATTGGGAGACAGCTCCACAAAGGGCCAGCCAATGTACAGGATCCCCCTTCACCCTTTTTCACCAGATCCTGAGGTACCAAAATCCCAGAAATGTGACTGGATTAAGAACTCATGTAGAAGGGAGCACCATAATATAAGGAAAGCAAGTAACTTAAATGCAACGGTTCAGGAAGGAGTTAAAGGACACAATGGGTATTGAACAAACCAGCTTCAAAACCAGACTGTCTAAACGGAAGGTGTAGTATGACAAAGATACTTGTAAAGGCCCACTTGTGATTAAAAAAAATAGTACCAAATGTTAAACCTTATGATAAAAAAATTGGTGCTGATGTTAAACCCTGTGAAAAGGTATAATATGCACAATTTTTGGGAAAAGCCCTTGGACATGCTGGGAGTGGTAAATGGGAACATGCCCTGTGTTAAAAAGCCTTTATGGTAATGGTGATTCTCATCTATTACCTGGAAACAGACTTGATGCTTGTCACAGCAGAGAAACCATAATAAATGTGATCTGCTGTATGGAAAGGGAAAGCGAGCCACACCACCTCATTGCTTTGATGGCTGAATGCCAAGATAGCCACACTTTGGAAAACATTTATATCTACTTTGAATTAACACCATCTGGAAAAGAAGGTTTAACATTGCTGCAGATATACAAAGATGCTTTCTAGCAAGCCAGGGAAAACATGCTTGCTAACTCATGAGATCACTAAACTGATCCACAAAGCATAAAAAGATGCACAAAACTTTGCAGGAGCATATGTGGTTAACAATACAATGCCTTGGGACTTTGACTTACACTGTCAAAACTCAAGGACCCTAATACAAACTGCCTTCCTGTTAGTTAGTGACTAACACTCTTGCAGTGCAGTAAGGGGGGAGGTGTGATGCACTGTACCTAAGGATAGCACCCCAAAACCTGATATTCACCACTGTTATATGATTGATATGTTTTGTACAAAGTATGCCTTGTGAGGTATCGTGATGTGGAAAGTTATCCATTGAGCATCATTATTTTGTCAAAATGTATGCACCATATATGAAGTTTGAGATTTTTTGCTATATATTTGTTACGGAAAAATGTTGAGTCTAGGAAATGCCCACTGATTAGCTCTTTAGTAGCAACAAGTGACCAATACTGAGCCATGTGTTAAGCATCCATAACTGGCCATTCACCAACAGTGGAGTTGTAAACAAGAGATTTACAATTACAAGAGATTACAAGACCGTTCCTTGAGCATATACACCATGGGGTTTCCTAACTCCCTTGACATAAGGATCTTTCCAGCACCTGGAGGAGAGTATATGTGTAAATGTGAGAGGTACCCTGAGCTAGGGGGCATAGCATTTCCACAATCCAGGTTGTACCCTGGGACACGTCATACTGTCATTGGAGATTTTTAAGAACAGGTTAGACAAACACTCTAATAAGGGATGCTCTAGGTGTACTTGGTCCCGCCTCAGCAAAAGGAGAGGGACTAGAAACCTCTTGAGATCCCTTCCCACATTTTCTGTGACTGATTTTTTTTCTTTACCAAAATGAAAAACTGAAAAAATGTTGTTCAGGTCAAAAAATGTTTTGAGATGAAATATTGATTGGAAACCATATTTTTGAAATGGTTCATTTAGAAAATGTTGAGATTTCCAAAAATTTATTTTCAAGTTTTTTATCTGAAACTACTTCCCCAGAAAAAATTTTTTTTTGGTGAATTTACGGTTTGGAAAAAAAAATTCACCCAGCTCTGAATTAAACACTGAGGTTAAATCTACACTGGAAAAATTCACACCTGTAATCTTCCACTGGTGTTGCTCCGCTGGCAATAGCACAGTATTAAATGATACACACCAGGAAGTATCAAATGCCATGAGTTATTTCTGCACCTGTTTGGGTCTCATTTTATATTTAGTTGGCACCATCTCTTTAAGTGCTTACCACAGTTGGAGCTCTGATCTCTGCTTGAGGCCCATAAGCTTCTGCAATTCAAATGAATAATAATAATTAATTAATCCAGCTTGCAATGTGGAAAAGGATAAATGATAAGCATTCTTCATTTCAAATATGTAATGTATACTATGGGAAAAATGTATCTGTATATGTATGTAATTGCTATAATCTGATTTGTCAATATTTGTCATTGAAAGTCCTTAGTCGATAGAGCCAGAGTAGTAACCATAGTTAAGGATCAAAACTTAATGTCTGCTCACACTTAAGTTGTGCTTAGTGGCCCATTTGAAGATCTGATTCTTATCTCTTCTGAAGAGTTTAAAATGCTTCCTATATATTGTATTAATGCTGTTGAATATCCTTTTTTAATTCCATTTAAAAGTTGCTTACAAATAAGTGTAGTTCTGCACAGTATTCATGTGGTTTCTGTTTCAAAATCAACTAACCAATAGTATAGATAAATTCCCACAAAATACTGGGATGACTGAACAATCCACTTTTTGTTATACAGGTGGGAGTTTTATATATTGTGACAAAGCTCTTCCTCTACCTTGGTGGGTCCAATGCTTCCTTCTAGTGGTAGGTCAGGGAATTGCTTTACCCCGTAGTATTTCTTTGACCCTCTAGTGGTGGGTGAGGGTAATGCAGCTGCTCTAAGACGGTCACTCTGCAGGCTCTCAGTCCCACCTCTGGTTCTCTGAGGTCCTTGCCTCTTCGCTGAAGCTCTTTCCCCTCCAATAAATAGCTGGTGGATGATGGCGGGGGGGTGGTTCCACCCTCAACTCCAGGCTCCAACCCAGGGACCCTCACGCTATGGCTTCTGGAAAGCTGCTGGCTTCCCTGGGTTACTTCCCCATGCCTCTTGACTTAATGTCCGTACCTTGCTCATAGGTGCCCTTCCTGGCCTCTTTGCCAGGGAAGGTTCTTGACCTCTGACAGCCCCACGGGCATGGTAGTGCGCAAACCAAATGTTCAGTTCTATCTTTCGCTTCTGGCAGGGTTTCTTCCCTTAGGCCTCCAGGCCTGGGAAGGGTCCTTTGCCCTCTTTGGGCAGGGTTTTTTCCCTTCCACAGTCTTTGTACCTGCAGAGTCCAGCGTTTGTACCTGCCAGTGTTCTGCTCCTTCTCCTAAACCCTCCTGGTTCTTGACAATGTCTTACTTGCTGAAACACTCTTTGGTAGCTCACCTTACTCCAACAACTTCAGCCACACCCTTTCTCTGGGGGGAAGTGGGGGGTGGGAAGGGCTTTAACAAGTCCTGGGTGGGGCCTTGATTGGCTCCAGGTGTATTAATTAACCAGGAGTAACCCCTGCTCAGCTACCAGGGGAAAAGGGACTTACTGATCCTGGGGCTAATATATTGGCCTTCTAGCACTCCCCAGTAGCCAAGTCTGTCAGAGAGAGAGAGAGAGAATGAATATGTGTGTGTGTGTGGCAGAGGGGGATATTTTATAACTCAAAATGTAGATGATTCAAATTTGGTTAAAAAACAGTTAAAATACTTAAATGGAGCCATTTTATTCAAAATTTCACTACATAGGGCAAAAATTTCAAAGTTGCATTCCCAATATTAGGCATCCAAGTAAGTAGACCGGCTTTTCATATGTGCTCAGCACCTACATATCCCACTGGTTTCCATGGAACATGCTCAGCTGCTCTGAAAATTAAGGTGAGTAAATTTGGATGTAGGTGCTTAATTTTGAGTGCAAATGTCAAAAAATTTCCAAATTGTATGTTTGTTCTATTTATAAGATATGTCTGCCATCAACATGTAGATGCATTTACAATAAAACCTTACTACTACATTAATGAAACCAAGGTTAAATAAAACCACCTCTTCCGATTCTTCCATGGCTCTATCTGAACACCCCTTCTTCACCCAAATTAAATAACCAAGAGATAGTTGCTCCTCACAATGTCATGTATCTGAATTATTAAACCCTTGAAAATGGGGTGGTCAGTGTGGGTTTTGACATGTTATTTATAGTGATAACATTAAGCACCAGGTTAATAAAAGGAAAAAGTACTTTTTTGTCCCCTAAAGGTAGGGGATTTCTCTCTTGTCAAACTCTAATAGGGAGGGGAAATATCACAAGGATTGTGCACTATGTTGGTGGAAACCTGCATTTATGAAATGGAGAGGAAGTCAGGAATGAATTCCCATCTTGGTGAATATTTGCTGACAGCAAACTGGATTATGTTCAGTGATCTGAAATTTGACACTTAATCTTTTTAAATTTACAGCTATATTTTTAAAATAACCTTTTAGGCCATCTGATTAAGTTCTGTGCAGATACCAATGTGGTTAGTATCATTGTGTACACATTTCTGATTGATTAAATAAAGTATGAAGTGCCCAATGATTTTCTTAGCTTTTAGGTCAGAATTAGTAGGTAGCAAAAGACTGCTGGGTAGCAGTTCTGTTACTATTTAGCAGATAGGTCCTTTAATTGGTGCTGAATTGTGACTTTCAGTACACACAGGGTTAAGTGAAAAGGTTGCAGTAATCTAGTGAGTATTTTTCCTTTAATATGCTCATTAGCAGTGGCAAGTCTAGGTTTTAGCACATGTCAGTAATTTACATTTCATTGCTGAGTGGCTGCCCTTGTTCAAGAGTTGTTTCTAAGCCTGATGAATATACTTGTATTGGGAATAAACAGAGTAGAAGAATTGAAAGCCAAATACCCTGCTAGGCTTTTCAGTAGGTTCTGAAGTTTCCAGTGGATCACTGATTAGCAATGCATGGAGCAGCAAGAAAATGCAAAGATAAGGCCTACAAAAGTTATCATAGGTAGGTTATCCCATTACATTTTTTTTGTAGCTACTTGTATATTCATCCTCACTAAATTCCTCTTCCTTGGCAGGCCTCCTCTTAATGTGAAAATACAGTGTATTAGACAGGTGAACAATGCAGTGTCAACCAGGTTCCTTTGCCTCCTCCTAACTATTAAGCAAAGTGTGATTGTTATTCAGTGAGTCCTAAAGAAACAAAGGACTTGATAGGCTTTACAGCTCCCTGGGATCAGATTATTGTGATTTGGATCCCTGTGAATATTTGCTCTGGGACTCATTTCTTTCCTTCTGCCTGATTTGATACCAGCTTGTTCTGACTTTATTTGAAGACTCTCACAGATCACACAGTATAAAGGGAAATATATATATACTGGGATACGGTGGCTGTGCAGTTGGCAGCTGAGATATGAGACACTTTTTTAAAAAAAAGCTATGAGCTGTTTTGAGAGATTGAATGTAATGCTTTCTTGTGGAAAAATTTGTTTAGGTTGGTACTAAAATCAGTATTGCCATAAGATTTAGCTAAAAGTATTCCTGATGGAGTGATATATTTCCCATTTTGAAATCTTCTTTGACTGTGTACAGAATGCTAATTTAGAAATCTATATTCTGAAATTATACCTTCCTTTGTAGAGAGACTTGTATATACCTGTGCAGAGGGATGTGATAGTTATAGAAAAGCAAATGAATATAACAATATGTAGCTATGTATGAAATTACACAGATTACCAAGAGTTTTTATTCCAGATGTCATGCTATGAACATACTGACACTCTTCTGAACATTAGAAGCTTTGCAAAAGAATTTCTCTCTCTCTCTGTCGTTAAAAAATATAGGGGTTGAAGTCTATGATGTGCAACATTGTTTATAATAAAGCTATTTATTAGAGGATTTTGGGACAATATATTTAATGACGAGTAGGGGAAATACAGTAGCAGGTATTAAATATTCTTATGACTAAAACTGCTAGTTCATCACTAGGTATTTGTGACCACTTTTAATACTTTATTTATAAACATTAGGTGGCTGAGGTTTTTTTTTCTTTTTAACAAGGATGTTTGCTGAAAGCAAAGTGATGTGAATATTTGAGTGGAAATCACAATTTAAATGCTTTTGTGGCATTCTCAAAAAGCTTTCTGTTTATACAGTTTTTTTATAAATATTGCATATGTTCATGCACAATTTTCAAACAGGAAAAAACCCAACCCTTATTGTTAAAGAATCCAATGGGAAACCAAAACAATACCATGTGACTTAAGGGACCAGTCAGATAGTGTGAACAGAGAATAATTAATAGTTTGCAAGTCATAGGCTAAAATATGTTTGCACAAACTATTTGATAGATATTTTACACCAAACAAATAAATAGATAAAAATTGTGAACAAAAAAGTGAACTTTATCAGATAAGGTGTTAACAAGGAATAATTAAACCATGTCAAATTAAGTGTTGTAATACTTAATTTTGTTTCTAGTGAGTTTGTTCCTGTAACTTTAAAAGAAAAGTGTTCCTTATTTTATTTTGCAAATTTTATCAAAACAATAATTAAAGACTTGCATTTATTAAGAGTCGTAATAGAGCCAGTATAATATGTCAAATTGAGGTTTTGTTACTTTTGTTTTGTTATAATATTGCTAAAAATTTACAGTCCATAGAATGATCAAATATTTTTTAATTCCGGTTTTACTGCATCACTGTTTTTGTTATATTCTGTGAACGCTTATATTCAGTGAATTATATTTTTACAAAAGAAAGCAAATATTCAGTTAAAGTAATACAGTACTCTTTACAGTTGAGAGATTAAGGCCAAGATTTTAAAAAATAGGAGACCAAAGATAGGATCTTAAATACTTATTTAGGCTCCTAAATGGGACTCCCGTTCAGCAATATACTTAAGCATGTACATAATCCTATCTCTAGGGGTGGGGTGGTGGTGTCCCAATCGTGTTTGGTATTTCTGGAAGCTACTGTACTATAAACGTATAATAGTTGTTATAGTGCATGTAAAATATCTAAAATATGTACAATGCCTACAATACAACCCTCATATATGCTATAATTGCACCCAGGGCTATAGGAGTGTATATAGTTCTTACATTTGTTTCCTGAAAGAAAAGACTTTAAAATCTGTATTATAGAAGAGAGAACTACCTCCACCCCCAAGTCAGAATTGTAGATGTTGAAACATTCTGTAGTACTGATAGTTTTAAACACAAAGAACTGCACTGATAAATGTATTCACATGTTAGCATGGAATCTCTGGAATTAAAAGCAATATCTGCTTTTTTTAATATTTGGTTTTATTTCCTTCTAAAACAGCTAAAGTGTATTAAGACTAATTATCAAACATAGTAAATCTAAACTGATAAAATGACAGTAAGTGTTACCATGAACAATTGTGCAGATGGAGCAGTGTTAAAATTTTAATTAATCGTACTGGGTTCCTGTCTATAGCTTGGTGTGCTACTTGTGGGACTAGTTCCAGTTTGCTTGTCAGACTAGTAATCTGTTGCTAATTAACTAGGCATTAGCTGTTACTCATGACACCAAAGAGCAGGTTTATTTAACTACTTTTAGTGATATTTAGATCAGTGCAGTAGGGTTAAGCCTCAAATAACGTGAGGAAAAAACCCTTTTCAGTCTTTTAAAAAAAAAAAAAAAAAAAAAAAGTACTCAGTCATAACATAGCTTTATTTTTTTTTTCTGTAACAGAATGAGAGTCTAAAAATTAGCAGTAAAAAGTTGATGTATTCCAGTTCATCTCTTTATTTTTTAAGAAGGGCAATGATAGTTGTCCTCCCAGCAAAGATGGTCGTACTTATGGACCATAGAAAATGAATATGTAAGCTCTGTGTGGCTCAAAAGCTCATCTCTCTCACCAACAGAAGTTGGTCCAATAAGATATTACCTCACCTACCTTCCCTCTCTAATATCCTGGGACTGACATGGCTACAACTGCACCGCATAACTCCTTCATGTACATCAGTGGATTTAAGCACAGAGTTGTTGGGGTTGGTTCTGCATTGAGCAGGGGGTTGGACTAGATGACCTCCTGAGGTCCCTTCCAACCCTAATATTCTATGATAAGAGTTCTGCTGCTATGTATAGTACTTCAAACATTGCTTTTTGTGCCCCCAGATCATTTAAGAACTTTGTTTTTTATCCTTGGGAAAACAATAAATATATGCATAAGTTCTTGAACACTTTAAATATTTCAGCCACTTCTTTAAGGAGCCAGCAGACATTTTTTGGAAAAGATAATACATTCCATCACTTTATTAGCCATTATTTACTTTAGTATCTGCCCAGAAACAGCAGTTATTGCCCGCAGGGCAGTGTAGATTTAAAAATACTTCAAATACAGAAAGCTATGTGTGTTCAGGAACCATGTTTTGATATCAAGCTAGATAAATACATTCCCACTACCTATTGTGTAGTTATTGACCACTAACGTCACTATTCTACATTTATTTTTCTTCTCTTTTTGCATTGGTGCTACCCAAGGATTGAGTGTGTGCATGCTCTTTATTGCACCCACGTAGAATGTGCTTGCAACTACACGGGACCACTGTGTGTAAACTGATTGTCAGAGGCGATAAAAATGAAGTGGAGTCATGGCCCCCTGTAACATGGGGTCTGGTCCGGCCCCATGGTTGTGGCCCTTCTTCGGGCCCTGACTCGGAGGAAGGCCACCGCACCTTCCTACCGAGGGAATGTTCGCATCTGTGATGAGTCGGTGCCTCGGCCCTGAGACATGGCGGGCAGGCAAACAGTCTATCGCTCCGAACCTCAGGCAGGGCAGGCGAGCAAGCAGTCTATCGCCCCGGTCCCCATGGCTATGGCTGTCCCTGGGCCACTTCCTCCTTGTATCCCCAGGTACCTGTATTGGTGGGATCCTCGGTGTCACTGGGGTACATAGCCCGTGGCAGACTAGCCAGTCCCTCCTCGTCCATGGGTGACAAGGCGGGGAGTTCCTCTGCGAGGGGCATCTCTTCCAGGTCACAGGACTTGGGGTAGGGTTTGGCCTCAGGCAGCTCTTTCAGGTCTTGTCCTGTCTCTGGGGGCTCGGTGTCCGGCAGCTCTTCCAGGTCGGGTCTGGCCTTGAGGGGGTCTCCCATTCCTCAGGCTCAGGGGACTCGGTCCACTCCTGGGGGCCTAAGGGCCTGGTCCAGTCCTGGGGCCTATAGGTCTAGGCCAGTCTAGGGGGCCCGGGGACCCTATCCATCCCTTAGTGGTTGGTTGCTGGGGCCGCTCCCGGGGGCCTCGCTCCAGGAGGTGCTCGCGTGGGGCAGTGGCCCAGCCCAGTTCAGGCCTTCGCTGCAGCTGGCGGGGCAGCATGTCTGCCTCTGGCAGCAGCTTCCTTTCTGAACTGTGGGGCCTGCTTTTTATACTCTCAGCCCTGGCTGAGGCTCCGCCCCTCTGGTGCTGGATTGAGTGGCCGCCCAGACCTATCGCTGGGCGGCCGGCCCTTTTACTGTCCCACCCCACTATTGTGGCCCTTCTTTGGGCCCCGGCTCGGAGGAAGGCCACCACACCTTCCTACACCCCCTGACTGCAAGAATTCAAACTAATTCAGGCCTTACAGAGCTGGGGACTGGGAGTTTGTTCTATACCCGAATTTCTTGTGTAGACATACATCATGTTGCCTGTGAGCCAGTTAGGTTTAGCGAGTTTTTCTTCCTTGCCTTTCCTTTGTCCCATCATTTGGGGTCAACAGCTCTTGGAAACAAAAAAAAAAAAGTGTGCTTGTCAAGTACATCTTACAAGCGGGCAGCAACCTTCTTCATGTCGTCTGTCAGCGTCAAACCACTTTTTAAAAGTCTTCCTTGTGGTCTTTGTTCCATGACTATTCACTCTTGTTCTCTCTGGATACCATGTTCCACATCTTGTTGTTTTAAATGACCCATCCATATCAGTCAGTACTTCTTTAGCTTTTTCATTGTGGGGGTTACCTGCATCATGGCTCTTACTGTTTCATTGCATAGCCTGTCCGCTCTTGTCTTATTCAGCATCCACCTGAGTATTCTCATATTGGCAGTGTGAAGTACTTATTCTTTTCTCTTCCTCACTGGCCAGCATTCCAACCATATATCATGGCTGGCCTAATCATGATCTTATACAATTGGCTCTTCAGTTTAGTTGGTTTAAAGATGACGTAGCTTTAACAAGGCTATATTATATATTTTATAGGAATTCTTCTATATGTTGGATATTGAATATAAAAATTAAATTAAAAGAATATTATTAAGGTTCTAAAATCAAGCATTCAGGAGTTAAGAAATGCCAGAATTAAGGTTGCCCTTGAAACCTTAATTCGGTTCATTTTTGCCTGTGCATTTTGGTCGTCATTAATGACATGATCACATACAATTGTTTCCATAGTATCCCTGCCTCATTCAGTGAATGGGTAGTCCTTCAATATTTCTCTTTATCCTCCACATTCAGGTTATGGTCTCATGGCTTATTTGACCCACAGCAGCCAAAGATGAACAGAATACAAGATTAGTAATTTCCTCATAGGTGTTTCTTTGGCACTTATGTAAAGTATGAGTACATTATAAATGTTAATGAATTTGTCTTCACATCATTCTTCTGCTCCTGCCAGTCCCATTCCTCACCCCTCTGTATTCTGTTGTGGCATGTGTCCCCTCTTTTTTTTTTTTTTTTTCTCTTCCACATGGCCTGGATGTCTGCAGCAGGAGCATAGAGAACACCAAAGAGACTTTCTGTTTATGGCCCCACAGTTGTTGAGAGGATCAGTTTCAGATAAAAGTTCTGTTCAACTTTTGCAACTTTGGGCTGAAGTATGCCCAGTGCAGATGGAATCTTCAGAGAATTTAAGTGTCAAACTTGTAAGAAGTATCTATAGAGCATGTGCAATTGAGACTTTCGGAGGCTTATAACTTGGCCAAATTGGGCATATTTTCATATGGATGGGAAACAAGGTACATCTCTAATGCCAGAGTGTCTCCCTTACCAACTTTCAAGTTCCTGCTCCAAAGCATGGGGGGGTATTAGATCTTCCCAATGAAATAGCTGTAAGAGCTTTTTTAAAATTTTCATTCTTGGAAACTTTGGAATCATTTTTGCTGAAACTTTCCCAAAAGAATTCAGCCAGAGGAAGATGCCAGGTATGGAAGACTTCAGCACAAACTGTTAAAGTATGGCAAAATATAATAAGCAACTGAAAGTGTTTTATGATGGGAAGAGTAGGACAACTTAACTAGAGGTGGAACTATAATGGAGGCCAGTATATAAGAACCTATATAAGAAATAAAAAGGTGCCTATGATGATGAATTTGTGTCATGTTTTAGGCACAGAGTTTTAATGCTATATTTAAAATATTAATAATATAGTTTCATTATGTGGTAGGTTATACTTGAACATTTGTTAGAATAGCATTTTTTGGGCCATATTTAGTTACTTTAACTAAACTACACAAAACACTTTTAGTCATTTCAATGCTTGATAACTTCAGGGTTCATTGCCCCTGTACATTTTTCAAATTATTAGCTTCTTAATGCATGTGGCTTTAATTTACCCCCTACTGACATCCTTAAATGGGTTTTCAAGAATTTTGAAAGTAGATGACTATAGTTGTGCTTCAGTGCTGGTCCTGATTGCTGACATAGAATTTCTTAAGTAGTCCCTACAATTAAAGGGATGGGAGGTTCAGACAGCTCCTACGGCAAAAGCTAAAGATTCTCTTGAAAATAGATTTGTATTTGGTTTCCTAGAGTGTTTTTGCTCTGTTTGTTTCTGATGACTTGCCTGTTGCTTTTGTGAATGCTTTTTCCTCCAAAATGTTACTTTAAAAAGTTTAAATGCATTAACTGCGGTTGTCTGTTCTCATTTTTTTTAAAGTTTAAACCTCTATAAAATGTTTTAAAAATGTTGTTATTAAAAGACGATTTATAGCATAAAATTTAATTTGTCAGAAGTTGCACAAGGCCAGGTATATTCCCAGTGACCAAAAATTGAGTACAGACATTGGTCTTATATCTGTGTAAATAATTTTGCTATACATTTGCTTAACAAATTCTAAATATAAATCCAGATAATACTTTTTGTTCCAAGTGTCAGGAAGTTACAGAACCAATGTTTTTAATTAAGGATTTTAATTTTCCATCAAAGCACAGTGTAGCATTTTCAGGGGCAAAATATCGACTGTATGTTCTCTTATATGAGTGTATTAAGTTTGTATCCAGCTTCAATCATTTACATTTCCACATTTGTATCGCAAAGATGCTGATTTATGCCTGATTTTTTTGAAGTCTCCATCCATACTTTTTATCTTTCAGCTAGCTATTGTGTTGTTAATATATTTTGTTGAAATTTTTTTCAAAATGTGTTGAACATTTAATTTTTTTCTTAAATTGTTGTTTTTTGTCCCCCCCCACCTCTCTTCCCAATTTCTGGTTCCTGCTTTGTCACAAGCAGCAACCAATATACCACACATTACTTCTGACCAGCAAGTTAATAAGCAATTTCCTTTAGGGAAAATGAACACAGCATTTTATCATACTCTTAATTAGTGAGTCAGTTGTGCTGTGGGATAGGTGAGTGAGGCCTTTTCCCACTAAATAAGTTAATTACTTCTATCAGCCTTCCACTGGTCCAGAGATTAGGAGCTCATGATCACAAATCAAGATTGGGTAAACATTGGGATGCTGGAGAAGAAGTAAATGTAGGGAGAAGGATATTTTTATTAGGTTAGACATCTGGTACAACTAATTCTGGTTTCAAGTATTTCATATTATCACTCACTACAGAAACGGTGCCATACATAAGAACTGCTTTTACATGTTCTGGGTCCTCTTTAGTAGCTTGTGCACACTGGAACAATGGCAGCATGTCTGTATTTTGATCTTTTATTCCTGTGTGTGAGAGGGTAGTTGACATTTGGCCTTCAGAGCATTTGTTGCCATCTTTCTGCAGACTCAGCAACAAATTGGGTCACATTCTGAAGGTTATGTTCACAACTATAAGTGCTAGAAGCTTCATTTTTAGAAAATAAGTGTTATATATGCAGAAACTGACAGCAGCCAACCAGGGAAATTCTGGTATGTTGTATAATCACAAACTGGTTCATCCCCATCACTCATACCAGTGTGGAGAACTGGGATGATGGCTTGCTGTCTTCTGGATGACATAGAAGATCCAGATTTTCAAACGCATTTTAAAAAGGAGTGTTAGTGAGATGGAGGTGGTGGGGGTTGCCTCCTGAATAGCTGGTGCATCTGCAGCAAAGGATCAAACATCAGGTATTGAACTATTGTTTTTTTTGAGTCATATATATAAAAGTGCATTTTAGGATGGGTTTGTATGAGGAATGGGTATGCCTGTATTACAGCAACAAATAGGTGAAGTGTTTGTCTGCAGGCTTCTTTGGTAACTTCAGTTTACTATTATCAGAAAATTATCTTTGAAGATCTGTATACAAGTCTGTCATTCAATGGTATGTCAGTTCTGAGTAGGACCGCAATCCTCAATATAATGGAATTCATTTTTCTGAGATAGGAGTCGATTGCCTTGATTTCTTACTTATTACCACCTAGAGGCCCCAGTACAAAAAGGTAAAACAAAAGCAATTCTTTCCCCAGAAAGCTCAGACTCTAAGATTATGAAAAAATGCAACAGATGTATGAACAAGTAAATGAATATAGGATGGATTTGGGGTAAGAGAACTAAAGTTGTGTACATTTTGCATAAACTAGAAGTCTGAGCTCATAGTAATCATAAGATTTTCTGTTCCAGATAGTACACATAATGTTACAACTTTTGTAATCTTGTCACATACATCTTATACCAGAGGAAGACTTGGAGATATATTTATGCTAAATTCAATCCTAATTTTATGAATGGCGAGAGCCCTCATCTGATTATAATTGCAATGAAGAGATTGGTATATATCTTTTGATGTAATGCTGGAGAAAAAAAAATCAGTAGAAAAATAATAGAATACTACCCAACAAGCGCATATTTACACCCTTCATAGAACCAAACAAAAACTTGTCTGAAAGTGTAATTTGGTAACTTCTAATGTATAAATGAAGGCGTATATCTTTCCTCTGTTTTGAGTGCATAATGATGGGTAATGCAGAGTACAGCAAATGTAACTGCACTGCAACATCAATCATTTTTGATATTGTCATTGTTCTTTCTTTGTATGGCAACAAACTTCTATGGCCCAATCAGGACCCCATTGTGCTAGGTCCTATACACATAATTAAAGGATCTATGCTGGGTTTTTTTCAGATTCTGTTAACATCTGAAAAAGAGGTGGAAGGAAGATAAGTAGAATGTACACACTGGGAATTAGCCAGAGCTCTAGGTTAAGAAATGTTGATAAAGGGCATGTAGATTGTGAAATGCAAGCTGTTCCAACTAGTGTGCCAACTCTACCTATGCTGATGATTAGCAAAAGCACCTCCATTTTCTTCTCGGTTACCCATGTATGCCTTTTACTCTTATAAGAACAATTCAATAGCATACTTCATTTAAAAAAAATTGTTTATGGTTATTTTATTTTGTAGGATATTGGACTATCAAAACTTGATATGGAGACTATTGAATGCAGCTTAAATGCCAGGGCTGTGAATTACAGTTGCTGTTGTAGTTGTCTTTCAATCTTGATCCTACAGTCTTCAAAGTCGGAGGATCTATTTTTATGAATAAAGGGTTATAGAATTGGCCATCGGTTCCTTTTATTGAGGACTTTTCCCATTTATAATTTTCTGGAATTCTGATTAAATGTAGAACTAAGATGTTGTTTGATCCAGACTTGAGTTAGTGATTTCCTTATTTTCACATTTCTTTCCTATATTTTGAAGATCTTTGGGAGCCAGCATTTTTTGTTGGATCTTCCAAAATATGTCTTAACTATTTTTTTAAGGTGCCAACTCTGATTTATAAACAGGTTTTTGGAAAATGTTGAGAAGATTTTCCCTTTAATTAGCTTTTTTTTTTTTTTTTTTTTTGCACAGTTGATCATACCACTTTGTCAGTTTTTGTTTGATTTTAAATTTTGCTCTAATGCTTTTTGTTTAGTTTATTTCTCTAGGGATAGGACATGCAATCAGTTTATACATGGTGAAGACTGTTGTGAGCACATAACCCTCGTTTTTTATTGTTGTATTTGTTTAGGTATTCTGCATGTTAGATACTATCTGTAGTTTAACTGATGAATAGAGCATTTATGTGTAATAACTCATTTAGAAAAGTGAATACATACCATTTTTACTCAGTTCAGAGTAGTTCACAAAATACTCTGTTAGCAGAAGAGGCAGAGCTGGTAGCAACACCTATAGTTAAGGTTGCCTAACATTTTCCATTATAAGCACCTGTTTTCAGTTGCTTATAATTTTGTCATACTCTAACCCTTTGGCGCGCCCGCCCGCTCCCTCCCCCCCCATGCTTGCTCTGTCTCAGCAGAATTTGTCTGTAAAGTTTCAGTGAAAATGGTTTGGCTATTTCCAAAGAATAAGGTTGGGGAAAAAAGTAGTTCTGCCAATGCTAAAATATTCTCCACTCACTTTTTTAAAGTGATTTGGAGCAGGAACTTCAAATTTGTAATGGATATAATTCTAGAATCAGGGGTGTGCCCTTTGCTATGTCATTGAAAATCTGTGTAGATTTTGCCAAGTTCTAAGTCTCTCTGAAAATTTCTGTTTGGCACATGCTCAGTAGAGCTTGTTAGAATGTGGCTGCTAAAATCTCTAAATCTGCTCTGAGCATACTCTCCCCACAGAGCTCTCTGTGTGCTCTGTGTATTGTGCATGCTCCCAGCCCTCACCAAACATTCCATGTGGGAGGCACAAAGCGAGACCTCCAAATTGGGGGAGATTCAGCAGCAGCACCACTATCTGTGCTTTGATTTCGGGGAAGGTGCACTTGGTTGGGAACCAGGAGGAGACAGTGAATTCTAGTCCTAGCTCTCCCACTGACTAGGGTTAATTATGTGCTGTTCATATCCCTTAATATTGAACAATTCCTCATACTCACTGCCTTAGGAAGTAGGCAAGTGTGATTTATCTATCTTACAGCCAGGGTAACTGAGCAGTTGCTCAGGTCAGTTCTGGTCTCAGCTCTGTCAGACTTGAAACATTAGAGACCCGAGTTCTGTCTCAATGATTTATCCACACTGCCTTTTTGTAATGAATGTGCTGAATCTACATGCTAGTTCATGTGGTCTGTAACACATAGGCTACATTGCCTCCAAGAAACTAGTATGGAACCCAGGATTCCCAGTAAATAGCATTCCTCTGCTGTCTAGTAAATAGTTGTGTAAGCCACTGGCAAATTGAGTTTCACATTCCCTCTATAGTGGCTGGTCCGCAAGAGTAACAGTCTACTATTGCTACCAGTAGCTCAGTTTATTGGGGTCTGCACTATGGTTAGAAAGCT
Organism: Emydura macquarii macquarii; assembly: GCF_026122565.2. Lineage (NCBI taxonomy): Eukaryota > Metazoa > Chordata > Testudines > Chelidae > Emydura > Emydura macquarii. The sequence goes on along the minus strand of NW_027133808.1, from coordinate 6,144,608 downwards.
ATATTGGATTCCAGACCTGCCACTTACCTCTTTGGGGGCTCAGTGTGGTTCTAATGGATTTTCTGTTTTTGCAGTTAGTTTTTTAAAAAACAAATGGAACTACATAAAAACACTACATCAAAATAACATGAGGCTTTCAAAGTCAAGCAATCGAAAGGTCATGTCAGAATTAAGGTTTTGCTTGTGCAGTCTTAATTCAGTCTCTTGTGCATATGCATTGATACATTTTTCTTTACTATTACTGCTACCACTATTTAATCAAATACTATTTGTTCTACACAAGCCCATCTCATTTTGTGTACCCAATAGACAGTGAATAAGGCAGATGCTTGTAAGAAGAAAAGGGGCTGGTGTTTTAAAGCACTGGGCTGGGCCTCAGGAGAGCTGGATTCTATCCTCAGATGTCACAGGCTTGATCTACTTACCTCGGTGATTGGGCGGCAGTCGCTGGGAGTTACTCAAAGTACGCAAAGAACTTGCTTAACTCCCGTCGACTTCTGCTCTTCTCTTCTGTGTGCTGTCTTCACTGCACTGCGCCTGTCGACGCAGCGCTATGCCACTTGAGGAGGTGGTTTTAGTACATTGACTTCTGGATCGACTGAACGGGTCTTCACTGACTGCTCAGTCGATCCAGATAAGTCGATCTGATGGCAGCGACTTGGCCACCGTCAGTGTAGACATAGCCACAGACTTTATATGGCCATGTCTAAACTATATGCTTTGGTCAACGCAGGTTAACATCAGCATATAGCTGCTGAAGTTTATATATTGTTTGTGCACATATATTCTTGGCTACTTGCTTTATCCTCACGTACTCACCAGGAGTGCTTGTCAGTGCAAAGTATTGTGCACCATAGGGATCTCAGTGTGCCACATGCCTCTCTCCAGCACAATGTCTTTTGAGATATTTTTGCAATGTGTTGTGAGATAGAAATGACTCGCTTGTGGATCTCTGGGATTTGGGGTCAAATTTCTAGCATGCAGCTTTCTCCATCTCATAATGCCATCCATATCCCATAATTTTCACACCTTTTAGGGGAAAAAAAAATCCCACAAACCTGTGTGGCACTTTTCGGTGTCTGCCATCTCTGAAAGAAGCCTGGAGCTCATAGAGCTCTGCACTGTTACCATGAATGTTGCAAATACAGGCACATGAATCTCCTGTATTTGCCGACTGAGTTGAGGAAATGTAACAATGGGGGCTGTGATGATTTCTTAGAGGACAGTTTGCTGAGGACATAGAAAAACAATTCAAGATTGTTGGTGGAATTCACGGGGCAGCTGCAGGTGGTGGAGTGCTGCTTCTGTTCCTGAGAAACGAGTACTGACTGGTAGGATCATGTAATACAGGTTTGGGATGACAAGCAGTGGTTTCAGAATTTTCGGATGTGAAAGGCCACATTTCTGGATCTGTGTGCTGAGCTCACCCCAGTCATGCAGTGAAGGGACACCAAAATTAGAACTGCACTGACAGTGGAGAAGCAAGTGGTGATTGCATTCTGGAAGCATGCATTGCTACTGGTCAGTGGGAAATCACTTTGGAATTGGAAAATCCACAGTGGGAGCTGTTGTCATGCAAGTGTGTACAGTCATTAATCGTGTCCTGCTATGTATGACTGTGTCTGTGTCAGCGATGTGCAGGATAGAGTGGATAGATTTTCAGCAATGGGGTTCCCGAACTGCGGTGGGGTGATAGGGATGTGCGTGCCATCTATTTTGGCACACCTGGCTACATAGTACATCAGCAGAAAGGGCTATTTTTCGATGGTTATGCAAGTCTTCAAATTTTAAACACTAATTTATTAATAAAGATTGAATTTCTTGAGGATTAAGAAAATGTTAGTTTAATGGTTTAATTGATAGACCTTTGAAGAAACTTATTCTGGTGAGTCTCACCTCTTTTGTACCCTTCTAGCTAAAAAGCCACCTATATCCTCCCTTCAGAACACTGCACTCTACTTATATTCACTATCTACGAATCTCTTGGACATAACACACTTCTCAATTTAAAAACAAAATTAAAAATTATTTCCTGCTATTTTTCATGACTGTAAACTTGTCTGCTGAGGCTAGCTAAATATGTTTTTTTCCTTCAGTGAAATTTAAAAATAAATGTCCTCTTTCAAAATGCTTGGCCTCATTTAGGATGGCCACGTTTTCCCTACAGCTTATGCAGATACAAGCTCAGGACCTGATCTTGCAAATATATAAAAGCGCATGCGTAACTTTAGGCATGTGAGTAGTCTGATTTCATTAGATTATTCACGTGCTGTAAATTAAGCACATGAGTAAGAGTTCGCAGGATTGAGGCCTTAGTCCACCTAAGTAAAAATGGCCACTGCTTCGGATTGCTCCTAGGGAGAATGAAGCCAGGTTCTCTTCAGGAAAATTGCCACTCAGCTGCTTTTCAGGAGGTATAGAAGGTGAATATGCAGGTGGGAACAGAGATATATTGTGGAAAGCAGGTTAATATAGGGGGGAGGGATAAAGGGGGAGGTTGGAGGCTATGGGGCAGAATTAAAGCTGTGGTTGTAATATTTTACTGGCCTTTTATAGGTAAACCCAAGATAAACCTTTTATTAGGAGCAGAATCTATATGTACAAATACAGGGTAACAGACTTCCTACAGTTGTGCGTAGTTGCAGCCTGCAACTTCCCTGCCTTGGCCTTTTTTTTGTTTCTACTCCAGCACAAAGTGTCAGTGGAAATGACAGGATGTACAGAAAGTGTGGTATCTATATCCTTACTGGAAGATTTATTTTATAGCACAACTTCCCTTGTTTAGATCCCTTTCTAAATTTCCGTACTGAGCTAAAGTACTATTAAATTAAACTAAAAATTTGTTGCAAAGAATAACTGATTTAACAACCCTTCGGTTTTCTTAAACACAACCATAACATGTCCCAGTCAATCTCTTCGGGTGTTTCAGCAATTTTCCCGAGCTGCTGTTTTGCAAACCTTCTACAGGCAAATCTTTGTCTGTAACAGGGTGTTCAGTCTCATGGCCTATAACAGGATCAGTTTGTGAATTTTCTACCTGAATTTAGGCACTAGAAATTTAAAATCACATTATTTAATTGGTACAATACTACAAAAGCATCTACTTTCAGGATTTCTTTTACCAAATTCATTGATTTACAGTACTTCCTGATTCCTTTTTGCTTAATGCAGTACCTTCAATACTAAACACAATAACAGTAACAAAATACAAAACACAACACAACAATGTTAGTAAACAAGACAAAACATAAAACACAAAACTTGTTGCAACAATAGCTCCATGGTTTTGTCCTTTAGGTGTTTCACTGGTACCAGTCTTTATAGTCCTGAAAGATAAAAAACAAACACTTTTCCACCCCCTTGGGGGGGAGGCGGCAAATTCTTGCTTAGAATTACATTTCTGTACACAAATTATATTTCCTTCTATGCATTTGGAGGCAGTTAAGTTCCAATGGAAACCCCCCTTTTTTTTTTCTTTTAAATAAGCCCCTCATTTTTTGTATTGAGAGGAGTATACCTAGGAAAGTGCTTAGTTGTTCCCAATGGCAGAGGAGTTACGCTTTCAATTTAACCCTGAAAGCACCGTTTTGGGTTAGGAGTTTCTTCAATTGCATGGTGGCTGCCCTTAAGGGATTTTTCCAGGGGCACCGACTAGCATCACTATTCTCAATGACTGTCCTGTATCCTGTTCGTGACACCATGTGAAATCAGAAACAAACAGTGCAGGGGAAAGGTCCGTTTGTAGGATACAGGAGGTTAATGAGGCAGTGATGAGGCTTACTTTTATTGACTAAAAGATTTTATTTTAATCAAAAGATAGGAAAGGTGGAAAAGAACCCCCCTTCCGCAAAAGGTATAAAATGCGCCAATTACAGGGGGTCTGTGAAACTTACAATCAACAACTAACAGCTAACAAGTAACAATATCTGATTGACAAATAACAAGTAGCAATTCACAAGTAGCAAACAACAATATTCAATTAACAAGTAACAAACTACAGTGAGATTATACTTACAAAGATTAAGCAAGGATACATTATGTTGGCCAGTTTCAGTTCACATTTGCTTTAAATTCTGCAAGCGTGGGAGAGCCGCTGTGGATGATCAGTTCACAGCGAAGCAAGCCGGGGAAGATGAGTCAGCCTGCCAAACCGACACGCCCAGGAGATACACGGAGTGCCAGGTGGGGTTCAGTTTCTCTCCGCCTTCTGCTACCTGGGTTTAAACTTTTATAGTTTCCCGCGGTCAGCAGGGCTAAGCTCCATTGGTGGCTATTTGCTGCATGACCTTTTAAGGTCATGGCTCAGTGTTTAGCCAACCAGGTGATTACAGTTTTCCCGGGCAGAGGCTGACCAGGTACGTGTAGGACGTGCGGTTGTACTGCTGAGTCAACCCTCCCCATGCTGCTTCTAGGGTAGCATGGATATAGTGGTGCGGCAAATGCCATGTTATAATTCTGTTTGTTTGTCTGTCCTCACTTGACTTGTATTGGACAAGTTATCCAGTATCTTGAAAAGATGTTTATGGTTCCTTCGGAAGATTTTGCCTTCATCTGTGATCTCTGAATACGAGTGAGATGAATTGTCTTTGATCCCTGTAGCTTTTGACTGGCTCATGCCCATCTTGCCAAATTCTCACTGAGTCTGTTTTTTAACTGTTCAAAAGGTCTTCCTCCTTTATTGTAATATTTTGTCTTATTATACTTTCTCAGTCTTTTTCTCACTATTACAATCTCCTTAGTCATTGTTTATTTTGTCCCATATCTTGTAATCAAGTATTTGTATGTCTATTGCAGGGAAGTACAGCAGGTGACTTTCCACATTGCGGTTGTGTGGCTCTATAGCTGAGTACTGCTAAATATGGATCTTCTCTTGTATCCATTGCTTTTTCTGAGTAAGTTCTTCACTGTACATATGATCTTAGCCAAAAGGCCGAGAGCTAATCCATTGTCTTGAGGACATCTAGAACTAGATATCTCAGGATGAAAGTTGTGTATTTTTTAACCCAGGAATTCCCTTTTCTTAAACTGTGGTCTGTTATTACTATTCTTGGTGTTGGAGGATGTACAAATATAGATTAAATGTGCCTGACAGTTGTAGCTGTTGTGGTGTCTTCTAGTGAGACTACCTCTGTGAAATTGGTTACGTAGTTCATTATAACCAGATGATAATGTCTTCCCAAGAACAAGTCAACTCCAACTTTGTCCCATGGAATTGCAAGTTGTTGTTTGTGCATTGTCATTGGTTCTTTCTGCTGTAATATCCGTTTCACATTTGCTTTCTTCTATGTCATTATTTATCTGTGACCAGAAAACAACTTCTCTGCTCTCCTTTTTTATTTGGTGATTCACAGATGTCCATAATGTATTTATTGCAATATATTCCTTCTCATCACTGTGGGAACCACAATCCGTTTCCTTTTCAAAAGCATACCCAAGATCACTGAAAGCTCCTTTTTATAGTGGGAAAGACAGGTGGGAAGTGTTGTTTCCCCCCCTCTCCCCCCCCCCCCCGGCCTTTCGTCCCTTGACTTATTGCTTGTATCATTGCAATGTTTCATCTTTAGCTGTTTCTGTCACCAGTACATCCCATATACCTGTAAATACAGCACGCGTCACTTTTATCATGTTCACATGTACGTTCACTGCTTGTTCCAGATCATCAGGATGTATTTTGTCAGATGGAGCACATGCTCTTGAGAATGTCTGCATTACTAGATGGCATCCATGTTGGAACTCCAGGGTCACATACTTCTGTATTTTCAAAAGTAGTCGCTGTATCTTTGGTGGTGTTTCTCTAAGTCCATTTTGTGTATTGCAGTCAGTTGTTTTTGATCAGTTTCCTCTTTGAAGCTACCACCAGAGAGAAAATCATGAAAAATAGTACGTCCATTCACCGGATCTCCTCTCTTTTTCAGTCTCTGTGGCTGAGATAGCTCTAGAGACGTACTAGGTTGGCAACCATCTGTTCCATGACACTAATAGTACTGCTCCCAGCCCTGTCTAGGCATCTGTGGAGTTGGATGGCTTTCAGTAAGTCAAAAAATTGCAGCTCTGGAGTTGATGTTGGAATGTTCTTTAAGTCGTTGAACTTTCTTTCGTGCTCTGGCATCTATGCCCAGTCGATGCACTTTGTGGAGGTGAGTCTTTGAGTTGTGTATATAGTTACATATGAATTTGCTGACATAATTCAACAGGCCTTGCAGCCTTTATATTCCCCTTTTATCTTCTGGTCTTAACATGTTCACTGTTGCTTGAATCATTGATTTAATGGGCAAGAGTCCCTTTGAGGAATCTCTCCCAAGTATCTTATTTCCATGGTTTGAAATTGACATTTGGTCTTATTCAGTTTAAGGTTATTAGCTCTTGCAATTTCCAGTCTCCTCAGTTGTTCCTGAGGTTCAACGGCAGTGCTGCCCCAACTTAGGTCATCAGTGTACACTTTAATGCCTGCTAGACCCTGTAGCAGCTGGCTCATTTTACAGTGAAATACTTTTGAAGCTGAATGTATTCCGAAGGGCAGTCTTAGGAAGCGATTTCTCCCAAATGGTGTGTTGAAACTGCAGATTTTGGAGTTCTCAGTGTCCAAGGGGATGTGCCAAAATCCTGCATCCAGTTTGCTGAAGAATTTGGCTCTTGCCAACTCAGACAATAGTTTACTTCTTGTGGGCAAGCAGAGTTGTTCTTTCTGTGTTTTTGTTCACTTGTTTAAGGTCCATAAACAGCTGTAGTCCTCTTCCTTTTTCTCTATAATTACCCAATCTGTTTTGATTCTTCTGTTTGCTGAATGATACCATTTGCTGTCATATTTTGCAGCTTTTTCTCTAGCCTCTTTCTTAAGGCCTATGGAATTTTTCAAATAGCATACTACAGATTGTTTCTTCTCATAACTGTGTCATGTATGTCGCTGGGAGGCACTTGTTTCCTGTGAATACATCTGTATATGATGCTACTTTCATATCTGATTCTTTGTTGACTGTCTGTCTCTATGGCATACATCCTCTTAATGAGACGAAGCACTTCACATGTGTAGGCCCAAAACTGGTTGGTTGCTTCTGAGTACCACCACAAGCTCTTGTATCATTTTTTCTTTGTATTTCAATGCCAGTGTGCATTCTCCAAACACTGGAGTTGTTGCTCCATTATACTCTTTCACAGATTCTTTTGACTCTTCCACTTTTATGTGCTCCTTACTTTACTTCTCTTTTTGTTACTACATTTATTTGTGCCCCAGTATCCTTTAATTGGGCAATCTTTTGAGTTTTCAGTCTCCTCCATTCTCGTGCTTAAGAACAGCTCTTCCTCTTTATTGAGGAATCCATTACTGCACTTACCACATGCATTTTCCTGTTTTCTCTGCACGTTTTAGCATAATGGGTAACTTTATTACAATCTCTGCATATTTGCCTGAATGCTGGGCATTTCCTATATTCATGCTGGTTGCGACATCGCTGGCATTGTTTCTTGCTTTCCATGTTTCTATACTCGGACAATTTAATTTCTGTGAAATTTTCCCTTCCTGGTTTAGAATCAGCAAGGAAATAGGAACCATATGTGAATTTTACAGATTTTTTCATAGCAGGTATGCAGTATACCTTACAGCACCATGCACCAATACATATATTATTTAGTTTTGATCCTTTTCGTTTAAGAAGACTTGTGTCATCTTTGGTGCTGAAATTGGCGTGCAGTGTTTCCGTCCCAAACTTGTTCTGTTAGGAACTTCCACCCCGTCATATATTTTGTTCAATAGATTTGAAATAAACAACTTTCTTACTAATTACCTTAGGTACTGATTAGACTAGGCAGAGCTTAGTACTGACCCCAAACTGCAATTTAGAGTTGAAATTTAGATAGTAATGTTGGTGAAACATACAAATTCCTGGCTTTTTATAATCAAGGTTTTTGTTCTTATTTTTAAATATTAAGATAAAGGGCCAAATCCTTGCTTGCTTTACTCATCCAAGAGTATGTAAGTAAGTTTCATGACTAAGGTGAACAGGATTTGGTGGAAAATCAATATCTTGTACACAAGTCTTTATATCCAGAGACGTTGAGATCAATAACATTTCTCTGAAGTGGGGTTGTTACCTGGTTCCCCAAAATGTCAATATTCCCTTTTCCAGGGTGTCTAACCAGGCCTCTGTTTTAGAGTGCCACGTGCACTGAATGAGAGCCATGTGCAGACGATTCTAGGGCCGTGTGCAGTTTCTGAGGTGTGGTGCGCAAAAAAATTGCGTACCGTGTACATAAGGCAGGTAAAGAAAGCATTCTGATTGGTGGGAGTTTTCATACTTAAGACTCGAGAACTTTCCCATGATTGTTGTCTGCCCAGGTGGCAGGCCCTAGTCAGTTTACTTCCATCTCCTCCTGTTAGTGTTAATAGAGAGACTTACCTGGAGTTGTTTGTACTCCTGCTGTGGTTTAATCCATGTGGTTCCTGCCTGTACTCCTGCTGTGGTTTAATCCATGTGGTTCCTGCCTGCCGTAATCCTCTTAGTTCGTGGTTCCTGTCTCCTGTGTCTGTCATTCCTGGTTCCTGTCCTCGTTGCTGTCTCCTAGGTCCTCACCGTTCCTGGTTCCCACCTACTGTCTCTGTGGTTCCTGTTCCCTCCTGGTCGTGTCTTCCGTTTTCTCTGTAGATATATTGGGAAGCGTGAGTGTAACAGGTCTAATTTCTTGATTATATCCGTTACTGCATTGTTTCTTCTCTGGGTTCCAAGCCTTATGTTTACTGTGATTCTGGTTCCGTGCTAATAAATGTACTTGGTTTACAATAAGTTGTCAGTCTTCCCTTTGGTGAGGCCCAGCTGACAGATGCCGGCTGAGGTCAAGGACCTGTGAGGTTCAAATAATGAATTAGAACTTGTTGATTGATTTTGTGTTTGGGGGCAAGGTTCAGGCCCACTGGCTCTGGGTGGGCATTGGGATCTGGTATCGCAGCATCACCTAGCCCATAACGAGAAAAGTCATCAAGGTTTGGATAGAAATGTGTCTTTAAAAAAACCCCAACACATTTGTATTCAGGAGAATTAAAAAGCCCCGTAATAACTTACCTGACATAATTTAGAACAGTTGAACACAGAATAGAGGAATTGGAGGGAACATTGTATCACTATTCAATAACTAAGGTAATAGCTGGGAGGGCTATATATTTGTAACTTCTCAGTGAGCTTTTTGGGTACTAGCCATAAGAGGTAGTTTATCTTTCATTACCAGATAATTAGTTAAATTTGTCCAAATTCTGTGTGCATAAGTTTAAGGATTGCTTTCCTTGTAGTAAAAACAAATTTTAAAAATCTTTTCATTAAGGTGGTTTAATCTTGTCTGACTACACTACTAGTTTTCTAGGATCTAAAGCTTATCTCAAATTCCCTCTATTTGTAAAATTATCTTCCAAAATTGCTATATTGTCTGATGTAATATAGACTTTTTGCAGTGTTGGGTATTCTGTAGTGTGTGATTGTTTGTTTGTTTATTTATTTATTTATTTATTTATTTATTTATATATATATATATATATATATATATGTCTGTACTATATGTCATATAGTTACTTCTATTTATATTGATCTTTCAAGATCTCAAAACACTTCACAACCTTAAACTGATTTATTTTAGGATGACTTCACCTACCAATGGAATGCCAATATCTATGATCATATGAGGTTTAGTTTGATAGAGCATAGCAGCAGTGTACTCTTCATTTAAGGGCAGGAAATGAAGAATACTATATTCAAATGAAAAAGCAGGGGACTTTAGGTAAGCAGAATGTAATTACCCAAGATGGAATTTGGTCAGAACAATGGGTTTATAGCCTTATTCTTCTGAAAAGTGCCACTGGATATTTAAAGACCACACGTCAGTTTTATTTCATTTGAAAACTGGGACCTCCCAGCATCATGGTGCACCATGTACCCTGCTGTGACACTAGCTCATTTCTGATTTGTTGAAACAATACTACTTACTGAATCACCAATATCACTACTTCCAGCACCTAGTTCTGCAACAAACTTACTTTGGGCAAGTCATTTGTGTTCTCTCTGATTTAGGTTCTCAATTTGTAATATGGGTATATTGATGCTTATTCAGCTTTGTAACAACTGCAAGATATCTGGGGGAAAAGGTATTGGAAAAATATTATTGATTATTATTTGACTTAAAGGCATTCCCTCAGAGTTCTGATTGACTCTACAGAATTATTGCAATTAAAAAAAATCCTGTGACTGCCAGGCTGAGATTGTAAAATCCTTGGTCAGAAACTGTCTTTTTGTTCTGTGTTTGTACAGCACCTAACACAGTGGGGTCCTGGTCTATGACTGGGGCTGCTAGGCATTACAATAATACAAATAAGATCTCAATAGCATGTATTTTTAACTTATTTGTTAAGCTCCAGTTGTGTTCGTATTTTTGTTATAGCCATCTAAGTTAAGCACAAGCATAATCTTTTGCAGAACTGAGAACTGTTGTAAACACTTCAGAGAAGTTACATTCTTTTATTTGAAAGGCTTCATGTACATCTGTGGCATTGAAAGAACAATGGTACTGTTGCAGTAAATGCAGATATGTTATAAGCACACATTTTGAATTGTAAAATACAGGTTTGTAAATTTGTCTTTCAATATTAACTTTTAGCTTGGTAATACATGAAATGCAAAATACTTGTAAGAAGTGAGCCCAGTCTCTTTAGTAACGTGATACTTGTTTAGCCAAAGGAACACCCCCTCCTTTCCGCCTCAGTGCCTGTTTTTCATTTAATGCAATGTATATTTTGTATTAAACATCTACTTGAGTTTTCTGTGCCAAGTGAAGTTATTGGCTATCAGTCTGGAAGCAAACATCTTTGAAAATAAAGTACTGCTAACTTTCTGTACTGTAGATAGTTCAATGATGATTTGAAGTAGTGCTTCTTTTGGAAAAGATAGATTGGTATATTAGATGAATCCTAAAAAAAGCTCAAAACTTTTTTTGGTGGATTGGGGAAATTAAACTAATGCCTTTTGAAGGATACGTCTTGTGGCTGTTTATATCCTGGAAAAAAAAGTAAGTTGCTTAATAATAGGTGTAGCTAAAACAGATTCATATTTACTGTAATTGGTGGGAATGGTGTACCTCAGGTGAACAAAATGTTTTCAACCTTGCTAACACTTTCAGAACATTTTGTGTACACTTGCATGTTGTGAACGTTTATTTAAAAAAAAAAAAAAAAAAAAAAAAAAGCCAAACTGGTACTATTGGTGAGATAAATGCTTCTGTTGCCTCTGGCAAAATCCTCTATCACAGATGGTCTTGCAGTGAAGAGAACTGATGGAACTTTTTTGTTTTACACTAAAAATGAAAATGGTCCTTCCAGGGATGGAAGATTGAGATTACACTTGTTAGTGTTTGCCATTTCCTTTGTGTATACCTGATTTCTTCTCTTTATCTTCTTGTAATCAGCAGCTATATCCATTTCCAGAACCTAATTGAACGTAATGAAGAAAGAGGTTGGGCCGTTAAGCCTCTGCATTCTCTGCTCTTTGTGCTGATCATGGTGCTAAAAAGAGATGAGTTAACATAAACCCGAGTGGGCTGTTTAACCTTTTTTCTCTTCTGGAAATGTAGATGCAATAACATTTGCAGCTGAAAAGGCTCATTCCCAGTTTCTAATGTTTAAGGATGCAAATGAAGCATTTTGTCTTTACTGTCGCCTGGAGGTGTTATGCAAGAAAACAGAAAGAGGCTTCTAGGATTAGTTCCACAGATTTCTTTTATCATGTAAAAACCAAGGCTGGTTTCAGTGCCATGAACTGAAGAAAACAATATGGAAGACATCTAGGGAAAATTCTTATGTTTCATCTGTTTCTACCTGTGTTTTCTGGATGTTCATTACTTTATGAAAAGTTAAAGATGTAATCCTGTTATGGTGAATGATGTTAAAGTTAACATTGTATCCTTTTATGGGATCCTCACTTTGTGTTTTTTTTTTTTTTTTTTTTTAAATAAATTTTGTAGATACAAATATTAATGATCAATTATGCTTCTATGTCATGTAAGTTACTGTACACTTACATTATATAGTAGATTTTCTTTGTAATGTGCTTTCTGACTACTTAGATGGTCCGGTGCCATATTTGGGTTTTGGACAAATGTATAGCTTATAATGAATAGATGATTAGTTAGATCAGTCTTAAGTTTTGATTTGGTGCTTTATTAAATGAGAGTTGGCCTTAATAGTAAAATCCAAAGCAAAATTTGAAGGTGTAGAGTCCAGATGATATTTCATGTTTTTTTCCACCAAGACTGTTAGCTTTTTGAGATTGCAGAGAAAGTTTCTTAGTTTTGTTTTTTTTATTGTTGTATTCTCCTGTTGTTAATGATATTTTTAGTGTTCTTATTACATTTCTACAAATTGGAAATTTTTTTCTAAATAAAGAAAATTCAATGTATTGTATATACACTGAAATTCTTGTGTAATGGTTAATAAATGTGAACATTAATTCATACTGTACAATAGTGTGATTTTTGGAACACATCTGCTGTTATAAGATTAATATCCATTATTGGGCCATGTTATGGGCATAGAAATTCATATCTTAGGAAACTTTTTAATTAGTTCCTCACATTACTTTTTCATTTAGGTATTTGTGCCTTAGGTGATGCTGACTTGTCTAGATATATTATGGCTGCTCCTTGACCCCTTCCAAAGAGGTTACATATCTTTCTTTTGAGATAAGCAGTTGCAAGGATAGTGGAACTAGTTGGGTCCAGTCATACAGGGCCAGAAACAGTGCTTGGAAACCATATTTAAACTTTATTTAAGCACGATCCTATCAAAACAGAATTCTGGAACAGTTTGACAGGCCTTTCTGGGCTTCCCCCCCCCTTTTAAAAAATTAGTTCTGATGGAACTGTACTTAAATATAAAGTAAACACTGTGGCCATATTCTCTTCACAGCTCATGAGAGGGCAAGAGTGTCAAATGTTTGGTGCAACTTGAGGTAGTCCTATTTTTGTATACTGTCCATAGGAGGCTTATACTTGTCATATCGACAGAAATGGGTTAAATATCCAGTAGGCAAGATTGATTATTATAGGGCAAAAATTCACCATCTCCATTAAAATGACTAATTTGCAAAAAAGTTTTTATTTCTGGCTAGATTGTTGTTTGATCATGTATATATTGACATAACTATGCATATTTTAGACTAGACTAGTGGAGAGTTGACTTAAATTCATAGCAGTTCTCAAAAGTGTGGTGGTCTTCTAAGGAGGAGTATTCAAATAAACCTTGTTGATCCATGTTTTAATAAAACAAAAACATACATGTAAGCATCCCAGTTGGTTGAATTCCAAGTAGATTAAATATAATCCAAAATACTTCATAGGTTTCAAGATTCTTAAATGGGTATCCTACCATGGTCGCATTTTTATTTCCTATGCTTGTAGTTGTGAAAGTGCCTTTAATGTTTCTATAAACTCAATTTTAAGGACAGCCTGAAGCAAATGTATTAAACCTAGTTTCATTTGATTTGAAGTAGAGTTATTTCTTTTTTCAACAACTTGTTTTTCTTAGAAAACAAACAAACAAACCTGTAAAAAAAACCTCTTCTAATTTTTAAGATATACTCTTACATATAGCACTTACATCTACATAACAGTCCTAGACAATAACATGCATAATGCAAGATATATAGCTTAAAAAGTCACAGAATAACTTGATTTAATTACCATTCACTACAGAAATATCAAAATTGTGTGTATAATATAAAAATATAATATACATTTCAAATATAGGATAATCCATAGGGCCAATTTAATTTCTTCTTGGATTCCTTGATTCAAAACATACGAATGACTTACACAATGTAGGGATTGATTTTTTTCAATAAGTTTGTAGTTGTGCATCTCCTCGCGCACAAAGTGTGAGTTTACTTTTTGAGCATCTGACCAGAAGTATGTGTATGCATGGGTAAATCAGTTTGCCTTTCTGATCACGTGTGTCTATCTGGACAGCCGCATGCAACGGATTTAATTTCTACAAATATATTGAAAACCAGACCTATGATGCATTAATGTTACTTCTCTCTCTTAATATGGGATTCTAGATCTGTTGGGAAGAGTGTAGGAATCCTATTTTCTGTCAGGCAGAGAACCAATCTCTCTAGAACAGCGATTCTCAACCGGTGGTGCGTACCACCGGTGGTACTTCGCAGAAGGCTGGGTGGTATGCGAGCCGTACCGCACTGCTGAATCCGCTGCAGGAAGTGCCCACCCACCCATCTCCGGGGAAACCCTGCTGCTGAAAAGGGGCAAACGGCAGAAGGGTTTCGGCGGAGGGTATTGTTCCCCCCCATGTAACCCGCCGCCGCCGCAAGCCCCCCCCGCCGCCGCCGCGAAACCCCGCCACCACTGAAAGTCTCCCCCCTCACCCCCTTTTTTTCCCCGAGTGGTACTTGGGGGGGGGAAAAGGTTGAGAGCCGCTGCTCTAGAAGATGGATGGTATTTCCCATACTTAGGTTTTTAACCAATTAGACAGATCATCCATTGTGATAACTTCCATATCTTAGCAGATTTTTTCAAGATCTTCTGCAGGAATCTCCATTACCTCTTCTGCAACAGTTACTGAACTTCAGGCTTGCAGTAGTTTGACACACAGTAGTTTGACAGCCTCCTTCTTGAAACCAAATGGCTGGTAGATTTGCGTAGTTGTGGATCAGTTGGCCATATTCCATGCTCCAACTGGCCAGAAACTGCTGCCATATTTCTCTTTACAGTGGGGTTCTGGGAGACTATATGGAACATGAGCCACATGGTGTTCAGTTGTGGATTCTCTGGATGCATCTACACTCTAATAAAAAAACCTGTGATGTGGCCTGGTTGCTGAGGGAGTGGGTCTCAGATTCCCGGAGTCCATTCCAACTCTGAATGTCTAAACTGCAGTATTTTTAGCCCTTCAGCCTGAGCCTCGTCAACCCAAGTCAGTTGACCCAGGCTCTGAAATTCTATTTTTTTTATTGCAGTGTAGATGTACCTTAAAGTGAATTCTTCAAATCCTGCCTCCCCTCACGCCACTCAGCATTACTCGACCTCTTTTACTGCATTCAGGATCCTATATGCCTATGTAAGTGGCAGGTCATGATGGTGAAATGGCTTGTTTCTAATCCTATAGGTACATTAGATTTTATAATAAACCACATTTATTTTCTTCTTTCATATTCTGTTTTCCATCAGTTTCTTAGCTGTTCATAATTGTAAGGAACCATAATTAGAGAAGGAAGAAGCCTACTGTGGCTGCCCTCAAAAAGCTTGATTGTATCATCATAGAGGGATAATGGCGCTTTCTAGTGAAACAAAATAAAGATGAACTTGATAACTGTGGAATATATTATAAATTCACCCTTTACAAAAGTCGAATCACCAGAATTCACCTTGTTATATATAGTCTGCTTTTGGGTATACACTGGAAATAGCTGACAAAAACGTTACCAAAAAGTGACCATTCTATTTCCAAACAAAATGCAGATAGATGTTATGCTGAGTTTATGGTGAGATCTGAATGCAGCAGTGTAAATGTAAAGTGAAAACTTGGCAAAGGTTGATGTTCAATATGTCTTCAAGTTTTGAATATATGTTTGAATATGAATATGGGAAATAGAAAAGTTGGAAGTTGTTCTTGATATTTAGTGTAACGAGTTTGACATGCTATCAGCCGGAAATGATTTAGTCTGCTTTTTGACTGCATTTGGGGTATTTGTTGAATTTTCTGCAGTTCCATAGGTGTGTTGCAGAGCACAATGTGCAGAATCCTGCACTTTGAATGATCTTGTTACAATTCATAGTTTTAAATCACTTTGTGGAATAATTTAGATAGTGAGAAAGAACTAGAGGGGGAAGTCACCCAGTGTAGTTAGACTAACCTGATAGGGGGATGAAGAACAGGCAGTGCTTATCTGTCTCCTGTTGAGATTTTTAGAATAGTTTTATGGGAAAGACAAAAAATTGGAGTTGTCAGATGCATAGGACAGCGAGTTGGAGCAGTATTGAAAGAGGGGATTGTTTGTCTTATTTTTAAGATGCACAATTTTAAACTCTGAATTTGAAGATAATAAATTAAGAATTATTTAAAAATCCATATTAAGCTTTTTATACCATGCAGTAACTTTAACTTTCTCGTACTCAACAAATAGGAATGTTTTGAGTCTGTCACATCTCCTGCAAGTGTAGAATGTAGACTTATTTTGGAAATTCTAAAGTTGATAGATTCACTAATCCAGAATGTATTCTTCCAGGGTAGACCTGCTTGTATTAGAGAACAAACAGACAGCACAGAAGTTTTATTTTTTGGAACTGTGCGCTCTGAGCCTGGCTATGGGATCCAGTTCATGATTTCTTCAGTGCTCCCCTTATTGAGAAGTATTAAGAGCTTGATCCTGTGAGCTGCTGAACTCTGGCTCAGATTCAGTAAACATGCATGGACTTAACTTTAAGCATGTGATTTTGTCCCAAGTCAGTGGGACTTACATGTTTAAATACTTTGCTGAATTGGGGTCACAATGCTCAGCTCCGTGTAGAACTGAACCCATAATTCTTTCTTGTAGGCTTCAAGGTGCAGTTCCTTTCTTCATCACTTTTTCTGCTCCTTCTCTTCTGAGCTTTTTTTCCTTTCTTTTGCATCCCCCCACCTTCAGAGTCTGAGCTGCCAAAAGTATATGCAATGACTGGCATTTCTGTCAGTTGGATACTATGCTTCATTGTCTGAAAAAAATGAAATTTCCTTCCCCTTTCTCTCCCTCTTCCAGTGCTCTGAGAAGTCTGAGTGATTCTGGAGGACTCAGTGAAAGGGATATATATGATTCATTTTAAAAAATTAAGATTGAATAATATATATAAATAAAGATTAAATCCTCTAACGACTCTTTTAAAAAAAAAATAAAATAAAAAGGAAATGTAAATTTTTAATATCAGAATCTTCACAAATATTATGGACTCATGAACTGATTGGTAACACCCCTGAGAAGAAGCCTATTCCTTTGTGTGTTCACAACTACTTAAAATGCAAAAAAACGTGTGAGAAACCTGCTATTATACCTATACTGTAGATGCATCAGATTCTCCTTTAATTAAAAAGTTGGTCATTTCCATCTAGAGTGATGCAGCTCCAAAAAATCCAGTTAAGAAATGAATTGCATGTAATTTAATTGCCTCTTTGAATGTCCTGAATTTTCCCCTTTGCAGTTTGTGAAACACTCTCTCCTTCACTTACTGCTGGATAGTGACTTTCCCTCTTTCCTAGTTTAAGAAATAGCTCAGGTTTTTGATTAATTCTGCTAGATCTACCTGAAGGAAGCATACCTTCACATTCTCATCCACCGATTTCACTGTTTGATAGAAACACGTTAAAAAAGGGTTCAACTTAAGTACCTTCAAACTTAGTCTCCTAGTTTTCTCTTTACGAAGAAAAAGAACAGAAAACCCTGATTTTTTTTTTTCAGTTTAAATTCATATTGTTTGTCTCCTTAAATCCGTTGAAAGACTTAAGCTCTAAGCTGATTTCTTCTGAAACCAAATCTCAACTTTGTGCTGCAGGTTCTCATTAAACCATTCTATGAGCCACACAAACAAGCCCCTTAGTATTATCCATTACTTCACTCTCTCAAAATAGCCTTTTTAGTGGCCATCAGTTCAGGCTATATCTGGTTTTTTTTTTTTTTTTTTTTTCCTGAATCAAGTGGTTCATGTGTAGACCTCCATCTGTGCTCATCCCTAAGATTCACTCTTTATTTTATGTCAGTGAGAACATCTCTGCATTCTAAGCAATCTCAAAGAGCCCAACAAATAATGGCCATTGATTATTTTGCAACATCGTGACATTGCATTTTTCACATTTTGGTGTTAGATCAACATTTTTCTGTTTTGATACTATATAATGTGAAGACATAGCTACTGTGACATCAGCCATAGTCATAAATTATTACATTGTCTTAAAGGGCTAAGATAAATAGATGGCAACCCTAACGCACACACACCCCACATAAAAAAATTAACTTTAACTTGAAAGCACAAATTCTGAACTTCAGAATGGTATCCGTGTTAGATGGCAGTTGTGCAAATATTGGTATTCAGTCAGCTGTCCTTCCTCAATACTTTCAGTTGTGGTGCATAACTTTTGTTAAGTGATTATTCACTTGGAGAGTTTTTTCTTTTTAATCAAGCAGTGAGAGAAGATGATTAACCTTAATCCTACTTTGATCCCCATATAAAATTTTCAGTGTCTTAATTTAATTGTTCTGGCTCCAATTTTTTAATACAAAGGGCACACTTAAACTGTGTGTGCACAGAGAAAAGGAAAATAGTAACTTCACCAAAAATGGTTACAATGGAGTTGCCCTTGAACCTGCATAATATTGTCCCTTCTTAGAAGATGCTAAGAAACTATTATGAAAGGTACATTTGTCACTTAAGAAAACCCAACTTTGTTGGCTAGCATAATAGAGGATAAATGAGGAAAACTCATAATTCATGCTACTGGTATTAAAATAACTTTTGTGTTAGCCTATTTCCAGCTGAATGTGGGAAACCACATTTGTAAGATTTAATTTCTTACGGATGCATGCAAATATTATATTTTCCATATTGCAATATTTTCAATTTTTTTTTAAGTTCAGTCTTCAAAGTCTTTAAAAATGTTGAGTAAGAGACTTTATACTTTCATTTTGATGTTGGATAAGGCTTTGGTTTAAAGAATAAATAATGAAATCCTGAACTGCATTACACTTTAGCAAGCAATCATTGTAAATCACATGTAGCTGTTTCAATCATTGGTTAACTGGACTCTCGCTCAAGGGATATTTCTAATTTTCAGTCTGGAATACTTGGACTTTCTGCTGTTTTCTTTAGGCCGTTTTTGATTTATACAGACTCTGATTATAGGGGCTTTGAATCTGTGTGTATGCATTTTTAACAACTTCATATACATTTTTAATGTACCAGCTCAAATGCATCATATGCTTTAGTTATGTTTCTACATAAATATATTATTTTCCAAATGAAGTGTCATTAAGAAATTTGGATTTTTCATGTGTAAGCCTATAGTGAAATCATGCTTAAGGAAATATTTTTTTCCCCTAGATTTAAACCTTCATTGTCTCCACAGGCATCAGAAGGTGTCACCTTTATTGGACCTGACACGCATGCTATTCAAGCTATGGGAGACAAGATTGAAAGCAAATTATTAGCCAAGAATGCAAAGGTCAACACAATCCCTGGTTTTGATGGAGTGGTCAAGGTGAGAAACTGTTTAACTGCTGTCTCTTCTCTATAGAATCACATTGTTTAAATAAAAGCACCCAGTTCTCACAAAGGTGTGATATAGAATGCAATTATAAATTCAATATTCCAACTTCAATAGAAGATGCACCTGAAAAATGTCATGGTCCTGATAGTTTCAATGGCAAAAGAGCTTTGGAAGAGGAAAAGCTGTTGGAAGAATAGTGAATTGTCAAATATTAAGCAGCATACCACAGATGGCATACAAAGTGTGGTTCTTCAAAATGCTTTCATGTTTTAAAGTACATTGACGATAGGTTTAAATAGGGGAATATGAGTTTAATACACCAGATTTGGGTTGGTGTCAGTGTGCGCATATATACCTTGATGTATGTTTGTTTGTTTTTTGTTTTTCTTTCATTTTTTCCCCCAGTTTTATTAACTTTTTTGGCATGACATAGGTAAAGTGTTGCCAAAGTTAATCTGTTAAGTATTTGTGTGCAGAACAGGTTTCACAGTGGTAATGGCATTTGATACACCCATGTCTTTTTGTATTTCTCCCTAGTACTGAGACTGTTGTAGACTATACCACATATTGTGAGATTTAGTCTGTAAAAAAAAAAAAAAAAAAGCTGTTTCTTTTCTTCCAGAGTGTTTCTTCCTTGCTTTTAGTAGGAATTCTTTCACAATTTCCCATAAGTTTTCAACCATTTTTGCTGTGTTAATTTGTATCTCATACAGTAAAACAGAAAATGTTTTGATTTCATCTCTCCTTTAACACATTGATTGTGATGTTGGTCTTATATTTTTCTGCCTTTGTGTGTATCTTTCTGTTAATAGGCTACATAATGGGGGCTTATAATACAAAACTGTTTTCACATTCTGAAAACTTGTTGAAACTTTCATAATTTTGGGGTGAAATTTCTCATGCTTGATCTTTAGTCTCAAGTTGAATTTTTGTGGTAAATTTGAGCAAAAATCCCTTAATCTATTTTTGAGTTATAGAATAAAGGGGATCAATATTTTTTTAATTTAGCTGAAGCCAAAAACAACTGAAGTTATAATCTCGCCACTTGGTACTGATCTGGTCCTCACGAGGTTGTTTACATTATGAAATGTTGTGTTTTGAAGGTGAGTGTGAACAAATGAGTTTTTTGACAGAATGCTGACCATGGCTCAGGGCTTGTCTACATGGGGAATTCAGGGGGAATTCAGTGCAGAATATCTAGGGTGTGAATTTAAAGCACAGGCGTGCCTTTGTGTGATTTAGGTTAATCCTCCAAGTGGATTAAGCTAAACTGCACAAAAGCATTCTTAGTATAGAATAAGTGTGTCAGCTCAGCAATAACTACACTTCTGGGCTTTTCCCCCATGTAGACAAACCCTGAGTGCTTGTCTGCACTTGTGCTTATTCTGACAAAATTTATGTTGCTCAGCAGGGTGATCTGCATAGACCAGTACAAATAGCGTTCAGCATCATGGCAGCTAACCAGGATTAAAACTCTGAGGTTTTTGCTGGAGGGAATGAGTGACTGAGAGGAGGGAAAGAGAAATGGAAGAGAGGGCTGTAGAGAGGATGTGATGGAGGGAGAAGGGGAGAAATTGAAATAACATATCCTACGGACGTGGGAGTAGAGGTAGCCCTTCACCACCTCCAAGTTCTGCATTTTCACTAAATCTGGCAGCAAGAGAGGCCAATTTAGCTTTTACAGAGGTAGCTTTGCTCCATTGTACTTTCCTCACAGAAAGAGAGACAGCTCTACAAAACGATGTTGATGCCTCTTTGGTTTGGCCTGAGAGTGACTGGAAACTGGATGCTAGTCACTGTGGATCTGCATACACTAGGCAAAATAGCAGTACTAGTGGGGGTGATGGAAAAGCCTGGGATCTGTGATGTCTGAAGGACTCGTGTTCACAGATAAGTGTATGCAGGCATTTTGGAATGACATTACCATCAGTGAGAGTACACAGCCTTGGATCAAACCTCTACAAAGGTTCTACCTACACTAGTGTGCTCACTGCTGGTGCAGTGCTGATGTTGATGGGAACCTTAAAGTGTTGTCACAATAACAGTTGAACAGCTGAACATCTTTGATCCTTTCCAGGCTTCTGTGTCTTGTCTTTCAGCAACTGCTCAATGCAAGGTTCCAAAGACTTTAATAGCAGTCTAGGTGTTAGGAAGAGCTGAGCTCAGCTCTTCCTGGTACCCTGTCCCTCATTCTGACAGTCCCAAGGGCAAGTAAGCGCTGCAGCTGGAAAAATATCCAATGAGTAGGACCCAGGAAGTTGAATATACATAAATAGCTTTTATTTTACACACAAAACCATCAAATATTTGTGGAACACCAATACTAAAAATTAACTTAAAATTGTTTTAATAATGTTTTTAGGGACTGGTTGTTTTCTGCTATTGTAAAAAATCAAGCCCACAAAATCAGGATGAATGGTTAGTAAACACTAACAACACAACTAATAAAACTAATGGGGAAAATAACCGACTATAGGTATTTATTTCTGAGGCCTGTGGTTGAAATGTTTTTTGGATAACTAGCTCAGGAACTCCCAGAACCTGAAAAATGAATGGAAAAAGGAAGATTAGTGATATGAGGTCTGTATTAGTTTGTGTATGAAAGGCAGCTGTATGTGACCTTTATGCCAAATGTAAACAGCATCATCTCCCAGCTTTTAGTGTTTTGATGAGATCAGCACCTGCTTGAACGAAGAGCAGTGCCCCTCAAAACTCCTGCCCCCCCATCCCTTCAATCCTCATAAAACAAAACTCACTGATCATGTTACTCTTCCTACTTGCTGGGGAGAAAGAGAAATAGTTTTTTTAATTCTTGTGATGTTCTTGTATATGAGAAACAAACTGTAGTTATGCATGCTAGTCAGTGCTGCTTCCACATGACATAAAGCCTTGAACAGAAGAGAGATTGACCTGTCTGGGAAAGCCTGTGACACTGTATTCTTAGACCCATGAGAAGAATCCCATCACCTGAAATGAAGGATGAGAATATCTGCCTGGGATTGCCCCTGAATCCCTGACTGGAAGGTAGTCACAACAGGTGTGAACCTGTTGGTTGTGGTGTCCACCTGGATCACAAAGTGTCACAGGGCTGTTAGTGCCTAGTCGATAAGGAAATCTGTCTATCAATTAAAGTGCAGAACAGCTCTGCATTCCATTTGCAAATTCAGCCAGGAAGTGAGGGGCAAAGCAGTGAGGATCTCAGTGGATACTATCACAAGAGCAGCATTCAAGGGAGTGGATGATGAGCTAAAGGCGTGGTGTTCATGTCTCACCCTTGTCTTTAACCTTACATTTTTGACTTTTTAGTGGCCATCTACTTGGCCAGTGAGTGGGAAAACCTTCAGGTTCTTCTGCATTTGAATCCCTATCTGACTTTTCATCAGGACAAGTTAGTATTGAAAGAATTGGGATTTTTAAAGACACAAAAGGCTGTTATGTTCCCTAACTCCACTGAAAGTCATTGGGACGTGAATGCCTAACTCCCCTTTGTGCCTAAATATGTTCTCCTTTTTCCTTACCAGATGGTTTTTCCTTACAAGATGGCTTCCTCTTTCCATTTGGAAATAAAAATGCCTTCACACTTTGTATGTGAAGAGGGCTTTGCATAACACTGTAAAGACAACTTCACAAGTTTGAAAGACAGATCAGGTTTCGTTTTGGGTTTTTTTGGTGGGCAAAAAGTGGGTAAGAAAGATCCAGTGCTTCATTATCTTGTTCAGTTCAAGACTGCATTAAGGAAGCTTACATTGCTCAGAGTGTAGAGCTGTCTGTTTATTAAACATTTAAATAGTG
This sequence comes from Emydura macquarii macquarii, assembly GCF_026122565.2. Lineage (NCBI taxonomy): Eukaryota > Metazoa > Chordata > Testudines > Chelidae > Emydura > Emydura macquarii. The sequence goes on along the minus strand of NW_027133808.1, from coordinate 6,121,543 downwards.
CTGCAAAATGTACAGGGTGCTGCACAAATTTAGAGTAAACAATGTCCCCTTTCTCAAATAGCTTATTTTAAGACATTTTCAACCTGTGGTCCGTGGAGCCCTGAGAGCCAACAGACTCTAAGATTTCCAAAGGAATCCACAATTTCATTTGAAGTTTTTTAGGGGTCTGCAAATGAAAGAAGATTGAAAACCTCTGATTTAAGACACAAAAGACAAAAGAGGTCTAAACACAGCACAACAGTTCAGGCAGGAGAGGCTGTGGGAAGGTTATTGGCCAGAATAACAAAATATTGTACTGTAAAAAAGATGCTTTCAAGGGTTTGGCTTTAAAAAGGGATTTGAAAGATGGAAGAAGAGGTGCTTCCCATACAAGAGATGGGAGACTGTTCACAGGGGAGTGATCAGCATAAATGAAGGTCTGAAGTCAAGAGTGGAAGATGGAGAGAAAGGGATCATTGAAGATAGAGTATTGGGAGGAGCAGTGACAGTGATTTGGGGAGTAAGAGGAAATGAGAGCACAGCTGTGGGTGAGAGTAGGATTATGCAAGAAGATGATGAGGAGCTTGAATCCGAAACAGTAAGCTAAAGGGAGCCAGTTGGGAGATCCAGGATTGTGAGATGATGGTTTGGGAGCCTGAGGATTTAGCAGTTATTTTGGTTAGACTGGGGCCTGGTCTGCATCTTAAAATTTAGGTCCACATAACTAGATCTCTCAAAAGTGTGAAAAATCCACAGCACTGAGCAACATAGCTATGTGGACCTAACTCCCCAATGTAGATGCAGCTAAGCTGACGAAGAATGCTGTGGTGCTGTAGCTATGCTGATATAATGTCTGTAGTAAAGACATGGCATTAAATGGGAGAGGCGAGAAGCAGGGAGGCCAAAGAGAGAGAGGTTACAATAATCAAGATGAGCAATGACCAAACTGAGTTGTGATAAAGAGATGTATGTGGATTTTTCACAGGGGGGAAAGTGACAGAAGGCAAGATTTTTGCAGGTTAAAGTGTGAGGCAGAAACTGGGTATAGGGGAGAAGGAGAGGCTGTAGTGAAAGGTGGGAGCGGGAAAGATAGTGGAGGAGAGTTGTTGTTGGATAGTGTTCACTTTATTTGTACAGTGTGTGTAGCAATGCTGAGTGTGGTTCCAGTAAGTTAATATCTGTAGATGAAATCCTCTCTCCATTGAAGTTAGTGGGAGTTTTGACAGATTTTGGTGGGGTGAAGATTTTACCCTATGTTCCCCACCCACCCCAGGTAGCCACCTCAGGCATGTTTTTAGCTGGGTGCTGAAGTTTAAATGCTCCCTGTACCTCTTGCAAAATAAATGTTGGAGATTAGTAACTGCTTACTCATAAGTTTGGGTTTTTCCAAGTTTCTCTACATCTCCAAACATCCCTATCCCTGAAAAATATTATGTAGTTTTTCATAATTAATAAAAATGTATAGTTCCAAAAGTTTCTAGCCAACCCACTCCATCACAATAGTTTTGCTTTTTTTCCTGTCTCCATCTGCTGGTACTTGGCAGAGAGGAACTTAAACCCAATGAACAGGTAAGAAACGACTATTTAATTTAACAAAAATGGCTTTTTAATTCCCTCTTTAAGTTAAAGATGGTAAACTCGGCTATTTGTAAAAATATAATTGTCAATATGACACCACTTTTATATCACTTTTTATAAATTATCCAAGCTAGTAAAAATATTCATTAACATCATAAAATAATGTACCAGAATATGCTAAGTCTCTATAATTTCTGTTTTTAAAACAAACTAATGTAGCTTATATTTAGTTACAGAAAATAATACATCAGCGAAACCTCTGCAAAAGATGAAGTCCATTAAATATTTTAAAATACTCTTTTAATACACTTGTTTTCTTTGTATATTTTCCACATATGATATTATGCGTTGTAGAGTACATTTGTGATACTGAATCTTTTTCCATGGCAACTATGCAGTGTGTCTGTCAGAACTACTCAGCCCCAATAATCTAAAAATAACTACCTTAAATTTTTATTAGAACTTGGACACTTGCCATATTTATGTAATGCTCAAATAAAATGCACCATATTAAATTTACTGTTTCAGGGAAAGAGATCAAAAGGCAGTTGCTAGACCCTGGATTATGCCAGTTGTTTATGCATTTTTCCAAATAGTTTTTCTCTCCTCCCTCTTGTTAACACAGTTCTAAAACAAACAAACAATATGTTCTGTTTCTAAAGCAGACTTTGAATGCTAAAACATTTGAATATGCATTGAATTCCTATTGTGAAGTTGCTTTATTTTAATACATTAGGGCTATTAAAGAAATGTATGTTAAATAGTGTAAGTAAGTAATATCCATGATGGGCAAACCGCTTAAATCTGTTCTCACTGTTTTTCAGGATAAAATGATTTGAGGCAATTAATACTCCTCATGCCGCAATATTTATTCTTTAAAATTGTTGATTGTATTAGAAAACAATCATGGCTCTGAAAAGTTGTCTTGCAGTGATTTGCTGCTTGTCTTTCTTTTGAACTTTCAATATATGTTAGCTACTTGTTTACAGGTAACTAAGTGAAAAAATTTACCCTATTTGCTTCCCCCTCTCCCAATTCTATTTTGCAAATATATGACTGAATTTGCAAGAGAAAAGAAATGTAAAAGTTTCCTTCTTGACTATAATCGTGGCTCTTCATCAGTCATCACTCTTCCTGCATTTTGTTCAAGAGGCTCTAATTGTCTGCATTTGGCAGGTTTAACACTTCCTGACAGAGAGGCTATTAAGGGGAAGTATTCTCGCATAACTGTCACAGGCAGGAACAAAGAACCTTCAAACTCAATGTGTGGAAACCACTAACATTCTTAAATGACCCTTTTCATGCATTTTTATCCCTTTAAGCTAAAATTTGGAGAGTGCAGGGTCATGGAAAGCAGCAAGGTGTAATAAAACAGTAAACCTTGATTTTATTTTGTAGATTTATCTCTGACTTAAAAACAATTGTTATTTGGAAAATCTCATTAACAGATGTGACTGCTTGGAGTAAAAAGACTTAAAACTGATGTAGCTTTCAGGACTGCTTTGAACTTAACAAGCACCGATTTGTGGAGCAGACTAACTAATGAAAGGAAATTAAATTTTCTGACAACTTCCCCTGCCAGCCTCCTTATTCTTCATGGGGCTGTTACTAGGTACTGAAGACTTTTAAAGAGGATTTTGTTTTATTATTGGACATAAATGAACCAGGTATGAACATTTTGTATGTATTTAAAAAAAAAATTCTGACCTGGGTGCCTATAAAACAAATTGCCTTGAAAGCTTTAAAAATATTGGGTTTCATTTTAATGTTCATAAGTCAACCCCTAAAACGTCAGACACACTTAGCAGCTGGTGGTTTCCAGACATTTCTGCCTTCCATTCGAATATTTTAATATATGTCACAGAATAGTATAAATATTAGCAAATTTGGATGGAATTTTCAGATTTAACCCATGCCATTGTCATATAAACTTTTTTTTCTTTTTACAGTTACATAATGGAAATGTATTATTGTGGGTGAAAGGAAGCAGAATTAACTACTGCATGAGGCAGAAACTTTGGCTCTACAAGTGAACCTGTGCTGAAGTATCTTGGGAGAATCATTTTACTTCTCCTTGCTTCCTCCCCTCCCCCATCACACTTTCCTTTCCATGGTGTGAGTCAGCTGATACAATAGATGGTGACAATAAAACAAGGTTGCTAATTAATAACTAATTAATAGTATGTTACGAACTCTTTTTGATCCTGGAAACCATTATTTAAATTTATGTATTTCAGACAGTTCAAAACCCTAAAAAGTTCCACTAAAGCTTGTTTTAAGGCCAAAAACTGCAAAACTGAAGCTGATGTGAATTTTGCCTGAATAAGGACTGCAAGATTTAGTCCTTCAAGAGGATCTGTAAGATTCCTTCTGAATCTGAATCGTGTACAAACAATAGAGAATCAACTCCCCCTGCTGACAGTTTCTGGGAAAACATGACACATAAATAACCAAGGACAAAAACAAGCAGGCAATGGACAAGCTTTAATGACCTTATTTATGATCCATTATTGATTGTAAACTTCTAAATTCTACTATTAAATTCCTGCAACTGCAGAAAATCATTTTGAGATCCTGGTAGTGCTTCCTGTCAGCTGATTCTTTGCTGCTTTGAGTTTCTCAGTATAATAATGATGAGGTAGAATTTACATTCCACTTATGGTATTAATTTTACATTCCTCTGACTGAAAAGGGTCAGAAGGTTGTAAAATCAAACATTAAATGAATCAGAGGAGACAGTAGTGCAATATATGACTGCCCTAAGGACATAGTGCAATGGCTGATGGGATTAATGTTAGGTCTCATTTCCTGCTTTTACAGGATGCAGATGAAGCTGTCAGAATTGCAAGGGAAATTGGTAAGTTCTTAAATTAGCTATGGTGGGATTTGTATGCCTCTCAGCAGACATGGTTGACTAAATTGAATGTGTAATAACTAATCCCTATAGAACAAATAATGTTTTAATGGTTTAAAAGTTCCCTATTGCCTTAATGTTCTATCTTTTAAATCATCACATTTTAGCTTTACAAACTGAGCTTTAAAAGTAAGTACAGCAATGAGTTGCAGACAGGATACAAGAGGTAGTATTCACTCGCTAGTTTAAGAAGGAATTTATTTTAAATTATTCGTGACATTAAATATGGTATTCTTTTTGAAAAAAGTGTTAGGCATGATACAATTCTCTCTATATGGAGACTGGCAGAATGATTCTTACGTTCTTCATTCTTCTTTGGACCACAGTTTGTATGAATGTAGTCTGGGCCACCAAGTTTTCTGCTCTCCCGCAGTTATTAAAATCAAATCACCATTCTGCTTCTAAATACATTATAGAATGGGGGGGAAAAAGCAAACAAAAACGTGCCTGGGACTCTTATTGTATATAAGGCCAAGTGTGTGATAGATACTTTTCATCATTATTTAGGAAAGCTTCCTATTCAAGAAAATATCTACGCATGTGCTTAAAATTAAGCACCAGCTTAAGTGCTTTCCTGAATTGGGTCTTAATTCTGTAAAGCAGTGGTTTTCAGTCTGTGGTCCATGGTCTCCTAGGGGTCCGCAGACTATGCCTAAGATTTCCAAAGGGGTCCACATCTCCATTTGAATTTTTTAGGGGTCTGCAAATGAAAAAAGGTTGAAAACCACTGCTATAAAGCGTTGTGTGGATAGGCTCTGGGATTACCATTTTTGTATGAGCCTAAGGACTTGTCTACACTTGAGGTTTTTCTTGTTGCTTTTTTGTTTTTTAATGGTGTAGCTGCACCCACACGAACCCCAACCATGGATGAATGCACATCACTAGTGCAAAAAGGTGACTAGTGTGATTGCACCTTGGACTGGTTTAAAACTGGGATGTTTCTGGCGCTGGAAAACACTTTTATACCAATACAGTGCATTCCCACTGAAAGTTTTCTCTGGTGCACTTAGATTGCACTGGTTTAACTGCAGCAAAACCTGAGGTGTAGACAAGTTGTAAATTAGGATGGCAAAATTTAATTCAGCATTTCTTTTGGCTGGTTTTTGTCACTGCTGTGAGATTAGGTGATCACTGGCTGTTGTTCAAGCAGAAACGCAAGGAAGACAAGGTATTACTAGCCAATGTAGAATTTTAGTAGGAGAAGTTGTTAAATAAAATTGCTGTTTTATATTATGGAATCTTTTGGTATTTTTAAAATAAACCTAATACATTTTCCCCAGCTTCATTTGTATATTTCAACTTGCAGTTTTGTTTTTGTGGGATTTGTAACCACTGATCTAAAAGACTACCTGCAAGTGATTTTGTAAATTAACTGAGTATTTTGAGGAATGCAAACAGCAAGAGCAGTGGAGCATTCCACCTGACTTTTAAAACTTATTCTCTCATTTTCCATTTTTGGTCCTCTGATGTCCTCCTGACCTGTTCCTTTCTCTGATATGATTACCCCTGTAAACTGATGATATCACTTCAGTCTGTTAACCTTGATGGGCATTGGAGACAATTATAGGGAGTTATGCAGGTGGCATTTTTTCTTTGGTGTATGGCAAGTTTTAAAAATGATTTTTTAGAAGTTGGCTGAATCATGCTGTATATTGAAAGAAAAAAGTAACTTTTGATGTTTTCCCCCACCAACCCAAATAGTTGAACTCCACTGAGGTTTCTCAGGTGATGTATAGTTCTCAGCATGGCTAAGTGAGGTGCATCATATCAGAGTGTGAACTGGTGATCTGTGACATTAGGGAACCCAACATGAGAAAACAGGATAAACTGAAATCTTGAATGTGTGTAATGCACCTTTACCCTTTCCTATTTGGGGGTACTTGGCATATATTTAGAATATTTGCAGGTTATATTTTAACTGTGTTCATCCAAACAGTCTTTCTTTTCAAAGAATGCCTTTTGAGATAGTTATCGTAAAAAAAAGAAAAAAAAATTGTTCTGATGTCAGTTGGAATGCATATATCAGTGGTTATTATTCCAAATAAGTAATGCCCCCTGCTGATTTCACTTCCTGCCCCTCTGACTGGCTGACAATTAGCAATACTGGCTGTGTAGCGTGCAGCATCCATGTTCTATGTGGTACTGCCTGTAACTGTCTAAGACAAGACTATCAGAAATAAACTAATAAATATAGCTTAAAGGAAACAAAAATACATTTTGTTGGTCCATTCATAAGTGAGCTGAATTTATTTTTTTCCCTCCTTTAATTGGTGTAGAGTGTACTTTTGGTTTCCTTCACCCGGCCATTCCCTGCCCTACCACTAAAAAATTGACCTGTTCAGTGTCATCTTCTCTTACGGTTCTCATGTTCCCTCTCCCTCCCCTGTGAGCTTCATTTCCTCCGTAGTCCTTCCTACAATATTTAATCTCACTAGCTCTTACCATTTTTACATTTTTTTTGTATTCTCTTCTTCCTCCATTTCTGATAGATTGTCAGTCTTTCCCCTTCTTGTTTTGTTGTTGTGGTCCATTCTTACTTTCTTTCTTCTTCTCTCTTTTCCTATTGCTCCATTCTGAAGTGTTCTGTTCTGAGTGATGTAAAGGCAGTGATGTGAAACCAGCAGGGATTTTCTTTTTGGGTAATCTCCTGGCTATGCCATCTATTCAGGCTGTAAGTCGCAAATTGAAATTTACTAGAGTCCTGATCTCTGAAGCATGATCAGGATCTAGTAAGTTTCACTTTGAAGCTTGCCATCTGAGTGAGCTGAACAGTCAGGAACCAAAGTCAATATAAAACAAAACAAAGCCTGTACAAAAACAAAGTAGCTGGAAAACATGCTATTGTCATGTTTAAGTCCATTTACAGCTCTAGCTGATGTTTAAATGTTGCTTAAAATAGACACTGAAAAGAGACTCTTGTATTGCTGGACAGACATAGTTTGTGGTCCAGAGGCTGCAACTTTATATAAATAACTTAATAAGATAATACCTGAAAATAAGCCGTGCTGACAATGATGAATACTGGGAAGTAACAGGAATAGGGAACCATTGCATGCCTTTGTCGACCCCTTTTGGTACTCAGATACTGAATATACTTAACTATCCAAAGACTGAACAGGCAATCTTAATGATGATTTATTTTATACAGCATCAATGGTCTACTGGACTCTGTTTAAATTAGGCAAATAGGTATGTGTATTTCTAAGACCCACACAGGCATGCAATCCTGTGAATTCTAATGTACTAGGAAAAGAAAGGGTAGAAGACCAAAGCCTACTCAAATAATTTACCTCTGCCTAGGAAGTTAAACTAATCCTTGCTGCCAGAACATACTACCACAGATGCTATTAGCTTTGAGTTTTGAGTTTATCTTGTACACCCCAACAATAAATGATCCAGCTGATTTTTTAATCCAGGTGAATATATTCAGGTTATTGAGACTGTAGCCAGTGTCTGGGAGCTGCAGGCCATCAATACAAAAATGACTACGATAATAATTAATACCCTCAAAATCTTCCCCCCCAGCCAATGCACAAAACCTCATAAACCTACCCAAGGCATCTTCATCTTCTATATAGCAGGATGGGCAGGCCTCTCAGGTTTGTCAAATATTAGAAGGACCCCCTTGGACATCAGCTCTCTCCTCGACCCAAGGCCAGTATCATGGATGACATTCTTAAGGCCATATTTAGACATACAAATGAAAGTTCTCTGATTTTTCAGAAATGTTAAAAACCCACAAATTCTATTAAAGTGAAAGGGAGATAGTGTGCTTAGTGTCTTTAAAACCAAGCAAAAACAAAAAAAGTAGCCTATGTATTTAGGAAACTAATCTTAAATGCATAGTTTTCAAAATGTTGGCCCTATTTTATTCTATATAATTTTTAATGTTTTGCAGTCTTTTATGTGCTTCAGCTTCATCTCAAGCATTTCTAATCTGAAGTTCAAGGGCTATGAGTCTAGGGGATGGTTGATGCAGTCACATAAAATAGGGCTTAATCTCTGCTCAAAATTCACCTGCAGACTTTCCTGAAATTTGAAAAAGGTTGGATATTCCTTTCTCCCCACAATTTTTTTCATTTTTTTCCTTCCTCATTTCAGTATATTTCTCAAATACTGTTTTTGAACCCTCTTCTAACAGGAACTACCTATTCCCTGCTATCTGGCCAAACTGTTTGAAAATATTTCAGTGGGAGTCCAGTTTGAATCATGTTCTAAAGGTCAAACCTGGCTCCATTATCTGGGTTTATCAATACCGTTCTGTTTGGTCTATGACTTGAATGGTTTTCAGTGCCATCTGACAGAGGATTGGGAGAAACGATTGCTGCATTTGTTGTTTTTTCTAATTTTTCTAAATTTTTCAAAGCCAATGTATAATTACCACCCAGTAAAATTGCTTTCTCAGAAGTCACAAAAAGAATTGATAAATGTGGGTTATAAAGTGTGCACACACACCACATATTAGAACCTGAGAGTTACAAACACCTCGAGAATGGAGGTTGTTCATAACTCTGAACAAAACGTTATGGTTGTTCTTTCAAAAGTTTACAAGTGAACATTGTTTTAAGACAGCTTTAATGCTGCTTTCCCTTTATTTTTTTAGTAGTTTACATTTAACACAATACTGTACTGTATTTGCTCCCCCCCCCCCCCTTTGTTGCTGCCTGATTGCATACTTCCTATTGGAAATGAGGTACGTGGTTGACTGGTCAGTTTGTAACTCTGGTGTTTGTAACTGAGGTTCTAGTGTATTACACTCATCTGATCGCTTCCTTTCAGGTTCTGACTGGCAGCAGAACTTGTAAAAAGACTATTGCAGAAATTCTCTCCCTTACCATGGAAATCTGTGTGTGTATGTTAAAACTTTTTCTTTGTAAAATTTGTACTATTTTTTACACATACTGTGACGATCTATAGTCTTGATTTGCTGCCTTATGTATATGAACAGCTAATATGAAATCAGTAAACATAAAGTTACTAAAAGGGAGCAGGAAAGTACTGCAAAATATACCAATAACAAAACCACTTTACGTTTTGTGTTAAGTAACCAGTCTAGCCATCTTGGTTGGGAGATAGGATGTACAGGTTTTATAATATGTGTACACACAGTATATCTCATTTTTCTCCAGAACTGAATGTCAGCAAAATTATAATTCTTATGACTGTACCTCCTATGTATAAGTAAAATCAATGAGTCAGTCAATTGAATAATATAATGTATTATATGTACCAGGCTGAAATGATTAGTATTATTAGTAAGAAGATGAACGTTTTCAAGCTTCTATGGTATTACTAAGGAGCACATAATATTAATTTTTATTGTTAACATTAGATTGGAACATAATTGCCATACTGGATCAGACTCATGCTTCATCTAGTCCAGTATTCTGTGTCTGACAGTGGCCAGCAGCAGATGATTCAGGGGAAGGTGTAAGAAATCCACAATAGGCAGATGTAGGTAATCTGCTCCTCACAATAGGGTTCATCCTAATCTCTAATAGATATTAAAGGCCTGAAGTATGAGTTTTTATATCCCTTCTAATTTCTTTTTTAGTATTAATGATGGTAACTCTGGTGGATATTCTTTTCAGTCATAAAAATGTCTAATCCCTTTTTGAATCTTGCTAAATTTTTGGCCTCTTTGATGTTTTGTGGCCAGGAGTTCCACAGTCAAATTACACTTTGTGAAAGTATTTTCTTTTGTCAGTCTTTCATTTGTCACCTCACAGTTTCATTGAATGTCCTATTATTTTTGTATTATGAGACAGGAAAATTCAAAGCTTCCAATCTGCCTTCTCTAGACCATTCATTAATGTATATGGTTTTATCATGTCCACTTTTATTCACCTCCTGTCCAAGGTAGAAAACTCAAGTCTTCTCAGTCTCTCTTCATGTGAGAGTTTTTCCGGGTCCAATTATTCTTACTGGCCTTCCCCTGAATCCTCTTGCAGTTAAATAGATATGGACTGTTTGAAAAGTGAGGAGCAAAACTACTTACAAATAAGTAAGCTAAATAAGTGAACAGTAAAAATTAGTGAAATTTGTTACAGTGGTTGATTTGGGCACATCCAAATATTCATTTTGACTTACATCCAAACATTCATTCTTAAATAGTGAGCTTCCCAATTCAGTCACACGTAGAAACAACTCTTCATTTTTCAAGGACAGATCAAGTTTTTAGTGCCAAAACAAGTCAGCTGGGTTAGAGTTTGCACTAATTAGCATCCTCATAAACTATACCTGCAGCCCTGTGGCACACAAAAAGGTTGTAAATTTTTTCCCTATGTTTGAAAATATTAAAATATCAAAGAAGCTACTTCCAGTCTGATCCTTAACTACCAAATGTCCCACACATTAGTGTAAAAGAGGCAGATGAATCAATGCAAATAAGAAATGACCTTTGGAAAGTAACTTGTAATCCAAATAGTTATGCAACAATTCACTAATTTCTTTCTCTTGCTCTTGTTTTTTAACATTCAGAAAATGTTTAGGGCCAGATTGAAAAAGTCATATTAAGCTAAAGCTAAAGCTGGGAGTAAAATACTACTCAGTATGAGCAGGGGTATCAGTCTGACCCTTAATTTGGTGTTTGCATCACATCAGTTTTGGGAAAATACTTCTGTTACCTTCTATTGCTATATAGTCTTCAGTATTGTTTATTCACATGGCTCTTTTGTGATATCAAAGAAATGTACTGCACTGTTCGTCAAGGTCTTTGAATACAAAAGTTTTTGCTGCTGGCCATTTTAACCACTATCATAGAAACATCTCCTGTCCATTTCTGCTGGTAAAGTATTTGTTTTAACTTTATCAATGCACATAGTTATTTCAGCAGTAGGAAGGTAACAAAATCTGTTTGCAGAGTAAAGTTAACTCAGAAGTGAAATACGTACCTTTTTTCATATATCACTTTGCCACTCTGGGACTCTATTCACTCAATATTTGGGGGAATAAATGAAATAGTGTATTGATAATGTAGTCTTTTAAAAAAAAAAAAAAAAAAAAAAAAAAAAAAAAAAACAAAAACAAAAACCTCTCCAAACTAAGTTTTTTAATAAACCAGCTATTGTCTGCTACATTATTGGATATGCGGTCAGTTGTCATGTTCATATGAGTAACTGATCAAAGTTTGAACGTCTGTCTAATTGTTCCCCACTGTTAGGCTACCCTGTCATGATCAAGGCCTCAGCAGGTGGTGGTGGGAAAGGCATGAGAATCGCTTGGGATGATGAAGAGACCAGGTGAGATGCTGTCCAAAAAACTAGCCTTGATGAATACTGCATTTACTAAAGTTCCATTAAACCACTGTGAACTGACAATCAAACAGATACCAAACATGAAATGGAGAAATTGGATCATTTTTGCTTTTATCCTTTTTTGTAGAAATGATGTGGAAAGTATGCTCTATTCTCTGGTGGTTTCTTTATTTTTTTATATATTTTTTTTTCAGTAAAAACCTGCCTGTGCAAGCATTACAAACAGTTTACCATTTGTTGGAATAAGAAAAATCTGATCTTCCAGCTGTCTTTCTAGTCACTAGAAGCTAGTGACTTAATTTAGTCTATAAATTTATACTGTAAATATTTTATTTTATGCCTTTGAATATGTTATATTAATTCAGTGTATTAAGTAAAATAAAAAGTTAAGCCCCAATCTTGCAAACATTTATTCATATAATTAGTCCACTTAAATTCAATGGGACTGACTAGTAATGTATGGAAACACATTTGTGAGTGGATCAAGGTTGAAACTAATATTTTAGCATAAAATTATGTAATTAATTTCCAATAAACGTGCGTGCGCGCAACAAAAAAGACCCACAAAATACTGAGCCCTTCATGGCACTTTTGAGTTCACTGAAGATATTTCAGAATGTATTCTTCTGTGACCTCCGAATAATCAAGAGTCCAGTTGGAGCTCATCGTGGCAGTGATATCACAGAATTATGCTTATGTGGAGGGGAGGGGGTTTTCAACGCACTAAGAATTGTCAAAAGACTTTTTCTGTGAGGAAAAAAGACCTAAGTTGAGGTACATTTTTTTTCATGATTTAGTTCGAAGTTGAATGCTGACCAGACTAGGGCCAATGGAAAATCCAAAACATACATTTGGAATTAACTCAGTTTAATTTTACGTTATATATTCAGCTTTAATGAACTGCATCTAAGTGTATGCAGGCATACTTTGGTGTGCCATCTATTAAAAATTAAATGCAGTATAGGTTCTAAAAGCTGGAAAAAATAAACAAAATGAATAGTCAATAGTTAAACAAATTTTATATATAAAGAAAACTATTATTTTTGAAATTGTTCTTTCCTGTAGCTTGTTTATATAGTAACCTAAATAGGAAATTAAGGATAGTATCTTAGAATGAGGATCTAGGATAATGCACTTCATACTTACAAGGATGCTTTGTTCCTATTGTTTTAGAAACCAGAATTGCTCCCTTGATCTTGTACAGTCAACAAGTACTTCTTTTGTACTAAATCAAAAGGTAATCACTTCTGTCTTCAGAGATCATCAAAAAAATTTGACAAAATGAAAAACTTCTTAAAAAATGAAAATGTGTTACGAAACCATGATTGCAAAGTAGTTTTAAAGCAGTACAGATAAAAATTGGGGTAGTCAGAAAGTTCTCTGATGTAGATGAGTGGTGTCAACAGAATCTAATAAGGCATGTGATTTTGATCCTGCTTCAGGGCCAACAGCTAGTGATACTTGCTTTGTTTGTGCAAAAACCATTGGAATACCATTCAGTGTTTGTTACTGTTTGCCCAGGACTCTGTTTCCCAGATGGTCATTTTGCTAGTGTTACCTTTGTCCTGTCTTACCCCGCAAAAGGTGTAAAAATGATAGGGGAAAGAACACAGTCACTAAAAAAAGTCATTTACGGATAAACTACATTTGCACTACCCATCTAATCAAGAGGAAATTCTCATTTTAAAATTCACAACTAGGCAGCAGTGAAGGCTAGAGTTTAATTAAAGTTGGCTAGATATTTAATTGGAAAGGTAAACTCAGATTAAGAGTGGGGGAGGGGAATATTTAGAATAGAAACACATTGATTTGAAGAAGTAGAAATATTAGTAGAACACTTCCCTCTAATTTTTAATAGTTAACATTGATGATGTCTGACATTAAAAGATTGTGAAAGATTCTTCTACACACTGCTTATATTGTCTAAGAAATATAATAAAGTATTTTTCCGTTTTCTGTAGTTATAGGAGAATAATTTTTGACTTTAATCCCAGGAAGCCTGTTGACTTTGATTTGTGAAGTGGGTGACTCCAGGGAAAAAGTGATAGGATTTTGCTGTTCTCACCTTGAGCTTCTTGTTCTGAATGCAGCCCTGGTTGACGATGACAAACAATTGCCATCAATTCCTGGTATTCTGTGGGATGAATTTGTAGTCTCAAACCGGTTTCAGTTTAAAAAAGATGCCAGTTTCCAGTGTTGGCAGTCTCAGTAGAGAGGCCAAAGACTGAATGAACGTGGAGACTGAACTACCCTCTCATCCCTATTGGCAGTACCTCCAGAACAGTTTTTAATATGCTGATGGGCCAGCATGTGTAAATTTGTTGCTTTTGCCCTTTCGATGTATTTCTGAGTGCAGTGAACATGACAGCTTCCATGATTTTAAATTCATTTTGAGTAACTTTGTTTAAAAATATTTATTGGATTTTCAGGATATGGAATATTTTGATGCTCAGTTTGCCATCTGCCTTTCAAAATGGGACACACCATTTTGTTTAAAGAATTAAGATTAAAGACCACAGAGTATAATTTCCAGAATAATAGAAATTGAACATAGAAAAGACCTATTTAAACTACTTCACTCCCTGCTATTTCAAGATTATTCCCTGTTGTACAATTACTAGTGATTCATTCTGTCTACTTCTTGGAAGTCCCAGTGATGAGACTTTTACCATGTCCCTTGGAAGTTTATTATACAGTCCTACAGATCTCACTCTGAAAGATTTTCCATCTAAATTTTCCTTTCTTAATTTCATCCTATTATTACTAGTTATACTTCATTTTATCACCCTTAATTCCTTTTTCTATTTGGTATTTATACTCCATAATTTTTGGAAAATTATCAAGTCTCCTATTAATCTCTGTTTTACTGATCTTCTTATTTTCATATATTATGTCATTCCTGCCAGCTTTTGCTATTTTTATTGCTCTCTTCTAAACTCCGTCCAAGCTATGAATACCTTTGCAGTAATGGGGATTTCTGGAATGACTAATTATAGCAGAGCTGTATGAAGTGACTGTTGCCTTTTGCATCATGACGTACTTCTCTGCTTAAGCAGCCGAAAATTACATTTGCCTTATTTCCGGTTGCAAACTCATGATGCATTGTAGACTCATAACAATTCCTTAAATTTGCTGTTCTCGGTCACTTCAAGGTCTCTGTCAGCATTATTGACTTACACAGAGAAAATGCATCTCTCATCCTTTCATGCAATTTCCCACTTGGGTGTACGTTTGGAATAGTCTGCTAGGGAATTCTTATCTCTTGGCAATCTTTGTGGTGGTGTTATATGAATTTTTTGCAGTTATGGAGTGAACCCTCAAAGTCCAAGATCTCTGGTTTCTCTTCATTTCCAAAAATGATTCCTCAGCATCAACCTCCTGGAGCTTTTGTTCTCTAGTCCTAAGTACCTCTCCATCAGCACTAGGCCCTTGCAAGATGTGGCAACCAGAAGGCTGTGGCCTACATGTACAAGCAGAGTGATACCAGGGTTCCTAAAATCTTTTCAAAAGCCTTGATACTTGGTGGAACCTCTGCTTCTTTTCTTCTGGGTATTTTGCCTTTGTGGAAATAACATAGTGGTTTAGCTTGGCATTATCCAGCTTTAATAATAACCTGGTAAGTGGAATCTATGCTGTACATTTTTCAGGAGATTTGTTATTGTCTGGGATGGATAGAATAGTTTGCTACTTGCTAATCAGCAAAACTCTTTCTTTCATACTCATGGGAATTAGAGACCAGAGCTGTAAGGTCAGCATCTGTTCTCCAACCTAGAAAATATTGCACAGAAAACAAAGATTGAGCTGTGGAGATATGTAGCTGAAGGCTTCTCCAAGAAGGTTACAGATTGCATGCATCCCTCAGTAGGATACAGCCATCCTTTCTGACCTTTGCTTTGATTGGAAATATGCTCCTCTAACCATTGGACTTGGAGTTCTGAAGGAAGCTGGACATGCAATCCTGTTCCCTCCATCATGTTGTCTGTCCCCCCAGCTGGTTTCAAGAAAAGTCTGTCAATGTTCTCTCCAGTCATGTGTTAACCATTTTAGCTTTTTATGGTCCCATAAAAGGTAGAGCACACACAATTTCTCTATTTTTATATCAGGCAATATTTCTGCAATGGGATTTATCCTTAGTTTTCCAGGAAATCACAGAATCCCATCTTTGGATGACCTATCCATGAAACTATAAATACATTAAATAGATAGAAACTGCTTTTTCAAGTTATTTTCAGATGTAGTCATGATAGCCTTTAGAATGGGAAAATATGCTCAGTGCTTTTTCCTTATTGTCAGTTTAACACCTGCCCCAAGGTCATTCCTGAGATGAGTTTGGAATTTCATGATGGTAAGCCTGTTTATCTAAGTTGTATCCCAAACTTTATTGTAGAGACAATGTCTCTCTCTCCTTGGATGTACAAAGCCTTATATAACTCTCACTCAGTTTTGGAAAAGTTTGCAATTTATCCATTTTGAAGGTTACAACAAGAAGGCCACAAGATCACAGTATCTAGGTGAATTAAAGATTGTATCCCATTAGCTTACAACTATGTCAAAAGGCTGTATTTAGTATTGTTGCATGCTGTTCTCTAAGAGGCATGGCAATCTTGTAAGTTTTCAGGGCAGAAGCATCTGCTTCTGAAACTCAGCTCCTGATCTGGCATTACTAGTTGAATCTGTCTTTGTTGCTGACATCTGTTAGGTGTTTCAAATGCCATTGGAAGGTAAGCCCACCTGCTCGGCTTACTGTTCACAACATTGGTTGTCATCAGTTGCTGCTGCCCAGCAATATGGGAGAAGAGACACACCATAAAAGAAAATTATTCATCAGTAATTCTGTTTGTCATAGACCTCTCCTCTCCCACCTCCTCTCAAGGCACATCACTTGAAGTTCTGTCTCTGATCTTATCTATTACCTTGCTCTGGAAGTCTAATTGGAAAAGAAGAGAACAGTTTGGTACTTCTATACCTGCCTTGATTGACAGATCTTTTGTCTCCTTTCTTTGGTAGGTGAAGTCATAAATCTGTCTGTGATTGTTATTGTGGGAGAAAAGGGGACTATGATAAATAAAACTATTGGTGATTTCCTCTGCTGCATTCCCTACATCCACTAATTTTGTAATTCTGTTTAAAAAAAAAAAAATCAAATTGCATTCTATTAAGAAAATTAACATAACACTGATTCTCCAAAGAGATTTTTTTATGCTGTAATCAAGGCTGTGAAATGAGACCTTCTAAATAGATAGAATCTGAGTTATTTGATAGAATCTTAAAAGTGAATAGAAAAATCTCACTGAATTTGTGAAATTCCATTTTACTGAGGGGTGAGGGGGAAATAAGCTCCCCAGGTATTTTTAATTTGTGATTCTAGGACTTGGACAATGGCAAAGTCACAGTCAAGTGTGCTAGTCTGGAGGACCAGTCTGGCACACAGCTCGACCACGGTTGGAGGAGTACAGAGGCCATCTTCTCATCCCTTCTCCTGAGCTGACAGTGTGCTCCTCAGTCACGGCAAGGATCTGAGACAGTACTTCCTAATGCTTTAGGTCACTGGGACACTGCTTCAGTACTGATTCCAAGGGAAGAATGAAGCTTAAAATACATAGTATCTCTTTAGGGCGTGCATCCACACATCCCCTGGTCTCTCTTCTGCCTAGCTGGTGTAATCTGAGTAGGTCTTCTGGTCCCTTTTAAAATGAATGAAATTCAGTCATTTATTAATATTCTTCACTCAGTTTATGGGCAAAAACACAAGTGTAAGTAAGGTCAAAATACCTAATTGACACAATCACAATTTTAGGTTTTACAGATGTATAGATGAGGTAATTAAGCATATTGATTTTTTTTAAACAAGCATTGCCATCTGGATTTTTAATTAGCACATGCTTCAGTGAAGGAAAAATAAAGTAGTCAATCAATTGTGCATAATGCTATCTGATATAATGTTTGAGAGTAAAATCTTTGATTTAATAGTTAAAATGGTTCAAAATATGTTTTGATAAATACAGATGCATCTCTCTGTGTGCCTTCATATTTTGCACCATTTTAGTTTAACTTTTTTTAGTCAGATCAGCTAGAGTGGTGTCTACTTGTATACAAGTTGCATAACTTTGCTGTACAGAGCATGAAGGTGCTGAAGTTTTTTCCTCTTGAATAAATAAATTTAATATATTGAGGTTAAAAATAGAACTGGCCAAAGGAAACAACTGAGTTCATACTAAACAAATTCAAATTTCTTTAAATTATAAAGCAAGTATTATCTAAATGCATGTGTTTAAAAGGATGATAGAGCTACCTTTAAATATAATACTCAAAAGAGAGCCATATTCATCCATCCACAAAAAAAAAAAAAAATTCAGGCATGCTTTGTTTAGGGCACTGAACTGGGTTTGGTTAAGAAGAAATTCAGATTACCCCCAACTAATAGGGAAGTGATGAGGACTGCATCACAGTCCTTCCATGGCAGCTGTCTTCTAGTCCATAGGCTGGAACAGTGACAGCTACAACCTTGCACCTCCTATGTGTGGTGTTAGAACTCATGCAGTCCTGACATTGAAGATACAGTGGCTCGCCCCCACCTCCACTCTGCAGTGGCCTACCTGAGCCAGCACAGAATCCCTTTTGGCTGTGTGAAGGGGTTGCAGAGTCCACCATGCGGTCTTTTGGGCCCTATGCACCATGTGTACATTTCACCCAGTGGATAATGTAGTTAGACTTGTGTTTCACTAGTCACTCAATAGTAACTGCTCTATCAGGAAAAGTGAAACTAACATGTTCAGTATCTTACTAATCAAACAAATGAAAATTTAAATTTGTTATGTAGGAAAGAGTAAATAAAGGCAAGAGGGAAAACCACACTAAAGGGTTTGGTGAATGTTTAGTTCCGCTATAGTTCAGGAGAAAAACTTATGAATTTAGCTAATACTGTGTTAAGAAAGTGCGCCTTAAGTAATGCGTACAGCAACTGAATTTACATAATATAGCAACGGAGACTTGTCCTTTCATTTAATTTATGTATAACTAACCTGTGGCTTTGCCACAGTTGAGTTATTCAGCTGCTGCAATTCTTAAAAACTAATGGTGGACGCTTCCAAGAGATAAATTTTGTATTACATAATTATAGTTACCATTGTATTTTTTTCTTATGGAAAATATGTAATTTGTGCAAAGTTATCCAGTTTTAAAAATGCTCAAACTTACCTCAGAGTTACTTTTGTTCTTTGAAGAAGAATTTCATTAATTTTTATTTTTCTTCTGCCTATCCAAGAAAGCTCTTATTTTTGCATTCTGTTTAAAAAAAATAAAAATGAATGTACACTTAGTGCAACTTGTCTTTTTGGTGATGCATACATTAATTAATGATAGTCTGATTTAGGTGAATAGCAGAAGTCCCACTAACTTAAGTGGAAATTGAATCAGGCTGTAAGAGGCTTGATTTTCTTCATTGTCAGCCTGGCTTTTTCTGTTTGTTTTTTAAAGGGAAGGCTTTAGATTTTCATCGCAAGAAGCTGCTTCAAGTTTTGGTGATGATCGACTATTGATAGAAAAATTTATTGATAACCCTCGCCACATAGAAATCCAGGTTTGTACTTTTTCTATTTGAAATAAAACCTGAAATGATCAAACCTTGAGGATGAGATTAAACATGCTCTGTAACTGTAAGCATGGTCAGATTTATTATGACTTTAAATACATTAATGTGGATATCAGACTGCATTCCATTTCTCAGAGACAGTGACTTGGATTCAGCTGCCCTCTCAAGCTTCTTTCAGAGTAGATCTTGCTGGTGGAAAGTTTTGAAACCTCTTTTCTACTGCTGCATCATCTCTTCTGCTAGAAAGTCCAGATGGGTCCATCACAACCCAAAAAGTGGGTGGTGCAGACTAGTTGGGGAGGTGGTTTGCATTCATGGTGACTATGTGATGTGCTGATTTAGCGCATCCCTTGAGCAGCCTCCTGCAGCAGGGCACCTACTGATTATTCATCACAACTTAAAACTCCCCTGCCCTGGCAGAAACCCTGGGAGAGGTTACTTGGTGCAGTGCTACTTGTTCTAATCCATGCTTTGCTGGGAGATATATTTTACTCTTTCCTTTAGCATTGAGGAATCTAGTCTAGTGTCATCACTCATATACTTCAGATAACAGAATGACATTTTCCCAAATAACATTTTTGCTCCCGCTCTCCTCTGCTTTCCAGGAGAAACGTTGTCCATGCATCTTTCTGAGCCTCAAAGATCTGCCTGCCCCCAAATTTTCTCCACTGATTTTCACCTCCACATCCTGCTATCAAAGCATTCTGCAAGTTAAGGTGGTCTAGACCCAGTTTTCTTTAGAGCACAATTAACATTCTTATTTGTCTAGAGGGGGTTGCTTAATTCCTTCAGATACATTGAGCACAACACAGGAAAATCAAATGAAGGTCATCGACGGGTTCAGTTGACCAATGATGCATATTATTTGAACTACATGCTTGTAGTTGCTATAAGGTCAGTTAAACCACTTAAGGTATGTGTAGGTGAAGCCTCATGGTTCACAGTATATGGCTGCTTATTTAGTTGGATAGCTTAGTTGCAAATGAAGATTAATTTTGACCTTGGGCCAGATCTCCAACTGGTGTAATTTGGCATAGCTCCACTGAAGCAAATGGACTACTCCAAATGCCCTTTGTGGTACAAGCAGCTCTCTTCAGGCTTGAAGATAAATTTTGTTCATGCCAGAGATACTAGTCCTCTTACAAGAATTCACCAAATCTGAACATTTAAAACAAGCCTCTGAAAATAAACTGTAAAGATGTCTTAATTAGTGGAAAACATCTATTCCAATGCTCAGCCATTAGAAGAATAACTTAGCAAAATATAATGCCATTTTCCAAGACCATTTCATTTGGACTTGTATCCAAGAACAAGAAATTTGCAGCTCAAAATACATTTTTGAAATAAGTTATAAATGATTAAAAATAGAGTTTGAATGGAAGTGCCATCTCAGCTATTTACTATTATGCTTCAAAATTGTGCTTAAAATGTTAGTATTGTGTACATTAAAGAATTTTTAAGAGTCTGTCATTGGTAGGTGTATAATATACCTTATTTGATTCATATTATGTAATCAGTATCTGAGTCGAATTTACATTGAATTCAGTGTCAAAAGATGATACCATTATTAGATTTACCAATTGCACACAATTTGGGAAACTTTTAAATAATTTATTTAAATTATTATTTTGAATCTTTTTTTAGAAAAACGATTTTTAGATTTTCTGGAGGGAATTTCTTTACATTTTAACACATTCTTCAATAGTTCTTTCAATGAAAGACTAGTACGGTGGTTGCTCTCACAATGTTAGTTCGTATTGCATCCTATTTTATATGGAAGCAGAAATATATCCATATAAAACTATACCCCAGAACTTTCCATCAGACCATATAAGAGGGAAGAGTATTTATTACATCATGCCTATATTTGGATTTAGTCATAAAATATGCCTGGAGCTAAATAATTCTCATGTGGATTTATAATTTCAAAGTGCAAAATAGTGGGCATAGAATGTTACTTAAACAGTCAAGTCAGAGTTTTGCACACAATTCTAGCAAACCTGAATGGGATTCTTAGGTTTCTTTTACTGTTTTCTTAAGACTCTTAAGTAAAGTGATATGAATAAAGATTTTCAAATATATTTATAATTAATTCCAAACCAACTCCTACTTCTTAATGTAAGTTTTTTGCCTGTTAGAATTTTGACAAATCAAAGTTCTGAAGCTGTGATAGCCCAAGCAAGTGCCATTAGAGCAAACAACTTATTTGACATCTTTCTTCAGTGTATTTGCATCAATGGGTATCTCATAAATTAAAACCAGATCTACTGTTACCAAACAGGACTATATTTCAGACATACAGAGTTTGGTAAAAAGTTTTCCCTCTTTAACATTTTGAATGCATACTTTCATACCTACCAAACTTAATTGTGGATGCTGCCCTGAATGAATTTCTTCTGACAAGAAATCTATAATGCGTGTGTCAGTTTCCTGAACAGAAGTTTCATTTGTTTTTCCAGTCCAAAATACAAACTCTGTACAATTTCTGTCATATGATTTTTGCACTACGACCTTGAGATACTTTGACAGCAGTTCAATAATTTAATATAAAAAACCCTGCTCATTGTGTGGACTGTTAAGTAAAAGAAAAAAACAATTAACCCCTTTAACATTG
The DNA here is from genome assembly GCF_026122565.2 of Emydura macquarii macquarii. Taxonomy (NCBI): domain Eukaryota; kingdom Metazoa; phylum Chordata; order Testudines; family Chelidae; genus Emydura; species Emydura macquarii. Next base: position 6,099,611 of record NW_027133808.1, on the reverse strand, counting down.
CCAAATATGTCCAGACTAACCTAACATGCTTAGTATGACCTGATTTTTTAAATTTTTTTCCTTAAAAATTTTGCCTGAACACAGATTTGATATGGCATCAGAGAAATAAGCAAATATTGAATCTACTAAGGATGAATGTTAAGCCCAAAACTATATTCTAGATTTTGGGTTGCTGGGGACCAGGTACAAGGTGAACAAGTAAGTTTCACAGAACACATTAGAGTTCAAACAGTTAGAGCTTTTGGCCCAATTTTTAAAAAAATGACTATTGGTTTTTGAGTCCTTCTACTTCTTTGGTGCTCAGCTTGAAATACCTTAAAGGGGCCTGATTTTTCCATAAGTGTTGAACATCCAGAGTTTGAAAATCTGGGCCTTCTGATATGACTCAAATTTGACATCCAAAACTACTCTTCACTTTTGAAATAGTAGACACCTATTCCTCCTTTGTAATACCAAATGCCATCTCTTTGGTCTCTGGAAAAAGACCAAAATTTAAAAAAAAGTTCGCTATTAAATGTTTTTTAAAATATAAAAATTAATATGAAATATTATCAGTGACTCTTCATGTGTTTAAAATTAAACACGTGCATGAGTGGTTGTAGGCTCAGGACCTTACAGTAATCTTTTCCTCAGCAGGGATAAAGTTGATGGTCAAATTATTTTTTATAAAAATGAAAAAACATCCCATTTTCCCCACCCTCATCAAATAAGGAAGCAAAACCACCCAACTGAGTCGGTGGTAAAACTTCCTTCCATTTCAGTGGATACAGAGTTGGGTCCAAAGTGCTATATAATCCACATCGAAGCTAGCACCTGAAGTAGGGATGGGATGCTGTTTAAGAAGTCTAAAAACGTATTCAAAACTAAGTTGATTTTTAAGACCTCCAGTTCAGGAAAGCTGTGAAAGTCAACAGGATTTACATATATACTTAAAGTTAAATGTGTGCTCAGGTGCTTTCTTAAATTGGTACCTAATTTTGCAATTCATCTTTATTCACTTTTTTAAATAACCCATCAGTTTTTTGCTTCATCTTTAAAAAATGTTAGGATATTTCACATTTAAGAACAATACAATACTATAAATCAATGGTATCTTCTTTGATCTTTGATGTTGTTTGATTTTTATAATTTATAATTTTCTAATTAACATGTTTTTGTTATAGTAATGCATTATAATACACCTTTACAACATTCCAGTATGTCATTTTAAATACTTATTCTAAACAAGTTTAGGACATTGACCTTGATTCATGTTCAGACTGTTAAACATACAAACTGTTTGAGAACAGATGCCAATATTTATTAATTTAGTAGTAACTTTTAAACAGATTTTTTTAACATTCTTGCAGAGCTCCAAAATCTTGGCTACTTAAAAATGTAAGGGGTTTCCTGTGCTGAGGAATAAAACAAACATTTGTAAAACATAAGAAAAGGCTAAAACAATTGACAGGAAAAAAGAGTCCAAATAGACTTCATAGCTTGAACTGATTTTTGGAGTCTTGTTCGCCTTGATTATCTGACATGAAGAATCTGAGTTTAAAGTAAGAGTAAACTGAATGTATAATTGTAAGGTATTGGCTAAATACCAAATACTGCAACTGGAAATATCATTTGTCTGAATTCAAATAGGAGAGTGCAATAACTGTTTTATTATTTAGTGTAATGGGGTGTTAGTAATAAATACCTTTAATTTGTTAATCTTGCAACCTCACAAAACAGACCTTTTTAATAATTTTTAAAAATATCTTGCTTTTATCACCTCTAATTAGGAAAAAATACTGTAGATGGAACATGTATTTTTAATTAGAGGTACATGGGAATTTCAGTTCACCCTAGTAGTAATTAAAGACTGTTATTCCCTCTTTCTGTAAATGCATTTTGGCAATGAAACCTATTTTGAAAATAATTACTTTCTTTTATTAAACAATTATTTTTGTTTTGTTTCTAAAAATAACATGGATAACGGTCACTAGATAGAATAAAAACTCAAATCTGGATGTTCCTTTGCTTACACCATTGAGCAAGATGGTTAAGAACTAGGTCTTGAACCTATGTGTAAATATTCATATCTGTTTCTTTTAAGCCAAGTTTGTGGATATTTGCCAAATAGTTTTAAGAAAGATTGAAAAAGTGCATAATGATACAAGCAGTTTCTCTAGAGACTATAGGTACCTCAGAACTGGGGAAAGGAATATGAGGAGCAAAGTGGGTTCCTTCATTAAGAAGGAAATAAGGGAGAACTGGTCAGATTCTCCTCCCACCCCATGGAAAATTTTTATGTAAATGGGGGGAAAATAAATTTTTGTCAATTTCCATTGGAAATTTCTACTTTTTGTCAAAGATGTTTTTCAATTAAAACTTGACATTTTCTGTGGAAAGCAGACACTTTTTTCATGAAAAGCTTTGTTTTTTAAAAAACAACAAAACAAAAAAACCTCACAATTTTCCATTGAAAAATGCTTTAAATGGAAAATTTTTGACCAGCCTTAGTAAGAGGGTCTGAAATGGATGGAGCTGGTCATAAAGCAGCAGGGCAAAGAAGCAGCCATTGTTATTGCAGAAGAACAATTCCACACAAGTAAGCATGCTCTGCTCTTCGGCTGTTATCATAATGTAAATATTTTTAAATAACTCTCCCCTTCTCTAAAGACCCCTCTCTACTGGGATTCCATGGAGTTCAGTTTCTGCAGTTGTGGACTGGATGGACCAGGACTGGAATGAGGAGATAGGCTATGCTCTATTTGGATTCTCCATTCTTCTGCTCCAGCACAAGATAATACACCCTCAAGCTATGCTGTTTTTTGCTCTGTTTCCTGCAGTGTGCTTCAGAACCTTCCTTTTGGGAGATTCAGGGATCAGCTGTAGTTAGGACACTCCTATGAATCTTGGCTCTAGCAGCATTCGTGCTCTCCAGGGACTCTGGGAAGCTGTGAGATCAAGCACCAGAGCAAAAGCAAAAGGCATCTATGTGGATTTCTCCTATGGATCCCCCAAGATCCACAGGTTAAGTGGGAACAAACTAATGTTCATCCTCACCTCTGTCCCCCAAGGATTCCTATGAAAATGTTGAGTTTGATCCTGTAAGTAACTGATCTGACCTTGATCCAGCAAAGCACTTTAGCATGTAATTAACTTTGAACACATAAGTAGTCCTATAAGAAATCCAAACTTAGACTTTTGTCTCATCTGTCTGGGTTATTTCCATGTTAGTTAACAATTTTGTTGTTGATGCATGAGCTGTAATGGAATCTAGCTCACTCTCTCATGGATCAGTTTACTCTGTGGTGCTACAAGGGACAATAAGTAGTAAAACATTTTTGTAAAGTAAGTAGATAGGGCTGAGTTCACACAGGTTTTTGAGTAAGATGGTACTATTATCTAGTCAATTTTGAGTGCAGAACTGTACTTTTAAAGCAGGGGTGGGGAACCTTTTTTCTGCCTAGGGCCTGATGGTGGTACGCGGAAGACGGCCGAATTCCCCCCCGCTGCCGAAAAGGGGCAAACCAGGGCCAGACCAAATGATTTCGCGGGCCTTATATGGCCTGTGGGCCGGACGTTCCCCACCCCTGTTTTAAAGGATGAGGTGTTGCACAGACAATTATAAATCAGAGAGGGAAAGCTAGGTGAAAAAAGGTTTATAGGAGAGGAAAGTATGTTTAGTACATGAAAAGAGGGGAATTGCTTCAAGAATAGGGAGCAACATGAAACAAGATATGAAGTTGGGGAAAGACAAAGGAAGCATTAAGTCGTGGGAATGGCCTGAGCATAAATGAGAGGATTAGTCTAAGAGTTGGGCCTAGTAGGACTGCCTATATTTTCCTTTTTTCTGAAAGTTTAAAAAGCTCATGATCAATTGACAGTCCTGACCTGCTGGCCTGCACACTTCTCCAGTTTGGATATCTGAAATGGGACTCTTCATCTTGTGTCTTGCTCTTCAGTGTTACAAGGTTGCAGGGACTGCAGCAGCTTCAGCTGCTTGGGAAGGCTTCTTGAAACGAGAAGTTTAAATTTTCATTGGAATTATTGGAGAAATCTGGCTGTTACTTTGCAAATCTCATTCTTTCTCTCACCTTGCCGAGAGACCACGAGGTTTCTGACCACTTGTCTTGTGTGAAGGGCACTGTATTGTGGTTAGCCCACTAAATAGGCTCCATTAGTAACCGTTTTAAAAGGTTTTTATCCATAGATCAATAGCTAAATTTGACAACCTTTGAGATTTTACTCCCTTTTGTTGACATATAGACTATTCTTAACAATATACTTATTTATATTTTATTACTAATTGTTTGTAGTGCTATTTTAGGAGCTTAAATATAATTTTGTCTCCATCTACTGATTTTTAGTGTCTTTCATTTAATTAACTTTCTTTTTGTATTTGTCGTGACATTTGAAATGATTGGAGCTTTCCCTCAAATCCTACATAAACAAAATTTAAAAAAATAAGTAGTGGAGGTTTTATAAAAAAAAATTTACTGTTTAGAGTTTGAAATAACATTCTTTCCCCATTTAATACAGCTAACTATCTAGAAAGGGAATGTGCATTTCTGTTTTCAGCATACTTTGCTAGAGTCTGCTTCTTTTTTATGTTTAATTTGGCAAAATGTTTATATTTGAACTCTATGTAATGGAATTTCTGGCGCACAGATAACTTAGGCATCTGGTGATGGAATATCAAAAGGCCAGATATATACACTTGTTTGTTAATAGCAACAAATTCTACTAGGTTTTGGCAGATAAGCATGACAATGCTTTGTGGCTGAATGAAAGAGAGTGCTCCATTCAAAGAAGAAATCAAAAGGTTGTGGAAGAGGCACCAAGGTGAGTATACGTCACCTTGTACATTTTTATGAGCATCAGTTACACTTTGAAAAGATACTACTTTTACACACTGTACAGATATGAACAATTTTAATTCCGTTAAACACCGTAAGGACAAGTAGTAGTGTTTAACTAACTAATGTAATTTTGATGCAGAATTTAGCATCACAGTATTCTGGTCTAGCTTCATAATGTTCATTCTATGTCCAGTTTTATAGTTTCTATTCGTAATCTTGTATAAAATACTGTAAGCAAGAATACTGATGAAGTATTTTAGACATACACAGAGACGTTTTCTCCTTTTGTTATAGTTTCCTACCGGTGAGTGCAGAAGCCAAATGAAGTCTCGAACTCACTGTTCCTGAAGATGCTTGATTACTACATTAATTGATAGGATGGCAGAATCTGTCCCTTTTACTCAAGTGTTGGATAGTACCTTATGCCAAAGCTAGTATCAATAAATTAATGACCCCCTAGTAATTAGGAGTCTAATACCCCCAGCTGCTTAATGTTCTTAACTCTGTTGATTTCAGTAGGAGTTGAGGTGCATTAGCTTGTTGCAGGATTGGGTTTTAAAAGCTGTCTAATACATCATCTTATAACCTGCTGCAAAGCTGTTCACCAGAAAGACTATATGGGGAAAAAACGAAGGGGGAAAACCTGGATTGTTCAAAATCAGAAGGATGCCCCAAACTGCAATTAAGTATCTGTTATAAAATAGAAGCATTGTATTATAAAATACAAGAACAACATTGTACAAAAATTTAGGCTGTGATGATCACATCAAATGGGCATTTAGGATGATTGTTAATAACTTGAGTTAAAATTTGACTAGGGCCATAGGGCCAACACTCCCTATCATTTACAAATAGCGTTTAGAACCTTGATTTTGTATCTAGTCTGACAGACAGCAATTTTAACTGCAGGGTGTCGTATAACAGACTGGCTGAGTACAGACTCAGAGGAAATAATGCTATCTTTATTAATCATTTCCACTTCTTGCAACACCTGTGTGTTTCTCAAGGCCTCCCATCCAAGAACCTGAATCTCTTTCACCCGTGAGATCGGATTCCTTCAGCTCACAAGGTAGTGTGGCTGCTAAGGACAGACTGGCAGTCATATTGGGTTCTAGTCCATGACTAGGACTACTAAGTGCTATGGTAATACAAATAAAAATAATAATAATATTGAAACATGGAGAGTGCCATAGTATGCTACAAACTGCACTTGAAATTAAAAAAATACTGTAATTTCCAAACTCCATGGTCTCATCAAAGACCGTTTTTAGTGTAAGCTGAGAGAGAAAAATATGTTTCAGATGCAACAGTCCTCAATTTTTAGGAATACTCTGCTTTATCTCTAGATGGAAGGGAGCAGGGTTATTTTGGAAAATATTTTGTATTAAAGATGCATTGATGAACTGTTAGGATGGGGAGTAACATTTTGTCCATGTGTTCATCCCTGAGTCTGTAGAAGCAATAAAACAAGTCAATTGTATTGTCTTTTATTGGCTGAACAATAGCTTGAAGATAGCTGTACAATAGCTTGAAGATGAAGCTTGAAATGTCACATTTGATCATATTTTCTCTTCTTGATCCTTTTATCTTGTGAAGTCTTTTTATTTTGCAGCCTTCATGCTGCCAAAGGGACTATTTAGTTAAAAGAGGAAATATAAGGTGGAGAAGGAGTTGAAGTCAAGTTTAAAATGTTATGTTTTTAAGTGGTGTGTGATTAGGTTGCAGAAGGGGCTTTTTAGGGTGTATTGAGAGAGGGATTGAATGGTTTAAAAGGGAGAGAAACAATGTACATAAAAAGTGAAGGCGCTGAAGAAAATAGGAGAACCTTAGTTAATTAACCTAGCTGATTGTGGAGATAATCCAGTCATTTTAGTTTATAAAGCTTAACTGCATGGCAAAGATCAAGTTTAGCAGTGTGACACCTCTGTTCCATTCTTCAGCTGCAGCAGGAGGCGAACAGAGATCTCAGACGTACATTTAGCAAATATAGGAAGACACTACTGTAGTACAGGGAAGTAACTGTCCTTTTATCCATATGAGAAATAATAATGCTTGTTCTTGAAAAAGAATTACCAAGGCTATAATTCCAAATTAGAAATATGCTGCTCTTCATAAACCATTCAAACTGTTCTCTGTGATTGATGACATCAACAGAAGACCCTTTATTGAATTATAGCTTTTTATTTAACTTGTTGCTATGCATTATTCTGTTACTGAATCAGAATAATAGATCCCCATCTCTTTATATTGCCAGTGCATAATCATGCCCTTGTAAAATGGGTTCACTGCTTTCCTCATCCCTTTGTTTTCTTGTGATCTCACCATAGGTATTAGACCATGGATTGATACCTTTTTTGAAATCAGACTTCATTTTGTTTTCAGATTCTTTTGTTATATGTAGCCAGCAAAGAGGATCTCTTTCCATAAATCTAGCGAACTTCTTTTAACATACCACAAGTTTATGGTTTATTGTCCATAAGAATCCAGATATATCATCAGTCTATGAAGGACTGAAGCCATTGTAGCATTTTTCCTATAAAGGAAAGATCTCACCATTGTCTTAGTTAGTCCAAAATCTTACCCCACTTTTCTTTTGCTTGATGTTAAATATAACTCATTTTACTTGCACAAACTCCCCAATCATTCATCTTCTAAACATTTTTGTTTCAATTAAAAGTCAGAGGAAATATTGTAAACTAAGGCTCTGATCTAGCATTTGACTCTGGAGTGGGTATGTGGAGGCCCATTGACTTCAGTGGGGCTCCAAACAAATTCTCCTGTATGGTCCTCTCTGCAGGGGTGGGGCCTAATTCTGTAAGACAAACCACAGATGCTCAAAACTCAGTATTGTAGATTGCTGACTACTTTCCCTTCAGGACACTATGTCCTCTTTTTATCCAAGTGTCTATAAGCGAAGGTCTTAAAGCAAAAACATTCTTAGAAGTTGCCTGGTATGGGCTAAAACTGATTCTCTATCTTTTCATATTTTATTTTCTTGATTGTAGTTCTGATGTTACTAAAATAAACTGTAACAAGATGTAATACATATTTTTGCCTATTGTTTCTAGGAAGGGACAAATGTGATCTTTCATTTAAGATTATGTATAAGGTTCAGCATCTGTTAGAGAGAAACTTTCCATAGCTTTGGTAAAAGCCACAAAGTTTCCCCAGCTCTAGGTTAACAACCTGGGTAGGTTAATCCAAATCTGAACTTGTAGTGCAGTGGAGAGGAATCATCAGAATATATGTTTTCTTGAGTTTGTAAATTTAGTGGCTTATTGGAAGTGATGTATTTAGTTTCCTGGCATGAAGAAGCTTTTCTGTTGGGGAGCAGTCTTAGCAGTGGCTCCTGGGGGAGTAGCTGATCTGCACTTTGGGGCAGAGGAACAATAGTGAATGGTGACCATGCTGTGTTGAAGGGAGTGAATCAAAATCAGAAAGCCATAAAACTAAAACTTGCAGTTTAAGGGTAAAGTTGAGAGAGGAAATTTAGGATCTGAAGGTTGAAGCTGCAAACTGTCATTGGTTATCAGATTCAGTATTGTGAATGTCCTAGTTTTTTTCATAACAGCCTTGCCTGCATGCAAAAAACCCAAATTAAAACAAAAACAAAACAAAAAATTCAGATTCTCATTCAGATTTTATGAACTTCCAAAGTTGATCATAATTTGGATTACAGAGCACATCACTATGAAACATGCACATAATTATATTTCAAACAGATGCAAAAAACACACCACAAACATAGGGCATGCTCTCTTTTATCTAGGCATTAATCTTTCCATCTGACAAAGTGGATTGCAGCCCACGAAAGCTTATGCCCACAGAAATTTGTTAGTCTTTAAGGTGCTAACAGGACTCTCAATATTTCCATATTATGGCTATTTTCTGCAGACTTCATCATTGGCCAGAATTTTCTTTAATCCTAATTTTTGATGATTAGATGTGCTTTCCACATAACTGATGACTTTTTAGGTTATTTTTTTATAGCTCTCAGTTTTGTACAATGTGTATATTGATTTAATTTATATCCTGAAAGCATTTTCCTGTTGTATGTCTTGAAGGTACTCTCAATATTGAAATGTATTAATAATGATTACCAAGAATGCTGAGTGTTGCATTTAAACTTTATTTTTAAAGGAATTTAGAATAAAATAATCTGTTAGTTCTAAAGTTGTGCTAACCTTCTGAGCATGGATGGAAGTAGAGGAATTAATAGTCCTTTATCAATTGTAGGGCTTGTCAACCCAGGAAAGTTAATTTGGCTTAAGATGGGTGTGACGTTAAAGCACAATAATAAGACTCTTATTCTGTAATAAGAGTGTCTACACAGGGAGTTAATCAGGAACAGCTCTTCCAGAATAACTGCTGGTGTAAATAAACCCTTACCTTGTTTATTCACCAGTATAGGTATAATACATTGCACTTGACTGACCTGATGTGGTATCCTATTTAATTTAAATCGTTTTTTTTCTCTTTTGTATGTAGCTTTAAAAAAGGCTAATATGGTCCAATTATGTTTTTCTAACTAAAGAAAGGCACTCTTTCTGCATTTGTAGCACTTTTCTGGACCCTGAGACAAGAAGAGCAATGGGAGAACAAGCAGTAGCTCTTGCCAAAGCAGTAAAATATTCCTCTGCTGGAACTGTAGAATTCCTTGTGGACACCAAGAAGAATTTCTACTTTTTGGAAATGAACACTAGACTTCAGGTAAGAAAAACAACTGTTCAGATTCAGAGACAGGATTATTTAAAAATATACAGATAAACCCCTCCAAATGTAGAGCCTGATCCTGTGAAGACCTACACATATGAGTAACTTTACACTGAAGTTAATAGGTCTACTCGCATGAGTAAGCTAATGTGCACAAATCTTTGCAGGAATGGGCCCTTTGCACAGCACATGGAAATGAGCATTCAGTACTTTGCTCTTTGTTACACTTGACCTAAAGACCTTGCAAGAGGTCACAGTTAAGTGCCACTGTGAGTTCACAATAAGTGGCTAGCCACTCTGCTTTGATACTTTTCCCTCTTGGTAACAGAAATTTCCTTTAATTTTTTATGCTTTTGTGAAAGTTTATTGAATTTCACCAGCAAGGTTAAACTACACATTGATGTCAGAAATAAAAACACTGGCAAATTGAATAGTATTTTAAGTCATGAATATAGTACAAAAATACTAAAGAAGGATAGCTTTATGGATTTCAAGTTGGTGCTTGCACTTAATTGTGGAATTGATAATGTGAAATAGAAATGCTGGGAATAATCCCTTTTTAAAGAATTATTTTTTATTAAAGATACCTGTTTAGTAGCCAGAGCGTCAGAAAAACCCAACACCATTGATAAGCTTTCTTCTGCTGCTGCTGCTTTAACATACCAATAATAGCAATACAAGGAAACAGAGTGCATATCTCAAAATATATACACAGAGTGCATATCTGTGTATCATTCTCTGTTTCCTCTTTGTGTACCTTCTGTACATTTATAATTCCCAGTTTGTCTACCATTTCATATAAAGCTTCTGATGAGTCTCTTTAATCTTGTTTTTGATTAAGAAAATTCATAAATTAATACGTTCCTCATCTGATACCAGCAGAGATACAGGATCCTAAATTCCCTCCCTTGACAGTGTTCATTGTCTATTAAGGTGTTACTCAGCCTGAAATATAAACGTGATCAGTAGTGTATCCTTGGGCTTAATTCTCTCTCTAGCGTTTTTTTTAATATTGTATCTGTCTGTAGATTTTGCCATATGTGGTGGTAAAACTCTTCCAATTTCACAGCATCAAACTCAGAATGGAATGAATGTCACCTTTAAAGACTTCTTTCAAATATTGTGTAAATTTTAGAGGTCCCCTCTAATAGTAGACCTATTCTTTCCAAATCTTAAGAAATTTACTAACCTTAAATTACAATACTTGTGTACGTTCTCTAATTCTCTCTATCTATCTTGGCTCTGTGTTGTGTCTAATTAGCATTTCAGTTTGAGGCTGGAGGGTAGTAATTTTCTTTGTTTCTTCTCCAAGCTTTCCCAATTGATCTGTCACTTTCCCCAACTCTCAAACTTGAGTTTCTGTTCCACTAACAGATATGTAACTGGCATCTTGTTTTTGCTCCCTTCTATTAAGAGCCAAAGATAGAAACTCTAATGAAGCTTCTCCAAATTTAACTTTAGAACCAAGTGAGTCTCCAGATGTCCATGTATTTGCACTCACTTTTACTGATACATGCTTCAGCCTTTTTTGCTCTGTAGCTTGTAAGTGCTTGGGAATCAGGATTGCTAGTGCGTTTACTGTTTCTACTCGTTTGTGTAGAGTAGGGGTGGCCAACCTGTAGCTCGTGAGCCGCATGCGGCTCTTTGTATGCTGCTCTTTGAGACTGTAAGTGAAATTGACCATCTGCCTCAGAAATGGACTTGGGGGAGGGTAAGAGAAGTGAAATTGACCAGCTGCTGCCGAAATTGACGCATCGGCATGAATTTTTGGCGGAGGGATATCTACATCTATTTTTTTGACTCTTCGTCTCTGACTGGTTGGCCACCCTTGGTGTAGAGCTCTCTACATTTAGAGAAATTTCCCAAGAGTCAGTTTATCAATAAGTTGTGCTTTTTAAGGCCTGTCCCTGGGCACAGTTCAGGCACTATTTCCTTATCAGCATTATCAAAATTAATCTCAAATAAAATGTGCAGTTATGTCACAGCCTTCATTTACCCCAGAATCAGATCCAGCTAGAGGTGGTTGGGAATTTTTCTACTATATATTCTTTGGTCAGAAAATGCTGATTCATGTAAACTGAAACTTTTAGTGGAAACATCTGTTTCAACAAAACTTTCATCAGAAAGGTTTCTCAGGTCTAGGATTGGGTGTAGACGGAAGAAGGGAGGAGGAGAAAGAGACAGATCCATCTCAGAATAGCCAATAGCCCAGTGAGTGGGGCACTCACCTGAGATGTGGGAAACTCAGGTCCCTATTCTGAACTGGGTAGAGGGGGATCTCGCACCTTCCAGGTGTGTGTCCTAACCACCAAATTGTTGGCCATGCTGGGGTGGGTTGAAGTAAACTCACATACAGTTAATTACATTGAGGCAGATCCTGGTCTCTGTTCCAAACTCTTTGCGCTGCCTACTTTCCTTCTTTAGGTATGCTGAGCATAGTTCAGAAGCATCTGACGTGGGTCTGTGACACACTGTACCCCAAAGCAGCACACTGTAAACCCATATTCATCATTTCTGTATGGTTGTAATAATTCATATTAAGCATGACACAAGATATCCAATGAAAAGTCATATTCTGTTAAAATGCATTGTGCTGTCAAAATATGCATATTGCTAGTATGTATCAAGTTATAACATTTTGCTATTACAATATGCTATAAGTTTGCTAGTAATAGCAGAGGAGGCACTTCCACCCAGGAGGGGTTCATCAGCCAACAAAGAAATTGTAAACAAAGGATTTAAAACACAATAGCAGTTGCACAAGACCATAAATAGAGAGTGCACAATTCTATGACTCACTCGCATAGGAGGGATTGAGCAACCTTGTGGCTCAGCAGTGCCCACCTGGACATGCCTAGACTAGTGTCTAGTGGCCACATGGTCAGAAGATATAAAGGAAGGAACAGAGGTTGCATGCTTTGTCCTTTCTCCTCACCCATCCACGCTGAAAGCAGCAGGAACACTAAGGGTTTGTTGACACATGCTCTTATGCTTGCAAAACTTCTGTCATTCAGGGGTGTAAAAGTACACCCTGCTGATTGACATAAGTTTTGATGGCGTAAGCGCTAGTGTAGCTGCATTATGTTGGTGGGAGAAAGCTCTCCTGCCAACATAATAAAACAACCTAAACGAGGGGCAAGAGAACTTTCCTGCTGACATAATGCTGTTTACACTCACATTTATGCCAACAAAACTTATGTTGCTCAGTGGGGTGTTTTTTCAAACCCCTGAGTAACAAAAGTTTTGCCAGCATAAGTGTGGGTGTAGACAAGCCCTAAGAGACTGGACCCAGGCTTGGGAGAAGCCTTATACCGAGAACTGGAACCTTGGGGTGTGAAAACTGCCTAATATAGATACTGTTAATGTTGGAGGTTTAAGATTTAGATTGCATGTTTATCTTTATTTTCTTTGGTACTTATCTCTAATCTCTTAGGAGTACCACTTATACTCACTTAAAATCCACCTTTCTGTAGTTAATATAAACCCGTTTTATATTCTTAACTAAAACAGTGTGTTTGTTTGGAAAAATCCCTATTTAGTTAACAAAAATTGGTGTGTCTTCTCCATGCTGAGGGAGGGGAGAACTGTGCGACAAATTTTCCTTGTCATACTTGACCAGGGCAGGACAAGGCAACTTCGGGGTGCAGGGCAAGGAGCTAGAGTGACCGGGCTGATGGCTTTCTCTGAGATTTGTGAGTGGCTCTGGGAGCATTCATACAATCTAGCTGAGCATGTTGGGCTCAGTGATAACAGCACCTGGCGGGGTTTGCTGCTTGTCACTAGCAAAGTAGTGTCAGAGACAATCCAGTTCAGAGAGTTAAGGGACCACAGTGGCACCCTGGTCCAGGTGGCACACTGGGGAAACCCATTACAGTGTCTTACTCCATCATGCTGTTTAATTTTTTTTGGGGGGCGGGGTTATTTTTTTGATCAATTCCTTGGGAAGATTCTTTTTTATCATACAATCCTGTAAACAAGCACAAATAAAGGATGCTTGTTTCTTTTTATTTCTGTGCTAAATGTTGTAATACAGTATGAAGTTGGTAGATTAAGAAAACCAGTGTACTAGCTATATTATTTCTATTATAATTTACATAATTTGTTTTACAGATGTTTTACTCTCAATCAGTGGTTCAGGGAAAGTGAATTATTATTTGTTGTCAGCAGAAAAATTTTACATCTAACTTCCCTGCCATCTGCTGATGACTACAAGAGAATCTGAGATCAGCTAATTTTGTTAGAGAATAAATCATTCTTGCTATCATGCAGAAAGTATACAGACTTAGATGCTTCCCATATCAGTTACAAGTGAGCTTGCTGTGTATTGTCATGTACTGCACATTTGGAATAGCTTTCAAGCAGTTACCACTGTTAGGACTCTTGAGGCAGAGCAGATGTTGCATAATTTGATCCTTTATAGCCACTTGAGGAGTGCATTGCTTTGTGTTGCTTAGTTGTCATTGGGACAATAAAAAGTAGTCATAATCAAAAATACTGTAAACATGCTTTGAAATAAACAAAAAGCAAAATCTCATAGCTCTGTAACCATCCTAACCTGAGAGTAGTCTCAAAATGTCCCTTTCTAGCAAACACATTCAGAATGATTGTTTTCTTGCTTTAGGAACATTTCAGTTGAAATATTATTTCTATTTCTCTTTAGATCTAGAGACACTAATGCTTGTGAAAAAGGCACGTAGTGTAAAGGTATACAATTCCAGAGGGGTAGCCGTGTTAGTCTGTATACAGCAGAAACAACGAAAGTCCTGTAGCACCTTAAAGACTAACAAATTTCTGCAGGCATAAGCTTTCATGGGTTGTAACCCACTTCACCAGCCCATGAAAGCTTATGCCTGCAAAAATTTGTTAGTCTTCAAGGTGCTACAGGACTTTATTTTATTTTATTTTATTTTTTAAAGGGTATACAATGTTGCTAAATTTCCTCTAATGTAAATCAACTGATGAGGGTGAAAAGAAGGTTTCAAAATGTTTGAAGTAATTGTTTGTAATATTTCAAATTCAGAAACATAACCTCTTGTTTTATGGAGAATATATTATGAAATTGCCCAAAATATGACAACATTAGTTAAGAAATTTAGTATATGTAATACAGGGATTTAGGCCAATCTGCTATGTCACTCATGTACATACAGTGTCATGTGTTTTTTTTTAAAAACCAGTCTGTGTAATGTAATATGAATTAAAAGGTCATTTGTATAAACTGGACTCAGAATGAGATGGAAAATATTGCATGTAGCTCATAAGAAGTGAGCATTATGTTCTCTTCTCATGTAACAATTCCATTGAATATTTTTGTAGCACACAATTTTAATTTCTTGTTTAGGAGAAAAGAGGAGTTGTGGTTAGATAGAAGTATCATGTTTGTATGGGGTTTACTAGGAGAAAATGACATATCTGTGTGTGCTTGTTAGTGATTCCACATTTATTTCTATTAGAGCTGTGTTCCAGATCCAGCATATGTAAACAGGTTTATCTTAAATGTGTGAGCCCTGAGATTGTGTATTAAATGTCCATAACATGAATAAAAGTACCGTCCAGCAGCAAAATCCTTGTTTCTTTTCAAAGTATGAACAATTTCTGAAAAATATCATGTTATAGTTATTGTATAGTATGCCCCTGGCAACACTCAGTGCAAATCTTTAAAGCCATAATTTTACATTTGAGGAGTTTTGTCCATCCTTACCTGTTTCTGTATTTTGTTTGCTTGTTTTTACACTGACTTGATGAAGACAGTTGAAAAGAGAGAGAGGGACCTCTTTCAGATTAGCCAGTAGTCCAGGGGTTAGGGTACTCACCTGGGATGTGATAGACCCAAGTTCAAATCTCTACTCTGGATTTTCAAGGGCTATTGTCAGAAAATGATACTCTAATTTTTTAGTTTTTTAAAAGAAAAATTCAACACAGCCTATGAATGTAAGCATTCTGGAAATGGCTTTTGACCTGTCTCCTATAACTAGGGGCTGTTATATGTCTGTACAGTGTAATAATGGGGAAAAAATCTTGAAAAGTAAAATTGGCAGAACAGAATTCCTTAATTTCATATCTGTGGTAGAGCTATCAAAACACCAGAAACGTTAGGCAGAGCAGGTACTTGAGCCCGGGTCTCTCACTGTGCAGGTGAATGTGCTGATCAATGGGCTGTTAGCTATGGAGGGGGTGGGTTGGTCTGTCTGTTTCTTTTGTGAAAAAATTTGAAAGATCTGTTTTGTCCTGATGCAGAAAGGGAAATTTTTTGAAATCTTGAAATTTTTTCATGGGATGGGAAAACTGATTTCTGTCCAGCTCTTGTAATTAGCTCGGTATAAATGACAAGAAAGATATAACCAGAGATTTTCTGCTACCTGTAGCAAATCCCTGAGAAAGTAAGTAATAGTTTTTGTTGTGTTTTGTTGTTTGTGGGGAAGGTGAGGTGGGAGTGAAGGGGTGGTTATCCCTGTATCAGAGGAGTGAAATATTAAGAAATGTCAAGTGTCTCAAAGTAAAATTTCAAATGATTATAACTGCAATTTGATGAGGCATGTTGTTCAGGTTTCTTAATGTTTCAGTCTTACATTGCAGTGATGTAGTCATTTCACTTCGTCCACCAAACAGGAATCAGATAGTAAAGACTTTCAGTTGTTACTAACCTGGGCTGGATTTAAACTAGTGACCTAGAGATGGAAGGTTTCTTATCCCATTACCAATCCCCTAAACCTTCCAGAATTCATTCTTCACAAAGTTTATGCCAGCTGTCCATGACTGTTTGCAGAGCCAGAGGAAAAAGTGATTTTGCTGCCAAACACTACTTCACATAAGAGAGTCAGCTGACAACAGTTAACTAGATTTTGCCACACTCTTGCCTCCTTAATTTAACTTCCATTAAATTCAGCCACTGGTTGTCTGCTTTTCAGACTCTCAGAAAGAACTACAGAAAAGCTTTGCTAATTGTTGTTGACAGAAGAGAATGACAGTTTCTAAAGTCACTGAATCTGATGGATGCCATTAATAATGCTGCCAAGACATGGAATTATGTCTCAGAGATACTGCCACCATCTCCCTGTAATAAAATACTATCAAATAGAAAACAAAGGAAATTCTTTTTTTGACTTTGAGAATAAGCCTGAGAAGAGAAACTGAAGATCTTTCTCCAAACTACAAATGAGTTGACTAGTTTTAGTTATTTGGTTATGAAGAATATTCAAGAATGTGACCATAGGCAACTGGTTTGGAGGATTTCAGGAGGACTCTGATGTTATTGTTGAACATAGTGGAAGCAGGGGGAAATAGCAGCTCTAGAAAGAAAGCCGTAACAGTTTTTATCAACTGTAAAAGGGAAGGAAATTCTGTAAAATTAACGTCATGATTTTTGAACAGCAGGATTTCAGTTTACACAAAAATATTGAAATTATGAACAAGGAAAAGTGTTGGATACTTAATTATCTGACATTAGCCCTTATACTGTGGTTTTTTTTTTAAATTTAACAGAGCCTATGAATGTAAGCATTCTGAAAATCACTTTTGACCTTTGTGCTAACTAGGGGACATTCTATATCTCTACAGCACATTAATGGAGGGAAAAATCCTTGCAAATTAGTTGACAAAAGAGAATTCTTATATTTCAGATCTGTGGTAGATCTTCCAGAACATCAAAACATGGAAAGGTTTATGATTATCGTGGGAAGAGGATTAGTATCTCATTATTATGACTGTAAAAAGATATTTTAGAAGAGCACTGGAAAGTTGGGTTTATGTATAAAACAATGAGACATCCATCTGTACACTGTACGGGGAGATCCTCAGCTGGTGTAAACTGTCATAGCACCACTGAAGTCAATTTACATTAGCTGAGGATCTGCCTCTAACAATACTTAAAAAATACAATAGATTGAAAAGAAACAGCAACCCCATACGGTAACGAGGCAGGACAAAAGTAAACCAAATTCCCCACTTACCCTGTACATCACTCCAAACAATATTTTCTTCTTCAGAACACCCCTCCCCACCACCCCAAAAGGATGTTCTTTGCCACATTCACTAAAGGTCCATGGATGTGGGCTTTTGTGAACAAAGCCTGGGGACATGTATTCCAAAGGAAAGAGGTCCTTACAGAAAACACCTTGCCAGGAGCCCTCTTTCCTCCCCCTGACTCCTTCTCTTTTTTTAATTCTGAGGGGGGTCCAGCTGATGTGCCTCTGCTGATGGCAGCTTGGGCAATACGTCATGACGTCACATAATTATTTTCAGTAATTGATTTGGGACAGATCATCAGCCAGAACATAAACTGATGTCGTTCCATTGAAGTCAGTGCAGCTACAATGATTTAAACGATCAGAGGATCTGGTCCTATGTCTATATACATTACATACTGCCTTTTGTCTCCATTCAGTAAAGCATTTTGGGATACATTTTGTATGAAAGTGGTCTTGCAAATGGTGGGATTATTGGTGTACGTGAGACTGAGTATCAGGATTGAGATTTTAAAAACCGCAATAGCAGTCAGAATACTTGAGGAACCGAAATATAAGAATACTGCTGTAGCTCTACTGTTTTTCAATTCTTCAAAATAAAGAACATACGTTTACTGAAATAAAAGGTATCTGTGATCTTGGTATTTATCCACAGTGTATTCTGTAAAATGCTCGTTGGTTTTGAGTAACGAAAATTTATTTTGTTGAATAGGGAGAGCCCATAACATCCCAAGTAAATCTTATGCTTTTGTACACTGTGCCATATGTTGAAACCTTTCGGTTATTTATTTAAATATAAAGAGGTATGTGACATTCTTCTAATCAAGAAGAAACTTCCTGGAGAAGGGATGATATAGTTTTAATCCCATTGAAAATCATATTTTTGGCCACTGTGCTTTGTTCAGATACTCCCACTAACTTGTAAGTAACATGCCATTTGAATACATGGGCATAAGTGTAATCTACTAGAGAATCATGTGTGTTTACTGATGGGTATGAACACCTCAGCACATCTTGACCATTTACTCCCTGAAGTTATTCATCTGTGGCCAGGGAAACTGCCTTTACCAGTCTAGCTCTTGGCTGGATTTGTTTACAAAAGTTATATGATTGTTTCAGTGGTTGCAGTCTGTAGCTCTGTTTAATTGGGCTCTTGAAGACGATTGTGATTAGGTATGGTTTGGAGGCCGGAGCACAAGTCTAGGGACCAGATGCTTTTGCACTCTAATCCATAGTTTCTCAACCTGTGGAACGCGTACCCCTGAGGGTATGCTGGACACAGGCATGGGGAACCCGGGGAAAAATAGAGTGAAGGGGAAGCTGGGCGGCAGCAGCCGACTTCTGGGGAAGCTGGGCGGCAGCAGCCGACTTCCCACCGGGTCCCAGCTCCCAGATGGGAGGCATGTGGCAGCCCCCGGCTTCTGGGGAAGGCAGGTGGCAGCCTCCCGCTTCCTGCCCAGTCACAGCTCCCATCTGGGAAACGAGCGGCAGCCCCCTGCTTCCCTGCCTGGTCACATCTCCCAGCTTGGGAGGAGGGCGGTAGCCGATGGCTTCTGGAGGAGGCGGGCAGCAGCCCCCCGCGTCCCGCTGAGTCCCAGCTCCCAGGTGGCCTCGCATCTGGGTATCAGCCATCTGCACCCCTGCTCCAACCAGAGGGACAGCCTCCAGCGCCCCGGTTTGAAAACGGGCAGCAGCTGCCTGCCCACATCCCTGGGTCCCAGCCAGTGCGGAAGCCTTCTCTGCCCCAGCTCGGATTGGGTGGCAGTCCACTGAGGAGGTGACTGGCTCTGTGGATGTAGGGAAGGCGGTGGATGTGATATACCTTGACTTTAGCAAAGCTTTTGATACTGTCTCTCACAGTATTCTTATCAGCAAGTTAAAGAAGTATTGGTTGGATGAATGGACTCTAAAATGGATAGAGAACTGGCTAGAGCATAGGGCTCAATGAGTAATGATCAATGGCTCCATGTCTAGCTGGCAACCGGTCACAAGTGGAGTTCCCCAGGGGTCGGTCCTGGGGCCGGTTTTGTTCAACATCTTTATTAATGATCTGGAGAATGGGGTAGATTGCACCCTCAGCAAGTTTGCGGACGACACTAAGCTGGGGGGAGTGGTAGATACCCTGGAAGGTAGGGATAGGATACAGAGTGACCTAAACAAACTGGAGGATTGGGCCAAAAGAAATCTAATGAGGTTCAACAAAGAAAAGTGCAGAGTCCTCCACTTAGGAAGGAAGAATCCCATGCACAGCTATAGACTGGGGACCGACAAGCTAGGCAGCAGCTCTGCAGAAAAGGACCTGGGGGTAACGGTGGATAAAAAGCTGGATATGAGTCAGCAGTGTGCCCTGGTTGTCAAGAAGGCTAATAGCCTATTGGGCTGCATTAGGAGGAGCATTGCCAGCAGGTCATGGGAAGTGATTATTTCCCCTCTATTCGGCATTGGTGAGGCCACATTTAGAATATTGTGTCCAGTTTTGGGCCCCCCACTACAAAAAGGATGTAGACAAGTTGGAGAGAGTCCAGCGGAGGGCAACAAAAATGATTAGGGGGCTGGAGCACAGGACTTATGAGGAGAGGCTGAGGGAACTGGGCTTGTTTAGTCTGCAAAAGAGAAGTGAGGGGGGATTTGATAGCGGCCTTTCACTACCTGAAAGGGGGTTCCAGGGAGGATGGGGCTAGGCTGTTGTCGGTGGTGGCAGATGACAGAACAAGGAGCAACGGTCTCAAGTTGCAGAGTGGGAGGTCTAGATTGGACATTAGGAAAAAGTTTTTTACTAGGAGGGTGGTGAAGCACTGGAATGGGTTACCTAGGGAGGTGGTGGAATCTCCATCCTTAAGGTTTTTAAGCTGAGGCTTGACAAAGCCCTGGTTGGGATGATATAGCTGAGGTTAGTCCTGCTTTGAGCAGGGGGTTGGACTAGATGACCTCCTGAGGTCCTTTCCAACTCTAATATTCTATGGTAGTCGCCCATCTCCTGGGGTGGCAGCCAGGTGGTAGCCCCCCTCCCTGGCTCAAAGCCCAGTGCCCAGAAAATGTGTCAGTTTCACTGCTCTAGCTGAATAACTCAACATCACCTCTAGCCCAGGTACATACTTGAATTATGCACCCCTGGTGTAAAAGTGGTAAGCCTACCCACACTAGATCTGACATCCATCATATCAGGTCTTTATATACTCAGCCCTTCTTCCAACACATGGCTCACATTAGTTTGTAAATATAAAATCCCATGGAAAATTGAGTGTTGTTGAAAGCAAAGGACACATGGTCCTCCAATATCTACAGAGCCAAAAGAAGAGCTGTGGGGAACATGAGTATTTCCTGGAGAGAAGATTGCTGTGGGACATAGCGAGAACCAGTTCAAGATTATTGGTGGTGTTCATAGAAAAGCTGAAAACCATGGTGAGCTGCTTCTGGGCCTGAGGAACGAGCACCGACTGGTGGGATTACATGTATTGTAGGGTTGGGATGACTAATGGTGACTGCAGAACTTTTGAATGGGCAAGGTCACATTCTTGGATCTGTGCGCCAAGCTCACCGTTGCCCTCCAGTGTAGGGACCCAATAGTGGGAGGTGTGCTGACAGTGGAGAAGCAAGTGACGATTGCACTTAGGGAACTTTCAAGGCTGGATTGTTACCAATCAGTGGGATATTCTGGAGTTGGAACATCCACTGTGGAGGCCATTGTCACACAAGTGTGCAAGCCTCACGATTGTGATTCTGCAATGTGTGGGACACACTGGATGGATTTGCATTGGTTCAGTTCCTGAGCTACAGGGGAGTGATAGACAGCATGCATATCCCTATTTTGGAACCAGTCCATCTTGCCACAGAGTGCATCAACAGAAAGGGCTATTTTACTATGGTGGATCACTGGGGATGTTTCACCAACATCAGGGGTGGCTGGTCAGGGAAGGTGCATGACTCTTGCATCTTTAAAGACACAGGACTGTTTAGAAAGCTGCAAGCAGAAACTTTCTTTCCTGAACAATGGATTATTATTGGAGATGTTGAAATGCCAATAGTAAAGCTGAGAGACCCAGCCTATCTGTAACTCCCCTGGCTCATGAAACTGTTCACTGGCCACCTCAACAGCACCAAGGAAAGATTCAGCTTCTGACTCAGCAGGTGCAGAATGACAATTTTAATGTGTTTTTGGTAGACTGAAGGGATGCTGGTGGTGTTTGCTCACAAGATTGGATCTCAGTGAGAGAAATATCCCAATGGTTGTAGCTGCTACTGCATCCTACATAATATCTGTGAAGCAAAGGGGGAAAATTGCTGCCAGGATGTCTGCTGTGTTTGAACAGCCAGACTCAAGGGCTATCAGAAGAGCTCAGGGCAGAACTATACGGCACAGGAAGGCTTTTGGAAGAGCACTCTAACAGTGATCTACAGTAATGCGTTGTAGTGTACTGTGCTCTGCCTGAATCTGCTGTTTTGGGGCCTGTTGGGAATTGTATGGTGCTTGGTGTACATCTGTGCTTATTATACAGTTTGTCAATGATCCTATGAGTTGTCACAATGTACAATAACAAGTGGGTATTTTCACTACTGCTAGGCACTCTGCAGCATATGTTGGGAACTAATAAAAATGAATTATTTTCCAAACAGTGCTGTTTTATTGAATAATATAAACACTTCAAAATACTCTGTGCACGTTAAAAGAAAATATATTAAAACTAGGGCTATCAAACGATTAAAAAAATTGCAATTAATTGCGAGATTAAAACTAGTCATGAGTAATTTCAGTTTTAATCATACTGTTAAAGAATAATGGAATATCAATTTAAATTTATTATAAATATTTCCTAGGCAGTGGATTTCGTAATTGTGACCAGAGCAGTCAGTGTTGAGTATTGTGGAACAGCTGCTGGAGGACTGTTATGGTCAATATAGGTAATGCAGTGTTTATATTCGCACTGCATTGACCTTGATATGTTGACCCTGACTCAACACACTCAGGGAGGTGGTATGTGGGTGTAAGGGAGCGCTTACATCAGTGGGAGACAAGTGGAAGCATAGGCCTGGTCCGCTCTATAGCGTTAGGTCGATGTAAGGTAGCTTATGTCTACCTAGCTCTGTAAGCGTCTACAATAAAATGTAGTTAAGTCAACACAATGTCAGTATAGACACTGTGTTGTTTATTGCAACTGTTGCTGCCTTTCAGACGCCATCTCACAATTTCCACACTGACAGTTAAATCGGTGCAAGCGCTCCTGGTGAGGATGTGCACCATTGACACAAGGAGCGTAGAATGGACATGCAGGAACGATTTAATTACTGTGGTGGCTGTACATTGACGTAACTTAGGTTGACTTAATTTTGTAGTATGGACTTGCTCATAGAAACACATGCTAGTATATAAATGTAGGTTAGAGAAGAGAAAGAAATAAACTTAATATAAAAAAAAAATATAAATATATTTATAATCCTAAAAAGCAAGAGTGAATCTCTGAAAAGAGTAAAAGTAAAACAGAATAACCTATCAAAAAAAAAAAAAAAACGGGGGCGGGCGGGAAGATTACATTAAATGGGGAAATGTATTTAAATACAAACAGGGGCAGGAGAAATAAATCCAAGACCACCATGTGCAAAAAATAATGTTTAGTAAAATAATTCAGAATCCTTCTATTACTTGAGAAAAAAGATACTTTGGTTCCCATTTAGGAGGCCAATTCTGCAATCTTTATCCCTCAGTAAGGTCTATGGGATTAGACCCTTAGGTTCAGATCCTGCATGTGAGCTCTATGTGGTTGGATCCTTGCACTCTCGTGGAGCTTATTTCAGGATCAGGGCCATAGTTTGAACAGGATAGAGCAAATTTACTTTTTAGAGTGTTCTTTTGGATTGTAGGCTTAATACTCTACTGCTAAAATATTAAAAAAAATAGAAAATGCAAAGACTTAAAACAATATTTTTTAAAAAGCAAGTTTCTTAACTGACTGCTTTATGCCACTCTGATGCTTAATTTAAAAAAGAATTCAATTTAAATTATGCAACTGAGTTTCCCACCCCATTTTATGTATTATATTTTGGAGATTTAACCATATGAGTGTCTTAACTAAAATATTTGACTAGAAGAAATTACTAATAAGATAGTGTCTAGCTTAGTTTCAATGCAATTTGTATATAAAAAAGCTTGCATGCCATATTTTCTTAATATCATTTTGTTCAAATACAAAGGGAGTATTTTGAAGCAACAAGATAATATTGACCAAGTCAAAGAGCCTTATTGTAGATGGATTAAATAAATGTTTGTGAGTCTTGAGAACCAAACAACAAAAATATTTGTCTTTCCAGAAACATTCCATCCTATTTTGATCATCAGCAATAAAGCTGAAAACCACAATGAAGCTATTGTGACTGAAATGCCAAGTGTAATCCAAGAAAAATGATGAGGCTAACTAATAAAAATGTCTATTTTAGGGAAATGTTACATTTTACTTTTTTCAGTATTAACATTCTGAAGTTGTTCGAAAGTTAAAGGTAAATTTTAAATTAAAATCCTAACTGGGAGAACAAGTTTTTTTAACCAAATAATTGATATATAAGTGCTTCAGTATAACACTGCAGGGTGGGTGCTGAATTGTTTCACAGAATCTCCAAATTGGGTTAAGTGTGACATAGGAGAGAGTATCATGTGCTAGGTAAAATCAAGATTGAATCCCAAAGGTATGTTCTTAAACTGCATAATCAGATCCTCATTTTCAATATCATGTTTATGCTTCAAAGAATAAGTGCTTATTTCAGTGATGATTTGTCATTAAAATTATGTCAAAATGTCTTAAAATGTTGTTGAAACTATAAAAACACTCTCAACACACAGAGGGCTAATTATGGATGCCATCTGTTTATTTTTACAAAGCTATTTTTTTTAAAGACCAGTGCATCTTCTTGCTCTGATAAACCACAAGATTATTATAATGACTAACTGTTTTCCTTCAATTAGTGTTCTTGAAGTAAGGAAGACAACTGGTTTGTTCATTGACCTTTTCCTGTGTCATAAAATGTATGTAATATGACATCTCATGATAGAGAAATCATTGTGAAGTGCATTTTCTTAAGATATTTGACCCTTAGAACAAAAATATTTTATAATAAAAATGGCAGTTCTGTCATATTTTTTACTTGGGAATTTGTAATCCTGTCATTGTGTGCATCACATGCTAATATAGTATATGTCTTTGATTGTATCTAACATAGTAGGACCATAACTCATTTTCTTTGGGTGCTTTCATTTCACAACTTTTTCACAGTGACTCGTTAGAGATTGCTGTCAATTAATAAACATCTTCAGTTTATACCCATATAAAAAAAACCACGTGTGTGTGCATGCATGTGCGTATGTTTGCACATGCACCCATTCCTATCCAGCTTTAGTGTGAACGATGGGTATTCCCATGACAACATCATCCAAAGCCGTTAGCAGCAATTTGCTGAGAGAGCAGAGTGACTCGACTGGTCCAGCCCAGCTATTGTGCCTGCTAAGCACTACACAGATAAGTCTGGAGGGAAAAAAACTGAAGGATCCATCTGCTCATTTCTGCTACACTGCGCTGATGTAAGATTACGCTAATCTGGTTGCTTGTCAGGACAGGTTAGTGAAAGCAGGCGAATGGGTGAGATTTAGGGTAGACTAGCTCTATGGAAAATCGTAAGCTGCTCCTGTACATGCCATGTTAAGTGTAGCAGAATGGGTTGATTATCAGCTACTTTGACGATTTCAGTTGAAATATTACATTGCTAGGTTAAAAATGAGTCTTCCTTTTTTAAACTTCCAAACAAACAAAAAAACTAACACATCACCAAATGCCGTTGTGTTGTAAAAAATAAAACATATTTTAATATATTCTTTGCAGTTTTGCTTTTACTCCTTGTTCTTAGTTACTGTATTTGCAATTTATTTATTTATTTTATTTAGATTTTCTTCAAAAGAAAATGGTTAATGCTGCGTGGGGGAGGGCATATTTTTGGGTAATGTTTTTGGTTTTGCTTGTTTTTTTGGTTTGGTTTGGTGAAGAAAGCCCAGAGTTGGAAATTAACCTGTCCCATTATTGGCTGTTGGTATTTTTGTTTATCTGTATTGTTTTATGACTGGTTTTTTGGTTGTTTTTGTTACCTACCGACTGTCTGTTCTTGACCTTGCAGGTTGAACATCCCATCACAGAATGTATTACTGGCCTGGACCTAGTCCAAGAAATGATCCGTGTTGCTAAGGGTTACCCTCTCAGGCACAAGCAAGCTGATATTCCCATCAACGGCTGGGCAGTTGAATGTCGAGTTTATGCTGAGGTAAAATTAGTGGTAAGGGGTGAGAGGCTTGTGGAGCAGTAATGCCCAGGTGTAGATAGGCATGAAGGTGAAGTCAAGGTTTATAATTTGAGATTTGTGATTTACTGTATGTAACACAACTGATTAAGGAACGTTTTATGTGGATTTTTATTCTGTAATTCAAAAGAGTAGCCTGAGATCAAAATTATTACCACTTAGTTTATTTTAAAAGTACTGCAAGGAGCCATCATTCACTTCAAAGGAAGTTCACTGTGTGTTCTCAGCCTAATTTAATATGATGATTAGGCTATATTCCATTTTCTTCTGAACCATTAACCAGGTTTTCTCACCTCCATATTTTTTTAAAACCTTTTGACTTCAATATTTGGCTAAAATTTTGTAAACTGCCAGACTTTTCAGACTGCTCTTCTGTAACTACATTTGCTTTATATGACCAACTTGGAAAATGAATTCCAAAACCATAAGTGCAACTTTACAATTACACTATGACTCCCTATAATAATAGCAAAAAACCAAAAACAAACCTGAATTAAAAAAATCCTCTTTGAGTGACTAAGAGACTGGTATTATAAATTGACATCTTATTGGCATTGTTTTTGACATTGGGAAATTTAGACTTGTCTGTTGAATGAATGATATTCAGCTGTCTTCATTTTGTGTTAAGAAAGTTAATGCTTTAGGTAACAGTGTCTTTACCAAAAAAAAACCAAAAAACCAAAACATCTTGGTATGTGCTGTCCCATTTGACTATTGCTGCTTTTATTGCTCAAGACGACTTAATTTCTCTTGTTCTTCTTTCCTTATTTTTCATGACACAACAGAAGTTTGTTGCTTGTTCTGCTCAATACAGGATGTATATAACTATTTGGATGAAGAATAAATATCTTTGTGATTTGAATGACACAAAGTGTGCATTGGATATTAGTATGTGTTTACTAAGGTAGTTGGTATTCAGAATTTTTGCTCAACCATTGATGAGTATTAAAATCAC
The DNA here is from genome assembly GCF_026122565.2 of Emydura macquarii macquarii. NCBI lineage: Eukaryota > Metazoa > Chordata > Testudines > Chelidae > Emydura > Emydura macquarii. The sequence goes on along the minus strand of NW_027133808.1, from coordinate 6,072,813 downwards.
CATGATTATGTTGTTCTGTTCACCACAGAATTTGCAGTACTGATCAGTTTGCAAGTAGTATTATGTGGGAGATTTTTAAAGGCACAAAGGACCCAATTCACATTGAAAGTCGAAGAAAGTTGAGCTCCTAACTCCCTTTTTTGCCTTTGAAAAACTCCATCTGCCACCTCTCCCCCCAAAAATCAAAGCTTGAGGATGGCTGATGAGTTGATACTATAAGGACTTCAATAAAGAAATACTCTTTTCTGCTTTAATAATTGCATTTTAGAAAGATGAGGTTTTAATAAACGTTCTAATTCTTTGGAGGAAAAGGAGAAAACAGACCCAAAATAACTAATTCTGGAACAGAATAGAAGTGGTAAAAGCTGTTAATTTTGCAACTACTGAACCTTATTTCCTGTATGTTCTCTCTAAATTAATCCTTTCTCATGTTTTACCTTCATTTCAGGATCCCTACAGATCTTTTGGTCTGCCATCTATTGGTAGATTGTCTCAGTACCAAGAACCACTACATGTTTCCAATGTAAGTAACTTAGGCTCTGATTTTCTTAGGTGCAGAGAACTTCAGATCTTCACAGGTGCTTAGTCCCCCTGATAGTCAGGCCCTTAGGTTCTGTCATTTGTTAAAAGTGGCTGTGCAGAGTTAATTGTGCTAATTTAAAATAAGATATAAAATAGTACAGTACTAGCCAAATTGGACTATAAAGCTATAGAGTTTTTTGTTTTGTTTTGGAATACTTGTTTTTCATGTGTCAGTTTAATCCTTTCAAACAAGCCTGAAATATAAATATGCTGTAGCACAAATAGCATAATCAAATGTTGAATTAACTCTTTAACTGCAAGGGACTGAATGTTCTAAAGAGAAGCTGAACATTTGTTCAACTGTAAAAAGCAAATGCAGTTTGCTAAAGGCTGCGGATTTGAAAAAAAGTGATTACACATTTCAGTACGTAGTCTAACTATGCAGAATGGCTGCTTAACAAACAGTTTTCTGCTGCATGAAAAGAACAGGGACATCTCCTTTCTGTATAATCAAAGTATAAGTAATAAATCCACCGTGTCAGCTAGTGGAATGACAAGGCTATACCATCTGTGAATATGATTAATTCAGTCTGATTACTTGCATGGAAAATAGTGAAAGATTACAAGAGGAATCCTAAATTTGGAGATGTTATTGGATATATGATTTATTTCACTTCTTAAATTGTTTTTGCCCATATGCTTTCTAAAGGGACCTGACCCTTTCTGGGCTTTAAGGCTTCATGCTGTGTTCAAAGCCTGAAAGCAGAAGAAAAAATTGTAAAGATTTAACAGGCATTATGTGATGTTAAATAGAAGATAAGAAAACAAGTATCATGGGATGTATCTAAACATTTTTTAATGAAACAAAGAGTGTATTAAATAAGAATTTATAATGATTACTCTAGTGGTTGTTAGACGTTTTTATCATGTTGTAATAGCTAACAGGATGTCAAACATTTTGCCCTTGCAAGTTTTTGCAATTTGCAATTTTCCAAACGTGAGACCTGTTGAAAGTACAAGTGATAATGGACAAACTATACCCCCTACAGTCTTTGTCCCACCAAATCTTTCTTCAATTAATGTTGCAGCAGGAGTTTTATGTAATAACATTTGCGCTTGTGAGCCATCCATAGAAAGAAAAAACAATTAAAATGCCTTAAATGTTCTGCTTACTGCTGTTATTTGCTTGTGTGAATGTTGCATGTCAGCTAAATGGACCACGGAACAGATAAAGTGATTGGGTGCAGGAGAGTGCACACTAAGCTTTGTCTATCATTATTGCTGGGAGCAATCAAATTGATGCCAGCAGGACAGTAGACGCGTTGACAGCTGTAATTATGTATCTCCATGGTGATCACTTTTGGCCTGTCATGGAGGCCCACAAGTCCCCTCCCTTGCAAGCATTTAATCAGATTGGGCTGTCACTTGTCAGGTAGACAGGGCGGGCTGGGAGTTGTGCTTAGGGGGAGAGGTGAATTGAAAATGAAGGGTGGGAGATGGCTGATAGTTTCACGTGGCCCATCGTGGTACTGAAGAAAGAAATTTTAATTATGCTGGAGGCTTCAGAGAAATGGTTTGAGGATCTCATATAGAGTAGCTGGGCTGTTTTCTTTCTGTTTACTCTTTGTCCTATTAAAAATAGCTCTTCTATTTTTTATTTCTCAAACCATATTTTTGGTCTGTTCTTCTGTGATAGCAGAAAATGTGCAATACTGGAGATTAATTTGTCTTCTATGGATGTCACATAATTAAGAATAAAATGAATTTGACTGAAGAAGTTGAATATTCTATTGAAGCTCTTGGTGCTTTACTATTTCTTTCATAAATTCCTGTTTTCAAAAGGTAATAAGTTGGCTGTAAAATTTTGCTCTGCATTGAAATTTCACGTAGAAGGTCTCAGCTTAGGAGTGGGTATCTTAGAAATATGATTTAAATTAATTTGGCTGGTTTTGAAGTTAAAGGAGATAGGGGTGTGTGGATGGATGTGTGGACGGAGGAAGTGAAAAGGGGACTAGGAAAGTTAGGAAAAGAAGCACCGGGGAAATGTTTTTCCTATGCTCTAAGAATTCTATATTGGGTTTGATAAATATTTTTTTAGATGTACCAGCTGCTAGTTCAGAATATGATTTTTAGGGCTAGTGAATATTTAATTAAAAAAAAGCTTAAAATGAGGTGCCTACAAAGAAATAAGTATCAAGATTGTGACAATAGACATTATTAATACTCTTGCACATTGTAGCAAACTGGCTGTGCTGCAATTGACAATAAGATTTGAAGAGCTCCAACACCATTCTTTGCTAATGTGATCAGCAATCAATTCTTTAAGGGTACCTATGTCTATATAGTCTGTGGGAGTGAGCCTCTCAGCTCGGGTCAACAGAGTGGGGCTAGTGGGGCTTGTGCTAGAGCTCTAAAAATAGCTGTGAAGACAGCTCTTCGAAGTTGTGGCTGGAGCATGGGCTATGAAGCCAAGGTAGGAGAATAGGTTTATCTGTCCCTTAGGCCCCAGTATTGCAATGAACTATGTATGGTGGAACCCTCTGTGCATAAAGTTGGTGGTACTCCATGCTGCCAAAGTAGTCTGCCAGTGTACTGCTCATTGGAGGATTGGAGACATAGGTTTTCCTAGAGCACCTAACATTATAATATAGTAACACACAATGGCATCACAGTACTGGATCACTTTTATAATACCATTGATATGTGGGCTATGAAAGGATCTTGAATTGTATACTTCCTTGAATATTTTTTTAAATACTGAGAAAAGGAAAAGCAATAAATAAAAGTAATTCTAATAAGTATTACTATTATCTATCAAGATAAACCCACTAGAATAAGGATCTTCTGAATAAAGGTTTCATTAAGTTCTGTTGCACACTGTAGTTTATAAGATCACCTGTTATCAGCCTCCTGATATACCTAAGCACAACAGGGAGAGTTGAAGATGGTAAAAGTGTTTTTTTTTTTTTCTGCTATCAGTTTGTCATTTTTATTCAGTTTTTCTGTGTTCATTTGATGAAGATTAAATTCTAAAAGGAATGAAAGCTTTCATTATTTACAAAAAGGCTCCAGGTAATTTTTTTCATAATTTTATGACATTTTAAAGCAATTTTAAAGAACTTTTTCAGTTCCTCATTTTTCAGTTCATTTCCCTTTTTTAAATTAGTATGGATATAGCTGAATACATTACATATAAGTGTGTGTATACAGAATATACAGTGGAAGCATGTAATGGAGAGCCAAAAAGTTCTCCCACTAACAGCCAATCATTGAACTTCTTTTGGCCAAAATCAACACTGGCAGAACCAGGGGCTACTCCCGTTTGTGTTAGGAGCAGTTGCATCTTATTTCCCATTTGAATTTGGCCCTTTATATGTTTTCTTGTAAAATTGGAATAATATTTATGTACCCAACAGGGGTGTTGTAAGGATTAATTACTTTACATCTGTGTTGCTTTGAAAATTAAAAGTCCTTTGTAAATGCCATGTATTATTAGAACATGTTCACAGGTATGCTACATGTTATACAGTATACGTGTATGTACTGTGCAGTACAAAAAGCATTATGGTGCATATAGGAATCAGTCTTAACTGGCAGTGGGATGGGCTAGATATCTTAATAGTTCTTTCCTATCTGTGTGTGTGAATGTATTCACTAATACATATATGTATATGTACAAATGCAGAGAGGAAGGATGACTTAGTAGTTAGGTTATAAGAATGGGAAGCAGGAAATCTGAATTCTATCCCTGCTCTGCTACATGTTTCCTTAATGACTTTGCTATGCCTCATCATCTGTACAATGGGGATAATAATGCTACCTACCTCAGTTGTGTTGTAGGGCCTAACTCATTGCTTATAAAGCAGCTTGATTTCTTTTAATGAAGGTGCTGTTGAACTGCAAATACAAATACGTTGGGCATACATTAATAAATATTCAGTTAAAGTGTTTAAAAGAGAAAACTATATAATTAAACCCGTGTCAGGATGTAGTTCTCATTGAAGAAAGAGAATAAAACTACTAGGATATCTTTTAGGTCATTTGGATAATAAAGTCATCATCATGTCCTCATGTGGATTCTATAGACAAGAGGTTTTACATGTGGTCCCTTGGTAATTGTCTAAATTAAAATATTAAAGGCCTAACAGCCGTTGTCAACCTTTTTCTGCCATGCTGCAATCAGATGAGCTGCTGTTTTATTAGAAAGGTTCCTTTCCACAGTTGAAGATTTAAGTGTTTCTAGGTCCCACTTGCCACCCCCTTTATAATGTAGGATATAAAAGCCCTGGTTTTTCAGCAACTTCAATTGGATTCCTCTGTCCTTAAGATCCCTGGGATGCAGTTATCAGTCTTGAATTATTCTGATTAGTATTTTTTTAAAGTGCTTTAGATTCCAAAGCTCAATAGCAACAATTTAATAAATATTTATTTCCCAGAAATTGCTCATTTTTAAAGTTTTATATGGCTAACCTCAATGCCACACTGATGAAATCAAACTGAGAGATGAAAACAAGAATCAGCAATATACTAACTGACTTGTTGGCTGGTTAACAGCAATCAGTTTCTTCAAAAGAAATTGTTGAACTTGTGCTATTTTTTTTCCTATGAAAATTGCGGAATCAGAGCTTTAATTGGGGCTGTGTCCTTACAAAGCAAAGCCATGGAAAAAGCTGTGTAAACATTAAATCCCCAGGGGAAGAGCAGCGACAGAAAAAAATGTTTTACAGTCGAGAGGGTGAGGCAGAAAAGGAAAGTGTTACAGACATGAAAGCAACGGGACTAGTATTCCTATAGAGCTGATAAGCAGAGCTCCAAAGTTCCTGCTGAATGAGCCTTAGTTGTGTCCCTACTGGAGCCCTCAGAAGGGTTATAGTGGGACACGAGGGATGTGATTACATACATACTCAGAGAAGATGTGATTACAAGAGGCATCTTTCATGCCAGGTGTCAGATGGAGGAATAATTACAACTGTATTTTATTACAGTAATTAAGTCAGAGTTAGTTGCAGTGAGAGTTCAGATTTAGAGTTGTATAACACAATATACATTGATAGAGTGATCCAAAACTAAATCTGTCTGCATTCATGTTTTTTTAAAGGAAAGAGTAATTCATAGGTATTTTTCTCACAGGAGGGAGGGAATTTTCCAGCCCTTTGTGGAAAAGAATATTTTACCTTCTTGTGAAACTTGTCATGTTTAAAAGTGCGAGATGTATGTTCTATCTGAGGTCAAAACTTGGTGTTTGTTCCTCTGTGAATTACATTTGCTCCTTTTTTATTTTTTGAAGGTACGTGTTGACAGTGGCATACAAGAAGGAAGTGATATTAGCATTTATTATGATCCCATGATCTCAAAAGTGAGTTGATTTTTTTTTATGTTCTAATATATAAAATACTAGTTTTAGATACAAGAATTTTAAATGGAGAGCTTTTTAGTAATGAGCCAATATTTCAAAGCTGCTGGATGTGATATGCATAAAGGAAGCATGAAAGAAATTAAAGGAGGCTATATTGAAAAGAAGCTTAATGTGGGAGAAAATATATAAATATGTCTGATCTCACACAAATTAATTTACCCTTTTACTTGTTTTTTGTGATTATTCTTGTTTAGTTTTCTGATTCCTAAAAGCATTTTAGTTTAAACAAGGTCCTGTACTCTTACAGATTTATCCCTTGTCAATCTAACTTCTCTTTGATTTTCTGATGAAATTATAGGGCTGGTAATCCCTGACAAAAAATGTTGTTAAATAGTAGTTAACATTAGAGAGTACATTTCAGTAATTTAAGCGTAAGATTGCTACCAAGGACATTACAGTTAGTGTTTTTAACAAGCCAAGAAATTCAGAATTAAACTTACAAGAAAGCAGAATCTTAAGAAATATGGAAATTCACAGCATTGCTGACCTTTACTCGAATTTTCTGTGTGGCTTCAAGAAGAATAGAGAGTCAGATATAAACATGCTTAAATCATATAAAGAAAAAGCTTGGTCTTCTGTCTCTGGATACCAGAGGGTTGAGAGGCCTCTGTCTTGTATTACTGTTTTGGGGAAGGGCTCCAGTAGACATACAGTAATATGTGCAAAATGATTTCTGTAAATAAAAAATCTATACATATGATGCTGTGAAGATTTTTAAAAAAAATTATTATATTTTAGACATAAAAACTGAATTTTTATAACTGACTTAAATACCTTTGTTTTTAGCTAATTACATATGGCTCTGATAGAGCTGAAGCATTGCAAAGAATGGAAGATGCTTTGGACAATTATGTAATTCGAGGTAACTACAGAAATTTGGGTTCCTAGTGTGGTAGGCTGGCATCTATTTCAAGAAAACAGCTTGAAAATGTAGTAATTAGCAAATTGAGTAAAGTTCCTGCTTATTAAGTGCAAATTAAAACAAGGAAAGCTTGTGTTAATTAAGCTGAGTAGATACATCAAATCTAAAGAGACTTCATTTTTTCCTGCAGCATTTTTAGTTGAAAGTAATTAATTAAATAATTTAATTTAATTACTTTCCAAAACTGATTAGAGCTCTCACAAACTCATGGTAGATCCTGCATTTATTATCCTGTGAAATTCAAAGGCAAGTATATCGTAAGACGTAATCATTCATCGTACCTTAGTACTTCTACTGTGTTCCTATAGTATAGTACCGCAAGCCTGTGTTGGTTTTTTTTCATTCTAAAGGTTTGTGCTAGCGCTGAGGGAATACCATAGCATGCAGTTTTGGACAGTATTTCGCACCTTAGATGATGATAAATATCTGTTTCAGCTCTCTTCCCATGCCTACGTGTGAGAAGCAGATGTTTTTCTTCAGCTATTTTATGGAACATGGATGAATCTGCCATGATGGATCTTGACTCTTCTCCACTCTAAGATCTGTAGAAGGTCTTTGCTTCTCTAAATTCCAAGGAGAATACGGGGAGAAACACTGTCTTGGGGGAAATTTTGTTCTACGCTCCAACCCCTGAAGGCCCTCAGATAAAGAGAGAGAAGCTATGTGGGGAGAGCCATCAGGATGATGGATTAGGTTACCTCTTTAGGAGCGTGGCTGAGAGAAGGAGTTACTTGCTCCTCTCCCAACTTGAGATCCTGCTGGAGGGTTTCTGTTTTTGTCCCTTCTCTCCTGGTTCCTGAAGAGGATAGCACCAGGAGTTGAGACGCGGGACTGAAACTACTACACAGATCTTCTCTCAGCCACGTAGCAGAGAGTTAGAGGAGTGGAAATGCCTCACCACCTAGGCCAGTGGTTTTGAACCTATTTATTGGTGTGGGCCACATATGCAGCTTTCTATGTTATGTGGGATGCATCCACTAAATATATATGCTCCTGTAAATCTACCAAAAAAAATGTTTAATATAGTGCCCATCTTCAGAAAAGGGAAGGAGGAGGATCTGGGGAACTACAGACCAGTTAGCCTCACTTCAGTCCCTGGAAAGATCATGGAGCACATCCACAAGGAATCCCTTTTGAGGCACTTTGAAGAGAGGAAGGTTATCTGGAACAGTCAGCATGAATTCACCAAGGGCTAGTCATGCCTGACCAACCTGATTGCCTTCTATGATGAGATGACTGGCTTTGTGGATGTGGGGAAAGCAGTGAAGATGATATATCTTTACTTTAGCCAAGCCTTTGATATGGTCTCCCATAGTATCCTTGCCAGCAAGTTAAAGTAGTATAGGTTGGTTGAATGGACTATAAGGTGGATAAAAAGCTGGCTAGATCATCGGACACAATGGCTAATGATCAATGGCTCAATGTCTAGTTGGCAGCTGGTAACAAGTGGAGTGTCCTAAGGGTTGGTCTTGGGGCCAGCTTTTGTTCAACATCATCTTCAATGATCTGGAGGATAGAGTGGATTGCGCACTCAGCAATTTTGCAGATGATACTAAGCTGGGGGGAGTGGTAGATACTCTGGAGAGTACTGATAGGATACAGAGTGACCTAGACAAATGGGAAGATTTAGCCAAAAGAAATCTGACGAGGTTCAACAGGCAGAGTCCTGATTTTTAGGACGGAAGAATCTCATGCACTGCTACAGACTCGGGATTCACTGGCTAGGCAGCCGTTCTGCAGAAAAGGATCTGGGGTTTACAGTGGACAAGAAGCTGGATATGAGTCAACAATGTGCCCTTATTGGCAAGAAGGCTAACGGCATAGTGAGCTCCTTTAGTAGGAGCATTGTCAGCAGGTCGAGGGACGTGATTATTCCCCTCTATTCGTCATTGGTGAGGCCACATTTGGAGTATTGTGTACAGTTTTGGGCCCCCCACTACAGGAAGAATGTGGTCAAATTGGAGAGAGTCCAGTGGAGGGCAACAAAAATGATTAGGTGGCTGGAGTACATGACTTATGAGGAGAGGCTGAGGGAAGTGGACTTGGTTAGTTTGCAGAAGAGAAGAGTGAGAGGGGATTTGATAGCGGCCTTCAATCCTTAGAGGGGAGTTCCAGGGAGAATGGAGCTAGGCTGTTTTCAGTGGTGGCAGATGACGGAACTAGGAGCAATGGTCTAAAGTTGCAGCCAGAGAGGTTTAGGTTGGCTATTAGGAAAAACTTCTTCACTAGGAGGGTGATGAAGCACTGGAATAGGTTACCTAAAGAGGTGGTTGAATGTCTATTCTTAGAGTTTTTTAAGGCTTGGCTTGACAAAGCCCTGAGTGCGATGATTTAGTTGGGGTTGGTCCGGCTTTGAGCAGGGGGTTGGACTAGATGACCCCCTGAGGTCCCTTCCAATACTAATCTGTGATTCTATGACTCGTTATCTGACAGCAGTGCAATTCAAATCAATATATTACCTTTCATTTCAACACTGACAAATGTCTACCAACAGCATTTTAAATTAGCAAAATAAGTCAAAACATTAACTGTTAATACTTGGGAGTGGGGGTGGATGAATCAACCAGTTTCTGTACAATAGTCATGATTGTTGTGGGCTGTTGACCACTGCAAGATAATTGTGAATCTCTGAACTCAGTGCTTTAAGTGGCCTGAAAAAAGTCTATGGCAATTCCAGCTGAAATAAATGTTCATGCACTTAGTAGGGCAGCGCTTAAAATACACCATTTTAAATTCTTTTTTGCCAGGTCTGTGGCCTCTTACCACTCTGCCCACTTTAAGCTTTGCCTGAGCTGGGCCCACAAATCAGCTACAGGGTCAGCAGTATGTCCTCCTCCAGGGTGCTGTGCTGTGCAGCGGGCGGTGTGCAGGGTATGTGGTACACAGCAGCTCTGTGCCCCGTGTGCCTCTCACCTGGACCTCATCTGAGATGGGGTAGAGCCCTGCTGGGGCGGCCGCGGCGGCTGCTGTGCTGCTGCGGGGATGCTGCATGCCAGGCTCCCGCTTCCACCCCCATCTCCCTTCTTTTCTCATCCTTTCACCCTTTCCCTCTCCCTTGCCACCTACCCCATCCCTTCTTCCTTCCTCTCCTGCTGTCTCCTGCCCCCTCCCCCTTCCGCCAGTCACCGATCCCCTTCTCATTTCCCTGCCCTATCCTGTTCCCCTTCCCCACTGCCTTTTTCTCCCACCCTGCTCCCTTCCAACAGAACTGTTAACATGCACCATGTCCTTTTTTTAGTTCATGGGGCAGTTAGAGTGTAATACATTAGAGTGCTCTACAGTTGACACCCTTGTGTAGACTTCATTGCTGTACTGTATAGACAAACCCTTTGAAGTAGTAGACATTTTAATTAAAACTTTGGGTTCAAATTTAGAGTTTGTGTTTCTGACCTCTCCCTTCTTTACAGCCTTATTCAGATCCCATAAGAAAAAGACATGACAAAAGCAGAACTAAGGGGAAAAAATCAGAGTTTTGTTTACCAGAGTATCTGAGGAAAAATGCTAATAACTTATTTCAAATCAGCACTGGGATGTCTTTCAATGCTTTTATTCCAGTAGTTACCCATGCACCTCTGCTGTTGTCGAAATAGGCAGGTAGGTGTGCAAGAGCATAGTGAAGATTTTGATTTCCTTGATTTGAGGGAGAAAGTTGAATATAATCATTTGGCTAGATGCTGATCACCAGTGACTTCAGGAAAAACTTGGATGTTCCACAGTGTGGTTGGCTGTGAGTTCACAGCTGTCTCAGCTCACGATTGCAATAATCTACAGTTCCATTCTTTTAAAGTGCCCCAACTCAACAGCAAAACAGCAATGTTGCATCAGAACTGGAGACATTTAGTAAAGTAATGGATTTGAAACCTCCTTCCATTAAAGGGTCCATTCCCTAGTACTGTGTTCCTCTGTTATCTGATCTTCGATACCCAGAGATTTGAAGAAAGAAAACTTCAGAGAAACTGTTTCATTCTTGCACCTCTAAAGATACCTCTTCTTCTGAGCCCATTTTCCCCATGTGATAACTGTGTAATTCCAGTGCCTCAGATGATCTGATGGCTTGACAACTTTCTAGCTAAAACCTTTCTCTACAGTTTCAACATATAAATCACTCTGGTAGAGAGAGGTGAGGAAAGAGAGATCTAGACCATTTCCCTTTCCCTTTTCCTCTGCTTATGCTGTGACTTCTCTTCAGAGAAGAAGAAACTAATCATTCCTGGGCTACCTGAGCCCCTCTTGCACTAACTCTTTAAGGTAAAAGCAAGCAAGGAAAAATGCTCAAAGTTTGGGTGAAATCCTATCCCCTTTGACTTTAATGGGAGTTTTGCCACAGACTTCAATAAGGCCAAGATTTCACCCCTTATGAATTTTCTTCGGTCATTTTTTCTTTTGCCTCATGAACTCACCTGCTTAACTTCGAATTGTATGCCTTTGTCAGTTTCCAGCACAAACTTAAAACTGTATAAAGGTTGTTACTTTCTTTTGTTTAGCTATAAACATAATGCATTACATGAGAAGTTAGAAAATTGGTATTATTTATAAGAGAGAATCCAAGACCTCATAGACTCTAAGGGCAGAAGGGACCAACATGATCATCTAGTCTGACCTCCTGCACAATGCAGGCCACAGAACCTCACCCACGCATTCCAATAATAAACCTATAACTGAGTTACTGAAGTCCTCAAATCATGGTTTAAAGACTTTAAGGTACAGAGAATCCACCAGCAAGTGAGCCGTGACCCATGCTACAGAGGAAGGTGAAAACTCCCCAGAGCCTTTGCCAATCTACCCTGGGGAAAATTCCTTCCCGATACCAAATATGGTGATCAGTTAAACCCTGAGCACCTGGGCAAGACTCACCAGCCAGACACCCTTCTCTGCACCTGTTCCAGTTTGAATTCACCTTTCTTAAAAATGGGTGACCAGAACTGCACACGTTATTCCAGATGAGGTCTCCCCAGCACCTTGTATAATGGTACTAGCACCTCCCTTTCTCTACTGGAAATACCTCGCCTGATGCATCCTAGGACTGCATTTGCTTTTTTCACGGCCACATCACATTGGTGACTCAGTCATTCTGTGATCAACCAATACGCTCAGGTCCTTCTCCTCTTCTGTCACTTCCAACTGATGCTCCCCAGCTTATATAGTAGAAATTCTTGTTATTAGTCCCTAAATGCGTGACCTTGCACTTTCCACTATTAAATTTCATCCTGTTTCTATTACTCCAGTTTACATGGTCATCCAGATCTTCTTGTATGATATCCCAATCCTTCTCTGGATTGGCAATGTCTCCCAACTTAGTGTCATCTGCAAACTTTATTAGCACATTCCCACTTTTTGTGCTCTGGTCAGTAATAAAAAGGTTAAATAAGATTGGTCCCAAGACCAATCCCTGAGAAACTCCACTAGTAACCTCTCTCCAGCCTGACAGTTCACCTTTCAGTATGACCCATTGTAGTCTCCCCTTTAACCAGTTCCTTATCCACTTTTCAATTTTCATATTAATTCCCATCTTTTCCAATTTAACTAATAATTCCCCATGTGGAACTGTATCAAATGCCTTACTGAAATCTAGGTAAATTAGATCCACTGCATTCCCTTTGTCTAAAAAATCTATCTTCTCAAAAAAGGAGATCAAGTTGGTCCAGCACGATCTACCTTTTGTAAAGCCATTTTGTATTTTATCCCAATTACCATTAACCATTAACTTGGTGTCCTTAACTACTTTCTCTTACAAAATTTTTTCCAAGACCTTGCATACTAATGAGGTCAAACTAACAGGCCTGTAGTTACCCGGATCACTTTTTTCCCTTTCTTAAAAATAGGAACTGTGTTAGCAATTCTCCAGTCATAAGATATAGCCCCTGAGTTTACAGATTCATTAAAATCCTTGCTAATGGGCTTCCAATTTCATGTGCTAGTTCCTTTAATATTCTTGGATGGAGATTATCTGCCCCTTTGCGCCGTGTCGTCCATCATCGTCCGTCCGTCCGTCGTCGTCGTCCCCCTCCGCCCCCGCTCTGCTCCGACTTAGTCTCATTAAGCTGTTTGAGTTTGGCTTCTACGTCGGATGTGGTAATTTCTATCTTCATATCCTCATTCCTATTAGCCACCCTACCACTATCCCCAAACTCATCATTAGCCTCATTGAAAATGGAGGCAAAGTATTTGTTTAGATATATTTGGCCATGCCCAGATTATCCTTAACCTCCACCCCATCTTCAGTGCTTAGCGGTCCCACTTCTTCTTTTGTTTTCTTCCCATTTTTATGGCTATACAACCTTTTACAATTGGTTTTAATTCCCTTTGCAAAGTCCAACTCTACTTGACTTTTGGCCTTTCTCACTTTATCTCTACATGTTCTGACCTCCAAGAGGTAGCTTTCCTTGCTGATCCCTCCCATCTTCCACTCCTTGCAGGCTTTCTGCTTTTTCTTAATCACCTCTCTGAGATGCTTACTCATCCAGCTTGGTCTACAACTCTTGCCTATGAATTTTTCCCCTTCCTTGGGATGTAGGCTTCCAAGCCTCTTCCTCCTTTAGATCCATGAATTCTTCAGTCCAGTCCACTTGCCCATCTAATTCCCTTAATTTTTTAAAGTTAGCCCTTTTGAAGTCAAAGATCTCCACTTTAAACTTGCTAATCTTCTGGTTTGAAAAGTGTTCATACAGTTGTTTAGAATGCCTGTATTTTGTAAACTAAAGGACGCACATTTTCCTTTCCAGGTATACTAGATACATTAAACATATATTTATTTAAAATTTAACATGCAGATATTTTAAAAATCTGAAATTTTCTTAACTGACTTTCAAAACATTTAGTGGGAATCGGGCTATGCTTATTTGATAAAGACTGTCTAATGACAGAAGTGAATACCATTCTAAGATGTATCCTTCAAAGTTCTCCTTCCACAAATATGTTTACACTCATAAGAGTCACAGTAATCTCAGTAGGTATCACTTCATTATAATAATGATTTTATTAAAACTGCTTTAGGAAAATCTGACTTGATCTATGTTTTCAATAGGATTTAAAATTCTTACACTGTACATACCTATGAAGAAGATAATCATTTGAATTACAAGTAATAAGCAGGTAATCGTTTGAATTACAAGTAACTAATTATTGTGTATGGAATTCCCATACAAAAGAGAGAACATTTGCCCAGAAATAGATTATGGTATGGGATCCAAAATTTGGCACTTTACTTCGTTGGCTGGCGCAATTTGGAAATGTGATGCTGACTCTCCCAACTCTCTGAAGAGTGAGCAATGATTTGTAAATCCACTCTATGGACGTGAATAGTGAAGATTAAAACAGCTCTCTGAAGTAATCCTAGCTGCTGTCCTCATCATTAAGGTCTCTGTCACAATGAGGTTTCAAAGGATGCGGGAATTTTTGCAACAGAGACGCTGTTGTGCTCTGTCAGTTAAGAGTGATTATGAGTGTGGAAGGTTAAGGGATATAAAACAGGGTTAAGGGGAAAATGCATTGTGCTGTGAAACTGCCATCTGTGACCTGGATCTGGTTACTGACCTGGAAGAGCCCTGTTGTGGTCAATAAGCTACACAGGAACAACAAAATAGCACTTACATTTTCAGGTGTTCAATACACAACATGCAGTTTTAGAATGTTTTACCATAGGGCACTACGCAGGTAATTTAGATGCCATGATATTGTGTACGGTAAGCATAGTGCTTAAATAGTTTGTGAAGTCTTGTAGGGTTTTTTCCTTCATTGTAAAAGTCAAATTCTACAATATTCCTGGAGTATAAAATAAGTCTTCAGTGAGTCTGCTGGCAAGAGTGATATTCCAAATTCTGTTATGGACGTGGTGTGTAGCTGTAGGCAAATAACTTTAGATCCCCATTCAGCAAAGCACTTAAAATGTGCTTAAATTAAGCATTTGCGTAAGTCCAGTTGGCTAGGCACTGTCCCATAATAAGGTTAGGTCATGCCCCAAGTATGTAGTGTATTTCTTTCCTGTTTTCCCTATTAAATGTAAGCCTTACTATGTCACTTTTTTATTATAATGTAACAAAGTCAGAATCTAAAGGCATTTCTATGTGAGAAAAATAGGCGCTGGTATAACAGCATCAATTTATTTACACTGCCAAATGCCCAATATAAATTCACTGTGCCACTGTAAAATGGGTTTTACACCAGTGCAATTTCATCCAGTAGATGACTGGAGTAAACTGCTGATGTAAACACTGCTTTATATCAGTGTGGTATATTTGCAGTGGGGATTTGCATGAGAGTAAACATGTTGACATGGTTACACAGCTCCTATTTCTCTCATAGAGAGGTCATTGGATTCTGATTCAATTGCATTAAAAACAAACAGTGACTCATAAGGTTTATATTTAATAAGAAAAATGAGCATTATACCCCCCACATATATAGAAGAGAGCCTGATGTTGCACCTAATGTTATGAAATGTCACCTTGCCTGTTGGACTTAAGCACATAAAATAATTGAAATGTAGGGCTGGAGAGGACCTTGAGAAGCCAGCAAGTCCAGCCCCCTGCACTGAAGCATGACCAAGTATGTCTAGACATCCCTGACCGGAATTTGTCCAATCTAGTCTTAACCTCGAATGATGGGAATTCCACAATCTCTCTTGGAGGCCTATTCCAGAGTTTAAGTATCCTAATAGTTAGAAAGATTATCCTAATATTTAACCTAAATCTCCCTTGCTTCAGATTAAGCACATTACTTCAGTGGACATAGAGAACAGTTGATCACCATCCTCTTTATAACAGCCCTTAACATATTTGAAGACTGTTATCAGGTCTGCTGTCAGTTGTCTTTTCTCAGGACTAAACATGCCCAGTTTTTTTAACCTTTCCTCATAGGTTAGGTTTTTAAAGCCTTTTTTGTTTTGTTTTTTGTTTTGTTTTGTTTTTTTTGTTGTCCTCTGGACACTCCAGTTTGTCCATGTCTTTCTTGATGTGTGGCAGCTAGAACTGGACATGGGACAATTATCTCTGTCTTACATAAAACACTCCTGTCAATACACCCCAGAATATTAGCCTTTTTTGCAACTGTATCACATTGTTGACTTAGATCATTTGTAATCCGTTATAACCTCCAGATTCTTTTCAGCAGTACTATCACCAAGGCAGTTATTCCTCATTTGTAGTCGTGCATTTGATTTTTCCTTCCTAAATGAAGTACTTTGCACTTGTCATTATTGAATTTCGTCTTGTTGAATTCAGACCAAATCTCCAATTTGTCAGTCTTTTTGAATTCTAATCCTGTCTTCCACAGTGCTTGCAACCCCTCCCAGCTTGGTGTCCTCTGCAAATTTTATAAGCACTCCATTCCATTATCCATGTCATTAATGAAAATATTGAATTGTACTGGACCCAGGACTGACCCTGTGGGACCCCACTAAATACATCTTCCCAGTTTGACAGTGAACCACTCATAATTACTCTTTACGTGCACAATTGTTTGAAATATCACACTCACCTTATAGTAATTTCATCTAGACCTCATTTTCCTAGTTTGTTTTGAGAATGTCATGTGGGACTGTGTCAAAAGCCTTACTAAAATCAATATGTATCATATCTATTGCTTCCTCCCATCCATTAGGCCAGTAACCCTGTCAGAAAAGGAAATTAGATTGGTTTGGCATGATTTGTTCTTGACAAATCCATCCTGACTATTCCGTATAACTCTGTTATCCTCTAGGTGATTACAAATGTTTAATAATTTGTTCAGTACCTTTCCTGCTATTGAAATTAGGCTGACTGTTCTGTAATTCCATGGGTTTTCCTTGTACCCCTTTTTAAAGACAGATACTATGTTCATCCGCCTCAAGTTCTCACCCATCCTCCAGAAGTTCTCAAAGATAATTTCGAACAGTTCTGAGATTGCTTTAGCTAGTTTCTCAAGTACCATAGGATTAATTTTGTCAGCTCTGCCTACTTGAATACATCTAATGTATCTACATTTTCTTTAACCAGTTCTTTCCCTATTTTGGCTTGCATTCTTTCCCTCTTCTTCATATTAGTTGTACTGGGTATCTGGTCGCCATTAACCTTTTTAGTGAAGACTGAAGCATAGTAAGCATTAAACACATTAGCCTTTTTGATGTAATAAATTATTAGCTCTTCTTTGTCACGAAGTAGAGGACCCTCACTTTCCTGCATCTTTCTTTTGCTCCTAATGTATTTAAAGAACCTCTTCTGATTGCCTTTTACGTCCCATGCTAGGTTTTTGTCTTAGTCTTTCTGGTTTTGTCCATACATGCTTATGCTATTCTTTTGTACTTTCTTAGCAATTTGTCCATTGTTTCACTTTTTCTAGGATTCCTTTTTGATTTTAGGTCATGTTAGGCTGGTACACATCTTCTAGTGTGTGCTCATGTCCATTCCATGCTAGGTGTGCATGCTGTGTGCACAGTTGTTGGAGATTTTTCCCTGAGTGGTATCCATAGGACCGGCTCTAGTACCCTTTGGAGCTGAGCATGTATGCACTGGTATAAGGGGTTCAGCTGGCTCTGTGCCCTCTCATTTCTTTCTTACTGTCCATGACGGTTGCAGGAACAATGCTGCAAGGCTTCTTACCCAATGGTTAGGACTTTCTATCTGTATAGTTATTGTAGTTAGTGCATATAGTTCTTAGAGTTATTTTACATAATAGTGTTAGTAGTTGTTACTGTTGTCGAGGGACTTTTTGCCCCAGGGGCTGGCCATGCCCTGGTCCCTAGGCTTCAAACTGTGTACCTCATGCAATAAGCTGATGCCAGTGAGCGACCTGCACTCTAGCTACCTAAAGTGCCTGGGGGAAATCTCATGTTAAAGAGTAGTGCCAGATCTGAAGGGACTTCAGACCTTGCACGAGAAAAGATACACATTCGGCTGAAAGCTATTCTCATGGAGGTGGCCCTCAGACAGCCTCAGAGTAGAGCTGCTCCGAATTGGCACTGGGTACCTCAGCATCCGTTGGGAGCACTCCCCCAGCACCATGCTCTTCCTGGCACCACTCTCCATCCCCAGTGCTGAGGAAAAGACATAAGAGTCAACGCACTGAGAGAGTACAGTACAGAAGAGGGACAAGTGGGGAGCGACTAGTGTAGTGAGACTTGTGCTGGGCCACTTGTCCTCCCTCAAGCCTGTGATGGCTCTGCTGACTCCACCTAAAGCGTTGAATCTGGTACGTGACCTGTCACTGACTCCTGGGAGCAGCCACAGTGTCAGGTGTCTGCTGGCCCCTTCAACTCTGGAGGCTTTCCAGGTGGCAAAGGACCTGCTGTCCCTCCCAATCTTGCTGGCTCCCTCAAGGTCCCTCGTCAGTCAAGGCGACTGGGGACAGAAAGGAGCAAGCAGTTCTGACCTCCACTGATGCACCGACTACCTTGGTACCATCCAGGGGCAAGCCCGCCATGGTCTTGATGCAGCAGTCACTGGCCTGTCAACAGTTCCCTAGCACCGCGAAGAGACGGAAGCAGGTACTACACTGCTAAGAGCTCCAGGGGAAGAATCCTTGTCAGAGTGAGAAGGTACCCAGCCTATACACTGTACTTCAGTATTGGCCCTCCTGTAGGGGCCTGGCCACTGCCCAATGCAGTGGCAGTACTGGAATTTTTGGGGTTTTCCCTTGATACTGAGCCTCCTGTCCCATTGTTCATACTGGGATGGTGTCAGAAAGATGGGCTACTGCCTCTTCCAATTCGGCATTGGACTCCGATGCCGACGTCCAGGAAATGGCCCTAATAGATGTGGCAGAGGAGGAGGAGGGAATCCCATCTCCAGCACATGCCTCCTCCTTGTCCAGATGAGGCGGTCGCAGGCCTAGTGACCTGCTCCCATAAGACTACTTCAGAGCCCACCAGGAGCTCCTGAAAAGGGTTGCAGTGAACTTGGGCCTGGAAGTTGAGGCGCTTAAGTAGTCAGTATGTAGCCTGATTGACATCCTAGTTCCAGCTGCTCCTTTCATAGTGGCCTTATCATTAACTAAGTGGTGATGGGGCCTGTCAGGACACTATGGCAGACCCCTTCTTCTCCGGCACCCACTTCAAAAAGGGCAAAAAAGACATGCTGTGTCCTAGCCAGCAGGTTCGAGTATCTTTACTCGCATCCCCCAACCTCCCGGGTCCTTAGTCGTGTCAGTGGTGAATGAGCGGGACAGACGGGCCACCCCCAAAAATAAAGAGGCCAAGAGACTGCAGTTTTTTGGTCATGAGGTTTTTTCGATGGGCAGCCTCCAATTGCGTATCTCCAACCAGCAGGCCCTGCTGGGGAGGTATGATTTTAATCTGTGGGTTTCATTGTCCAAATTTAAGGACTCACTGCTGCAGGAGCTAAGACAGGAGTTCATGGCCATCCTAGAAGAGGGTAAGTCTGTGGCTAGAACCTTCTTTCAGGCAGCTCTAGGGGTGGCCGACTTAGGAGCCAAAACTATGGCACCGGCAGTAACCATGAATTGCTGTTCCTGGCTCCAATCTTCTGGCCTCCCTCACGAAGTTCAGCAGTCTGTCTAGGACTTCCCATTTGAGGCCACCTCTCTGTTCTCTGAATAGATGGACTCAAAGCTTCAAGGACTTGAAGGCTACCCTTTGCTTCACCTTTTACATGCCTCCAGCTTCCAGGAAGCACTCTAGGCCCCAACAGCTTCCTAGATTTGTGGCGCCTGACAGGCAGGAGCCCTACAAAAGAAAAGGGAAGGGTTATAAACGAAACCATCCCCTCCCTCCTATCTCAGCCTCCCAGTAGGGCTGTCATAGATATCCCAGCAGGGCCAGACAGGCTTTTTGAAGGTGTAACTGAGGGCAATATATCAGTCTTGACTCTAGATCCATCCCACTTTTGTTTTTGGATCACTGTTGCCCTTCAGCCTAGTGTGGTCATATATAACATTGGACTGTTGGGTAGTGCGCATGGTAACAGTGGGTTACACACTCCAATTTACATCCACCCCCTCTCACCACCCACCCCCCACCAGTCCCTCTTCAGGGACCCTTCTCACGAGCAGCCTCTCGCCCAGGAGGTGCAAGCCCTCCTATGTGTGGGGGCTATAGAGGAAATTCCTCAAGACTTGAGAAGGAAGGGGTTTTGCTTCTGATATTTCCTAATCCTGAAGGTCAAGAGGGGTCCTGGACCTGTGTTGTCTCAACAAATATCTCAAGAAACTGAGGTTTTGCATGGTCTCCCTGGCCTCCATCATTCCCTCCCTGCATCCAGGAGACTGGTACACTGCCCTCAACTTAAAGGATGCATATTTTCACATCTCTTATCTTCCATGGTCACAGAAGATTCCCCAGGTTTGTAGTGAGTCAGTGCCACTACCAACTGACCAATCTTCCCTTCGGGCTATAGGCAGCCCTACAAGTCTTCACAAAGTATATGGCGGTGTTAGCAGCCTCCTTCAGGTATGGAGGTGTGCAAGTCTATCCGTACCTCTGACTGACAAAGGTTAGTTGCAGGCTTAAGTGCAGCACAGCATCAGTATGGTTTTGACCACCTTCCAAGTGCTGGATCTGTTGATAAACGAGTAGAAGTCAACTCTGGTCCCGGTTCAGAGAATAGTTTATCAGGGCAGTGCTTGATGCAACCCAGGCCAAAGCCTCCTTGCTGGAAGTCTGTTTCCAGGCTGGGTCAGACTTGGTTGCCAAGGTCATGACCCACCCACTAACAACTGCTTGGGTCTGCCTCAAACTGTAAGGTCATATGGCCGCATGTACCTACATGATGCAGTATGGAAGGCTCTGTCTTAGACCCCTACAGATGTGGCTAGCATCCATATACTCCTCAAGAAGACACCACTTGGACGTGATACTTCAGTTCCATCTCCGGTCCTCACTTCGCTGACCTGATGGAGAGACCCAGGATCTGTAATGAAGAGGTACCCTTTGCTACCCCTCATCTGTCGGTAACCTTAGTCTTGGACATGTCAGATCTGGGCTGAGGAGCCCGCTTTGACAGTCTCATGACTCAGGGCCTCTAGTCCCAGGAAGAATTCTCCCTGCATATAAACATCAGGGAACTCAGGGTGATATGCTTGGCTTGCCAGGTGTTCCTTTCCCAGATCTCAGGCAAAGTTATGCAGGTCTTGATGAACAACACTGCATCAATGTTTTATATCAACAAGCAGCGAGGGGCTCAATTTTCAGTGCTGTGCCAGGAAGCCCTCCCGCTATGGGACTTCTGCATGGAACATCCAGAACTTCCAGAAGTGGGGGCTTCCCCAGGTGGACCCGTTCACAACGAGACAGAACAGGAAATGCCACCAGTTCTGTTCGCTGCATGGGTATGGCATGGGATCCCTCTTTGATGCCTTCCTGATCTTATGGGCAGACTGCCTACTGTATGCCCTTCCATCGATCCCCTTGGTTCACAAGGTAGTCTGAAAAATCAAATGGGACAAGGCAAAGGTTATCCTGGTAGCTCAGACAAGGCTGCGCCAACATTGGTTCAGTATGCTTCTGGATCTTTCAGTGGCAGCCCCACTCACGCTTCCACCGCGCCTGGACTTGATTTCACAAGACGATGCCCAGTTGCTTCACCCGAAACTCACCTCGCTGCACCTGACGGCATGGTTGCTGTGTGGCTGAACCTGGAAGAGCCAGCCTGCTTGGAATAGGTTCAACAAGTCTTGCTAGGTAGTAGAAAGCCTTCAACCAGGGCTACCTACTTGCCCAAGTGGAAGTGTTTCACTTGTTGTTCCTCCAAACGGAATCTCTTTCCTTCCCGATCTTCTCTGCAATCTACTTTGGACTGTCCGCTTCACCTGAAAAGTCAGTCTGGCTCTCTCATCTATTAAGGTTCAGTTGGTAGCCATCTCAGCCTTCCATCCTCCAGTGCGTGGCAGATTAGTATTTTCCCACAAGGTGATGGTGAGGTTTCTCAAGAGGCTGGAAAGACTCTATCCTCTGGTTCACAATCCAATCTCTTCCCCCTTCCCTCCCACGGGACTTAAAACTGGTTCTGTCGAGGCTTATGGGGCCTCCCTGTGAGCCATTAGTATCGTTCCCCATACTTCTTCCCTCTTGGAAGGTTGCTTTCCTGGTAGCAATCATGTCGGTCAGAAACGTCTCTGAGATCAAGGCCCTGACGTCAGAACCCCCTTAATGCAGTGTTCTTCAAGGACAAGGTCCAGCTGTGCCTCAATCCGGCCTTCCTACCAAAGGTGCTGTCGGAATTTCACAATAAGCAGGATGTTTTTCTTCCTGTCTTCTTTCCAAAATCTCACAAGACCGCTGAGGAACGTCGTCTTTATACATTGGATTTTAGGCAGGCCCTCACTTTCTATATTGAGAGAACTAGGCCTTTCCTCAAGTCCACGCAACTTCATACCAGTAGAGGAAAGGTTGAAAGGGGTACTTATGTCATCCCAAAGAATCTCGTCCTGGATAACTGCCTGTATCCAAGCTTGCTATGAGCAGGCGAAGGTCCCGCCTCTGGCCATCATGACCACTCATTCCACAAGAGCCCAGGTTTCGTCAGTAGCATTCCTTACTCAGGTACCAATCCAGCACATCTGCAAAACCACTACATGGTTGTCTGTTTCATTCCTTTGCATCCCATTATGCCATCACCCAAAAGGCCCATGACCATGCCAGTTTCGGGAGAACAATATTGCAATTAGCACATCTATAAACTCCCAAGCCCATCTCCAGGAGTACTGCTTGTGAGTCACCTAGCATGGAATGGACACGAGCAACACTTCTCAAAGAACAACAGTTATGGAAGATAAGTAACCATTTTTTTCTCTCACATAGACAGAGCCTAGTTCCTTAAATTCAGGAATTCCTGATTTTTCTTAATTTTGCCATCTTAATCTTTCATAAATATTCTTTTTGGTATTTAAATATTTATATTTTATATTGATTCTTGTTTATAATCTTGCCAAGATGAAAAAGATCTTACTTTTGAGAAAAAGTTGTCACTATGAAAGAGAGAAAAATAAAAACTGATAGGAAAGTGTTGTCAGTTATTGGCTGCGTATGTTTTTTTCCCAGTATGTATGCTGTCCCAGGTCTGTGCAGATAACCGATACAGTAAGCCACAATTAGATTACCCAATAAGACCAGAGATCTGTTTCAGTAACGAAGGCACCCAGACAGGTTTATTGTAGACAAAGTACGGTCCAAGTATCCCACAGACTCTACAGGACCACTAACACATGTATGCTTGTTACAATGGACCCGCTCAATAAACAGTGAGACTTTCTGTTCCTCACTCAGCCAGACAAAGAAACTCCCTTTGAGACCCCCTTTTATACACTGATAAAAACAAGTTGTGTTTGCCCCTCTGACGTGTGTAGTTGCCACCCTCTGACATGGTAAGATACTACCCTTTACCTTGTACAGGATGATTCGATCAAAACATCTCTATCCATCACATTGTCATCCTGACCTTATATTTGAGAGGTCAGTGTGTCCATGGTATCTTTGGGGAGAGAGCTTGTATCATTCTTGGTGTTGGGATGTTCTGATACCACTTTTCTGGAATGTGCTTGTGCCTAGCACTTCTTTGGAATGTGTGTTTGCCATTTTCTGTGAAATTACAGGCAGGCTCACAGCCTGACTCCTTCAAACTTTGCTTTCTATAGGTAGGGCTTGACTGCTACTTTAGCTCAGGCCTCATACCTGCCCTGTTATACTAGGCCTCATGTTTCAGGTTCTCACTTTCTACTACAGAAAGTAATAAAAAGTATTAGTGAGAAAGCAATAAGCCAAATACTAAGCTGTAGGGCACTAGTTTTATCTTAGGATGAGGTTCTAAAATTTAATGGGCTTACAGGACTTGCTATACCCTTTGGATATACTAGTTTCTATTTGAAAAGCAACACAGATTTTGGCACTGTTTTGCACAGCAGGAAGTCTCTGCCCTGCATTTATTTAAGATTGAGTATTCATGGATACCAAACTCTCTCTCATCTCTAGAGAGAGTGGTGCCTAATGGGATAATTTGACGAGGCTTGTTTATACTCTAATTGTCTGAACTGCATTGACACATAAGGAACTTCAGTTTCTAGCTTTAACACACACAAGTTCAAGTAACGTTAAAAAAAAAAAAAAAAAAAAAGTGATTAGGAAGAAATATATAGTTCATCATATTAACTCTTTGACATTTAAATTGCAATATTAAAAAATATCGTTTTTATTATAATATAGAGCCTTCACATTTTTAATTTAAAATGTATGTTAAGTTTTTGTTCTGATTTATTAAACCAGTATTACATTAGAATGAAAATTGATTTGTAATCTCCAAAACAGGATTTGCATATGGTTAGTGTCTCATACCATGAAGTCACTGCCTGTCTACATAGCAGCCACAAGTAGTAGACTGAGTATAATTAATACCTCATTTTGAAATTAATGTAACAGTATATGCATTGTATACTTAATTTTTATATATGTATATGCATTGTATATGCATATGTATATGCATTGTATACTTGTATATATGAATTTTCAGAACAGCAAAGTGCTGTACTTTGCATTCCTCTTTTAAAAAAGAACAAAACTTGCTTGGATCTATACATCATTTTATATTAATATTTTGTGCTTTATACAAATTGGCTGTTTCTCTTTATGTAATAAACTGCACAGCCTAAGGGGGAAATGTTTAGAGTTATATGGTGTTTTAGGTGATCATCTCCACATACAATCCATTTTAGTCTTTGAAATTTTCCATGTAAATGTGCAAGAATATCTGTTTTCAAAACAAAAATGTTCACTCATTCACCAGGGGTGGGAAGGAATGACTGGATAAAAGCCCAGGGGATTGCAAATGGATGGCTCGGGGTCTGCTAATGGAATACAGAGTCTTTCACCACTTCTGTGTCACCAGTTCAAAGCAGGCACAGATTGGCAAGGACTTTTATTTCTACCATCTTAATGGCAGCTTGGTGACCTTCATGAAATTAGTGGTCTTAATCCATTCCTAGTGGATAAGTATCCACCAGGAACAAAACCCACCATTACAATATTATTCATTACTGTCTCAATAGAGAACCTAGGGACTTGAAATGGCATAGTGACTGAAACATCCCTTCTCTTTCCCCCCCAAGACGGTCCCCAAGTCAGGTTAAAGGCCTATTGGTGTGGGGTGAGAAAGCTTACTGTGCTACTTCTTGTTGCATACCTGTTCTGTGAACAGATAGAAGACTTTGTTTTCCAGTGCTACTAATCCAGCACCTCTCATGGGCACATTTACTTAAGCTAATTTTCCTAAAAATCTTTTGTTTGTTAGGAAAAATCAACTTTTATATAGTTAGGCTGAGATTTGGGAATTGGGCTTCCAGATTCCTTAGGGTGGCTTTGAAAATCTCAACCTTAAATTTTATTCCAAACATCTAAACTGCATAATTGCTGTGCAGGTCTTTTTCAGGTTACACTTTTAGATAGTTTCATGGCTTCACTCTTTATATATAGGGAGTAGCTTTGATCAGTCTTGAAATGTCTCCTGCTTCCTCAGTGTATATAGAACATGCTTACTGGATTATTCTTGTTGGGAACATTATTGAATGCTGACTTGTGCTCAGTGCCTGCACAGTACATGGAGTAAGACACCTCCTGTAATTATCTGTACAGTGAAGAATGCAGGTTGAGGATTCACCAGAAGCTGGTAAGCATTTGGTCAACTTTCTGTTTTACTAACTTGCCTTCCCCCTTCCCTTTAGTCTGTCTACAACCATATTCCGTTTGGTGATGAACAGATCCTCAGCCCATGCTGTGTCCATTTATCTAGGGCTAAACTATGCCTGGCTCTAAATAGATTTTCTACTGAGGGGTACAGGAAACAGTTATGTTGTGTCTAAGGAGGATGTACTACTAGCTAATACTGCTGGCGGAGTTTGTCCCAAGAATGATTAAGTTTGGGCATGGCAAAAGTGTTCCCATGGTCCTTTCACACTCTGTGTAGCTGCTGGTGCATCATAACAGCACAGGAGAATGCATGCCAGAGTTCTTTAGCAGTGTAGTAAGAGTGGCTATTCTGCCAGTTACTTCTCCCAGTGCCTCTAGAGGGATTATACGTCACACAGCCATAGGCCAGGATTTACAAAAAAAAGGTGACTGAAGTTAGACTCTTAAATAAATGGTCTAGTTTGTTAAGTGCTGAAAACCCAGAAGTTTCTATTGCCATCAGTGGGCACTTCTGGGTTCTCAAGACTCTTGAAAATCTGCCCACTAACTCAGTTGCTTAAATATGGATTTAGGAACCTAATTTGAACATCTTGGCCTTGATGTCTCTCTCTATCGTTGATGTGTCATGGTACCTCTTCCCCCAGCCCATTATGATTTTGCTTTTTAGAAGCCTAAATGGAGTTCTTAGATTATAATCTCTTTAGGCAAGAGTCTCTGTTCCCCTCTACTCTGACCAGATCTGAGCACAGTCTCTGTACTCCACAAATAAAATGGTGAAATTGGACGTGGTCTATTTTTTTATGTTTATTTAAAATAGGCTTCCTTCATTTGCATCTACATATTGTTTTAACTTCAAGGTAAACTGCTGTTTGCTTTTTTTTAAGCAAATTTTATTTGCTTTCATTGAAATTTTGCATGTTTTCAACAAGGTGAACTGTAATGTATAATGCCTGAAATATCAGTTTCTTGGGGGGGGGGAAATGTTGAAAAAAATCAATTATAATATTTGTAACAGCATTACTGAAGTGAGCCTGAGTGGCCTCCCTCCAAGCTGGGTGGGGGGCGGGGGGGAGAACCAGGCCAGGCCAGCCCCCTTTACCAGAAGATGAGAGATGGGACAGGAGGTATAAAAGACGGGGCCTCCAACTCAGCTGAGCCTGAACCAGAGAAAGGGAAAGAGACAAACGTCTGTTGCTTGGTGCAGACCTCTATGAGCTAGGTGACGCCCTGACACTGGAGGAGATTGAGTCCGGAGAGGAGCTGCTGAAACTGCCAAATACCCTGATGAGGATGGCGATGCCTGGATTACGGAGCTCCTCCCCAGATTGTAGTAGGAAATAGCCCAGGGAAGCCAGATGCTGATCTGGTTCTGCGAGCAGAATCGGGTCAGTTTGTTGTCGTAGGATCCCTGCTGACCCAGTGGCAGACCCTTCTGCCACTGTCAGGGCCCTGGGCTGGGACCTGGTGGAAGAGAGTGGGCTCAGATCCCTCTACTCCCTGCAGTTGCCCCACCCCTGGGGTGGCTACCAGCCCCTTTTTGGCCAAGAGGCCTGCATTTGCCTGCTGTGCCCGAGCCAGGATGTCGGGTGATAGATTGCTTATAGCTCTGCTCCGCTGGAGGGCCAGAGCCTCTAAACCCTTTGTTGCACTGTCTTGCCTGAGAGCCCGAGTCCACTTTACTGCTTGTTGCTCTGCTCTGCCTGAGGGCCAGGTCCTCCCTAACCTGTTACTTGCTCTGTCCTGCCTGATGGCCAGAGGCTATAAACTGCTTACTTGCTCTACCCTGCCTGAGGGCAAGAGCTCCCCTAGACTGCCTCCTGTCCTGCCCTACCCTATATGAGGACCAGAGCTCCCCAAGATTTAGTGCTTTGCCCCACCAGAAGGGTCAAGGACCCTAGCACTGAATTTGCTATTTACCCTGTCACCAGACTAAAATCACTGTGATGTAGTACAGTGGAGTGGCCTTCCTCTGAGCCAGAGGGGTAGGGGGGATGACTGCCACCCCACTACAATTACTTTTGAAGCTACACTCAGTTTAGAATTCTATTAAAGATGTAGTGGGAGAGTACAACTACTGTACACTGAAATAAGAGAGCCTAGAATCCACTAGCCAAGTATTAAGACTGAAATTGGGAATCATTGAAGTAATATTCAGTTCAATCACTGGAACACAAAACCTGTGCTCTATTTTCTACACTAGATATCTACACTATTACTCTTGATAGAGTCCATGCTCTTCCATGGATAAGTAATCTGTGTTTAGAATCTGGACTGCGAGCCTTCTGAATGAGGAATGGTCTAACAGCAACACGTTTTTATCCACTGGTCTTTCAGTACGGTCCACTGATGACAAGCTTCCTTGAGTTCAAATGTAGATTTTTCCCAAGTTGACACAATTCTAGTTTATCCAATGACTGCTGAAGGAAAATTGAATGTCCTTCTATATTAAGAATGATGATTCACTTCTGTGGTGGGATTTGGAGTTGGAGTGGCTTAGTAGATGCTAATGCTGTGCTCACCCTATTTATGTATTTTTAATATAGGTTATTAATTGTTCTCCTGTCCAAACTCGACCTATCTTGCAGCCCTTTTGTGTGTTGGATTTTGACCAAACTACCTCTTTAATTTGTAAATCCTCAAAGATGTAAGAGTGTTTTCTTTAAATAGCTGAAACATGCTATTAGTAAAAGACTATCGTATCTAATGTTTAAGCAGATGGGATGCTGTGTGATTCTCAACCCCCCACCCACTAATGAGTCTTTTATCCTTGTAGTTTGTTTTGTTTTGTTTAATCTGTTCACTGAAAAAATATTTAAAACATAGCATGATGTTTTGGAAACGGTTTTGTAGTATGTCTATCTCTGTGAATTGTGTTTAAAATGATTGTTTAATTAAAATGAGCTCCTTTATGTGGAAAAGTGAGATAATTGATTATTTCAGTAGTCAGCTAAGGGTCTGATTGGATTGGTTGCTTGTACCAACAAGTGTCAACACTTCCTGTAAACTGTGCTACATCCTCAGGTTGCTCTTTATTCCCTGTTGATGCATGTAAAGCAAGAAAGTAAAATTATCAATATCTCCGAAGCTCTATCATTACTTTGCTAAGAAATTGTGTTATTTTTATTGTGCCGTGGAGGGAGTAGTGAGGCAGAGTATTCTGAGAAAAAATAGGAAGAGCATGTGGAAGGAAACAACAAGAGACTAAAAGTGGGCAAGAAAAGGAGTGGAGGGAAAAGTAAGACAGCCACTAGAGAACAGTAGTGAAGGAGGAAATCAACAAGAAGAGACAGACGGAGACAAGATAGTGATAGCATTAAAATACCAAGAGAAAAGAAATTTCAAAAGAAAAATAGGTACAAAAAAACTGAAGCAGGAGCTGCTTATGATGAATGTGTGAGAGGAGAGGGAAGTGTACTGCATATATGGTACTTTTGTTTCCTTAGCCTACATATCCGCCACCACCCAAAACACATACAGCAGCTTGAGACCAACCTCCGCCTTTAGGTCAGAACTGCTGGCACACCATGCCATGGGGGGCCTTCATGTCCCTCCCTTTTGACCCTTCCTACTGGCCATATTGGGGGACCCTGGCACCAGTGCTCCCTGCAGAATCAGTCAGGACTGTTAAGGAGTCACTCCTTGCCTACCCTCCGAAGGAGACGTTCAGATCCCCCTCTGCATCCTTCAGAAGAGGAAGAGCAATACACACCGGATCCAGCGGTTTTCCTGAAACCAGCGTGACTGCCCTCTTTGTCTTTGGATGAATTCTCCCTCTCCCCCCGATGAATTCAGGCAGTTCCAGGATCATCTTTATAGAGTTGCTGGTGAACTACAGATTTCACTTGAAGAGGTTCAGGAATCCCAGCACAAACACCCATCTAGATCCAACAAAATAGTACTCTCCATTGATGAAGCTATAATGGAGCCAGCTAAGGCTGTTTGACACATCGCTGACACTTGTGGTCCCACCTCCAAGAGAGTGGAAAAAAAACTTTTCTGTGGTGGCCAAAGGGGCTGAAATCTTGTTTTCTCTTTGTTGGTCCAAGCGGCTTTGAAAGGGCTAGAAAATAATACCTTCAGTTCACTCTTGCAGGCAAAAAGGTAAGCCTACTGAGGAGAAAGGTCTTCTTGTCATCTAGCCTCTAGTTCAGTATAGCCAACTACCAGGCACTAATGGCCAAGTGCGATTTCCTGAACTATTCTACGTTTGTGGAGTTTACTGACAGCCTTTTCCACAACAGGACAGAGTTTGTTTCCAGGCATTGATTGATAAAGCCAAACTAAAAGGAAAGTCCATTTTCCAATCTGCTTTTGATGCTGCTGACACACTCTCTATGATACCGGATGCTTAGTGATCAGTGTGGATACCAGTGAGACACGATACGCCCGATTTGCAGATCAGTAAGGTTTAATGTGCAAGGTTTTCTATAAATATATTAGTTAAATACAAAGCCTAAAATTAACTACAGTATATCATACTCACTAAACCTGAAGAGCTAAGCAGTCACTCAGACGGCTGTATACAGGAACGGCTTTCCCCAGGGACCCCGCAAGGGAGTCAGTGGATCCTCTGGTCCGACTGGCAGCACCTCCTGTGGAATCAGGTGTTGATGGAATGTGCCCCTTTGTCTAAGTTATGACTTTTTATACTTGTCTATACACAACTTTCACCTCATTATCTATTTATTAATTATTATATATTCTGTCACCTACATCGAGTTCTTAGCCTTAACCACATCCGATTTTCACCATAATAATTGGGAGTCGTCAAAACAACATCTGGTAATAAGATAAACGGTAAACAAAATATGCCCCTTAGCAGTGGAAAAATGATCCCCCTGACATTCAAGGATAACTTGTTATTCCCATCACCGTTATTTATGTGCAGCTGCAAGCATACATTATGTATTTTGTCTTATGTGCCATGGTATGCAGAAACTGAGACATCTGCAAGGTTACTCGGTATTCCTGTTTTTCTCTGCCAGCTGGAAGATGTCAAGCTGTTGAGGCCCAAATGGTCAAACAAGCAACTTAAGCTATGCTAGGCCCCAAAACGGTGATCAAGCAACTTAAATTGCGTTGCCTCCAACACTCTAGAGACGTGGCTGCTGTCGTTGTCATGTGCAGAGAGTCACGACTCCATGCATCAGGGTTCTGTAGAGAGGTCCAGAATACCATAGAGACCTTCCCTTTTGATTAATCATGGTTATTCAATCAGAATATGGACGAGTCTCTCCATACCTTGAAGGACTCTAGGATTATATACACCTGCTCCCAAGAGGAAGTTCCATCAACAGTTGTCTAGATCTTGACCCATGGCTCAACAATTTTTTCATCAGAGGCCCTATGAACCACTATGCAAAAGGCAGAGGGTTTAAGTGACTTCCCTGCAGCTTCTGCTACAGGCTCAGCTTCCCAGTCTCAGCCCTTGGTGAGGCGCTATTTTTTTTTTATGGGACCTTGACACACCATTTGGAAGTAGTCTAGCACTCTTTGTCAACACCTGGAGTGCAATAACAGAATAGTGCACTCTGAATGTCATCTACTCTGGCTATATGATCAAATTTGCTTCCCTACCTCTTCCACAACTCCCTTCCCCTCCCTTCTTTGGAGACCATTCTAACGAGACTATTCTCAAGCAAGAGGTGGACTCTCTCTGTTAAGAGTGAGGAGAGAGAGAACTTGTCTCTCCTCAATACCAAGGGAGCAACTTTTATTTAACTTCTTTCCTTATACCCAAAAAGAAGAGCAGATGGAGACCAGTTTCAACTTCTGCCACCTCAACCACTTCATTCACAAACTCGTTTCATATGGTCATGCTGGCCTGGAAAAGAAAATGTGGTTTTCCGCTCTTGACATGAAGGATGCCTACTTTTATGTAGATACTCATTCCACTCTCAGACGTCCTCAGATTTGTGGTGGGCTTGGACCATTTTCAGTACAGAGTACTCCCTTTCAGCATAGTGACCACCACAGAGTCTTCCCAAAGTATTTGATAGTGGCAGCTCATGCCAGATGCCTTGGTATTGTCTTTCCCTATCTTGACGACTGGCTTGTTGCCAAGTGATGCCAGAGGGCCCATTCAGTGACTCAAATGATGCTATACCTCTTCACTTCCTTGGGTCTCAGTGTAAATGCTGAAAAAATTTGTTCTGAACTCCACACAGCCTCTGGACTTCATCGGGACCACTCTGGATTCAATCACTGCAAGGACGTACTTGCCTATGGACAGGTTTCAGTCCATGAACAATATTATAGCACAGATCACAAACAGTGACATCTACTTTCTGAGAAAATGCAAGAAATAAAACATCATCCTAGAGGACTCACCATCTGTAATCCTCTGACCACTACATACAATTTGAAGTTTCCTGAACAGCTCTGCAAAAGGACTTCAGAAAAACTGAGTGACCATCTGCTGCATCCCTCATACTCCAGAAGGGACCACCTCAAACAAGAAATCATCACATAATTCTGCTCCAGGATAAACCATTACATCAGGACCCACCACATGGACACTACACAACACCCCCACCACATCAATTTATCAAGACTATCCCTAAAAGGAGCAGAAAATGTGCTTTCCCAGGGACTGAACTTCTGCTTCACCACAGAGCCTGATACCATGCTAACGTGGGGAGAACTAGGAGAATTCTTTCACAGACTCAGTCTCAAAGAACTCTTTGACGACAATGATGATACTACCCACAGCTACCACTTCCCCACTAAGAGTCACAAGAAAAAAGAATCATCTGACTGGACAGCCAATGGATGAAACCACATTAAACCATGAAACCACTTGATCATTACATTGAGTGCTTCAGGGGAAAAAATTGACTCTGAAATCCTTAACAAACATCACATCCACCATGATGACTCCACGGCTGAGAAGACAGCTACACAGTTCCTGGAATCTAACCACCAGATAGTGATCAAACCAGAAGATAAAAAGGGTGCCATCCTCCAACTGTCTGAGACCACCTACTGTAAAGAGCTCAAAGAAGACCCCACACCACAATTCACCCAGAATTTAAGGTTAACATCAGATCCTTCCCTAAGCAGCTCTCTTCCCCTCCCCCACACACAAACCCAATCCAGGAACCTTATACATGCTTCCCAAGATACACAAACAAGAGAACCCAGGCAGACTCAGCATATTTGGTCATGTCACTCTTACTGAAAGAATATCAGGTCTCCCAGAAACCATTATCAAGGCACTCTCACCACACAAAGGGTCAGTTTCCTCCAGGACAAAACTGTCTTCCTCCACAGACTCTGCAACATTAACAGCCTCCCCCAGAATACCATCCTGGCAACCATGGATGTCACTTCCCTATATACAAATATCCCTCACAATTACTGTATTGATGCCTGACTCACATATCTACAAGAGAATGGACAACATTCAGCTATCCACCTCAAACACATTACCAAACTTATCTGTTCCATCCTCACCCATAGCAGTTTTACATTCAACAACACACTTTATCTGAACCATAAGAACAGCTAGGTGTACTAGGATGGCCCACCAATATGCTAACCTCTTCATGGGCCACCTTGAGGAAGAATTTCTGGACAAATGCATGATGAAACCAAAGATGTATCTGAGATACATTGATATTTTCATCCTTTTGACAGATGACTTAAACTCCCTCATAGTCTTCCCACCACAACTTGAGCAGCTACCAACCATCCATCAAGCTCTCTAGAACACAGCCATACTAGCATCAACTCCCTGGACACTATGATCTGAACTGTACAGACAAAATATAATCACATTATCCTTCAAAGATCCAGTAACCACCCCAGATACACCAAGAAGTCTATTATCTACAGCCAGATCCTCAGATACCACAGAACATACTCTGTGGAGAAAGTCTGAGATACATACCTTAAAATTACCTTCACCAAACAAGGACACTTCACCAAAGAAGTAAATCGCATCATGGGATGGGCCACCCAACTACCCCAGGAGAATGTATTTAAATAAAGAAAAAAAATCCCCCTTGCACTGCAGACCCCTAGTTGTCACCTACCGCCTCACACTGGAATCCATGTGAGTTATCATTAAACAATTACAACCCATACATGATGGGGTCAACATCCTGAAAGAAATCTTTCCCAAACCCCTTCTTCTGGCCTTCAAACAGCCACTCCAACATCTCTAAGTTCATCATGAGAAGCACACTCCCCACAGACCAAGAACCCAAAGCAGTTAGGCCATAATAGCACATGTAAAACTGCAGACATATCTGCACTGCTACAATGATCAATACCCTCCAAAACACACCTTTCAAGATCTATGGGTCCTACACATGTTATCGCAAGATGTGGTGCACCTCATCCATTGCAATGAGAACTACGTGGGTGAAACCAGAAAATCACTATGCTCTTGAGTCAACTCACATAGAAAAGTGGTAAACA
Organism: Emydura macquarii macquarii; assembly: GCF_026122565.2. Lineage (NCBI taxonomy): Eukaryota > Metazoa > Chordata > Testudines > Chelidae > Emydura > Emydura macquarii. The sequence continues at coordinate 6,038,928 of NW_027133808.1, read as the reverse complement.
AAAAACAAAAACAAAAAAAGCCATACCACCCGTGGGTGAACACTTTTCACAAAACGGTCATTCCATGTCTGACCTCTGAGTTCTTGTCTTCAAAGGAAACCTGCACAACACCTTCAGAAGATGACCCATGGGAGCTTAAATTCATAACTTTATTAAAATGATGATTTTTAATGCCTAGCAAAGACACTGGATGGTTTATTACAACAATTTGTAATCAATTAACCTCCCTTTTTTTTTTGTCCTGTGTGCGGAGGTGTTAACGGGCCACTTCATGTTGAATGTTCTCGTTGAATGTGTGTTAACTACTTATGCTAAACAATCTTTTCCACGTGGTATTTAGTTGTGACACTTTAAGTACTTTTCCCAGACCCAAAGAAGAACTCTGTGTAGCTCGTAAGCTTGTCTCTTTCAGAAACAGAAGTAGATCCAGTAAAAGATATTACCTCACTCTTTTGGCCTCTCTACATGCTGGGACCAACATGGCTACAACAGCACTGCAAACAACGATATCAGTCCTGCAATAACATTTGTGTTGATATAGCTTTATAAGATTAGTACTTTTTGAGGTTCTATGCTTTTTTCCTATTGTGCCATATCTGAGCAACATGAAGACATGTTAAATGGGCAGGTTGGTGTTGTGAATGTGGTAAACTCTATATTGTATTATGATTCCTTGCTGCTAGTGCTGACGGTGACTGTCTTCCCCAGAAACACTATATATTGTCTGATTTATTTATTTTTTGTGGTTTTCTGCTCACGTTTACTGAAAAAGTGGTTTCTGCGATATTTACATGTATACGGTGGACTTTCTCATCACTATATCAATAGGAGGAAGAATGAGACTTGTCAATCTAAGCTTGGGACTAAGCTTTACGTAAGAAGCACTGAAACCTCTGCCCCTTCACAAGAGAGTTAGTTAGTTCCAAAGTACTTCCACTTTGAGCTTGAAAGTGGGGAAAGGAAAATAACTAAAATACTAGCAATTTGTTACTACCACCAAAGACCATAGCAGTTACCTTCACTAGTGCCATCTCTGGGTACAGACACTGAGGTAAATCAGAGTACTTCCTTTATTTCTTCCATCCTTTCACTTCTAAGCCAATTACAGATGAATGGGAGCAGCAGCAGAACAATGAAGCATTGTGGTATGCAGTTCAGAAGGCATCATCAGAGGGTACAGTAAAGGACAGAAACGGAAAAGACAGAAGCACAGAAAATTAAAAGAGAAAACCAGGAAGAGGAGGAGGTGGGTAACAGTATAGAGACAATAGAGGAGAAATAAAATAAGGTAAAATTTGTAGCAAGACAGATTAAAAACAAAACAAAGATCTATGCTGGTAGGAACAGTGTAGAAAATGCAATGCGGCATACTTAGAGGGAGGAAAAGAATAAGGAGGAAATGCTGTTGTCTTCAGCCAGGCCTCCTTAATGTAAAGTGTCTTAGTTCTTTTTTCTGAATGGGGAAGAAAGAGAGAGTGGGGGAGTGCATGAGGGAGGTGGCTGTGTGATGAGAGGGAGAGAGAAGAGTGTTCATCTTTTTTCAATCTGCTATAGCTGACAAAACCTTCTGACCTCACACCCCAAACAGTTGTTCTACTTTGAACATTGGTACATGATAGCTAATGCCACAAATAATGAAATTTTCAATCTCATTAAAAAGTTCAAAAGTGCATTTAAGCTCAAATGTAGGCTCTAACCTACATTGTATAACCTCTAATGTATAAACCTTGATTTATGATTTTACTATACAATAGCCTATCTTTTTTTGCTGGTCTATTAGGTGGGTGAAAAGAAAACTTAATGCCTGTGTTGCTTATATTTTCAAGGGATCATTGTGATATCTAATCTGACCACCTCTGTAACACAGACAGGGCGCATGCAGGTTCCCCATTCAGTGGGTGCACTATGCTAAACTACTGAGGGAACACTGACCACCCACGGCAGCACCCTCTGCCAGGCCCAGATTAACTCTCCTGTGGGCCTGGGACTATTAGATTAGACAAGTCTTTTTCCTCATTTAAAACAAAATGATCACAATTATGGCATCGAGGCTATTAACGCTATACTAAACTTGCCTTTTAATTAACATAAAGCCATTCTGTGGTTACATTTCAGTCTTCAAACATGTAGAACGGGTTTGTGCATGTGTGCCAAACGTGGCATGTGAGATAATTTTGAGCAGTACACTTACTTACGCTGGGGCCTGTGTCTTGTGAGGGGTGGAGGTGGGGGAGCGGCCCTCGTGCGGCACTGCTTGGTACCGGGAGTGGCTCCTGGCCAGGGCGCTGGGCCCATGTCACATGGGAGAAGGGTGGGGAGGGAGGGAGGGGATTTATTTTTGTGGTGCCTTCTTAGCCTGAGGCTGCAGCCCCTAAAAACTCTGAGTTAATCCAGTCCTGCTCTCCACCCCAGCACTACAACCCTGATCCTGGCTTGGTGCAGTGAGACAGAGATGGAGAGTGAGCCTACTCTGCACTCAGCATCCAGTGGTGGCTCCTGTGCTGCAAGGATGGGCCCAGCTCCCTATTCTGGGCATTGTGAACTGGCATCTGGGGTTACAGTGCCACTCAGTGGCCAGGCTAAACCTGAGGTGCTGCTGCAACCCTGTATGTCAGGTTGCAGTGCCCAGAATGGGGAGCCGGGCTCAGCCTCACAGGACAGCAGCTGCTCCTGTGGGGTGAGTGTCGGGCAGGCTTGCTCTCCACCCTCCCTGGGACTGCCACTCTGTACGGGGCCCAGAGAAACGTTTGCCTATTTTTGCCCTCTTGGTATCTTGATTTCTTTAGGTGTGTATGGACTCCACCAAAGCTGCCCCTGAACACAAACTATGGAACTTCCCCAGAATAAGAACATATCTTTTAAAAAAAATTGTTCCAAAAGATCAGTTACTCTCTCTGTTAAAAATGTACATTTTATTTCTAATCTGATTTGTCTAGCTTCAGTGTCCAGCCATTGGATCCTATTACACTTTTGTCTGCTAGATTGAAGAGCCCTTAATCAAATATTTGTTTCCCACATAGGTACTTATGGGCTGTGGTCAAGTCATTCCTTAACTTTTTCTTTATTAAACTAAATAGCTTAAGCTCCTTGTGTCTATCATAAAAAGGCATGTTTTTTAATTCTTTAATCATTCTCATGGCTCTTCTCTGAGCCATCACCAGTTTATGGACATCCTTCTTGAATTTTGGACATAGTAACATTTACAGCTCCCACTGGGAACATTGAGAGTAGTGGTGCCAAGAAAGGGTTGAATGTAGACCTTTGTGCACAGATTATGCAATTAAAAAAATTAGCCCTTCCCCTTAGTTGCTGGGATGGAATCTCTTTCACCGGCGTGTCCAGATAACTCTCATTAAAGTAAGCAGAAACCACACATAAGCACCCGTGGACAGAATTCACCATTGCACCTGAATGTGTGTGTTGGTGATGGGTGTTATGGTGACACTTTTTGTAATTACTAACACAGTGGCCAGTAAGATTTTAGTTTCATAAGATGTATTTTGGGGAGGAATAATTGATTTTATTTTTAAAAGATAATGTTTTCATAAACTACAAAGTCATGAGAGTTACTGTGGATTTATACTGCTGTGAGTGAGCAGAATTTGGCCCATTGCATAGCTGGATCTTTCAGTGATAACATTGTCTGGAATTGCAACTCAGTGTAATACTTGAATTTATTTATTTATTTAGTTTTTGAGGTCCTACTGAAATGAAATGGAATATCTACTGAATGTAAACTTGCAAAGTACAGTACTAGAGTATTTTTGCAGACTAGCATTGCTAAATTATCATTAGTCAGTTCAAATTCCACATAAAAATGAATGTTATGTTTTAGCAATCAATAAGTATGCAAATAAAGTTCTTTCCATTCCACTTAACACAATTAAAATTCTCAGCAAGTTAAATGTATTGAATTGTTTATCTGCAGAGAGGCATGTAGGGCTCCAATTAAGTTTACATGGATAAATGCAGATTTGTGTTTGTGAATGTCAAGCTGACAGAAGCTTAATACTGTAAAAGGGCTAATCAACACTGAATATGTTTAGTGTCAGTAAATATTTACTGTGAAAATATTGCTCAGGGACTGACTGCTAAGGCATAAAACCAAGTTTATTCAGCTTTTTAGGGACTAAATACTGTAATTTGTAAATCATCCCATCCGCATCCCTTCTATATAATTTTGCTTTGTACAAAATTATTTTTATCATGTTCTTCACTTTGGTGATGGTGTTTTGGAGAAGGACGACATGTGCTTGGCTGCATTTTTTAAAATTAATTTTGAAAAACGTGAATTTATTGGTATTTGTGGTTTTGTTCCATAAGCATATTCCAGATAGCATGGAGTAGGACCAGATGCAGTCATAGAATCATAGAATATTAGGGTTGGAAGGCACCTCAGGAGGTTATCTAGTCCGACCCCCTGCTCAAAGCAGATAGGTAAGCAATATGCATATTTCATCATATAGCTCTGACAGTGGATTTTGGTCCTTCTGTTCCTATACAAGGGTACAAAGGTTACTAATCAAACTATGTGGTGATTATGCAATGTGCACAGTTATTCACTAGAGATTAGGATCAGACCACAAAATTAATTGGACCAAAATGATGTTTAGATATAGTTTTAGGTCTCCTCAAATTAAAAACTAGGATATTGACCCAAAGAACTCTGACACTTTTATGAGGCTGTTGTTGAGGAATATTGTCTTAAAATTAAAATCTGTAATAGATAAAGAAGAAAAAGTACATCTTAAGCAGATCTTTGGTTTCATTAATTTTTTATGGTGAACAATATGATGGAAAAAAGGAAAAAGAAATGAACTCTACTGTATTTTGTCTCTCAGTGTCTATACTTCGATAAAAGCCCCACGGTTGGCCCAGGTCAGCTGACTTGGGCTTGCAGGGCTCAGGTTGCGGGGCTATGAAATTGCAATGTAGACGCTCAGGCTGGAGCCTGGGCTCTGAGCTCCAGAACTTGGGCTCCAGTTTGAACCCAAATGTCTACACTGCAGTTTTATAGCCTGAGCTGTGCAAGCCCAAATCAGCTGACATGGCCAATCTGTGAGTGTTTTATTGCAGTATGGACAAGAGGTCAGAGAGAGGAACAACAAAGCTGTGATTGTGATCCTTATTTATACTGGCATCTTTAACAATGTGAATGAGATGTAGAGAAATAAAAGGTTATTTTATGAAGGAAATAAAATGAAACTAAATTTTAGTGATTTTTATCTTTTGGTGTTCTGGATTACAAAATGTGATTTTAAAAAAAAATAAAAATTAAGTCCTGAACTGATGTCAGGTAGTCAGTTGCAGAATGGGATATAATATAGTTCAGTTTAGTTTCTAACTTTGCATGAAATAAGCAGTGCCTTTTGGCCTCTGTTTGATCCTGTGAGAGTGGGGGCTAATGTCTGGCCAGTGTTTGGGAAGCAGCAGGTAGTCAGGAGCAAGTTGTCCTAGGGGTCCAAGTTTCTGTAGCCTGGCAGTTATTCACACACAGATGGAGACCTTATGAACTTTGACAAAGGTCATGCTAAATTGCAAATCTAAAACTTCGAGACTTCTGAAAACTTAGGGTGGCACATTATTATTTTTCAGTCTGTGATTGGGAACATCATTGAAGCTGTAAACTCACTTTTAAAGAATAGATCAACCATCCATTCACTGTTTAAACAAGTGATCTTGGGAACAGACAGACAGTCTTTCATGGTATTTTGAAAGGAGACTATTGCATATTAAAATACTAATTTACATATGCAGAACACACTTACTATATTGCTTCCCAAACACCTAGGTTTGCCTGCTTTTATTGAACTTACAAAAGGACTTTTAGAACTTAAAGCAGTGCAGAAGCCTCTGATTTTTTTTTCTGTTGCACATGGTTTGGAATGAATTAAGATACTCATGGTAGTTTTTGATTTCAGGTCTTTTGGGACAATCAATTGAGACACCAAGATCTCTGTCATCAGCCATCATCTCAACAGGGATCTTATAGTGGTTTAGGAAAGAAAAACATGAGATGATCTGGTTTCACATTGTAACATATTACATTTTGCATTCAATCAAAGTCAGAAACACTGAAGGGCTACTCTGTTGTGTTTTTAATTACAATTCTGAAGTTGCTCTTGAAAATCTGTCATGTTTTAATTTATTGCAGTTTCTATTCAAGTGGGAAAATTAGGGGAAAAATCAATACTTAGTCTTATGCTTGGATAGCTCTGCTCTGTAGTATCCAAAATATAGATTATATTTGTTCCCAGGTCACATTCATTTATCTGCTGTAACAGTTCCATATGGTTTTACTAAATTGTTTAGTGGAAGTATATAGAATGGAGTTCATGTTATATATATGTAAACATCCAAGAATCTCGGATGACCTAGTCACCAGGTGGCATAGAGTCTCATCTTCTTTTAATCACATGGTTAAATTCTCATAATTGAACTAGATGTATGGTGCTGGTTAATGGCTCATGAACTAGTCTTTAGAGCTACAACATTGTTTCATGAGGCCAGAGTCAGATTCCATGTGTTGAAAGTGGTTTCAGTATCGGCCACACAGAGAGAGCTAGAAAATTCACACCAGCAGCAGACTATAGGAGGAAAAGGTTTTTAAAAGTGTGTGAACTGGGTTGTACATTTGATTACAAGAATGTTATTCATGTTTCTAAAGCTGGAGAAGGAGAGAGGAAAAAAAACATTCACTGTATTGTTCGTTTCCTTGCCGTGGTGGTATTTCCATTTCAGAAAAAAAGAATGTAAATAGTTTGTTAGATGTGCAGTTATGAAGCTTGATTATATTTATCTATTCCAGTAGAAATAGTACAGCAATGTCATATTTTATTATTTTTAACTATAGCTGTTGGAAAGACTAGTTAAACAGCCTTCAAGGTTAAGGTGCAGTTTCTACTGATCCCTGAAAATTTACTTTTTAAGTGACCATCTCTAAAATATAAAGCTAGCAAACATTTCTCTAAACATTAGAACTCTTAATGAAAGTGACAACCCCGGTAATATTATATGGGTTATGCTCTTCATATAATTACATAACTATCATAACTGTTATTTAACGTCTAAGAAATGCCATTGTTTGTGGGACATTGTTCTCTAGCCAGATCTTTGTTATGCTGGTGATGGCTCTTGGAAACCTTTTGTTAAAAGTTTTCCCTAAATTACAGGAAGAGTTAGGATAGTGATCTCTGATGGAGATTACCTTTTCTCTAGATACTCCTAAATTATCCTGTCCAGAGATGGCTCTCAGAATTTTTAACTTTCAAAATGGCTGGATTGCATTAAATAGCAGATATATGCAATTTCATAGAGGAGGATGCTTTATTCTTGCCTCCTCCTTCGCCTCAATACACCTCTACAAAATCTTCACCTTCCTTCAACATTTCAATCAAATTACATAGACTTAACAGCGTGTTGTGCTACTTATATAGTCAACATAGTTTTCAGAAACAAATGATAAATGTTTCTAACAAAGTGCAGTTGAATGTAAGTTTGATTCCCCAGTGGTTGTGGATATGAGAGATTTTTGTTTAAATGAGAAAATAAATGAATAATTTACCCAGTCTTTCATTTCATCTCTCTGTGATAGATGCTCCTTCAGTATGTGGGGTTCATTGCAGAATGTTTTTGAGGGAGCACTGTATTAAATATAGCTCAAAAGCATGAAAGTCATATTATTGTGGGAGGACAGTCAGAAGCAACAGAGAGCAGAGTTGTGTGGAGGGTTTCTAATGTGGGAATGTTGGAGTTTGATTTACCCACAAATCCTGGCCTTCTCTGCCTCCTAACAGCCTGAAGCTCCCCTTCATTGCAGGCACAATGTCTCCAAAAAGCAGTAAAATGGAGAAAAAAGACAAAGGAAAAGGTAGCAGAAGAAAGAGACAGAAAAGGATAAGCAGAAGGGAAAATGCAAAAAACCAAGAACCAGTATTTTAGCTTTTGTGACCATTAGTGCCATGTAATGCTGGAGATGGAGTGAAAAACTTTATTAGAGATTTGTCTGGGCAAGATTGAGTAAGAATGTATGAAGATCGTATTCTAGAGAGGATGGTGTACAGGTATGAAGAAAGCACAGAAGTCTTTTTTTTTTGGTAAGATCTTTTTCGGTAATTTTTTTGGTAAGATCTATATGTAAACTTCATGAATTATAAATGACAGAATGTTATGAAATCTTATATAAATGCTGTAAACTCATTAGAGACAGAAGGTGGCTGAGGTAATGTCTTTTATTGGATCGAATCGTTGTTTTCATTGCTATGCTTGTAATGTAGAGTTTTACATAACTTTCCTAACACGGTGTCTCTAAAACATAAGAAGGGCCTGGTGATTGTGGTTAATTGGAAATGCTGGGCTTGTACGTATGGCACTGATACTCTGATGGGACTTCACTGAGCTATCATTAGGTACGTCTGCCTACGTCTGCTTGGACTGAAGCAAAAACCTTACGGTCCCTTTTTGCACTTGTTGTCTTCATTGGGTTTTGGATAAGGCTCTGTCAGAGAGGTGAGAATTGCAAAAGTTTGTCTTAATTAAACTGAATGGTCCACGAATAGCTAATATCTAAATGCTAGGTAGACCATCCTCAAAAAAATAATGATTCTGCCAGTGCCATGGTTACCAAATTGGTTGACTGGAATTCAGCCTGAGGGGGAAAAGCAGCCCCCTGAATCTGTTTTGTTTTATTGTTTCTCAATATTGCTTGTGATTAACACATTCATCTGATTTGACTCAATGTTTTATTTATAGGTGTGACTCACAATATTGCTTTACTGCGAGAAGTGATAATCCATCCACGCTTTGTTCAGGGGGACATCAGCACTAAATTTCTTCCTGATGTGTATCCTGATGGCTTTAAAGGTTTGTCCTCTCTTGAAATATGTTTTTGTGAAAGTATCTTCATTATTACAATTTCTCTTTACTTTTAGAATGAATTGTTCTCTAATCAGTTTTTTCAATTTTTAAATGAGATCATTTGGCTACAAAATGTTTTGGAATTTTTAATAACCAGTTGTAACGTTAGAATTGTTATTTTCCTTGAACTTAAAAAAAAAATTTTGTATACAAATTGAAAATAAAAAGTAAAATAATGGACAGGAAAAACATTTATTTCACATCATCAGAAACGTAAAATACAACAATAAACCTCCAGTTCAGCTCTGCTGAATATGAGCACAATCACAGAAGGTGCTAAGCACTCATAACTCCTGTTGACAGATGGGTGGTTAGAGGGAGTTTGAGGGCTCTAACATCTTATAAGAGACACCATATCAGACGGCCCTGTGATACTATAGAAAATACACACACATTTTGTTGTTAATATTGAATTAATAAGTAATAGATGTTAGGGAAATATTTTCTTTATATAACTTGCTGCAAATTTAGTTGTTTGGGAGGTTTTACTGAGAAATTAATCTGTCAGGCAATTTTTGTTTTATTCATGAGTTCTTAATTTTGGGATTCTGTCCTATCTGTCTAATTTAGTGATATATGCATGTATGCATTCCACTGCAGATAGTCTAGACTCCCTCAGAACAGACCAAGACCAGTAAGGCCAGTGACAGACTGTGTCTACACTAGCACTTGTCGGTAGGGGAAAAACACCCCCCTGACTGACATAAGTTTTACTAGTAAAAACGCCAATGTGGACAGCGCTGTGTTGGCGGGAGATGCTCTTCTGCCGACATAGCTACCGCCTTTCATTGGGGGTGGTTTAATTATGCCGACGGGAGAGCTCTCTCCTGTCAGCATAGAGTGGCTACCTGGGAAACCTTACAGCGGCGCAGCTGTGCTGCTGTAAGGTCTCTAGTGTAGACATAGCCTAAGAGGAAGCAATTTAGATCTCGCCTTTAGTATAGATCCCCTTTCCAGTAGTGTTCACAGGACTTAACCAAACGAAGGTCCAGACCTCCCTGATATGGCCAGTCGGCTTTGTCTACAGGCCCTTCTCACAGACAAGTTCAACCTCCAAGCAGTCATTTTGACTGCTCGAGGATAGCACATTGATCACATTCACCTATTCCTTCCATTGGAAGATGCCTTTCTCTAAACATTAGAACTCTTAATGAAAGTGACAGCCCCAGGTAATATTATATGGGTTATGTCTTCATGTAATTACATAACTATCATAACTATATTAACGTCTAAGAAATGCCATTGTTTATGTGGGACATTGTTCTCTAGCCAGAGATCATGTCAGACAAGTGGGTGCTCAGCACAGTGAAGGAAGGATACGTTATCCAGTTCCCTTCCCTTTTCTCAGCCTGCCTTTCCCTAGTCCCTTTTCAGGGTCCCTTCTCACAAGACTGTTTTGCTTCAAGAAGATCACTCTCTTCTGGAATTGGGAGCAACAGAAGAGGTCCCTTACTAACACTGAGGGAAAGTCTTCTATTCATGGTATTTCCTGGTCTCAAAGTCATCTGGTGGCCGTCATCCCATTGTAGATCTAAGGAAGCTGAACTGCATTATAAAGAAAACAAGGTTCAGGATGATCACCTTCACTTCTTCCCTGGGGATTAGAGATTGGCATGATGCCTTAAATTTGCAGGATTCTTACTTCCATGTGGCAATACCTTTGGGCTACAGGAAGTTCTTTGATTCATAACAGGCAACAACTGTTACTGGCACATGGTGCTCCCTTTTAGACTGTCATCATCTCTGAGTGTCTTCACCAAGTGCATTTCAGTGGTGACAGCTCATCTATAATATTTAGGCGCTCATATATTTTCTTATCTGGACAATTGGCTAGTTTACAGTACACCAAGCAACCCCCAAGTCCAAAACAGCATCTTCGTCATCAGACAGCTGTTCTCTCATCTGGGCCAGAAACTAAAAAGTTGGACAAATCAAGTTACAACCACCCCTATATGTGAACATAGCTGAACTGCTGGGTAATAGTGACCATAACATAATAAAATTTAACCTCCCTTTGGATGGGAAACACAAAAGCAGCCCACCACGGTAGCATTTAATTTCAGAAAGGGGAACTACTCAAAAATGAGGAAGTTAGTTAAACAGAAATTAAAAAGTAGAGTGCCAAAAGTGAAATCCCTGCAAACTGAATGGAAACTTTTGAAAGACACTATAATAGAGGCTCAATTTAAATGTATACCCCAAATTAAAAAACATTGTAAGAGGACTAAAAAAGTGCCACCATGGCTAAACAACAAAGTAAAAGAAGCAGTTAGAGGCAAAAAGACATCCATTAAAAAGTGGAAGTTAAGTCCTATTGAGGAAAATTGAAAGGAGCATAAACTCTGGCAAGAGAAATGTAAAAATATAATTAGGAAGATCAGAAAAGAATTTGAAGAACAATAGCCCAAGATTCAAAATAACAGCAAAATTTTTTTTTAAGTACATCAGAAGCAGGAAACCTGATAAACAATCAGTGAGGCCACTGGACGATTGAGATGCTAAAGGAGCACTCAAGGAAGATAAGGCTATTGTGGAGAAACTAAATGAATTCTTTGCATCAGTATTCATGGCTGAGGATATGAGGGAGATTCCCAAACTTGAGCCATTCTTTTTAGGTGACAAATCTGAGGAACTGTCCTAGATTCAGGTGTCATTAGAAGAGGTTTTGGAAGAAATTGATAAATTAAACAGTAAGTCGTCATGATCAGATGGTATCCACCTAGAGTTCTGAAAGAACTCAAATGTGAAATTGTAGAAATACTAACTGTGGTATGTAACCTATCATTTAAATCAGCATCTGCACCAGATGACTGGAGGATAGCTAATGAGATGCCAATTTTTGTAAAAAGGCTCAAGAACTGATCCTGGCATTTGCAGGCCAGTAAGCCTAACTTCAGTACCAGGCAAATTGATTAGATCTATAATAAATAACAAAATTATCGGACACATAGATGAATACAATTTGTTGGGTCAACATGGTTTTTGTAAAGGAAAATCATGCTTCACCAGTCTGCTAGAATTCTTTGAGGGGGTCAACAAGCATATGGACAAGGGCGATCCAGTGGATATAGTGTACTTAGATTTTCAGAAAGCCTTTGACAAACTCCCTCAACAAAGGCTCTTAAGTAAAGAAAGGGGTCATGGGATAAGAGGGAAGGTCCCCTCCTGGATTAGTAACTGATTAAAAGATGGGAAACAAAGAGTAGGAATAAATAGTCAGTTTTAAGAATGGAGATAGGTAAATAGCGGTGTCCCCCAGGAGTCTGATCTGGGACCAATAATGTTCAACATATTCATAAATGATCTGGAAAAAGGGGAAAACACCGAGATGGCAAAATTTGCAGATGGTACAAACCTACTCATAATACTTAAGTCCAAAGCAGACTCGAAGAGTTACAAAAGGGATCTCAGAAAACTAGGTGACTGGGCAACAAAATGGGAGATGAAATTCAGTGTAGATAAATGCAAAGTAATACACATTGGAAAACATAATCCCAATAGTACATATTAAATGTTGGGGTTTAAATTAGCTGTTACCACTCAAGAAAGAGATCTTGAAGTCATTGTGTATAGTTCTCTGAAAACATCCACTCGGTGTGCAGTGGCAGTTAAAAAAGCTAACAGAATGTTGGGAACCTTTAGGACCATAGACTAACATGAGTGATCAATCAGAAAGAACATCCAAATCTTTCATCAGTGGGGGTACCCAGTGATAGACATGTTTGCTGCCAACTCGAGCAACTAGTGCAAGAGATTTCGCTCCACAGTTGGGTGCAGCAGGAGTTCCATTGTAGATGTCTTTCTTCTCCTCTGGTCTAATCACCTCCTATACGCATTCCCTCCAGTTCCTTCAATTCCCAGGATACTAAGGAGACTGAAAAGAAACAAAGCAACTTTAATCCTAGTGACACCAGCCTGGCCAAGGCTTTACTGGTTCGTGGATCTATATTGGCTTCTATCAGGTCTCCAATAAATTCACCCCTAGTCAAGAATCATCTGTCTCAGAACCAGCGGAGTTCCCTGCATTCCAGCCTCCAATGTGTCCGCCTCATGGCATGGATGGTCTCGGGTTGAATACTTTCAAGAGTTTGTGCTCCCGAGATGTTCAAGCAGCAAGCACTACATGTACTAGTTACATATATGTATTAGAACTACAGACACAGCAAAGTGGAAAAGATTTTCAATTTGCGGCACAGTTTCAACTATAGTCCCACCACAAACAGTTCAGACACATTTTGGACTGTTATGCCTGAAATCATCTGGCCTTTCAGTTAGTTCCATGAGAGTTCACCTGGCTTCCATATGTGCTCTGAATCCACCAGTGGGTGGATTTTCTGTCTTCTCTTTCCCTCTGTTTTCCAGATTTCTAAAGAGTCTTGTCAGCATCTATCCACCTGCATCTGATCCAGTACCTCTATGGATTTTTAACCTAGTCTACCCTAGTCTGATTTCTCTCTTTGAACCTATGATGACAACATTGTTACCTTTATTGTCCAAGAAGACAGTGTTTCTGGTGGCAGTCACTTCTGCAAGGAAAGTTCAAGCTCTTTTAGTTGGTCCTCTTTTCACAGTCTTTTAAAAGTTTCCATTAGGCCACACCCTAAGTTTATGCTAAAGATAGTATCAACTTGCCTCCTGAATCAAACTATTCATCTTTTAGTGTTTTTCCTGAATCCTCACTCTTCCAAAGCTGAAGAGAAACTCCATACTTCAGACTTTTGTAGGGCTTTGGCATTCTACATGGATCGTACTAAATTCCTTAGACCCTCTCCCAGGCTTTTTGTTGCCTGTGCTGAGAATTAGAGTTCAACCAGTAACAGCTCAGCCAATTTCTCATTGGATATCTGATTGTATTAAGCTGTTCTGTGACCTTGATAAAGTCTCCCTTCATAAAGCCCAGTCCACCAGAGCAGTCTGTCATCAGCTATTCTGAGCAACATTCCTATAGTGATCACCAGTCTGCTTACCACACAGCACTTAGATATAGTGATAGTGAAAACAAGAATAAGTTTATCATCAGAGAACAGCAATTCAAATGATAGTAAGTAAAAATATTCAAAACAAGTGGTTACATACAAAACAAATTAATAGTCGTGTTCAGCCCCATTCATAAAAGTGAGAGTCTGTGTGTATGCTCCTTTGTAGGATTGGGGCCTAAAATTAAATTGTGTAATCTGAATTTTGCATTAGCATATTTTCTCTATTTAATTTTATTGTAAAATATTAAAGGTGAAGATATTAACAAGGTTGGTAGGTTTAAAATTTCTTCCTTGTTTTCTCTTCTTCTGATAATTCTTTGCAATGATCAAACAATCCCTGATGGGCCTGATTTAACACCCACTGAAGTCAATGAGGGTCTTTCCATTGACCTCATTGGGTCAGGCCCTAAGTGGTGTCTTCCTCCAAAAACAAATTTTACTTCTTTCTATCTGTAAAATGTATAAGAATCCTAAATAAAATAATTAAGTAAATAAGAACTGATTTCAGTCTCAAGTTTTCATTATTTTTATTGTAAACTGAACTACTTTTTTTATGAGATATATCTTGAAAGCTTTTCTATTAACCTACACTGCCCATTTTAAATTAAATCTTTGCCTTTTGGCTGGCATATACATGACAGTTTTTTATAGTTATTTTAAAATATCTCTTCCCCCATGTAAATTAATTTTCACCAATATAAAAATGCTTGCTTAGTTTGTTTCAGGCATTTTCTTAAGAAAAGGTACTACATTAATTTAAACTCTGTCAGGCATTCTCCAACTGGGAATACTACTACTTTGCTCCTTCTCACACCGTTCAGTCTAGTCAGAACATCAGGTTTTGGAAATGGCATGACACTATCTGAGGTATTTATATTGTCTCCATCACCATGGTGTCTGATCACCTCACAATTTTTAATGCATTGTTGACACCCTGTGGGGTGGGATGTCACATTATACAGGTGAATAACTGAGGTACAGAGAGACTAAATTCACACACTGCCACAAAAGAGAAATGAACTACTTTTTCCTGAATGCCAAGCTAACATCCTGTCCAGTGGACCATCCTCCCTCTTGTCAAAGTCCTCTCACAACTGACTCTAAAGCGTGGTTTTCTCCCAACCCATAAATAACGTATTTATCTAAATGTTGGGGAAATTTTCTTTGTTACACATTTCCTGATTGTGGAAAAGGGTCTCTGTTACTCTACTGATGATGTATGAGAGGGATCCTATGTAGACAGGAAGTGCGGCATATATAGAAGTGTTGCAGAAGCCATGCTAAAACAATGGGCAGCGGATCCTTCACTTTCCCTTGCCCCAGTAATACATAGTTTTTGGGTTGGGACCCCATATTGGATAGCAGGGTGGTTTTAAAGGCGTTCCTCACACAGTTCCCTCTCTTCCCATCTGTTGCATATTGGTCACATTGAGTATGTGAGGGAAAGACACTCGGATGTATTGCATTTAGAATACTATGGGCAAGAGCTAACCGGCTCCTTAGATGAACTGGAAGTGTGAAACAGGCTTCTGTGAAGCTTTGGGATTGCTTTTATTAAGCAAAAGAGGAACCTTGCAGCATCTGACTGCTTTTTATGATGGAGAGCAGTTGCTATTGACTATCCCAAAACTCTCCTCACTTTCCCACCCATTAGCACTGCTCCTTCTCTCCATTTTAGGAAACAGCCACCCCCTACAGCCTTCCTTTACACTCCTAAGGCTTTCTTTCCTCCACATAATCTAGGTTAGAACTTTATGGCCTTTCAGGAGACCCCCTTGCTCTTCAGAATGGCTGGGGATTTTTCTCCTTCCATTTTAGCATCAATTTTAGAAAGGAGCTTCCAGCCCTAAAAGAGACTGCTCTCTTCCTTTCTCCCATGTGTATAACTCAGAATCATACCTGCAGGGACCAGTACTGGTCTACAACTCACCATGATTGTAGGGGCAAAGCAGAGCTCAGCTACACTTTAATGACAAATTTGAGTCGTTCAGGAATTAGTGTCCAAACTTCCTGATTTGGATAAGTTGGTGTCTGACATCTCTGCCAGCCAAACCACAATAAAACTTTTTTAAAAAACAAACATGAAGTTAGTATCCATTTATATTAATCTAAATTTAAATTATGCATTGTACTTTCCATCTCATTAATTTTGTATTTAATTTTTGTTCACTCTGAACTGAAAACAATCACTGTGCTAATATTAAATAACAAGAGTGGCCGCAAGACCAGTTGGGTGTGTGGTGTGGTGTTTTTTGTTATTAGTAGGAAACTTTTTTTCTGACAAAATGCAAATGAGATTGTTATGGAAAGAATGACCTTTTATGTAATTTAATTTGAAGTTGGTTATGTAAAGTAATTGCAAGAACCTTTTTGACTCAGCTTGGGGGGATACTGGGATAATATTGATTTAAGCAATCATAACATCAGAGAAATTAGAGAAAAATATTTCGTCTCTATTTAGTTGTAATAGATGAGTGCAGTCTAGTTTTAAATAACTCAAGCAACAGAGCTCTCATTACTTTTGGTATGGCTTTATTTTTATTTTAAAAATTAAAACGTAAAAGGTTATCTATCTTGTATGTCCCTCTTCTCTGATTTGTGGGCCAACAGCCTTGTCAATCAGTGCTATGTCTCCATATATGAGGAAGCAGGAAGAAAATCTGTCAGTTGGCCAGAGAATGTGCTGTGCCAAGAGGAAGAAGGAGAAAGGTGTCTTTATGCCACCTTTGTGCCTCTTGGATTTTGGGTTGCTCTGGGATGTGGCTCCTGGTGTAAATTAGAGCAGTCCCTGAGCACTACAGCAGGAATTGCGCAGGAGGGCAAAGCAGGGCTGTGTATGTTGTGCCTAAGCTGCTCCTGGAGAAATCATTTGAATAGTTGCAGCCCCTCTACACCACAGAAATGACATAAAGAAAGTGTAGTGAGGGCTGGAATCTAGGCCAGGTTGTGTACTGGCATGGGACCTGAAGGGGAGAGGGCCGTGCATAACCTGGAGTAGGAGTTTTAAGAAAGGTGCAGAGCTGAAGCTTACTGTATGTCATTTTTCATGAGATTGTCATCCTGAGGAGAAATCAGGACTTGTGGCTGAAGTGTTTTATTGGTTTATGAGAACCAATTCATTGGGAGCATGAGCACTGCATTTATTTCATTAACTTTACATGATGCACCAAAGTGGTTGTCTCAGAATTGCTGTACTTTTGATTGACAGAGGAAAATGAATCTCTTTACATATAGAGCTAGTTTATATGTTCTCTAAAGGGTATGGGAAATAAGGCCAAGCTAAGTGCTGCTAAACACTCTCTTCCTTCAACAGTATAACCCTTAATATTTCAGCTATTTATTTTCACAGCAGTTAATGAAATTTTATAGCTCATGTTATATAACTCAACTTATTAATGATTCTGAGGATGCAGAAACATTCTTTGGGTTGAATAAAGATAAATTGGGAGCTGACTGCCTTTTTATGGTGGACATAAAACACATGCAGTCCAGGAATCTGCAGTGTGCTGCAGCGAGGGTATTTAAGGGAGGTGTGGTAGCTTCTCTTTGAAATTTAGGAACCACTGCTTCTCATGTGGCTACTTTTCAAAGAGAAACTGTTTTTCTTCCTGTCCAGCCACCACCATGAAGAGTACTTCAGAGGTGACTGCTGCTTTTCAAATCTCACTGTTGCATGACTAATACTAAAGGCTGGATTATGATACTGTTACTGACATTAAATATTATTTTACAATTTGAGTAATCCCATTCAGATCAATAAGGGCTACATATGAAGTAAGGCAATAGTCAATGTAAAATAAAGGTATCACTGGTCCTAAATCGGGACAGTTGTATAGTTCCGAATTTAGCCTGTTAAGTGGAAGTTAAACTTTAAAAGCAGCTTAAGTGTGCACAGAGCACACTAGCATAACAAGTGTGGGAGAGTCGGGGTCCTGGAGTTTCGAACAGTAATAAAGAAAGTAATGCCAGAAAATTTTGCATAACTTTATAAAATAATTTAAATAGGAGGGAAAATGGTTTTTTTTTTTTTTTTTTTTTTTTTTTTTTAAACTAGCTTGTGCTTGAAATTGTGAGAGGTCATATGTGGACAGGTCATACTTTTATTTCTCACCACTCCTGATTTGAAAAAAAAGAAAACAATATTAAAGAATGCAGAGAAAAATGACCAAAAGTTGAGGTATGTCAGCAGTTTTTTTAAGGAGGCATGCCATTCCCTCCTCCCATCTTATCTAAATACTGTTACTATATTTTCCATTTGACTTATTTCCCCCATTTCTGCCTGATTTCTATAATGGTGTATATTTGCAGCATTGTTGTAGCCCCATGTTGGCCCCAGGATATTAGAGAGACAAGGTGAGTGAGCTTTGTGTGATTTGAAAGCTTGTCTCTTTCACCAACAGAAGTTGGTCCAATACAAAATATTGGACCTTACCCCCCCCCTTTATGTCTGTAATGGTATATGCTTAGTATATGGTCCACATCTTGCAGCTGCATCCATATGGACGGACCAGGGGTATTCCATTGTAGTGTTGATTCTCATGTTAGTGAGATGATCAAGTGATGACATGCATGATCTTATCTTTTGTGGTAGATGTAAATACTGTTGTGTCGACGTCAAAAAGGCCCAATCACAACAGTAAGTTCCAACAGTAACTTAATAAGGTGTTTCACTATGTGGTCATAAAAAACTGTACCATCTAATACTATTTGGCAAATAAGATAGCACAAACTATTGTATATACCAACTGTGGATTTTTTCTGTAATATATTTTTCAGATATAGCTACATGAAAAATATGTTCTTACAGTTCATAGTGGCTTGATTAACTCCATAAATGTTGTGTGAGCATATAATGAAAGACCCTTTTGTCATGCAGGGGCACTGTGCTATGTTAAGTAGAGTCTTAAATTTCCTGAACAGAAGGAGAACCATAACTTTGAATGTCTTGACTTTTCAGCAGTTAACATTTCAAGCCTTGACATTGTTTTAAACAAGTTTTTCTTGTATAATAAAAATAAACACTGACTAGACATAGAAAGTAGCCTTACATAGAATTTCACAAGTATACTTCCAAGGCTATGCTATGAACATTCTTCAATAAGATGTATAGCTAATTAGTTAATTTTCATTCATTTATCATTGTGTTATGATGAACTCATATGTTATTTCATATATAATCAATGTATGCTAAATAGATTTAAATTGTAGGATTATAGAAGTGTAAGAGTGACAAGTATTCAGGAGTGATGAAGTGTATATTAAGTATATAGGCATGGCTGGAATGCAAGGACTAGAGGCTGAGACCTGTAAAAATTTAGCCTATCCATATTAGGCCATAGGTGTAAGAACACTTGACGTGGGCGATCTAGGAATAACTCTGTGCCAGCAAGGTCACAAGGTTACTGTAAAAGATATGACCATAGGTGATGCTACGGAAACCTAGATTGCAGAAGGTTGCAATGTATTGTTGAAGATCACAAGACACCTGATTGTCACATCATGAAATGTCTGTCCTAACTGTCGGTTACATGGCGTGTGTAGATGCTAATGAGAATAAGAAGAACTAAGAAACAACCTATGAAAAATGGAGCCCCCCAATATTTATGGTTGTGGAAGTGTTAGGTGTGGTAAAAGAGTTTGGGTAAAAGTGGGAAGACCTCAAAGGACAACCCAATAGGGAACCCCAGCAGGAATCATCCCTCTATTGCAGATAGTCTGTTGAGAGGTCCATTGGACCCTAGAATATCTTTGATGATATGAGCATGACTACAGTCTTAGTCATTGCATGAGTTTTGGTAGGCTTTACATATATGCATGGGGGATTGTAATTTAATTATTGTTTAATAAAACTTGTAGTACAGTTAAGACTTTGTACTTGTGATTTTGTCTATGGTCACTATCCTCCGTTCTATCTTCGAGTGATTGCTCATATCCATTCCCATTTAGGTGTGTACGCGCTCCGTGCACAGTTTCCCGGAACTTTTTTGCCCTTAGCAGTCCCGGTAGGGTCGGCTCAGGCGCCCCCTGGAGTCCCGCGCCCATGTCGCGGTACATAGGGCACTGCCGACCCCACCGGCTCCCAGTTCCTTCTTTCCGCACGTTGACGGTTGCTGGAACATTGCCTCTTGCTTGCAAGTCGCAAACCCTTAGCTCTTCAAATCGAGAACTGTTAGAGATACTCAGAAAAGCCCTCAGGGGTTCTTTCTCTCCGTGTTGGGTCATGCCTGGCTCAACCGGATTCAAGCCGTGCACCGAGTGTGCCAAGCCGGTCCCTGTGAGTGACCCTCACTCACGCTGCCTCCGATGCCTCGGCGAGCAGCACCACAGGGACAAGTGTAAGATCTGTAAGGCCTTCAAGCCGCGGACCCAGAAGGGGAGAGAGGTGCGGCTGAAGGCGATTTTGATGGAGTCCGCTCTATGCCCGGACCCCGTACCAGCACGGTCATCTGCGGCACCGAGCGTCTCCTCGGTGCGGAGCGCTCCGCCGGCACCGACTTCATCATCCAAGGGGCCGGCACCGAAGCGCCGCAAGGAGACAGCGCACCAGGACTCCGCACCGCCGCCCCAGCACCGGGGGAGTCCGGAGATGCCCCAGCCACGTGCCGTTGAGAGTACTCCGGCACCGGCATCTCCGCGCAAGGAGCTCTCCCCGACTCCTCGGAGTGGGGCAGAACCCTTGCAAGGGCCGTCGACGCCGGAGGCGTTCTCCGCGACACGCGCCCTCATGGGCCTGCCCACGCCACCGTCCCACCCTCGGCCGAGGATGGGACCTGCGTCTCGGGGTAAGCCCGCAATGGGTCGAAGTCTCCCCCCAGACGGCCAAGGAGGGTTGAGAGTGCGGCCTCCCCTCCCAGCTCCGGCACCGAGTCTAGCTCCACCGCCAGCTGCATCATCGCCGGCACTGGCGGCCTCGGCACCGCTGCAGCAGGCACCGCTGTCTTCGACACTAACACCCCCGGCACCGACGCGCAGTCCATCCCGCGCTCGGTCCCGTTCCTTGGGTCGGCACCGATCCCGGTCCCGATCCTCTCGCTGGCACCGACGGCATTGCTCCCGATCACCAAAAGGGGGCAAATGCCGTCGCAAGTCATCAAGAGGGAGGAGATGCTCAGGCTCGAGGAGCTCCTCTTCCCGCTGGCACCACTCATGACGGCACCGACACTCGTCGTCGTTGTCGAGTTCGCGGAGCCCTTCCCCCAAGCCCAGGAGCAAACGCCGTTCCAGTGCGTCTGGCTCCAGATCACTGTACCGGGCAACTCACTTGGCACCGATGCCAGCTCCAGCTTGGCCCCAGGGACCTTGGCAGTGGCCTTACTGGGGCCCCTGGGGTACACAGGTGGGACAGGCGACGGCTTCGCTCAAGTCATCGGCGGCGCCGCCACCGCCTCCTCCAGTGTCCCACGCGGGGAGGGATCCGATCCGGAGAAAGGCCTCTCCGCAGGGCCCCTTCCTCAGTCCTCCTCCTCCTCATCCCCCGATGATGTCACCTTCCGGGGTCGTAAGGGCCCTTGGCCAGACTTTTGAGCTCACCAGGACATGCTTAAGAGTTGCTGGCAACCTGGGATTAGACCTGAAGGAGCTCTCTGAGGAGGAGGACCCCCTATTTGGAGTCTCAGGGATGGTAGGCCCATCTAGAGTAGCCCTCCCTATCCACGAGAGGGTGCTCAAGGTGGCCAAGTCCCTTTGGCAGACTCCAGCCTCGGTTCCTCCCACGGCCAAGGGAGCCGAAAAGAAGTACTCCGTCCTTATGGAGGGGGTGGAGTACTTGTACACTCACCTGGCACTGTGCTCTCTGGTTGTCGATGCAGTCAACCAGAGAGAGAGACAAGGGGGTCAATCCAACACCCCAAAGAATAAAGACGCCAAGAAACTGGATCTCTTCGGCCGCAAGGCCTATACAACGGTGTCTCTGCAGCTGAGGATCGCCAATCATCAGGCGCTCCTAGGGAGGTACAACCTCAACCTATGGTCCTCGCTGCAGAGGCTCGCCGAGGTCCTGCCGCAGGTCCTGCCCCAGGACAAGACCGCAGATTTCATGGCGGTGATAGAAGAAGGGGTTGCAGTGGCAAGAGCAGCCCTAAACTCTTCTAGCGATGCGGTGGACGCCACTAGTCGGGCCATAGCATTGGCCATTACTATGAGGAGGGCCTCGTGGCTCCAGTCTTCGGGTCTGTCCCAGGAAGCCCAGCGTACCATCCAGGATCTTCCCTTTGATGGAACCGGACTCTTCTCGGACAGAACTGATGACAAGTTGCACGCCCTCAAAGACTCGAGGGCTACGCTACGCTCCCTACGCTCCCTCAGGCTGCAAGGCGTCAACTACCACCGAGGCAGCCCCCCAGACCTGCTCAACCCAGGAGGGCTCGGGAGAGGTTTAGAGGCCCTAACCGCCGTAATCGTTCGGGGTCTTCGGCGGGGACCCGTGGCTCGAATAAGGGCCAGAATAATAAAAAGTCCTTTTGACGTTGTGCAAGGGGGTGGTATTCTTACTTACCCTCTGTCTCTCGACCGACCCTTTGCCCACAGGTTGCGACCGTACTACTCCCACTGGCAAAGTGTCACTTCGGACCAATGGGTCCTTGGTATAGTTCGCAGGGGCTATGCACTTCAGCTCACGGCCTTCCCCCCGGATTCCCCTCCTGTCCGGCCCCTCCCCAGGGACCCATCGCACGAGCAACTCCTCGCTCAGGAAGTCTGCTCCCTCCTCCAGCTGGGGGCGGTGGAGGAAGTCCCTCTAAGGGAAAGGGGACAAGGGTTTTACTCCCGGTACTTCTTGGTCCCCAAGGCCAAGGGGGCCTGAGGCCCATTCTAGACCTCCGCCGTCTGAACAAGTTTATCAGACGCCTAAAGTTCCGGATGGTCTCCCTGGCCTCGATTATTCCTACCCTAGATCCAGGGGACTGGTATGCGGCCCTCGATCTCAAGGACGCATATTTCCACATTTCTATCCTCCCAGGACACAGAAGGTTCCTAAGATTCATGGTAGCTGGTGTCCACTACCAATTTACAGCCCTGCCTTTTGGTCTTTCGTCTGCCCCCAGGGTTTTTACGAAGTGTATGGAAGTGGTGGCAGCGCATCTGCGCCGCAAAGGAGTCCAGATATTCCCATACCTGGACGATTGGCTAATTCGTGGCAGGTCCTGGGTCCATGTCAGGAACAGCCTGGAACTCACGTGCGCAGCTTGCACCGACCTGGGTCTGCTCATCAACGAGCAGAAATCTATTCTCACCCCGGTGCAGCGCATAGAGTTCATTGGGGCCACGCTAGACGCCACCCAGGCCAGAGCCTTCCTCCCGAGACCCCGCTTCAAGGCAATGGCTGCCTTGATAGACGACTTTCACAGGTCCCCCATGACGACAGCCAGGCGATGCCTTCAGCTGTTGGGACACATGGCAGCCTTCACGTATGTGGTGCGGTTAGCTCGCCTCAGACTCAGGCCCCTTCAGAGGTGGCTAGCCTCTGTGTACACCCCAGTCAGACATCCTCTCAACAGGATAGTCACTTTATTTCCCCCCCCCCCCCCCCCCCACTGACTTCCCTGCTTTGGTGGACGGATCCGAGGGAGGTGTTGAAGGGAATTCCCTTCAGGGAGATGGTACCGTTGGTAACCTTGATCACCGACGCCTCCGATGTGGGGTGGGGAGTGCACATCACGGGCAACCTCAGTACCCAAGGGCGCTGGTCACCAACCGAGATCTCCCTGCACATCAATGTCAGGGAACTCAGGGCAGTCCGCCTTGCTTGCAAGGTCTTCCTCCGGTTCCTCCGGGGCAGAGTGGTACAGGTCCTAACGGACAACACGGCAGCCATGTTCTACATGAACAGGCAAGGGGGAGCACACTCCTCGGCCCTATGCCAGGAAGCCACGTTGCTCTGGGAATTGGCGGTGAGGCATGACTTCCATATAGCTGCCTCTCACCTCCCGGGGGTCAGGAACGACGAGGCAGACTGCCTCAGCAGATCGTTCCTCCCCCGGCACGATTGGTCTTTACACCAGGAAGTGGTGGATTTTGTCTTCCACAGGTGGGGGGTTCCCCATCTGGACCTGTTCGCATCGGCCTGGAACAGGAAATGCCCGAGGTTCTGCTCACTCCGAGGGCGCGAACCGGGCTCTGTTTCCGATGCGTTCCTGATAGAATGGACGGGGGCCCTCATGTATGCATTTCCTCCCATCCCCTTACTATCCAGAGTCCTCTTGAAAATCAAGAGGGACAAGGCAGATATCATACTGATCGCCCCAGCCTGGCCCAGACAGCACTGGTTCAGCATGTTGCTGGACCTGTCCATAGCCACGCCCCTGCCACTCCCGAGGCGCCACGACCTGCTTTCCCAGGACCAGGGTCGCCTGCTCCACCTGGACCTGGACTCCCTCCACCTGACAGCGTGGAGACTCTGTGGCTAACAGAGGGAGAGAGGGCCTGCTCCATGTCAGTGCAGCAGGTCTTACTTAACAGCAGGAAACCTTCCACCCAGTTGGTATACAGGGCCAAGTGGAAGCGGTTTACATGTTGGGCTCAGTCCCGGGGCATTCTACCGAGTTCCTCGCCAATCCAGGCAATTTTGGAGTACCTCCTTCACCTGAAGTTGCAGGGCTTAGCCCTGGCCTCTCTCAGGGTACACCTGGCGGCCATCTCGGCCTTCCACCAGCCGATGGAGGGCAGATCCCTGTTCTCACACCCCATGTCATCTAGGTTCCTTAAGGGGGTGGAGAGGCTATATCCCCAGGTCCGTGACCCAGTGCCTCCCTGGGATTTGAACCTGGTCCTCGCCATGCTGACAGGGACCCCCCTTCGAGCCCTTGGCGACATGCCCGTTGCTCGTACTCTCATGGAAGGTGTCCTTCCTAGTGGCCATTACATCGGCCAGAAGGGTCTCTGAGATAAGGGCCTTAACCTCAGAGCCCCCCTATACGGTTTTTTACAAAGATAAGGTCCGACTGAGACCCCACCCGGCCTTCCTGCCGAAGGTGGTATCTCAGTTTCATTATAATCAGGATATTTTCCTCCCTGTGTTTTTTCCCAAACCACATGGTTCGGAGGAGGAACGGAGATGGCACTCTTTGGATGTCAGACGGGCCTTGGCCTTCTACCTAGAGAGGACCAAGCCCTTCCGGAAATCGATGCAGCTATTTGTGGCAGTGGCAGACCGGATGAAAGGCTCACCTGTCTCCACCTAGTGCATCTCCACCTGGATCACCACCTGCATCAAGACCTGCTATGAGCGGGCAAAGGTACCGCTTCCAGGGGCTGTAACGGCGCACTCGACCAGGGCCCAGGCCTCATCGGCTGCCTTCCTGGGAAGAGTGCCCCTGCAGGACATCTGCAGAGCAGCGACCTGGTCGACGGTGCATATCTTTACGTCCCACTACGCCATCGTGCAGCAGGCGAGGGAGGACGCGGGGTTTGGCAGAGCCGTCCTGATAAGGGCGGCACAACGTTAACTCCTACCCACCTCCAGGTATGGCTATCTAGTCACCTAAATGGGAATGGATATGAGCAATCACTCAAAGATAGAAAACAGGGTTACTTACCAGTAACTGTTGTTCTTCGAGATGTGTTGCTCATATCCATTCCGCACCCACCCTCCGTCCCCACTGTCGGAGTCGGCAGAAAGAAGGGACTGGGGGCCGGTGGGGTCGGCAGTGCCCTATGTACCGCGACATGGGCGCGGGACTCCTGGGGGCGCCTGAGCCGACCCTACCGGGACTGCTAAAGGCAAAAAAGTTCCGGGAAACTGTGTACGGAGCGCGCACACACCTAAATGGGAATGGATATGAGCAACACATCTCGAAGAACAACAGTTACTGGTAAGTAACCCTGTTTTTTCATATGTTCCAGGAGATTCCAAATTTGAGAAAAGCAGCAGAGGTGATTTTCACTCAGTTGAGCTTGAAGCTGTAGCAACAGGAGCTGAATCCATAGTAGTTTAATATGAAATTACTAGTTTAAATAAAAAAAGCTACAAATGGCACCTTTGTAGCAAAACACAGAAAGCTAATTTTGATATGATTTAATGGTTTCTGTTATCTTTTAGGCCTGATCTACGCTTTAAATTTAGTGATTACATTGTCAGGGATGTGAAAAATTCACTCCTCAAAGCAATGTAGCTATGTCAACCTAAGCCCCAGTGTAGAGGTCTGCTATGCTGGTAGAGTTCTCAAAGTGTAGATGTGACCTTCAATTTAAAAAAACCATTCATAGTGGGCACTACAGTCAGGCTTGGTTTTTTGTTTGTCTAAATTATACTACAACAAATGCAAACGGTGACAAATAAAGAAAGCGGATAAATATAATTTTCTGTGTTTTTTTAATATTGAAGATGTATGTACCTCTTATTTTGTTGTTGAGCTGTTTCAAGATATTGACCCTTGTTCGCTGTTTGGAATTTGATTTTTATTGACGATTAAGTGAGAAAATAGTTTTTGCAACATGGCAAGTGCAAAAGCAGTTATTGATTTCATCCCAGAGGAAGGTCATACAATAAAACCTGCAAATTGGGATCTTTATAGTTTTTCTTTGTTCTTATATACGAGTTGATACTATTTGTACTCATGGGCACATGTTCTCACACGTATTGGCACACATGGATTTGGTCACGCATACTTGTCCTGGGTTTTTAGGACAGAGAGGGAAAGGAGATATATTTTTCAGCAATAAGGAACTCTGCTTTTTATTGGCTCAAGGCATGTAATCAAACTATGAATAAGCTTAAGGATCCTTTGAATGGTTCATTTGGTGATCCCTGGATAGTGTTTGCTGCCCTACTGCACCTGTAGGTAGGGGCTCTGCTTGAGGCAAAGACAGAGCAGTGTGGAGATTCTTTGTAGTGGCGTCACTGTCAGGTAAGGTGCATCAAGGCTGTATGACCTGCTCCAGGACACCAAATGACCGTTTGGGAGAACTTTACGCTTGTGAGACATTTTCGGTGAAGGAATTGGGACTATGTAGATAAATTGTGGCTCCCCATCTTGGGGGTTTGCAAGACTGGGCCCCTTACTATTGCTTACATAATATAACCATGAAGCATCTTTGTTTGTCACACTGTATTGGTCCCTATGTAACCAATAGGTAATCCAAATAAAATGAATGAAGCCTTGTTCTTTTCTTCAACTAGTTTGAGTTGGCACTTTTCTGGGGCATAACTACATTTGCCACGAGAAGTGGTAATCACTTTCGTGTTGTGAAAACAAGGCATTCCTTCTTGACCATGTAGCATAACACAATTTGTTCCTTCTCCCTATATCTATAAGCCTTTCCTTTCCAACTAAAACTCTCATTCATTCCTTCATCATTTCCTATCTCAACTACTGCAGTATCCTGCTCTCTGGCCTCCCAAACACACACATTGACATTCCCATTCCTCTCTTCAGTTCATACAAACAGGTTATGTTTTGTGGAACTATTCTTGCCTGTTTTCATTGACACACTCTCTTTGAATCCCTCATCCTCCATTACCACATCAAATTTAACTTCTTATTGCTGCCTTCAAAGGCTTGCTTAACTCTGCTTTCCTTATTTATCCACCTGTGCTTTATTTCGCATTTCCAACCCCTTCTGTTTCCTCAGTGGTGCCAACTTTGTCTTCCCATTTGCCAGCTTCTCATGTAAACCTTTCTGTGTCTTCTTCCATTCTATCAGCTGTGCCTCGTTACCTCTTCTTGAGCTAATCTGTAAAACCACTAACCTCTCTGTGTTCAAGCCTCACTTGGAGACTGAATTCTGCTGTGCTTCCTGTGATAAATCTAGCTGATTTTCACTGTCTGAAGAAAGACCTGACCAAAGATCACCTTAACCACTCTACTTTTATGCTGCATCCATTCTGCCTAAACTTTGTTTGGCTGTCTGTCTTTCAAATGTAACTCCATGGGACAGGGAATTCATGCCACTTTTCTGTTTAGAAAACACTTAGTCATTTGTAGTATGCCAGAAACAAACAAACAAAAACCACAAACAAACTAATAAAACCATCAATCTGACAGACACTACCTGTGATAGAGGTAACAAGTTGTTTCATTTCCAGGTGTTTCCAATAGGATATATTTCTGTATCATCGCTCTCAGGGAGGGAGATCTGTAGCTTTTAGAAGGTAAAGCATTGAAAAGAATACTGCATATGTTGAATGAGTTCTAATGTACAGATGGATTCTTTATTAGCATGAGCCACAATATGTCAACCAGTGACATTTTGCTAATGAAAACAAGATGCTACAGCATCATTTAATTTTTTCCTTTCACTTGTCAGATTGTTTTTAACATAGATACCAGTGTTAACGGTAGGGCTGAGCTGTATGAAAACATACTGTTTAAACCCTGGAACAGTGAGCGTCTGCCATCCTAAGTGTTTAATAATTTAGGGGAAAAAATAGATTTCAGCTATAGAACTTAAATAGTGTTTTTACTGATGATTATTTGTGTGTGGCTAGAAGCAGTAAATTGACTCATAGTATATAACAATTTTTTTAAATTGTTCTTGAAAACTAGGACACAAGTTGACAGATCTAGAGAAGAGGGAACTACTGGCAACAGCAACTTCTTTGTATGTGGCTGAACAATTGAGATCACAGCAATTTCTAGGGACTCCAAGGTAAGTTCATTTCTAGGAACTAAAATGTGCTGATTCTTTTGCTAATGGTATATTTCCGTGCACAGGAGGAAGACTAGTGAGAAACTGCATGGTTCCTCAATATAGTTTTTTTCCTAAATCCAAATGAGCTTTAGGTTACATTCTGCCCCTACCCCTCAGAAGTCATACATGGTTATTTTGTCCCACATATTAACAAACAAGCACAAAAAGGTATTACAAGCCAGAATAGTAATTAATGCACATCAGGAGTTTCATTAATGCAAAATGTTGCTACATTAGGAACTAACCACAAACTGAGCATCACAAATTTCCCATGTGCCTGTTTGAAGAGATCTCAGCATTTTTGGATGGTATGAATATTCAGCTGCAAAATAAATCTTCAGAAAATAGTGTGGATTCATGAGTAATTCAGTACCTTACTGAAGAGACAAAATAGTTCAGGGTTCAATCCTGCAAGCACTTTCTGATATGCAAATGTTTGCAGAATGAGGGCTTTCATTTGTGAGTGTGCTCTTGAGTACAGAGATGCAATAGGAATCATGCTTTTTCCCATTCTTTTAGGTAGCAGCTGTCGGTGGCCCATTTTAGCACTATTATTTGGCCATGCATTTGTAGGTATGTTGTGGGGCATGGTTGCTCCATGTAGTATCCCACTGCTGGCCAAGCATGACACTACCAGGGCTCCCTGTCTCAGTTTCCTTCCCCAAGATGGGTGGTCTCAGTTATCCACATAGTGATCTGTGCTGGAGATGTGGCTTAGCCATCTGGCAAAGTCACAAACAAAACGTAGCCCTTCCAGGGTTACAAAAATCCATATAAAAAAGTTCCAACAAACAAAAGGTCCTTCTGCCCTTTGGGGACTTCCCTTTCAGCCAACCCTCTGGGCCCTATTCTGAGCCCTTTTCTGAGCTACCTGTAAGAGGCTTTCTAGCTCTGCAATAGAGCATTCAGCCCCCAGGCTGGTTCTCCTGGAGTACCATTCTCAGCCCCTGCTGGGCCCTATTCCTTGCATCTTTCCTTGCTCTGTGTCAAACACTGGTTCCCCTGAAGTGCCTGGCCTTCTGCAGACCCTGGGCTCAGGGCCTTCCACAGCAGCCTACCCACTCCCTGAGGTTCCAGCTTTCAGACTGAGCTCTCTGGGCTTTTATAAAGCTTAGGTGTCCGTGAAGCTGGCATCTGACCCTCCTTAGTCTCACCCCTCCGGTGGAGAAGCAGCTAATTAATTGTGATGCTGGTGTCCCCAAATCCCCCATAAAGAGCCCAGTCACTCTGTGTTTTGGTGACCAGTGCCAGAAGACTAATTCCCTTCTGCTCTTTGGAAGATGGTGCTTGTTACTGCTATGATGTATAGGCTTCTATTAGCCTCTGGCCCAAGATCTTAAACTGGAGCCTTCCTTAGTGCATTTCAGTGACTTGCTGCCTTCTAGTCAATGTTACTTATGACAATCACCTTGTTTAATTGAATATAAAAGTTTGCAACAGTTGCATGCAATTCATCAAGATTTCAGCATGATTCTTTTTCTTTTGTTTTTATATTGTTGGGGTTAATAGCTTTTTAATTGTGGTAGGCAGAATGGAGGTGAACATTCAAATTCTGTGCCAGCGGTTTGACAGAATATTTTATTATAGTGTATTGTTGATTTGAATAAACCAGTTTTACAGTGGTCAGGAATAAATCAAATTGTGGTTTCTGGAAGTCTATTTTTATTTCAACCAACAAAGACAAATAGTATCATATGCTTTTCAAAAAGAACTTACAAGCCTTAAGGCTTTATATAGCATCTGAAGGGCAAGCTCATTGCTTGCCTTATGCACTGGCGTAGGGAGCAAGGGAGTGTAAAGTGCTCCTTTTATTCCCCTGCCTGGGTTATACCCCCCAGAGCTCACAGTGCAAAGAGAAGATCAGCCTACACAGGGCTATTGCTTCTCAACCTGATCAGGTGGGTGGGAAGAATGAGTGAGCAGCAGTGGGGAGAAGGCAAAGCTTTGACTGTACTCTGCACTGCCAGCATGGAGAATTAAGTAATCTGCTAGTGGTAGAGACAAGTAAGACATTAATTCACCCTTCAAACAAGGGGGGAAATCATGAAATGAACTGTGGCTCTCAAAGTCCCAGTTAATTCCCCCTTTTCATCTGGCTACAGTGCCTGAGTTACTCTGCCCTTTAGTCAAGGCAGATTGTTAGCTAGCTCATAATATTTCTGTTACCGGCTTCTCTCTACATTCATTACTAATGCCCCTCCCCACCACCCTCGTGGAATTCAGAGGTGGTCCAGGATTGTTGGTGAGGCTCCAGGATTAAGCTTCACCCTTTAGCCCAGGCCACCAGATTTTCTGCCTCTTGTTGTGGAACAAGATGGCACTTCAGGTTCTCCTGGCTGTTTTATTTTGAAATCTTTATTTTTATTTGTTTTCATGCAGTTGTGACACCTCCCTCTCCTCTGGATCAGGTAAATAGCAGCATGGTGGTTGAAACCATGGTGGTTGAAACCACCATGCTCTGTCACTGCAGTGCCTCCCTGCTGGACTCCTCTGCTCTGTCATGGCAGAATTGTCCTGAAAAACATGGCTTGAATCTAGGTGGTACCTATCTGAGGCAGCACTTACAGATTCTATCGAGTGTGAATTATGCCCTACCTGTTGCCAGCCATCTGGCTATTGTACTGTTGGAAGTATTGGTGAGGGTAGGCCTGGGTCCGCCCAAAACTAAAGGCCCTCCAATTCAGATAAGGGGGAGGAGTGACCAAGGACAGGGTTCAATTATTTCTTGGGATGACAAATGAAAAAAAAACAGGAGGGGAAGTGAGGTCAGAGGTAAAGAACCAGGGATTCAAACTGAGACACGGAGCAGAGAACCTCCGACAGTGCCCACCACTCCTCAGTCACCCAGGGGGTTAGCAGACACAGCCTAGAAGAACTCTGCCCAAAGAAGTGATCGGATAAATGACTGGAAAAAGTCCGCATAGTCACAGAGCACCTCTCCAGTCCAGCTTTCTCCTCCTGGAATGATAGATGGTCATTTTGGCCAGTGCCAGGAAGAGGTTGATGAGGCGGTCCTGTGACTTTATGGGGCCCAGGATGATGTGTGTAACCATCTGATTCCTGTGCTGCCAGGGTACAGGGCTAAGAGAAGACCAGCATGTTGCATCTCCACCCTGTCCTGAGGAGTAGAAAAATCCACTGATGAGCTTCTGAACTTTTGGGGAGAAAGTCCATCTAAGGATGAGGAGGAAGCTGTCTGTACAGCTCAGTGGATAAGTCCTGCAGCAGACCTGGCTGGAAGGGGCAAAAAACCCTGAAAGGATCCAGAGGTCCCCCCTCCCTGATATTGAAATGGGTCCTCAGCTTCCTGGGGAAAGCAGGCTCCTACACAGCTCCCCTTCTCCCCACTATAAATCAGAGCATTCTCATGATACTAAATCCTGCAAATCCCAGAGACATCAGAAAAGACAAAAAGCAAGTACTGCCTTGGGAAGGAAATAATCAATATTGGTAATGAAGCAAGTGGGGTGAAAATCAGAGATTAAACCCTCCTTCTCCTTTACCTTCTCCCCTCTGAGAAAGTGTCTGCTTGGGCTTGTCTTCAGTACTGAAGCGCTCTGTGTTCTGTATCATGCTCCCTTCCCTCCCACATGCTGCAGCATGTCCAAGGTCTCGGAGAAGCCTGTTCCTCTCTCCCGTGCAGCCCTGCCTCAGGCTGCAGCCTAGTGGAATTTGTGTGTGTCCAGCTGTTAGCCCAAAGACGCTTGCTCTGCTTGGGAAGAAGAGGTCTTTCTCTCCCCACCCCCTCCTAATCCACGTCTAGTTGTACATTAAAGCATAGAAGTAAATCATAGAAGACTAGGACTGGAAGGGACCTAGAGAGGTCTTCTAATCCAGACCCCTGCACTCAAGGCAGAACTAAGTATTATCTAGACCATCCCTGACAGGTGTTTGTCTAACCTGCTCTTAAAAATCTCCAATAATGGAGATTCCACAACCTCCCTAGGCAATTTATTCTAGTACTTAACTACCTTGACAGTTAGGAAGTTTTTCCTAATATTCATCGTAAACTGCCCTTGCTGCAATTTAAGCCCATTGCTGCTTGTCCTATCCTCAGAGGTTAGAGAACAATTTTTCTCCCTCTTCCATGTAACAATCTTTTATGTACTTGAAAACTGTTATCTTGTCCCCGCTCAGTCCTCTTCTCCAGACTAAACAAATCCAATTTTGTCAATCTTCCCTCATAGATCATGTTTTCTAAACCTTTAATCATTTTTGTTCCTCTTCTCTGGACTTTCTCCAATTTGTCCACATCTTTCCTGAAACGAGGCACCCGGAACTGGACACAATACTACAGTTGAGGCCTAATCAGTGTGGAGTAGAGTGGAAGAATTAGTTTTCGTGTCTTGCTTACAACACTCCTGCTAATCCATCCCAGAATGATGTTTGGTTTTTGCAATAGTGTTACACTGTTGACTGTAATTTAGCTTATGATCCACTATGACCCCCCCAGATCCCTTTCCACAGCAATCCTTCGTAGGCAGTCATTTTCCATTTTGTATGCGTGCAACTATTTGTTCCTTCCTAAATGGAGTACTTTGCATTGAATTTCATTCTGTTTACTTCAGACCATTTCTCCAGTTTGTCCAGATCATTTTGAATTTTAATCCTATCCTCCAAAGCACTTGCAATGCCTCCCAGCTTGATATTGTTCACAGACTTAATAAGTGTACTCTCTATGCCATTATCTAAATCGTTGATGAAGACATTGAACAGAACCGGACCCAGAACTGATCTCTGTGGGACCTCACTCAGCATGCCCTTCCAGCTTGAATGAGAACAATTGATAACTACTCTCTGGGAATGGTTTTCCAGCCAGTGATGCACTCAGCTTGTATTCCCCTAGTTTGTTTGAGACGGTCATGTGAGATAGTATCAAAAGCATTACCAAAGTCAAGATGTACCACATCTACCGCTTCCCCTCAATCCACAAGACTCGCTACCCTGTCAAACACTTCAGCAGTCTGTGACCAGAACAGAGGCAGATGTGAATTGCATGCCCCATGGAGCTGTACTTTCATGGGATTACTGAGTGGTAAGTTTAAAAAAAAAAAAAAAAAAAAAAATCCCTTCCCATCTTCAAAATTATCCTGATTTATTGAGTAAAGCCCCAAATAGTACTAGGTGACTTCTACAGTACTTACTTGGGTGTTAGCCAGCCTTGGGGAGGCTCCTGGGAACATCTAGCAAGCTGCTTCCACAATCCAGCTATATGTACCAGTACCCCATCTCTGTTGTGTAATCCGAATGCTAGGATGAATAGTGTACTACCTTTCCTTGTAAACAGCCAGGAAGAAGTACTAACACATGCATCACCAAACCAAACCAAAAAAACCTAGAGGAGTTTTCCAGGACAAGAAAGCTTGCAAGAAAATCATTAACATAAATAAAATAATTTATCCTCCAAGCATGAGACACATTTTTTCCTGTTGATGCATTCTTTGAGGGCATCATAAGATCCAAATGAGGACATCTGAATAAACCAATTGTTAAATTCTATATAAAACAGACATTTCATAAGGTTGGTACAGCAGTAGCTCCACCAGAGAGAGAGAGACACCTTCAGAAGGGACTTTTTTCCAAGACCCTATAGACCATAGAAGTGATGACACACTGCACCGCAATTTCAGAACCTCAGCTAATAGCCTTTCAGCCCAAAGTTTTTTATATATTTGGTAAGGAAAGCCTACTTTCTGACAAACAAGTGACTTACTGTCCAGTGGCATGATCCTTGCTTAGTGGGAGACATTTTGGTCAAAACCCTTGATGTGATATGTGACGAGCAGTGGATTCTAACATGATGGCTACAAATATGTCAGGTTACATCCATGAATAGCCATCAGTCATCCTAAATGGATATTTTGTGCATGCAAATTTGCAGATGAAGAGGTATTGGAGGAATCATTAGAGGAATTACTAGCTGAGATTGCAGAGAAGCGTCAACCCTCACTGTCAAAACCAGCATAGCAATCTGTTGGTTGCTGGCAACACCAATGGTATCCAAAAAGGGACTATTATCTTGGCAAGGGGAAAAATCTGGAGCAGAAGCTTCCAAAAAAAACCTAGATAAACTTTCCTCCAAACCCACAAAATCCTCAGCATGACAAAAACAAAGAGCATGTGTCCGAGGGCTCAGAATCCCTGTACAGGACTCTTCTTTTTGATCCACCCTCTGCACCTGGTATCTTAAGAGGCTTGTGGTAGTCACAGGTCATGCATTACACGTGTACCCATGCATAGACAACATGCCAATCAATACCCTGTCCAGAGAAACAGAGCCTTTCATTTAATGAACAGCTGCTGGAAAGGTTCATAGTCGTCAGGTCTTCAAAATGAAGAGGAACTTCTGATACCAGTGCAGAGAACGTCTCATCCAGAAATCAAAACAGACATAGCTCTGGCTGTAGTCTTACCATAATGGTTAAGATTAGCAAAGATCCAAAACTTCACTGCATCAATTATTTTCTGAGAGGTCATCAGAAGTCATTTATTTC
Source organism: Emydura macquarii macquarii (assembly GCF_026122565.2). Lineage (NCBI taxonomy): Eukaryota > Metazoa > Chordata > Testudines > Chelidae > Emydura > Emydura macquarii. The sequence continues at coordinate 6,003,914 of NW_027133808.1, read as the reverse complement.
CAATAGCTATGATTGCTGGTGCCATCCATCAACTTCATCCCCTGAGTATATTTCTCAAAATGCACCTGTTGGAGTTGCTTATGAGGACATAGAACCATGCACTTGATGCAGTGCAAAATTAGGTGTCATTCAAAGATACTATCCAATGCCTCTTTGGGGGCAGGTAAGTTCAAATAACATGCTGAAAGCCAATCCAACTTTCACTCTAGACCCTTGTACACACACTATGGAAGCAAGTATACTTGGAAAATAAATTTCCAAAAGCTTACATCTATTAGAGTGTGTCTTAAAATGGCAAAACCCACAAATGTGGTCATATGGGATTGGACTCATTGAGTGCAATATCCTGTCTGACAGTGACTAGTATCAGCTGCTTCAGTGGAAATGGCAAGAAACCATATAGCTGGTGATTATGCTACTCACAGAGGCATTCTCTTCCTATTTCACTTTAGGGTTGGCTTATGATTGAGGCGTAAGTGTCTATATCCCTTCCAAAACCAGAGGTCAAAGCTTCTCCATGGCAATGGAAATAATATCTTGTGCAGAAGAATCTGCTGCCTTTCAAGACAATTCATGTAAAAGATACAGAAAAGAGGAAAAGGAAGAGTTGAAATCCTTCTCTTAGTCCCTGACCAATCCAAAAGGCACTTGACTTTCTAGATAGTCAAAAACCCCACACAGTACTGGCAGAAAACAACAGACCTCTTGAAGCAAGGACTCCTTCATTAAGACTGGGAATACCTATAGGTAACAGCCTGGGCATTGGAAGAGAAGTGTAATTGAGCATGGATTAACCTCTAATACAGTTTGGTATCCAGACAGCACTCAGCTAAGGATATTTCATTCATTGGTCTGGTCAAATTTTCATTTTTGGTGTGAGGGAAAACAGAAAGCTCTTTGGGACAAGGGTAGCCTCTTTGTATATGCCCAGCACAATGGGGCCCTGACCTCTAGATGCTATTGTGGTACAGGTATAATAATCCCAAAGTTTTGGTGAACTCAGCTACACTAGAGTTTCTCCAGGAGATTTGACTGGAGTCCTGGAACCAGTCACGGTAGAAATGTGGGTGCCAGTCATAGCAACATTTTGTAGCCAAGCACATCAAATCCTCCATTTGAGTACCAGGTGCCCAGTTTAATCACAATGGCAAATTAGAGAAGCCTGTGACTAGTCATTCTAGTTGCCATTACCTCTGAAAGGCAAATTTGGAAATTAGTTCCCATATCCATACAAGTGCCACACTGTCTTTGTTATGAGGAAAAGGTTATTGTTATAGCTCCTTAAATCTTTCTGGTCAAGTAAGTTCCTCTTTTCACAGTTCCTGGGAAATAGTTCTCTCATCATTTTGTTCTAACCTTTGGAAGGTTGTGACATAAAAGGGCATTCCTGGAGCTCTAAAGAAGGGATATGGAGTACATACTGATGTACCATGATTGTACCCTGTTCATTTCATTCTGTCCAAAATGCGAAAGCCTTAGGGCCTCAAGGTTGCTGCATCAGTTGGCATGCAAGCCATCTGGGAAACAATTCACAGAAGTCACTAGAGGCACTGGGGAAAGTGTGTGAGCCTCATCTGAGGAATATTTGCAAAAGTTTACATTCTTCTGCAAAGACCTTCTTTGGTAGGAAGGTGCTACTAGGTTGATTCCCACATAACTCCTTAGTTTATGAAGCTCTTGCTTTATATAAAGAGAACTGCCATTCTTGCTTGTTGTTCTACTACAATAATTAAACTCTGCTTATTCTTTCCCTCCCTGTTTCTGGGATTCAATGCTTGCTACTTCCCATGAGTAATGAATGAGGAGAGAAACAGTGCACAGAATAAGAAATTTCTTATCTGATGAGTCTTTGTTAGCAGCTTCTCTCCAAATTCAACCTAGTCTGGAATTAATTACCAGAATGTAAATAGAAAATTTTCTGTTAAGGGAGACGTAGACATATAGAATGTCTATATTCTAAGCAAGCCCTCCACCCTGGCCAACAGACTTGGGCTAGTGTGGTTCATGCTAGTGCTCTAAAAATAGCTGAGTAGACAATTCTTTGAAGTTGTGGTTTGGACTGGGGCCTGAGTACTTCAAAGCGCTGTCTACACGGCTATTTTTAGAACACTAGCGTGAACTCCACTTGTCCAAGTCTGTTGACCAGCCTTGGAGGCTAAGTTGATATAATGATATTGTCTTAAATTTAATTTAAAACTTTATATCAAATTGTCTTAGTGGTAGTAATAGTTTTATGCAGCTATGGAAACATTTTTTGGTGGTCTGAGAGAGTTTAGTCCTCATGTCTCCAAAAATAGCATTGGACTGCCGCCGAAGTTTACAGGTTGGGGGCATTAGCCCATGAGTAATGAAAAGCTGGAGAAAAGCTGCTAATAGAAAATTGTCAGGTGAGAAATTTCTCAATTTTTACGTGCAGGCAAGGAAAAAGAAAAGTTCAAAGGTAACAAAATCTTTTAACATTTTATTCCTAAAGAAAATATGTTCTGTGAATCTTAGCTAGCTGTAAAGTTTAATAGAAAAGACAAGTTCAAACCATTTCTACCCAAAAGTCAAATTAGTAAACAAAACGATACATGAGCAAGCTAGCCTGATACTTTTTGACATTTCTCTCAATGGTCTTGTGTAGTGGAAGGTCAACAAGAGCACACCCAGAGCTTAAATGTTACCTTTTCCTTAGAGTTCTGCTATACCATACTTCCCCTTTCACATCCCCTTAGCATGAGGAAATAAGTCTTAGGCCTTCTCTACACTAGCACGTCTGACAGTAAAAGTTTTGTCGTCAGGGGTGTGAAAAAACACACCCCTGAGTGACATAAATTTTGCTGGCATAAGCACTCGTGTAGCCATGTTATATCAATGGGAGAGAGCTCTCCCGTCGATGTAATAAAACCAGCTCAACAAGCGGTGGTAGCTATATTTGTGGGAGAGCGTCTTGTACCAACATAGTGCTATCCACATGAGCACTTATGCTGGCAAAATTTGTGTCACTCTGGAGTGTTTTTTTCACAGCCCAGCGTGACAAAACTTTTGCTGACATAAATGTTAGTGTAGACACTAGTGCTAGAGGCCTACCTGAGCCTTGTTAGCTAATGTTGAATGTTATTGTGTACAGATCCCATGTACCATTGATTTGATATATTAGTTTAAGAAGACAAAGTTGATAGCCATATTTTGAAAGGTAGAGATGTATTGTCAATATGAGGTGAGGTGGTATTGTGAACTTTCTGGACTTTCAGTTTAGTGTTGGAGAGTTGATCCTGTCTTACTGTGCCTAGCGAACAGAGTCTGAATGAATTTCTGTAGCTTCACTCTTCGTTTTTCACAAAGTGGTGGTTTAGAAGCCAGTATTTACTTACTGGTGAACAACTTAACCGTCAATGTCCACTGTGTTTTAAGGTTTACACAGTTTGTAATAATAGTAGCATGCCTGCTGAGACAAAGCAAAAACAAAATGAAGTAAAAGGTTTGCTGAAACATACTTACTAAAGAAATAAAAATAAAATTACCAATGTTTTTTGAATGATGAAGTCTTTTTAAGGAAAAATCTGTAACGGTAAATATTCATTGTAAATAGTATCTTTACAATGCTTGTGCATTATTCTTTCTGTTTTTTTCCAGATTGAGCAAATCTCTGGTTTCACCGTCAGCAGGACTAAATGTTTAAATCCTTAGTTTGACTTTTTTGTACTTTTAGCCTCATTGTTTCTTGCCGGTATCCTCCATGCTTTTCATTAGAATTTCCCTTTAACAGCTTTATTATTTTTTGTTCAAGTCTGTTGCAAATATATCTGTACCAGTTTAACTCGTTTGTTATTCTAAGTCAGAAAAAATGGAAAGGAAATACACAAGATCTGGTCATATTGTGGGTTTTTTTTTGTTGTTTTTTGTTTTTTTTAAAGCTAAAAAATAACCTGTGTCTGGTATACCCTTCTTAACAAATGTAACCAGTGAGGGCTGTATTGTTCTATTTAGGCTCAGCCCTTCTGTTGGAGATGTGGGGTGCTAGCAATCCTGGGGGAGAGATAGGGACACTGTAGCACATAAACTGCTACATCCCTTGTAAGTGGAGTAGCATAATCTGCCCTCTTCCTGTCCAGTCAGTCCCTGTCGCCTTAAGAGGTGCTCTGTGTCCCAGGCGAATAATAAAGGAGTACAATTGTGGTCAAAGAAAGCACATCTTGCTCTGCATAGGAGAACCATTGCAAACTGTTAGATATGTATAAATAAGGAAGAAGAGCAGAATAAGGACCTATGTTAGCAGCAGACCAAAAATGTTATCTGTTTGGTGATTTTCAACAAAACATGTAGTTCATTATGGGTGAAATGGAGGTTTGCAGTCTTTATTTGTTTTTAGGTCCAGATTGGGTGAGGGAAACAGAATAACGAGACTGCAAGTTTTAGTTAATTTATCACTTTCTCATGACGTTTTGGTAAAGTATGCCAGGTCATTGTGATCCTCTTTGGAATTCCAGTTCATCAACACTAGTTCTGTTGACTGTTTATTTTTGTACATACTGAAGGAAAGTTTGAGGAATGAATAGATGTATGAGGAATGAAATTTAAAAGGGGTATTTTTGGAATTACGTGTAATATTTCCTGTAAACCGGTACAGCTGCTAATCAGAAGTGACCTCCTGCTAGCTCTGAGTTGCTCACTGCATACTCTTCACCCTCACCCCCATTCCCGTGGGGAGCTGTAAATGTAAATTACACAACGGACTCAACTCCAAGGATTCCCCATGTTTTTCTGCAGTTTATCCAATCCAATCTCATGGTTGTTACGCCATAGTTATCTACATTCTAGCCAGTGAGGGCTGGATGGAACTCTTTCAGAAGACATCATTACTGCACCTTTTTTGGCTGGAGGGGCTGCTTAGAGAACCTCATGAAGGGATTCCACTACCCAGCCAAAAGTATTTGTCCCCAGCCCAACCTGATGTGTGGAAAAACTGGATTCTGCAATTGAACCTAAATCCCTTGCATGATTGTGTGAAACACTAATTACAGGGATCTGGCCAAATTCCACTATGCTGGCAAGTGACTTATATTTTCATTAGGATCGAACACACAGCTTGTTGCAGCGATTCTCTAATAAACGGTACCCCTGTTATGGGATTCTTTGTTAGAACAATCTGTGTGACATCCGAATAATACAGGTTGACAAACCAAACACTCCACTAAATGTCTTAGCTGTATCAAAATGACTAGCTTCCCTGGATGGGTTGGTAACATGAGTGGAGTGTACGCAAGTGAGTTTCTGCTGTTTGCATGAGTGTGCATGCATGTTCCTGCCACCAGTCCTTTTGGATAAATTTTGCAGCCCTTAGTTAGAATGACTGCTGAAGATATGTAAACAATTAGTGATAGAAGAGCAGATATTTTTCTTTATACTGTATAATATTTCCTAAATTTTCCTTCTTTTTAAATTGAACTGGTTTTCTGGTGAGTCTTTCATTGATTTTTCTTGGGGAAACTGGAACAGATTTTTTTTCCCAAGCTAATTAGCTAATGAAATGCTTTGTACCATGAGGGTCAGTTACTAGTGTGATTATTTAATTGTGATATTCAGATAATAGGAGCACATATTTCCTACAGGAAGCAGCTGTGAATGATTGATGATTGTTTCATTGTTCAGCTTTCACTTATTTTACATAGAATTGTCCCTGTTTATTCAGTAGGCCAGTTTGTTGTGAAACTGGTGCCACTCACAGCTGCTGAACAGATTTACGGCATCTAGTAAAATGTTGAGGTCTTCTTGACAGAATTCGATCTTGTTTCAAGTGGAAACATATTTGGCTAAAAGGAATCCAGCTTATTTTATGCCTGTTTGATGTAGTTGAGCCTCTGAGACCTAAACTGATGTTGTAGAGTTGAATCTTCACGTTTTGGCTTCAGTCTTGTTTTCATTAGTGGCTTTGGAAGGGAATAGGAGAGACTCTCCAGGTGTGGCTACATCATGCTATCTCATGGGTCTACTAATGTAATGTTTATACTTCTAAACCCAATTGCCGACAGCACTTCCTATGCGTTGCTTATGTTGGCTGCTAAGCATATTTTCCTAATTTTTGTATGGGTTTTACCCTTTCATCATTTATGACTTGGAAAAAACAGTGAGAGTACAAGCCCATATTACCTAATATTGCATATAAAAAGAATGGTAATGCATTATAAATATTATTATACTGCTTGGAAAAAAACTAGAGGTTTTCTTTGGTCTTGTGGTTGAGGCAGAAGACTGGGAACCAGGAGATCAGGATTATATTTCTAGCTCTTCTTGTGTGACCTTGGGCAAATTACTTAACCACATTTTGTCTCAGTGTACCCATCAGTAAAATGAGATTAATACTTCCCTGTAATACAGGAGCGTTGTGAGAATATATTCATTAATGTTTGTAAAGTGTTTTGAGATCCTCTGATGGAAGACACTGAAAAACTGCAAATTAAGTGTAAAATAATTATTTTATATAACTCTACATATATTTGTATAGCTGTAATATATAGTTATACATGTATTAAAATATTTCTTTTGAAAGAAATGTATCTTTTGTTAAGATAATGTTTTAAAATAAATAAGTCTTTTGTTGCTATCGTAGAAATTGATTATACTGTTGGTCTAAAAGACTGTCAGTCAGTTGATATTCCTGAAACAACTGACTCGTAAACTTTGAATGATGGATAACCTTACTAAAGCCACTATGCTGTATTCAAAGTGGAATTGATGAACTAAGAAAACTGAAGCATTTGTATGAAGTCTTTTTTGTGGGTTATTGTAGATTTGTATCCAAGTTGATCGGGTACAAACACCAAACTAAAGATTTTGGTGTAAAACCTCAGCTACACCCACCGGTAAGCTCTGGAAAAGGGGAGCCACAAATGAATTGCTTGCAGCTCCCAAGTCTTGTGTCTGGTTTTACGCATCCTCTGTGTAGTTTGAAGCAGCCATTTAGCTGGTCAGGGATCAATGAAGTACAGCACCTTTCAGGCGTGCTTGCTCCCACCCAGCATGTTGATAGGTCTGGGAGGGTGTGGCATAGGCTTTATGCCAGCCAAGGATTCTCCTGTGCTGGGTGAATGCTTATCTGAGTTGTCCACTTGAAGAAGCTTTCTGTCCCCTTTGCATCAATGGAGAAGCACAAAGGGCCCAAAGCAGGAGACAACATCTGGCTCATGACAATCAAAAATAAAAAAATGCAGTGATCTAAAAATAAATATAAATTGAGTAGAGTCATCTAAGCAGGCCACTTGTGGCACAGTCACCAGTAAATAGTATCAATAATATTATGCTATTTTTTTCTAGAGCTGCAGAAATAACATGAGTAGTAACATACCGTTAAACATTTTATGTTTCACATTACTCTATAGATACCTCCTTGGTGTGAAATAAAGATAAAACACTTTATTTTCATTTGGTAAGGATGACTAAGTACAACCCACTTGTGGCTTTACTTCATTCCACCACTTTTGAGTTATGCAGTCATCCTTAACTCATGAAAATAATACTGTCTCAGTCTGTGTCCCGATCTCATCGTCAACAACGCAAGCGTTGCTTTCATGATTTATTATGATGCCACCAGAACCCCTTGATGTATTTATGGAATCATTACAGTTTCAGATGCTTATTCCATTATTGCTTTTTCTTTCCCCGTGGACTACTAAGTTACTGAGAATCTTTTTTCCCCATTTTCTTTGTAATATCTTTGCATGTACTTGGATATACTTATGTTTTCTTCTTACTCTTTAAGTAGTACTTGTTGAGTACTTTTGACCTCTCCTAATAAATTATTTTTTCCTCAACTTTATTCATTTTTGTTGCCTTTCTCTAAAGAAAGTTAAACTAGCTGGCCTATATAATTATCTAGCTATCTTTAAAATCTGGCATGTCTTTCTTCATTTTTGTTGTTCAGCTACTTATGATAAAAAAAAATGTACACACATTTAGATGCAGATATACTAAGTAGCTTTTTATCTACTAAAGCCTAACTAGAACTACAGTAAAATATAAATGTTGCAAGAGAACGTCTTACGGTAGGTATCATGACACAGTTTTCGTAGAAAGTAATTATCTGGAGAGACTTCACAATAATTGGGACTGTTTGAAAGGAGAGCATTACCTCTGTATAATAGATGAAGATAAGTACCCAAAGCCAGTTGGTCTCTCGTTTGTATTTGGGAGTCTATTGTGGTGAAGGTTGGTTATAAAATTTGTGAGGAAAATTAGCACTGTGGGCACTCACTCATGTAGTCTTTGGAATTAACTACAATAAGCAATACAAAGATCTGAACCTGATTGAGTATCTCCTCTCAGTATAGGCCTAAATCAGCAGATATCCACTGCCCCTGAGAACACGGCGGGGGGGGAACAAAAGCCTTCCTGCCTCCTATCAGCCCAGGGGTCCCACCTGAGGCATTGGACTCATTTCCTGTTGTCCTCAGCGCACACAGGGGGAATAACAGCAGCAGCTGTAGGAGCCTTCACAGACTCTTGAGATTACCAGTTACTTAACTCTGAATTTTGAATTCTAAATATATATATGTATGTATGTTTTGTAGTGTATTACCATTTGTTGCTGGTCCACCTTAATCCTTCCCCTTTTCTACTACTATAGCCCTTCAGCTGCTTAACTTCTATCCTTCTCAGTTGTGCTTCTTACCCTCTTCTTCCTTGTCTCTCTCTCTCCTTTTCATTCTCTTCCTCATAGTTTTCTTCTCTTTATCTACTCCCTTTCCTGAGCCCAACAATCCCTTCCCCTCACCTAATTCAATACCATTTAAAATGACATTTTTATAATAAGTGTTTACATGCATGTGTAAAATATATTTATAAAAGAATAGAATTAACATTAAAGCCCCTTTACTGGGACTACTCACATGAATAAAGAAGAGCATAAGTGTTAGCATTATCAGGCTCTTAGATTGTAAGGTCTTTGGGGCATGGACTGTATCCTCCTGTGTGTTTGTATGGTGCCTATCATATTTTGGATACTATTGCAGTATAAATATTAACCACAAAATAAATGTTGCAAAAGTGGGAAGAAAAGTGTATAATTAAATATTGTCCTTTAAGTTCTGCATACTTCTACATATATGTATGCTAATTTTCCATTTTGTAACACACTTAATTTGTGGCTCACAAAAACTGTAGTTAGGTAGAAAATATTGAGTAAAGGGATAGATAATATATTTATACATTTATTGGGGAGTATTACAATTTTAAACATTTTTCTTTTATTTTGCTGCAGGAGTGGGATGAGATCTAGAATAGCCTCATTATTGTAGGAGTATTTCTCTGTCCCCTGCAATGACTCCAGAAGCTCTTGCACACTTCATCAGTATTATTGTAATTCTTTGGCTGCAGGATATTTGGCAGCTGTTGCACCCCACTGGCAAATCCTATTCATACTTCTCTTCCATTCACCATTGCCATTGGAAAATTGATTTCTCTCTCTCTTGCTCTAACCTTTCCCAATTCATTTTGGATTGTTCAATGTGAAACATTTTAATTTCATATCATACAGCCATTCAGCTCACAATCCTTTTTTAACCTGTCACCAGGGTAACAGCATAGCATGCTTTCTTTAGGCAATCAAGTTTTTATTTCACATGCTTAATGTTGCATTAAACGTTTGCATTTTGTTTAACCCCCTTACATACTTTGAACTGCAGATATGTTCTGTAGGGTAATGAAGTCTCTGATTTCAGTGTCAAGTCTTCATAAAAATTGCCTTATTTAAAATAAAATGTCAGAAGATGAATCCAGTAATGAGGAGATTATCTAGTAAAATATCAAATTGCTGAATAAAATAAGCATCTGTGGACTGAAAACAAAAGTTTTCCATTGGAAAAACATTCCACATGCTTAAGTCGTTGGACCTGCACAAATTAGAATTAAATGTACCTGTATGTGCTCCTAATTGCATTAGTGCATATGAATTATTAACACTGTAATAACATAACTAAGACATGAAAAAGATTGGTTACACCAGTCATCCTTTGAAATTTGCATATCTGATGTGTGTGTAATACTATCCTCTCAATAGCAACTGATTTTTAAATAAGTAAAAATTAGTGTTTAATATAATTAAGTTGACTAGAGAAGCACAACATGGAAAACTTGATATTTTCCCTTTGCTTCAAATATCATGACACTAACCACATACCCCACATCTGTAGTTCTGGTAGATATTGGAAAGTGAAAATAAAAGGAGTGAATATAGAATATCTAACTGTAAATATTTTAAAAGTAAAATGAAATAAAATGCACATTGTGATCTCATTGGTGGCATTTAAAGATGACCCTGAGGGCAAAATTCAGCTTGTCTTGCTCAGATGAGTAGGGTCAATAAGTTTTCTCCCCATTGTCAGGTATTTTTAAAAAAAATATTTAATTATAGTAAATATTCTTAACCTACTTTGATAATACTATGTTTTTAAATTACTTTTTAAAGCTTTTTTTTCCTTTGGTCAGATATTTTTTCTCGGTTCCATGAGTGTAAATACAAGCAGCTCCATTGATTTAAACTTAATTATTATGAATTCACGCCAGTGTTACAAAGCACAAAATGTGGTTTAACAATATATCTAGGCTTTAAAAAATACTAAGACTTAAAATGTTACACAATTCTGATATTTTGGAGTAGTAATATTAATGTAACCCTCTCCTCCTCCCCCCCACCCCTCCCCGTCTTTTAAAATAATATATATACAGGATGATATAAAAATGCATTAGCTTTGGTGTCCCATCCTAAATGTTTGAGGTTTTGATTTGATAAAGCTTTTGTGTCTTCATGAGATGGTTATTTTTGATAGAGCAGACCCATAGAGTTGGCTTTGTAAGGATTTTTTTTCTTTTAATGTCATTCAGCTAACCATACTAGGATTTAATTGCCATTTCTTATATTAATTTCCAAGCTCTCTTTCCAGCTTCCTTTTTACCAGGTTATACTGTAACTACCAAATGTTATTACCTGCCAATAAAGTAGTTTGGCAGGGTTTTGTTACTGAATTTTGCCAAAAGGAGCCAAACATATGGTAACAGTTAATTTATTGATTTTTTTTAACCTCAAGGGAACTCTTATGGAGAGTATATTACCTTTTTATCTAACATATTTTAACTAAAAGAGCTATTGGCTTGAAATCTGATATGCCAATATACAAACTGAACTTCAACAGAGTTATGTTCAGTTGAGTCTTGTTTAAGAGTAAGATTGAGAGTGTATAAAACTGAATCGGGACTTAATTATTATTTTTAGTGTCAGGTCACCTCTGCGTAATTTTTTGTGTGTTTAATTGAAAATTAAAGAAGCATTTTTCAGATGGAAAGAGGTCTTAATCCCTTCCACATGCACTTGCTTAAGGCACTTTCAGGTACATACATTAAACAAGGATAATCCCAAAAAGGGATCTTCATCATTGCTTTCTCTGGTTTCTGAAATGCTGTGTTTTCTTCCATGACCCTTTTTCAGAAGCTTAAGCCAATTCTCACATGGTCACAATCATAGCCAGGATAATGTTCCTCAAAAACCGTGTCAGTCTTCCTGCACTTTCTTTTCTGAAAAGGGGATGTGGATCCTTCTTTCTTGGCCAATTCTCATCTGATGCCATTGTAAATTGGGAGTAACTCCACTATGTCAGTAGCAATACCAATGCAAAACTGGTGTAAGGCCCATTTGTTTGCACCTGGGAATGTGGATTTGTCTTTTTCTGTTATTGGAAGAGGGCTTGCAAGAATTCATCACTAATCTGGGCCTTTAATGAGTATCCAGCAGTAAACCACCTCAATAGATGAACATTTATATTTGTTTACCTGGAGCAAAGAGATTTTCATTAATGTGTACTTTGTTCTGTCATACTTTGGCATTGTGTTTACTTGCAAAGGAAAACTGCAATGATCAGTTGTAATGCCTCAGATAGTGGAATGAGTGAGTATTTAAATGGAATGTACCTTAAAACAAATTTACCCTGATCTCTAATGGCTTTTCATAAAATCTGAAAGAGCTGAATTTTCTTTCCTAATCTGTTTTGAAACTGCCAGAATGACAGCTTCCTGTTTGATTATTAATGATACTGTATTATATTTCAAGCATTTAACTGTTCAGTGATTTACTTCTCTTTGTAGATGTAGTGATTTAGTTTATTTTGTATTAAACTAATTTTCCATAAGCAAGTATCTTACCTTTTCAAAGAATCTAATCTGAGCAAGAAATAGGGCAAGGTCTTGGTTCTGTTGAAATCAAGGGTGTTTCCCGTTGTATTCAGAGAGAGTCATAGTGGCTCCCTGATCTTTTGTTCTATGTTTGTACAGTGCACTAGCACAATGGAGTCCTGATCCATAAGTAGTGTTCCTAGATGTTACAGTAATAATAATCTGCTAGCTATTATGGTAGTATTTCTTGAGATTTAAAAAAACCAAACAAAGGAAGAAGTCATTCAAAAACTATTGGTGGAAGTATGATCTTTCAAAAATCAATGGGATTTTTAGTTTAGAAAGGGAATGTTGTGTATTCCATTTTTAGATCTCTGACTACAGTGACACACACAAATTGAGTAGGAAGTGCCTTTTGTCTAGGGTGCCCATATCTTCAGGAATCTCTTTTCAGAGCTGGACTCCCAGTTATGTGTTAGTTCTGGGTTTGACTGAAATCCCAGGATATATGATGTCTGGAGCTCCTACTTTTGCTGTGAGGCGGGGCTGAGTTGCTGCTCTGAAACACTTTGACCCCGCAGTAGCAGTTTCCCCAACCCATGCTGCCCACTTTTCTACAAACTACATGATCCTGTAGTTCTTCTTTGAGTGCTTGCTCATGTCCATTCCCAAAGTTGGTGTGTGCGCACCTCACATGCACTGGTGCCAGACAGCTTTTTCCCTTGGGAGCCAACTCTAGCACCCCCTTCAGCGGCACGCATATGCACCTGCATATAGGTGCCATTGGCTCCCCCTTCCTCTCAGTTCCTTCTTGCCGCCAGTGACAGTGCTGGAAAGTCACTTGCCTTCACAAGTTCCCTCACTAAACCTAGTGGTTTTTTCATTGTTCTAGTTGTTAGTTAATACTTTAGTTTAATTGCTTCTGGTTGTTAGTTATTAGAAGCCCAGGGTCGGGGCATGCTGCACTTCGTGTAAGAAGTCTATGCAGAGGAGCGACCTGCATCAAAGTTGCTTAAAGTGTCTGGGAGAAGTGTACGTCAGTGACAGGTGCAAAATCTGTAAAAACTTTTGCCCTCGGACTAAGAAAGAGCAAGTTATCCATCTTAAGGCCATCCTCAAAGCCATGCTGATGGAGTCGGCACTTAGACCAGTGTCGGAGCCTGGTAGATCTGACTCGACATGGAGCACAATGGCCTCAGTGTGCAGCACTCCACCGGCGCCCTCTACCTCATCTTAGCACCAATTGTCATCTCCGGTACCAAAGAAGAGGCAGAAGAAGACTCGCACAGAGTGGGGATGCTCCCCTGAGGAAAAAATTAAAGGGAACCAGGTGAGACCTGGGTCAGGCCGCCAATCCTCCCCACCTCAAAGGGGTCTCTCGCTGCTGTGAGCGTTGATCCCGGCACTGGGCCCTCCACCAACTCCGGGTAGCAGTAGAGACCCTCACCGCCTGGTTGTGCCATTGACCCCGGAGGCTTTCCAAGCTATGAAAGACCTCCTGGCATTGTCCATACCACCAACACTGAAGGACAGTAGGCTGCTCTATGATTTGGCAATGGTACCAACAGGCAGTGTATCGAGGGACAGATCTGCCCGGTAGTCCCCTTCTTTGAGGCATCGTTCACCGGTGTGCAGGCGGCCACCGGAGTCGAGACCACTCTCTACAGGTCAGCATTAGACTGGACTCCCTCTATCGGTATCCAGAGGGCTGGCACCAGACGGAACACCACCATGGACCCCCAGAGCAATGCAGGTCGCTGACCTTGCGGCGTGTCTCCCTGGCACTGTGGCCCCACTCGCTTAGTCCGTACAGGAATCCTAGTCTGTACAGGAAGCCAAAGGACAAGAGCAAGTCCCGGCACGCCTACCGCTTGGGCTCCCCATGCTACTCTCTGGTGTCAAAGCAGCGCGCCCCGCATGGCACCATGTGATACTCGGAGTCAGCGCCACCATGGTCATCAAGTAGCCTGCACATCCTCGAACAGCAAGGAGGTTACTCATGTCAGGCAGACTGCAGTACTGATGCCCAGCTTCCCTACAGCACCACCAATGGGAGCATGGCCATAAGGCCAGTGGCCCAGACCGTGACCCTACTGGTGGGGGTTTCACTCGGGGATTCCACAGCCTGGTTCTGGGAGAGGAATTTCGGTGCCACAGTGCTCCATCCCTCAATGTTCGGTGCTGCATTTGGACTCTGAGTCCGACAGTGAGGGCTCATGTGCCTTGACCCCGTGGGAATCTACCCCTCCCAGAATGAAGGCATTTCCCCCACCTCAGCTACTGGCCTTCTCATCATTGTCACCAGATGAGGCAGTTGCGGGCCCTTCATCAGTGGTACCATTGGATGATTTCAGGGCTCACCAGGGCTCATTGCTAAAAGGGTCATCTCCAACCAGGACCTTAAAATAGAGGACTTGAGTGAGTCAGTGAACAAGCTTTTCAGGATACTGGCCTTAGGAGCTCACAGCAGAGTGGCCCTATCAGTCCATGAAGGGGTGGTTAAGCTAACTAAAGCATTGTGACAAACCCCGGCCTCCCTGCCCTGCCCCCCCCACATCAAAAAGGTCAGAGGAAAAAGTACTATGTTCCAGCGAATGGGTTCGAATACCTCTATACCCACCCCACTCCGGGTTCCCTGATGGTCACTGCCACTAATGAGAATGACAGGCAGGGGAAGGTGAGCTCGACCCCTAAGAACAAAGGCAAAAAGACTGGACCTCTTTGGTCGAAAAATTTATTCCATGTATCTTACAGCTATGGGTGGCAAATCAACAGGCACTGCTAGGAAGATATCACTTCAGTATCTGGCAATCGGTAGACAAATTTGAAGACTCTTTGACTCCCTCCTCCAAACAGGAGTTTGAGGCCGTCCTAGAAGAGGGGAGAGTGGTAGCCCAGGCGTCCCTGCAGGTGGTTTCTGATGCAGTGAACTCGGCAGTGGTGAACTCAGTGGTGTTGATGAGATGAGCATTGTGGCTGCAGTCCTCAGGTCTCCCATCAGAGGTCTAGTGGTCGATACAGGACCTCTCTTTCGACAGCACAGCCCTCTTTGCTGAGCAGATGGATGCCAGACTGCACGGCATGAAGGACCCGAGGGCCAACACTAAAGTCCCTCGGACTCTATGCTAGTCTTCCTCCAGAAGGCACTTCAAGCCCTCCTATCAGCAACGGTATGGGGAATATGCGCATAAGGACTCCTATAAGAGGAAGGGATATAAGAGACCATGGCTGCTTGTTAGCTGATCCACAGTCGGGCTGTAACCACCATAATCGGGGTGGAAAATGGGCCTTTTGAAGGTTCGCCCAAGAGTGACCTACGAGTTTTACCTGTGGATCCAACTCCCCTTATGTTTTGTTTTTATTTGGCCTGCTTCTTCCCAGCCTGGGCCACCATTACATTGGACTGTTGGGTGCTCAGTATGGTGGCGCTTGGCTATACCCTCCAGTTTGCCTCACTTTCTCTCTCTGTCCCTCTTCAGGGACCCCTTTCATGAGCAACTTCTCGAGCAGGAGGTGCGAGCCCTCGTGCAGGTGAGGGCAGTAGAGGAGGTTACCAATGACCTACAGGGTTGAGGATTTTACTCCTGTATTTTCTGATTCCATAGGGAAAAGGAAGGCTGAGGCCTATCCAGGACTTAAGATTCCTCAGCCAATACCTCAAAAAGTTAAAGTTCCATATAGTTTCCTTAGCCACCATCATTCCCTCTCTGGATCCCGGCAACTGGTACGTCACTCTCAACTTAAAGGACGCTTACTTTCACATCAAAATCTTCCCTGGCCACAGGAGGTTTCTGTGGCTTACAGTAGGGGACCACCATTACCAGTTTGCAGTGCTCCCCTTTGGTCTTTCAACTGCACCAAGGGTCTTTACCAAGTACATGTCGGTAGTGGCGGCATACCTCCAAAGTAGAGGGGTGCAAGTGTTCTCTTACCTGGATGATTGGCTCATCAGGGGCAGGTCAAGGACCCAGGTCGAGGCCGGCATCGCGATAACCCAGAACATTGGTCAGATGGTAGGCCTGCTAATAAATGAGCAAAAATAAAAATTAGTCCCCGTACAGAGGATAGAGTTCATTGGGGCAATGCTGGACTCATCCAAAGCCAGAGTATTTCTTCCAGAGGAAAGCTTTCTAGCTATGATGGACATTATAACCCGTGTTTTGTGCCACCCCCTCATGATGGCCGGGGTCAGCCTGCACCTGTGTGGTCCTCCATGCCAGACTGCACCTCAGACCCTTCCAGATGTGGGTGGCGTTGGTGTATTCTCCAGGGTACTTATGGTTCCTCCAAAAATACTTGCCTTTCTTGGTCTGGTGGACAGATCTATGTCGGGTGCTTTCAAGCATACCAATGGCAGGGGTGTCTCGAAAGGCAGTGTTGATTTCTGATGATTTGGACGGGATGGGGAGCTCACTTGGGTTCCTTTAAAGACCCAGGGCATGTGGACCTCAAGGGAACTGCGGCTACATATCCATATCAGGGAGCTCAGGGCAATTTGTCTAGCTTGTATGGTCTTCCTGCCACACCTTGCCAACAAGGTGGTGCAGATACTCATGGACAATATGGCCTCCTTGTATGATATCGACAGACAAAGGGGGGCCCAATCCCCAGGCCTGTGCCAAGAGGCCATGAGTTTCTGGGATTTTTGGGTCACTCACAACATTCACCCAATCGCGATTCATCTATGGGTGGTCAACTCTTTGGTGGACCAACTAAGCAGGTCCTTCTGGTAGTAGATGACAGAACAAGGAGCAATGGTCTCAAGTTGCAGTGGGGGAGGTCTAGGCTGGATATTAGGAAAAAGTTTTTCACTAGGAGGGTGGTGAAGCACTGGAATGGGTTACCTAGGGAGGTGGTGGAATCTCCATCTTTAGAGGTTTTTAAGCTGTGGCTTGACAAAGCCCTGGCTGGGATGATTTAGCTGAGGTTAGTCCTGCTTTGAGCAGTGGGTTGGACTAGATGACCTGCTGAGGTCCCTTCCAACGCTAATCTTCTGATTCTATGGGTGCGGGACCTCTTGTACACTTTCCCACCAATACCTCTGATCCACAAAGTTCTCCTGAAGGTGAAGAGGGACACAGCACGGGTCATCCTCATAGCTCCAGTGTGGCCCTAGCAACATTGGTTTAGGATGCTTCTGGAGTTGGCGGGACCTAGGCAATTGGACCCTGCTGAGCTCCCTGCATCTGACGGAATGGATGCTCCATGGCTGAGTTAGAAGGAGCAGACCTACTCAACCCAAATCCAGCACATACTCCTAGAAAGGAGGAAGTCGTCAACCAGATCAGCCTATAGGGCTAAGTGGAAGCGCTTCACCTGCTGGGTGACCGAACGTAGGGTGTCCCCAGTAGAGGCGTCAACCCCAATAATTTTAGAATATCTGTTCCACCTAAAGCAGGAGGGATTGGCCCCCTCGTCCGTTAAGGTCCATGTAGTGGCCATATCCTACCTTCCGCTAAGGGGTGGAAAGCGAACAGTCTTTTCACACAAAATGATGGCCAAGTTCCTTAAGGGATTGGAAAGGCTGTTCCCATTAATAAAGGAGCATTCTCCACAGTGGGACCTGAACTTGGTCCTTTCTAGACTCCTTGGTTCTCCATTCAAGCCTAAGGCCTCGTGCTCCCTTACACATTTGTCCTGGAAGGTCACCTTCCTGGTGGCTATTACATCCAGCAGACGAGTTTCAGAGATCAGGGTACTGACATCAGAGCCACCCTACACAGTGTTCTATATGGACAAAGTTCAACTATGCCCACACCCGGCATATGTGCGCCACTGCAGGTCTATAAAGTATAATGTACATCATGTTTTGTGCAACTCCACTGGATATTTTTACTCAAATTATTTTCCAAAATATGGCAAGTTTATTTTCCTCTTTTTTGTCATCTCTGGAAGTGAAGTTTGTTAGAAAAAATAATGGTTTTACATTGGAAGTTTATAAAGAAAAATGAACAGCATTATCTATATTGTAACACAAAATGGCAAATGTCTGTCTATTCATTTCTTCTTTGAGTAGTGTCCCGGTGGGTGCTCCTCTAGAGTGTCTGCATCCCTGCGCTGCTGATTGGGGTACTTTGGTAGCAGTTTTTGTTGGGCATGCACATGCACTCTTTCTCCTCCGACTGCGCGGATCGTTAATTCTCCTTTTAATTGCTAATTGTTAGTTTTTAGAAATCCTAAGGGCCTTGTCTGACATTTATTTGGCAGTGCCTAAAAAAAAGACTGACATCTCTTTCCAATCCTTGAAGGATTCCATGGCCACCCTTAGGTCTCTAGGAATCTACACACCAGGGCAAAAGAGATGCTTTAGCCCTCGATATCAACAAAAGCCTCATTAATCCCAATTTCCATCACAGTGCGGCTATGAATCCCAGAGGAAAAAGGGAAAATTCCCAAGACGAAAGCCTTCTGGGTCCCAGTCCTTGACCCAACCATCCGAAACACCACCTTTGATGGGCAGGTTGAGGTGCCGTGAGACCATTCCCTGCTGCTGTTCATGCATCCATTTGGCAACATTCCACAGTGCCTGGGAGCACATAACCTCAGACAGATGGGTCCTAGAGATGGTCATATCTGGTTATTCCCATCCACTTCACCTCCTTACTCCCATTTCCTCTAGCGGGACCCTTCTCATGAGAGTTTGCTACGACAGGAGATAGACCACCTCCTGCAGTTAGGAACCATAGAACTAGTACCTGAATATCTTTGAGGCAAAGGATTCAACTTTCGCGAAAACCCAAAAGGAAGGGAGGCTGGAGACCCATCCTGTACCTCATAGCTCTCAACAAGTTTGTCAAAGCTCAGAAATTTAAGATGATCATTCCATCGCTGGAACAGGGAGACTGGTTTTTGGCCCTCGACCTACAAGATGCCTGCTTTCACATTTCGATACTACTGGCTCACAGACATTGCCTAAGATTCACCCTGGGTCACGGCCATTACCAATAGAGAGTCCTGTCCTTTGGACTGTCATCAGCCCCGAGAGTGTTCTCCAAAGTCCTCTCAGTGGTGGCTGCCCATCTACGTCCATGAGGGATAATGATCTACCTTTACTTGGATAATTGTCTCCTAAGAGCCCAATCACTTCAGGAGGCTCGTCAAGCCACCAAGAACACGATACGCTTGTTCATGGAATTGGGCATGCAGATCAATTCCAGAAGTCGACCCTCACACCTGCGTAACTTCTAGAGTTCATAGGGATTAACCTAAATGCATGGCAGGCCAAAGCCTTTCTACCTTATGACAGGTTCCTATCCTTGGAATCGCTTATAGACACTGCTTAATGCAGCCCTCAGGTGCCAGCCAGAATCTGTCTCCAACTCCTATAGGATGGGATGTGCATTTAAACAGCCTTACAAATGGTCACCTGCGGAGATGTTCCTATATATCAACCTCCTTGAGTTGAGAGCCATCAGGAATACCTGTGTCCATTTCCTCCTGTTGCTAACAGGATCACATTAAGATCCTAATGGACAGCATAGCCTGTATGTATTATATCAACTGCAAGGGAGGAACCAAATCGCCTTCCCTCTTTTCAGAGGTGATGGAACTATGGAACCCGGTGCATCTCTCCCAAAGTCACGGTGTCCATAGCTTACCTCGCAGGCACACAAAACTCGATAGCAGACAAACTAAGTCGCAAATTCTCACACAACCACAAGTGGAAGATACACCCAGCAATACTTCATGGCGTGTTCGCATAATGGGGAACTCCATCCACAACCTGTTCTCCAGTTACCAGAACAAGAAATGCCTGAGATACAGGTACAGGGCAGGATTAGTCAGCACTCTCCGGGCAATGCTCTCCTCCCGTGGGACAAGGACCATCTTTACGCCTTCCCTCTTTTTTCTCTCCTGCTAAAGATAGAGGGACAGAACCAGTGTAATTCTGATTGCGTCCATGTAGGTGAAACAGACCTGGTACCCTAACTCGATGCACCTTGTGTTGTGCCCACTCTGCATCTTCTCTCTCAAAACAAGGGGTGCAACGTACATCCTAACTTGGGGATCCTCCATCTCAAGACATGGCGCCTACAAAGTTCCAGCACCTAGAAAGCTCATGCTGAAAGGAAGGACTACAAAGGTTCTACTACACAGTAGAGGCACTTCACACAATTCACTTACCTGCAGAAATAGTCCAGTTTCCAGATTTGATGCACATTCCAACAAATCTCTCCAGTCTCAGTAACTCTTCCACATATTCTGGAATTTGCCCTCACCCTTAAAAAATTGGGATTATTCCTGTGCTCCCTCCATGTCCACCTACCAGCAATATTACAGCATTTCACCAACCTGTAGAAGGGTACTTAGTTCTATTGTACCCAACCACTAAACGGTTCCTGAAGGGAATAACAAACCTCTTCCCTCAACCTCAACTTTCTTCCCCCTTGTGAGACCTAAATCTAGTGCTGAAAGGGCTGACGAGGCTCCCTTTTGAATCTGTCTATCTGTTCACTAACATACCTATCAATGAAAACTGTCTTTCTGATTGTGATTACTTTGGCTAGAAGAATTGGGGAAATAGCAACCCTGATGGCACATCCCCCATATACATTGTTCTTCCCAGATAAGGTTACAGTAGGCCACATCTGAGGCTAATCCCTAAAGTGGCACCATAGACTGATTCATGTGAAACTATTCATCTTCTAGCCTTCTACCTAAGCCTCACCAAGACAACATGGAGGCCATACTGCAAACTTTAGACATCAGGAGAGCCTTGGCATTCTAACTTGATAGGACAAAGGCCTTCAGAAAGTCCCCTAGACTATTCTCCATTGCAGAAACATCTAAGAGCTCAGTGATATCAACCCAAAGGCTCTTCAGGTGATCCAACTGCATCAGACAATGCTACCAAGTCTGTAATATGACCTCTCCAGACTTGATCCGTACATGTTTCATGAGATCAATCATCTCATCTGTCGCCTTCTTTAAGGATGTCCCTATCTCAGAGATCTGCAGAGCGGTGACATGGGCGTCAGTCCACACCTTTGCAGAACGTCACCGGAGACTCTGCCTCTGATGCCATCTTTGGCTCCACAGTACTGTCATCACTAGTGACTAACCTGACTCCGAAATCCCAGACCTCCAAAAGGGATACTGCGCAGGAGTCACCTACAGTGGAGCGCACCCATAGGGATGATAGTACTATTACTACTCGAAGAAGTAGTTATTTATCTTATGGTGTAATGATGTTTTTTCAAGTTCTGTGTCCCTATGGAGCTCCACTACCCACCTTTGTCCCCTCTACTTCAGAATTCTCATTATGGCTCTGTGGTAGAGAAAGAACTGAGGACAGTTACCCGCGTGTGCTGGCTAGCCTCATGGTGCAGCACTAAAGGAGATAGCACATCTGATTTGTAAAAAATAGAGAAGAGAGTATTAGAATCTGTTAAATAAATCACATTTATTTACGTTAGGGGGAAAAAAAAGATTGCCACTATATTGAATTCCTAAGAGTGATGAGTGCATCTAATGAGATCCCTGCATCAAAATTTTCTATGATTGGCACTTACATCAGTGACTTTTGTGCCTTCATTTAGCAACCATTCTTTGTGTGCAGCAGAGGAAGCATCTTTTTGAAAATTTAGCCAGTATCTCTCTCTCTCTCTCCCCCCCCCCCCCCCCAAAAAAAATCAATGAAGATCAAACACTTTTGTGGTTTATTTCTATTCCATATACTTGAGTATAGAATGGCAGATTATTGCATATTTAACGTGCATATTCTGCCTTGAATATACACCATACATATTTATTTGAATCAGGTTGAATGGGATTTATAAATTAGGCAGATTCTGCCTTTTTATTGGTTATCATAGCTGTAGTACAGATGTTGTAATTGCAGTATGGAAGAGTTTGTTGGCTTGACATAGTTAAGCACCTTTGGCCTAGTTGCAAACAGCTCATTGAAGAAATAGGAAATCCAAGTTAGAACTATGTATTGTACTTATAAAGTCCCTAATCGTGCATTTGACTCTGCATAGGTGGACTCTTGTACCCACATAAAATGCCATTTAAGTCAATCAAGTTCTCCATACCAAGTTGCAAAATAAAAAAAAAAAATAGTATGCAGTCTGCCTCAGTCGCCACACCTTAAAAATAGGGATACTTATAATTGCCAACCTCACAAGGCTGTTACGTGTCTGCAGTGCTTGGTAAAGTTAAATTGCTGAATCATGGATAGATTTTAAGTAGTATCTAGAAACTGCACATGTAACAAAGGACTGCATAGAAAAGAAGGTAAAAATTAGTAGCACTGCATATTGGAAATAAAGCAGCCATATTTATTTGGTCTATAAATCCGTCAGACAGAAACTAAGTAGAATTGGACTGCAATAAGCCGGTACTTGGATGGGAGACATCCAAGAAATACTTAAATAGTGCAGATGTGGTGTTGGTCATTAATCAGATGATGCTGAACCATTATCTCAGCATGATATTGGGAGATACTGAACTGTAAGGACTGTTCTTAAGATGAGCTATAAAACAGATCCTGATGACTTGTGGACATCAAAATTCCTATGGAATTTTCAAAAGGCTAGGGCTTTGCCAGCATCTTGGCAAAATTCCAGTAGGTATGTTTTGACTACCTAAATTTCCCCTGCAGTTTCAACTGACTATAGTAGCCTTCTTTATTTCCTGCTGTAGGCTCAGATTCGGAAAAACACTTAAGCACACTTTTAAAATTAAACATGTGCCCAAGTATTTGGCTGAATTGGAGCCCTATGCTATTGTGAACTGTTGCTGTTTACCTTTGAACAAAGTTTTATTCTACCCAAGTTGTTGCATTTAACTTATGGCGATAGGGGGAGGTCCCGGATGATTGAAAAAAGCAAATATAGTGCCCATCTTCAAAAAAGGGAAGGAGGAGGAACCGGGAACTACAGACCAGTCAGTCTTACATCAGTCCCTGGAAAAATCATGGAGCAGGTCCTGAAGGAATCCATTTTGAGGCACTTGGAGGAGAGAGAGGTGATCCGGAACAGTCAGCATGGATTCACCAAAGGGCAAGGCATGTCTGACCAACCTGATTCTCTTCTATGATGAGATGACTGACTGTGGATGTGGGGAAAGCGATGGACATGATATTCCTGGATTTCAGCAAAGCTTTTGATAAGGTATCCTACAGTATTCTTATCAGCAAGTTGTTGAAGTATGGGTTGGATGAATGGACTATAAGATGGATAGAAAGCTGGCTAGATCGGGCTCAGTGGGTAGTGATCAATGGCTCTGTCTAGTTGGCAGCCAGTAACAAGTGGAGTGCCCCAGAGTTGGTTTTGTTCAACATCTTCATTAATGATCTGGAGGATGGGGTGGATTGCATCTTCAGCAAGTTTGCAGATGACACTAAGCTATGGGGGAGTGATTGATATGCTGGATGGTAGGGATAGGATACAGAGTGACTTAAACAAATTGAAGGATTGGGCCAAAAGAAATCTGATGAGGTTCAACAAGGACAAGTGCAGAATCCTGCACTTAGGATGGAAGAATCTCATGCACTTCTACAAACTGGGGACTGACTGGCTAGGCAGCAGTTCTGCAGAAAAGGACCTGGCGGTTACAGTGGACAAGAAGCTGGATATGAGTCAACAGGGTGCTTTATTGCCAAGAAGGCTAATAGCATATTGGGCTGCATTAGTAGAAGCATTGCCAGCAGATTGCGGGAAGTGATTATTCCCCTCTATTCAGCACTGGGGAGACCACATTTGGAGTACTGTGTACAATATTGAGCCACCCACTACAGAAAGGATGTGGACAAATTGGAGAGAGTCCAGCGTCGGGCAACAAAAATGATTAGGGGGCTGAAGTACATGATTTATGAGGAGAGAATGAGGGAACTAGGCTTGTTTAGTCTACAGAAGAGAAGAATGAAGGGGGATTTGATAGCAGCCTTTACCTGAAAGGCAGTTCCAGGGAGGCTGGAGCTAGGCTGTTCTCAATGGTAGTAGATGAGAGAACAAGGAGCAATGGTCTCGATTTGCAATGGAGGAGGTTTAGTTTGGATATTAGGAAAAGCTTTTTCACTAGGAGGGTGGTAAAGTACTAGAATGGGTTACTTAGGGAGGTGGTGGAATCTCCATATTTAGAGGGTTTTAAGGGTTTTTTTAAGCGTGACAAAACGCTGGCTTGGATGATTTAGTTCAGGTTAGTCCTTCTTTGAGCATCGGGTTGGACTAGATGACCTCCTGAGGTTCCTTCCAACCCTAATCTTCTATGAGTCTATGATATAATTATCACCTTGTGTGTGGCATTATCTGTTCTAAATATGAAATATTTAGATGTGTGCTTTTTCCAGATTAAATTTGTAAATTACCTTGAGATCCAGTAAGATAAGATACTGTGTAAGTGCAAGATGATATTATTATTAAACATAACGGAACATTAGAGGTGCAAGATGGGTGAGGCAATATCTTTTATTGGCTCGGCTTCTGTTTGTGTAAGCATGAAAGCTTGCGTCTTTCACCGAGCTCTTCTTCTGATGTTGGTCCAATAAAAGATATTAGATTAGAGCTTGTCTCTCTAATATGCTGAGACCAACACAGCTACAACAGTACTACAAAGAACAGAACAGAACACTTGCAGCATTGGACATTATGGTCAAGATCTTCCAGAATGGCAGCCCTTAATTTTGGTTCCCAAAACCATGTTTAGGTTCTTTAAATAGGTAGCATGATGTTCAAAGGTGCTGAGCAGTGAAGCATTCCCATTGCTTTCAACCGTTTGGAGTTTGTGAGTGCGTAAGATGTTAAAAAATTGGCTATTTATTTGGCCAATTAAATAAGGACATATGAGCCTAAATTTAGGCACCTGTTTTTGAAAACTTTGTCCTACCATCAATTTTAATGGGTGACGGATTTCTAGCTGACACAAACTATAGTTTTGAGGAAAGGCTATTGATCATTATTGTAATTTCCACCTAAGCTAATTCTATCAAAAAAGAAAGACCTCACTTTGTTCCCAGGATAACAGTATTTAATCTCTATATCACAGTGCCCTACCCTGATTGGGTTTGAGCCAAAGTCACAATGTTGTGAACTTCTGGCTAAATGAAAGACTTGACAGCACAGCCATACTGACAAAAGGAATGACGTTGCAATAACGAATGGGTTTGAATTTAGTTTCATGGTGATTAGTGGTGACTCAGTTAGAGATCAATATGCTTAAAATGTTGGCAGATTTCACTATTAAATTAATAAACACAAGGAATGCTCCTAGATTGTTCAAAAACTTATCAGATGTTCAAAGTTGTCATTTATAAATGTAATAAATTTTATAATATGAGGAGGTCTTAATACATAACATTTTACTAAATTTAAAAACTGAATTGAAACTATAATAAACACAGTCGCCAAGTGATCTATTTTTAATATAGACAGAAAACGTGTAGTAATTCTGAAGCACAGGAGTGAAAAATATAACAAACAAAATTGAGTTTGGTTATCTTAAAATAAGACCCAAATAATGGTGTGACAGAACTACTGCCAAATTAGGCAGAGTTGGCATTGTCTGCTCATGCAAACTCAGGTATTAGGATAGCTGAGGTGTGACAAGTAGGATGGTAATGCAATGAAGATCTGTGTAGGGAAACCTCTGGCTTTAGTCCCTCACGTTCATGAGCATTATTACAGTTACTCTTGCCATTTTATATTAAACTATTTTAAAAAAATCTTTACAAAAAAAGGTGTAAAATGCAAAGATCTGTGTAATGCAATGCAGTGTTTTCAAAATAAAATAATTTAATGTACTATGATACATTTGCTAGAAAAATGGTTAAAATGCAATAATTTTGATGGCCAGTGTAGTAAATCTTCTATCTGACTGCTCTCTTAACTGCAATACATTTCTTAACATACACCAGGGGCTTCAAACTGAGGGTTGGGACCCCTCAAGCAGTTATGAGGTTATTATGCAGGGGTTGTGAGCTGTCAGCCCCCACACGTGCTGTGCATGGCTGACAGCCAGAACTCTGCAGAAATGGGTGGCCAAAGAGCAGCGGCTGCTGATCAGGTGCTCTGAAGGTTGCACCGCCCCCAGCAGCAGTGCAGAAGTAAGGGTGGTATGGCATGGCATGGGGGGTAATCACTTTTTTTGGGCGGGGGGGGGTCATCACAGCCTGAAATATTTTCAAAGGGGGTCCATTAACTGATATAAGTACAGTTTATGTGGATAGTCCCTATTCACAAAAGTAGTCCCATCGACTTGTAGATCTACTCATGTCAGTAATGTTCGCAGGAATATGCTCATATGTACTTTAAGTTACTTTGAAAATAAATTAATCTTCTATGTACTTTTCAGAACATAATCTGAGGGTTCTGTATGGCACCTACAAGGACACCATAAACATAAGAGAAGGAGCAGCATCTCTTATCCAGCTTTAGATGTTCTCAGTGTTTGGTTTTTCCCAAGAGAAAGCAGATCACTGAATTAGTCTCTCACAAGTAATAAGGGGTAATGAGTTTCAGATATCGTGTTCTAAATTCATTTATTCGTAATTTTAAGACTATATTGACTTCTGACTAATAGTTTAGAATCACTTCCATTGTTCATTTGGGACCTGTTCCAAAGTCAATGGGAGGCTTTCCATTTATTTCAACAGGAATTCAAAAAACCCTTTTATTACAAGGCCGCCCCTCCGGCCCGGTCGCTGGGGCCCTCCCTCGGGTGCTATCTCTGGAGGAGGCCACAGCGCCTTCCTGAGGGGGGGAACAGTTAGCTCTCTTGTGGGGCTTAGCCCAGCCCACAGGCAGGGCGGGCGAGCAAGCAGTCTATCGCCTCAGCCCACAGGCAGGGCGGACGAGCAAGCAGTCTATCGCCCCAGCTCACAGGCAGGGTGGGCGAGCCATGGATCCGATCTTGGGAGTGGTCAGGAGGAGGAGGCTCTCCCGGGGTGGCTTGGGAAGGGGAAAAGGGGGACGCAGGGCCCACCCATCTCCACTGCATCCCAGCCCAGGGCCCTAGTAGTGGCAAGGCATTGCCACTCAGTCGGCAGAGCTCCCACCGCAACATGCCGGCGAGGCTTGCCCCTGTCCTAGCCACTCACTGTGGCTGTCCCTGGGCCACTTCCTCCCCATATCCCCCGATACCTGACTCCTCAGGGTTGCTGGAGCACTCTGTCCTGGGGTAGGCCCGTCAGTCCCTCCTCGTCCACAGGCGGTAATGCGGGGAGCTCCTTGGTGAGGGGCAGCTCCTCTAGGTCACAGGGCTGGGGGAATGGCCTGGCCTCAGGCAGCTCGTCCAGGTCTTGCCCCGACTCTGGGGGTTCGGTGGCCGGCAGCTCCTCCAGGTCCCATCCGGCCTCGGGATATCTCCTACCTGGGTTGCTCCAGGGGCTCGGTCCAGTCCTGGGGTTCAGGGGACTCGGTCTGGCCCCAGGCTCTGGTATCTCGGCCCAGTCTCTTTGGCTGGGTTGCCTGGTCCGGCTACGGGAAGGCCCTACCCAGTCTCTAGGCCCGGGATGGTTAGGGTCTTTGCTCTGGCCTACGCCTCAGCCGGCGGGCCAGCATGTCTGCCTCTGGCGGTGGTCTCCTCCAGACTGAGCACTGGGGCCTGTCCTTTATACTGCCTCTTCCTGTCGGGGCTCCGCTCCGCGGTCACTGATTGGGCTGGCTGGGCGGTCCTGTCACAGCCTGGCCCGTCTGTTGCCGGGCAGACTTATTCACTCTACCTGGTTCAGTCCACTTAGGCTGCTGGGGCCCTCTCTCGGGTCCAGACACCGGGGGAGGCCACAGCACCTTCCTACACCCTTATATTGAAGTCACTGGTTGCATTCTAGATTTACACTTGTGTAAATGACAACAGAATTTGACCCACACTGTATTAATGTATTGTATTTATCCTGTTAACCTTCAATGTAACTTAATTTTAGTACTCGGTATTCAGATGCAGTGTCCATCAACTGGCTGACAAAAAGGGTGTTTGGTGTCTATAAATGTTTATATTTGTTTTTGATCCAAATTTAATACATTATGACTAGAATAGTTTATTTTTTTCTATAACATACTCAAAACTGTAATTTAGCTTAATGATATAGTTTATTACTTTTAGCAAGATGCATATACATATATATAGTAGAGAGAGAATGTGGTTTTGGGTGTGTGTGTATGTGTGATGCCTGCGTGTGTGTGTGTATGTATAAAATATATGAAGTTACTGCGTATGATATTCCCAGTTTTTCAGGCCTCTTTCACGGGATATTTTTAAGAACTAAGAATTATGTGAAAGTGCTGCTTTTATCTTTTCTGTGCAATGATGAACTTTTATGTTGGAAAGTGTTGAAAGTGCTCAGATAGTAAAGCTTAGATTTTTGTTTTGTTTGGCAGTACACTTCTGTTTAGAATTCCTTTAATCTATCCGTTCCATGCTTTTATATTCATCTTGATAACTGAAGGTTCTCTGAAGAATTTTTCTTCAGGTATAAACTTATTAAATTAATAATACCCAAAAGTGTGAGTTTTTTGTTCTGGGGGAGGGACATCATAAGATGGACTCTTGTGTGAGCTGTTAAATTTCTATTTGCCCTTCTTGTGTTTTGTGTGTGTGTGTAAAATAACCAAAAAAACAAAAAAACAATTTATATGGTAGATCTAAAGTTTCATTAAAATTGCTTATGCCCTGTCCCAGGCATTTTAAGTGGGCCATCTGTCTAAACATCTCTATTTTTTTCTGATCATTTCCTCGACTTATTCATGAGCCATGGGAGGGCTCCTTTGTAGTCTCCATGTAGCTGGTTCAGTCTACCCCCACTGAATAGATCTATGTGCTTGCATAACATATCTTTTCACAGTGCTGGAAATTCTCTGAACTTGGTTCAGATGAATGACCCACTTTCTGAAGGTCTTTTTTCCCCCCCTTGCAAAGATTTGTATGCAGAAACTGACCTCAGTGGCTACAGAATCCAGCACATTATTCTTGATCATTTTACAGGCCACCTGCTGTGAAAGTTATGATGAAGGATTTCTTAATGATTCTTTGACCATTAACATTGTTTTAAGTCAATATTTCACTTTTATTTAACTGCTGAATAGGTAATTGCACAATTGAAAAAACAGCTTTACTGAGTGTCACATAATCTAGTTTTGCAATGCTCATAATCCTGATAATTGGAGAATTTGTTATGATAGTTTGGGCTCTGTATTTACCTAAAATTTTATGCAGCAAAAATATAAAAAGTAAAGAGCATTTGTAGGATTTTTTAGAACATTACATCTCGCAGTTTGAATTGTAAGTACAGAAATCTATACTCAATTTCATGACCCGTTAGGAGCTGGTGACATTTATTGTAGCTCATTACATCATTAACAGCAATTGGGAGACAGGAGTTTATTTGCCACACACTACAGAAAATTGTAGTTTTATTGAGCTCCTCCATTCTGATTGGTTGGTGACAATCAAAGTGGACAGGCCTGAGGCAGAGCTATTACTTGATTTGCTTTTGTGAATGTCTGTTTTCCTTGTTGCTTGTTTTTGACTAGAATAGATAAAAGTTTAACTAATGTGTATTTTCCAGGAACACAATAAGTGTGTGTCGATTTAAAATTTCAGCAGTTGGCAGGTTTCCTCACTGAAATATATTGCAGCAAAGAAAACAAGAAGTATAATTGCTGCTGTTCATATAATGTAAAATAATCCTTTTATTGTTGTGGGAGGGAAGAGAAGAAGCATTGCATTCTGAACTATAGGTTCAGGTAAATTGTGAGACTAGGTAAGCATTTATTAAATTCAGGATGGTGTCAGAGATAAACAGTGTGTAAATTCTCCAATTTACAGGCCATTTTCCCTATCCTTTAATATTCTAGCAAGAGAAATATTAATAGAGGTGGCTCTCGTACTTAGGGCCATGTTATCCCCTTATTCCTTGTATATGCCTGCCTACTGTTTTTCTTAACACCTCCCTCAGAAGGGGATTCCAAGTCCAGAGGCTCAGAATTACCTTAACTGCATAATACTTGAGACACATTGCTGTAGCACATGCTGACCTCTGCCCTATACCCTCTTCCTGTTGGTCCTGCCTCTGCTTCCCCGTCTTCTGCTCCTTCCCACTGCAGTTCCTCACCCCTTTCCTCCTGTGCATGCTCACACAATACTTATCTCAAGGGAGAACACCACCCTCCTCCACCTCAGAGCCACAAGCACCTGCCCATCCTCTGCATTTGTTTCCACCAGCACCCAAAACCAGCCATTATTTTTTGCTGTTGCCCTGTCCCCACAATCCTTTGCCAGTCCTAAAGGATTGTGAGATTTGTTTGAATCCCATCAGTGAAAGCTTATGTGAAACTTTGAGCCCTAGATGGAAAAAAAAGGTTGAGCTCCACAACATCTAAAATGTTGTTGTCCCACATATTTTATGATGGTAAAAGTGTTTGGAGGGAGGGGGGGATGTTCAGTTTCAGAAATGCTTTTGCTCTGGTACAAATATAACAAATTTCAGCCCAAACTGTAAAAGTTGATATAGTTATAAACCTCTGAAAATGACCTTCAAGAATGGAAATGCTTGTGTAACCTTAACTAACCACATTGGTATGTACTTCCCTTATAATAGGTAGACGCACAAGTACACATTAGCAGTATCAGTGCCAATTTACAGAGGCACGTGATAAATGCATATTTGATTCTCTGCCCACTATTTTATTTCTCAAGGCTATGTCTTGCATTCCAAACCTCTGAGCAGCTGCAAACAACCACCTTTTTAAAAAAAACAAACACAAATCTCCACCCATTATTTGGGCTAGGAATAATTTGATATAGTCTTTGCCAGAGCCTTCTGCATGAGTGACCAGGATGAGCACCATTCCTGGGTCAGTCAGCCATTGCTTCCTCTTTGTAATGCCTTGGTTCTGGGCATTTAGCATTGTCCAGTTTATTCAGCTGCACCTCAGCTGAGGTGTCTCCCGTACATTCAGGCCTGTTTCCCACAGTCACAAGGATTTCCTTTGAGACTGCAAGCCATAGCAGAGGGTGTCTCCCTCCTGCTATGACGCAGAGGTCAATTCAGGATACTTTCCCCATGGCATAGCTTCTAGGTTGGAAGCAGATCCAACTTATCCTGACGTGTCCTGTCCACTCAGAAGATCTAAAACAGTCTTAGTGTTGAGAAGAAAGCCTTCTTCCTGCTCCTCCATCAGTGAGGATTTTTCAGGGGGAATGACTAGGCCTATCAGCAAATGGCCAAAGACCTCGAAGAAATGTCCAGAGCTCTATATCAGAGGACCAGAGAGTTCCCAAACAGGGAAAAATCCTTGCGCAGAGACAAGAAGAATAATTATTTTCCAGTGCACCCTGACCTCCCAGATGTCATCAAAGAAACCTTTTCTTATCTTGGTGGAAAACTTCCCATTTCCAAGGCAGTTTAGAAATTTTGACTTCCCTTCTAAGTCGGAGAAGCTGTCCTTAGTAGCCATATGAATATGAAGAAACTCCATCCTGCTGGAGGACACTGTAACTCTAAAAGACTCATTTGAATAGAAATTAATCTTAAATTTAAAAGATTTAGGGTTCTCAAGAGCTAACTTCCAAATCCATCTGTCAGTACAGCTGCACCCTACTGTTCCAAACCCATGGGCAGAGCTGGACAAGTCCCTTTGTAAAAGGATCCTGCAGTTTCAGGAAACGGGAATTGAGGCTGGCAACAAACTTCATATAAGACATGGCTCTGCATTCACCCTCCTGACCAACAGTGTGATAGAAAGAGGGAGCCATATGGCTGTGCTCATGGCAGTCTGAAACCTAGGGATAGTAGCCATGCTTTTCAAGAGGCATGCATCCTGTTTTGGGGATAAACTCGACAAAACTGAGCAAGATAGGGCTGAACAAAAATAATCAAGTCAAATTGTGTGAGGTCACTCCCAGCCCAATCCAATATGAGCAGGACCAAACCAGCAGGCTGTGCCCTGGGTAACAAATAATCTGTTGCTGGCAATGAAGCTGTTCCACTGTTATCCTGTGGTGAAGGCTTCACCTCTTTCACAAGAACTAGGGAGACATCAGCATAAACTGCTAAATCCTATCAGTCGTTCATCAGAATACCACATAGAATTCAACCAGGCCCCATCAGGAACCCACTAAACTCTTTCTCATCTGTCTGTTGATCCCAGGAAATGTAGAGAGAACATCACACTGTTAACTACCTACTAGCTATCCAAGAAATGTCTTGATTCCAGTTCATCAGGAACCTGTGTCTGTACTTTTTCTTACTTGCCATCCCTTAGAGATCAGAATAAGCATATCTGGATTGGATCTAAAATGGCTAAATGATTTTGACACAGGAACTTCAGGATGGCGACCCAGAGAAATGTCATTGCTACCAATGCTCAATGGAGATTTCCTCAAATCTGTTATTTTTGACATTTTCTTCTGTATGCCAATAGAAGAGGCTTGTCACTGAATCTTGACTGGTGGGAGAACATATCATTTTTAGTACATGTTGTTTACAACTCTTGTGGGAATAAATAACATCTGTAGGTAAGATCACCTGGGAATTTTGGAGTGGTCATACTTGAGAGGGGATGGTTTTGAGTCCAAGGTCAAAATTTTCAAAAGTGGCTAGTGATTTTGAGTAAAGGTGGCCTCTTCAAACAAATGAAGATGCATCTTGTATACTACACCATATTATCACATGTTCCATATGTGTATGTAATATCTGTGTGTGTTTATAATGAAGAGCATGTGTATTTGTGAGAAGAATGAGGAAAAAATAAGGACCTGTGTAAAATGAATTGCAGTGCTATCTGTATAAAATTATTATACAAGAATAAAACTCAAAAATTTAGAAGAAAAAAGATATATGGATTATTTATCAAGGATGTGCCTTGGGGGCAGAAAGAAGATGCTTTTAATTTTTCTTTTTTAAAATGCAAAGTGGGGCATGACCTTACTCACTATGGCTTCTTACAGTACATATATTCAGACATTTGGATGAGTCTTTGCATGGATGGGGCTGTAATGTGGTCTACAAACCCCTCACTGAACATAGATAGAGAGGAAAGGAGAGTCTCTCCTGTTTACAAGCAAGCTGCTTGATTACAAACCCATGCAGCTGCCAGGCATGGAGGCAGGCATACACAGCTGCAACCAATAGAGGAAACAAGGCTTGCTACAAAGGGGAGTGCACAGAAGGAACAGGAGGCAGAAAGACCTGGGATGCCAAAGTGGTGACAGCCCTGCACTAGGCTGCCTCCAAGAAAACAGTCAGGAGACTGAAAGAAATTGAAAGTCCAGAAGGTGAAGGGCTGGCAGACTTAATTGAAGGTGAGGGTTCAGGAACTGACCTGACTGAGAGTAAACTAAGGTGGGTCTTTCAGGAGAAGCTGAGGCCACTGAAGATACCATGCCAAGCGGCAGTGAGAAAGCCCTAATATATGGTGAGCAATAACAGGTGAATACTACAGATGGGGCAACACAAGTTAACTATGGGACATTTATAATTAGTTACAGGTTTTAAAAAAGAAACTGGGCAGGTGTAGTCTTGAGAAAAGAAGACTGAGTGGGGACCTTAGTCTTCAAATATGTTAAGGGCTGCTACAAAGAGGATGGTGACCTATTGTTCTTAATGTCCACTGAAGACAAGACAAGAAGTAATGGGCTTAATCTGCAGCAAGGAAGATTTAGGTTAGATATTGGGAAATGTTTCTAATTATAAGCGTAGTTAAGCTCTGGAATAGGCTTCCAAGGGAGGTTGTGGAATCCCTGTCAGTGGAGGGTTTTAAGAACAGATAAACACCTGTCAGGGATGGTCTAGTTTTTCTTGGTCCTACTTCAGTGCAGGGAGCTGGACTTCCAGCCTTACATTTCTGTGATTCTATAATTCGCATAATATGCAGTGCACACAGTGCTTCAGCTGCCTCGCAGTTATCAAGTGTTTTGTAAGCATCACAGCAGGATTGAATATTAGGAGAGAGTTAAATGGGGACAATATAGTGGATTTTTATAAGGAGTTCTTGCCATACGTAAGAGGCAGCATGTGAGACTGATTTGCACCGAAAAACATCACCTCAATGAAATTCAGAGCTTGATCAGCCTGAATTAATATTTATTTATTTGTGCTACATTTGTGCCTAGGAGGCCCAGAAGTATCAGGAGTCTATTGCATTGGCCAGTGCTCAGAGACAGTCTTTTAAAAAATTTCCAGTTTAAATTAAGACACAAGTTAACATAACAAACGGGTGGAAATAGGGAAGGCAAGATGAGGGTAATAACGGATACATAATATATGTGTAGACCTACAAATTACAAATAAATACAGTTTAAACAGCTAAAAGTAATTTCTACTTTTTTTTTTTTTTTTTTTTTTTTAAAAACCTGCCAAGACTTGAGTTGCAGGTTCTGGTTCCCTTGCTGCATCTTTGACATCAGCTTAATGTAACATAAAGAAGCAGTTCCTTGGATTGTCTTAAGAGTTTGTGAGGTCATGGACTACTTTGGGAGAAATATAGAACTCTAAAGACACATCCTGGCATATAAAAGCTTTTAGTTTATTATATACACAGGGATCCTTCACTAATGTATAAAGATGTATACTGTTAAAAATAATGTATGTATATTATGTATTGTATGTATATTAATTTGTTTGGCTGGATTTGCAAGCTTTTGTGTATAACTGGTTTTTAACTAAGGTTTTTTTGTGTATGATTATGATGTGAAGGGTATGGTAAACCATTTGCTCTGGGCGCTCCAAGTATTTTTTTTTTTCCCCCTCCCAAGTGCCAATCCTCTTCCTTCCCCCAACATCCCTGCAACCAATGATGACTGGATGGCCTCAAACTTCATCAGGGCACCTCCTACACAGTGTCGGAGCAAACCAGAAAATACCTCAAAAAGCTTTTTCCCCTAAAAAGTGCATTTTTCCTAATGTGCCATAATGGACAGAACAAAACAAAATTGTATCTAGTAGTCTTCCCAAACATGCTCCCTGACTCTGTCAATAGGGTTAATAATATTTAAAACCCTTTATGAACATCCTATGAATCAAGCATGTGATTTAAAAATGGGGAAAACCTGAAAAAGCTGTTAAAATATTCTTTTTCCTTTCCTTGCTTTAGAATTTCTCTTGCTAAACTGGATGTGAGCAACTGGGAGCTGTCAGTGCAACTAGGAGATGGAACTTACTCTGTTACAGTTTCAAACAACGGGTCAACATTCTCTGTAAGTTTTTTGCTCATTTTCTAGGAAATGTGAGGCATTGAGTCAATATATATTCTTGATTTGTGGTACAGCGCTCTCATCTTTTCAGTGCTCTAGCACAGTTACACAGTTGTTTCATCTGCTGCAGGAGGCCTTACTGTAAATTAGAACACCATCCTAATGTGTTCTAATTAAGGTACATTTCCCATGCAGGGATTTATCTACACTCTAAAGTCAATGGAACATTTTTGCAATCTACTTTCTTCTTACATTTATTTTCTAATTAACAAAATTGTTGTCTAATGCCTTACTTAGAAGTAAGCTTTTGTGCTGTGCCACAAGAGGTATTTGAGAGCAAGAAGATAAATTGCAATGTAAGATACTGGTAAAAATCAAATGAATTAACCAGGAAAAATGCATAATCGTATTCAAAGGGATGACTGTAGTGAGCAATAATTAAAACTCAGAGTGCAGATACAGTAGCTAGCCATAATATGCTGACACTTCATTAGTGTCTGGAAAACCCTTTGCTTCAGATGCACAAATGTACATGATTTAGCTTTTATAAGACTTGTGAAATAATTTATTTCATCTTATGATATTCGAGTGGAAAGGCATAGAGCAGTGGTTTTCAACCCATGGCTCACAGGTGGCTTGCGACCCAGTGCACACAGCTGCAGCCCATGTGACAACCTCAGGGCCATACAGGCACTGTGTGTGGGTGGCTGGGTGGGTGGGTGGATGAAGCCCACATAACACACACAGAGCTGCATATGCTGGCCACAATGGTAAATAGTTTGAGAACCACTGGCATGGAGCATTGCATTATGTTAGGATTATGGTGGAACCATGGATGATGAAGTAACCCACTTCTGTCTTAGCTTGATTTTTAACTTGGAGCTTGGAAGGTTGAGAAGAAAAATTTGTGGAGGAAAATGTTTTTATGTCTATAATGCTGATTTCAAAGCTAACCTGAGAGTTTTAAGAATGGACACAAAATTTACGTGAAGTTTGTCAAAGCTTTAAGGCTGATAATTTCAAAAGAGCTTCAAAAATACCAATTTAAACTATTTCATGCCACGAATACAGCTTTCTCAAGTTGTTTCACTTTTGCTTTGTTTAAAAGTTCTCTTAAAAAAAAAAATCCAAAGATATAATGATTTTAACTGAAAATTAATCAGATTGTAAGTAGCCACTCAAATTGTTATGAATTCAGGTATATTTAATATTTAAACTTTTCCTCTTCTTCCTGGCCTGACTGGGGCAAGGATGTGGCTGATGACTCCCTGTCAACACTTGTACTGTCTTCTGCCTCCTCTTTTCCTACTCTCTGCTCCATGTGAAGTATTTTGATAAACAATATGGGAGCAGAGAAGGGTGATGATGTGGGTATAAACAGAGACCTCTTCTGAAGATGGAAGAACAGCTCAATCCCAGATCGGAGAGGCCAGATATCTTACACAGGAGGAAGGTCAAGGTTGTCAGTGCCCCTTTTCTCCCTCCTCCAGATCCTCTGCCACTGAATATTTTTTATGTGAGGAAGAAAGTAGCTTCAAATCCTGACTAGTATTTAATACCCTCCATTTTTGTGGAAAAATCCCATCAACTCTTTAATAACTACAATCCTCAGTCTTGTGTGTTCCATAGATGTGGAACTCACCCCTTGATGTGGAATTACACTTCAGGTTCTAAGGTTTTGTCTTCACACGTTTCCCCTGGATTAACTATGAATTTTTTTAACCCAGTTAATTAATTTGGTGCAAATTTGTGGTGTTTTTATTTGAGGGTCTTTTCAGTTTAGCTTTAAAAAAATGAATTGAGTGAAGCCGAAATAATAGTTTACACACAAACTTGCACTAGTTTAAAAACACACCTTTAGTTAAACCAGTGCAAATTTGTGTGGAAAAGGCCTTTAAAACCAGAATGTTTCTGCCCCTTGTGGTTATGAAGATAATCTTGAAAATACCAAAGTGTTAGCTTCTAGAGTCTGCACACAGTCTAGTAGCTGAGTGGTGTGAACTGCCCTGTTCGTCTCCAACATCTAAAAACGAAAGATGATGATTTAAATGTCAGTATTGTTGTTTTAGCAGGGAAAAAAGTGCATGTGCTTATCCCACCATCAAAAATGGTCTCCCTTGCCTTCCCAGCTGTGAAAAGCCCCAGCTGTCCACTATCCGGCTGCCAAAACCTCTAGCTTCTTCAATGCCAAAAACAGCACCA
The DNA here is from genome assembly GCF_026122565.2 of Emydura macquarii macquarii. Taxonomy (NCBI): domain Eukaryota; kingdom Metazoa; phylum Chordata; order Testudines; family Chelidae; genus Emydura; species Emydura macquarii. Next base: position 5,966,441 of record NW_027133808.1, on the reverse strand, counting down.
TATCAAAAAGTGAAAATGTTGTGACAGTTTAAAATAAATGGAATTTAATATCAAAATAAATAACGCTGGAGGAGTTGTACTGATTGAATTAGCGATGAGAAATAATACAATAAAACAATCAATATTTTAATTTAAGTGAAGCTGCTCCAGAATTTCCAGTCTGTTGCAGCACAGTGAACCCTGATGCAGAATTTCGGTCCAGCTTGTCATGGACTCTTTGATTCTACATATTATTCAAAAGACAGCACCTCCATCATAATCAAATGGTACAGAATATGGTCTAGGTAAGAATGATTAACTTAAAAATAAAATTATTTTCAGTACTTAAACTGTAACTTAAAGGAATTTATGATCATTTCATGCCACTTTCCCTCAGAGAAAGAGAGATGGGGGTGAGGAGGATGGAGCAACAGGAAAGTACTGTTCCAACTGGGCAAAACAGAGTGACCCTCTGTCCCAGTGTCCCAGGCAGCATGCTGCCATTTTCCCCTCAGGTTGTGTTGGTGTGAAGCAGACAGGAGCCCTTGTGGGCAATCCCCACACTGTCACTGGCCAATGTGTAATAAAATAAATGAAATACAAAGGGAGAGAGAGAGAGGAGTAACTGGACCCTGCGCAGCTAGAGGTTCAACCAAAGGGACTGAGAACCAGTAGCCTTCTGGGTTCTAATTCTAGGCTGGCCAATAACTTGCTATATGCCTTGGATAAAATACTTTATTTCTTTGTACTTCAACCAACCTAACTGGAAAATTGGATGATGAAAGGTTGCATCTGACCTAAACTTTATTGGGTGCAAATATATTACAAAATAAAACCCAACCCTGGAGATTGTAAAGCAAAAGGTGTTATCCAACACCGAGACCATGATAAAATCAGATTACTGGGTAATTAAAGAACACATTATTCTGTGTTTATAACTTTTTTGTCACATTTCTTCTTTTCCTCCCCTCCCCTCATGGTTGTTCTTGGGTCCCTGTACAATGTATTTAAAATGATCAAATCAAAATCTTCTGAAACGTAATTTTAAAAAAATTATGATGAAAAGAAATCCTCTTTTAAACAAGAAAAATAGAAGAGGGGGCAGAGAGTCCTATTCCAGAGACTAGGATGTAATGCACTATGGAAAATGCAAAGCACAATTCCGCTGACTTTCCAGTCAGATTTTTCACCTAGAATGTGAAGAAGCAAATACAAGCCACATATTGAACCTTTAGATTTACTCTTCCCTGTTGGATTGACGTGACCAGGGATGCTGACTTTGTAGGCTGGATGCCCTCAGAGATTGTGACAGAAGTAGCTGAATCTATTGTACAGTTGGATAATTCAGTGGTCAGTGAAGGGATCATCTTCCTAGCACCTTTTGGTTCCTGAGTCAGTCTTTTTCTTCTCTTACTGTTATCATAAGAGTAATAAAGAATATTGTGCAGTGTCAAGCAACAGTAATATTTATTCTTTTTTTCCCTAATTTATTGAATTTTTAAAAGTTGTGTATCTGCCCAGCTTATTGAGAACAGAACTCCCATCATGTCAGACTCTTAGTGCAGCCTGACTTCAGAACTGAGAGGCATGGCTTCCCAGAACTTACCTGCTCAAGGGCTCACATACTAATAGCGATCTCTTCAAGTTTATAAAATACTACAAATATAAAAAAAAATTTCTGCTGCTTGTGCCTACAATAGGGGCTGGAAAATATATAGATCAAGGTTTTTTAAAAACTCTCCCCCATTGTCCAGCAGCCAGTCCAATACTTAACCAATTTGTTTGTTCAAAATGCATTTAGTTGAATTTTCAGTATCAGGCATTACCTCATGTCAGTTCATCTAAATGTACCTTAACTATTCAGAAATTTTATACTCAAGTTGCTTTGTTTAAAATCTTGGCTATCTCAATGAGACCTGTTATCTTGTTACACCATGAACTCACTAATGTAACTGATGAAAACATCAGTGTTTCTGTTTTCTTCACTTTATAGCTTTATCCTTTGCACTGATTGCCAGAAGAATCTATGAATTGGCTGCTCGTCATACTTTGATCTTTGAAAGACAAAACCTTCATACTTCAGCTCTTCGTTTTCCTACCAATTATGTATATTTTTCATTATCTTTCAAGAAATTATCCTATCACCACGATTACCAGCATCAATTTTTAAAAGCCTTCCATAGAAAAACATAGTGTAATAAAACTAGTCTTTTTGTTTATTCTGTTTGGACTCAAATATTGTTCATTCAGATGTATGGAACAATCTAGGCATGAAGCATACAAGGACCAAGAAACTTTATTTTATTACTTAATTGGAGTAAATGACAGAATACAGCTTCATGGGTGAGGGGTGAAATCCACTCCCCCTGCATCATACAGTGGTCAGGCAGACGAAATCCACCCCGAACTCCGATTCAGCAGTCATCACTCCTATGCAGTTCCTCTCTACTGCTGCTATTTTAAGCCAGAAGCCCCTCCTAGCCAGTTGCACGACATAATTCAGAGGCCAATAACTCCATGTAAGCATGGATCTGTGGCCTGCCTCTGGACCACCTTTATCATGGTCTTCAACTCCAGACTATTCAGAGCCAGTGTGAAAGACCCTTTTGTTAGGTAGCTGCAAATAGGGAGTGCCTTATTCATACATTTTGCCAAGAGGCCCTCAGCCGAGGTGCTGTGTATGACATAAGTGGTATGGAGGGCGTTGGACTGACCCTCTGCATCATGGGTGAATGTCATACCTAGTGAGAATCTTTCATCTCAGAAAGCTTTGTGGAGTGAAATAATATAGTTAAATTTTATAATAAAAAGTAATAACAGAGGGGTTGAGAAATTTGAGAGATAAACAAGGAAGAATTTAAATACAGTGTTCCACGATCTTCTGAGCTTTAATTTATTGAATTCACCACCCTATAATTTTCCTGTTGCAGAATAAAGGTTTTGGTGATGAACAAAAGAGTGAAAGATAAATAATTACGTGATTGTAAGTGTCCTCTTTTCACTTCTACAACCACCCTCTTTACTTCCCTCAGTAGTGTTCAGTTTTTATTTCTTCCTGTTATGAATATCTCCAGACTAGAAAATGAGAGGGCAGGTTGAATTAGTATCTTTCTTATGGCAAAGATGTTGCAGGGAGGGAGGGATTTTTTTATTATTTTTGGCTGTACTCACCGTCTTCACAATAATGAAGGGTGAATCCAACAATTTGAATGTTGGACATCAACAGTATGTAATTACACTTTAGAAAGCATGCAGATTTCTTATTTTTGTTTAGTATTTTATGGTGCTCAGAGGTGTGTCAGGTGCTTTAGAGTACATATTAAAAGATAAGGCCCTGCCCAAAAGAGTTTACAGTCGTTGTTGCCTGTTTACAGTTCGTCTCACTCTGTAGCTTGAGATGCTCATGTTACATTAACAAAGGATTTGCAGCTATGCTGTATGTTACAATGTGTATTTAAAAAAATTTTTTTTGGTAAGTTAATTTTATGTAAAATCAGTGTCCAGTTCCCTGTTTTAATCTTGCAAATTCTCTGTGTTCAAAGTGCATTTGAGAGGTGCTCTGCAGCATTTCTTTGCGCTTAGCAACAGTTTTTCTTCTTTTTCATATTTGAACATTTGTCCCTTCCATTTACAACTCTTCATTGCTATAATGGATACATACCTTAGTCACCATTTAACCTCACCTTCTCCGTTTAGTTGACAGACAGTTTCCAGATGTTTTCATTTACAGAGTAGCTTCCCATCACTGTAGTTCTGCCGAATGAAAGCTATAAAACAAAGTGGCATGAACAAGGTGAAGTAGTTTGGGAGTCACTTCTAGCAAATGGAAACTAGATCTGTTCCCCACGGGGATCCGTTTAAATCAAAACACTAAATAAAATGGCTAACGGCAGCTCAGATTACTTTTTCAGATCACTGTTAGAATAGGTTTGCATTTTTGTATTGTACTGAATCATTTCCTAAATTTAAGAATGGGCAAATTCAATACAGAAAGGAATTTCTGTGGGAAGTAGGTGTCTCTTGTTCAGCATAGTGAAAGGTTTATTAATGAATATGTTAAATGCATGGGTTTTAGGAGGAACGTCTTACATTTTCCAACAAGATGTCCATGTGTTACATGTCTAGTTGGATGGACAGTTGCACTTGCATGCACATTAACATTTTCAAGAGCAAAGCTATTACCGTGCACCTAATTGAGAGCACAAAAATAAGTGGATGAGTTTGGTCTTGTGAGCTGGAGGCATGGTCATTATTAAAATATACAATTGTATAGACAACATGCTGTTGGCATTAATTGACTACATCCTGTGTTGTCAGTATACTGTAGCTGTATGCCTGAGTTTAGTTAATGTATGCATGTTTAACTAATTATGGTTGTTTCAAATTAAAAATTAAAATGTAATTAATTAAAAGCACTATGTAATGCTATATTCATTTGCTTCAAATCCAATTATTAAGGGATAGAATTGATTTTAAATGATTTTGAAAATGTTTCCTTTGTTTAAAATTTTCCTTTAAGAAAATCACCAAAAATCATATAATCTGTGATAAAATTTGTAAAATATTTATTATAAAAAAAAGAAATAGTATAGTATAATATAAAAGGTTAATTATACATAAATAGTTATAAGTACCCTTAATCCACATTTACTCTATTAAATAAAAGTATATGTGCAGTAAAGTATTCAGATAACTATTGGCTTATGCCATGTCCATCTCACATTTTATGTAAATATATAACACGTTTCCCAGACCTGTCTATATAAAATCAATTATCTAACTTAAGAGAATAAATACAAAGAAATGAGACTGTATTCATAATAATAATATAATTTATATTAATGTCCGTGTGGTAAGTATGCTTTAGGCATAGAGTAATACATAAAAAATAGAGCGCAAAGGCAGAATGTTAGGAATGTACCAGTAGATTTGATAGGCAAAAATCTGTAAGGGTTTAAAAAATAATTTTGAGAAAAAAATGTTACCAATTTAAATTAATTAACGTGTTCTCGACATACATAAAAATAGGCTTTTGCCTTTCATTAATTTTCTTTTCGATTACAAAGCCCTTTGTTAGTTTGAATGAAGGAAAACAACACATTTGAGGGCACAAGTAGAAGGGGCCAGTTATGTTTCACAAGGGAGCACTGATCAATTTATAATTGCAAAAAGAAAAACTTGCTCTTCATTTTACAAAGTGTGGATGATGATTTATTCAAACAGTCATGCACCTGAGTGTGCAGTCACAGTAGGTGCGCAACTGTCCAAGCCACACTCCCAGTTACCAGTTTCTGCAGATGCTTAAATTGGTCTCATGAATTTCTAGTTAATAATTTCTAGTTACTAATGTGTGTAATTACTGTGCACTTAAAGTACTTCATAGCTAGAAGTACAGTCCTGCCATAGTTAGTTTCATACCTCCTTTTGCACTAGGCATCAGTTTGTCTCCAGTGCCAAAGCTTGTAGATATAATTCTTAATTCAGTGAGGATAGTTCAGCAACAGCTTTAAAATAAAATAATTAACTTAATAAAAAAATAAAATAGATGTTATCCACTTCAACAAAAATGTGTATCAGAGCATAACTTCTATTGGTATAAAAATTGACCATGCCAATCTTCCACATATATATAATTTTTGTAGGAGCTTTTTCTTTAAACTACCTAACTCCTTTTTGAATGTATGTAAGATTGCAGAGTTTGTGAATTTATTAGTTTATCGTTAATAATTTAAAAGTTTCACCGCATAAAAACAAAAAATCTATTATGTTAAGAAATGGCTCACTAAATTTCCTTAATGCCTGGTTTATTCTAAACTTAATTATCTTTACTTTTAAAAAAAAATCTGATGTCCTCTTGAGTTCTTTCATACACCTTGTTGAATTGTGTACATTTCAATCCTATCCTTAATTCCTCTTCCCCCCTCCCCCCAATAGTTACAAACCTAACGTTCCTTTTCACCACACAATAAAATGTGTTATCCAGTAACAAATTAATTGTGGTCTTATGTACATTGCTTCAGTAGCATTCTTGTTATATATTGTGTCCAAAATTATGCATAGTGGCTCAGCTTGGAAGCAAGCCCTCTGTATAATAGCTCTAAGGATCTTTTGTTATACTTCTTTATTACACAACTGTTTGCTTACCCACCCGACTCCCCCACCTGCAGCCATTTGGGGTGGCTTAAAGGAAGGAGGGAATTAGAGGATGAAATAAAGCTTCCACTGAAGTCAATGTAAGCAGAGGTTATTCTCCTCTGTTTTCCTTCCATTTTGTTTATGCAGGGACAGAGTTAGAAAAATGGGTGGCATTTTGTGTGGGAGGGAACTGTTGCCATGTTTTTTCTCTAATTTATCTAGAATTTTTCTTTTTGACATGCTGAACATCCAGCTTTCAATATTTATTAACTATTTCTTCACCCTCATCAAGTCTCTCTTTTTCACTGTAAAGTAGTTAGAATTTAAACATGACTTCCACTTTATCAGTTGCTTTTCACTGTTCTGGACCAATATATACCTTTCCAATTTAGGGGAAAAAAATCTGTATTTACTCTACTTTGTCTTTAAACAATAGCGTATTCCTCAATAAGGAAATAAAACATGTTAAATATTGGTATCAGATTATTTTTTTCCTCTCATGGAGCAAATCCCCCTCCCCTTTTTTCCCCCCCTAGCGAGGAGTAAAAACATCTGAAATTAACTTCTTATCCCAGCATTTTAAGGAAGAATATTTTATATAAAGGACATATATGCCTTACATTATATATAAGGGGCTTTCTTCAGGCTATTTTGCTATGAGGTACTTGAGCTACATGTTTTTTAAGCAACGTGCCAGTTTGTAAGATTGGCACATTAAGGGATGGGTAGAAGACGTACATTTTTACTATGTCGATGAGGCTTATTTACATTTGCTATACTAGTTATAGAACTTATAAATGGATGAGGAAAAATGCCTGTTAATATTGAAAATGAAGAAAAAGTGTAGTGTATCTGATAAGGTTTGGTAACAGATTTTGTTCTCCATTTTAGATTAGTTTTGTAACAGATTACTGTAGTTCTACAATAAACTCTATTTTTCAAGGATTTGTAACTCTGCTGTAAAACTGATTGTGAGCTCAAGTCTAGCACACAAGCAAGTTTAAAAACAAAGATTAAAAAAAAGATCTGAAATGGCTTATACTTCAGCGGTGTAGAGAATGTTTTCAGTTTTGGGCACTTATTTTCCATTCTTAACTTAAAATCAACTTTTTAAATGAAAATTTGAAGCACAGTATTGTATAAGGTAAAATAAGCTTAGCTTTTGCAATGGTCAATTTCTAAGTTTTTAGCTAATGAAAGCTGGTTACTGCATTACTTAGTTACCATCTTAGTGGCTTCATATGGTGAGTTAGGTACTATAAAGTTTATTCTGCATGGTTTACAACCCACTAATGACAGGTATTTATATTAAAAGTAAAGTAAAATCTAAATAGAATACATGTGCAACTATAACGTACCATTTGCTTTCTTCAGAAATCCTATCTTCTAGTAGAGCAGGGTTTATTGTGTCTCCACCCTCTTCCTTTCCCTTTATGGTCTTTTGTTATTAGATTGTAAACTCCTTGGAGCAAGGGCGTTGTCTTTTTATTCCTTTATGTACCATGTGGAATTATGGTACTGTATTAAAAATAATACATCATTAGTTCAGGATTGCTAAAACAAATCTTAAGTGAAATATCTCTTAGATTCTTTTTTTCATCACTGATTCATATCCCAGACTATTTTAAAAAGAGCCCATAATTTTGTAGAGTGATCAGATGAAAAATGTTGTGAGCTCCTCCTGCTGGTTCACCAGCCGCAGTAGTTACATGCAAAAGTATGTTAACATAATGTTAAGAGCCTGGCTTAAATCCACAAAAGCAGCAGTTACTGCAACTCCTGGCTGAAGCTTCAACTTTAATTCTGTTGTCTCCATATATTTGATAGGCAGCATCACATTCAGGTCTGGGATCTCTGACTCCTACGCATATGGAAACTGGGGGGGGAGAGAAGTGTAGGGTAATTTCAGCCTTGTGTTACTTTCTTAGCTCTAAATTTCCTTGCCTTTTTTTTAATGTAATGCAGGCAGTTAACATTACTTTAATGTAGTTTTCATGGTTGATAAAAATAATGCTGTTGTAATGGCTAGATGTGCGTCAGCTGTGACTAAATGTTTTGATGTAGTCTTCTCAAAAGACAGACTAGAGCTTTCCTTTGAAATATGTGAAGCAGTTTTAGACACAGCTTCTCAGATGGATCTAATTAGTCTTTCATAGGACTGGATGTCCGTTTGTTGCAGCTGAATTCTCATTTCATTCACCCATAACTAGAAACACCTCTCTTCAAACGTGTTTCTTCAAAGAAAGAGGGGTTTAGGATTCCATGTTTTACTGCTTTTTGATGTTGGTTTCCCTTTAACTGAGAAGACCTTATGTTTGTACAACTGTTATTATTAAGAAAACACAGCTTTGTTCATGAGTTCATTTTGTATCAATGTTGGCTATTGGTAGCAGTCAGAGATCTGTTTAATAGATCTTGCTGTACCAGACTAGTAGGACAGCTATATGTCTGGCTATTACGCTCACTGAAGAAAGATACGAATGCAAACAGAATGTTTTAGTAAAACAGGAAACACTTTTTGTAATAGGATGAAAATAAAGATTAAGGAATACCAGTTATGGGACTCATCAGTAAAGAGTAATCATATTTATTATTTAAGTACAATTGGTGCCAAAAAAGAGCATTTTCTCTAGGGCTATATTTACCTTTGCTACAGCATTCCCTGTATTGCAGATACTCTGGGTTGTAAACGTTTGACTAATTCATCTATAAATATTCAATAAATGATACTTAGATACAATAAATAGATACAATACATGATACTTAGATACATCGGTGATTGGAAATACCTAAGAAAAGGGGTAAGAGTCTCAGCCTATTCCCATCCCCATTTGGCTGCTTTTGCCAAATAACCAGCTATTTGGTTATTCCCCTAGAGCACTGTTTCTCAACAACTGGTCCCTGAGCTCTTCCTCTCCCAGTTTAGGAAGGGAGCAAGCCACTTCCTGGTATCAAAAAGGTTGAGAAACACTGCCCTAGAGTAAGGGAAATCATTGAATGGCATAGGATTGTTTATGCTGGTTGTACCCCAGCTGATCAGTAGAGAATGTTTCAGGCAGGTGACTGAGACATTGCTGTGCTCTGGTGATCCCCACTTGCCAGAATGGCCCCGTTGGAGAATAGTTGCAGTCATGTACAACTTAGAGCAGTGCTGAAGCTGTTCTGAGATGTGTCCTGGGGTTGAACTGGCAACTCCTAGCTATCTGGAGGATCAGGAAGCCCAAAAGCATTATGCCACTTTTGTGTCCCCTCCACCACCCGGTTGTGCTGGGTACAACCCTGACACATCTGGAGAGCTGATCGAGAATTTTTACTGACATGTTCTCCATGGTGGTGCTTTTTAAAAGTCAACATTTACCAGAAGTCACCACACATGACTGAGAAACCATATTTATTTCATTTTCCAAATACAGGCTAATACTTAGTATTTAAGATGCCAATCGTGTGGTAACTGATGGGAAATTCTGACTTTTAAGGTGACTGCTGTAATGCCATGTGGTACTTTCAAGACATGTATTTAGGTTAAACTATATAAATATGGCAAATATTTATTACTGATGTCAAGGTTAGCAAACTTGAGCAATTTTGACCAGAAAGGGGAAAAGGTTCCAAAGTTGGTAGCCTCTCACCAATAATGCTCTTCCACCAGCCAACCCTCACTTTCTAATCAAGGGGGGAATTCAGCTTGAGTGCCAGTAGTGCCAAAGATGAGATCCAAGGTATGAGAGAGGGTGAGTGTGTGTTTCAAACAGTCATACAGGAAAATCAAGATCACTGCTGTGTAGCACTGACATTCTAGTATGGTGATATAATGCAGTGAATTAAAACATTGACTCATTGGATGGTAGAAGGTGGCAGTACATAGGGCAGTGATGTTTGGAGAGCAATGTTAGGTTTTTAATGATTAAATTATTTTAAACTGTTTTTAAACTTTAGTCAGAGTCAGACAGGAGAGTAGCATTGGCAAGTGCCAAAGCACAGCTCAGTGGAGTAAAACTAGCCTTAAAAAAAGTGATTTTTTTCTGGAGAGGATTGAAGAAGAAGAGTGAATTTGCTAGACATATGGGCAGAGGGTAACGTTTTTCCAAAATAGCAAAACTGAACTGGGTAATTGAACTGCGATTCATATATAGAATATAAAACTGTGGAATGATATTTCAATGTCAGGATTCTGGTGAAAGTATTAACCCCAAGGACAAATCACAAATGGTTTGTCATCACCAGGAAGATGAAATGAAATTATACCTCTATAGTTCTAAATTTATGTATTATTTTGTATAATATTAGACACAAAAATGTTTAAAGACCATTATTAAGTAGTGTATGCTAGATTTAAAGTTGTGCTTGTGCAACCTGAATTCATCCCATCTGTGTGTATGTGTTGTGATATGGTCTGTATTACATAATTATATTTTTTTCCCACAGTACCCCTGCCTCATTCAGTGCACAGAATGACCTGCTGTGGGGATGAATCAGAGCTATGCAGTGAAGGAGAATGTTGTCTGTTGGCTCACTGCTTCTTTTGTTGCAGAAGTTGGCAGGTGTGTAGTGAATGACGCAGGAGATTGAAGGAAGAAAAAAAAATGGTCTTGTGGTTACAGCAGTTGAATGTTTCCCTGGGAAAACTGGATTATATCCCTGCCTCTGCTACAGATTTTCTGTGAGATTCCAGGCAAGTCACTTAAATCGGTTTGTTTTACTGGTTGGTCACTCATTATATATTCCTCATTTTTCTGATGCCTGACTTGAGACTCAGGGATCTAATTTGCAGAAGTCCTAAGCACTCATAGCTCCAACTGAAGTAAAAGGGAGCTTTTCTTTGAACATATAAAGTGCTATGTAATACTAAGTACTCTGAAAAATCAGGTGCTGGGTGTGTCTCAGATTCGGCACCCAAAACTATTGAATACTTTGATCTTAATCTTTTTGTGGCTCAGTTCCCCTTCTCTAAAATGTGGGTATTAATATCCCTTCATTCCACAGGAGTGTTGTAAAATAAATTAGTGTTTATGAAGCGATGAGCACCATAAAAAAGCCCATGAGGAAATGAATAATTCTGTCTTCAAAACAGGGTTTGAGTAGTGTTCAGTAAATAAATGTGGGGTCACACATTGCATAGCACCTCCATTCTGTGCACTGACTGGGCAGAGTTCCTGTGGAGAAATGGGGATGTGGTCATGTAATTAAAGACAGTATCATAATGCATGCATAGAAGGGGGCTGAATTAAGGTTGTATACACATCTTAATTATGGTATTTCCTAATTTTTGAGTGCTTTATTTTTCAATTTACAAATAGTTTGTATTAGTTTTTTGTGTATATTTGCCTAGGTTTTATAAAGCAAACTGAAAAAAACAAACTCCATCATTGGTCCCCATAGGGGTCATCAACAGGGTTGGAACCTTTAGATCCACTGCACAGACCTCTGCCACTTCAGCTAATTGAATAACTGATTGCAGTAGTAGATTGTTATACTTTTTGCGAATCAGCACTAGAGGGGAATTTGCCAGTGGATTTCACAGATATTTGCTGAGAGCAAGAGAGTGGTCAGACTCAGGATTCTTGAGTTACATTCAGTGGTTTGGAGGGGAGTTTGTTCTAGTGGGCACAGACTTTTTGACCATTTTCCCCTTCCTTACCAAAGCATGACCCCCTTTGCCTGTCCCCTGCAACATCTTTTTCCCATCCCTATCTTACTGTCTCTGTCCCATTCTCCTCACCTAGTCCATCCCAATCCCTACTCCTGTCTTCTCATTCCAGTTCTAGTCTCACTGCACAGCCAGTCCTGATCTCCTCCACAGTCCCAGTTCTTCCCTTTAGCGTCTTATCCAATCGGTCTGTGTCTCCTTCTTCCCAGCTGCCAGTCCGCCCCACCCATGTTCCCTAGCTCCAAGATGCAGTCTCGTTCCATGGGCTCCTCATCCAACTGCAGTGTCATCCTCCCACCATGTCCCAGGCAGCTTTATGTTCCAGCCCCTCTGTCCAGCCAGTCCCAGTTCTCTCCCTGAACTTTGGCTCCTCATCAGATTGTGTCAATTGCAAGGAAAGACCCGTTTTCAACCCCAAGAAGGAACATGCCCAGTGAAGACAGAATACTTGGATATTTTAGTTATTAATGTAGGCGTGGTTTGACGTCTACATTTGGGGGTAGCGGGGCGCTGAAGCCACTTCTCTGGCTCAGTGGTTTTCTCCTCCTGCCCGGAGTGGTACTTGAGCTGCCAGTGCTGGCGGGGAGGATGGGCCAGTTTAATGGGGGAGCTCCATCTGCTGACAAGGGGACTCCACATGTGAGGCTTCTGCTTCCCAGCCCATTCCTCTATCCCTTTCCCTTCCCCCTTCTCTATTCCATCCCCTTTCCTTCTCTACTGCCTCTTCCCCCCACCTTACCCCAATTCCCCACTTGATCTGCCCCTCCCCCCTGGGCACTCACTGTTGTACAGGAAACAATATGCTGGCCATGCAGGGTGCCCAGCATGCCTAGTAGGGGAAGTTGACCAGCACTAGGACCCAAGAAGGCAGAGCTGCCACTCTCCATTCCTCCTGGTCCAGTCCTTGCAGGGAGAGGGGCCAAGTGAGTCAGATGCCGGGGGAGGGAAGAGGAAAGGAATGACAGCCTTCCCAGCAGAGGTTGAGCAGAGCAAGCCCTGAGCAGCTCAGCACTCGCAGAAATAGGGGCGGAGGGGCAGCAGTGGCACGACACCTCGTGTGCCCCTCCCATGCCTTGCTTCTGTTTGGAGGGCAATGCCTCCCTGTCCCTCCCCAAATTATGCCCATGGTTCTTAAGCTCTAGCAAATCTCTACTTGGCATGAAAACTGCAATTTTTTTCCAAAGATTTATAACTTGGCCAAATGTGAGTAGATTTTCATGCAGGATGGTAAAAGGTACATCCCTGACACAAAGGCCACTCCATGCCAAATTTCAAGCCCTTGCTTCAAAGCATGGGGATGCGAGAGCTTCTGAAGGAAAAGAGCACCAGAATTCTTTAAGATGGGCAAAACAACATATTTTTTCCCATACCTTGTTCTAAAAAATGATTGAACTGTTCTGAGGCAGACATGTGTCATGGAAAATTTCAGCCTAAAAGGTTAAAATTTAGTGGTTATGAGCAACTGAAAATAGGGTCTTAGAATGAGAAGTGTCAGGCCACACTAATAACAGGAGGTGCTGCTAGTTCCCCCTTGTATAGTTATATAGGTCCAAGTTCTAGATCCATACGCCATACAGGCTATTGTTCTGTCCCTATTGATTTTGTTTTCATTCCAATCTTGTTTTGCTGTTGCCCACTTACTTCAACCATGCCACCTATTTGGTTGTCTCCTGAGTAGCTCCGTCAGCTGCTTCCTTCATTAGCATAATCACTTTGACTTCTTTTTCACTGTTGGAGCAGCTCTCTTCTTTGCACTAGCAGCCTATGTTGCAAGTCCAGAGTTTCTGTCATGACTGGAGAAACTTCGCTGTACCCCTTAGAACTGCTATAATAGATTGACCACCCCGACAGCAATGATTAACTTTTTTTTTAACTCCTAAATATGTCTCAATAGAGAAGTATGAGATTGTTTTATATTGTTTGTAATATATATAAATATATATATAAGGCTTCAGTTCCCATGCATTATACTCCTAACTGGAAAACCTAATGGGAATTGGGCATCCAAATCTCCTAGATTGCTCTGGAAATCTCAGCCTGAGTTCAGTTATGGTGTTTGCTGATGGGACGAACATGGTGAACAATCAAAAGTAATATTAGTGCTTATGGTACAGTTGTTGCTTAATTAACACATTTGGGACCTGAAATCTTCTATTTACCCACAGATCAATTGCAGCTCTCAGCAGTGAAAATGCAAACCACCCATACCACCCAATACCATTTCAACTCTGTTCTGGAAGGGTCTGGGTCATTCTCTGTTCGTTCTTTCCTAAGATTTGTTATTGAGACTATTTTCAGGAGAGCAAATTGTGGTAGTAGGCAAACTGATATGGTCATCTCTACAGTAGGAACTGGCCTGGACTTAAAACAGTCAACTCATTTCTCATAGGTCAACAAACAACCAACATATGATGATGACTTCTGGTCACTATCATTCTGTCTTATAAATGAACTAATGACCTAAGTTAAAGATTACCAATTACCAGTTAATATATTGTCCAGTCCCCCATGCCTAGAGCTGAAAATGCTTTTCAACACAAGTGATTATCATTAAATGAGAATTTTGTGCAGTGTCTGTCCTAACACAAAATTGCTGCTAATCAGCATATACTGGCCCTGTAGTCATGAACAACAAATAATTGAAAGCATCAACATGATGATTTTGTTGTATGTTGATTTATTTGACTTATTGTGATAACTTATAGCAAAGGGGGAATATAAAGTTTTTATAAAAACAGGGGGAATGTTAAAATGCTCAGCAGATCCCCTGTTCAAATTCCTGTTTCTCATCAGGCAGAGGTGGGGTATTGAACGAGGGTCTTCCACATCCTGGCTGAGACCAAAGCCAGTCTGCTGAAGGTTTTAAAGGAGATCTCCTGTCTGTTTTATATGGAGTTAGGCATACTTTGAGCACACCTACCAGACCAGGCTCCACACACAATAAGGGCTTCTCACCCTACCCTTATTGCCACCCGTTTGATCGTTGCGTGGGGCTTAAGCATGACATAGGTGCCCAGGCACCCAGAGGGAGGCAGAAGTGCATGTGCCCAGAGGCAGAAACATAGGTGCCTACGGAAATGTAGGTATCAAGTGAGTTTAGGTGCCTCCAGGGTTTGGCAGCAATTGAGCAAAGGTTTGTGGATAGCAGTGATGCTTAAAATCTTATATTTAGATGCCTAAATTTAGGGCTTAGGCATCTTAGTCCCTTTGTGAATTTGGGACAACTTGCGTAAGGTTTTATAATTGGGTCAGTGCTCACTGTGAGAGAACCATTAGTGAATGAGCAGTTTATGGAATTTTGTAGATTTTTTTAATGTCAAATAATTTGAATAAGGGATGATCATCTAGGAACCATTTGTTTTGTAAACCCCCCCCTCCCCCCCCCCCCCCCAAAAAAAAAAAGCAGAGTTGCATGTGATCCAGTAGTATACACTGATTCTCCTCAAAGTGCTCTTACACTTTTTGCTTTTTTTAAAAATGGAGAGTCTGGTCCCTTTGAAAGTGAGCAAAGCCTCCCCACAGTGTCTCCCAAATTAGACAGTGGAAAAAGCAAAATTTTCAGTTTTTCTCTGTATGGTGCTAATACAAACATTCAGATAGAATCGTTTTGGATATAGGGCTAAAACTGACCCTCTGTTTTGCAGGACTGAATAATGCATGTACTACTTACTTCTGCAAATGCACAGTAATCTGATGTATGATGATACGTTTATTTGATCTTAAATACAAGAATATTGACGGATACTGTACTTTAAAGCCAGCCTTAATAGCTGTCATGTTCAAATGTGGCCTCAAAGCAGTATGAGTCATACTTTGGCACTATCTTCCTTATCTTCCCCTCTCTAGTTACACCTCTAGGGCTTTATAAATATATATATATATTATGTAAACAAATCCACTTTGAGCTTCAATAGTGTAGGAATGCTGCTGCAGTCACCTGCTGCCCTTTTACTGATATGTTAACCTTGTCCTTCACACAGTCAGCCATGGAAAATTGGCAGGGTTATTCTCCCTTGTTGCAAGACAAGAGATCTGTTTTAAGAGTAACAGGATAATCTTAATTTTGCTAGCAGACCTCCAAACTAACGAACCCTCACCTAAGAGTTTGAATAGATCTCATTTTTTTTGTAGAAGTCATTTAGCAACTCTGGAAATGGAATGTAAACATTACATTTTTATTATGTGATGTTTTTTCCTTCATTTTTTTCCCTTCGTTTACAGGCTGGTTTTTGGTGGTGTTTTTTTAAGATTCTTGATCATTCTGTGATACAGTACCCTATTTCAAAAGTGTTGCTTTTTTGGTAAACGGTGGTAGAACCAGACTTGACAGCTTAGGTAGTAATAGCTCTAACCTAATATGACAAGGCCTATTAAGAACTTTGGAGGATTCTTTAACTTAAGAAATTTTTTGCTCTAAAGCTGTTCCATTGAAACTTACCAACCCTGTCAGTGGGACATCATAATTTCCTTTGGAGACATTTCACAGGAGATAGTCAATCCATATTTTTATTTATATTTTGAAATGGATTACCGACTCTTGCCTGGAAAAGAGGTTCTAAATACACCTTTGTTCACATTCCCTCCCTGTGAGGATTTTCCATTTCCATGTTAGCTGAGGAATGACTTAGACTTGTTGTTTCACAGGCCAGGATGCAAAGGCTTGTCTCATAGGAACAGCCTGCCTGAGGTTTCTGTCTCCAAAACAGTAGCAACAGTAATTCCAGACAACCATTTTTTACAAAGCGTGTCTTAAAAAAAAAGAAATCTACAGATCATATTCTGTTAAAAACCTCAGTAATGTTGTAATACAAAATACTTTAAAAGGCCTTACTCATTTAGTATGAGATTGAGACCTGATACACTTCACTTATGTCACAGTCCCCAAGGCTGCAAAGGGTGGAATGGAAAGAATCACATGAGTGTTTGAAATTTGCCTCATATGCTGTAATCTCCATGCTAAAGATGAGCTCTATCTTAATTGCAGGAAGGACAGCAGAAATAGCTCAGGTTTCTATGAGCAGGCCGGATCACAAAGAATACAAGAATGGCTATGTTTGGCCAGACCAGTGGTTCATGTAGCCCAGTGTCTTCTCTTCTGACAGTATCTAGTGCTAGATGCTTCAGAGGGAGTGAACAGAAAGGGACAATTTTATTGAGTGATCCCATCATCTGTCGTCATCCAGTCCCAGCTTCTGACAGTCAGAGGTTTAGGGACACCCGGAGCATGGGGATTGCGTCACTGACCATGTTGGCTAATAGCCATTGCTGGAACTATCCTTCATGAATTTATCTAATTCTTTTTTGAACCCAGTTATACTTTTGGCCTTCACAACATCCCTTGGCAACAAGCTCCATAAACTGACTGTGCCGTCTGAAGAAGTACTTCCTTTTGTTTGTTTTAAACCTGCTGGCTACTATTTTAATTTGGTGACCTTTGGTTCTTGTGTTATGTGAATGGGTAAATAACACTTTATGGTTCACTTTCTCCATACCATTCATGATTTTATTAGACCACTATCATATCCCTCCTTAGTCTGCTGTTTTCCAGCTTGTACAGTCCCAGTCTTTTTAATCTCTCCTCACATAAAAGCTGTTCCCTATCCCTAGTTGTTTTTGATGCCTTTCTCTGTACTTCTTCCAGTTCTAATATATCTTTGTTGGGATGGGTTGACCATAATTGCATGCAGTATTCAAAATTTGGGCATACCATGGATTTATATAGAGGCATTATATTTTCTGTTTCATTATCTATCCTTTTCCCAATGGTTCCTAATATTCTGTTAGCTTTTTTGACTGCTGCTGCCCATTGAGCAGTTGTTTTCAGAGATCTATCCACAATGACTCCAGCCTCTCTTTCTTCAGTGGTACAGTTAATTTAGACCCCATCATTTTACATGTACAGCTGGGATTATATTTTCCAATGTGCATTACTTTGCATTTATCAATACTCAATTTCATCTGCCATTTTATTGCTCAGTTACACAGTTTAGTGAGATCCCTTTGTAACTCTCTGCAGTCAGCTTTGGATTTAACTTTCTTGAGTAATTTTGTGCAAACTTTGCCACCTTGGTGTTCACCCCTTTCTCCAGACCCTTTATGAATATGTTGAACAGCACTGGTCCCAGTACAGATCCCCTGAGCACCCTGCTGTTTACCCCTCTTCACTGTGAAAATTGAGCATTTATTCCTACCCTTTGTTCCTTGTCTTTCAACCAGTTACTGATCCATGAGATGATTTTACCTCTTATCCCATAACTCCTTACTTTGCTTTAAGAGCCTTTGGTGTTGGACCTTGTTAAAGGCTTCCTGAAAGTTTGAGTACACTGTAGCCACTAGATCATTCTTGTCCACATGTTTGTTGACACCTTTAAAGAATTCTAATAGATTGGTGAGGCATGATTTCCCTTTACAGAATCTGCGTTGACCCTTTCCTCAGATGTCTTGTTCATCTATGTGTCTGATAATTCTGTTCTTTACTGTAGTTTCAACCAATTTGCCCGGTACTTACCAGCTTGTTATTGCAAGGATTGCCTCTGAAACATTTTTTAAAAAATCAGTGTCACGTTAGGTATCCTCTAGGCATTTGATACAGAGGATGATTTAAGTGATATACCACAGTTAGTAGTTCTGTAGTTTCATATTTGAGTTCCTTCAGCACTCATGGGTGAATACCATCTGTTCCTGATCCTTATTACTATTTAATTTATCAATTTGTTCCAAGACCTTCTCTATCAATACCTCTTCTATGAATACCTCAATCTGGGACAGTTCCTCAGATTTATCACCTAAAAAAATGGCTCCGGTATGGGAATCCCCCTCACTTCCTCTGCAGTGCAGACTGATCCAAAGAATTAACGTGGCTTCTCTGCAGATGCCTTGTCTTCCTTGAATGCTCCTTTGGTATCTCGATTGTCCAGTGACCTGATTGTTTGAGGCTTCTGATACACTTAAAAGTTGTTTTGCTGTTGGTTTTTGTGTCTTTTGCTAGTTGCTCTTCAAATACTTTTTTGGCCTGCCATATTATACTTTTACACTTGATTTGCCAGAGTTTATGCTCCTTTTTGTTTTCCTGAATAGGATTTGACTAGGATTTGACTTCCAATTTTTAAAGGATGTCTTTTTTCTCAACTGCCTCTTTTGCTCCATTTATCAATTGTGGTGTTCTATTGGTCCCCTTACTGTTAGTTGTTTTTTTTTTAAATTTGTGGTATACATATAGTTTGAGCCTCTATAAAAGTGTTTCTAAAAAATTTCTATAGAGCTTTGCCAGCATTTGTCTCTTGTGATTGTTCCTTTTAATTTCCATATAATCAGCTTCCTAATTTTTTTGTGTAGTTCCCCTTCTTGAAGTTAAATGCTATGGTGGTGGGTAACTTTGATATTTTCCCCCCTACAAGGATGTTTAATTTAATTATATTTTGATCGCTGTTACTGAGTGATTCAGCTATATTCACCTCTTGGATCAGATCCTGTGTGCCACTTAGTACTAAATCACTCTGATTTCTTTCCCAGCCTTCCTGAAGGCAAATATCTTGATTGGTGGAGAGTGCATCACTGTCTGGTAGCCTCCACTGATCAGTGTGGGAGAGTGAATCACTCTTGCTTCAGTCCAGGGAACAAGGACAAGCAGGTTCTGTCAATGTAGTGGTACATTCAAAACTCCTCTCTTCCTTTTTTGGTTCTTATTAACAAGTTTATTGGAGATTCTCTTTGAATTGTCTGCTGCTGGAACCACAGAGAATATCTGTGTAACCACAGCTGCCAGCTTTTTACATTGGGGAGCCTACCAGCAGGCAGTCTTGCACAGGGTATATGATCCATATAAGATGCCAAAGGAAGCATCTTGTATAGTTAGAGAGTCTAAGGCAGAAGAAATCACCAGAGCTTCTATCTGACCTCCCACACACCACAGGCCCCCAAACTCCACCGAGATACCCCTGTATCCCAATAAACTGGATTAAATAAAATACTACAGCCTTTAGAAGATGTAGCCTGATCTATAGATTATATTGATTACTTAAGAATCCACAGTTATCACTTTGAGGATTGACAGGTTCTTGTCCCAAGATCAGGCACAGTATTATATACTTGGGAACCCTGATGTGCACTGTTACAACACTCACACGATAGGAATTCTTCTGTATGTACAAATAGTTTATTAATACATTTAGCACAGTCATAAACACCCCAACTCAGTCAGCTAGATAGAGGTACTACAAAATGTCTGTCTGCACATCCATGCACTCTTACCATCCCTTGTAGAACAGCCTGAAATATTCACCATCCTCTTCCTCATCACCATCCCCCTCATCACCAGTGGCCATCATTCTGGCACTTCCGAAGAACTAAATCTCTCTTACTGCCCCTAGGCTGGGATGTAATTTTTATAATATGATACTCTGACATCACTATGTTTGATGCATATTTAGTAGGATTCCCTCTTTTTTCCTTGTTTGTGTTTTCCTTAACTTACTAATGTTGGAGTGTCCTTCTCCTAAAAGTTAGTATATCAGTGATCTCAACTTATTATCACATAGGTCAATTTGTTACCATGGCCCTCTTGTGATTAGGTTTCTGTGGATGTAGCTCATATACCTATTATGTACGTCAGTTCATTGCCATGACACTCTTGCAGTTGGATCATGTAGCTGTGGTTAGAAATTCTCTATTTTCAGCTCCCCAATACTTGTGGTTTTCCATTGGGCCATTTATCTGTATCTGATCCTAGCAAGCAACCCCTTCACCATGCTTCAGAGGAAGGCAAAACAAAAAAAAAAACAAGGTCTCTTCCAGTTTGACCTGGGGAGGAAATTACTTCAGGACCCTGATAATGGTGATCTGTTAAACTCTGACCACATGAGCAAGACCCACCGGTGCAGAATCTGAGAGAGTGAATTCTCTGTACTGCCTCAGAGTATCAATCTACCCCTTCCAGTGGGTATCTTCAGCCATGGCCATATCTGCTGCTTCAGAAGGAGGTTTTAAAAAAAAAAAAAAAAACCCAGAAAAATATTTCCTTCCTGACCCCTGCGGGCAACTTTCTGAAGTTGTGGAGCCTGAAATTTGGGAACAAAGAAATAGAACCGGAAAGGATTCCCCAGGGCTGTTGAGCATAGCCCCTTAGTACTGCAGGCAGCCTTTCATAAAGTCCCACTCATAAATGTAACATGCTTATCTTAAAACTAATTGGGTGCTTTTCTTCCACAGCTCCATCAGGGAGACTGTTCCAGAACCCTGTGTAAACAGCCAAAAAGAGTCATAAAATCATAGAAGATTAGGGTTGGGAGGGACCTCAGGACGTCATCTAGTCTAACCCCCCTGCTCAAACCTGGACCGACCCCAATTAAATCATCCCAGCCAGGGCTTTGTCAAGCCAGGCCTCAAAAATCTCTAAGGATGGAGATTCCACCACCTCCCTAGGTAACCCATTCCAGTGCTTCACCACTCTCCTAGTGAGAGAGTTTTTCCTAATATCCAACCTAGACCTCCCCCACTGCAACTTGAGACCATTGCTCCTTGTTCTGTCATCTGACACCACTGACAACAGCCTAGCTCCATCCTCTTTGGAACCCCCCTTCAGGTAGTAGAAGGCTACTATCAAAATCTTCCCTCACTCTTCTGCAGACTAAATAAGCCGAGTTCCCTCAGCCTCTCCTCATAAGTCATGTGCCCCCAACCACCTGATCATTTTCGTTGCCCTCTGCTGGACTCTCTTCAATTTGTCCACATTCTTTCTGCAGTGGGGGGCCCAAAACTGTATGCAATACTCCAGATGTGGACAAATTGAAGAGTGCCAAATAGAGGGGAATAATCACTTTCCTCGATCTGCTGGCAATGCTCCTACTAATGCATCTCAATATGCCATTAGCCTTTTTGGCAATGAGGGCACACTGTTGACTCATATCCAGCTTCTTGTCCGCTGTAATCCCCAGGTCATTTTCTGGAGAACTGCTGCTTAGCTAGTTGTTCACCAGTCTGTAGCAGTGCATGGGATTCTTCTATCCTAAGTGCAGGACTCTGCACTTTGTTCTTGCTGAACCTTGTCAGATTTCTTTTGGCTCAATCCTCCAATTTGTCTAGGTCACTCTGTATCCTATCCCTACTCTCCAGCATATCTACCTCTCCCTCCATTTTAGTGTCATCCGTGAACTTGCTGAGAGGTGCAATTCATCCCTTCATATAGATCATTAATGAGGATGCTGGAAAAAAAATGGCGCCAGGACCAACCCTATGGGCATTCTATTTGATACCAGCTGTCAACTAGACATTGAGCTGTTGATCACTACCCATTGAGCCTGATAATCTAGCTAGCTTTTTATCCATTTTATAGTCCATTCATCTAACCCATACTTCTTTAACTTGCTGGCAAGAATACTGAGAGAGACAGTATTAAAAGCCTAGTTAAATTCAAGGCATATGACGTCTACCGCATTCCAAATATCCACAGAGCCAGTCATCTCATCATAGAAGGCAATCAGGTTGATCAGGCATGACTTGCCCTTGGTGAATCCAGGTGTTCCTGAATCACAATCATCCAGTCTCTCCAGGGATATATAAATTATAGTTTTCTGTGCGCAAAAAAATCTTCTGTCTATCAGTTATTCTCATCAATGGCAAATAGAACTCCCAGGCAAACTGACTCTGCATTGTGAAGCTGGATTTAGGGGACTCCAATTTTATATAGAAGCATTCATGACCACCACAATTTTTTGGAAAATTTACCATAGTCTTGGGGCTGAAGGCTCAAAAAGAGTTAGGCTCCTAACTTCCACTGATTTCTACCCTTTTTTGAGCATTCAGCCCCTATAAGTCCAGTGGTGCTGAAGTTCCCATTTATTTCAATAGTTCTCAGCAGTTGCCATTTATTTCAACTGGTACTTTGAAGCTCAGCACCAGTGCAAATCAAGCTGTTACAATAATTATCTGAAAAATCACAACACAGAAATGAAAAAGCCACTATTTTCTACTTCCTTACCCATTGGTATAGTTCAAGTAACAGTTCAGAAGCTTGAGACAAAGTTCTAATAATACCAACTGCTCCTAAATGACCAGGAAGACTTTATTCTGTAGCTTCCTAAACTCGAGGTGGAGTTTTCATTTCCTCTACCTCCAAAAAGAGACGTCTTCACACAAGACTCAGTTCTACATCTAGTCTCCAAGATATACCTGTCTGTATGATTCTTCAGCTGAGGCAACTGAATGTAACAGGTTCTTTTACAGGGTGACTGAAACCATGATATCTTCCAAGAAGAACAGGGCCTGCACTAAAATGTGAGTCAGATGCAGACTTTGGTGTAAAGACAGGGGATCAAGACAATATAGGCAAAAAGCCAGCACATAATGGAATTTGTTTAAATTATTAGTTTATTTTTAAGATAGATTCAGCCAGTTTCCTAAAAGTGGAAGTCACGACTGCTATACCTAGCAAGCATTAAACTAGGATTCATTTTGGTACAGCCCCATATTGCAACATTCTCTCCTAAATAAAAGTTATGTTAACAGTTGCCCATTATGGAATCTAAATAAAGTTCTTCAAATTTCAGTTTTCCCTCTATCTGAGCTTCTTCATTCAGTCTCATTATATGTTCTGAAACTTAAAGCTGCTAGACACATAGCAATTATGTCAAGGAGCAATTTGCAGTTAGGATCCTTATTAACAGATGAACTAAACTACTGCTTCCAACAAAGATGCAATGGTTCAGCAAACTGATCGCATCTTCATTCCAAAAATATACTCACATTTTTATGAAATAGTTCTGCCGCCTTTTGTCAGGAGACAAAATGTAAGAGGAAGAAAAAAATGGCACAAATTGGACGTGAAGTGTAGTATTAGGATATACCTCAAAAGAACCAGAGAATTTTGAAAAAAAGAAGGGAACCAGCGAAGTCTTAGCTTGCAGAGGACCGTGATTGGGGGAAACATCCAGCAGCATGGCTAGCTGAGGAGTGCTATTTAAACAAGGAAGAGGCACACGAAGTTGTCCAAGTAACAGAGCTGCTTTTATGGACCTGTCCTGCTTACCTGACTCTTGTGCCTTGCCTTCCCACCGGCTCCTCTTTCCTGTTCTCCTTATCGCAGATCCCTCGGTTGTGCCCACTCTCAGTTCCTGTTTTCCTGCCTCACTCCAGCTCTCTGTTCCTACACCTCACCCCTGGTGTTGTCTCCAGCTCTGACCTTAAGCTTGGCACCTGATACTGTGTCTGGCTGTGACCTCTGGCTTGGCACCTGACTCTAACCATAAGACATGACCCCCACGCACTGGTCATTCCATTAGGCACCACTACAATGCAAATAATAAAAACAAACAAATAATATTATTAGACATGTTTACTCCTCAGACAGAACTTTTTTTGAAAATACTCTATTGAAACAACTCTTGTTGTTTCATCTTTATTGAATTTGTTTTTAGTTACCAATGATGTTTGCATGAAAACAGGTTCTTAGTTTTTTTAGAAGATAAACTACTCCTACTGCTTTTTCTCCATTTTTTGAAGTCATAATCCTGTTTTGTGACATCATGATAATCTGCACAGCATGTAGAGAATAAGTACCAAGTGCAAAGGTCCTGTTTGCATGCAGATGTTCCTAGCAACAAAGAACAGGCGAAGAGAAATACAGAACCTGGGACCTGTAGTCTGTTTTTTTCTAATATTACTGTTTTCTGTGAAGAATCTGTGGATTTTAAGAGTGTAATACAAACTAACATCGTTTTTTGCCTATTCCCCTCAATTTATCCAGTTTTACCTGCAGTGTATGATGTTGTCACATATTCTGCAATAAAAATGCAAATAGTTAGGTGACTGAATTAACGATGAATGTCCTTTTAATGTTACTTTACATAATGTATGTGAAAGAAAAGTGAGGCCTTTTAAAACTGTATTTTATGTGTCGGTAATTGTCTGTGTTAGTGTAATCATTTATGAAGTATTATAGTAAATTGAAGATCTTGATTTCAAACCACTATTACATTAAAGTATATTTTTGTAGGAACTGGTACACAAGTATACAACAGATTTTGTCATATTTGTGGTGAAATTAATACATGGAGTTGCTAATATGTATAGAGTGTAGATTATTCTCGCAAATTATGTAGTTTTAAAAATATTTCCTTTCTGTGTGTGTTTTGGAAGTACAAATTAAGAGCTGTATAAGTGTCTGCATTTATTGCTACAGGAATATATTTCACTACGTGGGTATTCATAAAGTTTCTTCTCTTTTGAAAGATACTACACTTAAAATAGCAAAATATTCCTAGAACAATTAATATCTCCAAAATGGAGGAAACTTTTTTTAAAGAGAAACAAGTGTTTGTAAAACTTATGCATATAGTAGAACTGTCTGTATATTCTTTTGTCTCTGGTAAATTCCCCTACCGCACCTAACAGAAAATAACAAGAGTTACAAGGCTGTAGTTTTAAACCTAATGATTTAAACCTATGCCTCTAGCTGCCATAGGACTCACAGGCTGTATGTAATTCAGAAAGATAACTATTGAATATTATTTACTCTTGTAAGATGCCAAAGTGCAGGCTATAGATTTTTAAATATATGATTTAATGTGGGTTACAGATTCTTACAAAATAAAACTATATTTTCTATGGCTATAGTTGTGAGGGTTTTTTTTTCCTTCTTCTTTAACGTCAAAACTGAAGAAGGATTTAGTTGGATTTTTTTGTGTGGGTGTTCGCACTTATTCAATGCTTTTGGCAAAAACTAGTTTACTGTTTAAAATAATGTCATACTTAATATTGTTTAGGATACCTACATAAAACCTGCCACATCTTTCTTTTATGTATTAGAATGTGCTTAAGTAAGCTTTAAAGTTGTCTGAAATAAAGATAAAATCCATTAAAATCAGGGGTGTAAAACTTTGTAATATGAAATTTATTTAAACCTGGGAAGTGGCATTCTTAACAAACCTTCCAATGCTTCTGAGTAGACTGAAACCTGTTCCAGTAGAGTCAAATGCCAAGGGTTGTACCGGATGGATTATAACCACAAAGTTCAGCTTCTCTAGTTCCATCAATATCATCCTTTCTGCATGAAAATAAGTAATGTAGTTTTTAGTTTGTTTCTATAGACATTTATTACAACAGTATAGATAAGTTCCGAGAGAGGGCTCCTATTTCCTATTTAGCAGCAGTGAAAATTGCAAATTATTCTTTTAACTTGGCTTGCCAGTAAGTGTCACTGTGCCAAAGAAAAATTCTCTGGATGGTAGAGAACAAATGTTTGTTTTTCCTGGCTGTTTGCATATGCTGTTTTTAATTATAATTAAGCAAGAATATTTACCTACAAAGTAGAACCTATTTTTTTTTTTGACTTAGTGAAGTCATTTTCCAAGATGTAGCCATAGACAACCAGTCCTGTGGTTATTGTGTAATGTTATTCATTATACAGAACAAATAGGTGTAGGGTGGTAGAAAATCAATAAAATAGCACCCTGCACATTAGCTGCAGCATTATAGCTGCAAATTCTTCATCAGGAAGAATCTGTAGGGGAAAAAGGAAACAAAAACACTAGATCAAAAGCGATGTGGGGAATTAATGTGGAGAAGATGAAAGGGAAAGAGGCAAACAATAGAGTAGATGTAAGTGGAGGATTTAATAAAGCAGAAGCAATCAATTTTTTTGTGGGACAGATAAAAAGACATTGAGAATAATTGTTACAGGAGGGCAAGTAGTAGCATCAAGTTGAAAATGACGTGTATTTAATGGCCATATGAAAGCCAGGACTTGTCCATGATTTTTGCTATCATTTGTTTTCCCCGGGAGTAGTTTCCTAATAGCTCTCTTAGTAAAGTGTACCCCTTCACTGTGACACTCATAAAAGCCTGTTTAGCTCTCTCAGAAGTTAAAATATCAAGAAAGCATCATTCAGCATTAAATAGATAGTAACTATTTTATTTTAAGTACATGGGGCCAGATCCTCAGTTGGCGTAAATAGGCGTATCTGAATTGACTTCTGCCCATTTAAATGTGCAGTGTTAGTCTGTTTGAAGATGCTTTTATAGAAATAGTAATCGTGGTTATAATTTACAATATTTAGTATTCTGTGATTTTAAAGAAAATAAAATTTTCATTTTCACAGTCATCACAGACTTCCAAAAACACATGAATTGTTTCTTTTCTTGGTTCCCCTTGCTCCAGTGGAGAAGTAATTTATGCAGTCCTTTAGAGGGTGCAGCTTATTCTCCATCCCCATTTCATCAACGTTTAGTCTCAGTCCACTTGCTTATGGGGGGAGCAGCAGTCCTGCAACATCTGCTCATTTCTTGCATCTGGGAAGGCCACACAAGGGGATCAAGAGGAACCATATTACCCTGCATCGTTGCATTAGGGCCAGTGATGATCTGACAAGAAGAAGAAGAAAATTACTAAGATTTTCCTCTGTTAGTTGTCAGTGAGATGATGGAATATTTTGTTCCCCCTATAGAAAGTCATTTTAGGACAAATACACCCTCTGTCTGTGGTGGGCCCCTGGCAGTGGAGATGGTGGGGATCTGGGAGCAAAGATTTGGGGAGACTGCTTGGGGGTTGAGCACCCCTTGTGTGGAGCTCTGCTCAAAACAGGCTCTCAGCCCATGGGGGAGGGGCCAGAGGATCTGCAGCAGATCTACCAGTCTTTGACCTCTCCTCCTCAGAAATCCCATATGGACTGTGGCTACGATTTCAGCTCACTAGGCTGGAGTAGTCTTTGTGGAGTGACTCTCTGCCAGCTAGGTGAGATGGTTTCTCCCCTGCACAGCTGGCCAAAGCTCAGCTGGGTTACATGGGCTGGGCATTGGCTCAGGTTTTGCGCCTAAATCAATTGCTAGGAGAAAGTAATGGAAAATGTTAGTATCTTTGGGGACTAAGAGAGGCTTAAAAGTAAATATATTAATGTCCATAATTAAAGTTTCCATTATTTTCCCATCACTGGAGTGTTACAGGTGGTTTGTATAGAAAATCTAAAACCAGTCTTGATTCTAGGATAGGAGGGGTTATCTGTTGTTTCCATTAAGTTTTAAAAAAGAGCACAACACAAAACTTTGTGTTTTAGCCACTCAAATATAAGTAATGGTAATGGTGTTACTGAGATATCCCAAAGCAAACCAGCATGTTTCGAGACCAGTCTAAGGTATCTCTGCATAAGTATTCTTTAAGAAATAACCTTCTGTCTCATTGTGATAAAACAATAAAAAACAAATGCATTTGGAGTTGAGGCCCACAAAGTTTTTTATGTTGTTTAAA
This sequence comes from Emydura macquarii macquarii, assembly GCF_026122565.2. Classification (NCBI taxonomy): domain Eukaryota; kingdom Metazoa; phylum Chordata; order Testudines; family Chelidae; genus Emydura; species Emydura macquarii. Next base: position 5,938,446 of record NW_027133808.1, on the reverse strand, counting down.
CAGGCTAAGATAATAGATTTGTGGTGTATTCCTTCAATTTTGGTAATTGAGGGATAGGGTATGTTGTACTGCATCCTCTACGAATTTGACAGTCTTTTCTTTAATTTCTTTTAATTCTGGAGGATGCCTCCAGAATTCTTCATTGTTTCCGTAAACAAGACTTTCTGAATTCATTTTGTGTTATGCATGTTTTATTTAGTGAACTGTAGGACTCGTTCCATTGTTGTTCACAACTATTATAAAGACCTATATCTTTGATTTGCGAAAAGTTTTGAATATTTATGTGTAATTAAAATAGAGGTTGGTTAGCAGGTGCTGACTTCAGTTTGTAGTTACAGTACCGCAGTCAGACATGAGGTTTCTCTGTTGAGGAAATTATTTTTATTTAATACTAAAGGATGTTGGTAATCTGCCTCTAATGCCAAATTATTTCAGGGTGTGCACTTTGCTTTTTCCCCTACATTTGCGTAGATCGGAAAACTGAACGTTCCAAACAACTGGTGGAAACTTTTCCATATCAACTTTATATGTACTAAAAATGCAGTTAAATGTGTTCAGTTAAATACATAAAAAGAACTAGAATTAATTATTGTGGGAAAGAATTTTAAAAAAATATTGTTGATTTGTTTTTAGCTGATACATTTAACATGGCAAATTTGAAGTGAAGCCTGGGGGAAAAACAGTGGCAAACTATTAACTCCTAATTAAACTTGACTTATTGAGGATATAAAAAAAACCTCATAGAATTCATACAGCATTTATTTGCACAAGACATCTCTGCTTCTATCAATGAGTGTATGGTAAACAACCCAAAGCCATTATATGATCAAAGAGCAATAAATGTAAAAAAGTATTGTTTGTGTTTCTATGTAATGAGTCATCTCCTATGGTATCCATCTTGTTTCAAAATTGGAGCCATTTCCAAACTTTTAAATCTCCATTCTTTTTATGAAGGTGGCACTAATGTAAGGATGGGGGAAAGACATGTCCTTGTTGCTTTAGCTTTTCCTCTTGCCCTTAACTCTTATACTTTAGGCTGAACTATATTATGTGGTCAAATTCTTCTCACCTTTATCATTGAAGCCTCTAGAGTAATTGATATTCTCCTTTTCTTGCCTGTGTTTATTTTAAAGCATGGTTCAGGCTGTTTTTACAATGAGAATAAGCTTACTATTACTCTGAACACTTTCTCACAGTCTCTACTTTCTAAAAGTTATGTTGGTTCATTTGGTGAGAAATGTGTATTTGTTTCAAGCCAAGAGTGATCAGGAGAAAAACAGCTGTGCATTTTTGTGTGGGTGGGTGTGGGTGTGTGGGTGGGTGGGTGGGGGGCGGGGGTAAAGTTCACACCACCAAAAATGTACTGTAGTGTACGTATTCTCATCTGAGACCTGGTCTCCACTTACCTTCAAATTCGGCGGCAGTCGACAGGAGTTACGCAAACTACACAGAGGAGCTTGTGTATCTCCCATTGACTTTGTAACTCCTCTTCTATGTGGCATCTTCACTGCACTGCAGCACTTGAGGGGGTGGTTTTAACGTGTCGACTTCTGGATCGATTGAACGGGTCTTCACTGACCGCTCAATCGATCCAGATAGATTGATCTGATGGCAGCGAATTTGCCGCCATCAGTGAAGATGTGCCCTCACTTACTGATGCTCTTTGTAGGCCTGCAGTAAAAATACCTGCTTCAGTTTTAGCATATGAGCTCATTGTTTTAAAAGTTAGCATGCTCATAAAAAGTCAGAATAAATAGCCTCCTGTTTACGTTTTCCTTCATCTAGTTTCTTTTCTTGCCTAAATTTTAAAGTAAGAATGAGCCAGTTGATTTTTACACCTGGAGGTAAAAAAGAAAAGATCTCCACGGGCCACTTCACTCTGATGATTGGCATAGCTAGTAAAAAGTTGTTTTTACCCAGTTGGATTAATATGGAGTACAGATATGTTCACACTGTTTTTTGGATGAGGGGCATAAATTAGATCCGAAGTGGCCAATGTGTGAATTAGGATGGAGTTAAGAGAGAACCTGCTTTAATTCTATGATGTATTTACAAACTACAGATAGCAGATTGAGATTAAATCTCAGGAAAAACTTCACTAACTGTAAGAATAGTAGAATAATGCAACAGACTGCATTGGGAAATCATGGAATCTTTGTCACTGGAGGTTTTCAAAAAGAGGCTGGATAACCATCTGTCTTGAATGGTTTAGACACAACAAATCCTGCATCTTGGCAGGGGGTTAGACTAGATGACCCTTGCAGTCCTTTCCGACTCTATGGTTCTCTGATTCTGTGATTCTATAGTTGTCTTGAAATCCAAGGGCCAGCTTTAATTTAGTCTGGGGATGGTAGGTGATAGCTGAGTTTGTGTGCTTAAAGCCATAACCTGGGATTAGTCTATTTAGCTGGGAGCATGCTTCCCAGCCCAGATAAACAAATTAGTGCTAGCGGACTCGCGCTAGCTTACGAACAATAGCAGTGTGGATGCCGCAACTCAGGCTCTCAAGCTCACTCGACCTCCTGGATCTGAGCTCGGGTAGCTAGCTTGAGTCTCAGCTGGAGCTGCAACGTCCACATTGCACATTTTTAGTGCAGTAGCCTGAGTTCCACTAGCGTGGATTTGTCTACCCAGGTTGGGAGTCTGGCCCCAGCTGCAGTATATACATATCTGTGTTCTCTTATGACAACAGAGATCAGTAGGATTGGCACTACTGAATGAAGTCAGTACCCAATTGCACAATACACCTAGCTCTTGTCAATACAAAATGTTCAAATCGAAAGTGTCGTTCCGTCAGTCCTTTTCTTTACTAATTTAAAGAGAAATAGCATTGCTGTCATTGCAGTGCAATGGGAAAAATCATTGAAACTAGTGGCAGATTGTGTCCAATATGACCATCTAGGTGATGTATCCAACATAAGACACTATACAACTTTCAAGTATAACAAAGAACATTTTTATTTCTTCTTAGCTATTTTGAAGCCTGCTGACCTTGATGGATCGATCTATGCACCAAATTGTAAATGAGATATGAAATAAAACTTTTCTGTTCAATTGATAGACTGTTGTCAATGCTCAGCAGTTGCTGTAGCACAATATTTAGCTTAGACCTGACACAGAAGCCCATCTAGTACGTAATTCTCATCTTAAAAAGGCCATTTCCAAATAAATCAAGATATTTTTTCCCACAAGATGTTTGTTAACTTTTTAAAATTTCTTCCACGTCCTCTCTCCCAGTTGATATCTCACAGTTATTTAGTAGCGACCTTCACTAAACCTTATGGTAAGTTTCACATACTGGGATGGGCATGCCAAAAACAAATTATTTTTAATAAAGTGAGATATACACAGCCTCTACTGATCATTTACATGAATCTGTGTAATCTTACAGAAAAGAAATCTGATATGGAGCTGACTGTGTGTGTGTTTGAGTTAGTAGGGAGGAAGATGACCTTGCAGTTATGGGCTATCCACTCTATTAATGTGCTAAAATGCTTTGAAAATCTGAAAGAAATCATGGTACTCCATACAACGTAGAAATGTGCATTTGAAGTAAGAGCCCAGCAATTCAAAATCTTCTGGTCTCACTCATAGCAGGTAAAAGGCTGCCTTGATGACACTTAGAGCAAATGAATTTCTCTCCTGCAGTCATGCACTGAATACATAGCTTGATCTAGTTTGGTACAAAAGGGCAGGATCTATAAATAGTTAACTGAGCTTTCTTCAGGACAAGTGATGTATAGCTGGAACTCTCTTTTGGGGTCTTTTTTAGAAGTAAGTGCAAATATGAAGAAAAGGAAAGTTTGTAAAAAGAGGTTCTTTTAATGAGATTGAAACCTCACATATTTTACCTTCTTTTTGAGAGTACATGGACAACCACTTCAAAGGTATTTAATGCTGACCTTGCCATTCATTTTAAAAAAAGAAAGGGGGGGGGGGGAAGCAGATTTCTGTGAAACTGATGTGAATATATTTTTTTTGTCAACAAATGCAAGCAGATAATGCACCTTATCACTGACTAGTTAATTTGTATCAAAGGTGTTCCTATCATGCAAGCTTTAGTGCGTTCAGCTTTTATTTTAAAAAAAATAGCTATCAGGCTTAATGTAAGCTCTCCCCTCTTGTTGCCTTTCCCAATTTGCGTTTGCATTGTGCTGCATTATACTGTTCCCCAAAGGCCATCCCCATCCTGTTTGCTCTTTCATGCACCTTTTATGCAGTTCCTCTTAGATTTTTTTAAATTTTTGAGCCATTGCTGATTGTGTTGAGTGATGTTCTGGATCTAGCATAAATAAGGCTGTAAGTTATACTCTGGTACGATTACATCCACCAAAATGTCTTGTCAGTAGTGAATATGGTAAATAAGACAATTCAGAAATACTGTGAAGAGGCATCTATTTTCATGGTATTTCCAGCTTCTGTTTTTTCTGTTTTGTCCAATTGAACCTCAGCAGCTGAAAGTGCTGAGTCCAAACCCTCTTCCTCTCGCTTTGTCTTACAGCCAAACAAATGATCTTGCACATTCAAAACCTGCCACATACCCACAGGGATCCTAGAGTTTCTTGGTTGGTTGTTGTAGCCTTGTTAGCTCAGGACAAAAATTAAACAAAACCTTAATGTTGCAAAATTGGCTCATCTGTTTACTACTTAGTGTCTGTAAACCACTCAACGGTACTATTGTCCTAGGGTGTCATCCTGTAATGTCTGAATGGCCACTGCCTAGAAGGAGGTACTTTCAAATCTCGACAAGCTACTGATGCTGTTTTCTGTTTAAAACAATGGTATGGACAGGCTTGGCAGAATTTGATTTCTATTAATTCCTCAAAGAACTTTTTTTTCCTTTCTGTTTTCTGATTGCATGGAAGCTTCTTGCTATCTAGTCTAATTAACCTGCTTCCTGCAAGGCCACTCTGCTCTTATCTTCAGACCTTGCCTCATTTTTCCTGTGATATATTTTTCCCCCTCCCTGCCACTTTAAGAAATGGAGCTTCTGCAGACCCTGTCACCTGTGCAAAGTTTTCTCTGAACTCTCTGTAGTACATACTGCATATTTTATTTCCTCATTTGGCCCTTCATGCCTTCCTGAATGGTGAATATATGGTAGAAACAATGCATTTTCTCCTTTTCCACACAATCCACAATAAGTGCTGCTGTGTTTTAACCATGCTTCACTATTCAAACCTGCTCTAGAGCCAACAACTTGCCTCATCTCCTCTCTCCTAGTGCATTCTGCCTCAGTTCTTGGGTGCTAATGTTATCTGAATTACAGATGACTAGTCTTGTATATATTCTTGTGAGGGCTCAGAGTCTGGTAACTTGCCAGCTTGACACTTTTTTATACCTTTTTACAGTGATAGAGGAACTAATAATGAAATTGGTTGCAGAGTTGAGGTGTTGAATTGCACCCTTCCCCCTTGATTAGTATTTAGATATCAGCTGTAGCTTCCACCAGACTATATGTAAGTTTTGCAGAAGTACAACCCTAGTGTGCAGTCTCAGTTGCTTGTTGCCAGTATTCTGGTCTGTTCTGGCAGCTGCTCCTTTGTTTCCTTGTTCCTGAGAAACGTTGCAAGATTATTATTATTTATTTGTATTACCGTACAACCAAGGAACCCTAGTCATAGACCAGAACCCCAATTTGCTAGGCACCGTACAAACACAGAACAGAAGATGGTCCCTACCCCAAAGATCTTACAGTCTAAATATCAGATAAGAGACAACAGATGGCCACAGATAGACAGGGAAATACAAGGAAAGAATGATACAGTACTGGTTGGCATGATAGACAGTAGTCTCAACACACCAGCAGCCTAGCCATTGCCAAGTTCTTTGTAGGCATCACAGCAGAGGATAATTTTGAGGAGGGATTTGAAGGTGGTCTTCTAGTGTGATTGTTTTAACACAACTGGTTGTTTCTTAGTAGATATTTGACCATTTACTTTTATTGACATTGGGACAGATTCACTGATACATTCTGGCTGCTTTGTGCTGCTCCTGCCATGCACAGCAGCTGTAAATCTGGTTTAATTTAAGCCAGGATGATGGCTGTTTTGCATTGCTGGAACAGTGCAAAGCAGCTGGATCCTACCAGCTGATCTAGCCTTTTGGTGAACCATTATAAATGACTTGTTTTATTCATGATCTCTATGCACAACTGTATTTGAAGTCAAAACCTGTAGGAATATTGAGTAGATCATATCCATTAAAGGCAGCTTTTATATTCTAAAATAAGCATCCGTGGAATTAGAGGTTTCTTGAGCTAAAGGTTTTCCAAGCTAAAATGAAATTATGCATGTTAGCCATATGTGTTTGTTTATATAGGACTCCCTCAGATACAGTCTAATTTCTGCTGTCTTATCCTATTTTCAGACATATCAAATGAAATTATTTAAATGTTAAAATTTAAAACTGCCGATTTTTAGACGTTTTTACTATGTTGCCAAAAAGGGCGCTGTACTTAGTCTAAATACAGTTTTGCTATAGCAGTATTTCCTTCCAGTTTATTGGGATGATTTCAATGGCATGAAATCTAAGTGATGTTGGTAAACTTGATGTTATCTGTGATTTATTGATTGGATATATTCTAGGCCTATTTTCCTTTCATTTTAAAATATAATCTATAGTTGAGATCATTTGTACTTACCTTTGTACTTGCATAGATAGCATTTTACATGTTCAAAGCACTCTACAAACATTAATCAACATAATATAATTGTATAAATGGTATTTTTTACTACCTTTTTATTAAACTCTGCTGTTACTCTAAGGTCCTTGTAGCATACTACAACATTCAGCAGTTCGTAGTCATTTCTTTTAACAGATAATGATAGCTCAATTAGAGTGAATGTAAGAGAGCACAATCAACATTATTCCTGTTATTAACTTTTGTTTCATAACTCGGCTTGTTTGTCCTTTATGTAGAAGTATTCTCTTATTAAAAAATCCAATGATGATTTTTTTTCTGAAGTCTTTCACGATAACCATAGTGGAATGTAAGTGTGAAATTAATCCTTTGATTAGTAGTAAGACTGAGGAAAAACATGACAGAACTTGCAAAGTTTGACTGGACTTTGAGATGCAACACCAAAGAATTAATTACTGCTTCATATTAATCAAGATAACAATGCAAAACCCTTCATTAGGAGCACAGGGAAAGTTCTTCCTCGGTCCTTGGAGAGAATATTATATGCAAGCCCTGTGGTGTGGGTTGCAAAGTGTCACTGGAATTTATATGCATTACTTGTCTAATTGCAGTAAATGTAGCATGTCCAGATAGATTTAAAAGTTGGATGGGTGTTTGTTACTTGCTGGAAATCACTTGAAACCTCGCTAGTCGGAGGCAGCTGTTCACAGGTCCTTCACCTCTCCCCAGAGATGGCTAGAAGACTCTGTTGTTGGACCCTGTCTTTTATGGCAGAAGCAGTAAACATGACAGGTTGTTTGGGAGCCATCTGCTTTAAAACGGTTTCTGCTTGGTATGCAGCAATGAACTTGAGATCAGTCTTCTGTCCGTCTTCACGGTAACCATCTTGTTTGGTGTCACAACAGGTGGAAGTTGATGGGATGAAACTAAATGTGACCAGTGAGTGGAACCTGGCTTCACCCTTATTGTCTGTCACCGTTGATGGCGCTCAGAGGACTTTCCAGGTAAATTCACTGACACATTATTTATGGAATTGAAATGACTGCACCCCTTCAGAAATAAAAACACTGTATGTCTGTATGGATATTAAATTTGATGTACAACAGGAAAATACTGTGTTGCTCTAACATAGTCTTTCTCTCTCTGTTTAACAATCTCTTTATTGAGATGGATTTCTAGAGAAAATATTTGGGAAGATGACATGTCAGAATACTCTTTAAATTAGAGACAGTGTCTCAAATGTCTCACATTTCAAGGGACCTCACACATTTTAGTCGGAGACTTGCTTATGTTTCTCACAATTGTAGTGTCTCCTCACTTTTATTGTTGAAATAAGAAATATGTATTTATTGAAGGAACGAATTCCAAGTCATTCCTGCACTAATAATTTTGTGTCCCTCATTTTGGGTCTTTTCAGATTGAAAGGCAAGGACCGCATCTTTCCTGTATTGTTGTTCTTGTATTAATGTGTAGCAGTTTCTTGCTTTAAAGAAGAAGAAAAAAATAAAAAAGCAATGCCTCTCAACCCCACAAAACTAAAGAATTGGTTATGAATTATATCAGATTCTAAAATATTCCCCGTGTAAGTGTTTAAAAACAAGAAATTGCATTGCCATTTTTTATTAACTGTATTTTACTTTTTCTCATGGTAAGATGGTTCAGAATTTGCCTAGGCTATGTCTACACTATCACTTAGGTCAGTATAACTTACGTTGCTCAGGAGTGTGAATAAGCCACCCCCTGAGCGACATAAGTTACACCGTCCTAAACACCGATGTGGACAGTGCTATGCTGGTGGGAGAGCTACTCCCGCAGATATAGCTACCTCCACTCATTGGGGGTGGATTAATTAAGTCGATGGGAGAGCTCTCTCGTGTCTGCTTAGAGCATCTACACTAGTGCTTACAGCAGCGCTGTAATATCTCTAGTATAGCCATAGTTTCATTTACTATATAGTCACTTTAATAATAAGATCAGGGTGTCTGCAGACCCTAGAAGTCATAGGAAAGAGATTCTGAAATCCTGGAATTTCTTGAAAAATAGTATAAATTTATCAGTGATTCTGCATTTTTAAAAAATGTACTGCTGAACATGTTCATTTATGTTTTGCATTTTTATTCATGGCAAATGTCACGATAATGATATTTTCCATGTGTCTGAATTTGAATGACTTCAGCCTTGCTATCCGAAATAGTTGTATCTTTTAACGATGGTATGAGTAGGAAGTGAGTGACATTCTCATTATATGCCTAGGCAGATATATACAAATGGGTCTTTCTAGCACATCTGTGTTCTTTAGGGACTATTCAAAGTTTTCTTGCAGGGTAAGTGTGGATGGACATCATCCACAGCTCTTAGTTACATTCTCCACTCTCAGAATTTGCCTGCTGCTGTCTAAAGAAAATCTTTAGTTTTTGTGTCTGCTCACTTTACTAATATTCAGCAAGAAGCAGTATATATTCATAAAAATGTAAGAGATGTTTTAGAAGAAACCCAACATATTTTGGTATGCATACATGCATGTTTTCAGATGAGGTACGATCAAAACTAATGGGAAGCGTACATAAGGACATATTACGGCACTATACAGCATTATGAAGCTTTTATTGTGGGTGACTAATAATAGGAAGATTGGTTATATGCTAAAGCATGATATTTGAACTTGCATTTTCATTTAATTCCCAGAGTACAGAATGTTGCCATAGCTGGGCATGTTTACTGCTAGGTGGCTTTCCTTGAACTGCTGGGATACAATTTGTCATATGAAATGCATAAAGGAGGTCATTATAGCTGCTGTACACCAAATATGTTGGAGTGTATGTTATACAACAAAAAGTGTAATAAGCCATGTAGTTATTGTTTCTCCTTGAGCTATTATATGTAAACCTCTGTTTTGTTTAGAAATCCTATAGCTTGAAAAGTTGTGAATGTTGTGATTTGTGTATGTAAAATTATGGGCACAATGTGATTAACCCTTGGTATCTGCTCACTGGAATCCAAATTGGATTTTTGTTATGTTTCTCTAGACCTGTTCCTCTGCAAGAACCAAATTAGACTAGTGTGTTCCTATAGGTCAATTTGTCCCCAAAAGCAATTGATCCCTGAGTCTTGGTGTATCTTCCTTCAGCAAGTCTTCTCCCTAGAGCCATTTAAACTACTAATATAAATGAATCGTATAATTCCAGCTGTGCTTTATTAATTTTCAGGCATTCTAATTTCTCTTCATAGTTGGTTTCATTCATCTAAATTTACTTAACTAGCATATTCTTTATGAACATTATATTTCTTTGAAGATTGATTTATGCATCTACGGCTTGATCCTGAAAGGTGCTGAGTACTCTGATCCCAATGCAGCAATGCACTTAAGCACATAAGTTGAAAAGAAGGAAATGTTCAAATATTTTGTTTTAAAATGTATTTATGCACATTGTGGTCTAGATATTCAAATTGCTATGTATCTGCAATCCTCTGCAATCCTCTACACTTAAAAATAAGTAATTAGACATGTGAGTCTATTTTCTTTCATCTGCTAAAGGATCTAGGACCAAAATGTATAAATAAAGGAAGTATCAGTCTAAGGAGAGTAGATCTGTGACATTCAAAAATGGATAAAGTAGCTTGATCCTGCAAGATTGAAGTCCCTATGTTTATGTGCTTAAAATTAACTGTGTGCTTAAGTGCTTTGTTGCATAGGAGCCAGAGTATTAAGGACATTGCTGATAAAATCTCAAAAAAAAAAAAAAAAAAAATTGCTGAATCCAGTGACTTCCCCCAACTGTAGATTCTCCTACTGATTTGGGATCTCAAGCAGTTTTGCTTATTACAGATTATTATTATATAGGTTTCAGACCCTAAATACAGGAACTGCAGAACATTCTTTTTTTTTGTTTCTTTTGTCTGTTTGTTTAAGCTTATAGATAAGTTTGGAAAGATTTACTGAGTGATGTGCATGAAGACTGACTGATACTTTCCAGTAGTATACAGCTACTGTACATGCTCTGTTACTTGCATTTTGAAATGGTTGCTGGGTCACTTTTACTATTATCTCTATGAAAGTGAAATATTGTATATGCTCCCTTTTCTTTTTCTTAGATGAGAGAGCAGGCATGGCTTTTTTCAGAGCTTATAGGATCACCCTATGTTTTCACATTTGCTCCCCAAACCCTTAGTCATCACAGCAAAAGGAGCTCATCACGGTTACTCCAGAAATGATGAGGGGGTTGCTTGAGAGTAACTGATTTTCATTGCCTCACTAGTCGTCATTACTTGGCAATTGAAGCAAATACAAGAGATCTCTCAAATATCTTATTTAAAAAACAAACAAGTACCACGACACCCCATATGTGCAGTCATCAGCGAGCACCTCAGTATGGCAACCCTCTGGGGACCCTGGCACGGCACTAAGGGTGTATATGGAGTTGGACCGTGAGGACTCTCTTTCAGGCAGCCTGTCAGTTAGTTGCCACCCCAACCAGGGAGGTGGATCCAGCTTCCCCTCAGGTGCCTGCCTCCTCATCCTCTTCGCTGGACCAGGCTATCGTGCCACTCCTCTAGACGACTACAGGGCGCACCAGGACCTGTTGGAGCAGGTAGTGGCTAAGCTAGACCTTAAAATAGAGGAGCTGTCTGAGCCAGTAGATGAGCCCTTTGGCGTTCTGGCATCCGCAGCTCCTTTTAGGGTGGCCATCCCAGTGCATGATGGGGTGCTGAAGCTCGCTAAGGTGCTCTGGCACACTTCGGCTTCCCTGCCCCCCATGTCTAAGCAAGCGGAGAAGAAATATGTCCCAGCCAAGAGGTTTGAATATCTATACATGCACCCATCCCTGGGTTCGCTAGTTGTGACAGCAGCTAATGAGCGTAATAGGCAGAAACAAATGAGTTCAAAACCTAAAAATAAGGCGGCCAAGAAATTAGAATTATCTGGTCGCAAGGTTTACTCAACAGCGAGCCTGCAGCTGAGAGTGTCAAATCAGCAGGTGCTTTTAGGACACTACCATTTTAATATCTGGCAGTCATTGGAGAAGTTCTCTGACTCCCTCCCACAGTCCTCCAATCAGGAATTTCAGGTAGTCCTGGGGGAAGGGAAAGCATTGGCCAGAGCCTCCCTGCAAGCGGCATTGGACACAGTGGACTCGGTGGCATAGGCAATGGCCTTTGTGGTGTCAATGAGGAGAGTGTCCTAGCTCCAATCATCTGAGCTTTCAGCAGAAGTCCAGCAATCCATTGAGAAATTGCCATTTGAGGGTTCCGCCCTCTTTGCGGACCAGACTGATGCCAGGCTGCATAGGCTTAAAAATTCAAGGGCCACTTTGAAGTCGTTGGGCCTATATACCCCGTCTTCGTCCATGAGGCACTTCAGGCCCTCTCAGCAGTAGCGATTCGGGGGTCAGCCCCGGGTGGAGCCCTTCAGGAGGAGGCACAAGAGCTATAAGCGCTGTCGAGGCAATTCACCGGCCTCGACCTCAAGAGCAGGACTGAGCCACCACCCCTCTGGGGGAAAGCAAGGCTTTTGAAGGTGTGTCCAAGAGCAATCTACCAGACTGCATTCAGGATCCAAGTTCCCGATTTATTTTCTTCCTGCCTAACACCTTTCCTTCTTGCTTGGAGGGCCAAAATGACGTACTGCTGGGATCTAACCACCATGGCTTTTGGCTATACCCTCCAGTTTCTTTCACTGCCGCCTTCCCACCTCCCCTCCCAGTCACTTTTCACGGACCTTCTCATGAGCAATACCTTGTCCAAGAGGTGCAGGTCCTGTTGCATGTGGGCGTGATGGAAGAGGTGTCCTAAGCATTGAGAAGGAAGGGTTTCTGCTCCCTCTACTTTCTGATCCCCAAAGCCAAGGGGGGGGGGGGGGGACTGCAGCCCCTTCTAGACCTATGTGCTTTGAACAAATACCTCAAGAAGCTAAAATTTCATATGAGCACCCTGGCGGCCATCATCCCCTCCCTGGATTTGGGCGACTGGTGTGCCACTCTTGATTTAAAGGATGCCTATTTTCATATTGCTATCTTCCCGGGACACAGGAGATTCCTGCAGTATACTGTGGGTGCCTAACACTTCCAGTTTGCGGTTCTATCGTTTGGCCTCTCCACTGCACTGTGTGTATTCACCAAATGCGTGGCGGTAGTGGCTGCCCACCTCAGGCACAGAGGAGTGCAGGTTTTTCCTTACCTGGACAATTGGCTGATCCTGGGTCGTTCAAGAGGGCAGGTCTGATGCAACATCGAGATTGTGAAAGACACCTGCAGGTCACTGGGCCTGTTAATAAATGAGCAAAAATCAATACTTACACCAGTTCAAAGGATAGAGTTCATAGGGGCAGTCCTGGACTCTACTCAAGCCAAGGTGCTTTTGCCTGAAGACAGATTCTTGGCATTGTCAGGGCCCATAGTCCGACTAATGGCCTATGCCCTCACCACAGCAAGAGTGTGTGTCTCCTGGGGCATATGGCAGTGTGTACATACATGGTACAGCACTCCAGGATGCGACTTCGGCCACTCCAGTTGTGGCATGCCACAGTTTATGCCCTGGCCAGACACTCCTTGGACAGTGTGCTCACAATCCCCCCTCATGTACTTACCTACCTGTCTTGGTGGCTGGAACCCTGACATGTATTGGCAGGGGTACCGTTCGTGGCCCCCCCACCGACTCTGTTGTTGGTATCAGACACTTCGGACATGGGCTAAGGTGTCCACCTCAGTGCCCTGAGAATTCAAGGTCTCTGGTCCAAGGAAGAGTCGTCTCTCCACATCAATGTCAGAGAGCTCAGGGCGATTTGCCTAGCTTGCAAGGTGTTCCTTCCACATCTCTCCAGCGAAGAGGTAAAAGTCCTGACAGACAACAGAGTGACCATGTCTTACATAAACAGGCAAGAAGAAGCCAGGTCTTCAGCCCTATGTCATGAGGCCCTGCGTCTGTGGGAGTTCTGTGTAAGCCACAACATCCATCTGGAGGCAGTCCATCTGTCGAGTTTGAAAAATACGCTGGCGGATCGTCTGAGCAGGTCCTTTTGCTCTCACCACGAGTGGTCTCTCCACCAGGAGGTAGCCAACAGCATTTCCCAGAGGTGGGGAGCTCCCCAAGTAGACCTCTTTGCTACCAAGGAAAACAAGTGTCCTGTACTGCTCCCTCTTGAGAGCAGTGGACAACTCCTTGCCAGACACCTTTCTCCTGTCATGGGCAAGGGGTCTCTTGTATGATTTTCCCCCGATACTCCCATACACAGAGTCCTTGTGAAGATAAAGAGGGATGGGGCACGGGTCATCCTGATAGCTCCGACAGCATCCCAAACCAATGCTGTCTGGGCCAAGCCGGGGCTCTCAGTGGCCCAACCATGGTCACTCCCGATGAGGCCAGACCTTCTCTCTCTAGACCGGGACCGGTTGCTCCACCCAGATCTGGCCACTCTCTGGCTGACAGCATGGATGCTCCATAGTTGAGCAGGGATCAGCGCCACTGCTCAGCTCAAGTCCAGAGGATCCTACTGGAGAGTAGAAAGCCTTCTATAAGAGTGTCTTATTTAGCCAAATGGAAGTGCTTCACCTGCTGGGCAATGAGTCAAAACGTCTCGCCAACTAAATCCCCTATTCAGGTGATCCTGGATTATCTGCTTCATCTGAAGCAGAAGGGTTTAGCCTTCGTGTTTATTCAGGTACACCTGGTGGTGATTTCGGTCTTGCACTCTCCGATCTAAGACAAGTTGGTTTTCTCCCACAAAATGGCATCCAGGTTCCTCAAAAGAGACTTTTTCCTCCAACACAGAACCCGGTCCCTCAGTCAGATCTAAACCTCATCTTCTTAAGACTTACAGCACCGCCGTTTGAGCCGTTGGCTTCTTGCGCCCTCGCATCTGTCCTGGAAGGTGGCATTCTGGGTGGTGATCACTGTGGCCTGGAGGATCTCTGGGTTAAAAGCCCTGACTTCGGAGCCGCCATACATGGTCTTCTTTGAGGACAAGGTACAGCTTCATCCTCACCCAGCTTTCTTGCCAAAGGTAGTTTCCCACTTCTATGTGAACCAGGACATATTCCTGCCAGTCTTTTATCTGAAGCCTCACCAATCCAACGAGGAGCGGCGTCTTCACGCTCTCAATGTGAGGAGAGCATTGGCATTCTACATCGACAGGACCACCACCATTCCACACAGATCTTTGTTGTGATCCCTGATCGGCTGAAGGGACGTCTGGTGTCGTCCCAGTGGATCTCGTCCTGGATTACGGCCAGTATCTGGTCCTGCTATGAGCAAGCGGGGGGTCACGCCACTGGCTTCCCTGTCTGCCCACTCCACAAAGGTGCAGGTGTCTTCAGTGGCCTTCCTGGCCCGTGTGCCTATTCAGGACATTTGTAGAGCCCCTATGTGGTTCTTGATACATATGTTTATGTCCTACTATGCCATTACGCAGCAAGCACGGGACAATGCTGAATTTGGCAGAGCAGTGCTGCAATCATCACGTATATGAAATCCTGCCTGTCTCCGGAGGCATTGCTGGTAAGTAACCTAATTTTGAATGGACACGAGCAAGCACTCGAAGAAGAAAGAACGGTTACTTACCTCCTAACTGTCGTTCTTCTAAATGTGTTGCTCATGTCCATTCCACAACCCACCCTCCTTCCCCTCTGTTGGAGTTCCAGCAAGAAAGAACTAAGAGGGAGCGGGGCCGGCAGCACTCTATGTACGTGCACCACTGCAGAGGGCACTAGAGCCGGCCTTGTAGATACTACTAGGGGAAAAATTTCCGGCACCGGTGCATGCGGCTCGCACACACCTAATTCAGAATGGACATGAGCAATGCATCTCAAAGAACAACAGTTATGAGGTAAGTAACTGTCTTTTCCCAACATCCAGCTGTGCAAGAGAGCAGCGGTTCAGCAATTCGTCTTTCTCCATTGCAGTCCTAGCTCTGAAACCTGATTTTATGACAGAATAAAACAAAAGTTTTTTCTCCTTCTGCCCATTGAGACCAAAACTTCTAGGGCCTTGCTTTCCGTACCACGCCACTGAGCTCCTTCCCTCCCCGTGCCTCATGGAGGAACAGGCAAGGGTTGGGTATTTCACCAATCTGAAAATAGTTGGTCAATTATCCAGTCAAATATTGTCAAGTAACGTCTCATACTTTAACACTAATTTATAAGAACAGTAACAAAAAACAGTAAGGTTTTATGGTCTCAAGTAGGCTTACCCTTATCCCTTATGCCTAGATACTTATGCTACTAGTTACAAAAAACAAGTTACTTAAGTGAGTTATTTTAATTCAGAAAAATGCAAAACACAGTGAAATGATTTTCTAAAATAATGGAAGAGTAATTTATTTTTACTTTTTTTAGCTGTTAGGTTGGCCTTTAACTTAACATTATTCATAAAATATTTTAATTAAAAATAAAGCGCACACATAGCATCCATAAAATAAAAAAGCCATTTTTAATATCACTTATGCTAGATATGCTGCAGACCAACTCTTCAAGCAGTTTCATGGCTGTGCATCTTTTCTGTTTGTGTTGGGGGAGGAAGTCTAATGGGTGTGAGCCCTTCTCTCGCTCTCCACTCCCTTACGAGTTTATTTCCATATGTTTGTCTAGTCAGTGTAGCTTGGAAGTTTTTTGGGGCAAGGACCATGTCTTTTAACTAGTTTTAATGTGCTTTGTAAATGGCATGGTATACAAAGTAAGATATACATACATACAATGTTCGTTGTAGAACAGTGTTTCTCAATTGGTATTCCGCGGAACCCTGGGGTTCCGCAGGAACACTGTTAAGGGTTCTGCGAGCAGCTGTTCTCCATGCCGCCTAGAGCAGCTGTTCTCCGCGCCGCCGAAAAAGGGAAGATGTCCCAGATTTTTCGGCAGAGGGTATCGAGTGTAAGTGTAATTTAATTGAGAAATGATGACCTAGTTTGTATGGACATTTTTTTTGGCCCCATATATAAAAATACTGTTAAGAGTTTGGGGGGTTCTGCAATTATTTATTTAGTTCAAAAGGATTCTGTGGCCAAATTTAATTGAGAAACACTGTTCTAGAAGATTCCAGCCAAGATGCTCAGCTTTCAATTAATACACCTTTTTCCCCACAGGTGGCATTATCATGCAGTAAAGTGAGTGATCAAGATATTTCAGTAGGTTTGGTAACAAGTGGCACCATGATGCAGTCAATGCATGATGCATGGGCCTCTTGCCTACATCATGGTATTCTTGCTGGAATATTTGACCATGTTCAAACGATAGGTGTCAAGTTAGGTTAAATAATGTATCGATTGACTAGCTTGCAATGTCTAGAGGAGGATAAACAGGGCAAACCAAAAACAAGAGGTGCTCCATTTGTGAAAAAATCCCTCCTAGGAACCACAGAAAAGGAGCTCTGACAGACCAGTTTCCAAGCTGTGGATGCTTGCTTGGCCAAGAGAAGGTCAGAGAATGGGCAGATTGCTTGGACCTCTTCATTCCACTCTCTGCCCCTGTACTTGAGTGCAGACTTTTCCAGAGACAGCTTCAAAAGGACAAGTGTCAATGTTCCTCTTGGGTATGTGCAAAATAGATCAACAATGACTTTTCAGGATTGAGTCCAAAATCCCACTCCCCAACAACCAAACTTCATTGTCCTATCCACCACCAAGGGTGGTTTCATCCATGTCCTTAAGTGGACAGTTGAGTAACATAGAAAGACATCTGGTATCCTTTCAGAGGTGCCACCATTGAGACCAAGCTGCTAACAAATAAATATCTAAAGGCAAGGGAAAATCTTTCACCAAAACTAGAATTTGGCATCCCATTTCATTCTGTCTTCAAAAAAGTCTTTAGAGAGGAGTGAAAAACTCCTGGTAAAGGCTTAATCAGCAAATCTGAAAACTCTACAGGGTTTAGAACACAGATACTCTTCATGCTCCCTGAAATTAGTGTCATGGTGACATCCCAGGCAAAGGACATGATAATTCTTGCTGAAGGGGATTTCTTCCCAAGATAACACACAAACAGGAAGAGAGAAGTCACTCTTAGAAGGGATTCTGAAGCATCATCAGCATGCTTTAGAGAAGGGGTAGTCAAAAGGCAGACAATGGGCCAAATCCGGACATCCAGATGCTTTTGAACAGATCCTGTAATCTTTTTTTTATTTTATTTTATTTATTTATTTATTATTTTCTCTGGAATCTGGACCTTGACTGTATCTTGACCAAGAAATGTGGACCTTGACAAAAATAATGGACTATCCCTGCATTAGAATCTGTATGTAAATAGTTTCTGTGCATATCTTGTAGCAGTAATCAACTAGTCACACTTGCAAACACCTGAATTATTTGTCATGGAGTCTACCAGAGTTGCTCAAGTTACTTTTTAAAAAGTTAGTCTTGAATATGTATATGGTCAACAGGAAAGGCAAACGTGTAATCTTTGATACATAGGCTGAAAAGTACGAGATATCTTTCACCACCATGTCAGGGGTCAGTAACTGCAAGGCTACCTTAGCAATGGCAGAGAGATCTCCAGAGGTCATGACTGATCTAATAATGTGTCAGCAGCTGAAATCACTCTGCCTTATGGCTGACTCAACACCATGTTCATGATATGGATGGATTGTGTGGTGGGGAGGGAGCTGGGGAATCTAAATTACCAAAAACCATAAAATGATAAATCACTACTGCCTTATAAATGACCAGCTTGACCAAGAAGGGATTAAACACACCAAACATCCTGTACTCTTAATATGTTATGAAAAGGAATGGTCATTTCTCTCTTCCTAGAAGGAAAAGTTAATTACTGTGCCCACCCAGTCCCTGTGGAGTTTGTTTGCCTTTTTAATGAGAGAGGTCTCTTGCAATAAGGCCATGTCTGCATTCACCTTTTTCAATTTAGCTCTCAGCTTCTTCAGCTTAATGGGGCTGACAAAAGCCTTTACAATTCAAAAGGTTAATTTAAAAAAAATTATCTATCACAATACCATAGCACCATAATTTTCTCCAGAGGAGTTGGAAATCCTAGTGATCCTGAATACTTGTTATGAATGTTGTAAGGAAAAATGTTCACACCCAAGCACCAAAATTATATGTAGACTCAAGCATTACATTCTACTAGTCGATGGGCAAGATAATCATAAGAGAGCTTCTCCCTTGACACACAGATTCTCCAGTGTAAGAATGGGTTCTTTTGAACAGAGAGCAGAATTAAAGTTACCAAAATAAAGTAAAATGCAATATGGTGATGTGGGAGAAAGAAGGGGGACAGCTAAGAAGGAGAGAGAATCATGGATCCCTGTAAAAGGGTTCGTATTAAATCCTAACTGGGGCCATTATGCTGATTATCATGAGATGTAGGATTGCATGGTGGTCTATCGTCTGCATTGCATTACAGTTTAAAAATACAAGGCATCCCAGCATCTGAAAATTTGTGTAGGGTTTCCAAAACTTGTTAACCAACTCTTCTGTTATGCGGTGGTGTTGTAGCCGTGTTGGTCCTAGGATATTAGAGAGACAAGGTGGGTGAGGAAATACCTCTTCAAGTGAAGAAGAGCTCTGTGTAAGCTTGAAACTTCTCTCTCTCTCTCTCCAACAGAAGTTGATCCAATAAAACATATTACCTCACCCACCTTGTCTCTCTAACTATTCTATTATGATTTAACATAATAGCATGATTTAGGGAAAACGCAATTTAAAAGGTTATGAGGAGAGCTAATAACATTTTATCAGGAACATGCACAAGACCAAATAGCTGGTCAGGAAGACATTGCTAAACTGTTTAACCAAAAAAGAAAAAATTGACAAATGAATTAATTATGTGCACCATTTATGGGAGTTATGTTAACTACCAGTTCCTTACGGACTATCGAAAAGGGGAAATTATCTAATATTATGAACATAAGAATGTAAGAACTGCCACACTGGGTCAGACCAATGGTCCATCTAGCCCGGTATCCTGTCTTCTGATAGTGGCCAATTCCAGGTGCTTCAGAGGGAATGAATAGAACAGGTAATCATCAAGTGACCATCCCATTGGCCATTCCTAGCCTCTGGTAAACAGCAATCTCTGCTTATCCTGGCTAATAGCCATTGATGGACCTATCCTCCATGAACTTATCTAGTTCTTTTTTGAAACCTGTTATATGAATAATGAATTAGCTAAGTAATATTGTCTTCAGTTTATAACAGAGGCTGTTGTAAATTGGCAGTGCATTAAATCATACAGGCAAATTCAATTTAGTACAGTTCATAATTTGGTGACAGTGACATCAAGGCACATGTTGTTCCAAACAGTTGTGCTCAGTGTTGGGTTCCGTGTAGATTTCTTTTACAGTATCTTTACTGATACTAGAATTTGATAGTGCAATATTTGATAAATTGGCTACTGTCCATTCAGTAGTTTACCTGGAAGACTGCATCTACAAGAAACGAATGGATCTCCCTCAGCTACAGGCATATCCTACAATACTTCACAAAGCAGAAGTCAGCTTTGGCATTAGCAAATAAGAAGATATATATGAATGATATGTACTAGCACAGGATGGGATGTACCACAAGTGTAGTCCGTCAGTTGGCTGCACATTTTAATCAACACTTCCACTCAAGCACATGGGCCTCTGAGGTGTCAGGAGGCAGGGCTGGGTGGTGCACCTCCTGGGCTCCAGATTCCCCGGGCATGCGCGCACACAACTTGCTGAATAAGTTACTGTGGCTCTAATCCATAGTAATTTATGCAATTTCCTCCTCTGCACTGTGGAACCCTAACAACTCTTCCAAGCACAGCCCTGGTTAGGCAAGTTCCTTAATGCAAGTCTTCTGTGAGGAATAGAAGGGAAGGCATGTGTGGAGTCAAGGGGCTTCTTCACAGACTCTTGTTGCCTCCAACAGATCTCTGAAGTCCATGTGGATCTTGGGGAGTCTTCAGGTTTATGAGGTACAAACCCTGGTCTCATCCAGGTGAGGAAGAAACTTGGGGAAAAGTTGCAAATTTAAAATACTGATTTTTGCATTCCTCTGTTGTAGGAATAAATAACATGTAGGTCTAGCCCATATTTTCCTAAGTTAAATTATCTAAAGTGTCTACTAACTTTGGGTGAATCAGTGTTTATGTTCCCAACATTGACACACCTGCATCCACAAATCCAGTTGAAGTCCATGAGAGGCACAGATGCTCTAGCATCTCTGAAAATCAGCTCCTTAGTGTGTCAAGTTGGAAACCCATTGATTCACCCTAAAAACTAATGGTTGCTTTTTAAAATGTTTAGCTGTGGCATTTAAAATGTGTTCACAGTACTCATATGGGCTGTGATATTACTGTAATTATTTTTAGCTACCTTTTATGTGTTTTGTTCTATATATTTTAATACGTTTTTACTCCACTGTTTTTGCCTTGGTGCCAAGCATTGCCAAAAATATATATATGCCACCAACAATGTTTACATATTTCTAAAAACCCATGTATTCTCCAGTCTTAACTTGAGCAAATGAAGTCGTTTCAGTAACACAAGATGCAGTTTGTTTGCTAAGCTTTAGTGAATATTCATTTTGACTCAACACATTAGTTGTTCATTTGTAAGCAAAGCAAATGCTATTGGTCTGTTTCAGTTTCTTTGTTTGCAGTCATTTCTTCTCTCCACCTGCTCTCAGCAGGTAGTCTGCAGATCCAAGAGCATCTGAACACTTTTGGCAAATACCTTGAGATCTTCTTACATTCTAATAATGTCTGTATCTGTGTGGTGTTTGACTCTCTCTCATATATTGTAGATGGGGGAAGTTTTCCTTCCACCACCCCTTTATAGCTTGTTTCTAAATTTCATTTTTATCTAAAGGTACTCATCCATTGCAATCTTGAGTACTAAGCTGATTGTAACCCTATTGCATCATACACTGAATAGCTCATTGATACCCAACTAAGTGGAACTAATTTTCTATGGCAAAGCAGAAGAATTTGGAGTAGTGTCACACAGACCTCTTGTAATTTAGTGGGAAACACCAGATTGAATTGATTCCTTTTGAAATGATTGCATTATTGAATATAATCAAGGTAGTATGAAAATCAAGCAACTATGTTTGAATGCACTCATGTCTGTACTTACATGTAGATATATGCACGTGGATTTACACTTTATATTTCTGTACTTCGTTTACACAGATTATATCTTGTTATATTTGTGTGTATATTTAAATATATACATACAGTATTAAATACAAAAAACCATCTGTATATAATATTAATAATTGAATGTGAATTTGATAGATTTTAGAATTTAAATGATTTTTTAAAGTTAAAAATCATTTTATTTTTCACAGGTGTTAGTTTAACTGTCTGCCCCCCAAGTTCCCATGAAAAAAAGTATTACAGTTTTAAATGGGATTTTGTTAACTTAGAATCTCAGCCTGTATTAATTTAACCTAATATAATATAAAATTATTATTAAAAACCCTATAATTGAGACATAAAACATGTTATTTTCACAGGAAAAATATATTATTTAGGCTTTGTAAAAATGGTAGAAATATGCTTTGCATTAATTATTTTCTGCTTCAGACCTCTAAACAAATGTTTTGCAAGTTACTTTAAAAAAAGGTTTTTAATTAGCTGTGCTTTCTTATAACAGGAAAGCAATCAAATACAAGTAATCACATGTAATATGAAACAATCTATTAGGATGTATAGTTTCAGGTAAATATACAACTTAGAATAGGTGGAGATTGGTACATTCCTTTTCTTAAAAGATAGAAAATAAGAGTAACTGTTAACCATCTTCTTTCATTTTCCTGAAAACATCAGTTGCATTTACAAATCTCAGAAACAAGCCCACCAGTAGAACAGAAATAACTCCTTTCAGTATGCTTTAAAAAAGATCTAATCACATTTAACAGCTGAGATTTATTTACAACTGTAATTTGAAACATTAATTATGATAATATGCTGACTTCTTTTGTAATATGGTGTTCAAAAGCCTGGCAGTTTTCTTTTTGGTCTTGGTAACATATGTTTGAGTTGGAGAGTCCATCCACTTTTTTTTTTTTTTTTTAAATATGCTCAGAAGGAAAATTTCTTCCTCCCCCCTTCTGTGTTTTTTTAATTTTCCTCTCCTTCCCCCACCACAACTTCTTTCTCCTCACTCTGTTAATTTGAGGGATGGATTTTAGTGCTTACAGTGAACTCTTGATACCATTGAAGACTGAATGTGATAATGCATATTGGATACAATGTAAGCAGGTGCTGTGGGGACTTACCATGCTGCTATATCTGTGCCCTTTCAACAGTGACAGGCTAAGGAAGAGGGTATTTATCTTCTTATCCCTCATACTGTGATTATGAAGACCACTTCTAAGTATAAATATGTATTTGGTTTTAGGTCATAGATTCTAGTCTACATGCTGCTGAATTTATTTTCTAGATGACTCAACAGTTATCACATTAGTAGGCATTTTAGTTACTTTGAACTGAAGTCCTTGCATTCTTTGGATCTGACTTTGCAAATCCCCAAGCATGCAAGGAGATTTTACATGTGAGTAGTCCCATTTGAAACAAAAGGACTGCTCATGTGAGTAAAGACTAACTGCATGAGGAAAGGTTTCTAGGATCTGGTCAGTAGCTATGAAACCCCACAAATCCACTCATGATACTAAGCTATTGCTTTGAAAGCATTTAAAGGAAAAATAGAGACAGGTTTTTTTGTTTTGTTTTGTATTTCTGTATGAAATGAAGGATGATGGGAGATTAGCCAAAAAATGGCAGTTCTTCTTTGAGTGCTTGCTCATGTTGATTCCAAGTAGGTGTGTGTGAACTGCATGCACAATTCACTAGTAGGTTTTCCCCTAGTGGTATCTGTAGGGTCGGCTCTAGTGCCCCTGGAGTTGTGCCCTCATGTTGCCTTATAAAGGGCGCTGTCAACCCTCTGCCTCTTCAGTTCCTTCTTATCAACTGTGAGGGTCTCTGGAACATTGCTTCTCTTGCTTTGCAAGCTCTTCCTCAGTGAAATTTCCCTAAGTACAGGTAGTAGTTAATGCTTAGTGTTAGTTGTGTTAGTTCTTAGAATAAGCATAGTTAGTACTCTGCTTATCGAGGTCTTTTTTTGTCATCCCGCCCCAGGGCTGGGGCATGCCTGGTTCAAGTCTTGTGGTGCCTGTAAGAAACCTATGCCCAGAGATGATCCACACTCAACCTATCTCAAGTGCTTGGGAGAGACGCATCAACGGAATCTTTGCAAGATCTGCAGAGGTTTCCATCCCAGGACCCTAAAGAAAAGAAGCCAGAGACATAAGTTTTTACTTATGGAGTCGGCTCGCCAACCAATGGAGCAAAGTCTGGTGGAGCTGAGACCGAGCGCTTTGGCGTTGGTGCAGCACACACCAGCATCAGTAAGGAATACGGTGCTTAGAAAGGATTCTATGTCTAGAGATCCTTGGCACTGATACGTTTCCCCAGCACCAAGGGACTCAGAATGTAGTGAAACACGGCACTGCTTCCAATCCCCAGTACTGTGTAAAAAGCAAAAGAAGACAAACGGGATGCTTGGTGATGCTGAAGTCATCCAGGTATAAAGGCTCTAGCAAAGTGTGACCCGCACTGGGCCTTTCCAGTCCTGAACCCTTGGCCTTGGTGCCATCAACTCCCACCCCATGAAGGGGTCTGTTGTGTCCAGGGCCCTTGGACTCCCCACCCAGGGAGAGAAGCGAGGAGGAACTGCAGCTCCCCTCCATGCCGGAGTCCTTTGAGGTAGCGAGGGAGCTCATCAAAGGCATGACACCGTCACCCCCTCCCAGGCAGGACCGGGAACAGGACCCCAGACCACCAGCTGTGAGAAGAGCCACTGTTCTGTCTAAGGGTAAACCTGCCATGATGGCAAGGCCACCTTCTTCACGGCACCGCTTCTGGCACCACACCACCATGGTCTCCTGGGAGTGAGCAGTTCTCCCCTGACTTAAAGGCGGAGTCATATAACTCAAGAAGCCAACAAGGCTTGAACAGAAGCCAGAGACTCAAGGCGGCTCACCTCCTTTCAATGCCATGACCTCCGCAGTGGCAGATACCAGCCCAAATGGCCATTCTGGATTTCGTGGGCATTCCACCAGGTGCAAAGGTCCCTTTTGGGGAGGTTGCTCTCGCTTGTCTCCGACATCGGAGCCCAACCATCACATGCAGTTGGGAGTTTGCCATGTGGCACCAGAGAAGGCTCCGAATTAGACATTGGGCCCGACATTGCCCTTGACCCGGGCATGGAAGATGAGAAACTGGCACTGCATGACCCCTTTGGTGCTGAAGGCCAAGAAGGAGGCATGGCACCCATCAGAGCATCGTCCTCTTCGTCATCAGCCGAAGCTGTGGCAGTAACATTGGCTGTGCCTCCGGCTGATGACACCAAGGCTCACCAGGAGTTGCTTCACAGGGTGGCTCAGAATATGGGGCTCCAAGTGGAGGAGGTCGCACGGGGAGCGGACCCCATGGTTGGCATCCTTGCCCTAGCAGGTCCCTCCAGAGTTGCCCTACCACTGATAAAGACCATATGGGACACTACAAGGTCTTTATGGCAAACCCCTGTCTCTCTACCTCCTACAGCGAAGAAGTTAGAGAGAAAGTACTTTGTGCTCTGCAAGGACCAAGAGTACCTCTATACTCGTCCTCCTCCTGGATCACTTGTACTGGCAGTGCCCAATGAGCATGATAGGTAAGGTCAGCAGGACCCCACCAAAGGCCAAGGACACTAAGCAGTTGAACCTCTTCAGTAGAAAGGTGTACTCTACCAGGGGCCTCCAACTTCATATTGTGAACCAGCAGGCTATCCTGAGCAGCTACACATTCAACTCCTAGGAATACCTGGCCAAATTCACAAAGTCGGTACCACCAGACTCTAAGTCTGAATTCACAGCCCTGGTAAAAGAGGGTAAGACTGTGGCAAAGGCTTTACTCGAGGCAGCACTGGATGTGGCGGATGCAGCAGCTCGGACCACTGTCATCTGGTGTAGCCATGAGGAGAAGCTTCTGGCTACGGACCTTGGGCCTCCCTGAGAAGGTCCAACCGACAATTCAAGATCTCCCCTTTGAAGGCCCAGCCCTGTTTTCTCAACAGACTGATGACTTTCAGGCTACTCTGAAGTCCCTGGGCCTTTACACTCCAGACTCCAAAGGAGGCACTTTAAGCCTCAGCCCATGCCTAGGTTCTACCAAGGCCAGCCTAGGCAAGACCCTAACTGAAGAAGGGGCAGAATTCACAGAAAGAGGCCTCCCCAACCTTCTTTAGCCAGGGTTCCGGACAGGCAAGACAATCCTCCAGTCCCAGGCAAAACATTTGAGGGTGTGCCTGAGGACAGCACACCAATCAGAGTCTTGGATCCACTCACACCCCTTTTATTTTCGGACTGACTGTCCCACTTCTACCATGCATGGTCCTGGATCACGTCAGACCACTGGGTTCTACACACAACGAAATGAGGATACTTGCTTCAATTTTCTTCTCTCCCGCCTTCCTAACCCCCACCCTCCCCATCCCTCTTCAGGGACCCCTCTCATGAGCATCTTCTACTACAAAAGGTTCAAGCTCTCTTAAGAATAGGAGTGATGGAAGAGGTTCCTCAGGAAGCTAAGGGGCAAGGGATTCTATTCCTGTTACTTCTTAATCCCAAAAGCCAAGGGAGGGCTCAGACCCATTCTCAACCTGCGAAATCTCCAGAAATTAATGAAGAAGCTGAGAATTCCGTGTGGTGGTGTTGGCCTCCATAATCCCCTTTCTGGATCTGGGTGATTGGTATGCCGCCCTCGACCAGTGAACTGGGCGTGCGGTATGCACACACCTACTTGGAATCAACATGAGCAACACTCTCAAAGAACAACAGTTACAAAAGGTTAGTAACTGTTGTTTTAATCAGGCTATGAAATGATTGTTAATGGCCCCTGCAAGTGGACAAAAGGGTAGCACAATAAGTGACAGCACTCTAATGAGGGTGGAGTGCATTCCAGGAAAAAAAGAAATTAAGTCCCTTAGGTTTTTTTTTTTTTTTTTTTTTTCCAACTTGCCATTTTCTGACAGCTTATCAAGTGGTCAGTACTTGTTTGTTTTGGCATACAGTTCATTCATTGTAGGTAGTCGGTACTTTGTTCTTCTTTGCAGTTTCCAAAACCTGATTGTATTTATCCTAGACTGTGGGAAAAGTGTATATTCCTGTTTCCTTTATAAAAGTAAACGTCAGGTTTTATATGAAATTTTATTTTCCATTCCATTAATCATTAATGTTGAAACATGTCAGGCCTTGGCACATCATTCTTTGTTTTCATACAATTGTACAGATTGCGGTGTCAGTATATGACCTGTTAGTCAAAAGAAAATGCAAGTTTAGGCTGTGGTAGGAAAGTTATTGCTTCATATTATAAACTGAAAAAACATGCCACATTATCAGAATAGGAACAGCATTTAACTTAGTGCTACTAAAAATGTTTACAGGGATTACTTGATATTGTGTAGCATTTTGTCACTTCATTTGTATTTGTCTTTTAAAATGTGAAAGTACTAAAGATAGCTGTCAATGTTTGTATTTTATATCTATCCTTGTCAAATATTCTATACACACGTGTAACCAGGGCATATTGTATAGGTATTTATATCTCTTTAAATTTAGCGATATAATATGTATTTACACTTTTTGACTTTGGCCTTGATTCAGCAAAGCTCTTAACTGCATATGTTGTGTGCGGGCCTGTACACACAGTAATTTGACAGCTGTGAGAGAAAATAGAAATATGACAGGGCAAATCATAGAATTAGTATTCTAACAATGTAACAGTCCAACTAATTGCATTAAATCTTACCTTATGTAAGTCAGACAGAGGCACATTTTCATGTATTTTACAGGTAAATTTGAAATGTTAACATTAGTCAAAACTCTTGTGGAAATGCTTTACAAGTATAGTGTAAAATATAACAGTTTGATCTAATGTAGAATTTCTCTGTGAATGTATGTGCTGTGAACTGACTCAAAGGGAGTCATAACTGCTTGTAACTACTACATCTTTTCCATGGTTAGGTTATAGGTAATATATGTAACCAATAATGTGCTTCCTTTTGCACTGCCTAGTGGCTCAATGACAGTATGCTCTATAAGAGAGTCTAATAGAGACCTGAGCTAACAGTCCCAAACCCTGGAGATAACCAAGTGTATCACAAGTTATTTTTTTCTGTTTTCAAAGGAGGAGCATTGGATGAATGCATTTTACAGCGCCTTGTCACAAAGAGGTGAAAATGTCTCTTTAGGATGAGTGACATGCTTACCATTTATAGAGAGTTGAGATAACAGAGTACATGAAGTGAGAATACAGATATATATGATCCATAGACTCTCACAGACCTTGGAGGTGGAAAAGTCCTAGTAAGTCATAGAATCGTAGGGTTAGAAGGCACGCAAAGGTTATCTAGTCTAATCCTCTGCCAAGATGCAGGATTTGTTATGTCTAAACCATCCAAGACAGATGGCTATCCAGCCTCCTTTTGAAAACCTCCAGTGAAAGAGCTTCCACAACCTCCCTAGGCAGTCTGTTCCATTGTCCTACTGGTCTTAATGTCATAACATCCATCTCCCCAAAACACAGGATTCCTCATTGTACATGGTCATGTTTGTGTTCAGTACTCTTCAAAGTAAATTTGTTAGAATCAGTTAAAGCAAAACTAGAATTTGAGCATATAAGCATGAATCAACTTCTGAGCATTGAAGCTCTTAAATACATTTTTACATTGTGCTTGTTTTGTGTGTATATATATATATATATATATATATATATATATATATATATATATATATATATATATATATACACTCATTTTGGTTATTTCCTGCAGGCGTTACAAGAAGAAAATAGCACTGCTTAACTTACTGAGAAAGCTCCTAATTAGTTTTTACACCTGTTTTTTTCAGTGCCTCTCTCGAGATGCAGCTGGAAGCATAAACATTCAGTTTCTAGGCACAGTGGTGAGTATTCAAGATCTTCTACTCTACATTATGCATGTGTTGAAATATAATTTATCAAGAAAATAGGCAGTTGATACTGACTGCACACAGAAGCCTGTGTTCAGGAATTTTGTTTTATTGTGTGTTTGCTTCAAAGCATAGGATACATAGACCCCCCATTCTAGGTATTTGAAAGTGGATGGAAGCAAAACTATCCTTCAGTGAATGCTATAAAATGTTTACATTCCCCATTTCATTTGATATGAGTCTATAACTTTTTGACCCCTAAAAGGTTAGGTATAAATGAAAGTACACTTGTAAGAAATAAGAGATTATGTAATCTATTGGAATATATTCGGATTTCAATCCAGTTTGTTTGCTTTCTTTCCTCCCCCATTCCCTGTTCATCCATTGGTGTTCTGTACATGTTTGTCTGAGCCCAGGGCCGATTTCTTTCACTCTATACTTCACATCCTCAAGGCATTGCAGTAGCCATCCTCCCAGCTAAGGAGGACTAGATGAGAATAGCTTTTTTAATGAGTGATTCAAAGCACTGCCTCCATCATCATCATCATCTCACTCTACCCTGAGTAGCTGAGAGAGCTGTCTCCTCCAATTCTTGCTGGCCAGCAGAATAATAGACTAAGAATCACAGGTCTCCAGCATAGGAGAACTAAGCAATCAGACAGATCTTTTGCCTCTTTCTTGTATCTTGGGTACTCATGTGCAAGAAGGAAAAACAAAATGTGGGTGTTAAATGATAGATACTTCTGAGTCTACATTCTCTGTATTGAAACAGCATCTTAATTCTGTCAGTCATGTGGTTAAAGTGATACTTAAAGAGCTATAATTGTAGTTTTCCAAGTTAATTCTCAATTTAAAGCTTTGAATAGACAAAAAAAGAAAAGTAAACTGCCTGTAAGAACTTCTGCTCGGGATTGTGCTTTTACTTGGGTCTCATTCATTGCCAACCACATTGTTGGTGCTTAACAATCAGTAAGCACTGTCCTATTTATTGTGTTGGACTTTGGCACTGATCACTTGCTTTGCAGGAAAGGATGTTAGTTTCACATCAGGAAAAAAATAATTATTCAAATTGAGTAGCATAAGAATATTAACACATCTTGTCAGTAAATACTAAAAAGTCAAAATAGGCTTTAATCAAATCCCTATTTCTGAGTATCACAAACTTTGGGAAGGTACTGGTCTAATCCCTGGCTAGTGACATTCTTTTTTTTAGTTGGATGCAAGTATGTTTTTTTTTATTAATTAATATTATTATTAATTTGTATTACAGTAATTCCAGGAGCCCTAGTGATGGACCAGTACCTCACTGTGCTTGCTCTTATTAACTAATCCTCTCCTGTCTTCCCTGCATCCCAACCTAGTACTCAACATGTGTGTGTACACACACACACACACACACACACACACACACACACACACACACACAGAGAGGGAGAGAGATTTAAAAAATCAGGACTGCCATGATGTTTGTCAGCTGTCACTCTGAGCTCTTTGTTTATATATTGCTTCCCTTTCCTCTACCATGTAGCTGAATTTCTCTTGAGATTACAAATTTTGAACTAAGAACAGCATCTTCCTGTGTTTATGCACCATCTAGCACAGGGAGAAAGGCTGATACGGATTACAGCTTTTTGGGCACTGCTATAATATCAATAATAATAACAGCTAATAAAAACGTAACTCCAAAGCCAGAAAAGAGGACCACTTCGTCCACTCCTAGAACCTTAGTGCACATATACTGGCGTTTCCAATATCAGGCCCATTATTAACAGAAAGAAGGGTAGTCAATGCCTTATAAGGTTGGCAGTTGGTTTTCCCTCCTCATAACACTAAATGCTTGAAAAGAATATTTGGTGATATGGTATTTAGATTTCTCAGTATCCTGCTTTAGTAAGCTATATATCACTGTAGAAATTAGTTAGTAAAACAATTTGTTTGATTATAACATCATTTTCTATTGGGAGAAGAAAAAAATAGGTTCAAGCGTTCTCTCGGTTTCACACATACGCAAATTCATCGTGAGTTTCAATGCTGGCAAGCAGCCTGGTGCTACTTAGTACACATTTAACTTTTCATCAGCACATGTTTTTTAGAACCAGCTGATTGAGAGCACAGTCATCCAGATTGTCACTATGGCATCATCTAAGATAAAATAATTCACTTGATTTCCTGACATTAGACAGCAAAAGCAGTTTTGCTACTGTTTTTTTTTAATAAGATATGAGTCTCCGTTTCACTGAGCCAGCTGACAGACATTGAAGAGAAGCTAAGAATGCTTTTGTATTAGAAACCACATTGGCATCCAGAGTAGTTAGTTAACGGACTGGGAATGTACACTTCCA
Organism: Emydura macquarii macquarii; assembly: GCF_026122565.2. Lineage (NCBI taxonomy): Eukaryota > Metazoa > Chordata > Testudines > Chelidae > Emydura > Emydura macquarii. The sequence continues at coordinate 5,907,545 of NW_027133808.1, read as the reverse complement.
CAGACAGACTGCAATTAAAAAAAAATTTTAATGTGGATATCAAAGCATAATGTATAGTAAACTTGTGAAGATTTTCTGTTAAGTGTAGAAGCAAAGGTATATGTTTCTGCTGTTTTAAAATAAAAGTGGAAAAAGTCATGCTACTGTTTCCAAATGAAATAGGGATTATGAGTATAAATTCCACAGTGTTGATTCCACAGTAATTCAGAGGTTCTACATGGGTCTTTAATAATTGTTTCCTGTTGCTGGACATGACTATAAATTCTTTGCTATTGGGGCCTCGCTCTTCTGTCAGTTCATAGTATCATTAGACAGTTTGTATGCGTTGTTGTTGTTACTAGCAGGAGTAGTATAATGGTAACACCGAGAAGCCCTAGTCATGGACCAGGACCCCATTGTGCTAGGTACTATGCAAACAGAATAAAAGAGGCCTAAAATCTAAGTATAAGACAAAAAAACAACAGATGAATACAGACAGACACGGACCACAAGAAAACCAGGAGACAAGCCTCTCTCAGTTGTTTCGTAAGACATCGTTTCTACTCTGTCCAATAAGTCTAAGATTTTCAAAAATAGGAGATCTAAAGTTAGGCTCCTAAACTCTTACTTAGGCATGTGCCTGATTATCAAAAGTGCTGAGTACCCATTATCTTCTGCTGACCTCAGTGGGAGTTCTTGGGTTCTCAGTACTTTTGAAAACAGGAAGGAATATAAATATAGGTAGAGGTGGCCTAGCTTTAGGTTCTTATTAGTGAAAATCTTGGTAGAGATGATTACCTCTCATAACTTTTGATATCCTATGTTACAACGTTGATGAGTTCCCCTCCTGCACTCTCACCAGGTTGCTGTACTGGACCCAAATCTTGAATCCCACATGCCCTTGGGGCTGGGTAGAGTTTAGGCACCATCTCTCTGTCTCTGGATCTCTAGACATGAATTCCAAGTGCAGACCCTGTGACAATTTTTCTATTGTCCTGTAGTGACTCCCAGACAGGGTCTGTGACATACATGACTAATCTTTGCTAGCAAATAACTGCTTCAATACACATTGAAGGTTAGAGTTATACATAGAGTTCATAAAATCAATCAGAATTCATAAGTTTTACATAGACAGATTCACCAAGCCATCACATCCTGTTACTTGGTTTATTGAATACTTGTCATTTTGTGGACCTACAGCAAATCTGTGAACTAGTTACAGATTAAAATTAGGAATACAAGAACATTACTCTTCAGTTTGTTTTTCCTGGTAATGGATTTGCATTAGTAAGTGTTCACTTCTCAGACAGCGAATTCCCACTCTTCCTATACCATTGCTGATGCTTATAAATTGTCCAAGAACTTTTCAAGCAATGTGTAATCAGTTTCTTTCTTCTGTTTTCTTTCTCCCATCCTTGCATGGTCCAGTTAAGTAGCAATGGAGAACATGAAGCTCCCACTGTATGAGACCTGAGACTTGGGTTGCAATGGCAAATGTTTAATAATCTGCTTCTTTCATCTTTACAAATACGTCCAATTCAGAGCATGTTTGTTTTTCAATATATAGCACTTCTGAAACTTCAGCTATGAAGGCCTGTGTGGACATTCAAAAGCAGTTTTGAAACTTGTGAAAGCTACAGAGATTATATCTAACAGGCTGTGTAGATAGTATTAATAGCAAGGAAATAAATAATATCAAACACAATTTAATCTTGCAAACTCTACTCTAGTTTTCCAGTTATTTTTTTTTCTTTTCACAAAAAAGTTGTTAATTGCCCCAGGAAATGTTAACTTTTTTGTGCATTCCTTTTGAATGTGATGGTGAGCATTTTCTGGCCTGCTCTCTCTCCACAAATGGATCCTGGAGGCTGCCGAGGGCAGGGAGTGATCTCCAAACACAGTATTCCCTTTCAGTCATGGTGCAAAGTTGCAAGTTTTAAAGCATAATGAACATATTAAAATATACACTGAAGGTGGGATTTCCAAATGCGCTTAAGTGATTTCAGAATACAAGTCTCCCTGAATGTCAGTTGGACTTTTGTTCCTAAGCCACTTAGATACTTTGGAAAATCCCAGCTGGAACCACAAATTAAAGAAGTGAGTAAATATAAGGTAATTTTTGCATTTAGTTGTCTTGGTTTTAAAAAACAAAAAATCCAGAAGAAATTACCTCTGTTTATCATTGTAAGTAACATTTAAATAGTCCCACTTACTCTTTGAAGTTCATACCTGATTCAGGGATGGGCAAGTTCCCACATTTGCTGCTGCAGTTGTCTCCTGAGAAGTTGAGTGAATAAGGGAAAGCAGTACTCTCTCTGGGTTGGAATCTGACTCTTTTCTGTGGGGTGGGGTGGGGGGGGGGGAGAAAAACTTTAGGTCATGATTTTCAAAAACAGGATGACCACATTTTGGTTCCTAATGTCTTATTTAAGCTACTAATTAAGTGGCCTGACTTTCAAAAGTGCTGAGCACTGATTAACTCTCATTGGTTTCAGTTGTGTGGAGCTGCTGAGTGCCCAGCACTCTTGAAAATCAGACCACTTGCTTAGGTGCGTAAGAACATAAGTAGCATCCAACTATTTAAATCTTGGCCATAGTTTTTTAAATGGAAGCTTAAGAATTGCAGTGAGAATATGCAGTGACATCATAAGTAAAGTGGATTGTACATTAATACTTGAATATTTCAAGTGATACCATTTGTCTCTCAAAAAAATGAACAGGACTTTGTAACTCCCTCTTGTATTTTGCTTGATTAGACTGCCTCTTATTCAGCTTGTTGATACTTTCCACAGCAAGGACAAGGGTTTGGATTTGGTGGCTGCTTGAAGGATAAATTAACAGGTTACCAAAGGGTTCAATTATTTTCCCCTGTATGGATTAAGACCTACAAGTAATGATTGAGTACAGCCATATTAAGACGATTACATCATGGTGAAGATTTGAGCCTTTCTTTTCTGAGGAAAATGCCTGTTGCCAAAAAACAAATGTGTGTAGCCTGCATTTTTTAAACAGCTTTTTGATGGCTGCAGCTTTGGCATTTACCCAAGAACTATTTAGGAGATATTAATTTATATGGCTGAGAAGCTTAGGTAGGGATCTTAATGAAACAAAGGCATGCTGAAGTTAGTAAAGCTAATTTAAGTCTCAGAATGTACATTTTAAATTAAGTTTTTATTGATAATAAATATACTTTGTTTCTCATTAGTCTTCTAAGCTTCAGTGATAATATCTGTAAAATAAACATGTTTTACAAAGATTTAACATTAAGAATGCTATTAATATGACCCTTGGTACAGCAGCACAATTAGATTTCAAAGTGAGCATTTAAGATGTAACAGCGATTAATGACAACCATCGAAAACAATTTTGAACTCTATTGGTTTAACTCAGGAGGGTAAACTTAATATGATAATATATCTAGTTGAATTGTATCAGCTTAGCAGGAAAGTATGCAAATATGTGACCCTTACCTAGCATCTAAATGGATGCTGTGCTGATAGATTTATCAGTTCCATTAAAGAACTTTAGGGAACTTTGGAATTTCAGCAATTGTTCCCTTGGAGGCTGAAAACCAAACCTGATCTCATACTGGGACCATTCTGGTCTGCATATTTCCATAATTTGCCTTTGCTGCTAATATGACAGCAAGACGCAAATAACTGTTTCTAATAATATCAAATAGAGTTGTGGAGGACAGCATTTTAATGTAGTAAAAGACCTCCCTGTGGGGTTGTTATTGCCACTGTAGAACTGCAGTTACACAGTTGCAACAATAGTCTCTTAATTGATTCGTTTAATTAGCAAGAGATGAAACTTGTGCTCCATCTTGTCTTCTGATATCATGGGGGTAGCTACAGAAAGAATCTTTGCATTTGTCATACTTTATATTCAGGTAGAAGTACACTAAATGAAAAGTTCCAAATGCACTTCACTTGCAGAAGCAAAGTTTGAATGTTTTCTATGTATATATTTAAAGCTTTCTTTTATGATTTTTATGATTTAAGAACTGCTTCACCCTTGGAGTCTATACATTGAATTTATGACAAAGCACTGATGTATTAGAGGTGGAAATTTGTAATCCAGATTTACTTGCATTTCTAACCTAAATATGCAAGTCTAAGAATTATAGGAATAGTGGATCATTGTCATAACAGTTCACTAGATTTAGTCTGGAAGAAATAAGGTCAGATTAGTGAAACTGGCCATCTGCCTTGTGCCAGCTTTTTAGTTGTATTTTTGTTCCCTCTCTGGATAAACAATGAGTTTACATGACCACATGGTATAGTAGGTAGCGTATGTAAGAAGGGAGATTTTCTTTGTGGTTGATTATGAATAAGGATATGTTTGCTTCTGGGAAATGAAGTAACTTTTTTATTCAGGGTATGTTAAAGGCATGTAAAATAAAACAAGTATATTTAGTTTTAATTTGATTTTCCTTTCCCCATGGCTTAGTTTTGTTTTCTGTTCAAGGTTATTCTGCCTTATGGAGGGAAAATATTTTGAAGAACAAGACACACTTCTTGTTAAATGCTAATTAAGAAAAGGAAGGTTACATTGGCTTACTTCCATTATCATCATACTGACCTAAAATAAAGGAGTTCTTATAAATCTAAAATAAATCACAATAGGGAATGAAAAATTCATCCATGTGCTCAGAAGATTTAAGATACGTCTCATTCTGGGTTTTTTAGCATTGTTACTAGTAGCCACTGTGGCACAGGAGATGCCCTCAAGTTAAGGAGCACTGTACAGTTTGCTGTAACTCCATGTAGCAAAGGGGTAGTATGCTATTAAATGGGCTGTCTTTCTGAGGGACTGTGAATGAAGAGCTGGCTCACTTGCAATCATTAAGATTCCCATGGTAATTTGCACAGGGTCCATACCACTTTGCATTCTCAGTGCCTTGGCCGAATTCCACTTTGTGTAATTACCTTCTATCTACATAAATTCCCACCACAGTTTCAGCTGTATCTGGTATTATACACTTCCTGTCCTAAACAGTTGTGATGCTATTCTGCACTGTTAATAGATGCTGTGACCATATCTCAAGGGTGACTGAAGAGATTTCTGTACACTTCTTTGATGTTGCCATAGCATCTGGGTACATGACATAAGTTAATAAAACAAGACACTAAAGTGGTCACAACATACAGCATAAATAGCCTAATTTCTCAACTTCATTAGCCCCTCATAAACAGAATCTCCCAAGGAATGATTTATAGACAAAAAAATATTTGACCAAAAAGCTTAATCTTGAACAATATGATATGAAGGTCAGGAGACTTGAGTTCTGGTGGACTACTAGAGGGAGTGAGGTGGGCAGACGGGAACCTTGCAGTGAAAACACCTTGCTTCCACATCTCGATAGTGTATATCAAGGGATTGTGAGCTGAAATGTGTATAGTGATCTCTACCATTACAGTATGGAAAGGCGCATAGAAAGAGAGGCCTACTGTAAAGTATCCACATCCCAAGTCAAATCAAACTGAAAACCTTGCATCATATTTTGAAGCAGATGGAAAACCCGTGCGGAACTCTGAATGCAGGTATAATGTGGCTTTGAACTCATTTAGAGCAGTTCTAAAATTCATCCTTTTCTGCAGCTAAAACTCTTGTCCACACTTGGTTGTTTCTCCCCTTGACTATTACAGTCGCCGCAACCTGCTCCTCCTTCATTGGCTTCCAGATTCTCATCTCATCGCTGCTGCTGCTAAAATAATCTCTTCCTGCTGCTCTGATTTATGTCTCTTCTCTCTGAATTGGCTCACTGAAGTTCAATTTTGTCTTTTCAAGGCCCTGCACTACTTTGTCCTATCCTACCTACCCTCTGGCTTGAATTCTTATTTCATTTCCTCCTTCTAAAGACCCTTTTGTTTGATCTTTCTTCCACACTTGTCTCCACAACTAGTTCCATCATGCCCCTGGGCTCAGACTCCCAGTTTTCTTGTGTGCCAGTCAACCTCCTTCTCTTCCTCCAAGTTTCTTTTAAAAACTTACTTTTTCCTAGAAGGGTTATTACTGCTGGTCTCTTCAAGATATCATCGCTGAGCTGAATTTACACCATCACCGGGTGCTCACATGCTTATTCTCCCTAATGTCCCACTGAGGGGGGTGGGGCTGTGAAAAAAGGAGCAGAAAAAAATGCAATAAAGAGAGGTTGAAAAATTAAGCAGCTTGGATAGAGTAAAGGTAATGAATTAAAAGAGAAGTTGTCAGATATAGGCAGGAGCTTGAAGTGGGCTGCGTATTGAAGGCATGGACAAGGAGCATAGATTTGATGTAGAAGTTGAGGGAAAGACATTAAAGGGAATGGACAAGGTAAGGTAAATAGTCATTTCTGGCAGCATTTATGAGAAATGAAATGTGAGGGATGATAAGAGGAGAAGCCAGAGAGGAGTTTGTAGTAGTTGAAGTGAGACATAATCAATGGTGGAAAAATGGTGGGGGGGGGGGGGGGGTATAAAAAGAAACAGGTGTTTTGAACTGTTGTAGGAATTTGAGAGAGCAATGTGGTTTTGAATGAAGAAATTAGTAATTTCACTATCCAGCCCATGTCCCCTTGTTATATAACTGTGGATGCAAATGAGCCGAACGAATTGATCTACACTTTCTCTTTACTGCAGCAGAATATATTTAAAACTATATTTTCAATGCTATAACAGGACACATGAACCTCTGTTTCTCAGAAAAGCAGCCAATCTGCCTACCCTACAGCAAATAAGCACCAGCATTAGTAGGCAATCCACCGCTTCAGTTCATTCATTCCATTTAATATTTATAGTCATTGTCCCTCAGAAGCAAACAGCTACAGGGAAGGTGAAGGGCAGAGTAGTTGTGGTAGGTCCTGTGGAGCACAGGAAATATAATGCTTGTGTTACCGTCTCCCAAACACCAGTCTTTAGTTTTGGAGAGACTCCATATTTGCATCATGCATAGCAAGTATTAGCATGTCACATTTGTGTTATGAGCAACAGAGCCACAACAAGGTTCTTCCTGTGTCTGGTAATTGTTTGATTTGGGAGGAGATAGAGAGTAGAGAGCTCAGGACAATGGAGATGGAAGGGGAAAGTCCATGCTGTTGTAATAACTGTGAAAACAAATTGCCCAGGTATACAAGTGCTTCAGTGCAAAGGATATTGTAAAGCTAGCTGAAGTACAGCAAGATTCCATCAAACTTGCTAAGTCCAGTTTCTCCTAATGCTATCCTGGCCCATCAGGCTCCATACCTCATCCCAATCCCTCTAAAGAGTCATTTTTTCTGCAATACTCCCACACGCTAATTCTCATGGAATGCTTTCCTTGTGCCAATGTTATATAAGGGGGGGAAAGTGATATTAGAATTTCAAAATATCTAAGTTAGTATCCTATTATTGGTCTCCCAGTGCTTAAAATCCTCAGGATAGGGCTTCTTTGTTTGTATCTTGCAAACGCCAAGCATGTTATTGATACTTAAAAATAATGCATAATAATGCAAATAATAATAGTGCTGGGAATCCTCCTTCCCTCTGCATAGTTAGGAGATCATGAAGCAATGCAATCAAATGTAGTCTGTGCCAAAGCCAGGTCTGTACCCAAATTGACAGGGGTCAAGGAGTTCAGAGACATCTAGATACTATGAGAGTTGTCTTGCAACAAACTTGCCCACAATGTTGCTCAAAAAAGGAAATATGAAATCAGGCTATAGTTGGTCAGATTATCAGTATCATAGATGGCTTCATGAAGCAGAAGCTCCTTCCCTCAAAGCAGTCGGCCATATGGCCTCACTGAGAGAGACATTTACATTCCCCACCACCAAAGAGTTACTTGCCCAAGGCCATATAGTGAGTCCATGCTACTGGGATTAGAACTCAGGAGTTTCATGGCTCCTAGTTGAATCCTTTTGATAACACAACTGCAAATATAGCAAATCTGGATGTAATGACTGACATCCGTGATAAATTTGCAACCTTGGAAAGGCCAAAGAGAAGTCTCATAAAAGTATTTAGGGATTCTAAGTATATTAATTCATATGGAAAGATGAGATTCATCAAGGCATTAGACAAGCCTAATGAGATTCAACTAGCTAGAGACATAAAGGGTAACAAGAAAACATTCTATAAATACATTAGAAGCAAGAGGAAGACCAAGGACAGGGTAGGCCCGTTACTCAATGAGGGGGGGAAAACAATAACAGAAAATGTGGAAATGGCAGGGGTGCTAAATGACTTCTTTGTTTTAGTTTTCACCAAGAAGGTTGGTGGCAATTGGACATCTAACATAGTGAGTGCCAGTGAAAATGAGGTTGAATCAGAAGCTAAGAAAGAACAAGTTAAAAATTACCTAGACAAGTTAGATATCTTCAAGTCACCAGGGCCTGATGAAATGCATCCTAGAATTCTCAAGGAGCTGACTGAGGAGATATCTGAGCCTTTAGTGATTATCTTTGAAAAGTTTTGGAAGACATGAGAGATTCCAGAAGACTGGAAAAGGGCAAATATAGTGGCCATCTATAAAAAAGAGAAATAAGGACAACCCAGGGAATTAGACGTGTCAGCTTAACTTCTGTACCTGGAAAGATAATGGAGCAAATAATTAAGCAATCAATTTGCAAACATCTAGAAGAAAATAAGGTAATAAGTAACAGTCAGCATGGATTTGTCAAGGACAAATGATGTCAAACCAACCTGATAGCTTTCTTTGACAGGGTAACAAACCTTGTGGATAGAGGAGAGGCAGTAGATGTGGTATATCTTGACTTTAGTAAGGTTTTTGATACTGTCCCTCATGACCTTCTCTTAAACAAACTAGGGAAATACAATAAATGGAGCTACCTATAAAGTAGGTGCAAAACTGGTTGGAAAACCGTTCCCAGAGAGTAATCATCAATGGTTCACACTCATGTTGGAATGTCATAACGAGTAGTATTCCGCAGGAATGAGTTCTGGGTCTGGTTCTGTTCAATATTTTAATCAATGATTTAGATAATGGCATAGAGAGCACACTTATTAAGTTTGTGGATGATACCAAGCTTGTGGGAGGGGTTGCAAGTGCTTTGATGGATAGAATTATAATTCAGAATGATCTGGACAAACTGGAGAATTGGTCTGAGGTAAATAGGATGAAATTCAAGGACAAATGCAAAGTACTCCACTTAGGAAGGAACAATCAGTTGCACACGTACAAAATGGGAAATGATTGCCTAGGAAGGAGTACTGTGGAAAGGGATCTGAGGGTCATAGTGTACCACAAGTTAAATATGAGTCAACAGTGTAATGCTATTGCAAAAAAAGCGAACATGATTCTGGGATGTGTTAGCAGGAGTGTTGTAAGTAAGACACGAGTAGTAATTTTTCTGCTCTACTCCATGCTGATTAGGCCTCAACTGGAGTACTGTGTCCAGGTCTGGATGCCACATTTCAGGAAAGATGTGGACAAATTGGAGAAAGTCCAGAGAAGAGCAACAAAAATGATTAAAGGTCTAGAAAACATGACTTATGAGGCAAGACTGAAAGAACTGGGTTTGGTTAGCCTGGAGAAGAGAAGACAGAGGGGACATAATAACAGCTTTCAAGTACATAAAAGATTGTTACAAGGAGGAGGGAGAAAAATTGTACTTCTTAACCTCTGAGGGACAGGACAAGAAGCAATGGGCTTAAACTGCAGCAAGGGAGGTTTAGGTTGGACATTAGGAAAAACTTCCTAACTGTCAGGGTGGCTAATCACTGGAATAAATTGCCTAAGGAGGTTGTGGAATCTCCATCATTGGAGATTTCTAAGAGCAGGTTAGACAAACACCTGTCAGGGATGATCTAGATATTACTTAGTCCTGCCATGAGTGCAGGTGACTGGACTAGATGACCTCTCAAGGTCCCTTCCAGCCCTATGATTCTATGATTATAGAAGAGCAACATATATAGAGAAACTCAGTTTAAGTATTTTTAGCTTGAGGTAGTGTTAAAAAGCAGAGTGAGTGTAAAGAAGAGAGAGCAAATTTTCCAAGAACTCATACTGATAGACCAAGAGTATCCCGAATGAGCAGAGATCAGAACCTTTGGTTTTAATCCAGGAGGAGTTGGAGACTCATGCTAGAATAATATTCATGCAGAAGAATGTAACTGCAAGGTATTGCACGTACTTGAAGATCAAGAGAACTGACAGGTTGATGCTGCTTAACCTGTCAAAATCCAGCTGGAAGGTGGTGATGGAAGCTGTAGAGAAGGTTAAGAAGAGATTAGCACCGAAGATAAATGGAATTCTTGAAATAATCCACTATTAGTGCCCTGAAGAAATAAAGGTTTTATAGAAATATCGGTAGGGTGCCCAGAGAACTGCAAAGATCTTAGACGCAAGATGTCAAACAAATGGAATCTATATCCAAAACAGAAGGCAGTTTTTCCTCAGTGAAAACTTTAGATTCGTGTCCTGGTTGAATGTTAAAAGGAAAATACTTAATTTCAGTAGTAGTACATGATATCACCATTTTTCATCTGGGAATGGTAGACAAATTACTGAAGGAAGAAAAAACTGCATGAAAGCCTGTCATAGAAGCATGCTACAATAACATGGAAGCTCATTGAGAAGGCAAGCAGAAGAAAAAGAATAGCAAGGTAATGTGATTTGATCATCTCTAAATTGTCAATGGCTCAACTGCTCATTTCTTGCCATTTGGGTCTTGAAATTCTTCGTTATCCTCCAACACCTGGACTTTGCTCATTTCAATATAAGATTCACCATTTGATTATTTGCTACAATATAGCAGAAGTTCAGTGTTAGCAAAACAATATCTGCTACATAGTTCTCCTAATTTTACCCTAATCCTGGAAAGTTTCATGGGAGATAAAAGGAACCAAGCATCAGTGATTTTCCTGGAATTCAGGAATGATGTTCATTCACAAAAACATTACTGAACAATTTGACATCAGCAGCCAGTTTGCCAAGAGTGAATGTAATGTACGTGAAAGCTACATCAGATTGTCTCAGAAACTGCTTTAGTTAAGCTTGTATAAGGCCTGGTCTATCAAGGGTAATATCCCAAAAATTCTAATCAGTTTTAAAATTGTTGTTAAAACTAGTTGAAGCTTTATTGTAGACCTGGTTCCAGGGGGCACGAATCAGCTTCAAAACCACTCTCTGCATAGAGGGAATGCTGGGAGTCTATCCAAAGATAGGGAGAAACAAGACGGCTACTCCACTTCCTCATTTCTTCATTCTGGCTTAGTTTGTGGCATTTTCAGTCTCCTGTGGGTACTGTCTGTCCTAGAATTACATTGGAAATGACATTGAATGAATGGCAATCATTCACATGTCTCATCCAGAATTAAATCCAGAATGGCATTATTTTCATTAACAGATGATCTTGCATTCAGTAGCATGATTAATACTGTAGTTTAGTGTTCTTGGGTGGTGTTTCTGCATCCCAGTGATGGTAGTGATTTGGGAGGGTCTGGGACAGTAGTTCCGAGGTCCCATGAAAGGGCTGGGTCTGACAATGTTGTGCTGTCCTTTCATCCGAATTTGCCTGATGGCTTTTTGTAAATGTGCAACTGATGTATAGACTTGCTGGAGTACTGGATCAGTGTTTGGATTAGTAGGGCAAAGGGGCATGAGTGTGCATAGCAGGCTCAGTTGGGAGTTTCCTCTTTCACATTTGTCTTCTGCAAGTGGCCTGCTGTGGTATTACCAACCATTGTAGTGATGTCGCTTACCACTCTGTTGAAGTTGGGTGCTGATGTTACTGTCTGAGGCTTGGATGACAGGCCTCCCAGCCCATTTGGCCAGTTGGGATGATAGGCAATGGAGGATCTGAGCAACCCCTTCAGCTCTATCCCATGCGTCCAGTTTCATGTGCAGAGCCAGTTAGACAGGCAGAACTGCAGGGTCTCAATGTGTGGATGAGATGATGGTGTAGGAAGGAGGGGTTTAGATTTATTAGGAACTGGGGAACCTTTTGGAAAAGGGGGCGAGCCTATTCAGGAAGGATGGGCTCCACCTAAACCAAAATGGAACTGGATTGCTGCCACGTGAAATTAAAAAGGTCGTAGGGCAGCTTTTAAACTAAGGGCTGGGGGAAAGCCCACAGGTACAGAGGAGCACATGGTTCGGACAGAGATATCCCTTAGTGGAGGATGTATTAATGGAGATTCTCTATATCCTAGTAAGGAGGAGAGGATGGAAGATGATAAAATATGGGTAGAATGAAAAAGAATCATAGAATATTAGAGTTGGAAGGGACCTCAGGAGGTCATCTAGTCCAACCTCCTGCTCAAAGCAGGACTAACCTCAGCTATATCATCCCAGCCAGGGCTTTGTCAAGCCTCATCTTAAAAACCTCTAAAGATGGAATTCAACCACCTCCCTAGGTAACCCATTCCAGTGCTTCACCACCCTCCTAGTGAAAAACTTTTTCCTAATGTCCAACCTAGACCTCCCCAACTGCAACTTGAGACCATTGCTTCTTGTTCTGTCATCTGCCACCACCGAGAACAGCCTAGCCCCATCCTCCCTGGAACCCCCTTTCAGGTAGTTAAAGGCTGCTATCAAATCCCTCCTCATTCTTCTCTTTTGCAGACTAAACAAGCCCAGTTCCCTCAGCCTCTCCTCATAAGTCCTGTGCTCCAGCCCCCTAATCATTTTTGTTGCCCTCCGCTGGACTCTCTCCAACTTCTCCACATCCTTTTTGTAGTGGGGGGCCCAAAACTGGACACAATACTCTAAATGCGGCCTTACCAATGCTGAGTAGAGGGGAATAATCTCTTCCCGTGACCTGCTGGCAGTGCTCCTCCTAATGCAGCCCAATATGCTATTAGCCTTCTTGGCCACCAGGGCACACTGCTGACTCATATCCAGCTTCTTATCCACTGTTACCCCCAGGTCCTTTTCTGCAGAGCTGCTGCCTAGCTCGTTAGTCCCCAGTCTATAGCTGTGCATGGGATTCTTCCTTCCTAAGTGGAGGACTCTGCACTTGTCCTTGTTGAACCTCATTAGATTTCTTTTGGCCCAATCCTCCAGTTTGTTTAGGTCCTTCTGTATCCTATCCCTACCTTCCAGGGTATGTACCACTCCCCCCAGCTTAGTGTCATCCACAAACTTGCTGAGGGTGCAATCTACCCCATCTTCCAGATCATTAATGAAGATGTTGAACAAACCCGGCCCCAGGACCGACCCCTGGGGAACTCCGCTTGTGACCGGTTGCCAGCTAGACATGGAGCCATTGATCACTACTCGTTGAGCCAATTGCTCTAGCCAGTTCTCTATCCATTTTATAGTCCATTCATCCAACCCATATTTCTTTAACTTGCTGATAAGAATCCTGTGAGAAACCGTATCAAAAGCTTTGCTAAAGTCAAGGTATATCACATCCACTGCCTTCCCTACATCCACAGAGCCAGTCACCTCATCATAGAAAGCAATCAGGTTGGTCAGGCATGACTTTCCCTTAGTGAATCCGTGTTGACTGTTCCTGATCACCTTCCTCTCTTCCAAGTGCCTTAAAATGGATTCCTTAAGGACCTGCTTCATGATTTTTCCAGGGATTGAGGTGAGGATGACTGGTCTGTAGTTCCCTGGATCCTCTTTCCTCCCTTTTTTGAAGATGGGCACTATATTTGCTTTTTTTCCAGTCCTCAGGGACCTCCCCCTGTTGTCACGAGCTTTCAAAGATAATAGCCAATGGCTCTGAAATCACCTCCGCCAACTCCCTCAGTCCTCAGGTGCATCCGGCCCCATGGACTTGTGTATGTCCAATCTTTCTAAATAGTCTTGGAACTGTTCCTTCAGCACTGCGGGATGTTTGCCTCCTTCCCATTCTGTGCCACCCAGTGCAGTAGTCTCGGAGCTGATCTTGTCTGTGAAGACAGAGGCAAAAAAGGCATTGAGTACCTCAGCTTTCTCCACATCCTCTCTCACTAGGTTGCCTCCCTCATTCTCTAAGGGGCCCACACTTTCCCTAATCTTCCTCTTGTTGGCAACATACCTGTAGAAACCCTTCTTGTTCCCCTTCACGTCCCTTGCTAGCTGCAACTCCAATTGTGCTTTGGCCTTCCTGATTTCATTCCTGCATGTTCGAGCAGTATTTTTATAATCCTCCCTAGTCATTTGACCAAGCTTCCACTTCTTGTAAGCTTCTTTTTTGTGTTTAAGTTCGCCAAAGACTTCTTTGTTAAGCCAAGCTGGACATCTACCATATTTGCTATTCTTTCTGCACATCGGAATGGTTGCTCCTGTGCCCTCAATAAGGTTTCTTTAAAATACAGCCAGCTCTCTTGGATTCCTTTCCCCCTCATATTAGCCTCCCAGGGAATCCTGCCCATCAGTTCCCTGAGGGAGTCAAAGTCCGCTTTTCTGAAGTCCATGGTCCGTATCCTGCTGTTCTCCTTTCTTCCTTTTGTCAGGATCCTGAACTCGACCATCTCATGAAGAGTCCCATTCAGTTACATCACGTAATAGCAGACAGCCAAAAAATGACAATTTAAGTGCTTACATACAAATGCTAAAAGTCTAAATACTAAGATGGGTGAACTTGAGTGCCTCGTGTTAAATGAGGGTATTGATATAATAGACATAAAAAAAACTTGCTGGAATGAGGATAATCAATGGGACATAGTAACACCAGAGTACAGAATATATTGGAAGGACAGAATAGGTCATACTGATGGGGGAGTGGCACTATATGTGACAGAAAGCATAGAGTCAAATGAAGTAAAAATCTTAAATGAACCAAACTGTATCATAGAATTTCTATGGATAGGAATTCCATGTTTGAATAATAAGAATATAGCAGCAGGGATATGCTACCGACCACCTGATTAGGATGGTGATAATGACTGTGAAATGCTCAGACAGATTAGACAGGCTATAAATGTAAAAAAAAAAATTAGTAATATGGGAGATTTCAACTATCCCTATGTTGACTGAATACACATCACCTCAGCATGGGATGCAGAGATGAAGTTTCTTGACACCTTAAATGACTGCTTCTTGGAGCAGCTAGTCCTGGAACCCACAAGAGGAGAGACAATTCTTGATTTAGTCCTAAGTGGACATAGGATCTGGTCCAAGAGGTGAATATAACAGAATCACTTGGTAATAGTGACCATAATATAATAAATTTTAACATCCCTTTGTGGGGCAGGGGGAGAAGGGAAACACCAAAGCAGCCCACCACAGTAGCATTAAATTTCAGAAAGGAGAACTACACAAAAATAAACAGAAGTTAAAAAGTACAATACCAAAAGTGAAACCCCTCCTGCAAGCTGCATGAAAACTATTTTAAAAGACCGTAATAGAGGCTTCATTTAAATATATACCCCAAATTAAAAAACATAGTAAGAGGACTAAAAAAGTTCCACCATGGCTAAACAACAAAGTAAAAAAAGCAGTTGGAGGCAAAAAGGCATCCTTTAAAAAGTGGAAGTTAAATCCTATTGAGGAAAATAGAAAGGAGCATAAATTCTGGCATGTGTAGTGTAAAAATATAATTAGGAAGACCAAAACAGCATTTGAAGAACAGCTACTGAAAGACTCAAAGTAACAGCAAAAAAAATTTAAAGTACATCAGAAGCAGGAAGCCTGCTAAACAACCAGTGGGGTCACTGGACGATTGATATGCTAAATGAGCACTCAAGGAAGATAAGGCCATTGCAGAGAAACTAAATAAATTCTTTGCATTGGTCTTCCTGGCTGAGGATGTGAAGGAGAGTCCCAAACCTGAGCCATTCTTTTTAGATGAGAAATCTGAGGAACTGTCCTAGACTGAGGTGTCATTAGAGGAGGTTTTGGAACAGATTTGATAAATTAAACAGTAATAAGTCACCAGGACCAGATGGTATCCACCCAAGAGTTCTGAAGGAACTCAAATGTGAAATTGCAGAACTACTGATCGTATGTAACCTATCATTTAAATCAGCTTCTGTACCAGACGACTGGAGGATAGCTAATGTGATGCCAGTTTTTAAAAAAGGCTCCAGAGGCGATCCTGGCAATTACAGGCTGTTAAGCCTAATTTCAGTATGAGGCAAATTGGTTGAAACTATAGTAAAGAAGAGAATTACCAGACACATAGATGAACACAATTTGTTGGGGAAGAGTCAATGTGATTTTTGTAAAGCCTCACCAATCTACTAGAATTCTGTGCGGGGGTCAACAAGCATATGGACAAGGGTGATCCAGTTGATATAGTGTTCTTAGATTTTCAGAAAGCCTTTGACAAGGTCCCTCACCAAAGTTTCTTAAGTGAAGTAAGCTGTCATGGGAAAGGAGGAAGGTCCTCTCCTGGTTCAGTAACTGGTTAAAAAATAGGAAACAAAGGGTAGGAATAAATGGTCAGTTTTCAGACTGGAGAGAGAGAGTGGCATCACCAAGAGGTCTGTACTGGGACCAGTACTGTTCAATATTTTCATAAGTCATCTGGAAAAAGGGGTGAACAGTGGGGTGCCAAAATTTGCAGATGATGTAAAATTACTCAAGATAGTTAAATCCAAAGTAGATTGTGAAGAGTTACAAAGGGATCTCTCAAAACTGGGTGACTGGTATAGGCAGTGGGTATCAAAGACCAGGGAAGGTTAAACCTTTCCTGTTGCAGCCGCTGGACACCTTGGGCTGTGGTGGTCCCACCTCTTTCTCTCCCTGTTGGAAGGGTGGAAGTTTTTATGTACCATGCGGATTTCCCAGCTGCTGAGGAGGCGGTATCTGCTACTCAGTTCCCAAGTCCCTTGGACTCCCCAGGGAGATTACTGATGAACCCGGGAAGCTGAGTAGTAGATACCACCTCCTCAGCCATCCGAGAACCTGCATGGTGCATATAAAAACTCAGTGCAGGCAGGCAGCGTTCTCTTCTGGTCTCCGCCTGTCGGTGCCTGCCTGGTTGGGTGGCTGCTCTGTTTCTCTCCAGCATACCAGGCCATCCCCACCCTCGGCCCCAATTTCTGAGTCCAGACTCTGGAGGTCCTCATCGCTGCTGCTTACCGGTTCCTCCTCCTCTTACCCGCTCTCCCCCTGCCCCCCGGTCACATCCCTCCTTTACACCCCCACTCGCCCCCCTTCTCACCACTGCTCCCTGTGTCCCTCCTCCCCGCTGTTGCTTGCCGCATGCGTCCCTCCCCTCTCCCATTTGACCCCGGCCGCTGCTCCAGCAGTGTCCATCCTCGAGACGCATGCAGCAGCGAAGCGGGGGGAGGAGCAGGATCTGTGGGGGAATGGGGATGGAGTGTGGACAGTGCCTGGGGCAGAAGAGGTGGGATGGAGAGCTAGCCTTCTGAAAGGGAAGCTTCACCTGCCACCCATGGTGACTGAGCAGCAAAACAGCAGATGAAATTCAATGTTGATAAATGCAAAGTAATACACATTGGAAAACTTAATCCGAACTGTACGTATAAAATGATGGGGTCTAAATTAGCCGTTTTATCATCCAAGAGAGAGATCTTGGAGTCATTGTGGATAGTTCTCTGAAAGCATCCACACAGTCTGCAGTGGCAGTCAAAAAAGCTGACAGAATGTTGGGAAATATTAGGAAAGGGATAGATAATAAACAGAAAATATCGTATTGCCTCTATATAAATCCATGGAACACCCACATCTTGAATACTGTCTGCAGATCTGGTCACCCCATCTCAAAAAAGATATATCGGAATTGAAAAAGGTTCAGAAAAGGGCAGCAAAAATGATGAGGGGTATGGAACAGCTTCCATATGAGAAGAAATTAATAACATTGGGACTTTCAACTTGGAAAAGAAATGATTAAGGGAGGATATGATAGAGGTCTATAAAATCATGACTGGTGGGAGAAAGTAAATAAGGAAGTGTTATTTACTCCTTGTCATAACACAAGAACTAGGGGTCACCAAATGAAATTGATAGGCAGCAGGTATAAAATGAAAAAAGAAGTATTTCTACACACAATGCACAGTCAACTTGTGGAACTCTTTGCCAGAGGATGTTGTGAAGGCCATAACAGGGTTCAAAAAAGAACTAGGTAAGTTCATGAAAGATAGGTCCATCAATGGCTGTTAGCCAGGATGGGCAGGGATGCAAAACCATGCTTTGAAGTGTCCCTATGCTCTGTTTGCTAGAAGCTGGGAATGGGTGACAGGTGATCCATCCCCTGTTCTGTTTGTTCCCTCTGAATCACCTGGCATTGTCCACTGTTGGAGGACAGGATACTGAGCCGCCGTGGCCCATTGGTCTGACCAAGTATGGCTGTTCTTATGAGCAGAGTGAACTCCCAATGGCTTTAGCTGCCCTGGGGTACTGCTGTGTGTGCAGGATGTAAAAGAACTGTGAAACCCCTACTGGCTGGTGTAGGGAAGCAGGAGTAAAGAGGCTCCTGCAGCTCCTTTCCCTAGGAGAAATCTCGGTGACCAAAATATGCCTGAGTTGAAATTCAGACTAGATGCTGTGGCTACCACCTGTTTTCTTACAGAGTACAGTAGCAGGGGAATCTTTAACTTCAGGTAGTCATGCCCTGATTAATATACAGCATGAAAGATGAATGGTCTATTTCAGTTCTTAGTTTAAATGTAGAGGGATAGATTCTCCAGCCCACTAAGGTCTAATTGCACCCCTGATGTAGCTAGCCAAGAACTCCCCCTGCATGGAGGAGTTCGCCACCAGCATAGCCACCTCCTGCACCAGCTGCCTTTCATCTCCCCACCACCCAATACTCCCAGGATAAGGTGAGGGAAGGGGCTTAAAAGCATGGGATGAGGTGGAGCAAGGTCCCTCTGTGCCCTATTTTTCACTGATGTAAATTAGAACAGCCTCCCCGGAGCTCAGCCCAGAAACGTGTATAGAGCAAATTATTGTTTTTATTTAGGGTCAAGATTTCCTTATGTAATGTACAACCAAGACTGGTTTTAAAATAGTTAGCCTTAGTATTGTTCCCCCCCCACCTCTCTCCATGCTTTTATGTTTGAAGGCTCCATTAGTGTCCATAACAGTGAAGGAGTAACGCAGATGGCACACATTTTTACCACAGAACACCAACAGTGAACAGCATATCACGGATTTAGTTGTCTCTATATGGTGCTTGCTCAGCTGTACATAATCACTCTCATTTCCTCCCCTCGGGTTTCTGGTCTGCTGAGAGAGACTTCGCCAGCAAGTTCAGTGAAATCTTATTGACATAACTCAGCTATTGCTCAATTCCCGTGCATGCCGCTCTGTGGAGCTAGAGGCTCCACGTTAGAGAGAGTATAAATTGTTTCATGTGGTATTCTGTGACTGCTGAAAATGCAGACCCACTATTCCTACTATAGGACATTTAAACATTGTGGGGAAGAGACTGTGTCTGCCTTCGGGCTTGTACTGCACCTAAGGCAATGAGGCCTTTCAGTGCTCCATAATATGAATGATAATAATCATAAGGAATTATGTTAAGCATCCCCTCCGGAGCTTTGTGAGCCAGCTGCTATAGAGGAAGCTACAGTGGATTTATTACAGCTCAAAGAATATTTTTAAAGTTTCAGTTTTCTTCCTGAGTGTGTTAGTAAAATTGTTCAAGGTGTGATTTAGTATTAACTCTATATTTAGTTCAAATAAATCTACACTTGGAACAGAATAATTTTATTTATTAAATGTAATATTATGAACCTTAAAGAGATGTGAGGTTACCATTTTATTTATTTACAACAAAAAATAACAAATGTAGGTTAAATGTTGTTAAATGCAGATAAATCATCATCTTTATCTGGGTATAAAAGATAATCTATGATGTATGTTTCACTTCAGTGTTATATGCCTAAAATGTAATTGTTTCATTTTCGCCCAGTTTTTTTAAATAAATAATCATGATTACCATGTACCACATCAGGCAACTATTTGGGTTTATTTGCTGTTTTGGCTTTTTTTTTTTTTTTTTTTAAATAAATCCTAGTTCTTGGTTACAGGCAAAAGCATTCAAATGGTTTTTGCTTGTCAAATGGAGAAGATCAAAATTGTCAAAATTTCTAGCGAAGTTCAAGTTCTTGGGAGTAACATTTATTTTTCTGGACAGAGAATCTGATGTGGAGTAACTAAAAACTCTGGCTAAGTTCATTTGAACAATCAGAACATGAAGAAACAGCTTTTTAATTTTTGTGCTTTTTATATTTACATTGGCATCGTCTTCCTCAGATAAAACATTTTGGTAGTAAGCAGTTCCTCTAATTTTACTGGGTTCTGTTTCTTTTTATGGTAACACACACTGTGCAGGAAGGTCATTATGTTGAGAAAAAAAGCTGTCAGCATAAAAGAGAAAGTTAACATTGTACATATTGTCTTTGTTTATGGGGTTCCTGGAATGTATTGAGACTCTAGCCAAGTGATGGCTTAAGCTGTTCTTTACAATATGCTGGACAGCTTCTTCATAAGTTCCTCCAATCACAGGTACTTCTTGAAAGTGCAGATGGTAAAAATATCTGTAAAAAGAATCTAAAATGTTTATTTTATATGTTAGCATATGCAAAGAAAAGTTAAACCGTTTCTAAAGACCACCTACTTATATTCCTACAGTATGAGGGATATGATTGACATTACAGCTAATTAACCCCAATTTTCCATTGTAAAAACATTGAAATAACTATTAAAGCACATATAGGTCTGCGACTGCATGCTCTTCAGGGTCCCAGACAAACCACAGGGCAGGCTTGAGAAGGGTGAAAAAAAAATCTATTTATTGAGGCAGTTTCCCCACATCCCTCCTGAACAGGGATTCCCTGAAGCAGCCTTAGTAGGCTCTGTGAGCTTGTCCTCAGCAGCCTAGCCCACCTTGGGTCAATGGTCCTTTTACAAACAAGCAAAGAAAAATACTCTCAAAACAAACCCAGTAGTCCTGAAATTCAGCTTAGGTCAATAGGTAGTGAGTGAAAGTCACCACTGTGGGACCCAGTACAAAATGCATTGATGATTTCTGTCTCATTTCTTACCGGACAGGTGTCCACATCACAAATGACCATCCATTGTTGTTTGCAGTCTCAGCGGAGAGGCCAAGATTGTATGTGGCTAGAAACTTGGCTACCTTGTATTTCTAGAGAGCATCCGTCTGCTCCAAAGCAGGTTCAGGCATGTGGGTAGAGCAGGATAGAGAAGTAAAAAGCTTGCTCAGCATTAAGCTACCATTGCAAACAAGGTCTTACATGAGTACATGATTTTTAATTGTGTATTTTATTACAGGAGAATTGTACTTCTGACTTACCTAAACTGAAAACTTCCACATTCAGTTCATCCCTGAAGTTAGGAAAGTCCTGTCACTCACGGAAATATAAGCATGTTGGGCTAATAGAACATGAATTGCCTTCAAGAATTCCTGCTTAGCCCAGCCCTTCACAGAAAGGAGGTGTCCAATGACTTAGACATATAGGGTAAATTCAGCTATTAAAAGATAATAGCAAGTGAGGAAAGGAAAGGGAAGGTGACTAGCCAGGAAGGATTAGCCTGACTCATAAACAAATTTCCTGAAACTACTCAAGCAGGCGCTTAAGAGGAAGATAGGTTATTTTCCTCGGGACTGACTTTTTCAGAAGTGTATGAGCCAGTTACAAGCAGGTTTCAGAGACCAGAGAGGCTGAAACTCCATTTTGGACCAAACACAAAATGCTGCCTTATAGGGTCAGAGAGAAGAAATGATGCTGTTAGAGATGCAAAGGTTTCCATTTATTCCCTAAGAGAAGCAATATGCATTGTACCACTAAATTTAACATGCTAGTTCCCAGATCCTTCCATTGGGGAAAAGGGTGTGTTTAAAAAGCTAATCTGTTTATTTTCTGTATGTTTTCCTTACATAACATCACTAGATACTAAAAGCCTAATTTGTTCAAGAAAACCCAGAATAACTGTTATAGATAATATATTGGGGACAATGTGTCATCTGATGTATTTAAAAAGATCCGTACCCTGTACTCTTACCAAGGCAGGTAAAACCAGTGTGAGTGACAGCCTGGATAGTAGTCATGTGTGAGGAAATAGGCTGCTGTTTCTGCTCATAAGAGATGCTACAGGAAGATCTGCAGGTGTAGTGTAAGTACATAACGTGAAATGACCTGGAAGTGACATGTATAATCACAGCTGCCTGTTTGCTTGAGTTAATGTATTGTGTAACCATAAGTACCTGTGCATCTGCACTGTGAGTTAACAGGAACCTATTGTGGTTTGTTGCAATGGATTCCTTCACTATCCAAACTAGTGTATTTTTCAATTGTGTCTGAGATGTATGGTAAGGGACACCACACTATGCTAATTTCCAATTTCTGTATGTAATATAACCCTTACCTTATTTCTTCAAGGATAAAGTGCTTGTGCTGGTATTTTTATGGAACAGCCATTACAATAATATTCAGTAAGGCTGATAGTGTGTCTTTATCCTTAGGTTTGTCTTTCCATTACACACTTCTCCCATTTAAAGGAGGCATTTAAAGTAATTTTGGGTATCAGTAGTTCAGCATATCCCTAGCTACTTGTGGCTTATACAAAATGTAAAGGGCCTCCAGTCCCAACTACCAAGTCTATGGATAGCTGGAGCCAACAGTGGATTTCACTGGATGAGAAAATGCTATGTTAAAAGTATCATATTTTTATTTTTTGTGTGATTGCCAAAACGTATCTTCGGACTTAAACCTGGGAAATGTAATTGCTTCTGCATCCTGATAAAGCTGTGGAATCTGGAAGTGACTTAAGAAAGGGGCAGATTGAGTCTATAGTTACTGTTACAATTTTGTTCTGAATACTTCAGATATTTTCTTTCTGCCAGCCCTTTGGTTCAACTCAAGGAACAGGAGAGGGATTTCCTGTGCTGGTCAGCAAACGTGCTGTTTAGCACTGGGACTAACCCCAACAGCAGAGCTGGATAGTGCTGCTCTGGGACTAACTCCACGTTAATACAGCTGCTAACAGGAGTCAAAGTTTAATTACCAGTATGACATTTGACTCCACAGTGAACTAGAAATAAATTCTGAAGCAAGAAGTATGTCTAATGGCTTTGTTGGGTTTTTTTCTTCTGTGATTTGGTGCTTCTCCTGACAACAAAAATATATATTCCTGGCAATACTAATTGAGCTTTATAATATAGTCATGTTTTCTCTGTCTGTCTAATAACACTGAGTCATTTGTTTTAGGGAGGGATAGGGATAGCCTGAAAAAATCAGCTTGGAAAACTAGTTTTAAAAGTATAATTTTTGTCTATCAAATTTTACCACTGTACTCTACTAGTTGGAAGCATGTAATGAATAGGAAGTGAGCACTAATTTATCTGGCTCTGTCTGAAGCCTCCTATTTCTTTTTATCACAGTGAGAGATTTTAATATTCTGCTGACGGGTATTTTATACTTTGCTGATTTTCAGGTTGAGATATTGGCACTTAAAATCAAGTTGACTGGCTGAATGAGAAATAAGGTTTTATGAGAATTAATGAAATCAGGCTATTATGAATTTTGAAGATAGGAGTAGGTGATGTAAACAGTATCTAAAATGATTTAACGAGCTAGCTTAGCTTCATTTCGGTACTCTTTTTTCATATGTTTGAAACTATGCTGCCAAAATATGTTGAGGCCAGATTCTGCCCACCTTACTCATGTTTAGTATCTTACTCAGAGTAGCCTCAGTGAATCTGACCATAAATGACACAAATATGAATAAAATTTCATTACTGTAACTGGTTTAATAAATACTCATTATTGACTTTTAATGTAAATTACTTCTGCCCACCCTTAGATCACTCTCTTTATTTTTCATTGAATATCTGGCCCATCTCCACCAATTTTCCAAACTGCTGCCGTTAAACATGCTCTGGCTTTGTGATTGGTTCAGCAAATCAGCAGATCAAGACTTTAATTTTTTTGATTTTTTTCATGCTCTGTGACACTACTGCTTTAGGTCATAATCCCACTGGGCAAATCTTTACTTTGTTCTGGTGTGGTGTGACATGTTTTTAATCTCTGTCCCAACCTGGCATTGTTTCCTGGAGAGAATGCAAACACATTTTGGTACTTTGATGATACTATATTTGTAATGAATTAGTCACGGGACTATGGCAACTTATTACAGTGAGGTATGTGGCACCAACACATGAATCAATGTTCTGTGTAGAAATGGTCTATAAAAAAAAATGCTGTGGTCAATTAATGTTTATATGTCGATTCTCTCCCCCTCTCCCCCCCCCCCCATTTATAGTATAACACTTAGCATCCAGAAAGCTCTCAAAACACTGTACAAAAACAGGGCCTAAGGATTGAGAAACAGATCTTGCTCCCACTTAAATCAGTGCCAGTGCTCTCTGAGTTCAGTTGGAATTAGATTGATCCTTATGCCAATTCAGGGAATTCAGCACCTTGCAAGATTGGGCCCTTACAAATAATAAACAGAGAATTCTAGAAAAAGACGGGAAGGGAAGCAGTCACTGACTTCAAGTATTGACAAACAAGCATATATACATGAATGTACATACACACACACACAAAGCAATCTGTGTACATATGAGTTCCACAGAACATGTAGTTGTGAGGAGTTTTTTATATGGGCTAATTAAACTGCAGTTCTTGAAGGGTGAAAGCCTGCTTGCTGCTCAATGCATGATTTGGAAAGGCGGCTTTGTAAAGTGCCAAAACACTTTTTATTAACTATATTAAATAAATTAAAACACAAAAAGGGTCTAAAATTAAGTCAAACTAAAATGTTATAAACTAAAACAATAAACTAAAACAGGAAAAACAAAATTGCAATGCCCTATATGGGCACAACAGTGAATTCATCCACTGCTAAGCGCCACTGAAGGTTCTTAAGAAAATTCTAGGAACCTTTTTGGCTCCAAAAGTTTCTGAATTTCTCTGTTTATTTCTACATTATCACAGGGTGAGCCAGTCCCCTCTAAGAGGTGTGGGCTCAGTTTCACCTGGGATTAGTTTACCTGCCAACCATAAGGGTTACATCATGGTGGAGCACAGGACTGAGCACCAGGCCTGCAGGGAGATATAAAGGCAAACTGTGCTTAGTTGCAAGAGAGACCTAGAGGGAACTGGAACTGCTGGGATAGGCCAGGCCTTCTTTTAACACAGTCTAATCCTCCTAGTTTTAACCAATTGGTGTACCACATAAAAGAGCCAGCCCTCAAGATAGATGAGCAGTTGCTCCAAATAAGCTTACATGAATTCTCAAAAATACTAGAATAGAAACACTTAAGAGTCGATCCACCCATGTTAGAGACTATAACTAGGACCCTACCAATTTCACGGCCATGAAAAATGCATCATGGACCGTGAAATTGGCCCTTTCCCATGAAATCTGATCTCCCTGTGCTGCTGGGAGTGCCCCAGCCCAGTGGGGACTAGCATCTAGCGGCCCCCTGGCTGGTGCATTCCCAGCAGCACAGAGGAGATCAGACCCACCTCTGGTACCTGGTACTCTGGTACCCACCTGTGGTACCTCCCCCTGCTGCAGGAAGCTCTGGGGCTGGGGGTTGAGGCACTCCCAGCAGCACAGGGGAGATCAGACTCACTTCCCTGCTGCTAAAGGCAGCACAGAAGTGAGGGTGGCAATCCTGCCTCCTCCCTACAACACCATTTTGTGTCTGGACCCTCATGGTTACAACAGGGTGAAACTTCAGATGAAAACATCTGAAATTGTGAAATTGACCAATTTTCAAATCCTATGGCCATGAAATTGACTAGAATGGACTGTGAATTTGGTAGGGCCCTAACTATAACCATATCAACAACACCTTATGGTCAGTTGTATCAGAGGCAGCTCATTGATCTAAGGTCCTAATTCAGAAAAATTCTTAAGCACATGCTTACATGCTTTCCTGAGTTGGGACCCATAAGAGCCAACATAGACACTTTTTTTTATCCTGATCTGTCACCAGGAGATCCTCAACCTAAGTCTCTGGCCGAGTTTCTGTTCCATATCCAAAATCTGTTTGATTAGGGTCAAAAAAATCTGAGGACTCCAGGAGACATCAGTTTGCAGTGTAGATCTGGGGTGAGAGAAGACCTATCATTTATCCTATCGAGACACTGCTTCCTTATCACACAATGACAGTCTGGATCTCAGTAATTTAATCCACAAAGTGACATTACTACTGATTGACCTCTTGGAAAGGACAAAAGTCAGATAAGGGATTTCCTCCACTCCTCCATACTCAGTAGCTTGAAATGAATGTGTGTGCCAAACTTCCCGTTGCTAGCTCAGGAGGAAGATTAAGATTGTCAATGAATCACCACATTGCCAGTGTCATGTTATATAAGATATGCAAATAGGTTAGGTCAATTAAGATGCTACAGTCAACTATTACACACTGCTCAAAAGATATTGCCAGGACTATTTGTGACCTATCGGACAGCTCCAGGTTTCTAAGGATCATTTGAGCTACAGGAAATCCAGTGAATTCCTCTTGCAGGCCAGTGTGCAGGAGTTTCTTTGGCCCAATTGTAATTCAGGGTAGAGGGACTGGACAGCAACTTCTCACACCAGCATTATATTTAAAGCCAATGCTGGAGACAAAGAAAAATAGAGATCCCACCTTCTGGAGCTATTCCTCTCCAAGTTCCTTGAAAATTGAAATCTCTCCTTATTATCAGGAAGGCTTGTGGCCATCATAATTCAGAAGAGATGTCCAAGTTATCTGTAAACATATGTCATTTATCTACTCCCAATTTTGCTAACCATACCAGATGAAGGAGATGATAACCCCAATAATAAAATAAGTAATCCCATTACCACAAGGTGATGCTAGTATGTAACTGCTGAAATCTAGCTATGTACAGCATATGAGTAAACAAATTCTTACTAGACCAGAATCTCAGTTTGCATAAATCGTCATAGCTCTATTGAAGTAATGGATTTATGCAGTTTACACTAGTCGAGGATCAGGCCCGGATATTCAGTGTTGTTTCTCTAGCTTTACTGTGTTGTGATTACTGTACCAAAGAGTGGACCTTATAGGGAGGGGAAAGAAACCTATTTAAAATGCTTAGAGCCAGATTCTACCTTCCTTACTTATGCTGAGCAGTACCTTACTCCACAAAATAGTCTCACTGAAGAACATGGGATTGCTTGATGAGTAGTACCTTATCGCACAGGAGTAAAGGCAGAATCTGATCCTTAGATAAGAAAAGGCACAAGCACTTCGGCTATTTCTGTGGCCTGATTATCAGAAGTGCTGAGCCCCTACTGATTCCACTGTAGTCAGTGGAAGTTGGAAGTGCTTAACATCTTTCAGAATAAGGCCACTATTGTTGTAGATTTCTCCACTGTCTCTCTCTAACGTTAAGTAAGTTATTTCTGTCAACTGATAGAACTATAGACCTTTTTCCTGAGGATTTGTCTGCAGCTCATCAGTGACATCTTTACTATGCAGGCATGCATGTTGGCCCAGTGGGAGTTTCAGTTCACTTGTTATGAGTCATCCCCAGGCTTTGGACAGAGAATGTCTCATGCACAAATGGTTTTTAATGGTTATGTCAAAGACTTCTTTTTTAGCACACATAATAAGAGCCAGGTTTTCAAAGATGTATCTCTGTCTTGGTGTGGATATAAATATGTGTGGCTATCTTTTGTACGAGTGAGCATACATTAAAATGGCCGTTCACATGTGGCAATATTCAATGTGTATGCACATCAGTTATGTCTCACATACTGTAAATTAGACATGTACAGTTATAACGCCCCAACCCATGCGCACACATTTGAAAATGTGATCCTATATGATTCTTTTTGAAAATCCCTACTGATTATGGCGATGCTGTATAGGAAAGTGACTTTATCCAACAGAGAGAGGGAGGGAGGGAGAAAAATGTTTTAATCAGAACAACAAAGAAAATCTGTGCATACTAGTAAATTAAAGGGTTAGGTGTTACTTTTTTTAATTAAAAAGTGAAAAATGAAGTCTCAATTAGAATTCCTGCTTCTGTTTCAAATGATCTCATTGCATCATTACTTATTAATTAATGCTGTTTTACCATGCAAGAGGAACTTATTTATTGTATTTATATAACAACGCCTGAGAAACAGCATGGCTGCTTATATCACAGTGATACTGGAATAGTTTAACTACAAATATTTTTAATGTTCTGTGTGCCGATGCATAGATTAATCCTATTGCTGAAGATAATGGCTCACTCAAGTAGTTTAGGGGAACAATTTGAGTGTCAGTTTCACAAATGAGAAAAATGCCAAAAGGAAAAGGAAGCAATTCATTCACAATGGGACATGGTGCAGAGGAGGATAACCTGCCTTCAAAGATTTTTGTTTTGAGTATTATAATGTTTAATAAATAGTTTACTTCAAAGGCCTTTGCTGGGGGAAAAAAAAGGCAGCTTTCCTGCTATTCTTGTCCATTGGTTCAGAGTTGCTATAAGTAGCTCATATCCTGTCCTCTGTGGTCTCAGGTGGTTAGCTTTTGTTTGTGAAACTGAAGCTTCAGCTTAAAGAGCTGTGTCACTAGTTTAAATTATTTGCAAGTTGACAGTGTATCTCAAAAATGTATTGAACTTTTTGTGAAACCTTGATTTTTTTTACGTATAACGATAATGGGCAGAGGTTGCAGGCAGTTAAAGCACCTAAAAATAGAAATTTTCTGAGAAAAGAATGTGAACATCCCTCCCCACAAAAAAGTACTCTTTTTTAGGTATTATAAACATTTCTATAATGTTTGTTTTCCAGCCACTAAGTATTGTGCTCAGTACCTGTGTTCCATTGATGAAAAGCTGGCTTAAGCTACAAAGGAAGGACTGGTTACGTCCCAAACAATTGCTCCTAAAATTCTCTGGCGCTGGCCAGATGAATAAAGCAGTAGCTCAGCTCACCCCTTTCTTTCCTTTTAATTTTCAGGCTTTTAAAGTCAATTTCAGGACAGTAGTTGATGAGCAATGTTATTCTACTCCCTTCCGAAACCCCACAATCATCCCCAACAGCTTCCTTCACTGGGGGCACAATTTGGAGAGAAAAACAAACAAAGAACCCACTCCAAGCCCTAAAATCTTTCATGGAACAGGACCTACTGCTGAGATCCTTTCTTCTGCTTGTTCCCATCTTCCTCCCAGCAAATGAAACAAGCAAAGATGAGAAGGTGTGTTGTGATAATTGGGCCTACAAATTTACTCTAATGGTGAGCTCAACTGTAAAAAAGTGTAGATATTTCACACAAAATGTCCCAATAATCTATTATAATGTTAATGGGAAAGGGTATGAAAAGACTGACTGACTAAATCAGTCTAAACAAAAAAAGGCCTATTGATGTAACTCAAGGACTGTTAAAATTATGCTCAGTAAAAACAGATGATGTGGATCTGGAAATTAATGAACCAAAATGGGTCTGTTAGATATTAGGCCTAATTGGAGAACAAAATAATGAGGAGATGGTCTATACCACCTATCACTCCCTTTTGGGATCCTTAAAGAAAGAGACTTGGGTGGGGGGAAGAATAGAGAAGAACAGACAGAGCTACAGAAGTGAACTTCACCATTATGGCTGCCACCTCACCATTTTCTGGGGCCCTGCGCCTTCGTCATGAGATGGCCTGACCAGGTTGGGCCAGAGAGAGATCCAGATGACGTGGCCACCTCTGCCTGTTCCAGCTGAATCCTACATGTGTTCTGAGATGAAATGGGATTGGACTTGAACAATAGCAACAGCAGCTCCGGCCCATCTCAACTAACTTCTTCTCTTTTTCCAAAAAGAACAGTAATTACCATATTTGATACCATCTAAGACACTGTCAAACAAGAAGGGTTTTCTTTCTAAAACTCTCTCCTGCAAAAGGGAAAGGGAATGGGAACAAGCAATGTTGTTAAAATGAAAGCCTTACTTAATACTTCACATTTCAAATGCTTTCACTGTTTTTCCTTCTTTTCTGTATCTTTAATAAAAGGTTAAAAGAGTTTTTAATGGTGTGTTTGCCGTGCTACCAAGCAGATGAAGGTCTCTGTATACTAGACCCCAGAACTTGCTTAATACTGATTGATGTTTAATACTGAGAGTTTATAACACCTTTAATTCTTTTGGCCCTTGAGATCAATACATCAGATGCTCCACTGGTGAACAGAGCCTTTGGGGCCACAGAAGGGAACTCTGTAAGCATTGCTCCCAGCCTGTACCATGCTCTGCCAGTGGAAGGGTTTCTGAATGTGGATGGTATTTGGGGGTGGTTCTTCGAGTGCTTGCTCATGTCCATTCTCAAATTAGGTATGTGTGCGCCACATGCACCGGTGTCAGAAATTTTTTCCCTAGTGGTATCTGTAGGGTCGCCAGTCCCCGAAAATTCCTGGAGCGTCACCAATCCAAGCCCTAACCCAGGCCCACCGCTGACTTGGAAGCAGCAAGGGCACCTAGCAGTTCCATAATGCTGGAGGTTTTCCAGGCCATGAAAGATCTTTTGGCTATGCCAGTGCCACAGAAGCCTCAAGAGGGAAGACCCCTGTACTGCGACCAGGCACCGTCGTCATCCGCAGGGCCTTTGAGAGGGAAGCCTGCAATGAGACCCCTGCAGCATTCTCCAATGCTGAGGCACTGTTCTCCGGTCCACGAGCATTCTCTGGACCCACAATATGGGCATGAGGAGTGGCACTGAGAGTGATCATCTCGTGCCACCGGTCTCTGGTTTCCCGACACCGGAGTACAGAGGAAAGGCACCAATCCCAGGAATGCCATCGGTCCCCCGGCACCAACCCTCAGAGTACTGGCACAGATCCCTGGCTTCCCAATTCTGGTCTTCAAGCTCATACAAGAAGCCGAAGGACAAGAGCCAGTCATGGGACATAGGGTGTTCGAGCTTCCAGCACCTGCTTTCTGACACCATAGTGTCCGCACTCCTGCTACAGGGCGGAAGGTCCATCAGCCTCAGCTTCCCCGTGGTCGCCAAGAAGCAGCCCAGACTTAAAGACGGGAGGTGATCCTATCGAAGAGACAGTTTGCCACTACAGCTGCAGACTACCCCATGCTACCCCCATTGGGGGCATGGCCGCAAGGCCAATGGCCCAGCCCATGGCAGTTTTGGAATCTGTGGGGCTTCCACCCACCCTCAGGTTCGCAAGGACATTCCATGTCCAAGACGTCGGTACCTGGTGGCAGCTTGGAACCAGACCAGGAAGAGGGCCCCTCAGCACAAGGCACTACCCCAGCAAGGGAGGACAACCTGGTTTCCCCAACCTCTGGCGATCTCTTCCTCCCCCAACGAGGCCGTAGCGGGATCGTTGACTGCTATCCCACTGGGCGATTTCAGAGTCCACTAAAAGCTCCTCAAATGGGTAGCTTCCAACCTAGGGCTCACGGTTGAAGAACCTGCAGATGGCCTGTCTGGCATCCTGGCGATGGCAGCCCCATCCAGGAGGGGCCTCCAGGTCCATGAGGGTGTGCTAAAGCAGGCAAAGGCCCTATGACAGACCTGGCCTCCCTGCCACCAATATCTAAGTGGGCAGAAAAGAAATACTATGTTCCCACAAAGGGGTTTGAGTACCTCTACCCCCACTCCTTCCTGGGCTCATTGGTAGTAACAGCAGCCAACGAATGGGATAGGTGGGTCTGATGAATTCTATCCCAAAAAACAAGGACACAAAGAAGACTTGACCTTTTTGGGAGTAAAGTTTATTCTATGGGAAGCTTACAATTATGCATATCTAACCAGTACGCCCTGCTAGGTAGATATGATTTTAACATCTGGGAGACGTTGGAAAAATTTGCAGACTCCCTGCCACAAGCTCCCAGACAGGAATTTGAGGCGGTCGTGGCCGAGGAGATGGCGGTAGCCAGAGCTTCCATACAGACACGGTGGATTTGGTGGCCAGAATCATGGCATCCGCAGTCTCAATGAGAAGGCCATCATAGCTCCAATCATCCAACTTCTCGACGGAGGCCCAGCAGTCCATCCAGAGCCTCCTTTTCGACAGGACAGCCCTGTTCACCGACCAGACAGACTCCAGGCTGCATGGGCTGAAAGACTCAAGGATCATGTTGCGCTCCTTGGGACTGTATACTCTGTCACCAGCTAGACTGCCCTTCAAACCCCAGCAGCCACAGAGGTCTTGGAGCCAGCCTAAGGGAGACCCCTACAGGAGGAAACACGGTGATTATAAGACACGCCAGCACCAATCAGCAGCCACAGCCCCCGCTCGGGCTCAAGCCATTACCAGTGCGGGGGGGGCGGGGGAGAGTGCACCTGAGGGTGGCTACCAGTCATTTCCCAAAATCCAGACACCTATTGTTTTCTCACTGTCTTGCACCCTTCCTCCCAGCATGGGCTGCAATAACATCGGACAGCTGAGTCCTCAACACGGTAGCTTCTGGGCATACCTTTCAGTTTACTTCACTCCCACCTTCCCACACACCTTCGTCCCACACACCTTCTCACAAGCAACTTCTTGCCCAAGAGATGCAAGCCTTCTTATGAGTGGAAGCCATGGAAATCGTTCCTCACGAATGGAGAAGGAAAGGTTTTTATTCCCAGTAATTTCTAACACCAAAGGCAAAAGGAGGCTTAAGGCCTATCCTGGACCTGTGAGACCTCAGCAAGTACCTAAAATGTTAAAATTCTCGCTAGCCTCTATCATCCCCTCTCTGGATCCCTCGATTTAAATTACGCCTATTTCCATATTTCCATCTTCCAGGGCCACAGGAGGTTCCTGTATTTCATGGTTAGCAAGCAACAGTACCAGTTTATGGTACTCCCCTTTGGCCTGTCAACCTCACCTCGCATGTTCACCAAATGTATGGCAGTGGTTGTGGCCCACCTCAGGAGGCAGGATATGTAGGTCTTCCCTTACCTGAACAATTGTAAATCCTTATAGAAGAGCAAAAGTTCAGGAAATGGATCAATTCCCTCTTTTCAGTCCAAACTATCAGCCTAACTGCAACCGAGCCTGCTTCTGCCTGTAAAACGCAATTTTTCAAGCATATATGGATCAGATTGATACACAGCTTTGGATGGATACATTACTTCCAAAAGGATTCAGAATCCATTCAATATATTCCACTGCAACATCCTAGGCAGAAAGGGACCCAGCTGCCCCAGGGAAAATCTGTGAAGCTGTCATTCCTCAACAACTTTATAAAAATACAGTTTACTCACAGGCTCCATCTGCAGTTCTCTGCAGAAGAATCCTTTGGGAAGAAGCTGCTCCAAGCAGTTGTCCCAACATCGTACAGCTATTCTAATTTTTAGCGGATAGGCTAATCATGTTCTTCTATCCTGTGTATTTCTCCCTCCTTAATAAAGTTTCCATACCACTTTCTCATCCCAAATGTGTCAGGTAGAGGAGAGGCTGTATTCCAGAATGGAAAATGTTACCTGATATGATCCCCACCACTGTAGCATCTGAGTGCTTCAGACATTCATGAATTTATCCTTTTAACACAACTGAGAGATAGGGAAACATTGTTAACCCCATTTTGCAGGGGAACTGAAGCAAAGAGATATTAAGTAACCTGTCCACTCTTAGGCCTTGTCTATACTAGCATTTATGCTGGCAAAACTTTTGTCACTCGGGTGTGAAAAAACATCCCCCTGAATGAAATAAGTTTTGCTGGTATAAGCACTAGTGTGGAGAGCGCTATGTTGGCTGGAGACACATTCCCAGCAACATAGCTACCTCCGCTCATTTAGGTGGTTTTGTGTTGGCAGGAGAGCTGTCTCTTGCTGACAAAACGCAGCTACACAAGCAATACAGCTGTGCCGCTGTAAGTTTTAAGTGTAGACTAGCCCTTACACTAGAAATCTGTAGCAGAGCTCTTGAAATTGAACCCAGAGCCTTAATCATAAGACCACTCTTCTTTTCTTGGCTCAAACATATCAATATTGCTGAATGTAAATGTTAGCTGGCTATAAGGGATATAGAACTGTTACTGTGTTTTAAGAATAAGTGGCTCATACTATCAGAATGTTTTTTTGGTGATGCCTAAAAAGGTACACGAGAGCAAGTAAAAACGTGTATTGCTGCCTCTCTAATGTTGTTGATTATGAGTGAAGGGAAAAAATCTGATCTTTTTCCATTGGTCAAACTCTCCCTTACCCCTCCAGAAAATTCTTTCCATCCATACAAGTAAACTGATAAGAGCCAAAAAATAGTGTGTGTGTGTGTGTGTGTGTGTGTGTGTGTGTGTGTGTGTGTGTGTGTGTGTATATATATATATATATATATATATATATATATATATATATATAACAAACCATGATTCCTCAGTGAAAGAGAACTCTAAAATTTTAGATTATAAAAGTTGTTCAGCAATTAGTTGACTCAGAGGTGCTCTTGCATTGAGAGCTCAGATATTGAGGTGGTGCATGTGATATGACAGCTTAGATTCATTTTTTTTTATAACAGAATTGACTCAAATATTAAATGAATTTATGGAATTATTATGCAACTAGCTAGAAATTTATAATCCAGATGATATAATGTAAAGTAAAAACCGGATCAGTTGGGAGTGAAACAAAATATTAAATGAAACATGAATCATTCCTATATGGTAGTGGTTGAGTTGGTAGTATCACCTTAAATTACCCTGGTGTCCCACTGGCAAACCCTAGAACTCCTGCAGTTACAGTAGCTTTCTCAGTTGAGCTTATGTTTGTATTGTTTTCAGTTTGTCACTGTATGCAGTCAAAATGTAAATTATGCAAGCTTCTTTTCTGCTTGTCAGTATGTTGAATGAAATACATCTTAAATGTAGTATACTAGCTATCATTTTTTCAATCTAATTTTTATATTAGGGTTTTTAAATTACAGTAAAATAAATAGTGAATATGTAATTTCCTGAGGCAATTAGGGTAGCTCAATCCTAAGAAGTAAAGAGAGGTCTAATAGAACACAAATGTTATGTTATAAGTCAGATATTATGGAACACTGCATAATGAAAGGCAAATATTGGGGGAAGAAAGAAAATGCAGCATTCTAAGTCACTATACTTGTTTTGGATGTGGAACATTTTTATCTTTTTTTTTCCCCCAAACTTGCACACCAAAACAATCCTAGCTTTTATGTCTAATTGAAAAATGTATTTTAGTTGGGAAGTGAACTGTCTTCTCAATTTTAATCTGCACATTTTTGCTGAGAAAGCAAACATCAATTCAGGTTTTTGTCCTGTTAAGGTGTATGAATTAAAAGAAAATGTGGAGCTTAGGTCATTACACTTAGATATAAACTATATAGCTCCAGTATGCATAAAACTGGAATACATTTCCCTAGAAACAAATACATAAAACACACCAGTATTAACCCAAATTAAACAAAGCAGTTTGTTTTTGTTTACTTTTTTCTTACCAAAGGAACATTTATTTAATAAATCAGCTGTAAAGCCTATGAACTGTTGTACACTGGAAGGGATTTGCAGTAATATAGTTACCTAGATTTTCTGTGAAATAAAACCAGGCTTGCTCAATAGATGTAAAAGTTGACAAACTTGCCAGAAGGAAGGATCAGTACTTCAATAGCTAGGGAAATGATTGCTGCAGAGAATGTCCAAGTTGTAAAGTGACATTACATGTGGCTTTAGAGAACAGCACATGAAGCTGGGTAAAGGCTTCAGTGGAAAAACAGGGGCTGCCTTGAAGATATTGCTGTAGGCTTGTAGTAATTTCGGGGGAAATTTTCAAAGGCACAAAGGGCAGCTAGGCACCCAACCACCCATTGAAAATCAGTGGGAGTTGGGACGTATGTCCTGCTGTGTCTATGAAAATCTCCCCCTTAGACTTTTTTTGTTTAGCTTAAGAAAAATTCAAAGTGAAATCTGGTTCTTTTGTGTATTTAACAGCAAAAGTGTATAAAAAAATCTGCCATGATTTTCTTTTTATGATTTTGAATACACATTGTATATGTCTTAATTATTGTTTGATTGGATTAGTTGATTACGCTGTTCTCTTTTGTTCTGTTCAAATGAAAAATTGAAATGTTGTGGATATCATTACAATAATTTTAGGTGTCTATCCAAGATCTCTATTTTGAATGGAGCATATTGAATTTTACTTTACATGTTTTTCACAATGTGTGGATTTTTCCTTACTGATCATTTTAAAAGTTTATTTTTTTAAATGAAAAAAATTAAATTTAAATTACTGTAATTCAGAAATCACTGACAATACAAAGAGCAAAGTCTTTCAAGGAACAGTTGGAAATTTTCATAAGATTCTTACGTTAGATTTTTAACTTCATGTCTGCCATTCTTCCCACTATAGGCTTTATCAGAGGAGGGAAATATTTAGTACGTAATGGGACCAGCGATTAATTTTTCAGAGGATTGCTTTACCGTAAATGGTGTTAGCTGTGAAATTTAAAATGTCTAACAGGAATGTTATGTAAAACCTAGATGAAGAACTAAAATATTTTGAGCAAGACTCAGTCCTCACTTCAGTTACATTTTGTTCATACACCACAAAACACACATTTCTGAGTATCGATTGTGTTCATTTACCACAGTAAAGTGCATTCATTGATAACTACCTGCTGATATTGAATCAATCTTATGTGAAGCACAGGGCATTATTGTCAGGTAGGGTAAATAATATTGATTCTGTTTTAAAGTGAATGGAGCACAAGAGAAATTAATTTAGTTCTGTGAAGTTATTTAATTATGCTTTATTGACTATTTAAATAGTGAAGGTCATGAAATAATATGATATCATGAGGCAAGATGCAGCCACAGGCCTTAGCAGGGTTACAAGTTACCCTTATACAATGACAGTGACCATATTTTTTTACTTAAAAATATTCCACCGACTGTAGTTGATTATTCTTAATGTAGAATCCCAGTTGGTTCAAAAAACTCTGCTATGCAAATTCATTGCTAACTACCACAATGAAGATCCACAGTTATACTTGCATCTTTGGTTCTCTGTTAGTGGACAAATTTTGAGGCCTCAAATATTATTCTGACAAATATATGCTCCACTTCCAAAACAAGTTTAACCTCCAAAAAGAACAAATAAACAGAAATAGAATAAAAAAGCAGACATAAATCCTTTGTTTAATTTTCTGTCAACTTGTCCCTGAAATAGAGCAGTGAGGACAGACAGATGCTACTGTTGCCTGCACACTAGGGCACACCACCTTTACCCCCAATCCGTAGGGCTCAAGGCATAAACTGGTGAAGGCACCCTCCACCCTTTCCCAATCCATAGG
Source organism: Emydura macquarii macquarii (assembly GCF_026122565.2). Lineage (NCBI taxonomy): Eukaryota > Metazoa > Chordata > Testudines > Chelidae > Emydura > Emydura macquarii. The sequence continues at coordinate 5,870,525 of NW_027133808.1, read as the reverse complement.
GCTCCAGAGGAAAGGCACCTAACCTTACCCAATTCACATTCTAGGGCTCAGGGTCTCCCATTCCGAGTCCATAGGGCTCTGGATGTAACTTGGTTATTTGAAATACCCACCATTTCCTAATTCGTAGGGCTCCAACTATAATTCTCTGCGGGTTTGCAGAATCTTTTACCGGTGAAGGAGCCTTACACAGTAATAGCATTATTCTCTATTTATTAACAATTGCCAAAACAGAACACACACACTAAGTATACAATGCTCACCACTCCCAATAAGGCAGACAAACTTCTCCTGGTGACCAATCAGGATTAGATCATCTGGGGGCTCCAGCTTCTGTAAGTACAGTTGGTAGGGTGCTGAGGTCTGGCAGCCCTGAATTCTTGGGCTGTGTCCTGGAGTTAAGTTCCAAAGAACTTCCTTTTGGACCTCAGTTTATGTAGTTAAAACTTGGTTCCTGCTTAGCTGTACCTTAACTAATCATTTTAAATTAAAGTACTACAAAACACCAATCCTAATCCATTATGAAACAGTCCTTTAACCAATCATATCCCACCACCTTAATTGATTTAAATAGTGCACACTTAGTTATGCAACAGACAGAAACAATCGAAGAACCCCAGACAGAAATCTTTCAGATAAACAATAGAAAATTAGGTACCATAAAGACAAAACATCAATAAGTGTAGATTTTACAACCACAACAGTTGATAAGTGATTCCTTTCCAGACAAAATGCTATCAAACAAAGTTTTCTTTAAGCATCTTAAGATCTGTTTCTTTATCTGGTGGTGGTAGGTACTATTAAGACAGTAGCACCTTCTTAACAGCCTGATATTACATTGTTATGAAGTTATTTCAGGAACGTGAAAATGTGACCACCTGCTACTTAGCTTATGGCTGCTGTCTCTTCTAATATGACTGCTACTGCTTAGCCCAAGAACAAGGCCCAAGCTTAGTCATAAAACAAGGCCTCTGATCTTACACTACAGGCAAAGCCATTGCAAATGTAAGCAATGCAAACATTTTCTTCACAATTGTTCTTACAATTACCATCTTACAGTGATGATTAAATATTTTCTATTCCAACAGTCGTCTGGATGTTAAACAGCAACTACTTTAAATACCAGATGACTTTCACACACGCGTTTTAAAATAATTGGTCAATTAATTCTTTGAGCTGCTGTTGTTGTTTAACAGATCTTGGAATACTGGAGAAGTTCCACAGGACTTGAAAAACTTAATGTTTTGTCAGTATTTAAAAAGGAGAAACAAGTTGACACAAGTAACTATAGCTGGTTAATTCAACACTGATTTCAGGAAAAATCATGGAAAAGTTGATATGGATGCAATCTGTTCAGAATGAAAGACTGGAATAATGAATCCCAATCAACATAGTATTATGGAAAATAGGATCATATCAAACAAACATGATATCATTCTTTGACATGATAAATTTGGTTAACAAAGGTAACTGTTGATATAATATACTTAGACTTCTGTAAGGCATGATACATAGCTACATGAGGAGAAACTTTTTGTTGATAGAGGTCTCTCTTGTTTAGCAGAGAGAGGCTAAGCAAGTTCCAGTGATTAGAAGCTGAAGCTAGACAAATTGAGACTGGAAATAAGGCACACATTTTTAAGTGAGTGTAATTAACCATTAGAACAATTTACCTCGGGATGTGGAGGATCCAAATATGGCAGCCTTTTGATCACTTTTGAATTCACAGGAAAATATTAGAATATTTGTAGGATTAATAAATGTAACTACTTGTACAATTACCCAGGCTATTTATGCCAGTTATCATTAACAGGTACACTGAAATTCTGTGAATAAAAAGTAAAATAATAGTGTGCTGCAACATCGGTGTTCTAGTGTTAAAATGCCTCCTTGGGGTTCGTGGTTCTCACACTGAGATCTGTGCAGCGCTAGTGGTCTCCAGAACTCTTTCCTGGTGATTCAGAAAAACGTACCCATGAAAAACAAACAAACAAGGTTGGGAAGGGAGGTGAATCAGTGAGAAGAACTTTACGTAAAGAAGTGCCTCACAGAATGAAAAATTAAAGAACCATTGTTTTACGTATCAGAACCCTAGGGGCCGAGTTCTCTGCCAGTGTAAATTGGTGCAGCACCATTGACTTGAATGGAGTATCACCCAGAACAATTATAGTTCACATGATCAAACAATCAATTGGATTGTTTTTGCATATCCAAGGGTGTGAAGTAGACCAGGTATAATTTTTATACAAAATATAAGGTAATAAAATATTCATAGATAAATACATCATTAAAATAAATTACATAGTATAATTTCATAGTATTATAAAACTAATTAGGAATGTCCTTTTGTGGAACAAAAAGAAACATCATTGAAGTGAGGATTGGGACGAAGATGCTATCTGTTAATTCAGAGTATAAATCCATTTCTCTTGAAATTTTAAAGTTGCATTAGATATTGGGGAAAAAAACTCCTTTTTTGCAATGCAGGTTGGCTGAAACAGCTTCATATGCAATTTGCTGTTACCTGAAAAAAGAGTTCACAGAAGCCAGCAGTATACTCAGTAACACAATGGTCTTAATTCTTTATTCACAAAAAACTTGATCGAATTTAAAAAATTAATACTGAGTCATTCAAACAACAGATGCGAAATACTGCCCGAAAGACAGAGGTTAACTAGGTTGTAAAATAATGGCCAAAGCTCACATTCTTAACTTTTTTTGGTTAGCCCTTGAGAAAACTCCATAATCGATATGCGCAGTGCCTGGCAGAAGGAGTTGCAGTTTGGAGGGTGACTCTGCAGGGTGGTAAGAATTGAAAAGTCACTTGTGCAAACATACGTTTGCATCTTTTTCTAATCTCTCAAAACTGTAAATAGTTCCAGTAAGTTCAGTTGCACTTAAGCAATATATAATATAAAGTGCATTCAAGTGCAATTCAAGGTTACATCAGGAAGAATGGAGGGGGTAAGGGAAAAGTACACTCTAAAAGATCAAGTAATACAGTAAGAGAGGGAGATTTTCAAAGGCACATAGGGCACTTAGATGCCCAACAGCCAAATCCCATTGCACCATTGGAAATCTCCTTCATAGTACTGTATCTCTATCATTCAGAGGAGTCATAAGACCAAGGTCCTGACCACTTTGTTAAAGTTCCCATGGGACTTTTGGAATGAGTCCGTTAACCCTGATGATCTGTCAAAATTGCATTTGCACTTTTTGCACTTGCAGAATTGCTCTTCCACCTATCTTCTGCCTACAGCATAATTGGATAGGGTAATCTTCATCACTTCATGTTGTAAATCTAGTGGATTGTGTTGCTGTTGATTGTCAAATGACTGCCATGACTCACGTCAGCTGTGGCTGCATTGTAGTGAAGGGCTAAGACATCCCTCGCATAGAGCTGATTGACTAGTATTCTGCAATTCTTTTTCCCCCTTTGTGAAGCATTTGCAAAGCAGTCCTAGTTTTGTAAATAATGGCCATGATTCAGCAAAGCATATGAGTGTGCTCAACCTTCAGCATGGGAGAAGTCCTGTTGAAGAAAGGGTCTTTGAAAGCAGTTTTGTCTTCTTGCATTTTTACCTTATATTTTATATCTTTCTTTCTTTCTTTTTCTTTCTCTCTCTCTCTCCTTTCTGCCCTGCCCACTCTCCTACACCTGCCTACCTTTCTTTCTTTCTTTCTTTCTTTCTTTTTTCTTCTACTCTACACTTCATTTTTACCCTCTTAACCTTTACTTTTCTATTTCCATGCTTGTAGTGTTAGACATTGGCAGAAGTTCTAGTATGAATTGCTCCAACTGCTAACAGTATTAGAGGTAGTACATAACAGAGTATCTCGTTTCTAACATGAGTACTGCTGTTAGTAATTCCAGGTGGGACAACATGCTATTTTGTTCTAAAAGAATTAGAGAGTATGGACAGTGGATTCAGATTGCTCATGCAGGTCTGTCTCACATCCTTAAATCAACTCTGGAAGCTAAATGCTTTGGTGTGCAAAAACTTAGGTTTTGTATAGAAAGCTGAGACTATCAGATATTTAGTACACAGTACTTAAAATATAATAAGTTAATTAAACTAAAATTTTTATCGTGTCATAAAATTAATGGGAGTTTTTTATGCAATAATATGGTTGCTTACCTTGCCTCCTGTCTGTCTTGTTAGTTTTATTGCAACTGGAATAAAATTATTAAATAGAGCAGCCTTAGACCAGACAGCGAAAAAGGAAAGTGAAGAGACTGAAGCAATTTTTTTTCAGTATTAATCAGCGGTTATGCACTTGATCCCTCCTAGGGACTGATGCCATGATTGATGTTGGGAAAATCTTAAATATAAGAGACTAGTCTATAAAAGAATATTTTTTCACCCTGCATTGTGCCTGTTTATGTATGATATAGCATCTTGCCTTCAGCTGGATGAAGGGCGTGAAGCACTTAGTAGAATATCTTGGGTGAAACTTTGACCCTATTGAAGTCAATGGGAGTTTTGCTAGTTTCATTCTTGATCTCTAACATGAGTAATGTTACCAGTAATCCTAAATGCATTGCCAGACTGTGGAAGTGCTGTGGAAGTGATTTGGTGAGCAGAAGACAGTGTGCATGAAGAAGTTTATCACACTTTTACAGAGAGCTACACCATCTTTGGTAGCTTTCGTTCTCCTAGGTTCTCACCCACTGATATAAATCTTGATTTTGTAGCAATGCCCTGGTTTCAGGTTGTTACTAAATTTCACACATCTGTCTGACTTATCTTTATTGCTTGTTGTTTGTATTGCAGTACCCCTTGTGCTAAGCATTGTACAAGCACATAACTAAAAGACTGTATGACTTATCATATGGTATATTGGGACCCTTGATTTCAATTGTCTTCTCTAACTCTGAAGTTCCAGAGACTACTGCAATGAACTGATGCCATGTCACATAGGCTAATAGAGTGTATTTCTTATGTTAGATTATTCCGAGTATATTCACAGTTAGGCTTTTAAATACAAGTGTCTGAACTTTCCTTTTGAGACCAACATCAATAAGTAACCCTATTTTACTTTTATTTATGAAGTTTTACTCAAATTGAGATTCTAAAACATAAAAGAAGAGCACTGAACCTCGTGGCTGGCCGTAGGCTAGATGCCGACATGGATAAACCTTCATTCTGCGTCTCCTTTGCTTCCACCATGGCGCTTGGCAATGTCAAATGCATCTCAGCCTTTACATCCCTCCCTTTGTACCCGTCTCTAACTTGCTATTTCATGGCTGTGTTAAACCTTCCGAACTCTGTTGAGACTTCTTAATGCTGAGAACTTCATTGTGTCCTGGAAGCTGAGTAAGGGTGGCTGCAGGTGACTGTGTGAAACAGGCAAGCTCTTAACAATAACTGCTCAATAGCCAGCAAACTTTGTAAACTGTGAAACCACATAGTTCACTCCCTTTGGCCCACTGTGTAAAATAAAGTTCTTAAAACTAGTCTTGCTATAAATACAGCATAAGACCCATTTTAAATTGTTCCATGTTCTTACATGCCTGACCCGGTGAAGATGATGATTCAGTGCCTGCCCTGCACCTATTAAAATCACTGTCAGAAGTACCATTGACCTCGATGGAGCAGAATCAGTCCCTTTTTATTCAGTGACCACCCAAATAGGAAAAAGGCAAGAGTTTTTTTGAAAATTGCAGCAAAATGGCCTGTTTATCGGGCTGGCGTGTTTATTGACAATGAGCCTAATCGTGTTCTCATGTCAGAGAATTTTGCCATTGACTTCCATAGAAGCAGGCCATAGTTGGTGGTTGTGGTTGTTGGGTTTTTGTTTGTTTTTTACAATATTTCTTTAACTTTTCTGTAAGCTGATACTACTTTCATTATAGATTTTTCAAGTGAGGGCTCTATCATACCCTAAATTATATATTGCTTTTTTAACCTTATTGAATGTCTTAGAGTTGTAATTCAGTAAAACAATTCAAGTCAAAAACTAGGAAGCAGCTTGTTCCCTTAGCAGATGTTGGCATTGTTGTGTCATTGAAAACAAGGCTTTTGAAGATCAATATTATTTCTCCTTTTCTTTAAGTTATTTGTCAGTTATAATGTATCACCCAGATCTCTGGTCAAACCAAAATGCACATGTTCCCTTTGTGCGCCTTGCTTTTATGGCTGTGGAAGTGCCACTTATTCCAGCAAATTACCTTTGCAGCATATGCACCTACTTGTTAGACAGCTTGCAGTCACCTGTAGGCTGAGCACAATTCATCGCCACCTTTATTCTTTGTGCACCTGCACAAGTCTTCCCTGCAGATAGCAAGCTCTAGAGTAGTTACCACAATTAAGCCAAACTTTCTCCCTTTGAAAGATGTTAAAGACCTGCTCTTAATGGTTTTGTTACCATTAACTACAGCTACTTACTAATTAAGAACAGGAGGAGGGAGGCTGGCTACCTATGTAGTATTACGTTGTTATTTTCAATACACTGTGCCCTTATGTGCCTCATTATATTTATGATATATTTCAGATTTGAGCAAACAGAAATATTACAATTAAACATGGTTAAATACCAGGACATTGTTTTGTTTTGCCTGCTATTGCTTGTTCTGTTTTGCATTGTACTTGCTTTTCCTTTAGCCTGTGTGCTCTGAGGACCAGGAGTTTGTGGTTTTTCTCAGCACTGCCTGCAGTTATGACACTGTATAACACTGTTAATGAGAGATGGTTAAAAAACATTGAAATTTTCTTATAAAAATTGGGCACGTTTTGCAAAAATGTTCCCATTCTTCAACTAGTTGTGCTGCTGAACAGTCCTCTGCTGTGGGATGTGGAGAGCAGCGGAGTAAGAAATGCATGGGCTCTGTCATTTGTTAAATTTCACTAATATAAAATAAGCAGGGCAAAAGTTTTTTACACATTTAAAGTGCTTGTACAAATTAAATTAAACCAAACCTCTGTTTGAAATATTATAGCATGTGATGGGGTTAGGTAGGTTTAATTGCTCTCCCTATTCACAGAAGTTCACGCGCAGTCTTTTTCCTCCTCTAGAGTCTCTCTCTGTATTTTAGGAAATTAAGGCCTCAATCCCATAAACATTTCTATGACTAAGTGTATAGATGTGAGTAGTCCCGCTGGCCTCAGTGGGACATGTGTGAAATTAAGCATATGTGTGTTAGCAGGATCACCGTCTGACTCGGCAAATCTGAGTTATTGCTTTAAACCTTACGGTGTTTTCCCAATTCCTTCTCAAACAGATCTTATCAGATATGTACACTTTCCCAGAAGGAATTTCTGGTGTGGTGAGAGCAAGAAACAATCTGTTGATAACATAACTAATCTGCATTTCCCCATTAAAAACTGGTGTGTCAGGAATCGAACTCTGGCCACACAGCAGGTCACTTGACTGTGTTCCATTACGAGGTAATTCTAACTGGGCTTTTAGTTAAATGACAGATGTAAAAGTAAATGTTTTAAGTATGGATTTGCCTATAAATGTAAGCAAAAGAGTGATGAAAGTGATGCATTAGATCACTGCAACATATTGACATTATCAATTATATGTTATTAAACAGCTTAGCTAACTGAATGATTTACCTTGTGTTTAACTGCCTTTTTCAATTAAAGGTTGCAAATGCTGGGGAACTGGGGCACAACAGTAGAAACCATATATTTTCTCCTGTTAACACCAGCACTGCTGACATGCAAGTGATGGGAGTGTTGGCGTTTTGCTGCAGGCTGTAATGGGCTAGTTTAAATGGTCTAAAAAAAAGTGATTAATGATTAGGAACAGGGCTGTTACACAGCTTCACAGCTCTTTTCCTCAATGCGTTTCCATTTATGTCAACTACCTGTGCACTTGGGAGGTGTTATTTCCAAGTAGTCAACACAGGTTTTTTTGCTGCCATTTGTTTTCATTTCATAGGTCCCTTTGGTTGTCTAGATATAGCTAATGTTTCTTTACATTTGTAAGCGTCACTGATAAAAGAGGATTATCCACAGGCTTTATTAGTCTAGTGACCAAAAGCTAAGCAGTTGAATCTGAGTGCCACTTTAAACACGG